>NC_089260.1:42967955-45467955 GCF_963930625.1 Muntiacus reevesi
GGATCCACCTTTGCTGGTGAAGAAACTGAACTTGTAAGTGGTAGAACTGGGATATGAACTTGGGCAGTTTGGCACCATTGCCCACCAACAAGTCACTGTCATATCTTCTCTTTAATGATTTGAAGTGATATTCTAATTGTAACATTTACGTTAAGGACTAAAGACCACTACTCTGTGGAACCTTGGGATCCAGTACTTTCTTTTCTGTTTTTTTGGGGGGGGAGGAGGAAGCCAGTACTTTCTTTTCGATACTTCCAGTTGATCAGACCCTTAGTTACCCCTCCCAAGCTGTAGCTCCAGCTCTGAGAAGCAGGGACAGTGTTTTGCATCTTGGTATTGCCAGTTGTCAGCACAGTAGCTGACAAATACAGATAACAGATGTTCACATAGTCTTTGTTCACTGAGTGAATGAATTTTCCTAATCGATTGCCTTTCATTTTGTTAATAATACAGAAAAACCTTACAAGTCATCTTCAACTGTTATGGCTTAATTAGTAGTTAATTTAGCTAAACCTCTGGAGAGCGGGGTGGTGTGGACAGCAAGGAAGTAGAAGGGAAGCATAATATCGATTAAAACCTTTGATGTGAGTACAATAAGATACTAATACCAATCTTCATCTGCAGAAGAATCAATTTCATTTTATTTTTGCTTTCCCCAAGCACTTACATCTTCCCCATTGTGATACTATTTTTCAAGTGACCATTGATAATTTCTGTACCGTGGTAATACTTTATAACTCAAAACTGTCTCAATTTCCTCTTTGTTTACTATGGAGAACAGTATGAAGGTTCCTTAAAAAACTAAAAATAAAACCCCATTTGACACAGAAATCCCACTATTGGGCATATACCCTGAGAAAACCATAATTCAAAAAACACATGCACCCCAGGGTTCAGAGCAGCACTGTTTACAATAGCCAGGACATGGAAGCCACCCAGCTGTCCATCAACAGATGAATGGATAAAGAAGATATGGAATACAATATATACACAATGGAATATTACTCAGCCATAAAAGGGAATGAAACTGAGTCGTTTGTAGTGATGTGGATGAACCTAGAGTCTGTAATACAGAGTGACGTAAGTCAGAAAGAGAAAAACAAGTGTCATATATTAATACATATATATGGAATCCAGAAAAATGGTGCTGATGAACCAATTTTGTAGGGCAGGAATAGAGACGCAGACATAGAGAACAGACTTGTGGACACAGGGAAGGGGAGGGTGGAACAAACTGAAAGAGTAGCTTTGACATATATATACTTGTATGTGTAACATAGACAGCTAATGGGACATTGCTCCGCCGCATAGGGAGCTCAGCTTGGTGCTCTGTGATGCCCTACAGGGATGGAATGGGGAGGTGGGAGGGAGCTTCTAGAAGGAGGGGACACGTGTACACAAACGGCCGATTCACACTGTTGTACAGCAGAAACGAACACAACATGCTAAAGCAACTACACTCTGATTTAAAAAAAAAAGCTTAGATTTAAAAAAAGTATCAATTTTCCAGGTTCTGTATTCCATCACAGCAGTGAGTAAAGAGGATAATACGCAGTTGCATGCAGGCTTTACAAAGAAAAACAATAAAGGAAAGGAAGAAAGCAGGCATATTGGTTCTTGATGGCTATTGTGCTGAACCACTGACCAAGGCCCCTGAACCATTTCTCTGGCCTCCCTACAGTCTCTCCCCACTTCAATATACAGCACGCCTGCATGCTAAATTGTTTCAGTTGTGTCCAACTCTTTGTGACCCTATGGACTGTAGCCTGCCAGGCTCCTCTGTCCATGTGATCTCCACTCCCACACTGGAGTGGGTTGCCATGCCCTCCTCTAGTGGATCTTCCTGACTTAGGTTACATCTCTTACATCTCCTGCATTGGAAGGTGGGTCCTTTGCCACCTGAAAATGAAAGTGAAAGTCACTCAGTCATGTCCGACTCTTTGCGACCCTGTGAACTATACAGTCCATGAAATTCTTCAGGCCAGAATACTGGAGTGGGTAGCCTTTCTCTTCTCCAGGGGATCTTCCCAACCCAGGGATCAACCTAGGTCTCTGCATTGCAGGTGCATTCTTTACCAGCTAAGCCACAAGGGAAGCCCAAGAATACTAGAGTGGGTAGCTTATCCCTTCTCCAGCAGATCTTCCTGACCCAGGAATCGAACTGGGGTCTCCTGCACTGCAGGCTGATTCTTTACCAACCGAGCTGTTTACCACCTGGGAAGCCCCAAATATATGTGCTGCTGTTCTGCTATCAGAAACATGATCACAGCAGTCTTTCTCGATCTTAAGTCCTTTGATGACTCCCCAAGGCTTGGGAATGAGTGTAACTTCATATATGGCCCCACTCCCTAGTCATCACAACTAGACTCAACTTCCTTTCCAGATCCTACCCACCCTACTATGTCCTCTCATCTCCCCTCACCCCTGTCATACTGAATCACTCTTTTTTTTTTTTTTTTTTTGGAGAGGGGGAACAAGCCACTCTCACATGCCTTTGCACAGAGTTCTCTCTTGAAAATGTCTTCCTGTTGACACACACATCCTTCTCCTCCCTGAATGGAAAGGTAAAGCTACTGCTCAAAGTCAGGCCAACTCATCACCTCCTCCGTGCTTTTTCTGCTCCGCCAACCCCATCATCACAGTAGCCTGGTTGAAGAGCAGCTTCTAACTTCTCGTTCATGGTTCCTGCTTCTCTCTGCCTTTGCCAGACATGCCCACTATGTCCCAGTACTGGGCTGTCAGTCACATTTCTCTCAGCGTTGTGTCCACCTGACCTTACATCAAAACTATCTCGGAAACACTCAATACTGGTGTCACTGTCCACAGGCACCAACATTTTCTCCTTGTCTTCCAGACCTGCAAAGTCACAGGATTACAGAGAGGAGGCAGTATTATTATGTCCCATCTGTTGAGCTATGATGGGCTTCCTAGGTGGTGCTAGTGGTGAAGAATCTGCCTGCCAATGCAGGAGATGCAAGAACGTAGGTTCAATCCTTGGGTTGTAAAGATCCTCTGGAGGATGGCATGGCGACTCACTCCAGTATTCTTGCCTGGAGAACCCCATGGACAGAGGAGCCTGGTGGGCTACACTCCATGGGGTCCCCAAGAGTCAGACACAACTGAGCAGAAATAACAACAACAGTTGTCAGCAGGCCATGACCACATTTTCCCAGTGGAACATCAATTCTCAGTGGAAGATATTTCAGATATTCTACATTCATCAAAAGAGCAAAGGAAACCATTTTTCTGGTGTGAAAAAGAGAAGGAAGCTGCTTACATGTCTACTAATTAGGTCATTGTTACTTACCCTGAGCCTGAACGCTAACCAGAAGTGAAAATCATAATGGGTGGCAGAGATTGCTCGTCTCCATTAGCGGTGTCAAACATGGCACTTGACAACAGCACTGGCAATAATGTGGGTCCCTAAGAGGATGACCGAATTCATTAACACACTGATGTCAGACTTCAGAGTAGCTTTTAGCTCCAGAATTTCAATCTTTGTCATCCCCAGTCAGATAAAAACAAACAAGTGATCGAGGAGAGAAGGGCTACTGAGACCATTGTTATCCACGTAAATGACCCAACCAACTTCCTCTAAGTTGATTACAAAACAAAATGAACATCTGTTCTTAGTACATTGCAGTATGTATTTAATTAAAACCAACATGATCTTAGCAGAGCAGAAGGAATATCATCAATACTTTGGAGTGTATGTCAACCCAGACACAACACTTACAGAGACAAGGATTTTTCTCTGCACATGTGACTTTGCAGGCCAAAAGCAATGCTCTGTGTTATTCTAAGAGCAGGGACTCCATGAGTGTAACCATTGCTATCAATAATTAATGCCATACATCTATGCATTTAGGGATTTTTTTGTCATCTCAAAGTCTTTGCAAATTGCCTTATTTGCCCCTCTAGGATGGAAAACACTGCATCAATTACTGAAAAATATTCAGCTCTGTGGTAGAACATCACAGCTGTCTGATACCAAATAACAGCACAACACAACGATTGAAGAGAAATGTAGTCGAATTCTGGAACCAATTAAAACTACGGGGATAAATGAGGTAGGAGGAATGTAATTAGCCAAATTGAGATCCAGGCAGGCTAACAGGACTAATAATAGCCTCATCTTTTACAGAGATTTAATAAGGAAATCAGTTGCTTAATTTTTCCTTCAAATGTTAAGTTTTTCCCTCCGTAGAGTCTGGAGGAAGTGGCTTAAATGACTCTGCATTTGTTTTAGCAAATGTGTTAGATGGGAAATGAGGCCATTTTGCTGCTTTTTTGTTCAGTCTCATAGCCGTCAATGGCTCCATCTGGAAAACTTCCACTCCTGCTCCAAGGCTGACTACAAGCCACTTTTTCTTAGATACATTCTCTGAGGTGCCCAGATACATAATCTCCTTCTTGGTGGCTTGACTGCCTTTATCCTACATCTACAGGAGCCCTCATTAGACTATGTAATGAGCCCTGGTGGCTCAGGCAGTAAAGAACCCGCCTGCAATGTGGAAGACTCAGGTTTGATCCCCGGGTCAGGAAGAGCCCCCGAAGAAGGGAATGGCAACCCATTCCAGTATTCTTGCCTGGAAAATTCCATGGAAAGAGGAGCCTGGCAGGCTAGAGTTCATGGGTTTGTAAAGAATCAGACACAATTGAGCAACTTTCACTACTGAGGGGGTGGGGAATCTGTCTTAGACCTAAGACCTAAGACCTAAGACACTTAGACCTAAGAGCAGGTGCCATGTTATTCATTTTTAGATATCCAGTGCCTCAATCCATGCTTAATGAATATATTTTGAAATCAAGAAATGCTCCAGAAAAAAATTAGGGATCCTGAAAAACATTTAGAAACAAAATGATCTACACAAATAACGTTATCCCTTTGCTTCCATGCAAACATAAAGAACAGACTTAGGTTCACTGTGGGGAACAGAGAGGGTGGGATGACTTGAAAGAGCAGTATTGAAACATATACATTACTATATATAAAATACACAGCTAGTGGGAATTTGCTCTATACTGCTGAGAACCCAAAGCAGGTGCTCTGTAACAACCTAGAGGTGTGGGATGGGGAGGGAAGTTTAAGAAGGAAGGGGGCATATGTACACTCATGGCTGATTCATGTTGATGTATGGCAGAAACCAACACAATATTGTAAAGTAATTATCTGCCAATTAAAAATAAAATAAAATTTTAAAAAGATTGTAGACATTACATGTATTTTACCACAATACATATAAAATTTGTTTAAAAAAATATATACCCCCGGGGGGAAATGGGGAGAGGGATAAATTGGGAGATAAGGATTGACATATACACATAGTGTTGTTGTTGTGTTAGTAGCTCAGTCGTGTCTGACTCTTTGTGACCCCATGGACTGTAGCCCATCAGGCTCCTCTGTCCATGGAATTCTCCAGGCAATAATATTGGAGTGGGTTGCCATGCCTTCCTGCAGGGGATTTTCCCAACCCACAGATGGAACCCAGGTCTCCTGCACTGCAGGCAGATTCTTTATCATCTGAATCACCAGGGAAACCCCATATACACAAATGTATATAAAATAGATAACTAACAAGGACCTCGTATATAGCACAGGAACTCTACTCAATGTCCTGTAATGACCTATATGGGAAAAGAAACTAAAAAAGAGTGGATATATGTATATCCATTCACTTTGCTATACAGCAGAAAGTAACACAGCATTATAAAATAATCACGTACTCCAACAAAAATTTTTAAAAAATAAGGTGTCGTATTATCCAACCTTTAAAGTTTAGGTCTAAAACCTAAACTATAGTTGGTACAACATCCATCTTCCCAAGGGGGCTCACCAAAATAGGGTTCAGGGGAAATCAGTGCATATATTCTATTCTTTTTACAAACAGATAAAAGGGACACTGCTGTCAATAAAGATACCTCAGGCTTTTAGGATAACCATCTAAAAAAGGGGATTTGTGATGACCCAGTATGCTATATAACACGTCTATTTCAGTCAAGTAATGGCATCATTGAAACACAGGGCTCTAGCAGGACTTAGTAATGGTCCCGTCCTCTCTAGGTCTAAGAGGGATTTATCAATAGCTTGCATTGTTTTCCCTAAGAGGAAACATAGGATTTAAGTCAGGATTTTTCCCTTTCATCTTTGAGCCACTGGTGAATCGTCTCACACAGGAAACAGAATGAATGTAATGTGAGGAAAACAATACAAAGAGTTTCTTGCACCAACCTCAGATGGAATAAAAGTTTCCTTCTTTCAGGAAGACTCTGAACCTGCAGGGAAATTTTAACTCTTGGATGGCATCCTTATTATTGGAAATCAAACACCAGAATATTAGGGGCCATTTTATCATCAGTAAAAACGACATCACTCTATGAAGTGTCACTTCAGAAGGAGAGTCAAAAATTCTATCTGTTATGATAATAAACACAAATGCAACCAAATGCATCCTTGCCCTTGGAGGACAGGTTAGGGGACAAAAATATCTATGAAAACAGAGTAGAAATTGTGTCATTGGCAAAACTTATTCATTGACTCCCAACAGACAAATTTGGCTTCCTGGGTGGCGCTAGTGGTAAAGAATACGCCTGCCAATGCAGGAGACGTAGAGACCTGGGTTCGATCCTTGGGTCAGGAAGATCCTCTGGAGAAGGAAATGGCAACCCAGTTCAGCATCCTTGCCTGGGAAATCCCATAGACAGAGGAGCCTGGTAGGCTACAGTCCATGGAGTTGCAAGAGTCGGACACAACATAGAGAATAAACCACCAACAGAAGGTAATGGACCTTCTGTGGAGTTCTAAGATAAAATCATACTTTCTCAAATATGGAGCCTTAGGGAGCTAGAGACACTGACTCGAGTGGGTTACTGGCCTCACTGGGGATTCTTTACAAACATTCATAGGAATAAACAAGCTATCTCAGCAATATTTAATTCAAATTTATTTAATAATCAAAAAGTATGGACCAAGACATGTAGTGTCCCATAATTAAAGACAACTCCATAAACATTCATGAATTATAGTTGAATAAAATGAAGATGTGTAGCAAGTTGTATTTTCCACTGAATACATATTTTTGAAGGAGGAATACTGTTATATTCTAATGACATGATGCTTCTTCCAACCTAGGTTTCTAACAGCTTTTTCTCCTACTGTCTTCTTCAACCTATGAAGATATTATGAAAAGCAAAACAACAAACATTCATGCACACACACACATACACCACAAGGTATTTCATGGACACTTGGGTAAAAGCCTGATTCTCCATCTAAATATAGACAGTTCTGATCATTTCAGTCCCATGCTCAAAAACTTTCCAAATCTAAGGCTTGCAGATGAAACTCAAACTTACTAACTTGGTTTTCACACTGGGCCAGCCTCAACCAGCCAGCCAGATGGACTCTTTTTCTCCCTATGCACCAATGCACTAGGCAAACCCTTAGCCCTTTTTGTATGCCACAGTGAGGTCTTCTGGGTTTTGGAAGTGCTAAAGAAATTTATTTTATAATTGTTTTGAAAGCAAACATATGAAAGGCTAAGGAAATTTATTTCATCAGTGTTTTGAAAGTAAATAATTTTTATTTAAATATTACTATGTTTTGTGAAGCTCTGAAGACCAAACATGTATTGGAGAATAATAATAATGTGGTTAGGGGCAGTGTATTTTGGTTGAAAAGAGTCAAGTCCTTTCTAAATATTTATCTATTGTTTAGTTCTCTAGACTGGGGGTCAGAAGGAAAGTATTATTATTTCACTGTACAGTTAAGAAATTTAGCTATATCAAATACCTTGATTTGCTCAAGGTATCAGCACCAGACTGATATTGAGGGAAAAGTTATTCTCCAGTACATTTCATCTGATTTTCTGAAATATGCAAAACAAGTGTGGTGATATGACCAAAGGTCATCCACAAAAGTTGAGAAGATGGTAATGGGCCATTCTCTGTCTTTACACAAGGTACGTGTAGCTGGAGTATCTGCATTTTTGAACTAAGGCTTTTAATTAAGAAAGCTGTGCCACGAGATTCCCATTTTGACACAATAATTGAGCCCAGTTGAGGTGGTGCCATGTTAAAGAGATGGTCTTAGAGAAGAACCACTCAGGAGACTACAAGAAGAGAGATAGTAAGAGATTCTCTTTACTTATTTGTCACTTCCTTGACTCACCAGATAGTCATGTGGGAATATGCTCATCCTGGGCCTCTTCCCCTAAAAGTCCATTCCTAATAGGAATCTGGCCTACCATCTGTATCAATCCACTAGAAATCTTCCACCCTGGACTGCATGGCGTGGCATCTTTGCTATTAGGGCAGGTCATATTGTACCAGTGGGGCTGGATGAAGTAGGGAACTAGAAATGGAAAAGAAACCAGTAGGTTTGTGTGTGGGGTGGGGGGCAAGGGGGGTGAAGGTGTGGAAGGTGGAGATGGGCCTGGCATGAGGGGGAGTGGGCTTTCATTATCCCACCAAAAAGAAACTCACCGTTTATTAACATCTTTGACTATCACGATTCCCAATTGGCAGAGCTAGGTTTTAGCCTCAGCTACTTTTAGGTTGCAAAAGACCCTGATGCTAGGAAAAACTAAAGGCAAAAGGAGAAGAGGGCAGCAGAGGATGAGATGGTTATTTAGCATCACTGACTCAACAGACACAAATTTGAGCAAACTCTGGGAGATAGTGAAGGACAGGAGAGCCTGGTGTGCTGCAGCCCATGGGGTAGCAAAAAGAGTTAGACACAATTTAGCGACTGAACATCAACAAAGTTTTAGATTTCCTGGAGTAGAATAACAGAATAATTAAAGGAAAAGTCCACATTTACAAGCACTTATTAAAAAATTCTATAAGGAAGGCATTGCTCTCAGTGCTATGGTATATGTGATTAAAAAAAAAAAAAAAAACCGTGAAGAACCTGTCTTGAGGAAAAGCTTCAGTTCCAGTGGGTGTGTCAGAGCATTCATGCTTGGGTCCCTGAAGAACTGCATGTTGGTTTCAGGTTACCATTGAAAGACAGAGTTTTGGGGTGAAATACTATCTTTGTAAGCTGGTCTTAAGGCCCAGCGAAGGAACTTCCCATGGGTATCACACATTGAGGTTAAGCCTGCAGAGTTCCAGGCCTAGGGCTATTTTCTTCAAACCTGTAAAAATGCAAAAGAAACAAGTAGACTCTGGTTTGTCTCTCAGGATCGAGGACAGACAGAATTGTTGTAGGTTTTCCAAACTTGATTCATCATGTAGCATTCTGATAAAAATAATTTGAAAGAAAGGACTCATTGTATGCATGTCAAGAAGGGAAAAGACGAGCAAAGAAGGGCAAAGAATATTGCAGATGACAAGTGGTAGGGGGGAAGGCGTCCAGAAAATGGTTTGAGATAAATACAAAACTTTAAAAGTCTTGACCATAAGAAACAATTAAGAAAAAAACCAAAAGACAAGAGCCCTCTTTTAGCTCTTTGTCCACCTCTTTCTCCCTGACTTCCCAAAGACTATCTGGGGTACATCCCAGTGGCATCACAGACAAGCCCTTGGGAGTTGTCATGGACGAGGCACGACTGGCAAAATCATCATCTAGTTCAGGCCACGTTACTGTGGGCGATGTGGGTAATTGGTTTCGCGGAGCCATGCTTTGTCAGCAAAGGATTACCCCAGATGAATGAGAACACGCCCTAACCTGGCAGGTGTTGGAGGTAAAATCCCACAAACCTCATCTCACAGTATTAAGCTATTCCCCTTTGTAGCACATTTTCTTGGTGATAGAATTAAAAATATAAGTAGAATAAATTGATCAAACCAGAGAAGTTAAAAACGGAACTCCTTAGTCTAGGCGAGCACCACTGGACAAGCCTCCTCTGAGCACACAGAGCCTGCAGGGATCTGACCCCACCACAAGTGGGGCCCCTTTTTGGTTTTTAATTGCACTCACAGCTTTGCTGTGGCTGCCGAGTCACATCAGTCGTGTCCAACTCTTTGTGACCCCCTGGACTGCAGCCCTCCAGGTACCTCTGTGCATGGAGTTCTCCAGGCAAGAACACTGGAATGGGTTGCCATCCCTTCCTCTGGGGGATCTTCCCGACCCAGGGATTGAACCTGCCTCTCTCATGTCTCCTGCATTGGCAGACAGCTTCCTTACCATTAGTGTCACATGAGAAGCCCACACGCACAGCTTTGGGGGTAATTTATTGTCAGTGTTATGTTAGTAAAGCATGGAACCAGAAGTTCCAGTTTCTGAGATGATAAAATAGGAAGATTCATATCACTGTATAGGTACTTTTTCAGAAGTCTTAGTGGAGACTGCATTGATAGATCCTTCAAACATCTTTTTTTTTAAATTAATTAATTTATTTGGCTGCTCATGGCTTCCCTGAGTGGTGCAGTGGTAAAATCCGCCTGCCAATGCAGAAGATGCAAGTTTGATCTCTGGGTTGGGAA
The DNA here is from genome assembly GCF_963930625.1 of Muntiacus reevesi. Taxonomy (NCBI): domain Eukaryota; kingdom Metazoa; phylum Chordata; class Mammalia; order Artiodactyla; family Cervidae; genus Muntiacus; species Muntiacus reevesi. The sequence goes on from NC_089260.1 coordinate 42,978,384, forward strand.
GATCCCCTTGGAGAAGGAAATGGCAACCCACTCCAGTATTCTTGCCTGGGAAATCCCATGGACAGAAGAGCCTGGTGGGCTACAGTCCATGGGGTCACAAAGAGTCAGACATGACTGAGCAACAGAGCATAGATCTTAGTTGCAGCATGTGGGATCTTATAACTGAAGCATGTGGGATCTAGCTCCCTGACTTGGGATCAAACCCTGGGGCCCCCTGTATTGGGAGGAGGAGTGTTAGCTACTGGACCACTGGCGAAGTTTTCAAACATCTTTTAAGACACTCTGAATAATACTTTCAAATTCAGGTAAATAAGGATTTTCCTGTAGACATGACAAATGTCATTGCCAGCATCACCTGAATTGTGAAAAGAGGAGCATAAAGGATCTGAAGTTGTTATTGTCTCATCTCATACCTCATATATCATGTCATCTTTATTAACCTACAGAGGTCATGGTGTGCACAATTTGTAGCTTATAGAGACTTTCACACACTTGATCCCAATTGACCACTGGACTCATGTAAAAACAGCTGCAAGAATATCCAGCAAACTTTCTGCTCAGTTGCTGCTGCTGGTGCTGTCACTTCAGTTGTGTCTGACTCTGTGCGACCCTATAGAATGCAGCCCACCAGGCTCCCCTGTCCTTGGGATTCTCCAGGCAAGAAAATTGCAGTGGGTTGCCATTTCTTTCTCCAATGCATGCATGCATGCTAAGTCGCTTCAGTCATGTCCGACTTCATGTGACCCTATGGACAGCAGCCCACCAGGCTCCTCTGTCCACAGGATTCTCCAGGCAAGAATACTGGAGTGGGTTGCCATTTTCTTCTCCATTCTGCTCACTAATTTTCAGATAATAACTTTTCTGGACACTTGCAAAGTGCAACCGGAATTCCCTATATGAGTCATATGCACACAGAAGCATACTTTCCAGTTGGTGGTAAGTGATAAGTAGCGATAAGAATTTGGTGACAGACTAAAGTTCTCATTTAATTACTTTAGCCACAATAAGATCTAAAATATCCTTGTCTGGCTTATTTATTCTGTGCGGCAGATTAAAAACTATTTTCCTGGTATTCATCTACAGAAGAGTTTAATAGAATATCTTGATTTTGTAATTTTTAGTAAGTTGAGGGCAGGAGGAGAGGGGGACGACAGAGGATGAGATGGTTGGATGGCATCACCGACTCAGTGGACATGAGTTTGGGTAAACTCCGGGAGCTGGTGATGGACAGGGAGGCCTGGCATGCTTGCAGTTCATGGGGTCGGACACGACTGAGCGACTGAACTGAACTGAACTGACAGTAAATCTGATCAGACTGAATAGGTACATAAATCCCAACCTAATTATCTCAATAAATGCCCTGCAAGTTTACAGATTCTCCCATTGTACCAGTGAGAAGCTGAAAATCATCATTACTTCAAAATTTGACACAAATCAGTATTTTGAAACTGTCCTTAAAGTCACAGGAATAGTGATGAAATAACACATTTGTTTTCTATTCCTTTGGAAAGTTACCAAATTTTTTTTTCCTAGCTGTACAATTAACATCAGCCAACTGTTTGCTTCAATGAACAGAAGAAAGTGCATTTAGCTCTCTATCCTTTTAAACCAAAGATCATCTTTTTCATTTTGCTCTTCTGTATTTGTGATGAAAACCCAGGAACATGTAAGAAATGTTAGATATTGGTTGTAAAGAGCAAACCTGAATCTGTAATAGTTCAAACACAGATGATCCCAATGGCTCCAAACAGGCGGTCACCCCATGACAAACAAACCTGAACAAATATTTCCCTCGGTAAATATTTCCTGGTGATATAAAAGATCACGGGTCATAAATGTGATGCTCAATGTAAGGCATGCCAGATGGAGCCTTCAAAGGGCGACTCTTATGATCTATTTATGACTGTAAGAAGGGAGCTTTACTTCTGTGGTCTACTTTTTCCTGGGTGTTCAATGCTATATTGCAAGTTGAACAACAGCTTCTGAGGGCTACGTACTCATCTTTCCATTATTGTGAACAAAAGGCTCACCTTTTTACATACACTTTAAAATTACAGGAGCTAATTTTGTTACTGATGCATCATTCTAAGCATCTGTGAGCAAGACTCTTGCTCACTTGATGTAGGAAGAAGGACAGAAATATGCTGCTCCTAGCAATGGAGACACATAGAGAACAGATTTATGGACATGGTGGTGGAGGGGAGGAAAGAGAGGGTGGGATGGATGGAGAGAGTAACAAGGAAACATGCATTATCATATGTAAAATAGAGAGCCAATGGGTATTTGCTGTATCACTCAGGGAACTCGAACAGGGGCTCTGGGCTCTGTAACAACCTAGAGGAGTGGGATGGGGAGGGAGGTGGGAGGACGGATCAAGAGAGAGGGGACATATGTATACGTACGACTGATTTATGCTCTGTTTGGCAGAAACCAACACAATTCTGTAAAGTAACTATCCTTCAATTAAAAAAATAAACTAATTAAAAAAAGAAAAATGCTGCTTCTTTATCATGAACATGAATAATGGTAGCATGAATGTTTTTTGACTCTGTCTACCATGTGCTTAGAGTCATCTTCAGGGATTCTGCACTATTTTTATTTTTTACAGTTGACCTTAATATGGAACACTCTAGGACATTTGAGGGATGAAATTCTAGTTCTAGCTTTTTGGTTTATTTTTGGAAATGAAGATCTCTGATAATGACTAAAGTCAAGGTAACAATAATCTGTGTCTGATTTTTTGTAGTCATTAAAACAGTTGGCCCTTTTAATCTTAAACAAATTAAAGTTGCTTTTAAATATCTTAGGGGATTTCCCTGGTGGTCCAGTGGTTAAGAATCTCCTTCCAGTGAAGGAGATGTGGGTTCGATCCCTGGGCAGGGAGCTAAGATCCCACATACCTTGGGGCAATGAAGACCCAGGGCAGACAAAACATGCATGGGTGCACACACACACACACACACACACAAGAAAACAAACAATATAAAACTTAATGTTCCACTCACATTATACAATTTTCAGTGGAAATCTCAAACTAGCAGTAGAAAACAATCAGATAATTTATTTGACAGTTCTTTTTATGAATTTGTCTATTTCCAAAGTAGGTCATTTAATTGATTAAATTTCTAGTTTCCCTTGTAACTACTGTTTCTTACATATCAACTCTCTTAGGTACCACTGAATTTTTAAACAAAAAGGGAAGTCGAAAGTATGCAAAATTCTCTGAGTCACTGTCTACTTTGGAATGTATTCACCTACCATACTTTGGAAAGAAATGTTGATCCATATGCTTTTTTCTGTGTTGTTATCAGAACTCTAAATCTTAGTTATATTCTAACAGTGCTGCATTTTGCACACCACACATACACACCCCTTTAACATCTTCACTTATATATTTTCAGTCTAGATCTATTTTTCAAAAAGATCCAGTCCACTTACTCACTTACTCAGATCCATTAAGTGAGGCTGATTCCATATCCTTTGCCTATACCACATCAAGCCTGACCATGTCTCCCTATCTGATCCAGAATAGGACAAACCACCACCATCTCTAGTCTGAAATGCTGCAATTACCTTGTAAATGATTTCTTTCCTTTTGATCTTGTTGCGTCTACCCCAATCCATTTTCCTGAGTGATGCCACCTCCTTGCTTAAGCTCATTCAGGTAGTTACTTCTCAGTACATGTAAAATAAAATTCCATACCTGGCTTTCAAAGCCTTGCTTGAAAGTGAAATTGTTAGTCACTCGGTCATGTCTGACTCTGTGACACCATGGACTGTAGCCCACCAGGCTCCTCTGTCCATGGGATTCTCCAGGCAAGAATACTGGGGTGGGTTCCATTCCCTTCTCCAGGGGATCTTCCTGACCCAGGAATGGAACCCGGGTCTTGTGCATTGCAGGCAGATACTTTACAGTCTGAGCCAGCCACCAGGGAAGCCAAAAGCCTTGCTTAGTTGGTCTCATTCTTTTCTGCACATAAGGAACATGTGGAGAAAACTCATGTTGAAACCCCTGGGATTTTTAATCCGTGGATGTGGGGTGGGCCTAGGCTTTGTGTTTTGTTGCTGCTGCTGTTGTCTGTTTTGTTTGTCTGCCCCAGAATGCACAGTCAGGGTTGAAAATATTTCCTATATGACTGGTCATCTGCCCATCTCTATGTCCATGTGTCCTCTGGTTCTTGCTTTCTTTCCTGATACTCTAGCTCCAGTGACCTCTGCCATACTAAGACCGCTTGCCTGGAGACTCACTCTCTGCCCAGACTTTCATGAGCCTGGCTCCTCTTGTCATTCAGTTCTTAGCCCACTGTCGCCTCCTCTGAGACGCCTCCTCTAACCACTAACGCCCAGGTGACCACTCCCTGGTTTCTATCACATTCTCTGTTTTTCTGTCATAGTTCTTGTTGCTTCTAGTCTGTTTGTTCCTTCACTTCTGCTGATCCCTTAAGGTTGTAAGTTTGACAAAAAGTACTTAAAATATGATAGATTGCCAACAAATAGTTGATAAGTGAACAAATCAATGTGATGTCAGTGTACTTACGAGAACATATGAAAGAATATTTGAAACTGGTTCTTTCCTGGAAAATCTGGGGCATTTTTGTTGATTTGCTAAATTTTTAACTTTAAAACTGCATTGGCAGTTTCTGGTTGGACGCATCATTCTTTGGTTTGAGGAGGGGAGAAAGAAGAGATTCTTTTTTTCCCTCAATGTTCTAACTGCTTAAATTTTAAGGTATTTAATCAGTCAGGATCAAAAACACCCTGGGACCTATAGTTTTATTGATAAGGATTATTGACCCATCACCAGGCTGTTTTCCATCATCTGGCTGATGATATACAGAAGATCAAGGCAGGTCATTTAACTGAGGATTCTTGTCTGTCTTGTAAACACCTGATTTAGTTCTGAGTCTATCACGGGGTGATCACATGGTGGAACTCAGGGATTTTTAACCTTGGCTGCACATTAGAACCTTCTGGGGAATTAAAAATGTGTACATATTCTTGGATTCTACAAGAGGATAATTAAAATAGAAGTTCTGACTATGAGGGACTGGCATTTTTAAGTTTTTTGTTTTTTTTTCCTGAGGCTTCCTCAAGTGATTCACTATGCAGGCAGGTTTAATAGACAATGACAGTCAACAAAATTTGGCTTGGGGCAAGAATGAAAGCTTATTAAATATGCTAATACAGGTAGAACATATCTCCAACAAGGGAAATTCTTTGCCGACAACAGGGATGTTTATTTTTTACCTTGAGACATATTGATTTTCACTTCATTGTCTTACTTTACAAAGTCAAGAATGCTATTAGTGGTCTTTTTTTTTTTTTTTTTTGAGGAAAAATATTTTTAAAGTGCTGATTAAGCAAGAGAAATGCAGAACAGGCAATGTCTTGAGAGGGACAGAGGGGTTTTGTTAGCTCAACTATCCGGCAGCAAGAAGGTGGCCTGGGGCAATGCAGAGACTAGGCTTCTGGCAAGAGTTGAGTTTGACACTCTGCAGTTTATCAGCTCTCTGACCCTGGATTAGTTACTGGGCTTTTCTTAGTCTCATTGATTTTTGCTGCAAAAAACAAAGAATAACACTTCCTCGTTGGATTGTTACAGTAAACATGGGTAAATATGGGTAGTGTATGAAAAGGTCAGGCATGCCTGGTGATTTTTTTCTTTCTCTCTCTGAATTTCAGGGATGCCCACTGACTGTTGTTTAGTTGCTAAGTCCTGTGTGACTCTTTTGTGACCCTAAGGACTATAGCCTGCCAGGCTCCTCTGTCCATGGGATTTCCCAGGCAAGAATATTGAAGTGGGTTGCCATGTCCTTCTCCAGGGAATCTTCCCAACCCAGGGATCCAACCCACATTTCCTGCACTGGCAGGTGGATTCTTTACCACTGAGCTGTACCCACAGACAAAAGAAGCATTTGAAATGTCCGCTGTTATTGATTGATTTTTGCCAGGACAAATTTCACTTTTAGGCCTAAAAGGATTGATTTTTGCCAGGACAAATTTCATTTTTAGGCCTACAAGGTGTTATCTCACCTTACTCTAAGCCTTTTCTCATCCTCACTTTGCAGGTGAGAGTGGATCACCCTGGTGCCTCCTACATAGGTAAACAAGCCAGGAAGCTTAGAAGTGAAAGATCCATGAATGTGTTGGTTGCTGTCAAATGATTATCAGTCAGCATTTCATGAAGAAGAGCAATGTCTGCTCAGTGTGACCGGCTAAACAGGGCCCTGTCAACCCACTGAGGCTGGCTTTCTCATCCTACCCATGGTCTTCCTTGAAGGAGTGAGTGAAGCCTGGATGGAGGCGCTCTTCACAGCTCATCAGCACCCCACAGAAGGTCAATGTGAAGATGAATGCGCTGTGTGCAAATGTTCACCCCTGTTTCTTAGAACTCCAGACCTCTCCTGTCTGAAACTTAGAAAAGGGGGTCTCTGTTGCCGAACCAAACTTGGGTCCGCTTACCCATGCACAGTAAAGTCAATCTACTGACACCAGGTTTCCATGAAGGAAAGTGCAATGTTTACTCCTTGGCAAGCAAGGCGTCCAAGGCAGCTTGTGCTCAAAACTCCTGAACTCCTTGCTGAGTTTCATTCACAAAGCATTTTTATTTATTTATTATTTTAAATCAAGATACAGTGGATTTACAATGTTCTGATAATTACTGAAGCAAAGAATTTTTTTCAATGATTAAAAAAGATTGGGGGGGGGGGCAGCCGCATGGCATGCAGGATCTTAGCTCCCCAACCAGGGATTGAACTCACACCTCCTACACTGGAAGTGCAGTCTGAACCACTAGGCCAACAGGGAGGTCCCTGCAGCAAAGCATTGTTAAAGGGGAGTCCCAGGGTGTGTGATAAGCTCATGCACAATTCTGACTGACTGATGATGCGGTAAGAAGGTGGTGTCCCAGGGGTTAACATTATCAATCCTTAAGCTCCAGTGGGTCTGTGAGTGAAATCGCTGTTGTGTCCGACTCTTTGCGACCCCATGGACTGTAGCCTACCAGGATCCTCAGTCCATGGGATTTTCCAGGCAAGAATACAGGAGTGGGTTGCCATTTCCTTCTCCACCAGTGGGTCTGGGGATCATCAAATAGTTGTTGTCTTCCATTTGGTGGGGGTTTTAGCATCGCTACAACAACTCAGGAAATGTGTATCAGATGCTATTTAGGTACTTCAGAGAGGGACTAAAGCCCAGGATATGAGGGAGGGGGTCTGTCCTAGGAAGGATCCTGCTCAGTTACATAATCAGTCTCTAACATCTTGCCTCATATTAACTATCCTGAACATTTCAGTCAAATCTTGGTGATTTCTCCCTCTCAATGTCCGAAACATGCAAACCTTCGGGAGGAGTCATTTGGTTACTCTCTCTTCTTCTACCTGGTCATTGTGTATTCATGGAAATGCTCAAGTAGGATATGTTCTTTATTCAGATCATTAACAGACTAATAAGACATTTGCATTGACATTGATAGAAAAAGCATAATAAAAGCAGGCTGAACCTGATACTCTTTAGGAGAGATATTTTTATAAATGCTTTTATATTAGCCGGACATAGAGTAAGCACAGGGAAATCTTATATATGAATTTTCAAGTGCAAACAGATTTTGTGTATCATTAGCAAATGGAGCAAAACTTAAAAAGGAATGTCTGTACGGTGTTTTTCAAAGGCCTTTAAAGTTAAGATTCTGTTTGATCCTTAACAGTTAGGATATTATTAAAAACATTAAATGTAACGGGGAAGACACAGCAGAGCTCCCTTGATTCTGCCTCCCTGATGGTTACTGTCACAGAACCACCCTTCCCCCAGCACCCAGGTTCTTGAAAACATACTCATTGCCGGAGGTTTTCATTCCTTCACGTCCATGACCCACTTCAATTTGGCATTTGTCCTCAGATTCTACTGAAGCCACTGCAGCAGTGTCACCAGTGAGCTCCTAATCACCAATTTCAATGGATATTTAAGAGATCCTCCTTACTTAACCTCTTTGGCACTGAATCCCATTACCCCCTTGAATTCTCGTGGCTTCCAGAATGCGCCTCTCTCCTGGTTCTCCAGCCTTCCTGACTTCTCCAGGGTCTTCATCTACTCTGTGTTCCTCTGAGAGCTGATCTGGATGGATTCTCTTTCCTTGATCTGTTCCCCTGGGGCTTTGATTTTCTGCCTTGAACTGAACTGACACCTTCAGATGTGATGGTAGCTCTACATGCCCTCTTTCCAGCCCTGATGTCTTCCTTCGAGATCCTGAATCCATTTCTGTTTGTCTACAGGTGACACTCATTTAGCTATCCCATCAGCAACTCAAAGAAAATCATTCTAAAGGGAACCCTATAATTCCCCCCTGAGCCCAAGCCTCCTCCTGTTTCCCCTCCCTTGCTTCAGAGCACAGAACTGCACTCCATTCTTTGAGCTAGGAACCTTCGAGTCAGTGTTTTCACTTGACAACAAAATCGAAAGCATATCTCATTTTGCATTCCCTTCTGCTCAAAAATCTGCAGGGACCCCCACTGTCTTTGGGATAAAGCATGACTTCCCTAGGTCTTTGAGCATTGGTTCTCACACTGATCTGACAAAGAGCCATGCCCTGATACATGTCCAACTCTCCATGCCTGAGGAAGCTGTGTTCCTTTATGTCTCTCAGCCTTGCTACATTCCTGCTTCCTCCTCCTCCAATTGGACAATTTCTATTTACTCTACAAGATCCAGCTCAGGAGTAATCTCTTCTGTTAAGTATTTCCCTGGCTCAGAGGGACTTAGATCCTCTTTTGTGCTCCCAGAGCAAAGAGATAGCATGGACTGTGGTTATGAAAATGCCCCTTGGGACTTCCCTGGTGATCCAGGGGTTAAGAATCCAACTGCCAATGCAGGGAACATGGGTTTGATCCCTGGTCTTGGTCTGGGAAGATTCTGCATGTTGCAGGGCAACTAAGCTCATCTACCACAACCACTGAGCCTGCTCACCCTAGAACCTGTGCTCTGCAACAAGAGAAGCCACCACAGTGAGAAGCCCACGCACTGCAACGAGAGAGTAGCCTCTACTCACTGCAACTATAGAATGCCCAGAGCAGCCAAATAAATAAATTTTAAAAAATAAAAGTAAACGCCCTCTGAAATTAGACACAAGTGAGTTCTCCTGTGAGCTCAAATACTTCACAACTCTGAGCCATTGGACCAGACATCTAATCTCTCTAAACCTATAAAATGTTGCTAGTACGTCCTTAACTCAGTATTTTTATAAATATTAGATGAGATGATGAATATAAAACAGTTGGCATGGAAACTGGAATATCATAGTAAGGACCCAATAAATGATATTTATTATTACATTTTCACAGCAGTTAATCTTACAAAAAACAACTGTGTACTGTGTTTCTGATTTATTATATTACTTACTTACATGTTTGCCTTTTCCAAAGGTCTCCAAGCTACTATAACATTATGCTCTAGGAACTATTTGCTCTGATCTCTTAGTGTTTGCCCATAGAAGGTAATCAATGATTTTTTTTCCCTCCCAGTTTTATTGAGGTATAATTGATAAACAGCACTGTATAAATTGAAGGTGTACAGCATAATAATTGACTTACAGATATCATGAAATGATGACCACAATAAGTTTAGTGAACATCTATCATCTCATATGGATACAAAATTAAAGAAACAGAGGAAATTTTTTCCTTGTGATGAGGACACTTAGGATTTATTCTCTTAACTTTCATATATGGTATGACATTCTGCAATGCTAATTGTATTTATCGGGTTGTACATTACCTCCTTAGTTCTCACTTATCTTACGAGATAATTTTGTACTTTTTGACTGCCTTTTTAATGAATGACTAGAAGAACAAATGAATGTAAAATTAAGGAGAACAAGTCTGATTTTGCTTGATATTTATTTTATCAAGGAAGCTCAGACTAGCTATTGAGCAATATTATATTAGTCTTTGATAGATTCTCTTGAAGCAAGTAGATGAAGAGTTCATTTATAATTTGACCTTATATGTGGATCTAGAGAAAAAAGAAATTAAATAATAATTGCAGTTTCATACAGTGTTAGTAGACTTAAGTATGGAACTAAGATTTTCTCCTGAATCTATATCACTATTAACTGAATCATTTTCTCTTTTTGGGTTCAACCTACATGTTGCATCCCAAAGCCACTTCTAAGTTTCAATCATCATAACTAGAGTACAAATACACCTGATGTTATCAACTGAATTGTGTGTCCTCAATTTATATGTTAAATCCCTAAGCCCCCAATGTGATATTATTTGGAGACAGTGTAATTAAGGTTAAATCAGGTCATAAGGCTGGGGCCCTAATCCTATAAGACTGATGTCCTTATAAGAAGGGGAAGAACACTAGAGCTCTCTCTGTCTCTTTGCACATACAGAGAAAATGCCAGGTGAGGACACAATTAGGCATCTCCTATAAGCTGTGCAGAGATCTCAACAGAAACCAGCCCTCCGGACACCTTGATATTGGGCTTCCAGCCTCCAGACCATGAGAAAATAAATCTCCATTGTTTAGGTCACCCAGTCTGCGATATTTTGTCATGGCAGCCTGAGCTGACACCTGGGTTACAACTTTGCTATAATAATAAAGACATAAATTGATATTGTTTATTAAGGGTTTAATGTACTACCATACATGAACCCTATGCCAAGTTCTTTATATACATTATTTATTAAATTCTTTTGACAAATTTAAGAAGTGGATACTAGTTTATTATCATCATTTTACAAATGAGGGAATGGAAGATCAGAATAGTTAAGCAACTTGCCCAAAGATGCAGACAAGAGGCGTCAGTTCTGGAATTCAGGATGCCTGTCTTCAGAGCCTAGGTGCTCAACTACCACATTATACAGGGAAAACAAATTATCTGACATGAACAAGAATAGTAGTTAGTGGTTAATAAAAAAATTAAAGTAAGAAAGTTAGTAAGAAAAATAATATTGATATATAACTTAAAATGCCAGTTTAAGGTAAAATGAATAAATGCATATGCATAATGTCTGTGTGTGCTCTAGAGAGGTTGGATGGGGAGGAAGGTGGAAGGGGGCTTCAAGAGGGAAGGACCATATGTATACCTACTGCCGATTCATGTCGATGTATGGCAAAAAACAATAACAATATTGTAACGTAATTATTCTCTAATTTTAAAAAATATTTAAAAATGCACATTCATTTGTCAATATTTTACTGGGAGGGGAAGAAGAGAAGACAAGGTGATGATCATTTCTTTGATATGGACTATTAGTATCCTGCATTATCTTTCTTCCACAGACCATATTCTGAAGTGCATCAATGACAATCTCATTCTCATCCTTTCCAAGTGGAGTGAAAGACCCATGCTAAGCAATTTGTATGCTGATCTCTCTCAATTTTTATATTCCTCCTCTTTCCAATTTTTAAAGCTGCCATTGCACTCTGCTCATTCAGTTGTGTTCGACTCTTTGTGATCCCACGAGTGTAGCTGGCCAGGCTCCTCTGTCCATGGGATTTTCCAGGCAAGAATACTTGCATGGGTTGCCATCTTCTCCTCCCAGGGATCTTCACAGGGATTGAACCCGTGTCTGCTGCAGTTCCTGCACTGGCGGGCAGATTCTTAACCAATGAGCCCCCGGGGAATACCATCCACACATCATTCAAAAATACTCACTTTAGTGTTCATAAAAGTAACAACCCATTTTCACTGTACTTGTATTTTACAGGCTTAAGAGTACATCATGAGAAACACTGGGCTGGAAGAAGCACAAGCTGGAATCAAGATTGCCGGGAGAAATATCAATAACCTCAGATATGCAGATGACACCACCCTTGTGGCAGAAAGTGAAGAGGAACTAAAAAGCCCCTTGATGAAAGTGAAAGAGAAGAGTGAAAAAGTTGGCTTAAAGCTCAACATTCAGAAAACTAAGATCATGGCATCTGGTTCCATCACTTCATGGCAAATAGATGGATAAACAGTGGAAACAGTGTCAGTTATTTTTTTGGGCTCCAAAATCACTGCAGATGGTGATTGCAGCCATGAAATTAAAAGACGCTTACTCCTTGGAAGGAAAGTTATGACCAACCTAGATAGCATATTAAAAAGCAGAGACATTACTTTGCCAACAAAGGTCTGTCTAGTCAAGGCTATGGTTTTTCCAGTGGTCATGTATGGATGTGAGAGTTGGGCTGTGAAGAAAGCTGAGTGCCGAAAAATTGATGCTTTTGAACTGTGGTGTTGGAGGAGACTCTTGAGAGTCCTTTGGACTGCAAGCAGATCCAACCAGTCCATCCTAAAGGAGATCACTCCTGGGTGTTCATTGGAAGGACTGATGCTGAAGCTGAAACTCCATTACTTTGGCTATCTCATGCAAAGAGTTGACTCATTGGAAAAGACCCTGATGCTGGGAGGGATTGGGGGCAGGAGGAGAAGGGGACGACAGAGGATGAGATGGCTTGATGGCATCACTGACTCAATGAGTTTACTCAAACTCATTACTCCGGGATAGGGAGGCCTGGTGTGCTGCGATTCATGGGGTTGCAAAGAGTTGGACACGACCGAGCGACTGAACTGATACTGTTGAATTGAGTCCCATAAGTACAGTAATTTCAAATGGCATAAACAGAGGTTGGGAAGCAAATACAACAGACTCTTAGTAATGGAACCAGGGGTATCGAGGGAGGAGGAGGTGAGTAGGCATCTTCTTAGTCCTGAGTGGTCAGTATCTCTGGGACCAGTCAGTCTATGTTAGAAGAGAATGGAAAGCTTGATTAATCTGGCTACATGGTTAAAGGGAGTAGATTAAGAGAGCTTCTGCTGGAGTGATATGCATTCCCCCATACCTCTGACATGTTTGAAAAATGGTATCATATTTATTTAAGCTTCATAAGATAGATTTTGGGCTTCCCTTTTGGTTCAGACAGTAAAGAATCTGCTGGCGATTCAGGAGACCCAGGTTCGATCCCTGAGTTGGGAAGATCCTCTGGAGAAGGGAATGGCAACCCACTCCGGTATTCTTGCCTGGAGAATTCCATGGACAGCTACAGCTCATGGGGTTGCAGAGAGCTGGACACGACTAAGTGTCTAACTCCCCTCCCCATGCTAGATTTTAATCTCAGTGTTTTCTTGGAGTGCCTTTCTGTTCTTGGGCAAAACAGCTATCATTTCATGGTTTACTTCTCGGATCAGTAAGAGGCATTTTTTATTTTTGGCTGTGCTGCATCTTCGTTGCTGCGCATGGGCTTTCTCTAGTTGTGGCCAGTGGACTTCTCTTGCTGTGGAGTATGGGCTCCAGAGCATGGGCTCAGTAATTGTAGCGCACAGACTTAGTTGTTATGAAGCACATGGGATCTTTCTGGACCAGGGATTGAACCCATGCCCCCTGCATTGGCAGGCAGATTTTCCACTGGGCCACCAGGGAAATCCAAGACTCATTTTTTAACTAAAATTAGAGGCACAAATGATGAGTCCTTCATCAGTGGAATGGGTTTGTTTGTAGTTAGCAAACACTTAACTGTGGAATGTGCTAGCATTCAGCAAGAAAGTATAAGCTTTAATCAATGATATTCTATCACCTTCACTTGTGAATTTATATAAAACACTATATTCCTCAGCCCTCGGAGATGTGCTCATGGTGAAGAAAAATGGGAAAAGCGATGCCTGTTCTTCTTTAAGAGCCTTTTTTTCCAAATGATTGAGTGTTATTCTCTCCTATTTTTATTCCATTTCCTTAAAGATGGTTTTTATTTTAGGATCGACATCATCAGTTTTAGATGCTCTGAATGAAGCAAGTCTAGGCCCCCAGAAGATATCCTTAAGTTATTCTGGCCCTGAGGAAGCCCGTCTGAATTGTCTGATTACATTAAACAGTCGGCCCAATGAATCCAACAGAGGAAGAATGGAGAAGACTGCACTTGGTGATAATTCACAGCTTCTGAGCTGAGCCATGGCTGAGTTTACCCACGGAAAAATCTGCCGTTCCAGAAAACCTCATGTGGCAGGCAGTCTCACACAGAGCTTTAGGACTGTTGTTTGAAGACTGATTACACAGGCAAGTGGGAAGAGGGTATTTTCTCAAGGAGTGAGGTGTTAGGGACTTTCTTAAATGGGGGTATTCTTTTTCAGAGGGTCCCAGTCACTGCACAACCTTCCAGAAGCTATGTATTGTATACTAGTCCTTCTAAAATTATATCTGATCATAGATTTGTCATGAAATGTCTTAGGGATTACAAGCACTCATGAGCAAAATGATTTTTTAAACTCTAAATAATTATTAGTAATGAAATGTATAAGTAAGTATTAGTAATGAAATAGATATCTATGTGCATATATATGAATGGCTTCCATCTGTATAGCAAACAATTTATATTGGTAAGTGTCACGCGCTGTGTATCATCAGAGATGACTGTATATATTTTAAATGATACAGCTATGTCAAATCAGACTATAATATTGTTTTTGTGTTTATAATAGTTTGACATGAAAATCACTAATATAACTTCTGATTTTCTAAGTAGACAAACATGAGCATACTAATTGTAAAGATCTGAATAACGCCTCCTGACTTTTTTTTTGCTTGTTTTCAGGTTTTTTTCCTCCTTCACATTTAATTATGAACAACTCTAATTCTGCAGAAAACTAGTGACCTTTTTGTGTCTGCAAGTCACATTTTCATACAGAAATACTTATGAATTTAAAAACGGCATTGCCCTTTTCAATATGCTGGTTGTGGAAAAAGGTCTCATTAAATTTAAACCCCATTTTGTGCCTCCTCTGGCACTTAATGACATGGCTGACACACAGTAGGTGTTCAAGAGTTGTATCTTCTACCTTAAGTTCCATGAGCTGTTGAAATCATTATAGGAGGAAAACAGGTTATGGCGACAAAGTTCCTTTACCTGAGGAGACAATATACCAGAAATTTTGGAAATGGACCAGTAAAACAAATGATTTATTATTCATGGCAGGTATCTATAATCACATAAAACAGAATGTTAGGAAAATACCTGATTAAATGCTACTGTCTTCCCTTAGGACATAAAACTTCTTTCAATAAAACATGGTGAAACTTGAGCCAATGTTTTTTTCTGGTTTTATCTGAATTGTTAACTGGATTAACGGTATTTTCTTCCCTGAAAATGGAGAAAAAGGAGCACTGGATATTTTATTATTTCCTTAGTGCCTCTCATCACCCCCAGGATGGACTTGACAGTCCTAGGCAAAAGCAAAAAATGACTAACACAAATTTAGGCAGTTCTCAATTATTCAGAAGCTCATTATCCAGTATGTGGGCTGTTTATAATTCCTTTCTTTCCCCTCGCCCTTTCTCCCACGTATTTTTGTTAGGAAGAGAAATGTAAGAAAATTAAATGCTTAACAATATAGTTCCTCACTGGTTAGCCGCTTTGATAAAATATTCAGGGTAATTAATTTCTACAATAAGGTTTGGAGATTATCTATGGATTTAAATTATCCCTAGAAATCCTCAGGTTATTTTTAAAATTGCTGCAGCAAGTCACATTTCCCTGTTGAAAGCAGTTTAAATGGAGTGACATTGGATTGTAGTGGGTTTTTTTTTGTTTGTTTTTTTAAACTCTGAAAGCCTAACTAAATAATTGTAAGTAATAAAATACGGACTAAAATACTGGTGGTTTCCATCCATAGAACTCACAATGTATTTTGATGCCACAGTCAAACACAGTCAAATGTTTAAGATTCTCACCTCCTTCAGCAAACCTGAACTGAGCACATGCTTAGTGGCATGCTCTGGGCTAGGAACTTAAGATGAATTAAACACTAAGATGAATTAAACAGTCCCTTCCCTACAGTAGATCTTGGTCTTCTGAAACTCCCTGGCAACAAAATCAATAATTATAAAACAATGTGGTGAGTACAATGGTAGAGACTACAGGGAGCATATGGAATGCTTAGCATTGGTTGCATAACCCAGCCTATGGAGGTAGGGCTGGCTTTCAAAATGTCGGGCAGTTGGACTCATTTTAAAGGATGTTAGAACTCACTGGAAGGCTTCCCAGGTGGTGCTAGTGGTAAAGAACTCACCTGCCAAGGCAAGAGACATAAGAGACATGGGTTTGATCCCTAGGTCAGGAAGATCCCCTGGAGGAGGACATGGCAACTCACTCCAGTATTCTTGCCTGGAGAATTCCATGGACAGAAGAGCCTAGTGGGCTATAGTCCACAGGGTCACAAAGAGTTGGATACAATTGACACAGCTTAGCACACAGTATGCATAGAACTCATTAGAAGGACTGATGCTGAAGATGAAACTCCAATACTTTGGCCACCTGATGGGAAGAGCTGACTCACTGGGAAAGATCCTGATGCTGGGAAAGACTGAGGGAAGGAGGAGAATGTAGCAACAGAGGATGAGATGGATGACATCACCGACTCAACAGACATGAGTTTGAGGAAACTCTGGGGGATAGTGGAGGACAGAGAAGTCTGGTGTGCTGCAGTCCATGGGGTTGCAAAGAGTTGAATACAACTTAGCAACTGCACAACAATAAGAGGGAAAGGACAGCATTTACGCAAGGCCGTGGAATCAGAAGCACTATGGTATATTCATAGAAACATGAGTCTGTTCCTACTCATGGTGTGACTGGAAGTAAGTTTTATAAAAATCTTGGGCCATAACTTCTCATTTGGCCAAACTGCTATGTGCATGACATACAGCAGTGAATAAGAGGTCGGTCTTTGCTCTTAGGAGTTCACATCTATAACTTCTGATACTGTGAAGAAAACAAACAAGATGAATGGGACAGAGGGTTAGGGGATGTGGCATGGGCAGGCCTCTTTAGACAGTGGGACAGCAAGAGCCTCTTTGAGGAGGTGACATTGAACCATGATGATCAAGGGATTTTCTTGGACAACTTTGAAAGAGAATTCCCAGCAGAGAGACCATCAGTCACTAAGGTTTTGAGGTAGGAGTAAACCTGAATATGCAAGGACCTGAGAGACGAGTGATTTGTCTGAAGAACAGTGAGAAGAGGAGAGATGAGTTTGGCGAGTGAACCCAAGGTCAGTCTTGCAGGACCTTGCAGTCTAGGGTAAGAGGCTGGATTTCACAGGAAATCACTGTTAGGAGGGCAGGAATTTATGGCCTAAAATGGTCACAGTGGTTGCTGTGTGGGACATAAATGATGGCGGAGGGGTGGAAAGCAGAAGTTAAGATTTCTTATAAGAGACTAGAAATGAGGTAACTTGATTATTTTGTAAAATGGGGGCAAACGGATCCCTTTAAAATGTTTGTAAAATGCTTAGAACTGTCACAGGAAAGAGTTCTGTAAGACATGACATCAGACATATCTATATTGTAGAGTAGACACACACATCAGATGGTGTTGCAGAAGGTAAATATTAAGGCTTCTTACAACTCTAATTAGCTCTGAATCCATGACCATTCTTATGCACAGTAAAAACATTCTGTTTCTTGTGCTGTAATGAAAACAACTGCTTAAAAGATTTTTAAAGTAAGGTCAAATGTAAAGCAGAAAAATTAATGAAAGACCCAGAGGGGAAAAAACTTAAATGAACACCCAATACTCTCTTCAAAATCTTTTGCCATGGTCAAATTTTCAATATGAAATTGAACTTCAACTTGAATTTCACCCCCAGTCAGCAAGATGTATATTGAAAAAATAACTTGAGTGAAGTGGGTCTTACTCAGGAGTTATCCAGAAAAAGTGGATGAGAAGAGTCACTTAGGATGGATGACTAAAAAGAATGGCCATAATAGCATGGGGTCTTATTAATAACAAAGCACTTCTGGCTTGGGGTCTTTGCAGAGGTTTGCCCATGTGCTTAGTCGCTCAGTTGTGTCCGACTCTTTGCAACCCCATGGACTGTAGAGGTTTAGATAACCAAAATGATACAACACGGCATTCCTTGTACACTGTCTCATCTATAATCAATTCTGAATAATTAAATCGATAGCCCTGGAATTCTTAGTAACATATGAGGAGTTGACACATAGAACTGACCTATGTAATCAAGAACTTCTTCACATCTTATACCAATGTACTGTTTAGAAAGGGTAGACTTTTCTAATGTGATTTAAACACAGTGATAATCAATAAGAAACTTTAGTCTGAAAAGAGAATTAAAAAAAAATTGGAGTCTAGTTAATTTACAATGTCATGATAGTTTGAAGTGTATAGCAAAGTGATTCAGTTATGCATAGATATGCATATATTTTTTTTAGATTCTTTTCCATTATAGGTTATTATAAGATACCGAGTATAATTTCTTGTGCTATACAGTAGGTCTTTGCTTTTTAATCTATTTTATACATAGTAGTGTGTATATGTTAATCCACAACTCCTAATTTATCTCCTCCCTGTCCTGCCTACTATATCTGTTGGCCACCATAAGTTTGTTTTTTATGTCTGCGAGTCTATTTCTGTTTCACAAATAAGTTCATTTGTATCAATTTTTTAGATTCCACATATGTGCTATCATATGATATTTGTCTTTCTCTGTCTGACTTACTTCACTTAGTATGATAGCCTCTAGGTCCATCCATGTTGTGCAAATAGCATTGTTTTGTTCTTTTTTATGGATGAGTAATATTCCATCACACACACACACACACACACACACACACACACACACATACACACACTCCCTCACATCTGCTTTATCCATTCACCTGTTGATGGACATTTAGGTTGCTTCAATGTCTTGTCTATTGTAAATAGTGCTTCTGTGAACATTGGGATGCATATATCTTTACAAATTAGAGTGTTCTTCAGATATATGCCTAGGAATGAGATTATAGGATGACATGGTAACTCTATTTTTGCTTTTTAAGGAACCCCCACAATGTTCTCCACAATGACGGTACCAATTTACATTCTCACCAACAGTGTAGGAGGGTTTCCCTTTCTTCACACCCTCTCCAGTATTTATTATCTGTAGATTTTTTAATAATGGCCATTCTGACTGGTGTGAGGTGGGATCTCGTTGTAGTTTTGACTGGAAAGAATTTCTTAATGACTTGAAATAATTAAGTCAGACATTGAAGCAGGTTTAAAATCTGGTCCCAAGTTTGGGAAGCTCTTTGGTCTCGAATGCTTCAGATCCACACATCTCTTTCTACTTGAGAACACTAACATTTTTCAGTAGCTAAATGATGCCTGTTGTCATTTTATAAAAGAAATAGGTGAGATTTCAACAATTAGCCACGCAATAAATGTTCTGGCTTTTAAAAATTAAAAAAAAAAAAAAAAGAAATAGGTGAAAATAATGCAAAGTGAGATGGTAAACATACATTAACCCTATAATTTAAAATGAAATGGTTTCAGCATCAGGATCTTACAGATATATTGATCTTTATTTGTCAAAGTTACCTCCTATTCTCAATTCTCTCTGAGCACAGAGATGGTCAGATATTGTAGAATAAAGTCACAATGTCTGTGCTGAGAGGTGAACACAGAGTATTCGGCTTCTGGCTCTGAATTTCAACCACTAGATTCCACTTACAGCTTTGGACACTATTAAATAACATTTCAGATGGAGGGACTCTGATTTATAGTGACACGGCAGCTTTATCCATAGTAACTGCTGAGAATAAATGGGTGGGTCCCTTCTCGCTCTCAAGTATCATGCATAGTAATTGGAGGAAGGGCACTAGATAAATCTCAATAATATTCTCAGACTAAACTCATAATCCTGAAAAGTAGTGGAGGATATTGAAATATTGGGTCACTGGGAAGTGGCAGTCCGTTTTTATACAGCTCTCATATATTCAATTTTGTGCTGAGCCGAGAAGGAACTACTTGGCTTGACTCACCCTCTATATCATTCAGTCGGCGCTGTTTTACATGTTCTGATCTGGCACCTTTTCTCCATTTATCTGTCATTTTATATTTTGAAACTGTCAGGTTGCTTTTAAAAAGAAGAGCTCTACAGCCAGATGGTAAAATTTTTCTAAGATCCATAAAATTCATTGAGGACTTTCAAATCAAATCTACAGACTGAATTCTGGGAAAGGGTAAATGAAAATGAATGGGATCACAATTGGAGCACCATATCAAGTGTATTTTGAAACTTTCTTTCTCTTGTTCCTGGGGACAAGAGCTCAGGCACCAGGCATTTTGCAGCTGGAGAGACTCTGGGCAGGAAGGAATCTAGTTTTAGTTCAGCCTGAAATAAAGAAGTCAGCTTGCCCACCTATTCACCCCAAGAAATGGGAACATTCTATGTTCAAGCTGTCCTGTGTGCAGATCTGTACGTGGCTGGAATTTTAGCCTCTGTTCTTGTAGTCAGCATTGAAAAGCAAAAGTGTTAATCACTCAGTTGTGTCGAACTCTTTGCAACCCCATGGACTGTAGCCTGCCAGGCTCCTCTGTCCATGGGATTCTGCAGGCGAGAATTTTGGGCTGGGTAGACATTCCCTTCTCCAGGGGGTCTTCCCAACCCAGGGATCAAACACAGGTCTCCTGCATTGCAGGCAGCTTCTTTACCGTCTGACCCACCATGGAAGCCTGTTGTCAGCACGAGGCGGAGTTGAAAACATTATCTTTCAACTAGAGATCACTGCTTTCCTTTAGGGGCTTCCTAGGTGGCGCTAGTGGTAAAGAACCCCACTTGCCAATGCAGGAGACATAAGAGATGTGAGTTTGATCTCTGGGCTGGGCAGATCCCCTGGAGGAGGGCATGGCAACCCACTCCAGTATTCTCGCCTGGAAAATCCCATGGACAGAGTAGCCTGGTGGGCTACAGTCCATAGTGTTGCACAGAGTCGGACATGGCTGAAGCAACTTAGCACACACACCTTCCTTTAACAGAGGACTGTGGAATAGAGGAGTGATGCTAACGCACTATCCTTCGCTTTGCAGGCTGAGAATAAAGCCCACCTTTCTCTTCTCGAGCCTCCTGTGTGCCAAAGCCTTGATTGGCTTCCACTTGGAAAGCAATAAGCCAGGCTGTGACAGAGCCACACGCCAAGTGAGTGCTGGAGATCTTCCAGCAGTTTGTGTACTCGCTGACTGGGGCAGAGGGAACCACCATCGAGCTCAGTGATCCAACTACTTCTAATTGGCTGTTAGGGACAACCTGGCTCCTGACCATCACCTGCTCTGCAGGCAGCACTGGCAGCTATGCTTCAAAGGGAAGATGTCAGCCAAATTCTGTGCTTGGCTTTTGGACTGACCCAGTAGGAAATAAGGCCACAAAGTTGGGTTGGGATTCTATAGTTTACTTTGTTATTTTGAACTCTACTGAATCCAAATGATTCCTAGAGAAAGGAGAGGCTGAATCTAGCCACCACTGAATTTCCCCCAAACAAAGGGATGTGCATGCTCAGCCTCCTTCAGGAGTGAAGTAACATAGTTGAACCTAAAAGACTGGTAGGAAGCCAGAGGCCAAATGGAAATTAGTTTCTTTTCATAAATCTTCATTTTCCAGGACTGTAAAAACAATAATACCTCTGTGTGAAAACTCGTTTCTGTTTTCATAGTTGAAGAACTAAGCCGTATAACTGTTGGCTAGAAAGGAGACAGTAATAATTATAAATATCACACAGTGAGCGATGGTACAGTTATCATACGGCCCACCCACAAGAGCTATTAACTCTCACAGATGCTATTTTAGACAGTACATTTTTAGTCTAATGTTAGTTTATAAGTACAAAGCATGGAAACAGTAGCACTTCTGATATCCTGTGCTAAAGAAAAGAAAATGGGTGGGGGGAAAGCCCCACTTTATTTAAGATGTCTGAAATAACAGGATTTTTAACGTAGGGAAAGACTTCAAATGAAGGTTATTGGAATTATCTTCGGAAGAAGTAGCAAATTACATGCTCAATAACAAATCAATGGATATATAAACTCCAAAAAGACTGTACCAGCCAACTGTTTGGAAGAGCTGCATATATTATTTTTTTGTCTTAAAATCAAGCAGAAGGTCATATATCAATATCTCAGGATATTGAATATAGTTGCCTGTGCTACATAGTAGGACCTTGTTGTTTATCCATTCAATATGTAATAGCTTACAGTCTATCTCCTCTTTTTTCTACTCTGACTACTGAACCTGAATATGAAGAAAAAAGCAGGTATTTTAAGCATGCATGCATGCACACATGTTTGTGTGTGTGCATACACACATACACAACATTTTAAAAAGTATTTCTAATACAACCATATGGTGTATTCATTTACCACCTTTTAAAAATCTGGGATTCTAGAAATTCTTCAACAAAAACATGGTGGCAAGAATTAACTGGGATAATATATATATAATTTTAAATAGAAGCAGTGTTTATTAGAAGCAAAATACATGTGGAAGAAGCACTTGGGCAAACTTGGAGTGAGTTGGGCGCTGTAAGGGGGTGGCTTAGCTTGCTTAGATGGAAGCGGTTTTCTGCGTTATCTCTGGCCAATCATCTTGAAGTGTCTGTGACAATGTTTTTTATAAGACCAATTTTATATACTGAGGATCAGGACACACTAAATGTGAATGACTTTTCTAAGAAGACACATTGACTGCATGGGCCACCAACTTCCTGCCCCAGGGGGCTGCCCAGCATGACTTAGCCTGCTGAGTCATCACAGCTCAAATCTCTCATAATCTCCATCATTTCCAATTCCAAAGAGGGTCAAGAGATAGTCATCCCCCACCATATGTCCCCTCAAGAGGGGTGCTTCAGCCTCTCATTTGCCAAGGGCCACATTAAACGGATTCAGAAAATGACTTTGTAGCACTTTGCAAATATACTAGGCTCAAATGACAACAAATAGGATATTATGCAGCAGTCTGTTGAGTTTAATGTTTATATAGCACTAACTATTTTGCCCCTAGGCACTTGATTCATTGGTACAACAGTATACTACAAACAAGAGGGAGAGAGGAGATGCTACTTTAATTAACTAATAATGTTCCAATGTGATAAAGATTTCATTAAATATAGGAATTCATCGTCTTTTTAAGATGATTTCTACATTTCCTATGAATTTTCTGGGGTCATTTAAAGCACACACGGATTTAGATCAAATGTAACCAAGCAGGTATCCCTTCTCAGGACAGAAAGAAAGTGAAAGTGAAGTTGCTCAGTCGTGTCCGACTGTTTGCGACCCCATGGACTGTAGCCTACCAGGTTCCTTTGTCCATGGGATTTTCCAGGCAAGAATACTGGAGTGGGTTGCCATTTCCTTCTCCAGGAGATCTTCCCAACCCAGGGATTGAACCCAGGTCCCCCGCATTGTAGGCAGACGCTTTACCGTCTGAGCCACCAGGGAAGTCCTCTCAGGACAGAGACCTCCCCAATATCCTCTGCTTTCACTCCTCTCTGAAGTCACAGATGCTAAAACCACCACCACATGGAAGAAATTAGCTATTTGATGACCATGAGCATGGAGTCCCCAGACCTACTGGCATCTAAGGACTTATGACGTTAACCCATATTGCTATTCAGTAGCTAAGTCATGTCTGATTTTTTGTGACACCATGGACTGTAGCCCAACAGTCTCTTCTGTTCCTGGGGTTTTCCCACTGGAGTGGGTTGCCATTTCCTCTTCCAGGGGATCTTCCTGGGCCAGGGATCAAACTTGCATCTTTTGCATTGGCAGGTGGATTCTTTACCACTGAGCCACCAGGGAAGTCCCAACCCCTGTTACCTCACCATCAACCAATCAGAGAACTGTGCATGAGCTGACCACATGCCCTGTGACCCCCTCCCTCACCTGGACTTTAAAAATACTTTGCTGAGGGACTTCTCTGGTGTTCCAGTGGCTAAGACTCCATGCTCCCAATGTAGGGCGCTTGGGTTTGATCTCTGGTCAGGAAACTAGATCCCACACACCGCAACTAAGAATTTGCATGATGCAGCTGAAGACTGAAGATCCTAAGTGCTGCAACAAAGACCTGGCAAAGTCAAACAAACAAACAAATAAATACTTTAAAAAAAAAAAAAAGCTTTGTTGAAATCTGTCACTGAGTTGGAGTCTTTTGAGCACTAGCTTCCCTAGACTCCTTGCTGGGCACCCTGCAGTGAATGTTGCAGTTTTCCTTCCCTACCACCCTGTGTCAATAGTTTGGTTAGTTACTGCTGGAGGGTGAGCTCACCCAAGTTTTGTCTGGTAACACAAACAACAAATCATAGAGTCATAGAATGTTAAAGCTGGAAGAAACCCCAGAAGCCATTCAACTCCCTCTCATTATCCAGCTGAAGATGTGAAGCTCAGGTCCAAGGTCACCCAGGAGGCTGGGCAGATGGCAGAGGGCCCTTCCACCCTTAAGAGCTTTCCTCTGCAGGTCTTTAACCGTGGTCATAATCTGGATGTGATTTACGGAGCTGGATTACTGCATGTTGATTTCTGAACTGTATGTCACTATCGTCACTCCAGGACCCGTCCTCAGCCACATTAGAGTCATCTCCCTCAGGCTCAGCCCCCAAGTCCTCACCGCAGATGTTTGGACAGGATCCCATTAGCAGCATCAGAGAAACACAAATAAGGTGCTGTGAACTGGGAATCTTACACTGAAATAGCCAAAAACATTCACCAGTGGAGTTGATAACATCCTCTTGAGATTCCAATGCCCACACAAGCTAAACATATATAAATAAGGACAGGAGGATGAAAAAAGAGCCATGTGTTTTCAAAAACATAGGAAATAATTAAATGGTTTTTAAAAGAAGGGCACAGTCTGGGATTCTGTAGTGTAAAAGGAGGCGTACCTAGCTGTTCTCACCTACAGGTCATTTTTGAAAAGCTCATTCATACACGTGCCCTTCCCCCCACCCCCCACCGATTTGTTCATAAAAGGGTGGAAGGGGGCAAGTGGTTTTTTGCTTTTGCTCCAAGGCTGAGGGGCGTTGCCACTGGATTGTTTACTGTGAGTCACATAGTAGAGTCACGCATCTGTGTTTTTTAAATATCTATTTACTTAAAGGGAGAATAAAGAACATGCGTTTAAAAATACATGCATATGTCTCGTGACTGAAGTGAGAGCCACGGTTCCTGTTAGGTCAAACTGTTCCTATTCTGAAGGAATCCCTCGAGCTTTCTCAGTATGGGAGGCTCTAACAGAGGTCAAAAACTGGCAGCCTGGGGCCACAATCTGGTTTTATTCTCTAGGCACAGTACTTTTAAACACTGGAATTTGAGTGCCTTTTGACACTGCCCACATTCCCCTTCTCTTCGGGGGCCCACCACCACCTCTGTTTGCTGGCTGGGGCCAGTCCCTGGAGGACTGTTTCAGGGAGGAAAGGGAGGCTATGAGAGGCCCAGTCCAGGCAGGGAAGAGCTGACTGTCTTCCTGGTCCCTGCTCTGCCCCATGGCGACAGAAGTCAAGGGAGTCAGGTGAAGAGCTCCCTGCCACCGGGAGCTTGTAATCTTGGGCTCAAGACAGGAAGTGAGGTGTGATCCCTACCTCGGTGTCAGCATTAGGGTTGAGCTTGCATCTCTGGTTTCTTGACACCTTACCCACGTGGTGCTCTCAGCTGCTTGAATGTTTCTGCTTGACCAACTGTTAATGGGCTGCAGCTCTCTTTGCAGTGTAAACCAGGTTTGGGTTGCTGTCTGCCTCTACAGCCCCTCAGAGAGGGGATTTCCTGAGTTACAGTCATGAAGAATTTCAAAGGGTCTCTATATAGGACCCACTGGAGTGAATTAATAGTAATGGGTCTCTATATAGGATGCACTGGAGTGAATTAATAGTAGACATTGTTATTAATATCTCACATTATTATATTTGTAGTTTGTTTTTGCCCTCACTGCCAAGTATAACTCCAGGGAAATATAAATTTAGACTAGGGCATGAGAATGTTCTTATTTATAAGGTTCAATATAACCTTCTTATTGTGATATAATTGATATATAGCATATTAGTTTCAGGTGTACAATAGAATGATTCTATATTTGTATACATTTCACATTTGAAATGATGGCCATGATAAGTCTAGTTAGCATCTGTCAACATACATAGTTACAATATTTTTTCTTGTGATGAGAACTTTTTAAGATTTACCCTCTTAACAACTCTCAAATATGCAATACAGTACTATTAGCTTTAGTCATAATGCTGTCTGTATACATTAATGATTTTTATATACATAACTATAATGATAGTAGATGAAATGATTATGAAAAAAAAGAGCTAAAAGTTAAGACTGCAGAAATAGTTCATATATAACTCCTTTGGTTTAGCTACAAGAAAAAATGGTCAGAATGGTACAATCATGATGAGTGCAGTCTTTGTAATCAGACTGCCTGGGCTAAACTGCTGACGCACTGTACCTGTGACTGATCTCAGGCAAGTTATTTTTCATGCCTCAGTTTCCTTACCTATCAAATGGGGATAGTAACAGTAACAATCTCATACAGTTATAAAGGATTTCATGAGAAATGCTGTAAAAGCCCTTTGTATAAGAGCACACATAAGCCCTTGGTAATTTTACAATTATGCTATTATTGCTAATACTAATATTTAGTATAACTAAAGACTTGCATACTTAGCAATGGCTGGATATATTTTTGATAGTCATGTGTATGTGCATGCTAAGTCACTTCAGTCTTTTTTGACTCTCTGCGACCCCATGGACCATAGTCTGCCAGGCTCCTCTGTTCATGGGATTCTCCAGGCAAGAATACCAGAGTGGGTTGCCATTCCCTTCGCCATGGGATTTTCCCGACCCAGGAAGATCTCTTACATTTCCTGCACTTCACCTTGACTTGATAGTCATGATAGGATGTTAATGGTTAGAGGCCAAGGATGTTGCTATACATCCTACAGTGCCCAGAACAGCCCCCACAACAAAGGATCAACAGTGGACCAAACGGTCATAGTGCCAAGGCTAAGAAACCCTGACTTAACTCCCACCTGTAGGTGCAGCCTGCCCTAGATTTGGGCAGGTTGCTAAGTATGCAAGTCGTTACTTATACTAACGCTGGTTCAGTCAGGGTGCTCTAGCCAGTACCTTAGTGACATCAGCCTTGCAACTTAGTGTGCTCAGCCCTTGAACTCCAGGGTCTGGCTCTTTCCTCCTTTTCTTATCCCATGTCCTTGAGTTCCTCCTCTGATTTCCTGACTGACGTTCTGTCTGGGGTCTTCACATTTGTCTGAGTCCTTCAGGGACTGAAATCCTGATCCTGCATTCTAGTCCTCTGGGTTCAATTCTGTAGCTTGTCATAGGGTCTTCCTGATGCCAACTGCTTATCTGTTTCATTTTCTGCTCCTGGGCCTTCCTGAAGACTGTAATGATTGGATAAACATGCTTACCTCTCAGATTTCAGGGCCTGGACTTTCTCTTTAATATATTCTATAAAATGGTCTGCTCTCTAGGCTCTTAAAACCATGGTTTTGACTTTTGCCAGCAAAGTGATGTCTCTGCTTTTTAATAAGCTCTAGGTTTGTCATAGCTTTCCTTCCAAGGAGCAAGCGTCTTTTCATTTCATGGCTGCAGTCACTGTCCACTCTTGAAACACCCAGACTTTTGCCCATAGCTAGACTTCCTTCACACCAATCTTCCAACCACACTCTCCGTGCCTTTGCCCTAATCCTGACCCTAACTCTAACCCCTAGGTCTTTCTGGTCTCTGTCCTTGCCTGGCCTGTCTTAGCACTCCCTCACTGAGACCTGGCCAACAGAGAATATAAATTCCCCATCTCAAACTCATCCTTCAATAATACAAAAACATTAGGCTGACCTCCCCATAATTCATACTTATCAGATAGTAGTTTATATTTCGATAATCCAGGGAAAAATCAGCTCCTTTAAAAGTCACTTAATAAAATATAATCTTGAAGGTTGATGGGGTGAAAAGCAAAACTCTAGAGCTCAACAACAACAACAATAAAAAAATATAAAGAGAGGAAATCACTTTTATGTGCAGATAGGTAAATTAAATATTTAAGAACATGCCACAGCAAAACTGGATGTTTTTCAAATGAGCAGTTCTGCGAAAAGAGGCTCAGGTAACTACTGGTGTTAACTGTTGGAAAGGTTAATTACATATCCTCTTCCCCCTTTTTATCATCATAACTTTTTAGTGATGCATTCTTTCCTTAATTACACAGCCCTGTCCATTTCCTGTGTAGTAATTGCAGTCTCAGATGACTTTTCTGGAGAAGCCACCGACTTCAGCTGAAGCTGATTCTGGTTATGTCCCAGCCAGTAACTGGGAGCCTTTTCCTACAACAAGGCACAAACCGGCTTAAACACATGTAGCTGAGTTCCCATCACAATGGAACGTTTTAAAAATATCATTTGGATGGGTTTAAAAAGAGTACAATTTCTTCAGAAGTTAATGCATGTTGTTTAAAGAGAACGCACGTCACTATGTGGTTTGGCCAAGGACTGAGTTCAGAAGCTTTTACGCACATTGAATACACATGATCCTTTTCAGTGGACTGCCTCTCTGTCGATTCCTGAAGTGAAACAAGTCTCTCTGGCCCTTGTAACGGTAACAGAGATCATTGATTGAGCTCTTAATTTGTGTGGGCTAGCAAAGCCTTTTCCACGGATTATCCCATGTAATCCCCACAATGGCTTTATGAGGTAGGTGCTATTATTATCCAGATTTTACAGGTCAAAGAGCTAAGGCTTCAGAAACTAACTTGCCCAAGATCACACAGCTGGTGAGTGACAACAGACACGGGGTTTAAATTCAGTCAAATGACTCGGCTCCAATATGCGACTGCTCTGCTACTTCCCTTCCCACTGATTGTGAAGATTTTATTTATTTCTCATGACATTTAGGAACATTTTCTTGCTCTGTTTAACAAGTAACAGCACTTAGACTTCCCTCCTTTAACAGCAAAGTTAACATGATCACAAACATATATATATGTATATATATACACACACATACACCTATATACATATTCTTTTTCAGATTCTTCTCTATTATAGGAATACAGTTACCTGTGCTGTACAGTAAATCTTAGTTGTTTATTTACATGTAGTGGTGTGTAACTGTTAATCCTATACTCCTAATTTATCCCTCCCCTCCTTTCCCCTTGGGTAACCATAAATTTGTTTTCAATGTCTGTGAGCCTGTTTCTGTTTTGTAAATAACTTCATTTATAGTATTTTTTGGACTCCATGTATAAGTGATACATATGATATTTGCCTTTCTCTGTTTGGCTGACTTTACTTAGTATAATCTCTAGGTCCATCCATGTTGCTGAAATGACGATATTCTTTTGTTGTGGCTGAGTAATATTCTGATATACCTATATATGATTTATGTATATATCATATATATATATGCACACACACCATATCTTCTTTATCCATTCATCTGTCAATAGATATTTATGTTGCTTTCACGTCTTGGCTATTGTAAATAGTTGCTGCTATGAACATTGGGTTGCATTTATCTTTTCAAATTAAAGTTTTCCTCTTTTCTAGATACATGCCCAGGAGTGGAACTGCTGGATCATATGGCAATTCTATTTTTACTTTTAGGGAACCTCCACACTGTTTTCCATAGTGATTCTCCATAGTGACTGCACCAATATACATTCTCATTCTCAATAGTACATGAGGGTTCCCTTTTCTTCACATTCTCATTAACACTTAAATCAACTGGATCACAATCTTGGTAATCAGAAACCAAAAGCCCGTGTTCTTAATGCTATTTGAGTGATTCTGATTTGGATCCGAGGCTGAGAGTCACTGCTGTGGGGCAGTTTCTTGGTCTGTCCCAGGAAGCTTGTCCATCACGCTGGGCCTCTTATTCAGAAGTCTGGGACAGGTCCCACTCATTATTCACAAGCATCCCAACAAATTCCAATGTATGTGGTCCTTAGACCATATTTCAAGAAGCAGCTTTAAGAATGAAGGAGGAAAACATCTGGCCAATTAACTTATACCATAAATTGGAACTTTAAAATCCTACAAGGTGGGGTTCCATATCAGCGATGATCAGCTTCACCTTGGAATGTGTTAGATTTTTAAATTTGGGGGCCCCACCCCTGATCTAAAGGAAATCAACCCTGGATATTCACTGGAAGAACTGATGCTGAAGCTGAAGCTCCAATATTTTGGCCACTTGATGAGAAGAACTGACTCATTGGAAAAGCCCCTGATGCTGGTAAAGATTGAATGCAAAAGGAGAAGGGGATGACAGAGGATGAGATGGTTGGATGGCATCACTGACTCAAGGGACATGAGTCTAAGAAAACTCTTGGAGATTGTGAAGGACGGGGAAGCCTGGTGTGCTGCAGTCCATGGGGTCACAAAGACTCGGACATGACTGAGTGACTGAACAGCAACAACAACAACCGCTGATCGAGAGAATTACCAACTCTGGAAATGGGGCCCAGCAATCTATGTCAACAAACCCTCCAAGGTGATTCTGATATATTCTCAAGATTGAGAGCCACTAAGATAAAGTGCAGCCTTAATCACACATGCATTTAAAATATACTAATTAGTATGACTGATTATATAATAATCAGCTTGTCTGTGCTCATCTCAACTCCATAGATAGAGGCCCAAGGTTATCTTGAAATGAATTATTTTCCATTAAACTTATTCTGACCCTCAGGAAGGCTAATGACACACATACACAACTGGAAGTACAATATCTCTGAGGCAGAAGGAGGTTAGAGTTGAAGATTTGGGTATGACTATTCTTACATTGGGCTTCCCTGGTGGCTCAGAGGTTAAAGCATTTGCCTGCAATGTGGGAGACATGGGTTCAATCCCTGGGTCGGGAAGATCCCCTGGAGAAGGAAATGGCCACCCACTCCAGTATTCTTGCCTGAGAAATCCCACGGACGGGGGAGCCTGGTGGCCTACAGTCCACGGGGTTGCAAAGAGTGGGACACAACTGAGCGATTTCACTTTACTTTCCTTATTCTCACATTGGGCTTCTCAGGTGGTACTAGTGGTAAAGAACCCACCTGTCAATGTAGGAGAAGTAAGAGATTCGAGTTTGATCCCTGGGCTAGGCAGACCGCCTGGAGGAGGGCATGGCAACCCATTCCAGTATTCTTGCCTGGAGAATTCCATAGTCAGAGTAGCCTGGTGGGTTACAGTCCATAGGGTCTCAAAGAGTTGGACATGATGAAGTGACTTAGCACGCACTCATTCTCACACTGGTTAGAAAGGAAATATCCTCTTTATATATGAGCATAATACAGGTTGACTGAAATCAGCAGAGAGCTTGCCATTACAGCTGATTTAATAAAGTGTGTCAGAGAGTACAAAGGTGATGAAACTCATGGCAAATTTAGCAGCACAGCACACAAATGGAAATCAGATAATTTCTTCTGAAGGTTTCACAAGTTCAGGTACTTTTCCCCACAATTATCACCCAATGGAACACAGCTGTCAACAACCAATACCTGATAACAGTCCCTCTGATGGCAGAGGCTGGGCTGCCTGTCAGGGACAATAACCAGTGGAGGTTTGAGCCATCATTTCCCACAGTGTAAACAACATTGGCTGGTGACCAGACACATACTTCCCCTCAATTTACAGAGTTATGTGAGCCTCTTTCTGCTTTGGAGATTCTTGGGATATTCCCTAATTGGGAGCCGTTGGGTTTATAAACTTTGCCAGCTAAATTGCGCTAACGGGTGAATTTCTTCCCCTTTGGGGTATTTTCCATAGTTAGTTCAGACTCTGTGCTGGGGAGGGGAGCCACCCTGTCATTCCCCGATAGGGAATTTTTCATAGTGTATCTTAGAGAGGGATTTTCCCAGAATAGATACTAACTCTGTTTTATTATTCTGTCCAGCAGGAAAGCACCAAAAGCAAGCTAAGTGGTTAGTGTTCACTTCCCCCTTGATAAATTTCCAAAAGTACTTTCCTAATATATGCTACGGGTTTCCCAGGTGACTCCATGGGAAATAATTTGTCTGCTAATGTAGGAGACTCAGGAGATTCAAGTTTGAGCCCTGGGTCAGGAAGATCCCCTGGGTTGGGAGGAGGAAATGGCAGCCCACTCCAGTACTCTTGCCTGGAAAAATCCCATGGACAGGGGAGCCTGGAAGGCTACATTCCATGGGGTTGTAAAGAATCAGACACAACTGAGCAACTGAGCACGTGAGCACAATATGCTACATAAAGAGCAAACAGGAACTGAGTAGAAGTACTCTGTGATTACTACTGTGTATTTTCTCAACCTGGAGGAAACATGGGCAATTTAAAACTATACACAATGGCCCAAACCAGTAGGTGTTCTGCCTCCATCATCAACAGTCCAACAGATCATTCAGGACTCAGGACAGCACTACTGAGAACTGGAGGCAAAGTGGACAGGATCGCCTCTCTCCCAACACTATCTTCCCACAACCCACACTGCTTTGTTGAAATAGACCTCTCCTGAGGTTGGTACAGGCTGTCAGCAGTAGAGATATTAGAATATGATTTCCTTCTTTTGAAACAACATTTTATTCGAAAATCAATGCCACGACTTTCATAGCTAATGGATTTTGTTGGTATGCATTCATCTGCTGCAGAGAAAAATCATTGCTTAAAGCAGCTGGCCCCAAGTAGGATTGACTAAAGCAAGGAAGATGGTATTCTTGTCAAAGCTACCTCATACTCCAATTGACATATTGTATTCTAGTGCTGACAGCTGAAGGCTAGAGTTTTGATTAATCCATTTTCCTCTCATTATAAACACAATCTCTTCCCTGAAGGTTCCAGTGATCACTCTAGCAAGTGTTGAACCTTGACAGAACAATGCTTATCCTTTGGTGGGCACTGTGTATAAAACAGAGAAAGAGCTGGTTTTGTTTTCCAAATCTCCTTGGGCATTGTTGAAAGAAGCTCATTTGTAAATGCATGTGTTTCAACAAGCTCAAGGCTGTATTTTGTCTTTCTTTTCTGTGTAAAAAGGCAATGGTGGAGAGGAAGCAGGTATGCAGTTCATCCAAAGCGTGACAGACACTTGCTGGGGAATCATCGCACAGTCCTACAGTGAGGCAGTACCCAACACAGGGCCTGCAGGACTGGGCACAGAGGAGGGCCGGGGCTGGGTCGTGGGAGTTGGAAATTATAGACTGACCCTGCTCCTGATAATCCCCAGACTGAACTATCAAGGTCACTTGGAAGCTTGTTCTCCAGGCTGCTGTGGTTGAAAGTCATGACTATTTTTGAGATGCTAAGGAAACGGCAACCCATTCCAGTATGGTTGCCTGGGAAATCCCGTGGATAGAGGAGCCTGGTGGGCTACAGTCCATAAAGTTGCAGAGTCGGACAAGACTTAGCAACTAAACAACAACAACAAGGTTTCACAAGGTTGAAAGCATCCCAAGTTACCCAGTGGCCAGTTTGATATTCAACCACTAAATACAGTTGGGAAGAAGGGAAGGGGTGGTGATAGTGCCCACTAAGAATTGGCTTCATGTTGTGTAACACAATGACTAGAGTTAACAATACTGTAATGTATATTTGAAAGCTGCCAAGAGAATAGATGTTAAAGATTCTCATTACAAGAAAAAAGTTTAACAAGATATGGTGATGATGTTAACTAGTCTTATTGTGGTAATCACTTCACTGTTTAGACAAAGAGCAAATCATTATGTTGTGTATCTTAAGCTTATACAGTGCTTGTTAGTCACTCAGTTGTATCTGACTCTACCTGACTCCATGGACTGTAGCCCACCAGGGTCCTCTGTCCATGGAATTCCCCAGGTAAGAATACTGGAATGGGTTGCCATTCCCTTCTCTAGGGGACCTTCCTGACATGTGAATTATGTTTCAATAAAACTGGGAAAAAAATCTCTTCCTGTTTATGGGGTAAAAAAAACTGGCTTGAGTACAACAGGGAGGTGACGAGTTTTACATTTATTTCTCAAACCTGATAAAGATATATAATCGAATTAATAATCTGAGAGTAGAAAGAATTTGGGAAATCACTAATCTCCCAATTCAGGACTTAGGTACCACTGTGATATGGGCTCTAGGTGAGGCCAACCCTGCATGGCTCAAAGTAAAGCACTGCCAACACCAAGTGAATCTGGGGAGGAAAATATGAGACTGTATTCTATATGATCTGTTTTCCTGAGGTCTGTGAGCTCTAGACCTGCTGTACATTGTGAGTTACTGAACTGATTTATCCTAATATCATAGTTTTCAAACTCCAGCATACAGCAGAATCAGCCGGAAAGCGTGGTAAAACACAGGTTGCTGGGTTTGATTCCTGATCATGAGTTTTTGATACAATAGGTCTGGGATGGGGCCTGAGATCTTGGGCAAAGGAATGCCTCACTTGTTCTAACTGAAGAATGTGGGTTTCAGTACAAGTCTACATCTTCTAAGCTGTTTGAATGGTTACTCAAGAAAAGGAAAGAGAGAAACATCTATTCAAAAACACTTTTGAGCTAGATGCTTTCATACCTCATTCAATGCCTGCAACAACCTGACAGACAGACATCACTGTCCCACATCTTAGTTAGGAGGATAGAGGCAGAGAGGGGTCAGTTCATTGGCTTAAGTCCTGGAAGGTCTCGAGTGCTTAGGCTGAAATTCTTGGTTGGCTGGTTTGGCTCCAAACCTGGAGACCTTCCATGGCTTCCAGATCTCTCCTTACACCAACCTGCTTTTATCTTTGTAAAGGGGATCTTATAAACCCCCAGGGAAGACAAAAAAGCAAGATTAGGCAAGGCATGCCTATTAGTTGACTGCGTGGACTACTGACTCATTAGCTTTAGGCAGAAGCTATCTAAATGGCTGACGC
The DNA here is from genome assembly GCF_963930625.1 of Muntiacus reevesi. Taxonomy (NCBI): domain Eukaryota; kingdom Metazoa; phylum Chordata; class Mammalia; order Artiodactyla; family Cervidae; genus Muntiacus; species Muntiacus reevesi. The sequence continues at coordinate 43,013,031 of NC_089260.1, forward strand.
GCCACCTCAGCCATGCTGAATTTCTTTGTTTCTGCCTGCCACATGGGTGACCTTATCTGATTTCAGATGACTTTGATCCAGACCTTGACTCTGATCTGGTCTTGTTCAGGTATCTATCCAGTCATCACCCCTGGTCTTTGAACAACCAACTTATCTTGAAAAGACTGCTTATGAATCTTCTCTAAAATACCATTGCCTGATGTGCTACCTGCCTATGATGCTGCCACTTAGAATTGGGGCAAAATCGCTTCACATTTTCCCTATCGTAAGGAACATGGAATTGCTCACTTTTTTTTTTTTTTTTTTTGACTTAGTTCGTCATGCGGGATCTTTCATTGCCATGTGTGAATTCTTAGATGTGTCATGTGAGATCTAATTTCCTGACCAGGGATCGAACCTGGGTTCTCTGCATTAGGAGCATGGGGTTGGGAGCATGGAGTCTTAGCCACTGGACCACCAGAGAAGTCCCTTGCTCACTTTATTAAAAAAATTTATTTATTTATTTATACATTATATTTGACTGCGCTGGGTCTTCAGTGCTGCTTGGTCTTTTTCTCTAGTTGCAGTGAGCAGGGGCTACTCTCTAGTTGCGGTGCACAGGTTTCTCCTTGTGGTGGCTTCTCTTATTGCTGATCATGGGCTGTAGGGCGTGAGGGCTTCAGTAGTTGTGGCTCCTGGGCTCTAGAGTACAGGCTCAATAGTTGTGGTGAATGGACTTTGTTGCTCTGCAGCATGTGGAATCTTCCTGGACCAGAGATTGAACCTGTGTCTACTGCATTGGCAGGCGGGTTCTTTACCATGGAGCCACTAGGGAAGCCCCCTTGCTCACTTTTAATAAGCAATGTGGATCCTAGCTTTCCAGATCAGCTATGTTGTAGTTTGGCTAATTCATTCCACACAAAGACAGAAATACATGTTCTGTTCAAAGATCTGAACAACGTGGTTGCGTAATTTTAGGTGGCTGTGGTAGGAGAGAGAAGGCAGCAAAGTTAGATCAGAGAACCCAATTTAAATTCTCAAGACCCTCTGTTAATATTTATTGTCTGCAGGAGGCATGCTCCTTTGCAGGATGCTTCCCAGATTATCCAGTTTTTTTTCCTATAAATTCTCATTAATATATGTAGGTCTTAATTTTCAATAAAAATATAGGGAGGTGGTATTCTTTACTCCTCAGGGTGAGTTTCATTTCCATATTTTATAATGCAATATAACATTGTAAAATAGAATAAACGAGCCGAGAATGAAAGTTTTCTATTAAAACTAAGAAGATTCATACCCTTCCTTCTATCCTGCCAACTCTTTCACTCACCAGAATAAACAAAACTCTTTTTTTTAAGACAAGAGGGAAAACAACTTTCTCCTTTGCTCCCCCACTCTCTCCCTCTCCTGGACCCAACATAACACTTTTCATTAGTTCAGACTAAGTTCATTAAACAAAGGGGTGAGAGCCCTGAAAATTCTCTTGGAAGATATGGCTGTGATTTTATCCTCATTTTCCAGCTGCCCTTTAATTATTCTGGCAGAGCTAGGGCCTGTAATAAGATAAACAAGATAAATAGCACTTGGCATATTTTAAATAAATGTCAACCCAGGTTAGCTTGGGAATTTCTGCTTTCTCCTCCATGAATGGAATGCCCATGGGAAATAACCAATGTTCTTCCTTCAAAAAAATATGGAACCGTAGGCCCTGAGTTTCCAATGACTGCCAACTCGATCGCTATTTAATCACTGCCAAAAGATTATACCTCTGGAACTCCAGCTGCGACTCTGTCTACCCAATAACCTGCTGTGACCATGAGAAGAGAAAGTAAATCATCCTCCTTCTGAGAGAAAGATGGAAACTGAGAGGCTTGGGTAGTGAACACAGAGCAAGATGATCTTCTTGAGTGGAAAGAACCAGGAAACTTTACTCTTAGAAAGTAGAAAAGTGCCATCTAAAAGCAGGCTGGCATTAATTTTCATAATGATGAGTCATTCATTAGCTCTGTGATTATATAGCTGTATTTAGATCTCTGTTTAGAAACACTGCTTTCGAACTTAGTTGGCTCATTCTTTTTCCAGACTCCTTGACTGCCCGCTCTGAACTTCTGCCACACCTGCCCAGCACAACTGACTTCACAGTGTTGTTTGTTTGCTCCTAAATTTGGGCTGCCAAGCACAAATGGAGACAAAACCCAACCACGAGAGCTGACACTGCTACAAATGTCTAGTCTCTGCTGTCAAATGGACCACTATTTTTTTTTTTAGATTTTTTTGGACCATTTTTAAAGTCTTTATTGAATTTGTTACAATATTGCTTCTGTTTCATGTTTTGGCCTCAAGGCATGTGGGATCTTAGCTCCTCAACCAGAAATCAAACCCTTACCTCCTGCATTGGAAGTCTTAACTGCTGGACCACCAGAGAGGTCACTGGTTTCCTCTTATATTCCTCCTTCATCTGCTTCCTATTCTATTCTCCACTCTGTCCTCTGTGGACAGTCCAAAAGTTTACTATTCTCCTTCACCCTCCTTATCAAACTTCTGCTCCCTTTTGCTCAGTAGACACCAGAAGTCCTGCTTTGTTCGGAGCATGGGGAAAGACTGCTTCTGCTGTGGGCAGTCTCCCAACTTTATGACTGATCCAGATGATGGTTGAGAAAGCCTCTACTCCCAGGACTTTCCTTGTTGTATGTTTGATTTTCCCCTCCATACCATGTACAACCCACGGAACAGCTGACCTTGGCTTGACTTCACTGGTAACCTTTGAGCATGATGACTACTCTCAAATTTCCTTAACTTCGAAGCTTTACTCTGCTTGGGGTACAGCTCACACTCACTCCATGGTTCCTTCTGTTCCCCGCAGGCTCATTTGTCCCCTGTTGTCAGTGCCCCGATATCAGCATTAGCTCTCAATGCACCAACCCTGCCTCCTACAAGGAAAAGGTCAAAGGAAAACGTTTTTATTCTATACCCTTCCGTCCTTAGAGAAACTGTCCTTGTTTCTCTAGGCTCACAAAAAAATTAAACAAAACAAAGGTGTCCCTCTGGCTTCAAGTTCTACCAACTCTAGGTACCATTCCCTCTCTATCAGCCAGGATCCTTGAAGTATTGATTATGCATCTCCTTCTTGGAGTTTCAATCTCTTCCTTGGTACTGATTCCTTCCTTGTAGCTTATAAAATAGGCTTCCCAGCTGGTGCTAATGGTAAAGAACCCACCTCCTATGCAGGAGATGGGATCAATCCCTGGGTTAGGAAGATCCCCTGGAGAAGGGGATGGCGACCCACTCCAGTATTCTTGCCTGGAGAATCCCACGGAAAGAGGAGTCTGACAGGCTATAATCTGTGGAGTCAAAAAGAGTCGGACACGACTGAGAGGGTTAGCATGCATACACGCCACACACACACACACACACACACACACACACACACACATGGTTCCTTCCGGGCATTCTCCTCCAGCCACCACTGAGCATCTTTCTCCCCATTCACAGACAGTTTTTCAGAAGAGCATCTATACTTGTGTCCTTACTTCCATTTTCAACCTTACTGCGGTTAGGCTCCCACTACTAACTGCTCTGCTAAAATGGTCTGACCTAAGTCACCTTTGACCTCCATGTTGCCAAAGTCAATAAACATGAGACTTGATCTGGCATTACCATCTGACCTGCTCATTAATTCTCTTCCTGGAAGTGTCTGCTCCTCTGTGTTTTGTGACACTTTCTCCTTCCACCTTTGCGATTCCTCAGTCTGCTTTGCTGGCCCCTTCTCCTCTGCCCCACCTGTGCTTGCCAGAGCCCTGCTCTCCCCATGCCACCTGCTCTCTCAAGACAATCTCCTTGACCCTCAAAACTTTAGGTATCATTTCATGCCAATGACTCCCAAACGTCATCTCTAGTCCACCTCTCTCCTGAGCATCTGACACTGCCACCTGGATAGTTCTAAAAGCACCTGACATTCAACACATCCAAAACCAAAATCAGATTTTTGCCTCTTTTTGCCTTCTTCATACTGATTTTTTTTTCATACTGATTTTTTAAACTTTATTTTTATTTACTTTTAAATTTTATTTTTAATTGGAGGATAACTGCTTTACAATGTTATGTTGGTTTCTGCTGTACATCAATGTGAATCAGCTGTAAGTATACATATATCCCCTCTCTCTCAAGCTTCCTTCCACTTCCTCCGTCCCTCCAGGTTGTCACAGAGTGCCAGGCTGAGGTTCCTGTGTTATACGGCAGCTTCTCACTAGCTAGCTATTTTACCTAGAACCGGGACCTTATCTAGGTTCCTTCCTCTTTTAACTCCCTGTCAATTTCCCTAGGCTCCGTTCATTTCACCTTTCAGGATTGCTTGAGACTGCCTCACCTCTCCGTCCCTGACTGCTTGGATCCTCTCTTACCTGACCTACTGCAGTACCCTTCAACTTAGCTACAGAAGGGTCAGAGGTCATTGCTAGAATGTCACAGCTTCCTGTACTCTGCTTCCCATTAAATCAGTGGGTTTTAACTTTGGCCAAACATTGGAATCAAGCACTTCAAATCAAAGGATACTTTGAAAAATACTGATGCTGGGATCTTATCCCCAAGCTTCTACTGTAGTTTGGGGAATGTCTAGTATTGAAATTTTTAAAACTCCCCAAGTGATTCAAATCTTGTTGAATTTTGAAGTCCAGGTTGTGAGCTATGGCTGTTGACCACTGTCCACATACCTGTGGACCGTCGGTGTATCAGCTCTGTGATATAAACCCCCAGCTTATATGCATGTAGGATACTGGTGTAGGATGTCACACAGGTAATACTCAGGGTGGAGGGTAACTGGGGGTGGGACAGAAGGGTTCAGAAAGGGAGAAGGCAACAAAAGCAGGAAGTGGGGGGGAGTCACTGACCTTGCCAACTGACTGGCCTGTGCAAGGTCAAAGACACGTACTTCCTACAAGGCTGCTACCTGCTTCAGCGCCTGACCCTGACTGCACACCCAGGGAATGCCTCCGGCCCACAATGGGCTGGGCCTTTTCTTAGCACAAAAGCTTTACTCTGCCCACTTCTGGGTAGGGTCCACTGTGAGAAGATCCAGAATTTTCTGGCAATCCAGACTTCTGGACAGGTTTCCTCAAATGGCCTCTGCAGGATGGAGACGCTGCCCATTCCATACTCCTCCCCAACTCTCATACTGCAGACATGAAGATGTTGTGGTAAGTTAAGGACTAGGCTTGGTAGATGAAACATTTGCCTTTTAACTGAGAAGGCAGCAACAGTGGGAAGTGAGGGGGAGAATAGAAACTTCCTCATGGCTCAAGAAAGCCAGAACATTTGCTTTATAAAACAAGCATCCATCTCCTGTACAAAATGACAACAAAAACCTCTAACTCACATAACCAGATATTTTAGATTGAATCATGCTCCCTAAAAAAGTATCTGTTGAAATCCTAACAACCGCTGTCTTAGAATGTTGCCTTGTTTGGAAATAGGCTCTTTAAGGTGGTCACCAAGTTGAAACAAGGTCATTAGCGGGAGTAGTAATCCAATGTGACTGGTGTCCTTACAAAAAGAGGAGCCTTAGACACTGAGTCAGACCCACACAGAGGGAAGGGTCTCTGAGGACACACACAGAGAAGGCCATGTGAGGATGGAGACTTGCAGTGATGCCTCTACAGGCCAAGGAATGCCAAAGATTGCTAGCAAACCATCAGAAGTGAGAAGAAGCAAGGGAGGATTCTTCTATAGCTTTCAGAGGGATCATGGTCCTACTCACATCTACTAGCTTCCAAAACTGTGAAAAAAATACACTTCCATTGTTTTAGGTCACAAGAGTACATGAGTGCTAAGTTGCTTCAGTCGTGTCCAACTCTTTGCAACCCTCTCCGGACTGTAGTCAACCACGGTCCTCTGTCTATGGGATTCTCCAGGCAAGTGGGCTGCCATGTCCTGTTGCAGGGGATCTTCCCAATACAGGGGTTGAACCTGCATCTCCTGTGATTCCTGCATTGCAGGCAGATTCTTTACTACAGAGACAGCGGGGAAGCCCCTTTAGGTCATATAGTTTATGGTATTTTGTTTTGGCTGCCCTAGGAACTAATAGAGCAGGTAATACACTCCAGCATCAGAGAACCAGGTTCTCTGAGATAAATTCTACCCCAGGAACCTTCTGGATCTGGGTCTACTGTTTGGTGATCTGAACCTCTCCTGACTTCTTTCCTCCACTGGCTATTCTCTGCAGACTCAGTTCCCTTCCTACCACTACCTGTGGTCTCTTTAGAACTTTCGGGATCAAAATCTGTAGAAGCAGGTCTAAAGGCTTACTCAATCTCCTTGCAGACAAGACTGTTGTTGTTGTTCAGTAACTAAGTCCTGCCTGACTCTGTGACTCCATGGACTGCAGCATGCCGTGTCCCTTTGTCATTCACTATCTCCTGGAGATTGCTCAAACTCATATTCATTCAGTCGGTGATGCCCTTCAATCATCTCATCCTCTGTCACCCCCTTCTCCTCATGCCTTCAATCCTTCCCAGCATCAGGGTCTTTCCCAATGAGGGACAAGGCTACTGCTTTATAAATGATTCTTGCTACCATCTAATGCTTGGCAAAATGACACTAGCTCTCACATATATCATCACTTTTGTCATATTAACTCCATACCATAGGTAGTGTTTTCTCCACTTTAGGATCCAGAAGCTGAGGTTCAGAAGCATTAACTTTGCCAAGGTAGATAGCTATTCAGGTCAGGCTTTAGAGTCCAGCCCAATCCCACCTGGCCTCCAAGAGCTGGCCAGCTTCTCCCCAGCCAGCTCCCTCCCCGACACGGTGACTTCTCAGGCTCTTGATGGCACAGACCTTGCTTCAGAAATTGGAGCAGCAGGGACTCTGTGGGCATCTCCCTGCTAAGTAATCAGTGACTATAGCCTTTTAAATACAGGCTTTGTGTTCAAGCTGGGGACTTCTTGCAGCTGTTCTACTTGATGAATGAGACATGATCCCTCTCTGGGTTATAAAGCACTTAACAGAGGGTTTAATCAATGACCAACCAACCTCTCTTAACTGTAGTTATGATGGTAGGCCTGAAGGACCCAAGTACTCTCCAGTCTGTGCGTGTATGCTCAGCCACTCAGCTGTGTTCGACTCTTTGAGACCCGATGGACTGTAGCCCACTAGGCTCCGTGTGATTTCCCATGCAATACTGGAGAGGGTTGCCATTTCCTACTCCAGGGGATCTTCCTGACCTAGGGATCAAAGCCGTGTCTCTTGCCTCTCCTGCACTGGCTGGGAGGTTCCTTACCTCTGTGCCACCTGGAAAGCCTTCTCTCCAGTCCACCTCTTTTAAAATTGAGTATTTTCATTTGCTGTTGCATTTTAAGATTTCTCTGTGTATTCTGAATACAAATCCTTTTCCAGGTTTGATGATCTGCAGATATTTTCTCCCAGGAGAAGGTGTCTCCTGTCCTCCATGGGACTATAATCTCACAGGAGGAGACAGAAATGCCACCCTGATACCAGCACTGGGGCTGGAGACCCTGGCCTGGTCAACCTGGGGTTACTGTCCCTTCTTTTACTTCATTACGATCCTGTGACTATGTGCCTTCTAAGCCATAATAACAAAAACTCCCAAGAGATAACCACAGTTTGCCAAGAAAATACCCAAATAGACATTTTATTTATTACTTTAAATATAAAATAGATAACCAAAATAGACATTTAAGATGTTAATTCTTTGTCCAGACCAGTCTGTAATTAGTCTAGAATATTAGCTTGGATGGTTCAAATAATATGGATAAGCTTACATGTAAAGCTGTTTTCTCAGGGAACAGTGACAATAGTCACCTGTTCATTCCTCACTTTATTTATTTTTAAAAATTGATTTTTTTGACCACCCTGTATGACATGTGGGATCCCAGTTACCCAACCACAGATATAACCCCTGCCCCCTGCAGTGGAAGCTCAGAGTCCCAACCACTGAACCATAAGGACAGTTGTTCTTTGTTTATTTTACACAACACCTGCCCCTGAATCCACAGGCAGTCATACATTTTCCACACCAACACTGAACTGAGGAAAGCATTATACACCCATGTGCAGGTGAGACTGGATTCAAAATTCAGTGCAGACACCTGTAAAAAAACATCAGGGAGTGTTTTCCATAGAGGCTCAGCTCAATGGATAAAAAACTTTCAAAAAAGTAGTAAACCAACAATAAATGGCTATATTTTTAGAGACTCATTATCTGAGTAATGACCTCGTGTAAACCATGCTAGTATAAAGTCAGATACTTTTTAGCTTATATTTGAATGCTGAGAAATATTCTTTAAGGGTTTCTCTGACCATGAAAGGGAGGCTCCTCCATAATGGAACTGACAGCCATTGAGAGGTCTCAGCCTCTTCTGTAAGAAAGATGTCCTTGCCTCAGGCCCACAAACAAGACTTTGCCTTTTGCTCCTTCTAGAGCAAAATGGGGGCTCAGGCTCTCCTGCAGCAGCACTCTCTATAAAAGCCCATTCTTTTATAGTGATGGGTTGGTTCTCTAGAGTGTTTCTCTCTTTGTTTTAAACTCAGAACAGGAAAATGAGATTTGTTTTGTGGCCCAGTTCGATGAGTTTTCACACGTGTATGTAGTCAGTCCTCTGTATCCTCAAGTTCTGCCTCTGTGGATTCAACCTGCTCTGGGTCGAAAATATTTGGGGGAAAAATTCCAGAAAGCCCCAAAAGGTGAAACTTAAATTTGCTTCATGTTGGCAATGATTTATATAACATTTACCTTGTATTTACAAATATTTACATGGAATTTACATTGTATTAGGTATTATAAGTAATCTAGATATGATTGAAAGTAAATGGGAGGGTAAGTGAAGGTTATGTACAAACACCACACTAATTTAAGGGACTTGAGCATCTTCAGATTTTGGTGTCTGACAGCATCCTATAACCAGTCCCCCATGCATACCAAGGCATGACTGTATTCATGTAACTACCACCACAATCCAGATATAGAATATTTCCACAATCCCTCAATACTATCACTTTGTAGACATACCATCCCCTAATCTGGTAAAACTGATCTGATATCCATCACTGTGGTTCTATATTTTACTGAATGTCATATGAATAGAATTATGCAGTAACATAACTTCCAAATTGCTTTCCAGGCAGGCAAAACCATTTCTAACTCAGCAGTTTGAGTGCTCTAGTTGTTCTGCCTCTCCGTCAGCACTTGGTGTGGTCAGGATTGTTTATTTCAGCCATTTCAGCAGGTGTCCAGCAGTATCTAATTGTGCTTTTAATGTGTATTTTCCCTAATGAACAAACACATGAGGCATCTATTCATGTGCTTATTTGCTATTTATATTCCCTCTTTGGTGAAGTGTCTACTCAATATTTTTGGTCTTTTTTTGTTGCCTTTTACTCTAATTAAAAAAAAAAAAAACTTTACTTTTTAGAACATTTAGATGAACAGAAAAGTTACATGACAGTAGAGTTCCCAAACATCTTAAACTCAGTCTCTCTTATTATTCACATCTGCTACTAGGGTGGGACATTTGCTACAATAAATGAAGCAATGCTGGTATATTATTATCAACTAGAGTCCAGTTTATTCAGGTTTCCTTAATTTTTATCTACTGTCTTTTTTCTGTTACAGGATCACATTTGTCATCATACCTTTAGCTTCCTCTTGGCTGTGACAATTTCTCAGACTTTCCTTGCTTTTGGTGACCTTGACAGTTCTGGAGAGTGCTGCTCAGGCATTTTGGAGAACACCTCTCAACTGGGGATTGTTGAATGCTTTTCTCATAATTAGGCTGAGGCTATGGTTTTGTGGGAGGATGGGCACAGAAGGAAAATGCTCTTCTCACTGCACGGTACCCAGGGTGCCTATTAGCGGCCTGACTTATCACTGCTGATGCTGACCTAGATCACCTACTGGGGTATGTTCGTCAGGTTTCCCTACTGCACAGCTGCTCCTTTTCCCTCTTTCCTATCCTGCAAGCTTTGAGAGGAAGTCACAGTGTGTAGCCCATACCTAGGTAGTAGGCTTGAAATTCTTGACAAGAGTCCTAATCTTTTAGTTTATTCATTGATAACACAGTAAGGAAATGTTAGCATTTATGTATAGAGATGTTGGAAAGATTATTAATAAACAAGATAATGTACATTATAGAGTGCTTAGCACAGAGTGGTTCCTTTCCTCCCGCAGAAGATAAATGAGCTGTATGACGGGGGTGAGCCTAGCTTCCAGGGGAAGTGGGTGGTGGGTTCATGGATCTTTATTATTTACTTATTATTATGCTTTTATAAGTACATATAAAAGTATATATGCCAAGTATATGTGCCTTTTTGAATGTGTCAAGCATACATATTAGAAAAATATTTTAAGCTACATTATGGTTTGCCAACAAAGGTCTGTCTAGTCAAGGCTGTGGTTTTTCCAGTAGTCATGTATGGATGCAAGAGTTGGACTATAAAGAAAGCTGAGCGTGGAAGAATTGATGCTTTTGAACTATGGTGTTGGAGAAGACTCCTGAGAGTCCCTGGGACTGCAAGGAGATCCAACCAGTTCATCCTAAAGGAAATCAGTCCTGAAAATTCACTGGAAGGACTGATGTTGAAGCTGAAAACTCCAATACTTTGGCCACCTGATGAGAAGAACTGACTTATTTGAAAAGACCCTGATGCTGAGAAAGATTGAAGGTGGGAGGAGAAGGGGATGAGATGGTTGAATGGCATCACCGACTCAAAGGACATGAGTTTGAGTAAACTCCAGGAGCTGGCGACGGACAGGGAAGCCTGGCGTGCTGCACTCCATGGGGTAGCAAAGAGTTGGACACAACTGAGCAACTGAATTGAACTGACTGATATTATGGTTTGGGGGTCTAAAATGTTACCTTCCTGTCTGAATAGTTCCAGGCAACAAAAAACGGGTTGGATTCTAAGTATTTACACTTAAAAACAGTTGTTGGCTCATTTCCTGGGATGGGGGATGATACTATATATAGAGAGAGAGTCCATAAAAATACACTGACCTATTTCTTACTATAAAACACACTTATTCACCAACTAAAAATAATTTTTACCACAAAATTCCAGAAAAAAATCACAGATCAGACTAGAATCTGTGAGTGGATCTGGAAAGTGTCCTGGATTATTGTAGCTGCAAGAGTACTAAGTATTAATATAACATATGTATCAGAATGGGCTTCCCTGGTAGCTCAGTGGTAAAGAATCTGCCTGAAATGCAGGGAACCCCAGTTCAATTCCTGGGTCAGGAAGATCCCCTGGAGATGGGATAGGCTACTCACTCCAGTATTCTTGGGCCTCCCTGGTAATTCAGATAGTAAAGAATCCTCTCCTGCAATGAGGGAAACCTGGGTTCGGTCCCTGGGTTGGGAAGATCCCCTGGAGGAGGGCATGGCAACCCACTCCAGTATTCTTGCCTGGAGAATCCATGGACAGAGGAGCCTGGCAGGCTACAGTCCACGGGGTCACAAAGAGTCAGATATGACTGAGTGACTAAGCACAGTACACACAGCATGGCATGTGTCAGAACAAGCCATTATCATAAAATATCACGTTTTATGTCTTTTTCTCCCAATTCGTAAAATAAACCAAAGTTAAGTTTGTTATGCTATAATATCTGGTAGGATTGGAAAAAAATACTTATTTGTTTCATGTTTACTTATTTATTTCAGCTTATTCACTCTCCCCCCAAGATGAGTCCCCTCAAAGGTCTGCAGGTCCTTGAAACAAAAAACATCTTGAAATTCACCATGCCATAATAAAATATTATAACCCTAATCAATAACAGTCTGCTCTTCTGGTGGATATGGTACACAATTATCCAGCACCGAGAATGGTTGTAAGCATCTGTTGAAGCTTCTCTGATAGAATAATGCTGAGGTACATAAAATCAACTTAGTGGCCACACTTACTTCAGAATCTTTCTTAATTTAAAAAACCCCACCATTTAACATTTTATAAGACTTGATGAGACTTAAACACATGAGGAAATAAATATCTAGAATGTTAAAAAAAAATATGGCCATATACATTCATTTTAAATTGAGACAATTGATGTGGACTTCTAATCAGTATTGTTTATTTGTTCTCATATTCTTGTTTACTCCTTCCTTGCCTTTTTCTATCTTACTATCTGTGAGTCCCACCCTGTCCTCAACTTTTCATTGTAATTTCACACTTGACCGAAGAACAGGGCATCTGAACATAGCTGCTGATATGTAAATAACAGCTTTGAAGATGGAAGTACCAAATTGTTCCTAAACAGAAGAAAAACTGCAGTTGCTTTGGTTGAATGTTTCAGTATATAATTTTAACTGTTTTCTAAAATAAAGAGTGTATCATCTAGGTTTGTGCTTAGTACTAAGCAAGAGAATATTCTAGTAGGCTGACAATCATCCTGATCATTTCCTTTGCTTTTAGAAATAATCTTTATATTCTTCCAAAATTGTGTGGATTTTTTTTTTTAATTGTGGCTCTGAAGTCTTTGGATTTGCAAGTTCTAAGGATTTATGAATCAGAACCTAAGTAATCTCTAATCCAGGAAATAAATTTGATTCTTTTTCAAAACAGGAAGGCAGATATGCAAATAATCAAGTAATGCTCTTTAGAGAATCAGTCCATTTACACTGCAGAATTTAAAGTGACTAATTCCATGTCTTTGGTCAATAATATTGGTAGCCACTTTCTATTATGGGACACTGAGTATACTCAAAAGGTCTCAGATAGAGTTTTGCTATCAAAAAGTAGTTCAAGGGAGAGCAATATTAGCAAACCTTGTGGGATGGTTAGATATGCAGAGCTCCAGGCCCCTCCCAGACCTACTTAATCAAAATCTGCATTTTAACAAGATTTTCCTGTTGACCAGAATTGCCAAATTTAGCAAATAAAAAGACCAAATGCCCAGGTAAACTAGAATTTCAGGTAAACAATGAATTTTTTTTTTAAGGACAAGTATGTCTCAAATATTATAAGAGATTATACTTATGTAAAAAAAAAATTTTGTTTATCTAAAATTAAAATTTAACGATATCCTGTATTTTATCCAGCAATCCAATAGGTGATTTATATAAATGCTAACTGACCTGAACTGATAATTGTTAAAGCTTGAGAAATAGAGTAAGATCAGTTTTTTTCCTCCCTAAAGATATTTAAATATTTGGGTTAATTCTAGGACTTTATATAATTACATGGCTTATATCAAAGCTAAACAGAAGAATTTTAAAAATAATCTTGATGGTAAAGTACCATCAACCATATGACTAACAGACCTCTTCCTAACCCTATGTAATAACCACATTTTCTACTTTCTTTTATTTGATGTGTTGACATTAAGGCCCTGCTGACCCTGAAAGAGTGCCCCTCCCAGGGCTACCATATTCTTAGAGATAGCAAACAAGTCTCAGAGGAGTATACATTTCATATGCAAACTAACCAATCCACAGAGCATTCCCCAACACCTCCATTTCTCAGATTTACACTCTGGGTCATTATTCTGCTCTAATACTCCTAGGGCCAAGATGCTGAACAACCAAGGACAGCCCCCACACCCGAGTACCTGCTGAAAATAATCAAACTATCCAGTCTAAGCCTGTTAACCCTGTCTCATTCAGTCCTTCCAGTGGAAATGACAATAAAGATTCTTGTCTTTACTTCCTCCACTCCCTCGGAGACCTAACTGACCGGTGCTTCCCCATATGGCCCTGCATGGTATGCATTCCTCCTGTTTCTTGAGATCTTTAAGTATAAACAGCTTCTTCCTTCATGACAATCGCATTCATGTCTGTGTGTCCTATCACACCTGATTTAAACAAACCCCAGATCCCCATCTAAAACACCCCATTAGGGACTTCCCTGGTGGTCCAGAGGTTAAGAATCTGCCTTGCAATGCAGGGGATGCAGGTTTGAACCCTAGTTGGGGAACTAGGATCCCACATGTCATGGAGCAACTAAGCCCAAGCACTGCAACTACTGAACCTGCACCCTCTGAAGCCTGTGTGCCACAAAGAGTTTATGAGCCACAGAGAAAGATCCTGCATGACACAACTAAGGCCCACTGATGCAACAAAACAACAACCACCAAAAAACCACCACCAACAAAACACCCCTCTAACCCTTTAAGATGATGTCACATTTCCCTGGAATTGTGATCAAATAAACCTTTACTTGGAATGGCCTGGAATGATGTGGAGGGGCATTACACTGAAGTACCAAGATAATAACATTTAGGGAGAAGAAAATTCAGTTTTCTGGACAGTTTGTCTACACAAGGCTTGGAAACATTTGGGTGATTCAATTTTGTGACTTTCCATCTAGAACTCAGCTGTCATGTGGCTGTCATTTTCCACAGAGTTCTTCAGGTCAGGGCAGGCCTAGCAATCAGAGAACGATATATATTGCAGTGACTTTAGAGAATGGTGTAGTCATTTAGAAGCTACAGCTCATAGCTGTCACACAAGTTGGGAAATGGGGGAGGGAGTGTCTTTGCACTGCTCAAGGTCATCTGGAGCACTGATAGATGAGGCACACATCTCCCAGTCCATCACGCAATAAGACATGAAGTTCTTTACATCATCTTTCCATTGAGTCACCCAGGTTTTGTTGTCATTGTTCTATTTTTTTTTTTTTTTTCTTTTTTGGTGCTTTTTGCTAGTACACAAAGCAAATTTCAGAAAGTTGACTTCAGACTCCAATTCTAAATGTTAAGGACACAGAGGTTCTATTTATGACCACTTTCAATTGGACAAAAGGATAATCTAGGGTTGCCTTTATCTCACTGTTTTTCATAATATTTATGTCATTTGCACAATGTAACATTTGCTAGGCATAAGCAAATATCCAACTTGCACTCAGAAGAGGACAGAATAGAATCATGATCCTTGTCAGCTAGGAAAGAAGCACACAGAAATGCTGTGTGGAAAAAAAAAAGTGTGAAGCTGAGAGATGGGCAACGTGAATCTATAATATCTTTATAATGACGCCTTAAATTCCAAGGCTCTAGTCTCCTAAAATTTCAAGCAGTGGGTACTGTTTCTTCCTTACTCAAGCAACTGTACTGATTGTACTCAGGACTGGTATAGAGAATGGGAAACTGATTGCAAATCTAACGTGAGGAGTTCTACTGTATAATAAAAAATCTGAGTGGACCTTGTGTCTAGCTCTTGGGAGGGAGCCTCTAAGCCCCTAGAATTTCCAGTGTGATTGGAATGTCTTCCTTGTTGTTCATGGTGGGCCCCTCAGGCCATACCTGAGAGTTTATGCTAATGAGATGACTCAGGACAGGTTACCCCAGACGGACCACCTCTGAGGACCATCCTTAGAGGGTAGAAGCTTTGAGTCACATGATATTGATTCATCCCTGAAGAGGACTGGGGGCTGGAAATTAACTGCAACCTCCCAGCCAGTCATTCAATCAATCATAGCTACTTCCAAAACTCCAATAAAAACTTTGAACACTGAAGCCTGGGTGAGCTTCCTGGACTGGTAATTCTCTACATATTGTCACACATCAATATGCTAACTGGGTAATGCATCCCTGAGGACAACAGAAGTTTCATGGATGGAATCCTGCCAGACTTTGCCCTATGTGTCTCTTCTAATTTGTATCCTTTCGTTATAGTAAAACTGTTAACATAAGAACAGTGCTTCCAGTGAGATCTGTGGGTCTTTTTGGTGAATTTTTGAAGGGGTAGTGTGAAAGCTTGAATTTGTAGCCAGTTGGTCAGAATCAAGGATGACCCTGGGGACCCCCAAACTTGTGGCTGGTGTCAGTTTGTGAAGGACTGTACTCTTAACCTCTGGGCATCTAGGAATATAGATGCCTTCAAATATTCATATTCATCCTCTCCTTCATTTCTTCTCATCTAATTAACACTACACATATGTTTAGGAAAGAAAACTCCTTATTATTGTTGTTCAGTCGCTAAGTCATGTCTGACTCTTTTCAACTGCATGGACTGCAGCATGCCAGGCTCCTAGGTCCTCCACTATCCCCATGAGTTTGCTCAAATTCATGTCCATTGAGTTGGTGATGCTACCTAACCAACTCATCCTCTGCCGCCCTCTTCTCCTTTTGTCTTCAATCTTTCCCAGCATCAGAGTCTTTTCCAATGAGTTGGCTCTTTGCATGAAGTGGCTAAAGCACTGAAGCTTCAGCTTCAGCATCAGTCCTTCCAACGAATATTGAGGGTTGATTTCCTTCAGGATTGACTGGCTTGATCTCCTTGCCATCCAAGGAATCCTCAAGAGTCTTCTCCAGTCTTACCCTTATTGTATATTTATTTTATTAATGCCATTTCATGCATGCTCACTTCACTCTGAAAATCAGAGTGCCAAAGATTAGTTTAGTTTCTTCCCCTGGGTAGGGTGGGTTCTTGGCACAAGATCTCTCTAGATGGGGGAGGATAATGGATCACAGTATGTATGTTTAATCTAGAAGGTGAAAGACAAGCTGTGAAAGAAAAGTGTTGCCTTTTTTTCACCCATGTTCCATCTCCTCACACAGTCAAACAGGACCGCGCAGCTGGGTCGTGTTGGTAGGAGCTGCAGCAGAGCAGGGACAAATAAATAGATCAAGTGGATCAGCCTACGGGCTACTGCAAATAGAATAAAATCCAACCACCTCTCAAGGCCAAGGGCAACTTAGGCTTTGGCTCACCTCCACGACTTCCTAACATTGTGCATTAGGCTCCTTTCCTTCCCCTCAACCACTCTGAGTTCGCTCTTGCTTCAGACCCCTGGCACTCATTTTCTCTCTACAATGCTCTTTCGCTGCAACTCATGTGGTGGCTCCTCCTCAGCATGTACATTTCAGCTCCAAGGTCACTTCCTCCCTGGCCATACTTGATAAAGCACACATCTCCCCCCACACTGGAGCCCCACACTGGAGCTCCTTCCCAGACCATTATTTGGTTATCTGTTTCTGTAGCATTTATTGCTACAGACACTGAGGAGGTATTGATGTGGTTACAATCTTGTTTCCTGTTTCTATGCCTCCCACATATACCACCATAACATAAGCACGAAATGACAGGGACTTTGTCTTGTTTACACCAGATCCTCGGCTCACAGAAGAGTAAGCAGCAGCTCTCAGTGAACAGAGGACTGAGTGAAGAGCATTCACCAGGTGCTCTCACTGTCGCGTGGAGTGAGACCTATAGGGCATGTCCAAGATTCATTTCCTCCCTTGAGGAACTGTGGAACCTGAGTCACATGTACAAATGAAATAGAGAGCTCCAATCATTTCTGTGGTTGCTTCTGTTCTCTAAATGCTGTTCAGGGTTGTACCCTTGTCCTTATCTGTCTTTCTGCTTCATGAATCTAGCCTTACCCAGACTTCAAATAGTATCCCTATGCAGCTGATTCCTAAACTGTTCCCAACAATCTTAGCAAAATATCATTGGTCTTTCCCTCCTTCCCGCCCTCCTTCTCTTCCTTTTATTTATTTATTTTTAAAAAATTAACATTGTCTCCCAGGAAGTATAAATTAGAGGCCAAAAAAGAACCTAGAAACTGATAAGGAAATTGAACAAAAAAAATGTATTGGAGAATAAGAAGGAAAATAAGATTCAGAGCTTCAAAATTTACTAAACTTATAAAATGAAATATAAGGCCACATTAACTTATGGAAAAAGACATGGTAAAATTATTTTCTTACATTATTCTTAGCACACAGCTTTATCAAGACTTAACAGAAGTGATTGATATGTTTTAAAGTATAGCTGGCAACCCACTCCAGTACTCTTGTCTGGAAAATCCCATGGACGGAGGAGCCTGCTAGGCTGCAGTCCATGGGGTCGCTAAGAGTCGGACACAACTGAGCGGACTTCACTTTCACTTTTCACTTTCGTGCATTGGAGAAGGAAATGGCAACCCACTCCAGTGTTCTTGCCTGGAGAATCCCAGGGACGGTAGAGCCTGGCTGGCTGCCATCTATGGGGTCGCACAGAGTCGGACACAACTGACTTGACTTAGCAGTAGCAGCAGCAAGTAAAACTTTGGAGAGTTTGATAGCATGTATACAAAATATCATAATTGAGATGTAGTATTAAAGGCAGAATAAATATCAACGGTTAGTTGCTGGTCTCAGAAGAAAAGAGTAGAGAAAGCAAAGAACTTAAAAATGAATTAAAATTTATCCAATTTAGAATCAAATAAAAATGCCACAGGCCCGGCGCCAAGGTATATTCTTGGACTGGAATTTGTTCAATACCCCAAATTTAACCAGCTGCACTTCCTCTTTAAGTGCCATCCAATACAACTTTTTGAAATAGAGGGTGAGCATTTAAAGAGAAATTGGTGTGAAACAAAATCTCCCTGGAATATTTATTCTTCAAGACAAACAGATGCAGTCTTTTTCATTATGCTCAATGTATGTTATAGAAGGCATGGGTCCTAGTTAGGAATGACATAAAAATGCACAGGCAATCATCGTTTCATCCTAGACCATAACTGCCTAGCTGCTTCCCTGATAGCTCAGCTGGTGAAGAATCGTCTGCAATGTGGGAGACCTGGGTTCGATCCCTGGGTTGGGAAGATCCCCTGGAGAAGGGAAAGGCTGCCTACTCCAGTATTCTGACTTAGAGAATTCCATGGACTGCATAGTCCATGGGATTGCAAAGAGTTGGACACAACTGAACAACTTTCACTTCATAACTGCCTAGAATATTGCCACATTTATAACTCGTGGTGGACAGGCAACTTCATTTTTTTAAAAATTTATTTATTTTTAATTGGAGGATAATTGCTTTACAATATTGCGTTTCTTTCTGCCATATATCCATGTGAATCAGCCACAAGTACACATATGTCCCCTCCCTCTTGGACCGCCCTCCCACCTCACACCCGGTCCCAACACTCTAGCTTGGACAGGCAACTTTAGTATCATCCAGAGGCCCCTTGCTGGGAAGGGGGGGTGGTCAACTAGTCAGAGAGGCGAAAGGCCAGCTTACCTTTGCCCCTGGTTCTGGAATGTGGTAGGGAAGGGTAGAATGTGCCAGAGAGGCCTGGCGTGCTGCATTCCATAGGGTCGCAAAGAGTCAGACATGACAGAGAGACTAAACAACAACAAGGGTAGGGAGTGTCATCCATAGTAAATAGAAACCCCCAGGCTGCACCAACCATGGGCACAAAGTCACTATTCTTTATGGTGATAGGAATACTAAACAGAGATCATCTCCAACCTAGCCAAACTATTTCTCAAGTGTGAGAGGAAAACACATTTTCATAAAAGGACTGTGAGAAAGATCATTACAGACCTGGACTTGAAAGAATTATTAAAGAATGTACATCAAGAAAAGAAAACTGGAACACAGGAAGAAATGGAATTCAAGGATCACCAGTGACAAACCACTATGTATAAAGTAAATAAACAACAAAGATACATTATACAGCACAGAGAAGTTTTCAGGCATCATTTTGTAATAACTTCATTTTATTTTTTTATTAAAAAGTTATTTTACTTCATACAGGAATATAGTTGATTAACAATGTTGTGTTAGTTTCAGGGGCACAGCAAAGTGTACCTTTAAATAGAATACAATCTCTATAAATATTGAATCACTATGTTGTACACCTGAAACTAAAAGAATATTGCAAATCAATTATAATTATACTTCGATAAAAAAGATCAATTGTGAACACATATTTTTTAAAAACTGTGGCACAATCTGTAGAAGCCTTAATTGAAGCCACAATCACAATGCAAGAAGGCAAAAACAGGGTAGCAAAAATAAGCACAATTTTAAAAGTCACTGATTCTGTCAATGAAGTTAAGAAAGAGATGACTTTTGAAATGAGGATCAAAGGATGAGCAGGGATTTAACAGGCAAGAGGAAGAAGGAACTTTTCAAAGGCAAAGTTCCTAAGCCATGATGGTAGGTGGCCATTGTTCTGAAAACTGCAGAGTGGCCCATGAACCAGGTGCTCCCTAGGAAGCTGCAAAATAAAGGCTGGAAAGGCTAGTGTGAAATCTGGTCTGTTCCTCTCAAACCAATGTCATCAGAGTCAGCTTGTGCAAAATGCAAGATTACAACTCTTAGGAAGACAGAGAAGACATATGAAGTTTAAACATCATATTAGAAATAATAACACCAAATTTCATCATTAGGGAGTTTTATTTCCAAGATTATTTTAAATAGTCATTTTATTATTTTCAAAAGACCTCTGCTCTTTTCCTTTCCTCTAGATCCCATGGGGGTTTATTATCCCTGGGACTCTACCTAAGAGGATGGAAAATTTCTCATTTATTGAGGTGATTTTTTTTTCCCATTTTCATAATCAAAAGGAAATTGTGAGTATTTCGGCTCACAGTTAGAAAATGGACCTAAAAAGTGAACATGTCTTGAGAAGAGAAAAATACATCAATTCAAACCAGTAAGACATCAATCAAAATATCTAGAATAAAGTTATAATATGGAGGATGTGATAGCCCATTGAGTAATTAAGAATTCATTTTCTTCTTGCTGCAAACTCTACCTGTTGAGATTCAAAACCATTTAGTCACATAAATTAAAAAATGCTTTACTTAGTTGGAAGAACCAATATTCATTGGTTCTTTTGATTGGTTCTGTTGATCTATACAAGATCATCTGAGGATTAAATTAGGTGTTTAGGATTTAAAGATACCCTGAAAGATTTTCTTTAGCCGTAATTCTGACTGAAGCACTCAAAGGAGAATGCATGCAAGGCTGGCCAAGTATATTGTAAAGAAAGTCAAGTTTATGCTTCTCCATCTGAGCCTTGTTCTGCTCTATTTCTCCCTTTGGGAAGCCATTGGTTCGTGGTCCTCTCATGTCTTCCTCCTGAGAACTTGCTCTTTGAGAAAGATGTTATGAACATTATTCATATTAGGTCAGAACAATTACTAAGGCTTAATGGGGTGTCTTTCCCTGTCATATTTACTTGGTATTAGGGGACAGTGATCTCAATTTCTTAATGAAGAATCTGAGGCACTAGCTAGTGCGTTGAGAGGTGAATGTTGATCCAGGACATTCCTACAGCCCTAGCATTCAACACATAGGTCCCTGCGTATAGCTCCTAGCTGTAAATCTGGTTCTGAGCCTGTTTCAGAAAATGACATCTTATCAAATTGTGCCATGTACAATACTATATGCCAAATGGACATCCAACAAGAAAATAATGAGTGAGTAATTGATGTTCCTTTTACCTTTAGAACAAAATCCAAATTCCATACCAGTTTAAGGGAACCCATTTAATTTAGTCCCTGATTATTTCTCCAGTCTAATTTTCTGGTACTTTATTATCTGAATCCAAAACTCCAGTCCTAGCAAATCATAGGCAATTTTCCAGATTTACCATCTTTTTTTTTTTTTTTTTTTTGCAACTTCAGGCCACTTTCTCTGCTTGAAATGGATTTCCTACTGTCTTTTGCTTAATTTCTACTTATCCATTTAAAAGTCTCCTCCTCTGGGAAGTCTTCCCTCACCCTAAAGATTTTTGTGCCCCTCCCTTTTGTTTCCTTTGTATCTCTATCTTTAACCATATGATAGCAATTCCACATTGTATTGAAATCTCTTATACATTTGCTTAATTCCCTTATTATTTTACTTTTTAAAGTAAGGATGAGGATCTGAATTTTATTAACATTTGTGTCTCTACTGCTTAATGTGAAAGCTAGGCATACAATAGGAGTTCACTTAATATTTGTTGAATTCCATTGTGAGGGTGGAGGCAGATGGCAGGTAGATTTTCTTCAAAAGGATAGAAAGATGTGACTTCAAGAAAAGAAATTATAGATCCAAATAGAGTGGAGTAATTATGGGACAATGCCTGTGAAATCATTCAGGAGACAGATGAAATAAACCCATCTACTAAATCTTCCATTATGTCCTAAAGCCAGGATCCATTGCTTCATATTTGAATTAAACAGAAAAGTGGATCTTTTAACTCTAATAAGTGGCATAGTTGGAATATGTAAATAATTTCCAAACTATTAAAATGGGAGATGATTATCCATAAAGAATACTTTAAAGTTGAAGTGAAGTTGCTCAGTTGTGTCCAACTGTTTGTGACCCCATGGACTACACAGTCGATGGAATTCTGCAGGCCAGAATGCTGGAGTGGGTAGACTTTCCCTTCTCAAGGGGATCTTCCCAACCCAAGGATAGAACCCTGGTCTCCCACTCTGCAGGCAGATTCTTTACCTGCTGAACCACAAGGGAAGCCCAAGAATACTGAAGTGGGTAGCCTATCCCTTCTCCAGCAGATCTTCTCCACCCAGGAGTCAAACCAGGATCTCCTGCATTGCAGGCGGATTCTTTACCAACTGAGCTATCAGGGAAGCCCAAGTTACAGTCCTTCTAAATGTGATGTCTGGATGAAAACCACTGCCTACATTATCACGTTCTTAGGCGCCTCTGTTGAAAAAACACTGTCTGGCTAGAAAAGTGATGTAAATTAACATGATAAAACTATTTTTAGTTTAATTCTTAGTTCTGCTTGCTGTTCTTTTGCCAGGAAGTCTCAGACTTGACTCCCTTTGCCCTGTTACTGAGTTGCAAAATGATGCCAAAGCAACCAATTAATTTGTATCACCATATGTTGGTTGTGTTCTGATCACAGTAGGGCAGTGAGGGGGTGAGCTGGTAATGGTTCACTTTTCTCCCAGAGACTGGGGGAGGGCAGACAGGGTTTCTGGTGAGTCAATGGCCAGGGGCTGGCTCTGAAATGGAGACGTGAACCCTGGGGAGAGCTGAAGAAGGAAGAAACAGACCTGGGGCTGGCAGGGGCTATCTTAGAAAACAGCTAGAGACCTATTTAAGCATCAGGAAGCAATCTACAAGTCATTTCCGGTAGAATGAGCAATCAGCTGAGGATCTGACTATCAGCTCCCAGAAGGACTTCCTGCCCAGAGTCACAGTTCAGGGTGAGCTGCACGGGTCGGTACACACTTTTAATAAATAACAGAAAGAGAGACGTTTGTAGTTTAGAAACCATAGGTAGTTATTTCCTCTACAATGAGGACTCTTAACCTTGTTTTGAGGGGTCATAAAGCTTCTGAGAAGTTGATGTATATCACAGATTACATTCTGGGAAAAGCACATGATTCCCCACACAAACAGAGCATTGGATACCTGGTGACCCCTTGTCAGAGAGCCCCTCAACCTGAGAACTCTTTTAAGGAATCTATAAGACTGTATTCGTTAAAAGTTTGTCAATTTGAATAAAGGGAAATATTCTTGGCATAAATAGTCTGAAAATTCACGATTCTAAACACGTGGTACAAGTCTAAAGCGAGTAAAGGGCTGCCATCTTGAAAGTCAGGAAAGTCCCTCCCCTCACTCAGATTTTTTAGTTGCATCTGAAATAGGTGCTTTTATAATAAATTACAGCAAAAACATCATCAAAAGTGAGGATTCTGAAAAACAAATGCTATGAGACTAAATAGCTTCTAAGAGTCTGAGATTTATATATTCTTCTGAGGAAGGGAATCCAGACTATTGTCTGTTCTTGAACACACAGCAGGACATTTCTCCACACCTGTCATTCCATACCCACCTCCATTTCTGTGTGTAACTGCCAGGTAGTACTAATTAATTTAGTAATCCTCTCAGCAATCCTATTGCTGAGAACCTGATTTACGACTCATAACTAAGGTCACAGTGACTTTCATGCTGTCAGGAAGTTGCTAATTATAATAGTGGAAACGAAACATTGGCTATCTCCTGGAAGACATCACAGAAAGGCTCTACATTCTCTTTAAATATGCTATTGAGAGCATTTGTCTTTAGCTGATTTCCATTAGTAAATACCGGCTAAGTAGGCATGTTTACAAGCTGTGAAGGTGTAACCTCGTCTCACAATAACTCTGAATTGAAGCCAAGATTTTAAGCAGAATAGGCAATTGATTTTGCCCATGAGGAGCACTCATTACTTAATATAGTTGGCAAATTCCATATGTTATCAATTACAACTAATAGTCCTTATTTGGAATGCAAGCACATTGTTGTTTAGCTCAGAGGTTATTTGCAAACTCAACTACAACCCAAACTTATGTAAGGAATCAGCTGCAGGTATCACTGTGGGTAGTTGCCAAGTGGTGTCGTCTGACTCTTTGTGACCCCATAGACTGTAGCCTGCCAGGTTCCTCTGTCCTTGGAATTTCCCAGGCAAGAATCCTACTCCAGGGGATTTTCCTGACCCAGGGATTGAACCCACGTCTCCTGCACTGGCAGGTAAATTCTTCTACTACTGAGCCACCAGGGAAGCCACAGGTATTATTAGATTCTTACATAAAAAGTCTTATTTTTGTTCAGTTACTAAGTCGTGTCCAACCCTTTGCAACCCCATGGACTGCAGCACTCCAGGCCTCCCTGTCCCTAACTATCTCCCAGAGTTTGCTCAAGTTCATGTCAATTGAATTGGTGATGCTATCAAACCATCTCATCCTCTGCCGCCCTCTTCTGCTGCCTTCAGTCTTTCCCAGTTTCAGAGTCTTTTCCAATAAGTTGACTATTCACATCAGGCGGCTAAATTCTATGATGCTTAAATATCCCAAGAAAAACATTTGTTAGTTATTATAGAGTATATTTTAAATAACTATTTTTTATGTTTAGTCACACAAACACAAACAACCACAATGAAAAGCCAAAGAACAATAATGACTGCATTTCAAATATTACACAGTTCTGAAACTGGGTTAGTATGTAAATTACACACATGAAAATATAAGAATAGAGATGTATTTTTATAATATATCATACGGAGTTAGGGTCTATTGCAGTAGAGTTCTCTCAAAGAAATCTCTGACAGAGTATGTTAATTTGACTCATTTGTGTGTGTGTGTTTTATTTTAAAATCATTCCTCTATTTTTTGGAGATATGATTGACATACATCACTATTTAAGTTTCAAGTGTGCTTCATAATGGTTTAACTAAAATATATTGTGAAATGATTACCACAATAAGTTTTGTTAACATCCATCAACTCATATAGATACAATAAAAAGAAAAGGAAAAAAAAAATTTTTTTCTCCTTGAAATGAGAACTCTTAGGATCTATTCTCTTAACAACTTCCCTACATATCATATGTAGTATTAACTATAGCTATCATATTGTATGTTACATCCTTAGTACTTTTTATCTTGTAACTGCCAGTTCATACCTTTTGACCACCTTCCTCCAATTCCCCTTCCCTGTATCATCACCTCCAGCAAATACAAATTTTATCTCTTTTTCCTTGGTTTTTATTTTTTTTTCAGATTCCAAATATAAGGGAGATCATACATTATCTGTCTTTTTCTGTATGACTTATTTTATTTAGAGTAACGTCTTCAAGGTCCATCCACGTTGTCACAAATGGCAGGATTTTCTCATTATTTTTATGCTGAAATATATAACTTTATCTATGTCTATATATGGCACAACTTTTTATCCATCCATTTGTTGATGGACATTTAGGATGTTTCCATGTCTTGGTGATTGTAAATAATGCTGCTATGAACATGGGAGTGCAAATCTCTTTTCCAAGTTAGTGTTTTTGTTTCTTTTTGATATATCCCCAGAATTGGAATTTCTGGATCATACATTAGCTTTACTTTTAAAGTTTTGAAAATCCTCCACACTGTTTTCCATAGTGGCTGTACCAATACATCAGCATTTGCTATCTTTTGTCTTCTTGATGATGGCTTGAGGTGACATCTCATTGTGGTTTTGATTTGCATTTTTCTATAATGAGCTACATGAGCATTTTTTTATGTATCTGTTGATCATGCACATATCTTCTTTGAAAAATGAACCTGAGTAGTCAGGTCCTTTGCCCATTTCTTATTTGGATTAATTGTATGTTTGTTTTGCTACTGAGTTGTATGCATTCTTTACATATTTTGAGTATTAAACCCTTATCAGATGTATGGTTCACAAATATTTTTTTCCCATTCTGTAAGTTACCTTTTCCCTTTGCTGATTCTCTTGCTGTGTAGAGGCTTCTTTGAGGAATCTCAGTTGTTTATTTTTAATTTTCTTGTTTATCCTTTAAGTGTTAACCCCCCCAAAATCATTGCCAAGACACATGTCAAGGAGCTTTTGTCCTATGTTTTCTTCCAGGATCTTCATGGTTTCAGGTCTTACATTTAAGTCTTTAATCCATTTCAAGTTAATTTTTGTGAAAAAAGAGGTACCATTTCATTTTTTTTTTTTTTACATGTGGATATCTAATTTCCCCCACCATTTATTGAAGAGACTGCCTTTTCTCTATTTAGTATTACTGGCTCACTTGTCAAATATTGATTGCCCATATTTGCTAAGGTTTATTTCTGGGATCTTGATTCTGTTCGATTGATCTATTTGTCTGTTTTTATAATTTGACTCATCTTTGACTATCATATTTACCTCCATTTCAAATTTCAGTCATAAACTCTAAGTTAACTTAGAATGTATTTTCCCTATAGTTTGATGATTAGACACTGAAGAAGAGGGGATCAAAAGAGTGGACTGAAAGGTAGAGGATGGTAGAAAATGCTTCTGAAAACCAAACTCCCTTTTGGTTTTTCCAGGTAGGTCATTTTGTCAGAAAAAATTGTAAGGAGATCCATGGTTTAGTAGAGAATGAGCATTCACATTTGTCATGATTCCTTAATAAAAAAAATTAGTCATTTTATGTTTCAACATAATGAAATTTATCTTGTTGAATTTTGTCAAGGATAACTCTTGGGACTGAGTCAAGGTAGCACAGAAATCCTCAGGGGTCCATCATCAATATGGAATAATATAATATTGGTTTACAATCTTATTGCAGGACATTTTGAGGCCAGATGTATGTCAGGATTCAGAAATTTTTTTCTTAACATTGGAAAGGCAAAAGGATGCATATACTGAACACTGCATAACACTGCCAGCAGGAAACCCAAATCAGTAGAATTTCTGCAGAGAAATGTTTCAATATTCACACTAAATTGTGTAATTATGCAATAAGGAAAGGCTATCAATTCAGGCCAAATATAATTGTCAAGGGAGTTTATGTGTAAACCTTGGGAAATCTTTCAGTCTTTAGTGTTTTGGAGATTTTGAAATTGCAGATTAAGGACTTGTGGTCCTGTGTGGACATCTGGAAATTATGTTTCTAGCATCTATATTCTCTAAGCAGGAGCAATAATCAAACAACTTGTCTATATACTTGCAGTCTGATTACCTGGGAAGCTCTAATTTCTGTGAAATTTGAACTTTAGTCATTCCTATTCAGTTTTAGTAATCTATTTTGATGGCATCCATTAAGAACAATCGCATTGGCATCTGGGCAAACAAAGAGATTAAGGCATTGGCAATCTAGTTTGTTAAATGACTAGCATTCACACCATGCATAGCCTATGCATATTCCTGGGCAAACAGTGAGATTACTGCTCCCAGAAGACAGTTCAGGGTCACTCTTTTCCTTAGTAAACTAAAGAAATGAAATGGATTAGTCCAGTGTTCATCAGCCACTGGAGACATCATAAAGAATACAAAGATCAGCCTCATTGAAGAAGAAATGGGCCTCAATCTCTGAGTTTTTACCAAGTACCTGGATGACTCTGATATGCAAGAAAGTCTGAAAATCACTGATGTTGACATTGGATCATAGAAAAAGCAAGAGAATTCCAGAAAAACATCTACTTCTTCTTTTTTGACTATGCCAAAGCCTTTGACTGTATGGATCACAACACTGTGGAAAATTCTTCAAGAGATGGGAATACCAGACCACTTGACCTACCTCCTGAGAAACCTGTATGCAGGTCAAGAAGTAACAGTTAGAACTGGACATAGAACAATGGACTGGTTCTAAATTGGGAAAGGAGTAGTTTAAGACTGTACATTGTCACCCTGCTTATTTAACTTATATGCAGAGTACATCATGTGAAATGCCAGGCTGGATGAAGCACAAGCTGGAATCAAGATTGCTGGGAGAAATATCAATAACCTCAGACATGCTGATGACACCACCCTTATAGCAGAAAGCGAAAAGGAAATAAAAAGCCTCTTGATGAAAGTGAAAGAGGAGAGTGAAAAGCTGGCTTAAAAACTCAACATTCAAAAAATGAAGATCATGGCATCCCATCCTTCCACTTCAGGGAAAATAGATGGGGAAACAATGCAAACAGTGACTTTCTTGGGCTCCAAAATCACTGCAGGTAATGACAGCAGCCATGAAATTAAAAGACACTTGCTCCTCAGAAGAAAAGCCATGACCAACCCAGACAGCATATTAAAAAGCAGAGTCATTACTTTGCCGACAAAGGTTCATATAGTCAAAGTCATGGTTTTTCCAGTAGTCATGTATGGATGTGAGAGTTGAACCATAAAGAAAGCTGAGGACTGAAGAATTGATGCTTTTGAACTATGGTGTTAGGGAAGACTCTTGAGAGTCCCTTGGACTGCAAGGAGATCAAGCCAGTTAATCCTAAAGGAAATCAGTCTTGAATATTCATTGGAAGGACTGATGTTGAAGCTGAAACTCCAATACTTTGGCCACGTGACATGAAGAACTGACTCATTAGATAACATGCTGATGCTGGGAGAGATTGAAGACAGAAGGAGAAGAGGACAACAAAGGATGAGATGGTTGGATGGCATCACCGACTCAATGGACATGAGTTTGAACAAGCTCTGGGAGTTGGTGATGGACAGGGAAGCCTGGCGTGCTGCAGTCCATGGGGTCGCAAAGAGTCGGACATGACTGAGTCACTGAACTGAACTGAACTGATGTCGACAATATCTTGTTACCTTACAGTCTCACCTTTTTAATGTATTGGAGACCTTCACCCAGGCTGAGAATCAAGGCTAATGTCGAGATTCTTGAGGGAACTGAGAAACTATTGTCACTTTCTGTAGGATACACAATGACCTTCATGAGTAAAATAATAAGTCTTACTGGGAAATGATATGATTCCAACTGCTTATAATCTAAGTACTTGTGAGAGCCCCAATATTTATCTATAACAAAGCAAAAGAAATAATCAAAAAGTCACTTCCTGGTGACCAATTCTTATTTGTACAAATTCAAATTATTGTGATAGAAAATGGAACTGCACCACTGGATGCTGTTTAAAATTGTGAAGATTGCCTAGATTGGGGAGTCTGCGATTTAAATAGCCAGGGTGGTAGAAAGTGACTATAATTTGACTATGAATCATGGTGATGTTCACAGGAAGATTGTGACAAAAAGACAAAGGGCCTTGCTGTCCATAATAAACCACTGAATTGCCTTCAGATAAATGCATCTTGTCTTTTGAGTGGAAGCCACCTATCAAATTTCCCCCGCAGCCTGCTTTGTTCATAGTAATGAAAATGCACTTTGTACAGTACAAGCTGCCTAATTCATTAGCACAAGCCTGCAGTGGACCACCTGCTTGGCTCTAGGGGAGAGAGTAAGGGAGAAAAAAAAAAAGCTCGTATTTTTCTAAAATGGCTGACCTTTATCTGAAACCATTGAAAATCTTCCTCTACTGTGAGATGCTGTATGCACCAGTCAGCCAGATAGCCCCCTAGAGCACACCCCAGCATACTGGCACTGATTTCCTCTTTAAAGAGGTCATCATCTGTCTGGATGCTTGGTCCTGAAGCCTCAGAGGAGAGGGCAATGAGTCTCATTCAGCTTTCTTCTTCCAGGGACACATGGATATGCATTGGCATTGTGCTATGGATTCCATGGTTCAAGTGTTGAAACAGTCATCATCACATCCAAGCTCTTAAAAATAACTTTCCAGTATGGCCAACAGGTAGGAAATTTTCAAACAATTCTTTAAAAAGGTATTTTCAAAGCACCAAATGATGCAGGTGTCCTACTTTTGCATCAGACATTCTAACTTCATATAAAAGCTCTTTGAAAGCAGGGACTCTAGTTGAACCAGTGGGATAACAATGGGAAAATGTTTTGAAATGGTCAAAATCAAGGTTTCATCATAAGAACAGAGAGCATAGGCCGCACTGATGTACCGATGTGAGCTCATTTTCTCACCAAAGCTGCCCTGTATAGAGGGTGTCTGTGCTGCCAATCTAAAGCGCTTTTGAAATGGTAATGCTGTGTTTGCTGTCTTGATAGATAAAACACCTTTACGCTGAATGTCTGCTAGGGTTGATGGTGAGATTGTTTCTACATCTTAAAGGGGTAGCTAATTCCTAATCTAAATGTTGTCTATTCCAGATTGCACATAATAAATACTCCCATAAGCAATCTTCCAGATCAGTTCAGCAGCCTGGGAAAAGATGGAGGAAGGGTTGCCTTTAAGAAAAACCAGCAACTATAAAAAGAGCTGGATCAAAAAAAAAGTAGACTCCCAATTGCACACCCACTGAGGTTGGGCTGACAAAAATAGCCACTTGCACAGATATAGTTCCCTTCAATGTCAGGCTTCCCTCTCCAACCACCCTGACTCCCTCCCTCCTCCAGCTCCTTAAAGGATTTCTATGGTGCATTCGGTGCTCCTAGCAAGTGCGTTAGAGTCAGCAGCACCAAATGCAGGGCTGTATCAGAAGTTATAGCTGAGGTTGCTGGCTCAGAACATTCATCCTCCTTCTCTTCCTCCTCTCTTCTGGTTCCTCATCCTTCCCTCTCCCTTCTCCTCCTCTTTCTCTTCCTCGCTGTTTCCAACAGCTGCCTTCTTGGGAAGGCATGGCTTTTTAAAATATAATTTTTATTTGTTTATTTGGCTGTGCTGGGTCTTCGGTGCTGCTCAGGCTACTTTCTAGTTACACTGTGCAGGCTTCTTACTGCAGTGGCTTCTCTTGTTACAGAGTTCAGGCTCTAAGGTGTGTGTGCTCAGTAGTGGTAGTGGCTGGGCTTAGTTGCTCTGCAGCATATGGGATCTTCCCAGACCAGGGATCGAACCCATGACTCCTGCACTAGCAGGCAGTTTCTTTACCACTGAGCCACCAGGGAAATCCAAGAGATGACTTTTTAGTGCTAACATTTAGAGTATGTGTGCAAGGTGCCAAGCACTGTACCAAATACTTTGATGCACAACTTCTTGAGTTCTTCCACAGCCTATGAGGAAATCGCGGCTCAGGTAAATAATTGGTTCAAGGACACACACTTAATTAGAGGTCGGGCAGATTCTGATAGTGGGACTCAGAGCCCTGTTTTCAGCCATTATGCTGTGCTGCCTGCTTGGTCAAGAATGGAATACTCATGACACATCCAGGTTAGTGCCCTCTGGGGGAAGCGGAGGCGGGATTGCCAATTAGTCCTACAGCTGGCTCTCCACCTCAAACCAAAACCAAAATTCTTGAGTCCAGCTGACTTGTGTTTAAAAAAGATAATGCAGGTGAAGAGTAAAGAAATAAACGAATGCAGTTTTGCTAAAACTTGGAATACACCATTAGGATACATGTCTTACAGGTGAGTTTTAGCTCTTGGTATAACATCTGTCCATGCTAAACGACCGCGACCTTAACATTTGCAGAGCCTCCCTTCTTTCTTGTCTTCCTTTTCTCTCATCACTTTCTCTCTGTTTTCCCCTTCCTATTCTCTCTCTTATGGATTCATTTATTTATTCATGTGTTTATCTGTTCTGCTATCAATTCAGTGCTTTCAACATACCAGGTTTAGCACTAGGGGCTGGAGATAAAGATACAATGATGGTCCTCAAAGTACTTACTTTTTAGCTGGGGAGACAGAGAAGTCACCATAATAGTACAGGCTGATAACTCTTGTGATGTGACATCACATCAAGTACCGTCCAAATTCCTAGGATGGGTAGTCAGCCCAGCATTAGACAGTACAAAATGCTCTTTTGTGGCTTATTTTTAAAAGCATGCCTATGTTTAATATTATCTCAGGTATAGTTGAGAAAACAGGCAACAGAAGAAAGTCATTCTTACATAAACTATTCCTTTCCTTAAGTCCACAGAATCCCCACCAGTAGCTTCAACATCACACTCATTGTAAATACAGGCCTGGTGAGAGGTTCTAAGTACTACGTTAGTCAATCAGTCCTTGTTGTCAAAATTTTTTTGAAAAAAATCTGTCTCTCTAGTAGGCATCTCGGTTCTATTAGTCATACTTCCTTGAAATGTCTAAACATCCAAAGGGTAGTGAGTGAACAGTACAATGCTGCCAAGTACTTCTTAGAAGCCTGTAGGTTGTCTCCCAGCAGTGCAGTCAGGTCAGAGTGAAGACTATGACCACAGCTTGGGACACAAAGCAAGCTCTACCTCACCTTCCCTTAGAAACTCTAGAGTCTGAGCTGATGGACAAAGAAACTGTAGTGTTCATGCTAGCCAAAGACCTGACCTTGACACATAGTAAACTGACCTGGAAGAGACAACTGTGGGATCATTTAAAGCAGCAGCTCCCAGGAGAATAAAAGAAAACATCTTTCATGGGAAATGAACAAAACACCCTGTACCATATAGAACCAGCTTCATGAGCGTGGCTCCAATGACTCCCAATCAACGTATCCTCTTGGCATCTGAAAGAGAAGAAGAATCAGCAGGGAACTGAAATCCAACTGTGTGAAAATGTCTTCCTTTCTGCAAAGATAATTAGCAAAATTCACAGGCACTTCAGATGCCATGGGACTTCAGCAGAGGCTGTCTTTGGGTAGCTGGCTCCTAGTAACCAAATCGCCCCGGACTGACAGGATTGTCATGGCAGGGATCCAGCTTATTGGGCATGACATCAACTCTGATTTTAGAATCAGAGTTTCTAAAATCAATGATCTGTTCAAACACAGAACACTTTCTATGGGAAGTTCTGTTGATCTTCTATTAAGTATCTATTGATTTGTGATGTGTTTTTCTCCTTGCTTCTTAGCTCCTTTCTCACAGCTGTCCTGAGAGAATGAGACCTTATCACCCCACATTGCCAGAGAGACAAGAGAGGCTGAGGAAGGTTAAATGATGTGTTCACACCAAAAACTGAGCATTGCCCTGCATTTGTGAGGAAACACTGACTGCCTCACATTCTTGAGCAAGTGTCCTTGCTCTAATCAGCTCCTAAACTGGTACCTTTTATAGAAGTGTCTCTCTTCTTGTTTGTGAAATATTTTTACAAACATAGTAATACCTAGTTGATGGGCAAACTCTCTTGGCAGATCCCTCCATGTTTAACATATAATGATAACTGATGTTCAAAATGAGGATTACAAGCTTCTGTAATGCCTTTTGAATCATTAAAAAGAAAATTAAATTCTGCCAAATATGGAATTTTGTCTGCAGTGTATTTTATTGTATGCTACTCTTAAGTGAACAATTTATCATTGACATATATCTATATATATATATAGGCTTCCCAGGTGGCACAGTTGATAAACAATCTGTCTATCAGTGCAGGAGATGCAAGATGTGGGTTTGATCCCTAGGTTGGAAAGACCCCCTGGAGTAGCAGATGGAAACCCACTCCAGTATTCTTGCCTGGAAAATTCCATGGACAGAGGAGCCTAGTAGGTTACAGCCCATGGAGTCACAAAGACTTGGACACAACTGAGCATGTGCGTGCACATACACACACACACACACACGTACGTATAGGATGACTTTTTTTTGCAAAGGAAACATCTCATTCTCTGAAAATAAAGGACAATACATATACAATGCAAGATGCTTTCCTCTGACATTCTTTCTTTCCCTCTTATCCATCCTTCCAGGCAATTTATTCTTACCGGCCTAGTCTTTATAGTGTGGGTTCCTCACCACAGTACCAGAATCATCAAAAACCCTACATCTCACTTCAGTGAGAAAAATTTCCACATCTGACATCTGCTTTCTAGTGGTAATTAGAATGGCACAGGACAGAGGGGGTTCGGGAGGGGGAGGTTTCCAGTCAGTGAGTGTGGCTGAGGAAATTTGACTTCCTGGTCAGGAAAGTTACCTCTGGTATCACTGTTTTTATAAATGAGAACATCCTCTCTTGGTATGAAATTTCCAGATCATTTATAGTCCAAAGCAATTTGTTTTGGTGAGAGTTATCTGCAAAATTTCTTGATAGCAAACTTTCAAGAAATTGGCTAAGTTGGCTGGTCTTCAGAAGTTCAACCTTGAGTTTGATTATATCTTCAATTCTAATTTTTCTTTAAAAGATATGCTACATTTTTTCTTTTATACATACTGTGTTTTACATAGATGATTTAACTTTGTCATTTTCTCTTTTGAGATTCAGTGTTGAAAGTAAAAATATCAGATACAGAGCTCATTGCTTTTTCCCTTCAAGTTTCACTGTTCCATGGGAAGGGAAAAACTGAAAAATGGACATTGATTGTGAAGAAATCAGACAAATGAATTAGTTTGTGAGTTACTGCCTTATTATTATACACTCGGTAAGACTTTGCTGGATTAAAAAAAGGGCAATCACAAGAGGTAAAATTTAATCAATCATTAAGATAAGCATTATACACTGTGTTCTTTCTTAATATAATTTTAGTATTCAATTGACATTTCCCTTGAAATTAATACAAATTAATCTAGATTTCATCAAAGGCTATTTTAGACAGCCAATTTTAGTGTTTTGAAATAAGTTTGGAACTGTAACCACTGCTTAAAAATAAGGACAGTTGGAAGGAGAAATGTGTCAAAAGCAAACCCATGAGCATACTTTGGGGTCTAGCCAGCTCTGAAGAAGCTCAACTCCTCCCTCACTGTCTAGGCGAATCTGAAAATTTTTCTACTAATGTATAGCACTGAGCCTCTGCCTGGAGCAGACAGAAGTGGTGGCCTCCCTTATGTGGGGATGATGTCTAAGGGCATCAAAAAGGAACCCTAGATTAAATAATGTCAGTAACAACAACAGTAACTTCAGAACTAGCAACATTTCTCTCCACTTAGTTACTAAAGATTGCAATGACCATATTAAAAGTTTAATCTTGGCCCCTCATGAAAATCCAAATATTCTTAGGAATAGCTGAACATTACCAGCTAGTTTTGAAGGTCATGAAGAACATGTTTTGAAGAACATTTTTCTTCCTGAGAAACTTTCCAAAAAGGGAGGAGTTGTTTGAGACTATCCTTATATCAAGTAAAACTTCATAGGACTATCCTTCACTGCAAATGCATCTTTCTCAGTGGAAAGAAAAACACAGAGTATCCATGGCTGAACAGGAAAAGGCCTCCTTGTTAGTTTTCGTTTGAGTCAGTTTGTTAACTTTCAGGTTCTTCTTTGTCTAGAATCTTGGAGCTGATGCCCCAAGTAACATTTTCAAATTGAAAACAGAAAATAGACCAATGGAATAATATTCACCTAAAATTCTTTGAGGAATAACATCAAGTATAAACCGACAGTTTGCTGTTCTTTCTGCCATACTGCCCTCTCTTTCTTGCAAATTACTCATGATACTTCCAGGTTCTGCTTGCTGCTGCTGCTAAGTCGCTTCAGTCGTGTCTGACTTTGTATGACCCCAGACATGGCAGCCCACCAGGCTCCTCTGTCCCTGGGATTCTCCAGGCAAGAATACTGGAGTGGGTTGCCATTTCCTTCTCCAAGGCTCTGCTTAATGTTCTAAGGAAATGGCAACCCACTCCAGTACTCTTGCCTGGAAAATCCCATGAGTGGAGGAGCCTGGTAGGTTACAGTTCATAAGTGACTTCTCTAAGGTATAATTAATTTTTTCATAGTGCTCTTTCATACCTCCAGGATAGCATGTATCACATTATACATTATATCATAGGTATTTATCTACCTCTGGTGGTCCCATTGGACTCTGGAGACCTCCAGGGCTGTTGCCCACTTTGTATTCTAGAGTACAGTACTTGAAATACAATGTGTATAGGTGTTCATCGAGGGTTTGTTCAATAAAGTGTTTGTCTTTCTCTAAGCAAATCCTGAATGATTGTTACTCATCTAGCTTTTAAAACACAGCACATTATTAATATAGCAGGGAATTAGACAAAGAAAACAAGACCAGAAAATATTAGCAGTACTAATAGGAATAGGGGGCAATGCAATTTAAGACATTTCTGTCTTTCTTTCACTTTATTTTTTACCACACTGTGAGGTGTACGGGATCTTAGTTCCCTGACCAGAGATGGAACCCATGCCTCCTGCATTGGGAGTGAAGAGTCTTAACTACTGAACCACTAAAGTCCCTATGATACTTCTTGATCAGGCGTTTCATGAAGAATAACTGAGTACCACAGTGCCAGGCTAAATGAACCCTTTCTAGATTGTACAGATTTTTGACCTGGATATTTAGTCAACAATTCATGGAAATAATGTTTACTCCCCCACTCATCCCAATTTAAAAAGTGAGCAGAAATGTCAGGAGAACAGAGTCAGACTGAGAATAAGGTACAACAAAGACCCTTCCAGAAGCTCTGGGATTGAAGAGAAGAGTTAGCCTTCATTCTCTTGCATGATTTCTCAGCTACAATGTGGTCAGGTAAAGCAACATTTATAGCTGTCCCAAGAAAGAGACTGTGTTCTGTCCCCTGCAGTTCTGAACTGGTTTTCATGCTTCCCAAAGTAGTTTAGTTTTCCTTGAATTTTGGGGTAAATAATCTTGGTATTCAAATAAAGTCTAGAAATGGAAAGATGGTATTGCTAAATTATTATTATGTACACTCCATAAGATTGTTATAAAATAGCTACATAAAGAATTATGTTGATCCCTTCTTATAGAACAGTTCTAACCCCTCTTCAAAGTTCTGTTGTATATTTTTCAATAATGGCCTATGACCTCTTGCCTCTTCTTCCTTGAGACTTCATCTGTTATGGATTTGTGAGCCACCAGACTTTTCACACTAAGTCTTTGTAATTCAGTCATTTCTCCAGGCTTACAGTCACCCCGAATAGCTTCTGACAATGTAAGAGGGCAAGGATAACTGTTCCATGGAAGGCTGCAACCTCAACCTAGGTAACGAGATATAGCTGTGCCAATACTTCCAATAAGATGCCAGGATATAAGGACCTCATCCATGCAAAGGGCTGGAGGTCACCCAACAAATGAAGAGACTGGTAGCTTTTAAATGTAAGCTATAAAAATGCTTCCATTTTATGAGTGCAGCACAGTTATACGGATGTACTATTGTAATGAGCTATATGACAAAAAGAAGACACAGAAGAGGAGCAAAAGCCTTGGTTAATGAGCTGACTGTCCCAGCCAAAGGGAGATAAGGCACATACTCCTGTTTCCGAGTTTTCAGTGTAATTGCCAAAATATTTAATAGGCAGACAAAATTTCAAATTGTGCACAGGTGGAGGAAATGGGTGAGTGCACTAGGGTTTTAAAATCAGTCTAAAAGGAGGTGTAGAGAAGTCAAGTCATACCTTTGAAACAACTCATTTTCTGTTTCAAACATTCCTCTTCATTTTGTTTCATTTTCTAAAGGTCTCTTTAGCTCATTAAAACATCTTTCTTTTTCTACTTGTTAAAGATTTCCTGGTTCTTTTTAGCTTACTAGTTTTTTTCATCCAATGAGCAGAAATATCAGAAAAATTGGCAAGTGAAATAGTGATGAGATAAAAAGTAGGAAGACAGGAAACTGAGAGCATTTCCTTTAGGTGGGGTTCCTGATGCTACTGGAACTTTGGACTTTGCCTCTTGGTACAGTAAGAGGCTGCTGGATATAGTTGGGTGCTCTCAGCCATCATGGGGAAAGACTCCCAGGTCTGAGAAACTATCTCTTGGACTGCCTCTTTATTTTCAGTGTCATTCCCCAGATGGGTGTGAGTTCACTAACAAACAACCTCAAAAGCAAAAACAGCAGCAAAAAAAAAAAAATCTGATAAGCTTGTTTTTCTAATTTCAAAAGTAAAATATATTCAAAACTCAGAACTTATAAAATATGGAAAAGCTCAAAGAAAAACTGATGAAAAGTAATCTTATAATTCAATCATTCAGAGACAACTGTTTATTCATATTTTGGTGCCTGACTTATATTTTTCAAAAATTTATACATATTTCTTATGTAGGTAACTCTACTGGTTTTAAAAATATAGTGCTATATTTAATACTATTTTTAGCCTGCTTTTTTCACTTAAATACAATGGAAATATTCCCATACATGTCTTTCACAGACTGACTATGATGCCACAATCATTGACAAATGGATTTAGCATCTTTTATTTAACCAATGTTCTACTCTTGGATATTGTTTTAGTCTGTGGGGGCAGTCATAACAAAATACAGCATAGACTATGTGGCCTCAACAGCAGAAATTTATTGTCTCACAGTTCTTGGAGCTGGAAGTTTGAGATCAGGGTGCCAGTATGGCAGATTTCTGATGAGAACTTGCATTCTGAATTGCTGATGGGCATCTTCTCATTGCATCCTCTTGGCAGGAAAGGACAGACAGAAAACATGGTCTCTCGTGTCTCCTTAAAAGGTCACTAATCTTTTCATGAGGGCCCTACCCTCTTGACCTCATCGAAATCTAATTATCTCCCAGAGGCCCCACCTCCAAATACCATTGCCTTTGGAGTTAGGACTTCAACATATGAACCTGGGGGAGGCACAATTCAATCTACTGCTGGTGTTTAACCTGTTTTCAGTTTGTTTACTATAATCATGTTGGATAAACATCCTGAGATACATCTCTCTATGAAGACAAAAATCTCTTTCTTTGGCATAAATTCATAGAATAACTGGATGAAAGGGTATGGGCTTTGAGGTTTTTTTCTCAGATTAATTTATGATAACCAAATTATATCCTCAGTTCATTCAAATTGAATGAACTCAGTTTACAAAAAATTATTGGGTTGGCCAGAAAGTTAGTTTGGGTTTTGAAAAACCTGAATTAACTTTTTGGCCAATTCAGTACTAACTGTGAGTTCCTGTAAGTACCAAAAATATTAGATAACTCTTTTTCCCAATGAGTTGATAGTCTGGACCCAAGGACGATGGACGGAGGTGGATCAAGTAAACTAATAAGGAGAGTGGAAGCACTCTTATTTTCCCTCTGCCCTCTACAGAACCAGTTCAAATCAGCAGGATGCAGAGCTTTATAATTTGTTATACATACTGTCAATCTGCCTTCTAGAAAGTCTATGATGTCCTACCGGCAGAAAAGAGAGTCCACTTCCCTAAGTGTCTGTTCAGTTTTGAAGATTTATTGGACTGGATTTTACCCTGAACGCACCCAATCTTGTCTAGATTTAACTTTCAATTGCTCCCTTTGCTCTTTTTCTCTAAAACTGGTAGTAATCAATTTTCTGGCTCAGTGCCTAGGACTCTTCCAAATGACAATAGACATAACTTTCATTAGATAAAGAAAGGTGACAAAATATATGCATTTACCACAAATACCCTGTTCTGAGGTACCATGAAGAATTAAAATTTTAAAATATTTAATATCTCTTGCCTACAGTTTAATTTTAGAATAATCCCAAGAGAGGAAAACCCACTAATGCTACCAAAAGTTTAATTTTCTTATCTAAAATATGGTTTGTTTTAGTGGAGAAGGGGAAGGGTCGATTTTCTAGAGATGTTTTAGGTGAAAATAATCTTAAACAATTTTGTGGAAGTGATTTTGACATCTCCGGTGCTAAGAAAAGAAAAAAAGTAACATTTGTTTGGTGTAATGCTCTCAACTCTAAACCATTTCTTTAAATAATAAATATTTTTATTTATTTATAAATACATTTATAAATAAATTTATTTTATTTATTTATAAATGAATGATAAATATTTTCTTTCAGAATGATAACCTGTGACTTCTTAATAGAGAAGAGAAAGTAATATATTTATTCTGTATTAGGAATCATGCTAGATTCTTTCAATTATGTTATCTCAGGAAATTGCTTTTATTTCTTACAACTGCCTTATATGGTAGGGTTATCAACTTTAGCCAAAAAAAAAAAAAAATTGGAAGCCCAGGTAATTTGAACTTTAGATATACAACAAACAAAAATTTTAGTATATCTCATGTGATATTTGGGATAAACTTCTGCTAAAAATCGTTACTCTTCTGAAATTCAAATTTAACTTGGCATCTTCTGTTTTATTTGGCAGTTGTAGATAGGTATGGTGATTCACATTTTACTTTCCATACCATGAAAATGAAATGACAGGGAAAGAAGTCAAATAAAGTCGCAACTGTTTGTTTTAAAAGATCTGGACTCTCACAAATTAAGGCATTAGTTCTCCAGCCTTTAGTTTCAAAATCTTATGGTATATTTGGCTTGCTTTCTTTATCTCCACTTTGATTTAAGTTTGTCCAAAATGATACATTCACTGTTTTTCATTTCTAAGCCAAGGCACACATTAAATGGAGAAATAGCTATACAAATGGCATTGAAATATTAATTCGCTTAAAGATTGATTTTTCTGGCCATAACCACTCACTCATATTTAATTTACAGAACTTCAGGTACACAATAAAAATACAAAGCGGACAGTGACACATGATATCCTCAAGTAAGATTATGAAACACTGTCATCATACTATGACAAGAAGGCAGAGCAAATAAAAGGGCAGGAGGCTAATTGGGAATAGGCAAGGTGAAGCTCTAACTCTTAAGGGAAAGAGCTAAATAAAGGAGTGAAGGAAGAAATATTAATTCCTAGGCACAAGATGCAAAAATTACCATCAGGTAGATGATGAGGATTCACTTTAATCTGCCCAAATGACGGTAGCTTGAATTTCAGGTGATTGTGGTGGGGAAGTGCTTTCAGATTCAGGGAGCAGTGAGGAGCAAATCAAAAGATCTGATGACAGATTCCAGAGATTCGGTAAGGAGAGCTTCGAGGAGGGTCCTGGAATATCCTGCTTGCTTCACTGTGAAGACCAGGGTGTTGGTCACTAAGAGGCAAAGTCCAGAAATAGAGCAGGCAAAGGGATGAGAGTGCATTGGTTTCAGACTGCGTTTGGGCAGTCCAGAAGGTTCTATTCAGTAGGAGGTTGTCTACATGTGTTTGGAGCTCAGAGAAGGACCACAGAAGTCATTGGTTCAAGTGTCTATGGCCCGAGGTGCCTCAGAGAGTGTGTGCATATTTGCTGCATGGGGTGGGAGCCAGCAAGGCAGAAGGCTTTAGGCCAAGGACCCATTCAGCCTCGACTCTACACGTGTGGGGTCAGTGTCGCCACCTGTTAGATAAGAATGATGATGCAGGGTGGAGCTTGGGTTTCCCTTTCCATGACTTCATGCAAATGAAGTCTACTTCATAAACTGTAGAGTCCTGCACCAACATTGAATGGCTTTTGCTAGCCATTGAGCAAGTGTTGCCCTCCTATACCTTCTGCCTCTGATATTGTTCCTATCTGTTATCCTATTCAGACCCTCCTTCTGGTAGTAGGGACATAATAATATTGAGGGCCTATTAATTGCCAGATCTCATGCTAGATAGTGGGAATATGTCTGGAAGAAAAGATGCTTACCCTCCTGACACGTCTATTTTCAAGGAGAAGAAGTCACATCAAACTGATTCTCACATTATAACTCATCGCAAGAGTTCATCAGCAAAGACAGCAACCCCCAGATAATGTGGTGTAACCTAGGCTTGAGAGAGACCTATGAAGAAATGCTAAAACGAGGGACAGAAATAGCAGCATACACACCAGAGGCAGCCTGAACCAGGAATGGGATAAAAAATGTAAAGCTGACAGTCCTCCTCTTTTAGGAATTTCAATCTCTCTCTAATGCAGGCATAGCCTCACTTGGAGATAATGACCAAGTCCAAATCTGGGCTCCTTTGTTATTTGAGACTAACTTCACCTCTCTCTTTTCCTTTTGCAAAAGGCCCCACTCAACTAGTTGTACCATCTCTAGATGTTAGGAATTAATATAAGTAGAAGAAAAATTCTTCAGCAAACTTATAATATAAATACTTGGAAAGTTATGAGACATTTATAACATAAAGTATTTAGATTAGCTGATGATATATACATAGTATCTAGGGTAGACCATATACTACTGAGATTGAGTATCTAGAAACCAAGGTGATGCTCCTGTTGAATGTCTGAATCCAACCTCGGATCAAGCATATGCCCATCATTGTACTGGGCCCTGGGGATATCAAGACAAATAGTCCCATGATTGAGTAGGGGAGGGAGGCAGTGCAAACAAGTATAGTACAGTGTGATGAAGTCTACAGGAGAGATAAGAGGGTAGTGAGAACATAGTGGGAGAAACCATGAAATATGACCATGAGAGATTCTGTGTAGAGGTAGAAAAGTTTTGGAAGGAGATGAGCTTGGCCATGATGTGTTTTTGGAAGGAATATTTGAAGATGTGTTTAAAGAAGTTGGGAAAGACTTCAGTGGAAATGTTCTGATATAAATTAAGAGAAGCAATTATTAGATGAAGAATTACAGCAAGATGGAGAATCCAGAGATGTTTTCTCCCCAACAGATGAGAGAAAAGGAAGAAGGATAAAAGTCATCCACACATGACAACCACCTCCTGCTCTCTGACCCCTCCAAGCTCAGTCCTGGCAGCAAAGGTGTCTCCTTCTTAACACCAAGGGCTTCCCTGGTGGCTCAGATGGTAAAGAAGCTGCCTGAAATGCAGGAGACCCATGTTCAGTTCCTGGATCTGGAAGATCTCCTGGAGAAGGGAATGGCAACCCACTCCAGTGTTCTTGAATGGAGGATCCCATGGACAGAGGAGCCTGGTGGGCTATAGTCCATGGGGTCACAAAGAGTCAGACATGACTGAGTGACTAACACTTTGACTTTGCCGGCACCAAGATATTGGTGTACCTTGAAAGAGCAGAAATGACATGTATCTGGAGGTTCAAGAACTAAAACATCATCTCAGAAGAAAAAAGTAACATAAAACATACTTAAAAACAGAATACGTGGTTTAGGGTCCAGTTTCACAGTCAGACTGTGAAACATGGAAGAAGATGAAATGGATGAGGAGCCCAGCCTTGGTCACTCATTAGTTTGGACTCCCATCTTTCTTTAATTCCATTCTTTATCTTGAATGCTTCAGAGCCTCTGAATGTTGCCTTCAGAATACAGAATGGAAGAATGGCCATCTTTTCCACTATTTCCTTTAACTAATTTTTCTGTTATATTCTCTCAGAAATTCAATTTTCCTAGGGTTTTCCTTTTGTCTTTTTTGGCTCGTTGCTTTTCAATTAGAAGTTATTTTCTTTAGCCTCCTTTGTCTTCCTTCCTTCCTTCCTTCGTTCTTCCTTCCTTACTAAAATACTGCAATTGCCAGCTGTCACCACCCACTCATGACTTCCTCCTGGTATAACATGACTGAGCAGAAGCAAGTGAGGAAAGTGTTTAACTCTCAGGCCCCAGAGCTTCTTTCTACATTTCAACTACAATGAAATCTGTGGGAGGGTGTTTGTAATGACTTAGGCAGATAGAAAATTAAGGGGTAATGCAGAATTTTTTTTCCAAAGAAAATATATTTTGATAGGAAAACCCCAGCCACTCTATGAGCCAAACCTGTGAGTGTTTAATTGTTAAATAATTGTATTTAGTAAAAAAAAAAAAAAAAAATACAACAGCATATTTTCAGCAGAAGAGATGATCTGAGATGAGAGGAATGTTATCATCCTCTGTATTTTAAAGGATTCATAAATTAGATGGTATTATGGCTGGCGTCACTAAGACAGTTTAGTTCCAGGGGACAGGAGAGCAAGGGCCACGCCTTCCTAGTGCTTCTACTGTTTCCACAAGGGTGTCAGGAATTATTGGGGGTTGTGTTCTTCTTTATGGAAATGGCTGACACCACCAGGTTTGCAGCAGGTAATATCAAAAAGAGTACAAAACAGTGATTATGGAGAATATTCCATTCCTTTCTTAATAATAGACATTATTCCAGGTGAAAGATACATCAGTCAAGAAACTGGACACAAATGTCTCATACATCTTGGGTCTCATATTAGTATTATTGCCATAATCCTCCTAACATTTGAAGGCTTCAAGTCAACTGAAAGGCAGAAAAAAAAATGACTTCAACTTAAGACCTCACCAATTTACTCTCATCTCTGAATTTTTCTTTTTTTTATTTGTAAAAAAGAAAAAAACCCACAATAATAATAATCACCTTATAGATTTGTTATCATAATGAATAATTCCCTGACCAAGTGGTTACAGAACTTATAAACATTAAAGCACATAAACCATGATGCAAGTAAAGTTTTGACCACCATCTGTGGCATATGAGAAGCATTCAATAAGTGAGAGCTATTGGTACATTATTATAACAGAAGAAAACCACATTGCCCAACCCAAGGTCAGTGCATGTCAAAGGACCAAATCCACGGAGGTGTTTGGCCTTCTGAGTTAAGTTACCGCAATAAACGTTTTCCAAACAGAATGCATATTGCAGGAAAAAAGAGGATAAGAACCCTGCCATTGCACTAGAAGGATTCAGTGAGTAAAAGATTACTACTCATTTTACTAGCAGGACTGTGAACGTCACAGCTGATGTGGCACTTGGCATGTCTTTAAAAATCTCCTCTTCTCTTTTTCTCCTTCTTCCCCTTCCCCAACTTCCCCTTCTCCTTCTAGGTTGAACTTGCTTACGTGAGTCTACAGAATGAAACACAGATGATGAATTATTTACTTTCCCTTTTATGAATAGTAACCATCACTAAAGCAAATTAAAAGCATCATTGGGCACATATTTAGAATAATATGCGTAATACATAA
Organism: Muntiacus reevesi; assembly: GCF_963930625.1. NCBI lineage: Eukaryota > Metazoa > Chordata > Mammalia > Artiodactyla > Cervidae > Muntiacus > Muntiacus reevesi. The sequence goes on from NC_089260.1 coordinate 43,057,486, forward strand.
ATCAACACTCTTATTAGGACAAAAGTCAAGTTAATTAAACGAGCCCCTTATGCATCCAATGTTTGGCCCTCACATATGTGCTTTCTTCCTCAGGACAATAGCAGGTCACCCTTCGTTGCCTGGCTAGCATCTAATTGTCATTCAGGTTACATCATAAACACAATTTCCTCTAAAAGACCTCTTATGACTCTTTGCGAATAATTGAAGAAGCTTCCCCTCATATACGTGCCTGTGCACCCTCTACCAGAGATCTCATGAAATGTTCCTGAAGTTGCTGGTTTATGTATCTGACTCTTCAGGTCGGATAGACTCTTGAGGTCTATGAATGTGTAGACCTTAAGTGGAGGCTGTGTGCCTGGACCTCACTAAGAGCCTGACACATGTAGGCAATCTGGCGGTCACTAATACTGTTCAAAAACATTCTCGGCTGTCTGCCTCCAGGGCTCGCAGTAGGATGGCACCTCCTGGCTCACTGTGTGCTTGTGCTGGGCTGTGCAGTGTGCTCTGGCCAGGAGGTGACAGGTATCACTTCTGGGTCAGAGCAGTCCACTGCCAGGGTGAGAGCCTGTCCAGCACTCCTTCCCTCTGCCATGGGGACCAGCAATGTCCCGGACACTGGCTGCTCCATATGTCTGGGTCTTGGAGGGCAGAAGATGGCTGACTGTGATGACCATGTAGTGAGAGCAGAAAGCACATTCTTGTCCCTGTGGACTCCTGAGATTTTGGCATTGTCGTTATTAGTATAACTTAGCCCGTCCTGACACATGAATTCCCTGACACTGATGAAGAAGAAGGACAAGGGAACCCTCTAACACTGTTGGTGGGAATGTAAATTGATTCAGCCACTATGGAGAACAGTATGAAGGTTCCTTAGAAAACTAAAAATAGAACTATCATATGACCCAGCAATCCTATTACTGGGCATATACCCAGAGGAAACAACCATAATACAAAAAGACGCATGCACCCCCAGTGTCCACTGCAACACTATTTCCGATAGCCAGGATATTGAAGCAATGTAAATGTCCATCAGCAGAGGACTGGATAAAGGAGATGTGTATATATGTATATGTGTGTATGTGTGTGTGTGTGTGTGTGTGTGTCTGTGTGTCTGTGTGTCTGTGTGTGTGTCTGTGTGTGTGCGTATATATATAATGGAATATTAGCTGTAAGAAGGAACAAAACTGAGTCATTTGTAGAGATGTGGATGGACTTAGAGATTGTCATATGAAGTAAGGTAAATCAGAAAGAGAAAAACAAATATTGTATATATGTGGAATCTAGAAAAATGGTATAGATGATCTTGCAAAGCAGAAGGAGAGACACAGACCTAAACAACAAATGTATGGACACCAAGGGGGAAGGAGGATGTGAAGAAGACATTGGGAGATTGGGATGAACATATGTCCACTATCATAATACGTATAAACAGATAACTAATGAGAACCTGCAGATGGTGACTGCAGCCATGAAATTAAAAGACACTTACTCCTTGGAAGGAAAGTTATGACCAACCTAGAGAGCATATTAAAAAGCAGAGACATTACTTTGCCAACAAAGGTCCATCTGGTCAAGGCTATGGTTTTTTTCAGTGGTCATGTATGGATGTGAGAGTTGGACTGTGAAGAAAGCTGAGCGCCGAAGAATTGATGCTTTTGGTATTGGAGTGATATTGGAGAAGACTCTTGAGAGTCCCTTGGACTGCAAGGAGATCCAACCAGTCCATCCTAAAGGAGATCAGTCTTGAGTGTTCATTGGAAGAACTGATGCTGAAGTTGAAACTCCAATACTTTGGCCACCTCATGCGAAGAGTTGACTCATTGGAAAAGACCCTGATGCTGGGAGGGATTGAAGGCAGGAGGAGAAGGGGACGACAGAGGATGAGATGGTTGGATGGCATCACCAACTCGATGGACATGAGTTTGAGTAAACTCCAGGAGTTGGTGATGGATAGGGAGGCCTGGTGTGCTGCGATTTGGGGTTGCAAAGAGTCGGACACGACTGAGCGACTGAACTGAATGGAACTGAATGAGAACCTACTGTATGGCTTGGGTGACCTAAATGGGAAGGAAATCCAAAAAAGAGTGGAGCTATTATATATATATGTATATCTGGTTCACTTTGCTATACAGTAGAAATTAATACAACATTGTAAAGCAATTTTATATATATATATATGGAATAACACAGTACCCATTTGCTTAAATAGACTTCAGAGGCTTTTGAACCCATGACCTCTTTTTCAGGGAAGCCCATACTTTTTTCCTTTTTTTTGGCTGTGGTCTGTGCAACTTGCAGGATCTCAGTTTCCCAACCAGGGATTGAACCTGTGCACCCTGCAGTGGGAGTGCAGAGTCCTGGCCAAAGAAAAGCCCATACTTTAAATTAGTGTCTTCCTAAAGTCTCTAGAGATGAGCAGGAATACATCTGGATGGAGGCATCTGGATGCCTCAGTTAGGAAATTCTTCCCTGCATCTAACCAGGGAGGTGACATATAGTGTGTTTTTGACAATACGGAAGGGTGCTCTGTGACTTCATGATGCTCTGGGTTCTAACATACTATGGCCAAGCCATTGATTACTCAGCTCAGCGCACTGCAAACTGTCACCATTGCTGAGGAAGATGGGCCCCACTGCTCTCCCTTCCACGTTTCCCTTAGTCTCTGCTCCTGCTGAACAAAGACACACACACACATACACACACACACACACTCACACACACACACACTTCTCTTTCCCTATAGATCATAATACACAGAACTGCATAAAATGAAAAGGCCACATGCCCCATGTCAGTTCATGATAGGCTCTCATTATCTGTGTCTTTAGAGAAATCATTTATCATTTCCAAATACTGGCTTCTTACTTGGGAGCTATTATGAAACCCAAAAGAGATAAATATAAGAAACAGAGTAGACTTGTAAGGTATTAGCCATGTCTCGTGGCACGTGATTTGAAGGGAATCAGAAGGCATAGCTGCCCCCAAATTGCCAACATATCTTTGTGCTGATGTCTGAGAGCCCTTTATGAAATTTAAGTAATTTGGGAATGGATTAAAATTAATTAATCACTGCCCTAAAATATCTGCCAGCTAACGTGGTTCTGAGAACACTGGGATGCCAGGATGAAAGTGTCTGGAGGGTATGGATGTGTTTCAACAGACTCTCCGGACAGGTAAAGGCAGACTGAAGGCCACCAACACTTAGAGGGGTAAGGACCTTCCAGGTATCACTAGTGGTAAAGAATCCTGCCAAAGGAGGAGAAACAAGAGACAGGTATTCAACCCACTCCAGTATTCTTGCCTGGAAAATCCATGGATGGAGAAGCCTGGTTGGCTACTGTTCATGCGGTCACATAGAGTCAGACATGACTGAGCACACACACACACATACACACAACACTTAGAAGCTGGGTAACTGACAGCGCAAGACGGCAAAATCAAAAATTCCATTTCATGGCTTCATCCAGGGGAGCTGTTTCCTGTGGCTGAGAAATCACTGGACTGTAAGAGGCATCTCTGAGACTATTCTGGGTAAAAAGTAACTTACTGAGCAGTTCTACTGTCATTAAACAAAGCCATACTTGACAAGACGGCTGAGAGACTGAAGACTCTGATTCTTTATTTAAGTCGGTTAACCATTTCCAAACAATTAAAAAACTAGTTTAGGGGATCTTCTTTTGACTTTTTTTTTTTTTTAACAGTTGAAGGGATAGAGACAGGCTAGGAAAATTTTTCTTTTTCATTTCGTTCTCTCTCTCTCCTTTTTTTTTTTTTTTTTTTTGTGCTTTCAGTAGGGAAAAAGAAAATTAATATTCCTATTTCTGCTGTTGTAGACATTTAATCAGAGAGGTTAAACTCAGACTGGCTGCTTGCTGAAAATATGTAAAGAGGCAGTAAATAAAATCAGTACATGGAGATGGCAATGTTATCAAAAGGTAAATGATGTGTCACTTTTTTCAGCACCTGCGATTTTTTATTAGCTGTTCCCTAACAACCTGGCAGGGTATATATATCCAAGTTACACGTCAGGCTACTGATGTCCGTGAGGTAGAAAGGCGATCCTGAAAGAGAGTTTGAGTTCTAAAATCTCTTATGTCACTGAGACTGCTGATAAAAATAGGGTAGGGATAAGAATAACCATATGCCAGATTCTCATTCTTTAAACTAAGTCAGACTTTCGGAAACACTTTGCTTCCATTTTTATGAAACACAGAGGCAGGAAGACATTACTGTGAAGTCCAAAGGTTGGAACCAGGAAAACCATTTGAGCCTATGTTTCTGATATAAATCTGCATTTGCTTCCCTGCAAATGAGAGGGAGGAAAGGGCAGATTCAGGAAGATCCTGAAATCAAAGCCTAAAGAAGTAATCACTCTTTCCACCCTTAAACGGTAAAATGTCTGAATAATTAATACTGGTGGCAGAAAGCTTGCAGAGAGATTTGAGGTTTGTTCCAACCCTTGAAACGAGAAGCATTAACTCTCAGTTAATGCACCAGGAGATGGCATTCCCCAAAATCAATGGCAACTTCCAGTTGATACTCGACTATTGATTCTTTATTGTACCAGGATAAGTCACTTTGGATGACCTCAGCAAATCAGAACTGTAGACTTGCCTCTACTAACAATTAGCTGTTTCTTCTGCAGTCACATTGTTGAAATAATGCACTTTCCAAAGAAAGGTGAACTAAGCACAATAGATAACCCAAATTCTACTTCTCATAAGAAGCCAAATTTCTTCCTACTATCAATGCTGGGAATTGTTCATTTGCCCACTAGCCAAGGCCTACTCTCCAACTTTTCCCTGTTTACTCTGGGCCCTGGAAGGCTGACTGAAATGGACCACAGCAGTAGACTCCCCAGCCCTCCTGCTTTCTTTGGAGACTGGCCACCTTTTGGGAGATGCCACACTGGCAGAAGAATAGCTGCAGCGAGCCGTGGAGTCACAGTGGTCCTGCTGCACCCCTCATTCGGGGACCCAGCTCCCATTGGACTCTCTCTCTGTATCTGGGTTCTGGTTTCCTCAACTCTTCAGACCTTGGGGTGAGAACAGAGCTCAGTTATTCCCACTTCCTGGGGCTCCCCTCACCCTGTTTTACCTGAGTCTCTTTCCTACACTCTCCTCCAATCACCCTAATTTGAGTGTGCTGTGTGGTCTTTCTTGCTGGCCGAGAGCCTGACTGATAGTTTTATTTGAAAGTGAAAAAGTGTATTTTCCAGGACATATCTTGATGATCTGAAAAACAGGAGAAAATTAACCCTGAACAGGAAAAACATTCAACCTTATTTGTGTCCTATCTTTCTTAGTAGAAGATGTGCCACTTGTAGTTTCTGAGCTCTGAATAACCTCTCTTTGGGGTGTGGGATTTTTGTGTGCAATGACTAATGTGCCTGGTGCAACTGTGCTCACAAACGTGGGGTCAGGTTTCCTGATACTCTCTAGCTTGTATTGACAAACCATCATGCCTTCTCTTGTTTTGTTTTGCATCCTGTGAAGTGGAGCTAAAAAAAGCCCCCAAACCATGCAACCAAACCAAATGATAAAGCAATGCTTGAAGATCAATGACCAGATAGCTAAAGGAGAAGAGAAATATAGGGACAATTAGGAGGCTCCTTCAGAATATAAAGGCATCCACCAACCATTCTTCATCCCTCCTGGGCTCCCAAGAAGAATTTAAATTGCAGCAGGAGGAAGCTAAATTAGAGATTTTTAAAGAAGAGTCACTTTCTGTCTGTAAAGGTTATTTTCTTTTAAAACACTTAAGTGGGATAGTAAGGAAAGTTGTGAAATTACTTTCTCAGAACGTCCTTGAGAATTAGATTTTTACCTCTCTGGGATGGTTCTGTTCTGATTCTCTTGGAAGGCAAGGTTTGAGATTAAATGATCTATCAAGATCCTTTCTTAGCCCATAGCATACTAATCAGAAAGCACCAACGTTTACAAGACAATGACAGAAAGGGGTGCCAAGTTGGTATTAAACAAAGAAGCCCTAGAGCTGATCATGAAAAGCAGGTGGCACCCGTGGGAGTGTGACTGAAAAGAGAACCAGACTGATGATGAGCAGCACACACTCTAGACAAACACAGATTCATGAATAGAGACGGGAGCTGTGGGCAACACAATGGCAAAGCAAGACCACTTCTTGAAAAAAATTTGAGAATTATATGATTATGAACAATGAGACCCATTGTTATTTTAACAAACTTGGGGCAACTCTATTCATTATTCTCCTTCAAAAGGGGGGTTTACGTAATGTAAAAAACTAGAAGCATATTTTTCATCATGCATGAGATGATGAAAATCCAGGTCATGTTTATTTTTCTGACTTGTTGTGTGATTATCACAGCATTCTGTATGGATAGAAACAACATGATCCAGGGCATAGTAAAAAAGTGACAACAGAAACAACAATAAAAACACCTATGAATCCCTGTGCCTACTTGAAGAGAAACCTGGCTCCATGAAACTAACTGGTAACTGCCATCTCTGAGGAATTAAGCAGTAATCCTGATGCCTGATGAATTCACAGTCAGCTTAAAGGAAGGGCATTATAGTCAATTTGAGTAACATGTGGACTATACTTTTTTTTTGTTGTTTTTTACTTCTAAAAAAATTGTGGTGAGTGGTTTAAACCAACACTTTGAGCCAAAAGCCTTGTACTTCTATCCACAGATCCATAACCATTATCAATATTGACCTAGTAGATTAGTGCCCATGTTATTTTTGATTGTGGAAAGTCAGGACTTTAGCTGATCAGAGAGAAGGACCAGAGTCCTCAGAAGATGCTTAGGCTCATTCTGATCAGACACAAGCTCATGGCACAACTCAGGCTGGCTGCCTATGAAAGGTCTCATCTATTCTCTTTTGGATGCTCCAGAAACATGAACACCACTGTATGTGACCTTTTCTCTAAACAGATGTTCTCAGACTGACCCCTTCTCTTCTTGTCTTTCCATTCCAAAGAGGCTCAGCATCCAACAGCCAGTACCACGTCCTCTCAATTTCCTGGCCAGCCCAGCTCTCTCTCAGTTTCCCGCCCACATGTCTTTCAGTTTTGCTTTGGCCATAGAAGGTCCTCCTCTGGGAGTTTCTGTCTAACATCTCTCCCTACCCTAGCCACACGTGCCTACAGCTCCTCCCAACTAGGGTCTGGAGCTCTCGGGGTGGACTTTCTGGCTCAGTTGTCTAGCCAGATTCCCAAAGCATATGCCAGTCAGGAACTGGTCCAGTCTTCTCCCTCTGAGTTTTCATCTGAGCCTCTTGGCACTCTCATTTCACTCACTGAGGATGTCTAGATACCATTATATGCTTCCAAAAGTTCTGGAAGCAAACATCTCACTTCCATGCTCCATATACCATACAAAGCAACTCCACTGTCTCTTAAGATCCCTCCTCTACATCTGTCTAGACCTTGCATTGTTTATTGACACCTATCTGTGCTCTGGCTTACCTGACTTGATTGCTTCCCTCCACCCTCAAACTCAGTTTTAGTAGGTTCTCACTGACTACTGAGCCATCTACCACCACCATACTCACTGTTATGGCAAATAAGAGAAACCTACCCATCATGTTCATCTTTACAGAAACCAAAATGACTTACCAGTAAGATTTGCTCCTTCACAGATAAAGTGTCTCAGAGGTTCTTAGTCTTTTCTTCCCCTCTATCCATCAGTAAGACCTAGCTTAAATTCCTTCTAACACTGCATTTCACTCTATGTTTATATTCTATCAGAAAAACTGGATTGGACCCATGTGGGAATTCTTTAATGGAGCTGGTCAATGGGGGAAGGGTCTACCTATAAAATCTAGTGAGGAAGATCAGGTGGCCTTGGACAACATTATAAGGCTGTGTGCAACAGGGAGGACCATCTAAAGAAACCAGTTCCAAGGATAATAAATCTAGTAGAACCATTTTACAGGCAAATAACTCCAGCTTTAGTCCCATAGACGATTAAGTAGAGGACAGATTGAGAAATTGAAAAAATATGTCAAAGGGATTCACTGGTATAGAAAGAAAGAGTCCTGCATTGATTTAAATTGCACTTGGACTTGTATGTCACAGCTTCTCACCTGGAGTCACTGTTAGACTCCTCATCTTTAGAGAGATCACTCAAAGGAGCAACTCTTGATTTTTCTTCAAGCCTACTCCATATTTTTGAGTGCTGGGTTAGAGAATCCTTTTAAAGACTGAGGTCATCTCAGAGATGCAGTGCTTACCCTATTTATACCACGTTCACGACTGTTTAGCTGTTTTACACACACACACACACACACACACACACACACACACACCAGCTTTCTCTGACACTCCCTCTCAGAGAGAGAGCTGTAACTTCTTTTGGACTGAAGATTCCTAGCAAATACTTTAGGGAAAATAATAGCACCTATTATTAGTAGCTTGAACTTGGGTAATTTACTTGCCTTTCTGACCTTCACTTTCCTTACCTATAAAATGGGAACATTCACAGAGCTCATTAAATGAGATAGCATTATGCTAAAATAGTCTACAGACAATGAAGAATGAGTCAAATGTGAGTAGTCATTATTTCCACTCCACTTTGGTGGTGCCCTACAACCTTTATATAAAAGGTTATTTGCTCAATAAATGTCATCAACTAAATGACTGATAAAGTAATTTGGACCTGAACTCTCTCAATTAACTCCAGTAACAGAGGTCTGTTTTCCATGGTCATTGACATTATCTAAGAATAGATTTTTTCGAGCTAGATAGTTTACATGTGGGATATGTCACCTCTGGCAGCTGTACATTGAGAATTCAAACACAGATGTGTCTTTGGCCTCGTTCTGGAGATTTACCTACTATGTTTAAATTTTTAAGCACTGAATCAAAGGCAATTGCTTCTGAGAGTGACATGAAAAGGATGACGTTTGGAAGCATTATCTACTCTCCATGAATAACAAGCTGTTCAATCCAATGTTTCCTCCCTGAGCACAAACCATTTGCATGGGTGGGAGTTTGATGATGTCATACTCCTTGTTCCAAAACTACCCACATAAACGATTTAACTACCTATTACAGTCTTGGTTTTTTTTTTTTTTTACTATTCTTTGTAGTGACTGGTGGAGTGTGGTATAGCTTTCCCCCTACCCTTACCTCAGGACTGAAGCCCTCCTCATCTCAGAGACTAGAAGTATTGGCAGCCAGTACAGGTTTCCCAGGTGGCTCAGTGGTAAAGAATCTGCCTGCAGTGCAGGAGACCTGGGTTCAATCCCTGGAACAGAAAGATCCCCTGAAGTAGGAAATGGTACCTCACTCCAGTATTTTTGCCTGGAAAATCCCATGGACAGAGAAGCCTGGTGGGCTACAGCCCATGGGGTTGCAAGAGTCAGACGTGACCTAGCAACTAAACACCAACAAAACTCTCGGCTGAGACCCTTTCTATGGATTGTTTAAGGTGGAAGGGTCATTTTGCCCAAGGTCACATCTCTTTCCCAAGGACAGCCTATCCCCAAGGAAGGATCACAGTAGAGGTAGAAAGGCCCACTCCTCTCATTCCAACTGCTGACAACCGTCAGCGTGACCTGCAGGATCAGCAGAGGCCATGGTGGTGACATCATAGTTCTACTTCTTCCTTCTTCAGTCCTGCTCCCCATGATCCCCAAGGATCACTTTGTAATAAATCAGTGCTTGCAAATCAGCATCTCAGGGATGCTTCCCAGGGGCTGGACCTTAACGCCCTCCCATCTTCCAGGAGGGAGTCTTTTAGTGTTCTTACCCAAGATGATGGCCAAGCTCACTTCTAATAGCACAGTAACCAAGCTTAGAACTTATGGCATAAAACGTGCCGCTAGGACAAGAAAAGGCCTTTAATTCCCACACGCTTCTCTCACTGGTCTTACAATAAAGCATTTATTGATATTTGAGGAGGAAACGACAAGCCACTCCAGTATTCTTGCCTGGAGACTTTCATGGAGAGAGGAGCCTAGCGGGCTACAGTCCATGGGGTCACAAAGAGTCTGAGCGACCAACACTTTTATTGATATTTACGTAAGAGCTCTCAGTTGCTGCCTCAACAAGATGAGAAGCAAATCCAGAAGCTTTCTTGGTAGAACTGGGCCAGGAAAGTGGTTCCCTAATGCTCCTCAATGGCCCAGAGGTGAGGCCGGGCAACTGGGAGGAAGGACGGCCCAAACGCAGGGCAGCATGGCTCTGAGGAATGCATCACTGGAAACCTACAGCCCTACTGGACCCCTCACGCCACCCCCTAAACCTGGGGACCCAAACCCCTCCCAGCCCCTTTCCAAACCTCTTCTAAGGTATAAAACCAGCTCTGTCTCATCACCCTCATCCAGGGCTGTGTCCACCAGGTTGAAGGGGGTTCCATAAGAGAGCTCAACATTTAGCAGTTCAGCTAACTATTTTTGTAGTGGATTCTTGGCAGAAGCAGGCTTTTAAATTAAACAAATGTCATGGTTCAGTTTCTTCACATCATTTCTTTCCCTCTAAGAGTGGTAGCCTGAGACAGCAAGGGCCTGAGAAGGTCAGCCCTCCCCTCCTCTCTGAAGTTCAGGGGGCCTGAGGTTTCTGAACGGCCACCCAGCAAATAGGCATGCCCTATTTTCCAGACTGTGGGGGGAGAAAACACAGAATGAAAGCAAAATCAGACTTCTGCCTGAGACAAATCTGCAACCAGGGCACATATAGACCGTGTTCTTAATTTTAGGACAGCAAGGATAAGAACAGGTATAGACTCTGCACTACTGGCACATGTGTTTGGTGTTATTTGAGGATGCACATTTCTGTCTGTGTTCAGGAATTCCTATCTGTCCCAGAGGGGAGTTCTCTGGAAAAGGACAAGCTCAGAGTGGGGAAGAAGTCAAGTTCCTGGGAAATGACAGCAGTCTTGAGTGAGCCCTTCCACCCTCAAATAGGCGTGTTCATGAAATTTGAATCCAGGAAAATCAACTGATGTTTGGGTTATGTGTGCCCATGAATGAGATCATGTTTTGATACAGCACAGGGGCGGGTTTCTGACCTCATCGTCAATAACAAAGGATGAAAGTTTGTCTAATGCTTTGCATTTTGCTAAGTATTTTGTACTCAGGATGATCGTTGTAGGTGGAAGTTAGAAAAAGGAGGGGGAAGTTGTGAAAAACCTACATAAAGGGATGTGCTGCAAGCTAAGTTGCTTCAGTCATGTCCAACTCTTAGTGACTCCATGGACTGTGACCCACCAGGTTCCTCTGTCCATGGGATTCTTCAGGCAAGAATACTGGAATGGGTTGCCATTTCCTTCACCAGGGCATCTTCCTGACCCAGGTATCGAACCTGCATCTCCTGTGTCTCCTGCATTGCAGGTGGATTTTTACCACTGAGACACCAGGGATGGGTGTCACAGCTCACATTACATCTATACACAAGCAACATGCTGTGGGATGCAGGGCAGTGAAGATGCTGGAGGCTGTTGTAATGAATACATAATTTGGTTACTAAATTATAGCCATTGCTGTGAACCTGTGCTTACTTTTATATTGCCAAGTTAATCTCTTATATAATGAATGTAAGGAAAATTGTTATAATATTTTTAATGTGCAAATAACAATGCTTATTCCACAATGAAGCTTATTTTTAATCTGAAATGTGTTAGAGTGGTGGTTCTCAGATCTTAACATGCATCAGAATCACCTGGAGGGTTTATAAGAAAAAATATCACTGAGCTCCAATTCCCTAATTTCAAATACAGTAGTTCAGGTCTGGATCTGAGCATCTGCAACTTGAACAATTGCCAAGTGATGCACCTGCTGCTGGTCCAAGGATCACACTTTGAAAACTATATAGTTTCAGAGAAGCTTATTTAAAGAACATGTGGCACATACTTTCTTGTTTTTATTCAAATGCTACTTCATGTTTAAAAAAAATCACTTTTTATGTTTTTATAGACTGAAGGTTTGAGTGCCCTCCAAATTCATATATTGAAAGCTAATGCCCAAAGTGACATTATTTGAACCTGAGGCCTTTGGGAGGTGATTAAGTCATGAGGGTGAAGTCCTCATGAATGAATGGGATTAGTGCCCTTCTAATAAAAACCCCAGAGAGCTCCTTTACCCCTCCTGCCATGTGAGATACAGTGAGAAGATGGGTATCTATGGGCCAGGTTTCAGGCACCCATAGACACCAACTCTTGATCTTGGGCTTTCCAGCCTCCAGAGTTGTAAGAAATAAATTTCTGTTGTTTATAAACCACTGACTTTATGATATTCTGTTATAGCAACCCAAGTCGACAAAGAGATATGTCACCAATTGCTCCTCAAATTATCTGTTTTGAGAGCTTGAATTTTCTGACATTGGATTGACATTAAGAGGGCCATATTTCTAACAGTTGATGACTTCCTGGGTAAAATTTTTGCTGAATAGTATGTATAAGGTATTTAGCTGAAGAATCAGGTACTGAAAAGATGTAGAAAACTATCTAAGGTAAACATAAAAATAAATGATGATGATAGCTGACATCAGCTGAACACTATGATGTGAGCCTTTCCCAAGCCTTGTACAAGTATTAACATCACTTAATCTGTCCTGCAATTATAGAAAGTGGGTCTATCCCATTTTTAAAACTAAAAAGCAGAGACACATTTCACATACTAGGAAAAGTGAAGTGTTTGGTTATTTATTTGATGTGTCTGTCTATTTTGAATACAGACTTTGAAACACCCCCGAAAATGCCAAAGGATAGCATAATAAACGTTAATAAGGTTGCCACCTTATGATGTTTACCTTGATTAAATAGTAGCTTGCCCAGATCAAGAATTTTCAGTCTTTTGTATGAATGACTGGGATTATTTAAAGTGACATTCAAAGTTTACTGGGAAGACAGCCCCATTATAGATGCACACAGAAAAGATTTTAAAAAACTTTTATTACACAAGGCTACTAGTTTTACATGCTTTTCTGAGGGACTAATATATAGGAAAAATAAAACCTTTTCATCAAGAAAAGATACTTAATGAAAAGAAAGGATTTTATCAAAATAAGAAATTTTTAGCATGTCTGTGGCTCACAAAGGTCCCTAAAGTTTAGCAGGGTGACTCAAACAGAAAACTGCTTCTCAAACAGGAAAACAGAATCTAAGACCAGATGGCTGTACTTTTTTAGTTCCCAGTTTCGTCCTGGCGCTCTCTTTGTCCACAGCTCCTTCCGATACGTTCTTCTCATCCACGTCCTCCTACCTCTACTTGAGAGTTCAAGTCAAATACTTATTGTCCAAGTCAAGGAGCCTTAACCTGCAGCCTAGCACGTCCCCATCCCCAAAACACACACACACACACACATATATACCTCACACACATACACACCTCACACACAGACACCACACACATACACACCTCACACAGTCGCACACCACACAAACATCACATACACACACAACACGTACACACACACCTCACACACAAATATATACACACATCACATACATATATGCCTCACACACATACACACCCCACTCACAAATGCACACCACACCACACACACACCTCACACACATATACACACACACACCACACATATATAAACTTCACACACATACACATACCACATATACATACACACCTCATGTACATACACATGGCATACACACATATCACACACATAACATACATATATACACACCACATACATATACCACATATATACACTTATACCACATACACACATACCATATATCACACAAATACACACATACTTCCAGTGCTTCCATAAACTTTTTGAAATGATATGCTCAATGAGAGGTTTACTTTTCTTGAAAAAGATCCAAAACTATTCTCAGGCTCCAAGAGATTCATGTTTTCCTTAATTCCCAAAGCTGAAATCATGCCTCCCCTCTGAATTATCCCATCACTTTAGACAACTCTCACATCACTTAGCATATGAGTTCAGGTGATTCCTGCTTTCTTTCTCTGCTAGATTATAAACCCCTTCAGGACAGGATCCATATCTGATTCACCCCTGGGTTCTTGCCAAAGCACTTAGCACAAAGAAAGCCCTTAATAAATATTTACTGAAGGAAGGAAAGAATAAAGGAAGGAAAGCAGGGAGGGAACCTTCAAACACTATCGGATTTATTCCCGGTCCCCTGACAAGGTTACACCAAACCACCTCTGATAGATGACTCTGCAAGTGGCAGCTACTGAATCACTTTAGAAAAATCACTTTTTCAGTGTGGCTTGCTGGCTACAGCCTAGGACCACGATTCAGCCAATCTACACTCTATCTTGGTCACTAATTTGATGTGTCATCTTATACAGCTAATACTTAATTTTCAAGAAGTCTTGGAGAAGACAAAACAGACAAAAAGTATTAACCAATTAGGACAAAGAGATTTGTTGGAATGGTGTGACTGTCTGTGTAACACTCTGACAGGAATTCATTCAGGGATTATGGATATACTCGTGCACCAAAAATCAGTTCTAGGAAATATATCAGATAAGCTAAATTACTCAAGAAAAGAAAAAGTATACCAGAAAAAAAAGTATTTGGTAATGCTCTTGTTGATTACTTTGACTTTGTTGCCTAGGGAACTTTTTCCTCTGAACATAAACTCTTTGCATGGTTGACTTAAAGGAGACATTCAGTACTGGTTAAGAGGCTCCTTTTCTTTTTTTAATGCTTATTGGTTTGATGACTTGATTAACTTTTAAAACCTGTCATCTCTGGAAACATTTACCATAGCCTCATAATCACATGCAGATGGGAAAATTCATCACTCTTTAAGGAAATACCATACTTACTTGAATACCTGGTTCCTACGTTTTGAAGCACATATTTTATTGTATTGAAGTAAACTATTTCAGAGCTTCCCTGGTGGCTCAGGCGGTAAAGAATCTGCCTGCAATGTAGGAGACTGGTTCGATCCCTGGGTTGAGAGAAGATGCCCTGGAAAAGGGCATGGCAACCCACTCCAGTATTCTTGCCTGGAGAATCCCATGGACAGAGGAGCCAGGTACGCTACAGTCTGTGGGGTTGCAAACAGTTGGACACTACTGAGTACCTAACACTTTCACTTTTCAAACTAGTTCTAGAGGGCGAACTTTCCAGGTCAAAGAAACGTCATTAAATATTCTATTTTCATTGAAATCTGAATTTTTATTTCATTTCCTTCTCAGAAATGGAGGCAGTAGAAGAGAGGTTGGAAGTTCTTTACAGCTAACAAACAATAACAACTTGCTTATGTTAAGTGCTTACTTTATGCCAAGAGATATGTTACTTCCTTAATAGTGATTGTATCATTTATTCCTCAAAAGTTCCCTTTAAACAAAGGACATTACTAACCCATTTTATGGATGAGGAAATATGGGTTCATAAGGTTAACTGTTCAACTTTATATAGTTAAGTTGATGATTTAACTGGGACAAAAATTCAGGTGTCACTGTTTTCAGGGGCAAAATATCACTTAAGAGCCTGAAACATAGACTTCAGTAAGGTGAAAAAATGAAGTGTTTATTTTGTTAAAAATGCTCGTATTTTAACTTTTTAATGAAAAAAGTTGGAAACACAGATGCTATAAAGCTTTTCATTAAAAGTAGAGGCCATTACTACCTTTTGCTTGATCCGGATAATGTAGGTAACATATTAAACTCAGTATTTTATTTTATATTCAGTATTTATTAAAAAAATACAAAAAAATAACAATTAAAAACAAACCAAACAAAAAAAACATTTACCAATGGTTCATACTCATGAATTAGTATATAATTTTTCATATTTTATTATAACTGACAAGATTTGAAATCACTTTATTTTCTAATGTCTGTGTAGAAATTACCACCTTCTATAACATTTGATCTAATTTTTCCATACACATTAAAAACTGCTGTTATTTAAAAACTGCTGTTACATGATAGATTTATTTTTGGTCTTTAGAATGATTGCTTAAGGCAGCTTTCTCTTTAAAATGCAGGAATACATAAATGGAACAAATTGGCACAATATATAATAAATCCTGATGTTTCTGAATGCTGCAGATGGCATAGAGTAAGAGAAACAAAGGGAAACACACATCTTTATGAGTACACAGATGTGTGAACATGTTGCACATGCAAACTTGCTGATTTGACTCTAAAACCCAGGCTTCTTCCCAGCCACCTTATGCAAAGTAAAGGGCTTTGCATGCCTGCAAGAGGCTATTTTAAGACATGACCTTTGTAGAACAAACAAAAATTAAATTAGGCCTCAAGTAGTTCCATATCCTTTAATAGTTCATAATGTAGTTATGCTACAATTATCCCTCTGCCTCTCCTAAGGATAATAGATGACACAAAAATGCACACATTTAATACTACATTTCTATTTTCTTTCCCTATGTATCTATTATTTCATCCTCAGAATAAACATTTCATATTATGTACAGAATAATGGTCAATTTGAATGCAAGTTTGCCTGCTGTTCAACACAAGGGAAACAGAATATTGAATTGTAAACCACAAGAGCACATCCGGGGGACAATCCAGACCTAGGAGTTTGCTGATTTCTAGGTGAGCAGAGTTGATGTTTTCTCTACGCAGGGGTGACAGAGACCAGGGGTGCTCTTGCTCTCTCCCCCGCCACCCCCATCCTCTGTCTCTCTCTGCTTCTCCTTTTTCTCCTTTCTGGGGACATCCAATCCAGATGGAAACCCTGTGACTATTGGTAGAAGCAAGCTTCCTCCATAAAGGTGACACTGGCTCAATTTTCTGTCACTCAGAGAATATTTCTGGAATATTATGAAATGCCTATATACTTTTGAGCCTGGGCCCAATCCGAGGCAGGATGGCAATGAGTTGTTGCTTTTTTTAGAATGCAGAATTGGCCCTCTCTGTGGCTTTGGGGTGGATGCGCAAGTTGACAGACAGTAGGATTTGTGCTCCTTGTGTGACCCGGCCTCTTAGCAAGTCCCAGAGAACCTTGTCCAAGGGCACGGGAATGACAAGGCTTGGCATAAGCAGGTGTGCTCTGAGACATGGCTATAGATGTGACTGACAGCAGTGCTTCTATGAGAGAACATCCAAGCACCCAAGGCTTGCTCCCCACTCTGAGCAGAGGACAGATACCAGTTGGGATAAGAAAAGTGGGACAAGAAAAGTGCTGTGGGAGGCTCATCTTCCTGTGCCCCTGTCCACTGTCCCCCTGTAAATACAGATACACACACACACACACAACACCCCCATCCACAGACCTGGCTGATGGATGATCAGCCAGCCACCAATGGAAGAAGGCAGAGCAAAAGGGACTCTACTGCTCTGCATTTGTTTAAATTAGACAAGGCAGCTAATTATGGTGACCAAAAGACGGTTGTCAGAGAAAATGATATCATAATATTATGATAATCACAGTATTCTATTTCTTCATTATCAGCAGCAAGTTGCATAATTTCACCACTAGCAAAAAGCCTTCAAACAAAATTCATGAGACACACATTACCAGCAGGCACTACCATTTGACTCAAGATTGATCAAAGACCTAGGCTTATCCTTATACTAACTTTAAAAAATTATTTATCTTTGGTTGCAGCACACAGACTTCTCTCTAGTTATGGCATATGGGCTCTGTAGTTGCAACAAGGGCTTAGTTGCCCTGGGGCATATGGAATCTTAGCTCCCCAACCAGGGACTGAACCCATGTCCCTCGAACTGGAAGGTAAATTCTTAACTATTGGACCACCAGAGAAGTCCCAAAGACTTAGACTTGTTCTTAGTCCACTACTCTTGAATAAAAACAACATAAAAGGAGGAAAGACATCAGTATATTTTAAAATGCAAGCAATAATACCATATTAAGTACCAATAGCACCCAAATTAGGAAAAAATAAAGTATTTCAAAACATAGTTTCAGAAGTAAAACAGAAAGTTATTTTAAATAATTTGTGAGATTATGTAGATGGGGTGGGGTGCATGGGGAGCATTTTGATGGGTAAAGCCTAGAATTCAAGTCCCACATGTATCTTTATCCCAAAACACAATCCTTGCATGTTGGCATGATGTCAGATGAAGACATTAGGAACCACTGGAGATGAGGACCTTTCCCACTAAATCTCCCCAATAATGGCAAACCATATTGCTAGGTGGGGAAAATGGGGACCTGCTCATTCGTCCCACAAGCCAGGTGCTGCTAGATTGGGATAATGTTTCTTAAACTACTCATGGTAAAGAGTCTGCTTCCCCCAACCCAGTCCTTCACAGGTTGACACTTCTGTCAAATACAATACAAACCAATGAACAGAAAAGTGAATTTTAAAAAACCAAAGATGTACAAAATACACACCCTCAATTTTTATCATTAGATTCAGCAGACATATATAAGCTGTGCTTACTTTCCATTTCTGCATTATCTTATCACAGACCACTGACAAAAAACTCACTTTACGTAGCACCAAAATAGGAAGTTAGAGATCTTTGACCTCTATATGTGGAAATATTAAAGGACAAGAAGGAAAAAAGCAGTGATAGGCATAAAATAGAACCAAGCATGGAAATACTAATGAGAAGATGATAACATCATGACGTAACGTGTTGCCATGAAAGTTCCCCGAAGATTGGCTTTGAAGAATCAAGAAACTTCTAGGCTCTCTGTGAGAATCACTGGGCTTGAGAAATTTGAGGTTATCAAATGAAACCTCAGTGGGAAAGAATATGAAAAAGAATATATACATGTACAACTGGATCACTTTGCTGTACAGCGGAAATTAACACAACATTGTAAATCAGCTGTAAATCAGTGTAAATCAGTGTCTGTGCTAAGTTGCTTCAGTCGTGTCTGATTCTTTGTGACCCAAGGGACTGTAGCCTGCCAGGCTCCTCTGGTCGTGGAATTCTCCAGGCAAGAATACTAGAATGGGTTGCTATGCCCTCCTCCAGGGATCTTCCCGACCCAGGGATCAAACCTGCATTGGCAAGTGGGTTCTTTACCACTAGCACCACGTGGGAAGCCCATAGTTCAATAAAATAAAATAAAAAATGATTCCTGTGCTGCTGTATTTGCATTACAATGTGCAATTAACCTATGACACCTGTAGAAGTTGAATATTAATGCAGCAAACAGATTAGCTCCTTAGGCAGGAAGAAAAACTACCAGTTACATTCACTGGAATAGTTATAAGGCTGACTAACTCCTAAGATTCCAACAGGTTATCAACTGGAAGGAGTTTCCCATTGTGCAGTAAAATGGCATTAGTTCAAGTAGGTAAGACTCTTCTTTTTACTGCAACTTCAGCATTGGCTGTTACGAGAGGATTTAAGTCAACTGGTTACTTGCCCAAGTGATAAAAGGTATTCTCAGAGCTAAGAGACTTCATTTTTATTCCATGAGAAATTTCGGTGCTCGGAGAAACACAGAGTAGTCTGCTGCCAGAGCTTGCTTTAGAGTCTTATAGGGAGCGACAGGTGCTGGGGAAGACAAAGCCTATTTTTAAAAAAATGTCAAGTTATATAAACACTTGATCCAAAAGGGAAACAGATTAAATGTCCCGTAGCCTAGGGCAGTTGAACCAGCCCATCACATGAAGATGGGCGCTGAGTCAACCTGACAGTTTCATCACCATAGCAAGTTCAGGGTCTGCCCTGGATGTCTCAAACAGGATACACACTCAGCTACCCTCAAGACTCCTTCTATTCATCCAGCTGTCCTTATTTTCAGGAGGATGGAATTGGAAGCCTTGGCAAATGTGAGAATTACCATTCCTCTCTGATTTTAAAATAGGAGGGAATCTGTGGGATCCTTCCTGGACCTGCTGCATTGAAAGATTCACCAGACACTTCTGGCTGCTTCATGGATTCTGAAGCAAATAATCCAAGTATTGTTTTATAGTTTGAATATAAGGTAGTATAGCTATGCTTTTTATGACACAATGAAATAAAGTAGTCACACACAATTTTTGTGGCAAAGTCCTATTTAAAGCTGACATTGGGTGCTACTAAAGATGAAGGTCCTAGCCAACTAGGACTTGGCTGTTGTTTTTAAGAAGGTTCAAGTCTAGTGGGGATGATAGACAAACTGAGATTTAGAGAAAGTGTAAAGGGCTAGGACAGATGCAGGCAAGTGTGCGGACCCTGTAAAAGGCAGAAGGATTTTTGTGGGAAATGAGATTGCTTAGTTTTGGCTTTATTTAATTAAAGGAGGGATCTTCAGCTGGTCTATAGCCACTGAGATGACAACTGATTTAACTGATGACTGTTGGTAATGACAGCGATTTGCTTCTTGGGAAAGGAGAAAACAATAATTATCAAATCATGTGGTTCCTAGCATTTGACAAGTCCACTTCCAATGGATTCAAGATGAAAATCATGTCCATTTCCACATAGCAACCACTCATAGGAACAAGACATTTGCAATAAAACTCTTCTCATGTTTCAAAGCTCAATGACTGTAGAAAATATGACAGGTTGACTTCAGAAAAATCTCTCTTACAGTATCAAACTCTGACTATATAGCTTTAAACTGTTAAGAATTTGAACATTTTTTCATGGCTAGAGCAAGTTTTAATGTACATTTTTTAGGGGAATGAATAATTTTGGGAAAAAAGGTTTTCAGTGTCACAAATAAAAGAAACTGGGAACCAGTCTGGTTCCCAAATATTAAATATATATAACATAGGTAGTGATGTAAAGCATAGAAGAGATTCACAATCAGAAGAATTTTTCTTTAATTCCAAAGCTCATGGGGCTTTCCTGGTAGCTCAAATGGTAAACAATTTGCCTGCAATGTGGGAGACTCAGGTTCCATCCCTAGCTTGGGAAGATCCCCTGGAGAAGGAAATGGCAACCCACTCCAGTATTATTGCCAGATTCCAAGGAAAGAGGAGCCTGGCAGGCCCCAGTCCATGGAGTCACAGTCAGACACGACTGTGAGACTAACACACACACACACACAAAGTTCATGTTATTTCCACAAAGAAACACAACCCAAATATCCACCAATCAGTGAAATGATAAATCAAATGTCATATATTCATAATATGGGATGTTATTTGGTAATAAGAAGGATTTAAGTACTTCATCTACACAAGAGGTTGTTGTTTAGTCACTCAGTCATGTCCAACTCTTTGTGACACCATGAACTATAGCATGCCAGGCTTCCCTGTCTTCACCATCTCCTGGAACTCAAGTCCATTGAGTCGGTAATGCCATCCAACCATCTCATTTTCTGTCGTCCCCTTCTCCTCCTACCTTCAATCTTTCCTAGCATCAGGGTCTTTTCTAATGAGTCAGTTCTTTGCATCAGGTGGCCAAAGTATTGGAGTTTCAGATTCAGCATCAGTCCTTCCAATGAATATAC
Organism: Muntiacus reevesi; assembly: GCF_963930625.1. Taxonomy (NCBI): domain Eukaryota; kingdom Metazoa; phylum Chordata; class Mammalia; order Artiodactyla; family Cervidae; genus Muntiacus; species Muntiacus reevesi. The sequence goes on from NC_089260.1 coordinate 43,078,750, forward strand.
AGGACTGATTTCCTTCAGGATTGACTGATTGATCACCTTGCAGTCCAAGGGACTCTCAAGAGTCTTCTCCAACACCACAGTTCAGAAGCATCAATTCCTCAGTGCTCAGCTTTCTTTGTACTCCAACTCTCATATCCATACATGATTACTAGAAAAAACAAAGCTTTGACTAGACAGACCTTTGTTGGCAAAGTAATGTGTCTGCTTTTTTAATATGCTATCTAGTTTGGTCATAGCTTTTATTCCAAGGAGCAAGTGTCTTTTAATTTCATGGCTGCAGTCACCATCTGCAGTGATTTTGGAGCCCAAGAAAATAAAGTCTGTCAGTGTTTTCATTGTTTCCCCATCTATTTGCCACGAAGTGATGGGACAGGATGCCATGATCTTCGTTTTTTGAATGTTGACTTTTAAGCCAGCAATTGTGTGGTAGTTTGAACATTCTTTGGCACTGCTTTTCTTTGGGATTGGAGTGAAAACTGACCTTTCCCAGTCCTGTGGTCACTGCTGAGTTTTCCAAATTTGCTGCCATACTGAGAGCAGCATTTTCACAGCATTATCTTTTAGGATTTGAAATAGCTCACCTGGAATTCCATGACCTCCACTAACTTTGTTCATAGTGATGCTTCCTAAGGCCCACTTGACTTCGCATTCCAGGACGTCTGGCTCTAGGTGAGTGATCACACTAACGTGATTATCTGGGTCATTAAGATCTTTTTTTGTATTCTTGCCACCTCTTCTTAGTATCTTCTGCTTCTGTTAGGTCCATACTGTTTCTGTTCTTTATTGTGCCAATCTTTGCATGAAATGTTCCCTTAATATCTCTAATTTTCTTGAAGATATCTCTAGTCTTTCCCATTCTATTGCTTTCCTCTATTTCTTTGCATTCATGTAAGAAGGCTTTCTTACCTCTCCTTGCTATTCTTTGGAACTCTGCATTCAAATGGGTATATCTTTCCTTTTCTCCTTTGCCCTTCACTTCTCGTCTTTCCTCAGCTATTTGTAAGGCCTCCTCAGACAACCATTTTGCCTTTTGCATTTCTTTTTCCTGGGGATGGTTTTGATCACTGTCTCTTGTACAATATCATAAATGTCCATCCACAGTTCATCAGATATTCTATCAGATCTAATCCCTTGAATCTATTTGTCATTTTCACTGCATAATTGTAAGGGATTTTATTTAGGTCATACCTGAATAAAATCTCTTATGTTACACAACAGGGAGGGGCCTCAAAAACCTTATGCTAAGCAAAAGAACCCCAACACAAAAAATCACATAAGTATTGACTACATTTATGAAAATGTCCCCAAAAGGCAAATCTATAGAGACAGAAAGAAGATCCATGGTTGCCTATAACTGGGTGGGGGAATGCAAATGTACACAAGCTTTCTTTTGGGGGAAATGGAAATGTTCCCAAATTAGGGCACAGTAAATATCATTCAATTCTGCAAACATACTAGAAATCGTTGTCAGGTACACTTAAAGTGGGTGAGTGTTATGATAGCAACTTTTACCTCAGTAACACAGCTGTCATTCAATACATATTTATTGATGAGCAGTTACATGAATGAAATAACTTTTAAAGGACAATCTATCTCTGTGTATTTATCTATCTATTGATCTATCTACCTAACTATATTCATTGAATATATCTATATCCACCTATACACTTCTCTTGACTCAGTCTTAAGATTATTTATAAACATAATGTACCTCAAATTAAAGAATAAGTTCATTAAATTCCCACATTTCTTTTTTCTATGGTATTTATAATCTAAAGTAGTTAATTTATTTATTCAATATTTATTTAGATAGCCTAGAGATTTGCCAGGCACTGAAATGCCGAGTACAATGAACCCTGGTCTCTGCCCTCAAGAAGCATGTGGTATAGTGGGAGATAAGTCATGAACAACTAGAGTAAAATGTGGTGAATACTATGACAAGAGCATTTGGGCACTGAGGGAACGATGATGAATTCTCAACCAAGTCAACCCAAGAAGGAATTAATTACATAGTAATTAGCTGCTTGATAGCTCAAGAAGGACAACCATTCCAGCAGAAGGAACCTCATGGAGGTAAGAAATAGCATCATGAACTTGTGGAAGTTTGTAGGTTCTGTGGGCTAAGGTGATGAGGGCACCCCTCATACCAACAGGAAATAAGGCCAGAATTCTGGACCAACACCAGCTCAAAAAAGACCTACTGTGACCAGCTAAAGATCTTGGAAAGGGTCTTTGATTTTTTTTTAATCTGAAAGTTATAGAGCCCATGAAGAATTTCAAGCTGGTGGCTGAAAACCAGATGAACATTTTAGAAAGGTCATTACCATTTCAGTGTGGAGGACAGATAGCATAAACCTTATAGAGGAGTTGTACATACCGTGGTGTTCTCAGCTATCTTCTAGGGCTCTGTCTCCCAGGGTTCCAGACTTTGATTCCAGTAACCAGGACTTCAGTGGTCTCTGGTTTGCGTATTTCATCTCACAGACTCTGGTCTGCCCTGCCCTCTGTGGTCAAAGCTTCTCCAGCTGCCCTGTACAAGAACCTCCACTCTTCCCTTGACATTGACAAATCCAGCTCCCAAAAACAGCAGCCCATCAGGCACCTGGGGCAGATCAGCTCTGAGTCCCTGGGCCTTTGTATGGGGGGGCATCATGCATCTTATTTTAAAACCTAGAGGGGTGGGATGGGGTGGGAAGGAGATTCAAGAGGGAGGGGACTTTTGTATACCGAAGGCTGATTCATGTGGATGTGTGGCAGAAACCAACACAATATTGTAAAGCAACTGTCTTCCAATTAAAAATAAATAAGTAATAATAAAAGACATTCCACTAAAAGAATGAGGGCCATGTCTCCCTTTCTAAGACCATTACATCTTTCCAGAATGTGACACTGTAGAACCATCACTGCTTAAGGTCAAAGTGTAATTACTGAAACAAAATTTTAGTTGAAAAAACCAACTAACTCTTTAACTCTCTGGAATGATATAGCTTGTGACCTTAGCTTTAATGGCAACAATACTTCAAGATGATGGTTTATTTTTGTGTTTTTACTGCTGCAGTCTAATGGTCAATGAGTTCCATTGCTGGCGCCCCTGCCCCACAGAGACACACACATGCCCTCCCACAAGGCAGCACACTGGCTGCAAATGACCAAGAATAAATCTCCTTAGACGGTGTTCTCATCATTCATTGAGGGAGAGAGATGACAAGTCAAGCTTGAAAACAGGGTAAGTATAATATACACACAAAATTAACTTATGTGAGGAAAATTTTCTGTTACTGTCACACAGGCTGTCTAAGATTTCCACTGGTTGATGACAGTAAAGCTGCAAGAAAAAAACACTAATATTGCTCTCCCTAAATGCTCACAAAGATATGAGAATACCACTTACAAAAAACACTTATGAAAAAACACTTACAATGATTGATCAGTTTTTAAAAATTATTTTTTAAAATAATTTATATCTGTTCAAGAACAGATATTTCTTTTGTTATTAATTTATTTTTTTTATTGAAGGATAATTGCTTTACAGAATTTTGTTGTTTTCTGTCAAACCTCAACATGAGTCAGCCATAAGTATACATATATTTCCTCCCTTTTGAACCTCCCTCCCATCTCCCATCCCATCCCACCCGTCTAGGTTGATACAGAGCCCGTTTGAGTTTCCTGAGCCATACAGCAAATTTCTTTTGGCTATCTATTTTATATATGGTAATGTAAGTTTCCATGTTACTCCTTCCATACATCTCACCCTCTCCTCCCCTCTCCCCATGTCCATAAGTCTATTCTCTATGTCTGTTTCCCCATTGCTGCTCTGAAAATAAATTCTTCAGTATCATTTTTCTAGATTCTGTATATATGTGTTAGAATACGATGTTTATCTTTCTCTTTCTGACTCACTTCACTCTGTATAATAAGTTCTAGGTTCATCCACCTCATTAGAACTGACTTAAATATGTTCCTTTTTATGGATGAGTAATATTCCATTGTGTATATGTACCACAACTTCTTCATCCATTGATCTGTTGATGGACATCTAGGTTGCTTCCATGTTCTAGCTATTGTCAATAGTGCTGCAATGAACAACGGGATACATCTGTCTTTTTCAATTTTGGTTTCCTCAGGGTATATGCCTAGGAGTGGGATTGCTGGGTCATATGGTGGTTTTATTCCTAGTTTTCTAAGGAATCCCCATACCATCTTCCATAGTGGCTGTATCAATTTACATTCCCACCAACAGTGCAAGAGTGTTCCCTTTTTTCCACATCCTCTCCAGCATTTATTGTTTGTAGACTTTTTGATGATGGCCATTCTGACCGGTGTGAGGCAATATCACATTGTAGTTTTGATTTGCATTTCTCTAATAATAAGCAATGTTGAGCATATTTTCATGTGTTTGTTAGCCATCTGTATGTCTTCTTTGGTGAAATGTATGTTTAGGTCTTTTTCCCACTTTTTGATTGGGTTGTTTATTTTTCTGGCATTGAGTTGTATGAACTGCTTGTATATTTTGGAAATTAATCCTGTGTCAGTTATTTCATTTGCTATTATTTTCTCCCATTCTGAGGGTTGTCTTTTCACCTTGCTTATAGTTTCCTTTGCTGTGCAAAAGCTTTTAAGTTTAATCAGGTCCCCTTTGTTTACTTTTTAATTTCCATTACTCTAGGAGGTGAGCCATAGGGGATCTTGCTTTGATTTATGTCAGAGAGTGTTCTGCCTATTTTCCTCTAAGAGTTTTATAGTTTCTGGTCTTACATTTAGGTCTTTAATCCATTTTGAGTTTATCTTTGTGTATGGTGTTAGGAAGTGTTCTAATTTCATTCTTTTACATGTAGGTGTCCAGTTTTCCCAGCACCATTTATTGAAGAGGCTGTCTTTGCCCATTGTATATTCTTGCCTCCTTTGTCAAAAATAAGGCACCTATAGGTGCAGGGGTTTACTTCTGGGCTTTCTATCTTGTTCCATTGGTCTATATTTCTGTTTTTGTGCCAGTACCATACTCTCTTGATGACTGTAGCTCTGTAGTATAATCTGAAGTCAGGAAGGTTGATTCCTCCAACTCCATTCTTCTTTCTCATACTGCTTTGGCTATTCAGGGTCTTTTCTGTTTCCATATAAATTGTGAAATTTTTTGTTCTAGTTCTGTGAAAAATGCCATTGGTAATTTGATAGGGATTGCATTTAATTTGTAGATTGCATTTGGTAGTAGAGTCATTTTCACAATATTGATTCTTCCTACCCAGGAACATGGAATATCTCTCCATCTGTTTAGGTCATCTTTGATTTCTTTCATCAGTGTCTTATAATTTTCTGTGTACAGTTCTTTTGTCGCCTTAGGTAAGTTTATCCCTAGATATTTAATTCTTTTTGTTGCAGTGGTGAATTGGATTGATTCCTTAATTTCTCTTTCTGATTTTTCATTGTTAGTATATAGAAAAGCAAGTGATTTCTGTGTATTGATTTTGTATCCTGCAACTTTGCTAAATTCACTGATTAGCTCTAGTAATTTTTTGATACTATCTTTAGGGTTTTCTATGCACAGTATCATGTCATCTGCAAACAGTGAGAGTTCTACTTCTTCTTTTCCAATCTGGATTCCTTTTATTTCTTTTTCTTCTCTGATTGCTATAGCTAGGACTTCCAGAACTATGTTGAATAATAGTGGTGAAAGTGAAGACACCCTTGTCTTGTTCCTGATCTTATGGGGAATGCTTTCAGTTTTTCACCATTGAGAATAATGTTTGCTGTAGGCTTATCATATATGGCCTTTACTATATTGAAGTAGGTTCCTTCTATGCCCATTTTTTGAAGATTTTTAATCATAAATGGGTGCTGAATTTTGTCAAAGGCTTTTTTCTGCATCTATTATCATATGGTTTTTATCTTTCAATTTGTTAAAATGGTGTATCACATTGATTTGTGTATATTGAAGAATCCTTGCAACCCTGGAATAAACCCAGCTTGATCATGGTGTATGAGTTTTTTGATGTGTTGCTGAATTCTGTTTGCTAAAATTCTGTTGAGGATTTTTGCATCTATGAACAGATATTTCAATACGTCAACATCAAAAACTATTAACATCAAAGAGTGACTTAGATTCTTTCATTTCAAAGTTAGGGAGACATCATAAACTTCCTGTCAATGAGAGGGGATGTTCTTTATTATTCTCAGTAGCATCCCCAAGTGACTTCACACCAAGCTTCTCAGGTAATTGATGCTAGGAGGTGAGCATTCGTGTGGATCAGACTCCCCAGGGAATTCTACAGGAATCTCCTAAACATCCTCATTATTCTATGTCACTGAACTTGGAAAAAGACCACAATTGTTTGGAGAGCAAAGCAATTTTATGCTGGCTATTTAGGACACACACTTAATTTTAAGTATTGATCTGGGTAAACACGATATAGGTTTAATCTCTGAGTTCTGTGCTTCAGGGTTCTGTCTCTAAACAAAATTGCTCTGGATATGTAATTCTACTACCATGGGGTGAACAATCATTCTAAGCCTTAGAAAATTACTTATCACACAGAGATGAGAAACAATTTCTTAGAAGTCGCGACAGAACACTCAGTGATATACTGTGTTGGAGTTGAAGTTTGTTTTCAGATCGCTGACCATGCTAGAAAGATAACATATTGACTTCTTTTTTAAATATGAGCTTACTGCCCTGTAGCTTTGCTTCTCCTTCTCTTTCAAGTTTCTGAGGCAGAAATCTCCAAAAGAGAAAGATCATACTCTGTCCACTTGGAGAAGCCCAAAGAGAGCTTGTTAAGACTAGTGTAACGATGTTTGTGGAAGGGGCTACACTATGACAGACCCACACTACAAACTCCATCTAAGTCTTAGATCCTAAAAGGATAGATTATTTTTCTGACAAAATAGTAAGTTGAGATCTTGGCAAGGCAATAAATGGAAAAAAAATTTTGTTTTGAATTGTTCAGTCGCTCAGCCATGTCTGACTCTTTTTGATCCCATGGACTGCAGCACACCAGGTTTCCCTGTCCTTCATTCTCTCCCAGAGTTTGCTCAAACTCATGTCCATTGAGTTGGTGATGCCATCCAACCATCTCATCCTCTGTCATCCTATTCTTCTCCCGCCTTCAATCTTTCCCAGCATCAGGGTCTTTTCCAATGAGTCGGCTCTTCACATCAGGTGGCTAAAAGACAGGAGCTTCTGCTTCAGCATCAGTCTTTCCAATGAATATTCATGGTTGATTTCCTTTAGGATGGACTGGTTTGATCTCTTTGCTGTCCCAGGGACTCTCAAGAGTCTTCTTCAACTTCTTCAGTATGGGAGTCCTAGGTTCAATCCCTGGGTTGGAAAGGTCCCCTGGAGAAGGAAATGGCAACCCACTCAAGTATTCTTGCTTGGAAAACGCCATGGACAGAAAAGCATGGTGGGCTACAGTCCATGGGATTGCAAAGAGTCAGACATGACTGAATGACTAACACCACATGAAGTAAACTTGAATACATTTATGTGAATATCTCAGTATAGAAGTGCATACCTTATACATATACTCAGTGACTTTCCAAATCAAACGCTCTGAATAAACCTGTGTTGGTCCAGTTCTTAACAAATTCCAAGCTCTCTAGTGTGGGTTGACATTGGCTGTTGGTCACTGATCAAATATTCTTTTCAAATCTCACATACTCAAGAGCTCCCCATGGTACCAGGATGTACTGTACTAGGAAAGTGCTTTTTTTAGAGAAAAGGGATTATTTGAATCTCTACAGATTTATCAAACTTACTTGCAGTTTGAGGGTAGGGAGGGGTCAGGCAGGGACAGATGACATTCCTTCTTTTCTCTCACTCTCTCTTCTTCCTTCTGCCTCTTAAATATGAATTCCAAGAATTCTAACCTGCCTCTCTTATCCTTTCCAACTCTACCTGGGCCATCTTGTCTCCACCAAGGGCTTCTTTACCACCTATATATATACTGAGTGAGTGAAAATCACTCAGTCATGTCTGACTCTTTTTGACCCCATGGACTGTAGCCCACCAGGCTCCTCTGTCCATAGGATTATCCAGGAAACAATACTGCAGTGGGTTCCCATTTTCTCCTCCAGAGTAACTTCCTGACCCAGAGATCAAACCCATGTCTCCTGTGACTCCTGCCTTGGCTGGGAGATTCTCTACAATTTAGCTACCTGGGCTAAATCTCCAACCAAGACCTCTCAGTTGGTCTCTGAATCCTTTTACACCACTGCCTCTGGGTTGGCACCACTGGGACGTACCAGGCAAATAGCAAGTTAACACATCAAAAGTGCAGCACCTTTTCTTTTATTTCCTTTCTTAGTTGGTTCAAGCCAGAAACCCAAACGCCTCTCAGAATTCTAATTCTCCTTCACGTCTCATGGTCAGTTAGTCAGCACATCCTTTATATTTTGAGTCTAGAATTCTGTCTCCTTCTAACTCCACCAATGCTGCTCATAGGCAATACTACCATTCCTCTTCACTGATGACCTTGCTCTTCTCTCATCCAATCTGTCCATGGCCTCCACAGCCAAGGAATTATTCTAAAATATTTTTAATGCTAATATCTTTCAATCTTTATCCATTATTGACAGGATAAAGTACAGCCTCACAAATACATCATAGAAAACCCTTTATGATCCTACCTGTCCAACCCCATCTTCTGCTGCTTTCTAATATGTGAGTTCCTTCCTTCTCTCAAACCTCCCCTGCTCTGTACTCCCTCAGCCCCCTGTCCATACCTCCAATAATGTGGCCTTACATTAAATGAGAAATGGCTCTCACGTGGCCCCTTCCAGAGCAGGCATCTGCTCTCTTTGGCTGTGCAGAGTCTTCTTTAGGCAGCAAAACTCTCGAGTTACTTGGGATCCACTGGAGGGCCTATCAAGGTGCTCCACCTTCCCTTCCCAAGGAGTGGACTGCTGACCTAAACCAGACCAATCAGAAGTTCTTCCCCAAATTTCCACTTGTTCATTTCCAAATGGACAAGAAATGGAGGCAATTCTCTTTGGCAGCAGTACCTTGGTGGGACGGTCCATTCTCCACTCTCTAGATCCTAGAAGTTATCTTTGTCCCAGGCATTCCTAACATTTAGTTCTTATTTTGATCCTTTTTTTTTTTTAAGGTTGGGTGTTTGCAAACACCCCACCCCCACCCCAAACACACACACACACACAAAGCCAAACTGAAAAAGCTCTGGAAAATTTAATTTTATTGTTTTATTCTTCTTTCTATACTGGCATAGCACAGTGCTTAGAAATTAACAAACATATATGTAATTAATTAATGTGTGCATACACGAATGAAAACCCTTGAGAGGGAGCAGGAAGAAAAATGTGTCAAAGGTACTGACATTGTTCCATGGTGATAGCAGGGTACTTGAGCTGCCTACCTCCCTAATACTCACTTCATATTTCCCGACTACAGAGAAAAGAATAAGTGCGTTTGCATTGTTGTTGTTCAGTTCAAATTCATGTCCGTTGAGTCGTTGATGCTATCTAACCATTTCATCCTCTGTTGCTCCCTTCTCCTTTTGCCTTCAATCTTGCCCAGCATCAGGGTCTCTTCTAATGAGTAGGCTCTTCTGATCAGGTGGCCAAAGTACTGGAGTTTCAGCTTCAGTGTCAGTCCTTCCAATGAAAATTCAAGGCTGATTTCCTTAAGGATTGACTGGTTTGACCTCCCTGCAGTCTAAGGGACTCTTAAGAGTCTTCTCTCTGGCATTATGTCAGGATAAATGCTGCTCACAAGGATCCAACATATTATTTCATCAGTACAAGACCACGTGATTCTTTTGATTCTTTTTCTACGTAACATGATACAAATACACAAATAAATATGAAAAAAAGAATAACATCTAATATTTAGATGTAACCTTCTCTCAATGATGATATTTTATCAAATTTGCCTAAGTGACAATTAGAATTAAGCTCAAGTGCCAATGACTACTTGGATCACTGTGTTGAGAGAGATCCTGAAACTGAGTCAGATGACACAGTTTCTAGTTTCTGGGATTTACTAGAATTGGCTTTAGAATTTACTGTGTGAACAGGATGAAATTAATACTGTAATTGACATATTCTTTATAATTCTAGTCAGCAGTAGTCCTAAATTCTAGAGGTCATGGTACAATAATTACATATATTACTATATAATATATTTTACATGCTATTATATAAAATTTAGAACAGTATAACATATTCTGTTGTTTTGATCTATAACCACCCAGTAACCAGTAAATCAGGTTGAGCTTTTCAGGAGAATGCTAGCTGAGGCAGCCATACTCCAGAGGACATTTATCATGTCTGAACTCAATATTATATATTTAAGAAGCTAAGCCTTAGTTATTCTCTAGAAGGAATTATGCTTTATATAAAAAAATCATATCAGACAGGTTAATATTAACATGTTATCTGAGGAAAACTAAACATACAGGTCTAGAAAGTAGGAAAATTCGAACCTTCTCATTACTGCTTATAAAGTCAAAGGTCTTGGTTATCTGAGCAGGTTGTAAAATTTAATTCTTACCCCCCAGATGCAGATAGTTTTCAAAAGAGCGCTAATTGAAAGATCAGGTACCTGAAGTCACTGCACTCTCATCTTGGTTTTCTCTTCAGTTAATAGGTTTTTCTTCCATGTGGAGCAAGAAGACTACTTTCTCCTCGGCTGAGCCCGTCTGACGCTTTGGGAAAACAGGCAACTGCAAACACACTCAATTGAGGCAGGCAGTAAATGCCATCTGGGAAAACCTCCCTTTTCAGTGAGTTGCTTATCTGACTTGCCAAAGTGTGGGCTGGTATGTCCTTTTTAACAGGCTCAGAATGAATGAATGGCAGCAGGATAAGTGAGGATGAAGAATGCGCTGGAGGTGGACTTCACTTAACAGCAGCTGAATTCAGGTAGCCAGGACTTGCAGAACTGTGGAATCACTGGATACTCTCAGAAAGCAGAGACAAACGAGACCATCTTGATCTCTCTAACAACCATAGCAGGAGCAGATCTAAGACCTGTGATCTGGACTTAAGAGCCAGGGGTGCAAGCGCCAGGGGTGCAGGCATTCACCAAAGAGGCAGAGCAACAAGAGACCAAAGAACAGCACTTCTCCCCACTGTGCAAAGGAGACCACTGCACTGGACTTTTTCATCATAAACTTCCTATGCTATAACCAGAAAGTCAAAGCTCCCAGAAAACTTAGCCTAACTGATCCATATCTACATATATTCAGTCAGAGCTCAGAAGAATTCATGAACCCAAGAATTCAGGGGCTATTTCCTTACAAGTAAAACACAAAACAACAGCAACAACAATAAAACCCATTGGAAAGGGGATCCTCCTGAACAGTCGGTGGGAATGTAAATTGGTGCAGTTACTATGGAAAAATGGTATGGCGATTACTTTAAAAAGTAAAAATAGAGTTATGATCCAGCAACCCCTCTTCTGGGCATTTATCCAGGAAAGACAAAATCTCTAATTTGAAATAATACATGTATCCCAGTGTTCACAGCTGCACCTTAGAATTGTATAAATGTGGTGTGTGTATATATATATGTGTATCTATATATATGTGTATATATATATACACACAATGGAATAATACTCAGCCATAAAAAGAATGAAATCATGCCATGTGCAGCAACGTGGATGGACCTCGAGGTTACCATACTGAGTTTAGTAAGTCAGATTAAGAAAGACAAATACCATATGATATCACTTATGTGGAATCTAAAAACATGATACAAGTGAACTTGTTTACAAACAGAAATAGACTCACAGACACAGAAAACAAACTTATGGAGACTTTCCTGGTGGTTCAATGGTTAAGACTCCATGCTCCCAATGCAGGGGGCACAGGTTTGATCCCTGGTTTGGGAAACCGAAGTACCACAAGCTAAGTGGTGTGGCCAAAAAAAAGCTCTTCTAATATTTCTAGTGGAAAGTGACTTTCAGGTTCAACATCTCCCCTATATCATCTCACCCTCCCCAAACAAAACTTATCTCATTTCCTGATTTTCCATTTCCTTCATTTCTATCCTCTAACCATTTCAAGGGTGGACTTATTTTTTGCATCACGCTTAATATAAAACCAGTTATCAATTCTTCTTCACCTGTGCCAAGTCAGATCCTCTATTTCTTTTAGCTCACAGTTTGGAGGCTGTTTCAGGAGGATGGAGAAGGTGAGGGTGGGATGATCTGAGAGATGGTACAAGAGCAGAAATTGGTGCTTAGCATATTTAATCTTCACAATCTGCCTTTAAAAAGTTATTTTATTTATTTTTTTTCTTTTCTTAATATTTTTATTGATGGATAGTTGATTTACACTGTTGTGTTAATTTCTTTTGTACAGCAAAGTGATTACATACAGTCTTTTTTGAAATATCGTTTTCCATTATAGTTTATCACAGGATAATGACTATGGTTCCCTGTACTATATGATAGGACCTTGTTGCTTATCCATTCTCTATATAATAGTTTGTATCTGCCATATGACCCAGCAATCCCACTCCTGGGCATACACACTGAGGAAACCAGATCTGAAAAAGACACGTGTACCCCAGTGTTCATTGCAGCACTGTTTATAATAGCCAGGACATGGAAGCAACCTAGATGCCCATCAGCAGACGAATGGATAAGGAAGCTGTGGTACATATACACCATGGAATATTACTCAGCCATTAAAAAGAATACATTTGAATCAGTTCTAATGAGATGGATAAAACTGGAGCCCATAAAACAGAGTGAAGTAAGCCAGAAAGATAAACACCAATATAGTATACTAATGCATAATATGGACTTTAGAAAGATGGTATCGATAACCCTATATGCAAAACAGAAAAAGAGACACAGATGTATAGAACATGTATAGACTTTTGGACTCTATGGGAGAAGGTGAGGGTGGGATGATCTGAGAGAACAGCATTGAAACATGTATATTATCAACTGTGAAACAGATCACCAGTCCAGGTTGGATGCATGAGACAAGTGCTTGGGGCTGGTGCACTGGAAAAAGTTATTTTATTGACATAGAGTTGATTTACAATGTTGTGTTCCTTTCTGCTATACAAAAGTGATTCAGTTAAACACGTGTGTATGTGTGTGTGTGTGTGTTAGTCGCTCTATGGTGTCTGACTCTTCACAATTCCATGGACTATAGCCCACCTGGCTCCTCTGCTTATGGGATTCTCCAGGCAAGAATACTGGAATGGGTTGACATTTTCTTCTCTAGGGATCTTCCTGACCCAGGGATCAAACTCAGATCTTCTGTACTGCAGGCAGAGGGAAGCCATATATATGTATATTCTTTTTCACATTATTTTCCATTACAGTTTATCACAGAATATTTAACACAGTTTCCTGTGCTATATGGTAGAACCTTATGGTCCACAAACCGCCTTTTGAGGCAGGCTCTATGATGCGGAGGGAGTGAGGCTCTGAGAAATTTTGGATTGTGTAGCAAGCCTCATCCAGGACACAGTACGTAAGCCACAGTTCAAACCCAGGTAGTGGGCTCCAGTCCCAGACTACACCATTCCGCCTCTAACACTCCTGAGAGCCCCAGATGCCACTGCTAAACATCGCGTTTATCTCATTCGTCATCAGTAAGGACCATGTGAGCTCGGTCACATCCTCACTTTATTCAGGAGGTCTTACAGCCAGGAAGCAAGTTCAAAATCCACACTCTTTTCTACCCTGTGATGCCTCTTGCCTTACACCCGGACTGTGCGAGAACCTCAGCCCTGCTTCGCCGGATGTTCTACTACACAGAGTCTCAGAGAGGACCACCAAATTCAGGTTCATGTCACTTCCTGGATCAAAAGCTTCCAACTCCCCCTCCCTCCACCCCACTTCTTGATGGCTTTTATGTAACAAATTCCAATTTCATGGTTCTGGCATTCAAGGCTAGGTGAGAAAATAAGAGTGGCCCTGTTTCATTGTCTGATCTCTTTTTCTGATGTCACCTCCCCTGGCTCCCTCACCCATGCTGTGGCCCTTTGTCTTAAGCTCTTCTAAGGCTACATTCCTTGGACTATAGACCAGGGTAAGCCCCTAAATATCTCAGAGCTGAAACTGTGTTAGAGTGCTCTGAAAATTCAGGTAATGCAAATCTTATTAAGAATTTGATACTATTAAACTAAGTTTCATGCTAAGAAAGGGGTGACGCCTTAGTGAAACTTGGGTATCATTTGAGATTTCAGGATGTTAGTTGCATTATCGATTCTGGCACACTAGAACAAGATGAATAAAACAAGACCCATTACACAGTGATGCATCATTCCATTAGAGATGAGGATTGGATCAGACAGGAAGTTTTCACCTGCCAACAACTGCCATATGATCAGAGAGCAGGCTTCCTAGGCAGTCCGGTTGGCTCAATAGCTGCCAATGTCATGTCTCACACGGATGGTCAATTCTGCTGCTCACCAGAAATGGTGTAGTAAGTCCCAGATCAGGAATTTAAACTGATGCCAGGTCTCAGGGGCTACTCAAAGCCACAGGATTAAACTTGGTTCATCTTTGATTTAGTTTTGAAGATTCAGAGAAAAAATGTAAATAATTGAACTGAAAGTATCTCCTAATATTTCATGTCAAAATATAAAAACTCCATGGACTTATTACAGAGTAGATCAGAAAATTACATAAATTTTTAAAATTACTTCTTTGGTTTATACAGCCAGACTCTTGGGAGTGTATGTTGCCATCCTTGGATATTAGAAGTATTTTACTGGAAAAGCTTGAGAAACATTGATGCCATGTGCTAAGTATTATGGACCAAGACCAGTGAAATCTAATTATCATGTGATGAAAGGCTCTTGCCAGACCAAAGAGCATGTCCTATTAATACATATGAAAAGAAAAATGTTTAGAATTGCTTTTATGCGAGTCCATGTACAAATAAAAACACTGTTTATGCTATTCTATAAAAGTTGGATGTTGCTTTTACTGCCTTAACTTATTTAACTGAGGTTTCACAATGTACTTTGGATCTTCTATTAATAAAACATGATTTAGTTCTCATATTTCAGAAGATGTGCCATCTAAATCCCTTTAAAACAAATCTGCCATGGAACAAGATTATAGCAGAATCAATTTGGGTCAGGATTATAGCTTAAGATTAAAAATCTAAAGCCAAAAAATCAACTGTAAACTTAGCCTTTCAAAACCATTTACCACGTGATGAGCACTCATCTAGATATCAAGAAAATATAGATAAAGAGAGAAAGCTTTTTTCAGAGAGGATCACCATCAGAATCCACACAGGGACACGTGGCAGGATCCTACATGGATACATCAGAGTATTGAGTGAAATACAGAAATACCAGGCTGTACTTGGCAGTGTAACCCTACCAGGTAAATCCTTGACCATTCAATAACTGCTTCAACATACACTTGCATGTCAGGATCTCTTAAACGGTCCATGATACAAAGTAAAGTCCCTGACTCCATGAAGCTTTGAGTGTTCCTTTAAAAATAAAGTAAGATGGATAGATGGTGAAGGGTCAGGATTTGGTCAGGGAAGTCTCTCCAGTTTGACGACACTTTTGCACTTGAAGGGAATGAGGAGGAATGTCATGTGGCCAACAGGCAGAGGCATCAAAGGCAGAGGAAACTGTAAAGCCTTCAAGCAGGATCGCGCATGGCAAACTTGGGGGAAAAATCAAAACATAACCCAAAGCAAGACTATGGTGGTTGGAACAGAATAAGTAAAGGGCAAATCACATGGAACCCAAGGGTCACGACAGGCACTTTGCATGGGACTGAGATGGAGCCCACTGGAGTTGGTGACTTGATCTAGGCTATGTGTTGAAAGGTCATCCGGGCAACTATGTGGAGGGTAGATTGTTGTTGCTGTTTAGCCACTCAGTTGCATCTGATTCTTTTGTGACCCCACGGACTACAGCCCTCCAGGCTCCTCTGTCTGTGGAATTTCCCAGGCAAGGACACAGGAGTGGTTGTCATTTCCTACTCCAGGGGGTCTTTCCAACCTAGGGACTAAACCCATGTCTCCTACATTGGCAGTCGCTCTTTACCATTGAGCGACTAGAGAAGCTGGAGGGTAGATTACAAGGCAGTTATTAACACTGTGTATCTTTAACTAGAATACTCCTGCAGTATTTAGTTATATTTAATATCTCGCGGTTCCAAAGATTGGAAGTCCAGGATTAAGATGGTGGCAGGACCACACACCTTCTGCTTCCTAGGGGAGGGTCTCTTCCAGACCTCTTTTCTAGCTTTTGCTAGTCTCTTGGCTCGTGGCAGCTCAAGTCCAGTCTTCACAGTATTTTCTGCTTGTGTGTCTGGGTCCAAAATTTCTTTTTTACCAGGACACCAGCCACATTAGATGAGGGGCCCATCTTTAGCCAGCATGACCTCACCTTAACTAATTACATCTGCAATGACTGATACTATTTCCAAATGTGGGTACTAGGGTTAGGATTTCACTGTGTGAATTTTGGAAGGCTACAGGGCAACTCGTAACAGGAGCCAACGCAAAGTGGAAAGGTTGGTGTTTCTAAGAGGAAGGAACGTGTGCGGGTTCAGAAACAAACAGAGAACGGGTGTGAATTCAGATACAGATGGAGGGTTAGCAGTGGCGCCAGAGTCTGTGGAAATTCTCTTCTGATTGCTTCTACGGATATTTTCACAATGAAATACATGGCAATGTCAACATCTGAAGATTCATCCCTGTTTTCCCAACAAATCTAAACTTCTGCTGAATACTCCCCAGCCCAACTATAAGTGAGTTCTATTACATTTAAATGTGAATTCCATTATCAAAAAAAAAAAAAGAGAGAGAGAGAAGCTTCCCTGGTGGTCCAAAGGTTAAGAATCCATCTTGCAATGTAGGGGACATGAGTTCAATCCCTGGTCAGGGAACTAAACTTCAACATGCCATGGAGCAACTAAGCCCATGGGCTGTAACTACTGAGCCTGTGTGCCAGAACTAGAGAGTCTGTGCCCAGCGACGAATGATCCCACATGACACAACCAAGATTTCTCATGCCTCAACTAAGACCCGTCACAGCCAAATAAATAAATATTAAAAACAAAACAAAAGGTACACAATGTATACAATTCAACAAAGCTTTAATAGGAATTATGATTTAGTATGATATGAAAAGGTTTTGAATGTTACCTCTAATAGTGGGTTAATGGATTTCTAAACATCAGATAATGGCAGGAGGTAATAGCAAGAATATAGGAAGCATAAAAAAACAGATTAGAAACAGAAATCCTCCTCAAGTTATGAAAAATATACTGAAGGCTTCACAGGATGCTATGGGAGAGAAAAAATATTAACGTGGATTTCAGTAATCCCAAAGTAGAGGCACGACAATTTTACTATCCATAGCAATTGAGGTGGATGCTCTTTGCTCATTGGCCTCAATACTTTTATGACTTACATGAACTATTTTCAAGTTCTTTATGCTTAGCAATTACTGCACTTGAATTTGCACTGAAGACTCTGGCAAAAGAAATACTGTCATTTCCTCACAATTTTCACCTTTAAATCTTTTTGTCCCATGAATATGTGAAAACTGGGTTGGGGAGGTGGAGGTAATAGATGATGTGAACAAAAACAATGTAAGCAGTCTGCATGTTTGTTGTGTTATTGAAAACATTCTGCTCTAAATGAATGTTTCCAGTGTTACACTTTTCCAAGGTTTAATTCTTATCCAGTGCACTCACATAATTGCTACTAGCATTTTTTTGTGTGTCTTGAGTGTGTAATGAGGGACAATGGATTTCTTATACCAGTTGGAATGATCTCATTCCATAAATAAAAATAAGACTGAAGATTGCCTTATTTCTGCAATGAGAATCCCATTAATGTCAGTGAAAATGGTGGGAGTGGACCAACAGTAATATATGGCCAGCAATCACCTAGACTCTAGACACAGGAAAATGGAAAACATCTATTATGTTGTCAGCCTGTTCATACCCAGGGGAATGGCACAGAATTTTTTTCTTATTGCATATTTTGTTCAATTTCCCTCAATATTGCTTTGAAACAAATTGAGCAAAGATTGTGCTCATTGCTTCCATCAGAAAACTCATAAACATAAAAGCTTTGATTAAAAAAAAATTCTTGGCAAAGACACTTAAATACTTTTTATTAAGTTTTCCCCCAACGTACCTACATATACTACCTTGCTTAGTGTTAAAAACAATCTTTTTTTTTTCTTTTAAATTTCATATTGTTCTCTTCCAAAATGCACTGGCTGGTATTTCAGTTTCCATTAGTCATTTCTGCATTTAGTTGTATGTAAGCAAAGGGAAAGACTAAAAGAACAAATCAGAATCAATTCCTCCAGCAAAGAGAAACCACAGCAGTTACTTTTTGGTTGTTTTAAGGAGCATGTTTGATTTCTCAGACTCATATAATATCATCTTTTTTCCTTCCATAGAAGAGAAAAATCCTTATTTTTATTTGATGTGACCATATCCAATGCTCTACAATAGAAACAAGGGTACTTTTCTAAGTAGCCTTTGCACAACCAGCACAGTTTCATAGCTACATCCTTGTAATTTCAACCTACAAAAATCCTTCTTTATGAGTCAGAAGTTGTTTTAATTACCATTCAACACATGAATTAAATACTTAATATGTACCAAATGCTAGGGCTACAAAGACAAATGGCATATCTCCTATAACCAATAATTAAGTTAAAAACTTCACACTGACTTTATCAATAAAAAGAATTACAGGGGACTTCCCTGGTGGTCCAGTGGTTATGAATTCTCCTTTCAATGCAGGAGGGGCAGGTTCAATCTCTGCTCAGGAAACTAAGATCCCACATGCCTCGTGGCCAAAAAACCAAAACAGAAAATGGAAGAAAAATTGGAACAAATTCAATAAAGACTTCAAAAATAGTTCATATCAAAAAAATAAAATAATAAAAATTCTTAAAAAAATAAAGAGAATCTTTACCATTGCAGTCTTTACCATGATGGTATTTGGAAAGCTTCTTTTCATTTATGTTCAACTTTTATTTGATAAGTTAATGGGATGGATGAATGAAAAATACTACATTTGTAATGTATTATTGTACAGTACCTTCTCAAGAGTGTAAAGTTACAAATGGGAACTAACTAGATTCAAAATACCATTATACTCTGTCAGAACCCAAGTAGACTTTGATATGTCCTTGACCTTTGATAAAACCTATAACTTGAAATGTTGTTAACACAAGTGGTATTTAGAACAAATGAAAGAAAATATGAAGGCTGAGTAAAAAAGAATGACACTTTTGATCTCTCTAATTCTTTTAGACAACCTATTGTAGTAGATTTTATCATCACCATTTATGGAAAAGAAAATTAAGGGTAAGAAAAGGTTAATTAACTTGTCCCATAGCCATAAGAGATGTGCTTGGAATCTGGACTTAAGCATCTGACTTTATAGCCTATGACCTTATCATTATGCTATCACATCTTTTTCTAGAAATGGGTAATCAAGTGGCTGAGGTAAAACGTCTGCAGGATGACCAGGGAATGAATTGCTGCACTAAGGCTACTAATAATAAGGTGTTTTTTTTTTTTCTCTCTTTCATGTTTTTACTGTGGTAGAACATACCCAACACATAATTTCCTATTTTCACCATTTTAGCTGTTCAGTTCAGTGGTATTAAGTCCATTCACTTTGTTTGGCAATCATTGTCACCATCCATTACCAGAACATTTTCATCATCCTAAACTGAAACTCTGTACCCATTAAATAACTCCATATTCTCCCCCTCTCTCAATCCCTGGTAACCACAGATCTATTTTCTGTTTATTTGAACTTGACTATTCTAAGTACCTCGTTTAAGTGGAACTATCCAATATTTGTCCTTTTGTGTCTGTCTTCCTTCACTCTGCATAATGTTTTCAAAGTTCACCCATGTTGTGGCACACATCAGAATTAACTTTTCAAAGTTGGATAATACTCTATTATATGTATATACTACCTGTTACCTATTCACTTGTCAATGGACATTTGGATTATTTTCAGCAAAAGGGTATGAATAATGCTACTATGATTAATGCTGCTGTGAACAACGGCATACAAATACATGTTTGAGCCCCGTTTTCAGTTCTTTTGTGTACATACTCAGAGGCTGAATGGCTGGTTGAATGGTAGGGTTCTACGTTCAACTTTCTGAGGAAATGCTATACTGTTTACCACAAAGTTTGCACCTTTGTACTTTCTGCATTCCTACCAACAGCATACATGTCTCCACATCCTTGCCAACATTTGTTACTTTCTATATTGCTTTCATTTTTAAGTGAATTACTTTATTACAGACAGGACCTGAAAATAACAGAAAGTCAAAGGACAAGTTGCTCACAATCCCATCTGAAATCAAATCAATGAAAAATATGCATGATATCCACCACATATAAAATTCTACCCATGATGTTACTAGGAAAATCAAACATGTACATGGACAGAGCCTGGAAGATGGCACTATTCAAAGAGGGTCTCAGGCTCAGGCCCAACCAACCTAACCTCCACCAAGTTTTCAGTGACTTTTCCAGGTGATTCAGCTTAGATATTATAGAAGAAAGAGACCCAAAGCTCAAACCCCACCCAGTCTCCTTCCTCTCCCTGGTGCCAGTCTATCACTGCGAAACATTTGCAGTCTATCCCTGTGAATGTGAAACATTTGCAGGTCTTTGTGGCAGGCAGATGTTCTGTTAACACTGTGACAAGGCCCCTTGAGGTTGATGGAAGGGAATGAATCCAGCCTATGCATTTGCCTCTGAACAAATGGTGATTCATCTGTGGTTGTTTGTACACATGTATGCTTCTGCATTTCAATGATTTCTCCCTTCCCCAGCCAACCTGCTAAATGCAACAATTAAACCAGCTTTGCATGCATTATTGCCAGGCTGGAGCCTACTCATGTCAAATGTAGGCTGCCAGCTTCTTCTGTTATTAAGCAAGAGGCACTGGGAAAAATGGAAATTGAACAATAGTCTGGTATACTCTCCGCTCAGTCTTGGATGACCTTCAGCAGGAAAGCAGACAGTGGAATCAAAAGAACATGTTTTCCTGTTAACACAGAGCAATAACCAAACCCACCAGACATGACTGATTCAGGCCCTGTGCCAGTCCCTATCAACCATGGTATTTCTTTTTCTTTTTTGATAATGCTACTAACTTCTAAATTGCCATGTATTGACCACAATGTAATTATCCTAATTTTTACACAGTAATGTGTGTATAATACAAGTTATAAGAATGTGAAGAAGTTTTTTATGGAAAAGATTTTAATTTATTGGTCAGTTCAGTTCAGTCGCTCAGTCGTGTCCGACTCTTTGCGACCCCATGAATTGCAGCATGCCAGACCTCCCTGTCCATCACAAACTCCTGGAGTTTACTCAAACTCATGTCCATCGAGTCGGTGATGCCATCCAGCCATCTCATCTGCTGTCGTCCCCTTCTCCTCCTGCCCCCAATCCCTCCCAGCATCAGGGTCTTTTCCAATGAGTCAGCTCTTTGCATGAGGTGGCCAAAGTATTGGAGTTTCAGCTTCAGCATCAGTCCTTTCAATGAACACCCAGGACTTATCTCCTTCAGGATGGACTAGTTGGATCTCCTTGCAGTCCAAGGGACTCTCAAGAGTCTCCTCCAACACCACAGTTCAAAAGCACCAATTTTTCGGCTCTCAGCTTTCTTCACCATCCAACTCTCACATCCAAAAATGACCACTGGAAAAACCATAGCCTTGACCAGATGAACCTTTGTAGGCAAAGTAATGTCTCTGCTTTTTAATATGCTATCTAGGTTGGTCATAACTTTCCTTCCAAGGAGTAAGCGTCTTTATTGGTAGATAACGCTAAAACATAGGTTAGCAACCTTAAATCACAAACCAAAGACATGTTGGGCTTAAAACAGCAAAGCATGATCTTATTTGCAAAACAGAAATAACAGACTCAGATGTGAAGAACAAATATATGGATACCAAGGGAGAAAGGGGGTGTAGGAGGAATTGGGGGATCGGGATTGACATTATATACACTATTAATACTATGTATAAATAGGTGACTACTGAGAATATCTGTAGAGCAGAGGGAACTCTACCGAACGCACTATGGAGACCTGCAGGGGGAGGAAGTCCAGACGGAAGGGAGTCTGTGTACACGGACGGCTGAGTCATTCTGCTGTAGAGTAGGAAATAACACAGCATTGTAAAGCAACTGTATGGCAGAGACCAGCACGATATCGTAAAGCAATTATCCTCCAACAAAATTCTTTTTTAATTAATTAAAAAACAAACAACTCCCCCCCCCCCCAACATAGCAGTCAATGAAAAATTGACCACGTTATCCTGAATATGCTGGGGATGCATGCTCAAGTTCAAGTGCCGGACTATACACTAAACGCATAGTTAGCCCATTAGTTACATAAGAAACTGCCAAATGGCTTTCCAAAGTGGCAGAAATGTACGAGGGACCTGGTTTTTCCACTCCCTCACCAGGATCTGGTGTTTTTACCTTTAGCCATTCCAGATAGGTACGTAGTGATATCTCTTTCTGGTTTTCATTTGCACTTGCCTAATGGCCGGTGACGTTGAATCTCATTTCATGTGCTTTTTCTTTCCATGTGCTTATACCCTTTAGGGGAAATATCTGTCCATGTCTTTGGCCATTTTCTAATTTGGGTGTTTGTCATTTTACTGTTGGCTTTTGAAAATTCATTTTATATTAGAGATAGTATTTCTTTGTAGATATATGGCTTGCAAATACATTCTCCCTGTCTATAGCTTATCTTCTCATCTTTTTAACAACGTCTTGGGGACTTCCCTGGTGGTCCAGTGGTTAAGATTTGCCTTCCAACGCAGGGGGTGTGGGTCTGACCCCTGACTGGGGAGCTATCCAACATGCCTCACAGCCAAGAAACAAAAACAACAACAAAAAGAAGCAATATTGTAACAAACTCAATGAAGACTTTAAAAATGGCTCACATAAAAAAAAATCTTTTTCAAAAATACCAAGTTCTTTTGCAAAGCAAAATGTTTACTTTTGTGTGGCTCAATTTATCAGTGTTTGCCTTTGTGTATCTTGCTTTGGTGTCAGGTTTAACTCTACCTAGTACTAAACCCTGAAAAATTTCTCCTATTTTTCTATAAAAGTTTAAGAATTTTACATTAAGTTTATGATCCATCTTGAATTAATTTTGTTTAAGGTATAAGATTTAAGACAAAAAGGTGCATTTTTTTTCTTTTTTGTATGTGGATGTCCAATTGCTAAAACATCATTTGTTGAAAGGGCTGTCCTTCCTTCAACTCCACCTGTTTAAAAAAATCAGTTGAACATACTTGGGGCATTCTATTTGTGGTTTCTCTTACTCTGTTCCTCTGACCTATGTGTCTATCCTTCCACCAATGCCACACTGTATTGATTACTGTGATTATATAATAAGAATGTGAAGAATTTTTAAAGGTCATGGGATCCCCACTTTAAGCAGGAGAGTTGCACTTGACACTGAGATTTACACTCATAAAGTACAGTGCAATGAACCAGGAACTTGAAGACTTTGGAGACCTCAGAAACAACTGTCATTAAGTAAAAAAGAGCAAAAGACAACATAAGCTGATCTTTCACTAGGACATAAAATGAGACTATTTTGGGGTTTTCCTGGTGGTCCGGTGGTTAAGACTCTGTGCTTCCAATGCAGGGGGTGTGGGTTCAAGACCTGGTTGAGGAACTAAGATTCCACATCCCACATGCCATGTGGGATGACCAAAAAGAAAAGAAGTCCACTTGCTCTGGATCTTAAATGACAACTAAAATAATAAATAAATAAATAAAACTATCTTATTTGATCACAAATGTCCAAAGCCTTACGGTACCCCTGAAATTGTCTCCTAAAGAACAATGTGTTATTGTCAAATTTTATTAAACCATCCATAATTCGGGACGTGTTTGTGTGTTGATAATTGCTGGTGTAGAGAAAAGTGTATGTTAATATTCTGCAACTGTACTGGAAATGGCTTATGTTAATGAGTTTGAGGAAAATGAGTTAGTTGGGTGTTGTCTCTTTTATGGTTCTAAATAGAGAGATTCCATTATTTTTCTAAATCATTTAACTCAATTAAAAACAACAATACTGTAGCAAAATACTTTCCAGAATACCTTTGAATTTTCAACGATCCAGCTGCCCTTAGATATGCAAGCAAATAGGAAATCACCAGTGAACCACTTGTCACTTTCTTGCCAGGGTACATATAAGAGTGAGGATGACCCTTGCTCTCACTGTAACAACTATTTATTGCAATTTGTAACAGTTATTTATTTAACTTCCTGAACTTCTAAAACTCAGGTCCCTTGAGTCAATGATGCCATCAAACCATCTCATCCTCTGTTGTCCCCTCCTCCTCCTCCCTTCTATCTTTTCCAGCATCAGGGTCTTTTCCAATGAGTCAGCTCTTCGCATTAGGAGGCCAAAGTATTGGAGCTTCAGTTTTAGCATTAGCCCTTCCAATGAATATTCAGGACTGATTTCCTTTAGGATTGACTGGTTTTATCTCCTTGCAGTCCAAGGGACTCTTAAGAGTTTTCTCCAACACCACAGTTCAAAAGTATCCTTCGGCACTCAGCCTTCTTTATGGTCCAACTCTAATAACCATACATGTCTACTGAAGAAAACACAGCTTTGACCATACGGACCTTTGTTGGCAAAGTAATGTTTTTTTAATGCTTTTTCAAATGCTGCCTAGGTCCTAGTCTCTACTGTACAGCAGAGTGAATCAGCTACACATATACATATATCTCTTCTCTTTTGGCTTCCTTCTCATTCAAGATCATCACAGTACATTAAGTAGAGTTCCCTGTTCTATACTGTATAGGTGTATTCTTGTGATCATGGCAACAAGGAGAGGAAACAGAGACAGGAAGGAGTGTTTTCAAGCTTCCGCCTGTGACACAGCTATTAACATGACACTGGTCAAGGCAAGTCCACATGGCTAAATTCAGAATCAAGAGGTAATTAGATGTACTCTACAAGCTCAAAGGTAGGAACTGCAAGATCATATTGACAAAGAATCTGTATACAGAAAGGAATGAAAGATGGAGACATGAATGGCAATAGTCCACTACACTCACCTCCAATATTTAGGCTGTGATGGAATTTTTCTTAATATAGTTTCTGAGCAAGGACCTCTTTTTACTATGACCCCATTACAAGTCTCATAACAAGTATCTTGCCAGCCTATAAGAACTCCAGAATAATAGTAACTCAGTCCAGTGCCTAATACAGAGTAACTGTTCGATAAATGCTGGATGAATGAATTAATGAAGAATGAAAGATTCTGCACGTTGCCATGTTCAACATATTATAACAGGATTAATTAGTATAGGAAGAGTGCTCTGTGATTGTCTACATTTTTCTCCGTTGAGGTGACTGCATCTAATGTATATAACAAATATGAAATCTGCATCTTTTTTGGGCAAAACTCAATGGTAAGAACTTGTGGAAGGTGAGTGATACCATTCTAGTGAAAAATCAATAGGCGAGATGAAAAATCAATCTCTCCAGCCTGCCTAGAATTCTGCAGGGTGCATAAAATATCTTTCAAATAAGAATGATCTGTAAGATTGACTTCCCCTGTGGCTCAAACAGTAAAGAATCTGCCTGCAATACAGGAGACTGGGGTTTGATCCCCGGGTCAGGAAGATCCCCTGGAGAAGGGAATGGCAACCTACTGCAGTATTCCTGCCTGGGAAATCCCATGGACAGAGGAGCCTGGGGTCACAAAGAGTCATACATGACTGAAGAACTAACGCTTTCACTTTCATACAATTTAATTCAGCTCTGAAATTCCACAACTTTATGATTTTAGGTACAAAACATGGAAGGCTGAATATAAGTACCCACACTAACAGATGAATTTAAAAGAAAGAGTGGTCATACATACTTGTGGTTAGAGAATAAAGTTTTCATGGGAAGGTATCACTGAAGGACTGCAAGACTTTAAAAACCAATGGGGGCAATGAAGCAGCAGAGTTAGGTGAGGGTGGGCCAGGGGGTGATTCAATTTGTTCACAAGGGTGAACATGGACAAATTGATAGCAGACAAACCCAGAAAGACAGGTTAGATCTATACTGCTTATGACCTTGAAGAGCAAGTTGAAGAGTTTGTATTTATTTCTTTAGGTTTAATCTTCCTAAAGCATTTCTCCGAAAGACTGGTCTGGATAGCACTGTGTACAACTGCCTTATGTAGGGAGACGGGGTGGGTAGATAAGTATTGAAATTGTCTAGGTGAGAAACAGTGATGATCTAAATTAGGAAAATGAGAGTGAAGAGGCTCTGAAAGAGAGAGAGCTGTAAGAGAAGAAAAACCCAGTGTCCTGCCTATTAAACTTCTTATTTTTTTTAAATCAGGAAACCAGTCAAATTACATGCCAAGTTTATATATTCTACACTAAATGGTAGTCCTCAAAGTTTCCCCCAAATTTTCTATTGAAATCAGTTTATTCCAAATCCTAGCTTTACCAACAACAGAGATCCTTGTCATAGTAATTAACCTTGACTGCATCACTACAGTAATGAGAAGCTCAAATTGACTTATCACTAACAGCAGTGCCCACTCATTAGAAGCACTTCACTGGTCATTCATCTTTCAGCAGGCTGAACTGACCTCCTGGCTGGTTGAGGACAATCTAATCTTTTGATGACTAATGAAGTCTTCTAGACCATCAGCACAGGGAGATGAAATCTAGGCTCTCAGTGCTGTCAGCAATTTACAGATTGTCACGCTCAGTCTTGTCTTATGAATGAGGAAGCCAGGGCTCAGCGAGCTGTGCTCAAGTGATCCCGCTAACGAGTAGTGACACTGAGCCCAACTCTCTTCACCATGCCTTGAGCATCATGATGTTCTTCCTATGGTACTATTAGCATGCAGGCTTCCCTCATAGCTCAGTCGGTAAAGAATCTTCCTGTAATGCAGGAGACCCAGGTTTGATTCCTGAGTTGGGGAGATCCCCTGGAGAAGGAAATGGCAACCCACTCCAGTATTCTTGCCTGGAGAATCCCATGGACAGAGAAGCCTTCCAGGCTACCTTCCATGGGGTTCAAAGAGTCAGACACGACTTAGTGACTAAAGCACCACCACCCCACCATTGACATGCAGGCACATTTATGTCTGTTCACATGATCAAGTCAATATTCTCAACCATATGACCTTCAACTAGACTATAAAACATTAGAGACAAAGAGCTGCAGGTAGGATAGTAAGGCTGGTATGGGGGTAGATTTAGGTGAGGCTGTAAATACTGGCTGGTTCTTAATTTTCCAAGACTCTGAATGACAAGCCATGGGATCTGCCATCCTTTGAAACAGAAAATGTGAAATCACGAAATAGTGGAAGGTTTATACTTTTTTTTACAGCTCTGTGTTTTAAAGTACTATATTATCTTAAATTCTTGTTCAAAATTTGAATGAAGTACATGTCACATGATTTTTTTTTTACTATGAAAGAAAACATTTTCTGAAAACTGCCACAGACTTTTTTCAAGACTTCAAAACTGAGAGAAGTTTCTGTTTTCTCTAGTGACATTTCTAAAATTATACACATCACTGTGAATCAGAGTCTTTGGGATATATTTATCTCTTTCCTCTCTGTCAGATCTCCTTGAACTGAGAAAGTTGTCTTTTTATTCAGTTATTTCTGTAACCATTATTAGTTAAATATTTTAGTTAAATTCAAAACAAAATGTTATACGTACTCTAAAATCTTACTAAGCTATGACATGTTAATTCTACCCAACTCTCTGAATAGCACTGATTCAAATAAAATGTAAATGTCATACATATGCAATTCACAAAGCAAATGGAGGTGTGATCTAAGAGCTGTAATGGATCTTGAGCTGTGTTGTGGTTCCAGGAAGAAGTTACAAGGAATAAACTGCTTTCCTTCAAGGCTTCCCCTTCCACCTCACTCACAAAGTGAGTGCTTCACAAAGACACACATGAAGAGCCTGCAAAAAAGTGAGAACTGCCTCACCAGCCAGGTCAGCCTGGTCAACCTTAGAGGTTACTCATATGGCAGCCAGAATATCCTGCTATCTGACTCACAGATTAGATAATGAAAACATTTGTTAAAATTACAAATAAAAACCAAGGAGACAAATGCACAAACAAAAATAGTAGCTCCCATTATTGAAAAAAATGTCTTTGGGGTAATAATCACATCTCAGACAATGTACTGGGCAACAGTCAGCATACTTAGGGATCTTCAAATCTAGTTGAGGAGACAGACTATAAGCAAGTAAATAATCACGTAGACAAACATCATCATCATTTCAGGTAAGTACTACAAAGGATTTAATGATGGTTCTATGATACAAAGTAATGAAGGACGGGACCTGCTCAAGTTTGGTGGTCAGGAAAGACCTCTCTGAGAGGTGACATTTACAATAAGACCTAACAGATGAGGAGGGTGTACCGAGTGCAAAAGCCCAAGGAGGAAAAGGGCTTGGCCTATTCTAGAAATATAATATGATTCATGTCTAATAAGGGATTGACTCAGGAAGCCTAGATTGTCCAAACTCTTCACAGTCCAAAGAAAAGTCTGGTCTTAGATCAGTTCTTGGCATACGACCTCTAAGCCTTTGGGATGACCTGCCTGATAAGAGTGTCCTTGTTTAGCTGGGGTGGTGGCCCCCAGATAGTTGATGTAATTGATGGTGGGGTCCTTAGGCCATGTGGTATCAGTTTTGCCTCCAGAGTAACTAGAGGCTGAGTAACTGAGGTCCGTCACACAGGTGTCCCATGCTTATGCCACTGACCCTAGTTGCCCAGTAAAAACCCTGGACACCAAGCTAACTTGAGCTTCCCTGGTTGGCAATATTTCACATTGTCACATAAATATATCACTGCTAGGAGAATTAAGTGCTGCTTGCATGATGCTACAAAGAGAGAACAACCGGAAATTCATGACTAGGTTTCCTAGAACCTGCTAGGCTGTACAGTCCATGGAATCACATAGAGTTGGACATGATTGAGCCTAGCTAAAGGTTTGCCAATTTTGTTTATTTTTTCAAAGAGCCAGTTATTACTGTCATTGATATTTTTCTAATTTAGTCTCAATTTCATTTATTTCTGC
This sequence comes from Muntiacus reevesi, assembly GCF_963930625.1. Taxonomy (NCBI): domain Eukaryota; kingdom Metazoa; phylum Chordata; class Mammalia; order Artiodactyla; family Cervidae; genus Muntiacus; species Muntiacus reevesi. Next base: position 43,107,820 of record NC_089260.1, read on the forward strand.
TCTAATCTTTGTTATTTCCTTTCTTTTATAGGTAAATCTCAAAGATATTATGGGTTCAATTACAGACCACTATAATAAAGTGAATCGCATGAATATTTGGTTTCCTAGTACATGTAAAAGTTATGTTTACACTATTCTGTAGTATCCTAAGTATAGATGTCTTAAAAAAACAATGTATATACCTTAGTTAAGAAATTCATTGCTAAAAAAGCTAACCATCATCTGACAATGAAGGTTGGCCACAAACCTTCAACTTTTAAAAAATGCAGTATCTGCAAAGTGCAACAAAATAAAGTGCAATGAAATGAGGTATGCCTATACTAACCTAGAAAAGTTTTTTTCTTCTTTTTCTGGCTCCTTGAGGTGTAGTTAGGTTGCTCATTTGAGACTTTTCTTGTTTCTTGAGATAGACTTTTATTACTACAAACATTCCTCTTAGAACTGCTTTTGCTACATCCCATAAATTTTGGTATATTACATTCCCACTTTCATTTGTTTCAAGGTATTTTTGTTTGTTTGTTTTCCTTGTGTTTTCTGCTTTTATCCCCTGGTTGTTCAGATACTCCCATATTTTAGAGGAGCAAATCAAGACTTATTTGAACATTCAGATAACTTGCCATACATATCTCAGTTTCTCCCTATCTCTATTTCTATTTCTTTCAGACACACACACACACACTGTTAAGTAGAAGAACAAGAATCCAAATATCTGGTTCAAAAATATAATTCTCTTTGTTCTACTTCAATGTCATAGAAAGAAAGGAAAATAAAACCATAAAATAACAAAATAAACAACAAAGCAGGCAAGGATTGAAGAAACAAATATCAGAAAAAAATACACACAGAAAAGTTATCAATGACATAAAAGTCTTTCCACTTTTTATTTAAAAGTCACAAAAGAAAACATAAATTGTACACCAAATAAAATATGACACCATAAGATATTGCTCTCCTCACATTTCATTCAGAATTCAATCCTAGCTTTTCTTTTTAATCTATAAAATCAAGGTAATAGTATGAAAATTGTACTTGATAATGAACTCAAATGTAGAAGGAAATGGCAACCCACTCCAGTATCCTTGCCTGGAGAATTCCATGGACAGAGGAGCCTGGCGGACTGTGGTCCATGGGGTCGCAAAGAATCAGACACAACTGAGCGACTAACACACAGTGACTAACATAATTAACTCAAAAGTGCTGTACAAAGTGTTACAGATACTGGCCATTACTATTTTATTAAACTTTGTATAATAGCTTTTCTTTGTATTAAATGCATTATTATTGGTGTTACTTTTGTTATAGAGAAAAGAAAGCTGAAGATGTCCATGGGCAATTTAGAAAAAATAACCTTGAAAAAGAACATATCTTTCTGATTTTACTTTAAAAAAAAATAGAGCTAGCAGTCATGGTAGTGAAGTAGTGGCAAAATATGACTAGAAAAGGATGAGGATGTTAAATTCTCTTCACATGGACACAGTGAGCCATTTCCCTTCTCTCCAAGTGCACACAACCACTCTCTTTATTCACCGTGGTAACCAGTTTATTTTCACAGTACGGCAGCTGGTTAGGAGGGGAAATTTTGACTGTGTTTAATGATTAGCTTGATAGGAGGGAACTACTCTGTTTTGACTGTGGCTATAGGTTCCTTTTTAGTTGAATAAAACATAATCATCTGGATGGAACTAAATCTTTGCCTAGGACAAACTCAGTCCCATAAAACCAAGAATGATTTAAGAATGAATTTACCTATGTTAGTTTCTATAATGGTAAATCTGATTGACTTCAATGAATACCTGTTGTGTACTTACTCTGTGCCAGGGCATCCAAAGTTCTGAGGATATAATAGTGAATAAGAGATTTCCCTTCAAATAATCTGATGATCTGCCGCTATAATATTACCTGTGACATTGATTTTAGATAATTCCTATTCAGGAACTCCATAGATATATTTTCATAAATATGGTTCATACATTAACTTTTTAAATGGTGACATGAAGGACAAGCAATAGGTATTTTACAGGCTTTCTCTGTTCTTTCTTCCAACCTTTTTCTCCCTGAAATTATCCATCTCAGTTCATGACAATTTCATCCTCCCTGTTGCTCCAGCTAAAAGCCTGGCGACATCCTTGTCTTCTGTCAGCCAAGCCCCACACCAGCATCTATCCACATCTCTCCATCTCTCCAGCAACTACTCTAGTTCCTCTTGTTTGGTTATTCACAGCTGCCATATCACAAATCGCCCTGATCCTTCCTATCTCCCTTGATCCAAACCTCAGCACGGCAACTCAAGGGATCACTCAAGTGCATCTCAACTCAAGCACAAAAGTGGATCTGATCATGGCAATATATCTCTTTGTCAATACCCTCTGGTGGCATCCCAGCTGGTGTGCAGTGAATGTCAACCTTACAAGGTTCTTTCAAACTTGTTCTCCTGTATTATCTCCATCCATCCACCCCCTGGCTTCCTCTTTGACCCTTTTCCTCTATTCTTAGCACTTCTGCCTCCCTGACCCCTTTGATGCCTACTGAACACTAAAGTCACTTCCTCAGGCTTTTGTCTTTACTATTTCCCCTGCCCATGTTCACCAGCTTGCATCGACAGTCTTGCCTGATCACCCCACTTAAACTTGGCAATACCCCAACAAATCCACAACTGCCTCCCTGCATTATTTTTTCCATAGCAGTTATTGTTTTCTAACATACTGTATTTTGATATTCATTTTGCCTATTTCTCTCCAACAAAAAGCAGTACCAGGTGGGCAGGAATTTTTGTTTTGCTTACTGTTGTATTTTCAGGACCCAAAAGTGGCTGCCACGTAGTAGGCACGCAATAAAGACTTGTTACATGAATGAGTATTACGACGAGAGATGTTTCTATGTTCCGAGTCAGAAAACATAGTCTAGGCTTTCAAATAACAGATCCTCCAGAGTGCTGTCTGTGCCATAAAAGATGATGGGATGCAAGCAGCATTTTATGTTGCCCCTTGGCAACAAGGTCATTAATCAAAGCAGAAATGACAGAGAGGGATAGAGCTATGAGTGGAAGAAATGACAGGTGTTTGTAGATGCTGTCTCTGATATATTTCCGGCACTGCATCCTCAAACACAGGAACAGTGAAGCCTGACTGACCTCCAGTCCACCTCTAGCACAAGATGTGGGCAAGCTCCGCCTCAGACGAGACCACTTTACCTCTACCTGATCCCTGGCCCAGCCCTGCACAGAGTCCCTAGAGGAAGCTTGCAGAGTAGCAGAGTCAGGAGGCAAAGCTGAAACAGGGTGGAATAAGAAGCTGAGAGAGGCCAGCAAGCCTCATCCTTATCTCCTGGGAACTTACAGGTCTGAAAGCCCAGGTGAGTCACACGATGCCTGCAGTGAAAATGAATTCCCCTTTTAACAGTAACCTAAATCACAAAACCAGATCTTATCCAAAAGCTTAAATAACCCAACTTTTGCATTCAAAGAGAATTTCGTTGAAAACAGGGCCCCATCAGAAGCACCATGGGCAAGGTATGTTTATTTATGCAAAGAAAATCATAAGGAGGAAATGGCATTACATGGACAAATTGACAAACCGCAGCTGCTTTCCGGAAATAATCCTTTAAGACATTTAAGATTTTTGTTTATAAAATAAACTATAAAAGTGTAGAAATATGAAAGCCATTATTTTATTGGTTTGAAAGTCATTCTTTCCAGCTGATCTAACTTCCATCTTTCTCTACTACAATCCATTTTAAATGAATAACCTTAATCTTAACTGCATTCACCTCTCATTATGTTTTGTTGTTGTTCAGTTGCTAAGTCATGTCTGACTCTTTACATCCCATGGACTGTAGCACACCAGGACCCTCTGTCCTTCACTACCTCCCAGAGTTTGCTCAAGTTCATGTCCATAGAATTGGTAATGCTATCTAACCATCTTATCCTCTGCCACCCTCTTCTCCTTCTGCCTTCAATCTTTCCCAACATCAGTGTCTTTTTCAATGAGTCGGCTTCTTACATCAGGTGGCCAAAGTATAGGAGCTGCAGCTTCAGCATCAGGCCTTCCAATGAATATTTACCCTCTCAATAACTCCAGTGATTTTTTGTTATTTAAAACACTGGTTAAAATTTTATGTTTAAGCAATAAAATTCTTTCTTAAAAGTAAGTGCTGAGACTTCCCTGGTGGTCCAGAGGTTAAGACTTTGCCTTCCAGTGCAGGGGGTGTAGATTAGATCTCTGATCAGGGAGTTAAGATTTCACATGCTTCATGGTAAAAGAAAAAACCAACCAAACAAACATAAAACAGAAGCAACACTTAATAAATTCAGAAAATACTTTAAAAATGGTCCACATAAAAATTCTTAATAGAAAGATTTTTTAAGTTTTTAAAAAAGAAACAACTAAGGACAAGACCTAAAATCACACTCCTGTTTCTCAGTTTCCCACAGGAAAAGGCTGCAAGCGGTTTTTTAAACTGACTCAATTTCCCCTCTTTCAGCAGAAAATTCGCAACCCCGAGACCCTAATTTTTGATGACATAAAAGCTAATAAACACCTAAAAGTGATTCAAGATTGATAAATAAACTAATTTTATAAGACCAAATAGAAACTTTAAAATAATTTTTATGATCTGAAAACACATTTTAAGAGAACAAAACTTCTCAAAATTGTCATGCCTAATTCTTAAACATTCTAATGAGTAACTTCCATTGTCTGAAATTAGTTGCCCAAAAAAAGATACTTACAACTAGATGTTTTAAAGTGAGTACGACTTGCTCTTGATTGTTAAATAGAACGCCTATCTAAAAGTTTTAGTGCCATACTAAAATACAATATAGTGAAGTTGTTCAGTCGTGTCTGACTCTTTGTGACCCATGGACTGTAGCCTACCAGGCTCCTCCGTCCATGGAATTTTCCAGGCAAGAATACTGGAGTGGGTTGCCATTTCCTTCTCCAGGAGATCTTCCCGACCCAGGGATTGAACCCCAGTCTCCCACATTGTAGGCAGACGCTTTACCATCTGAGCCACCAGGGAAGTCAAAAGTTTTAGTGCCATACTAAAATATAATATAGATAAAAGCAAAAGTACTCTTCTTTAATAGGGTGTGATGGAAAAAGCTGAGAAACCAGCTGACTCATTCCTATACCCACCTTCATCCCCCAAGCCAACATCACATGCACATATTTGCAAGCATGATGGCTCAGTGGAGCTGTTTGCAAAACCTTGGCCTGAAAAATTAAGTATTGTAGCTTTTTTTTTTTCACTCGGCTACCCAAGACCTTCCACAAAGGATGACCCCAAATTACCTTCCCATTATTCTCTATATCCAATATCTATCCCATGTAAAACCAAACCTCCTAATCAGTGTTACTTGGAATGTTTCCTTGCTTTCATCATGCCACGCGGGTCTCATATCATTAAAACTTAGATCGGAATCAAGTACCTTCTAGCTTTGAGCCTCAGGCAGGTTATAAAGACCTCTAAAGCTTTTGTGAATCTACCTGCATCTGAAGGAGCTGAAAACAGAAGTACCCATCTTGTAATGTTGTTATGAGCTAACCCATCAGAAGCAGTCAGCAGTCCACCTGGATGGTAGAAGAGGGCCATAAATATTGGCTATTACTCCGTGCTGGGGCTCAGCCTTCACAGGGGAAGGCACTCAGGTGGCCCAGAACTCCTGCCACTGCAGGGAGAGCTCTAGGATCATCAAAGACAATCTCTCTGAATATCAGTGCCCTGGAGAATAATACCACACCAAACATTTCACCTTAGGCAGAAAAACACTGAAAATCATAATTTCCTTACTCACAGTTGGGCTCACACTCTTGAACTGTGTGGACTTAAGAAAATCCCACTTATTTTTTCCTTAGTTTCTTAAAAGTATTTATTTATTTGGCTGCACTGGGTCTTGGTTGCGGCACATGGGGTCTTCACTGCATCAAGCGGGATCTTTCGTTGTGGTGTACAACACATGTGGGTGCCCCTTGACATGTGGGATCTTTGTTCCCTGATCCAGGGCTGAACTCGCATCCCCTGCATTGCAAGGTGGATTCTTAACCACTGGACCACCAAGGACGTCCCTTTCCTTAGTTTTTAAAGGTGCAATCCAAGAGGAAAGAAGAACCCTCCAGGAGCTCTCCTGCACCCTTCCCAGTGCTGTGCAAAGCAGGCCCGACACAGACCAAGGAGGGACCGCAAGCAGTTTTCTGTTACTTCCCGTGGGCAGGCTGAGGACTTCAGAGACACAGAATAAAATGTCTATTCAGGAAAATCAGAAGCACTGGCCAGGGTCAGTGGCCTCCAAATCTTTCACAGCAAAGCTGCTCCAAATGACACAGAAAGGGTCCAAGTGTGTTATTGATCCCCTTGCATGCATGCGGGCCTGCTAAGTCACTTCAGTCGTGTCCAACTCTTTGTGACCCTATGAACTGTGGCCCACCTGGCTCATCTGTCCACGGGATTCTCCAGGCAAGAATACTGGAGTGGGTTGCCATGCCATCCTCCAGAGGAATCTTCCTGACTCAGGGATCAAACCTGCGTCTCATGTCTCCAGCATTGGCAGGCAGGTTCTTTACCACTAGCACCACCTGGAAGCCCTTGATACCCTTAGTTCTTGGGTAATCAGGTAGGGTCTGGAGGGATCTGGAGCCCTGGGCCATCCACCTCCTGTGGCAGCCTCCGTTCATAATCCCCAGTATCCTGCGAAATGATCATCTCCACGTTCTGTGAAGTGAGGATGCTATGAGCTGTCTATCTTCTTTGCCTCCTTTGCTGAGGTCTGGGCTGGTTACTCTGCCCTGGTTTGGTTCTTGCAGGAATGCTTTTCAGTGTTAACTTCAGTCTGCCATATCCATGAGGGCCCTGGAGATTAAGGCAAGTCAGCAGTAGCCTTGGGGTCCTTGGAGGATCTACAGATGGTCTCAATGCTCTGAGCTGGCCCTGGAGATGCAGAGCTGGGCAGAAGCCGTGCTGCCTGGGCCCTCAGACCAGGCCCCCAAGTCCCACCCATTGCCATGGAATGATGGTATTAGACGGTCATGGTAGGTCTACTCTATGCAAAACAAAGTCTCTGCCCTTCAGGAAGAAGGACATCAAATTCTTCTTAAAAAAAATATATATTTATTGGGTTTCCCTGGTGGCTCAGGAGGAAAGAATCCACCTGCCAATGCAGGAGACAGGAGTTCCGTCCCTGGTCTGGGAAGATCCCACATGCCTCGGAGCAGCTAGGCCTGTGTGTCACACTATTGAGCCTGTGCTCTAGAGCCAGGGAGCCTCAACTACTGAGCCTGGGTACTGCAACTACCGAAGCCCATGTCCCTAGAGCACGTGCTCCACAACGAGAAAAGCTAGCATGATGAGACGTCCATGCGCCACAACTAGAGAGTAGCTCCTGCTCTCCAAAACTAGAGAAAAAAACCTGTACAGCAATGAAGACTTGGCACAGCCAAAAATAAATAAATAAAATTTAAAAAATATTTATTTATTTGGCTGCTGCTGGGCTGCTAAGTCACATTAGTCGTGTCCAACTCTGTGTGACCCCATAGATGGCAGCCCACCAAGCTGCACTGGATCTCAGTTGCGGCACTCAGGATCTTTTAGTTTTGGCATGAAGTATCTAGATCCTTGATTAGGGATTGAACCCTGGCCCCTTGCATTGGGAGCACAGAGTCTTGGCCACTGGACCACCAGGAAAGTCTCAGGCATCAAATTCTTGAGTAACTGAGTCCCAGTGGGGGGAAAAAAAAAAGTGAGTGTTAGTCGCTCAGTCTTGTCCAACATTTTTCGACCCCATGGACTATAAAGGGAAGAGCTAAAAAAAGTCCAGCTCTTTACTTGGATTTACAATAGAGCCTTTTAGAAAAGGTCTTCAAGAAGAGGAATTTAAATATTTAGAAAAGCCAAAGTGATGCCTGAGATGACTAGAATGATCCAATCTTTAGACGGTGCATCAACACACACCCAATTTCAAGTAGCTGCCACTAAAACAGCCTTCAAAACATTAGAAAAATGAAGAACTTCATAGATCACTAATAGAGGCTTTGGATGAACATTCTACTGCTTAAAGAAGCACAAGCTGCTTTCATAAGAGACTGAGAAATACACGAACAAACTTGTTCAACAGAACAAAATAGTAGAAAACTGTAAAGTGCCCACAGGACAAATTAAAATGGCCAGAAAAGTCAAATGAAATCTCCAGATGACCTTTGGCTAAAGAGGAGAGACTGGAGTGCTCTTGATGAAGCAACCCAAACAGTGGAAACTTGGAATTGGATATAATGAAAACATCCAGAAATGCAGACTTTGTAGAACAGGGATCAAAAGTAGTTTTGAAGGGTGTTCTCTGGTGGTCTAGTAGTTAAGAATTTGCCTGCCAATGCAGGGCTCAATCCCTGGTCCAGGAAGATACCACATGCCATTGAGCTACTAAGCCCATGAAGCACAACTACTGAGCCCAAGTGCTACAACTACTGAAGCCCCGCAAGCCCTACCTAGAACCTGCGCTCCACAACAAGAGAGGTCACCACAATGAGAAGTCTGCGTGCCACAGTGAAGGGTGGCCCTCACTCTCCACATCTAGAGAAAGCCCACTTGAAGCGATGAAGACCCAGTGTAGTCAAAATAAATAAATAGATAAGTCTAAAAAATGGAAAGAAACAATTATTTGATTTTAAGAAAAGTAGTTTTGAGGAAACCAATTGATATGGCTGAGTCAAATACATATTGATAAAAGAAAAAAGAAAGTAAATGTGCCTCCAATTAACTGAAGAATATAAAATAATCAATGAACTTAAAGATCATATCAGAAGTCTCTATGTAGAGAAAGCTTTCCTGAAGTTAGAAAAAACACATAAAAGGAAATGCAGAAAGCCCAGTAGAAACATTAGATCTTTTCTGAGCTGCATTTTTAATGTCAATGTCAGTGACATGTATTTTGCATGTCAATGTATGGCAAAAACCACTACAATATTGTAAAGTAATTAGCCTCCAACTAATAAAAATAAATGAAAAAAATGGAATAAGTTTTCACCAAATATTGAATTTCAAAATTTGACTCATAAAAGTAGAGGTGAATATTTCCAAAGTTGATACAAGATGATCTGTGTATGTGAAGAGCTGGACATCTATAAAATACAAGCCAAAATTCTTTTAGCAAAGTTCTCATGAATCAGTAACTCTTATCAAATCCAGTTTATTTCTCATGAAAGAAAATCTATGGTGATAGTTTGAGAGCCCTATTGGTTGAAAGAAAGTTCAATTAGCTTAAGAAGAGAAAAGACATACATTAGACAATTTGATGTGTAAGAATCAAGATTGCCGGGAGAAACATCAATAACCTCAGATATGCAGATGATGCTACCCTTATGGCAGAAAGCAAAGAAGAACTAAAGAGCCTTTTGATGAAAGTGAAAGATGAAAGTGAAAAAGCTGGCTTAAAACTCAACATTAAAAAAATGAAGATCACGGTATCCAGTCCCATGACTTCACGACAAATAGATGGGGAAACAGTGCAAACAGTGACAGACTTCATTTTCTTGGGCTCCAAAATCAGTGTAGATGGTGACTGCAGCCATGCAATTAGAAGACGCTTGCTCCTTGGAAGAAAAGTTATCAACACAGACAGCATATTGGAGAAGGCAATGGCAACCCACTGCAGTACTCTTGCCTGGAAAATCCCATGGACGGAAGAGCCTGGTTGGCTGCAGTCCATGGAGTCACTAAGAGTCAGACCCAACTAGGTGACTTCACTTTCACTTTTCACTTTCATGCATTGGAGAAGGAAATGGCAACCCACTCCAGTATTCTTGCCTGGAGAATCCCAGGGATGGGGGCGCCTGATGGGCTGCGGTCTATGGGGTCGCACAGAGTCGGACTCGACTGAAGTGACTTAACAGCAGCAGCAGCAGCAGACAGCATATTAAAAAGCAAAGACATTACTTTACTGACAAAGGTCCGTCTAGTCAGAGCTATGGTTTTTCCAGTGGTCATGTATGGATGTGAGAGTTGGACTATAAAGAAAGCTGAGTGCCAAAGAATTGATGCTTTTGAACTGTGGTGTTGGAGGAGACTCTTTAGAGTCCCTTGGACTGCAAGGAGTTCAAACCAGTCAATCCTAAAAGAAATCAGTCCTGAATATTCATTGGAAGGATTGATGCTGAAGCTGAAACTCCAATACTTTGGTCACCTGATGCAAAGAACTGACTTATTGGAAAAGACCCTGATGCTGGGAAAGATGGAAGGCAGGAGGGGAAGGGGATGACAGAGGATGAGATGGCTGGATGGCATCACCGCTTGATGGACATGAGTTTGAGCAAGTTCCAGGAGTTGGTGATGGATAAGGAAGCCTGGCGTGCTGCAGTCCATGGGGTTGCAAAGAGTCAAACATGACTGAGCGACTGAACTGAACTGAACTGAACTGAACTGAGACAATTTAAACATTTTGAAGAGTATACTTCTGTCCTTGATGTTGAAAATGGGGCATTTGGCAGAAGCTTGCAAAGATCTTCAAGGAATCCTCTGAATGACCAGATCACCAAGAAACAACAGGCATCAAACAATGATATCCAGGCATGGGAATTTAGGTCCAGCATTCTGGGTGGACCAGATGCCCCAGTGGAACCAGTACTCCAGGGGGAGAAGCCCTCCATGAGGTGACTTCTATCCTGATACAGCAAGTCCTCAGTGAGACCAGAACTTCCCCTTCAGCTCCTTGTGCTGGCACTTGGTACCTTCTGTTGAGTCAGCCTTTCAACCTCAAGGGGAGCCATGGACCAGAGCACTGTTTTTCCATTCTGTGGCCCCATCAGTGGTCAGATGTTCCCCAGCATTCCCAGGAGGCAGTTGCTCAGAAAGGAATCCCCTTTTCTTCCTCTGTTCTTAGAAGTGAGGGCAAATTTCCCTAGCGATCATCTAGGAATTTTTCTCTCCAGAAAGGGACTTGCCTGGCCTGAAACATCCTCTGTTGATGTTAAGAAAAGTCACTGCACTAAGCTCTGGATTTGGTCTTCCCTTCATACAACCTGAGAGCAGAAGTGAGCCACCTTGAGTGGATCCCACCATAATAAGGTTTTTTCTGAAGGTCCAGAACCTTGGCAAGATACTTTTTCCCTTGGAGACTAAAATAATTCAACGTTTTTGCTATTGCTTATAGTGCCATTAAATGATTATGGTTCAAATGGAAGCTTGATAAGATTTTAATTCTTAGAATAAAGTTGCATCACTGTAGATTATTGAAATGTGACTCTTGTAGGTTCACTACAGCTATGTAATTCCATCAATAAGTAGTATAACTACAGCATTTTTATTGCTGTTAATAAGTCCATTAAAATCATCCAAAAAACAAGATTTCTTTATTTCTCTTAATATAATTTTGAACTTTTTTCTCTTTTGGTTTTATTGCTATTATGTAATGATTACACAATAGTTCAAAAGGAAACTTGACAGGATTCCCTTTCTTAGGAGAATGTCTTACAGATATACATTAGATAGATAATGTGAATAATAATAAATGTGAATCTTATCAATAAACTTTTTTGATCTTATTTGATTTTTAGAGAGTCTGATATTTTCATTAAAACCACTTAATAAATCTTTCCTGATGACACAGAGAATGTTTTTCTTCTAAAGTAATTTTGAACTTCCCATCATTTAGTTCTACCACTATAGTAATTATACAATTGCTCAATGAAAGTTAGACAGAATTCTTAGACTATTTTATAAATGTAGTTTAAAAGTGAAGTTCATGAGTAAATGCTTCATTTCTTTTTATTTTAAGTAATTTAAAGATAAAATTTCCAGTTGTTGCTGGTTAACAAGTTCTCTATAATATGAATTGTGGTATGAGCTTTATATAAACAATCTTGCAAATAGAGGCATTTGAAACTCTATTCTGTTTAACTGGGGCTGAATTTACTCAAATGACTACATTTAACTAAAAAGTTTTTCTTAACATATACACCATGGAATATTACTCAGCTGTTGAAAAGAATTCATTTGAATCAGTTCTAATGAGATGGATGAAACTGGAGCCCATTATACAGAGTGAAGTAAGCCAGAAAGATAAAGAACATTACAGCATACTAACACATATATATGGAATTTAGAAAGATGGTAACGATAACCCTATATGCAAAACAGAAAAAGAGACACAGAAGTACAGAACAGACTTTTGAACTCTGTGGGAGAAGGTGAGGGTGGGATGTTTCGAAAGAGCAGCATGTATATTATCTATGGTGAAACAGATCACCAGCCCAGGTGGGATGCATGAGGCAAGTGCTCGGGCCTGGTGCACTGGGAAGACCCAGAGGAGTCGGGTGGAGAGGGAGGTGGGAGGGGGATCAGGATGGGGAATACGTGTAACTCTATGGCTGATTCGTGTCAATGTATGACAAAACCCACTGAAAAAATAAAAAATAAAAATTAAAAAAAAAAGTCTTACTCATCTTTATATATTCATAGGAAGGACCGATGCTGAAGCTGAAGCTCCAATACTTTGGCCATCTGATGCAAAGAGCAGACTCATTGGAAAAGACTGTGATGCTGGGAAAGACTGATGGCACGAGGAGAAGGGGGCAACAGAGGATGAAATGGTTGGATGGCATCACTGACTCAATGGATATGAGTTTGAGCAAATGCCAGGAAGGAGATAGTGAAGGAAAGGGAAGCCTGAGATGTTGCAGCCCATGGGGTTGCAAAGAGTCACCACTTAGTGACTGAACAACAACAACAAAATTCATCTTTAACATCTTATCTTTAGTGGTTTCCTTTCTGGGAATTTATTTTGGATCCTTTTCTGTAATTTCTTCCTGTAAATCCTCAACATACTTTGCACTTCTTTAACTGTATACTATCTTGCTAAATGTTTGTCTAATTGATCACTAGCCCTATAGATTATAATTTAATTGGGTGTAGGGAGGGAATACGTTTCAATTTATGTATTGGAGAAGGAAATGGCAACCCACTCCAATATTCTTGCCTGGAGAATCCCACAGACAGAGGAGGTTGGTAGGCTATATAGTCCATGGGGTCACAAAGAGTCAGACATGACTAAGTGACTAACACACACATGTATTTTATACTGGTCCTTTGAATATAGGAGTAACAGCAGTGATAAATAAGTGATTTATTAATTTGAATTAAAATCACTTTAAGCAGATATGATAACATACAGAATATTTTTCTAACACAATAAAATAGAGTTGATGCCAGTTATCACAGAGAGGATGGGGGTTCTATCCCACATGTGTGCTTACAGAAATGGACCATCAACTTTTCTGTCTCAGGAAGTATGACTGCTCCCCTAGAGCATCCTCTGAACTTGAAGGTGAGCTGCTGGTCCTAAGTTGAATGCAGAGGGAAAGTAACCAGGTAATCAAGGAAATCTATGACCTCTACTGGAAAATAGCTTCCACAGTACATGTACTCCTTCTTGCCCAGGGGAGAATTATTTACAAATACAAAGGACTGTCGGCTTCTACTCTTTAATATGAAACTTCCTGCTAATACAATGTGAAGGCTTTAAGCCATAATGTTTAGAAAAGGTCCAAATTGTGAAGCTCTTAGGTTCTCATTAGAATGGTAACCTGACAATATTGCACATTTTTCATAGAATAAAACAACGTCAGAAAGTTTATCCAGATATCGAAAGACAATATATGTGTACAATTTGGATGAGTTAACATCATAATGAAAGCCTTCACTTTTGCATTTCCTGGCTTTTGTGTGTCATTATTATTATTTATGATTTGAATGCTGGCAGCCAATTCAGCATTGCATAAGCCACAGAGTAAGCAGAGCTTCCGCCTTGGGGCTTATTGAATGAACAGCACAGGCAAAATATCTCATATTAAAACTCTCCAGAGGTAGCTGACTCTCAAAGGTGCAAGGAGCTTTGTCATTAAGACACTTGTCCCTTTTCTTTATCCTTTTTGACCATTTAGCTTAATTTGTGCACCCCTTTGTTTGAAGAAGATCACTGAAACAATTCGAGAAGATGTTAATTTTTCCTAAAAAGGAGTTGGCTGGTCTGGTGTTTCAATGTTGCACATTTGTCTCTGCATTTTTTTTTTTAAGAATGTTGCACATTTGAAAGCAAATGGGTGAAGAAGTGAAAAAAAAATGACTATGAGAGTTAAAGTTCATGTCCCTCTGTACTTTGGCACATGCAAGAACTTATGTTTATATTGTCCCTTCCTCCCTGACCTTCAGATCAAGTCTCTACCACTGAGAAGTCTTCCTTGATCTCTTATAAGTCACACCTATTGAAATTGTTTAATCTCCCACCTGACTCTGTACTCCCTGAGTACAGGGAGAGTGTTTTATTAGACATGTGTCACCAGCATCTAGCACTGAGCACTTGACAACTATGTATAAATAAAAAACAAGAAAGGGCTGAGTCCTTTCTATACAGCCAATAAAGAAGATGTGGTACATAAATACAGTAGAATATTACTCAACCACTAAAAGGAACAAAATAGGGTCATTTGTAGAGACGAAGATGGAACTAGAAACTGTCATACAGAATGAAGTAAGTCAGAAGGAGAAAAACAAATATTGCATATTGATGCATATATGTGAAATCTAGGAAAATGGTACAGATGGACCTATTTCCAAGTTGGAATAGAAATGCAGACATAGAGAGCAGAACTGTGGACACAGAGGGGCAGGGGAAGAGGGGGACAAATTGGGATATTGGGATTAATACATATAAATGACTGTGTAAAATAGATAGCTAGGGAGAAGCTTGCATAGCACAGGAAGCCCAGTCCAAGGCACTGTGATGACGCAGGGGGTTGGGATGGTGAGGGTGGTGGGAGGAAGGTCCAAGAGGGAGGGTATATATAAATATAGATATAAATATATATATATGCATATAGCTGATTCACTTCATTATACAGCAGAAACTAACACAGCATTGTAAGGCAATTACATTCCAATTAAAAAATAAAATGATACGACTAGTGAAATTTCTGCCCTTCTATTCAAACTCTTAATCATGATTATGAATACTTTCTAACCCCTTAAGTAATCTTGCAAATCATTTATACACTAGCCTAATGACCAAGGGCTTCCCTGAAGGCTCAGTGGTAAAGAATCCGCCTGCCAGTGCAGGAGATGTTAGTTCTATTCCTAGTCACGAAGATTTTCTAGAGGAGAAAATGGCAACCCACTCCAGTATTTTTGACTGAGAAAACCTAAGGACAGCAGAGCCTGTCAGGCTACAGTCCATGGGGTTGCAAAAGAGTCAGACAAGACTCAGCAGCTAAGTAACAACAACTATTGACTAAATGTATCATGGTCAAACTGCTTATTGTTTGATTAACCTTCCTTCCAATAAACCAAACCTATTATGGGTTTACTATTTGGAGACCTGGGTTCGATCCCTGGGTTGGGAAGATCCCTTGGAGAAGGGAATGGCAACCCACTCCAGTATTCTTGCCTGGAGAATCCCATGGACATAGGAGCCTGGTGGGATACAGTTCACAGGGTTGCAGAGTTGGACATGACTGAGCGACTAACACATACATATTATTGGTTTAGAGGTACTTTGCTTTCTTCAGAAATCTGTAATTTCCTAGGACATAGCTGTGTCTCTTCTTCACTCACCAATCCTGTCACATACCTTCAATCTTTTCTAATTCAGCACTCAAGACTTTGCTTGATAGTAGTTTCTTCGCTGTATCCTTTGTTTTACTCCTGAAACTCCTATTACATAGACATTGAATTTCTCACCTTCTCCTCCCTAATTTTTATCTTTTCTGTCATGATTGTCCCTGATTTACCTTTCTGTTCCAGGTTCAGAGATAAATTTTCAAGTTAGTATTATTATTCACTAGTTGTTCTTTTTCATATCCATTCTGATGTTTACTGCCTTTTTATTGACTTTTTTAAAATTTATTTTTAATTGGATGAAAATCGCTTTACAATGCTGTGTTAGTTTCTGCTGTACAACAACATAAATCAGCCATAATTATACCTGTATCACCTCCCTCTTGAGCATCCCTCCCCTCTCCCCATCCTTCCCCGCCCTCCATTCCACCACTCATCACAGAGTGCTGGGCTGGGCTCTCTGTGTTATATAGCAACTTCTCACCATCTATCTATTTTGCACATGGTAGTGTATATATGTCTATGAACATTTCTTTATTAAAGCAAATGGCTGAAGAACCTGAAAATGCAGTTAATGATACAAAGACCTCAATTATTAACCATTTAATGTACCCATGTACCTATTACCTTATCTTCCACCCTGTGGATGACCATTTGAGAGTCCATGAAAATATTTTAAGTCACTTCAGTGTTTAAATGGCACTTATTTTTATTTTGTATTGGGTGGTTGTTGTTCTTTAGTCGCTAAGTTATGTCCGACTCTTTGTGACCTCATGGACTGCAGCATGTCAGGCTTTCCTGCTCTTCACTGACTCCTGGAGTTTGCTCAAATTCATGTCCATTGAGTTGGTGATGCCATCTAACTATCTCATCCTCTGCTGCCTTCTCCTTCTTTAGCAGAATCCAATTATATTATTAAGTATTGATAACTTATCTCAATTTGTGTCTTGTAACTCTTCCAGAAGTTGTGGTTGGGTATCAGAAATACATAGTATTATTTATGCTCTGAGGTAGTTGATAACCTTTAAATTTTACACTAAAACGTAAGGTAACACTTATGATTTGGGAAGCCTAAGATATGCTTCATGATGGGTGAACATCCACAGAGACTGTTGGAAGTATGAAATGGCCCCAGGGAAGCATATGAATCTGTTGTCTTTTGGGAATGATGACATTTGCCCTGGAACAGAACCAAAGAGAAGTAATCTGGACTGAATGTTAGAGCCCAGTTAGAATCCTGGCTTTGCCTCTCTGTCTGGGTGACTTCATTTTATCTGCCTATGAAATAGAGAGCATAATGCTGACCTAATTGGGTAATTATGAAAATTAAACAAGATGGCACGCCCTTCAAAGTAACCTGTGATCTAAGAAGTACATTCTGTAATCTTGATAAAATTCCTCCTCCTCTTTTAACCACTCAAATTAGCTTTTATGAATGATTCTAAGTTAGAAACAGAAACAAAAGAACCCAGATATCTTCTTCTTCGGACTGTCAATATTAAGTCCAAATTAAACTTCTCTGCTTAGAAATAACTCTTTAAAAGATAAATCGATAAATATATAGTATAAGCTGAACACATATGCCAGGTACATGTGGCTTTTTTTAGAGGGCCAGATAATACAGATTTTAGGTTTTGTGGGACATACAGTCTCTGTAATGACTATTCATCTTTGCTGTTAGGTCATGAAAATGGTCACAGACAATATGGAAACATATAACTTTGACTGTTCTTCAATAAGACTTTATTTAAAGGAAAACAAACAGATGGCAGGCCAGATGTGGCTGGCAGAACAGAGTTTGTTGGCTCCTGTCCTAAGTAGTACTGAGATGAAGAAGACGACATCTGTGACTTCATGGAACTTATAGTCTAGTCGGGACAATAATGAATCAACAGATAAAAACACACCATAAAATGGCAGATGGGATGAAAGGGTCACAAAGCATACGAAAAGCAGAACTAGAGAATCAATAGTAATGGTGGCGGAGGGAAAGGCTATTTAGATAGGGTAGTCAGAGAAAGTCTCTGAAAAATGATTAAGAATACATGGGTAAAGTGAAGGAGCAATACCATGTCTATATGTTGAAAAGAGATTCAAGGAAAAAACTGCAGATACAAAAGCTGTGACATAGTATAGCAGTTTGAATAGTGGCTCTCCAAAAGGTGGCTTAGTTGGTAAAGATTCAGTCTGCCAATGCAGGAGACCTGGGGTCGATCTCTGGGTCAGGAAGAACTCCTGGAGAAGGAAATGGCAACCTACTCCAGCATTCTTGCCTGGGAAATTCCATGGACAGAGGAGCCTGGCAGGTACAGTCTATGGGGTCACAAAGAGTTAGACACAACTGAGTGATGAAACCACCAAAAGATATGTCCACCAAGAATCTTGCAACATGACCTTACTTGGAGTAAGGGTCTTTGCAGGTGAAAGTAACTAAGGAATCTTGAGATTACCCTGGGTTAAGGTGGACCATAAATCCCATGACAAAGAGAAGAAAAGGGGAAATATTCACAGAGAGAAAAGGGGAAAAGGTTATGAGAAACAACAATAGAGACTGGAGTTATGCAACTACATTCCAAGGGATGCCAGCATTCACCAGCAGCGAGGAGAGGTAGGGAACGGATTTCCCCTTCACTGGGGAAGGAAGAAATCAAGAAAGCACAACTCTGCTACATCTTGATTTCTCTGCATAACTGTGAGAGGACACATTTCTGTTATTTTAAGCCCCCTACTTCATAGAAATTTGTTAACGCAGCCCCAGGAAACTAATACAGATGGAAATACTCTTGATATGTTCCAGGAATAGCAAAACCAGTGTGGCTAGAGCCAAGAGGGCAAAGACAAAAGAGGTAATCAGGGCAGATATTCCCAGCTGGCGTTAGTGGTAAAGAACCTGCCTGCCAATGTAGGAGACATGAGATTCGGGTTCCATCTCTGGGCCAGGAAGATTCCCCCAGAGGAGGGCATGGCAACCCACTCCAATATTCTTGCCTGAAGAATCCCATGGACAGAGAAGCCTGGTGGGCTACAGTCCAGTTCAGTTCAGTTCAGTTGCTCAGTTGTGTCCAACTCTTTGTGACCCCATGGACTGCAGCATGCCAGGCTTCCCTGTCTATCACCAACTCCAGGAGCTTACTCAAATCCATGTCCATCGAGATGGTAATGCCATCCAACCATCTCACCCTCTGTCGTCCCCTTCTCCTCCCACCTTCAATCTTTCCCAGGATCAGGGTCTTTTCAAATGAGTCAGTTCTTTGCATCAGGTGGCCAAAGTATTGGAGTTTCAGCTTTAGCATCAGTCCTTCCAACGAATACTCAGGACTGATTTCCTTTAGGATGGACTGGTTGGATCTCCTTGCGGTCCAAGGGATTCTCAAGAGTCTACTCCAACACCACAGTCCAAAAGCATCAATTCTTCGGCACTCAGCTTTCTTTATAGTCCAACTCTCAAATCCATACATGACTACTGGAAAAACCATAGCTTTGACTAGATGGACCTTTGTTGGCAAAGTAGACTCTGCTTTTTAATATGCTGTCTAGGTTTGTCATAAGTTTTCTTCCAAGGAGCAAGCAGCTTTTAATTTCATGTCTGCAGTCACCATCTGCAATGATTTTGGAGCCCCAAAAAATAGTCTGTCACTGTTTCCATTTTTTCCCCATCTATTTGCCATGCAGTGATGGGACCGGATGCCATGATCTTAGTTCTCTGAATGTTGAATTTTAAGCCAACTTTTTCCTTTCCTCTTTCACTTGCATCAAGAAGCTCTTTAGTTCTTCTTCACTTTCTGCCATAAGGGTGGTGTCATCTGAATATCTGAAGTTATTGATATTTCTTCCAGCAACCTTGATTCCAGATTGTGCTCCATCCAACCCAGCATTTCTCATGATGTACTCTGCATATAAGTTAAATAAGCAGGGTGACAATATGCAGCCTTGATGTACTCCTTTCTTGGTTTGGAACCAGTCTGTTGTTCCATGTCCAGATCTAACTGTTGCTTCCTGACCTGCGTACATATTTCTCAGGAGGCAGATCAGATGGTCTGGTATTCCTGTCTCTTGAAGAATTTTCCACAGTTTGTTGTGATGCACACAGTCAAAGGCTTTGGCCTTTGAAATAAAGCAGAAGTAGATGTTTTTCTGGAAGTCTCTTGCTTTTTTGATGATCCAACAGATGTTGGCAATTTGATCTTTGGTTCCTCTGCCTTTTCTAAATCCAGCTTGAACATTTGGAAGTTCACAGTTCACATACTGTTGAAGCCAGGCTTGGAGAATTTTGAGCATTACTTTGCTAGCATGTGAGATGAGTGCAACTGTGCAGTATTTTGAACATTCTTTGGCATTGCCTTTCTTTGGGATTGGAATGAAAACTGACCTTTTCCAGTCCTGTGGCCACTGCTGAGTTTTCCAAATTTGCTGGCATACTGAGTGCAGCACTTTAATAGCATCACCTAAGTCCATAGGCTTGCAAAGAGTCAGACATGACTGAAGCAACTTAGTATGCAAGCACATTGAAAATATTTAATGACTGACCTGACAAGGGCATCCACCAATCAGAACAGACTCCAGTTAATAAGCCCTGCCAGTACCAACTGACATTTTCAGGCTGAGAAGACTGGAGAAAAGATTTGCAGTCTGTGGAAGGAAGTCTAACGTTTATTTTGAGAGTGTGTGTGTGCATGTGCTCAGCTGTATCTCTTTGTGACCCCAGTGGACTATAGCCCACCAGGCTCGTCTGTTCATGGGATTCTCCAGGCAAGAATACTGGAGTGGGTTGCCATTCCTACTTCAAGGGGTCTTCTTCGTCCAGAGATCGAACCCATGTCTCTTGCATCTCCTGTCTTAAATTGCAAGGTTCTGAGCATGGGAGGGACATGATTTGAAGTCTGACTTTAAAAGGATCATTCTGGATGCTCCGTGAGGGACTTGCCTGGTGGCCCAGTGGTAAAGTATCCACCTTACAATGCAGGGGTTCGATCCTTATTCAGGAGACTAAGATCCCACTTGCCACAGGGCAGCTAAGCCCATGTGCCACAACCAGAGAAGCCCGTGCATAGAATTGAAGAGCCCATGCACCGCAAGGAAGGCCCAGAACAGCCCCCAGAACAGCCCCCAAAACATGTTCTGAAAAAATGACTGTAGCAGAAGGGCCAGAGATGAAGGGGGACAGACAGCTCTTGCAGGAGCCTGGTCATCAGAGGGTGATCACCTGACTCAGGGCTGCCACACAAGATTCTGCAGGTTCTGCACAGCACAGCCATTGGGTGTGCTGTGAATGGGTGCCATTCACAGTGTGAACATCATAATCTTCTATGTTTACTATAGTAGCTCTTCAGCAGACAGGGGAAGACGTTTCTTGTTTGGAGAAAAATAGGTACAGAATAGCAATTTTCCAAAAGATGGCTGTGTCTTGAGAAAGGGATGCCTTTCAAAAATTTGCACGAAGGCTACTGATACTTGGTCCCTGGGGTAGTGGTGAGGAGGTACCGAGTACGTGCATAGTCACCGAGTCATGCCCAGCTCTTTGTGACTCTTCTGGCCCACCAGGCTCCTCTGTCCATGGGATTCTTCAGGCAAGAATACTGGAGTGCAGTGCCATTTTCCTTCTCCAGAGGATCTTTTCAAGCCAGGGATCGAACCCTCGTGTCTCCTGTGTCTCCTGCTTTGCAGGTGGATTCTTTACTCAACAAGCCATTGGAGAAGCCCAAGAAGGTACCGAAAAAAGGTTAAAAAGCTGATTATGGAGGCAGAATTGGTGGAATAACTACCATTCTGAGTGAGAGACAGAAGAGTCAAGAATGTTTCATTACTTTTTTGATTTGAGTCACTGTGTGACATCGTTTACTAAGATGGGGCAAATGGAATAATACCCATCTGGTGTGTCTGTGTGGAGTAGTGATGGATTCAAAGGTTACGTCTTTCCTATTTCCTTTGAGATACCTGTTAAACATCCAAGTAGAGAGTCTGAGTAGAAAGCTGCCTATACTAAATAGGGGTTACTTTCTAATCAACTCTTTTCTAGCATTAATGTATCTTAAACTAACGTAATAAATTGTCATTATATTTCCCTCTGTGTAAAGTTGATTGGATGGATCAGATGTGGATCCAACACCTAAATTAAAAATAAAAGTAATGTTCAAAAGGTGCTTGGAATTGAGTGTGATTATCCAGTAAAATTTATAGTGGATGAACCACATCTGGGCCTAGAGCCAAGTCACCGCTGTGCCTTTTATCACTGGCTTGTGTGGCTCAGGGCTGCCTTCATTGACTTTGGGCATTAGAAAGTCTCTGTGGACATTAAAGTCAAGTAATCTTTAACAGTAGGGGTTTAATGAGTTGTTTTAGCATTGGATGGTAAGTTCTTCAAATTCATAATTCCACTTCATACTGCCTTTTTAATCCAACACCATCTTCACTGAAATGCAATGTCTGAAAGAATCTCCCAGAGAAAATTGCTTATTATTCCTCTGACCAAAGAGTCTCAGAAAATTTATTTACCTTGAATATAATGACTTTAATCAACCGTAGGTCAAGTTGGATGTTAATAGAAAGAGGAACTTTTAAAAACAATTATTTTTGTAAGGCTTGTAGAAAATGAAGCATGCCACGTAACTGTATCATGGGTAAAATCTGAACCTGTTTCTACTGGAAGAAAAGCATTAGGTTTTTGCTTTGCCTTTTCCTCATCCCCTAGACTCTCCTCAGCAAAGTCTTCTCAATGAATGCACAGCCCAGGAAAAGGCATTTTTCCAACACTTCCCACAGGCTTGTGACACGGTAATTCTAGGGTTTGGAAAATTAATGTCAGTTTTGACACCAATGCTATCTTGAAGTTCCCAAATGTATCAGTCTATTAAATAGGCTTTGGCTGCCATAGAGTAAATATAAAAGTGTCTCTGGGGAGATTGAGTCATTTTTACTGGTGGAGGGGGGTGGATCTCTACATCTATATCTTTATTTTTATGTTTTCATCAAAGCTTAGAGACACTGACAGGTAAATTCTTTATAGAAAGTATGATAAATGCTGGCTTTCCCCTTAAAACTAAGCAACAAAAAATACCCTATAAATCCTGAAACCTTTCTTTTTCAAGCAGACTGTCACAGATATGCCCACTCATCAGTGAGTTGACTAAGTTGGTGACAAGATCTTGGGATGCAGGATGCTGAGGTGGCATCAAGGGACCTGGCTGGTGGTGATCCGGGTCTCTATGAAGATTGTCAACATGAGTTTGAGCAAGTTCTGTAATCTCTCTGAACCTCAGTTTCCTCATCAGCAAAATGGAGACTATTGTAAAGATTAAATGAGAAAATGCACTTGAAAGTGCACTAACTCAAAGACAGAACTCTTTCCTGTCTCTTTTTGCTCTAAGTAAGAGTAAGTGAGCAGGAATAGAACTATTAATATTAGAAAAAGGCAGCCACTAAGTGGGAGCTAGAGGATAGAGCTGAGGCATCCAGCAGATTGAAGTCTCAGGTCTGGATTTTTAAAAAGTGTCAAAGGTAGCCATGAAACCTGGAATTATTAGTTGAATGGAATTCTGAAAATAAAAGCAAGCTATATACAAAAGTGATTTAAAGGCGGAGGAAATAAAATAGCTACAAGATATCAACTATCTCCTGCCCCATGAAAAATACATTTTATTTAAGGAATTAAATGCATATGTGACTACTTTGGACTTCCCAGGCGGCACCAGTGGTAAAGAATCCACCTGCCAATGCAGGAGATATAAGAGATGCGGGTTCGATCTCTGGGTTGGGAAGACCCCCTGAAGGAGGAAATGGCAACCCATTCCAGCATTTTAGTGTAAAGATTTCTAGGTGTAGTTTTTCCTTTTCATGGATCTTTACTAATTTTATGATCCACAGCAACATGAAGTGAGTTGGAACCCTGGACCACTCTTATCTAGTCCCTGATTCCAGATTCACTGCCTTCTCATTGCCAACTGACCAAGAACCGACTCACCACATGGGAAGAACCACCTGTTTAGTGAGATGCAGGTGTCATTCCTTCGGTTGCAATGGAATGATCTGGCTCTGCTGGAGTCATTCCAGGTGGCTCTCTGAATCACTTGATTTGATGTCATATTTGGAGCAGTGCAGAATCCCCACAAGGAGGAAAAGATCACTGTGCTGAGTGGTCTGCTGAGATTCTAATGGGATCCAGTCCATGGCAGAGGCCTGGGGAGATTTTTCCCAGCAGGCTGCTGCATGTCTTGTTTGACTCCACATTTCCATCACTAAACCTATTCCCATACATTTTGAGTATACCGAAGTCTACTCTTATTAATGATTAATGGGAAATACCACTTTTAAATGGCCCATGTCTCATCCTCCAATTTCCCTCCTGCAAAGCAAAGGATATCAAATGCTGTAAGTGAACAGAGATGGTGTTCCCATATCTTTTGCAGAAATGTTTAGAATGAGATAAGCAACAGACTGTCAGTGATAAATCACTCAAAAATAGAAATTCATACCCATAAATCCAGCACAGTACGGAACTAGAAACTGTGAATGAGAAGGTGACAAAATAAGAACAATTTATCCCATTTTGTAAAATACAGAGGAATAGTAAAAAGCATATTCTCAGGCTATCAGATATGATGGAAATCTGTTCTTTTAAAAGTGGACCCCCCAAGAAAGCTTTCACAGAACATCACAGCAGACATAGTTTTGTATTACGCACATTTCTGTAAAAACAAGTAAAGTATGCACTACAAAATAATCCAAATTTTAAACACCTTGTACAATGTAAAGTTTCATAGGAGAGACAATGTCAAATCAAATTAGTAGCAAACATATTTCTTATGAAGTGAATGCCTGTTATATAATATTTTCTATTGGTTCTTAGATATTACTACTTGGTCTGATAAATAATGCAGTCTTCTATCTGCTTATAAAAGCTCTTTAGACAGGTGTCACTTCTGAATCAGCAACTTCTCGTTCCTTTTCTGATATGCATTATTCCACACAAAGATTTCTCAAGATAGACTAAAAAAATCTTATGTCCTACTTAACGAGGAGAATTCTGGCTTGTGAACTAAAAGTAGATGGAAACTGAATATATTAAGGAACACCCATTCATTAACATTTTACTCCAACTATAATCTTCTATTATCTGAAAAAAAAAATATATATATAAAACACACACAGTGCAGCAGGAATCTATTGAAATTTCTAATGCATCTGATGCAAAAGTATTATTGTGCAGTTTAAAAGCTAAATCTTTTTACTTTAATCCTAAGTAAACCACTGATATCTTCTGAAAACAAGCAACTGTCAGCAAGGCGTTTATCAAAGGACAGGTCAAATCTCACTATTGATTCTCGTAGCTTATGTGACACAGAAGGACTAAAGCAGGGCTTAAAATCAATCTTTCTGTTGCTCTCTCTGAATCAGATACCATATTCTTTTCTATGGAGACATAATATCTTTGGTACAGTGACCTAGCATTGTGAGAACTGAGAAGTACAGAAACCCTTGGGCAGAAAGTACTGTGAACTACAGAAACCCTTGGACACGGGCACTCCATTCAAACTCCTGCCCTGAGACACTTGACCAAGCTTGAGTAGGGCTTCTCCCAGCCCAAGGTGGCATCCCTGGATGACTCAGACCCCTTGTGACTCCCTGCCTTGAAAAGCTCAAGGCTGTCAAAAGGATTTACTGTTTCTTCTAGCAACAACCTGGGACTAAGACCCTGACCTCCTTTTCTCACAGTACTTATTAAAAAGGACTTAAAATTGTGAATCTTTCCTCTGTTTCTCTGAGATGCAGATGTACCTTCTACAAATCAAGAGCATCTTTCTCTCCATGATCTGAATTCCTTCGAAATGTAATCCTTAGGAAGTTTGGGAGAAGTAGGAGAATAGAATCTTATCTTTTTTTAAAAAAAATTTATTAATTTGGCTGCACTGTATCTTAATTGCAGCAAGTGGGGTCTTTAGCCGCAGCATGTGGAATCTAATTCCCTGACCGGGGACTGAACTTGGGTCCCCTGCATTGGGAGTGCAGAGTCTTAGCCACTGGACCATCAGAGAAGTCCCTAGGAGGACAGAATCCTAACTCTGACTCTCCTGGAGCTTTTCGCTTCATTCTCCCTTTAAAATGCCCTGTTATCTCTTTGCATTTCCCAATTCTGAAAGAAGCCGGCAGTTAGTGAATAAAATCTGTTTTCGTCATTGTAACTCATGTCCAGCTTTATCTGACAGCACCAAGTCCTTGCTTTTTCATTGAAATATGTAATTTCATTGAAATGTCATTGAAGATATCTTTGGGTAAGGATCTAAAGAACTGTAAAGAATGTGTGCCTTTTTAAAGCAAAGTGAAGACTAGTGTGTTTGTTGATATTGAATTGATTTTTAAATGTCTCTTAATTTCCTTGGCACTGAAAAAGTCCTAACTCGATGAGGGCGATTTTTTAAAAAGAGGGAAAGTAGAGTTACCAATGACCCAGACAGTTAAGAATCCAAATAGGAGGAATTCATCCAGAAATGGCAACACAGCCAGTAAAAGGAAGGCAGTTTCCTCATGTTCTCCATCAGTAGACAGTGCTGGGCTGGGAGGCAGAGTTGGCGTTTGTAACAGAGTTTGCTTTGCCACCATAGTTTTTATTTTAAGACATGGGAGATTCTCTTCATGCTGCCAGTCCCTCGTGTATCCTGCCAACCCCCTTGCTGCAAAGAAGCACGAGGCGAGTGTGTTTACAGAGATGCAGGGCAGGTCGGGGAATTCTGGGATCCATTTTTAGTTCTTCCTTGTATTTACTGAGTGATCTTAAGGTTACTCAACCTCCTTTTGTTTTGGAATTTCAGCCAAGAAAACAGAATCATTATATCTTTTCTTAGAAGATTTCAAATGCTTTCTTATAAAAATATATTATTATTTTGTGTCTCCGTGATCTTTCTCAGAATTGAAGACTCTGTATCAGGAATTGTTGAGAGCTGTGGTAAATGGAAGAGGATGCCATTTTCCTCAACTCTTGGACTAATTTTAAAAAGTTAGCAAAAGTATATCCCCCAAACCATACATTATTAAATGGGTCCTTGGGCTTCCCTAGGACTCTAGACTCCCTAGGGCTCTGTTAGTAAAGAATCTGCTTGCAACGCAAGAGATCCAGGTTCAATCCCTGGGTTGGGAAGATGCCTTGGAGAAGGGAATGGCAATACACTCCAATACTCTTTGCCTGTAGACTCCCATGGACAGAGGAGCTAGGAAGGCTACAGTCCATGGGATCGCAAAGAGTTAGACATGACCATGTGACTAACTTTTTTTCCTTCTTTCTTTCTTTGGCCCCCTCCTTAAATTCTCCCCCTCTGTCTGTAATTTTGTCAGAACTTGGAGAACCACAACTCTCAAGTTAAAGGGAAATCATGTCAGAATGACTTTTAAAAAAAATTGTGGTGAAATACACATCACATAAAATTTATCACTTTCACCATTTTTTTTAGTATACAATTCAGAGGCATTAAGTACATTCACACTCTGGTACAACCATCACCATCTAGCCATCTCTAGAATGCTGTCATTGTCCCAGTCTGAAACTCCATTCCCATTTAACCCTAACTCCCATTTCCTTCTTCTGCCAGCCCTTGGTAATTTAAGGGAGCAAAATTTGCAACCCCAAAATGTGTCTCTTTGTAAGGAGGATTCATTTAGGTTGAATATCTTTAAGAAAAGGAAGGCTCAGAGTTTTTCTTATTACCTCCCAGGCTTCTTTGGTGGCTCAGATGGTAAAGAACCTGCCTGCAATGGAGGAGACCCAGGTTCAACCCCTGGGTTAGGAAGATCCCCTGGAGAAGGGAATGACTACCCACTCCAGTATTCTTGCCTGGAGAATTCCATGGACAGAGGAGCCTGGCAGTCCATGAGGTCTCAAAGAGTTGGACGCAACTGAGCGAATAATACTTTGACTTTCACTTCCACTCCTTCCCCCTTAACTGCCTAAAAGAATTTAGATGAACAGCCTATTTCCAGAATAGGGCTACAACAGAGATATCTACAAAGAATATGTGCTAGGTGTGGTGGGAAACACTTTATCCCCACCATAGGATCTAGAGATCAGAGTCCTCTTTGTATCTCACTGTCTCTGCTTGGTCCAGCAAACGTTTGTTTACCAAAAATTTGCTTTTCTATCTCAACTCTCTTCATCCCCTGTGAACTCCCAAGCCCCGAACTCCAACATGCTCCTTTGTCTTTAGTTGAAGATGGTATTTAAGGTTAGGGCTTCATTCATTCTGGGGAGTTACTCAGTTTCCTGGGTTTCTTCCAGGTATACATGATATTAAACTTCTATTTGATTTTCTTCTGTTAATCTGTCTCATAGCGATTCAATTCTGAGACTGGCCAGAATAACCTAGAAAAGTAGAAGGCAATTTTTTACTCCCCAACAGTATTCATCATTCTAGTTTTTGTTTTTATGAATTTGCCTACTCAAGGTACCCCATCTGAGTGGAATGGATTCATATGATATTCATCCTTTGGTTGTGTGGCTTATTTCTCACTTAGCATAATGTCCTCAAGGTCCATCTATGTTGTAGCATATGTCAAAATTTCTTCCTTTTAAGACTGAATACAAAATTACTTTTTTTAAGAGGCAGAAGTTTAAGATTATTAATGACAGGTTTTATTACAACTACTCTCAAGTATGAAAAATAAAGGGTGACTAACTAAAATTTAGATGTCACTTCTTGTTGGCACTTTCACTGGATGTGCCAAAGGGTGGGAATCTTGCCTGAATCTGAATCACCTGATTAGATGGAGTTCACTGGAGAAGAAGTAACAGATAAAAGAAGATAAGAACACCAACTGGAGAAGTCGAAAATTGCTTTTTGACCTAATTTTGGGGAAGTATAACCTCTATGTATACTTTGTAACAAACTGGTTCCAAACAGGGAAAGGAGTACGTCAAGGTCGTATATTGTCACCCTGCTTATTAAGCTTATATGCAGAATATATCATGCGAAATGCTGGGTTGGATGAACTCCAAGGTGGAATCAAGATTGCTGGGAGAAATATCAATAACCTCAGATACGCAGATAATATCACCCTTATGGCAGAAAGTGAAGAAGAACTAAAGAGCCTCTTGATGAAAGTGAAACAGGAAAGTGAAAAAGCTGGCTTAAAACTCAACATTCAGAAAACTAAGATCATGGCATCCGGTTTTCAGTGTTTTGAAAGAATTCAGTTCTGAGGGATTATCACTGTATTTCCCCATAAGAAATAAGGACTTGAGGAAAAATATTTATATCTTAACTAGATTTCTTGCAATATATGAATTATAAAACATTAAGCACTAAATATAAACCAAAAATGGAAACACATTCAAATAGCAATATTAATGTACATATATTATAATGTATATATTATGTATATGTATATATATTATGCATATGTATATTATTATGTATATATATTATTACATCTTCCTGATCCAGGGATCGAAGTTGGATCTCCTGCATTGCAGGTGGATTCTTTATCAGCTGAGTTACCAGGGAAGACTTTACAATAAATTAAACATATATATTTGAATATACAGTGCTACTTGAATATAAAAATATTTCTGATATATCTGTATCATATTATGCTAAGTTTATATATACCTAGAAAAATATATATCTAGAAAATTGATTCACACCTCAAAAACACTCCCTAACTCAACCTAGTAGATCTTTTATCTATTTGAAAATGAAGGTGAAAAATTCTGCTGTTAACTTTAATGAAAAAGCTAAAGAAGAGAAAAAGATAACAATTATTGACATTCCAGTGGCTGGTGGCCTAATGTACCAATTTGTAGTCTGTGAGACAGGACATGTATTGAATACCAATGATAAGTTGGAAAGACCCATCAATGCTCTGTCATCTACTTATCAAGATGATGATTGTTGATGGATCAGCATCTAAAATTGATAAAGGCAGGAAACTGATATTTCCATTTGGAGATTTATCTTCAAGTAGGCGTGGTTCAATTCATGAGTGTTTAAAGCTGGCAAGTGGAAGCATCAGAACATAATCTGCTTCCATTTAGAGATCACCAGGCAATTTAGCTGCTAGAATGTAGAGCAATCCTGAGTCCCATCTGAAGCTCCAGCTGAGCAGGCCACCCATAAGTTACCCTAAAATAGGAGCCCAGAAGTTTTGATATCACTAACAGCCAAGCCAAGTGAATCAAAGTGAACTATATATAATACTTTCTCTGGGGATGCCTTCAGCCATAGAGGAAGATGGCAGCTTTGTTACTAGGCTTTGCTAAGATATAACTGATGTGAGATATATATATATATAAAACCATGCATGTGATAGCAGAAAATGCACTACTGCTGTCTTGGAGTTGCTGCTATGAAGAGTCCAGGAGCAGCTTGAAGCTCCTTCAAATGGGACATATTTCAACCATGGGACATACAATCTATGAGAAGGCTTCTGTAAAGTGGCATGGGGCAGAGATCTGGAATATATACTTAGTATATGCGTGCATGCTCAGTTGCTCAGTCATTTCAGACTCTTTGTGACCCTATGGACTGTAGCCTTCCAGGCTCCTCAGTCCACGGGATTCTTCAGGGAAGAAAACTGGAGTGGGATGCCATGCACTCCTCCACGGGAATGCTGTGACTCATTATATTTCATAGAGATCACAAATATAATTTTTCTAACTTTTAATAAAATGAGTCTGTAGGAAGTCCTGGCACCATCAACTTTTCTTTTTTAATGTGTTTTTATTTATTTATTATTATTTTAAAAATTATTTATTTTGGCTGCACTGGTATTCACTGCCGCACAAACTCAGTTGTTGCGGCACATGGGCTTAGTTGTGGCTTCTGGGATCTTAGTTCCCTGACCAGAGACTGAACCCTGACCCCCTGCATTGGGAGCACAGAGTCTTAGTAGAGTCCCGAGTCTTCCCTTGGGACCACCAGGGAAGTCCCACCATCTGCTTTTCTCCACTGCATCTGGGGCATTCCTGTCTCAATCCCTTTGGCTTGCCTAATAGGGGCACCGACAAGACTATTCCTGAGCTTGGGGTCGGCTGACCTGGATTTCAGTCTTGATTTTCACTTCTTTTGGTCAAGCCATTTAACTCCTCAAGATATCAGTCTTTTTATTTGTAAAGCAAGACCTGATGAGATAATGTAAATAGACAGTTTAGGGAGAGGGTTCCTGGCATGTAGACAATTCTCAACAAATCTTGATTGAATTGTGAGCCAAGACAGCTAGAGATCCAAACAAAATGCTTGACACACATTTAAATGGCATTTAATAGATGGCAATTACTATCTACTTTATATCCAGAGTACTCTGAGTAAGATTCTACTCAAAGGCTACATTTATGTTCTGTAGACAAATGTGTGCAGTTTTTAATATGACAGATCCAATTTGGCAAAGCTTGTTCTAATGCTGTAGAAGCAATGACATCATTATGTTTGGGGTTGGGTATGTGGCATCACCATATTACATTGCAAGATGAATAAAATTTTCATCCCTTGTTTCTTTCCCTTGTGTTGAAAAGACTTCAACCTGTCCCATCAAGACTGGCTGAACTGTGACTAAATGGTGTTGGACAGAAATTGGGTAAGTAACCAGTTAATATTATCAAGCAGTATAATTCACAGCAAAACAAAATAAAACCAAACAAACAACAACAACAACAAAAAACCAGAACAAAGCAAAGAGATATTTGTTCTGCTCAGAGCAAAGAGAAATTTTTCCATCAGGTGTAGTTTCCTTTGCTCATCCAGAAGTCCACTCGTCTTCAAAAATCAGTACCCTATAGGAAGTGTCTAGCGCCTTTACACTTTCCCATTAGGGGTTCATGGCATTAAAGAGTATTTTCCAGAAGAGAAAAATCTAGCAGTGATCAAAAGTGACATAAATTCAGAAGGAAAAGATGAGTGAGCCTCAAAAACGTGCACTGTATTCTCATCAAAAGGCAGACCAACACATCTTAGAGTGAACGGTCATGTTCAATTCCAGATAGTATTCATCTGAAGAGAAGGGGGGTGTGGGATTTTAAAAAACCAAGATCTAATATGGTTGGCATGGTTACAGTACACCATAATTAAAGTTCTGGTATGAATTATTATTTTAAGGGCATGGAAATATTTGGTTCATGTACAGCGCAAAATCCACTTTCAAAGAACATAACATTTTACACACAAATTTAGATGGCTGATCAATATGTTATCATTATTTATTCACTGCACACACATTGCAATGAATGAAGGGCCATTCTTTCCCCAGATGTTCAAGCAATATAAACTACTGAGCCTATAATGGTTAATTCCTTTGAGTAGTCCCAATTCAGCCAATTTCAAAATGCTGGGAACATGAGGGAAAAGTTTGTATTTAAACTTCTTTTCTGCATATTTTTGCAGGGTTATTGTTTTCTCTGACTATGGTTGGTCTACTTACATGTTTTCTTGATAGGCCTCTGCTCAGAGCAAAGAGAAATTTTCCCATCAGATGTAGTTTCCTTTGCTCACACAGAAGTCCACTCATCTTCAAAACTCAGTTCCATAGAGGAAGTGTCTAGTGTCTTTATATTTTCCCATTAGGGATTCATAGCATTAAAGGGTATTTTCCAGAAGAGTTAAACCTAGCAATGATCAAAAGTGATACAAATTCAGAAGGAAAAGATGAGTAAGTCTCAAAAACGTGCACTGTATTCTCATCAAAAGGCAGACCAATACATCTTAGCAGAGAGAATGGCCATGCTCCACACTGCAGAGGAAGGGATCTTCCTCCCCATGGAAGATGTGAGTCATACAAGCAGGTGGACAGAAAAAAAACCTCAGGATAAATACTAAATGGTATCGGTCTAGATTAGGGAGATTTAGGGATTGATATCCAGTAGTCACATATGGATGTGAGAGCTGGGCCATACAGAAGACTGAGTGCTAAAAAATTGGTGCTTTCAAACTGTGGTGTTGGAGAAGACTCTTTAGAGCCCCTTGGATGGCAAGAAGATCAAACCAATCAATCCTAAAGGAAATCAACCTCAATACTCATTGGAAGGACTGGTGCTGAAGCTGAAGCTCCAATACTTTGGCCACGTCATGGGAACAGCTGACTCATTGGAAAAGACCCTGATGCTAGGCAAGTTTGAGGGCAGGAGGAGAAGGGGATGACAGAGGATGAAATGGTTAGATGGCATCACTGATTCAATGGATATGAACTGGGAGATGGTGAGGGACAGGGAGGCCTGGTGGGCTGCAGTCCAAGGGGTAACAAAGTCAGACAGGATTTGGCGACAAACAAACACAGGGTCTAAAGTGTGCCATATAGTCACTTTTATCTTTGGATGACAAGGAAGTCGCTTGTTTCACACCTTAAATTATGTTCTAGGGGTTTCTAGCCCATCATATTCTTCCCCAATCAAACAGAAGATGCTCCATAAAAATTCTGTCCTTCCTTTTATCCTTACTGCCATCCTTCCCTTCTTTACTTCCAAAACTGAAGGTTCAAGATGTTCTGTTTACTGGCTCTGAGTGGGAAGGGTACTGTATGGTACAGGAAACACAATGAAAGCATGATCTTGAGCCAGAAGACAGAACAGCCTCTTCAAAGATGGCATATAGGAAAAGGAAAATAAAGTTCTGATAGGTTAGTTGAAATTTCATTTCCTTTTCTTGGCAGGCTCAAAAACCGTCTATCGGAAAGACAAAATTGCTATTTCTTGACAAGGCTGAAAGCTTTAAAATGTGCCTTTTTTTCCCTTCTGGTTTTAAGTTCTCTACATTCAGGCTTATTTCACATCTTATATTTTTTCAACAAAGTACTCCAAAATATGTCTCAACTCTATTGGCAAAAGTACTACACAAACCCATGCAAAAAAAAAAAAAAAAAAAAGAAAAGAAAAGAAATGTTCTCTGTGCAGAAAGGCTCTGAAGATTCCAGGATCAGGAGCAGGCTCTTATACTTTTATTTTCCTATTTTGATATCTGATTTCACAAGACAAGTGCTGCCAAGTTCTCAAAACTGGTTAAGAAAATCCCTCTGCTACTTAGGTAGGCTTTCAGGTGATGACAGATATTGCGAGTCCCTCCGTGACACCCACTGAACAGGTAAAAGATGCAGTGGACCTCAAAGCTCCCAGGTGTTAGGAAGCAGGTCATACAAGCTATTGTAGGTTTTTTTCTCGTGTGTATCAATGCCAT
This sequence comes from Muntiacus reevesi, assembly GCF_963930625.1. NCBI lineage: Eukaryota > Metazoa > Chordata > Mammalia > Artiodactyla > Cervidae > Muntiacus > Muntiacus reevesi. The sequence continues at coordinate 43,141,545 of NC_089260.1, forward strand.
TTCCCTTAACTAGACTAGAAGTTCTCTGAGTCATCACCCACCCCAATGTTTCCTTTTCAATGATGGGCTGTACCATCCAGAATAGTGGTGTTTACTAGAGATAGAAAGAGTCTTACACGTAATTTTAAGTTTTCTAATAGTCACACGTTTTTAACAACTTTTTACTTTGTACTGAGGTATAACCTACTAACAATGCCGTGACAGGTTCAGGTGAACGGTGAAGGGACTCAGTCATATACACACATGGATCCATTCTCTCACAAACTCCCCTCCCCTCCAGGCTTCCGCATGACATTGAGCAGAGGTCCATGCGCTCTACTGTTGGTTATCCGCCTTAAGTACACCAGTGTGCACATGTCTGTCCCAAACTCCCTAACTATCTCTCCCCTACAACTGATCATAAGTTGTTCTCTAAATCTTTGAATCTCTTTCTATTTTGTCAGTTTACTTATATCATTTTTTTTAGATTCCACATACCTTTAAAGGTATAAAGAAATAAGTGGAATTAATTATAATAATACATTTCATTCAAAAATATATCCAAAATGTCGTCAGTTCAATATATAATTTAATATAAATTAATGAAATTACATTTTCCTTTTTTTTTTACATAAATTTTCTAAAATCTGGCTTTTACAATTATAGTGCATCTTACTTCAGACTAGTCACCTTTCAGGCGTTCTATAGCCACATGTATCCAGAGGCTATGACACTTGATAGTACAGAGCACTCTTCCTTTTTACTTACATAACTAAATCCTACTCAATTAAACTTCAATGATCATTTAAATCCTAGGTTTTAATGCAGTCCTGTGTTCACAGTATATGATGAATAAGTAGTTGACAATTCAGTGAGTAAGTATTTCTGGCTTATGGATGCACATGTCATAGCTTCACATGAAATATCTGGCGTTATATTTAGTACTTAGCACCAGTTCAGCTCTTCACTTGTTCCAGGTGCTGCATTAAGTGTTTTTACAACACTTTTTATTAACCTTCATGATTTATTTTATTATTTTTAAAAATTTCATTATTTTATTATTATTTTATTAACCTTCATGACTAGCTTGTGAGGCCTGATTGTGCTCATTTTACAGATGAGGAAACTGAGTCATAGTTACATAGCTTGCCCAGAGTCCTCCTGTTAGTGAGAAGCAGTGTCAAGACTCAAGACCAGGCAGCCTGATCACCAAGTTCCAGTGCACACTCGCCGTCACTCTCTTGGTATACAGATGGCTCACAGAGAGCCCCAAATACTCAATTTCACTGGTTTCTAATTTTACATGGTATAGAAACAAAGGTTAAAATGACTTGATGTGGGCTTCCCTGGTGGCTCAGTGATATAGAATCCGCTTGCCAATGCAGGAGGTTTGATCCCTGACCAGGAAGATCCCACACGCTGCAGAGCCACTAAGTCGGTGCACCGCAACAATTAAGCCTGTGCTCTAAGCCCAGGAGCCACAATTACTGAGCCCATGTGCTGCAGCCATGAAGCCTGGACGCCCAAGAGCCCATGCTCTGCAATAAGAGAATCCACCATCAGTGAGAAGCCCATGCACTGCAACTAGAGAGTAGCCCCCACTCTCTGTAATTAGAGAAAAGCCTGCGCAGCAGTGAAGACCCAGCCCAGTCAAAAATGTATAAATAAAATAAAATAAGTACTGGGAGCATTTGGGCTTCCCAGGTGGCGCTAGTGGTAAAGAACTCGCCTGCCAATGCAGAAGACTTAAGAGACATGGGTTCGATCCCTGTGTCAGGAAGATCTCCTGGAGAAGGAATTGGCAACCCACTCCAGTATTCTTGCCTGGAGAACCCCATGGACAGAGAAGCCTGGTGGGCTACAGTCCATGGGGTCTCAAAGGGTCAGACACAACTGAAGCAACTTAGTGCCAGCATTGGAAACATTAGCAATGAGAATAACTAAACAAGGAGACAAGACAGCCCAGGACATCTAGAAAGTCCATTTCTTTTCCTGACATAAACAGATACAATCCATATCTCTTGAGTAGACAGTTAAGAATTAAATACATGGGTTTGATTGAACCCACCTGGGTAGTAAACAGAAAAATGAGTACATTGGAAGGTGTTCTAGAAATGGGGCTTTATGTGATGTGAAAAAAAGTATGCATCTTCCAGTAGGGAGCAATTAAATCTATTATCACCAGCAGAACCATTACAATCAAAATAATCATCCCCAAATTAAAGCATATGATGGGATGTTGATGTCTCAAAATTTTAGTTAAATAAGAAAATGTTGTTAGATTGTAAAGGGAGAATTCAAGCAAGCTCATGAATGGCATGATTACTTACATAAGGTAGCTATTATTTGATATCCTACACTTTCGCTTTCATTTTAAAAATTCTTGTAATTCTCATTGTCCCTTTAATCTCCTCCCACACCCTTTCCCCCATCCTGCCTCCCATCCACAACTCCTCTTCCAATAAGGGAACATGTATAAACAATCACTATGTAAATTTCCAACATTATAGCTGGGGAGGGCACCTAAAACCATCTTCTTTTGCTTTTATACCTTTTCTGAAGACTGGTCTTGCACTATTTGTAATATAAAACTGAATTAATTGATCCGTTTATAACAACATCATTTAAAAGACCTTGGATTTAGAAGATAAAGTTTTTCACCAAAATCATAAAGACCATTTGGTCTGTATTGAAGTCAATGACGACATAACATCAACAGTCTACACACAATTACAGTGTCCCTAACACATTTTTATCATGAGTTATTTTATGGGTTTTCTTCTATTTTTTCATCTAGCATCTTACTTTATAGAGCTTAAAAATGGAACTTTTAATGAAGTGTTTTTTTTTAATTAATGACCCTCAGGATTAATGTTCTCAGCCCACTGAGTTGAGTACTATTACAGATATCCACTGAAAGTAACACTTTCTGAAAGGCCAGGATATGATTTTCTAAAGGACTTCACTCTGATAAGACAGGATTTGGGCTCTTCATTTCCATAATACATCCTGACACCAGGTCACTGACAATCAAAGTACAACCCAGCAAAATGGAGGACAGGCCCATGGGTAAGACTTTGCTGTTCATTTTCTCACTCTTCCCTTGACTCATTTGTTCCACAGCCCATTTTAGCTCTTACTATGTGTCTGGTGCTAGAGACAGACTTGCTCCCACTATTGGAGAAGTCACTTTGTTGCAGGAGACCAATATACAAAGAGTACTCAGTATCATGTGCGTGTGTGCTTAGTCACTTCAGTCCTGTCCGACTCTTAGCAATTCCACCGGCCGTATCTCACCATTCTCCTCTATCCATGGGATTTTCCCAGCAAAAATACTGGAGTGGGTTGCCATGCCCTCCTCCAGGGGATCTTCCCGACCCATAGAACCCGTATCTCCTACATCTCCTGCATTGCAGGCAGATTTTTTACCTATGAGGCACCAGGGCAGCCCAGTCAGTATCATACTGGCAAGCAAATCCTAGAATTGGGGTTAATGATCGCCATTCATTGGACAAAGCACACATGTCTGTATTCCTCCACATCTAGCCTAACAGGCACCCCTTATCATGGGTCAGGACTACTGCCATGCCATCCCGCAGCTATAGTTCTAGACACACACAATGATACATTTGATCACCTGCTCTTGAAAAAATAATATAAAAAAAAAAAATGACATACTCATGCATATCCAATTCTGTCTTCTCTGTCATCAGCTCTCCTTCACTTGATGTTGTGGCATCTGTCTACCCTTTTAGGGGTTCCATTCCACATTTCCATGTTTAGTCTAATTCTGTTACAGGAAAACTCTGAGTGGTTCTGAACTCTGGCTGTACTCTATATTAACTTGGGGAGCTTACAAGTAGATTCATGCCAAGATCTCCCCCCGTGAAATTATGTTTCAAGTGGTCCATGCTGTGGTCCCAGCACTGACTTGCATTTTTCTTTTCTTTCAGCTTTATTGAGATATAATTGACATACAGCACCGTGTAAGTTTAAGATGTACAGTATAATGACTTGACTCATTTACATTGTGAAATGATTACCATGGTAAATTTAGTTTCTGCTGCTCCCTTGGTGATTCTAGAAAACAGCCAGGACTCTAAACGTCTACTCAGTATGAAGCCTGATGAGCCAAACTTGGATGAATTCACAGACTTTCCTTCGTATCTCTGCATAACCTTGTATAGGCAAGAATTAGTGAGCAGAGTATCTGGGGGAGAGGCAGAGGGGAAGCCAAAGGAAAGAGGCTCTGTTTGTTCAATAATAACATAAGGCAACCCTCATAGCAGGAGGAGGAGAGATCTCAAACCAAAGAAAGAAAACATTAACTACTAAGAAGTTTTAAAATAAATGACTACATGAGAGCTGGAAATGCTTTTCTGCCTGAAGGTTGAGGTGCAGGTCATCAGGAACCAAACTGGTGGACGTCTAATCAATAGATTTGGGGCCTGTTTCTTATATTTCTGGGCTCCCACTGTGAGTAGTAGAACCAACTGATGAACAGTTAGTTCTGGGTCAGAATCTGGAGTTGTGCAGCTCAAATTTCTTCTAAACAAAGACCAAGCTGGGGGAGGTCATGTTCATCATCCTCAAAGACAGAGGACCCAAAAATTCTGGCTTTCTTTGTATCATGATGAATTTATTAATCATGAAATTATCTAGAATTTTAAAGACCAGTTCCTGTTTCCAGCCTGTGCTGTCACTGGAGGTAGAAAGAAGAAGTTGCAGGAACTTCCCTGGTGGTCCAATGGTTAGGACTCGGCATTTCCACTGCAGGGCGCCCAGGTTCAATCACTGGTTGGGAAACTAAGATCCCAAAAGCCATAAGGTGTGGTCAAAAAAAAAAAGAAGGAAAGAAATAAAGGAGCTGTCTAGGTGATCATTTTGCACACTGGGCATACCTAGAACCAATCATGAGAATTCAAGCATGATACAATGACCTACGTAAGTTGGGTGACGCATATTAAAAAGCAAAGACATTACTTTGCCAACAAAGATCTGTCTAGTCAAGGCTATGGTTTTTCCAGTGGTCATGTATGGATGTGAGAGTCAGACTGTGAAGAAAGCTGAGCACTGAAGAATTGATGCTTTTGAACTGTGGTGTTGGAGAAGACTCTTGAGAGTCCCTTGGACTGCAAGGAGATCCAACCAGTCCATCCTAAAGGAGATCAGTCCTGGGTGTTCATTGGAAGGACTGATGCTGAAGCTGAAACTCCAATACTTTGGCCACCTGATGCGAAAAACTGACTCACTGGAAAAGACCCTGATGCTGGGAAAGATTGAGGGCAGGAGGAGAAGGGGACGACAGAGAATGAGATGGTTGGATGGCATCACTGACTCAATGGACATGGGTTCAGGTGGACTCCGGGAGTTGGTGATGAACAGGGAGGCCTGGCATGCTGCTGTTCATGGGGTCACAAAGAGTCAGACACAACTGAGCGACTGAACTGAACTGAACTGAAAGTTGACCTTGAAAGTACTTCCTTGGGGCATTTATCCTCTAAAGGCATGAATGGTGTTTTGATTTAGAGTTTTTCCATCTGAGGGTGGAAAATGATGTCATATAATAGGAAAAGTTCCAGGCTTTTTCACAATAACCACATGTCCAGCCTGGTCATCCAACCTCTCCAATAAAATTCCTTCAGCCATAAGATAGAAAAAACAGCATCAAAAAGCTTCTAAATTTCTTCCAGCTCTAAAAGGCTAGGAATTGATTGAAATTGGATTTTGAAGGAGTTTGGGGGAACTCCTGGCTTGTGTGTGTGTGTTCACTTAATAGAAATTAGACAATACTTAAGATTTTAAGTCTGACTTGAAAATACTTCTGTTTGGCTTACACAAGCAAACTGCACCATTAGAAATAGTCATTAAAAGAACTGAGCTTCTACAAGAGGATTTTTTGGGACTGGAAAGGAGATTGTGACATAGTTATTTTGGAGAGAGGCCAACTTGTGAAGCTTGGTGGCCAGTGCCCTTGGCGGAAATAGTTTCTAGGGATTAAAAAGCAAAAGGCATAATTTCACAGCAGTTTATTAATATTTTGCAAGTTTCCATATACCTACAGGGGAAAAGTTTTGGGTGTTTAGTTTTAGTGTAATGTCAAAGATAAAAACAGAAGGGAAGAAAAGACGAGATGACAAAAAAATAGGTTCTGACACATTTCAAATCCATAGGATATTAAATGATCCCTCACAGAATCTCTAATTGCTACCACAAAAAAAGAGTGATGATTCCAACAATGACAAATGAATTTATGGTTAATCTGTGCTAACTGCTTCCCATTCTTTTCTCCCTCAGTCTTCATAACTACACAGAGTTGGCATTATTATCATCCCATTTTACAGATGAGAACACAAGCGCCCAAGTCTCAAGGTTAATAAGAAAGAAGGAAACAGCTACTCATGACCCTTTAAGCCTTTACCTCTATTTATTCCTCATTCTGTGGCTTATTCACTTCTTCTTTTTTAAATATCTCCCCTCAATTATCTTCAAATCTGGTCTCCAGTTGGCTCTGCAACACCGAATCTACTTTGGCTCCTCACTGTTCTCATATGAGGTTGATGACAAGTATTTGGTGACTTGGAGGCTTAACAATCTTTTAGTTAACTGTTTGTCAGTGCCATTCAACAATTAAATGGAGTTTATAGGTAAAGGAGATGACAGAAGAGGGACTTGGCAAGGTGTTCCAAGACTTCCGAAGTCTAGATATTTAAAAAGTGTGTGTGTGGTTAGTCATGTCTGATTCTTTGTGACCCCATGGACTATAGCCTGCCAGGCTCCTCTGTCCATGGCATTTTCCAAGCAAGAATACTGGAGTGGGTTACCATGCCCTACTCCAGGGGATCTTCCTGACCCAGGGATTGAACCCATGTCTTTTGTATCTCCTGCATCAGCAGGTGGAGTCTGTATCACTGCACCACCTTGGAGGCCATATATGTATATAACTGAGTCACTTTGTTGCACACCAGAAACTAACATGACACTGTAAATCAACTACATTTGAATAAAGAAAAGGAAGAGAAAGGGAGGGAGAGAGAGACAGAGAAAGGAGAGAAGGACTGGAAGCTCAGCCATGGGCACTGGGGCACATCTTTGCACATGAGCATCACTAACCACACCACACACACCTCCTGCTTCTAGAGCCTTCTCTACTTCTTCCAATCTCCCAGCCTTCACACATGCTCATGATCAGCTAACAGGGATCATCTGGTAGAAAAGAGTGACGTGACTGCATCCCTCTGGATGGATTGACAGCTCTAATTTCCCTACAAAATAGATCTCTTCAGAAGGAGGAAGAAAAACTTGCTGTTTACAAAAGCAATGAGCTAAGCTGTGAAATCCCTTAGTACAACTTGCCAACTCTCTCCATGCACACGTGCTAAGTGGCTTTAGTTGTGTCTGACTGTTTGCGACCCCGTGAACTGTAGCCTGCCAGGCTCCTCTGTCCATGGGATTCTCCAGGCAAGAATAGTGGAGTGGGTTGCCATGCCCTCCTCCAGGGGATCTTCCCCACCCAGGAATAGAACCCATGCCTCCTGCACTGGCAGGTGAATTCTTACCACTAAACCCAGCTGGGAAGTCCGACTCTCTCCATAAAGGCCACTATTTACAGGAGGGCCACTCTTTGCAGTCCGGTTTAACCCAGTAATGTTACCAAACACTGGGTTACCCCAGGCTATGCTGTGCAGTAGACCACTGCATCCCCACCCGCCTTTGGTTACTGTTAGCAGAGACTGAGTCAAAGGCCTAGCATATCCATCACCTAGTGATGACAGCAGGAACACCTTAGCTCCAGAATTACTATCAACCACGTGAACCACCCCAAGAAGCATAACATCGTCATATAAAGCATGTGCTTGCTCAGCAAATGCACCTTCCAGGCAAGAGCATCAACCCTACTTCCCCTTCCAACTCAACATTGCCCATGAGACCTCCCTGTAAGGGAAGTGATTTGGTAATTAGATGAGTTTGAGCAAGCTCTGGGAGTTGGTGATGGAAAGGGAAGCCTGGCGGACTGCAGTCTATGCGGGTGCGGAGTCGGACATGACTAAGTGACTGCACCAAACTGAATTATGTCAAGCCTGAAAGACAGCAATTCAGCCTTAAGGCATGTCAGAGCTTTTCAGTGGCAGAAATGGGTCAGTACCTGATTTTTATGGATCCTTGCTCATTCTTCTTCTCTAACTCCTTTCCTTACTTTGAACAAAAAAGATCTGATCTTTCCTAATTTCAACGGTCATGACAAAGACTGTTCTGAGAGATCAAGTCAGGACTTGACTTACAGAAGGGAGAACACCGCGGTAGTAAAGGGCACTGTCTTTGGGTCAAAGAAAACTTGGTGACAGCCTCTGCCTCTGCCTCTTGGTAACTATGTGACCTCAGGCAAGGGGAGACCAGGCGATCTCTCTGGCTTGCAGATTTCTAAGACTCTGTATAACAGGGATCGTGACTTTCCCTACCATACTATTGCCTGGCTGCAGTGAAGACTGATGAAGTAAAGGCCACAAAGCTTTCAGTAAATGCTGCTGTCATGATTACAACCTGACTGAATCAGTGAAAAGGATTAGAGCACACTAGAGGAAAGCTGCATCCCTGGACTGCTCTGGTGGTCCAGGGGGTAAGAATCCACCTGCCAATGCATGGGACACAGGTTTGATCCCTGGCCCAGGATCCTACATACCGTGGAGCAACTAAGCCTGTGTGCCGCAGCTACTGAGTCTGGGCTCTAGAGCTTGAGCGCTGCAACTCCTGAGGCTCACATGCCTCTAGGCAGTATGAGAACTGTGTGCACAAAACACAATTATCTTGTGCTCTGCAGTAAGAGAAGCCACCGCAATGAGAAGCCCAACACAGCAACTCGAGAGTAGCTCCTGCTTGCCGCAACTAAAGCCCAAGCGCTGCAAACAAAGAACTAGCCCAGCCAAAAACAAGTAACTAAATTAAGTTTATTAAAGAAAAACCATATCCGTTTATTACAGATACTTGTCTGCAAATAGGTTACTAATTTAGATTAAAAAAAGTTTGCTTACTCTGAGTGCACTTAATACCTGTTAGTAATCCTTATTTGCCATAATGAGTTGAGACTTCAACCACCTCTTTTTGAGAGACCATTCCAGGATCTTCATAAATTATCCTTTTACCTTAAGCCATCAGAGATAGGTACTATGTTCCCTGTTTTACAGAGAATACTGTGTGATAGGCCTGAATTCGTGCCAAGAGTCAGGATTCGAACCCAGGTCTTCTGATCTCACTGCTGTTGTCTCAGGCTCTCTGAGTATCAGAAAACTTGCAATAGGAGCTAACGTTTACTGAGCACGTGTCTGTGCAGACACTGTCTTAATTAGATCTCCTCACAAAACACAATTATCTCTGATGGATTTCTACTGTTCCCATTTTATAGATGACAAAACTGAGGCAATAAGGAAATTAAGGCTGCATCTTCCAAATCAACAGGGCTTTCTCAAACCTGTGTTTACCAGTCAATGGTAAAGAATCTGCCTGCAAAACACTCTCTGACATAAATCACAGCAAGATCTTCTATGACCCACCTCCCAGAATATTGGAAATAAAAGCAAAAATAAACAAATGGGACCTAATGAAAATTAAAAGCTTTTGCACAACAAAGGAAACTATAAGTAAGGTGAAAAGACAGCCCTCAGATTGGGAGAAAATAATAGCAAATGAGGAAACAGACAAAGGATTAATCTCAAAAATATACAAGCAACTCCTGAAGATCAACTCCAGAAAAATAAATGACCCAATCAAAAAATGGGCCAAAGAACTAAACAGACATTTCTCCAAAGAAGACATACAGATGGCTAACAAACACATGAAAAGATGCTCCACATCACTCATTATCAGAGAAATGCAAATCAAAACCACAATGAGGTACCATTACACGCCAGTCAGGATGGCTGCTATCCAAAAGTCTACAAGCAATAAATGCTGGAGAGGGTGTGGAGAAAAGGGAACCCTCTTACACTGTTGGTGGGAATGCAAACTAGTACAGCCACTATGGAAAACAGTGTGGAGATTTCTTAAAAAACTGGAAATAGAACTACCATATGACCCAGCAATACCACTTCTGGGCATACACACTGAGGAATCCAGATCTGAAAGAGACACGTGCACCCCAATGTTCATCGCAGCACTGTTCATAATAGCCAGGACATGGAAGCAGCCTAGATGCCCATCAGCAGATGAATGGATAAGGAAGCTGTGCTACATATACACCATGGAATATTACTCAGCCGTTAAAAAGAATTCATTTGAATCAGTTCTAATGAGATGGATGAAACTGGAGCCCATTATACAGAGTGAGGTGAGCCAGAAAGATAAAGAACATTACAGTATACTAACACATATATACGGAATTTAGAAAGATGGTAACGATGGTCCTATATGCAGGGCAGAAGAAGAGACGCAGAAGTACAGAACAGACTTTTGAACTCTGTGGGAGAAGGGGAGGGTGGGATGTTTCGAAAGAACAGCATGTATATTATCTGTGGTGAAACAGACCACCAGCCCAGGTGGGAGGCATGAGTCAAGTGCTCAGGCCTGTTGGGCTGGGAAGATCCAGAGGAATCGGGTGGAGAGGGAGGAGGGATGGGAGACCGGGATGGGGAATCTGTGTAACTCTATGGCTGATTCATATCAATGTATGACAAAACCCACTGAAAAAAAAAATAAAATAAAATAAAAATTAACAAAAAAAAAAAAAAGAATCTGCCTGCAATGTAAGAGACGCAGGTTCAATCCCTGGGTGGGGAAGATCCCCTGGAGAAGGGCACAGCAACGCACTCCAGTGTTCCTGTCTAGAGAATCCCCTGGACAGAGAAGCCTGGCAGGCTTCTACAGTCCATAGGGTCACAAAGAATCACACACAGCTGAAGCAACTCAGTACGCACACACACATTCCCCATCAGCATAAATCATTAAAACACATTGCCTCATTCTTCAATTGTACCTAAATACTTTGAACAAATTATCTTCCTTATGCTAATCCCAAAGTGACACAACTAGTAGGCAGAAAGGTGTTAGAAACCAGACTGTGTCTCTCTCAGAAAACAGATGCCATAGAGAACACACCGATTATATGATACTTTCAGTCAGAAGGGAGGCAGCTAGGAGTTGTTCTACTCTGAATGCTTTGTTCACACAAACCCATCTTTTCCCTTTGATAATTCATACCCCAAATGAAGTTATAGCTCCTTTCTGCTGAGTTAAATATGGCTGTGTGTATATGTGTGTAGAGGCCTTTGCAGTGGACCTCCATCCCATAAAAGTAGCAGGAGGCAGACCTGATGATACTAGAGATGAAGATATAAAACCAAAGACCAGGAGCATTTCCCACTGTCACCCAGTGAGATCTGGGTAGTAGAGATAAGGGTGCTCTTCATTCAATTCTGGGCTCCGTATTTCGAAGGATCACATGGACTCCCTCTGGGGCTCTTTCTGTCAATCAGGCAAACTCAGCTGAGTGACAGGCTGAAAAGTCACTGGGAACATAATTCCGTCCTTTTGATGATAACCATACCTAATCGTGATGACTCAGAAAATCACCTAAGTTGAATTATATTGCTTTAGAAGCACTCTCAAATCTTTCAATCATGGGAAGTGACAGATACATGCCTCTTGACTGTTGCCTCTGCCTACCTTCAATCAGGATTTGCAGCTTACTGCCAAAGAGGGGAGGAAGTCTATTTGAGTGCACCTGTGGCAACAGACATGGACATATGGTCACCACCCCAAGAATGCATAGCCTCACACCAAGCATCAGTCATCACAAAGCATTCTGAAAGGATTAGGCTTCATCTGTAGGCTCGAATGTGAAGCTTGTGTCATCCATCCAGACCCGACCAATGGGCATGGACACAAAAGCCATAATTTCAGATTCACACTGCCCACACCAGTTCCCAAATACAACAAAAGCTAGCATGTTTCTGGGCTTCCCTTTGAACTCCAGGTGGCTTTAAAGAGATGCAGAGGAGGGAGAGAAGGAAGAGAATATCATAGTCCAGCCCCAAACGTCTCCCATTAACACAAATCATCAAAATGTGTCATCTCATTCTCCAATTGTACCTACATGTTTTGAAAAAATGATCTTCCTTATGCTAATCCTGTCATCAGGACCCTATTTGGATCCAAATTTGAACTTGATGTGTTTTCTCATGAACTTATTATTCTCTTTAATTAGATTTGAGTTGATGAGAACTAATGGCTTTCTTCAAAGTTGTTCTTCCCCTGCTGAGGGAAGACAGCACCATTAAAATTATACTGAAATCCCAATGCCAAGAAAGAAAAGTATAACTGAGTTATTTGACTTTCCCTATAATCAAACATGTGTTGTTGTTGTTCAGTTGCTAAGATGTGTCCAGCTTTTTGTGACGCCAAGGACTACAGCATGTCAGGCTCCTCTTTCTCCACCATCTCCTGGAGTTTGCTCAAATTTATGTCTATTGAATCAGTGATGCTATCTAACCACCTCATCCTCTGCAGGCCCCTTCTCCTTTAGACTTCAATCTTTCCCAGCATCAAGGTCTTTCCCAGTGAATCAAATGTTCATATCAGGTGGTCAAAGTCTTGGAGCTTCAGCAACAGTCCTTCTAATGAATCTTCAGGGTTGATTTCTTTTAGGATTGACTGGTTTGATCTCCTTGCAGTTCAATACAAATAAATATATTTAATGTAAAAATCACAATTAGTTAGCATAAGAGCTTTCTGTTTAGAAAGAAATTCATCCCTTTTCTTCATAGTCTGAACTCCTGCCACAAAGTGTGGCCTATGGACTTGCAGGGGTTATGTAGCCCTTGGGAGGTTGTTAGAAATGTGGAGTCTCAGGTCCAGTGGAGGTGATGTTTAACAAAATACTGCCATAGTGGGAGAGAGCCTGGGGTAGGGAGTAATGAACACACCTTTGATCTCTAGCAGTTAATTTTGTCAATGGAATATTAAGCATGCCCATTAGCTGCGTTGATTCCGTTTTCTAATTAAATGCTTATTAATTAACTGCATGATTCTTCTCATAGAAACAGATTAGGCAAAATCATGATGTTATCATTGATTAATGAAAACATTCTCTCCCAGCACAAGGTTGGCACCATCATACTTATTATCTGCCTCAGTGGTAGGGCTGTATCATTCAGTGGTGGCCACCAGGGGCTGTAAGTATATAGTTCACAAAATTAGCATCCCGAAGCAAGGGTCAGCAAAGTTCTCCATAAATGGCACATGGTAATTATTGTAGGCTTGGTGGACTAAACGGTCTCTTCCAACTCCTTAGCTCTGCCGATGAAGTGCAAAGGCAGCCATAGACAATTTGCAAATGAATGAGTGCAGCTATGCTCCAATAAAACTTTACTGGCACTGAAAACTTGACTTTCATTTTCACATGTCACAAGATATTCTTTTTCTTTTGATGTTTTCAACACTTAAAAAATGTGAAGACCAATCTTAGGCTTGGAGGCTACACAGAAATAGGCTGTGGGTTGGCTGACCTTATCCTGAAATTAAGGCTGTTCTCACACAAAGAAGTTAACTGGTATAAGGCTGAGCACTGAGATGGATCGACAACTCCTTCAGGCCATTCTGAATAATACAGAAAGCAACTCAGTAGGAATATCTTTTTTTTCAAAAAGAATGAAATATTTATTTGTTGGAACTTTAGTTTGACAAATAACATTTGTTCATGTATTGATATGAATGTCTGACAATTTAACAATTTTAATTACAATGTTGCAGTGGGTTGAATTATGTCCCTCCCACCCCCACCACAGATTTGTCAGAGTCTGAACTCCCAGTATCTCAGACTGTGACCTTATTTGGAATCAGGGTCTTTACAGATGTAATCAAGTTAAGATGAAGTCACTGGGGTGGGTCCTAACTCACTCTGAGCAGCATCCTTGTCAAAAAGGGAAGTTGAACACAGACATGTGCACAGGAAGAATGCCATGTGAAGATGAAGGCAGAAAGTGAGGTGACATGGAGGAAGCCAAGGAACACCAAAGATGGCCAGAAAACCATCAGATACTGGGAGAGAGACATGGGACAGATTCTCCCCCACACCCCGGAAGGAATCAACCCCGCTGACATCTTGAACTAGAACTTCTAGCCTCCAGGACTGTGACCCAATACTGTTTGATTCTTTAAGGCCGTGGTCCCTAACCTTTTTGGCATCAGGGACCAGTTTCATGGAAGACAGTTTTTCCATGGACTGGGGAATGGAGGATGATTTCTGGATGATTCAACTGCATTGCATTTTTTGTGCACTTTATCTCAATTATTACATCAGCTCTACTGCAGATCATCGGGCATTAGATCCCAGAGGGTGGGGACCCCTGGACTAAGGCAGTCAGTTTGTAACACTTCGTTAAGGCATCCCAAGGAAATTGACACTAATGTCCTATTCCTCTTAGACTTGGGACATAAAGGAGAGTCTCTAAGTATCCTCTGTCCCCTCATTTGCCAAAACAACTGCAGGTTGGTAGAAAGAATGATGCTAACAAATCTGGCTACCAGTTTGCTCTGTGAGGAAGAACATTAATCTAAAGTCTGGCTTTTTTATTCACTATGTTAAAAAAATTAACATCAGTGAGGTCAAGTTAGTAGCTAGAAATGCACATGCTACCTACACAGGTCTGCCAATAGGGTGGTAGCTTGATCAACTGCACTAAATGTAAAAATGAAATGTAAATTGTGCCAAAGGTATAAAACTGAAGACTTCTAGATTTGGAGTAGACTGGAAGTAAAAAAAGAACAAAAATTCTGTGGCTGATTAACTTCCAAACCTGTCACATCTCTCCATCTGTCTGTATTAATAATTATGTGAATCTTACTAAGTACTGTGGACAAGATAAGAAGTCATTTGAAGATTAAACTCCTGTAACCATTACAACTACATGTTCTGATAAACACTGAACAAACGTTTGTGAAAAACGTTTGAAAAATCGTGAAATCATCCCCAGAGGTCTGGGGTGTGTGCATGTCTGTGTGGTCCTAAACAGCTCCTTTCAGCTGGGCAAGGTCTTCCTTACTCATCTAGAATTTATCATGGCCAAAATCATGCAGAAAAAAATAAAAAATACTTACACTGTTCCCTAATGTATCAACTGTGTTTTCAAAACACCTGTATAGCAGAACTGACTAGAACTTGCTTTTTGACTCTATACAGAGTCTATATAGTTGACTCTTTCTACTGTTTTCATTCTACAACATTCTATGAGGGTGGAAAAATATGATAATATGTACAGAAAAATCCAAATTCAGAAGCTCTATAAAGTGTTTTTCATATCTGTTAGTCATTATGCCCCACCCCTCCCACGCTTGTCTTTGTCCCTTAGTGACCTCCTGCTCTAGATCCCTACTGGGATCCTTATAGCTTTGTATTCTCTTCTGCATAAAACTCTGCTTTCATGAAAGAGTGAGCTAAACTGATTCTTACTAAAGTATACATGACTGATAAGGTTAAAGGGCTAGGAACAATTTCACGGAGATCAAAGCTTCACTATAAAGGAATTTAGAATGTACTTCTGGATATTACGCATTATCGAATTTGCTGGGGGAGCTGTTGGAGGTAAAGCGGTCTTTCATTCTTCATAAGTAGCACACAGTGGTCATCTGCGCAGAACAACAGGCCTCAGTGTCCACATCCATCCCGGCTGCGTGAGGAGTGCTGGGTCATCAGATGCACGTCTGCATCTCGGCTCCTCCTCAACTGGGTTGTTCGAAAGAGGCATTCAACGCCCACCCCATCAACTCCAGACATCCTTCATAAGGTTGTACAAGGAACAACTGGAAGAACATGGTTTCTGGCCTCATGCTTATCATGTCAACCATAGGCAGCACATATGATGGCTGAGGGCTCCAGCGCTGAGATCAGACTGCCTGGATGAAAATCTGGACCCCATCACATCCTCTTTATTGTTACTTGGGTATGTCCCTGAGGTTCTGAGGCTAACTTTCTTCATTCATACAATGGAGATAAGGAATACTAGACAATAGAATGAAATAAATATCAAAATGGAAGCACAGGGTCTTGACAGAGCCAGTGCTCAACCGTTGTTGTTCAGTTGCTAAGTTCTGTCCGGCTCTTTGAGACTCCATGGACCGCAGCGTGTCAGGCTTCCCTGTCCTTCACTATCTCCTGGAGCTAGCTCAGATTCATGTCCACTGATTCAGTGATGCGGTCTCATCTTCTTTTGTCCTCTTCTTCTTCCCTCAATCTTTCCCAGCATCAAGGTCTTCTCCAGTGAGTTGGCTCTTTGCATCAAGTGGCCAAAGTGTTGGAATTTCAGCTTCAGCATCAGTCCTTCCAATGAATATTCAGGGTTGATTTCCTTTAGGATTGATTGGTTTGATCTCCTTGGTGTCCAACGAACTCTCAAGAGTATTATCCAGCACCACAATTTAAAAGCATCAATTCTTTGGTGCTCAGCCTTCTTTATGGTCCAACTCTCACATCCTTACATGACTACTGGAAAATCATAACTTTGACTATATGGACCTTTATTGGCAAAGTGATGCCTCTGCCTTTTAATAGGCTGACTAGGTTTGTCTTAGCTTTTCTTCCAAGGAGCAAGCTCCATATGTGTTAATAATAACAAGGAATTCAATATGATCTAGCTCTATGCACACCCTCTGGACACACAATACAAATACTGGCCATTTAGCTGCATGCAACACAATATACATATAAGTTGCCCAAGTATATTCTGAATGTGATGGGTATATCTTATTTTAAAAGATACTTACATTTATTCCATAGAATGTGGGCTTAGTTTTGTAGTTTGCTGAATAAAGCACAGGCTCCTATTTCCCAAGAGACTAGCAGTACAAAACTGCTGGATGGATGACCCATGGTGGGATACGACCTGTGAGCTGTGCAGAATTGGGTTGCCCATAAAACCAGGTTACTTGTGCAGAGGTTCAAGCTGAGACCTCGCCCCCCTTAGCTCTCCAGCCCAGACAGCATAACTAACGTGCTGCCAGGTGAATAAACGTGACTTCAATGTTCCGAAGGTGCAGAATGACTCTAGGTGTTCCTTTAGACAGTAGTCTTTCTATAGAAATAGAATCTCCAGGCTAAATTTGAAATTGCTTTTTTATTCTGGTGACTTTAGGCAGTTCGGTCTTTAAGCTTTTAAGTACCTTGCTTTTGAAATGGCTCTGTGTACTGTGTGACCAAATTACCAGGCACTGCAGAGCTCTGATCCTGAAGCTGGAGTCTGCAGACAACGTCTTCTCTCTTCACAGCTGACCAAGCTGTCCTCATGGTCTTTCCTTAAATAGGATCACCTGGTAATTCAATGCTAGCATTTGTTCAGAATAATTTTTTTTCTCTCCTTTGGACCAAAAACAAAATCTTCAGATGTAAAATATCTACCACATTAAAAATAAAGATTTTAAGCAAATTTGGATTTTCTTTCTCATTTAGCTGAAGCTATTGAACTTTTGACTTTGAAATTATAATTCACATGAACTAAAGCTTCTAACATGGATACATCCTAGAATTATTCAAACACAAGCTCCCTGGGGCAAAGATTGTTTTGTCCATTCCTCCATTCGCAACACTGAAAACAGAATCCAGGACCCTGTAGGTGCTTGTTTTAGCTTTCTATGTGTGTGCATGTGTTCTTAGTTGTGTCCAACTCTTTGCAATTCATGGACTGTAGCCCACCAGGCTCCTCTGTTCACGGGATTATCCAGGCAAGAATATTGGAGTGGGTTGCCATAACCTTCTCCAGGGAATCTTCCCAACCCAGGGATCGAACTTGTGCCTCTTGCATGTCCTGCACTGGCAGATTCTTTACCACTACACCACCTGGGAAGCCCCTAGCTTTGTGTAACAAATTACCATGAACTTACTTAGTGACTCCAAACAACAAACACTTAGTATCTCCCAGTTTCTGTGGCTTAGCAGTCCAGATATAGCTTGATCAGACCCTTGGCAAGGGTCTCACAAGGCTACAATAAATATGTCAACCAGTGTTGAGGTCTCAACTAAGACTCAACTGGAAAAGGCTCTGGTTTTGTTGGCAGAACGGAAATTCTGCAATACTGGAAGCTGTGGTTTTTTACCAGCCACTGGCGGAAGCTTCCTTAGGTTTAGGAGCTGCCATCAGCCCCTTGTCATGTGGGCTCCCAACATGGGCAGTCCAGGTCTTCAAAGGCAGCAGGGAGAGAGAGAGACTCCAGCAAGATGGATGCTGCGATGTTAACAAAACCATACACACGTCATCTTGTACATCTTTCATCCCATTGTATTGGTTAGAAGCAAGTCAGAGCCCCACCCACACTCCAGGGGAGAGCATGACAGAGGATGTGAACACTAAGAGGTGGGAGTCATGGGGAAACCCTAAGAGTCTGGGCATCCCAACTCTTAATACGCTGATCCAATAAATGAATGCCGAGCCAGCATCTCTAGAGAGCATGTAGCTAGTGTGATGAAATAAGTTTACACTCTGAATCTTTTATTTTGTAACCAGTAGACACTCGATTCATTCTTTAGTTAAAACACATCTTGAGCAACAATAATCTGTTAAAAACCATCTCAGGCTTATAAAAAGAAAGTTTGGGGCGAGGTTGTAAATGTATCACAGAATCATAAGTTATGTTTTTAGTTAAGAAAGCGTTTCCACAAGCACAAAGGGATAAAGTGCTGTAGACATCAAGGAAAGGCTCCAAATGAGTGCTTCCTCTTTCAGGCTGTTCTCCCAGATCTTCTGAGCACATGCATAACTGGAGGAGTTTTGCCTGAGAACTATCCAGCTCCATACGCTTTGAAGGAGAGGCTAGTACAGAAAGCAAAGCATGCAATGGGCAGAATAAAGATATTGGGGAAATCAGTGCGTGCATGCTAAGTCACTTCAGTAGTGTCTGACTCTTTGCTACCCCATGGACTATGCCCGCCAGGCTCCTCTATCCATGGGGATTCTCCAGGCAAGAATACTGGAGTGGGTTGCCACACCCTCCTCCAGGGGACCTTCCCAACCCAGGGATCGAACCCACATCTCTTGTCCCTGTATCAGCAGGCAGGTTCTTTACCACTAATGCCACCTGGTAAGGAGTATGCCTTTGTAATACAGTTAATGTTGAAATGTTTTACTAACACGAACAGCATAGAAACTGGAGAGATTTATATATGCTAAAGTGGAGAAAAGAGAAAAAAGGAGGAGGCATGGTTTTCAGTTCTGTATCTATTAAGTGATTTATAGGATAAGCTCCTGACCAGCTTAACCACTCTACCTAATGAACACAGGCTTGTGGACTGATGAAAAAAGCCCTGAAGCATCTGGCCATCTGTGAAAGGAAGGGGTGACTGTGAGGGCACCAAGGGGACAGTGGCCAGGTTGGACACGTTATGCAAAGGGCAGCGTGTCTCTGGGGCCAGCCCTCGTGGGTGTGACCCTCCACACCTGAGACTCTGAGTTCCTGACTTCTCATCTATCAAACAGGGAGAGAAAAAGACCTACCTCCGGGGGTTGTTGTGAGAATCAGTCACAGGCAATGCACTTAGAATATAGCCAGGAAAATAAGTGCCAGCTCTAAGACTTCGTATTATCTGTCACAAAGACAGATTTAAACTTATTCAACTGATAATACCTTCTTTCAGAGAAACATGAAACGTAGGGGGAAATGTGTAAATTTACTCTGATATCCTCAGAAGAAACCATATTAATCTCCTTAGAAGAAACACATATTGTGTATTAATACACATACATGGAATCTAGAAAAATGATACAAATGAACCTATTTGCAGGGCAGGAATAGAAATGAAGACATAGAGAACAGATATGCGGATGCGAAGCAGGGCAGAGAGAAGGGTGGGATGAATTGGGAGATTGGAGTTGACACATATACACTATCACATGTGAAATAGATAGCTAGTGGGAATCTGTAGCATCGCACAGGGAGCCCAGCTCAGTGCTCTGCGAAGACCTACATGGGTGGGATGGTGGGGTGGGTGGGTGGGAGGAACAAGAGGGAGGGGATATACATAAACCTACAGCCAATTTACTTCGTCGTACAGTGGAAACTGGCACAACATTGTAAAGCACCTATACTCCGATCAGAATTAAACAAATATCCTTAGAAGAAACCACCATTATGAAGAGCTGTTTCCCACCCCCTCTCCAAATCCAAAATGAACTGCAGCCTCCATGTTGTGAAATGTTACAAATGAGTAATCTCTGTCACCTGGTCCAAGGTTCCTACATGCTGGTTGCCTCACTCCTCACAACTTGTTCACAGGGTCATGACGTGTCTCTTTCCCCTAACACCCTATCAACCTACCTTCCATTTGTAAAAGCATTTTTGGTGTTTCATTGTCCCCTGAGATGAATCCAAATGGTGTGGGTTCTCAAGCCCTCCATTAGGACATACGGGTAACTCACTTCACAGCCTTCGCTTTCCTGTCTCCTTCTTCTCCACTTTCCCTGTTTCAGTAAATGATGCCTCAGTTCTCTTCCTCATCCCTTCCTGGGTGTCTGCTTCCTCAAGCCCATGGATGGCTACCATCCCTAACATCCAGTCCTCCTCAAAGGTGGAGGTGAATCTGTACTCCTGGAGCCATGTCAACTCTAGAAGGCAAAAGACGAGAAAAGTCCCTCAACTGTGATGGGCATGTCTGTGATCTCAGTCAGTAGAAGCATGTATTTACTTCCTCCAGTTCTGGGGATAACTGTTTCATCCAATCAATACGGCCAGAGAAAGTTAACCTTAACTTTGATTGACTCTGGCTGGCTGACTGGCAGAGAACTCTTGACAACAGAAATGAAGCAATGAGACAATGTCATGATTAACAAGCCAGTCAATGAAGATATACCCTAACCACCACCAACAAACCTCCAGTTCCCTTCTTCTCACACTCTTCTGATTTTTGTAGAAGCAGAACAGGGAAATTCAACCTCAGGGAGATTCAGGGTCTCACACAAGCCCACATGATGAGTCCAGGAAGGGCTGAAACAGATTCCAGGTCTCAGAAGTGCTGGGACCAGGGCTCTGAGAGTCATGCCACAGGACTCTCCAGGGTTCCTCCAACTCCAAGTATGATGCACTGAGTACCTCAATAGATAGAGGTCTGAGATGCACCCACTCCCTTCAGATCAAATTTTGCTACATGCAAATTACATGTGAGTTAATTACTTTGCCAACAAAGGTCTGTCCAGTCAAGGCTATGGTTTTTCCAGTGGTCATGTATGGATGTGAGAGTCAGACTGTGAAGAAAGCTGATCACCGAAAAATTGATGCTTTTGAACTGTGGTGTTGGAGAAGACTCTTGAGAGTCCTTTGGACTGCAAGGAGATCCAACCAGTCCATCCTAAAGGAGATCAGTCCTGGGTGTTCATTGGAAGGACTGATGCTGAAGCTGAAACTCCAATACTTTGGCCACCTCATGTGAAGAGTTGACTCATTGGAAAAGACCCTGATGCTGGGAGGGATTGGGGGCAGGAGGAGAAGGGGACGACAGAGGATGAGATGGCTGGATGTCATCACCGACTCAATGGACATGAGTTTGAGTAAACTCCGGGAGTTTGTTATGGACAGGAAGGCCTGGCATGCTGCGATTCATGGGGTCGCAAAGAGTCAGACATGGCTCAGTGACTGAACTGAACTGAACTGAACATTCCAATACAGAACAGAACTATTAAACATTACAGTTCTCTTATCAGATTCTTATGGATTCTCAAGGTGCTAAATGTGGATCAACCTTTCAAGAAAAATTGGGTTTATTCACCACAGTAGTATTTATTCATCTAGATTATTCACATTCCTCTTCATTAGTATCTTAAGTATTTTTAAAAATCTGTCTGAAGTGTTCTGATTAATAAATTAGTCACTTTTGGAGGCTTGACACAAGAGGAAATGACTTTCATCCACATTTCACTTTGTGCGTGTAGAAAGATGTTTATGCAATCACGTCATCAAGGTAATATTTACTCTTAGACTTTCTAGCAGGTCAAGATTACTCACAGTATTTCAACTGTGGTGTATAATGGTAGATTACATTAGTAACATGTCTGAATGGCTCCTAATATTTTAGACTCAAAAAGTGCTCCAACCGGCCTCTATATTCTTGGATAATAATAAAAGACTGTCTAAATTCATATCCATAAGATGAGTTACAGAGGTGGTGGGTTTTTCTTCTGAAATCATTTATAAAGCATTTTAAAAATGTTTATAATCTGTTGAAGCCAAGCAAAGATTTTTATCCCTGTTTTCTAGAACAGAACAAAACCCTAAGAAAAGTGTAAGGTATGTTTCTATTCCTTTGTGCATCACTCCAGGAAGATTGGAATAACAATTTATTTTGTTTATTTATCAATTTATCAATTTATTCTTAATACTTCACACAGGGATTGGCCCATTGTGGATATTCATTAAATATGAGCTAAGGAGAAATAATTTATTCAAATAATTTAGAGATAATTTATTCAAATAGATTAGGGATAATGCAAATTAATGTTTTAAAAGGCAAACTTAGCTATAAGTAGTCAAATATAGCAAATTAAATAACGACAAAGCAGGAAACATTGCCTGCGTGTATACCTGGATTTATATGAGCACTCTCATCAGATGTGTGAATACAGCCTCCAACATTTAGTCAACTTTTCAGTAAACTTGCAGAGTGAATTTCCAAAGATGATTAGTTTAAGCTGTGGATGTCAACAGATCTTTATTTGATTTTGTAATTCATTGAAGACTGTAGTCTAAATTTTATTAAAACTGTGGTGTTGATACTGGATTATTTCTAGTTTACTATTTTAAAATCTCTAAATGAGTGAAGGGTAAAATAATGTTGTTATTATGGTAAAACAAGACCAAAAAAAAAAAAAACCCTTTGTGGGAATCAACAGAAAGAGCCATTAGCTGATTCCACCTTTCTAGTTTTTAGAAGAGAAAGATCTGGAAGCTGGGATGTGGGCTGTGTGAGGGGACCATGATGGGGATATGGAGTGGCCGTACCCTCCAGGTACACCAGCAGATGGCAGAAGCGCCTTGGTCGTTACTGAAAGGCTGGGTTTAAATGCTTTGCAACAAATAAAAAATTCAGATCAGAAAGAGTTAAGAGATGCAGTTCTACTGAGATTCTTTGGAAAACTACATTTGCATAAATTTGCAGTCTTCTATCAATATAAAAGGGAGACTCATATGTCATATGTACAGAATCTCTCATATTCATTATAATATATTTCTTATTCTAGAATATTCACATATAAAATGGTTAGATTTCTCAGAAAAACAAGTCTCAGACAGACACAACCCAGGGAATAGGGAGGAATGAGGAGTCATTGTGTAATGGTTATAGAGTTTCAGTTTTGCAAGACAAAAAGAGTTCTGGAGATTGGTTGTATGTTATGAATGTATTATACTAAATATTACTGCAATATATATACAAAAATAGTTTAAAAAAACACAAGGTCCTACTGTACAGCAAGGAAATCCCATGGACAGAGGAAACTGGCGGGCTACAGAAAATTCAGTCTCAAAAAGTCGGATGAGTGAGCACTGTATACCAAAATAACTACATTCAGTAGTAATAAACTGTAATCGAAAAGAATTTGAAAAATAATATATGTATTATGTATAACTGAATCACTTTAAGCTACCCCTGAAACTAACATAGCATTGTAAATCAACTCTACTTAAATAAAAACTGGTTAAGATAGTAAATTTTATGCTATGTGTTGCTGTTCATTCACTCAGCGGTGCCCAACTCTCTGCAATCTCATGGACTGCAGCCCTCTAGGCGTCCCTGTCCTTCACTATCTCCTGGAGTTTGCTCAGATTCATGTCTGTTGAGTCGATGATGCCATTCAACCATCTCATCCTCTGTCACCCCCTTCTCTTCCTGCCCTAATTTTTTGTTATGTATATTTCAGCATAATTCAAATGAAAAAAATCCAGATATTCACTTCTGCATTCAAGGGCCTAACACATGATGCACTGAGTATATAGTATATCTGAAACAAAATACTATAGGGCTTGACAACCTTGGACTGCAATTGCTTCCAAAAGAGATGCTTTGGTTAGAAAGGGACATTGGGATTTATCACAGACAAATTCAAGAGGGCACGGAAATGCCTCTCTCTACTGCACTTGTTCGTTCATTTGAATCCCTTTATTTCCAGAGAGTTTAAGATCCATTCATTCCTTGTACTCAGCACTAATGATATTGTTGATATTGGAGAAGAGGGACTCCAGATTGAATCAGCACAGACAGTAAACCTGCATGTTTCTTTCCAGTTTCTGCTGGCGGGGTACTTACTGGTCAGGTCTCTGAGTGGAACATCTAAGCTACTTGTTACATCTCCTCTTCCGTGGCAATGCTTTATTGAACTGTTTTCCCAGTAGAGCAGTTAGAAAACTTTAACTATCTAAAGCAGAACAGGCCAATAGAAAGACATGTAATTTAAAATTTCTATGTCACATCTCAATAATTTCAAGAATATCAGCAAGTGACATTAATTTGAATAGTACGTATCATTTAAGACAATATACTGAAAATTTTATTTTAATATGCAATCAATATAAAAATTTTTGTACAAGGTATTTCACGTTTCTTTTTTTTTTTTTTTTGACCAAGGTTTCAAAATTCAATATGTACCTTCCACTTGTAGCACATCTTCAATTCAGACCATCTACATTCAAAGGGTTCAGAAGTGATCGTATTGGACACCACAGCTATAAGTATCAACACATCCCATGAATGAATGTGTAAATCCTTTAAAATGTCACATCAACAGAATGATTCTGAAATTTATTTAAATCTCACTTTTATTGTTACAGTTTTGAAGGTTATTTTAGTTGTTACCTAAAACTAATAGTGTCTGTATACCATGAAAATGTGGAACACATTTTTTTGAAGGATAAGATTCAGATGAAATAAAATTTGAAGATAATAAAGGAATGTTTTTGAAGTGAAAAATGACTCAGTCCTTTCTCTAGTACTTTGTCTCAGTGTCAATAGAAAAACCATAAACATTGATTTTGGTTGAAATAATCTTTTATTAAAATCTAGTTTTTACCAGTGAGATGGATGTTTGACAACACAGCAACATTCCTATATTTAAGCTAATATTTAGGTGAATTCCTTGACTAGAAAAAGAGAAGAGCTTCTCCAATTCAAAGGGGTGTTGGTCATTGTTGTTTAGTCCCTCAGTCGTGCGTGACTCTTTGTGACCCCCATGGACTGTAACCTGCCAGACTCCTCTGTCCATGGGATTTTCCAGTCAAGAATATTGGAATGCACTGCCATTTCCTCCTCCAGGGAATCTTCCCCATCCAGGAATCAAGCCCACGTCTCCTGCACTGGCAGGCAGGAAAGCCCTGATTTGAAGGGTATGAGACCTCAAAAATTGTTGAGGGGTGCATTTGGTGTGATCTTGAATTGACTCCTCCCTCTCAAGGTCCTCCAGCCACTCGAATCATTTGTGATGCTTTAGGCTCATTCTCTTACCCACGGTGTGCAGCTCGCCGGGCTGGGGGGATAACGTCAGTCTGTATGGCCATCTTGGCAGGTATTTTTAGCCTCTCTGTCACACAGATGCAGCCACACAAGGGGCTGTAGAGAAGCAGTCGTGTGTGGAGTGGCTGCAGGGAGCAAGTCTCCCCGCATCACTTCTGCTCTTCCAGACTGTGAGCCCCAAAGCTCTGCTCCCACATATTTAGGTGTCTCGCCAAGGAGCCTGAGAAGCTTAGATCACACTGTGTGTGTTTTCTAAAAAAAGGCTGTATTCCACACTTGCCAAAAATCACTCTATTTTTAATTGGTTGTTTATTTTATTTTATTTTTTTGAGGGGTGTGGGGGAATTCAGTGTCTGGGAAAACCACTAGATGGATCATTTAGAAGTGAGAGGAAGGCATGAAACCCAGATACCTGAGACCGACGGGGTCAGCCTGGGGACCATCTGTGAGGTCGAGAAACTGTTCTGTGTCCTTTCCCTTTTTCCCCTTGCCTCCAAGTCTCTCAGCTAGAAAACATCCTCATGTTACCTTCTGCCTGCAGCCTGGGTACCCTGCTTTGGACCAGTTCTGTAGATATCATTTGACTTTCCAAGCTTTCAGCGGGTAAACAATCCACCTGCAATGCAGGAGATGCGAGTTCAATCCCTGGGTCAGGAAGATCCCCTGGAGAAGGAAATGACAACCCACTCCAGTATTCTTGCCTGGGAAATCCCCTGGACAGAGAAGCCTGGAAGGCTACAATCCATGGGGGTCATGAAGAGTCAGATACGAGTGAGCATAAAAACAAGTTTTTTTAAACTTTTTTTCTCCCTTCCTAATCAAGGAGATCCAACCAGTCCATCCTAAAGGAGATCAGTCCTGGGTGTTCATTGGAAGGACTGATGCTGAAGCTGAAACTCCAGTACTTTGGCCACCTCATGCAAAGAGTTGACTCATTGGAAAAGACCCTGATGCTGGGAGGGATTGGGGGCAGGAGGAGAAGGGGACAACAGAAGATGAGATGGCTGGATGGCATCACCAACTCAATGGACATGAGTTTGAGTAAACTCCGGGAGTTTGTTATGGACAGGGAGGCCTGGTGTGCTGCGATTCATGGGGTCGCAAAGAGTCAGACACGGCTGAGCAACTGAACTGAACTGAATCAAACTTTATCACAGACCTCCACCCACTGCCAGACAAACTGATAGGTAATCTCACACATCTGGTTCTAAGACTCCAGCCTTTCCTAGATGATAGTTTCTCCCCTGGTGTCAAAAGGAAACACCTGTAGCTCCAGTTCCCCAAACAAAGCTGGGTGATCACTGATGTATGTTTCTGATGGAAGAGGGAGGCGGCCAAGGGAACATCATTTTAGGAAGGCAGGGCTTTGGGGCCCAAATCAGGTGATACCCATTCCTCCATCCATGCCTACAGAGGCTCAGAGGACTCTCATCTTAGAAGGGCAGGTTCAGTTCCCATGCCTGGTCATTACCATTTGGTCCTTACTTAGCTTCCAAGGTACCAGCTTCCCTGGTGGCTCAGAGGTTAAAGCGTCTGCCTGCAGTGCAGGAGACCCAGGTTTGATCCCTGGGTTGGAAAGATCCCCTGAAGAAGGAAATAGCAACCCACTCCAGTATTCTTGCCTGAAGAATCCCATGGAGGGAGAAGCCTGGTAGGCTACAATCCACGGGGTCACAAAGAGTCTCCAAAGAGTTGGACGCGACTGGGATACTTCACTTTCACTTTTAGCTTCCAAGGTGAGCAGAAATCAGTGCATTTGACAGTTACAGTCCAGTAGAATGGAAATACAGAAATGGACAATAAACCAGGACTTTCCTGGTGGTCCAGTGGTTAAGACTCCCCACTTCTAAAGCAGGGGGCACTGGTTTGATCCCCGGTTGGGGAACTAAGATCCCATGAGCCACATGGTGCTGCCCCATAATAAAATAAGTAAATAAATAAAATGGACAGTAAACCACGGCTCCTCTTCATTAGCTGGCACTTTTACAATAGACCATTAATTTTTATTCCAGTCACTATGTCACGAATTCGTCTGCAGAAATCACATTAGAGTTGTAATCTGGCCCAGGGTGTGAAGACATAGAACTTTGGAACAGGAAGGAATTCTAGAAGCTTACAAAGGATGCCTGAGACCTAAGAAATTTATTCAAGCCCCTCCAAGCCTCCTGTACCTGGACTTCCCAGGTGGCTCAGTGGTAAAGAACCTGCCTGCCAATGCAGGAGATGAAGGAGACTTGAGTTTGATCCCTGGATGGGGAAGATCCCCTGGAGGAGGAAATGGCAACCCACTCTAGTTAGTATTCTTGCCTGGAAAATCCCATGGACAGAGGAGCCTGGTGGGCTACAATCCATGGGTCGCAAACAGTTGGACATGACTGAGCACAAACACATACAGACCTTAAAAGGAGTGATCTGGCTATATGTGCTAACCTAGAAAGAGGCTTATCAACTAGAAGCCTCCTCCAGCCTTTCAGTGTAAGGCAAAGCATAGGAGACACAGCCCTGAGGAAGTGGTGTCCTTCATACCAACCGTGCCCAATACATCAAGCAAATGTTCATTAAGCTTCCTTCTTGTGCCAGGTGGAGCTTTAAGAGCTGAAAAGAGTCATAACCTGGACAGAGGGAATTCCTGTTCTCAGAGCCTTGCATTCTAGGGGGAAGTGGGAGACAGTAAATGAACAAAGAAATAGAAATTTCAGACAGTGCTACATGCCACAAAAATAAAACCAAATAATGTGATGGAAGAGACAGGGGTTCTTTTACATTGTGGGATTAATTCTTAGTACAACACTGAGTATTTCAATAACGAATTGAATGGGGGAAAAAAAAGGCTTAAAAACTGAAGAATTTTACATGGAGGTATTTTGGAACATACCTGACTTTGGGGTTTAAATTCGATAAATTTTAGAGATAAAATAGCCCAGTGCGAGCCACCCATCAGGGGGTGTCGGATGACTCTTCTGTTGAGCCTCCTCCCCTCATAAATATGCCGCTTCCACCGACCAGACTCCGTCTTACCTTTAAAATGCCAGCTCTGTTTCCACTCCACATCTACTTTTATGGCTATTCCACATTTTCACTTGAAAAATCTGAATGGCCAAGAAATAGAAGATGACAGCTCAGAGAGGTCCTACACTTAATTATGACAAAATGTGTAAACTGAAAAGGAATCCTTTAACGCAAAATTTAAAAAAAGAGAAAGGGTGACAGACTGGTCCACTGAGCACTTTGAAATATCTTAACCTTTTCAAATAGCTCAGAGAAACTTGCCAATACATAGATTTAGGTTTCAAGAACTAAGGATAATCATTGGGACAATCCGCACGGGGCAGCTGACATTCAACAGCAACACATTATTTTCTGTGTGACTGAAACTTAAATTATCTTCTGTCCACTGACTTGATAAACTTATTAAAGCAGATTGTGATACTTGAAGCTGTGAACTGAAGGACTCTAGTGAGGATGAATCTGCTTGTCTTATCTTTCCTCTTTCATCTGTTCTTTTTTTTTTTTTTTTCATTCACCTTTTAAGTTGCTCTGGGTCTTCGTTGCTATGTGTGCTTTTCTCCAGCTGCAGGCAGCTGGGGCTAGTCTTCGTTGTGGTGCATGGGCTTCTCATTGCAGTGGCTTTTCTGGTTGCAGAGCACAAGCCCTAGGCACACGGGCTTCAGTAGTGGCGGCTCCCGGGCTTTAGATCAGAGGCTCAGTAAATGTGGCACACGGGCTTAGTTGCTCCTCAGTGTGTGGAATCTTCTCAGACCAGGGATCGAACCCATGTCTGCTACATTGACAGGTGGATTCTTATCCACTGTGCCACCAGTGAAGTCCTATTTATTCACTCTTTTGAAAAGAGTATGCTTCATGTGGACCCAAGAAAATTCAATTTATAAGTTAGGGTACCTTTTCTTTTTAAACCTTAGTAAATGTCTTGTAAACTTCCCAAATTTTAGTGTATAATACTAGTAACCAGAGTTCACAGCCTACAATAAATACCTCTTTTCTACTTTATTATTTCTCAGTAACCCCCCCAAACATACCCAACCCTCAGTGGTTTGGTCTCTTATGGGGCAGAACTGCCTCTTTAAAAAGTGACCAAAGAACCAGCTTATGCAAACCATCCCCTGCATGTTTGTGACCATGCAGATTCCAGGCTCTACCATGGGTCAAAAGAATTAAATTTGGGTCCTGAAATCTGTGTTAAACCAGCACCTTGCATGCGTGCGAAGTCACTTCAGTCGTGTCCAACTTTTTGTGACCCTATGGACTGTAGCCTGCCAGGTTCCTCTATCCATGGGATTTTCCAGGCAAAAATACTGGAATGCATTGCCATGCCTTTCTCCAGGGGATCTTCCTGACCCAGGGATCGAACCTATGTCTCTTATGTCTCCTGAATTGGCAGGTGGGTTCTTTACCACTAGCAGCACCTGGAAAACCCTGGAAAACCCAACACTTGGCTACTTTGCATGCAATTGAAAATCCAAACACTGGAGCATAAGATGAGTTTTGTATTCTATCTTGAGCCTGGCATGTCCCTCAGTTTATGATTTTGGAGCCAGGAAAAGCAGGGTTTGAAGAAAAAAAAAAAAAGACAGGACCACAGATTACCGAGTGCTTTCACATGCAACACTCTATTTGATCCTCACAACCACCCTCAAAGGAGGCAAAAGAGATCTTATGATTTTTGTTACATGATAAGAGAACTGAGGTTCAGAGGAAAAAATAAATGATATGCCCACTGCATATAATTGGCAAGAGGCAGACTGAGGGTTAGATTCCAGGTCTTCCACAGAGTGGGTGCCTTCCCCACCCATTCCAAACATGAAGTTCAAGGGATAGCTCATAGCTAGTGCTATGTGGGAAGAGGTTATGTTCATGGTTATGAACTGCTGCTGCTGCCCCAGCCATGTCTATCACCTGGTCACGAGAACTTTCCAGTGACAACATATAGTCCCTACTGCAGATGGAACTGTGTTCCTCCAAAATTCATCCAGTAAGGCCCTAGCCTCCAGTGTTTGGAGATGGAGTCTGTGAGAGGTAATCAGGTTTAGATGGGATCATGAGGATGGGGTCCTCAGGATGAGATTAGTGCCCTTGTAAGAGAAGACATCACAGAATTTGCTCTCTCATTCTCTCTACCATATGAGGGCTCAGTGAGAAGGTGAGATTTTTTTTTTGTTAGCCAGGAAGAGAGCTCTCACTAGGCAGAATCCAACCATGCTGGCACTCTGACCTCAGCCTTCCAGCTTCCAGAACCCTAAGGAAATGAATTTCTGTTGTTTAAGTTACACTGTCTACAAAATTTTGTTATGGCATCCCTAGCTGTCTAAGATTGTCCTTGTTTCTTAGATATTTTTGGTACCTTAAAAGTATTTTGGCAATAAATCACCTAGGTCGTATGTTCCACTGTGTGGTCCTAAGTAATTATGATGTCTCTCCAGGTTTCCATGGAAACAGTGTCTCTTCTGAACATTTCTGTCAGGATGCAGTAGGGACAAGAAAGTATTCAAGAAGTGAAATAACTTGTTTCAGAAAGGACAGAACCTGCAGAAGATGGGCTTTGAGTATCTAGTCACAGGTGGCAGATTTAAAGTACCCTGAAGCAATTCTCTCTGTTTAAGCTATACAAGAGCATGCACCCCTATAAACACCCTTTCTCCAGAAAACAGGGCAAGAACTAATATCAGATAATTGCAACTATCATGTACCAGTATCTCTCCCATGCCTGATCCTGTATTTTACTGTGTGATGTTTTTTAGTTGTAAGAACAACATGGCCAGGTGGGGAATATTCATTTAACAACAAGAGAAATCAAGTTTCAAAGTTACAAACCTTGCCTGCATTCACAGAGCTATTCTTACAGAGCTAGATCTGAACCTAAATCCTCTCTGAGCCTATCTTTAACATCATGCATTGACTCTGCAGAACACCAACAAAAATTCTTCAAAGACAGAAGCTATAATGAAGAAATACATCAGAAATAAGTTTGAAGGTATTTCCTTCCTATTTGGCATTTAATCAATCTCTAATAAAACTATTTTTATGCCATCAACAGCACTGGGAGAAGAGGCTGTGATGGTATCAGAAACAAGAACTACTTAATGCAGACTGTACATTACACACTGTTACAAGAACAAAACTAGTTTGCATCAATGGTGAGACTTGGTACATTTCCCTGCCTGTCCTACCAGGAAGACAGGCAGCATTTCTACAAGAGAATTTGTGCCAACTGACTAAAATTAGATCGTCCACATTTATGCTTTGAGTTGGTGTCATTATCTCAGTGGCAGTGTGGGAGTTTAAACCCGTAATCTCTGCGTATTTAGAACGGATAAGTCCTGATTTGCATAACTGCAAGAGCTCAAGAAACCACTTTGCCACATTACTTCATTCTGGTGATGAATTTTCAACGTGGACTGTTCAGAATTCCTCAGGAGAGGAAAGGAACTCTACTAATTAAATGACTGATGCACAAAGAAAAGCAACTAGCAAGTCCAGCATTGAATGACATCAGGGTTACAATGTGATTCTATCAAATGTGTGGATATGGGTTTCAGGAATCCCAGAATGGCTAGGACAGCCCAAAGTAGGATGAAGTTTACTTCTAACAGCATGTTGACACTGAGGCAGTACGTTTCACCAGTTGGGCACACTCCACAGATGGCCAGATCTTAACACAGAGCAAAGGGATTTTATTTTCACATTTTTCTCTCCTAAGTCAAATACTGCAGCGACATAGGGCGAATGAGAAACATTTTTTATAACCACATTACACAAAGCATCATAATCTGTCAGTGACTCAACCGCATATTGGATAACAGTGTGAAAGGTATTTAAAACTTTTTCTTGAGGAATATAAATTCATACTCATCATAGGCACAGTAGCAGATTTCTTAGGAATTTGCAGAGGCCAAATGTGATAGCCTATTTTTTTTTTTTTTTTTTTTGGCCTGTTATGACTGAATTCAGCTGCAAGATAATTGCCTATTCATAATCCACTATTTTTACTTTAGGTTTCAGTTTATCTTTCTAAATTCAGATTCACTCTGTCTGGTCATAGTGTAGAAAACATTTTAATGTTACAGTGGGACAACAAATTAATGGGAAACAAATTAGTCCATATGTAGCTATGGAGAAGTTCTTGATCCCCTGTCATTTAGTTGCCTGTTATTCTATAATGCTATGTATGTGTGTGTGTGTGCACGTGTGCACACATGTATGAATAAAATGACATTCACTTTATAGAGATACTATTTCAACAGGAAACCATATCTTCTAACAACACCATTATGTCTAATTTTCCAAAACAGTGTTAAAACACAGAGAATCTAACTCTGAAATCTACCTAAAAGAATATTCCAGCTTTTCTCACACTGCACTTTATTAAAAAAATATAATTCTTTAGTAAGTTAAAACTTAAAAATGCCAAGGAGTTGTAAGGACCAAAATAATCCTTGCCTCGGGAAAAATCAATGATTTCATCCAGCAGTATTCAGACATCCATTCTATCGCCACAAAACCCAAGGCAACCGCTTCTATTTATCTTGTTCTAGACTTTGACCCTGACATCTGGCTGCCAGGCACCGCCTGGTTCAATGTGTCGAGCTTCACTAAGAAGATTTGAATTAGAACTAGATTTTCAGAGGAGCATGTTTCAAACCCCTATGGTACATTCCCTGAAATAATTTGCTTAAAAGAGATGGAAAACTTCAGGGAGGAAGAAATGGGGGCAAAATCTAATCAGTTGGAAATGACAAAGAACTGGATGTGATAACTTCTTCTAAAAATTCAGCAGCAAGTCTTCAACAAAGTTTTATTTCCCTGTGTTTTCAAGATGATGTTGTCCACATTTACATTTACCAAAAGGTCAATAGAGTGAATCGTGAGTTATTCTTCACCCAGAACCCAGAATGGCTGAATCCTTCAGTCTCAGAACAATAAGGAACTTTATATATGCTAGCAAATTAAGTTTGGAGAGGCCAACAGTCAGTTTTTCTGTGTGAATACTTAGAGTTGTTGGAACAGCTATGTACTGAGAAAAGTCACAGAATATATTGATGATGAGTTTTAAGTAAAACATGGAACTGACAATAACATTGCTTTGGGTATATGAGAGTTCCTGACATTCAGATAGTATCTTTTAAATTTCTATGCTCTATTTCATTTGAACTCAATAATAGGTGAGATGGTGTTATTTTTTCCTCCTTTAAATTATAGTTAATATTTAGTAAGTTTTTAGACATGTTACAGGCACATTTATTAATTAGTTTGCTAATTAATTAGTATCATTTAATCCTTATCACAATCCAATTGCCCCCATTTGCAAATGAAAAAAGAACGGATCGGAAAAGATCAATGGATTTCTCAAAATCTGGCAGTAATGGATTTCTCAAAGCCTGGCCACTTAGGATATTAAGTCCAACTGGAATAAGCTGAGGCCTAATATTTTCTACTCTCACATATAACAAGTATAAAGCAAAAAGTTAAAATTGAAAGAACCATATGATCTTTAGGTGTTGCACAATGAACAGTTCATTGCAATGAAAGCTATCCCTTCCACTGTCACTTGTAAAGAGCCAGTTGCAAAGCAGAAGTCTACTCAACCCGATTTGCATCCATTCATATTGCCAAATGAGTCATGTGTGATTCACAAGGCAAGGGAGCCCTTCTCATAACAGGAAGTAGAGATTATTAAAGGATTATATATTGCACAAAATAAGTACTACCTATGACTAAATGTTGATAGATTCAGGTATGGGACTTCAATATGCCAGGGTCTCCAAAACCCAAGAGTTTCAAGCTTGAACATGGTGAGCCCAACTCTAATCCCAGGCTAGTGTTTGGAAACTGTGTGTGTGTGTGTGTGTGTGTGTGTGTGTGTGTGTGTGTGTGTGTGTGTGTGTGTGTGTGTGTGTATGAGTGCTCAGTCACGACCTACTCTTTACGACCCATGGACCGTAGCTCACAAGGCCCTATGTCCATGGAATTTTCCAGGCAAGAATACTGGAGGAGGTTGCCATTTCTGACACCAGGGCTCTTCCCAACCCCGGGGTCAAACCCACATCTTTCGTATTGGCAGGTGGCTTCTTTATCATTGTGCCACTTGGGAAGCCTTTGGAAACAAGAGCAATCCCACTCATATTAAAAATATTTCTTTATGTTGGTTACCTCTGTAAGTGTATTGGCAAAATTAATACTGCTATCTAGTTTGGAATAGCAGTCAAATCTGAAAATGATGTTTTACTAGCAAGCACATGCCTAATTGTCGGGAACTTATAAGAAAATACTAACAACATTCTGAGAGCTGAAATATGGTCTCAGTTTTAGAATTTATAGCACATGCTTTCCCTTTATACAGTGTTCCATACACCCTACAAAATGACAGATACACAAATTTATAGTAATCTCAACATACACACCTTGATTCTTTGAGCAAATCTACTGTTAATCAGTACCAGTGACGAAAGCAATGTTCTAAAGGTGGTTTCTTAAATCCAAGGCAGTCTGTCATTACCAATTTGAGACAAAACCATTTTCCTTACAAATCTGATCTCACTGGATTTGGCCTAAGTCACCCTGTTATCCTCTCATGACCCAAGCTGTCAGTTTTATTCTTGTATGTTTTAAATTACCAAAATCCTATGTTATGTAAACCATTTGTCTTCTGAATTTACCCAATCTAATTGTTGACTTGTCTTTATTTTCCTTTTGGAATGATTTTATTTTTAATTTAATGATGTCTGAATCCTTTATCTTCATTTTAAAAGGAGCTAATAATAGACTTACATCATATGATTGGTTCTGAGGACTGATGAATTAATATACCTGTAAAGTACTTAGAACCATGCCTTGTATATAGGAACTGCTGTATAGTTTTTTGTTATTATTAATGTTATTATTAACTTGCCAACATCTGCTGGATCACAGAAAAAACAAAAGAATTATGGAAAAATATCTACTTCTGCTTCATTGACTAAATGAAAGCCTTTGACTGCATGGATCATGACAAAATGTGGAAAATTCTTAAAGAGATGGGAATACCAGACCACCTTACCTGCCTCCTTCAAAACCTGTATGCAGGTCAAGAAGCAACAGTTAGAACCAGACATGGAACAATGGATTGGTTCCATATTGGGAAAGGAGTATGTCAAGACTGTATAGTATCACCCTGTTTATTTAATTTATATGCAGAGTACATCATGTGAAATGCTAGGCTGGACGAAGCACAAGCTGGAATCAAGATTACAGGGAGAAATATCAATAACCTCAGATATGCAGATGACACCACTCTTACGGCAGAAAGCAAAGAGGAACTAAAGAGCCTCTTGATGAAAGTGAAAGAGGAGAGTGAAAACGTTGGCTTAAAACTCAGCATTCAGAGAACGAACATCATGGTATCTGGTACCATCATTTTATGGCAAATACATGGGGCAACCATGGAAACAGTGACAGACTTTATTTTCTTGGGCTCTAAGATCACTGCAGATGGTGACAGAAGTCATGAAATTAAAAGACACTTCCTCCTTGGAAGAAAAGCTATGACCAACCTAGACAGCATATTACAAAGCAGAGACATTACTTTGCCAACAAAGATCCACATAGTAAAAGCTATGGTTTTTCCAGTAGTCATGTATAAATGTGAGAGTTGGACTATAATAAAAGCTTAGTGCTGAAGAATTGATGCTTTTGAACTGTGGTGCTGGAGAAGACTCCTGAGAGTCCCTTGGGCTGCAAGGAGATCAAACCTAAAAGAAATCAGTCCTAAATAGTCTTTGGAAGGACTGATGGTGAAACTCCAATACTTTGGCCACCTGATGTTAAGAACTGACTCATTAGAAAAGACCCTGATGCTGGGAAAGATCAAAGGCAGGAGGAGAAGGGAACGGCAGAGGATGAGATGGTTGGATGGCATCACCAACTTGATGGACATGAGCTTAAGCAAGCTCCGGGAGTTGGTTATGGACTGGTAAGCCTGGCAGGCTGCAGTCTATGAGGTCGCAAAGAGTTGGACATGACTGAGCAACTGAACTGAACTAAATGTTATTATTAGGCTTCTCCAGTATCTCAGATGGTAAAGAATCTGCCTACAATGCAGGAGACCCTGGTTTGATCCCTGGGTAGGGAAGATCTCCTGGAGGAGAGCATAGCTACCCATTACAGTATCCTTGCCTGGAGAACTCCATTGAACAGAGGAGCCTGGTGGGCTACGGTCCATGGGGTAGCTAAGAGTTGGACACAGAAGTGTTATTATTATCACAATTGCAATAAGAGATCACACCTCTGTTCTTTTGCTAGGTATGATTTGTTTTGAAAATTTAAGGAAGAGACAAATCAATTCATGTCTAGGCTTTTAAAAATAATGCTTGGTAAACACAAACAAGAAAAAATATGAAATGAATCTTCATAGCATCATCAATCAAATCGTCAAAAGTCAAGATTTTATATCAAACTTTGTTTCATAGCTTGGAGTCCAGTTTGCCAGCACACCAGTTAGAAGATGAGATCTCAACAATTTAAGCAGGAAGCCTGGACTGTTAAACCCTTGAAGCTGAGGTGATCATATTTCAGTACAGCATATACTGTTCAAGAGGTGATGTGAAGTGCTTTAAGAGTCCTCTTCTCTTCTCTTCTCTCCAACAATTCCCTGCTCTGATCTCTTCCTCTTCATTGAGGTGTAGATTTTTCCCTGTTGTCTTATCGTAACTCTATGGATAGAAAGGTCACCAAATTCTTTTTTTTTTTTAGGTACAATTAATTTACTGTATTTTAACAGAGCAAGAAAAAACTATTTTAGGTTTTTAGACTTCTTTATATAAGGAAAAAGAAGCTGTCTAGGACTGCAACCTGTGGACCTACTCCATGTAAATTGCAGCCGCTAGATCACAGAGTTCTGGGTGAATGGTGCCCTGAATGTAATGAGGCAACACTGAATATGTCTAGATGACAATGTTTTATTCCATTGCAGACTGTCATGAAAAGTGATGGAGATAAATGCTCACTTGTGCATGATACTCGATGGTCTACAATATTTTACAGATTTTCCAAGAACTGCAAATAAAATTATACTAAACTGAGCCTAACTGGCATTGTAGCATAAATATTAAATATTTCTTTCTTGCTCTTTTTTGCCTGATACCAGATTTTATAGTACATTACAACTCTGATTTTATCTGTGTCTGGTGGCTCAGATGGCAAAGAACTTGCCTGCAATGCAGAAGACCTGGGTTCAACCCTAGGTTGGGAAGATCCCCTGGAGGAGGGCATGGCTGCCCACTCCAGTATCCTTGCCTGGAGAATTTCACGGACAGAGGAGCCTGGCAGGCTACAGTCCGTGAGGTCGTAAAGAGTCAGACAACAAACACTTTCACTTTTCACTGTAGCTTATGTTCAAGCACAAGTAAAAAGGCTGAGAAAAACACATTAATAACATTTATTGTAGGTAAACTGCTGTACTTAATGGGAAAAACAAATAAGATTACAAACCCTGATGTTGACATCTATTATGCTACATGTTTTACTTTTTTTTGTTTATTGAAGTATAGTTGATTTGCAATATTGTGTTACTTTTGTGTGTGCACCAAAGTGACAGTTATACATTGGGTTGGCCAATAAGGTCATTCAGATTTTTCCATGAGATGCAATGGAAAAACCCAATGAACTTTTTGTCCAACTCAATATATATGTATAAATATCTGTTTGTTTTCAGATTATTTTCACTTATAGGTTATTATAAAATATTGGGTATAGTTCCCTGTGCTATAAGGTATGTTATCTATTTTATATATAATAGTGTGTTTACATTAATCCCAAACTCCTATGCTACAGTTTTGAATTATAAGGAATAAAGTTGTTGTTTTTTTTTTTGGTAGAGGGCAAATGTAACATAGTTTATAAAGAAATTTCTTGGAAAAATGTTAACTGAAATTTTATAAATCAAATTAACTGAAAAATACTCTCAGAGAGTTTATTATTTTTCAGCATTACTTTTTAAAATGACTTTTATAAAGGCAAATAATTATCACCTAATACCATGTTATCATATGTGTGCATGCACTTGTGAGTATGTGTGAGAGGGAAAGAGAGTGTGTGTATGGGTGTGTGTAGGATTTATTTGGCCTAAAAAACACTGACCCAGCTTATAGCTTGGGTTCTTTCACCAACCAGACATGTGATCCTAAATAACTTTCCTTAAATATTTCTGGATTCAGTTTCGTCATCTGTAAAATTAAAGGGGTTTTGAACCATAAACTCCAAGATATCTCTTCATTCTAATACTCCATGAAACAATTCACCTAACGTCCCACCACATCTCTCAAGCTTAAAGTTATACGTCCATTGTAGAAAATTACTTATTTTATATAATTGTACCAAATTATGAATGGCTACAGAAAATCAATTGTACATTTTGCTCCTCCTTATAACCATCCTCTGACAATCTCTGAATTACTGGCAACTTATGATAACTGTAAGTTCGATGGGCCAGTCATGAAGCTCAGAGCAGGTTCCTGGCTTTGAGATAATTTATCTGCATAGTGGTGTCTAGCATCCAGCCCCTTGACTTGTGTCTCATTCTCTCTTTTTCCAAACACTATCTCCTCTAATCTTCTGAGGGAACACACTCCAATTGTCATTTTCTGTTAGTCTCCTTTGCTGTCTTCTTTGATCCGCTCAGCTTCTCAATGTTAGCAGTGCCCTCAGAGTACTTCCTGGGCTCCCTTCTTTCTGTCTACATGGACATATTCCAGCTGCTAGGCTGACACCAGCAAGCATCTCTAACTCACATCCTCTGTTCTCCAGCTCCAGCTCCACTACTCTCATCCAAGGCCTGACCACTGCTCACTTACCTATGTCACAGCCTCCCAACATTCTCTCTCTCTGCTTCTCCTCTTGCCTTCCTAAAGTCTACTTTCCACCAGCAGCCAGAGTGATTTATTAAAAGTTTGAATCGGACCCCATCACATCCCTGCTTTAATACCATCTAATGTCTACCCGGTGCAGTCAAAACCAAGTCCAGTCAAGTCGTTGGCTGACTGCTTTGTGTTTTCTGGTCTCCTCCCACTTCTCTGATCATTCTCATTTCCCCATCCAGGTCACCCTTGTCTCTACCAGGAATGGCCACCCCACCGAGCCTTCTTTTCACTTAAGCCTTTGCAATCATACAATTTGCAAAACAGATTATTTCAATTTATATTTCTTTGGTACTACTTGATCAATTTGTAAATTTACTTCAAGCCCTCTGCCTTTTTTCAATTGTTAGGTTAGTGTTCCTCTTGTTATTCTGAAATACTAGGGATATGACATCTTTATAGTTTCTGTTGGAAAGCTAGTCTTAAAAATTATGGTTTTTATATTCCTATAAAAATAAATTCAACTTAATTACTGCTTTATCTATAATTTTATGCTCACCTGCTATCATTTACAACTTTATTGAGACACACGTCTTGACAGAGACAAGTTGAAAGTGGAGAAAAGATTCATTTGGAGCATTTATTTCCAATGAAATTGGTCTGCAAGTAAATTAATTTGTATGACATAAGAGGCTTCCCCACAATCTTTTCGAAGCAGTTTTCAAAGCATTAAAAACATTCCACTTAATACATCTCTCATAGTGTATGCATATAACATCCAACTGGTGACAGACATTTCTTTCCTTAGTAACAACTGAGAAAGCTGTTCTAATAGGCCCACATGGCTTGCTTGAAGTAATTATTCCCTTCTTCTCCCATGAAAATTCTTTAAGGCCACGTGATGAGTTTCCCCACAGTTAAAAGTCTTCGCGCTAAGATTTGTACTAGTAACACAAATGGGCCCAAAGAACAGAACCCAAAGCTGTCACCACCACAAAAGCCGGAATGTTGTTTTGTGCGGAGCCCCAGTGCAGCTGAGACACCAGCCAGCTGCCTAGGGATGAGAGGACGCTGTGGGCCCTGCCATCACCGTGATTTCCCAGCTGTGTGTGTCAGGCTTGCTCACAAGCACAGCGGCAATGCGACGGGGTGCTGCATTTCCTCCTGACATTCCCCCTAAGCCACTTTTTACAGCCTCCTCCTATTAACCTCATCTCCCGGCCTTGCGCTGCAAGTACTTTCTTCTTGCAAATTTGAGAGGCACGCAGCACGTCGAACCCCACTTAGGCTGACTGGCTGTCTCCGCAGTGACAGCGCAACGGGCACCGAATACAATATTCTAAGCAAGACTCACTGCTAAAGTCATGGGAACAAGAGAAAACCAACTTGGCATCAAGATGCAGTCACAGAAAGCTTGTCAAGAATGTTGAAAACCATTTTCTCCTCCTTCACAGAACACAAGAAAAGGTGTGATTGATGGCTAGTTCATAAAATCATGAAAAATACACTCTTTTAAAAAATCATGCTCTTTCCTCAGCATTCTAATTCCTGATGGCGATGACCTTTGGAGTTTAAGTGAAAGGACACAAAATTCAAAACTATAAAAATGGTCTGGGGAAAAATACAGAATTAATTGCCAAAAATGTTCACTTAAACAGGTACTGAGGGATTAATTAATTAATTAATTTCTAATTGAAAGGCATTTCTAAGCAATTAAAATGTTCATGGTTCCTTGCTAGGTGATTTTGGGGAAAAGTATATAGCTTTCATTACTTGAGGACCTATTATATGTAAGACATATAGTAATTCTTATTCCTACAACAACCCAGCAAAACTGGTATCATTTGTCTCATTTTACAGATGAGGAGACTGAGGCTCAAAAATAACACAGAGGCTCTTAAATGTGCCTGCTAAGTCAATTCAGTTGTGTCTGACTCTTTGTGACCCTATGGACTATAGCCCATCAGGCTCCTCTGTCCATGGGATTCTCCAGGCAAAAATACTGGAGTGGGTTGCCATGTCTTCCTCCAGGGGTCTTCCAAACACAGGGATCAAACCTGCATCTCTTCTTTTGCATTGGCAGGTGGGTTCTTTACCACTGGGATACCACATCCTGAAGTTGAACTCAGGGCTTTTGTTTTTCTTGCATTGACTCCTTCTGCCATATCAAACTGTTTCTCAAAGTAAGGTATAAAAACCAAACAACATGTTTTCTATGCTAGTGGAAGACATAAACAGACACATTAAAAATAGATTGAAGACTATCTATTGACTTAATTCACACAAAAACCCTATTAAAAATCATTATTAAGACCATCTTAAAGATGAAAAAGATGAGGTACA
Organism: Muntiacus reevesi; assembly: GCF_963930625.1. Taxonomy (NCBI): domain Eukaryota; kingdom Metazoa; phylum Chordata; class Mammalia; order Artiodactyla; family Cervidae; genus Muntiacus; species Muntiacus reevesi. The sequence continues at coordinate 43,183,176 of NC_089260.1, forward strand.
GAAAGAGGATTCATAACTTGCTCAAGGGCCTATAGGTATTCATATCCTAGGGCGGCTCTAACAAAGTATTGCAAACCAGGTGGCTTAAAACAGCAAATATCTATTCTCTCCCAGTTCTGGAGGCTGTTAAGTCTAAAATCAAGGTGCCAGTGGGGCCAAATTCTAGGGGAGAATCTATTTCATGTCTTTCTCCTATCTTTTCCTACGCTGCTACAATCTTTGGTATTCTTGTGTAGACACATGACTCCAGTCTCTGCCTTCATGGTCACATGGGGCTCTGCCTACATCTTTTCACATCACCTTCCTTTCCTGTCTGTCTCTGTGTCTCCTCTTCTTATAAGGATACCAGTCATATTGAATGAAGGGCCGCCTTACTCCAGAATGAACTGAGCTAATTACATTTGCAGTGACCCTATGTCTAAATAAGTTCACATTCTGAGGTTGCAAAAGGAGGTGAATTTCCAGAGGTCGCTATTCAACCTAGTACAGCTAGTAAGTTGTGCAACCAGGAGTCCCTCTGGCTCAGAGTCCATGCTTGTGAATAGAGTGCTCTGACACCTCTCCACAACATCAGAAATGACCATCAGGAAAGTATGACCCACTCCTGCATTGGTGGCATAAACACGTGTTATGAGATTGTGTGGCAGGTGACATGTGAATGGAACCTTGAAAGATGAATAAGACATCCACTTTCAGTAAATAGATATGGAGGCAATGGATAGTATCTAAGAGGAGGGACTTGCCTTATAGTCCAGTGGCTAAGACTCTGTGCTCCCGGTGCAGGGGACATGGGTTCCATCTCTGGTTGGGAGTCCATCCCTCGATTCGACATGTTACAACTAAAGATCCTGCATGCCACAATGAAAATCAGAGATCCTGCATGTCACCACTAAGACCCGGCATAGCCAAATAAATAAATGAAAATATTTAAAAAATATTCGAGGAGAGAACTGCTATGTAAGGTACACGATTGGGCAGGAGTGTGTTGTGTTTGAGACAGCATGACCAAAGCACACGGGGACACAGTGAGTGGTGTAGGAGTGGGGCAGTGTTGGGAAAGAAAGAGTGGATACTATGGCTGGAAAGAAGATTGAGAAAAAATGATGGAGGACCTCATGTATCAGGCTAAGGCATTTGGATTCTGCCTTAGAGACCACTTGGAGTCATTAATGAGAAGAGACACATCACACATATGCCTTAATACAGTATATCCCCTATATAGGAAACTTCAAGTTGCTAACTTTTAAAGATGTGAACGTGCCCCTGTATGCCAGCTGTTGTCCTGTACTGTTGTACTTTTCACGGTACTGTACTGTAAGATTAAAGTGTTTTATTTATTTTTTGTGTTTGTTCTTTATGTATCCTTTGTGTAAAATGTATTATAAACCAATCACAACACAGTACTATATAGCCGATTTTACTTGTTAGGAACCTAGGCTAATTTTGTTGGACTTAAAAACAAATTGGACTTATGAACACACTCTCAGAACAGGACTCGTTTGTATGTAGAGGATTTACTAATAATTATTTGGGAATACTATTTAGGAGGCTATATAGAGATGTTCAGAAGCTAAATTCCAGAGGTAAAACTCTAGAAGATAATGTGTTTGGCTGAAGGGAATAAGAGAAGGCTGGAAAATACATTCGGTTTACAGGCGATATGTCCTGATGACTGATGACTAGTATGGCTTTCTTTGGCATGCTTAATCACAGAGGAAATGAAATCAACTAAATTTTCTGTGGCATATTAAAGATACCCATGCATTCTTTGATACACCTTCCATCTAGAGAAAGGTTTATGTTCCATCTAGAGAAAGATGTTTAGCTTCCATCTAGAGAAAGCCATGTTCATTCATGCCTCCTTTCCTTGATGTTGGGTGAGCTCCACAATATGCTGGGATTTCTGTGGCTAAGTCATTAGAAGCTCTGAAGTTCCCACCTGGGCTTCTTGGAAGGCTTACTCTGGTACACCAGAATTGCCACATAAAAAGTATAACAATACTATTGAAGAGATGATGTGGAAAGACTCAAAGGTTACATGGAAAAGGAAGGGAGCCTGTATGATTCCAGCCTTCCAGCTGTTCCCATGTAAGTGCCAGGTTTGTGAGCAAAGACCAGTCACAGTTGCCAGCTGAATTTTACCAGCTGGCCTCAGTTGATGCTGCCTGATATGATGAAGACCCGCCAAACCATGCCCTGCCAGCATTCCCAAACCATGAAGCGGTGAGTCAGGGTAAAATGGCTGTTGCTGAATACCACTGCTGTTTAGGATAGTTTGGAAAAGATAACTGGAACCCACCCATAAAATGGGATGGCATGATTCATTTAATCTCTCACACAGATGTTATGTACAGCTAAGTGAACAAATATGAAGACAGGTGACAGAGATCAAAATAATTTGAAATGTACATTCATCCTTTGATTAAAATTCATCAGGGCAGCAAATACTCTAGTAGTGATTCAGTAGTGGAGACCAGTGGAAAAAATTCTACTTATTGTGTTACGCAACTCAAAGGAGGGAAAAGAATGAAAACAAAATTCAGATCGCTTCCCCAAATTTAGCTGAGTACAATCACGACAGACCACTCAGTTACCAAGACTTAAATGCCAAGGTTCATTTTCTCTTAAATTGTTTTAAAAATGGCTGGAGCTGCCTAATATCAGTTATTAGTACAAAGAATAGAGCTTCTAAACTAAATAGAACATGCTGCATTTCAGGAATGATAACAAAGCTTTTCCAGGGCTTCCACCCACACACACAGAATGAACAAAAATAGAGCCTGTCTGGAAAAGTACAAGCCTTCATCCACTGGCTTGTTGACCAAACTTCAGCTGCAATTCTGTGGACCTAAGCAAGTTATAATAAACCCACAAATGTGGTGGTTCTTGTGGTAAAGAATCTGCCTGCTAATGCGGGAGATGTAAGAGACACGGGTTTGAATTCCTGGGTCGGGAAGATCCTCTGGATGAGGAAATGGCAGCCCACTCCAGTATTCTTGACTGGAGAATCCCATGGACAGAGGCCCCTGGTGGGATACAGCCCATGGGGTTGCAAAGAGTCAGACATGACTGAAGTGACTTAGCATGCATGTGGAGCTTCAGTTCATGACTGTTTCCTCATTAGTTGCCTGCCAACATCATTTAGGATTGTTACCACTCTCAACAAATTGTTTCTGTGTTAGCATGTCCTACACCAAAGTAGATTTCAAGCTATCCAGGGCAAGAAAACAACATATTTCAGGAGTTAAGATTTGCCTTGTGAGGATAATAGTCGTATTTCCAGTATTTGGTAGCATGCCTGAGTATTTGCCTTTAAACATTCATCAGTGGAAGTTAAGTGATCAAGTTATAATGAATCAAATTGCTATCTAGCAGTCAGTGTAGGGTTGAGTCTTCAACTCCATATGTAAGTGGTTACATGTTCAACCTGCTGCTGCTACCTAGAGAAGTTTAATTCATCACCTCAATATCACCACCAAAAAGAAGCTAAGAACATTTATAACCACCGCTTCCTACATTACCATTCGTTGAAAAGTTCATGACTCTAATTCTGCCTCCTTTTCCAAATCCACATGGTTCACAATCCTCCCCTTGCTCTAAATCATGAGAGGCAAATGCTAATTGATAGAGGTTTTATAATCACATTTTTTATACTCTCCACTGGAATGTATATTAACAACTTAATTATCAAAGTTTTATCTTTAGGATCACTTCATGAAAAAGAATGCTGATTAAAGAGAATTCTTTGCTGGCAAATATAAGACCAATGTAATTGACACACATGGTGAAATTCAAGTACATCGATTCCTACTGAGAGATAAAATTATGATTAAGAGAACGTTTAATGAAATGTTCTTAATTTGTCAACTAAAGCATATAAAGGATAATTAGTGATATGCTGATACTCTTTCTTTTTATAGGTAGTAATGCAATATTAAGACCAAAACACAGGATTTGTTGTAAGTAGGATATATGATCTTTATTTCTTTTTTAGTGTTTATGACTTGGAGCCTACTGGCTGGCTCCAGTAGTTTTAAATTAATGATGAATTTTAGAACCTTGGTTTCATGACCTTAATATTCTCATGAGGTCAAAACAATCTTAACCATATCATTAGAGCTGATCCACCCAATAAAGTTTTCTAACAATGATTTGATGAAGAAAATAGCCTCTCTGTAAGGTTTAACTTTAAAGAAGCTGGGACAGATTTAAAGAAAGACCACAAAGCCAATTTCTATATTACAAGTATATTTTCATTGAATAGTAGATTTTTGTTTTTAAAAAAATTTTATGAATTTTTTTATTGTGCCCTGATGACATATAGATGCTTTAGCTAAAACAAAACAAAAAGAAAAACCCAAACTGTAAGTAGATTCTACACTTGCATGTTCTTTATGCAGTGGTTGAATATTGCCATTTATAAAAAAAAAAAAACATGCCAGCTTCAAACAACATAAAAATGGGAATAAGTTGGATGCATGGCAGCACTCCTGCAACACTGGGGCCAGTGGTACATCAGCAGAAAATCCTTAGGAGGTAAGCCACATGCTGATCTGGGCATCACATTTTGACACAATGTATATGATATTTGGAAAATTCCAAAAATTAGGCATAGTGAATACCAATGGCAACAGCAGATGAGTTCTTTAGCTCAACACAGAAAATATAATACAGTGGGTTGGCCAAAAAGGTCATTCAGACTCTTCCCTATGATGGTGTGTAAAAACCTGAATGAACTTTTTGACCAACCCAATAAAAAGCTATATCATGAACCACTTTCTTATCTTTGCAGAATATATACAGAACACAAAGCAAAATACCACTGAAAATTCTCTTTGAAATTAGGTAAACGTAAGTTATAAATAGAACATAAGTTCTTAAAAATTCTCGGCTGCTAGCAATGACTGCACCTTCTGTAATAACAAAGATTGATATCTCTTGAATGCTTACAATATGCCAAACACCTAAAAGCAACTCATGCATAATATCTCATGTAAATTTCACAACACTTAAATGAGATGTTGAAATCATCTCATTTATTAGCTGCAGAGACAAAGGCTAGAGAGTTAAAGAACATGCTACACCTGTGGAAATTTAGCCCCAGAGCAATTCAATGACTTCTGGTCACAGAAGCTGTAGATGGCAGAGCCAGGATTGGAACTGGGCACCCTAGTGTCAGATCCTTCTCTTAACAACCATGGTATACTCAATCTCTCTGTATTAGACGGAGCACCTTACTACAAGCAAAGTCTGAGTAAATCTCCAGGTAATCCATTTTTACTTGCTTTGTATCATATACAAAAATCATTTATCTACCCTTAACTTTAGTATCTCAGTTGCAAATTGGGTATAATAGCCTCTACTTCACAGGGTCACTGTGAAGATTACATGAGCATATATGTGTAAAGTGACTAAGATAGCACCTAGCACATAAAAGATGTCAAATAATTATTTTCAGATTTCCTTGTATTTATATTTAGTTTATTCCTTCAAGATGTATGGAACATCTACTTTGGGCAAACACTATGCCAAATATTGGAGATTCAGTGATGAACAAGGTAAATGTGTTGCTTATTCTTGAGACTGAGTCAGCTAACATTTTCTATAAAAGCCCAGACAGTAATTTTTGCTTGTTTTCTGGGACATAAAAGTATCTATCTCAACTACCAGTTGTGCCATTATAGTGTGAAAGGAGCACAGAAAAAAGCATGGCTGAGTTCCAATACCATTTTGTTTACAGAAATAGGTGGAAGCTGGATTTGGTCCATGGGCCATCATTGGCCAAGCCCTGCTCAAGACCATTAAATAAGCTATGACCTTAGAATGTAGAGTGGGATACAGGACATACAGGATATGATGGAAACCCAACATGGCAGGTCACTTAACTCACTCTACGAGTATCAGAGACTTGGGTAAGAATTAAAACATGAGTAGAAATAGCAAGAAGGACTTCAGGAAGAAGAAACCAGAAGGTTCAGAGATAATGATCCATTTGAAGGTGATTGTGTGAAGTTCAAGGGCTAGGGCAGAGTGGGTAGACATGCTGGTGGGCAGGGCAGGCCTGGCTAGCACACAAAAGGCTCTATGAAGGAGTGCAGAGCTGATGTTCATGGGAAGAGGTTGATGTTTCACCTGGACAGTGAGAGAATCAGATTGCAATTACCTGTAAAATGGCAGCACCGTCAGGGGCTGCTGAAATATGAACAATTCCTTCCACTAAACGGTCCCAGGTGGCTGAATCTGTTGGATTTGGATTAGTTTTTCAGTCTTTCTCTCTTCTGTTGCCAGGTGTTTGTCAACCATCACTTCCAGCTAATATCAGTACACTGAGGAAACTTTCTTCTAACCTAATTTGCTACTTCTAGTCTGCTATCATATTCAAAACTCTTCAAATGCTTTAACTTTAAAAAATGAAAATAAATAAATAAATTGACTGAACTTTCATAAGTAATCTTCAGGGCAGGGATGGAGGGCTTCTGGATTCTGTTACTGCAACCTGTGTTTCGTTAGTTGGAATTGCTGAGTCAAGCAAAAGTCCCGCCATATTGACAGCATCTAGCTTGCTGAACTCTGAATAGCTTTTCTACTGACACATTTATCTAGCAATTTTGATCATTACCAAAAGAAAATTCTAGGCTATGCCACCAAAATAAAATACTCTACTTTGTTTACATAACCATCAGAATCTACCCAAGGTGTCACTTCGGGTATCTCACCAGCTGTATCTCCAAGACTATTCATGACAGGCAAAAGTAGTTTAAAATATTTTCTACCTGATTACATTTGTCAATCTGGAACACAGAATATGGTGAATGCACATTTGAAAGATGGTGGATAGTAGGGATAAGGGACCAAATTGCTTTGATTCTGGTGGTAGAGTTGGATTTTTAACTTTTCAAATTGAAAACATCATAAATTTTTAATAATAAAGAACCTGTTTTATCTTCTTATTTCCACTTCCAAATTCTTTGAAGGTTCTCATAAATATCAATGGAGCTGAGTCATAGGCAATATCAAGATGAGGCATATAACTAGATTATAATTTCCTGCTAGATTCTAAATTCCTTGAAATTGAGGCTAATTTTATTCATCTTTCTATCCCCTACAGTATCTAGGATAATACATTGTTCAATTAATTACTGTTGAGTAGAGATAAGTAAAACAACCTTCACTGAGACCTAGTGATTAACATAGAGCTTTTCTTTTCCTTTCAATCTGAAAAAATAAAAATAAAAAGAAGTTGTTTCCATTTGCTTCCTGTGAGTCCAATAAACTGAGCAAAGCCATTTGGCAGACTGTGGCTCATTCAATATTTATGAAATTAACTATAACCTAGCAGATTCGATCATTTTAGATGGCCTAACAACAGTCTTCACAATTGATCACCACATAATCAGTTCAACCATAGAAACCAATTATGGCTCCAGATCAAGAAGGGGTTATTGGAAATTCACTGATACCCTGAAGTGGTCCCCTAAGCCCCATGGTTCTACATCTCACATCATCAAGACAAGAAAGTTGTCCCAGTATAATCCTGACCTCACATCATTCTCAACTGTTTTTCTGGAGTTGCCCAGGAATTAAAACAAAAATAAGAGAGGAAAGGAGAAGTGATCCATTCTTCACTTATCTTTTTCCTGCTGAACTGAATTTTTAACATCTTTCTCTTTAGTCACTAAGACCCCAGAGCCACTTTCTTTAGCCTTTTCCTTAGCCAAGAAGATCTAATACATTGGTTCTTTCCTAGACCAAAACTAGTTTACACTGAGAACACAGAGAATTTAATGAAACTCTTCCCATAAGTCAAAATACTTCTCTCTACACAGATATTTAGGGCTCAGTGTATCTTTCTAAATGTAAATATTATACAAACTTAAAAAGATGTCTACAAACAACTATGAATTCTAAATATAGTAGTTGTTATTTTCTAGTTTAAATTATAACCACCAACTATCAAGCATGCCAAATACTCAATGTAATCAAAGAAAACGTCTTTGTATGTTATTTTCTCTTTTGACAACTTTACCAAAAAAAAAAAAGCCTAAAATAAAAGTCTATACATTTCAAAGTAGCTCAGATTTTAAAATCCTTTATTTTTATTCCCTCAGATTCTCTTTACAGATGCTTATACCTGATACTTGCCCTTTTCTTCAGGGGTACAAAACAAAAATAACCTGGATTGGGTATTTTAGCCTTAGTATATTGGGTTATGTTAGGTTATGCTGCTATAACAAAAACAAGTGAAAACAAAAACACCAAAATCTCAGATGCTGAATACATGAAAGTCACTCATTTCCATCACACGGGATTAACATGGACCTTGAGGGGGCGTTCTACTTAACAGGGTCACAGAGAGACCCTGATTGATGTAAGACCCATCGCAACACACACTTCCATATTCATCAAGACAGGATAAAAAAGGAAATGCGCCAAGTGCATATTGTATCTTTGCCTGTCCAGAAGCGATGTCCACTTCAGTATTCAAATCTCAATGGTCAGTGCAAGTCATATAGCCATGCATCATTTGAAAGAAATACTTGTAAATACACTTAATGATTACCACAATTTAAGGTACACCATGAATCTAGAAATGAACCATTTACACTATATATGTATATACATATACATATAAATTAAATATATATACAAATTTTGCAATATTAGTGTTAGAGAAAAAAGTCATTCTTAAATTCAGCATCAAAGCAAGTTTTCACCCTATCATTAGCTCCATTTTCTCTCTTTTAGAGTGAAGCAGACGAGATCGGGCACGTTCAAGGTGGTATGGCCGTAGACTAGAGTGAAGCAGAAAATCACAAAGTCATTCTTAACTCAAGTGTGCATTTTATAATTTCTTTATCATGAAACAAAAAGAGAAGATGAGTTTGGGGTAAAATTTACAAATCAGAAGGTTCCTGTGTATCAGAGCATGAGCAGATGAATAATCCATTGAATCTTTCATTTTTGCTCACTACAACCTAAATATATCCAGTACTTGAGCAGATGGACACAGCATAATTCAATAATAATGTGAATCTCTAAAGCCAAAATGTAAATTTCTTATGCTTTAAGTTTTGAATGTATATTTTGATGTAGCTAAATATTCATTTTAAGAGATTATCTAGTTCTTAGTTACATAAGCTTATGTAAGATTATTCTCAGTAAAACTATTCTTATAATTCAAAAGGCTAACATTATAATAGGAAAAGCTTCACATAAAATAATAACCCAAATAATTTTATTTCACCAAGTATCTACTGAATGTCTACTAAGCCACATGCTACCTGCAAGGGATCCAAAGTTAAATGAAATATGACTCTGATCTTAATATTCTCAATACACTGAGAATCTGGTCTGATTGCCCTTCAGTGATTTTTTTCCATTGTGTGTAAAAATCTTATCCTCCTTGCATCTTCTCCTTAAAATCTTGTGAATTCAAGTCTATGCAAACAGAAAAATTTGAGGAGGAGGAGGAATTGGATTGAGAAACAGAAATATAACTCCTAACTTTCCACTGATGACTAAACATATGACAGGATTCTATGGTTTTGCCATTAGGAATTCTAGAATAATTTCTACTTCCATAGTCGGTGACATACTTAATTTCTATTACATTTCCAAGTAAACTTTGAAAGAAGCTTATTTTACAGCTCAATTCCAGACTATCAATGTATTGTAAGTTGATGTTTGTAACTGTAAAGAAAACTTTGGCTTCAAACCCATTAATATCCCATTAGATGCCCTAAAGGAAACAGATCAGTATCTGGCTATAGAAATCACTCCTTATGTGATTCATTGTATTTGAAGTTACCCAGAGCCTTCAGGAACCTACTTCATGTCTGCAAGACTAGAACTGGATTTAAAGTGTCCTAGCATTGGGAAAGTAGACCTAGGAAGTACTATGGTTAGAAGGGATTGTTAAAGACGTTAATTGCAAAGAGCTTACTGAACAAAAGGTGCTTCCAAGCAAAAAGGGCAAAAAGATATTTAAAAGTTGAATGAAACAGTTTCATTTTTACCTTTCCCAAGATGTGATGCATATTTAAAAAGCCCTTCCTCTTTCTTTGCTGCATTTGTCCTTTGTCAAATATCATACATTTAAGTCAAACCCAAACTACCATGATGAATAAAAAAAAAAAAAAAAGAGCAGGGTTATGGGCACGGTATGCTCAGCTGTGACTTTTAACTTTTGTTTTTGTTTTCACTTCAGTATGTAGGCAGTTACAAATACATATCCTATACACAGCCTAAGAAATAGAAGGAAGACGAAATCTTAGGGTCTTTTCTCAGTCCTTATACTCAAAGGAAATGGAAATGTGCCGTTTCTAGGACTTGGGAGAATGCATTTACCTTGTGTTCATAGCATATGGTTCACTTTCATTAAGCATTTTTAAAAAAATAAAATGCTAGTGTTACCACTTGCAAATGGAAAGAAAAATCTTACAAGATATCCAAGGGCTCATTTGACCCAAATCAGCCTCAGGTGTCCCTGCTACACTAACATGAAGACTCATTATGCACTGGTAGAAACGGATTCTGAAAGGGTTCGTGTTTCATGGACCATGTGGTGTATCCGTCATAGGACAGGCTGGTTACCATAGTGAAAAGTGAGCTTTTCTTTTAAAAGAAGTAACTTTGCCCTTTTCCTCACTGGTATTAACTTCGTTCTGGTTCCAATGTTCTTTCAGAGATGAGGAAAAAAAAAAAAAAAAATGAAAGCAGCAGGAAATGAGGAATAAGGGGAACCATCTCAGAAAGATACCTCCATTCCTGTATTGCTTTTGGACTTAGCAAAACTCAAACAAATTACAAAGCAGAAAAAGGGGGTATATACATTTTAATTGTACCACATGGTACTTAAAAAGGAGATAATTCTGAAGTGATTAAATTACCTATGTTTAAAATGGCTATAAAATTTTGAACAATATAATGAATGACTCTGGGTAGTTATGGCTCCAAATGTAATTTAACTCGGGGATCCTCAATTCTCTCACTCACAACACCTCCTCTGCAAAACATCATTTTCTGTGGCCTCATTTACTATATTGCAATGGAATTCATACATGATGTAACTAACCTACCTGCACACTCATTCTCTAAAAAAAATTATAAGAACAAAACTGTAATATAAAAGAGATAAAAGGAAACTAATTTATATTAAATAATTGGTGTTTCCATAATGTAAATGTTCAAGCAAGACAACTGGAATGAAACAGTAGCGCACCTGCACTGAGTTGTATGGTGACCATGAATGTCGTGTCTCTAAGTATGCCTAGTTAGCAACTCAAATACCATTACCAATGTTATTATTGGCAGTGTTATTGCCAATGATAAGATCTGCAGAGATGGTGAACATCTCCTGTAAAATTCAGAGCAAAAGAAAGTACAGTCACCTTTAGATTTACACTTCAGTTGTGTTCCCCCCAAATTCACTGTTTATCGAAATTGGGATTAAAAATATGTCAACAGTTAGGTTCTATGTTCAGGTAATCAGATATGCTTTCCAACTCAATCATTTCTTCCTTATGAGGGATAGCTGGGTGCCTGGCAGAGGGCTGAGGATTCAGTCCCTACATACAAAGTGTCAAAAGTGTCACGTCCTGAACACACATGTTATCTCTGTAGGAAGAGGTGTCACCGCCACCACCCTACCCATGAGGACCACTGTCCTAACTTACATGTTAAACTGAAAGGAAAGTACTACATTGAAAAGTTAAATATACAAATTCCAGAAATTTCTCCATACCACAAACTTTTTTAAAGTTTAGATATAACTGACATATTAACATTATATTCAGGGTATACAGCATAATTGGATTTCACTGGTTCCTCAATTGGAATTTGTCTGCAATGTAGGAGACTGGGACAGGAGATCCAGGTTTGATCTCTGGGTTGGGAAGATCCCCTGGAGAATTCCATGGGCTACAGTCCATGGAGTCGCCAACAGTCAGACACGACCGAGCAACTAAGCACTTGTTAACCTCACTTACAATTCAACAGTGACCATCAAGAGTGAGGGTTACACAGAGTGCCACAAGAAATTTAAGATGAAAAACCCTTACTTTCAATGGTGATATAATCCAACTTTGTCAAAGGACAGAATAAAGACATTATAACATTGACATTATAAACAAAACATATATTTTGTTTTGTAATTCACAAAAATTATGTTTATTAGGGCTTTCCTGGTAGCTCAGATGGTAAAAAATCTGCCTGCAATGCAGGAGACCCTGGTTCAACCCCTGGGTTGGGAAGATCCCCTAGAGAAGGAATCGCAACCCATTCCAGCATTCTTGCCTAGACAATTCCATGGACAGAGGAGCCTGGTGGGCTACAGTCCATGGGGTCACAAGGAGTCAGACATGACTAAGTGACCAACACTCAGCATAATGATTAGATATTTGTGTATATATTGTGAAATGATCACTATAGTAAGACTGGTTATAGTCACCGGGGGAATCCCTGGGGGCTCAGACTTTAAAGAATCCACCTATAATGCAGGAGACTCAGGTTTGATCCCTGGGTTGGGAAGATCTCCTGGAGAAGGGAATGGCTACCCACTTCAGTATTCTTGCCTGGAGAATTCCGTGGACAGAGGAGTCTGGTGGGCTACAGTCCATGGGGTCACAAGAGTGGAACATGACTGAGTGACTAACACTTTCACATCATACATTGTTATGATTGTTTTCCTTATGATGAAAATTTTGAAGATCTATTCTCTTAGCAACTTTCAAATTTATAGTTCTATCATATTATTAACCCACATGTGGTAAGTCACATCACCCTTAACTTATCCTACCACACATTTCTGTAACACAACAGTCTTCCCAGGACAGACCACTTCCCCACTATGCCCTTCACCTGCCTTTTGTCTGTGGAAAATCTTCAGCCTAAGAATACATTTAATCACAGAAATGAGAAAATGCAGAAGCGATGGAAAGCAGTCAAACAAGACAAAATAATAATAGTTTAGCCTTTAAGCAGTGGAGAAGGCAATGGCACCCCACTCCAGTACTCTTGCCTGGAAAATCCCATGGACGGAGGAGCCTGGTGGGCTGCAGTCCATGGGGTCGCTAAGAGTTGGACACGACTGAGCGACTTCACTTTCACTTTTCACTTTCATGCGCTGGAGAAGGAAATGGCAACCCACTCCAGTGTTCTTGCCTGGAGAATCCCGGGGATGGGGGAGCCTGGTGGGCTGCCGTCTACGGGGTCGCACAGAGTCACACACGACTGAAGTGACTTAGCAGTAGCAGCAGCCTTTAAGCAGAGTCAAGGAACCTTGAGTTCCTCCTCATGGGCTATAGATATTCTGATTCATATCTTCTGAGCTACTGTGTAGATACCAAAACCTCAACCATGATATCAGCTGCTCTATCTATCTCTAGACTAAGAGCTGGACTCAAGGGAATGGGAACAAACATTGGAACCTTGGAACTGAAGAGTAAGTATACTGAAAACAGTTAAGATGATGCCGATCAGACCACTGCATGACCAATTTCAAGATGATTGTCAGACCTGAGTGTGCTGGGGTCTACACATAGCCCTGCAAATTTCATTGTCCACCTCTGATATTCCCCTTTAAAAGCTCTCACCCCCTGATCAGCAAGGGGGGAGCTGGTTCTTTGGGACATGAGTCCACCTTCTCCCTGGGACTGCTGGCTTCCTCGGTAAACTATCTTTCCTTTTACCCAATACTTGTCTCTCAGTACTGGATGCTTGAGCAACAAGTAGTCAAAACGTTGACTCAAAACAAACAGATACTTGCTAAGACAAAAATGACAAATAAACCTTCCAAGTGAATCAAAGTGGTTTATTTGTCATCATCCATGCCATACAGCCTGAGGATATAGCATGCCATACTCATACATTCAAGGGGTCACCTAACCCTGTTGCATTTCATAAGTAATAAACCAGTGGGTGCTGGCTCTGGTTGCCTGTTCAGTTTAGCTGTACCAGCTTTCCAGCACCTAGTACAATCTCCTTGTTGCTATGCTTTCTTCATTTTTCCACACTGCTCCTTACTAGAGCAGTATGCACAGGGAGTCAGTCCACACAATTAGACTATAGGTTCAGAGTCCAGTTGGTCACTTATTAGCTATGTGACTTGGGGCATACTTCTTAATTTGTCTGCGCCTCTGTTCCCTCACCTATTAAAATGGTAAGAAAAATACACCAATTTCTTAGGCTTGTTGTGAAGACAAAGTGACTTAATCCATTCAGAGGTTAGACTAGTGCCTAGGGGAGAATAAGTGTTCATTATAGTGTTGGCTATTATCATCGGTCCCAGGGTTCAAGTTAAAATGTGAATGATATTCAAGCAGCTCTTTAAAAGTGAAGAATCTCAAAGAGTCTCAGAAACCTCAGCTTGGAAGAAAACTTACAAATTTAAAATCATAAACTCTAAAGTGTGTTGTTAAGAAAATTTACGAGAAAGAACATTCAGGTTTCAAAGGACCATGTTTCATGGCACCAGTTCTGTTCTAATTCAACAACCAGGAAAATGGTTTTTCAGTAAATGTGTTCCACAAAAACAGTGCACATGAAGCAGAACATTAACTGTTTTCTTGAAATGGATGGCTGTTTGAACCCATTCTCTTTCTGGTTTTAAATGAACCATGTGAATAAAGTCAAGTCTGGCTCATATATAAATGTTCAATACAAAGTAATCTTTAACCCTATTCTCCTCATGTATTCAAGGTGTTGTAACAATTCTAACAAAGTAACTTTAAAACAAAGTTTCACTCTGTTTTGGAGCTCACATTTTCAGTATTTCTACTAAATGCTACAAAAGTATATATAGATGTAGCAAATTTCTTTTTTCCTTCCTTCTTTCCCTCCTTTCTTTCCCAAAGCCACCACTCAAGAATACCTATCATGTTCTTGTCACTGAAGGAGGAACTGGAAACAATAAACTAAAAGGTTTAATCCTTGTCTTCAAAAAGTTCTGTCTCTTGAGGCAAACAGGCTGGCACACACAGATTGGCATTTGGTGTGAAAAATGAGGTGAATCTAGCAAGCATGGTGCTAGTTGGGCTGACGAGCTGGTTTCAAGGTTACAAAGTCAAGATTTGCTATTTCTTTGTTGTCCAGTCTGCACATACTGAGCAAATTCCAAGGGGGTGGGGGTGGGGGACTATTTCTTCATGACTGTCATGAACTATTGAACTTGGTCAAATGGAAAATGTAAGATTTCATCTTTGCTTTCAACAGGTCATATAATAAAGAACTCAAGGATGCTAACCTTAGGATTGAGGGCATCTGGAAATTTGAGAGGACAATATGTGCTAACTTTCCTTAGAGTCTCTAACATTGGGTCAATCCTAAAGGAAATCAACCCTAATATTCATTGAAAGGACTGATGCTGAAGATGAAGCTCCAATACTTTGGCCACCTGATGCAAAGAGCCAACTCACTGGGAAAGCGCCTGAGCTGGGAAAGACTGAGGGCAGGAGAAGAAGGGGAGGACAGAGGATGAAATGGTTGTATATGGCATCACCAACTCGATGGACATGAGTTTGAGCAAGCTCTGAGAGTTGGTGATGGGCAGGGAAGCCTGGTGTGCTGCAGTCCATGGGGTTGCAAAGAGATGGACATGATTTAGTGACTAAATAACAGTAATCCTTAGAGTATAAAGATGGTACTTCCTCATGAATAGAAAATTAAATACATGTTCTCTGGATAGGACCTTAGTCCTAGGAATCCAGGAAGGTTTTCATAAACATATTGTGATCAGATTTTTGACTGTAGTTTTCTTTCTTTATTCAAGGATTATTTACACTGTCTTGATAGCAAGGTGATGGAGTCACTCAAAGCAGAACTGGAAGCTTGGAAATGCCCTGGTTTTGTTTCTTAACCTCTCTCAGCTTTAGTTTTTTATCCTCAAAAGTAGGTATAAGAGTACCAAACTCACAGGATTGTGTGGCTGAAATCAGATAACACGTAAAGTATCATAGTGGACAATTAATGTTTGTCTCTTTCTTTGATATCCATCTTCATGCATGATCACGTCATCAGGCTCCTCACTTTGCTTAGTTCTTCCTACAAAGATTTTTTTTTTAACTACACTCAATATACTTGTTTTTAAAATATCGATCAATGTATTTTATTATCTTTTGGGAGATCTAGTTAAATTACCTCAGAGCTTATGTATAAAAAGACTTATATATGTATATAAGTCCCACCTGGAACTCCATCTTTAATTGCTATAAAACAAAAACAGCTACAAATGGAAACTACAATTGTCATTTCTCAGAGACAGTCTTTCAAAGTCTAACAGGACCACAGTAATGGGTTCTGCTTTTGTAAAACAGTCTGATATACTTCCAAGCAGTTAATTTTGTAAATAAGGAGGCAGGGACGCAAATGTAAGAGTTCATTCTGCTAAGCCTGAGGCATCGGGCAGTGTGGACATTTCTCATGCTCCACATGGAGAAACATCAGTATGTCACTTTTCAGGAATGCTGGTGGGTTAATAAAAGTCTACTCAGAGTGAGAGAGAACACAAGAACTAGCAATTAATTTTTGAAGAGATCTGACTAGATAGAAATGCCATACCCTTTAAAATGCTTCAAACTACTGCCTTTTCAAACTGTTGGTTTGAAAATATAGATTTGAAAAATATCAAATGACAAATTCAAACAAATGTCCCTGCCGTTATTTGGCAAAAATAAGGTATTTTCCAAACCTGCTCAGAAAAACCCAGTAGACATGTGTTAAAAGAAACCATATTCTTTCATAATTGTTAATATAGAAAATCTTACTTTCTTCCAGTTCTTTACCATTGCTATCATTTGCTTTTAAAGAAATCATTCAAAAACTAGGGATTTACTGATCATACACTTAATGCTTTGACACTGGAACACTAATTTGAGTATTAGAGAGAGAAAGAAACATGGAAGAGAGCTTTCAACTCTCACACAACTTAAGATCTCCCTCAGAATATGAACACACATCCACAGATAACTCATTTAAGAAAAAATAGATAGGTAACTCCCCTGTGGTCCAGTGGTTAAGAGTGTAGGAGACAGGAGTTTGATCCCTGGTTGAGGAATTAAGGTCCCACATGACTTGGAGCAGCTTCCCTCATGGTACAGATGGTAAAGAACACACCTGCAATGCAGGAGACCTCGGGTTCGATCCCTGGATAGGGAAGATCTCCTGGAGAAGAGAATGGTTAGCCACTTCAGTATTCTCGTCTGGAAAATTCCATGAAAAATGTAGCCTGGCAGACTAAGTCCATGGGGTCACAGAGAGTCGGACACACACACACACACACACACACACACACACACACACACGCGCGCGCGTCATGGAGCAACTAAGTCAGTGTGCTCAGCTACTGTACCTTTATACCACACCTAGAGAGCACATGCTTGACAACAAAAGATTCTGAGCAACTCAACGAAGATCCTGAGTTGCAGCAATTAAGACGCAACACAGCCAAATAAATAAGTATTAAAAAACCCCGATAACTCAATGCATGGAGATCTCTTAAAAGAAAACTTTATTGGTTGAACTATGATGAGCAATTCCTAGGGAATTAGTTGCAACTTCTCTCCCTATTGTGAGAGAACTGTCTAAAGAGCTTGAAGGCATCTTTTGCCTACACTCTGTTACTGATGATAACAATCACAACAGATCCCCTTATTGAGTGCTCACTATTTGCCAGGTAGTCTGCAAAGTCATGTGACACGTCTTACATCAGTTAATCCCCAATAAGAACTGTGAGCCGGGACCATGACCACCTCATGTTCAGATGAGGAGCATTCAAGGCATGAGACACCCCCATGCATGAAGCCAACCAGTCCTCCAGCCAGAGCCACAACCTGCAAGGTGAGGCTCCAGAGGCCCCTCATCACCACCACACGCTCCTTCTAATAACCTCGATCAGGGGCGCTCACCAAGCTGGGCACCGGGAAAGGGGCAAAGGCTTTTGTAGGTTCAACAGCTCCAAACTGAAGCTCTTGATGGTCATTGAGGTCAACAGCAAGTAACCACAAAGCAACCACCACTGCGTGTTCTGGAACTGAAATGCTCTAAAGGTACGCAGGTGCACGCATGCTCAGTTGTCTGACCCTTTGCGACGTCATGGACTCCTCTGTCATGGTACCTGCCAGGCTCCTCTGCCCATTGGATTTCCCAGGCAAGGATACTGGAGTGGGTTGCCATTTCCTCCTCCAGGGGATCTTCCCGACCTAGGGATCAAACTCGTGTATCTTATGTCTCTTGCATTGTCAGGTGGGTTCGTTACCACTAGCGCCACCTGGGAAACCCCACGTGTTAACAAAATGCCTATGAACTGCTTATTGCTTGCCTATATTTATTCTGTCTTAAGATTAGTAGAGCATAACTATGTTTGTTCAGAGTTTGCGAGATTCTTTACCACTGCACCAGCTAACCATGCTTTTTCATTAACCTGCCCAGTTAATAAAGATCACACAGATATTTGCTACAGCTTTCCCCAGAGACAGCCCATGCTCTTCAGGAGGTGGAGAGTGGCTTATAAGATTGTCAGTAGATGGATCCTCATATGATAGTCTCAATCTGATCTAAATTAGATACATAGATAGATAGATATTGATATAGATACAGATATTTTTACTTCCTATAAGTCATTACTGCTATTTATAATTATTGAAATATTTAAACAGATATTTATGTACAGAAATATCAATATACATTATACTTGTTTATAGTAAAGCTAAGATAGAAAAAAAAGCATTTTCCATTTTGTTTGTTGTTCAGTCTCCCAGTTGTGTCTGACTTTGTGACCCCATGGACTGCAGCACGCCAGGGTTCCCTGACCTTAACCATCTCCTGGAGTTTGCTCAGACTCATGTCCATTGAGTCAATGATTCTATCCAACCACCTCATTTGAATCAAATTATCTTGAAATGGGAGAAGGCACTCGGGGATGTCAGCTCTGCATCTCATTCCAGGCACTGAAGACAAATAAGGCCCAGGGTATTTCCTTGACTTTGGACTTCTCTGCTTTTGTGGAGTTTCTCCCCTGGTGGTTCAGACAGTAAAGAATCTGTCAGCAATGCAGGAGACCCAGGTTTGATCCCTGGGTGGGGAAGATATCCTGGAGAAGGGAATGGCAACCTACTCCTGTATTCTTGACTGGAGAATTCCATGGACAGAGAAGCCTGGTGGGCTACAGTCTATCGGGTTGCAGAGTTGGACACAACTGAGTGAATAACACTTTCACTTTCAAGTTTATTTGTGTCTGGATTTGTCTTTTTTTTTTTTTAATCTGTATTTGTCTATCTTCTCTGATGACTTAAAAAAAAATCCTCCTTAGATGCCCCTTAAAAAGGTATCTGGATTCATCTGTGCCTGCTTTTATTTTTCCCAAATGTTTCTTTTTTTGTAAAGATTTATTTTGATGTGGATCATTTTTAAAGTCTTTATTTAATTTGTTACAATATTACTTTTGCTGTTTATGTTCTGGTTTTTTGGCTGCGGGGTAGGCAGGATCTTAGCTCCCTGACCAAGGATTGAAACCACATCCCCTGCATCTGAAGGCAAAGTATTAACCACTGGACTGCCAGGGAAGTCCCAAAAGTTTTCCTTTTTTCAGGTATCACCAAAGAAGCTAATTAATTAGAAGGATGGCTGAGGACACATCTACCTTTACTAGCATCCTTAGATTGGTTTATGCATGAAAGAAATTGCTTTTTTTCCCTGAAATATTCTATTAACTGTTGAAACCTAAATTTTGACAATTTTTCTCCATAAAATAGGGGGTGGCTAGGACAAGCTTCCCCAGTGGTTCGGTGGTAAAGAACCCACCTGCCAATGTAAGAGATGCAGGTTCAATCCCTGGGTTGGGAAGATCCCTTGGAGAAGGAAATGGCAACCTACTCCAATATTCTTGCTTAGGAAACCCCTTGGACAGAGGGGCCAAAAGAGTCAGACCTGACTTAGCAACTAAACAACAACAATAAAGGACAAGGTACCCATAAACCCCAATATTAAGATAAAAGACACAGAATGTAAGTATTGTAGATGCTATTTGTTGAATTAATAATATACTCCTTCATCCTATAACAGTTTGTCATTGAATATGACTCAGTGTCTCTCCAGAATTCTTACAAGAGTCTCCAGCTTCATCTTTTCCTCTTGCTAAAGTCCATTTTAGTACAGGAGCTAGAGTGGGCCTATGATGCTATGAGTCATATCACCACGGCTTGGAACTTGTCCCTGGTTCCCCTTATCCCTCAGGGACAAGCCAAAAGTCGTGGGATGAGCTGACAAAGCCCTCCAACATCTGGACGCCTTTTCTGTCTCTATCTCCAACTCCTCCAAGGCTCCACCAGGCTCCCCACACTGCAGCCTTCTTGCAGTTGACTAGGTTTCTCAATCTTGGCACTACTGACAATTGGGAAGACGGTTCTTTGTCAAGGGAACTGTTTTGTGCATGGTAGGATACTCAGTAACATCAGGCTTCCTGGTGGCTCAGATGGTAAAGAATCTGCCTGCAATGCAGAAGACCAGGGTCTGATCCCTGGGTCGGGAAAATCCCCTGGAGAAGAAAATGGCTATTCACTCCAGTATTCTTGCTTGGAGAATTCCATGGACAGAGGATCCTGGTGGACTATAGTCCACGGGATTGTAAAGAGTCAGACATGACTGAGCGACTAACACTTTCAGCAGCATCCCCACCCCCCTGTCCCCACCAGATGAGAGGAGCTGCTGCTGCTGCTGCTGCTGCTAAGTCGCTTCAGTCGTGTCCAACTCTGTGTGACCCCATAGACGGCAGCCCACCAGGCTCCGCCGTCCCTGGGATTCTCCAGGCAAGAACACTGGAGTGGGTTGCCATTTCCTTCTCCAATGCATGAAAGAAGCACCCCTTCCCTAATGTGGAAAAGCAGGAAATCCTCCCGACAGTACCAAATGTTCCCTGAAGGACAAAATCACCCCAGACTGAGGATCGCTGCTGCTAGTCAGGCATCCACCACTGCCTGGAACCCTCTCCTCCAGACATACACAGGCACACGTCATTCCTTCAGAACTTTGCTCAAAATTAACCATTTCAGTGAAGCGTTCCCTAGAAACCTGACTTAAAATGAAACCACCAGGCCTGAGTCATTGCTTAACCTTATTTCTTTGTTTGTTATTGTTCAGTGACTTGGTTGTATCTGACTTTCTTGTGACTACATGGACTGTAGCCCACCAGGCTTTTCTGGCCATGGGACTCTCCCGGCAAGAATACTGGAACGGGTTGCCATTTCTTCTTCCAGGGGATCTTCCCGACCCAGGGATCAAACCCACATTTCTTGCACTGCAGGAAGATTCTTTACCACTGAGCCAGCATGGAAACCCATTTCTTGCTTTCTTGCATTATTTCTCCCCATGTCATTGATCACTTTTTATGGTTATACTGTTATTTGTTTACTTTGTTTATTATCCATCCTCTCACTCAAGAGTGTAAATTTCATGGTGGAGTCAGCGGGTTGTGCCTGTTCTGTTAGAGGTTGGCTCCCAGCGCTTAGAACAGAGCTTGGTGCTTGTTCTGGAAATACTTGCTTAATAAAATTACAGTCATCAGAAGAAGTGACCATACACACCTCCTCTCTTTCCTACCTGCAAAATTCAGATTTTACATAATTTTGTTTTTTTATGTGCTTTCCTGTTTGTTTTAACATTAAGAATGCTCAAAGCCTGTGACTCTCCTCCACCAATTATAATAGGCATTTGTGTCATGAATATTTTATATGCTAATCACTCCAGTTTCCTCTTTATTTTTCTACTCATATTTCCCTTTTTTTTTTTTTTTTATCTGTCTACCACCTATCTAGTCTATCTATTTTATCTTTGGGACTTCCTTGGTGGCTCAGTCAGTAAAGAATCTGCCTGCCATGCAGGAGACCACATGCGGTGCAGGAGACAAGGGTTTGATCCTTGGGTTGGGAAGATCCCCTGGAGAAGGAAATGGCAACTCACTCCAGTATTGTTTCCTAGAGAATCCCATGGACAGAGGAGCCTGGTGGGCTACAGTTCATCGGGTCACAAAAGAGTCAGACACAACGTAGTGACTAAACCACAACAAGGATAATATCTCTTCTATCTTTCTATTTACTCTATCTTCCCATCTAGCTAATGGATCAATTGATCTATCTACCTACAATCCATTCAGTCATTTGCTATCCTTTTGCATTATTATATCTCTGTAAGATACACTGAATAACTTAGGGAATATGAGACCTGGTAATACATGTCCTTAATCAAGAAGGTGATTTTTAAAGTGCTAATCTCAATTTTTAAATCAGATATTTTGATTTTGAAAGAATTCTTATTATTTTAAATTTGCACATTAATAAACTAATGCTCTGCCAAAGGCCTGTCTCAGTCTTAAGCTCAGAAAATGTCACTCCTCTGAAAAAGAGTAATTAAAAACCATTTATTTTCCCAAAAACAAAAACAAAAAAACATTTACTTTCCATGAGTACCTGTGTTTTTCTAACCTCCACCAAGTCATTATGGCATTTCTAAAAGAACTGGGGAGTTCTTGAGTTTCAGCATGGAAAATTTCATGGCTGAGTCTGCATTTATTTTGAGTCCAATTCTTCCTGAGCCAAATAATTATTTGCAATCAAATACATTACTGTTAATGCATCATAATGACAGGCCTTTAGGAGGTCAATGATCTGTGTGCAATGTCATAACCTACCAACAGATACTCAGATAAGAAATAGGAGCTAGTGTGCCCAACCGGAAAACACAGAGGGGTAGTCTGATCATTTCCCTCTCTCATAGCAGAGTCACTGTCTGGGAACAAGAATAGGGCTATTTTTAGCCACTCAACTTCCAGGCAGTTATATTAATATTGGTGATTAACATGAAGGCAACCATCAGGGGAAGAGCGGTGAACACAAAGGTTACGCTGTAATAAACTTCAGAATGGTCAGTGTATTCTTTTTATTTTCATCATTTCCATAATAGGACCCACTTCCTCAACATAGGCCTTTTAAGATTTAAATTTTAATTTGTATTCCAGGTTCCATTTATCTCACATATCACTATTTGGATAAATCAATAAACATTAATTTAATTAGCTGCTTTTCAAGGGTTTCGTTTTAAAACTGAGATGAAAACAATTAATTCCCTCTACATGGATGCTGTCAGAGAAGACAATGGCAACCCACTTCAGTCCTCTTGCCTGGAAAATCCCATGGATGGAGGAGCCTGGTAGGCTGCAGTCCATGGGGTCGCTAAGAGTCGGACACGACTGAGCGACTTCACTTTCACTTTTCACTTTGCTGCTTTGGAGAAGGAAATGGCAACCCACTCCAGTGTTCTTGCCTGGAGAATCCCAGGGATGGGGGAGCCTGGTGGGCTGCTGTCTACGGGGTCACACAGAATTGGACACGACTGAGGTGACTTAGCAGCAGCAGCAACATGGATGCTGTATTCATAGTCTAATGAATTATTTGAAGTGCAACAGAAGAATACCCAATGTTTATGGAAAAACAGTTCCTCCTGGTGATAGCTCAAGATGAATTCTTGTGAGTAATAATGGTAATAATAATGATAACTCTTAGATGTAAATGTTCTAGGTGTGTTCATGGACCAAGGATTCAGCTAACTAGCTCATTTAATCTTCACAGTAACTATTGGGTACAGATGGGTATCATTTTCACTGTCCTTTGAAGCTGAGCTGTGGCAAAGTCACCAAGTTGGTTAAGTGGCTGGGTCAGTGCTCCATCCCAAGGTCATCTTACTTCTCAGCCTCTGCTTCTAACCCCTGGCTCATCTCACCTACCCAGCAGCTTCCCACCAGCCACTGACAGGTACAGGCCCAAATGCTACCCACCTGCGCCCTTCTGTGGGGGTGTGGCCCCTCAGGTGGGCACTCAAGCCAGAGCAGTCCATGGCCCTCCCTGACCCGTCCAACCCAGTTTCTCCTCCTGATAGCTTCCTTAATGTCCCATGCATGCATCAGGCACCTTAATCCCTTTCTTTCTGCCTTTGTTTATACTTTCTCCATCTCCAAGTATCTTTCTGTCCTTTCTACTTAATCCTCTCCCATTCACAATGCTTTCCCCACCTGTTGAAAAAGGATACGATTCGATCCTTTCTCTGAAATGCCAAATGCCATACAAAATGAAAGGTGACTCGAATTTGCGGGGATAAAGAACATGCTCCGATCATTTTCTATCAAGTTTCTCTCCCTGAAAATTGCATGATCTCTTCAAAGACGCCTTTTCCTCTGGGCAGTGCACAAATAAATAACGGCAGAACTGGAAACACACTTTAACTTGACAGTGTCCTTTTACAGGAGAATTGCAAGAATTAAATTATAATATGATGGGAGGGGAGTTTGGAGGAGAACGGATACATGTATAGTTATGGCTGAATCCTTTTGTGGTTCAACTGAAACTAACACAACATTGTTTGTTAATTGGCTATACCCCAATACAAAATAAAAAGCTTAAAAAAACCTCAAAAACTGAAATGTGATAAGGTCAAAGGATTTAACAAATGAAAATAAATTTACTCTTAGCAGTTATCTCATTAAAACACCTAGAAGACATATATAAGGCTTAAAGTTTCCTTATATACAAAGCAACTCTTCAAACAATTATTTTATAAATTGTTAAAATGAAACACATCAAAATTAATTCATAAAAGTAATAGGAACTTTAAAAAATCTTAAAAAATCAAATTAGGAAATTCCATTAGTACAGTGAAATATCAAAATAATATTTGAACATACCTGATGACCAAGTGGCATGTTGATAGCAAATGATTTTGAGACAAAAAAAGAATACTTAATTTCTATTTTTTTAAAAAAACTCAAGCTAGAAGTTTCCAGAAAATATCTTTTTGTGTTACAAATGAAAGGAAGTTTTTCCTTAAGGTGATATCACTATGATTCTTTTAGCTTTTGTAGTAAAAACAAAGATTCTCGATCTCCCTGTTCACATTATGCTATTAAGAGTTTATTCTTTCAGACTCTCTTAATATTCCTTCAAAAGGAGATTATATTGGAGATATGTGCTGTGGTGTGCCAAGTCACTTCAGTTGTGTCCAACTCTTTGTGATCCCGTAGACTATAGCCCTCCAGGCTACTCTATGCAAGGGATTCTCCATGCAAGAATATTAGAGTGAGTAGCCATGCCCTTCTCCAGGGGATCTGTCTTAACTCAAATCTTGAAATAATCCACATTAGTGACTTTCCTGAGTAATGGGATAACACAACTTGGGCCCAAGGTCCTCCAAAGGGTGGATGACTGAATGTAAAAAAAGAATCTATCCATCTTCTAGAGGTCAGAAAGGACCACCCATCCCCTGGGGTACAGATCAAGCCCTCCTCCCCTGGTTCACACAGAGGCTACCTTTTACTTATGAAACGAGTTCCCAGAACTTGCAGTTCAGATGAAATGAGCAATCTCTCATTTCAGAGGCAAGCCTCTGAAAGCTTGCCTTTCAGCAACACCTGATGCCTTTCTTTGCATAAACTCGGTGGCATACAGAGCAGCCTACATGCTACTCTAGATGGAGAATTTATACAAAGTAAAAATGGGAAACCCACATCTGTGGCTCTCAGCCGATTTAAAAAACATAAAGTCATCTAAAATGGGCGAGATATTCAGCCTCCTTGAACTGCCTAAAACAAACTGAGCATTAGCAGGTCTCATCACGGGGCTGAGATACCCACCTCTATCTATATCGGTTGCATGTCTTATATATTGGTCATTACATCTCCATAGAGAAACAGAAATACTAGGAGACACTGGTCTGGTCACCATGTCTGCCCCCAGTGTCCTTTTCTGGCAGGTCCTGAGTGGCCACCGTGTCAGGAGCTGAAGGTAAAACTT
This sequence comes from Muntiacus reevesi, assembly GCF_963930625.1. Taxonomy (NCBI): domain Eukaryota; kingdom Metazoa; phylum Chordata; class Mammalia; order Artiodactyla; family Cervidae; genus Muntiacus; species Muntiacus reevesi. Next base: position 43,209,002 of record NC_089260.1, read on the forward strand.
GGAGTCTGATCCCTCAAGTGTGACAACCTAGCCGAGGATGTGACAAGGCTCAGACAGAATCTCTAGATTACCAGGATAGAGAAAGAATGAGGCGAAAACAGGAGGGAGAATCAGGTGGACATCACAGAAGAAGGGCCTCTGAGCTGAGAAACAAGGAAGGAAAGAGAAAGGGCAGAGGGCATCCCGGGTCAGGCCAGCAGTGGTGGCCACAGCAAGGTGCCAGGTGTATGCGGGTGTGACTCCCACCAGTGTACCCAGTGCAAATAAGTCAAGAAGGTGTCCCTTTTGGATGGATGGGCTGCTTGTTGAGTGCAGTAGACACCTGTCTAGACCAGTGCCCTGTCTTCAGGGAGGGTTGATGGTCTGGGATAACTGGAGTCCAGCGTACGAGGAGTGGTAAGGCATGTGGCTGGATAGAAAGGTTGGATAGGACGAAGCTTAAATGCAGAACTAGGGAGTCTGAACTAGGCTGCAGGCAATGGGAAATCAGAGGTTCAGAGTTTAGAAGTGACCCAATCAGTGGCGTGTGTTTTAAAGGTAATTCTATTGGTTACATGGAGAATAGGTGAGACGTGGGGGGAAAATGAAATGAGAAAGTCCAGTCAGTGACACGGCCACCATCCAAGTACAAGATGATCAAGGCCTTGACCAGGCCAGTGGATCCAGCAATCTCAATGGAGTTAAAAATAAATAAATAAATAAAAATCAAAAATTACATTAAATTAAAAAAAGAAAAAGAAGAGGATAAGTAAAGGCAAAAGAGCTTGCAGTAGGGACAAAGTATACACTTAGTGGAAGAAGGAAGGCCGCCTGGTTGTGATCAGAGTTCAAGAGGTGGGAAAATGGTTGTCATCAGAGAAGATTTCAAAGATAATTTTCTCCCTGGGCTAAGTCAGTTCAAGACTAGGAATAATTAAGCTGGAACTGAATGACAGATAGTCTTCCCCAGTGACACCCAAGGGGTACAGTAAGAAGATGATTTTTAGCCACACACCAACGTCTTCGATGACTCGGGCTGGGACGGGAACACTGGATGATGATGAGAAAGGACTGATAAACACAGCTGGACTGGAGGAAGTGCCATGGGAGAGTCAGGCTGCCGACAGAATGGGTACAAAACCCAGCGTGCCACTGAGTGAGGGGCAACACACACGGATTTGATATTTCTGAGTTGCAGCCCTCTTACCTGTATAATGGGATTGTTTTCTTCATGATGTTGATATAAAGTAGCGGTAGGCAAATCATGGCCCATGAGCCAGATCCAGATGCTGTCAAGGTTTATTGGAACCCAGATAGGCCCATTTCTTCCCGTGGTGTCTGGCTACTTTCACACCAGGAAGAACTAAGTAGTGGTGCCAGAGATGCATGGCCTCCTAAGCTGAAAATATTTACTACCTGGCCCTTGACAGAAAACATTTGCCAACCTCTGTTGTAAGTGGTCAACGTGAGACATCTCCCAGTTTTGTGGATGACACACAGCAGACACCCAATATAAATTCTTTCCCTCCTGCCCTTTCAGGAAGGTCATCCTAATTACTGAAGGGACAAGAAAATGTGGCCTTCACATCATGACTCTGGACTTCAGGGAACAAGGTTCGTTTTTTTACCAGGTTGTGAAGGAAGCACTATTGTTAGAAAAAATAAAAATAACTGGCTCAGGATAAGAGACTGAGTGAAAATGTAGCAAGAACTCTGATGATACTAGGAAGTGAAAGCTATATCTCACAGAAGACTTTGAAAACGAAAGCTGGTATAGCCTTGAAAAAGCGTCTGTGACTGCCTGTGTGCTCAGTTGCTTCGGTCATGTCTGACTTTTTGTGACCTCATGGACCATCTGTCCAGGGGATTCTCCAGGCAAGAATACTGGAGTGGGTTGCTGTGCCCTCCTTCAGAGGATCTTCCCAGCCCAGGGATCGAACCTGCATTTCTCACATCTTCTGCATTGGCAGGTGAGTTCTTTATCACCGGTGCCACCTGGAAAACCCATCTGTGACTGTATCAGGTATCAATTAACCACAGTCTCTTTCCCCAGAGTTAAATTTCTATTTAAGACAGAGGTTCTGGGGTTAGTGACAAGTATTATGAGGGAGTAGAAAGAAAAACCAGCTTCATTTCATGGGCAGAGCTCATGGATTAAGAGACGGAATGGGGTGGGTGAAGAATCAGTTTCTCTCAAACAAAAAGGAAAAGTGCTATTAATATTTTGACATTGCTTTTAAAGAGTTGAAAAGAAATAATATCTACCTACTCTCAGGTTCTGATGCTTAGGATGAAGAAACATAAATGCCTGTTTATAAATTAAAGACAGAGACTTTCCTAGTGGACCAGTGGTTAAGTGTCTGAATTCCCAATGCAGGGGGCCCAGGTTCAATTCCTGATCAGAGAACTAGATACCACATGCTGCAACTAAGAGTTCCGATGCTGTAACTAAGATCTGGCACAACCAAACAAATAAAAATAAATATTAAAAAAATTTTTTAATTCAAGACAAAAATGAAGTCTGGCTTTTCAGGATGCTCTCCTGTCTCTCATCTGGACTCTTCACTGTATTCAATTTCACTGACATCTGGTAGCTGTCATCTCATGAAAAGATTTAGAGCCAGGCTAAAGACAAATGTGAAATCCATTTGGAGTCAAATTAAATGGAAATCAATAGCTGTTCAAGAAAGTGTCACCCATCCAGATGGCTAATAAACACATGAAAAAAGGCTCAATATTGCTTATTATTAAAGAAATACAAATCAAAACTACAATGAGGTATCACCTGACACTGGTCAGAATGGCCATCATCAAAATATCTTCAAACAAAAATGCTGGAGAGAGTGTGGAGTAAAGGGAATCCTCTTGTACTGTTGGTGGGAGTGTAAATTGATACAGCCACTATGGAAAACAGTATAGAGATTTCTTTAAAAACTAGGAACAAAACTACCATATGACCTAGCAATCCCAAAACTGGGTGCATACCCAGAGAAAGCCACTATTGAGAAATACACATGTATTTCAATGCCCACTGCAGTGCTATTTAAAGCAGTCAGGACATGGAAGCAACCTAGATGTCCATTGACAGATGAGTGGATAAGGAAGCTGTAGTACAAACATACTATGGAATACTGCTTAAAAAATGAACAAATTTGAGTCAGTTCTAGTGAGGTAGATGAGCCTAGAGCCTGTTATACAGAGTGAATAAGTCAGAAAGAAAAAAACAAATATCATATGTTAATACATATAAATGCAATCTAGAAAAATGACACCGATGAACTTATTTGCAGGGCAGGAATGGAGACTCAGACATAGAGAACGGATGGTTGGGCACAGCAGAGGAAGGAGTGTGGCACGAATTGAGAGAGTAGCATTGAAATATATACGTTACCATGTGTAAAGCAGATAGTTAATGGGAAGTTGCTATATAGCACAGGGAACTCAGGCTGGTGCTCTGTGACAACCTAGGGGGGTAGGATGAGGTGGGAGGTGGAGAGAGGATATGTGTATACCTATGGCTGATTCCTGTTGATGTATGAAGGAAAACAACACAACATTGTAAAGCAGTTATCCTCCAATTAAAAAAAGAAAGTGCCACCAAATCAGGCCTTGATGAGGAAGACTCTGGAGGGAAGCTGAAGGGCTGAATGTGGAGCAGGCAGGGGAACAGGTTGTCTTTTGTATTCCTGTGGAAGTGCTGACCCAGGTGAATGAGCTAAGAAGCAGGTATGTGGCAAAGAGGACAAGCGGAAGGTGAGCCTCCTCAGACAGAGAGGAAATAAGAGCTGAAAGGAAGTAATAAAGACATTTCTTCCTTTGGGTTGAGCTGTAGTGAGAAAAGCATTTGGATATTTTTCAAAGTGCCCACTGGTGGCAACATGGCACTTTGGAGAACCTTTTCTTAACTAAAATTACACTGTGAGGCCACAGTATCACAGCCAGGTCAGAATGTCTGATAAAACAGCACAGACTATCAGCTGATCTTCCGACTCAGTTTCAGATGTATGCATCAAAGGGCAACGGGTAGAAAAGTTCATCAACACTTTGGCATTCACCAGATAACTTAACAAACACAGGCACACACAGAATACAAAGCAATTTTTTCCATTGTAACATTTTTTTCAATAGATAAACACACCCAATATAATGTTATTAATAAAATAAGCCTATCAAATGGTTTGCTCTCCTTTAAGCTACTTCATGTATAATCTATATACAAAACTTTGGGGGAAAAATATCATAGGTGATTAGCACTTTGTAAACATGCCATGCAATTTAAAATATTTATAATGGCTCATGAGCAAGACTTTGAAAAATAAATACCAGTGCTTAAAACAGATCTTTATTTTGAATTTTAATATTACTCATAATTCAATTACTTTACTTATATAATACAGTAATTTTCACACCTGCAGAACTCATTTACAAAATATAATAAAATGTACTAGCTTTTCTACACAGCAAATATATAAGCATAAATTCACGTTATCCTAGATTCTAGCCTACTATTTTCTTTCATTGCATATGTAGTTCACTGCATCTGTAGCAAAGCAAATTATCACCTTTTAAAAAACAAGATTGCTTACTAGTATTTTTCTGCCTCTAAACTAAAAACTACACTGAAATAGAACTGGATGCTTACCTTAAGGATATTATACAGGGTCTCTGCTAGTTTTCCACTGTATTAATGAAATACATCTAATTTATCACAGTACAAATCTGCTGCTAAACTTCATAGACAGTGGTGTGATTTATTTTCCAGTTCAACCAAATTCTGGCTGAAACAGCATGTTTGGATAGCAATGTATACATTAGATTGCTGTTCAGTCGCTAAGTCATGACTGACTCTGCAACCGCATGGACTATAGCCCGCCAGGCTCCTCTGTACATGGGATTTCCCAGGCAAGAATACTGGAGGGGGTAGCCATTTCCTTCTCCAGGAGACCTTCCTGACCCAGGGATAGAACTCCTATCTCCCGTAAGGCAGATGGGTTCTTTACCACTGAGCCATCAGAGAAACCCACAAGTTAGATAGTCCTATACAAGATGTTGCCCAAAACTTAGAGGTAACTCTAAGATGCAAACTAAAATATGAATTTTTTTTAAAAGAAAAAACTAATGTGAGAAACAAATTTGGCTGTGGATTTAATTTAGATGACACCAGATAAGACAACTGTATACCAACATCTAAAATCTCTACATTTTATATTAACATTAAATAAAACAATGATCAGAAGGTTGGAGGTTCTTTCATTCATATGCAAATATCCTGAGGTTGACTGCAGTGAAGGATGCTCCAATCAAGCAACTCCATTCAGAGCTGTGCTGGGATTACTTGGCTGTCCTTGTCCTGCTGTGGCTTAGGCTTGAGGAGCTATTTAAAGTAGCATTCAACACTTGTGGTTATGTTGAGAGTGACTCAACAAGACGTAAGTAAAAGCATGAGATCCAGGGTGGCAATGACCTCTAGCATCTTGAAACAAAATCCTGGGACACTAATGAAAATACTTCTTCCTGCTATTCTTGGACCCTTAGAACACTTCCATGGACTTAATGCCCAATCAGATTAGCTTTATATTTAAATATAAACTTTATATTCTGAACAAGCTGTCGTAATTGGATGACAAAGTTGTACCTATCTTAAGTTACCAAATACAGGTTGAAGTTTATTGCATTTTTATGCAGGTGGGTTTTTATAATACATTCTAATGAAGAGGTAGCATGGTATTACATTGAGTTGACCAAAAAGTTCCTTTCAGTTTTTCCGTAACATCGTTTGAAAAACCCAAATGAACTTTTCAGTCAACTCAGTATATGAGAAACACTCTCATACACACACACTCAAGAACTGATCTAGTTCAGGTGACACTCTGTGAAGGTTGCTGCTACAAGACACAGAAGCTTGACCACAAACATCAGTTGGAGTTATCTACTTTATAGCTGGTAATATCCAGAACTGTTTCATTTAAAGCTTTATAAAGACATTAAAGGGGATGATTTAAGTGGGGGAAAAAAATCCGTCCATTTTCTGCATTAGCTAACGAGTTAAGTTAAACACTGATGTATACACAGCTGCAAATAAATAATACATAGGTGCAGAGTCTGATAGCACTCTGATGTTCACTTTCAGTGCCTCCAGGAAAAGTTTCAGAAAGATGAGAACAAACATCTTCCTCCCCCACTTTCCACTGCCCATCACTATAGTTCTCTGTTCCCAGCTGATCGATGTCAAACAGCTTTTTTCTAGATTGGTTATGTTTGTGTGTCGACTGACAGAGCAATTGCTGAGAAGTCTCTGTCTCTTGAAATTCTTCAAAGTTCTCACTGTAAACTATAAAGCTATCATCAACTACAACGTTACAGATATAGAAAGTACAGCTTGCCTCCAATGTCACATACTCCATGGAAAATGCTGGCAGTCGCGACCTGGGAACTCTTTTATCCTTCTCTGCTCCACGGCAGAGGTAGGAAGGGTTTTAACGATCACCCTGGCTATTATTGGTGGACAAGAAAAATTTTCAGACTGACTGATGCCTTAAAAGCTCCTATCACTCGTATCATTTTTAAATAGGATATTTTAAATGAAAGATGTGTCCTGCATGAATCGCTATGATACCATAGGATCCCCCCCCCCCCCACTGCCATAAAATATAGGAGCAGTTATTGATAGTTAGTATATATGACAATCAGAGGAAAAAACAGATTGGGAGAAGGTAACTGCCTGGTGGCTAGCTAAACTCACCAAGTCACTAGTTGCTACAGACAAACCTTACATTATACAGAATTCAGATTTATACCTCAGACATTATAGATTACTGAATGTCATGGAACTCTGGGGGTTATTCTCAAATAGTATAAATCAATACTAAATCAACACCAAAATTTTAAAAATCTATCATAATCTTTGGTTATTTCACAAATTATACATTAGCAGGAAGGATTATTTTTCCCTATGTAATCATATTTTGATCAAAAGGAATTTTTATTTCAGTACTTTATCTAGAATCAACTTTGATAATTATTTTTTAAAAATCTTTCTTATCAATGGTCAATTCACATCTGTATACAGAGTCTCTGTGTTAAGAATTGTTCTTACTTTGAGACAGTAAACAAGTTTCTCTAAAGACAGATGGGTAAATTTTTCTAATCATGAACACAAAATTTTGTTTATGAATTTCAACTCTATTATTAAATTGTTAGACTGTCATTTTTAAATTAAAATCATACAAAGCATTTTGCAAAATATGAAGCATTCCCTATTGTTACTGGGACAATTTAAAATATGTTTTTTCTAGTGCTATTTTTTGCTTTTAATTCTTTTTTGTTATTTTATTTTAACTCCAAGTGTATGTATTTCTCATGAACTGTCTCTTTTGTGAAACAAGGTGGAAGGTTTGACCAGTTAAAAGAAAGTAAGTGCCCAAAACTTTTTATTTTTGATGATTTAATTTATACAGTATATAATATTAATAAAATTTCAATATTTCATATGCAATATTAATATTCAAATTGGCTACTTTGACATTCCATAATAAACAAGTATTAACAAGTTCTTTGGAAAGAGAGCATTTCATTTCATTCTATATGACAAATGTTTTTGTCAAATATGTCAGTGGCTAGAAAAAAGGGAAAGATCAGCGAAATTCAGAATAGCATCTTCCCATGTTCAGTTCCAATGCAACTAACTGCTATATCTGTACCATATTCTTGTTGTTTACTTGTTCAGTCATGTCCGACTCTTTGTGACCCTGTGGACTGTAGCCTACCAGGCTCCTCTGTCCATGGAGTTTTCCAGGCAGGAATACTGAAGTGGATTGCCATTTCCTTCTCCAGGGGCTCTTCCAGACCCAGGGATCAAACCCACGTCTCAAGCACTGGCAGGCATAGATAGGCAGATTCTTTACTGCTGAGACACCAGGGAAGCCCATATCTGTACATATCACAGCACTAAGTGATAGTTACCAGGGTGACCTGAATATCCTAACACACCAGGGGAAAAGTTAAATAGTAACAACATAAATAAACATGGATGAGGCAGAGACTAACCATCTCCTGTGGATCAAAGCAGTTAAAAGACAGCACTAACATACAACCTGGATAGCATATTAAAAAGCAGAGACATTACTTTGCCAACAAAAGTCCGTCTGGTCAAGGCTATGGTTTTTCCAGTGGCCACGTATGGATGTGAGAGTTGGACTGTGAAGAAAGCTGAGCACCAAAAAATTGATGCTTTTGAACTATAGTGTTGTAGAAGACTCTTGAGAGTCCCTTGGATTGCAAGGAGATCCAACCAGGCCATCCTAAAGGAGATCAGTCCTGGGTGTTCATTGGAAGGACTGATGCTGAAGCTGAAACTCCAGTACTTTGGCTACCTCATGCAAAGAGTTGACTCACTGGAAAAGACCCTGATGCTGGGAGGGCTTGAGGGCAGAAGGAGAAGGGGATGACAGAGGATGAGATGGCTGGATGGCATCACCGACTCGATGGGCATGAGTCTGAGTAAACTCCAGGAGTTGGTGACGGACAGGGAGGCCTGGCATGCTGTGATTCATGGGGTTGCAAAAAGTCAAACATGACTGAGTGACTGAACTGAACTGAACTGATCATACAATTAATTCAATGAAATTTTCAGGGCAAAGTTCCACTAGACATCAAACATGCTTAAAAGCTAATAGGATGGGCAAGCTATCTGACGTCAAGGCATATACATCATGGGAACTTTCTTATAAACTCTTAGTATTTGGAAAGTGTTTGTTTAGCTTATTTTTTTTTTAAACGGGAGATAAAGCTCAGATAAGAATACTTAATCTAAAACATTATTCAAACTATTCTAGAGCCTTCCAAAGTGGAGAGTGTTAAATATTGTGACCAATCCTTCATAATACTTAAGCTTACCTAAAGTAGTGCATTCGTCACTTTATAAAGTCTCTCACTTGAAATAAAGAAAACAAATCTGTTAACAACCAAAGTAGTGTATGTGGATTTTTAAAACCAGAATATTTAAATACTACTGATGTTCTGAGATAACATTAGATAATGTAGAAAGAACTCCTTAGTTGTTTTTGTTTTACTTTGAAAAAGATAATTATTTATTGAGGTTTAAAAATCAAGATTGAAAGGAATCTGAATGTCTTCTTTTAGTATTTAATGGAAACTAGTGATTTTTCAAGAGATGAAAATTAAGACTGCCCTCCTAAGACATAACCAAGAAGTAAAGAGGAAATGAAACATATATGATTTGTGGATAATTTATTTAAAAAAAAATACTCTCATGTAAGGTGATCACATAGCTTATTGTCCAAATTGGGACACTTTTTAAGAATGAAAGGAGATGTTATTAATAATTAGAATAGGGCAAAAGTCTAACAACTTTAACTGGGGTATTCTCAGCAAAACCAGGACTTATCCCCCCCTCTGCTGAAAGCACATGGGATGTGACTTTTCTAGCAATTTCCTCTTTTTTCACCTTTCTCTTTCTGATCAAACGAGGCCAAGTGGACAAAGAGTGGTGCATTTTCAGAGCAGCTTTTTGGGAAAAGCAGAGATGCATGGATCTGAAACCAAACAATGGAATAACTGAGGCATCAAAGAGAGGAAAGTGGGAGGGATTTTCAAGAGGGAGGAGACATACGTACACCTATGGCTGATTCATGTTGATATCATACAACACAATATTGTAAAGCAATTATCTTCCAATTAAAAATAAATAATATTCTTTAAAAGCCCATGTTGTTTTCTACCTTATCTGTTTTATTCTCTTATATCTAATTTCTTCCAGACTTTCAGCCTGCTAGTCTTCATGGATTATATATTTTAAAAAAGAAAAACTTATCTCCAATTGAATCATCCACAGACAAGTTCTGTTAACTCCTGTGAGCACCTCCAAACCCTTGTGCCCTGTTATCAGAAAAATGCAAAAACCTAATCTGTGCAGCCGGAATGCAGAAAGGAAAGGCCAAGAAGTGAAATCAGCAAGCATTCAACACAGAAACAGCATGACCAGTGCACTAATTAGGCCACTGACAATTCAAGGCAAGAACTAGAGTGCGGCTCAATCCACAGAGGGGCCCCACGCAGGGAGATTTCTGTGTGTATTCACATGGCATTGCTTATTTTGGATCGCCCATTTATGGTTTTGATGGTTACTGTTACTGTTAATCACTAAGAAAGTTATCAGAAAGCTAAACCGGGGGTTTTGTATGAGCAGTGTTGTTCACCTGACTATAGATAGAGAGAGAGATATATATGTGTATGTATATATGTGTGTATGTGTGTGTGTGTATAGTAGAGAATTACACGTGTGTGTATGTGTGTGGGTGTGTGTGTGTGTGTGTATACACACATGCATAACATGTGAAAGTTCTCTTTTTGGACTAAAAGGAAATAATTTATGGCTCTGCTTTCATACCTTTCTTTTTTCATTCAAAGCATGAGACTAACTGATCCATATACTATAAATAGAATCAGAATGTTAAGTATTCTTTTCCTCTTGATGAATGCACAGGAGTTTTGTTTTATTTGGATTTATTTTCTTTTTACTATTTCTGTGACTTGAAAGGTCTACACTCTAATTCCATCAGAATAGACAGGGCGGTTATCATGGAAGGGTGACCAACAGGCACCATTTCCTGGGAAACTCATAACTTTGGTCTCTGGCTCCTCAGAGAGCTGGAGGTCTAGGGACAGACTGCAGACATCTATCCTGGCCAACTTCCCTCCCGATTCAATGATAAACCAAGGTCTCCGGATCCTTCCCACGCTTGCTCTAAGGATTCTGCTGCATCCCACCAGTGATGGTGGTCATATGAATACCTTGGAGCTCATGAGCCAGAAGCAGGAAACACAATCGTTGCCTTCCTCCATTTGATGCATTCTCAGTATCATTGCCAAGAGGAGAAAATTGGTTCTTATGGGGAGGGGTGAAAAAATTCTTAGCTATTTCAATAGTTTTTAGCCCTTTAGTGTCGAACCTACCTGACAAAATCATATTCCTTCATGTGCAGTATTTTTCTTTAGAGAGAATTTAAATTTAGCTTAATTTTTTTCCTTAGGGGGTCATTACTGAAAAAGTTAATAATTCTTTACTGAATCATCCCTTGCATTTTCCTGAGGATGAAAGAGAGACAGAGAGAGAGAAGGGGGGTTGGGGAAAGGAAGGAGGAGAAGAGAATGGGGAAAAGGTACCCCTTAAAAAAGTGGCAGCTGAGGGGAAATGGGGAAACTGAAGAGAGAGAAGCAGATGATAAACAGTGGCCCCCAATGACGCAGGATCCCGTCCAACAGGACTGTTGGGTGGCTCTCTCTGTGCTGCTCAGATGAACAGAAGTGGCAATGTCCTTATATAGTCCTTATTAAGACTGCTTACAGTCTGGTTTCCTCACCCGACCCCTGGGATCGACCTGTTGGCTGCCCTAACCACAGCTGGTTGGCTTAGAGTGGGTACTTGGCCTAAACGAACACTCCCCCTGAGATTTTAGACTTGGGACAAACTGAGGATTGAACTTGTCCCTGCCCTGGTAGTTGAAACTGTGATATTTCAAATTCAGGAGCTAGCAGACACCATGTTGTTCTGCTACTACTATTGGCAGCACATTTGTTTACTTACAACCAAAAACACCTAGTGTTTCTCTGGTGTCTCAGATGGCAAAGAGTCCGCCTGCAATGCAGGAGACCGGGGTTCAATCCCTGGGTCTGGAAGATCCTCTGGGGAAGGGAATGAGAATCCTTTCCAGGAGAATCCCATGGACAGAGGAGCCTGATGGGCTACCATCCACCGGGTCGCAAAGAGTGAGACATGACTGAGCCATGAACCCTTTCACTTTCACAGACGCCTAACTCAAATAAGCAAGACTTAAGAAAGAAAAAGTAAGAAAAGAAAAAGTGTCTTTCACTACCATAACCAATGCAGGGGTAAGGGTAAGGTTCTTCAAAACATTCAGGAGACAAGAGGAAATGTACCACCATAACCCTCGCCCATAACTCAGGGAGGTTCATTCTGGGAAGCTGCCTCACATCTTCTCCACGCCTGTGACTTCTAAAGACTTCTCACCTTCCCTGGAGTAACAGACCTGTACCAGGTCTCTTGGCCCCCAAAGTTATCCTTGATCTCCCCACCATGCCCAGTAACAATCCGTTAGACGGAGAGCAGAATTTCACATGAGAAGGCTATAGAGCACTATCTGCACACCATGTCCTCTTACTTGCTGGGTTGAGGTTTGCCTCTTGGGCTCAGCCATTCCTAATTGGGTTTTTCTGAAGACCCACTGACTCCCTTTGCCCTTGACCTTCCTCAGATACCCTAGTGAGGGCACTGTACGTACTGAGTCTAGTCCCCTGCAACTCTCAGATGGGCTGTACATCTTCCTGGTCGTTTTTCATCCCAAAGGCTGAAAAGCCTGCCAGCCATAGAACCATTTCCCCTAAATAAATGCTTTCAAACACCTCTCAGACCCAGGTCGCTGTAAGCAGTATTTAAAAGGGAATCACTACTGCAGTTCCTTTGGGAAAGAGGCCAAAGAAAAAAAGAAAACGTTTCCAATTCAGAAGCTGACTAAATTGCCCTGGGCTGGAAGAGGTACAGGATCACATCTAATTCCAAATCACTGCCCAGGAAACTGGCAGCCAGTTAAGCCCATCTCCTCCCCTGGCATGTTCCTATGACAGGTGTCTCAGAGCCTGCAATTCCATGTCGTGGTAACCCAGAGATTGGTCCCAATCATCTCCCCAGGCCCATTTGACTGGACCCCACATTCACAAATAGTCTCAAATGTAAACTTTATACATTATCTCTATGGGAGGGAAAATTTACAGTCACCAGAGACACAGGATTGAAAAACAAAGCCCATCACACAGATACAAGCTCAGGTCCCATTACCAGATGATCAGTTCAGTTCAGTTCAGTCACTCAGTCGTGTCCGACTCTTTACGACCCCATGAATCACAGCAGGCCAGGCCTCCTTGTCCATCACCAACTCCTGGAGTTTACTCAAACTCATGTCCATAGAGTCAGTGATTCCATCCAGCAATACAGTGCCCCCCAAAACACTTTGTTTTTCACAAAGTGTCTATTTTGGGAAAGTACAATTGTATTTCATGGTATTTTATAAATGTGTAAAAATGTTAATTTGTTAAATATAGACATTTTAAATATATCACACTTTTAAACTCTATTTGCCATTTTTTTTCACTAACTAATATACTAGAAAGTTCAATGAATAGAAATGACACCAAGGAGCATGTTCTATAAGAGCTGAATTGTTACTGTCAGGGTCATACCCAGAGATGGTATGACAGATAAGCGGGCCTTGTAATAATTTTACATATCACAGTGGATACACCTAGGACAGACTGAACAATTATTACATAATAGATTACTGAGTATTTATATTCCATGTCAATGAATAGATATTTTAACTTACTATGGAATATTTGATAAAAAATGTCTAATTTTTCCTGCTATACTAGGGATTATACAATTTTATAACATTTATATTTTACTACAGAAATATTATAAAATACAGAAAAACCAAAAGAGACAAAAACAAATATTTTCTAGGATATGAAATCCCTATTTACGCTAAGAGAATATTTATTAAATTCTGGAGAGAAAGGAGTGATTCCACATGTCTACTCTAATGTGTGTAGTGCACAGAGACCATCTATAAACATTCAACTGAATAAGCAATAACTGACGGCAACCCACTCCAGTCTTCTTGCCTGGAGAATCCCATGCGCAGAGGAGCTTGGTGGGCCACAGTCCATGGGGTCACAAAGAGTCGGACATGACTGAAGTGACTTCACACACACACACACACACACACACACACACACACACAACCAATAACTGAAAAAGCAAGGTAAACAGACACTCTCCTCCAAAGTTATCTTACCTCTCAAGCAAGTTAGAAAAAAAACAAACAGATTCCAAGCATTCCTGCATAAGAATTTCATAGCACAAACAGGATCTTGATGTACCTATAATATAGTAAGAGCTAGAATACAATCCTACTGAAGCACTGACAAAATGAATTTTCCCCAAGTTGTAAAAATACTATTCACACATATTCACACACACATCACATTAGCACTCCCCTCACCAATAATTATTCCAGAAAAATAACAAGTCAGACAACTAGAAAAGAGTACAGGAAAGGTAGTTAGTGGTTTGTATAAGGCATCATTCAGAGCTGTTTCTAAAAGGCTCCAAACCTCAGACAAATGAACAATACTTTCACTTAACTACCATGCAATCAAATGTAAAGAATTTGTATAATATTTCCCCATTCAAACAGAGAGGGAAATTTACACATTTAAACAAACAAACACAAATCCTTTATGAAAATTTAGTAGAGAATCTACTTAGGCTAGCAGAAATTCGCTTAGCTTGATTAATAATTTGGAACCAGATTTATCATTTACAACTTCACAAAATCTTCCAAAACCAAGGTCTTAGCTGCTGGGTATAGTTTTTGGGTAGATATCTGTGCAAACAAAATCTGAAGCAGGTTTAAATACTCTATCTGATGTAGAGGGGTGTGTTTATATGCTATATTATATACAACTATATACAATAGATCATTATCAACAACACCTTCTTGGAGATCAAGACATGGCTCTGTGTCTAAAATTTAGAGATTAAACAAATTCTGTCATCTCAGGAATGAAATTACTGACATTATTGCATCCTTATCAGGAATTCTTCAGAAAAAAATATGTGCATACTTGAAATTTTTTTCTATAACAATACTTAATTTTAGGTGTGTGTTAATAATGTTATCAGCAAATAAATCAAATTGGCCTTTCAAATTTTGTTTGATTTAGCTGCTTATATTTGGCTAACTCCCTCTGGACCATCTGGTGGTACAATGATTTATTCCTCAATTGCCTGAAATCTTGAAAGAGTTCATTTGACACCCAAAATACTCCCCTAAACCCAGAATTTATCTTATTCAGCTTCAAAATTCACTCCATGTTTTTAGTAATAACTCAAATGTGTAACTTAAAGGTTTGACATTGGAAAGAGTAGTAACCTTTCTCAACCAAAGTCCACATCTCTCTCTTACAGATAAAACAAAAGGAAACAAATTATTCATAACTACAAAAGACCTAGTTGAAATCTTTCATTTGCCACAAAATGTGCATTTCCTCATCATGAACAGCAGAAATAACATTTCATTCCATTTAGTTCCACATCCTGGCCGGAAAGTAAAATGCCTTTATAAGTCAAAAGATGCAAAACTAGAAATATCAATCAGTGCAAGAAGCAGTTTTATGATAGTCTGCATCCAGTTGATAATTTATGTTATTTACATGCTGTAGACTATAATGGAGAATTTTAATTTTCAGTCAAAGGAACACAGAATCAATTATATTTCCATAATTTTTTTTACTGTTTATAAGAAAAGAAAACTGGGAAAAAAGACAGTAAATAATCCAAAGAATTTATAGGATTATTCACTGTTTTCTCTTCTCTACTCCATATTCCATTTTCAACTAATTGGCACAAAATGTCAATCCTATGCTTCTGCAGCTAAAGATGACTCTTTGGGCTTTTTACTTACAATTCATACGGAAATAAAGAACTAAATATATGCAATGAAAATCAGTTTCTGCTAACCCTCAAAGCTCCAAATAGATTTATATAAACACTGTCATGCAATTGAATTAAATACTAAAACTAGTGGCCAAAATTTTTACTCTTAGATTGAGATGTATCCAAGACCAATGGAAAAATGTGAACTGACCTTCCTTTTCAGCCAACACTTTATGATCTGAGATATGGGAACATCTCAATTGTGAACACAATTATACACCAACAGAAACAACACTGTTAGAACAGACCTCACAAGAGGAAGTCAATCGATGCTCGCTGACAATGATTCACCCCTTACCCTGCCTCATAAGGCTGATCCTTCCTCATGTGGGGGCCCCCAGCCCTGCTGGTCTACACTGGACCATGCTCTCCAGTCTCCCCTGCTCCTCCAGAGGACCAGGCCAAGAGGCACCTCCTCCACTTTCAATGACAGCACCTCACTCCATTCAGGATGGTGCCCAGGCCTCTCTGCAAGACTCCACACCAGATGGATCTGAGTTCATGTTTTCCCCTTAGCCTCCAAGTCACCAACCCCAGACGGTGTCTGGGTGGTGAGCAGTCTTCAACATCCAAGCACCTAGGCTGTTCCCAAGTAACAAAAAAACACTTAGGAAGAGTAATGCCATTGTATGCCTTATCAATAAGAATAACTCGATTTCACGCCATAAGATCTTGGAAAGTACATCTCCCTGCATAGCCACCCTATGCTACGTCTTACCCAAACATCTTAAATCATGAAAAGCACACTTTCTAGAATATAGGGACCGCCTTTTCGAACCACGCGTAGGAAAGTCACACTCTTGTCTTTCATACCTTGGCAGCCACGGACGAGTTGGGCTTCTCCAGCAGGTCCCAGAGTTTCTTTCTCTTCTCAGGGCAGCAGGTGTTATCAAACTCTTCACCCTCACGTTCCCGCATGGTCTCCGCCTCCCGCCGGAGTTCTTCGTTCATCTGCTCCTTCTTTTGATGATACCTGGCTTGGCAGCACGACTCTAAGTAGATCTCATCGATCCCCCAGTAGTCAAGCTCTTGGCCGAAAGAGAGAGCGCACATTTCTTCCATCATGTGGAGTTTCCCTGTCCGGTAGAAATTTAAAATGGAAGTGAAGGCTCCTGGGTGCCGATCGAAGAAATACTCGTTCTCGTTCAGGTTGTAGTCATCGCACACCTCCAGGAGGCTCTCGTGTGTGTTGCAGTCCCGGAGCTTGCCCAGGCGGGTCCTGGGCAACCGGTCCAACGTTCTCCACAGGACCTCGTGGTTGAGGCCCCCCACGTTGATCTTCACCCTCCGGGAGCACGTTTTGCTCCTAATGATGTCCACTGGTTCCGGTGGAAGAGAAAGTGTCGACCTTGACGTCTTCCTGTTTAAGCCAGGGGGAACCTTCTCTGCCATTTTGGACTGCACAAAGGGTCCTCAAAAGGATGAGTCGCTGGAAGGTCAACTCAAGCTAGATCCCTCTGCAGCAGGCATTTCCACGGAGGCACCTGGAAGAAAGCAACCACAAAGCCTCTGGTTACTTGCATTTTTCCTAAAGCATTTCCTGTTCTATGAGATCACTCCGCTGTTCACGCACAACCCGGAGGTATAATAATAATTACTGTGTATTGATGGAGATGTATATCTTTGCTAAAACTTAAAAGGCATAAGGAGGAAAAGACCACACAATGTACTATGCAGAAGAAGCTGTATTCAATTTTTTATACACCTATAGGCAGACAGCTCCCAAATTTGTCACTGGAGACCTCTTTCTCAAGCTCTGAACTATCCCTGTGCTGATCAACTCTTCCCAAATGAAACGCAGACACATCAAGCTAAACCCAGCACACTTCCAACCTTCCCCATCAGTTCATGTTCCTTCTCAGATGTGTGGTCCTCTGTACCCCGATACTGAGCTACGCAAGCTAAAACTCTAAGAAGTTCCCATCCATCTGTCCACATGCAAATAAGCACCAGGTCTTAACCAACTGAACCTTCTGAACACTGCTTAAGCCCTCTGCCTGTATTACCCGGTCCCTGTTAAATTGTTCATTGCAGTGTCTCCTGTTGCAGCCCAGACTCTAAAGTAGGGGGGCTTCAGTAGTTGCAGCATGTGGGCTCCATAGTTGCCACTCCTGGGCTTTACAGCACAGGCTTAATAGTTGAGGCACATGGGCTTAGTTGTCCCACGGCATGTGGAATCTTTCTGGAGCAAGAATCGAACTCCTGTCTCCTGCATTGGCAGATGGATTCTTTACCACTGAGGCACCAGGGAAGACCCCTTACCTAGATTTCTACAACAGCATCTGAAACTAAATCCTGAGCTCTGGTTTTGTCCACATTAAAAAAAAAATTCTCTGTACAGCTTCTAGAATGATCTGCTAAGAAACAAATCTGATTTAACCATGCTTTAATCCCTACAAACACCCAATGTAACTGGCAGTATGAAGTCCCCAGAGCCCTGGTAGATGTGACCTACCTCTCCATCCCCACCTCTCATTCCTCCTTCATCACTGTATTCCAGCAACCCCAGACTATACACACTATTCTGTTTCAAGCTCCTGGCCTTTGTTCATGCTGTGTCCTGGAAGGGCCTCCACCTTTCCCATTTCCTTTTGACTAACTGCAGCTTTCTCTTTAAGACTCAGTTCAGACATCACCTCCTCCAAAAAGTCCTCCATGATACATCTCCTCCAGGATCCTGAAACTCTGTGAATGTCTATTCTGTTTCACCACACCACTGCAATAACACCTTTCCCAAGGATACTGAAGTGAAGTCGCTCAGTCATGTCCGACTCTTTGCGACCCCATGGACTGTAGCCCAACAAGCTCCTCCATCTATGGGATTTTCCAGGCAAGAGTACTGGAGGGGGCTGCCACTTCCTTCTCCAGAGGATCTTCCCGACCCTGGGATCGAACCCAGGTCTCCTGCATTGTAGGCAGACGCTTTACCCTCTGAGTCACTAGGGAAGTCCCCCAAGGATACTGGGAGCTCTAAAAGACAAGGACTATTTTCTCTGTTCCATCTTTATCACTGAGCACAGTGCTTACATATTGTGAGGGTTTGATAAATGCTGAATAGTCAGTTTTTTAATTGTTCTCCACAGGGCAGCTGACAAAAGACCTAGTAAGGCTAATGTATGTGGCTGGAAAAATGCATAAATGGAGTTAATTGAATCACTTGCCTAAAATGCATCTATATTTACATGTTATGTGTATATAAGTTTGTGTGTACATAGGCTATGTCAGAATGTGTGTGTGTTTACATTCTTTGACCCACAGCTCTTTTCTCGTGTGGACTAATTCTTTAAAACACGACTGTTTTAGTAGTCCCTCTTATTGATCTATTCTTCTGATCTGCAGCAGTAAGCATCTTCTTATTTGATCTTTCTGTATAATGTTTTTGCAGAAAACCATGGTGCTTCAAGCAATTCACCTCAAACACCATTTTTAATGTAAAACACCATGTTTCACACAGTCAATAGCTTATACCAAAGGGAAAAGCTTTTAGATTTAAGAGGTCCTTATAATTAGAATTCCCTTTTAAGATACACACCAATTTTACCATGTCTTTGGTCTCTCCACTCCTGTAAGTTAAATTTATTTCTCCACCTGTAAGCCAAGTATTCTCGCAAATGAAAATAAGTCAAATTTATGAAAAAATTGTACTGGACACTATAAGAAGTATTTCAAATATGTCCAATAAATATACTTGACATGGGAGTTTTTCCAATTACATAGATACAGAAGTATTTAAAGCATATACATATACACTCTCATTGCAGATGACAAAAATGCCTATTTTTACAATAAAGGAGAATTACAATAATTTGGGCAAGTACCAAATCCTCTAAGCCTCAATTTCTTAATCTAAACTTTATAGGCAGTGTTTAGACAATTAAATGAGTTACTTTATGTGAAGTGCCCACTACAGGGAGATATAACTGAATAGAATATGAAAAGTCACATTTCTCCTGTTTTAAAACTTATTTTATTATTATTAATACAAATTGTAATACAAATTACAAATAATTTAATACAAATTCCATGTAATTTTCCAGGCAAGAAGACTGAAGTGGGTTTCCAATTCCTCCCCCAGAGGATCTTTTCAACCCAGGGATCAAACCTGCATCTCCTGTGTCTCCTGCAATGGCAGATGGGTTCTTTACCACTTAGCACTACCTGGGAAGCCCTCACATTTCTCCCTTAAGTTTACCTTCCATCAACTACATGAAAGCTACAATCAAAAGCTATACCAGTGTCTATTAAATAAATGCTAGTATTTAATTCTTTTTTATGCATATGTTCAGTCTCCTCTAGAGGATTTTAAGCCTGTTAAGGCCAGGAATTCTTGGTCTCATATTTTCTCTACTGAGCACTGTACCTACACACATAATGAGTACCTCATAGCACATATCTTTGATACCACTGATGTTCATGTCCAACTTTTGTATTCAGATGACAATGGACTACACACCACACATCAAACAGTATGTGAGAGAGGGCAGGGTAATATTGTGTGTGTGTTCTTAGTCACTCACTCATATCCGACTCTTTGCAACCCTATGGACTGTAGCCTGCCATGCTCCTCTGTCCATGGGGACTTTCCAGGCAAGAATACTGGAGTGGGTTGCCATGACCTCCTCGAGAGCAATATTAGGACTAGGCAAAACAAATGAAAATATTACAGATGGATAATTCAAGTGGTGAATCGGAAATGTCTGTTATTTAATTAATGTCTGCTTTAATTAAGCCATAGGTATACATATGTCAGACAATAACCAATTATGGTGTCATACAAGAGGTTTTTCAGAAAGGGTAAGCACAAACTCCAATGGTGTACAAACATCTCATGTTTATGGCCAAGGGTTTAGTTTGACTTCCTTTCTTCTAAAAGTCATTACTAAAAGCATGAATACTCTGTCACAGTCACCGGTAGGTCACCATTTTTCTTAAAAAATTTCACACTCATGACTTACAGTGAATTTTCCTTTTTGTAGAGTATGTGTCAAGTGAAGAGAGGTCATAAGACTTAAATTTCAAAGTATCTTCTTTACTAATCAAGAACTTTCATTATAAGAAATCCAGCACTGATTACAAACCCCACAATAAAAGACAGCCTGAAATTCAATGCCTTTTCTTCAAAGCAGGTGTAGCGAAACTTAGCATGAGTGAACACAGTCTGTTGATCTGATTTCCTAAGACTTAAAGATGCTTTGTTCTGATTATTGTTAATGTGGTTATTTTATTCTCTCTGGACAGAATGTTCTGCTTATGCCTTGATAAAGAGTAGAGTGAAGTAAGTCAAAAAGAGAAAAATAATTATCACATATTAACATATATATGTAGAATCTAGAAAAATGGTACAGATGAACCTATTTGCAAAGGAGAAACAGAGACACAGACATAGTGAACGAAAGTATGGATACCAAAGGGGAAACAGAAGTGGATGAATTGGGAGGTTGGGACTGCCATAATTCACTATTAACACTATGTATAAAACAGATAACTAATGAGAAAACCTATTATGGAGCTCAGGGAGCTCTACTCAATGCTCTGTGGTTACCTAAAGAGGAAGGAAATCCAAAAATGAGGGGATATATGTATACGTATAGCTGATTCACTGCTGTAGAGCAGAATCTAACATGTTATAAAGCAACTATGTGAAGCTGAAGCTCCAATACTTTGACCACCTGATGCAAAGACTCACTGGGAAAGACCCTGATGCTGGGAAAGGCTGAAAGCAAAAGGAGACGGGGGTGGCTAAGGATGAGGTGGTTAGGTAGCATCCACTGACTCAACGGACATGAATTTGAGCAAACTCTGGGAGATAGTGAAGGGCACGAGAGCCTGGTGTACTGCAGTCCATGGGGTCACAGAGTTCTACATGACTTAGTGACTGACCAACAACAGCAAGTGTTGGCGGTCGTTTAGTTGCTCAGTTGTGTCTGACTCTTTATGACCCCCATGGACTGTAGCCCACCAGCCTCCTCTGTCAGTGGGATTTTCCAGGCAAGAATACTGGAGTGGGTTGCCATTTCCTTCTCCAGGGGATCTTCCCCATCCAGGGATCAAACCCCTGTCTCCTACATTGCAGGTGGATCCTTTACTGCTGAGTCACAAGGGAAGCTCAAAGCAATTATACTCCAATAAAAAGAAACATTTTTAAAATTTACCAGCAAAAAAAAGTAGAGGCTCAAATATAAGTTGAGGCTCAATACGTAAGTTCTCGACCATTGCAGAATTGTGACTAGTGTTCAGAGAGTTAATCCGGCTCTCAGAAGAGTTGTAGGACACAAGTGGTCACATTTGTAAGCCTGTCATTCAGGTCAAGTGCAGAGCCTAAGCCCTGCTCAACCGTCCCTTAGAAACTCTGAGCCTTTCTGTCTACCACCCTACCCCCCGCCCCTGTCCTTCTCCCTGCTCTTTCTTCCTCTGTATTTTTCTTTTTCTCATTTTCTCAGCTCTATTTCCCCACCCACGGCTTATCTCTCTTTGGTTCCTCTCCCTCTCTTCCTACCTAGTTCCCTAGATCTTTCTGACCTCACCATCTCTTAACCAACCACAAATGCAAAACTCCATCTTTTCAGACTTATATATACTTCATGAAGTTTTCTACATCCTTAATAAGAAAACCTTGTGAGCTGAAAATACCATGTCTCTCTCCAGAAGAAAAGAAACACATCTAAACTGAGTTGTTTTGTATGGAATGTTGTATGAAATCAAAAAAGGGGCACTGTTCTGAGGCTTATGACCCTGGGTGCCGCTGGGCTGTTTCCAACATCCCCTTCACCTTTCTGGTTGGGCTTCAGTTTCTTTACATATCAAACCATGGCATTTCCATGCCTACTATTCTTTGATGTCCTATGACACTTGGTTGATTTGTTTCCTCTTGTTATGATTCTGTGATTGTTATCACCCTTCCCCTCCAATCACCATCCTTACTTTAGATAGAAATAAACATAATATAGTGCTTCAGAGTCCATGAAAACATTTTTTCATGTCCAGTTTCTTAAGAAAAGTTGGCTTTCATATTTCATTTCAAGAACCCTTTAATATTTATCAAGGCTTGAAACAGACTACATTCAGAACATCATAAAAGTTTCATTCATTTTATTTAGTGTTTTTAACTTTCCATTTTAAATCTATGTTCTTTTCTGCCATATTAATTTTATTTCTGACAATGAATCTGTCCATTCCCCTTGGGTTAGACACTGTGTCTTGTCACTCTGAAGAGCTCGCAAAATTTACGTTTTTAATTTTAGTAATTAAAGTGGACATGGTGCTATGTTTTCCCACATTTAGTTTTATAAATGAAATGATGTCTACCATAATAATTTTATCCCATGAGAATCAATCATGGAATTCAATTTAATATGTAAATTTAATATAAAATGTAATAATTCCTTGTTTAATTTGTGGAGATGTTATACAACTGTGTAGAATTTATATACACAAATAGCTGTAAACTGAACACACATTTTTATGTCAAGGGCAGAATCTCAGTGAATCTTTTCTTGGGGTAGCTTGCTAGTTTATTTCACCTCGTTGGATCAATTGAAAGTCAAGCTTGCAACAATCAGTCGACCAGGGCAAATGTACTAAACATCTCTTCATTAGTCTGTTAGAGAAAAAAAGCGACTCTTGGAACAATAAACAACAACAAACATTCTTGTTTCTGAACAGCTGCACCAGGCTCCTACCAGCAGCATGGAATTAAGCTGCCACCAGTTCGGCACTAAACCTGACAAAACACAACTTGCTGATCATGGCATCATAATTACAGCTTAAGACTCCAGGTCTGAGGCACGGGAGTAGGGGTGATTTTTTTTTTACTGTAGTCTAAAAAATACTACCATTATGTCATATACTTGACACTTCCTTAGTGAAGCAAGGCAGGATAAGTCCCATGTGTGATTCGGCACAGATGAAAAGCAAATCTTTCTAAAGACCTAAGTGATGTTTAACATTTCATTTCTGTGTTGCTGGTACATGCTGAGTACACATTTGCAAACAAGCAGCTCTGAGACCTTTAAATCTAAATCACTCTGTGTATATATAGCTCTCAAGCATTTCCTTAAGTTTTCATGTACGGTATTAGGCAGTAAATGCCTCTTTTTTGTAACAGCTATTTCTGTTTCAAAGAGACACAAAGATTATTTGCAGGAGCTATCTAGAAAGACAGGCACTATAGCTGAAATGTAGTTGAAATTTAGCCAGTACTTTCAAAAAAAGTTAGTACTCACTGAAATTTTCAAAAGCACCTCCAGAATTCACTAAAGAAAAAAAAAATACATTTATAAAAAGTTAAAAATAAATCAGATTTGTTTGAGAAAGACAGATCCATAGTATTTCAAAGCAATATCTGGGAAACTTTCAGCTGTCCTAAGAAATTGAACATACATGCTGAAGTACTTGAGAACTTGACCAGAAATACTAATGAATTTATACTGTCTATTGTCTTTTAATATGTCAAGTTCTAGTGATAACTGAAACATTGTCCTTGTCCTCAGAAAGGTGGAAGTAGCATTTCACTTCTGCAGTCAAACGCTGCTAATATCAATAGGTTCCTTGATTTTAGCACAAGTATTTACTCCTCAGTTTAAAAAAAATCCAAGACTTTTGTCCTTGATATAACCCAGGTTTTTTTTAGATACACTCAAACCAAATCCTAAAAGCTTTGCTTTCAGTGGTCAAAGGAAGCATTGTGTTGCAGTAAGAAGGGGAAAAGACAAGACAATAAGTAGAATATGCAATATGAGCACCGTTCCATATCATCGATGTTTCCGACTAGCCAAATTTATAAATAAGTTATTTTATTTAGATAGGTAATATGAATTTTCTTCATCAGAAGAGAGAACTATTTAAATAATTAGCTCCTATATATACACTTGCTATAATTAGAGAGGAAAACACTAGTTTTGCCTTTAGAAAAATGGCCTTTTATAAGACATAGCTCATGAAAAGTCCTTCTCTAACTGAAAAATACAACACTAATGTTATAATGCATCTTAGTGGCTTGGAATGTTCAGTCTGTTTCATAACCCACCAGAAAAGGTTCAAGCTTTTATCTGAGCATTCAGCCATTCAGCTGGTAGAAGACAGTCTATTATGACAGTAAAAGTGCCCTTTATGTGGGAGTCTGACATGTCCTTTTAAATGCCTCCTTTTGCAGAAGTCTTCCCAAAGTTACAGTAGAGTGCAGGGGATGAATAAAGATGAAAGGTGATGAGAAAAATAAAAAAGGCAACAAACAGAGAAATGATTGGTACCACTGAAAGGAATGGGAAATGAGGCTGGGGCACTCTGTAATATTCTGGTATAAGCAATCACTAACTTCATTCACAACCTGGAGCTCTCTGTGGATGATGCAACCTTCTATTTGGGTGATGGACTTCAATTTCATATTCCATCTTGGTGTGTGGTATCAGTTAGATTTAGCCTCTATGAAACCAAGTTTTAAAATGTTCATGAAGCCTGGATAGGATTTGAACACCTTTCTTTAGGTTTCTTCCAATAAAATTAGATTTTAGATCATGCAATGTTTGGTCTGGAATGTTCAGCAGTAAGATTCTACACAGGGATATTTCTCAATTGGGCTCTGTCTCATAGCAAAAATATACTTTTCAACTATATTCTGGTCCCTTACTTCTCCCCAACAAATACATGATAGGCGATGGAGTTTTTATTAAAAGCTCCAATACTGAGTCTGACTTGAGGCTAGTCTCTATGACTTAAACATATACCCTATGCTTTAGATACCCCCATGTTTGGATACTGGAATCATAGTATGTTGGCAGAAGGGATCTTGGAGATGATCTGGTCCAATTTCCCTATTTACAGCTTTTAAAACTGAGATCCAATGAGTCACATGACTTGGCTGACCTCTCTCTGGTAGTGACTAAACTTGGACCAGAACCCAGATTTACAGACTTATGAAGATTTACTACATAAGTCTCTTTCCATTACACCCCAGCTCATCATTCTTTGCTTGTCACCTTCTAGTGGAAGTTTTTAAAAGTTTGTATTTCTTTGTCTACTCCCCATGTCAAAAGACTGGATTCAAACAATACTAAAGTGAAGTGTGTTATCTCCTATACATTGCTCATTTCTTTAGAGGGTAATGACTGTAGTCAGGTAACCTGACTGTGGTCTTCGGAAGATGGATGCATTTCACAGAATTGTTCTTTCCTTGGTCCTGCTTCCCTAGAGCCAAAGTTTAGGATAACTACTTCCTTCCACTCACTTTGGACCCCTCCAATTGGTTCTGAACACTGCAGCCCAAACACTGGCAGATATGAACCATCCTTGCTAGAAGATGTGTCCATGCTTCCCAGCCTCAGGGTAGAAACAGAACAACACAAAGACTGTAAGGTCTGACTTCTACTTACCTCTGCAGTTCACTGCCTTCCTCCCTCTTCCTCTATGTTCTAGTTTTCTGTTTTGGCCACACCTCAGGGCATGCAGGATCTTAGCTCCCTAGCCAGGGGTCAAACCTGTACCCCCTGCAATGGAAGCATGGAGTTTTAACCACTAGACCACAAAGGAAGTCGCTCTCTGTTCTTTGATTTGATTTTGATTTTTCTTTGATTTCTTTTTTATTTTTTTTACAATTTTTGAAATAAATTTATTTATTTTAATTGGAATAATTTTTTTACAATATTGTGTTGGTTTCTTCCATACATCAACATAAATCAGCCATAGGTATACATATGTCCCTCTCTCTCTTGAACTTCCTTCCTACCTCCTATCCCATTCCACCCGTCTAGGTTGTCACAGAACACTGGATTTGAGCTCCTTGCATCATACAGCAAATTCCCACTGGCTATCTAATTTTACATATGGAAATATATACATTTAAATTCATTCCACCCTCTCCTTCCCCCATTGTGTCCACAAATCTGTTCTCTATATCTGTGTCTCTATTGCTGCCTTGCAAATCGGTTCATCAGTACCATCTTTTACACATGCCATTCACCTTCTGTCCCAGGGAATTTGCACATCTATTTTTTCCCCTCTTCCTTTTCAGATATTAACCCAAGAATCATATCTTAGTTGCTGTGCTGTGTTTAATCACTTAGTCGTGTCTGACTCTTTTCGACCTCATGGACTGTAGCCCACCAGGCTCCTCCGTCCATGAGTATTCTCTAAGCAAGAATACTGAAGTGGGTTGCCATGCCCTCCTCCAGGTGATCTTCCCAACCCAGGGATTGAACCCAGGTTTCCCACACTGTACACTGCAGGCAGATCTGAGCCACCAGGGAAGCCCATATCTTACTTAGCACCACCCAACTTTCTTGACCATACAGTCATCCTTCAATTTTAAGAACTTATATATAAGCATATACCTTTACCTGGAGCACTCAACAGAAGTTTTAAATTTGTTGGGAACAGTATTTCAATTATTTGATTTATACCCATCCTCTCCTCTCCACTAGACTAAGTTTCTTGAGGGCAGGGATCAAGTCTGATCTTATTCATCACTGTATCCCAGGTGCCTGGCATTCAGTAGACACACGATAAATACTATGTTATGTGAATGGAAAAGTCAACGATTGCTTTATTTAACATTTATTTAACAATCCTTTTCTTCTTCCAGTTGCTTCATGTTACGTGCCACTTCCCAAATCCAACATGACTTTCTCATATGAAATGTTCTTCTCCACATTTTCCATCTGATAAACTCTCACTCTTTATTAAGTCAAGAACAAATAACTTTGGATTGCCCTAGAAGTCCAGTGGCTAAGATTTCAAGCTCCCAATGCAAGGGGCCCAAGTTTGATGCCTGGTCGGGGAACTATAAATAGATCCCACATGCTGCAACTAAAGATCCCGCACACTGCAACTAAGACCCAGCGCAGTCAAATTAATTAATTAAATATTAAAAAAAGAGAAATACTTGTTTAGGGAGAATCCATTGCTTCTGCCATAATGGGTTAGAAGTTCGTCCTATCTATTACAATGCTTTTCTCATTGTATCCCACTTAGAACTCTTTCTTGTTCATTCATTCAGCAAATATTCATGAGACTTTGCTTGAGGTATAATCTCTGACATCACAGAGTTTACATCCTCGTGGAGGTAGATAAACATGCTACAAACAAACACAAGCAATTAACTACAGAGCCAATAAAAGCTGCAAAAGAGGAGAAGGTGTCACGTGAGCTATAAGTGAAAATACCTTTTGGGGCTGTGAGTTCTTAAAAGGGATGAACATCTCATCCATATCTGTATCTTTCGGATGTGACTGCTTACCAAATGTTTGTGGACTATCCAACAGAGTGAATAAGTGAGTGAATACTGAATTTCAAAGCACTGCTATCCTTTTTTCTGGCCACATGTTTTGGCTAACATCACCCAACATCAGTTAATTATGGTGATTTACAATTTATTTAGACGTTCCCCTGGCCCTTATTTGCTTATTTTAATAAGGCCTGGGCTCAAAATAAAGGATAGATTTTCTGGAACTATGTATGGAACAAGCAGAACACAAGTAAGACTCTAAGAATTATTGCTGCCCCAAAGTAGAATTTGCTGCCTCAAGGCACTCCTGGGCCTGTTAATGTTCAGGCAGACCCCAGGTGACCATCAGTTCTGCTGAGAAATGGACAAGATTGCCTCTTATTGCCAATGTGCCTCCTACCCCTTAAATTTCATGGTTCTGTGAGATTTCTGAGTAACCTCAACTCATCTACATATTCCACTGGACATTCCAACAAGAAAAAGTTCACTCTTGTCAAATTTTTAAGTTTAAAATTTGGCAAAGATGAATTTTCAATTTCTCAGCTTATACTTACTCCTAGGAAAAATATTTAAGCCAGAAAAGCCATTATAATAGAATTGCCACCAATAAAAGGATGAAGAAAATAAAGTATGAAAGTTAGTGAGTCTAAATTTTTTCTTCAAAAGATGAGCTTATACACTTCAATGATAACCTTTTCTCTTTCATATTGTCATATGAAGCCTGTAACAGCGGGTAAAGCTTAATCAGGGTTTCCCGGCTGGCTCAGTGGCAAAGAATCAGCCTTCAATGCAGGAGACATGGGTTCAATCCCTGGATCAGGAAGACCTCTTGGAGAAAGAAATGGCAACCCACTCTTATATTCTTGCCTGGGAAGTCTCATGGACAGAAGGGCCTGGTGGGCTACAGTCCACGGGGTCATTTAAGAGTCAGACATGACTTAGTGACTAAACAACAACAACAAAGAATAATCAAAGGAATTACTTCACTGTGTATAATAGGCTCTAGGAGTGAAGTAAGTCATAAACAGAAAATTAAATATTATATTTTAATGCATACATATGGAATCTAGAAAGATGGTACTGATGAATCTATTTGCAGGGCTTTGATGGAGATGTAAACATAGAAAACAGATTTATGGACACAGGGATAGGGGAAGGAGACAGTGGGACAAATGGAGAGATATATTCACTCCATCTGTAAAATAGATAGCCAGTGGGAAGTGCTGTACGCCTCAGGGAACTCAAACTGGGGCTCTGTGAGGGGTGGGGTGGGGAGGGAGGTTCCAGAGGGAGGTGACATATGTGTACCTATGACTGATTCATGTTGATGTATGGCAGAAACCAACACATTATTGTAAAGCAATTATCCTTCAATTAAAAATAAAGACTTTTCTTCTTTTTTTAAATTTTTACTTTATTTTTATTTCTTAATCAATTTATTTTAATTGAAGGATAATTCAGTTCAGTTCAGTCACTCAGTCATGTCCAACTCTTTGCAACCCCATGAACTGCAGCACGTCAGGCCTCCCTGTCTATCACCAACTCCCGGAGTTTACTCAAACTCATGTCCACTGAGTCGGTGATGCCATCCAACCATCTCATCCTCTGTTGTCCCCTTCATTATTGAGATACTGTGATGGTTTTTGCCATATCTAAATTTAAAAAATATAATAATAATCAAAGGAATGACTCTATAGTAATGGACATATAAGCAGACCAGTACCTGTGCTGGGAAAATAACTTAAAGTGAAAGGCAGAAACCTTTCCCAAGGTATTCAAGTCACAATATACAGGTGGCCACATCTTCAGACTCAAAGCAGACGACTACATAAATTCACCTTCGGATCCCGTGTGGCCACACCCATTGATATCCTTACTTCTTTTCCTGATGGTGCATGTTCAAAATATTGTGTTCTCAATTCTAGCATAAAAAACAAAACCAGCTTCTAACAAATCAGTGGTACCCTTCATTAATGAATTCAATTTAAAACATCAGAATGTGTCACAAATAATTGTATGCTTGATTTACCCGCTCCCCTGTGCATTAAATAGAAAAGGGAAGAGGTTCACTGAGCTATAAACATCACGTCCGCATCCCTTATGAATAATGTTTTCCATTTGCCTTTGTCATCAGTGAGGATCATTAAACAGTATCTATTAAGCATCCATCTGTGTATGGCACTTTATAAATATTCCTCCCTGTGCCTCTGCCCTCTTTCTCAATCTACCATGTGTCTCTGGTGTAGAAAACGCTAGGGAGCTACAAGGATAATAAATAATTAATGGTAAGAATGTAAGGCAGATGGATGGGATGACCTACTAGCATCTATGAATCTTAGGATGTGAAATTTACTGCTAATAATATAATTTAGCACAAATTGATAAGAAACTATCAAAGCACTTGATGCAGAAAAAATGAGCTCATTGTATTCCATCAACATTTTCAAAAATACAAATGTGACAATTAGCGACCATTGATGGACCGACTGAAGCCCTGAGTTTATGTGACTTGTACCAGATGAAACAGTCTTGAAATATATAATGTGGAAAACAATGTGGACAACTCATAAAATTTATGACTGCAACAGTATAACTGGGAGTGTAACCTGAGCAAAGAGTGAAAATATTCAGAAATAAAGCAAAGTCATTGTTTTCACTAAAAGGAGTAGTGTGGTTAAGGATGGTGAAATTACCAATTCCCCCCACACACATCTTTCTCAGTTTTTCTTTAATGTTATTATATCATTTTTTTCTTTAAGAAAAAAACTAGTTATACAGGTTTTAGAGATGGAGATATTTAAAACACTCTCTTTCACCTTTGCAAGCCTCAGGTAGTCAGGATAATAATAAAAGGGCAGGCGTGCATGCTAAGTTGCTTCAGTCAGGCCCAACTCTTTGTGACCCTATGAACTGTAGCTGACCAGTCTCCTCTGACCATCGAATAAAAGAGAATGTCAGTGTAAAATCAGCTATTGCTACGGGTTTGAGATCTGCCATTTGAATTTTGTTTCATCTTGAGTTCAAAATGTCCGTAAGTAAAATCTGTATTTCCTAGAAGGTAGGGATGTTCTTGGAGTTGTAGTTGAAGGACAGCCAAAGTTATGATCTCATTTGCTTTGTGACTTTGGTTAATAATTAGCATTTTTATCACCTACCACATATTGAGGGATTATTACACACAGCCACTGTGTTTATTCCACTTAATTCTCACGAGAATTCTCATTAATTCTCAATCCTCCTTGGGTGCAGGAGATTAGTATCTTTGATTTATAGATAAAGAAACTGAGGTTCCAAAATGTATGTACCTTGTTCAAGATGACATAACCACCAAGTGTTTGTTCCAGGATACCAGTCCAGCAATGTCTCAACTCAAAGCCCATGTTCTTAATCTTCTAAGATTCTGGGGGTTTTCCTTGAATGGCATGATTCTGAGTGCCTCAATTCAATAAATATGTAGAAATACGAGACCAATATTGTGCAATATTTTTAGCACAATAGAGAAGGAAAGAATGAATCTCAGATAATTCCTGTAATACTATGTCTATCCATTAGCTTAGATGTATAAAATATATTAAATAGAATAATTTTCTTGTGGATATGTTGGGATGGCAATTATTTCTACAGTTATAAGTTTTCACAAAACTGAACATAAATTTTAGTGTGTGGCTTTAAAAGAGATGCCATTAATCTCAGTATTGAGATCCATAGTCAAGATGGATGCTTAAAAATATTTTTTAAATGTTAAAAATATAAAATTCACAATATTTGAAAGGGCAACATTGGTAAGTTTAAATGATCTTTCCAGGGTCCACTCAGTATCAAGACTAGAGGCCAAGTCTCTTAGTTCCTAAATCCATGTTCTTTCCAGTAGACCCTGACATCTTAGAGCTTCAGAAATATATATACAATTAGAACGATGAAGAGAAAAAATGTGAAGCAGGAGACATCTAGCTATTTCATACCCAGTTAAATGTATAAATACTGATGAGTTGAACCTAATTATTAATGATTCCTGACTACAACATAAATCTGTAATTTCTACTATTCCAATAACAGTCAGAATAGAAGATCATAGCTTCAAGTAACACATACTGATTTAGGTCCATGATTCCTTTCTCATTCCCCTCCTTTCAATACAATGTGGTCCTTGGCTATTAGATATATACTGAGTGCAGGTGGTACAAAATTGTGTAAAGGCACCCTTGCTCTCAAAAACTCATTGGATTACTGCAACAAAATTACAGAAACTTTTGGATTTGTGCTTTTAGCATGTGTTGTATGTGGTTGGTGGTGGTGGTTTAGTTACTAAGTTGTATCCGACCCTTAGACACCAAGGACTGTAGCCCATTAGGTTCCTATGTCCATGGGATCTCCCAGGCAAGAATACTGGAGTGAGTTGCCATTTCCTATTAGGATCTTCCTAACCCAGGGATTGAACCCATGTCTCCTGTGTCTCCTGTTTACAGGCTCAGAAAATATTATGAACTTAACTATCTTAAACCTAATTAAGCCTTCCTACCTGATTTGAACATACTGATGTAAGGAAGAGAGAGGTATGCAATACCAGTCAGTGATGAAGAAGTCTTAATTCATGAGGCTTTCTAGAATACAGTCTTCGTTTATGAGACTGGTAGCCTTAGCCACCATTTGAAATTTTGAAAACTCTTTTAAGATCTTAAATGAAATAATGAATATGATGAATTATTTAATTCATTCATTCAACAATATTTACTGCACACCTACTACATATCAAGCACTGTGTTCCAAATGCCATAAAATACCTGCAAGAAAATGGCTCCCTAGATTAAAAATAAAGGCAAAAACTCAGTATAATGTTCTACTTCAGCTGAATATATCCATGATTACAAACTATGCTTATTATGCTGGAAACCAAGTATTTTTCTGGGCCTAAATAAAACCAGAAGTCAAGTTTAAGAAGTAGCTTTTTAATAGCTTCTGAGCTTTCTATGTGCACTCGTTTCTACAAAACCTAATGAAAATGCTCTCCTTAGATTTAGAAAAGACTAGGATTCCAAATTTAAAATGACATTTATCTCTAAAGTAAATTAATATTTAATGAGAGTCTGATTAATAATTGTGATTTTATGAACTGGAGCCATTTAGCACGAAAGCCCCTAGACACATTTGTTCTATACAGACTGGGGGAAAGGGCTAACAATGGATCATCTCTTTCCAAATGTTACTTTACTATTATGTTTCAGACTTTTTCCTTCTAAACACCACTTGTTCCTTCTGGTATTAGCTTATTGGAAAGCTTCTCATTTGTGAAAAACAGGATAAGAATTCAAGAGATCCAGTCCCATGAGAACTTTCAAAGGATTAAGAAAGACTATAATGTTATCTAGGTGAAAGCTGTGAAGAAGAAAAAAGAAAGAAAGAAACAGTTCAGTGTTCACCTTACATTTTTTTACATACTAAATACTGAAATAATTATATCTGTTAAATCTCCAAAAATGTAACAATTGGTCTGTAAAGAGCTATCACCATTTCAGATCCTTTTTTTTTTTTTTTTTTGCTAATGAGCTGAACTGCTCTTTGACTGGTTTTTGTTAATGATCTGAACTGATAAAAGATTTTGTAAATAAGCACAAAATAAAGAAATCAATACATGAAAGTAAAGGAACTTGCTAAAAACACAGTGTCACATCTGTCATTTTAGAGGTTAGAAAGGAAATAAGAACAGAGGAGGGAGAGGAAGAGAAAAGGCGAGGAAACAAAAAAAGAAAAAAATAATCCACGTTGAAGAATGTTGGCGTGAGAAAGCATTTAAGGTCACATTACACTGGTACTTACAAAGATAACGTTCTACTTTTCTATAATATTCTCCATTTTTTCCAGTTCACATAGAGGAAGAAATGCCTTCAATAAGAACAATTCCTATGGATAGAAACAAGACATGAGAGATCCTTTGCTAGAACGCACTGGAAGAACTTCATCAGTGTCAAAACAGGCACTGGACTCCAGACATGTTAATACATGGTTAACTGGAGGCCAACACTGGTTATAAATGCATTGTTTCTAGAATTTAAACCACATTGCTTTTGAAGCTTAGGGTTTCTTAAAGTAATTCACGCTAATAATAATCTAGCTCAGCACTAGCATTGACTCATACGGTAACCAGCAGCTACAGATGACTATTTAAATTTAAAACTTAATTTCTCAGTCTTACAAGTCAATTTCAAGGGTCCGACAGCTTACATGGCTACTGGCTACTACTGGTGAGCACAAATATAGAATTTTTCCATCATCACATCAAATTCTATTGGAGAACACTGGTCTAGCCAGACTTCTGTAAAGTTATGTGACTGAGTATGTTCTGAAATAGGGGTGAGAGACAAATTCTATTGGAAGTACCATGTTCTGCCTCATCTGGATCTCATTCCACCAACTGTCTCCATCCTTAGCTGTGGCAAACCATGGACCTCCGTTTATTAACTCTCTTCTATGCCAGCTTCTAGGACCACCTGACCCTTGTCAAGAAGAATGTGAAGATTATGTGGGTGTAAAATAGCAAGGTCAAATCAGTCAATCCTAAAGGAAATCAATCCCTAGGACCCACTGGAAGAACTGAGGCTGAAGCTGAAGCTCCAATATTTTGGCCACCTGATACAAACTGTTGACTCATTGGAAAAGACCCTGATGCTGGGGAATGATTGAAGGCAAAAGGTGAAGAGGGTAGCAGGGGATGAGATGGTTGGATAGCATCACCGATTCAATGAACATTAACCTCTGCAAACTCCGGGAAATAGTGAGGGACAGACAGGCCTGGCATGCAGCAGTTCATGGGCTCGCAAAAAGTTGGACGCAACTTAGTAACTGAACAACAACAACAGCAATGGGCTGGCAGTTCATCACCAGGCAGACTTGCTCCTGTCCTGCTCTGCCCAACCCTGGCCAGCAGTTCTTAGTAACTGTGCTCTTGGTGCTGTCTGGTGACCTAGAACCTAACTCAGGGCCCAGTTCCATCCACCATTGGATCAACAAATAAACAATGAGCATCAGCTATGCACCTGGAGGTGCAGACGTATGACGAATAAAGTAGTGAAGAAGAAAGAAGGTCCCTGTCTTTATTGAAGTGATATTCTCACACAGGAAAATGACATTTAACAAGTAATTAGCCACTATTTAACAGTAGAAGTGGGGTAAATGCTACAAAGGAGAAAACAACTAGAGACTGTCATACAGAGTAAAGTAAATCAGAAAGAGAAAAATATTGTACATTAATGCATGTATGTGGAATCTAGAAAGATGGTACAGATGATCCTATTTGCAAAGCAGAAATAGAGACACAGACATAGAGAACAAATGTATGGATACCAAGGGGGAGGGAAGGTGGAAGCAACTGCGAGATTGGGATTAACACATCTTTAGTCATGACTCTTTTGCGACCCTATGGACTGTATAGCCAGCCAGGCTCCTCTGATCATGGGATTCTCCAGGCAAGAATACTGGAGTGGGTTGCCATGCCCTCCTCCAGGGGATCGTCCCAATCCAGGGATCAAACACGAGTCTCTTCTGTCTCCTGCACTGGCAGGCGGGTTCTGTACCACTAGCGCCACCTGGGAAGCCCCAATACTATGTAAACATGGATAACTAATGAGAACCTACTGTTAGCACAGGAAACTCTACTTGGTGCACTGTGGTGGGAAGGAAGTCCAAAAGGGAGATGATACATGTATACACGGGGATTTTCCTGGTGGCTCAGATGGTAAAGAATATGCCTGCAATGCGAGAGACCTGGGTTCAATCCCTGGGTCGTGAAGATCCCCTGGAGAATGGAATGGCTACCCACTCTAATAGTCTTGCCATGAACAGAGTAGCCTGACTGGCTATAGTCCATAGGGTCACAAAGAATCAGACATGACTGAGTGACACTTTCACACATGTGTATACACATGACTGATTCATTCTGCTGTACAGTAGAAACCAACACAACACTATAAAGCAAATATAGTCTGATTAAAAAAGTTTTTTAACTAAAAATATGATTTTTTAAGGAAAAATAGAAAACAGCTAGAAAAGAGAAGAATGAAGAAACATGCTATATTCTGGGACTCCAAGATTTCTTTGAACAAGTGACTTCTGACCAGAGACGAGAGACAAGAGGAAGAGTTAAGAAACTGGAAGAAAGCATCTGAATAACTACCTGCACAGGCCTCAGGGCACGGAACCCCAGGCACTTGGGGGGAACTAAAAGAACACCAGAAATTGTAGCAGCCAAGGAGGGGTGTGTGGGCCTGAGATGACACCGGCAGGCAGGGGGCAGACTGACCAGAGCCTGTTATGAACAACAACTTTATACTAGTGATGTTTTGGAAATGAAGGAGGAATACTGTAGCCCCCAAGTTAAAGATTTAGGCCTTTACCCAAAGAAAAGTGGGAAATCATTTAAGGGGTTTAGATGGATGAGTGATAATGATCAGATTTGCCTTTTATCAAAAAACCAAAGAACAAATGGATTGAAAGGATAAGAAGAGGCGCTAAGAGTCCTGGTAGTAAGCTTTAGTAGAAGTTCAGAAAGAGATGTTGGTAATTTGATGATGGTACAGGAAATGGTCTCCCCCACTGTGTCTGAACCCCTGAGTTGATTACGTGACCATCACATGGTTTTCCCAACACAGACCTATGTCTCAATTGGTCTGAACTCTTGCTAGCTACTTAAGACAGACCTCTTCCTAAACTATAGCATTTGATCCTATGGCTGGGTGACTCTAATCCTGCCTGCCCTGCCTGCCCCTGTCTGTCTAAATCTCCAAATCTTCTCTGTTTCCAGAAGACCTCTCCCAATACTCCTTCAGTCTAACTTCCTGCCTACCTGGTGCAATCTGCCATCTGTCTCCACTCTCTCTATATGCCTCATTTACTGACCTGGTTGATCTCCTCTTAGGATTCTCTTATTCTGACATACTGAGTGCTCACTGCTAGAAAACAAAAGGAGAGAGTGGGAAAAGAACCAAATAGCTCAAGTTTCGGAGTCTGCAAAAAATAAACCCAGTGATTAGAATCAGAGACTTAAAGTATCTCTGGGTAATAAAGGAGGCAGAATGGCCCAGCTCCCATAGTTCAGCAAAACCACAGCCTACATGCCATTCCTCACTTCAGAAGTGCCACCCTCACCCTTTCACCTTCAGGAATCTTGCCTCTGCCCATCACCTTTCCGTTCCAAATAGTTCATAAGGAAACATGGACTGTTTGAGCCAGGGCAGAATCACTATACTGGCCACAAGAGAAAAAACAGGGCTCTTACATTTGCCTTCTGATAGACTTCAAGCCCAATGAAGGTAAAGATCAAGTTTGTGTAACCTGGATACAATCTCATGCCAGTTGGACTATGAGAAAGCAATACATCCTCTTCGAGAAAGAACCACTGTTTTGTCTTGGAAAACATCATGGACTATCGATTATTACAGGCAAATCCCCTTGTGGACTTGCACACCAAGTCCGCTGGCACCTTGGGAACGGATAGAGGGAAAATTTTATACAAAGAGATGTGAAGAAGAGTCCAGAGAAAGAGAAAGGCCTGGCAAATGGCTGGTATCTGGACTCCAAACAAATCTGGGCCAGTGAGCAAACCCCCATGATGATAAATGGTAAATATATTTCTAAGAACAGTGACATTTAACATTCGATTAGAATTAGTTTTTTGTCTATGGTATAATTACCATCCTTTATCCCAAAGCACTCAGCCAGAGTCTGTTATCTACAAGACCCTTATACTAACAATGTTTTAGAGCAGTGGTCCTCAACCTTTCGGCACCAGGGACTGGTTTCATGGGAGACAATTTTTCCATGGAACAGGGAGGGGTAGTTTTGGAAAGATTCAAGTGTATTATATTTATTGTACACTTCATTTCTATTATTATTATATCAGTTTTACCTCAGATCACCAGGCATTAGATTCCAGAGGCTGGGGACCCCTGCTTTAAAGAATGAAGGAAAATGTGTGGTAGTTTAAGTCAGGGTCAAGAGCCAAAGACAGGACAGGAGTAGAGGGGGGAGATGCCATCCATAGCACGGACTAGCTAGTGACTGAATGTAATTTAAACCCTTTCTCCTCCTAATTTATTCTGGAGGAAGAAGACAACCATAGGGAACAGTTGTCTACATAAGCTTGGGTTTCAATTTTGTAAGAATGAGTTGTTACTAAGACATTTCTATTAAGTCAGGGATAACATTTCCCAGTCCCCTGCATATAGGTGGGCCATGCATGTGACTAGTTGTCATCAGTGGAATACAAGAAGTGTTGTTGTTGTCACATTTGAGCCAGGCTGTCTAAGAAGTTGATGTCTTTTCAATGCATGCTCACTTTCACTCTCCCTCCATTTGACTGTTATGCAGGTGAGAAATAAACATACATTATGTTTAGCCACTAACAGTTTGGTTCATTACAGGAGCTAGCATCATCACAAACTATTCTGAAATGGACACCTTGAAGTGGGTGCTGCCATAACAAAACTCTGATTATGTAGTATTGGCCATTGACAAGGAAACAGATACCAGGGGCCTGGAACCCTGTTATGCTGTGGCAAAACTATGCTAACTTAGAGATCAGATCTATAGCTGTAGAGGATATGGTTGGAAAGAGCCAGAATGCTAGTTAGTATGGGATGGTTGTTCTTCACTCTCTATACTAAGGTATTACAAGATAATGGATGAGGTCATGAAAGAATTGGCTAGTTTGAGAACAGAAATAAGGGCAAATAACCAAATTTCAGAAGTATAAGACTACAAAACTGAAACAGTTCATTGCTTCAGGGACTCTAATGGTGAAGAATGACACTGAAAGAGGCTTTGAATAATACGTGTTCGTTAACACCTCCCAGTTAGACAGAGAATCAGCCTTGCAGCAGAGATCTGATTAATGAAGATACCTAAGCACCCACAGGTTTCCCTGGTGACTCAGAGAGTAAAGAATCTTCCTGCAATGCAGGAGACCAGGGTTCGATCCCTGGATGAGAAGATTCCCTGGAGGAGGAAATGGCAACCCACTCCAGTGTTCTTGCCTGGAGAATTCCATGGACAGTAAAGCCTGGCAGGCTACAGTCCGTGGGGTTGTAGAGTCAAACATGACTGAGTGACTAACACACACATAAGGACCCAAGCCTGTTGCTTCAGATGACCCCAAAATAACCACTTAAGACACACGGGGTTGAGACATGAGCAAAGAAATGAGGCAAGTTCAAGAATCATAAATAGGAAAGAACTTACGTGGTAGTTAGTGGTGTAACTGACAGCAAATAGATAAGAAAGCTATGAAGACTTAGAGGGAATTGTATTGTCAAGAATTAGGAGGCTAGTTCCTAGTGACAATAAAACATCAAAACATCCAAACTTATACCACTAAGAAATGGGCTAAGAAAGTATTGGCTTGGCCAAAAAGTTCATTCTAGGCTGTTACCTCTGCCTACAGTGCTGTCCATCTGCCTCTTTTTGAGCCTGGAGAGTGCTTACTCATCTCTTAAAAATTAGCTTAGATATCAGGTCAACTCTGAAGTCTTGTCTGACACGCCCACGTAAAAAATGAAACTCTGACAGTTATGATCAGATTAGTCAGCCTCACATATTCTGGCTACTATTAGTTTGTTTCCAGAGTCTAGAAATACACAGGGTTGAATTTTTTCTGTTTATTTTGTTTATTATTTAGTCCTCCAAACTTAACTTCTTACTAAAAACTTAGAGAAGTCTGATTTTTCAAAATAGCTTAACTATGCATTAGAATTGGAGTGGCTCCAGTCAATGGGAGAATATAGTTATCATTAGTGTTGCTAAATGGGATTAATACAATCTTTTGGGACGACTCTTCTAAATTGTTAAGTAGTTGGATGACAAAGACCTGGAATGCAAGAAATTCAATGTGGGTAGAAATTCAGAGTTCTCCATTATTTTACATTTTCATCAGACACTTACATAAATGAAAAACTTGCTTATTATTATTTGACTAGATTCTAACCTTGCTGGATACAAAATATTTTTCCATAGGAATGCTCTAATGATGTAACTATCATATTTAGAACTTCACCAGGATCTGCTCACTATGTTGAAAAGTCACATCATCCACTATAATGCCGTTCATATCAACTGATTCACTGATACAGGACGCCCACATCTGTTTGCAATGGTAGTTGTAACACTCAATGAACATATTTACTTCATTTTTATCTGAAAATGCCAAATATCCAAAAGTATCATCAATATTCAGTTGGATATTTCCTCTGAAATCCAAATTTATGCATTTTTAAGTAGCAAGCATCTGACTGCTTTATGACACCTTTTAGTGCAGTATACCTAAGCATATACCTATTGATAGACTTGAAATTTGCATAAGCTGCTTTCCTTTTAGTTTCTCTATTACAGATAAAATTTATATTGATTTTTTAAAAGATTAAACATGTGTAGGTAGGTTATACTATCTGTAAATATCATTCCAGGAAAGTAAAAGGGGCATTACAAAATATCACTTGATATAAAGGTGACATTGGGTCTGATGGAGTAGAGAATCATGATCACATACATCTATCAATTCAAAGAAATCATATATATATACATTTTTTTACTCTGGGGATGCTCCTGTCAGGCAGCTACTCAACTGAACTGCCATCCTGCTCCACCAATAGCTTTTATGACATTTTGTTATGACTTATATGTCTACATGTGTAGGCTGTGAATGTATGATGTCTTTTACTTATATTTATGTCCCCAACACCTAACTTAGGGCTTGACATGGAGAAGGGGCTCAGTAGATACCTTAAGGATGAAATAACAAATGAAAATTTTGAGAGGTATGCAGTCCTTGGCTCTCTGCATAGAACTCTGAATCAATTATTCAACATTTTGCCTATGCCAATAGTATCAAGCATTCCTCATTCTGTCTAATGTTGAAGTCAGTTACATACAATTCTCTCAATTTTCTCTCCTCCTTGTGGGTCCAGTCAGTACTGTTTCACTCTGTATCCTAAAAGAACCCTGCACAGAAGCAGCAGTCAATAAATAATATTTAAATTAAATTATTCCCTGGGAATATGGCTATACATAATGCCTGTGTTTTTAGTACTAACAGTACTGTACTTCAGGTATATTATTGATTAAAAGGGTATTTGTAGATTGGTCTGGAGACCAAAGCATCATCTAAAGTACTGTTTCTATCAAATAAGTTCCAAAAAAACCAAACTTTTAAGATCACCTTTTAAGCTTCAAGTCAATTGTGCAGTAGGTTGAGAGTTATCTATTCAGTGGGGCTGGGTGGGTCTATGAGACCTAACATCTGTAAGAAAAATTAAAATGCCAATCAGTCATGAGGATGTCTCTAAATATTTGATTGTATGGCATCCTGCAAGCAATATTTAGCCATTTTATCTTCCAAATTTAATCCAGATGGTATTTTTCACATAAACAGACACAGTGGATACTTAGAAAGAGATTTAAATGTTATAAAAACTTTTCTTGATGAAAATCTCATTAATTTATGATTTGTGCTTTCATAGTTTTAGTACAGTTATTTATTTATCACTTAATAAAATAAATGCACTCTAGACAATATAGTAGAAAGTAAATCTATCAAGTGACTATATTCCAGTTTCTATCAATATATTGAGGGAACATTTTACAGAAGAAAAAGTGGGGACATAGAAAATTGTATTCAAAACTAATAATATCTTTTCAATATATGAATATATAATTATAAAAAATAAACTAAAAATATTTACAATACTATACTCAAAATAATTCACTTAAAAAAACCTAAAAATAAAAATAAACTATCAGTAGAAATTGAACAGTCAGATTAACTGTCTCAGCCAGTGTTAGTCTATGGTCAGTATAATGGCAGTACTTCCTAATGTTTAAGCATTAATTCTGAGAAAATTCTACTCAACTTTTTAAAATCAGCCTCTAAACTACCTTCTTATTTCAAAGTCATAATGAGAGTTTGGGATGTTTTTTCTATTTAAAATGAAGTCCCTACTTTTAGTCTTTTCCAAGCATCCTTTGTCATAATAACTACAGTATTCTTTAATGGGAGCATATAGCTCTAAATAAATCTAGGAGCTGCAAACATCTTTCCTCATTCTGCCAGTGATAATGCTTCTTAATAAGTAATGTCATAGTGGTTAAGTGAAGCCAGAATCCTTGGGCTCAAGCTTGACTGTATCATTGACTTCCTATGTGACTTTAAATCAGAAGAGTCTCTGTAATTTAACTTTTTGTCTATATAATAAAGTGTATTAGTGATAGCTGGCTCATAGGGTGGTTGTGAGAATTAAAATATTTAGTATTTATAAAACACTTAAAAATGTCTGGCTCAACTGTGTGTTATAAAGATAATAATGAAAATAAATTAATTTTATTGACAAATAAAATAATATAAATGTTATTTATATTTTATTTAAATATTTCTATATTAAATATATTAAAATTTAATTTATTTATATAAAATAATGCTTTAATTTCTATTTTAAATTTTTAATAAAAGTTATTATTATAATATTGCTATTATGTTCAGTAATTCCCCAATGCACAGACTGAAACAAATTTTCATGATCGTCTTCCTAAATCTGCCTTAATTAACTTAATAAGTATAAAATTGTGAAATGTATCTCTGTATGAAAGCAATCCCTGATTTTGAATTCTACCTACAATTCTTCAATTATTTATTCAAGTTTTACTGTCTGTACTATAAAAAATCTTCGAGGGGAAGGGACTAAATCTTCTATCTCTTTTGCATTTATTATACTGTAATCTCCTTATACATACCTGAAAGTGTTAGTCCCTCAGTCAAGTCCAACTCTTTGTGACCCCATGAACTGTAGCCCACCAGGCTCCTCTGTCCATGGAATTCTCCAGGCAAGAATACTGGAGTGGGTTGCCATTTCCTTCTCCAGGGGATCTTCCTGACCCAGGGATTGAACCCAGATCTCCCGCATTGCGGACAGACTCTTTACTGATTGAGCCACCAGGGAAGACCTAATACATGCATACCTAATGAGTATTAAATAAATTAATGAATGAGTTAGTGACTGGATACATGACATTAAGTCAGATGGCACAGATTGGTACATTTACACCTACAGGAACAGGAACTTTTCCCTTAAAGATAACACAGTAGGATTTGGCTTACACAAGCCAAGGAGCCCTGAGTGTTATACTCTTGACCTTCTGTCAGACAACCTGGATTTTTGGTGAAGAGTTAGTGGAAATATACATATTAGAATCTCAAGGAGGAAACAAGAAAAGAACCAGAATGGGCTACAGATTCCAAATACAAAGACACTTGTGGTATATGACTAAACATTTTAGGGCTGTGATGCTTTATAAAGTTTATCACTTCGGGAATAATGAGGCCACAAACTCTTACCTTAAAAAATTCTTTGAACCTAAAAATTATCACATATAATGCATGTACACTCTCCACACCTCTGAAGCCCTTATGAAAATAATAAGCATCAGAGTTTTACGTAAAATCCACTTGACAAATATAGGCAAATCTCAAATAATACTACATTCTGAAGTAAATGGAAAGTCTTAACCTTATGTATTTATCTTAAAATGTTCATGAGGAGATGCCCTATCAACTTTAATCACACACACACACCCATACACATATAATGACACATACATATACACACGTACATATATACATGTTACTAAAGTAAACAAAGTACTGATAAAAACTGGAACTCTACAAGGTAATTCCATTCTGAGCCAATGCATTTTTGCTTGATAAATTATAAGGAAGTAATCAGTTCCTTGAAATTGTCTATCTCGTAGAGAGACTAATTCCTAAGAAGTGTATATATATATATATGCATATATATATATATATATACACACACACACACACACACACACACACACACACACACATACACTGGTCTCTTTGAACACTATTCCAAAATGCCGGATATAAATTCAAGAAAAAATTTTTCAATGCTTAAAGAATATTTTCCACAGATACAGAGGCAGATACGTAAGAAACCTGGACGGATAAGAT
Organism: Muntiacus reevesi; assembly: GCF_963930625.1. Lineage (NCBI taxonomy): Eukaryota > Metazoa > Chordata > Mammalia > Artiodactyla > Cervidae > Muntiacus > Muntiacus reevesi. Next base: position 43,252,796 of record NC_089260.1, read on the forward strand.
ATACTCTTAAAGTTGCCAAGACTGTGACTGAAAGCCTGCCTATCTTTTCATTTTATTTCTCTAGCAGTCTTACTTTTGTTACCATACTGGAAATGACAAAGATAAGTTCACATTCACAGTTGCTCCAAGGCATCAACAAGGAAAACTTAAAAGCCAAACAGAGAAGTCAGGCCAAAGGAATAATTTTCACTAATCTCATCTGAATATTCAGCAAACATGTATGCCTGGAAAACTCAACGGTGGGATTTGAAGACAAGTGAGACTGAAAATAGTTTCAACAGATGCATGGATTGATTCTATTTAGAAAAACACAGGAGAAAAAGAAAAGAAACGCTGGACTTGTCAGAAGGGCAGGCAATGGAGTTGCTCTCTGGAAGTGGTGTGTGTATCTGTGTATGAGGGAGGTTGGGGACACGAACATCGAGAGGGCAAGGGGAAGGTTAAAAGGAGGAAGAACACAAAGAGAACTGCCAAGTGATGCACTCCTTTCTCCAAGAGTATGAGTTGTGCCAGAAAAGAAAAAGGAGTGCATTAGACAGACACAGTTGTATTTGTGATAAACAATTGGTCTGAACCTGACAGCATGAGGGAGGGGAGTAGAATGTTTACTTGGTGGAGGCTTGACAAATCTTTTAGGTGATGAGGTTACTTTTCATCCAGTGGGGGAAAAGGTGTTGAAACACTGTGTCTTCCAAATTCTCAGAAACCCTATGCAGCCACACAAGTAATCACATATTTATGCCTTACATTAAGAACACCACCTCTGGTAGCAATTAAATGAATAGACATATGCATAGTGTACCAAATTACTGAACTAAGTTCTGATTAATTTAAGAACTAGATGTCTATAGAGCTTATTCATGTATGACAAGTAAGCTTTGTACAACTTTATATTTACTGATATACACACCCCTCTAAAGAGTGAAATAAAGTAAAACTTCATTCTATACCTACATAATTTTTTAATTGTTACACTCTTTTTCAAAACCTTTCCTGTAAATTATTCAATACTGACAGACTTTAGATTTTTGACTAGAATTTCTCTTTCTCTTGTTCTATGAAATGCGATTATCTCAATTGATGCTTTTTGATAAATAAACCAAGAGACCTCTGTCCCACACAATACTACACATTTAAAAACAATAATAAATCCTGGCTTTCCCTTTGACTTGAGCTTTAAAATATCAGATCCCCCTCAAAATTCCAAACCCCATCAATGCAAACACAGAAATGTGAAATGCTCTTTAAAATATTGACATTATTGCATAACTTGATTCGAAGGGATGCTGAACCTGCGTGAAACGAACCCAAGATCTCTCTGTGCATGCTAAATTTTTCAGTGTAATCTATTATTATAACACTTGTGCAGTTATAAATGATCCCTACATGGCATGTCTTTGCATACTGCACACTGCCAATTTTTATGAATGAATACACAAAAATGCTCATAATTCGAGAAAATGGATGGCAGCATGCTATTTTGAAAACGGTCATTGAGCACTGGAAGCAAAGGATGAGACAAATGGTCAAGTGTCTTTTGGTGCCACGCAGGGCAGCTGTATTCCCGAGTTCCCTAGCAGAGCGTGTTGGAAACAGCCATGAAGCTCTTTCCTTAGAGACTCATTCTGTCTCTCAGAAACCGTGAGCTACAGAACGGAGACCTTGCGTCGCTCGGAGAACAGAATGTATGCACGTCCCCGTGTTCTGGGGACTGTTCATACATCAGAGACATCACACTCCCCGAATCCGGTCCCACAAGTGTGTGCATGTGAGTGTGGCATTTATCAACAAACGAACAGAAGGCAAGGAGAGCTCATCGCCTAGAAATAACACATCCCATCCCTTCCCAGGCATGCAGCTGGGAAGCTTTTCGGGGGCCAACACTTGAGCGCCTTCCCCACGGGGATGGAGCCTTGCATTTAATAACCCTCCAGGGCTAAGACAGCTTTGTGTGTGAGTCCACTCTGTTCCATACGGCAGTTTCCAGTTCCTTCAGCAACTCAATTCTAGCTAGACTGCCCGCGATGATTCATTCTTAAAGGAAGCCCCCTTGGGGCTCAGTAATGCCCCCGCCACTTACCTAGCTCCCACCGACCCCGCGCGGCAGGCGGCTCGGGCTCCACAAAGAGCTGGTGGGATTCCCCGCTCCCTCCGGGGCTCCTCTCCCCGCGACGGTCCCCTTCGCCAATGATCTGTCGCTGGAAATCCCCCTCCCCTCCGCGGAGAGGAGGGTCTCCCCGGCTGGCTCGAGCTCTTGCCTTTTTTTTTTTTCACCCTGTCTTTACATCCCTGACTCTGGTTCTCGATCTCTAGTAGGAAGGCTCAACGGAGAGGCGGCGGGAGGAAGCTAAGGCATCCTTAAAAAGAACAATAATCTTCAGAGATCTTCACCCCCTTCCCCATCGCGGGCCCCCATTCCCCTGCCGCCGCCGCCGGCGCCCAGACCAGAGAGGGCTGGGATAGGAAAGGAAAAAAATCGAGCCGGGCTCAGCTCGCCGCGCGGAAGGAGCCGGGAAGGCAAGCGGCTCCAGCCGGGGGAGTTGTCGCTCGCTCGGGCTGCCCGCGGCGCGGCGGCCGGCGGGGGCGCGGGGCGGTGGGTGCTTGGTGGGTGTGTGTCTGTGGCGGAGCCGGGGAGAGGCTGGGCGCGGGAGGCGAGGCGGGGCGCTCGGGGGCGCCGGCTCGGGCGCGCACACCCGCCCGCGGCCACCCCGCCTCGCGCTCCGCCTCCTCCCGCGCTCCGCGCGCCCGCGGGCTGGAGCGGCGACCGCCGCCGCCGCCGCCTTCTCCTCCTCTTCCTGGGCGCCCGCGGCTCTCGAGGTGGGCGGCGGGCCCGGGTGGTTTGGTGCGGCTGGCGGGGTCCCAGCGGGGACGCCCGGGCTTGGCCAGGCGTCGCGGGAGCAGTGCGCTCGAGCGGGGACAGCGCCCGGGTGTCCAGGGCGCGGCCCCGGGGCGCCGGCGGGAGGGCACCGCCCACACCTCGGCGGGCGCCTCCCACTCCCCTCGCGCGCCCGCGGCTCCCGGCGGCCCCAGGCCGTCTCCACACCCACCTGCTTTCCTCCGCTGCTCCGGCTCCGCGGAGCCGGAGGGTTCGCGGCCCCGCGGGCGCCGCGCACGGGGCGGCGGGGAAAGCCCGGGGCGCCCCGGTCGGGATGCGCTTGGCGTCTTCGCGGGATTCCCTGGGCCCCTCTGTTCTCGGCTGCCGAGCTATCCTCTGGCACGCCCCACACGCCCCTAACCCTGGCTCGCTGCTCGACCCTAGGGGACTGGGGAGAGGAGAGCCAGCTCCTGAGTGATGGGACCCGGAGTACCCCCAGGGAAAGAGCGCGCGGGTAACGAGGAGCGCAGAGAGGATCTGATTTCTCCTCTGAGCTCCTGCAGCTCTGTTTGGGGGCCATCGCCAGCTCCATTACCCCGGCTTTCCCGGGTTTGAGGGAAAAGCCTGGTGGGTGGGAGCCGTAACTCTGACTTCCCACAGGGGCGCTATTCATACCCTGTCTTGCTTTCTTTTGCCCGCTCTCCCTGCCATCTAGAGAACTGTGCCAAGTTCCTCCTTGGAGAGACAACCAGATGGACACCCAGAACTTTCCCTACCTTCGTGTCGAGGTAAAGACGGGATAATTTGAGTAACAATTTCACTGGGCTTTCTGGGTTCCCGTCCCATGAGACCCTCAGCAGGCACGGGGAAGAGACAGCCTCCTTAGTTACAGGGACTTTCAGAAAACAAAGTAGCTTGAAACACTCCTTTACCAAGAATGCAGGCCGTGACAGTGTATTTAGCCTTCTGAGTTTCTTTAGGCCAAGAAAAACGACTGTTGAAGAAGGTCCGTGTTGATGTTTGGTAGAAACCAATGCAATACTGTAAAACAATTATCCTTCAATTAAAAAAATTTTTAAAGGTCCAAATGTACCCAGGTTTAAACGCAGCTCACTTAATCCTTACTTCTCTCTTAGCCCTCTTATACACTGGAATGCTCCATCATGTAGCATTCTCTACACTTTGACTTCCCACATGTCCACGGGCCTACAGACTACTTGCTACAGATTACTCTGCCCCAGCCACAACCCTGACCATATCATTTCCCTGGTCACAAATGTTCCCTGGCTTCTCCATTCCCTACCAATCAGTCTGCACATTTCTGTGCCATTTCACACCAGAGTCCCTCCTGGGATGTTCTCTCCCAGTCTCAAGTCCAAATCATTGCAGCATTTCAAAGCCTAAGTCAAACTCCGCCTCCTCCGTGACCCCTCCCTTATGACGTGATCTGAAATAGCCCTAGGGCTTCCCAGGTGGCGCTAGTGGTAAGAACCGACTTGCCCCTGTAGGAGACCCAAGGGAGGTGGGTTCTGTCAGTGGGTGGGGAAGATCCCCTGGAGAAGGAAATGGCAACCCACCCCAGTATCTTTGCTTGGAGAACCCATGGACAGAGGAGCCTAGTGGGCTACAATACATGGGGTCGCAAAGAGTCTGACAAGACTGAAGCGACATAGCATGCATGCATGAGATAGCCTTATCTTGTTAAAGAAATAGCACCTTCTGCTTCTTATACAGAATATGTGTGTTTCCTGTATACAAGTCTTACTGTTTTAAATGTTTATCCAGGGTAGAGTCCATATCACTTTGTTTGCATTCTTTATGTATACCCCAAAGCCACACATATAAGAGATACCTATTCATCCAACAAATACTTATTTTTCGATATTTCTCAGGAACTCGATAATTGTTAAATGAGTGGAATATGCAAAATATTTTGCCCAGAAACACTGCTTGATTCATTTTGAGGATGTGCCTAAATATAACAGGTGTGATCTTTCATAAATTTTATGGATGATGAAAGTCCCCTTACCTTACTAGCCCCACATTAGTACCACTGATCACTTTCAATGAGAATTTAATAATTTGACAAGTGTTTGTAAAAAAAAAATATTTTTTTTCCTTAAGTTTCCATTAAGGTTCAGAAATCTGAGTCCATTTTCCTACTAAGCTGTCACTGATCAAGAGAACAAATTATCTACTGGGTGAAACACACTGCTGCTATCTCCATTAATGAGAAGTAATGCGCTTCCCATGTGGCACTAGTGGTAAAGAATCTGCCTACAATGTGGATTAGAGGAAAGAGACTGGGTTCCATCCCTGGGTTGAAAAGATCCCCTGGAGTAGGGCATGGCAACCCACTCAGAATTCTTGCCTGGAGAATCCCCAAGGAGAGAGGAGCCTAGTGGCCTACAGTCCACAGGGTCACAAAGAGTTGGACAGGACTGAAGCAACTTAGCAGGCATGCAGGATGCTAGAAGTAATTATTACCCATCATGCTCAAGTCTTGTCTGTAACCATGCAATGACATGGAAAAACGAACTTTGGAAATAAGATCTGATTCCACATACAAAATTGTAGCTCAAATAAATTATAGAGAACAACCCTTAGTATACAGATTTTTTAAAAAATAGCTGACTTTTCCATATGCATATGAATTCTGCTGCTGCTGCTGCTAAGTCACTTCAGTTGTGTCCGACTCTGTGCGACCCAGTAGACGACAGCCCACCAGGCTCCCCCGTCCCTGGGATTCTTCAGGCAAGAACACTGGAGAGGGTTGCCATTTCCTTTCCCAATGTGTGAAAGTGAAGTCGCTCAGTCATGTCTGACTCTTAGCAACCCCATGGAACGCAGCCTACCAGGCTTCTCCATCCATGAGATTTTCCAGGCAAGAGTACTGGCTGTAAAACCTCTTGTGTTGATCATCACCATGTGATTTCACTGCCTTAGTGTGTATCATTTTTTATTTTTGTAGTTACTCTCCAAAGAAAAGATGAAAAGGATCTAGCTGAAAAGTTAGACATGTTTTCACATTACTCCTTAAGTCAGGGGTCCCAGCCTCCAGGGATCTAATGCTTGATGATCTGAGGCAGAATTGATGTAATAATAATAGAAATAAAGTGCACAATAAATGTAATTCACTTGAATCATCCCCACACCATCCCTCCTGGACCCCCTCATCCCATCCCTCACTCTCCATGTGTGGAAAAATTGTCTTCCACAAAACTGATTCCTGGTGCTAAAAAAAGTTGGGGGCTACTTCCATAAACTATCTTATTTTAACCTTTACTGATATTTATGAAAATGTTCCTATTGCTTGTATTTCAATTTCTCAGATTTATCATAAGATTCGATGAAATTGTATTAAAAGTAAAGAGGAGAAATATCTGTTTAAAATGTCAGACTGCTTTTCTCATAACACTTGGTGGAAAAAAAATCACTTCAATTTAAGTTTAACCTGAAATACTCTTATGTGTTATCATTAGATCAATTTAGATGAAGAATGCATTTCCTCATATATCAGTGCTGGTGATATTGGAATATTTATGTATATAACACAATATCAAGAAAAATAGGTTTTTGGTATTTTTTGTTGAATGCTGTATTTGAAAAATATTTACTCTAATCTGAATAACATCATTACTGACTACATTTTAACCAATCAAACTGAAATTTTCATTGGCAAGTTGACTTACAGAAAGAGTCTGTATAGATAAGAATAAGGTAGTAAAGGCCGAAGAATGAATGTATTTTAAAATGTTGAAAGCAGAAAGGTAAGAATTTACAGGTTTTTGGAGACTAAATAATTAGAATTTGATTTAAATTTATTAAAGAATTTAAATGGAAATATGTTTATGACATGTGAGTAAAATCAAGCCAAAACAAAATCAAGTTTAAAAGAAGAGACTTTAAGAATGATATAAACCCCATGGAAGGAAAAAATACACAAATACAAATGTAAATGTGTGTGTGCCTGTGTGCATGTTCACATATATTCTGGAAGGATGTGCATTAATAACTAAAGAATTGTCTTTAGAAGTTGAGAGGCATGTTTTGTTTTATTTGGTATAACACCTTTATACCAAAAAATAGGTGCAATTTTATTTTCTTTAACATCAGCACTATGATACACCAAATATGTACATAGATCAGTACTGTACTCCTTTTTTTTAATGGGGAAAATACTGCTGTGGTGCTCCTTATTAAACAAGAAAACCAGCACTCAAGGGTGATTAGAATTTATCACATTCTTACACCTGAAGTGCCTTCTTTTTCATGGCAAACTAGAAATGTTGGAAAACTGGTCAATTTAGAATATCAGAATCCTAGCAGCCACTGAAATCCTACACTCACACATGACATTGAAGGCTTGAAAAATAAATGAACCGCTTATGTGTTCTTCATTGAGGAGCTTACTAGCTTACTGATTCTCTTGAATTTAGTTAACACAGATTTGACTGTCCTTTGAAGATTTAAAGTAAGAGATAAGCTCCAATATGACTTTACTTTTTTTTTTTTTTTACAGTTCGTACAGTGAGCATGAACTTTTGGGAAAATGTTAAGTGCTTAAACATCACTTTTTTTTTTTTTTTGCTATATAGTAGCAGGAACTTAAGTACAGTGTTTGAATCCATACTTGGAGCTACTTCCCAATGTCATTAGTATCTAAGCAACCTCGTTAGTTCTTAGGAATCCATGAAATCGAGGGTAAATAATTTCTGGGGCCAGGGTAAATAATTTCCGTTAACTGGAAATTCCAAAAATATGCTAGATAAAAGATATCTAATCATGTTTTTCCAGGACATGGTAGAACAGGGTCAGATTCCTGGCCGAATCTGAACCCATCTCTGTTACGTATTTGGGCTTCATTAACAACAGGTCAGTTTCACCACGACATTGCAACAAGTCGGGCACTACATTCTTTACAGATATTGGCTAATTTAATCCTGATAATGGCTCTTTGAGGTAGATACTATTATTATTATTTCAGTTACTAAAGAGAGTAACTGAATCAGAGAAAATATAAATTATTTGTCCAAGATCACACTGTCATAATTAGAATTTGACCTAAGATAATGTGACCTTAAAACTGTAGGCTATTTCCCTTTATCTTACTCCATAATGATTACATCTTCCTTCCTATTTCACAGGTTGTCTCAAGTTCATGTAGGAAATAGTATATCGGATATTATTGTTAATTTTTAGGATGAAAATCTGGTTAAGATAAATGTAGACATCGACAAGCACAATCTACAAAAAGGAGAGCAAAGGAAAAGAAATAACCTACTGGTGGTCCCCAAAGGGGATGGAGGTAGGACATGCATCTTTTGTTTTTCTGATAGGTAGATTGATGCCAATTCAATCCCACCACTCACTAGTTGTCTTCATGACATTTGTCTGAGATTCGATGTGCCAAGATGGGGCACATTTGGGATGAGTCATGTTGCCATGGACTAGGTTGAAGGCTTTCAGGCTCGCATAGAGGTTATCTGTGTGGATCACGATCCATGCAGACGGACAGGACAGCTCCAGATTGTGAACTGGCACAGTGGATCAGAAAGCTTCTGGGGCTCTTAGAATAATCTGGGCTTTGGGTAAGTAGCCAATGGATAATCTCTTGTGGAAAAAATACAACCGATCACAAGTGAAAGAACCCTCTTAGTAAATACAAGGACACTATTCTTGGTCCCAGACTTTACATTATTATAAGCAAAAAGTGGATACAATGATAGAACATGTCCCTTCTGGCTAAGAAAGGACTTTGTCTCTCCGAAGCCAAGATCACAGCCATGGCACGCAGAGTTAAATTAGTTACTCACAGTCTTTTTGGAGAGATTTCTGAGTAGACCTAGGACTCTAACAAAGCAATTGGGCTTAAATTGTGGCAAATACCCTAACAGTGCCTTTGTTCCCTTCTGACAATGAAGCCTGAGCTGACAGTAAGTTCAACAGAGACATACTTCCCAAAGGGCCACTCTCAAGCCGACAAAAAATAATGCTGCCATATTTCTTGGTCGTCTTTGTCATTAGCACTCTTGCACCTCTAAGACCTTTGCCGTATCATGTAGAAAATTCTGATCATGAGTGAGATCCACAGTCTGACAGTTATCATTTCTCACTGCTGATTCAGGTAGTGCTTCAGTGTTTTGTTCTGAGTAAAATATATTATGGTAATAAATGTAAAATCAAAACATTTTAAAAGCACACTAGCATTGTTAATTCAGTAAAATTACATCAGGAACTTAACACAAGTAATTATTAAAAAGCTTTTACTATTTAGTATTTAGATGTGAGTAACTAGTCAAAATTGATAAACATGTATTGGAAGGCATACAGATTTAAAAATAAGCATATTTTACTTAAAATACACTACAGAAATAAAAAAGTGATTTTCTTCAAGAATGCCGACCTTTGCTTAATCACTACTAACAAATTGTCAGTTTATGGAATTAAATATATATGCTAATTATGGTACTTAGTATTTTACTTTGTATAATATCTTATGTTATATATTATATATATTATTTGAAGTTAAATACTGTCAGTGTGCATCTTAGGTGTTTGATTCTGTTTATTAGTCTAATTCTTTGTGACAGAAAACAACAAAATTATATAAAGCACTTATCCTTCAATTAAAAACTAAATGAATTTTTTTTAAATGAAGACTTCTTTCAACAAACACAGGCATGTATTTTTGAACTCAAGAGCAAGTGATTTTGACTGGAATTTAAAATACAGAGGTGAAAATGTTGAAAAGACTTTTTTTTCCTCACCTCCCCATCCCTATTTGTACTCTGTACTTGTGTGTGTGCTAAGTCATTTCAGTTGTGTCCAACTCTCTGTGACCCCATGGACTGTAGCCCACCAGGCTCCTCTGTCCGTGGGGTTCTCCAGGCAAGAATACTGGAGTGGGTTGCCATGCCCTCCTCCAGGGAATCTTCCCAACCTAGGGATTGAACCCATGTCTCTTAGGTCTCCTGCACTGGCAGGTGGATTCTTTACCACTAACACCACCTGGAAAGCCCTATTTGTACTCTATGCAGAGCTAAAGCAGGCCCAACCAGATTTTAGAGTCTGTCATAGTTAATGTTTGATTTAGCTAATTGCATTACTTATAGACGTAATCAGATATGGGAATGGAGAATTAAATATGGAAATTCAGCCTGTGAAATGAGTCTAATTATCATGAAAGCCGTCTACTTGGACTTTCTGCTCCTGCCATCATGGAAGTCCCCATACGGCCCCAGCAACGGATCAGTTCACACGGCAGTGTGTTGGGAGATGTTAGTGTCACTGAAGAAGCAAGTCTTCATGAGCTGTACGTCGACTGTGACTCATCCTATCATTTCCTTCTACCACGTAAGAAAGTGAGTTCAATAGAAAATTAACTCCTCCTGAGAATAGCAACAAAAATTAAAACCACATCCCACCCCCCTCCGTGGTTCCTGCTAATTCGAGTAGGGGGATGAACTTTTACCTGCAGAAATTAGACAATTTCTCTTCTTCCCTCTTTCACTACGTATATTTACCTCCAAAACTAGCCCCTGATGTTAGCTGGGGATGTCCATCACAGGTACCAGCTGGGCTTAGCTAGTGATAGTACACACAAAGCGTGTCATTCTCTTATACTGCTTTGAATTCCTAAATGTAATAGTTATAACAACTGCATTTGATAACAACTGACACAATATAAATCTAGTATAAGCGTCATCACCTTTTCTACTATGAATTGCATTAATTTAAAACACTTCTGGGAATTCCCTGGTGATCCACCAGTTAGGACTTCATGCTGCCACTGCAGGAGGCCCAGGTTTGATCCCTGGTTGGAGAGCTAAGATCCTGCAAGTTGGGGCAAAAAAAAAAAAAAAAAATAGAAAAGCAAAAAACCAAAATAAAAAAAGTAAAACATTTCTAATATCTATATTCCAATGAGAAATCTTTCAAGTTCAGTATTTTGCACAAAGTTCATTTGGAAATTTGAAGGGCACTGTACACAGGATGTCATGAAATGGTTTGGAGGAGACTTGTGTTTTCATATGGGATTTCCCTAGTGGCTCAGATGATAAAGAATCCTCTCCTGTCATGCAGGAGACCTGGGTTCAATCCCTGGGTTGGAAAGATTCCCTTGGAGAAGGGAATGGCTACTCACTCCAGTATTCTTGCCTCCATATGTACATAAAATGAAATTTACCTATTAAGAATTACAAACTCAAGAGAGTTCCCAGGAACAAGAATCTCAACACAGAGTCAGGCTATCAGCTTATATAATTTTCTGTGTTGCCTATGGCAGTAGCCAATAGTTGTAGAACTGGAAACTAGTGCAAAAAAATGGAAGCATTAACAAAAAAGCAGAGTGGGTAAATTGAATTTGTTAAATAGTGAATGCCGAGAAAGGAACACTTTCCTATCTCTTTATAAGCTCTCCAATTTTTTCCCCAAAGCATGAGATTTGAGTGCCCTTAGATAGTATTATTGTTTGGTTTGCAGAGCTAGAAAATACTCCTGGGATCCCCATTTGAAAAATGTGGTTGTTGACATTTAAATGACTCTGTTATGATTTGACCTGGAAAATTATGGTCAGATCTGTACACTTTATTACCAGAAGAATGTGACCAAATTAAAGGGAATTTGGAAAAGACTAAAGTAAATGATTAAAAAAGAAAATAAGAGGGGAAACATTATAATTGTACTACCAGAATTGGAAATAGAGATTTAGAAATCCCGTGTCTGAGGAATGAATGGAGGTAACATTGAGATTATGTTCTGTGTCACAAAATAAATACAAAAAAATAATGAGATTAAAGATAACTAACATTCCTGTTTTTAAAACATCCATTTTACAAGATATTTAAAATTTTGTAAAATATTATTCTTCTCAAAATATTAAGTACTTAGAGTAAGCCCTTTAAAAAAAAAAAGAAACTTATTTTTATTTATTTATTTGACTGCTCCCGGTCTTAGTTGCAGCACATGGGATTTTTAGTAGCTGCATGTGGGATCTAGTTCCCTGACCAGGGATCGAACCCAGGCCCCCCGCATTGGGAGCCCTGAGTCTCAACCACTGGACCACCAGGGAAGCCCCAGTAATCCCTTTTTTAAAACAAAACAAAGCAAAGCAAACCACAGTGACACTTAGACTTAAAGAATGTAATCTGCTACTGCTATATTTAAAACAGATGACCAACGCAGACCTACTGTATAGCACAGGGAACTCTGCTCAATGTTATGTGGCAGGCTGGATGAGAGGAATTTGGGGGAGGATGGATACATGTATATGTATGGCCGAGTTCCTTTACTATATACCTGAAAGTATCACAGTATTGTTAATTGGCTATACTCCATATAAAATAAAAAGTTTAAAAAAAGAATTTGATTTGCTCATAATAAAGAGCTACTTTTCTTACTCTCTCAAGAAAAAAGTATTTGGCCTGAAAATACTTGCTAGTGTAAAAACCACCTAATAAATTTGATACTTTATTTGCTCATTTAAATAACAAGGCACATTATGTAATACATCTTGGGGCCTCATCATATATTGAAAATATATAGCTATATCATGTAATAAATACTAACATTATTAAATGCTTAGACTACTTATTGCTTCATCCATAATCATGTTTCAGAGAATTAAAATTCTAACAAGAATTATGTCTGAATGAAAACTTACTTGACAATGTCAGAGTAAGTAATTTCTATACAAAGCACTACATTTTCCCCTTAAATTTATAGATTTAGCCAAGTTTTTGGTATTCCTATTGATATTCCTTCCCTCTTTCCTTCCTGTTACACTTTATGAACAATTTTATATCTATCACAGCTAGAGTGACAGATTTAGTAGATAAAAAATATATAATAATTTCTTCTGCAACTTAGATTAGTCCTTAGAAAGTGGCATGGAAATGATAAAATTAGGAAAGATAGAATCACTGCTATCCACATCTCCCTGACATCCCTGCTTTCTTCCTTCTTGGTGGTCATCACTGCCTCTAGAACCTTCATCTAGATCCACATGACTCCCAAAGTCATCTTTTCTAATCCTTGATAATTGCAATTAGTGTTACATTTCCAACTGCCTCTTGGAGCCTTCCAGTTGGATATTATGCCATTGCCTCAAATAAATTTATCTGAAACAGTTCCTCCTCTTGATTCCCAGTCCTGCAAATTACCTATGTTCTTCCATTGTCCTGCATCAAAGCTTTTACACGTATCTTTTTTATTAATTGGGGTATAGTTGCTTTAGGGGCTTCCCTGGTGGCTCATTGGTAAAGAATCCGCCTGCCAATGCAGGAGAGGAGGGTTCAGTCCTGGGTCAGGAAGAACCCCTGGTGAAGGAAATGGCATCCCACTCCAGTATTCTTGCCTGGGAAATCCCATGTATGGAGAAGCCTGGTAGACTACAGTCCAAGGAGTCACTGAGGAGTCAGACATCACTTATCAACTAAACAACAATAACATAGTTGCTTCATAGTGTTGTATTCATTTCTGCTGTAGAATTAAGTGAATCAATTAGTATATAAGTACATTCAATGTGTGTGACAGTCTCTAGGTCCATCCGCATCACTACAAATGACCAAATTTCATTCCCTTTTACGGCTGGTTAATACTCCACCCTGTATGTATATGCCACATCTTATCCATCCATTCATTTATCAGTGGACCCTTATATTGGATCCATGTCTTGGCTATTGCAAATCATGCTACAGTGAATCACCTCACACAAGTCAGAATGGCCATCGTCAAAAAAGTCTACAAATACTAAGTGCTAAAGAGGGTGTGGAGAAAAGGGAACTCTCTTGCACTGTTGGTAGGAATGTAAATTGATACAGCCACTATGGTGAGTAGTATGGAGGTTCCTTAAAAAAAAAAAAAACACCTAAAAATAGAACTGCCATATGACCCAGCAATCCCACTCCTGGGCATATAGCCTGAGAAAATTATAATTCAAAAAGACCCCAGCAGGCTGGTGTTCATGGCAGGCATCTTAACTCATTGCTTTCTCCTTCCCAGTTCAGTTACCAAGTCCTCTGACTTTTCTTTCATAAAGTCTCTTAACCCAGTGTCGCAGGTGCACACACACATGCACACACACGCACACACACATGCACACACACAGTTTACCTCATTCCCACAATTCCCTCCAGTGTGGATGGTTCTCTTCTCACTATCACCTTCCCAAAACACGCCCATCATTCCATCACACCTGGCTTTAAAAACAATTCCCTTCTGTCAAATAAGCCCTCAATCCCTTACCCTGAGGTTCAAACCTTTCCTTGACTTGACTCCAGCCCATATTTCCACCCTCACTGTTCACTAATAGTCTTGTCATCACCATCCCTCAAAGCGAGCTTGCATTATGAAGTCTACACTTTGAACCACACCACATTCTTATTTTGCAATATTCTCTCCTTCCTACTCCCTCAATCAGAATTCCAAAAATAATAATCATCACCAAACTAATAATCCTAATCTCACTCCCTGAAGTTTTCCTTGACTCTTTTAGGCAGGAGAGGTTTTGTTCTCTCTTCACCTATATCACATTATCTGCTACTCATTTATCTTAGAAAATGGTAATGTTTAGCACTTAGAACAACATACTCTTTTCTGAAAAAACTGAAGTGGTAGTCACTCAGTCATGTCTGACTCTCTACAACTCCATGGACTGTAGCCCACCAGGTTCCTCTGTCCATGGAATTCTCCAGGCAAGAATACTGGAGTATGTAGCCATTCTCTTCTTGAGGAGGTCTTCCTGACCCAGGGATTGAACCTAGATCTCCTGCATTGCAGGAAGAATCTTTATCATCTGGGCCACACTCTTTCCTACTATATATTATACTGAATGTCTAATATGTGTTAAATGCTATCTCATCATTGCTTTTTTTTTTTTTTTTTTTTTTTAATATTATTTTATTAGTTGGAGGCCAATCACTTTACAACATTTCAGTGGGTTTTGTCATCATTGCTTTTTATAGAGCGTTACAAAGGTCATCTGTTTCTCTGATTAGATGATCAGCGACTTGAGAGAAATTCAGTAAAGAAAAAATGAAAAACCACATACTTTGAAATTACAATCATCTAGGAAGTTCAAAACAAACTCAAGATGTCGCTGTGAGAGTGGGCAGGTTACTTAGCTTCTCTAAGCCTCAGGTCCCTTTTTTGTGAAAAAAAGAAAAGGATATACCTATCTTGCAAGCTTGTTTTAAAGGCTCATTAAACTTACATATGTAGAGATATCAACCCAGAAGGCACTGAAGATATGTGTGTTCTTCCTTTCCCCATATGCCCTCTAAAAATTTTACTCACAGTGGGGACTTTGTCAAAATTAATTGATCACAAAAAATTTGTAGCAATTTAAATGTTTAATATTTTTTTAGGAAAAAAAAAACTTTTTTCCTCCCTAGAGCAAAAGCATACATGAGAGATTAGAGAATAGGGTTGACAATGTAGGTTGGTACAAGACAGAGGAAAACCTGGACTGTCAGGCCATGGGCTATTTTCCACACTTAAACTGAAACAAGACATGCTGAAATATATTCACCCAAGAGTCATGTGAACTATTATTCTCTTTTTAATTGGCCCTCATTGCAATATATGGGAAACAGTTGGAAGGGAACACAGATAGGTGCTAGATATTTGTAAAAGCATGAATTCCCTTTCAGAAGACTGGGCTAATGTTCTGATCTTGATAATGAATAGCTGTGTGACCCTAGGGAAACCCTTTACCTCTCTGGGCCTCTGTTTTCTCATATGTAAATTTGAATTAATAATTCCTTTCTCATGGAATGTCTTTGAGGCTTAAATGAGATTAAATATATAATATATAATTTATAAGATATGATGTACTGCATGTATATAAAATATTAATAATGACATATATGTTCTGTTTGATAGGTAATAGTATCATTAGAGTTTGACTTGATGAGATATACAACATGATTTGTAACTCTCCACACACAAAATTTAAGATGCCAGTCTATGTTTATGGGAGTTTCCCTGATGGCTCAACAGGTAAAGAATCCGCCTGCAATGCAGGAGGTGTGGGTTTGATTCCTGGGTTGGGAAGATCTCCTGGAGGAGGAAATAGCTATCCACTCCATTTTTCTTGCCTGAGAAATCCCATAGACAGAGGAGCCTGGTGGGCTATGGTCTGTGGGGTCGCAAAGAGTCGGACACAACTGACCGACTGAGCATTATGTTTGTGGTGAAATGGGTGTTTAATAGTAACGATGCAGTTGAATCCCATTTTAGAGAAGGGCTACAGCCACAAAGAAAACAACAGGACCAAAGGCAGTGTTCCCTATAAGATGGGCTCATTCAACTGTTCTTTGTCCTTTTCTTCTTTTTCTGGTCTCAGTGCTGCCAGATTTCAAAAGAAGGCTGAAATTCTATAAAACAAAATAATGTAATTTGACTGTTTACTAAATATATAAGACAACATCGACTGTTGGAAAAAAGTAATAGCATTACATCAAGTTAAATTAAATCCAGTAGGCAGAAAATTCAATAGAATGTTGCAAAACAAAAGCAAGCATTTTGCTTTGAGCCCTAAAGAGCAGCAAGGGAATGGTAGTACAGAAGTCCCTGTGTAGAAGTGTTGCCTTTTGTTTCTATATTCGGGCGTGGGAAGAGTTGACAGTGGTACCCCGGCTGCCTGAGCAGCTAGGATGTCGGATGCAAAGGCAATCAGACCCCAAATCTTCTATGACTTTAAGGGGCATAGATAATTCAATACAAATTTGTAAATTAGCCATCTGAAATTACCTGCAAATTATAAACAGAATTAAGACACAAACAATAATCAGTAATATTGTTTATGTTTCTTGATATCATTTAGGGGACATTCATCACTGACTTTTTGGTTACAGAAAAGATTATGTTTCTTTGGTAGCAATAAGTAACAGAAGCAGACTTGTAGACAGAAATAAGCTAATAAATGTCTGGATTGTACAGTTGATTATGTACACAGAATATTTAGCAGACAACTCAACTAAGGTGATACCACTAGCTTTCTTTTCACCTAAAATCAGCTCAGAGTATAAGGACATGAAGAAAGTTTACTTAAAAGTCTCACTTTTATTATATATTTGAATTATTTCTGATTTGTATTTAAGCCTTCAGGCTTGGTAATCTTCCCATGTAAGGTAAGGAAATGAAAAATTGAAACACATACCACTTTTAATTAAAATTCTAGTATCAAAAGATATTGAGCAGTCTCCCTTGATAAAATCAGCCCCAACTAGGCTTTTGTCTTTACAGTTAGTGATTAGTTTCATGCTATTTTTTATGTTAGGATCTATAAGTGTTTGATTAGGGAGTAAGACTTCACTATTTCCAGGTTATAACATAGCATAAAAATAAACAAGTATCCACTAGGATGCAAATTCCTTATTAAAATAATTACAGAAGACCCTGTCTTGATAATTTAATTGGCATGGCCAATTAGTTGCAAAACTGTAAAGATTGTAAGAATGAGTTATTTTTAAACACCATAACTAATCCTTAGATTTCTTAACAGATCAAATGTCTATAATTTAAGTTTGAAGCTTTGTCTGTAGTTGAAAATTTAAGGGAAAAGTCCCCGTGGAATTTCTTAGGTCCTCAGTTGTCGTTGTTTAATCACTAAATTGTGTCCAACTCTTTTGTGACCCCATGGACTGTAGCCTGCCAAGCTCCTCTGCCATGGAATTTTCCAGGCAAGATTACTACAGTGGCTTACCATTTCCTTCTCACAGAGGATCTTTCCTATCCAGGGATCGAACTTGCATCTCCTGCATTGGCAGGTGTGTTCTTTACCATTGAGCCTTCAGGAAAGTCCACGTCCTCAATCAGTGTGTCTTATTTTAAGGACACGTGCTAAGTTGCTAAGAGCTTTCAAGTATCAGCTGTCATTAGACTTTTAACTGACAAAGAGACTTCAGACTTCTAAGTAAAAATGATTTTCAACCTAGAATTCTATACTTGGCTAAACTATGAACAAAATCTGAGGGAAATTAAAGAGATATTTAGACTTTCAAGGACTCAAAATATTTTCTTTTCATTCATTATTTAAAATATAGTCTAAGTAACTTTATTTTTCCAATATTATTATAATTTTTTTCAACTTCAAACCTTTTTGATTGAATTTCATTATTCTCTATATGTATATATACATGCATTGACATACACATGTGATATAATACTGTACATATACATCCATTTGATGTACAGTATTATTCAAGTATGGATGTGAGAGTTGAACTTATAAAGAAAGCTGAGTGCCAAAAATGATACTTTTGAACTGTGGTGTTGGGAAGACTCTTGAGAATCCCTTAGACTGCAAGGAGATCAAACCAGTCAATATTGAAGGAAATTAGTCCTGAATATTAATTGGAAGGACTGATGCTGAAACTGAAACTCCAGTACTTTGGCCACCTGATACGAAGAACTGACTCATTTGAAAAGACCCTGATGCTGGGAAAGATTGAAGGCAGGAGGAGAATGGGTCGACAGAGGATGAGATGGTTGGATGGCATCACTGACTTGATGGAAATGAGTTTGAGCAAGCTCCGGGAGTTAGTGAAGGACAGGGAACCCTGGCGTGCTGCAGTCCATGGGGTCGCAAAGAGTTGGACACGATTGAGAGACTGAACTGAAATGATTATACAAGTTACAAGTATAGAATATAATGATTCACAATTTTTAAAAGTAATACTCCATCTATAGTTATTATAAAATATTGGCCATATTCCCTGCATTGTACAATATAACTTTGTAGTTTAGTTTATACCTATTAGTTTCTACCTCTTAATCCCCTGCTCCTATATTGCCCCTACCCTCTTCCCTCTTGTTTTCAAAATCTGTGTTGTAACATATATTGAAATGTCTCTTCTTTTAATGGATGAATAATATGCCATTGTATGTATATTACACATTTTGTTTATCTGTTCATCTGTTAATCTATATTTAGGTTGTTTCTAACCTGTTGGTTGCTGTGAATAATGCTGCTGTGAACACTGGTATACAAACATCTATTCAAAGCCCTGCTTTCAGTTCTTTTTGATAATACTCAGGAGTGAAATTCCTGGATCATATGGTAGCTCTATGTTTAATTTTTTTTCAGGAACTGCCATACTGTTCTTCATAGCAGCTGCATTATTTTACATTACCACTAGCAATGCACAAAGAATTTCTCCAATCCTTGCTAACATGTGTTATTTTCTGTTTGTTTGTTGTGTGTTTGTTTACAATAGTCATCCAAGTGGATGTGAAGTGGCATCACATTGAGGTTTTGATTTTCATTTCCCAATAATTAATGATGTTGAGCATCTTTTCATGTGCTTACTGGCCATTTGTATATTTCCTTTACAGAAATGTTGGTTCAAGTCCTTTGCACATTTTTAATTTGGCTTTTTGTTGTTGAGTTGTAAGAGTTATTTATATATTCTCTATATTAATACCTTCTCAGGTAATATGTACATGTTTTCCGATTCTAGTAACTGCTTTTTCAATCCCTTGATAGTGTCCTCTGGTGGCATAAAGCTTTTTATTTTGGTGAATTCTAATTTATTTTTTCTTTCATTGCCTATGTTTTTGGTGTCCTACCCAAGAAGTCATTTCCAAGCTCAATCTGATGAAACGTTCCCTGTATTTTTTCTTCTAAGAATTTTATAGTTCAGGCATTTGATCCATTTTGAGTTATTTTTTGCATGTGTGTAAGGTTAAGGTTAAATTTCATTCTTTAAAATGAGCATATCCAGTGTTCCTAGAATCATTGATTGAAAAGACTATCCTTTCTTCATTGAATACTCTTGGCACCTTTGTTAAAAAACCATTTGACCATATATGTAAAGGGGGGAGCTCTCTCTTCTTATTCCATTGGTCTTGATGTCTGTTCTTATTATGCTCATCTATTCTTAAACAGTTGCTTAAAGACGTGTTTCAACTTAACTAAAAAAAAAATAAATAAAGGACAAGGTAAGCCTTTAGGAGACAGAAGTGCCTAACCAGAATAACAATTGTGTACAATCCCCAAGTGGTAGTTATACTGAGACCTAAAGAGTAACCAGTACACATTTGAGCAAGAGGTCAGAGATTTCCCAGTGCAGATCTTAGGGACAGAAGGAGATTCAGTTGATTATATAGAATGAGAGTGCTGACCAGCTTGAGAATATAGTAAAGACAAGTGATATGGTAGGGCAGAGAAAGGAAGATCTATTTGAACTTAACTGTAAGAATGTTTCCTTTGAATGGCACAGCAACAGTGATGTGACATGGATCTAAGAGGAAGGAATGTAACCCAGTCCCACAACTGGATTTTACAGGAAACAGAATTTGCAGGAAACAGAATTTACATATTCATAATACTGTAAACTTTGAGTTGTAAAGCGGTATCCCCATACCCACTTGCCTTGGCTAAAATAAGGCAAAAGATGACTGCTTAAGACCTTTGAGCTTAGTTGGAGAACAGCAGGAAAACCACAGACAAGGAAACTGCTTATTGACCACCTCCTTGCATTGAACATCGCACAGGTGCTTTGAGGGACTAGATGACCAATCAGTGAACTTTAGACATTAGGGACCAAAAAAATCCACCACATGTAACAATACCCAGAACCTTCCAGATCTGCACAGTGACCTGTGAAGACAGTCGTGCCTGTGCGGAAGACCCTTGAAACTTCCCTTTACCCTTCCCCTGTCTTTACTCAACTCCAACACCTTCCAGTCCCCTCTTCGATGAGAAATACCCCACTCAAAAGCCAGTCAAGAAGACAGAGCTGAACTTTGCCTCCTGTCTCCTTGCTTGGCTGCCCCACAATAAAGCCTTTTCCCTCTGTTCTTTCCCTGGAGCAGAGGGCCTACTTGCTCGGATACAGTGGTTCACTAAAATTTCAATTTAAAAATTCACCCATAAATAATTGACATATATAGATATATACATATATATATGTATATATATACACTACATGTAAAATAGATAACTAATAAGAACCTACTGTAAAGCACAGGGAACTCTACCCAATACTCTATGACCTAAATGGGAAAAGAATCTTAAAAAGAGTGGATATATGTATATGTGCAACTGAGTCACCTTGCTGTACAGAGAAAACTGATACAACATTGTAAATCTGCTACACTGCAATCGAAATTTTAAAAATAAGCCATAAACAAATCAGAGACTTAATTGTATTCCAAGAAAGAATGTAAAGTTTATCCACCTTGACAATATAAAAAGTAAAAAATTAGGAGATGGAGCTGGAGTTGAAGAGGTAGAAAGCCTGTGTATCAGTGTCTTGATGTTTATAGGGAGGGGTCAAGAGGTGTTGGCTATGGCTTTTGGACCAGCAGGTGGAGGTTTAACAAGCTGTTTAAAATTGCAGAGGTGGGTCTTCCTTGGTGGACCAGTGGTTAAGACTGTATCTTCCAATGCAGGGGTTGTGAGTTTGATCCCTGATCTGGAAGCTAAGATCCCACATGCCTCAAGGGAAAAAAACCAAAACAAAGAACAGAAAAAAGTTATAACAAATTCAACAAAGACTTTAAAAATGGTCCACATCCAAAAACTTTATAAAAAATAAAAAATAAAATTGCAGAGATGTCTAATAGAGTTATAAATAGTGACAAAACATGAGGAGGTAAGGAAAAAAGGAAGGTGAAGTAGGGAGATGCAAAGGAGGTAAACCCTCATCTTTCAGTAGCAAGTCAGAAGATACCATCTAAGAAAGCTGTAAAAACACAAAGACCAATGAGCAAGTTAAAAGACTGTTGAGGCATCCCAAAGGGACTAGAAACAAGTATTTTTAAAGTTTTGCCTCTAAAGAGTAAACCAGTGGGTTGTAAAGATGGAGCAGCAAACTCTTCTTTTCATTATAAGCCCTACTGTTTGATGATTTAACCACATGCATATCTTGCTTTGATAGTATAAAGTAAAATACAAAATGCAATTCAACTTCCCAGGCAGTCCAGTGATTAAGACATCCCCTTCTGGTGCAGGGAATGCAGGTTCAATCTCTGGTAGGGGAGCTAAGATCCCCTTTGACTGTTGGCAAAAAATCAAAACATAAAACAAATAATATTGTAACAAATTCAATAAAGACTTTAAAAATAGTCCACATCAAAAAAATCTTTAAAAAATGCAATGCCAAATGAAAAGAAAATAGATCAGATTAAAATTCATAAATCAGAATAATTTGAAGTACTGATTTGATTACAAAATATTGTTTAATTTACTAAAGATTCAGTGATGGGCATCTTTAAGCAATGTGGCTGCCATTTATATTTCATTGTTAGTCCTGACCTGCTTGATGAAGATGGTCTTCAAGCTGAAGTGATAGAAGTAGGCTATTAAAGATTCATCTTAAAGTGTGTCTGAAATTAAAATGTAAATCATTTGGTTAAATGAGTTTCTTAAAAAATTCAGTTCATGAATAGCTTATTTGTAAAGGGAAGGCAATTAAAAATGCTGAGATTATGTTTGAGTCTATTATTATAGCAGTTTCACAGATCTAGAACCCAAGTATCTGACCCCTTAATCTATCATGGAAAACACACCAGAATCAGTGTATAAGTGATGAAATTATTTATTTATTTGACTGCATCAGGTCTTAGTTGCCGCTCTGCTTACTTGCCCTGCATTGTGTGGGATCTTAGTTCCCCAGCCAGGGATTGAACCTGTGTCCCCTGCATTGGAAGGAAGATTCTCAACCACTGGACCACCAGAGAAAATTCTTTTTCACCCTTTGACAAAATTCTTGAGACAAAACCTCCATGTCTCAGTATTTTACGAAGACAGCTTCTCATCTCCCTTTAGTTAGATATATTCATAGATATTGATATTAATATAGATACACAATCCTAAATTTGGAGAGAGGTTAACTTTCCTGGTGGCTCAGACAGTAAAGAATCTGCCTGCAATGCAGGAGACCCTGGTTCAATTCCGGGGTCGGGAGGATCCCCTGAAGAAGGGATAGGCTCCCCACTCCAGTATTCTTTGGCTTCCCTTGTGGTTCAGCTGTTAAAGAATCCGCCTGCAATGTGGAGACCTGGGTTCATTCCCTGGGTTGGGAAGATCCCTGGAGAAGGGAAAGGCTACCCATTCCAGTATCCTGGCCTGGAGAATTCCATGGATTATACAGACCATTAGGTCTCAGAGAGTTGGATACAACTGAGCAACTTTCACTTTCACATACATTTTTTGATCCAGAAATCTCACTTCTGGGAATTTATCTGACAAAAATAAAAGTGCAGCAATTCATTATAGAATTTTAGTTGCAGTTTCTTCCAAACAAACAGCAAACAAACAAAACAACTCCTAGAAATCTAATCAATCTGAACATCAGTAGAGAAAATTATGATACATCCTTGAAAATAAAGTGAAAGTCACTCAGGCATGTTTGACTCTTTGCCACCCCATGGACTATATAGTACATGGAATTCTCCAGGCCAGAATACTGGAGGGGGTAGCCTTTCCCTTCTCCAGGGGATCTTCCCAATCCAGGGATGGAACCCAGGTCTCCTGCATTGCAGTCAGATTCTTTGCCAGCTGAGCTACTGGGTAAGCCCATGATACATTCATACTGGGAAAAAAAAACAAATCCATGTGTGGTCACTTAGAGAAAATTATCCACAATATACTGAGTCAAATATACAGTTTCAGAAAATATTTATATTGTGATACAACTTTTAAAAATATATGTATATATTCTTGCACAAGCAAAATAAAAATATAGAAAGATAATATTGCCAGAAAAGAGGGATAGAAGAATAATTCTGCTTTATATACTTCTGAGTTATTTGAATTGTTTTTATTTTAAAATGAGTAATTTTAATATAAGGAAAAGTACAGAAACTGTAACAGACACCTGTCTACCCATCACTTAGGTATATCAAATGTCAATATTTTGACATATTTGCTCCAGCTCTCTTTTTACAAAAGGAATAAAGTGTCATAGATAGAGCTGAAGCCATTTCACCCACATCTCAGTTCCCACTCTTCCTCCCACTGTCCCCAGAGGTAACCATTATCTTAGTGTGGGAAGGAAACTTCCCTGTGCATGACTTTTTTTCCTTTGCCCATCCCCTGCCAGCTCTGTTTTTAATCAGTATATATGTTTCTATTAATCATACTTTTGCCTTAGAGAGCTTCAATTCATCAGTGTTAGGATATCTGTGAATGATTTTATAATTTACTTGTGCAGAGATGCATTCATAAACAACCAAGGTCTCTTTTTGTGTGTATAAGTTAAAATAAATGGCATCATTTTTCTGTCATTGCCTGCTACTTGCTTTTTATATTCAGCATTCCTTTCCAGCATTATACATGTTTATGTAGTTAATTTATTTTAATTGCCTATAATGTTCTAATATACAACCTTACCAACATTTATTTGTTCTGTCATTGATGGAGATGAATGATGTCGTGCATACTATTTATATCTTCCTTTTTGAGCATTTTTAATTGAAGTATAGTTAATTTACAAAGTTGTGTTAGTTACAGATGTACAGCAAATGATTCAGTTATTTATATATATTTACTTGGGGTTTCCCAGGTGACTCAGTGGTAAAGAATCTGCTTGCCAATGCAGGAGATGGGGTTCAATTCCTGGGTCTGGGAGATCCCCTGGAGAAGCAAATGGCAACCCACTCCAGTCTTCTTGCCTGGGAAATCTCATAGACAGAGGAGCCTGGCAGGCTACAGTCCTTGGGGTCCCAAAAGAGTCAGGCAGGGTCGAGCAACTGAGCACATATGTGTGTGTGTGTGTGTGTGTGTGTGTGTGTGTGTGTATATATATATATCCTTTTTCAGGTTATTTTCCATTATAGATTATTACAAGATATTGAATGTAGTTCCCTGTGCATGCTATACAGTAGGTCCTTGCTGTTTATATATTTTATATATACTAGTATGTATAGGTTAAGCCTAAACTCCCAGTTTATCCTACCCTTTTCTGCTTTGGTCACCATAAGTTTTGTGTCTATGAGTCTATACCTGTTTTACAAAAAACTTCATTTCCTTTTTCCATATAAAAAATGATATTGTGTGATATATATACATATGATATGATATATACATATTCTTCTGTCTGACTAATTTCACTTAATACAGTAATCTCTTATGCATGAGATGATGTGCATGTTCTTATGTGCATGTTCCAGGGTCCTCTCTAGGTTTATAGCTAAAAGTGGAATTGAAGACCCATAGAGCCTTTCTATTGGACTGATCAACTTTTTTTTTAATTCCTCACCTTTTTATCCCTTGACTGTTTTAGTGTTATAGATTCTTTTCTTATTGATTTAGTAATTATCCTTAAATGTTTAACATGCAGGTTTGACTCTAAAAAACTAATAATAATCAAAAGGTCTGACTTCATCTTGAACAATAGAAGCATCTTAGAACGCATGGACTTGAATTACTGTGCTTCCTATCTTCCTGTCATGGCTGTGAAATATTTTAGCTTCACATTCTTTTTAAATCTTTTAACTTCAAATTAGTCTTTGCTCTTGTTCTCACAGTTATTGTTTATTTAGATTTATCCAGATGTTTCCTAATGTCTTTGTTTTTCTATGCTCCATATATATCCTAGTCCTTTCATGAGCAATATACCTATTCCTACAATAGTGCTCATTTCATATGCTAGCAAGGTAATACTCAAAATCCTTCAAGCCAGGCTTCAACAATACGTGAACCAAGAACTTTCGATATACAGCTGAATTTAGAAAAGGTAGAGGAATCAGAGATCCAATTGCCAACATAGAAAAAGCAAGGGAATTCCAGACAAACATCTACTGCTTCATTCACTATGCTAAAGCCTTTGACTGGGTGGGTCAGAACAAACTGTGAAAAGTTCTTAAAGAGATAGGAATGCCAGGTCACCTTACCTGCATCCTGAGAAACCTGTATGTAGATCAAGAAGTAACAGTTAGAACTGGACATGGAACAACAGACTGGTTCAAAATTGGGAAAGGAGTTCATCAAGGCTGTATATTGTCACCCTACATATTTAACTTATGTGCAGAGTACGTCATGTGAAATGCCAGGCTGGATGAATCACAAGCTGGAATCAAGATTGCTGGGAGAAATATCATCAACCTAAGATATGCAGAGGATACTATTTAATGGCAGAAAGTGAAGAGGAACTTAAAAGCCTCTTGATGAAAATTAAAGAGGAGAGTCAAAAAGCTGACTTGAAACTCAACATTCAGAAAACTAACATCATGACATCTGGTCTCATCACTTCATGGCAAATAGGTGGGGGAAAGTGGAAACAATGACATATTTCATTTTCTTGGGCTCCATAATCACTCCCTGATAGCTCAGTTGATAAAAGCCTAATGACATCCACAAACAGTGCAGGAGACCCCGGTTCCATTCCTGGGTCAGGAAGATTCCCTGGAGATGGGCTACCCACTCCAGTATTCTTGGGTTTCCCCTGTGACTCAGCTGGTAAAGAATCCACCTGGAATGCGGGAGACTTGTGTTCAATCCCTGGATTGGGAAGATCCCCTGGAGAATGGAAAGGCTACCCACTCCAGTATTCTTGCCTGGAGGATTCCATGGACAGAGGAGCCTTGTGGGCTACAGTCCATGGGGTCACAAAAGAGTCAGACACGACTGAGTGACTAACATTTTCACTTTCTTTTTTTCCCCCACTATATCTTTATCTCTCAGTTTTATAGAAATCCAGAAGCCAATACCCCTACAATTGTGTCATGTTTGCCTAATGACATTTTTATGTCTGTTGAAATAAGAGAGGGAGAATGAAAACAAAGAGCTCCAGTTCTGAAAAGAAGATCAGAGTAATACGCCAGAAGGGTATGTAATCACCTAGCTACTCCTATGTATTAGTATTTACATGTATATATATATACACACATATGTATATACATACACACATCTATGGGTATAAATATTTATGTTTATATGATTATGTTTCCTATGTGTATTTGTGTGAGGAGCATGAATATAAGGAAAGACCATTCATTCCCACACTCGTTGTTCTAATACCATCCCAGGTGGCACTAGTAGTAAAAACCTGCCTGTCAATGCAAGAGATGTAAAAGATGAGGGTTCAATCCCTGGCATGACAACCCACTCCAGTATTCTTGCTTGGAGACTCCCATGGACAGAGGAGCTTGGCAGGCTACAGTCCATGGGGTCACAAAGAGTTGGACATGACTGAGCAACTAACACTTTCACTTTTTTATGCTCTAGTTCATATTGTACATTCTGCTTAGGTCCCTTGCATTATGTACTGATGGACTGTTTCTTTAAATAATCTGAAGTCCACAATTTATTTAGATTTCCTTAGTTTTTACCTGATGTCCCTTTTCTGTTTCAGGAGTCCATCCTGGATGCTACACTACATTCAGATGTCAGATTCCTCTGGGCTGGACATTTTCTCAGACTTCCTTTATTTTTGTTGATTTTGAAAATTTTGAGGTGTACTGGCCATGAATTTAGTACAATGTACCACTGTTGAGATTTTTTCTGGTGTTTTTCTCCTCATTAATGTGAGGTTATAAGTTTTGGGGAAGAATACAGAAAAAGAGATAAAAGAAGATCCACAGACAAAAAGCACCATTCTCATCACATACTATCAACATGATTTATCACAATCAATGTTAGCTTCGGGCACTTGACTGAGGGGGTGTTTGTCAAATTCCTCCACTGCAAAGCTACTCTTTTTTTACAGTTAATTTTTATTTGAGTATAGTTGCTTTACAATATTGTGTTAGTTTCTACCATACGACAAAGTGAATCAGCTGTGTGTGTACGTATGTCCCCTTTTTAAATTTCCTTCCCATTTAGGTCACCACAGAGTATTGAGTAGAATTCCCTGTCCTATACAGTAGGTTCTCATTAGTTATCTATTTTATACTAGTGTCAATAGTGTATATATTTGTCAGTCCCAGTCTCCCAGTTCATCCCACCTCCCGCCCCTGTTTGGTGTTCATACTTTTGTTCTCTATGTCTGTGTTTCTATTTCTGTTTTGCAAATAAGATAATCTATACCATTTTTGCAAAGCTACTCTTTTCTCCTTTTTCCCCACTGCACTCTTTGGAAGGCAGTCACTATACATACTCCACACTTAAGAGATGAGGAATTATGCTCCACCTTCTTGAGGGTGGAGTAGTTATAAAAATCACTGAAGTCCTTCTGCAGAGAGGATCTGTCTTTTCTCACTGTTTGTCTGTTTATCTATCATTCATGTCAGTATGGACTCATAGATACTTATTTTACATGTTAGGTTATAATCCAGTACTACTCTATTTTCTTGCTTAAATTATTGCAGCTTTGGCCATTGGGAGCTGTTTCAGTTGACTCCTGTGCCCTTGACATCCCCATCATTGGTGCCTTTTTGGCACTTTTTTTTTTTTACTTTTTGTTGGAGTGTAGTTTTTTACAATGTTGTATTGGTTTCTGAAAGTGAAAGTGTTAGTCTCAGTTGTGTCCGACTCTTTGTGACCCCATGGACTGTAGCCCACCAGTCCATTCCATGGCTCCTCTGTCCATGGAATTCTACAGGCAAGAATACTGGAGTGGAAAAAAAAAAAAAGAATACTGGAGTGGGTTACCATTTCCTTCTCCAGGGGATCCTCCTGGCCCAGGGATTGAACCCTGGTCTCCTGCATTGCAGGCAGACTCTTTACTGACTGACTGAGCTACCAGGGAAGACCTGTATTGGTTTTTGCTGTATAGCAAAGTAACTCAGCCACACATATACATATATCCACTCTTCCTTGAATTCCTTCCTGTTTAGGTCACCACAGAGCGCTGAGTTCCCTGTGCTATGCAGTAGGTTCTCATTAGTTATCTATTTTATACATAGTAATGTATATATATCAATCCCAATCTCTGCTCCATCCCACCATCCCCCTCCCCAGCACTTTCTTACTCTCTGGCACTATTAGATACTCCAGGTTCACCGTGTACATTTCTTGTTCCATTTCTATAATCAGGATTTCTCCAAGGCTCCTCCGTTCCTTTTATCGAAGAATGGTAGAGAAATGAAGATCTGAGCATTAGATGTGCTCATTGCTGCTGGACTGTTTATTTCTAGGGCTTCTCAGTTAACAGAGCCAGAAATTCCATAGGTGCATAATAACTTACCCTGTATATTTATTTGTATCTACAGGTCTATCTGTGTATACAGCTGTACTTGTATTAAGCTAATTAGGAGTTCACACTGATGTCTCCAATTCTAATCTATTATCACATAGATCATTCTAGTTTTCTCCCTTTGTTTGTCTGTAATGTTCCACTTCCAATGGAGAGAAACCTGGCTCCCACCTTCTGCCATCCATTTACTTAATTGCCTAATTCCAGGATCCATGTATAGTGGTTTCAGTTTATAGGCTTTTATTGAAGAAAGTTGAAGCCAATTACTCATTCCTAAGTGCCATTATGGACTGCCCATAAGAATGGCAATAGGCATCTACCTGCTATTATTAGTGCCATTTGGAGAGTGTTAGAAAAATTAAAATAATCATCAAATATTTGTCTTACATGTAAATGGATTCTATTCGATTCTACAAACATTTGCAAAGAGCATCCCATGTTATTGACAGGTACAGATGAAGGTGTGGGGGGTAATGAAGGGACCCTTCAGAAGAAAACACATTTTGTAAGCATATTGAGTGCCTGCTGGGTGCCAAGCTATTGGAGAAGCAAAAATGAGACGGATTCAATTTAAAAGTTTAAATGGCATCCAGTAGACAGACAAGAAGCAGGTATAGAGCTAAAGAGAGACACATAGAGCCTGATAGGTATTAAAATACTTGCATAGCAAAAAGGAAGAAGAGAAAACTTTACCTTGGGGAAAACAGAGAAGCTTTACAGAGCTGATATTTGACCTGAGCTTTGAATGCTCATGCTCAGTCGCTAAGTCGTGTCTGACTCTTTGCGACCCCATGGACTGTAGCATACCAGGCCGCTTTCTCCATGGCATTTCCCAGGCAAGGACTGGAGTGGATTGCCATTTCCTCCTCCAGGGGATCTTCCTGACTCAGGGATTGAACCCACAATCTCCTGCATCAGCATGTGGATTCTTTACCACTAAGCCACCTTGGTGCCCTGGGCCTTAAATAAAAGCAGAAACTGAAGAAATTCAGGAAAGAGAGAGAGATGGAGAAAGAGAGAGATAAAGAGGATCCTGGGTCAAAGGAACAATACGCATGAAGGTGCAAAGGCATGACAGTGCACATTGCTCTTAAAAAATTCTCAGTATCCCGTTTACCTTCTCCTAATAATATTCTATGGCTGCTTAGTGACCTTATTTCCTGGTAAACCATAAATATGAATGATTAATGGAGGTTTATGTTTTGGAAACACAATGACATTTGTAACATCTGCACTATTTCCAGTGTGGGACAAACAGTGCAAAAGTGGGTTACTAATAGCATCCTCTGAGAATTAGCTTTTTAAACAACAGACACAGAGATTATGCCCGAGGAAGCAATGGAATAATTAGGTTTGTGATCTCTTGGGTCTAATGGAACAAATCACTTCATTTTTTTTTTCCTTGAGATTAGCTCAATGATTAAACCATACTTTTTAAAATGTCAGCATATTATCCTACCCTTTCTGAGTGAAAGTTAACATGTTAGTCTTTCAGTCATATCTGACTCTTTTGTGACCCATGGACTGTAGCCCACCAGGTTTCTCTGTCCCTGGGATTCTCCAGGCAAGACTACTGTAGTGGGGTGCCTTTCCCTTATCTGGGTAATCTTTCCAACCCAGGGATCATACCCAGGTCTCCTGCACTGCAGGCAGATTCTTAACCATCCGAGTCATAAGAGGAACCCATATGACCCTGAACACTGTATAATCTTCTCCAGGGTTATATGAAAATGGAAAATTCATTTTTTTTTAGGAGTTAAAAGAGCAATCATCACAATTTTTTTTATTTTATCTGTTTGAGTCTATCATACTTAGTAACTTGGTTTGTCTTATTTTTATAAAAGTAACCTGCATCCCTGTATAATGACATTATGCCCACATGTTCTTTCTCTTTGTGGTTATCATCACCAGAAATAGTTTTCCTATTTATCACTTCAATACACATCAACGCTCTCAAACCAGAGCCATCTATTCTCAATACCTAGAATTCTTTACTACATCAACTTTAATCAGAAGCAATCCTCTTGAAAATACCATCAATAATTTTAACTTCATTCCAAAATATTGGGTTTAAACCTGGGAAATACAAAAACATGGAGCCTAAAGATTTTAAATATTAATAAGCTAGTGTTTAAATTTTATCTATTAAATTAGAATAAAGAGGACTAACTCTAAAGCATAAAGGGATGAATTTAGAACATGGGAAGTTGCCTTTACAAACCAGAGCCTCAAGGTGGAAGGTACCTGCATGAATATATCAATTCACTGATGTTTGGGGATAATTTATTAAAGCAGCAAATACTACTCTAACTAATCTACCAATTCTACTTGAAAGGATTAGTGAATGATTCAAAGCTGACTCCTTAGTCATATATGAGGTTTTTCAAGGAATTCATGTAGGAAAGATGAAAGTGAGAAGGGATGGAGCATTTGTATATAGAAAAAGCATGAGCAAAGGTGTAAGAATCTGAAAACATGATCATATAAAGTGTTTTCAGTCATTCAGTATGATATAGTATAATATCTCATGTTAATTATATATTACTTATATATGTACATTTACATGTATAATAGAATGATTTGATATTAGTATATGTTTCCTAATGATCACCACAATAAGCCTAGTTAATGTCTGTCTCCATACGTGTTACATACATAGCAGTGTTTTTTAAATATAACAGAAAAAATGGAAAAGAGCTAAATATTACTCGTAGGGAATAAATTGTGGTCTAGCCACATAATGAAATATTATCTAGCCGTTATAAACCCATGAGAAGTGCCTTCACTTGTGACAATAAGGATAGATTTTTAAAATAGGTTGAATGAAGAAAACTGAGTTGAAGAGAACTTTATTACAGTATGGTAGAATTTATGCAAAAATTTGAAAATAAAGAATAATACAAATGTGTATATAACAAAATATAAAAGATTACATTGAAGAACATGTGACATTTTGATAGTGACTGGCTCTGGGGAGAGAAGAAAATGGAACTGGGGAGGGAGAATTTAAAGTACTTCCATTTTATTTATAATATTTTTCTTTATAAGATGCAAAACCCCACAAAAATGAATTGGACAGAGGTTATTACAATGTTAATAGGTAGTGACTGTGGAAGGTAACACTTGGGAAAGTATTTTTCCTATTCTTCATATATTTTATCCATTTTTCAAGTATTCTAAGATGACCAAGTATTCCTTTTATAATTGTCCCCCTATTTTTTAAAACCATTCATGTCATAGAAACAATCATGGCAACCTTCACTTTAGAAGAAAAGCTGGGTAGCAGTCAACAGGGGACATAAGGGAAGCCTTATCACCTACATCTACTGTTCTTTACTAGTCAGGTGAAAGCCAGTGGGCTTACAGAGAGATGATAATTTATAACAATAGGATGTTCTAACTTCAGCAATACTTATGATTCCTATTTTGTACTGAGTGCATGGAGAAAAGAGCATCTGGAGTCATAATTTTCATTAGAATTTTCCCAGGGTCACAACCAGGTTAATAAGATATGTGGGTGAATCCCTAGTGATTGTGTACATATTTAATATATGTGGCCTGCTTTTAGCCATGTTCAAAAAGAAAACTTTCTGGTACTTTTTCATTTTTTTTTTTAATTTTAAATTTTGAAGTACAGTTGATTTACAGTTTTGGTACTCTTTCTAAACGTATTATGCCCTAATTTTTTCTTCTTCCTCAAAATTTTCTCACTCTCCCACTTAGATCTCTTAAATCAACCTCTCTTTCTATTGCTTTCTTTCTCATTCATCATTTTTTTAAACCAATCAAGCCAAAAGGCAGCCTGTCACAATATGAGGAATGTGGGATTTGAAATGAAAAACAGTGGCTCTACATCTGATTACTTGCATGATTTGGAGCAAATGACCATCTTTCTGTGCCTCAGTTTATCTCTCAGATGGAGAAAGTATCACCTGGACCTCAGGTGAATGACTTTGCCAGAACAACCAGACCACAGCTATCAATGTGATTTGTAAACTAAAAAAAAAGCCCAGATCAAGGTTTACCAGCTTTCTCAAAATAAATGAGCAGCTCTAGTATATCCAAGATGGAGAAAGGGTATGGCCATGTCCTTGAAAATCAATAAGCTGAACAATTTGAGGTGTTCATTTCAGTTCAGTCACTCAGTTATGTCTGAGTCTTTGCAAACTCATGGACTACAGCACGCCAGGCCTCCCTGTCCATCACCAACTCCCTGAGTTTACTCAAACTCATGTCCCTTGACTCCGTGATGCCATCCAACCATCTCATTCTCTGTCATCCCCTTCTCCTCTCGCCTTCAATCTTTCCCAGCATCAGGGTCTTTCCAAATGAGTCAGCTCTTCGCATCAGGTGGCCAAAGTATTGGAGTTTCAGTTTAAACATCAGTCCTTCCAATGAACATTCAGGACTGATTTCCTTTAAATGGACTGGTTGGATCTCCTTGTAGTCCAAGGGACCTCAAGAGTCTTCTCCAACACCACAGTTCAAAAGCATCAATTCTTTAATGAGGTGTCTCTAAATGCAAATTACCTGCTGTTCAGGGTGTCCTGAGCACTCAAATCCATCAAGCAAGTCAGTGTCCCTGGTACTTTTTTTTTTTAACTTTACATTTTTCTGTTCTTGAACTGACTTCTTGACCGACATCCCATGAATTCAATTGCATACTGCCACAATCCCAACCAAATGGAAATGTGGTAATATTAATAGTCATTCATTAGTTCAATTTTAAATTAATTTTTTTCTCTTTTTAATTTTTACTTTTCACCCCGCGTCTGAGATAAGGAGCAGTGGCTGCACTTTGCTGGAGCAGCCCTGAAGAGAGACCCTGCGTCCAAGGTAAGAGAAACCCAGGTAAGACGGTAGGCACTGAGAGAGGGGATAAGGGGGCAGACAGACTGAAACTACAGTCATGGACAACTAGCCAGTCTGATCAGATGGACCACAGCCTTGTCTAACTCAATGAAACTAAGCCATGCCATATGGGGCCACCCGAGATGGACGGGTGGAGAGGTCTGACAGAATGTGGTCCACTGGAGAAGGGAATGGCAAACTACTTCAGTATTCTTGCCTTGAGAACCCCATGAACAATATGAAAAGGCAAAAAGATAGGACACTGAAAGATGAACTCCCCAGGTCAGTAGGTGCCCAATATGCTACTAGAGATCAGTGGAGAAATAACTCCAGAAAGAATGAAGTGATGGAGCCAAAGCAAAAACAACACCCAGTTGTGAATGGGACTGGTGATAGCCAATACTTTGGCCACCTGATGCAAAGAGCTGACTCATTGGAAAAGACCCTGATGCTGGGAAAGATTGAGGGCAGGAGGAGAAGGAGATGACAGAGGATGAAAGATTGAGGGCAGGAGGAGAAGGAGATGACAGAGGATGGCATCATTGACTCTATGAATATGGATTTGGGTGAACTCCAGGAGTTGGTGATGGACAGAGAGGTCTGATATGCTTCGGTTCATGGAGTGGCAAAGAGTTGGACACGACTGAGCAACTGAACTGAACTGAACTTTCACCAGTATGTACTACCTACTTGCTCCTTTTTTATTTAATTTTTACAATTTATTTATTTATTTTAATTGAAGGGTAATTACTTTACAATATTGTGATGGTTTTGTATTTTAGGCACTTGTCCTTGTAGAAGAAGTGTGTTAGTCACTCAGTCATGTCCGACTCTTTGCGACTCCATGGACTATAGCCCACTAGGCACCTCTGTCCATGGAATTCTCCAGGCAAGAATACTGGAGTGGGTAGCTGTTCCCTTCCCCAGGGGCTCTTCTTGACCCAGAGATAGAACCAGAGTCTCTTCCATCGCAGTCAGATTCTTTACTGTCTGCGTCGCCAGGGAAGTCCCATCCTTGCAGAAGGAAACAGGCAATAAACTCAACCAGTCATAAAATTATATAAACTGTTAGAAAGTGATCTATACTCTGTGATATGGGTATCATAAGACGGGGGAAGGCTAAGGACTCAAAGGTAGAACTGCCTTTTGATAGGATGGTGTTGAGGCCTGGAGAAGGTGCCTCCTTTGTGCATATTTGTGCATATTTGTTTTCTTTTGCTCCTGTAAAAAGTTACCCCAAAACAGCACATGCTATCTCAAGGGTTTTGTAGGCCAGAAGCCTTGGGTTGGCTTGGCTGGTTCTCTGCTTTAGGTCTCACAGGGCTGAAATCAAGATATAGACAGGCTTGGACTCTTATCTGTGGACTCCGGTGAAGAATTCGCTTTCTGGCCACTCAAGTCTTTGGCAGAATTGGTTCCCTGAGGTTGTAGGACTGAAGTCTTCATTTCCCTGCTGGCTCTCAGCTGGAGTTCTCTCAGCTTCTAAAGGCAGCCTGCATTCCTTTAACAGACAGCAAGGCCTTCTCATACTTTGAATTTCTCTGACAACCTCCTGCTACAGTTCTGCCCTTAGTGTTCGTTGCCTTTAAGGGTCCATGTATTTATACTGGTCTCTTATCCAGGATAATCTGCCTACCTATGGTCTCTGACTTTAATTACATTTGCTATGCAGTGGAACAATTACAGGTCCTAGGGATAAGGTTGTGAGCATCTTTGCAAGGACATTATACCTCCCACAAAGTTTAAGGACTCCAGCTGCTGCACCAAGGAAGGTCCATGCCTGGGACACATTAGATTCTCTGACAGCTCACTTTTGGCTTTGGGGCTTCCCAGGTGGTGCAGTGGTAAAAAAAAAAAAATCTGCCTGCTAATGCAGGATATGCAAGAGACACAGATTCCATCCCGGGGTTGGGTTGATCACCTGGAGAAAGAAAAGGTAATGCACTCCAGTATTCTTGCCTGGGAAATCCCATGGACAGAGGAGCATGGACAGAGCTACAGTCTGGGCTGTAGTTCATGGGGTCACAAAGAGTTGGACACAACTGAAGCAACTTAGCAAGCACATTTAAGAGATATCCTGTGATTTTTGATCCTCTGTAAAATGAAACATGATACGGACATAACTGAGCATTCACACACATGCATGACTTTGGCTTGAGGACTCCCTGAGGACTTTTTGGAACCTTCCTTAGATAATGCATGGCTTTCTAAGACTCTGTCACCCAACCTTCTTTTCCTCTCCCATTCACTTGGGTCAGGTTTACATTAAAGGGATTTTCCCTAATAAAGTCTGTGCACACTGAATCCCATCTTGATGTCTGCCTCCTGGAAGACCTGGACTCACGAAAGTGGTACACCAGTGGAGATAGGCAGGTAGGAATGGGCATCTGGGCTTGGCTCACCCACCACCCAGCAGCAGATGGAGAGGATGCTGTACTGGCTGGTAGGAGGGACACCAAATTCCCTGACATGTGATATCATCTCCAATTCTAAAGATTTCACTGGGGATGATCTAGAGATGAGAATGCTGTGGTGGGTGTAGTATATGGGCATTATAAAAAATCGGGGGAGCATTGCCAATAAAGACATCAGAATTAGCCAGTTACTGCTAAGCTGTGTTCACACTTTACAGAAGGAAAATGAAAAAATGGGGCTGTCAACAAGTATGACAGTCTTATGGCTTATAAAGAGGCTTTTATGTCCTATAGTGGCAGGGCAGACACAGGCTGAAGATCTAATTGTTAGAGTTGCAGGGATGTTTGAAATCAGTCAGTGAAAGTCTACTTTGCAAAGTCAAGGGATCCTGAAACATGGAATGGGGATGTCTTAATGGATGCACCTGAGGATGTGGGCTCTCTCTGCAAACCCACACCCCTCCTCCCAGACTCTGTGGGCTTGCCTAGGTAGCCCACTCTTTCATCAAAAAAACTAACCCCTCAGTTTTGCTAAAGGATGCTGCAAAAGTCTGTACCCCACAGACTGCACAGTCTCAGGCACCCCAACTTCCTTCCACCTCTTCTTCCCTGGGGATCAGACTTGCATCACAATCTGATGATTCTCTTAAGCCTTTCCAAGATGTCTACCAAAATGCTTCTAAGAGGAGTTTCCCCTAATAAAATCCTTCCACATCTGACTTCTTTTTCATGTCTGCCTCTTGGAAGATCCAGATAAACAGAGGTGGTCAAGGAAGGTCTCAGTGAGAAGGTGACATCTGAGTCCAAGTCGTGCAGGAGGTGGAGGCAGCTAGCCATGAGGGAATTGGGAAAAAAAAACATTCCAGGTGAGGGAACAGCAGTAGCAAAAGCCTTGATGTGAGCCCTCCCTGCTGTGCTCATAGAGACCAAGAAGGCCAGTGCAGCTGGAGAGGAGGTGATGGGGACCAGTAGGAGCAGGCAGTTAGGCTTCCCAGGTGGTGCTAGTGGTGAAGAATCCACCTGCCACTGCAAAAGATGCAGGCTCAGTTTCCGGGTTGGGGAGATCTCCTGCAATAAGAAAGGGCAACCCACTCCAGTATTCTTGCCTAGAGAATTTCATGGACAGAGGAGCCTTGTGGGCTACAGTCCATGGGGTCCCAAAGAGTTGGATACGACTGCATACAGCACGCTGCACAGTAGCAGGCAAGCTCAGGGAAGTAGGTAATTGGGTGCTTTTTACTCTGAATGACAAGGAAAGAAGTTGCAGGATTTTGAGCAAAGGAATTACATGACATTGATTAAGTTTTTTTTAAATCTTTTTAAAAATTGAAGTATAGTTAATTTACATTGTTATGTTAGTTTTAGGTGTATAGCAAAGTGATTCAGTTATCCATATATATATATTACAAGATAGTGAATATAGTTTTATGTGCTATACAGTAAGACCTTGTTATTTGTCTGTTTTATATATAGTAGTGTGAATATGTTAATCCTAAACTCCTAATTTATCTCTTCCCCTACCCTCCACTCTCCCCTTTGGTAACCATAAATTTGTTTTCATGTCTGTGAGTCTATTTCTGTTTCATAAATAAGTTCACTTATATCGGGTTTTTTTTAGATTCCATATGTAAGTGATACCATATGATATTTGCCTTTCTCTGTCTGACTTAATATTGATAATCTTTAGGTCAGTGTGTGTTGCTGCAAATGGCATTATTTCATTTTTTATAACTGAGTGATATTCCATTGTGTGTATATATATATATATACCACATCTTCTTTGTCCATTCATCTATTTATGGACATTTAGGTTGCTTCCATGTCTTGGCTGTTGTAAATAGTGTTGCTATGACTATTGGTATGCATGTATCTTTTCAAATCAGAGTTCTCTCTGGATATATGCCCACGAGTGGGATTACAGGGCCATATGGTAACTATTTTTAGTTTTTTTAAGGAACCTCCATACTGTACTCCATAGTGACTACACTAGTTTATAGTCTCAACTACAGTGTAGGAGGGTTCCTTAAATTCATTTTTAAAAGACTCTTTCCTACAGCTATTTGAGAATTAAATTGCCAGAGACCAAAGGCAGAAGCAGAAATATCAGTTAGAATACTATTGGAAGATCCAGGTCAGGATGATGGAATCAGCCAAGGGTGGAAGCTACGGAAGTGATCAGAATCTGGATGTATTCTGAAGAGAGTGACAA
Organism: Muntiacus reevesi; assembly: GCF_963930625.1. Taxonomy (NCBI): domain Eukaryota; kingdom Metazoa; phylum Chordata; class Mammalia; order Artiodactyla; family Cervidae; genus Muntiacus; species Muntiacus reevesi. The sequence goes on from NC_089260.1 coordinate 43,291,175, forward strand.
CTAGATTTCTTGAAGGATTGGGTGTGTTCTGCAAGAGAAAAGATGGTGACAAGAATGCAGATGCCACTTGATGAAATTGGAGAAAGGAGAAATTGCATGAGGAGATCAGGAGTTGGGACATGTTAAGTTTGAGACATTTATTTAGCACATACATGGACATGTCAAATGGCTGTTGGATGTATGAGTCTGGTGTCCAGGAGACAAGTCTGGACTGGAGGCATAAATTTGGGAGTAGTTGGCAGTAAGATGGTATTTAAAGTCATGAAAATAAATGAGCTCACCAAAGAGTGATTGTGGATAGCAAAATTGTGAAGTGGATAAAATCATACACGAGCAAGAATTTGTGAAAGCGAAAATTGTAGTCGCTTGGTTGTACCCAACTGTTTGCGGCCCTATGGACTATTGCCCACCAGACTCCTCTGTTTTGGGGATTCTCCAGGCAAGAATATTGGAATGGGTTGATATCACCTCCTCCAAGGGATCTTTCCAACCGAGGGATTGAACTCGAGTCTCCCACATTGCAGGCAGATTCTTTACCATCTGACCCACCGGTGAATTTGTATTACTCACAAATATCTATATTCAAAAAGCACTAGAACATCTGTATGATTTTTCTCTACAGTTAAAGTTCTATGATGCAAATTCTCAGCCTGTTCACCGTATACCTCTGTTTAAGAAGCAATGTATTTTTTTTATCTCCAACTTTCCTAAGTGATTAACAAAATTGAGAACTAAAGTGAGTAAAAATGATTTTTTTCCACAAATTATTCCACCTGTAGAACTGAAACCTAATGGTAGAGCTGGAGGCTAATTTGCTTATTAGGTTCATTTCTGTCTATATTTTATACCTGAATTACATTCATCAGTATTTTCCATTTTCTACTATTTTGGCTGCATTAAAAATAAAATCTATTTCCCTTATTCTACATACTTAAAATTGTGTTAACTGTTTTGAATCAAACAGTCTTCACTGAATTCTCACAGGGCAATTTTTCCACATGTACTTCAGAGAACAGTACAAAGGAAACTGTCTTATTTCCTCCGTCAGTGGAGGAAAGATTTATTCAGTGAATATCCCCAGCCTGTTCTTCAGGGGAGCCTTGGTGCGGTATGGCAAGGGAGCTCTTCAGAATTCCATCTCGCTCCTGTTCATTCAGATTCATTCATTTGGAGGAATTAGTTCATTCAAATTCATTCATTTGAATGAATTAGTTCATGCAAAATACAGTAGATGACATCTTACTTTTACATTATTTATTTATTTATTTTTGGCCATGTCTCTTGGCTTTTGGGATCTTAGTTCCCTCACAAGGGATCAAACCCAGGCCCCTGGCAGTGAAAGCACAGACTACTGGACCACCAGGGAACTCCCAGTAGATGATACCTTAGTGGAAGATCCTTATAGACTCATGAATGTTTGGAGCTGGAAGGGATCACAGTGATCACTGACTCCCCCTCATCTTATAAATCAGTGTATCAAAGAAAAACCCATTTTCAACTATTGGCAATTCTTGCTTGTCTGTCTTCTTTCCCCCTATGTTAGTTTCCTGGGTCTGCTGCATAGGCTTCAACAATAAGAATTCATCTTCTCACCATTCCAGAGGTCAGCACTCTACAAAATCAAAGCGTCCAGAGGGCCCACACTCCCTCCAAACGCTTGAGTGAGTGAGTGCTAGGTGACTGAAGTCATGTCTGATTCTTTTCAACTCTATGGACTGCAGCCTGCCAGGCTCCTCTGGCAGGGATTCTCCAGGCAAGAATACTAGAGTGGGTTGCCTTGCCCTTTTCTAAGGGATCTTCCCAAACCAGGGATTGAACCTGCGTCTCTTTTGTCTCCTGCATTGACAGGTGGGTTCTTTACTGCTGGTGCCACCTGTGAAGCCCAAAAGGCTTGAGAAAAGTATCCTTTTCTGCACCTTCCGGCTTTGGGCATCTCCCTGGTTTGTCACAGCATCGCTCCTCGCTCTTCCTCTGTCTCCAGTCTCTTCCTCAATGAGTCTGTCTCTCAGAACTCTCTCTCCTTTCTCTAATAAAGACACCAGTCATTGGATTTAGGGTGGACCTCAGTCTGGACCCCAAGATTTTTAACTTAGCTACTTAATTACATCTGCAAAGAATCTATTTCCAAACAGAGTCCTATTCATAGGACCAGGTGTTGAAATTTGGATGTATCTTTTGATGGGGGGTATTGTTTCATCCATTACACCATCCTTCCTTCTTTCCTTTCTTTCTTTCTTCTGTTCAATTCACTTCTCCCACCAGTTAGATCCTTTTATTCTTTCCTGCATCACTTTAATTTCCATCTGCTCCTGACTCTTTGTTGTTGTGCAATCACTCATTCGTGTCTGAATCTTTGTGGCCCCGTGGACCGCAGCACGCCAGGCTTCCCTGTCCTTCACTATCTCCTGGAGTTTGCTCAAACTCATGTCCATTGAGTCGGTGACGCCATCCAACCATCTCATCCTCTGTCGTCCTCTTCTCCTCCTGCCCTCAATCTTTCCCAGCATCAGGGTCTTTTCAAATGAGTTGGCTCTATCATCAGGTGGTCAAACTACTGGAGCTTCAGCTTCAGCATCAGTCCTTCCAGTGAATATTCAGGGTTGATTTCCTTTAGCATTGACTGGTTTGATCTCCTTGCTATCCAAGGGACTCTCAAGAATCTTCTCCAGCACCACAGTTTGGAGACCTTCTTTGTGATCCAGCTCTCACATTCATACATGACTACTGGAAAAACCATAGCCTTGACTATGTGGACCTTTGTCGGCTCTTTAAGGAGGTTATAATCCTTCTTTTTAAAAAAGGGCTTAGAACAGAAGGGTTAGTTGGAAGAACTACAGTCCCTACTTTTACATTTGGCCCAGAGTAGCTATAGTTATATTCCATTATCTCCCTCCATCTACTCTGTAATTTCTTTGTTTTTCTCTCTATAGGCCACTCTGGTTTTGTTTGCTTGCCCAGTGGAAGAACAGGGACCTTAATCCCTAAGGATTCGGAGCCTTTGGTTATCTTAACTTTACAGGCTGTGGTCCCGGCAGTTGTTGTTATGCAAATGGAAGTGCCAGATATTTTGGTGAATCTGCCATGCTTCTGGCATACTCCTCCCTAGTTCCATTACATAGCAGGGCCCTTAGCTTGTCAATTATCAGGGCTGATTATAATTGGTCAGCATAATCACCTTCTGGTCTCCCAGGATGAGGATCTCAAAGTGAATGGTTATAATCAGCTTTGGGTTCAGGGGAGCTGTCCTTTGTGCCCCACCTCCACAGGAACAAGACTTCGGTGTCAGCCAACTATTACCATAGAAGACACTGCTTCAAAACGCAGTAGTCTCCAACCATAAACATGCATTATACACAGAGATTTATTGGAAAAACTCTGCTTCAGCTGCCTGTCTGGAGTGGTTCTGCCCTGTGTGTCTCTTGGGTGTGACCTGGAGAGAGACAACTTCTATGTGCTCCAGTGGGACCCTTGGAGCTTTCAATTTTAGCAATGCCATAGTGTTTTGTAACTGCTTGTCTGAGACTGTCAGATCTTGGAGGACAAGAATTTTGTTCTAGTTGGTTGTTTTTTTTGTTTGTTTGTTTGTTTGGTGGTTGTTGTTTGTTCTCAGGGCTTGGAATATGTGTGAGTGCATATTACATTACACTGTATTTTAAGGTTTACTTTATCTTTGTAGATTTTTAATTCACATGTCCTCTCTCTATTTTTTTCCCCCAATGAGACATTTGTATTTTTCTTGCTGATTTTACAGGAACTCTTTATGTATGGGGATATTAAATCCCTTGCAGTAAACATCTCCCTTTAGAGATGATTAAAATGAAGTGTAGGGACTTCCCTAGTAGTCCAGTGGTTAAGAATCTGTCTTCCAATGCAGGAAACGTGGGTTTGATCCCTGGTAAGGGGACTAAGATCCTGCATGCCATGGAGCAACGAAGCTGTCCTAGGAAAGACGCTTAACCTCTACCCTTCATTTTTATTCTAAATATTTTATTTATTTATTCACTTATTTGCCTGTCTCGGGTCTCCCTTGTGGTACACAGGATCTTTGCTGCAGTGCTCGGGGCTTCTCTCTAGCTGTGGAGTGAGGGCTCCACAACTACTGAGCCTGAACATTCTAGAGCCCTCACTCCACAACTAGAGGAGCCGAGCACTGCAGCAAAGATCCTGTGTACCACAAGGGAGACCGGAGACAGGCAAATAAGTGAATAAATAAATAAAATATTTAGAATAAAAATGAAGGGTAGAGGTTAAGCGTCTTTCCCAGGAAAGCCAGTGAGAGTGAGCAGAAGGGTTTCCTCTGTTGTTGTAAACAACTCTCACTGTCACCAGAGAGACTTCACTGACTCCCCATCTCACTGTACACTTATGTCCTAGCTGAACTCTAGATGATATTTTGATATCATTCAAGATGGGTGGAAGGAAGCAATATGAATGAAATTAACAAGTGATTTGGATTTGTATAACTCTGGTATTAGGTTTCTTCTTAACTAGATTATGAAATCTTTGCAAGAAGAGAATATTTAGAAAGTATTTCTTTTATCTCAATATCTCCAGTACAATCACACTGTCAGGTATGTAGCAAGAACTAGTTCACCATTATTTAAACATCAGTTAGTAAGTAGGCAGAATTTTGAGACAGTGAAGGACTTCAGATATTACCCTGTGAAGAGTTTCCTAAATTCTCTTCTGCAACAGTAACATCAGGAAGGCCTTCCCAGATGGCTCAGTGGTAAAGAATCCACCTGCTAATGCAGGAAATGCAGGTTTGATATGTGGGTCAGGAAGATCCCCTGGAGAAGAAAATGGCAACCCAGTCCAGTATTCTTGCCTCAGAAATCTCACGGACAGAGGAACCTGCCAAGCTACAGTCCTCAGGGTCGCAAAAGAGTGGCACACGAATTAGCGGCTAAGCAACAACAACAGTATCAGGAAAATGTAATTCCAGATTCAAAAATTTGAGAGGTCCAGCATACACATTTTTCTAGAGCTATCATATTCATTAGCACCCTAAAGGCCCTGAAAAATTCTGCCATTAAGAAACATTTTACTCTGGTTAATCTGGTGTGGAACACTCTTTCTCTTTTTCTTAATTAACAGAATGTTAATGTTATACTCAGGACTATTTGGGAAGAGTGATTCTGTTCTAATCACTGAATGCAATAGAATGTTTAGTGGGCTAGTTCAACTTCTCCCAGCTGGTTGATAGCAGAGCTGGGGCTAAAATCAAGTCTCTTAACTTTTATTCCAATGTTTTTCTTTCCACTGTAAGAGGCAGCAATTGTCACTTAATGATAATTATGGGTGACAACAGTTGGAATGCCTCTGCTGCTAAGGGAAGGAGATTAAAGAGAGAAAAAGCATCAACACTTTATGGAAAACTTTTTAAAGTGATCATTCATATTGTATGCAAAAAATCTAGGAAAAAGAAAAGTTTTTATTTGTAAGTTCACTGTTAATTAAAATGCATGTCATTTGAAGTAGTGTCAGTTGGTGGTGTATTAGAAAACTCTGCTATCTGCTGCACTATGCCTGTTTATATCTCCTTAGTGGAACTTTAATAAATCATCATAAGGGTGACTTTAATGGCTTATTTGAAGAAAACAAAGAATATCTCTTTCAGAAAGTCAAAGGGAAAATTGGATGGTGGGTGTCTAAATCAAACATTAAAGCTAGTATTAGAGATCTGTTAGAAAGAAATTTTCTATTCCCCATGAGCTATTGAGGCATAAGCAAAGTGGAACAAAAGGCCCAAATGAAGTCTTCCTATCACTTAAAAAATTGAATCTTTACTGATTTGAAGAAAGCTAGAGGAGAAAGTTACTATTTATTGAGCATTTATTTTTATCAGATATCATAATGTGTTCTTTCACTTTATCCTTATAATATTTGTGAATCATAACTGCATTATCACCCTCTTTCTACAGACAGCAAATTGAGGCATGGAGAGGTTAAGTACCTTTCTCTAAGAAGCATAATTAGGAAGTAATATGAGTGCCATTGGATCCCAAGCTTCAAGTTCTTTCATCATTCCTTATTACATAAACCATTCTTAACTTTCAAAGAAAAGTGTTGAAACTACAACCTCAGTTCCAAGTAGGTGTTAGAGAATGTACAGGACGTGCGGTTCAGTGGTCTCATTCTGACTCTTCGATGGAGGTGTCTGATGATGCCTAGGAGGCTGCAAAGTCTGCATCTAGAGGGTAAAGCTGAACATCCTCTAGGATCCAAATGCTTAGCCTTCAAGGAAGCAAACAAAGATAAACGCAAATGAACACCACCAGCCACAAAAAGAATTAGTCAGCACAAGAAAGAAAACAATGAAAACTAGAGATAAAGTTGGTTAATTTTTTCATCTCAGCCTTTCTTGGTAAGCAGAGCATAAAGTTGTCATAAAATATCAGATCAGTCATTGAAAAGGACATTTTTAAAAATGAGTATTGGCGTTTATGTACAAAATAATCAAATACCCTTCTCAGCAAGTCCGGAAGATTTTCTTCAGGAATGGCTCGGCAAACCAGTGTGGATAGTGATTGCATTTTGAAACAGACTAAGGCAGACACCTTACATGACTACTGGAAAAACCATAACTTTGACTAGATGAACTTTGTTGGCCAAGTAATGTCTCTGCTTTTTAATATGCTGTCTAGGTTGGTCATAGTTTTTCTTCCAAGGAGCAAGCATCTTTTAATTTCATGGCTGCAGTTACCATCTGCAGTGATTTTAGAGACCAGGAAAATAAAGTCTGTCACTGTTTCCATTGTTTCCCCATCTATTTGTCATGAAGTGATGGAACCAGATGCCATGATCTTTGTTTTTTGAATGTCGTGTTTTAAGCCAGCCTTTTCACTCTCCTCTTTCACTTTCATCAAAAGGCTCTTTAGTTCCTCTTTGCTTTCTGCCATAAGGGTTGTGTCATCTGCTTATCTGAGGCTATTGATATTTCTCCCTGCAATCTTGATTCCAGTTTGTGCTTCATCCAACCTGGCATTTCTCATGATGTACTCTGCATATAAGTGAAATAAGCATGGTGACAATATACAGCCTTGATGTACTCCTTTCTCAATTTGGAACCAGTCTGTTGTTCCATGTCTGTTTCCAGACAGACATTGCTTCCAGACAGACATTGCTTCTTGACCTGCATACAGTTTTCTTAGGAAGCAAGTCAGGTGGTCTGGTATTCCTATCTCATTAAGAGTTTTCCACAGTTTATTGTGATCCACACAATCAAAGGCTTTGGCATACTCAATAAAGCAGAAGTATATGTTTTTCTGGAACTCTCTTTCTTTTTCAATGATCCAGTGATCTATGGTTTTTCCAGTAGTCATGTATGGATATGAGAGTTGGACCATAAAGAAAGCTGAGTGCCAAAGAATTGATGCTTTTGATCTGTGGTGTTGAAGAACTCTCTTGAGAGTCCCTTGGATTGCAGGGAGATCAAACAAGTCAGTCGTAAAGGAAATCAGTCCTGAATATTCATTGGAAGGACTGATGCTAAAGTTGAAGCTGCAATATTTTGGCCACCTGACATGATGAACTGACTCATTGGAAAATACCCTACTTCTGGGAAAGATTGAATGTAGGAGGAGAAGGGGATGACAAAGGATGAGTAATTCTTCCCCATCCTTTACTGACCTCTGTCCTTTATGCTCACTCAGTCATCTTAGTTCCATCTTAGCCTTTGACCTCTTGATCCATCTCTTACATATCAGAGTCTGAACCATCACTTCTGGTCCATTCTCTCTCCCATTTCTTTGTCCCTATTACATCTACTCAAACTGTCTTAATTATCTCAGACTGTCACTCTATTCTCCCTTCACTTTCTTCCCTCCTCAGCCAATTTCATGTTTAGACAGATTTAAACTGCAATCACCAGCCCCCTAGATTCCTCAAAACGTAACTTTCCTGCCTTCCTCTTCCACCCTCCCTCCTTCCCTGTCTTAGATTCTTCCCCTCACACACACACCAGCCTGTGTAACTGCCTGTCCACCTTCTCTTCTGTTTTTAGGCTTCTAGTTTCTGCAAAACAGAGACCACCAAACCATACTGATTAGGTGCTCATTTGATGCTACCTGCAGAGCACTGAGTAATTTTATACCTATATAAGATTGTTAACGTATAATCTCTCTCCCTGAGATATTTTCTTATGGAAACATTCATGTGTATCTTCCTTATGCTGGCTACTCTCCTGTGCTTTCAGATGATGAAAACTAGCATTGCAGACTGAGCTCTCCACCTCCAACCAATGAGTCTCAGTCCTTCACCCTGTAAAATCTCTCAGTGTGTGTGTACTGTCTGCACAACCCTCAGCTGAATGTATTTATATAAAGTTCCTTAGAAAACTACCATATGAACTACCATATGACCCAGCAATCCCACTCCTGGGCAGATACCCAGAGAAAAGCACAATTTAAAAAGACACATGCACCCCAACATTCATTGTAGCACTATTTACTATAGCCAGAATATGGAAGCAACCTTAATATCCATCAACAGAGAATGGATAAAGAAGATGTGGTACATATGTACAATGAAATATTACCCAGTCATAAAAAGGATCAAAATTGGGTCATTTGCAGAGATGTCAGTGGACCTAGAGACTGTCAAATAGGGTAAAGTAAGTCAGAAAGAGAAAAACAAATATCATGTGTTAATGCATATATGTGGAATCTAGAAAAATGTTACAAGTGAAAGTGAAGTCACTCAGTTGTGTCCAACTCTTTGCGACTGTAGCCTACCAGGCTTCTCCATCTATGGAGTTTTCCAGGCAAGAGTACTGGAGTGAGTGCCATTTCCTTCTCCAGTGGATCTTCTTGACCCGGGGATCGAACCTGGGTCTCCCACATTACAGGCAGACACTTTACCATCTGAGCCACCAGAAAAATGGTATAAATGATCTTATTTGCAAAGCAGAATTAGAGACACAGAATATAGAACAAATGTATGGATACCAAGGGGGAAAGGCCAAATGTATGGATACCAAGGATGAGCTGGGAGATTGTGATTGATATATGTACACTATTGGTACTATGTATAAAATAGATAACTAATGAGAACCTACTGTAGAGCTCAGGGAACTCTATTCAGTGCTCTACAGTGACCTAAATGGGAAGGAAATCCAACACAGAGGAGATATATGGATACATACAGCTGACTCACTTTGCTACACAGAAATTAACACAACATTGTAAAGTAACTATGCCCCAATAAAATTAATTTTTAAAAATACCTATGTAAAATGTCCTATGAACTCCATCTTGGCCTCCTTTTCAGCCATTATTTGATGCTTCATTGAACCCTTTCTACATGTAGTGGCTGACAAAGGGTATACCGTTGATAGTGAAACTGCTACAATTGAGGCAAGAAGAAGAATCTTGCTTTTATTTTTTTTTAAGGAAGGTTTAGGTTTTTTGAGGTACAAGAAAATTGTATAAGTAGAATGTCTTTGATTTCAAATAACAGAAAATTCTGACTTACAATGATTTAAATAATAAATAAAAAATATATTGCCTCATCTAATGAGAGGTTTCAGAGTTGATACAGTGGCTGAATATCATAAAGGCCCTGCGTTTTGCATCTTTTTCTCTGCTTCCTCCCTGTGTTAGCTTTCTCTCAGGCTGTCTTATCTCAATGCTGTAAGATGGCAGCAGTGATTGCAGAGATAATCAAGAGACAGCGATGTTCAGAGACAGAAAGAGACTGTCTGTCCCTGGGCTTCCTTCTGTGTGTGTGTGCTCAGGACTTCCCTGGTGGCTCAGCAGTAAAAAAAAAAAAAAAAGTGCTCAGCCCTGTCCGACTCTTTGCAACCCCATGGACTATAGCTCGGCAGGCTCCTCTGAACACAGGATTCTCCAGGCAGGAATACTGGAGTGGGTTGCCATGTCTTCCTCCAGGGGATCGTCCCTACCCAGGGATTGAACCTGCATCTCCTGTGTCTTCTGCTTTGTAGGCAGATTCTGGGCTTGCCTAATGGTTCAGATGGTAAAGAATCTGCTTGCAGTGCAGGAGACCTGGTTCAATCCCTGGATTGGGACAATCCCCTGGAGAAGTAGATGGCATCCCACTCCAGTATTCTTGCCTGGAGAATCCCCTGGACAGAGGAGCCAGGCAGGCTACAGTCCATGAGGTAGCAAAAGGGCATCCTTCTATCAGTGAGCAAAGCTATCCCTAGACCCCTCAATGGAATCACCATCACCCACCATGACTACCGTGACTGGCTCTCAGTTACAGATTACCTTCGGAGTCAGAAATGAGGAAAAAAGTTTGGACACCCAAGCAACTCCAAGGGTAAATCTTAATTAGCTCTAAGTAAACTGCCCATGAGAGTCGTGATCCATTATTTCTGGTTCCAGTGTATGAGGGTCCTACTTCTAGTGACTCTTCTTGCTACTTCTGTGACCTTCATTGGTGCACAGGAATCAAATTTGCTACCACAGACCTGAAAATACATTATGCTGTGTTCTGAGATCCTATCTGCTGGCAGCTAGGTTCTGTTTTTGTCTTTGTGGGTCTGACCCATAATGCCATCATCCTGTTTATGCTCTATCCTAGTGGCCCTGTCTGTTGATATACACCATAGAGTCATTTCTCTCCCATTATTCTCCTCATTTTCTGGGGGAGATGCTCTGACCTCCACTACTATCAGGGCCTACAAATCTCTCTGGACCTTGTGATATCACTTCCCACACTATACCCTTTTCTCTTCTCTCCCAGAGCCCAGGCCAAATGGCACAGAGGTTGACCAGTATCTAAACTCCGTTTCCTTTCCTTTTCTTCCTGCTCTCATCGCTCCTACTTCAGGAATCTTTGTACAGTCTAATTGGTAAGAAGACACTCTCTGATTTATCATGATTTTATTTGCACCAAATTCTTACTGCACTTAGTCTTATTAAACTCAAATAGCACATGTGTTAAAAGACAAGGAGCACTCAAGACTGACTGTCAGAATCTTAGAAAGATTCATGGAGAAAGTTTTTGAGAGGAGAGTTAAGAATGAGTAGAAATTTTCAGGAATATTGGGGTAGGAATTCAGAATATGGAGACAGTATGTCCAGGAAGAGGGTCTTCTATGAGCAGGCATAGAGTTACATGAGAACACGAGATGTTTGTAACTAACACTGGTGGGAGATGAGGCCAAGCAGATAAGTAGAGGACTTGGGGGCAAGACTTTCATAAGGCATTTTCATCTTATCTTTTGATGAGACAAGGAGCCATTGAAACACTTAGTACTAAGGCCATAACATGGTTCATACTTAACTATAAAAAGTGAACTGAAGGGATGACTAGGGGTGGGTAAAATTTGAGGCAGGATGACCATGAGGAAGTTCTTGTTCTTCTATAAGGGAAAACTGACACAGGCCCACAATATGTTAGTAGGAAAATGACAAACCTAGATAGAATATTAAAGAAACAGAGACATTACTTTGCCGACAAAGGTCCATATAGTCAAAGCTATGGTGTTCTCATAAAGCTATTGGCAAAGACCCTGACTCGGGCAAGATTGAAATTGGGAGGAGAAGGGGCAAAGGATGAGATGGTTGGATGGTATCACCAACGTGATGGACATGAGTTTGAGTAGGCTCCGGGAGTTGGTGATGGACAGGGAAGCCTGGCATGCTGCAGCCCATGGGGTCGCAAAGAGTTGGATACGACTGAGCGGCTAAACTGAATTGGTGGTTTTTCCAGTAGTCATGTATGGATGTGACAGTTGAATCATAAAAATGGCTAAATGACAAAGAATTGATGCTTTTGACCTGTGATGTTGGAGAAGCCCCTTGAGAGTCCCTTGGACAGCAAGGAGATCAAACATCAATCCTAAAGGAAATCAATCCTGAATATGCTTGGAGGGACTGATGCTGAGGCTCCAATACTTTGGCCACCTGATGTGAAGAGCCAACTCACTGGAAAAGATAGTGAGGCTGGGAAAGATTGAAGGCAGGAGAAGGGGATGACAGAGAATGAGATGGTTGGATGGCATCATTAACTCAATGGACATGAGTTTGAGCAAGCTCTGGGAGATGGTAAAGAACAGGGAAGCCTGGCATGCTGTGGTCCATGGGCTCTCAAAGAGTTGAACATGACTGAGCAACAAAGGAAAATAGTGGTGGGAGAGGGTGGATATAAAAGGAAGAACTGATAGAAATTCATGATTGATTCAATGCAGAGTGAGCGGAAAAGACAAATTTAGGGTAACTCCCAAGTCTCTGGCTTCAGTAAGGGGATGATGGTGGTACCATTATATAAGGTAATGAATGTAAGTTATAGGTATGCTTCTGGGGAAGATAAATCCCTTCTTGAACATGTTGTTTTGGAGAGTGTTTGAGTAGAGAAAATATCAACATTGGACATATGGATCTGAGACAGGCAAGTCATTTGAGTCACTATTAATTTGGAAGTCATAAACAGCAAGATTATAATTAAAGTCATGAACATGTGTAAGATTGTCCAGGGATAATACATAGGGTGAGGAAGGGAGGGGAGTAATGAGGAAGCTGGAGAGGAAAGGGATCTTGAGAATATTTCCACGAAGAATGAGAAGCCTTCAGAGGATGCTAGTAGCAATCAAGGAGATGACCTGGAGATGGAGTATACATGAAAAGTGAGGGTAGAACCAGATTTGAATGGTTCAGAAGTGAATTTCTTATTTTAATTTAAATTATTAATTTTTTTTACTTTACAACATTGTATTGGTTTTGCCATACATTGACTTGAATCCGCCATGGGTGTACATGTGTTCCCCATCCTGAACCCCCTCCCACCTCCCTCCCCATCCCATCCCTCTGGGTCATCCCAGTGCACCAGCCCCAAGCACCCTGTATCATGCGTTGAACCTGGACTGGTGATTCGTTTCACGTATGATAATTTACATGTTTCAATGCCATTCTCCCATATCATCCCGCCCTCACCCTCTCCCACAGAGTCCAAAAGACTGTTCAGTACATCTGTGTGTCTCTTGCTGTCTCGCATACAGGGTTATCATTACCATCTTTCTAAATTCCATATATATGCGTTAGTATACTGTATTGGTGTTTTTCCTTCTGGCTGATTTCACTCTGTATAATAGGTTCCAGTTTCATCCAACAGAAGTGAATTATTGCTGTGTCTATGAGCTAACCAATCTTTCCTTTGAAATATTTAATTTTCTTTCTATCCCATCTGATGTACTTTTTGAAAAGTCTCATATTGTCTTGCTTTATCCCCAGGAGTCCAATTTGTGTTCTTTGTGTTAGAAAAAGAGGGTTCACCTTGAGTAAAATCTCCAGGGACCCTAAATTCACATGTCCATATTTGCCATCTCATTTTTTTCCTCTTTCTGGTGCAACTAAAGTGCTCATTTGGTAGGGAAAATTATTTTCCCAACTTTCTTGTCTAACAACTTTATGAATCTAAACTTTATAATTTTCAATGTGTTGTAAAAATGGAAGAAATCCCATGAGTTTTGAAAAATGTTTTCACATGTAGGAAAAAATTTAGAATTATTTTCATTGCTCATTTACATAGTAGATAATCCTTAATGGATCAATTGATGATTATAATTACATTTTATCAATAAAATAAGTTAAAATAATACAGTGTACTTTCACTTTGATTTCATTTTCTTAAAAATAAAATACTCACAATAACATAGTCTGTCTTTCCTGATTTGCCAGGCAAAGCAGAAATAAAATCATGCTGTCTGTGTATAAGGTAAAAAATTAACTGTTGTGACACTTTTGCATATTTCTCTCTTATTTTCTACATTTTATAAAACTAAAGAATGCTAATTAAAGTTACTATACAGTTGAGGAACTAAAAAAAGGAAGAGATCCTTCAGTATAAATATTTGATCTAAAAGAATGAGAACAAACTATACATGCTAGTATAGCATGTGGCTTAAGTAAGTTTTATATAATGAACAAAAGAAACTGAACTAGTTAGCAATAATTTAGGGTAGCTGTGACACTTTGAAATGTATAAAATATGTATAATAAGCAGAGAGCCATAAAATATTTGAATCTTTTAAAAATAATTTCTTTAGTAATAACTATGATTTATAATGTTGTCTATGATGCAGACACAATCACTATTAACGTACCACAATAAGATGCTTTAAAATCTCAGAGTCATTACCCTCAAAAATCTTAGTTCTATAAATATTCCTGCATCATTCATTTTGTCATACTGTGTAGCACTGAAATAATATAAAGTGACATTTACTATACAAAGCATACCTCTATGTGTGTTATAACATATATGGCCATCATAAAATTCCAAGCACAAATAGAAACATCTCTGTGACATGTACCTATTTATTTCAGAAAAGGCCATTTGGGAGTTTTTAATTTGCCCAGTAACTTATCTAAACTTGTCAGGATTATTACAGGCTGTGTGGAATATGATTATACTGCAGATAATTTGCACAACAAATATTTGCACTCAATCTATTAACAACTTTCCCAACCCTTGAAATAGTCATAAAAGGACATGCCAAGTCACTTCTGTCATGTCCAACTCTTTGTCCGTAGCCCACCAGGCTCCTCTGTCCATGAGATTCTCCAGGCAAGAGAATTGGAGTATGTTGCCATGCCCTTCTCCAGGGGATCTTCCTAATCCAGGGATTGAACCCGTGTCTCGTGTCTCCTGCATTGGCAGGAGGATTCTTTACCACTAGTGCTACCTGGGAGGTCCCTCATGCCACCTGGAAAGCTCATAAAAGGACACTAATCTGTAATTGGGCATCATCTTTTACATACAGAGAGAACAGAGGTGAAATTATTTCTTCTCATCTGTAGGGTGTCTTTCAAGTGTTTTTAGAAAATGAGGTTAAAAATTCACTGTGATGAGAAAAATAACATCAAAATAATCAACATAATAACAAGCTGTTTATTTGAAAATTAATAAAGTAGATAAACCCATGGTGATCTGGGAAGCCCTGGCTCAGTGGTAAGGAATCTGCCTTCCAGTGCAGGAGATGCAGATTCGATCCCAACTCAGGAAGATCCATTGAGGAGGGCATGGCAACTCCCTCCAGCATTCTTGCCTGGAAAATCCTATGGACAGAAAAACCTGGTGGGCTACAGTCCACGGGGTTGCAAAAAGTCAAACACAACTGAGCACACACACACATACATCATGATCTGGAGAAGTAAGAAAAGACAAGTAACATTAGAAATCACAAAGCACACGTAGTAGCTATGGATCCAACGGAGTTTTAAAAAACAACTGAATGACTTTAAAAATGTTATTCCAATAACTTTGCAAAGATAAATGAAATTTATATGTTTCTTAGAAAAAAATGACTTACCTAAAGAGCTTCAAGAAGAGATAGAATCTGAAAATATATACAGCCACTAAAGAAATTGAATTAATAGTTCAAATTCCTCTAATAAAGAAAACACTAGGTCCAGATGTTTTTATGAATAGGCACCAACATACATTCAAGAAAAAGATCATTTCATTGTTTATAAAGTTTTCTAAAACACAGAAAAGAAGGGAACACCCCCTGTGGTAGATTATGGTATTGTTCTTCACTTTTCTTTCTCTAGAATAATACATCCCCACTCTATTCATATGGCCTTTCTTCTGTATAGAGAGGAAGAGAGTTCTGATATCTTTTTCTCTTCTTTTAAGGACATCCATCTTATTGGATTAGGATCCCACCCACATGACCTCATTTAATATTAATTAGTTTCTTAAAGCAACTATCTCCAAACACACTTAACATTGGTTGTTAGGACTTCAACACATGGATTTGGAAGACACAATTCATCCCATAACAGAATATAAATCCATGGGAACTCATCTTCTCTTGGTGGTGGTATGCGTGGCAAATTGTCTCAACTATTTTAGAAAACATTTGACAGCACCCCAAAGATTGAAGTTGTACATTCCCTGTGGTCTAGCAATTCCACTCCTAAGAATAAGAAATCCTTAAGATTGCTCTATTAAGCAAATAAAAGCACAGGACACCTAGTTAAACTCCAGAGATTTGACAAATAAATCTTAGTATATCCCAATTTTGCATGGGGCATACTTACATTCAAAAGTATTCAATTGTTTTCTCCAAAATTCAAGCTGAATTGGATGCCCTGTTTTATATTTGGCAACCCTAGAAACCCATGCATGTGTGCTCCTGGAAGCATGTACAAGATTGCTCCTAGGAATGTTGTTTGCAACACAAAAACAAACAACCTGGAGATAATTCACACATTTATAAATAAATTGTGAGGTATCAGACTCTAAATGTGGATGAGCTCTTTTTACATGTATCCTCTGGGGGGAATATCAGAAGCTCAATACTGAGAGGAAAAAAGCAAGTCACAGAAAAAATGTACATGAAATAATTCCACCTGTGTGCTTAGCAGCTCACTGTGTCCGACTCTCTGTGGCCCCGTGGACCGTAGCCCACCAGGTTCATCTTCCAGGCAAGAATACTGGAGTGAATTGCCATTTCCTTCTCCGGGGGATCTTCCTGACCCAGGGATTGAACCCACATCTCTTGCATCTCCTGTAATGGCAGGTGGATTCTTTACCACTAGCACCACCTAATTCCACATTATGTAACTTCAAAATGATGCAATAAAGAAACAGTATGTTTTCAAATGTAAATGTGGGAAAACAATGTGGCAAAGTAAGAGAAAGAAGAACACAGAATTCAGGGCAGTTATTACTTCTGAGGAGAAAGAATGGAGATGAGGTGGATAATGCATCGTTTCTTAAGCTGATTGCTGAGAATGTGAGTTTAGGGTTTGTTAGTGTAATCCTATCCCCACCACTGCCTGCAAGCTCCCCAAGGGGGCGTAGTCTTGTTCAGTGTATCATCCTGACACAAAGCCCAATGCCCTTTACAGAGTGAATTTGGTGGTCGATTGTTAACTTTCACATATAAACTCAAAATAAGTTACAGTAAATTGATTCTGAAAGGTTTCAGATTAGGTCCTCTGTAACACTCACGTTACAGTGTAACTGCAACCATAAAATTAAAAAAGTCTCCTTTGAAGGACAGCTATGACAAACCCAGACAACATATTAAAAAGCAGAGACAGCAATTTGCCGACAATGGTCTGTGTAGTCAAAGCTATGATTTTTCCAGTAGTCACCTACAGATGTGAGAGTTGGACCATAAAGAAGGCTGAGTACCAAAGAATTGATGCTTTTGAACTGTGGTGCTGGAGAAAGACTCCTGAGAGTCCCTTGGATTGCAAGAAGATCAAGACTCAGTTCAGTTCAGTCGCTCAGTCGTGTCCGACTCTTTGAGACCCCGTGAATCGTAGCACGCCAGTCCTCCCTGTCCATCACCAACTCCCGGAGTTTACTCAAACTCATGCCCATCGAGTCGGTGATGCCATCCAGTCATCTCATCCTCTGTCATCCGCTTCTCCTCCTGCCCCCAAGCCCTCCCAGCATCAGGGTCTTTTCCAGTGAATAAACTCTTCGCATGAGGTGGCCAAAGTACTGGAGTTTCAGCTTCAGCATCAGTCCTTCCAATGAACACCCAGGACTGATCTCCTTTAGGATGGACTGGTTGGATCTCCTTGCAGTCCAAGTGACTCTCAAGAGTCTTCTCCAACACCATAGTTCAAAAGCATCAATTTTTTGGTGTTTAACTTTCTTCACAGTCCAACTCTCACATCCATACATGACCACTGGAAAAACCATAGCCTTGACTAGACGGACCTTTGTTGGCAAAGTAATGTCTCTGGTTTTTAATATGCTATCCAAGTTGGTCATAACTTTCCATCCAAGGAGTAAGAGTCTTTTAATTTCATGGCTGCAGTCACCATCTGCAGTGATTTTGGAGCCCCCAAAAATAAAGTCTGACACTGTTTTCCACTGTCTCCCCATCTATATCCCATGAGGTGATGGAACCAGATGCCATGATCCTAGTTTTCTGAATGTTGAGCTTTAAGCCAGCTTTTTCACTCTCCTCTTTTACTTTCATCAAGAGGCTTTTCAGTTCCTCTTCACTTTCTGCCATAACGGTGGTGTCATCTGCATATCTGAGGTTATTGATATTTCTCCCGGCAATCTTGATTCCAGCTTGTGCTTCCTCCAGCCCAGCATTTCTCATGATGTACTCTGCATATAAGTTAAATAAGCAGGGTGACAATATACAGCCTTGATGTATTCCCTTTCCTATTTGGAACCAGTCTGTTTTTCCATGTCCAGTTCTAACTGTTGCTTCCTGACCTGCATACAGGTTTCTCAAGAGGCAGGTTAGGTGGTCTGGTATTCCTGTCTCTTTCAGAATTTTCCACAGTTTGTTGTGATCCACACAGTTGAAGGATTTGGTGTAGTCAATAAAGCAGAAATAGATATATTTCTGGAACTCTCTTGCTTTTTCGATGATCCAGTGGATATTGGCAATTTGATTTCTGGTTCCTCTGCCTTTTCTAAAACCAGCTTGAACATCTGGAAGTTCTCAGTTCGTGTATTGCTGAAGCCTGGCTTGGAGAATTTTGAGCATTACTTTACTAGCGTGTGAGATGAGTGCAATTGTGTGGTAGTTTGAGCATTCTTTGGGATTGCCTTTCTTAGGGATTGGAGTGAAAACTGACATTTTACAGTCCTGTGGCCACTGCTGAGTTTTCCAAATTTGCTGGCATATTGAGTGCGGAGATCATCAATCCTAACTGGGAATCCACCCTGAATATTCATTGGAAGGACTGTTACTGAAGCTGAAGCTCCAATACTTTGGCCACCTGGTGTTAAGAGCCAACTCATTCAAAAAGACCCTGATGATGGGAAAGATTGAAGGCAAAAGGAGAAGTGGGTAGCAGAGGATGAGATGGTTAGATACCATCACCGACTCAGTGGACATGAATTTGAACAAACTCTGGGAGATAGTGGAGGACAGGGGAGCTGATGTGCTGCAGTCCATGGGGCCGCAAAGAGTCGCACACAACTTAGCAACTAAACCACAGCATCTGTAACAAGTCATTCACTAATTAGGCACTTTTTCTTACTATGAACCCTTGAGTGATAATGGCAGTTTTGAAAACTTTCTCAGATGTGTATAAGTAAACAGTGGAATTATATGGTGCTGGCTTGTTTAATCTTTTCTAGGATCATACCAATCCCATCAGTGCATGAAGGATTTTCTCCATGGTAACGTTTCCTTGAATGCAAAAGATTTGTGAACTTTGAAAACACTCACTCAGGGATGCTATTCCTGCCAAATCCAAATCTTGATGAATTAGGACCTTGAACCAAAAGGAAATTGGTTATACCTCATGTTCTGTGTGTTGGAAAGAAGACACAAACTGTGGCCTGTGGATCTCTGTGCTTTAATTATTGCTGTAAAAGACTGGTACACAATATCTTCTCTAAGGAAGAAATCAAATATGACAAACATGTTATTTTTGTATATCAGAAGAAGGAAAGAGCCAATTGACTCTTGTCTCTTCACTCTGCTCAAGGATACTATGCCTCCAACTTGCAGGAGAGCTTACAATTTATAAGGGTAAATGTTAGATACACCTGTAAGACTAATTGAAACCTTTGGGATTACTGAGACATGCAAACACTGATATGAGTACAGATAAACAGAGATGGAGTGCTCATAGTAAGCTATTGCTACAGCTTCAATGCCATGGATTAAAAATAGAGAGAACATCATTTGAGGTATTGTAGTCTATCCAGTAATAAAGGTAATTACAAAATACTGATAGACTTAAATATATGATTTTAGACACATTAATTTAGCAAATATTTATTGAGTGCCTACTCTGTGTTGGGCAGTGTTCTAGACTCTATACAGTGATCAAAACAAAGTTCTCAGTCCTTGTGGAATTTATATCTAAGGAGGGAGGCAAGACAGGTAATTCAGTTCCATTCAGTCGCTCAGTTGTATCTGACTCTTTGTGACCCCATGAACTGAGCATGCCAGGCCTCCCTGTCCTTCACCAGCTCCCAGAGCTTGCTCAAGCTCATGTCTATTGAGTCGGTGATGCCATCCATCTCATCCTCTGTCATTCCCTTCTCCTCCAGCCTTCAATCTTTCTCACATCAGTGACTTTTCAGATGAGTCAGTTCTTCACATCAAGTGGCCAAAGTATTGGAGATTCAGCTTCAGCATCAGTTCTTCCAGTGAATATTCAAGACTGATTTTCTTTAGGATGGACTGGTTGAATCTCCTTGCTGTCCAAGGGACTCTCAAGAGTCTTCTCCAACACCACAGTTCAAAAGCATCAATTCTTCAGCGCTCAGCTTTCTTTATAGTCCAACTCTCACATCCATACATGACTACTAGAAAAACCATACCTTTGACTAGATGGACCTTTGTTGGCAAAGTAATGTCTCTGTTTTTTAATATGCTGTCTAGGTTAATAAACAGTGAAAATAAGAAATGAGGGTAGCCAATATAGTATAAATTAAGGTGATGATATTGTAGCAAAAAAAAAAGAGAAGAGGAGGAGAGTGGGATAATGGTCTAATGTTTTGGATAAATTAGTCAGGTTGAGTAAGTGTCATAGAAAATAAGAGTTAAGCAAAGAATGGTTGGAGGTGAGGGAGTTAGCTATGCAGATGTCTGAAAAAGCATTCTGAGCAGACTGATGGCCCATGTATGTTTATTTTTCAGGGAACAGGAAGGAGGCCAGAATGACCAACATGGTAATTAGTTAATGCAATAAAATCTTAATGGCTTATCAGAACAGAAATCTAATATTTTGTTCACATAAATCTGCTTCATTTAGGAGCCCAGGCTGATGGCGGCTGTGTTATCTTCAACAAGTGACTTTCAAGGTAACCTTGGACATTGATATCCAGCAGGTGGTAGAAAAGAATATGAAGAATTATAAAAAGGGTTTTATGGGCCAGGGTTAGGGTGACTGACTCCCCATTTGCCTGTGAATGATGGTTTTCCCAGGATATGGAACAGGAATGGCTGGTAACTGTTGACCAGACCTAGAAACGCCTTGTGGTGGGTACATGTCTTGGCCAGAAGTCAGTTACACATTATGCAGGTAGACATGAGGTCCCATCACTCTCATCCCACCAATACCTCTCCCCCCAGAAGAATGAGTCCCAAAAGCAATAACTATAATGTATGCCTTTAAAAGTTTTTTTAATTGAAGTATAATTGACTTACAATATTACATCATCTTCAGATGTACGACATAGTAATTTGATATTTTTAAACATTACAAGATGATCACCATGATAAGTCTAGTTACCGTCACCATACACAATTATTACAGTGTCATTGACTATATTTCCTATGCTGTACATTGCATCCCCAGTGACTCATTTATTTTATATAATGTGTGTCTTTGCAGGGAGTGGAAAAGCAGTGATTGAAAAGAAAAGGATACTCTAATAACCACGTCAAAGACCTCTACCTGCTATAGACTCCCCAATATCTTCTCCCTTTTCCCTTTTATATCATAATTTCCTATTATGGAACATTTGAAAGAGTACTTTAAGTCAGTGTAAATATTGCTTTCTTATCATTGACTAAACTATAATTTCTTAATTTAAGTTCATGCCTTTGTGAATTTTTTCAATAGCGAGATCTAAATGTTGGAAAACCCTGCCATCTGTTAACATCCTCTACCGGTTTGAAAACAAAGTGAAGTAAGCCCTGTGAATATGTTTAAGTCAAGTTCCATAATAGAAGATTGAGTAGACATTAATTATCTCTCATAATCATGAGATACTAAAGATATCAACCGGTAAGTATGGTACATTGTTCGTTTCCTTAATAACATGTTAAAAATGAGATGCTATAGAAAAAAACCATACTGATGGCAGTGTTAAATTCCAGCAGATAGAAAAAAAAATTTTTAAACAAAGGAGGCTAGGACAAAGCAGGCAGAAAAACCCAATGTAAGCAATAAAGAAAGTACTATGTGATTTTGAGATTAGGGACAGACCGAATTCCTAGCAGGTCTCCCTAAAAGATGGGTAAAAATAATTAGTGAGGTCCGATTATACTTCCCATCAGATAAGTTTATGTTTTAGATCTGCTCTCTAAAAAAAAAAGAAAGCTAAATTAGCAAATTTTTACCACTGGATAAAGCACTATGCATTTATATACAGAGAGCAATCCATATTCATTGCTCAAATATTTTTTCTTCATAAGAACATGGAGGTTCACCTCTTGAAAACTCCAACATTAATGACTATTTCTAGTATGTGTCTGGAATTGCTAAAACTTCCTTCTGAGGCCTGAACCAAATATTTAATTAATTTCATATATTGGCAGCTTTGCAAGGATATAATTAGTGTATTCTGATTTCATTCATAAATTAAGAGGAGAATGACTTTCCTAACCTGATTAGTGGGCTCTGGCCTTGGTTTCAGGGTGGAAAGTACATCTAATAAATATAAGAGTATATGTCCTTTTACTAGTATATCATCACTAGTGAATAAAGGAATTAGGCTATATTCGTGATGCTTATAACATTAATGAACTTCATATAAAACAAAATTTATTGGTGGCCGCTAGTAAGCAGGCACAAATTTTAAACAGGAATTAAAAAGAGCAACCTCAATTTTCCCTATTTCTGACTTGAATGCTATGAAAATGAGCATCCCTAGTGATGCATATCACTTATTTATTTTTAAAAGATTTATTTATTTGTTTATTTATTTTATTTTTGGTTATGCTGACTCTCTGTTGCTGCCAGTGGGCTTTCTCTAGTTGCAGTGAGTGAGGTTCACAGGCTTCTCACTGCAGTGGCTTCTCTTGATGCAGAGCACGGGCTCTGGGTGTGTGGACTTCAGTGGCGCACAAGCTTAACTGCCCCATGGCACGTGGCATCCTCTGGGAGCAGGGGTCAAACCCATGTGCCCTGCATTGGCAGGCACATTCTTAACCACTCGACCACCAGGGAAGCCTAGATACCATTTAACTGATAAAAACTAAAGAAAGGATTTGCATTGCATTTCCTATCAATTCTCAACTTGATACAAGACCCTCACAGCTGGGGCCATGGACTCCACCTTTGGAAGCACTGGTCTTACGACAGAGTAACATCTTTAGACTGCTGACTATAGGGCCTTTGAAGTCTCATTCACAGAAGAAATGATGATGTTTGAAGCTTTCTGCTCCTATCCACTCTTGTTTTTTGTCTTCTGTGACTATATTTTAATTTTTCACTTTTTAAAATTCTACCTTATTTTTTTTAATTGAAGTATAATTGCTCTTTAGTGTTGCATCAGTTTCTGCTGTATAACCAAATGAATCAGCCACTTGTATACAGATATCCTCTCCCTCTTGGACCTCGCGCCCACCTTACGCCAGTCCCACCCCTCTCGGTCTTCACAGAGCACCGAGCTGAGCTGCCTGTACCATATATAGCAGCTTCCCACTAGCTAGCTATTTTACACCTGGCGTTGTATATATGTCAACCCCATTCTTCTAATTCACCCCACCTCCCCGTCCCTCTCATGGCCACATGTCCATTCTCTATATCTCCATCTCTATTCTTGCCCTGAAAATAGGTACCATTTTTTTTTTAGATTCTGCATATGTGTGTTATCTTTGGCCCTTTGCATTTGCACACTGCTGAGAGGAAGACAGGACCCTCCTTCTATAATATTTTGGGAAAGGAAGTCTCTTTTTCTATCTTTAGTAAGCTGTGCTTGGGCTGAAACCCCAAGTGCTCCTCTAACGCCTGAGTTGCATTCACTGAACTTCTTTTAATGACACTGTTCTGGTTTCAAGAAGTCTCAAGTTCAGGATCAGTCTTGGGAGATTGATCAAGACTAGCAAGCTGTGGAATCATGATGTCACTGACAGTATTTTCTCCCTGTCCTTGTCGTTTAGTGTAATCATCCCTACCATTCTGGTCTCAAAGCCCATTTCCAATTTGTTCTAAGTGAGGCTCTCAGGCAGAGTAAGGAATTATGATTTTAGAATATAAATGTATAAAGGATTCTATTTTAACAACTTTGGTTATCATGTGGAGTAATAACAGTAGTATGTGCCAAACTTACCATTACTAAAATCTTTGCTGTCTCATTTAAGTTCTCACAAGTAATATCATGGGGTAGAAATGATAATCCTTTGTATTTTACAAATACAGAGTTTTAGCAATTTTTTAAAACAGTACTGAAGTTGAATCTATTTGCATTATATGGGGGAGAGAGGATTCTCATTTAAAAGTCTTATCTTTATGAATTATATTGATTACCACTTCAATTCTCTTCTCTATTTTGATATTCTGAGCTACATCTCCATTTCAAAGGCAAAGTATACTAGGATTAAACAAAGAGCCCTCCATATCCATATGTTCAACATCCTTGGATTCAACCAATTATAAATCAAAAATATTTTAACAATTTTAATTTTAATTTGCCATGTACCAGCAACTATTTATGTAACATTTACATTATATTTACAACTATTTATATAACATTTACCCTGTATTAAGTATTATAAGCAATCTAGAGATGCCTTAAAGCAGGGGTCCCCTGCCTCCCAAGATCTAATGCCTGATGAACTGAGGTGGAGCTGATGTAAAAATAATAGGAATAAAGTACACAATAAATGTAATTAGCTTGCGTGCATACTGCATCGCTTCAGTCATGTCTGATTCTGTGTGACACTATGGACTGTAGCCCACCAGACTCCTCTGTCCATGGGATTTTTCAGGTAAAAATACTGGAGTGGGTTGCCATGCCCTTCTCCAGGGGATCTTCCCAACTCAGGGATCAAACTCATGTCTCTTACGTTTCCTGCATTGGCAGGCTAGTTCTTTACCTCTAGTGCCACTTGGGAAGCTTAATGGGCTGAATTATCCCAAATCATCCCCCCCACCCCCCAGCTTATGGAAGAATCGTTTTCCACAAAACTAATCCCTGGTGCCGAAAAGGTTGAGGACCACTGTGTTAAAGTATACAGAAAGATGTGTGTAGGATCTATGCAAATATTTTACCATTTTATATAAAGTACTTGAGTACCTATGGATTTGGGTATCCATGGTGGGGGCGTGGTTGCTGGAACCAGTCCGCAGTAGATACTGAGGGACAAAGGTGTATGAACTGTGCGCAGATTGGATCCTGCAACAGAAAAAGAATATTAGTGGGAAAGCTGGTGAAATCAAGGTAAAGTCTGGAGTGAAGTTAGAAACATGTACCGACATTGGTTTCTCAGTTTTGACAATTCCACCATGGTCATGTAAAATCTACCATTAGGGGAAACTAAGTGAAGAGTGGAAGGAAACTGTCTCTATGACCTTTGCAATTTTTCTATAGAAGTATTCCAAAATAAATTTATTATAAAATAGCAGGATGGAGAGTTGAGACGTTCTTCTCTGTCCAGTACACTTTGCTCTTTAGCAACAGTGATAAGGTCTTGAATTGCTGATACCCAGAGAGGGGCCCACTTCAAATCAATGTTTTTAGAATTGCTACCGTATTCAGAAAATGCTACGCCTTATCCTTCTATTTTAATGCATAGGTTTTATTTGTTTGTTTATTTTGTTTTTGTTTGCTTTAACAAGGCTTTCAAGTAGGGGGACAAAGAGTAATGGAAAAGGAACTCCTCCCCATTCTTTAACATTCTGAATTCTTAATGATTGTACATTAGTAAATCCTAGTATTTAGTGGCTGTCAGTGGAGAGAAATATTTGAAAGCTTCTCCTTCTCCATAGGGTTCTCACAGAAAGGGTACTAGAGTGGTTTACCATTCCCTCCTCTAGTGTTTTGTCAAAACAAAACAGCAAACAGCTGACTCACTGGGAAAGACCCTGATGCTGGGAAAGATTGAGGGCAGAAGGAGAAGGGGGCGGCAGAGGATGACATGGTTGGATAGCATCACTGACTTAATGGACATGAGCTTGGTCAAAGTCTGGAAGGTAGTGGAGGGCAGGGAAGCCTGACGTGCTGCAGTCAATGGGGTTACAAGAGTTGGACACAACTTAGTGACTGAACAACAACATCCTTCTCCATGAAGCTCCCAAGGAACACACTTGCAATTGTTATGGTAGCAAGTGAGAGGCTCCTGCTCATCACTGCCATTCAGAGCTCTCTGAGAAGCTGTGACTGAGTCTCATGGTCCAGGGAAAGTCTCTTCCCCTTTCCAAGGCCAAGCTCACATCGTAGCCCAAGTGCAGGAAACTGAAGTAGTGAGACCACTCAAGTGTGTGATGTTAGTGTATTTATATTTGTAACTGAAGATTCCCAAGTTTATCAATGAGTTCAGGTCAAACAAATCCTCATTTCAGATGGTGGGTGGGCACCTTGTAGGATCTGGTGAGATTTCCCCAGCATCTTGCTTATGCAGAACCTTCTGATCTAAGTCTCCTGGGGACCGTCAGGTGCTGAGCATCCTGAGAAAGTTGACTCTCTAACAACTTTGTGCGTGTGTGTTAGTGGCTCAGTCATTTCTGTCTCTTTGCAACCCCATGGACTGTAGCCCACCAGGCTCCTCTGTCCATGGAATTCTCTGGGCAAGAATACTGGAGTGATATGCCATTCCCTTCTCCAGGGGATCTTCCTGACGTTGGGATCAAACCCAGATCTCCCACACTGCAGACAAATTCTTTACCGTGAGCCACGAGGGAAGCCCCCAGCCACTTTAGAGCAGGTTTAAAGAAAGAATATTGGAACCTGATAAATGTTTTCCCTTTGCCTATGCCTAATCTAAATGCCATGTTTCTACCTAATTCCTCTATGTCAAGGTGTTGGCTCATATGCTGACATACTGACATTTACTGCCTTTATCAATTAGCAATTAAGCAGCATTTGCAAAGCAGCCAATTAAAGACTACATATTGTCAAAGTGCCTAAAAGCCAGAAACCCAGCAGGCAGGAGAGTCATGGCAAGCGATGCCCCTCTGAGTGATTATTCTTGTTCAAATCCTCCAAGTATTAAGACTTGTCAAGCTCTCTTGAAAATACTTATTCCTGGGTTGTTACTGGTGGGGTTAATGCAATTGAGTTCATGAGGAACTTTTTTAAGAAGCAAAAACATTTAGCATATACATCAACATGTCAGTTTCAAACAATACTGAGAAATTTTCTTTCCCATAATTAAAAAAAGACCTAAATAGACCCTTACAATAATCCAGATGAATTAGATACTTAAAAATAGATATATTCTACCATTCTAAGATACAGTCTATTTACAAAAAATCCACGAGTTTGATTGAATATATTGAGGTCAATTAAAGTTACATTGTCCCTCTTTTTTATTTATAAATGCCTATGTAGATGGGGAAACAGTAGAAGCAGTGTCAGACTTTATTTTGGGGGCTCCAAAATCATTGCAGATGGTGACTGCCGCCATGAAATTAAAAGACTCTTACTCCTTGGATGGAAAATTATGACCAACCTAGATAGCATATTAAAAAGCAGAGACATTACTTTGCCAACAAAGGTCTGTCCAGTCAAGGCTATGGTTTTTCCAGTGGTCATGTATGGATGTGAGAGTTGGACTGTGAAGAAGGCTGAGTGCCAAAAAATTGATGCTTTTGAACTATGGTGTTGGAGAAGACTCTTGAGAGTCCCTTGGACTGCAAGGAGATCCAACCAGTCCATCCTAAAGGAGATCAGTCCTGGGTGTTTTTTAGAAGGAGTGATGCTGAAGCTGAAACTCCAATACTTTGCCCATCTCATGCAAAGAGTTTATTCATTAGAAAAGACCCTGATGCTGGGAGGGCTTGGGGGTAGGAGGAGAAGGGGACGACAGCAGATGAGATGGCTGGATGGCATCACCAACTCGATGGGCATGAGTTTGAGTAAACTCCGGGAGTTGGTGATGGACAGGGAGGCCTGGCGTGCTGTGATTCATGGGGTCACAAAGAGTCAGACACGACTGAGTGACTGAACTAACTACTAACTAAAGTTAAAAAAAAAAAATAAAGAAAAATCAATGTGTTGTAGGTTTATACGTAACCTAATCCTTAGTCTCATGTTAGAGGTATAAGAATGGATGTTTTACTTGGCTTCAAAATGTCTTATAAGAACAATAATGCTTAACTGATCAAGTCCTTACTCAAATGCTTGTGTTTTTCATCATGATATCATATGCTTCTAAATTAATAATAATTTTCATTGTAGAAAAATAGAGCAAATTTATATTAGTCTTAGAAACTGTTAATAGCACTGTAAATTTATGAGATGATTTTAATAGAATGAAATAATAGAAGAATATAGTTATTTTAATTGTAATATTACTAACTGTAGAGTGAGAAAGGGAGGTTCCATTGGGGTTAACTATGTTATTATAACTTGTTACTCACAATTTCTTTTTGATCATTTCTTTAGTCTCTGAGGTGAAATGAGTTACTAATTAAATTGGCAAGCTCACATATTGTGTATGTGTAGAAATGTAATCACATTTTGTCTTAGAAGTAAATTAAATTGTTTGGAATCACTGTAAAAACAACAACAACAACAACAAAGTTACATTCCCCATCTGTTATTTAATAGGTTTTAGTAGTATGGTGGCTCATCGTAAAGAATCCATCTGCCAATGTAGGAGATGCAGGAGACGAGGGTTCGATCCCTGGGTTAAGAAGATCCCCTGGAAGAAATGGCAATCCACTTCAAAGTTCTTGCCTGGAAAAGCTAGTCCATACGGTTGAAAAGAGTCATACATGACTGAGTGACTGACCACCCAGGCAATAGTATTAAACAGTAGTGTGACCTGGGTAATCACTTGAATTTCAGTTTTCCTATTTATAAAATTTGAATGGTGACAGACATGTGGCTCACTGGATAGTTTTTCCAATTTGATACAAGGCTGGATGTTAGGAGATGCTGACTTTTCCTCCTTGCCTGCTTCCTTACTTTTCTTCCCCATTCTTTCTGCCAGTTCCCACAAGTGTTGACTGCTCTGACTACGGTGCAGGTGTGAGGAAAGGAATAAATTAGAAGTAAATAAATGTCTATTGGATTTATTTTTTCCAAAAGCATAAGCTCATAGAGAGTTTTAGGTTTTTACAAAGAGAAGAAGAAAGGAATGTCTGATAAAGAAAGCATCTGGAAAAACTTAGAGGAAGAAGGATTTCTCTAGGATCACACAGATCCCCTGTGATTGTGAGAGGGACAGAGAGAGGTCTGTGGATTTTGAAAGCAGGCAGTGTTCATGCTGCTTCTTGGTAGCGCCCCCTGAGACAGCAAAACTCCAGAGAAGAAAGACTACTTGATAGTTTCAGGCTGATGAGACCCCAGGACACCTCGAAACAGTTCCTTGTGACCCAAAAGTAGCTGCAAAGCAGCTGGGTGTGTCCCGAACTGTGAAATCATGTGGATGGGAAGGATGCACATTTCAGTGGGAATCTGTGAAAATATATGATCAATGAGCAAGGTGTCCCTCATTCTGTGTCCTTTGTTCTTTAACCTCAGAACAGTTTCACAGTTCTAGGCTTGGTAGGAGAGAAAGTCTGAGAATGACTGACATTAAGTTTCCTGCCAGCCGGAGGGATGGGCATTAAAATAAAATTTAAGTTGATTTGTTTAAAGATATGAACTATTTCCTGCATACTTGAATACATGGAGTGAAATTTATACCCAGTCACATGTAAAATATTCAGTATGACCTCAGGTACGTGGATGATGCTCAGTTAACAGTACCTGTCATTATTTATCAACTTAAATTGACAACTATAAAAAGGATAATGTAAAAAAATCTAATATTCTTGTATCTTTATACCCTCCAATATGAGACCGTAGAGGAGAAGGAAATGGCAACCCACTCCAATATTCTTGCCCTAAGTATCCCGTGGAGAGAGGAGCCTGGTGGGCTGCTGTCCATAGGATCACACAGAGTCGGCACGACTGAAGTGACTTAGCATGCATGCATGCATTGGAGAAGGAAATGGCAACCCACTCCAGTGTTCTTGCCTGGAGAATCCCAGGGACAGGGAAACCTGGTGGGTTGCCATCTATGGGGTCGCACAGAGTCGGACACGACTGAAGTGACTTAGCAGCAGCAGCAGCAGCAGCATGAGACCATAATCCATAAGAGATGAGTTTTCATATACTGATAGTATTTTCTCTGAACCTGAACTTGGAATTCATTTCCCATTACAGTACTTAACTAATGACCAAAATGGTTGAGATAGCTTTAAAGCACCAAAGGAGGGGAGGAAAGGGGTCAGTGGCCAAATAAGACTGTGCGGTCTGGAGACTTCCCTGATTGTGCAGTGGCTAAAACTCTGTGCTTCCAATGCAGGGGGCTGGGACTCCATCTCTGGTTAGGGATGTAGATCCCACATGCCTCAGCTAAGAGTTCACAGGCTGCAACTAAAGATCTCCCATGTCACAACAAAAGTGTAAGATCCCTTGTGCCTCAATTATAACCCAGTGCAGCCAAATAGATAGATAAATATATTTTAATTTTTTAAAAAAAGACTGTGCAGGCTGGAATCAGAATTTTACCCTTATTTAACTGGAGAAGGATGGACCCTTACTCCCTGATACTACATAGACATCCAAGGACTTTGGGACTGTTTTTGTTTTGCTTTTGGTGTTTAATTTAGCTTTGAGTGCTGGAAATCTCAGAGTACACCAGTTGCCTACCTCCAGAAGCAGCAGGTGCTGTCAACTCACTGGATCATTTGCATGGTTTGTAGATGTTGGGGTCACCAAGAAAGACACGACTCACACAGGCACTGGATGGAACAATGCTTGACTCATACAGAGAAGAGACAGAGCAGGATCAGCTTCAGTGGTGTCAGTCCCCCATAGCCAGGGGGTCTCACCCTGCAGCTGACACAGGGAGATGGCTTATGCTGCAGCCAAAGGACCTTACTCTTCTTCTGCGGGAAACAGAGACAGCAGGGGGTTGACCAGATGCGCTCTGATGCACTTGCTTAGATAGAACCAAGAAATATACATCAAGCCTGGAATGGGGGAAAACATTTCCAAGCAAAGAGATATGCCCAGAACAAGACATAAGAGTTCTTTATCTCTTTGTAAGGACAAATTCTAGGCCAGGACACATTCTTCTGTGACCATGCAGAGGTCAAAAGTTTATGTGCACATAACTACCTCTTCCAACATCTTGTTTCCAACAATGGCTAGTTTCTTTTTAACCCATTTTCAAGTAGTTTCTTGCCTGGTGCTATTTTTTTGCCTTCTCAATATTTAGATTGAGAAGATTCTCAAGTTACAAAAATAACTTGGAGTTTGTATCCAGGCAGAGAAGAAATTATGGTTTTTCTATTTGAATTCTTCCAACATTTATCTGGTTCTATTAATCTGGGCTAGGGACTCTCCCATGGGTGCTGAGCAAAGAAAATTTGAGCAAAAGGTAGAGGAGATAGAGGTTGTCTTTGGGTTTCTCCAGAGTTTATTGCAATGTCCGGTCCTAACCTCCAGGGACTCAGGGTCCTCAGGGTATCTTCAGTTGTTTTGGGTCCCATTAACACAGAGCTTCAGGCTTCCTAGGTGGCTCAGTGATAAAAAAAAAAAAAAAAAAAAAACCCACCTGTCCCTGCAGGAGATGCAGGTTTGATCCCTGAGTTGGGAAGATACCCTGGAGTAGGAAATGGGGATCCACTCCAACATTCTTGCCTGGAAAATTCCATGGACAGAGAAGGCTGGCAGACTACTGTCCATGGGGTTGTAAAGAGTCAGACAGTCACGAAGAGGTGGACATGACTGAGTGAGCACACACAACACAGAGCTTCATTGTAGACCCATGGTGACCATGCATCTTGCTTCCCTGAGACAGCCTTCATCTGCCTGTCTTACTCACCTCCCAAATGTCAATGTCTCTTTTGTTCTTCAAAATGGCAATGAGCTAATTTGCTTAGCTGCTCATAATAAACACTCGTATTGCAGATTATAGACATATTGCCTTTATGACAACAGATGAATGTGCCCCACCGTTAGGCTGTCTCAGTGAGAGGAGGTGCATTACTGTTCTTTAATGCCCCAGAATCCAGGGTTCCATATGTCCTGCTAAGAGTGCTACATTGAGAATACTAGAACCTCCAATCTAAAACTGTAACTCTGATAAGAAAACCTCAGTAATGCAGAATGGGGATGGAACTGATGGACAAGTCAGAAGGTCAGTTAAGGTGGAGCCTCCTGGAAAAGCCAAGGAACTGCTCTCACCATCCTTGCTTGACCAAGAAGTTTCAGCCCAAACCTAGGAAAGTAAAAGTCAAACTTTTTACCTTTAAGTCATAGAAATGACGGGAGGAATGGCTTTCTCTTGATTTCTCTCAATCTATCAAGATCTTAACTTTTTGAGGTCACTCTGTTAGGCAGAGTTGAGTGAAACCAACAAGGACACTGACAACTATTAAAGGTTTTCTCAGTGCCACATGGTGTGATCTTGGCCAATTGACTTAAGTCTCTGGATATACTTTCTCACCTGTAGAACTGTAAGTGAACATGACAAATGATGTCTTTGGATTATTTCTAAAATAGTTTTGAACTCGCAGACGGGCTGAGGGAGTCTGAGATCCACAGATGTCCCTGACTACACTGAGAACTGCTGACTTAAACCATGAGATTGTGGAAAGGATTAAATGAGGTAATATACTATAAGGATTTGGCACCATGCCTAGTGAATGATAAAATCCTAAAAATGTTAGCTATTGTTCAATTTAGTTACTGGGAGTCACAAAACCACTCAACACTGAGGAGGAATTCTACCCTAGTGATACTGGACATGGTTATATTGTAGCTTAGAAGCTGTCAGATCAGCGAATTTTCTACAGTGTTTTCTGCCTAAAGTGGTTTTCAAAATATGCAGATGTTGGATTTCCAAGACTATCATTTTGTTTTTTTTAATATTACTTATACTTTTATATTGTATCTTATAGAATAAAATTTATTTTTAATCTTAAACACAATTTTTATCTCATGGTGGGAAATTTAGAAATTAGAAATACGAAGAATAATACCACATTCAATCTCTCAGCTATTGAAAGAAGCCACAGTGAACATTTTGATGGATTTTCAGCTGATCTTTTGTTTTTGTCCAAGCATATGTAGTTTAGAGCGGTTTATGACATACAAATTAATTGTTTCTGTGGTTATTTCTGTCTGAATTAGTAAGCTTTTAAAGCTAAAAATTTGGTTGGTTTTTACCACAGTCTCAATAATTATTCCAACTTCCGATTTCACAACTTGTCAGGATGTCTGGTGTTTATGTCTTAATTCAGTAGAAAGCTGGAGAACCTTTCTCTCAGCCCCTCACTTTCATGGATTCATTGCATAAATAGCAACCAGCAAGTGAAAGGTAATGTATTAATAGCTGCCTCCAATGAAACATGATGTATAGGACAGGTTATCAATAATAATAATAATAATAAATTAATTATAGACCTTTTTTTGGCTATACTAGGAACCACATAGGATCTTAGTTTCCCAATCAGGGAGCGAACCTATGACCCCTGCAGTGGAATCACAGAGTCCTAACCACTGGACTTCCAGGGAATTCCTAATTATAAACATTCTTGATTAAAAATTTTTGTTTAAACTTCTATATATTTAACAATATTCTCCTAAATATTTTAACAGAATATCTTATTTTTAAAACTTTTTTATTTATTTGCTTTTCTAGAAAGCTACTTATTGTTATTGCTATTTTACTAAAGATTTCTTAAACAATGATTTATTGTGTCCACTGTGTGCTAAGTAAGGTGCTAGATCCTCGAAATACAGTGATAAAGAAGGGAACCATGGTACCTTTAGGGAGTTTACAGCCCAGTGGGGGAGACAAAAACCAAACAAGTAAACATAGAAGCAAACAAAATGCAAATTGCATTGTTTCCAAGGGAAAAAAAAAATAAAGATAAATACAAGGGTCACACAGAGAAAACTACCTTAGGTAGATGGGTTAGGTGTAGCCTGTCTATAGGGATAACATTAAATTAAGAACAAAGTAATCAGTGGTATTTTGTCCAGTAAAAACTGGGAAAAGACCCTTCCAAGGGGAGGACAGAAATTTGCCTAAAGAAGCTGAGTAATGAGAAGCCAGGTACCCTGGGCCAAACCAGAGAGGGCCGTGCACTGGAAAGATGAGTGAGTTGGGCCTGATGGAACTTGGGTCTGGGCTGGACCAGTTAGCAATCAGATCACTGTAGGGCTTTTCAGGCTGATGGTTTTAGGGAAGAGAGGGATAGAATTTGCTATTTTGGCAAACATTCTTGCGTAGAGTTTTGCACTGGAGCTTTGACCTAGCCCAGACAGGGTGAAGCCAGCAGATATGGAAAGTGACTGAAGCCACTCTGTGCTTTGCAGACAGGTGGACGAGCCTTCGCAATGGATCGGCGATGGCTGTATGCAGTTGTGAAAGAGACAAGAACAGGGCTTAAGTTTCCATTTTAAGTAACTGATGGAGGCTCCATTTATAGGATGGGAAACAGGAAAGGAGGAAGATGATTGCAGGAAAGGTTGAGAGGTCCATTTTTGGATATACTGTTCTCACACTCCTGATTCAAGCCCATTCCAGCTTCACACAGAGGCGGCCCTACACAGGGTCCACACTCCCATTGCGGTGGATGGAAAACGTGTTGCCAGGTAGTTGAATGCTGAATAAATCTGTGGTACAGCATTAATGGCTGGTGGCCAGTAAAATGTTAGGAGACATTTACTGTATTAGGATTCTTTCTCTTTTGAGTGGCAGAAAACCAATTTAAACTCACTTAATCAATAAGGGGAATTTATTGCCTCATGTATCTGAAAAGTTCAGAGTGCCCCGGGCACAGCTGGTGTGGTTCTCACCAGATTCTCTTTGCCTCCCTGTTTCTCCCTCTGTCTCTATCTATCGTGGCCTCTTCCCATCTTTCTTTTGTGTTGCTTTATTCTCAGGCTCTCTCCTTCTGATGGAAAAGATGACCTCTAACTTCAGGTTCACACAGCCCTAATAGTTCATAATCTCAAAGGAAGCGGAAGAACCTCTGCCCTGGGAGGGCTCACATGTCATGTGATCCTGATTTCTAACTACCTCAGGAATGGAGTTACCTGGACAGCCTGGACCACGTGATCCCTCCTGGGCAGGGCAGAGTTGCCTCCTTTACAATCACAACAAAAAGGCTCTGCAAAGAAGAAAGTAATTGTGTTCCCAGAGAAAGAAATTCTGGGCAGGCTAAAAACTGGTCAAAAAACAATGATTGCTTCCGAATTGTTATTTGCTGGTCTTCTCTTTGGCAGAATTTGCGCTGCCAGGCCGGTTGTCTATTAAAGCTGTGTATCTGTGAGTGCTCAGTTGTGTCCAACACTTTGCGACCCCATGGACTGTAGCCTGCCAGACTCCTCTGTCCAGGGAATTCTCCAGGCAAGAACACTGGAGTGGGTTGCCATTTCCTACTCCAGGGGATCTTCCTGACCCAGGGATGAAACCCACATCTCTTATGTTTCCTGCATTGGCAGGCAGATCCTTTACCGCTAGTGTCACCGGGGAAGATAGATCATGACAAATCCTCGATGTCTGTACATACAAAAATGCTTACATTCCTATTTATAAGAGTAGAAGACATAAATCCACTCTATCCAGAGATGATACCAAGTAGTCAAGCTATAAATTAAAAAGAGTGGTAGAAAAGGAACTCTAAACAAAATAATAGTCTCAGGATGTAGGGAGTGGGTTGAAAGTATAGATGAGATAAAAAGGTAGAAAGTTGATCATTGTTGGAACTGGTTGGGTAATAAGTGCATGAGGGTTTATTATACTCTCCCACTATGTCTGCATATGCTTGAATTCTTCCTTCATAAGAGGTAAATATTTTTAAATGGTGGAGACTGTCAGTGAGTGATGGCACAATGCATCATTTTTTAAATGACAACTGAAAATTATTGTTTTATGTTTCAAGATGTCATTCTTCTCAGACTCCTGAAATAGCATTATACTGTGTGCTTGGTATGGAAATCAGATGAGAATCTGTATTAAATCCATCCATCATACATCATAATTAACCAATTACCTGAGTCAAAGGATAAGGTTAAAAAATGCAAATAATATTATAATATTCTCAGCAAATTTCTCTAAAAGACAATAATATATGTTAGTTGTCACAATGGAAATGCCACACATTAGGCCTGTCTGCTTCTTGGCTACAATTTTGACCTACGATTCCAGGATTACAGTTTATTAGAAAGGAGACAAAAATTCAAGTGGAATGCATTACACTATTGAGTTTAATACATAGAGAACACCAGATATTTCCTTTTTTTTTTTTAAAAAAAAAAGGATAGATTATACTTTGGAGTTCCACCCATAAGGTAAAAGAGAGGAAAACAAGAGCCAGATTAGCAATTACTCGTCTCTAGAAATTCCTGTGTGGTTCTGGAGATGAACTTTCCAATGCTCTTTATTTCACTTAAGCTTTTTATCCCACTCCAACATATGAGTGAACAACAAAAATTTTTTTATAAATTTAATGGCTCTTGACCCTGGTTTATAGATTTTGGTAAATAAAATGTTTTTCTAAGGTGTCAACCAAGAATAATCTAAACTTCTATCTGGCTTTATTTATCAACTTTATACCTGACATGTCTACATCTCTCTCTCTCTCTTTTTAAACTATATCCAGTAGTCAAACATGGGTACCCTGAGATGAATTTATCATTTTTGTTATTTGAAAAGGATTTAGGACATAAGGTTTAATATTATATTTCAGTTTTATTAAGCTTAGAAGTAGCTTCTTTTGATTTTTTGCTTTGCGTGCCATCTCACTAACTAGGCTGTGATACATAATTGAATATGTGTATGTGTGTGTTGTGTACAGTTGGTATGTGTGTGGTGACAAAAAAGAGAAATATGCTTACACCCATACTATAAAATGGTGCTCAGCATGTTATAAACATTTTGCCTCTTTTATTTGAACCGTGTTCCCCCTCAATGAATCTTTCTGTTGATATCTGTGATTTGCCTTACCTGTCCCACTGCTTGCATGAATGCAAGGAGAAAAGAAAATCAGGAAATGTCCTCTGAGGGCAGAGCCTTGGCCAGATGGCTGACCTTCATGTTCATCTTTAGTTCCGCCATATTGATTGCAAGCAGCACCTGAGACGAAGAGGATCTGGGTCTCTTGTCATTTGCTGTCTTGTTTCCGTTGTCCTTTGTTTTTGCCTCGTAATTGATATGATTGGTATACCCAGAGGAACTTTTGAGCACTGGGCACAGATTTTCACACCCAAAAATAAATAAATAAAGAGGTTCCAGCCAATTTCACTGAGTGGGGATGCTCAGTACAGTCAAGTGGGATGTAGCCACACAACAAGCATGTGTTAAGTTGATAAATATGCTCCTGCATTGATGTATTTGCTTCTCTCCTACATTTGGCAGCAAATACAAACCCTTCCCAACTTAACAATTTCAGTTCCTTCCATTAAACTATCCTCGTTCATCTCTTTTGTTTTTCTGACCATCTGTGCACAGAGACTTCTATCATAAAATTCATAAGCATTTTTGCTAAACCAAACAAATCAATTTTTCCATAAATTGAAGAAGGAAATCCTTTCCAAAATCCCCCAAATATTGTAGGAAAAGGGTAGAATGCTTATTTTCTCTCTCTTTGGAGTTTTAGATTAGCAGATGAAACAAGATCACACATTTTTGGAATATCATTGTTTCTGACCAATATTATAGATATATATATATCTTCTCCTTGAGTTCTTTAAAATATATTAAAGAAATTATGGCTCGTTTTATTGCTTAAAGGGTTTGAAGTTCATAATTGCACCAACTAGCCAGTAGTTAAGTCCCTAATGCAAAATATTACACTTTATAGATTTTCAAAAATAATTTGAATGAATAGATTAGTAAATGAACATTGCATATTTCATTGAATTATAGCTATTAAAAAAATGCCTAACACTGGCCCAATATATATTAGGCAGCCAATGGATTCCAGGTAAAATTAATATGCATATATGAATAGCTGGATAAAGTGGATATAA
This sequence comes from Muntiacus reevesi, assembly GCF_963930625.1. Classification (NCBI taxonomy): domain Eukaryota; kingdom Metazoa; phylum Chordata; class Mammalia; order Artiodactyla; family Cervidae; genus Muntiacus; species Muntiacus reevesi. The sequence continues at coordinate 43,328,969 of NC_089260.1, forward strand.
ATCAATGACTTTATTCATGAGTGTATTGATTCAACAATTATTTGTTGAGAATTCACTCTTTCCCAAGAACAGTACTAAAACTGAATAAAATAGAGATGTAGTTCCTGATCTTGCAGAGTACTTATGCTCTGGGGATAACAGACATTAACCCAAGATTTGCATTTAGGATAGTGTGATTGGGGAAAGCACTTTGAGAAAGAAGCCATGTTGTATGAGATAGTATGTTGTTGTTTGTTGTTTAGTTGCTTAGTTGTGTCCAACTCTGCGACACCATGGACTGTAACCCACCAGACTCCTCTGTCCATGGAATTTTCCAGGCAAATTATTTGAATGGGTTCCCATTTTCTTCTCCATGTGAGAGTATAACAAAGAGAAATTCTAACACTAGAGAAGCAATATTTAATCTGATTCCTAATGGATAAGCAAGATAGATAGTTGGGAATAAGGTGTCACTGATGTACTTTTCTTGACAAAATGTTTAACCCAAATCTAATCTTGAGGAAGAATGTCAGTTAAAGCTGGATTATGTGAAGTTCTTCAAGATAGAATGTTGTTGGGGAAATTGTGAGCAATTGATGGCTAAGATAAAATGGAGTTTCACATTATAAGCACTTGTATTAGCTATCTGTTGCTGTGTAAAAAAAGTACCCCAAACCTAGCAGCTTAAAACAATAGTAAATATTTATTATTATGTACAGTTGGGCTTCCCAGGTGGCTCAGTGGTAAAGAACCTGCTTGCCAATGCAGGAGACATAAGAGACGAGGGTTTGACCTCTGGGTTGGGAAGGTCCCCTGGAGGAGGGCATGGCAGCCCACTCCAGTGTTCTTGCCTGGAGAATCCAATGGACCAAGGAGCCTGGCAGACTACAGTCCATTGCATCACAGAGTCAGACACGACTGAAGCGGCTTAGCGCACATCCCATACAGTTAAAAAGAGTTAGAAATTCATGACCAGCCTAGGTGTGTGGTTCAGGCTTTAGTTTCTTTTTCTATGAGTTCATTTGTTTGTTTTTGAAGTATAATTGACCTATAAGACTATGTTAGTTCCTGTGACACAGCATAGTGATTTGTTATTTCTACGTATTCCCAGATAATCACCATGATAAATCTATTTACAGTCTATAACCATATAAAGATTTACATAATTATTGACTATATTCCCTACACTGTACATTATGTCCTCATGACCCATTTATTTTATAACTTGAAGCTTGTACCTCTTAATCTCTCTCACCTAATTCTGTCTGACCCCCAACAACATTTCCCTTCTTCTGGCAACCACCTGTTTGTTCTCTATCACTTTGTTTATCTTTGTTCATTTGTTTTGTTTTGTTAAGAGTCCACATGTAAGTGAAGTCATACAGGATTTTTATTTCTTTGTCTGACGTTTCACTCACCATAATACCCTCTAAGTCCATTATAATTACATCAAAAAGAACAAAATATCTAGGAATAAATCTAACTAAAGAGGTAAAAGGCCTGTACTCAGAAAACTATAAGACTCTGATGAAAGAAGCTGAAGATAACGTGAACAGAAAGATATACCATGCTCATGGATTGGAAGAAATAATATTCTCGAAATGTCATACCACCCAAAGGAATCTACACATTCAATACAGTCTCTTTCAAAATATTGATGGTATATTTCACAGAACTAGAACTAACAATTGCAAAATATGTATGGAAACACAAAAGACTTCAAATAGTCAGACAATCTTGAGAAAGAAGAACGAAGCTGGAGGTATCATGCTCCCTGATTTCAAACTATAACACATATCCACAGTAATCAAAACAGTGTGGCCCTGGCACAAAAACAGATACATCAATCAATGCAACAGGCTAAAGAGCCCAGAAATGAAACTACACTTGCATGGGCAATTAATCTACAACAAAGAAGGCAAGGATATACAGTGGGGAAGAGACAGCCCCTTCAGTAGTGTTGGTAAAACAAGACTACTTTCTCACACATATACAAAAATAAATTCAAAATGGTTTAAGGACTTAAATGTAAGACCTGAAACCATAAAATTTCTAGAAGAAAATTAGGTGGTATACTCTTTGACATTAGGCTTAGAAATACTTTTTTTCAATATCAGGCAAGGGAAACAAAAACCATAATAAACAAATGGGACTATATCAAACTAAAAAGCTTTTGCACAGGGAGGGAAGCTATTAACAAAATAGGAGAAGATGTTTGCAAATGATACATTCAATAGGGGTTAATAAATGAAACATGCAAAGTGCTCATAAAACTCAGCATCAAAAAAAAAAAAAAACAAAACAAAAACCCAAGCAACTTGATTAAAAAGTAGACAGAAGATCTGTATAGACATTTTCCTAAGGAAGACACACAGTTGGTCAATAGATGCATAAAAAGATCTCAAAATCACAAATCATGAGGTAAAAGCAAATCAAAACCACAATGAGATATCATCTCACAACATGTCAAAACAATTGTTATCAAAAAGAAAATAACAAGTGTTGGTGAGTGTGAGGAGAAAAGGGAACACTTGTGCCCTGTTGGTAGGAATATAAATAGGTGTAGACACTATGGAAAACAGTATGGAAAGTCCTCAAAAAATTAAAAATAGAACTGCCATCTGATCCAGAAATTCCACTCTTGAAATGTCTTTAGAAACCCGAAAACACTAATTTGAAAAGATATATACACACCCCTATGTCCACTGAAGCATTATTTATAATACCCAAGAGATGGAAGCTTCACAAGTGTCCACTGATAGATGAAGAGATAAAAAAATGTGATACACACACACACACACACACACACACACAAATATTACTCAGCCATAAAAAATTAAATCTTGTCATTCTACAACTTGGATAGTCTATTTAAAGATTGTTGGACTTCAAGGACTCCAGGGAAAGTAAGCGAATACCAACTCCATTGACAGGTTTTTCACATCAATAATACACTGTCAGGCTTCTGTGTAGCTCAGATGGTAAAAACTCTGCCGGCAGTGCAGGAGACTCGGGCTCTATCCCTGGGTTGGGAAGATCCTCTGGAGAAGGAAATGGCAACCCACTCCAGTGTTCTTGCCTGGATAATTCCATGGACAGAGGAACCTGGCTGGCTACAATCCATGGGTTCACAAAGAGTTGGACATGACTGAGTGACTAACACACACACAGAAGACTATCAACTTAAAACAATCAGGATTCAACTATCTTTAGAGAACATGTATTTTTTAGCACTAGGCACAAACACAAAATTATATTTCTCCTATGTCAGAGACTTTAATATTGAAATAATCATGTTAATGTGTAAAAAATACTTTTGAAATTATCAATTCTAATGTAGTTCTATGACCATCATCATAGAAAAGGCAGCTTGACATTTAGGCCTCTGTTAATTAGTTAGCTTCACCATGTTTAAAATGACTCATTGTAAAGGGTAGTGAAGCCAGTAATTTGTCACACGTATATTATAGGGGAATAAAATTTGTCCCCCCAGAATGTGTCTCTTTGACATACAAATTATTTCAAGCTGAAAACAATTAAGGCCCAAAAGGCTTGGGAAGAACTTTTGACTTCATAACTGCTTTCGAATTGTGGTGCTGGAGAAGATAATCCCTTGGACAACAGGGAGATCAATCCTAAAGGAAATCAACCCTGAATATTCACTGGAAAGACTGATGCGGAACCTGAACCTCTGACTTTTTGGCTACCTGATGTAAAGAGCTGACTCATTAGAAAAGACCCTGATGCTGGGAAAGATTGAAAGCAGGAGGAGAAGGGGGAGAGGATGAAATAGTTAGATAGCATCATCGACCCAATGGACATGAATTTGAGCAAGCTCTGGGAGATAGTGGAGGATAGAAGAGCCTGGCATGCTACAGTCCATGGGGTCACAGAGTCGGACATGACTTAGTGACTGGAAAACAACAACATTTGCCTAAAGGAATTTAGATAGAAGGCCTATTCCTTAAATATCACTAGAAGTATTGCCAGAGTTATCTTCAAAGAAGGTGGGCTAAGTGTGATAGAGGAAAGTGACAGGGCCTGGAGATCAGAGTCCTCTCGGTGTCCCCTGTCTCTGAAGGCCCACAGATATGTGTTGATCAGATCGTCGCTTTTCCATCTCCATGTGAGTGGCCTTCCTCCCCTTTGTAGTCTCAATCCTCTACCCCCAACATTCCCTTTGTCTTTAGTCAAACACCGTATTCAAGATGAAGGCTTTGGCCATTTTTGTGACCATTTTGCTCAGTTTTCCTGAGTCTTTGCCATATCTTGTTCAGTTCCTAAGTTGTGTCCAGCTATTTGCCACCCCATGAACTGCAGCACACCAGACTCCTCTGTCCTTTACTATCTCCCAGAGTTTGCTCAAACTCATGCCCCATGTCTACATGTCATTAAATTTTTGTTTGATTTCCTCTTGTTCATATCAATTCAATTCTCAGACCAGTCAGAAGAACCTAGAAGATTAAAGGAAAATTCCTTCCTCCCTGACCAAATCATGTACCTTAGTAAGTTTGAGGGGGTGGAAATGCCACATAGAATTGGATGTTCAAGATTTCCCTAATTATTACAGGTGGATACATTTCTCCTTGAGAAAGTCATCAGTTACTTTCCAGAATTCTTTTTAAAATAATCCAAAGATCTCTTCTTCTTAGAGTCTCGCATTGCTAAAAGCACTAGTTTCAACATTTCTCAGATTTTTCTAAGGTTCTTTGGAGGAAACCAGCAAGCATCCTTTGACATGAGTTGTTAACATTTTCACCAGTCACAATATGCTATTATGACACTCAAAATTCAAAATATTTCCCAAAGGCAAAGAATACTGGAGTGACAGGAGAAAATTAAGGCCAGTTAAAATACATATCATACATTATTAGAACAAGGGTACATTTTCCTCCTAAAACAATGAGCAACATTGCCCTTTCGGTAACTTTGGTCTCTTGAAAACCACTAATCAAACAGTAGCATTGCCCCAGTTCACTGCTTAAACATTGTGGTGCTCAGAGAAATTAACAATTGGATTCTCTTGGGATAGAAGAGCATTTCAAATAAAAGAACTGAGCTATATGAATGGGAAATAAAAAATGATACTGATGAACCTATTTGCAGGGCAAGGATAGAGATGCAGAGAGAACAGGCTTGTGGACAAGGGGGTTGGGCGGGTGGGGAAGAGAGTGTGGGAAGAATTGAGAGTAGCTTTGAAATATACATTACCATATGCAAAATAGATAGCTAGTGGGAAGTTGCTATATAACCCAAGGAGCTCACTCAGTGCTCTGTGATGACCTAGAGGGGTGAGATTGGGGGGGGTGGGTTGGAGAGAGGTTCAAGAGGGAGGGGCTATATGTATCCTTATGGCTGATTCACATCGTTGTATGGCAGAAACCAGTACAACACTGTAAAACAATTATCCTCCAATTAATTTTCTTAATGTAAAATAAAAACAGAGATAGTTTTGGTGCCAACAATTTCCCCTGCTCCTTGATGATTTTGTCTGCAAAACTGTTAAAATAACTAGAACCCAGTTTTCTAGACATCTGTCAGATAATGAAGCTGAGACTGATCAAAATCTTGTTAAGATGGCTGAACAGTTGAGTGTTTTTCAGAGGAATTTGTGCCATCCTACGTTTGCCTGCTGTGGGATTTTTACTGCAACCCAAAGATCAGAGGGTGATTAGTAGGAAGCTTGAAGGAGTGTTCCTGCTTTCCTGGGATTTTCAGCAGTGGAAGCACTGGGTGATTTTAGGTTTTTGGAAAATTTCTTCTCCTTTTGAAATGCTTCTGTTTAACATCACATAATTATGAAGACAATCCCCCACTTCTAAGAATAGTTTCAATATCAAAGCTTTGATAACATCTAAAGTGGAAAAGCCCATCACTGGGCTATGCTAAAGCTAAATGAAAGACCAGATGCTCTAAACCGCTCACAGCATCACAAATGCCTTCATGATAAAGTGCTGTGATGTCACAATGGTGTGTGACAGCACTGTGCATATGAGACCAGAAAAGTGATTGGAGAGACTTTGATTTATATAAAAATACTCTAGTGGTTATCACCAAGGATGGCAAATGAAATACAGAAAAAAGGAAGCGTGTGTTTTCTGTGAAACATAAAGCTCTTTTGAATTTATGGTAGTGCTCTTTGAAAACTGCAAGAAATGGTAAGGGGGGGATCTTTTTAAAATTTGTTATTGAAGTACAGTGGGTTTACAATATTGTGTTAGTTTCAGATGTACAACAAAGTGATTCAGGTATATATGTATATGTATTTTCGTATTGTTTTCTGTTCTAGGTTATTACTAGATATTGAGTATAGTTCATTGTGCTATAAGTAAATCTTTGTTTCTAATCTATTTTATGTGCAGTGGTTTGTATCTGTTAATCCCATACTCCTAATTTGTCCCTTATTTACCTTCTTTCCCCCTTTGTTAACCATAGAGTGGGGCTTCCCCAGTGGCTCAATGGTAAAGAATCTGCCTGCAATGTAGGAGATGCAGGTTCAATCCCTGGGTTGGGAAGAGCTCCTGGAGAAGGAAATGGCAAACACTCTAGTATTCTTGCCTGGGAAATCCCATGGACAGAGAAGCCTGGGGGGCTACAGCCCATGGAATCACGAGTTGTACACAACTTAGCAACTAAACCACCACCAAAAAACATAGAGTGTAATTCAACCCTGAAAAAAAATGCTACTTGTAGTTATATGGATGGACCTAGAGATTATCATACTAAGTGAAGTAAATCAGACAGAGAAAGACAACTATTGTATGATAGCACCTGTATGTGGTGTTTAAAAAATAATACAAAAGAGAAACGAACTCACAGACATAGAAATCAAACTTACAGTTAAATGGGGATCTTAAAAAAGTTAAATTATAGCCAGTTTGAAATGACAATGCCATATATTTTATAAAATTATTTCCTGTATTTTTTGTAGACTGCAACTCTATACAGAAAATAAAAAGGCAAATGCACCTCACAGAGAACTGGGACACTGTGAATCATCTAGTTTTGAATTCTTAAAATTGGAAATTAGAGACTTATGAAGGATTTGTAGCTATGCTTGGGAAATAGTGAATTTAATCTTCCCTGTCTATCTATGTGCTGTGCTGGGTCACTCAGTCATGTCTGACTCTTAGCAGCCCCATGAACTGTAGCCCACTAGGCTCCTCTGCCCATGGAATTTTCCAGGCTAGAATACGGGAGACAGGTACCATTTCCTACTCCAAAGGATCTTCCCGACTTGGGAATCTAACCTGCATCTTTTGCGTCTCCTGCATTGGCAGGCAGATTCTTTACTACCAGTGCCACCTGGGAAGCCCATTTTCTATGGCACTGTCCCATTAATTTATTTATTTGTATAGTCAGCCAGTCATCCTGGAATATTTTGAGCCTCTACTGTATGCCAAGTTCTATTGCTGTTCATAGGTAATACAAAAGTGGGCATGTTGGACATGATTTCTGTATGTACGAAGTTTACATTCTGGTGAGGGAGCAAACAGCCCACTGTTAAAAAACACACAGAGAAAAATGTGTAGTAATAAGTGGTCTGAAGGAATTAATATTTTGAGAAAGAAACGAAGAGAGGGTGACCTATTTTTGACAGAGTGGTCAGGGATGGCGTAAGAGTCATATAAGATGAAACTGGAAGTGGAGGAACCATTCCAGAGTAGAGATGGCCAGTGGTGATAAGGAGCAACCTTATGGTGATATGGTGATATGGACACCTCTGTGGTGCTTGCTGATTGGGTGATGGGAGGTCAACAGATTTATTGGTTTGCTTTTAGAAGGGAGATATTAGAGCCTACAAGTGTGCTGATGAAAAATGACCTAATGGAAATTGATTGATGATGCAAGAGTGTGTGGTTCACTGAGGGAGCAGAGCCCTTCAGATAGTGAGGATGTGTGGCTGAGTGGTTGTCGGGGAATAGGAATTGATGGGAGAAGAACATCCACCAAGGAGGATGCAGAATGTGAGTTGTGATGCTCTGGTGGAAGGAAGGGGAGGGGCTCTGTGTCTGACGGCCTCTCTTTGCTCAGTGAAACATGAGAGAAGATCCAGCTGTGACAGAGAGTTGTGGGATTGTGTGAAAAAATGAGAGAAATGTGAAGTCACATGGAGCCTCCCAGACAAACACTGACACTTTTGATGTGACTGCCTTTTGTGGTTACATCCTATCATTATAGGATGTTTAGCAAATTCCCTGGTGGCTCAGATGGTAAAGAATCTACTTGCAGTGCAGGAAACCTAGGTTTGATACCTAGGTCAAAAAACCCCCTACCTGGCAACCCATTCCTGTATTCTTGCCTGGAGAATCCCATGGACAGAGGAGCCTGGTGGGCTACAGGCCATGGGATCGCACAGAGCTGGACACAGCTGAGCAGCTAACACTTTCACACTAGCAAAATCCTTGACTTGTACCAGGTAGATACCAGCAAAACTTCCACTGAGTCATCAAAACAGAAGGTATCTCTAGACATTGACATATATACCCAGGAGGAAAAAACTGCCCATTTGCGAATCACTTCCCGAGAGCTACCACCAAAAAAAGAAAGTATAACTAATAAGCCATGGAGAAGATGAAATGGCCTAAGAAATATTGGATTAGTTCAAAAGAAGATAGGAAACAAAGGGAAAAAGGAACAAAGAATAGATGAAACAAATAGAAAACGGCTGTGAAGAGGATGGATTTAAATCCAATTATAGTCATCATTATGCTAAATTTAGGTGGTCTAAACATCCTGATTAAAAGACAAAGATTATCAAATTGAATCTAAATGCAAGACTCAATTATATGTGTCTACAGGAAAATCCAATTTAAATAGATAGATGTAGATGTTAAAAGAGAAAAGACAGAACCTACATAGCATGGAAAAACTAATTATGAGAAAGCTGGAATAAATATGTTAATATGAGAAAAACTGGACTTCAGGATATAGCCAGGATGCAGAGATACATTACAGTATATCAATTCATCAAGAAGACGTAACAATCTTAATGTGTTTGTCCTTAGAGTTTCAAAAGGTATGAGCAGAAACTGATAGTGAAAAAAGAAACAGTTAAATCAACAATTAACTTGGCGACTTCACAACTGATCTTTCAGCAAATGATAGAGAGGTTTAAAAAAAATCAGCAAATATATGGAAAATCAAAACATCACTATCAATCAACTATACTTAATTGTCATTTAGAATAGTTAACTATTCTACTCCTACTCTCAACAGAAGACATGACATGATTACACTATCATGTGTAAAATAGAAAGCTAGTGGGAAGCTGCTGTCTAGCACAGGGAGCCCAGCTCAGGGCTCTCTGTTGACCTAAAACGGTGGGAATGAAGGTGGGGTGGAAAGGAGGTCCGAGAGTGAGGGGATATATGTGCACATGTAGCTGATTCACTTGTATACAAAAACTAACACAAAAATTGACTTCTAAACTGAGATGTATGTAAGTGCAAAATATGTACAGGATTTTGAAGATAGAGTAAAAAAGAAGGGATGCAAAATATTGCACTCATTTTTAATATTGATTAGTGTGGAGATGATAATGTCTGGATACATTTTGTTTCAATACAATTTCCTGTAACAATTTAAAAAATAAAATTAAAAATTAAAAAAATTAAATGCACATGGAACATGTAGCAAATTTCTGGATCATGAAACAAATTTCAACAAATTTAAATGATTGAAATCACAAAAAATAGGTATGTCTTATGACCATAATAAGATTAAATTAGAACAGAAAGATACCTGGAAAAATTCCAAAATGTTTAAAAGTAAACACATTTCTAATAACCCAAGAATCAAAGAAGAAACCAGAAGGTACTTAGAAGTTAGTTTGAATTGAATGAAAATGAAATAGATCATATAAAATTTGTGAGATGCTACTAAAGCAGTGCCTAGAGGAAAATTTATGGCATCAAATGTTTTATATTCTTTCTTTCCAAAGTGGGCTTCCCAGGTCCACTAGTGGTAAAAGAACCCACCTGCCAATGCAGGAGACCTAAGAGACACAAGTTCAGTCCCTGGGTCAGGAAGACCCCCTGGAGGAGGAAATGGCAACCCACTCCAGTATTCTTGCCTGGAAAATCTCACAGACAGAGGAGCCTAGTGGGGTACAGTCCATAGCGTCATAGAGTCAGACATGACTGAAGCAACTTGGCACATCTCACAGCACAGAGGTTTATATTAGAAAATAAGAAAGTTCTTAAATGAAGGAAAAAATATTCACCCTAAAAACTAGAAAAAGAAGACAAAATTAAGCACAACGCAAGAAGGAAGAAAACTAACAATGTTAGAGCAAAAATCAACAAAATGAGAAAGCAATAATCTAATAAAAACAGAGGATGGGATGGTTGGATGGCATCACCAACTTGATGGACTTGAGTTTGAGCAAGCTCCAGGAGTTAGTGACGGACATGGAAGCCTGGCGTGCTACAGTCCATGGGGTCGCAAAGAATAAGGCATGACTGAGCAATTGAGCTGAACTGAATAAAGAAAAAGCAATGAATTCAAAAGTTGGTTATTTTTAAAAGCACAACTCATTTGATAAAGATCTAGTCTGACTGATTAGAAAAAGAGGGAGAAAAACAAATCACCAGATTAGGAACAAAGAGGGACCATCACTACAGATCTTACATACATCAAAGTCTAGCAAACAAATATTACAAGCAACTTTATGCCAATACATTTGATAACTTGTTATGCAATGTACAAAATCCTGGAAAGACACAAATTTCCAAAGCTCACCCAAGAAGTAACAGATAAACCTGAATAGCATTATATCTACTGAAATAATTGAATTTGGAGTTAAAAATCTTCCCATAAAGAAAACTGCAGGCCCAGATGGCTTCACTGGTGAATTCTACCAAATGCTTAAGGAAGAAATAATACATATGCTACACAAACTCTTCCAGAAAATAGAACACAGATTAAAGAAAAAAAAAAAAAAAAAAAAGCCTTAACAAAATGCTAACAGACTGAATCCTGCTAGCTATAAAAAGGATAGTGTTTCATGAACAATTGGGATTTATCCAAGGATTGTGAAGTTGTTTCAACATTCCCAGATCCATATAATTCACCATTTTAACTGACTATAAAAGCAAAACCATGTACTCAGCTCAATAGATACAGAAAAATAATTTGACAAGATGCAACATGCATTCATCATCAAAGTTCTCACTAAACCAGAAACAGTAGGAAACTTCTGGAAGCTAATAAAATTTATCCATGAAAAGTGACAGCTAACATCAGACTTAATGATGGAAGTCTGAATACTTCTCCTCTCAGATAAGGAACAAGGCAAGGGTACCCATTCTCATCACTTCTATTCATATTTTTTGGAAGTCTTAGTCAGTGAAGTAAAACAAAAGACAATAAATAAAACGATGTGCTCAGTTGCATCCAACTGTTTGCCAGGCTCTTCTGTCCGTAGAATTTTCCAGGCAAGACTGCTTTTTATTCCAGGGAATCTTCCTGACCCAGGGATTGAACTTGTATCTCTTGTATCTCCTGAATTGGCAGGCAGATTCTTTACCACTAGCACCACCTGGGAAGCGGTAAAAATAAAAGGATACACACTGGAAATAAACGAACATATGTCTTTATTTGCACATGATGTGGTCATCTATATAAATAATCCAAAGCATCTACAAAAGTGCCTCTGGAATTAATAAATGAGTTTAACAAATTCACAGGACAGAAGATAAATATGAAAATCAATTGTCTGCCTATATAGTAGCAACAAGCAATTAAAAATTAAAGTTTAAAAATCTACACCATTTATAGTAGCATTAAGTCAGGAAATATTTAGAGAGAAACTTACCAATATATGTGTAAGACATAAAATATTAATAAAATAAATCTGCCTAAGTAAAATCAAAGAAGTTCTAAATAATGGAGAAATACGCCATTTCACATGCCAGAAAACTTAAATTTGCTTAAATGTCAATTCTCCCCTAATCGATCTATAGGTTTACATATGCCATCACAATCCCAATCAAAATACCAGCATATTCATTTCTAAAAATTGACAAACTTTCTATAAGATTTATTTACAGGAAAAATCAAAAGACCTAAAGTAGCCAAATTTGGGGAAAAGATAGTTAAGGACCCTCCCATGATCTGATTTTGAAATTTACATTAATCTATGGTAATTATGACATGAGTTTGAGTAAACTCCAGGAGTTGGTGATGGACAGGGAGGACTGGTGTGCTGCGATTCATGAGGTCGCAAAGAGTCGGACACAACTGAGTGACTGAACTGAACTGAACTGAACTGATAGTAATTAAGACAGACTGGAAAAATATATATATAAATCCATGAACCTGAATAGAGTTCAAAAATTAACTTACATGTATACAGATGATGAACTTTCAACAAAGATATGGAGGTAGTTCAATATGGGAAAGATAGTCTAATTAAAGAAATGATTAATGATTTAAATGATTTGATTTGTGTCTCTTGCATCTCCTGCATTGGATGATTTGACATTCATATGCAGAATAATAAATTTTAACCCATGTTTCATGCCTTTAAAAAATACAACTCAAAATTTATTACTGTCATGGATGTATTCCATAAAGCCATAAGCCTTCTATAAAAGAACATAGAAGAAAATCTTATGGCCTAGAGTTACAAAGAAGTAAACTACAAAACATACAAACTATCCATGGCTTAGTGGTAAAGAGTATGCCAACAATGTCAGCCAGTGGAGGAGACATATGTTCAGTCCCTGGGTTGGGAAGTTCCCTTAGAAAAGGAAATGGCAACCCACTCCAATATTCTTGCCTGGGAAATCCCATGGACAGTGGAGTCTGATGGTAATGACAACCCTATATGGAAGACAGCAAAAGAGACACAGGTGTAAAGAACAGACTTTGGGACTCTGGGGGAGAAGGTGAGGGTGGGATGCTTTGTGAGAATAACATTGAAACATGTATATAGCATTATGTAAAATAGATGACCAGTGCAAGTTCGATGCAAGGCATTGAAGTTGAAGGAAGACACTCAAAGCTGGTGCTCTGGGACAACCCAGAGGGATGGGGTGGGGGTGGAGGTGGGAGGGTGGTTCAGGATCGGGGAACACGTGTGCACCCAAGGCTGATTCATGTCAATGTACGGCAAAAACCACCATAATATTGTAAAGTAATTAGCCTCCAATTAAAATAAATTAATTAATTAAAAAAATTACTGTTCTTTGAAAGACATTCTGAGGAGAGAGTAAGGATTAGTTACTGCTGCTGCTGCTGCTGCTAAGTCACTTCAGTCGTGTCCGACTCTGTGCGACCCCAGAGATGGCAGCCCACCAGGCTCCCCCGCCCCTGGGATTCTCCAGGCAAGAACAATGGGGTGGGTTGCCATCTCCTTCTCCAATGCATGAAAGTGAAAAGTGAAAATGATGCCACTCAGTCGTGTCCGACTCTTTGCGACCCCATGGACCGCAGCCCACCAGGCTCCTCCGTTCATGGGATTTTCTAGGCAAGAGTACTGGAGTGGGGTGCCGTTGCCTTCTCCGAGGATTAGTTACAGACTAGGAGAAAATATTTGAAAGTAATTTATTTAATAAAGGACTTGTACATTTATATGTTAGAATAATACTAGCCATAAAAAGAATGAACTGCACATAATGCAACAACACCTCAAAAGCATTCTGCCAAGTGAAAAAAGTCAGAACAAAATAATCCACACTGTATGGTTCCATTTATATAATATTTTGTAAAAGAAAAAACTAAAAAGGGGAAAGAAATCAGATCAGTGCTTGCTGGGGCTGAGACTAAGGAGAGTACTGATTTGCAGACAAACAAGAGGGAAATTTTGGGGGTGGTAGAAATAAGTGACAAAGTATTCCAAAGTGGTGATGGAGACATGACAATACACTTTTGTCTAAACTCATCAATCATGTAAAGGGTGAAATTTACTGTACATAATTTATCCAGCAATAATCCTGACCATCTCATCTTAGAGACAGACAAAGAAATAAAAGAAATATGAGGTTTCTGTACTATTTACCACTCGAAGTGTAAGAAAAAAAGAAAAGAAAAGAAATTTCACTGTAACAATTTCAACAGAAAAAAAAAAAAGGAAGCAGTAGCAGAAGTTAGTTTCCTATGGAGGGTTTTCAACATGTCAGACACTGTGTTAATCATTTTCCAAGCATGGTTTTCAATTAATTCCCACAACAATATATAATAATAAATGAGGCAATACTATAGAACAGGAATGGTAATAGTACTTATGGGTTTAACATGAAGATTAAATTTAGCAGTATTTGTAAAGCACTTAGGAACTTCCTGGCATATAATAAGTGACATGTAACTGTGTGTTAAATAACCTAAAATAATTGTATTATTGAGAATACTGCATGGGTGAGAATATTGTGACTTTGCCAGGTTGAGCATCCTGCAGAAGTTTCGTGGTGATGGTTTAATCAGTAAGTTGTGTTTGACTCTTTTTGACCCCTTGACTGTAGCTCGCCAGGTTCCTCTGTCCATGGGATTTCCTAGGTGAGAAGACTGGAGTGGGTTGCCATTTCCTTCTCCAGGGGATCTTCCCAACCCAGGGATCAAACGTGGGTCTCCTGTTTGGCGGGCAGGTTCTTTACCACTGAGCCACCTGGGAAGCAATGTTGAACGTGTCACTTAACTGCATACATTTCCCTGTTGGCTTGTAATGGAGGGGGGATCAGGATGGGGAATACGTGTAACTCAATGGCTGATTCCTGTCAATGTATGACAAAACCCACTGAAATATTGTGAAGTAATTAGCCTCCAACTAATAAAATAAAATTAAAAAAAAAAAAAAAAAAAGATACAACTCCAAATTCAAACAAAATATCCAGGGGCTTTCACTTTCAGCCTCATTTCCTGCTGTGTCACAATCTCTTCTCTCTTCTATGATCCATGCTCACTCCTGCCTTTCTAAGCTCTTGTTCTACCTTTGGCAAAACAGATCTTTTGCATAGACATTGTTATTCAGTCGCTCAGTCATGTCCGACTCTTTCCAACCCCATAGACTGCAGCTCGCCAGGCTTCCCTGTCCTTCACTATCTCTCAGAATTTCTCAAACTCATGTGCATTGAATCGGTGATGCCATACAACTGTCTCATCCTCTGTCATCTCCTCCTCCTTCTGCCTTCAGTCTTTCCCAGCATCAGGGGCTTTTCTTATGAGCCAGCTCTTTGCATCAGGTAGCCAAAATATTGGAGCACAGACATTGCTCTGCTTGAAATACATCTCTAATTTTGCTTCTTTGTGTTAGGAATGCTTTCAGCTGTTAAGTGACAGAGAACTTGACCCTTGACCACAGTGGTTTAAACAAATCAGGGTGTATTTTTCTGCAAGACTACAGGAAGGGCGTTCCAGCCTGCTCTGGTGATTTAATTAGAAGATCGGGGACAAAGGCCCCTTCCATCTCCCTGCTCCCTCCTCTGAGGCCTGTTGGCTTTTACCTCTGCTGGGTCTCCTTCCAAGCGTTGTATCTCTGTACCAGGCAGATGGAGGAAGGGAAAAGCAAAGAGTCACCTTCAAATTATAAGGTGCTATCTGCTTAGCTCAGGAAGGGTTGCTTTTCCACACATCTCATGTGACAGATTGAACCCTTTGATGGCTAAAAGGACAGATAATACTAGGACTGGTTTAAATAAATCCTGATATATCCCACAGGACGAGGGTAGAGGAGATCTGTTCACCTCAATGATCAGGGATCCCTCTGAGATTTTTGAAAATGTAAGTTTTTTTTCTAGAGAAGAGGGGGTATCTTAAGCATGAATCTGCTGTACCCACCTAACTCATTCATCCTTCATGGCCCAACTGAGATGGCACCTTTTCCATGAAGTTGTCCTCATCTCACCTCCAACAGAATTGGTCATTTTGCTATCTATACTCCTGGAGCACTTGGATGTTTGTTTAGCAGCAATATTTATCATAATGTCATGATGATATCTGTCTTCTGACTTATTTTTCTTTCCTGGACTTCATTCCTTTCAATTCTGTCTAAATCGGTTTTGCATCCTCGAGATGTAGACTCCTGGCTAGCACAGAAAGTGACCTTTTACCTGTGTTGAATAGCAAGTTGGACTCATGATCCTAGGCATCAGAAAGACAAGATCATTCTCAATTATGTATAATAATAACTAACATACATGTAGCACTTCCTGTGTGACAGACACTCTTCAAAGGACTTTACATCCTGGAACAATCCCATAAGGTAGGAAGGACTTCAGTTATCCTCAAGTTATGAAAGAGAAAGCTGTCACACAGAGACTTTAGGTGAGTTGTTCATGGTCATATGCTTAGTAAGCCATGGAGCTAGGCCAGCTCCAGAGTTGATGAACCATGATGGTGTGATCTGCAGAAAACTATTTAACTTCTCAGAGCTTTTGCTTTATTCACAGTATATTTCTCACTGTGGGAAAGCAGGATAAAATCCATCAGGATCATCTAGACTGCACAGAAATCTTTATCTGCAGAAATATGGACTATCATAAAACCACAGACTTTTATAGTCATATAATCTAACTTTCTAACCCATGCAATCAATCACCCAACCAACTAACCAATACAAATTTATTGAGTGCTTACCAGATACCAGACATTGAGAGACGGTAATGAGCAAAACAAGCCTAGGGGAATAAATGAGTATTAAAGAATATTATTTGACAAATATATAACTGAAAATGATTAAAAAATAGTATGAAGGAAACATTCATAATGCATTGAGTATAATGGAAGTTACTTATTTATTTATAATCCTTTTGGCAATGTGGCATGTGGGATCTTAGTTCCCCAACCAGGAATCAAACCCACGCCCCCTGCATTGGCAGCATGGGTTCTTAACCACTGGACCACCAAGGAAGTCCTAGGAGTTACTAATTTAGATGGATTTGTATTTTGAGCCTCTCAGCCAATCATGAAGAAACACATGTAACAGTAAGTGATTGAAAGCAAGTCTTGAACAATTATTCACAGATTATCTCAAATGACATTGCTACTTACAAAATCAAAAAAAAGGAAAATGATTGAGGGATGATAAAATTTGCTTATGAATCTGTTTGCATTGAGGCCTTGGAATGGCATTGTTGTTTTTCAGTTGCTAAGTTGTGTCCAACTCTTTGTGACACCATGGACTGAAGCTCAGCAGGCAGGCGTCCCTGTCCTTCACCATCTCCCAGATTTGCTCAAACTCGTGTCCATTGAGTCAGTAATGCCATCCAACCATCTCATCCTCTGTCATCCCCTTCTCTTCCTGTCTTCAGTCTTTCCCTACATCAGGGTCTGATGTTCAGCATCAGGGTCTGATGTTGAGATGGCATAAATCTTCCTTTTTAAGATAGCCTGTGCACAGGCCCTAGTGAGCTTTCCCGCTCTCTAGACCCAGCTTGTGGTTGACATTTCTCAGCAGTCTTGATGGTTATGGGACTATGACTGGAAGCATTCAAGATCTGGAGGACCTTCAATTCATCATTGGTCTACTTTAATGAAGTTTCTCCTAACATTCAGCTGCTTTATCTCCTGATACTACTGTTACTCTCTGAACTATATGATACCAGCACTAATTAATGGCTCAAGGGCTCAATGAGAAGCTTAAGGATGGTACCCAGTGATATTGGTGTGGGTGGCAGAGCCCCTGCCTAGGGGACTCACATGATGGCCTGACTTAGGCAAATTTCCAATCTAAGAAATAAACTCTTGGTCTTGCAGAGCCAGACTGTCTTGCTGGAGTTCTAAAGTTCATCAGACTTGGGAATCCTGATTTAAATTTACTAAATAAGCACCCAAGAATCTGAAGTGTTTAACCAGAAATATAACTTATTAGCAGGTAATAAGAAATCTACTTGTCTAAATATAACAGTCAACTGGGCGAGGGTCATTTCTCCCAATGAGAAGAATATCTGAGAAGCCTGATTTTAACATGATAATAGGGAGCATAATGACAAAGCAAGGGAGTGAGCTGATAGATTCCAATAAATGCAATTGATACTGTCCTTTAAATGTATCTTGAATCCATCTACTTTTCATCTTTCCTGCCTTCACTCCACTTCTAGATAATTCATTTCTTTTCTGGACTCTACTGTGGTGGTTCACTTACTGCCATATTAATTGAAGTGAACTCACTGAGACACAAATCTGATCATATAATGTTTCTGCCTGAAATTTTTGATTAGCATTCCATTCTTTTTATGACAAAGTCCCAACTCCTTTACATGAGTGAAGCCCCTGAGTGGTCCAGACTCTGCCAACAATCCAGCCTGCTCTCTCGATCATCCCTCACTAACACTGAACTAGTCAAGGACTTTTAGTTCCTTCTCAAGGGCTATAGATAGTATTCTGAGTCATATCCTGTGAGCTGTTTTGTAGATACTGAAACCCTGACAAGGTGGAAGAAGGGGTACATGACGACCAGGTTGCAGCCATGACATACGCCGCCACAATTCTGAGAACCGACCTCAAAGAAATGGAGACAGATCAACCTGGAACTGAAGATTAACTGTATCTAAAACAATCAAGATGATGTTGGTCAGATCACCACGTGACCAATTTGAAGGTAACTGTCAGAGCTCCGTGTGCTGTTTCTGCGTGTCGCACCCTCCCTCTGTCTATAAAAACTCTTGCCCACTTGTTGTCCGTACTGGGGACTGGTCTTTAGACAAGAATCCACCCTCTCTCCCCTTCATTGCCAGCATCAGACATAAAGCAAACTTTTCTTTCCACCAACCTTGCCTCTTTATTGCCTTTAGAGCTGTGAGCACCCAGACTGTACTTTTGGTTATAGGACCCTTCTCTGTCATAGTGTCCTCATCCTCCTATTGCCCTGGGTCACTCCTATGGATCCTTTGAAGAGGAACTTAATCTTTATTTTCTCTGAAAATCCGTCCTGGACTCACTCTTACTCTCACTGAGTTTCTTCTGCTGTGTTTTCCCATAGCAACCTTTTTTTTCCCTAGTTACATGCTGTTGTGATTTCCCCCCCCACTTGATTATATGGCTGATGAAGGCTAGGGTCATTAGTCTCTGAAGGTTCTGGAAAAGTGCAATATGTTTCTAACTTCTTCACCTGGTACTTTGAGATTCAATAGATGCAAAATGACATTTTGTTAAGCAAATACATACAGTCCAATATTCATTAGTATCAACTGATGATGAAGTGATTATATATTCTCATGTTTGCCAAGGAACTCGTGGTTCACTTCTCAATGTCTTTTCTGAACCCAATGCCAAAGTATGACTCTTTAAAAGAAATCTCTTTATTTCCCCTAAGATAAAATCTCTCATATACTATTTTAGATATGTAATTGGCAATAGTGAGTTTATTGACAGATTCTTACTCATTTCTGGAACAAGAAAAATACTGTCTCCAGTGGACATTTTGAGTATTATTTGTTGCTACTTATTAAGGGCCCATTCTGTACTTTCAACATTAGGGGTCCTTTGCTGTTTCCCTTGCCAATGTGAAAAGTCACTGCACTCATTACTAGCATAATAGTAGCAGAGCTGATTCCTGTTATTCTGAGATAATGAAAACATTAATTGGAAAGAATAAGGTCAAGCTAGGGAGGGAAAGATTGCACTTTAGAAGGATATTGTTTCCAAATCTGGATCTTTATAGTTCATTCTCCTCTCTCTGTCCCAAATGGCTTTCCTTTTTGTTTTCAAAAAGAAAAGCAAAAAGTAAACTAGGTTGAAGAGTGAAAAAAATTTATTGAATCTAACTAAAATTCTTTTTTATTCCTCAGGACTAGTCATGATAATTTCCCATGGTATCTAGACATGATCCTCCATTTTGTTTGAAAATAGCAATTTTCATTTCCTTCTAGGGCTGTTCTTAAGTTTCAGGCAGAGGTACTTATTTATATTTGAAACTTTGAAAATCATTACATGATTACTAAGAAATTTCTGAAAATACAGTATTCTAAAAGATAAATACACAGTTTCTATATTAATCAGCCTTTGTTGAAGAGTCAAAGAATTTAAAACTTCAGTGACTCATAATTATACATTGATTTCTGGATCACATTACAGGGGATGCAGGCTGAAGGAGCAGTCTCTGTTTGGGACATGCTGGTCTCATGGCAGAGGGCAGAGTGCAAAAGGCTGATCCAATGATGCAATTTCATCAGAGCTTCTCCTGGGATAGAGAGCATGCATGTCTACTCACATTTCACTGTGCTAAGTCGCTTCAGTTGTGTCCAGCTCTTTGTGACCCCATGGACTGTAGTCTGTCAGGTTCCTCTGTCCATGGGATTCTCTTGGCAAGAATACTGGAGTAGGTTGTCATGCCCTCCTCCAGGGGATCTTCCTGACCCAGGGATCAAACCCATGTCTCTAATATCTCTTGCATTGGCAGGTGGGTTCTTTACCACTAACGCTGTCTGGGAAGCCACATTTTTACTGGCCAAAGTCAAGTCACATGGCTAAACCTAGAGCCAGGAGGCCAGGGAGGTATAACCATCTTACAGTTATGAACCAAGTGAATTATTATAAACAATAACGTTACCACAATGGTGATATCAAAACACTACTTCTGCTAAAATTTTCATGTTTAGGTAGGGCTAATTTATTACAACTTTTAATTTTAGTATCTATATAATCTTAGATTTCAAATATTTGCTCAATAGAATACTTTTCATGAAAATTATCTTTCATAGCCGTTTAATATTTCATGAAGGTAAGGAACCATAATTTTTCTATAATTCGGCCATTTAAGTTTCTTCCAATCTTTTGCTCCCATTATGATCACTAATGGTGTTATGAAAATCTCTGTAATTTTTTCCTGGACATAAAATCTTTTCTTTTGATTCAGTGCCCAGAAAAATAATAACAGAACTGAAGAATATTAATTTAGAGTTCATACATTAGAATTCTTAAGATAATTTGAAAAATTTCTGTCCAAAAAAGTGGTAACAATCCAGACAACCCCAACGCCTAAAAGGGAGGGTGTACTAAGTCAGAGTAATATCTGGACCTCCTGACAGTTCTATTTCTCACGGTCAATTAATAAATGAACGTTCTGGTTTTTTAGAAATGGTAACAATTTTGACTCTATTTGCAGTGTATAAGAAGGCTTATTTACCAAATTCTTCTCAGCAGTGGTATTATTAATGATATCAAATATTTCCAAAACTATTTTCTATGCCATTCAGGCTAAAATACTGGAGTAGGTTGCCATATTCCTCCTCCAGAGAATCTTCCCAACCCAGGAATTGAACCTAGGTCTCCTATGCTTCCTGCATTGCAGATGGATTCTTATATGCTGAGTCATCAGAAAAGCCCCATGTATATTTTAGCATTCCTTTTATTTTCTGCGTCTCTTTTCTCTATCTGAGCCTTTCTTTCTCCATGGGGCTGAAATATTAGTAAGGGCAGAACTCTGTTCCAAGTGTCCCAAGAGTATTCTCATCTTTTGCTCTCTTTCCTATTAGATCTTGCTGTCTTTCTTCCTAAAATATGTTAGCCCTTTATATATAAATATTAATCATCCTTTCTGGTATAACAATGCTTTCTTACAATGTGTTGTTTGACCTTCATTTCTATTATGTTTTTAAGTTAGAGGTATTTAAGTGTTTTATGTGAATAAAGACTTTCAATCTTTTATTTTGTAACTTCTCTTGTTACATCCACATGTAGACATTTCTTTTAAATGTTTGATGAATATTTGATTCCATTTTTCTGTATTTTTTAATTTTATGTCTAGTTCTTCAGTTTATTTAGAATTTTCTCTGTTGTAGGGAGTGAGATAAGAAACCATTATTTCTCCTTAATGGTTGATGAAGTTCTTCCTTTTAAGACTCATAGGCTCTCATGCATCTCTTATCAGAATTGATGGGGTTCTGAATGAAGTTACCTTCTAATGAGCAAAATTAAATGAACATTATGTATTTAATATTTTAAGCTACTTAAATTCTTAAAATATCTTATATGATTGAAGGTTAAATTACTAAAGATTGATTAACCTTTATTACTTTGGATTATCACAGACTATACTCCAAATCCATGTTCATGGTCTCATTTTTCTAGATAAGCACAAACAGACCTGGACAGGTAAGTACAGATCTATCACTCCAAGTAGAAAAGCAACCTTTAGCAAGCTCCCCGATCTCACTGTGTCAGAAGAGCCAGCTTCATGTCTGAAGAAACTATGTAGCTCAGAATGATGTAATCCAAGTCACTGGAATTTGAATTGCAAGGGTCATGACCAGATTGCACATAGTATTGTGGCTGGAATTTAATATGAGGTAATGACTGTTGTTGATTAAATATTGTCCCCAAGAGGCACGCTGGAGTCAGGGCGACCTCGATCCTTCAAGGATGACTTCACCCGGAGAAAAGAGACAAGAGGGCCTGTGGAAGATGCTGCTCCAGAAACCCTGCAGTGAGCACCTCGTGGCTCAAATTATAGACTCTGGAAGAAGAAAAGCATTGCTCTCTGAGATCCCACTATAAAATCTGCTGTGTAATATCATGCCTATAGTTAACAATATTGCCTTGTGCATTTAAAAATGCATTAAGGGGGTAGATCTCATATTAAGTGTTCTCATCACAACAAAAGCTAACAACAACAAAAAACAAAAACAGAAAAATAACCAAAGGGGCAGAAGAAGACTTTTGGAGGTGATGGATATGTTTATCACCCAATAAGGGTGCACATGTTTGTCAGAACTCATCATATGGTATACTTTACACAACTGATATACAGTGTTTTGTATTTCAATTATAACCTCAGTAAAGCTATTAAACATAATCTCTGTCTTGGGGACAAGCTGTTGTCAGAAAAAAAGAATCTATTCCAGGACTTTGAAATCAGGGGTTTGGACTCTGGTAAGAAAATTGAGCCACCAGATATGAAGATAAACACCATCTTAGCAAGTCTTGAGTTGCCCAGGACTAATCTGGAACAGTATATGTTGACCAAGGGGAGGCAGACCACAAGCATGGTGGGCTTAGGAAAGTCTTTGAAACATATAGCTTGGAAACCCTGCTCTAAGCTGACTGTAGAAGCTCTTGAGTCTTATAAGTAAAACCGTTTTAATTTTACAAGCCTGGAAATGTCATACTGTCCAGTAGGATTTATTTAGATTTGTCAGTAAATACTCACTTAGAGCCTATTAATGGATGCTAGATGCAGGGGATACAACTGTGAACAAAATAGACATAATCTCCTCCCACCCCCACTATGTTGTTTACAGTCTAAGGGAGAAACAGGTGTTAAATGAGAAAGTATAAATAAGGAACTAACCCATTACAGGTAAGGAAAGTGGTCTTTATACCAGGGTATAGAGTTAATACTAGCATGTCAGGCTAGACAGTGAATGCCTGCCAAAGTTGCTGCAGGTGGTGTGTGCTTTTTTTTAGATTCTTGAAAATGAAAATAGCCCCAGCCTTATCCGTTTTTTTCTCAACTTGAGAAAATAATTAAACCTTTAGTTTCATTAATTAAAGCAAGTTACTCTACCCGTTTCCTCAGTTTCGTGTCTGTGGTTAGCAGAATAATGATCTTCCAAAAATGTCCATGTCTTAATCTCCAAAGTCTGTGACTATGTTACATTACATGGCAAGAGATTAGGTTGCAGATGGAGTTAAGGTTGTGAAGAATGACTTTAGGAAAATTATTCTGGGTTTTTCAGGTGAGGTCAAGGTAATAACAAGTGTCCTTAAATGCAGAAGGAGGAGGCAGAGAAGGGTCAGAGTGATTTGATGTGAGAAAAACTCAACTGGTTGCTGTGGCTTTGAAAATGTAGGGAGGGGGCCATGAGCCAGGAATGTGAACACTTTTAGAAGTTGGAAAAAGCAAAGAAACATAGTTTCTCCTAAAGCTCCCAGAAAAATGCAGCCCTGCCATGCTATTAGCTCAAAGGGACCCAGACCAGACTTTTCAGCTCCATAAGTATAAGGGAATAAATTTGTGTTGTTTTCAGTTATTAAGGTTGTGACCATTTGTCATAGCATGCATAGAAAACTAAAATACCACTCTAACATTTTCATATACTCAAAGCTCCTTTTTCCAAAAAAATTTCTTTTTCCTTTCCTAAAGCTCCCCTTTCTGTTCTTAATTCAGAAGAACATGATTTCTTTTTCATCTTCAAGGTAATCTCTGCAACTGTAGACCATTTTATTCACAATCTTCTCTTTTCTTCAACAGTAATTTCTATAATATCCCTCCTACTCAGCCTATATGTGAAACTTTCTTTCTCTGTCAAAAGCTGGTACTAAATCTTTATGAATTTCACTATTCCACTTTCTAATAACTTTCTGGAAGCTTTTCCCATTGTCATCTAAATCATGGAAGAAAGAGCTAAGGAGCCTTATGCAGCACAAAATGAGCAGAAAGACTTGTCCATCTTCTGAGTGGAGGAATTATTAGTCATTTTTGTTCTGTTACTAATTTCAAAACTGAAACAATGGAAAGGTCAAAAGATCATATGCGTGTTAAAGGAACTGGAATTAGAATGGTGACACTAGAGAAAACCAGGGAGACCCAACACCTGAATCTTGGCAAGACCTTTTGGCAAAGTCTTCACCATATTCCATTGGCTCAGAAGGAGAAACATTGTCTTTAGATGATAGTTCAAGACTTGTCCTTGGCTGAACTCAGCCCTAAGGATGCTAATTAATGACTCAAGTCAAAGTGGCGAGAACTCTCCAGTTGGGATAGATTTGTGCAGAAGCTCCCCAGTTTCCCCCTCTTCCATCCCACTTCAACATCCTGTCATTTTATTTATCAGAAGGCTGCCAAGTCGTGGTAACAGAATCGAGATAAGCCAGTTGCCCAGTGGGGGCACTAAACCCATAGCAACACGGCACAGTTAGGATGACGGTTTTATAGTCTCCCCATTATCCTCTACACTGTAAGGCCATTCAGTTCCAGGTTCTGTCCTAGAGTAGAGAGTTGTTAGAACACTGTGGCAGTCTCATTACAAGGTAGTCACCTCTGAAAAGGCCCCATACTTTGGACTTGTCAGCAGAATTAGTGGAAGCTACCAAGATTACTTTTTGCTTTCCTGTCTGGATATGTACTACAACCTAGGTTATCTACTAAATATTTTGGTCTTTCCTTTAAAAATATATCTCAGTAAGACTAAACACTTTTTCATCCCTCATCTAAAGCTGGTTAACTCCCTGTAAAGGAAATAAGAAAGTCTTTTGTGCTTTAACATTATATGAAACTAATGATGATTCATTTTGAGAAACAATTTGTGCCCCATCCCACTTATTCTTCAGCATGTTCCCAGGTCAACTCCTTCCAACTAGTGTTGTCAGACTTATACCACCAAATAGCAAACAGCCCTTGTCAGGTCCTAAAGGTGGAGAGAGCCATGGGGCTGGACACACAGCCCCACTCTCCAGGGGCAGAGTCGGGGTGGACAGATGGATGCTACATCAGGGCAAGTTGCAGCTGAATTTATAAGGGAAGATTTCTCAGCAAAATCACAGTCATGGAGAATGTTTCCTCATGAGTCTCTAAGCTCCCCCTTCCAGGAATTTTTCCAAATAGGCCAGTACAAGAGAGACCAACAAGGTAAGGAAGATTGGATTATATTACTTGCAACTCTACATCATTATGAATCTACATTACTCTACTCTTCAAGTTTCCTGAGGCATCATCAATGCATTTGTGTTACTTGAAACTAAAGACCCTCAGTACTATGCATCCTTTGAAGTTCAGAGGATATAATCCTCTAAAATATCTAATACAAGTGAGTACAGAAACCTGATGAGTCACCTCAGAGATAACCCACTTGATGGATAAACCTTTTGCTGATGAATTAAAAGTAGCTCCTAAATATCATCAAAGAAGTGATCATTTAATTCAGATAAAATGAATGTAAACAAATTAAACTTAATTATTTAAAAAATATGAATTGTTTTTCTTGTTTACTGAAATAGCATATGCTCACTGTCAAAAAAAAATCATGCTTTACAAAATATATCAAATTAGCAAGTAAACGTCTCATGTTCTCTTGGAGATAACCTGTTAACAACTTGGTGTATGTTTATTCAATTTTTTCTATGCACATGCCAATATATCAAATTAATTAATTTCAAAATATTTCCATGACAGAGGAGTATTATATAATATATTTTAAAAGAAGAAATCTGAGGAGTAATACTGCTTTTCTGAGGCTCTCTTTCTTTGTGAATCAAAGAAAGATGTTATATAATATAATGTTATATATTAATCAAAGAAAGATGTTATATAATATAATATATACACAGTGTGTATGCTCAGCTGTGTCTGATTCTTTGCAACCCCATGGGCTATAGGCCACCAGGTTCCACTGTTCATGGAATTTTTCAGGCAAGAATACTGGAGTGGGTTATCATTTCCTACTCCAGGGGATCTTTCCAACACAGGGATGGATTGGCAGGATGTAGGGAGAAGGCAATGTTTGGGAATTCTACTTTAATAACAGAATAAATTCTAAGCACCTATGAAATTGTTCTGATACAGTGACATATAATTCATTAAAGGGAATACTCTGGATAATTAGATATATTATCAAATATGTGGGTGTGTATGTCAGTCACTCAGTTGCTACAAAATGAGAACTTGCAGACATTGCTGCAAGAAATGTAATTTAATGCAATCTTGTTGGAAAACCATTTGGCAATGTGCGTTGAGTCTTGGGCTTCCCTGGTGGCTCAGATGGTAAAGAATCTGCAATGCAGGAGACCTGGGTTCGATCCCTGGGTTGGGAAGATTCTTCTAGAGAAGGAAATGGCTACCCACTCCAGAATTCTTGCCTGAGAAATCCCGTGGATGGAGAAACCTGGAGGGCTATAGTCCATGGGGTTGCAAAGAGTTGGATATGACTGAGCGACTAACACTTTCACTTCACTTTCATCAAGTCTCAGAACTAAGTTTTGCGCCCTCATATTTACCACTATTAAGATTCCATTTTATGGGAGTAAGCCAATGTGAAGGCAAGAACCACTTTGCAAAAATAAGTATTCAAGTATTACTTATGATACCAGAAAATTGGGAATGATGTAAACATTCATTCTCCAACAAAGATATGGTACAACTAAGTTGTGGTTTATTAATTCAAAGGGATATTAGACAGCCACTGAAGATGATGTTTGGGGAGCACTTAGAATCATATAAAGGGGAGGTTCCTGGCATGCTGCATGCAATCCATAGCGTTGCAAAGAGTCCCACATGACTCAGCGACTGAACAAATAGTAAGAGAGAGGTTCACGTTAGTGCTTGGGAGTTTTTTGAAAGACAAGTTATACAACCTAATGTTCAAGATGTTCTCAATGACATAAATATACATATATTCACTTATTGGAATATAATTGCATTACAATGTAATGTTAGTTTCTGCTGTACGAAGTGAATCAGCTATATGTATACATATATCCCCTCCCTGTCGGACCTCCCTCCCACCCCACCCACCACCCCACCCACCACCCCACCTACCACCCCACCTACCACCCCACCTCCCTAGGTCATCACAGAACACAGAGCTGAGCTCCCTGTGCTATACGGCAGGTTCCCACTAGGTATCTGTTTTACACATGGCAATGTATATACGTCAACGGGTACGTTTTATGTATCAATAGTAACAAAAATGAGGCTCCCTGATGGCTCAGACGGTAAAGCGTCTGCCCGCAATGCGGGAGACCCAAGTTCGATCCCCGGGTTGGGAAGATCCCCTGGAGAAGGAAATGGCAAACCCACTGCAGTACTCAGTAGGCGTAGGGTAGTAGTATAGTAAACTTTGGGGGCATTGTCCAGGGAACAGTAGTTCTCTTTCACTAACAAATGCTCCTCTACCCACACACAAGGATTCTCGGCAGCCATGTTATCTTATGTGAGTGCTCCCTTCCCACAGCTGATTGGACAAAGGAGGGACTCTTGGCATGAGCTTGGGGTAAGTGATTGACCATTCCAGGAACCAAGGCTTTATTTCAATATGTGGTAGAAAGAATAAGGTGTAGAGTTGGGACCTATGAGGTGACCATATTTGGCTGTCAGTATGCCAAAGCAATATCTGGTTGGGGAAGATCCCCTGGAGGAAGGCATGGCAATCCACTCCAGTATTCTTGCCTGGAGAATCCCATGGACAGTGGAGCCTGGTGGACTATAGTCCATAGGGTTGCAAAGACTTGGACACGACTGGAGTGGCTTAGCATGCACACATGCCAAAGCCAAGAAAACCAGGCTACAAAAAGAGAGAAGGACAGAGCCTCTATTTGCTAGGTTCCCACTTGCTTCTCAATTTCCAGTGTCAGTCGCTGTATGTTCTGCTGCCCTTGTTGTTCCCTGGATCATCCCTAGTACTCTACATAAATTCTTATTTTTGTTTAAATCTACTCTAAATGGGTTTCTGTCATTAATACCCAATAAATATGGGATAAACAAATACATGTGGAAAACAGTAGCAAGAGATTTTCAGAATGTTCATGGTGGTGAGAAATGGCATATAATTTTATTTTCTTCTTTATGCTTTTCTGTATTTACAGTTCTCTAAAGGGAGCAATATAATTTCCATAATAAAAAATGATAAAGAGCATTATAAGAGAAGGAAATATTTATTTATAAATAAAGCTTTGGGTTTTCCCTTTACAATTGAAAGAGCTTCATTGCAAAATATGCTACTCAAATATTCTCAAATGTAACTTTTTCCAGCAGTGAAAAAACATTCCAGTATTAGATGGTTGGTAGAGTTCTCATTACAGGTCCAATGAGTCCTCAGGTTAACCAAACCCCAGATTCAGAGATAGTGTTTTGGTCTAGAGAGAGATAAGATCATCTTTTCTGCCTATGATTGGTTCATAAGTGGGCTTGTGACCTGATGTGAACCAATGAGATTGAAGAAGAAGCTTCTAGAAATTTTTTTTTTTTTTTTTTTTGGTACTGTTTTTAAAGAACTTTAAGAAAAACCCTCTGGAAAAAAAAGAAGGGAAGAAACAACCCTCTGACTCTTTGTAGGGGAAGTTGCGTAGAAAGAAGACCCAGAGTAGCTGCTACAATCTTATTCCCAGTCTGAGGATGAATCCGAGATCTAGAGAGAGGAAAAGTAGGAGAACTGCAGCCAAATGGACCTGAAGTTGCTTAGTTAATCTATCTTGAAGCTCAATTTACCTTTAGACCTCCAGTTAAGTAAGGCAATGAGAAACGCTGGTCTGGAAGAAGCACAAGTTGGAATCAAAATTGCCGGGAGAAATAGAAATAAACTCAGATATGCAGATGACACCACCCTTATGGCAGAAAGTGAAGAGGAACTAAAAAGCCTCTTGATGAAAGTGAAAGAGGAGAGTGAAAATGTTGGCTTAAAGCGTAACATTCAGAAAACTAAGATCATGGCATCTGGTCCCATCACCTCATGGGAAATAGACGGGGAGACAGTGGAAATAGTATCAGACTTTATTTTCTTGGGCTCCAAAATTACTGCAGATGGTGACTACAGTCATGAAATTAAAAGATGCTTACTCCTTGGAGGGAAACTTATGACCAACCTGGATAGTGTATTAAAAAGCAGAGACATTACTTTGCCAACAAAGGTCGGTCTGGTCAAGGCTATGGTTTTTCCAGTAGTCATGTATGGATGTGAGAGTTGGACTGTGAAGAAAACTGAGCACCGAAAAATTGATGCTTTTGAACTGTGGTGTTGGAGAAGACTCTTGAGAGTCCCTTGGACTGCAAGGAGATCCAACCAGTCCATCCTGAAGGAGATCAGTCCTGGGTGCTCAATGGAAGGACTGATGCTGAAGCTGCAACTCCAATACTTTGGCCACCTGACGCGAAGAGTTGACTCATTGGAAAAGACCCTGATACTGGGAGGGACTGGGGGCAGAGGAGAAGAGGATGACAGAGAATGAGATGGCTGGATGGCATCACCGACTCGATGGGCATGAGTTTGAGTAAACTCCGGGAGTTTCTGATGGACAGGGAGGCCTGGCATGCTGCGATTCATGGGTTCGCAGAGTCGGACACAACTGAGCGACTGAACTGAACTGAGCTAAGTAAGTCAATAAGCTCCACTGTGGTTTAGCCAGTTTTGATCAAACCTTCTGTGTTTCAGAGCCAAAGCTTTCTAATTATATACCTATGAATTTAGATATGTGAAAGGGAAAGTGTTAGTCGCTCAAGCATGTCCAACTCTGCGACCCCATGGACTGTAGCCTGCCAGGCTTCTCTCTCCATGGAATTCTCCAGGCAACAATACTGGAGTGGGTTGCCATTCCCTTCTCCAGGGGATCTTCCTGACCCAGGGATCAAATCCACGTCTCCTGCATTGCAAGCAGATTCTTTACCATTTGAAAAGTACCATTACCAACTCATACAGTTATTAAGATCTAGTCTAGCACTTTTATTCTCCTCCATTTATCTCTAACCCATCCTTTTTGTCTCTAAGTCTGTTTCTCTTATTTTCAGCATATTTCAATATGGCTCAGTTTGTAAATAACACATGTGTGGAACTCAATCAAAAACATTTGTTAAGTCCAAATTTGCTATTTCTTCTAGTTCTCTTTGACCACATATCTATATTTTGCTGACCCTTCACCACATTTCCCTCCCATCCACTTTCCCCCATCCCATCCCCAGCTAGCACCAAGAGGCAGTTATGCTTTTCTCTCATAGAAGACACTGCCACTACTCCAAGAAATTTTATTGCCTACACTTTTTCTGGGCTTCCCAGGTGGTTCAATGATAAAGAATCCGCCTGTCAATGCAGGAACTGCAGAAGATGAAGGCTCGATCCCTGGGCTGTGAAGATCCCCTGAAGAACAAAATGGCAACCCACTCCAATATTCTTGCCTGGAAAATTCCATGGTTAGAGGAGCCTGGCGGGCTATAGTCCATGGGGTTGCAAAGAGTTGGACACGGCAGAAGCGACTGAGCACACACCCTCTAGCTAGTGCCTCCAGCTTTCTCCTCTTTTGGAACTGAGCCCTGGGATGTGTCATTTTCTACCTTGAGTTGGCCTCTGGAAGTCAGTTGGGAAGAAAAGTGGATATATACTGTAGTTATGTATTCTATCTTAGTTTGTGTTGGTTTACTCTAAACAGCTTATAAGGAAACAGGTAGAATTAAAATTAAACCAAAATTTTCATGGGTCATAGATTCCAAGATGAAGTGGTATAATCAACATTAATGATGATGCTTCTGCAAAAAATTTAGCTCTGAGAGCCCTTAGGAGATCTGATTTTACGAAGTCCTAGTAAATCAGTCCCACTTATGTAAGACATATTTATTTAAGGGCTTTATATCAGTTCACCTGCTAATCAATTGAAAGGAAAAATATAAATCATAGAGAATGATTAATGTGACAGGCCATGAAAACTCAACACAGAAGCAAAGGAGGAAAAGCTGTATCTTAGACCTCAACTCTCCTCCCGCTCCCTAGTACCATGCAAATAAGAGAGTTTGCACAATAGCAACTCATGTGATTTATAGATTTCCAGTCATCTTAATATATGTTTTAATGACACATGTACATAGTTTGAGTTCTCTCTGAGAAGATGCTACTTTATTTGTCCAAGTATTTCTGGCTTTTAAGTAATGGAGGGACAGGTGTCTAGTATAATACCTGGTATATCATGGGCATCGAGGAAAATTGAGTCAGTGAGTACCAGGGGATTGTGTAATCACTGAATTAAAGCAGCAGGTTAAAACAATTTCTAGCACTTGAGAAATTCCAGAAAAATAAAGCTAATTTTTCAGAGCTGATTTGATGGGACTACAGTCAGAGCCAGTCACACATGACAGAACCATTGACTTGATTAAGGAATACAAAAAACAGAGTCTTACAGCTGAATGTCACATAGAAAACTCTCAGCATTCACTGGTTAGTACTCAGGGAGCAGAGAAATCAGTGTCCTCCGTAGACCTGGAAAGAAGAAGCTGTAGTTAACTCTCAGACTCAGAAAGTTTTCTCCAGAGGGTGAAAATTTTCATTTTCTATTGCTTTGTAGGTGTGCCTTGAAAGGTGGGCTGAGAAATTATTTAGCATCATTGTAATGTACTATTCAATTTGACCTTTGTCTCAAGTGAGGAAAGGTTTTAGAATACAGCTCTACACTATCATGTATATTCAAAGGTTTATATAATAAAGCACACATTGTATGGTAAATTTACCTTTCCCTCATGCTTATTTATATTTGCCACTAACCAGGGTCTTTATTTGGGACTTCTCAGGTGGTTCAGTGGTAAAAGAATCCAATGCAGGAGATGCAGGAGATGTGGGTTTGATCCCTGGGTTGGGGAGTTCCCCTGAAGTAGGGAATGGCAACCCACTCCAGTATTGCTTGGAAATTTCCATGGACAGAGAGCCTGGCAGGCTATAGTCTGTGGGGTCACAAAGAACTGGACACGTCTGAGCACACATGCAGGGACTTGAATAAAACTTTTGTTTCATTAAGACTAGAAAGGATAGATATTTTTGCTATTAAACATTTGTTGAGAGTTTCTTACATGCCAGGCATGGACCTTTTGTAAACAGTTTTGATGGATGGGAAGACATGAGTGTTGGAGAATATGAGTAATATGCATAACAGCCAGAGTGGAATAGATCTATGAGATATAATCCTTGACATTGTGCAATTTTTAGTTGAAGACAGCATGACAGCCAATCATACACAATTATAAGCAAATAGAAATTTGTTTTATGTAAATATCATAGGAACAAGAATAATTATGTAGGACTGACTTCATGGTATGCAAGCTGCACTTGGAAGAGTCTGAGATTGTTTCAATGCTCTTTTGCTATTGCCTTAAAATTCATAACAATGATGGGAACAGAAGGCTTCTCATTTTGGTTTTTACACTGGACACCCACAAATTATAGAGCTAGTCCTGTTCTCAGATTGAATTCTGAGATTATATATTGGATAGGCCAAAAAGTTCATTTGGGTTTTTCCATAAGATGTTACAGAAAACTGGAACAAACTTTTTGGTCAACCCACTATATACTGTATTATCCCCTAGATGGACATGTTCTTTTTATCACAAATGCAATCTAATTTATCCACTAAGCTTTAGGAGGAAGGTTAAGCATCAGAGAATTGATGCATTTGAACTGCAGTGCTAGAGAAGACTCTTGAGAGTCCCTTGGACAGCAAGGAGAGCAAACCAGTGAATCCTAAAGGAAATCAAGCCTGAATATTCATTGGAAGGACTGATGCTGAAACTGAAACTCCAGTATTTTGGTCACCTGATACACAGAGCCAACTCATTGGAAAAGACTCTTGATGTTGGGAAAGATTGAGGGCAAGAGGAGAAGAAGACGACAGAGGATAAGATAGTTGGATGGCATCACTGATTCAATGGACATGAATTTGAGCAAACTCCAGGATATAGTGAAGGACAGGGAAGCCTGATGTGCTGCTGTCCATGGGGTGGCAGAGTTGGACACAACTCAACAACCGAACAGCAGCAAGCTTTAGGATGTATTTTCTTTACTTGTGAGGTCTGCTTGTCACAAATTCATTCTCAATCTCTTATTCTCTTCTAGGACAATATTGTAAATCAACCCCACTTCAATACAGAAAAAAAAAGTATGAAGAGGTAACCCTAATAAACCTGACAACGTGAGTGACTGTGAACTGTGTTTGGGGTGGGGAGGCAGGGAGATGGTTTGGGTGGAGAAGCAGCATTGCAAATGCCTGGCGGAGACTAACCTATTCACTGCCCTGTAGCCACACCCTGAAGTGGGCCCCGCCTTGGTCACAGAATTTTTTCTGCGTGAGGGGAAATGCCTGGAGTGAGATATAAATTCATCAGTTTGGTTTAATTAGCAGAGAGTGAAACCATCTGAGCTACCCAATTTATAAAATAAGCACACAGAACTTCCCTGGTGATTCAGTGACTAAGACTCTGTACTCTCAATGCAAGGGGCCTGGGTTCAATTCCTGGTCAGGGAACCAGATCTCACATGCTGCAACTAAGACCTGGCCAAATAAATACTTAAAAGAATTATGAACAAACAGTAAATAGCTCACAATTCTGTAGGTAGAACCACCATTTGACCTGAAACATATTTGCTTTGGAATCCAAGTATTATCTGCCTCGGAAACTTCATGTTCTTTAGAATTTTGGGTTAACTTAATTTTACAGCTTTTAGATTTATTAATAAATGTTTCAAGTTCCATTACATGTGTGATGAGAAAACCAATATCTTCTACTACCTTGTAAAACGTACCTGAATGCACACACATGCACATACTTACAGATGCACCAAAGGGTATCTTCCCCAGGAGGTCTTGGGATCACCTTTCTCCTGTCAATTCTTGCTTTAATTTTCTTTTTTCTGTTGAAGTCTTGAGTGGTCTCTTCTCAGGCCCAAGTTGACCTTAATGTGCATTATAGATCCTTTTACCTTGTGTTCCCTAAACAACCTCAAATACGAGGTTGT
The DNA here is from genome assembly GCF_963930625.1 of Muntiacus reevesi. NCBI lineage: Eukaryota > Metazoa > Chordata > Mammalia > Artiodactyla > Cervidae > Muntiacus > Muntiacus reevesi. The sequence continues at coordinate 43,363,300 of NC_089260.1, forward strand.
TTTATGTATTAAATAGCACTTTTATTGAAGGTTTGTGGGTTTCTGCAGCAGCCACATTGTAGTGTGGCCCAAAACTACAAAGTGCATATTAATGGCATCTTTGTTCTTTAAAATCCTTTATTGAACCCACCACTGTTCATTTCCCGAGGCTGTCTTCCTCTCTAGGCCTTCTGCCTAACACTGGCTTGTCCTCCACCCCCACTCCAATCCTCCTTATACATCAGTTTCACACCCTTTCCTTCAAGTGGCATTGGAAATTTCAAGTCTCTACTTGATTATGTGAAGAAATGCAAACCCATAGGCTGACTATATATTATACATCTAAAGATGATATGAGTAAATCAAGAAGATTCACCCAAACAAATTTACATGGAGTTCCATCCTCATCAAGAACTTGCCAAGATGTGAAATGTCACCCTTTCTATCTTTCCATCTCCTATAGTTGTCTCTGTAAGTAAAATTGAGAAGTTTAGCAATTTATTTTCCCAGTGATAAAAGTCATACTTCCCTCATCAGAGAGCAGAAGGAATGTTAGTCAGTCTGGGTTTAAATAGGAGATTGACCCCCTCTGGTTGACCAACACCACTGCTAACAGTAAACAGAACTGGGATTAGCTTGTTACACGTAGTTTTAGGGTTTGACTTTTTTGTCAGTCAGTAACAGTGTAAAGCATTCCTAAAAATAATATTTAAGCACTTTAAAAAGGAGGCATATAGAGACAAACTTACGTTCTGAGTAAAAAAGTATAAATACAAGTTTTAAAATATATAGCCAGTCAGGAGGAGGACTTTCCTGGTGACTCAGCTGGTAAACAACTTGCCTACCAATGCAGAAGATGCAAGAGATGTGGGTTCAATCCCTGGGTTGGGAAGATCCCCTGGAGAATGAAATGGCAACACGCTCCAGTATTCTTGCTGGAAAACTCCATGGACAGAGGAGCCCACGGGGTCGCAAAGAGTCAGACATGATTGAGCACGCACATGCACACAAGGAGATAGACAGAAAAATCTGTTGTGATTCAGAAGAAACAGAGATGCAATGTTGATTAAAACTTGGATGTTAAGAATGAAAAGTTTGCAAATAATTAATGCTGGATAGGGTGTGGAGAAAAGGAAATTCTCCTAAACTGTTGGTGGGAATGTAAATTGGTACAGCCACTATGGAAAACAGTATGGAGTTTCCTAAAAAAAAAAAAATAGAGTTGCTATACAATTCAGTAATCCCACTCCTGAGGATGTAACTAGAAAGAATTAAAACTCTTATTTAGAAAAGATACATGCAACATGCACCCCAGTGTTCATAGCAGCACTGTTTACAATAGCCAACACATGAAAGCAACCTAAATGTTCACCAACAGACTATTGGATAAAGAAGATGTGGTAGATATATACAATGAACTATTACTCAACCATAAAAAAGAATGAAATCATGTCATTTTCAGCAATGTGGATGGGCCTAGAGATTAGCATACTAAGTAAAGTTTGTCAGAGAAAGACAAATATTATATGATATCACTTATATGTAGACTCTAAAAAAATAGTACAAATGAGCTTATTTACAAAACAGAAACATAATTATAGACATAGAAAACAAACTTATTGTTACCAAAGGGTAAAGAGGGAGGAGGGACAAATTGCAAGCATGGGATTAACAGGTACACACAACTATATATAATATAGATAAACAACAAAGTGCTACCGTATAGTACAGGGAATGATATTCAAGATCTTGTAATAAACTATAATGGAAAAAGAATATATATATATGTACATATATGTATAGCTGAATCACTTTGCTGCACATATGAAACTAATACATATTATAAATCAACTATATTTCAGTTTAAAAAATTAAAAAATAACAAAGCACATTTGTAAAGTATAACTAGGCTAATGAAGTGGCCCCATTCAGTTCAGTTCAGTTCAGTCGCTCAGTCATGTCCAACTCTTTGCGACCCCATGAACCGCAGCATGCCAGGCCTCCCTGTCCATCACCAATCCTGGAGTCCACCCAAACCCATGTCCATTGTGTTGGTGATGCCATCCAACCATCTCATCCTCTGTCATCCCCTTCTCCTCCTGCCCTCAATCGTTCCCAGCATCAGGGTCTTTTCAAATGAGTCAGCTCTCCGCTTCAGGTGGCTGAAGTATTGAAGTTTCAACTTCAACATCAGTACCTCCAATGAACACCCAGGACTAATATCCTTTAGGATGGACTGGTTGGATCTCCTTGAAGTCCAAGGGATTCTCAAGAGTCTTATCCAGCACCATAGTTCAAAAGCATCAATTCTTCAGCCCTCAGTTTTCTCCACAGTCCAACTCTCACATCCATACATGACCACTGGAAAAACCATAGCCTTGACTAGATGGACCTTTGTTGGCAAAGTAATGTCTCTGTTTTTTACTATGCTGTTTAGGTTGGTTATAACTTTCCCTCCAAGGAGCAAGCATCTTTTAATTTCATGGCTGCAATCACCATCTGCAGTGATTTTGGAGCCCTGAACAATGAAGTCAGCCACTGTTTCCACTGTTTCCATCTATTTCCCATGAAGTGATGGGACCAGATGCCATGATCTTAGTTTTCTGAATATTGAGCTTTAAGCCAACTTTTTCACTCTCTTCCTTCACTTTCATCAAGAGGCTTTTTAGTTCTTCTTCACTTTCTGCCATCAGGGTGGTGTCATCTGCATATCTGAGATTATTGATATTTCTCCCGGCAATCTTGATTCCAGCTTGTGCTTCCTCCAGCCCAGCATTTCTCATGATGTACTCTGCATATAAGTTAAATAAGCAGGGTGACAATATCCAGCCTTGATGTACTCCTTTTCCTATTTGGAACCAGTCTGTTGTTCCATGTCCAGTTCTAACTGTTGCTTCCTGAACTTTGACCCCATACCTTGTATGCAATGCCTGGATGCTTTTATAGCGTTGAAACTATTCCATTTCAAAATTTATCTGTAATTGAGTTAATCATGGCATGGCTATATGCATTGTAGATTTGGTAAACAATTTTGCATACAATATCATAGCATTTCTATTTCTGATTTACTTTTGTATGCAGAGGAAATGATCTGGTTTAAAACAATCCGACAAGACACAGGGTCTTGTGTGACTATCCCTCTCATTGTGGTTATCACAAGAGTATAAGGACCTATTTGGGAATTCTTTTGCCATGAGACCATGAGTGACTGCAGCATGGGAACTGGACCAAACTGGTCTTTCTCCCTGACAGCTAGTACAGTTTCTAATACATAGATGTTCAGTAAAGTGTTTGTGTTAGTTAAATAAATAAATGACCAATGTTTAAAAGAAATCAAAATGAGTCTAGTGGGAGTTTAGTAGAAGTCAGCCCAATAAAAATCGGACAACATTTAGAAAGAAACTATTTAGTGAATGGATTTGTACTGGTTTTAGGATAATTATTATGTTAGTTTTATCTACCCTAATTCACTCTGTTAAATGAGAGAAACCTGCTTGGCCATTCTTATTATTGATACATTTTGATAAATGCAGAATGTCTGTATCACAAATTGGTAGAAAAGCCCCCAGAAACGTGGTTATATGTATTTTTGATCCATTAAAAATAATAGTAGTGTTTTTCTCCATTCTCTAAAGAGAAGCAGTGAATATAATTACCTAGCTCTTTGAGGGCCACAGAAGCTTAGATCCTAAACTATGAAATTCTGCTCTGGTTCAGAGCGTGGAGAGCTTTCTGGAGCATAGTTAAGGCGGGTTGGTTTCCTAGTTGCCTGTCTCTTCACATGGACATACCTACATTCTGAACCTGCAATTATAGCATGGTGTCCTCACACCCTTCTATTCTAGAAAATGTTTTAACCAATGAAGACATGTTAACTTCATTTTGAAACAAGATGATTCCTATGAAAACGTCCATCTTTTAACCTATAATGCTGGTACGTCACCTCAGGCTCCAGGAATTGGGTTGATGGTGGCCAGTCTGGGGAGCCAAGGAGGGTTATGTGTGAAGACAGGTCCCTTACAGCAGACACGGGGCTGGGTCAGCGTGGCCTCAGGAACCGCACTGCTGTGGAAATTTTGCATCAGCCCCACACGGGACAGCAGCTTTCGTCATCACCAGTCAGAGGCACTTTACAAAACGGCTTATCTTTCTTTAGGGATGAAGCACAGTAGGTCAGAAAGTATTTATTTTCCTCTAAATATGGTCTGATTAAGAAAGTCAAACTGATTCTCATTAATCAAGGCAGGAAAATGCATGTTCTGATGGTGAGGACATTGACTGTGCTCTTAGACTTTCCAGATTCACAGTGTGGTTCAGTCTGCTGTCAACCTGGGGCACGGTAGTGAACCTGTCTTTGCCTCAATTTTTCCATCTGTGAAATGGGATATCTTGACTGCAGTGTTTGGGATAGGATAAAATGAAACAATATTTGTATAGCTCTTAGCATGATGCCTGGCACTGTAGATAATAAATACAATTATATATACATGTATATATATATATATATATATGTTCAATCAGACATGTCTGAACAACTGGGCACAGTTGTGTCCAATTCTTTGCAACCCTATGAACTGTAGCCGACCAGGCTCCTCTGTCCCTGGAAGTTTCCTGGAAAGCGTACTTGAGTGGGTTGCCATTTCCTCCTCCAGGGGATCTCCCCAACCCAGGAATCCAACCCGCATCTCCTGTGTCTCCCACATTGGCAGGTGGATTATTTTACCACTGTGCCACGTGGGAAGCCCATATATATAGCTATAAAGATACATAAATAGATGAATGGATATAGATATTTAGTTAAAATTTGATATGAAGCCTCTTAAACATCAATATGAAATTTATAAATTCCTTCAACATTAAAATAACCATATTTGATGCAACATGTGATATTTCTCCATGTAATATAACAAAGTCAGGAAGCATCTCCAATGGAAGGTAAAGAAAGTCTGTAATTAAGATTTGCCCCTCCCCATTTACTAATTTTGTAAGGATTTGAGCAAGCCACTTAAGTCTTCTGATTTTCATTTCCTTTACCAGTTAAATGAGGATGATAGTACCCATCTCACATTGTTGGTGAGGTTTAACTGAATGAAATGATAAACCTGTAACTGCTGAGCACCTGTGACAGTTATTACAAGTATGTAATTGATGAATATGCTTTTCATTGAATGCAAAAGAGGTAGATAAAAATATCATACACTCCTTTTAGCTTTCAAATTAATTTGTGGCAGCTTAGCAGACACACCCCTGATGAGATTTACAGGGAGGAATATATTTACCTGGCACAGAGAGACAGTTTCTGATTTCTCATTCATAAATCTTCAGAGAGCTCACTAGGTCCTTCTGTTAGATAAATTTCTTAATTCATCCTACAAATATCTTCTGACTACTATGTTTAAGGCACAGTTCTAGGAGCTGGAGATACACTAATGAAATATGACCCTCATGGAAGCCACACTCTATCCGGAGAAGAGGCAGCATGCTGCAAACAGAAGGAAAGTGAACTACATCATCTTTAGAAGGTAGTAGATATTTGTGGGAAAAAGAAAAAGGAGAGCACAATAAGAGGATAAGAAGGTGGGACAAAGTTTGTAATTTTAAGTGGTCAGTGAGAAGTTGAGATGTAGACAAAAACTGGAAGAGAGGAAGTCAAATAGCAGGATGTCTGGGACAGGAGTGTCCCTGGCAGAGGCAAAAGCTAGAGCGAAGGTCCTTGATTGCAGGACAGTGGGAACATATCCTGAGATTTCCAGGAGAAGTCAAGGGGTTCAGAAAAGAGAGAGAGAGGTTGGTTGATTAATTATAGACATAATGAAGAACCAGATTTCCCAGGTACCTTACAAAGACTTTTGACTTCTTTCCTGGTGAGGCAAGGTCTGTTACAGGGTTTGAAGCACAGGCCTGGCCTGGTCTTAACTACATTTTAAAAGGATCACTCCGAATGCTGTGCTGAGAAGACTTTATAGGTGGAGAAGATGCTGAAGCATCTCAATAGCTCAATGACAAAGAATCTACCTGCAATGCAGGAGATGCAAGTTCGATCCCTGACTCAGGAAGATCCCCTGGAGGAGGGCATGGCAACCTACTCCAATATTCTCACCTGGGAAATCCTATGGACAGAGGAACCTGGTGGGTTACAGTTTGTGGGGTCACAAAGAGTCAGACATGACTGAGCAACTGAGCACTGACTCGGCAAGCAGAAAAAACAGGGAGACTACTTAGGAGCTGTTGCTGTCACCCTGGGGGGAGACCATGATGGCGTGGACAGGCTGGTGGCAATGGAGGTGGCCATGCCTCCATGGCATGGTGAGCAGGTCCAAGATCCTTCACCCTTCTCCAGAAGCCATGCCTCTAGACTCCTGGATCCTCTCTCTTTTTCATTTTAAAATTATTTTTATAGTTATCTTATTTGTTTTTTATATTTTGCCCTTGCATGAGGCATGCAGGATCTTGGTTCTCTAACCAGGGATTTAGCATGCAACCCCTGCATTAGAAGCATGGAGTCTTAACTACTGGACCGTGAGGAAAGACTTTCTCTTCTTTTCTATCCAAACCCATCGCTCCAGCAATTTGCCCCTTACTTTGCAACATCGAATGCACAGTCTCTACTAGCTCATTCTCATTAGCGTACAAATACACTATTCTTCTTCCAATGTAAACAAATGTCCCCTAGCCCCACTTCTTACCCAGCTCCTACTACATGTCCTTGACTCTCTCTACAGTAAAACTTCTCAAAATATTTTCCAACTGATCTCTTATAAACCAAGGCCAAAGAAATCTGTTCCCATTCTGCCACCAGTTTGCTCTTGCCATTGTTTATCTGATGATTCATTTTCACTCTTTCTCGAGCTTGACTGTCATCTCTTGCTGAGTGTTTTATTGTTAACTCAGTTAAGCTGGGAGCTCCCTTTCCTAGATTCTCATCTTTGTTTAGTTCCAGGTGAAGAAGACAGTGGCTTGTCTCCTCAGAGAGTCATTGCTCTGAGATATGATAGATCAATGTAACTTGCTTTTCCTCTCCTCTACACTGCCTCAAGCTTGTCTCTTTCCTGCTGGCCCTGCTGGCCAACAGAGAGCCCAGACTTACCACCAGGTATTGGCCGTGGACCCTACAGAAGGGATAACTACACAGGGGCCATAGCTTCTCATAGACCTCTCCAGAACCTTCTTCTTCTTGGTTTTATTTTTGCTGCTGGGCCCACTTGAGGTCCATGGTCATGATTAATTCAGAGAGAATTTGTCCCTATAATAGCAACACTAAACTGGAAACAGCATCTTTTTTCTGGGATATGTCAACTGAAAAAATGCACAACATAAGAGCTGTGAGTTAAGTTTTATGAGGGCTATTGCCCTAGAGACAGCATCTCAAATAGCTTTGAGGTACTAGCCCCAAAGAGATATAAGGGAAGATCAGTGTTATATAGGAGTTTAGTGAAGAGGGGTATGTGCTGTCAAGCAGGCATTTTGTCAGAGTCTTGCTCCGGGTCACCAGCAGTAGATGTCACTGCTAATAATTTTAGTGCTTTTCTAGATATGAGAAGATGCAAGAATTGGGCTCATAGAAGTCTTCTCCTAAAAAAATTTAACTCTGAAGGCCTGTTCTGCCAGTTTTTCCCAGAACACAGTGCACCTCATTTCTGACCTCTACCCTGAACTCCTTTCAGGAGATGTAGTGGCACATGATTTAATCCTTGGAGAGGCAGATGGCATGTGCCAAGTTTTCGTTGGCAGAGTCTAGGAAACCCAGAGGTAAGTATGGGCTTAAGGGGAAGCTTTGCACTAATTTTTATAATTATCTCTTTTAGGAAAATTACCCAGGATCCTCATTTCAGATTTTGAAATGTGTACACCATTCCAGCCCTGGAGGAGGGCAACGGCAACCCACTCCAGGATTCTTGCCTGGAGAATCCCATGGACAAAGGAGCCTGGCGGGCAACAGTCCACGGGCTCAAAGAGTCAGACATGACTGACCGACTAAGCACAGCACACACAAGCCATTCCAGATCATGTGATCACTCAAATGCTGTGATATGAATCGGAGAGCTGTTTGGAGGTGGGGAACTCGTAGGAAATGATGATCCCTGTACTGGGTTAGTTCCCAGTCTGGAAGATTCTCCTGTGTGACTGCGGGGGCAGGGGATGGGGGTGTGGGTTGCATTTTTCAGACACTTCCCTAGGGATGCAAGCTGCTTGGGGAGGAATCGTTGGATCCTTCAGTGGAGTCTTAGAACCTCCTTCAGACCCTGGGGCTGGTTTAGTGAGGAGCTTGTCAGCACTGGAACAGGCCTCCCAGGGTGAGAAGGGTGATTGCAAATGCCGTAGCAGCCCCTTAGTCACACCAAATGTCTACATACCAGAAACCTAGAGTGAGAAATCTGGGCTCAAGTCCTGCCTGTCTCCTGAAACACCATACCTGCTAACTACCTCTCCCAATGTGAAGTAATAATTGTCCAAAGACGCACTTTGCAAGTATCCAAGGGCACCTCATCCATAAGCTGAGGGAGCGTGTAAAGGAAAGGTTTAAAATTCCATTAAGAATCCCCTGAGTCACCCATCTTCCTCCCTTCTTTTAGTTCATGCTGTGCAACTTTAGCTCAGTGGGTTTTCTAAATTGTTCCGTTAATTTTAGCTGTTTCTAGATAGATAGCCATATTCTAGGTGAATCATCAGGAAAATTGAGGATAACAGCAAATAGCACACTGCTCTACAATGAACCACTTAATCAGCTCTTTAAAGAAAAGACAAGCAGGGTACCTCTTCATTACATGGATGTTTCTGGATAATACTGAATATACATATGTGTGTATACATTCATACATGGAGTGTATGTGTGTTGTGATTGATGACGGAAAAACACAGTAACTTCACTTTGTTTCATACTTAACTATTCTGCATCCCTATATTTTCTTGGATGAATACAAAGAACACATATATTTGACTGTTCAGTTATTACACAATTCTGATGTTATTTTCTCTTCTTGATTTGACTCATCGCCATTTCGTTGCCGATAAAGAAGATCTGTGTATTGTCAAAGGGTAAACATGATAAACAGCAGACAAGGAAGGGTTACTGTTTCAATCTATCCCAGGGTAAACAATGAGAATAAATATTGCCTTATTTGTTCATGATCTGAGGTATCAACTTGCCCCTCTTCAGGAAATTTTATCGTTTTAGATTAAGAAATCTATTTTGTAACCTGTTATTAAGCCCCGCATTCCCCACATTATGATTACAATGGATTGTATTTTCCTGTTCTTCTCTCCCCACGTGGTTCTGCCTTTCATGCAATTTGAACAATAGAACTGCATTTTTATTTTCTAGAGAATTTAGAACCAGACTTCTACCAGGCAAAATGGCTTTCACCCTAGGCTAAAGAGAATCGGAGTGATGAGCAGAGTGTACAAAAGATGTCCTGTTATCATCACCCAAAGGAATGTTTTAATTGGTCGCTCATCCTTTTCAGAAAGCCGAGTCATTCTCCAGTTAGCTGTAAGGTAGGTTCTTGCAATCAGATAGAAATCAAATATCAGACTTCCTATTTTCTGTGTCTTTGTATCCCCCACAATGTCTTAGCAGTGGTTTGGGGAGAGATATAAATAAATGAATGGTTGGGTAAGCCAATGGAATTAAACTTTTCAAACTGAGGTATGGAGACAGAGGGAAAATAACATGAGAATGGAATGGTCTGTAATAAAGGAGAGAGCAGGATTTCTCAGCCTCAGCAGTAAGGATAACTTGGGGAGGAAAGTTTTTGTTTCTTTTTAGAGGGAGGAGAGTGTGAGCTACACCGTTCTTTGGAGGATGTTTGGTAGCATCCTTGACCTGTATGCACCAGATGCTGGTACTGACCACCAGCCATGTCTCCAGTCATTGCCAAATGTCCTTCGGTGCCAAAGAAGAGAAGCAAGAGCGGTGTGTGGGAGTAGGGCAAAATCACCTCTGGTTGAGAATCACTGAGCCAATTTTTTAGCCAGAAGAGCTGGGAATAATCAGAGTTATTTTAATAAACACGAGGCAGAATGTACATGTAGAGACAAGCTGCAAATAGTAATATTACTATTAAATTTTCATTTCAAAATTTTTTTAATGAATTATATAATCCAGATTGTATGAAAGTATACCAAGTTCAATATGCTTTTTACAATTATTCTTCTAATTCCAGTCAGCTAAATAAAGATTTTTTTTTTTTAAGTTGCTCTGTCACGACTGACTCTCTGTGACCCCAGCCCATGGAATTCTCCAGGCCAGAACACTGGAGTGGGTAGTCGTTCCCTTCTCCAAGGGATCGCCCCAACACAAATTTGAAAAAGACCAGCAGAAGAGCATTATGCAGGCATTTGTATGGGTATTTAGAATATTCTCACTCTTCCCAGTGGCAGTATGCTTAGAAGAGAATGTGAATTCCGTGAGAGAAGGGAACAGTCCTGTCTTATACATGAGTGTAAACCCAACTCATAGAATAGTGCGAGGCATGAGAAAGGCACTCACTTCAGTCGTGTTCCACTCTTTTGTGACCCTATGGACTGTAGCCTGCCAGGATCCTCTGTCCATGGGATTCTCCAGGCAAGAATACTGGAGTGGGTTGCCATGCCCTCCTCCAGGGGATCTTCTGTACCCAGGGATCAAGCCCAAGTCTCCTCTGTCTCTTACACTGACAAGAGAGTTCTTTACCACTAGCGCCACCTGGGAAGCCCAAGAAAGACAAACAACAAATGTCAACTGAATGAATAAAGAAGGAAGGAAAGAAAGGAAGTGGCTTCTCTTTTCCAGATTTATTACCAAGGATTCTGTTATGTGTTGACTGAGTCCAGATATTAATATTGAATCGACCTGTTGTTTTGAAGATTATTATAAGCTACAATAAGAATTTTTGTTGGATTATAGCTTTCCATCTATGTATGAAATATATAAGGTTTCCAGTTCCTTCTGCAGGTGATTATTTATGTCATGATTACTCTAACTAATTTTTTTTATAACTGAAAGAGCAAAAACAACTTGGGTAACCCACCCTTCTCCCAATGGTATTCTATGTCTGCCTGGTCAGTTAACTGGATCCTAATTAATATGAATAAACTTGATTATTTATTAAAATTTGTAATGCAATTTACAAACAACTCTTCTACAAGAATTTAAATTGAAAGAAATGAAGAAAGTTTAGAAATATATACAATGTTATATATGTAACATGGTTCCTGATAAATTACTAGGTTGTGATATATGAAATTACTGGTGTTTGTAGATCAAAATGGTTAAACCTAACAGATAAAGAGATCACATACACAGGGAGAGGAGGAAGAAAACAAAACTCCCTTTGAAGGATAGATCAGATAACATAGCAAATGTCAGCAGAGAAGGGAGTTAAGGCCAAGTGTTCCTAGAAGACTTTCTGAGCATAACTTAATGAACTGTTCTCTAGAGAAGATCATTATTGCCTCTAAGGATGCCTAGATTTAAAATATATATTGAGGTAAATCTACTCTTCTTTCTTATCCAGTCTTCCCCCCTCCGCCCCCCACCAATTTATACACTATTCAGTGGCTATTCACATTGTTCAGGGATTAACAACTAGAAATATTGGAGAGAAAGTTCACTGTATAATTCAGTCATACCTACTCTTTATTCCTTATACTACACCTAAAATGATGTTTCTGTGATACATTTTGGCTTGGTTTGTTTTTCATCTTTGGACTTTGGTAAAAACATCGGCATTCATCTGTCTTCAAAGAGAATGCCTTACAAACCATGTTTTTGTCTTTTAAAAGACTTCCTGTCTTCTAAAAAAATGCTTTCAGAAGTGCCAGGTACTAGTAAAATTAATTCTTTGGATACATATTTAATACATAAAATCTGTACATCGAAATCGGTTATTTGCTTTTCTTTTTTTTTCATTTATTTTTATTATTTGGAAGCTAATTATTTTACAATATGTAGTGTTTTTTTGCCATACATTGACATGAATCAGCCATGGATTTACATGTGGTCCCCATCCTGAACCCCCCTCCCACCTCCCTCCCCCAGGGTATTTGCTTTTCCATATGGGACTTTTTTTAATTTTCTAAGTATCAGAGATTTACTCTCTACTTACAGTTTTTGTGCAGACCTAAAAAAAGTCAACTATTAGGTATTTCTCCAGCAAAGATGAGTTTATTTGGAATCAGTGTGCGTGCGTGCTAAATCACTTCAGTCATGTCTGACTCCTTGTGACCCCATGGACTGTAGCCCAGCAGGCTTGCCTGTCCATGAGATTCTCCAGGCAAGAATACTGGAGTGGGCTGCCACTTCCCTCTCCATTGGAATCAGCAGAGAAGTGCAATTTCAGGCCTGCAACCACAGCTTCCCATGTGCAAGTGTCCCCCTCAAGAAGGGAAGGAGAACACTTTTATAGCAAGGAAAAGGAGGTTGGGAAGGCTGAAGAGTCCATGGATTCTCATTGGCTGAGTCCTTGCCAGAAAAGTAGAGGAGTCTTTCTTCTTCTTGGTGGGCTCTGCTGTCTTCATAGGGCATGAGGGTCCCCCTTCTGCTCTCCTAACTCTATTTAACTGAAGTTTCTGTTTATTACTTTTACATATGAGTGGCCTAAACAGTGTTTTATTTATAAGTCAACAAGCAAACAAATCAACAGAAAACAGAGCAAAGTAACTACCAAGTAAGAAAGATGGGGACTTCCCTGGTGGCCCAGTGCCCAAGACTCCACGCTCCTAATGCAAGGGGCCTTGGTTCCATCCCTGGTCTGGGAGCTAGATCCCACATGACGCAACTAACAGTTTGCATGCCGCAACTAAGTCCCATGTGCCACAACTCTGGCCTTGTGCAGCCAGATAAATAGTTCAGTTCAGTCGCTCAGTCATGTCCGACTATTTGCAACCCCATGGACTGCAGCACACCAAGATTCCCTGTCCATCACCAACTCCTAGAGTTTACTCAAACTCAAGTCTATCGAGTTGAATAAATATTTTAAATAGTTTTTTTAGAAAAAATAAAAAGATGATTAACATCACTTTTTGATTAACTTTAAAAAAACCCAAACAATTTGATTTAAAAATTGTGCAGAGGATCTGAATAAATATTTTTCTGAACACAATATACAGATGGCCAGTAGACACATGAAAGGATGCTCAACATGATTAATCATCAGGAAAATGCAAATCAAACCTACAATGAAACATCACCTCACAACTGTCAGAATGACTGTTATCAAAAAGACAACAAATAAGTGTTAACAAGAATGTGAAGAAAAGGGAACTCTTGCATACTATTGGTGGGAATGTATATTGTTGCAGCCACTATGAAAAACAGTATGAGGTTCCTCAAAAAAATTAAAAATAGAACTACCATGAAGTGAAGTGAAGTGAAATTCACCCAGTCGTGTCCAACTCTTTGCAGCCCCATGGACTGTATAGTCCATGGAATTTTCCAGGCCAGAATACTGGAGTGGGTTGCCTTTCCCTTCTCCAGGGGATCTTCTAAACCCAGGGATTGAATCCAGGTCTCTTGCATTGCAGGCAGATTATTTACCAGCTGAGCCACAAGGAAAGTCCAAGAATACTGGAGTGGGTAGCCTGTCCCTTCTCTAATGGATCTTCCCAACCCAGGAATCCAACGGGGGTCTCTTGCCTTGCAGGTGAATTCTTTGCCAACTGAGCTATCAGGGAAGCCAAGAACTATCATATGGTCCAGCAATTCCACTTCTGGGTATTTTTCTGAAGAAAAGAAAAATACAAATTCCAAGGGTTAGTGTGCACCCCTATGTTTATTGCAGCATTATTTACAGTTGCTAAGATATGGAAACAATCTAAGTGCCCATCAGTGGATGAGTGGATAAAGAAGATGTGCCATCTATCTGGCTTACACTGCAGCAGCTCATCCTGGGACATTTTTAATTCTGAAAAATATCCCATTTGCATCTGTGAGTAAATTGCTTTTCTAGATTGATCCAGAAGAAAGAACATCTTCTCGAACCATGAAACTAAACTGTAGCACCTGTCACATGGGTGAAGCCATGCTTGTTCTTGGAACACTAGCATAAGTCAGAGGGAGGGTAGGAAGAAATTCTGATATCAGCCCTCTAGAAATTGGTAGCATACATTGTTTGAGGCTAGATATTGCCAAAAAATAGCAATATATATGCATTGTAGGATTCCAGAGAAATTTCCATGAGAAACTTCAGGTAAGGGAGACCTTGAATTAGCATGCCATCGTCTCTGGACATAATATATCTTTTACAATTGGTGTCTTTCTTGGTAGGGGAAGAAAACCTATGGCAGAAGTGTTTGCACATACTGTTACCTGCTTTATTTGCCAGAATATAATCCAGGATTGATCTTATATCAAATAGATAGTCAAGCCAACTATGGAAGCCACAAGCTACCAAAATTCTGTATCTCCTGTAAGGACAAAGCCAAGGACTAGAGCATGATAAGATATTGGATGGTAGCTAGAACACACCACAGAGACATTAAAATGCTAGAAAGGCTCTAGTCAGTGAAGTACTGACTAAAGCTTTTGTGTCCTTTTTAAAAGTTGTCCATAGTTTGAGAACATTAGTGTTCCAATGTCTTTGACTGATAATCAAAATGATACTTCTCAAAGTTGGTACATTGAGACCTGCCTGAAAATCTACCTATGGCTGCATAGTTCCAAAGTCTGGTACTTAAAAAAACAGCATTAATTTGTTATTGTGTTCCATGGTTCTGGGGTTAATAGAGTTCAGCTGTGGTGGTGGGGGGGGGGGGTGTTCCTCATCTGTGATCTCTTATGCAGTTAGTTCGATGGTGACTAGGGATGGTGTTATTTGAAGACTCCCCTCACATATGTGGCCTCTGCACTCAGATGGCTGGGACACCTAGAACTGTATGGGCATGTGTCCCATACAGCCTCCAGGGTGGCTGATTTGGGCTTCCTTACAGTATGGTGGTCTCAGGGTGATTGGATGTCTCAGTGGCAGCTAACTTCTTCTGGAGTGAGAATTTCAAGAAAACTAGGTGGAATTTGCCAGTTCAAAACTCCCACATTGTGACTTCTGCAGTACTCTACTGATCAAAGCCACAGGCCAGCCTAATTCAAAGGAGTAGAAGAAAAAACTCCATCTCTTGCTGGAAGAAAGATATCCTCCGACAAGGAGGGAAGGAACTGATGTCAGCCGTCTTGGAAGCAAGCTACCACATACCTGCACAAGGTTCATACCTGCATTAGTATTACCTGGGTGGGAGCTCTACCTTTTAAACAAGTACCCCTAGAAATTCTAAAGTGCACTACATTTTGAGAATCAGTTTAGTTAATATTTGGTAGTGGTTGGAACTCTCATTTAAAATTTTTGACCATAAATTTAAAGAAAAGATGAGGAGATTCTATTTATAAAGAAAAGATGAGGAGGTTTGGATCCAAAAGGTTGGTTCATCAAGTCGTGTGGATGAACATTACCAAGGAGAAAGTGTAACCACTATTAAAATGATTGACTTCTGGGGCTCTTTACTGTAAATTCATATTGATTAGAGTTCTGAAAGAGGGCTCAAGTCCTCTTTATCAAGGTTTAGAAAGTGTAAGAAAGAAAAGAGCATACTTTCAGGGAAAAGCAGCACCTTATGGGGAGTTTGTTCTCAGCTTTAGAGAGAGGTTCTCCAGTAGTCATGTATGGATGTGAGAGTTGGACTATAAAGAAAGCTGAGTGCAGAAGAATTGATGCTTTTGAAATGTGGTGTTGGAGAAGACTCTTGAGAGTTCTTTGGACTGCAAGGAGATCCAACCAGTCCATCTTAAAGGAGATCAGTCCTGGGTGTTCATTGGAAGGACTGATAGTGAAGCTGAAAGTCCAATACTTTGGCCACCTGATGCAAAGAGCTGACTCATTTGGAAAGACCCTGATGCTGGGAAAGATTGAAGGCGAGAGGAGAAGGGGACGATGGAGGATGAGATGGTTGGATGGTATCACCGACTCAATGGACATGAGTTTGGGTAAACTCCAGGAGTTGGTGATGGACAGGGAGGCCTAGCGTGCTGTGGTTCATGGGGTTGCAAAGAGTCAGACACGACTGAGCGACTGAACTGAACTTAGGAAGAGGATGTGATGTGAGTTGGGGAGTCCATTTACAGCTCCAAGTTTGGGGCAGGCTGACTTTGCACCTCCAGTCAGATTGCTTCCAGAAGAGGCAACCACTCTTGCTTGTCAACTATAGGTCAGGGTCAAGTCACACATCTCATCTAGAGATTAACAAACAATAGTCTCTATGGGGCAATCGTAAAAGAGCACAGGAATCTAGAGGCAGCCTTTAAGCCAATATGAAGCACAGAAGCTCAAAGGAGTGACCAGGCATCTAAGTTCCACAAGTTCATTCCATGCCCATCATTGAATGAGGCTCTGCACTACTCTTCCTTAACCCTACAAACGGTGAGTATTACAACCATCTCTGCATGATGACAGGGAGAATGGAACACCAGCTAGATTCACCATTGCTCAGTGTCCTGAGCCCCAGGTGCTTGAAGGAGAAATCTGACAATATTACAATTATATAAATTAGCTAATAAAATAAGTTAGCACATAAAAATTAATCTTAGTGTTTCAATACAATAAAATGACTGTGTTCAACCAGGGCACACAATGGAGCATCAGAGAACAAACCACTCATGAAATGAAATAACAAAAGAACCTGGCTTAGCGCTTCCATTATCTGGCAGGATCTTGATGGCCTGATCTGCACACTCTTGAAGGTAAATAATTTAAAGCCATTTAAATTAGAATGTGAAATGAATTGTAATGACACATCCTCCTCTCCAAATGATTTAATGTCCACAAAATTCAAACATAGGAGATATATCAGCTACTATAAACACAGAGTCTGTCTATGATGTTAGGAGCTATAATATTTTATGACTTAAGATTATGATAAATTCTGGAATTTCCTTCTCTAAGAAATATTGCAGAAATAAGTAATGCGAGTATGCAATATGTGAAAGCAGAAATATTTTTTATCCTCCTATTACTGTTAATATGGGCTTCCCAAGTGATGCTAGTGATAAGGAATTCACCTACCAATGCAAGAGACATGAGACGCAGGTTCATTCCCTGGATTGGAAAGATCCCCTGGAAGAGGACATGCAACTCACTCCAGTATTCTTGCCTGGGAAATCCCATGGCCAGAGGAGCCTGGTGGGCTACAGTCCATAGGGTCTTAAAGAGTTGGACAACACTTGGACACAACTGAAGTGACTTAGAATGCACACATTGTTAATACAGTGGCTGATATGTGAATAACTTGAAATCTGGAAAAGATATATGAATCCTGCCTTGCAAGGTGACTTACTATTGCTCCAAATATAATAAACAGTCTGTTTTTTCTTTTTTGCAAGAAAATTCCCTTGAGTATGGACTATGGCTGGGGAGTCAGTTCAGTTCAGTTGCTCAGTCGTGTCCAACTCTTTGGAACCCAAGGACTGCAGCACACCAGGCTTCCCTGCCCATCACCAACTCCCAGAGCTTACTCAAACAAATGTCCATTGAGTTAGTGATGCCATCCAACCACCTCATCCTCTGTCATCCCCTTCTCTTCCCTCCTTCAATCTTTCCCAGCATCAGGGTCTTTTAAAATGAGTTAGTTCTTCACATAAGGTGGCCAAAGTATTGGAGTTTCAGCTTCAGCATCAGTCCTTCCAACAGATATTGAGGATTGATTTCCCTCAGGATAGACTGGTTGGATTTCCTTACAGACCAAGGAATTCTCAAGAGTCTTCTCCAACACCACAGTTCAAAAGCATCAATTCTTTGGTGCTCAACTTTCCTTATAGTCCAACATGGTGCTCAGCTTTCCTTATAGTCCACATCCACACATGACTACTGAAAAAACTATAGCTTTGACAAGATGGACTTTGTTGACAAAGTAATGTCTCTGCTTTTTAATATGCTGTCTAGGTTGGTCATAGCTTTCCTTCCAAGGAGCAAGCATCTTCCAATTTCATGGCTATAGTCACCAGCATCAGTGACTTTGGAGCCCCAGAAAATAACGTCTGCCACTGTTTCCATTGTTTCCCTATCTATTTGCCATGAAGTGATGGGATCGGATGCTATGATCTTAGTTTTCTAAATGTTGAGCTTTAAGCCAACTTTTTCACTCTCCTCTTTCACTTTCATCAAGAGGCTCTTTTGTTCTTCTTCACTTTCTGCCATAAGGGTAGTGTCATCTGTATATCGGATGTTACTGCTATTTCTCCAGGCAATCTTGATTCCAGCTTGTGCTTCATCCAGCCGGGCATTTCACATGACATACTCTGCATATAAAGCTAAATAAGCAGGGTAACAATATACAGCCTTGACATACTCCTTTCCCGATTTGGAACCAGTCTGTTGTTCCATGTCCAGTTCTAACTGTTTCTTCCTGACCTGCATACAGGTTTATCAAGAGGCAGGCCAGGTGGTCTGGTATTCCCATCTCTTTTAGAATTTTCCACAGTTGTTGTGATCCACACAGTCAAAGACTTTGGCATAGTCAATAAAGCAGAAATAGATGTTGTTCTGGAACTCTCTTGCTTCTTCGATGATCCAAAGGATGTTGGCAATTTGATCTCTGATTCCTCTGCCTTTTCTAAATCCAGCATCTGGAAGTTGAACATCTGGAAGTTCACAGTTCACATACTGTTGAAGCCTGGCTTGGAGAATTTTGAGCATTACTTTGCTAGCATGTGAGATGAGTGCAATTGTGGGGTAGTTTGAGCATTCTTTGGCATTGCCTTTCTTTGGGATTGGAATGAAAACTGGTATTTTCCAGTCCTGTGGCCACTGCTGAGTTTTCCAAATTTGCTAACATATTGAGTGAGGCATTATCACAGCATTATCTTTCAGGATTTGAAATAGTTCAACTGGAATTCCACCACCTCCACTAGCTTTGTTCATAGTGATGCTTCCTAAGGCCCACTTGACTTCGCATTCCAGGATGTCTGGCTCTAGGTGAGTGATCACACCATCATGATTATCTGAGTTATGAGGATCTTTTTTGTATAGTTCTTCTGTGTATTCTTGCCACCTCTTCTTAATATCTTCTGCTTCTGTTAGGTTCATAATATTTCTGTCCTTTATCAAGCCCATCTTTGCATGAAATGTTCCCTTGGTATCTCTAATTTTCTTGAAGAGATCTCTAGTCTTTCCCATTCTATTGTTTTCCTCTATTTCTTTGCATTGATAACTGAGGAAGGCTTCCTTATCTCTCCTTGATATTCTTTGGAATTCTGCATTTAAATAGGTATATCTTTCCTTTTCTCCTTTACTTTTTGCTTCTCTTCTTTTCTCAGCTATTTGTAAGGCCTCCTCAGACAGCCATTTTGCTTTTCTTGCATTTCTTTTTCTTAGGGATGGTCTTGATCCCTGTCTCCTGTACAAGGTCACGAATCTCTGTCCATAGTTCATCAGGCACTCTGTCTATCAAATCTAGTTCCTTAAATCTATTTCTGACTTCTACTGCATAATCATAAGGGATTTGAGTTAGGTCATAACTGAATGGTCTAGTGGTTTTCCCTACTTTCTTCAATTTAAGTCTGAATTTGGCAATATGGAGTTCGTGATCTAAGCCACAGTCAGCTTATTTTTGCTGACAGTATAGAGCTTCTTTATCTTTGGCTGAAAAGAATGTAATCAATCTGATTTCAGTGTTGATCATCTGGTGATGTCCATGTGTAGAGTCTGAGGAGCCCAGGTTTCCTCACATGTAATTAGGATGGGAAATTGTCTAGGGACCCCAGGCACCTTCAGTCCCAATTGTCTTGAGTGTCTGACTCTGGGGTCTCACCTTGGAGGGCAGTCTCTTCTCCAGTATGGTCCTTTGCAGACCATAGGATGGCTGGTTTAGATGCCTAAGGGCAATCCTGGTTGAGATGCCCCTCCTTTCCACAGTAATAACAAGTCCATCCATTTTCATCTGTGTCCCTCTGGGCATTTTTCCTCAGGCTGTTTCAGAACAGATCTAATAGTCATTGTTTGGACCTCAGTCTTTCCCTGGTATTTTTTGTCTCTTCTTTTTCTCCTCATATTCTCTACCATAATATACCATCTGAGCCAGCTGCAACAGTTTTCTAAAGACTGATTTGGTCCAAATGCCTGTTTTCACAACTTAATGGCAGATACCTGGAGCCAGCTGAGTGAGAAATCTGTCCTTTAAGGTCATTCCTCCCTCTGGACTTTCAGAATCAACATCAGAAAACTTGCAGAGAGCCTCCCATAATCGATCTAGGAATTTACCAGGAATTTCCTCCTCTCTGTTCTATGTCAGCCAACTTAGCATAGTCTAAAGTCTTAGCATGCATTTGCTTGAGTCCTTCAAGAATACATCTGGCAAAGTGGTTCTGATCCCACCTTCTTTTAGCCGTGTTATAGTCCCAGTCTGGCTCTGTTGTGTGAACTGCTTGGCTCCCAGTAGGGAGGAGGGCTATTTTGTGTTTCTTCTTTCCCTTGTCTCACGCTCAAGCCATTCATCTCTGAAAGTAGTAGTTTCCCCCAAAACTCACGTTTTTGAGACAGGAGTTAGTTTCTGTCCCAAGACATGCATCACATCTCTCCAAGTAAGGTCATAAAGTAAAATTGGTCCCGTAAAGGCTTCTGTGTACTTTTTCAATTCTCTAGTCTTGACCACAACTGAGACGTAGAATTTCTACCAAGACTGAGGCAACCCCTCCTGGAAGGGTTCCCTATTCTCAGCCTGTTCGGTTGCGAGCCCTGAATACAGGGGGAAAGTAAGAGGACAGGAGGGAGCTGAAGATTTCACACCCAAATCTGCACCCTTAAGACACAAGTCTGGCATGTCTCACAAAGAGATAAAGAGCAACATATATGGTACTTCTATCCATTTCTCTTGTTTTCTACAGAACCGATCTCATTGTAAAACAGTATTATAATTGTGACCCTTCAATCAGCCAGTGTTCCCCATCTTCCAAAGGATACTGTGGCCATTCAGTATCACAGAAGAAGATCAAGTATTTTTTTTTAGACTCAGGGGACCAAACTTGTCCCAGTTTTTAAAATACATTTTAAAGGAGTAGTTCTGGAACTGCTAGCTCCCATCTGTAAGAGAGAAAAATGCGGCATCCACAGCCATGGCTTCTTTCCATTGGAAGTGTCCTTCTCTGCTCTAGATGGGGGTATAGACAGACTTTCCACTGAAGCTTTCCTTCCCTGGTCAGACTTAGTCTGTCCCTTACCGATGCAGGTGCAGTACTTGTCCCTTCCGGTTCTACCACTGAGGTGGGGTGGAGGTGCTCTAGGGGTAGACCTGATGGCATCCTGGATTTATTTCTAATTCCATACCACCAAGACCTTTGTTTGATTTCCCCTTGTCCTCTGATGCCTCTCGGGGTGGAACAGAGTAGCTTTCCTGGAATGTTTCCCAAGCTAGGACTACTAGGGGAAGCATCCGTCTTACCTGTGCACCATGAACTGCAGCCTCCCAGGCTCCTCCGTCCATGGGGTTTTCCAGGCAAGAGTACTGGAGTGGGTTGCCATTTCCTTCTCCAGGGGATCTTCCCGACTCAGGGGTTGAACCCGGGTCTCCCTCATTGCAGGCAGATGCCTTACCCTCTAAACCACCAGTGAAGCCCACAGTATAAATAGTTAGTCATAAAGGAATGAATAGCAACCAAAATGTCCCTCCTGAGTGTCACCACGCCAGTATATGTGATAGCAAAAGAGGTGGTGGACGGTCAGTGAGGATAAAGTGAGTTTTGTCCTCAAGCTACTAGGACAAATCCTTCCAGTTCATTTTCACAGATTCCACAAAGGGAATATCTAGGGAGTTGAGACAAGGCCATCAGAGAGCCTTCTCTGGTCTGCTAAGAGCTAGCACTACCAAAAGAAGCAGCCCATTGCACTTCCAATCTGACCAGATCCTGCAGCTCCCAATCTGTGTCCTCAAAAGCCTCATGGTCTCCAGCAGTGCTTCTATCCACATAGATCAGAGGCACAGCCATGACAAAGACTCACTTTCAGGTCACTGGCCCCTGAGGCAGGCAGCCACGAAAGTGACCTCTAGCCTGAGAGACGTTCCTGGAGTTAGATCTCCAGCTCACTCCCAAACATGCTCTTGTAACTTTCAGCCTTTAGCAAGGCTAGGTGCTTCCATACACAGAGTCTAAGTAAAAGCACACAGTAATGGCATGAATCACAAGTCTCCTGAAAGCCTATGACCCAACAGATTAGGTTAGTAGTTCTAATTCCCCATGCAATTACGAAATGGTCAAAGAGACCAGGAAAAGGTGACCGAGAAAGGAAAGTTTGGTCCACACGCTTTCCCCATCTCTGCCCGCTCCCCTCGCAGGGATGTTGGGTGTCTCTTGGAATTGGCAGGTCGATATAAACCCCCAACAAGGCTCCATTTTGGGGCCTGCCTTCAGCCATTACACGGCACCCCAAAATCACACAGCAGGACTCATCACTTGCTTCGCGCAGGGCGTGTCATTCATTTAAACAAGCACACTGTAGAGTTAGTAAATTAAAGCAGAAAATGTGTATATTGAGAAGGCAGAGAAGCTAGAGCTCTTGAATGTTCTCACCTTGTCCTGAAGATCCCAGATAAGCTCCCAAAATGATAGCTTATGGTGAACAGTGTCGGATTCATGATCTCCAAAAAAGAAGATTTAACTTAGGGACCAGGGACCAGGCTTGATCACCAAGAGCTTTTGTGTATCAGAGTTTTATTGAAGTATGAAAAAGGGACAGAGAAAGCTTCTAACACTGACATCATAAGGGGGGTGGAGAGTGCCCTAAAAGGGTCGTTTTTTTTTTAACCCTTACATTTATCCTTCTTATTTTGAACTGTTTATTAATTCAATCTTGCTTAATTTTCAGAAAATCCCTATAAGATAAGTCAACATTATTAAACTGAGTACAGAAACATTAAATGATTTGCCCCAAGTTCTTGCATAGAAAACCAATGCCAAGAGGCAGACTTAAAAGAGAACAGGTTCATCTAATAGAACATTCTCTCTCTGGACTTTGAGTTTTATAAGCCTTTATGTTTTGTAATAGACTATCAAGAGTTTTGAAAGTTGATAATGACATTTTGAAGGTATCCTTGCCTTCTAAAAGAATAAAGTAATGGAAGATTGATGTGACTTCACATGGAAGCAATTATTTCTTCACAGAAGGGAAGTGACCAGAGAGTACCGTGTTATGGCCTAGGACAAATGCAATGGAATCAGAGACAAGGGTGCACAGAGGCATCTTTCTCCTTCAGTGATGATCTGACATTTTCCAGGGAAGCTTAAACAGCAAAAGAGTGGCCTGCAACATAGTCAGAAATGTGTGCTGCTGTCATCTGAGACTCCGGACACTTGAAGAAGAGGGGAAATGGAATGCAGGGCAAGTGGTTTTTTAAGGCTCTGTTAGTTTCCTGTGTGTGCATGCTCAGTCGCTGGGTCATGTCTGACTCTTTGCGACCCCACGGACTATAGCCTCCCAGGCTCCTCCATGGGATTTCCCAGACAAGAATCCTGGAGTGGGTTGCCATTCCCTTCTCCGGGAGATCTTCCCAACCCAGGGATTGAACCTATGTCTCCTGCATTATAGGCAGATTCTTTACCACTGGGAAGCATGAAAAACATTAGTTTAGATCAGTAAATAGTTAATTTACCTCTAAGAAGTCTACCTTTTAAGTGAACATGGATTTTTGAGTCTTATGAAAATGATTATTAGTGGAAAAAAATCCTTATCATTGGGTCTATTTTTGGTATAAAGGGAAGAGAGATGGTTGCGATTATTGGATACAGAAAGGATTTAGGAAGAACTGAATGCAATGGTGTTTTTTTCCTTTAATCTTGATGTAGCGATATAACATGACTTATAAACGAAGTGAAAATTGTATTATTCTTCAAGTAAGTAAGAGAATTGCTTACTTCATATATATACTCTGCTTCTTGCTTGGAAGTGTCAGGGTTATACTGAAAAGGACTCACATCATTAAAAGTTTTTTTTTTAGGGCTGGAGTGGGGTTTGGTGATAGGAATGAGAATAAGAACAGGACCCAGATGAAGAAATAATAACATTAATGTCAAGGAAAATCATTACTTGGAATTTCTTTGGCTGATCTCTTGCTGGGAACTTACTCGATTGCTGAAAAAAGATTAGACATGCTTAATTTGCTTCAAGTCAAAGTCTTCATTAAAATGAGGATTTGCTATTTATTTGCCTTGAGAATTGTGAAATTTTCTATCCAATAAGAAATAGTGATGGTGATGATCTTAAGATACATTGTGATCCATCCTAGAAAGTATAAATACTATTTTCAAAAGAGTAAACAAGCAATTTGGGAAAAGAACAAGATGTAACAGAACCAAGAATGGTACTAATGGTGCTGTTCTCACATTCTAACAGAATCTCTCATTCAAGCATCTAACAAATTAGATACAGGAGACAACTTGTTCTGAGGAATCAGCACTATGTCGTGGAGAGGTTACAAAGCCGCTCTCAGTGTCTAGCAGCTTTGGGCTTAACCTTCAGCCACCTCATTTGTCTTCCTCTTTATTATCATCATGTCATTACCATCTGCATCATCATCATTGTCATCATCTCTGTGTAGAGAAGTCTTCTCTAAACTAACTCTCCTCCTTTGTCACTAGAGTTTATCGTCCCATGATTTTTAACCCTTTTACCCTATCTTAAGTTTTCTCATTACGTATTTAAACATCAGAAATTACATTTTCTGTTCATTCTAGCTACACAGGAAGAGGATGGGTGAAGCTAGATGTCTAAAATAATATGTTGTAATTCAAATATAGTGAAGACTAGAATCCCATAGTTAGTAGGACACAGGATCAACTAGGTATTATGGGGCCATCTATGCCAATGGATGGAGTCAGCCATCTTTTTTATCTCTTCCTGGAAGTGGTCTGCTGGTTAGGTTAGGAGCATAGGAACTGGCTTTTCTCTGTGAGACTATATACCTTCTACTATTTGGAACGCTTAAGACAGAATATAGCCATTTCCTATTTCATTGTCTGACTGATCTGTGAGTTTCTTGAGGACAGCAACTATACTACTTCTTGTTTAATATTATATCTATAAAACTTAGGTTCATACCTCACACCTCACACACTGTGGAGCTCAGTTTTGTTTGCTTGTTGAATTAATGAATCCCTGGTGGTTCAGGCAGTAAAGAATCTGCAATGCAGGAGACCTGGGTTTGATCCCTCGGTTGGGAACATCCTCTGGAGAATGAAATGGTAATCCACTCCAGTATTCTTGCTTGGAGAATTCCATGAACAGAGGAGCCTTGTGGGCTACAATCCATGGGTTCAAAAAGAATCAGACACAACTGAGTGACTAACCCTTGATACTTGATTATATAGTCACTAAACATGTACGTATCATAGTTAAGGTGTGTGCATATGTGTGTGTGATCTTGAGTTTGGTGTTGGCCTTTGTACCCATGTTACATCTGATATAAACATGGAACATGGCTCTAATTCATCCAAGTAAACTAATTGTGAGAATTATATTACAGACAATGTTGCTTCCTGAGCAGATTAGAATCATGCTGTCAAAAGTGATTGGAAGTTTTAAATGATCCCTCCAGCATTTAATTTTACATATATACCATTAAAGTAGTTTGAATGAGGCAATAAATGTGGCTTGCAATATTCTTGATTATCAGTGATGGTTTAATTTAAAAAGAGCAGATAGTAAATTGAAATACACTTCACTCCCTCCCAAATTTCAGTTAAATTGAATTGCAAAGTTCAAGTTTTATGTGAACAAAAAGGCCACTGGAAAGGCCAATATAATTAAAATTCAATTAATATCTTACATATTTTTTTGAGCCTACAACAAATCATCCATTGTATTTTGGCAATGAGTAAATTCCCATTTGTCATAGAATTAGCCATTTACTTTCTTCTCCAATTTCAAAATCGAGTAGCAGTCTGATTATATTCATTTCTTTCTTGGTTGAATTCATATGTGCATTTTTCATTCATAGTTCTTGTGAGATTCTCTGATTAATATTTATTTACTAAGCTTTTTGAAATATGAACTTTTATAGGTCAACTCCATTAGAGAAATAATTGGGTTTTTTGCCAACATCAGAATGTAATAAGTGATTGTAAATCAGCATTTTGAACAAGGAGAAAATTAAGATAAAGTGTCTATTATGGAAAAGGGAGTTGAGTTTGTTTTGACTCCCCTCTCAGCAAGAAAAAAATTCCAAGACTTTGCTTTCAGTTCCTTTCGAGTCTTAAAAAGACCTTGGGGACTGATTTGGTTTTACATCGACATGTAAAACCATGGTTAGGTTAGCGTGACAACATTTGGATTAATACTTCTTTTTTTGAGTAAATTGAGCAATAAAATGCATTTATAATAAAAATGTATATATTGTTCATCTACAGTGATTATGTATGCTGTCTCATTTAATACTTATATTTAATCTGTGAGAGGTATATTACTTTTCCAATTTTTCAGATCAAGAAACTAAAGCTCAGAGACGTTAATTTGTCTAAGGTCAGAACATAATTTTGCTGGCAAGCAATAAACATAAAAGTCATGAAGTTACATAGTTTGAGCAAACCCTGGGAAGTAGTGAAGGACAGGGAAGCCTGGCATGCTGCAGTCCATGGGGTTGCAAAGGGTTGAACACAACTTGGTGACTGAACAACAACAAATGAAGTTACATACTTTTTGTCTGCTTATTGAATGCTGTTTTCATTCAACAGCCTTGTTCTATGCACAGTTGTTCAACCTGTGCAAGACTGGTACCTAATGAAAACCTTAAAATACAATAATACAGCTGCCAACTCAATGTTATTAGCCCAATTGTTTTAACACTAAACATTTATCCAATTATGCCTTGCATTTCTTGATAGTAATTTCAAATTTTAATTATACTATCATATTGACTAAATTTGGGATTACTTCCCCCTAAAATAAACATGTATTAGAGTGTAAATCTGTGGACTTTGGATGGAATATCTCCTTGGGGCCATCGCTCCCTATCAGATGGCCTTGCAAAGAAGGCCTGGTTGCTGTAACTGAATTAGTCTCTCAGATCATTCATAAATCTAAATATGCTGTCTGATATCTATGTGACATAAACTAGAGCTGAGATTTTTGAAAATTAGAAGCATAAGAGAAATTCCTAACCATCAACCATTAAGGCATCTTCTGATACTGCCCAGCAATCCTTCTGAGTTTCCCTAGTCTGTGTGTTTCATTATTCTCCCCTGTGACTATTTGAAAATTTCCCCTCTCATCCTAAACTTCTGTTCATAGCAACTCCTGCTCACTCTAAGCATCCTACTTTGCAGAGAAGATAGGAATATTAGATGGTGTGGCAGACAGACCATAGTATAATGGGCCCCAATGATGACCACCTCCTGCTGTTCACACACCACTATGACTTGCATCTTGCGGGCAGGCTATGTTGCTTACTTGGCTACCACACTTTAATGAAACAAATTGCCTCTGGTGGCAGAATTTCTAAACTGGCCCCTAAAAGATGTTGAGTTCTAATCCCCAGAACCTATGAATATAATCAGATATCACTCTCATGATTATGTCATGTTACATGGCACACTTGTCCATAAGCTATCTGGGTGGGTCTAATCTAATTGGTTTAGCTCAGTCACTCAGTCATGTCCAACTCCTTGTGACCCCATGGACTGCAGCACTCCAGGCTTCCCTGTGCATCACCAACTCCTAGAGCTTGCTCAAACTCATGTCCATTGAGTCAGTGATGCCATCCAACCATCTCATCCTCTGTCTCATCCTCTCATCCTAATCTAATCACATCAGTCTTTAAAAAAAATGATCTTCCTCTAGCTGATGGCAAAAGGGGCAGTAAGAGAAACCTGAAGCATGAGAAGGGTTAACCACTTCATTGCTGACTTTGTAGATGGAGGGGACTATGTGATGAGTAATCCAGACAGCTTCTAGGAGCAAAGACCAGTCTCCAAGTGATGGCCCACAAGGGAACACAGACCTCAGTCTTACAGCCGCAAAGAACTGGATTTTTCAAACAACCTGAATAATCTTGGAAGTGAATTTTTCTCTGTCGAGTGGAAGTCAATGGTAGCCTCTGGTCAACAGCTACAAACTGAGCCCTTCCACCCAATAGTCACTGGGGAACTAAACTCTACCAATGACCACATGTACCTGGAAACAGTTTCTTCCAAATCAGATGTGTTTAAGGCACATATAATAGTAAATTTAAGATGAAGAACAAAGCCTGCTTTTAGATGGGGTCTTAGGGAAGGACTGATTTGGTACCAAAATTAACATGTCAGACCAGCCAGGATGAAAACAAAGAGATTACAAATGGAGTCAGAATTTGGAGGTGAGAGTTACTTTCTTGCATCTCAAGGAGTGACCTCAAGTCACAACGAAGTCCTTACCAAGTGAGACAGAGATACTAAAGCCTTAAGGCCAACACAGAAAAGTTGTTGAACGTGGAAAGGCCTGGAATCTTCTGCCCTCCTATATGAAAAACAAAGGCCACTGTTGATCTTGATTGGCAGGTCAGTTAAGAGAAGGTAATAATCAAATCTGTCTGTACAGTCTTGGGAAGGGGCTCCCATCGCCTGACCTAGAATATAGTTGGAACACCAGGAAGACCCAAACACACACCAAGAACCAGAGGATATTTCAATATTTCACCATTAAGTCATTTACACTGCAGTGGTTTTATCTCAATATATTCAACGAGAGTAAAGAAGACATGGTGGCTCAGTGGTAAAGAATCTGACTGCAATGCAGGAGCCACAGGAGACATGGGTTTGATCCCTGGGTTGGGAAGATTCCCTGGAGGAGGACATGGCAACCCACTCCAGTGTTCTTGCCTAGAGAATCCCAAGGACAGAGGAGCCAGGCAGGCTACAGTCCATAGGGTTGCAGAGTCAGACATGACTGAAGTGACTTAGCATGTACATTCAAAGAAGATATGATATATAGGCCAGATTTTGTCATCTAAATACTAATTCATTCTCATTGTTGCTCTTGAATTGTGAGTCTCACCTGCACCAAAACATAACTTCATGTACAAATAAACCACATTTAATTATTTGATGTGGTGCTAGATGTACATGATCTTGTACATATGCTATTGTTCAGTCGCTAAGTCATGTCTGACTCTTTGTGACCCTGTGAACTGCAGCACACCAGGCTTCTCTGTCCTTCACTATCTCCCTGAGTTTTCTCAGACTTGTGTCCATTGGGTCAGTGATGCCATCCAACCATCTCATGCTCCTTCGCCTCCTTCTCCTCTTGCCCTCAATTTTTCACAGCATCAGGATCTTTTCCAATCAGTCAGCTCTTCACATCAGGTGGCTTCAGCTTTAGCATCAGTACTTCCAATGAATATTCAGGGTTGATTTCCTTTAGATTTTACTGGTTTGATCTCCTTGCTGTCTGAGGGACTCTCAAAAGTCTTCTCCAGCACCACAGTTCAAAAGCGTCAATTCTTACACATTACAGAAAATTATCTCCTTACTCTAATTTTGTCTTTCAAAACCAGAGCTAGAGGAAAAGAGTCTACTATTTCATATATGTGTCGAGAATAAACTAAATCTTACAAATCTGGAAGCATCCATTTAAAATCAGATCAACCATGGCTCATATCCCAGCATCAACACTTTTCTAGCTAAGTGATCTTTGAAATGTTATTTAATCCCTCAAATCTGTTTTCTCCACAGAGAAATGAGATAATAATGTCTCCATAAGAGGATGGTTTATACGGCCTGGAAGAGGGAATGTGTACAAATTGCTTCTCAGACAATCGTAACCTAACAGAGACTAAACTAGGTCAGTTTTCCTTCCCACTTGTTCTAATAAGGACTTATATGGAGAGTGGAAAATCACTTAGGGGTTGAGAGAATATTATTGGCCAATGAAAATATGTTTTTCATTAAGGGGGATTCACGTTTAAGGGGTTTCCCTGGTGGCTCAGATGGTAAAGAATCTGCCTACAATGGAGGACACTCAGATTTGATCCCTGGATCGGGATGATCCCCTGGAGAAGAAATAGTACCCATTCCAGTATTCTTGCCTGGAGAATCCCATAGACAGAGGAGCCTGGTGGGTTACAGTCCATAGGGTCAAAAAGAGTCAGACACAACGAAGCAACTAACACTTAACACATATTTAAAGTCAAGTCTTGATATATCTATGGACCAATCTCCCTAAGGGATATTTATCATAATGGGGCCCTAAGAAGTCCTAAAGGAAATCAGTCCTGAATATTCATTGGAAGGACTGATGCTGAAGCTGAAACTCCAGTACTTTGACCACCTGATGTGAAGAACCAACTCATTGGAAAAGACCCTGATGCTGGGAAAGATTGAAGGTGGGAGGAGAAGGGGACAACAGAGAATGAGATGGTTGGATGGCATCACTGACGCGGTGGACGTGAGTTTGAGTAAACTCCAGGAGTTGGTGATGGACAGGGAAGCCTGGCATGCTGCAGTCCATGGGGTTGCAAAGAGTCAGACATGACTGAGCTACTGAACTGAACTGAAGAAGTCAGATCAATTTTGCTTGGATGAGAATTCTAACTTATAGATAGTAAAACATAGCATTATTTTTACTGAAGTGTGTTAAGTATGTGGAAAAGAATTGCCTGGACCCTATTTTTGAATTCTTGGAACAAAGGAAGAGGGATTCTGTTTGAATGTTAGTATTTGTGGAAATGCCTGTGAGTCCCCCTTATTTTTAGCTCCTAGTAGCTGACAGTTCTAGCTCTGGGGGATGACTGTGCAAGTGTTTTCAGTATTTACCAAATAGGACTAAATAAACAAAATAAGTGTCTTACAGGAAATCGTATTCACAGAAGTCAAACCACTGAAGTCGGCTGTGTGAGGAAATGGAAATGAATTAGGGAAGAAGACCATTGAACTCTACCGATCATTCAGTTCCACGTAAACCATGTCCATAAACCGTAAGAGTCCCTTGGACTGCAAGGAGATCAAACCAATCTAATCCTAAAGGAAATCAACCCTGAATACTCATTGGAAGGACTGTTGCTGAAGCTAAAGCTCCAATACTTTGGCAACCCGATGCAAAAAGCCGACTCATTGGAAAAGACCTGATGCTGGGAAAGATTGAGGGCAAAAGGAGAAGGTGGTGACAGAGGATGAGATGGTCAGATAGCATCACCAACTCAATGGATATGTATTTGAGCAAACTCTGGGAGACAGTGAAGGACAGGGAAGCCTGGCATGCTGCAGTCCATGGGGTCACATAGAGTCAGGCGTGACTTAGTGCTAAAGAAACAAAAGACCTATACATAGAAAGCTACAAAACACTGATGAAAGAAATCAAAGAGGACACAAACAGATGGAGAAATATACCGTGTTCATGGATTGGAAGAATCAATATTGTCAAAATGGCTATTTTATCCAAAGCAATCTATAGATTCAATGCAATCCCTATCAAGCTACCAACGGTATTTTTCACAGAACTAGAACAAATAATCTCACAATTTGTATGGAAATACAAAAAAACCTCGAATAGCCAAAGTAATCTTGAGAAAGAAGAATGGAACTGGAGGAATCAACCTGCCTGACTTCAGACTCTACTACAAAGCCACAGTCATCAAGACAGTATGGTACTGGCACAAAGACAGTAATATAGATCAATGGAACAGAATAGAAAGCCCAGAGATAAATCCACGAACCTATGGACAGCTTATCTTTGACAAAGGAGGCAAGGATATACAATGGAAAAAAGACAACCTCTTTAACAAGTGGTGCTGGGAAAACTGGTCAACCACTTGTAAAAGAATGAAACTAGAACACTTTCTAACACCATACACAAAAATAAACTCAAAATGGGTTAAAGATCTAAATGTAAGACCAGAAACCATAAAACTCCTAGAGGAGAACATAGGCAAAACACTCTCTGACATAAATCACAGCAGGATCCTCTATGATCCACCTCCCAGAATATTGGAAATAAAAGCAAAAATAAACAAATGGGACATAATGGAACTTAAAAGTTTTTGCACAACAAAGGAAACTATAAGCAAGGTGAAAAGACAGCCCTCAGATTGGGAGAAAATAATAGCAAACGAGCAGCAGACAAAGGACTAATCTCAAAAATATACAAGCAACTCCTGCAGCTCAATTCCAGAAAAATAAATGACCCAATCGAAAAATGGGCCAAAGAACTAAACAGACATTTCTCCAAAGAAGACATACAGATGGCTAACAAACACATGAAAAGATGCTCAACATCACTCATTATTAGAGAAATGCAAATCAAAACCACAACGAGGTACCATTACACGCCAGTCAGGATGGCTGCTATCCAAAAGTCTACAAGCAATAACAGCTGGAGAGGGTGTGGAGAAAAGGGAACCCTTTTACACTGTTGGTGGGAATGCAAACTAGTACAGCCACTATGGAAAACAGTGTGGAGATTCCCTAATAAACTGGAAATAGAACTGCCATATGATCCAGCAATCCCACTTCTGGGCATACACACCGAGGAAACCAGATCTGAAAGAGACACGTGCACCCCAATGTTCATTGCAGCACTGTTTATAATAGCCAGGACATGGAAGCAACCTAGATGCCCATGGACGACGAATGGATAAGGAAGCTGTGATACATATACACCACGGAATATTACTCAGCCGTTAAAAAGAATTCATTTGAATCAGTTCTAATGAGATGGATGAAACTGGAGCCCATTATACAGAGTAAAGTAGGCCAGAAAGATAAAGACCAATACAGTACATTAATGCATATATATGGAATTTAGAAAGATGGTAACGATAACCCTATATGCAAAACAGAAAAAGAGACACAGATGTATAGAACAGACTTTTGGACTCTGTGGGAGAAGGCGAGGGTGGGATGTTTCGAGAGAACAGCATCGAAACATGTATATTATCTATGGTGAAACAGATCACCAGCCCAGGCTGGATGCATGAGACAAGTGCTCAGGCCTGGTGCACTGGGAAGACCCAGAAGAATCAGGTGGAGAGGCAGGTGGGAGAGGGGATTGGGATGGGGAATACATGTAAATCCATGACTGATTCATGTCAATGTATAACAAAAACCACTACAATATTGTAAAGTAATTAGCCTCCAACTAGTAAAAATAAATGGAAAAAATTAAAAAGAAAAAGATGTAGTACGTGTATACCGTGGAATACTACTCAGCCATAAAACATAAAATAATGACATTTGCAGCAACATGGATGCAACTAAAGATTATCATACTAGGTGAAAGAAGCCTTGATGCCAGAGGGGAACCAAGGAAGGGTCAAAAACAGAGGGTCCCCAAGAAGGCGCACCTTCCACAAGTGCTCTTCCTAATGACCCTTTGGGGATGAAGGGCACCCTACTCATGCAGCTTTTGACCAAGAGTTAGAGGGACATAGGGAGGCAAAAACACATTCTGCATCTGGCCCAACCTTCCTGTTATATAAATAAGTTGCTAAATAATGTCTTTCATATACTTGAAAATCTCTGCTTTGCTTTTCTGTTGTGTTTTAACTGAAGTATAGTTGATTTACAATGTTGTGCTAATTTCTGTTGTACAGCAGGTGATTCAGTGTGTATATGTGTGTGTATATATATATATATATACACACACATATATATATATATTCTTTTATAGTATTCTTTTCCATTATGGTTTATCATAAGATATTGAATATAGTTCCCTGTGCTATACAGTAGGACCTTGTTGTTCACCCATTCTATATACAAATTTGTATCTGCTAACCCTGAAGTTCCAACCCATCTCTCCCCCAGCCCTTCTCCTTTGGCAACCACCAATCTGTTCTCTATGTCTGTGAGTCTGTTTCTGTTTAACAGATGGGTTCATTTGTGTCATATTTTAGGTTTCACATATAAGTAGTATCATATGGTGTTTGTCTTTCTATTTCTGACTTTTAATACAATAATCTCTAGTTGCATCCATGTTGCTGCAAATGACATTATTTCATTCTTTTTTATGCCTGAATAGCATTTCATTGTGTGTGTGTGTGTGTATCTTCTTTATCCACAGAATCTCTGCTTTGAATTTCAATTTTATTAGCCTCAATTTTAACAGGAGCTAGAAGAATTCTAATCCCGTATTTTCTCTGGGATAGTTGAAGGGTGCCATGGTTCTGATATTTTATGCTGACCCATGAGAGTTTTGGTGAGGTAAACAGCTTGCAAACCATCTCAATGGTTCTTCTTTTTAAAAACCTAAAAGACCCATCTGTTATTAGAATATTTTGCTCCTTTCTTTCTTCTCCCACAGCAGTTTGTATATGTGTATAAGTATTTCTAGAGGCTTCTAAAATTATTTGTTTATAAGTCTCTACTCCATTAGAGTATTAATTCTCTGAGGGCAAGAACCTGGTATTATTCATGCTTAAACTCTCAGCACCTAATAAATGACTGATATATGGTAAGTCTTCAATACTTACTTGGAGTGAATAAATAAATTCTGGCATTCCTTTACAACACTTGCAAGGATGGAAAGCCAGGAATGATTGGAAGGGAATTCTATGTAATTTGCTTGTCTATATAAAATTGAATATACATTGAGTTTGTTTTTGTTCAATAAATTTTTACTGAATATCTACAGGTACCAGCCAATGTTTTAGGTAAAGGGGACGCACAGATGATTATGATATTACTCCTTCTTCAGAATGGTTCAAAACAAATTATTAATTTAACATTTTTTTCTGGATAAAAGAAGTGGCTTGACATGTCTTTGGAGCTGATTGTGTGTGTCTGATGGCAGTTAATCCATTTGTGCATATGATGCCATTTGAAAGGGTTTTCTTATTCTAATATAAGAAACCATTATCAGTATTATCAATAAAATATTAGACAAAAGGCAATGTAATTTTTAAAAAGCCGTTTATTTCTCTGCACTATATAGTTTGGTGAAATTATATACTTTGTGTCATGACTAATTTAAGTAGAGTATTGCAGTTTAGTAGTTATCTGTTCACATGTTTGACTTTTTGCTTATCCGTTGATTAAATGGAACTTTCAACAATGCAAGTTGCTCGTCTCAAAAGTCCTCTGGTTATTGAACCATTGCTGCCATCTAGTGGGAGAATTTGGTGTTTTGGAAGGAAGACCATGCCTCCAAAAAATTAGTATTAGGATCATAATCAAATTTTTGTTACCATGAACCACCAAAATTTAAATCCTTTATAATACTGAATTACAATAAAATTAAGTCCTTTAAAACATTGACCATTCTAACAAATCTTTATTGATATATACATATATTATAATTGTTTGGCATGTTTTATACTTGCATTGTTGTGCTCATGGTTATACAAAATATTTCTTTTCTATTCTTTGGCATTTACTACAGTTAGATGATTAAATTGTAATTCTATATGATTAATTTCACTCTTCCTTGACATTAATCAGATATTTTACAGTGATAAAAGTTATCTTTCACACTTGATTATTCAACCTAACAAATCTTTCAAATTCCTTTATGATGTTTCCTCTCTGAACTGTAAAAGCAGAAGACACCCACCTGCTTGAGCTGATGGTTCCAACGAATCAACTTTTGGGGAGAGCACAGGTCACCGTTGATCCCCACACTCAGGTGTTGAAGCTTAGAGGGAGACCAGGACACGTGACAGGGCTGCATGCAGATCTTGGAAGTTATGTTATATAAAATACCGATTCAATGGCAATGGGAGTGTTTAAGACATTTTTTTAAAGAGGAGATAAAGATAAGTTATTGAGGGCTCAGTGGTGAACAATCTGCCTGCATTGCAGAAGCTGTAGGAGACACGGGTTCAATCCCTGACTCAGAAAGATTCCCTGGCAACCCCCTCCAGTATTCTTGCCTGGAGAATCCCATGGACAGAGAAGCCTGGTGGGCTACTGTCCATAGGGTTGCAAAGAGTCAGACACTACTGAACTGATTTAGCATACATGCAAAAATTAGTTTCTCTCAAAGATTTTTAGAAAACAGTCAATCTACTGTATCTTTTTCTGCAGGAGAGTCATGTGGATGAATTCACACACTGGCAAGTAAACTGTCAATAAATCCCTCTGAATGAGATAAAAATACTAATGGAAAAATATAGGTATCTAACCAGGAGAGCGAGGACACTACCTTTTCAGCAAACACACAAACAAAAGTCACCAAAATCTCTAGGCACAGAACAAGGAGAATTACTCAGAATAGTATCAATTTTGGCAGGCAAGTAAAATCTATATTGAGGATTGATTGATTACCTTTTTATAAGACATTGACACGTGCAGTTCTTATGTTACTTAAGTAAAACATAATTGTGATCATCAAAAATAATTATTGAGTGCTTACTTTGTGCCAGCAAACACTGAGATGTGAAAAAGCCTGAGATTCGTCTCTATTATCAGAAAAAAATAGATATAAAGAGTGATGTCAAAGGAGGGTGGCAAAGACAGAACAGAAAGGACTTTTAATTGACATTCAACTTTGTTGGACTTTTCTCTCTCTTTGAAATTTGGACTTACAATCAATAAAACTGTACAAATAAAATACAAGGCAGCTGGAAGAAACTGAGTTATAATTTATTCTCTCATATTCCAATAAACGTCTAGTTAGTACAGAGAAAAGAATATGTATTAATATTTTAGAATCCTCTTAGGTATAAGAAAACAAAAAAAAATCCCACAAAATTGATTCTTGTGTCAATTTCTCAATATTCTACAAGTGGAACTCCTTTAAACATCATCAAAAATGTTTTGAAATTGTAAACATGTACACTATCTAGAAATTTTTAGTGGGGAAAATAAGTAATTCAAACATGAGAGACAAATTTATTCTTTAATGAAACTAACTCATCAAAGCAAAATCAACTCAGTTTTAGAAAATACAGTTCAAAGATGGAATGATACACACTGTAATTGCAAGGGCAACATGTGTGTAGAAAGGTATCCTTGGGGTTGACAGCCTTTACACTGAGACAGTCTATCAAATGGGGATGCATGACAGAAGGTACTTGGTTTGCAAAGTACTGTTGAAACACTATTCAGTTTAACTTGAGTGGATTGACCTTTGTTTACACATGTGAATGAATGTAGTGAGCCAAGATTCATAGGATCCTTGAGGTACATGTCTTAACAGCAGGAGTAACTAGAATAAAAACATCTGTAATCATCCTATGCGGAAATTGACCAACTACTCACTTACCAGATAGTCTACTGACATGCATAGTGTTTATCTCTGTGTTATTTACAGAAAAGAATTGTCAGCCTCTGTGTATGAGCTTTCTTTTCTCAGCTATTTGTAAGGCCTTCTCAGACAACCATTTGCCTTCTTGCGTTTCTTTTTCCTTGGGATGGTTTTGGTCACTGCCTCCTGTATGTTATGAACCTCCATCCACAGTTCTTCAGGGACTCTGTCTATCAGATCTAACCCCTTGAATCTGATTGTTACCCCCACTGTATAATCATAAGGGATTTGATGTAGGTCATACTGAATGGTCTAGTGGTTTTAAGATGTGTTTAAGATATGTTAAGATCAATAAGATGTGTTTGTTTTCAGATATATATATTATACTTTTTTCATTATATATGTATGTATATATAAATATATATATTTTATACATATATATATTTTTTATATATATATGTTATAAAAATAGCCTCACATGATGATCCCAGAACTGAAGTTAGCATTTTGGTGTCCCAGGTGAGTCAAAAGTGAAGTTCTAGTCAAAGGCCAGCAGGCTCGAGACCAACAAAGAGCTGATGTTTAAGTTTAAGTTCGAATGCAGGAGAAAAAAACAAGGTGTCTCAGCTCAAAGACAATCAGCAATCTGGCAGGAAGAACTCCTGTTGTCTGGGAGAGAGTCAGCCTTTTCGATCTGTGTTAAACCTAAAAATTGCAGAGATAAAAATATGGAAGACATGATAAGGAAAACATACGAACCAACACATTGATTTAATAAATGTTTCCTGAGCCTCACTAAGTGCCAAGCACTCACTATTCTTGGTGTAAAACAGAAGGCAGTGAACAAAGACAGATCTCTTGGCCTCATGGAGTTTATACCCAGGGACAGAAAGACAGTAAAAAATAAGAGTATATAGACAATATGATTTCAGGGAGAGCTAACGGCTGGGAGGAAAAGTAAAGCTTGCCAGTGACTGAAGGATAACATGTTAATCTCTCAGTCGTGTCCAACTCTGTGGCCTCATGGGCTATAGCTCACCACTCCTCTGTCCATGGAGTTCTCCAGGCAAGAATACTGGAGTGGGTAGCTATTCCCTTCTCCAGGGAATCCTCCTTCACCATCTGAACCCCCAGGGAAGCCCCTGGATAGGTACCCTAAGATAGGGTGGATGAGCAAAGTCTAAAAAATCACATCTATAACTTCAGATTTACATTTATAACTTCATTTTCCTTACTACTCATTGGGTTATATTTGCTGAAGTTAACACTTCAGCTGGATTAGGATTACCTAAATACCCCAAACGTTCATTCCTAAAGGATCTAAGTGAAAGGGAAAGTGTTAGTCACCCGTTGTGTCCGACTTTTTTCGACCCCATGAACTGTAGCCTGCCAGGCTTCTATGTTCATGGGATTCTCCAGGCAAAAATGCTGGAGGGGGTTGCCATTTCCTTCTCCAGGGGATCTTACCAACCCAGGGATGGAACCCAGGTCTCCTGCATTGCAGGCAGATTCTTTACCGTCTGAGCCACTAGGAAAAAATCTAAGTTCTCAATAATTTTACCTTAATTGAGTTGCCACTGTCTTCTTTAATTGTCATAGATTTATCAGAGTATATCCCACAGAATCCTCTAGACTTCAGACACACCCCTCCTTTTCTGTCTTTATACAGCAACAAACAAATTGTATCATGCTATTTGGGATCTATAACATTAGCTACCACAGTGATCTCTTTTCTAAGTCTATGTGTGGTGTTTTTTGTTTGTTTTTATTAAATTTTATTTTTTAAACTTATCTGGCAGTGTGGGATCTTAGTTAAAGCATGCAGGGTCTTTGATCTTCATTGTGGCATGCAGACTCTCAGTTGTGGCATGTGAGATTAGTTTCCTGACCAGGGTTGAACCTTGGCCCCCTGCATTGGAAACACAGAGTCTTAGACACTGGACCACCGGTGAAGTTCCTCTTTCTTTGTCTGTTTGTTCTACAGAATGATAACACACAAATGACTAAGAGGTCGTCCCAGTTTCCAACTGGGAAATAATTGATACATCCTCAGGGGATGTACCAGAGTTCAAAGCTATGAAGGTGGGAAGGAAAAATTTTGTGACTAAGTTATTAGGTATACTAGATAAACACTTCCTGTTTTCATGCTTGGTCTTAGACTCACATATTCTGTCTGTGGGAGGAAACAGAATCAAATGGTTGTTGCTGATTTTATGTACACACCACATCCTATTGGACACTGTGGAGAAACTTTGCAGAAAATTAGCTCTATAGCTGAGGTTTCAGTAGGCCAATTCTATCTCTGAGAGCTCAGTTGGTAAAGAATCTGCCTACAACGCAGGAGATCCTGGTTCGATTCCTGGGTCAGGAAGATCTGCGAGAAGGGATAGGCTACCCACTCCAGTATTCTTGGAATTCCCTTGTGACTCGGCTGGTAAAGAATCCACCTGCAATGTGGAAGACTTACGTTCGATTCCTGACCTGGGAAGATCCCCTAAAGAAGGGAAAGGCTACCTACTCCAGTATTCTGGCCTGGAGAATTTCATGGACTATATAATCCATGGGGTCACAGAGTCAGACACAACTGAGCAACTTTCACTTTCACTTTTGTCTAGAATGGTAAGAGCAATAAAGAATTTGACTGTGGCATAATTGCTTCTCTTCTCTTTCCATAAAATGAGTTTCTTTGTTCTGAAGCAACGCTGTATGGAAAAACAAAAAGGTAAACATGGTACCACACATGAAGATGTTAGGACAAGTATAGTGGGCAAAACCACAAACCTCTATCCAGAATAAGCATCTAGTGAGGGCATGTAATTGTTCCCTGGAAGGTAGGAGGAGTCCATAGTAATCAGCCTTCAGTGACCGTGGTGTTTGTTTCTGCTACTAGCAAGCTGGGCAGTCAATGATGCATTTAAATCAGCTTTAGAGAGGAGGACCCCTGTTGTCCAGCTTCTGTATTTCCTCTGTCTTTGACCCGTACTACTCAGTCACTCAGTTGTGTCCAACTCTGTGACCCTATGGACTGTAGTCCACCAGGCTCCTCTGTCCACGGGATTTTTCAGGCAAGAATACTGGAGTGGGTAGCCATTTCCTCCTCCAGGGGATCTTCCTGACTCAGGGATCGAACCAGTCTCTCTTGCATCTGCTGCATTGTAGGCAGATTCTTTACCACTGTACCATTTGGGAAGCCCAGTAACTGATATGAACTGTTTAAGTCAAAATTTGTATTTTTCAGGCCCAATCTTTCAGGCCCTCATCTGAGTGGTGTTACAAGGCTGTGGTATCCACTTCTGATTCCTACTGGATGCTTCACACATTCTTCTATAAACCAGGCATGAGTTGTTTTTATTTTCTTCCTTAGTAGGCAAGATGGGGACTGTGATAAGTCAAGTGAGACATCTAGCACACAAAATTCAAGGAGGTATCTACTCCTAGGATCATGTAAATGCTATCTCTTGTGAAACGAAAGAAGAAATACTTGTGTGTATTTATGTTAGTAAAAGAAAACAGGAAGAATAAAAAATAATAAGACTTGTTACCTACAGGGGAGGTGTTCATGGGATGGACTTGATGAAGAAGTAATGACATTTTTGTGTAGTTTAACTTTTGAAGCCATATTAATGTTTTTCAGACTAAAAATAACAAAAGAAAACCCTAAAGATAGTATCAGAAAATTACTAGAGCTAATCAGTGAATTTAGCAAAGTTGCAGGATACAAAATCAATGCACAGAAGTCACTTGCTTTTCTATATACTAACAATGAAAAATCAGAAAGAGAAATTAAGGAATCAATCCCATTCACCATTGCAACAAAAAGAATTAAATATCTAGGAATAAACTTACCTAAGGAGAAAAATTCAGACTTAGATTGAAGAAAGTGGAGAAAACCACTAGACCATTCAGGTATGACCTAAATCAAATCCCTTATGACTATACAGTGGAAGTGAGAAACAGGTTTAAGGGGCTAGATCTGATAGACAGAGTGCCTGATGAACTATGGACGCAGGTCCGTGACATTGTACAGGAGACAGGAATCAAGACCATCCCTAAGAAAAAGAAATACAAAAAAGCAAAATGGTTGTCTGAGGAGGCCTTACAAATAGCTGTGAAAAGAAGGAAAGTGAAAAGCAAAGGGGAAATGGAAAGGTATACTCGTTTGAATACAGAGTTCCAAAGAATAGCAAGGAGAGATAAGAAAGCCTTCCTTAGTGATCAATTGCAAAGAAATAGAGGAAAACAATAGAATGGAAAAGACTAGAGATCTCTTCAAGAAAATTAGAGATACCAAGGGAATATTTCATGCAAAGATGGGCTCAATAAAGGACAGAAATGGTAGAGACCTAACAGAAGCAGAAGATATTAAGAAGAGGTGGCAAGGATAAACAGAAGAACTGTACAAAAAAGATCTTCACAACCCAGATAATCACGATGGTGTGATCACTCACCTAGAGCCAGACATTCTGGAATGTGAAGTCAAGTGGGCCTTAGGAAGCATCACTATGAACAAAGCTAGTGGAGGTGGTGGAATTCCAGTTGAACTATTTCAAATCCTAAAAGATGATGCTGTGAAAGTGCTGCACTCAATATGTTAGCAAAGTTGGAAAACCCAGCAGTGGCCACAGGACTGGAAAATATCAGTTTTCATTCCAATCCCAAAGAAAGGCAATGCCAAAGAATGCTCAAACTACCACACAATTGCACTCATCTCACATGCTAGTAAAGTACTGCTTAAAATTCTCCAAGCCAGGCTTCAGCAATATGTGAACCATGAACTACCAGATGTTCAAGCTGGTTTCAGAAAAAGCAGAGGAATCAGAGATCAAATTGCCAACATCCTCTGGATCATCGAAATAGCAAGAGAGTTCCAGAAAAACATCTATTTCTACCTTATTGACTATGCCAAAACCTTTGACTGTGTGGATCACAATAAACTGTGGAAAATTCTTGAAGAGATGGGACTACCAGACCACCTGACCTGCCTCTTGAGAAACCTGTATGCAGGTCAAGAAGCAACAGTTAGAAATGGACATGGAACAACAGACTGGTTCCAAATAGGAAAGGGAGTACATCAAGGCTGTATATTGTCACCCTGCTTATTTAACTTATATGCAGAGTACATCATGAGAAATGCTGAGCTGGAGGAAGCACAAGCTGGAATCAAGATTGCCAGGAGAAATATCAATAACCTCAGATAAGCAGATGACACCACCCTTATGGCAGAAGGTGAAGAAGAACTAAAGAGCCTCTTGATGAAAGTGAAAAAGGAGAGTGAAACAGTTGGCTTAAAGTTCAACATTCAGAAAACTAAGATCATGGCATCTGGTCCTATCACTTCATGGCAAATAGATGGGAAAACAGTGGAAACAGTGTCAGACTTTATTTTTCTGGACTCCAAAATCACTGCAGATGGTGATTGCAGCCATGAAATTAAAAGACGCTTACTCCTTGGAAGGAAAGTTATGATCAACCTAGACAGCATTTTAAAAAGCAGAGACATTACTTTGCCAACAAAGATCCATCTAGTCAAGGCTATGGTTTTTCCAGTGGTAATATATGAATGTTAGAGTTGGACTATAAAGAAAGCTGAGCACCGAAGAATTGATGCTTTTGAACTGTGGTGCTGGAGAAGACTCTTGAGAATCCCTTGGACTGCAAGGAGATCCAGCCAGTCCATCCTAAAGGAGATCAGTCCTGGGTGTTCATTGGAAGGACTGATGGTGAAGCTGAAACTCCAATACTTTGGCCACCTGATGCAAAAAGCTAACTCATTGGAAAAGACCCTGATGCTGGGAAAGATTGAGGGCAGGAGGAGAAGGGGACAACAGAGGATGAGATGGTTGGATGGCATCACCGACTCAATGGACATGGGTTTGGGTGGACTCCAGGAGTTGGTGATGGACAGGGAGGCCTGGCGTGCTGCAATTCATGGAGTCGCAAAAAGTCAGACATGACTGAGTGACTGAACTGAACTGAAATGAAGGAGACAAAAGATCTATGCACATAAAATTATGAGACATTGATGAAAGAAACCAAAGATGACATAAACAGATGAAGAGATATTCCATGTTCCTGGGTAGAAAGAATCAATATTGTGAAAATGACTATACTACCAAATGCAATCTACAGATTTAATGAAACTTCATCAAATTACCAATGGCATTTTTCACAGGAGTAGAACAAAAAATTTCACAATTCCTGAATAGCCAAAGCAGTCTTGAGAAAGAAGAATGGAGTTGGAGGAATCAACCTTCCTGACTTCAGATTATACTACAAAGCTACAGTCATCATGACTGTACAAAAACAGAAATACAGGCCAATGGAACAAGATAGAAAGCCCAGAAATAAACCCATGTACCTATGAGTACCTTATTTTTGACAAAGGAGGCCAGAATATACAATGGGGCAAAGACAGACTCTTCAATAAATGGTGCTGGGAAAACTGGACAGCTACATATAAAAGAATGAAATTAAAACACTTCCAACACCATAGACAGAGATAAACTCAAAATGGGTAGACCTAAATGTAAGACCAGAAACTATAAAACTCTTAGAGGAAAACATAGGCAGAACACTCGATGACATAAATCAAAGCAAGATCATCTATGACCCACCTCCTAGAATAATGGAAATAAAAACAAAAATAAACAAGTAGGACCTGAATAAACTTAAAAGCTTTTGCCCTGTAAAGGAAACTATAAGAAAGATGAAAAGACAACCCTCAATGGGAGAAAATAATAGCAAATGAAACAACTGACAAAGGATTAATTTCCAAAATATCCAAGCAGTTCATACAACTCAATACCAGAAAAACAAACAACCCAATCAAATATGGGAAAGAGACCTAAACAGACATTTTGCCAAAGAAGACATACAGATGGCTAACAAACATATGAAAAGATGCTCAACATCACTCATTATTAGAGAAATGCAAATCAAAACTACAATGAGATATCACCTCACACTGGTCAGAATAGCCCTCATCAAAATGTCTACAAACAATAAATGCTAGAGAGGAAGTGGAGAAAAGGGAACACTCTTGCACTGTTGGTGAAGAATGTAAATTGATATAGCCACTATGGAAGACTGTATGGAGATTCCTTGAAAAACTAAGAATAAAACCACCATATGACCCAGCAATCCCACTCCTACATATATTTACCCTGAGAAAACCACAATTGAAAGAGAAACATGTATCCCATTGTTCATTGCAGCACTATTTACAATAGCTAGAACATGGAAG
This sequence comes from Muntiacus reevesi, assembly GCF_963930625.1. NCBI lineage: Eukaryota > Metazoa > Chordata > Mammalia > Artiodactyla > Cervidae > Muntiacus > Muntiacus reevesi. Next base: position 43,407,619 of record NC_089260.1, read on the forward strand.
CAACCTAGATGTCCATCTACAGATAAATGGATAAAGAAGTTGCGGTATATATACACAATGGAATACTGCTCAGCCATAAAAAGGAAGGCATTGGAGTCAGTTCTAATGAGGTGGATGACCTAGAACCTATTATACAGAGTGAAGTGAGTCAGAAAGTGAAAGATAAATACCGTATTCTAATGCATATATTTGGAATCTAGCAAAATGATATTGACGAATATATTTACAGAGCAACAATGGAGAAACAGACTTATGGACATGGAGAGAGGGGAGGAGAGGGTGAGACGTATGGAAAGAGTAACATGGAAACTTACATTACCATATGTAAGATAGATAGCCAATGGGAATTTGCTGTGTGGCTCAGGAAACTCAAACAGGGGCTCTGTATCAACCTAGAGGGGTGGGACGGGGAGGGAGATGGGAGGGAGGTTCAGAGGAGAGGGGATATATGTATATTTATGGCTGATTCACATTGAGGTTTGACAGAAAACAAAATTTTGTAAAGCAATTATCCTTCAATAAAAAATAAATAAATTTTAAAAAAATACAGAAAGGTGACTAGAAGGAACTTTGTGGAATTGGTTTGGAATTTAGAGGTATCAGTATAATCTGGTGGTTATGGATAGAGACAGAGAAATATATGTTTATATGAATAATTTATTTCTAACTCTTTCTTGTGAGAATTTCTTGAAGCAATGATTCAAGAGAGATTGAGAGGTTAAGTGGTTCCAGTAGCAATGAGTACACATAAAGCCCAGATCTTGGCAACTTAAAACCATTTGTCACTATAAAACATTATTAGAAAAGTTGTTGATTAAGGGACTGAAGCAGAGAAGGGACAAGAGGAACTTGGAATTTCTCACTGGACCTGAAACTAAGGAAGAGCTCAAAGAATGATGTGTATGCACGCTAAGTCGCTTCAGTCATGCCTGACTCTTTGTGACCCCATGAACTGTAGCCCGTGAGGCTCCTTTGTCCATGGGGATTCTTCAGGCAAGAATACTGGAGTGGGTTGCTATGCCCTCCTCCAGGGGATCTTCCCAACCCAGGGATCAAATGATGGGCACATGTCAAAAGTGCAGATGCCACCCTAACTGAGAAATCAAAGTTAACCTTCCCTGTAATGTCACACATCATGAGCCTCTTGTTAAAATGCACTGAAAACAGTACAGCTCTCTTTTGAACTTTCCTGGCAAATATGTATATCTGAATCAAATGATGAGGAAACATCAGCTAAAGCTCATATGGAGGAGGTATTCTACAAAATTATCAAGTCAAAGAAAGACTGGAACCATTGCAGATCAAAGAATATCACCTAAAGAGACACGGTGACTGTATACAATGTGTGAGCTTTTTATGTGTAGCTTTGTTTGCAGGTTTTGAGGCGCTAAAGAATTCAGCAACTTCTGTATTGTTTTCAAATGAGCAGAAAACATAATAGGGGGTTGATATCTCAGGGAGCTATCTGGGTGCAAGGCTTGTTATACTCTGTTTTTATATACAAAGCAGATCTGCCTTCTGTACAGAGCTTTATGTAAACCAAATTATATTTGTGTTAATCAGATTAATCTCCAGACTATTTGCCTGTCTTATTTTTCATTCATCTCTAGGTTCTGTTACCTAAAAGGATATAGTTTTCTTCCAATTTTATCTTATCTTCATCTCCACATACATATCCTTCCCACTGTGATGTATAAAAAGAACACAATTTTAGATTTGAAGATATTTTGATTAATAGTATATATGTGAAATCTTGGTTTCTACCTATGTGTGTGTGTGAGCCTGCGTACTCAGTCATGTCCGACTCTTTGCAACTCCCTGAAGTACTGTAGCCTGCCAGGCTCCTCTGTCCATGGGATTCTCCAGGCAAGAATACTGGAGTGGGTTGCCATTTCCTTCTCCAGGGGATCTTTCTGACCAGATGATTGAACCCACATCTCTTGCATCTCCTGCAATGGCAGGTGGGTTCTTTACCAGCTGAGCCACTTGGGAAGCCCAGGTAGGGTTAAAAATGTAAACTGACCTTTTTGAAACAGATTTTAAAGTTCTCACTAAACATAATGATGAAATCCTCTGTATACATCAAGGTATGTCAGTGACACACAAAAATATGTTTAATATTTGAATCATTCCCCAAAAGGGTGGATATTCTAACTAGAATGCTAAAAGCTTGGCAGGTGATGGAACATAAGTTTGAAGTAGAGCTTGGGACAGATGAATTCTTCTGCATTATAGCTGCCTGAGAATCGTGAGGAGGGAAACACAATGCAAGGTCGGCTGGCATTCACCGGATAGGGAGGTGAGCTGAGATGCAGGATGTATCACGAACGTAAGAAGTAGGGGATTGGAAAGGGAGTGGTCCAAGAGGAATTTTAGGGCAACAGGCTCTTGAGTGTGATTCATAAATCTCATAAAATGCTTAGTGTACTTGGAGCAGTGGTAGAAACTAATAAAGAGGCATAGTTCCATGATTGACATGGTGTGGAAATCATAAGGCTTTGTGGATGAGGGCACTGTAGACAACTGCGGTCCATAAGGGCACTTGGGCATCTTGTAATATGCAAAAGAACCCATCTGTGGATATGTTCTTTTATGGGTCTTGGTTTGCAGGGGCAAGGGGGGGTCATGTTTTTCTGTAATATAATGACTGGTCAACAGTCATTTCCTGGCCTTTTTCTTTACTAAGCCATTTTTACAATAGGACAGTTTGATAAATTTGGTAAATATCTGAGGCTAGTTCACAGGCAAACAAAGTCATAAGTAGATGGGTAACAGTCTGTTCACTGGTTTTCTCTAAATAGATATGATGAGTCACATCTTCCCCTGGGTTTACCATCTGCTGTGATTTAGAAAGAAGCCCTCATTTAAACAAGACTTTTTTTTCCTCTTTCTTTCATTATTCTTGCATGTGAGAAGGATTGGCCTGGGACTCACACTTTTATTTATTTCTTGTTGTACATGATAAACCCTTATTGTGTTACGTCAACCCTTGTCTTGCCACACTGTACAAATCACTTAAAGGGGACATCTATACAGGAGTACCACTGAACTGTCTCTACAGATGCAGCTGTGAGTGTGAGCTCATTTGCTCAGTCGTGTCTGACTCTTTGTGACCCCGTGGGCAGTAGCCCGAGAGGCTCCTCTGTCCACAGGATTCTCCAGGCAAAAACACTGGAGTGTGTTGCCATGCCCTCCTCCAGGGGATTTCCTGACTCAGGGATTGAGCCCAGGTCTCTTAGGTCTGATGCACTGGCAATTCCTCTCTCCTAGGGAGTCTGTGATGCTCCCTCACCATCACTATCTGACAGAACTGATTTTACATGTTGATTGTCAGAGCAGACATTTGAGATGAGCTACAGGTCACTTGGGATGATTTTGTAAAGAAATCTGTCATGACTGGGCAGTTGGGCAGAGAGGTTGGGACAATCTGAATATAGGAAAGTCCTTTCCAGAGTTGCCATATAATTTTCTTCCATATAAGCTTACCCTCTATTTTCTATACACTATGATGAGAGAATCAGTTCTTACAATTTGATCATGAGTTTCATTCAAAAGTTTTCTAAAAGGACTTCCCTTGTGGTCCAGTGGCTGGGACTTCACACTTGCAATACAGGGGGGGCTAGGTTCAATCTGAGCACCGAAAAATTGAAGTTTTTGAACTGTGGTGTTGGAGAAGACTCCTGAGAGTCTCTTGGATTGCAAGGAGATCTAACCAGTCAATCCTGAAGGAAATCAGCCCTGAATATTCATTGGAAGGACTGATGCTGAAGCTGAAATTCCAATACTTTGGCCACCTGATGCATAGAACTGACTCATTGGAAAAGACCATGATGCTAGGAAAGATTGAAGGCAGGAGGAGAAGGGGCCGACAGAGGATGAGATGGTTGGATGGCATCACCAACTTGATGGACATGAGTTTGAGCAAGCTCCAGGAGTTGGTGATGGACAGGGAAACCTGGTGTGCCGCAGTCCAAGGGATCACAAGAAGTCAGACACGACTGAGCCACTGAACTGACTGACTGGGTTCAATCCCTGGTCTGGGAACTGGATCCCACATGTCGCAACTAAGGGATCATGTGCCACAACTAAAGATTCCCCATGACGCAGCAAAAATCAAGGATCCAGAGTGCCTTGACTAGGAACCAGTGCAGCCAAATAAGTAAATAAATACATATTTTTTTAATTCGATAAAACTTTTGAGCATCTACTGGGTACAGTCGTTGAATAAGATAAATTCCTTGCTTTTAAGCAGCTGAGTGAGCAAACCAACAATTGTAATTGCAAAGACAAAGATATACAAAGAGCCTGAGTCGGGTGATGTGTTCTAACCTGGGAATTTAAAAAAGAAGTGTCTTAGAGGAAAGGGTGCCTGAGTTGTGCCTGAATAAGGAGGAAATAGTCAGGAAGTGGGTTGTGTGTCTGGGGGTAAGGGTGGCAGACCAAGGTCCCAAGAGTGGGAGCATCATGAATAAATCCTCAGAGGTCTGAAAGGAAAGAGAGGAAATGCAGTAAGGCGTTCAGGGAGGAGCAAGATTGCAATCATGGCAGGGCAAAGCGTGAGGCCGGAAGGAGAGGAGTCAGGGCTGGATGGTTAGTGCAGTGGGTCATGGAGGCATTGCAAGACACAATGCAAGAGGCTTAGCGTTGATCCTTAGGCAACTGGGAGACATTGGAGGGTATATAATGGAGAAGCTGTCTTTTAAAAGACATGGTTATGTGGAGGAAGGGTTGCAAGTGAACAAAATAAGGAAACGACTGAGAAGGTTGCTGCTGTGAGAGAGAGATAATGAAAGATTGAACAGGGCAGTAATTACAAAGATGCAGAGAAGGGAGTTGGGTTTGAAAATTATCAGGAGCTAAAATTAGTAGAACATGGGGATTGATTACATCATGGAACAAAGTGAAGGAGCCCAATACTTGCTGTGGTAACTGGTTGGCTGTGATACAGTCTATTTGAAGAGCCCACTTAGTGGAATACAAATTTAGCTTTGAGTATTTTATCAGAGCTCCCCAAGTAGAGATATTCACTAGCCAGGGGTCCCTAAGCACTGGGCCATGGACCAATCCTGGTTCATGACCTGTTAGGAACCAAGTCCTAGAACAGGAGGTGAGCAGCAGGCCAGAGAGGGGAACTTCATCTGTATTTACAGTCACTCCCTAACGCGCTTGAATCATTCTGAAACCATACCCCCCTCACCACTGGTCTGTGGAAAAGCTGTCTTCCATGAAACCAGTCCCTGGTGCCAAAAAGGCTGGAAACTACTGCATTAGGCAATCAGATTTGTGCTGAGTGTCATAGCCAGGTCAGGGATGCTGCTACAGATTAAGAAATCAACAGCAGAGAAATGGGAATTAAAGCCCAGGGAGAACGTGTAGAACACAGAGGTCAATGGCCAGAAGCCACAAATGGATGGAATGACCAAAGAGCAATAACAACAACAGAGAAAATCCGTCAGTATAGACAAGTAGAAAGGCAGGGATTATGGGTTGATGGTGGTAAGCTTTAGAAAGAACCAGAGGGAATCCCAGGAATATATCTAGAGAAAACTCTGATTTGAAAAGATACATGCACCCTGGTATTCACTGCAACACTATTTACAACAGCCAGGATATGGAAGTAACCTAAATATTCATACGCAGGCATGCCCAGTCACTTCAGTTGTATTCGACTCTTTGCAAACCCATGGACTGGAACCTGCCACAGGCTCCTCTATCCATGGGATTCTCCAGGCAAGAATACTGGAGTGAGTTGCCATGCCCTCCTCCAGCAGATCTTCCCAACCCAGGGATCGAACCAGAGGCTCTTATGTCCCGTGAATTGGCAGGGAGGGTTCTTTAGCAGTAGTACCATCTGGGGAGCCCAGATGAATGGATAAAGAAGATGTGGTATGTTTACACAATGCAATATTACTCAAAGATAAAAAAGAATGAAATAATGCCATATGCAGCAACATAGATGTACCTAAAGAGTGTCAGTCAGGAGAAAGACAAATATAAAATGATATCACTTATATGTGGAACCTAAAAGAAATGACACAAATGAATTATTTACAAAACAGAAATAGATTCACAGACATCTGAAAAAAACTAAAGTTACCAAAGAAGAATGGGGGGAATAAATTAGGAATTTGGGCTTAACATATACACATTACTATATACTGACTAGATAACCAACAAGGGCCTACTGTATAGCACAGGGAACTATACTCAAAAATTTTATAATAACCTACAAAGGAAAAGAATTTGAAAAAGAATATATATCTATATATAACTGAATCAGTGTGCTATATACCTGAAACTAACACAACATTGTAAATCAACTATACTTCAATTAAAAAAAAAATTGCAAAAAGCTTAATTCTGAGGCAGTCTTTTCTGACTAATTGAACTTAAGATAGTTGTTACTGCTGCTAAGTCGCTTCTTTGCCCAATTCTTTGCAATCCCATGGACTGTAGCCTGCCAGCCTCTTCTCTTCATGGGATTCTCTGGGCAAGAATACTGGAGTGGACTGCCATGAGCAAGCTTTAAACCACAGAGTAACATTGGTCAGTTTGATGTCAGGAGAAAAGTTTTGATCCTTTGACCAACTCACTTGTGCCATCTAGAACTGTATTCTCTAAAAGGGTAGCTACTACCACAAAAATTCAGTTTAGTTCAGTCGCTCAGTCGTGTCCGACTCTTTGCAACCCCATGAATCACAGCACGCCAGGCCTCCCTGTCCATCATAAACTCCCGGAGTTTACTCAAACACATGTCCATCGAGTCGGTGATGCCATCCAGCCATCTCATCCTCTGTCCTTCCCTTCTCCTCCTGCCCCCAATCCCTCCCAGCATCAGGGTCTTTTCCAATGAGTTAACTCTTTGCATGAGGTGGCCACAGTATTGGAGTTTCAGTTTCAACAACAGTCCTTCCATTGAGCACCCAGGACTGATCTCCTTTAGGATGGACTGGTTGGATCTCCTTGCAGTTCAAGGGACTCTCAAGAGTCTTCTCCAACACCACAGTTCAAAAGCATCAATTCTTCGGCACTCAGCTTTCTTCACAGTCCAATTCTCACATCCATATATGACCACTGGAAAAACCATAGCCTTGACTAGATAGACTTTTGTTGGCAAAGTAATGTCTCTGCTTTTTAATATGCTATCTAGGTTGGTCATAACTTTCCTTTCAAGGAGTAAGTGTCTTTTAACTTCATGGCTGCAATCACCATCTACAGTGATTTTGGAGCCCCCCAAAATAAAGTCTGACACTGTTTCCCCATCTATTTCCCATGAAGTGATGGGACCAGATGCCATGATCTTAGTTATCTGAATGTTGAGTTTTAAGCCAATTTTTTCACTCTCCATTTTCACTTTCATCAAGAGGCTTTTTAGTTCCTCTTCACTTTCTGCCATAACGGTGGTGTCATCTGCATATCTGAGATTATTGATATTTCTCCTGGCAATCTTGATTCCAGCTTGTGCTTCATCTAGCCCAGCATATCTCATGATGTACTCTGCATATACGTTAAATAAGCAGGGTGACAATATACATCCTTGATGTACTCCTTTTCCTATTTGGAACCAGTCTGTTGTTCCATGTCCAGTTCTAACTGTTGCTTCCTGGTCTGCATATAGGTTTCTCAAGAGACAGTTCAGATGGTCTGGTATGCCCATCTCTTCAAAAATTTTCCACAGTTTATTGTGATCCACACAGTCAAAGGCTTTGGCATAGTCAATAAAGCAGAAATATACGTTTTTCTGGAACCCTCTTGCTTTTTTGATGATCCAGCGAATGTTGGCAATTTGATCTCTGGTTCCTCTGCCTTTTCCACAAAAATTAATTCATAGTAAGTCAAATTAAAAATTGAGTCCCTCAGCAGCACCACACACTTATCAAGAGTGCTACCTACTAGAAGTACTAACAGTATCAATACATTTAAAGTGCTCAATGGCCACATGTTTTGGACAGAGTAGGTTCCCAGGTGACTCAGTTGTAAAGAATAAGTCTGCCAATGAAGGAGACACAGGAGACGTGGGTTCAAGATCTGGGTCAGAAAGATCCCCTATAGGAGGAAATGGCAACCCACTCCAGTATTCTTGCCTGGAGAATCCCATTGACAAGAGCCTGGTGGGCTACAATCCATGGGGTTGCAAAGAATCAGACTCGACTTAGGGACTGAACATGCAAGGTATAATATCACCACCATGGTAGAAAACTCCACTGGATGATACTTAACCTAGAAATGACTCCTTGGTCTGTTACTGCCCAAGGAAGGAGCCAGGTGCTAATCAAAATGCCATTCACTAGTAGAAAAACTGTAGATGTGGTTACAGTGATGGTGTAGTCCTTTGTTCAATATACAAAGCAATACAGTATTAGGATTAGAAACCTTTGAAGATCAGAATTACATGGAACTAAATACAGTATTTAACCATACTGAGTAAGTGGAGGTGAATTCTTTTCCCTCATGTACTCCAATACAATAAAATCTGGATATGCTGCCATCATCTAGGGGATTAAGAAAAATGAACCAAGTCTAAGCATTTGAAATTTTGCATTTACTTTCTCAAAAACTGCCAAATGAAACAGTAGATGCCTATTGTGTATCAAGGCTACTTTGCTTTTAGAAAAAAAGAAATCTTTCACAATCTCTAATTCAAACAATGATCTAAACTGTTTAAACTGTTCAAAATATAAAATGAGAGGTCAAGAGAGCTCCCAAATACTGTTCCACTGGGGGGAAAAAGTAGTTCAAAAATTTTAAATGTGTTCTTAAATTTGTGCTTTTTTTATAAATTATCCCTCGTATTGGAGAGCAGTAATGTTAGCTTCTACTGAGAAGCAAACATTAGTAACAACTAAAGTATTAATAAGGAAATTAATATTTATTATGGTAATGAATTAGAAGATAAAGGTAAGAGTTCACTAAATAGCTTATTTGCTATTAGACTGATACTATTTTTAATAATCAAACAATTACCCAGGAGATGCTGGCCAAGTAGAAGATGCTGACCAGTCTGGATGACAGAATCATGAGGCTGTGTGTTAAATAGTTACTGCCTGATTAACAAACAGGGGACTCTAAGAGTCTCATTGTGTCTTTGTGAGTGTGTGCGTTTGACATTAAATATTGTATCTTACTGCTCAGGAAGGACAGAAGGAAAACAAGAGGAAAAGGAAAAGCTTTGTTGTGAAGGCGTCCAGCAGGTGGCATCAGTGCCGCAGCTACAAGCATGCTTTCCATGACCCCAATTGAAAGAGATTGGTTTATGATCAAACTTCATTAACCATTTCTCTTTCTGACACGAAGCAAGAAGCACAATCTAAATATCGATATCTTCAGGATAAATCTACTTTCATCCTGGGAATGACTGATTTTAAACATAACTTACAGAAAGCTTACATACGGCACGTGCTTCAAAGTCTTGAGCGAATGTGGGGGGCAGGGCTAGAATAAGCACAGTCCAAACAGGAGATAAGAGGATGGACCACTTTCCACTCTAGGAGAAGCCATCTGGGAAGAACAACTCTTTTCTTTTCAAACTCCTCTTTACTGTCAGTTCCATCTTCTGAGCCTGTCTGAAAAGAAATACATTTCCATTCTAAAATACAAAATCTGCCCAACCTTTCTTGACCTTTGCTCCCAACAGCCACCATCCAATTTACTCCTCTCTTTATAATCCCCAAACTTCTTGAAACCATAATCAACACTTTCTCATCTCTCATTCACTCTTCAGTTCCCTTTAATCTGTTTCCCATTCTTGTGTCTTCCAAATAATCCTCCATGGAGCCCAAAGGGAAATTTGCCCAACTTCAAATCTCCCTGTGGTTAAACCTCTAGTCACTTAGGATAGAGTCCAACTCCTAAGCAGAGAATTAGGGTTGCTTGCCTCCCTGACCTTCTCTCGCACTAGCAATCCCCAACTGCCTCAGTTCACAGCACACACCATGCCTTTTCTCATTTCTGTGCTTTTGTTCCTTCTCTCTTCTCTCCCTGGAATGCCTTGACATTCTCCTTTCCCAGATTTGTCTGAATTTTCCTACACATTATTAACACCAAGCTCAAATTCTTGGAGGAAATTTCCCTAATTGGAGGAATTTCCCTAATTCCCCCAGTCCTACATGAATAACTGAACTCAGATCCAAATTTCTTATAATCCCCTCTTTGGGAATATATTTATTAGTGAATATGTTACTTATCTGTGTCTGTATTATAGTGTTTTGTTTGTGTGTCTGTCTTCCCTTTCAGGCTGAGAATTGTTTTAAAGAGGAGGTTTGGGAGTTTAATGATTCACTGAAGACTCCAAACAAAAACAATATTACAGTAAAATACTTTGCCTTGTAACTTTTTTAAAACATCTGCTACCTATGTAAATGCAGACAATTATGGTTATTTCCAAAACATTACTGTAACGGAAGAATCATGGAATTACTTAATCTAGGAGCCAATTATTTAGAAAGTAATAGAATATGGTTTTGGGGGAGAAAAAGCAGACAAACTTCGGAAAATCTAATGGTGAAAAGATGGAAAAAAACAAAGAGAACATGACAAATATGTAAATAAGGTCACTACTATGGTTACTGCTATTACAAAATATCATGCCCACCGGTATGCTAAAAAATTTGGAAATACAATAAAGTAAATATTTTCTGGAAAACTACCTAATTGCTTCAGTATGAAGTATTTAATATTAATGGACTAATAAGGATCAAATTTAAACATTTATCAAATTGCCTACATAAAATACTCTCAATTTTTACAAGTGAATTATTTAAATATTTCCTAGAAAATTTATGGACCATTAAATTGTTTCAGAACATATGAAGTAGTAAAATTCACAATTCAGCCTAACAAAGCAAACATAATACTTATACCAAAACCCAATCCTTAGCCCTCAAACAAAACTGGGAAGATTCATTATCTGGAAAGTCATTAGTATTCAGTATCTCAAACTTGAAGAAAAAATTATACAAAATTTTTAACTTTACCATAATGATATTTAATTAAATTAGATGACCATTTGTAAGAAATTTTCTTTTAATAGAATAATGGTCCTTATAATAAAGATTTTCAAGTGTGGACTTTGATAAATTTATCATTTTTTCATTTTTAATGAAAGACCCAATGGTTTCAACTTTGTATCTTGAAAAGAGAATGTGGTAAAATGTTTTGAAATCCAAGTTGTTTAAAATTATTTGGTGAACGACCCCGCGTTATAGCTCACAGGATATTTATGCAAACAATTATTATGCCAGGTTGCGGTTCTTCCACAATAGGTCTAGATGATTTCAAACTTTGTGATTCTTGCCCTGGAAGCCATGTCTATATAATTCTGGAACTAAGCAATATGTCTATAAAGTATCCTTCCATACCATAAAAAGAAATTATATGAAATACTGATGGAACAGTTTGTTTAAAAATGATTTAAAGAATTAGAAATATGAATTTTCTCTTTGTCAGGAGTAATCCAATGGTAGTTAGGTAGTTATGTTATCTTTGCAGCATGATGCTGTGAATAAAAATGAACTGCTAAAATATCTTAACAAAACGTGATGGACCACCCCTCAGCCTCTTATTGACCTTTGTTCTTAGGGTTTGAGGGTGGTAAATAAGCATTCCTAGAAGTGAGTCAGCCCCGTTGCCCCAAATTAAAGCTGACTAGGAAATAAAACAAACTAGTGGAGGTGAAAAACATCAGTTTACATATTGGTAAAGCGAGATAGGAGATGCGAGGCCAGAGGAGGCTGCCAAATAATTTCCTTGCTGAGACTTCCTTTCTCTCCGTGGCTGTATTGCCCTCCTGCTGTGGGCAGAGCCAACCATGATAAACTGACCTCAGGAAGAGTTGGAACCGCCTTGCCTGAAAAAGAGACCTGTGCCTGCTGTCTTTTTTCTCCAAGCGCACCAATGAGATCAGCTATTCTCTTTCCAAGTGAGAAACACCAGAGGAAGGGTGCAAGTTCCCAATTTTGTAGAGAACAGTTGTTTCTACCAAGTATATGTTCAGTAAGTTCTTGGAGAAGACACCATTGATCTTTAAATTATTTCATGTTTTAAGATTACATTTAATTCATAAGGTTAAACAACTATGGCTTAAGCAAGAAGGCAGCCAATGTTCCTTTTATTAAAAAGACATCAGACACCAGTAGCACAATTACTTTAGCGGCTACATAATCATCCAAGGTCCAGCCTTCTTTCTGCTATTTGCTCTACCAGTCCTCTTCTTCATGGCACAAGAAGGATTCTAGAGCTCTGGCCATTGTATAAAATCCACATTGAATATAGAAGGAAGAAAGAAAGAATAGATGTGAAGAAGAGTATGTTCTGTCTTATTCAGGAAATTTTCTCAAAATGACACATGATCACATGACGCTTCTGTATTTGATATCTTTGCCAGAACAGTAACATGACTGTCCCTGTTGCTAGGGAGGTAGGAAAGTTATTTATCTGTGCCCAATTAATACTGGGGCCTTATTACAAAGCACAAAGGGGTGGATGTGTTTGGGAAGCAACCAGCAGAATCTGTCATGTTGATCAAGCAACATGGGAAAGAATCAGTTCAGTTCAGTTCTGTCCCTCAGTTGTGTCCGACTCTTTGCGACCCCATGGACTGCAGCACACCAGGTTTCCTTGTCCATCACCAACTCCCAGAGCTTACTCAAACTCATGTCCATTGAGTCAGTGATGCCATCCAACCATCTCATTCTCTGTCGTCCCCTTCTCCTCCAGTCTTCAATCATTCCCAGCATCAGGGTCTTTTCAAGTGAGTCAGTTCTTTGCATCAGGTGGCCGAAGTATTGGAGTTTCAGCTTCAGCATCAGTACTTCCAATGAATATTCAGGACTGATTTCCTTTAGGATGAACTAGCTGGATCTCCTTGCTGTCCAAGGGACTCTCAAGAGTCTTCTCCAACACCACTGTACAAAAACATCAATTCTTCAGTGCTCAGCTTTCTTTATGTGAAAAAATAATGGCAGTTAATTTCCTCCACTGAAAAGTGTTTAATCAAACTCTCTAATTTATTTATTTATCTGCTTATTTTTTGGCTGTTCTAGATCTTGATTGCCTTGCACAGACTTTCTCTAGTTGTGGCAAGTGGGAGCTACTCTTTGTTGCAGTGTGTGGACTTCTCATTGGAGTGGCTTCTCTTGTTGCAGAGCACAGGCTCTAGGGCACATAGACTTGGTAGTTGTGATACAGGGGCTTAGTGGCTCCATAGGCGTGTGGGATCTTTCTAGACCAAGGGTCGAACTCATGTCCCCTGCATTGGCAGGTGGATTCTTAACCACTGGACCAGAGGGGAATCCCTCATATCTTGTTAAATTAAGTTTTTACTCTTCCCTTGTTTCAATAGCATATAGTTACCTGACAGTTTCAAGTTGTCAATCAAGCTCTTTGTAAAACCAAAATTCCATGAAAGAGGAGCCTGGCAGGCTGCAGTCCATGGGGTTGCAAAGCATCGGATGTGACTGAGTGACTGAGTGCACACACACAGTCATCATTTTAGTCAGATGATATTTGTGCCAGTTTCTCAAGTCCAAGAGGAAGAGAAAGTGAAACAACAGTTTATGTTTCAGTAATGGAAAAGCAATCAGACCCACATAAGTATGGCAGCTTCTTTCTTTATACTTAGAAACAAGTGTCCCTTTTTAGGACCACTGTGCGTTTCAACTGTATATTCCAGGTCAAGATCAAACCCTTGAACTTGAGCCAGTCCAGGCTCCTATAGGGTTAAATACAGGTTCTACCCAATCCTAGGAAACCAGGTCTAACTAACTACCCTATGAATTGAAAGAGAAGAATCCTAGAGGTTAATATGCTGAAATCCCCATGTTCTTCCTATCTCCATAGTGACTTAGAGCTTCATTTTCTTATTTAGATTGGACACACTCAAACTCAGCAGACAGCCTGGGACTAAGTTGGTGTGCATTCAAAACCCAGTGAGCTCTCTGAGTCTCTAAAGAGGCAAGCAAGGAACACTTTTTCCAGATGTTGCCCCCTTCTGTTCAAAGTACACATTGCAATTCTCTGCTTGGGTTGCCGAACAATGTCATTCCTGACAAAGGGTGCCATTTGTTTTATTCATCTGCAAACACAACATTCTTGCTCCCACAGGAATCCCACCTGGGACACCAAATTTCAATATCCTTGACTACAATCTAGTTGTATCTGCCACCTACCACTATGAGCCACCTTTGGTTACTTGCCATTCCAGGTAACTAATTAAATAACAGCTTCAATTGGCAGCAGGTGAACTCAGACTTTCCAGTAAGTATCAACTCCCATGAATTCTGGAAAAGGAAAGAGAACACAGGAAGCTTTCATTTCTCTATGTGGCATCTGACTGGTGTGCAGGTCAGTGGCCTTACTGATCCCTAAGCACTCTAAGTGCTGATCACTCTTGCTTTCCATGACTCAGTCTTTTGCTCAGTAAACCCAGTAATAAATATGACTGGGATTTAAGAAGTTTGGATAACAATCCCTGTTCTTCTACCAACTGGTGATGTACTTTGTGTGAGTTTCTTAATTTACTTGTCTGTTTTATTTTCTAAAAAAATCTGAAAGTTGGAATAGCTAGCTTCTAATCTCATTTTCAATTCAAAAATTCTGACTTGAACTTTTTTTGAAATTCGTTCCTTGGATGATGTCTAAGAGAAATGTATTTCAACATTTTCACATTTAAAAGAGGCGATCTGCTTGAAGGGAAACAGATGTAGGTGCAACATGGATTTCATTAATCCTATTTGTAAATCTCCATTAAGTAAGAGCTGTAACTTGTTGATTTCCAAAGTAGGAAAGGATTTTTCACAATTCAGGTTGAAATGTTGTGTCCTCAAAGGAAATTTTGGCAAAAGATCTCTTAAGCACATAGCTGATGAGATGTGATCATGTAGCCAATGGCTTTCTTATTTTATAAATCTTAATGCTGTCACTGCTACAGCACTAGACACAGTTGTTAGAGGCAAAAAGGAAAATACATCTGTTGAGAAATAACAAGCATTTTTTCCAAGGGTAAATAAAATTTGATAAACTTGGAATAAGGTTAGAAAGAAATTGAATTGTGTAACAGCATCACCCCATGAACTCTTTTTTGGATGAGTATGTCTACAGAACCACAAACCAGAGGGCCAACAGAGAGGTATTCAGTAGTTTCTTTCACAGGGAGTAGGGATAAAAATATGAAAGTGAACTTTATGAGAGATTTTATAGGTCTAAGTTGATTGAATATTGGCAATTTGATATGGATGGGCCAGATAGTTCTGCTTCTTGCTTGTGGGTATCAAGTGCTAGTTCTACCCAAATGTGGTACATGGACACCAAGGATGCAGAAATGTCATCATGCTTAGTGATGAAATATCCTTAGTAACAACACTGAGAACTGTTAGGCTGGACTTCTAGGTTAGGGGAGCAGAACCCTGACCACAGGGGAATCTCCAGGGAAACTAAAGGCCATGATAGTGGGAACGGAGGGGTAAGAAGAGAGATGAAGCCGAGAGTGAGTACATAGGGCAGCTTAGGGCACTGCCTGATTTGCATCCACTTGCACCAGAATTAACTGTAGCCCCTGCTAAGCAGGATGGGGAGGGAATGAAAGTGTAACTGAAACTCTGCTATGTTTGGGAGAAAACACACCTGAACCCTCTACTAGGAGAATGAATATAAAGAGAGTTTTTTTTTTTTAATTGAACTCTAGTTGATTTATATAAGGTATTAACTTCAGGTATATGACAAATTGATTCAGTTATATATTTATATCTATATATCTATTTTTCAGATTATTTTCCATTATAGGTTATTACGTGATAGTAAATATAGTTCTCTGTGCTACCCAGTAGGTCCTTGTTGTTTATCAATTATATAATGGTATACTTATCTGTTACAAAATACACATTTTTTTTAATTAAAAAAAATTTTTTAATGTGGACCATTTTAAAACTCTTCACTGAATTTGTTACAATATTGCTTCTGATGTTTGTGTTCTGGTTTTTTGGCCATGAGGCACTTGGGATCTTACCTCTCTGACTAGGGATCGAACTTGCACACCCTGCATTGGAAAGCGAAATCTTAACCACTGGACTGCCTGGGAAGTTCCCACAGATTCTTTATTGAGAGGCAATTAATGATACAGTATTATACTTCTGGCCCTGTGGTTCTTCCCCTAATATCCTCCCCAACCCTTACCAAGGTGCCTTTCTTAGGACTCAGTCTTAGGCTCTCTGCTTTCATTCCTCCTGGCCCACTACCAAGAGCGATTTTCATTTACATAATTTCATCTGATTCCCTCCTCCCTAGAGAGGGCTCTCATCATGCCTTCTCTTCAGTCCCCTGGGGACAGGTACTTCTCTCCTGGTTAATTTCACCCATGTGCCACTCTATTTAATACCCTGTAAACATTCTATTACGATCTCGAAATGTGTACTTCTTTGTAAATGTTCTCAGTCTTTTTCATTAGGATGCCTTATGTAGTTCAACAAGACTGTGAACTGTTTGGACGTAGAGACAGTATTCTTATGAAAGCCTGATATAAGAGCTGGGTTCAGAGAAAAAGTGATCATGTAAGTGAAAGTGCACTTGTTATTGTTGATTTGTAGGATGGTGCCTTGCCTATCAACAACTCAGACGTTTGGAAACCTCAAATTTCTGGAAACACAACTAACAGAAAACAAGCTGAGAAAAATGATTGAGAGAAATCTAAGAAATCCAAAGAAGTGTCACAGCATCCAAACATCAGTATTCTTGAATATTTCACCTGTGGTGTTTAATCCCATTTCTGCTTATTTGCAGGGGAATTGAAGGAGTGTGAGTGCTTGGTTTCTGCAGTAGAAGCAGCAAAATAGTTAAAGTAGGTACAAAACAAGAATAGGTTAATAAGGATATATGCAAAGGTACAATATCTAGGGAAAAGGCAGGAAAAAATCAGATTCTTCCATGTCCTGGCTATTGTAAATAGTGCTGCAATGAACACCAGGGTATATGCATCTTTTGGAATTATGGGTTTCTCTGGGTATATGCCCAGGAGGGGGATTGCTGGGTCATATGGTAGTTCTATTTTTAGCATTGTAAGGAACCTCCATACTGTCCTCCATAGTGGCTGTACCAATTTACATTCACACCAACAGTGTAGGAGGATTCCCTTTTTTCCACACTCTCTCCAGAATTTACTGTTTGTAGATTTTGTTTTTGTTTTTTGATGATGGCCATTCTGACTGGTGTGAGATGATACCTCATTATGTTTTGATTTGACTTTCTCCAAAGATTAGTGACATTGAGCATCTTTTCATGTGCTTTTTAGCTATCTGTGTGTCTTTGGATAAATATCTGTTAGATCTTCTGCCCATTTTTTAATTGGATGATTTGCTTTTTGATCTTGAGCAACATGAGCTGTTTGTGTATTTTGGAGATTAATCCCTTGTCAGTTGATTCATTTGTAAATATTTTCTCCCATTCTGAGGGTTGTCTTTTTGTTTGGCTTATAGTTTCCTTTGCTGTGTAAAAGTTTTTAAGTTTAATTAGATCCCATTTGTGTTGGGTTTTTGTTTTGGGGTTTTTTTTTTTTTTTTTTTTTTTGGTTTTATTTTCATTACTCCAGGAGGTGGCTCAAAAAGGATCCGTCTGTGATTTATGTTAAATGGTGTTCTGCCTATGTTTTCCTCTAAGCATTTTATAGTGTCTGGCCTTATATTTAGGTTATGGAAGAAACCTAGATGTTCATCAACAGAGGAGCGGATAAAGAAGATGTGGTACATATATACAATGGAATATTACTCGGCCACTAAAAAGAACAAATTAGTGCTATTTGTAGCAACATGGATACAACTAGAGATTGTCATACTGAATGAAGTAAATCAGAGAAAGATGAATATTATATGGTATTACTTATATGTAGAATCTTAAAAAAAGGGTACAAATGAATTTATTTATAAAACAGAGGTAGAGTCACAGATGTGGAAAACAAAGTTATGGTTACCAAGGAATAACCAAGGGGGATGGGTAAATTGGGAGCCTGGGGTTGACATATACACTCTACTAGATATAAAATAGACAACCAATAAGAACCTGCTGTATAGTCCGGGGAACTCTACTCAGTACTCTGTAGTGGCCTAGGATAGGGGAAAAAAGAGTGGCTATATATGTGTATATATATATGTATACGTTGACTTCCTAGGTAGTTTAGTGGTAAACAATCCAATCCACCTGCCAATGCAGGAGACGCTGGTTGGATCCCTGGGTCAGGAAGATCCCTGGAGAGGGAAAAGGCAACCCAATCCAGTATTCTTGCCTAGAGCATTTCATGGACAGGGGAGCCTGGTGGGCTATAGTCCATAGGGCTACAAAGAGTCAGATAAGACTAAGTGACTAAACAACAACAAATATGTTTATGTGTAACTGATTCACTTAGCTGTCCACCTGAAACTAACATAACATTGCAAATCAACTATATTCCAATAAAGATTGTTTAAAAAATCAGACTCATGTGAGATTCCAAAAGAACAATTTGGTGTGATTTTAGTGACTTTGTAGTGTAGGGACAAACCATCATATTTTTTTACAGAGTCTATGGTAATGGCAATAACAAAATCGGAACAAGAGCTTTTTTCATACTGATGAACGTATTTTCAACAGAAGTTAAAGACTAATCGCTTTTAAAGTAAGTTGCAAAATACAGACTTAGTCAGGTAAAAATTATATCCAAAGGTTACTTATTGATAAATAACCTCTTTAAACTTTTATTGGAGTATAGCTGACAGTATAGTTGTGACAGTTTCAAGCACACAGCAGAGCAGCTCAGCCACACATGTATATGTGTCCATTCTCCCCCAAACTCCTCTTCCACCTAGGCTGCCACACACATTGAGCAGAGAGCATAAGCTATAGAGCAGGTCCTTGTTGGTTATCCATTTTAAATACAGCAGTGTGTATATGTTCATTCCAAAGTCCCTAACTATCCCTTTCCCCCACCCTTCCCTTCTGGTAACCCTAAGTTAATCCTTTAAGTTTGTTTGTCTGTTTCTGTTTTGTAAATAAGTTGATTTATATAATCTCTTTGTCAATTCCATATGTAAGAGATATCATAACATCTTACAGAAAAACCCAAACAAACGTTTTGGCCAGCCCAATAATTATGTAGTTAAGATGAGTAGGATGGGTCCCTAATTCAATGACTGGTGTCCTTATCAAAAGGGGAGGTTTGGACCCGGAGACAGATGCATGCCGGTAGAACTCCATGTGACGAGGGAAGCAGAGATCGGGCAAGGCTTCTATCAGCCAAGGAGCACAAAGACTGCAGGCAAACCATCAGGATCCATGGCAGAGACCGGAGGCAGATGCTCCGTCACAGCCTCCAGAGGGAACCAACCCTGATGAACACTTCATCTTGGACTTCAAATCTCCAGAACCTTGAGGCAATACATTTCTGCTATTTAAATCACATGGTTTGTGACACTTTGTTATGGTAGCCCTAGCAAACTACTAGAACCATTCAGCCAGTTCCTTAGGAAGAATTAAAACTCATTACCAGGCTTCCCTGGTGGTTCAGACTGTAAAGAATCTGCCTGCAATGTGGGAGATCTGGGTTCAAACGCTGGGTCGGGAAGATCCCCTGGAAAAGGGAATAGCAACCTATTCCAGTATTCTTGCCTGGAGAATCCTGTGGACAGAGGAGCTGGTGGGCTATAGTCCTTTGGGTCACAAAGAGTTGGACACAACTGAGTGACTAACACTAGAACACTGCTCTATTAAACTTATAACGATTGTATTCCTAGAACAAGATAGATGGAGAGAAGGAAAAAGAGTAGGTAATTAGGCTTTCATTAATTTTAATTGTTTTATTTCTACACATGTATGCCTACCCGTCTACCTAATCTCCTTCCATAATGTAGATAACTGCATAGAAAACTGTTCATCAATCTTATTCCATGCAGTGGGGTCAGTCACTCTCAACTGCTTCTTGCTATTGCTGTAGTATGTTCTAAGCACTATTAGAGATATTCGTATTTAAGATTCTGTTGGCCAGGGGGTTGGTCAATTAAATGTGTCTCATGGAGAGACACTTTAACTACATTCCCGCTGGGGGTGCCACGAATCAGATCCAGGAAATTAAACAACTGTCTCTTGAGCAACTGTCTCTTGAGCAACTATCTCAGGGCTCACTATGAGGCATTTGGGGACAATACATATATTAATAATTAACTACTAAGCTGAACAGTATCGGGGACACATATATCATGTTTGAAGCTTTTCTTTAATAATATGCTGAATGGAAAAAAAGATCCTGAATCATAGAGCCAAGTCATGGGTTGCCTCCTTTGAATTTATGATGGGTTTTATGCCTCCAGGTTTTGGCAGACCCACTATAGCACTTCTGTCCTCCTCCTGCCCATAAAGAGGTCCATTCTCTGGGGTCCCTACTTCCTGCCCAGTGAAGCCTTGTCCCCTGAAAACATAATGATAATAAAGTCAATTTATTATTGTGCAATTAAAACAACTCATTTATATACCTCTTCCATTGATGAACAGCCAGGATATCTTCCCAACCCAGGTATCAAACCTGCATCTCCTGTGTCTCCTGCATTGGCAAGTAGATTCTTTAACCACTGGGCCACCTGGGAACTTACCTCCATATATATTGTGGAAGAATATTCATTCATTTATTTAGGGATAATTTTATTATGAAATAGTCATTTTCCTACTTGTTTTCTTATATTTTTTCAGTGACTTTCTGAAAGATGTTTTATGAAACACTTTAGATGTCATATCTACTCTCTGGGTTCAAGAGGCACCCGGGTGAGAGAAACTTCCCGTATGTGATATTTGATCTTGCCAGATAAAAGGGTTTCTTTTTATGCTCTAAAACAGCCCTATTTCAACAGCATCATTTAACTACAATTAGAAGGGGCTTCAGGACTTAAATGCTAATGAAACTATGGCAGGAAATAATTTGCTTTATTGATGCAAAGAGATGTTGATTGCAATCATAGAAGCAGAGAGCAAAAATTATTAAGATTTTGATGGAAAGATTATTCAATCTGAATCTGTTCATTAGAATCCACTGTTTTGTTATATAGTGGGTTTGTTATATAAATGGGTTTCCATAGACTGTTTTCAAAAGTAATGAGAGCCCTTTATATGAATGTGTCTGGATCAAGCCATGGGGGAAGCCCTTGATATATGTTATTCCTCAGTTATTCGGCATGATGAAATGGCCTCTCTATTCAAGAAATGGCATGATATATGAAGATGAATGAATGATAACTGAAAATCAAAACAAAATATTTAATTCAGATTTTATAAAGATCCTTAATTATACTGTTTAAAATATAAATTCATATGTTAGTTGCTCAGTCGTGTCCATCTCTATGCGACCTCATGGATTGTAGCCCATCAGGCCCATCTGTCCATGGACTTCTCCAGGCAAGACTACTGGAGTGGGTTGCCATTTCCTTCTTAGAGGATCTTCCCAACCCAGGGATCAAACCTAGGTCTCCAGCATTGCAGGCATATCTTTTAATCTTTACCATCTGAGTCCCCAGAGAAACCTCAAATATAAACTTATCTCCTCCATTAAGACAGTCATAAATTCTGGGTCCTAAAAATATATTATTAACTTCTACCCCCCAAACCCTTTTATTCTCATTGCTTTTCAATATAACCTAATTTATGTGACTGAACATCTAGATGAGGTGCCTTCCTAACTAAAAATTGATAGAAATTTTATCTGAAAAAAGCTTAAATGGAGATTTCTGTAAAGAGTTGGACCTGAGATCAAGGTGGACTGAGAGAACATTTTTACTAATGGCTTCATTTCAGGAACTCAGCTGACAGCTGATTCCCTTGTTACGGGTGCCACTCCCAGAGGAAAAGTGTGCAAATGATCTGAACCCAAGAAAGCAGGGGATGCTCTTGGAAAGCTAATGAGTTTTAAAAGCCTCATCTCCATCTAGTGAGAGCCCTGATGGGCAGCATTAAGCCTATGGAAGATGAATAGTGCTCTCTGAGAGCACAGTTTTAATATTATTAACCTTCTTATGGTGAATTGAAGTTTCTTGTTCAGAGAAGTGCTGAGGAAAACCTCAACTCTGTTGACCTGGTGAACTGTAATAATGTAGATACTTGAGGGTGGTGGGAAGCAGTAGGCGAAGAGCCTCAGTAATTGGAAACTGACGCAGCAGTAAAGGAAATGTCAACCCACTGCAGTATTCTTGCCTGGAGAATCCCATGGACAGAGGAGCCTGGCGGGTACAGTCCACGGGATCACAAAAGAGTTGAACACAATTTAGCAACTAAACAACAACAGCAGCAAAATGTAAAGGGTTCTCCTAACAGAGTTCAACATCGATGATAAAGGAGAAGGAGACTGCCCAAGGTCCTCAGATGTCATTCGACAAATCCCAACTAATGGTGGTCATTGTGAGGACCACTGGGACATTGCATTGAGGCAAATTGAAACTTTTAAGACACTAGAAGCAGAAGTCCCGTCTTGATATATTCAATCCTGTTCCAGTGCTTTGGGAGAAAGAATATTAACTCTCATAAGAAGCATTTCCAGAAGGATTCTGTAATCATGTAAGATAAAGACATCCTTATCCAAATGACCTTTGTAGTTCGAACAAGCCAGAGCACTGAGAGTCTCTGGATGCGATGATAGGGTCACAGGTGCAGACCTGGCCTCCAGCTTCCCGCTTTTTTAAACCCATCCCAAGAGAGCATCTATGGCTCCTAGAGTGCCTTCTAATCCTGTTGTTGTTTAGCAGCTAAGTTGTGTCCAACCCCTTTGTGACCCCATAGGCTATAGCCTGCAGACTCCTCTGCCCATGGGACTTTCCCAGCAAGAATACTGGAGTGGGCTGCCATGCTTTCCTCCAGGGGATCTTCCCAACCCAGGGGCTGAACCTGTGTCTCCAGCATCTCCTGCATTGGCAGGTGGATTCTTTACCACTGAGCCATCTGGGAATCCCAAACAACACCTCTAAAAGAGTGCAAAAACAACCCACAGAGTGGGGGAAGATATATACCTAGAAAAAAAACTTTATACCAGAACATACAAAGAGCTCTTACCAATCAATAAGAAAAACATAGACATATAAAAAGTATTTATAAAATATTTTAGCATATACATCACAAAAAGAGGATATCCAAATAAGCAATAAACACAACCCTCAACTGTATTGTTTTTAAGGAATTGCAAATTCAACCACAATGTATCACAATATTCCTGTCAGAAATGAAAAGTGAAGAAAGACAGAAAATATCAAGGGTTGGCAAAGATGTGGATAAAGTGGAATACTTAGACAATGCAAGTGTGAAAATCAATTGGTATAATGCCTTTGGTAGGCCATCTAGTGCTATCTGTTATAAATGAATGATACACATCCTATAGCCCAATTCTTCTCAACAACAACTATAATCAACAACAAAAATATGAATATACGTTCCTTAGAGGATATGGCACAGAATTATCATAGTGGCACTAATTCGTAACAGTAAAAACCTGAAAATTTCAAATGTCACTCACTAGTAGAATGGATCAGTAAATGTTGCTATATTCACACATTGGAATATATTTGTACAGCCATGAGGAGGAGTGATTTACAACTACCAAAAAAATTCCAAAATAATTCCCAAATATTGAAAAATCCTCCTAATATTGAATTAAAAACCAAGGTACATAGTAGTGTTCCATTTATATAAATTACATAGATTAGCAAAGATATGATGCTAGAAGCCAGGATGGTGTTCAACTTTGGGAGAGTGGGCATGGGGAGAGGTATTCCAACAGTAAAAAGGGACCCAAGTTGGGTCTCCTGAGATTCTGGTAATATTGTGTTTCTCCCTTTGGATGCCAGTTTCTCAAGTGTGTTCAAGTCAAGAAAAATGAGATTTCCCTTACCAAGTGTTTTTAAGAGTAGACCAAACAGTATAATGAACCATCATGTATCCATGTAATCATACTCAGCTACAATGATCAGTTTATGATTCATTTTGTTTCAAAGATACTCCTGCTTCCCACTTTTTCCATATTGCTTTGAAGCTAATTCCAGACATTATATCATTCATTTCATTTGTAAATATTTTAGTTAGTATCTCTAAATCACAATGACTCTTTTAAAAACAGAGCTATGGTAACATTATCAAACTGAAAAATTGGCAATAATTCCTTGATATTATAAAAAAATAATTAGCGTTCAAGTTTTCAAACAGGGCATATTTGTTTTATAGCTAGAGAAGTTCATCCTACTTGAAATTCACTCTTTTTGAATGAAGTCCATTTCAAATGGGATCTGATTCTCATATTGTTTTCCTGATTTTTTTTTCAACTATTAGTTCAACCCTATCATCATCTATGAGGCTTCCCAGGTGGTGCTAGTGTTAAAGAACTCGTCTGCCAATGCAGGAGGCAAAAAAGACATGGGTTTGATCCCTGGGCCAGGAAGATCCCCTGGAGAAGAGCATGTATTCCACTCCAATATTCTTGCCTGGAGAATCCCATGGACAGAGGAGCCTGGTGGGTTACAGTCCATAGGGTCTCAAAGAGTCAGATATGACTGAAGTGACTTAGCACTCATGCACCAGCATCTATATATTTAAAAGCAAGCTTAGTTGATTACTAATGGTTTGTTTGATGAATAAATGACAATGTATCCTGAACACTAGATACACAAACACACACACACATAAATACACATATTCAAACTCTATGTTAAAAATATCCCCCTTTCCTATGGATCTCTATGATAGAATTTTCTAGTTTTGTTAACTATCTTTCTTTTTTTTTCTTTTTTTCTTTTCTTCTTTTCTTTTTTTCTTTTTCTTTTTCTTTTTTTTTTTTCCACTGTGCAACCCGCTTCAGCGCCTGCAGCCTACTGGCAGAGGCCAGGCAATGGTTCGGGGCCACGTTTGCTCTGGCATGGGACACTATGAGAGGCCCAGGGGGACGAGCCTGCCATAAATCCAAACCCATGCATTGTTAACTATCTTTTACAGTATTCTGTTTTTCAGAATGATGCATGTGATCAAATAAATTAGAAGAAATTGCTTTTTAAAAATCGATATTTGAACTTACAATTAGAAGAGGGTTCAGAAGATAATCAAGGCAGAAAATGAAAATTTTGCTTTCTGTAGAAAATTATAGGGCTTCCCTGGTGGCTCAGATGGTAAAGAATCTGCCTGCAAGTTAGCTTCGTGGATTCAAGTGACATATAATAATACATAGGGCATGTTTATTGCTGTGGTTTGGACATTTGTATAAAGGAATTATGGTAGTTCTTGAGTACAGGATGTTTACACCAAATATACTCTCCTTTATGATGACAAAAGGTATTTATGTTACCATGACCTGTATTTACTCCACAGGTCTTGATATTGGGAGCTCTGAGTCATCATTAAGGAAGCTGGTCTAAGCCCTGGAAATATAGTGATGCTTTCCTAGATAATGTTTCCATGAGTAAACTTTTGTGGTGACAAAAGCAGAAGAGTGCTTTGGCAGAGTTGTCAATACTCACTCTTCCCTCATTGTAATTGGCCCCCGCAAAAAATAAGTAGGGCATGGAAGAAACTCCAGCCAGTTGATTTTATTCTTGACAATATGGGTGAGTTCTCTGTCCCGAATAAAAAATGAAGCCAGAATTTGGGAGCTAATCTCTTTTAAAATTTTAATTGGTTTCTTCTTCCAGCACCCAAGAGGCATCTTCTAAATTTGTGTCATTTTTAATACAGGGGGGATGGTAATGATAAGGGCTTTTTGATGTTGTTGTTTTGTTTTTAGAATGAGTTACTAGTGTTCTTCCTGTGTCTTTAGTGAGAAATTGGGAGAGGCTATGTACTAGGAGATGTGATATTATGATTTATTATATATATGTATATTATATATGTATATTTGGTCTTTGTCTCCTTTTCTGCCACAGAGCTCCTAAAACCATTGGAATTCCCTACATGTTAAGACCCACAGAGGTATCTTTTGTATTGTTAATGTGATTTTTGGGAAGTGGGTAGGTAACTTAAGGATAGGGGATGGATGGTCTTCAGTGGAGGCAACCACATTATTAGAGGGTTAAAACTTTCCATTCCACTCCCTTTGACTCTCAGGGAGAGGAGGGGAGGTCAAGTTCAATCACCAGTAGCCAGTGACTTCATCAATCATACTTATGGGATGGAGTTTCCATTAAAACCTCAAAGGAGAGGGTTTGAACGACTTCCATACTGGTGTATATGTGAAGATCTGTGGAGAATCTAGGGAGGGCATAGAAGCTTCACGCCCTTTCCCCATAACCTTGGCTTTGCCTATCTTCATCCAGATGTTCCTGACTTATATCCTCTGATAATAAACTGGTCGTCTAGTAAGTAAATTTTTTCTCTGAGTTCTGTGAGCCACTCTAACAAATTGATTGAACCCAAGGAAGAGGTAGTAGGAACCTCTGATTTATAGCCAGATGGAAGGACAGGTAACAACCTGAACTTGTAACTGTCATCTGAAGTCCAACAAGAGCGTCATTGGGACCTCCAATCTGTAACCGGTGGTTCAGAAGCACAAGTGACAACCTGGGCTTGCTCCTGGCATCTGAAATGCGGGTAGAGGAGTCCTGTGGGATTGAGTGCCTAGCTTGTGGAGTCTGATGCTACCTCCAGTTGATGGTGTCAGGATTGGCTTGTAGGACACCCTGATGGTATCTGGAGAACTGTTTGTTAGTGTGCAGAAACCTCTTCTGCCAAACACTGGTACTGGATCCAAGAATCTAAAGAGAAGTACCGTTTTTAACTGCAAGGAAAAAGGTCTTTATTGTTATACTAACAAAAAGTACAGAGTAGACCAATTTCAAAGTTGCTTCAGTAGCTCAGTGATAGTGTCATAGACACAGATTCTGTTCATCCTTTGGTACCATTCATATCCCAAGCTAAGAAAGGGAGGTAGGCAGAAAGAAAAGGGCCTTCCATATGATCCTTCTTCAAACAAGGAGTAAAGTTATTCTCAGAAGCCCACCACCCCCAGCCAACCTTCTCATGTCTCAAATTCTAGTTGTTCATGCCCAAACCAATCACTGGCAAAGTAGAACAGGATTATCTGTTCAGTTCAGTTCAGTTCAACCACTCAGTCGTGTCCGACTCTTTGTGACCCCATGGACTGCAGCACGTCAAGCTTCCCTGTCCATCACCAACTCCCGGAGCTTGTTCAAACTCATGTCCAGCAAGTTGGTGATGCCATCCAACCATCTCATCCTCTGTTGTTCCCTTCTCCTCCTGCCTTCAATCTTTCCCAGAATTAGGGGCTTTTCTAATGAGTCAGTTCTTCGTATCAGGTGGCCAGAGTATTAGAGTTTCAGCTTCAGCATTAGTCTTTCCAACGAATAGTCATAATTAGAACTATTATGGTTCAGTCCCTGGGGCTTATCAAACAAAACTCAGTATTATCACAAAGAAAAAGATGGAATGGAATGTCCTGGGTTGCATCATGGTTTTCTGCCACACACCATTTTGAATAAAGTCCTCACACAAGGTTTCCAACCTTGCCTGTGTCAACATATGTTATACACCAGATGTAGAACAACAGAAATCAACATGAAAAGAAAGAAAACCAAAACCAACTTATATATTAAAACTTTTCATGCACAGACACAACAGTACACTTTATTTGTCTATCTGTTTTATGGAAGGTTTATGAGCCATGTCACTTTAGTAAACTTCTTCTAGATCAAGCATGAGTTGAGAGGTAGATAATATTTGAGCAGACATTTTCAATCCTGCTGCTGCTGCTGCTAAGTCGCTTCAGTCGTGTCTGACTCTGTGCAACCTCATAGAAGGCAGCCCACCAGGCTCCTCTGTCCCTGGGATTCTCCAGGCAAGAATACTGGAGTGGGTTGCCATTTCCTTCTCCATTTCAATCCTACAGCACTACAAAGAATCGATAGAAAGGAGTACTAACAGATGAATGCAATTTCATCACTACCATAAAAATAATTAAAATATTTACCTCTGATGATATTTCATCTTTAGATACCAAGTCACCAAGAAGTTTCTGGAAAGCAAAACAACACTGTAAAAATGTATCAAAGAACTCAAAAGATAGCCTGAAAATCCACTGAAAGAAGGAAAAATCAAGTGGAGTTGGAGATTTTATCTTGGTTACTATTCCGGAACAAACACATCTGAGCTTATCTTCTCCCCAGATGTGTATTTCATTTGCTAAGATAGCTTTTCTGGTGTTTAAATTTTTTTCATGTGTCTAGACACCCTTGTGGCTAGGCAGCAACCCTGTGAAATAGTGATGAGGCAACTTTACAGATAAGCAGGGAACATTTGGTAATATAAACACTTGCTCTATTAATCCTAATGGAAGATTAACATCTGCACAGAAAGAAAATTAGTAGTTCAAACAGGGAGCATCAAAGTCTGAGGTGTGCAGTGCATCCTTGGTGCCAGATTGGCCAGCATTTTGTGGGACTGTAGTCTATAGGGGAGCAGAGTTTTGCTGTTGGAATGGATGGATGGAACTGGATCAGATTATTCCCATGAATGTGACTGCAATCCTCATTAAACAATGCTCTCTCAAGAGGAAAACACACACACACACACACACACACACACACACACAAAGCTAGAAATGCAGGATGCAGGAGAGAAAGTGAAAGGAAGATAGTACTGGGAAGTAATTGGGGGATAAGAAGAGATGAACAAGGGCTGCCATTTGCAGTTCTACTGCCCCCAGTCAGACACTTTTCATCCCCTGTCTGTTGTGTGCATGCATACTCAGTAACTTCGGTTGTGTCTGACTTTCTGAAAATCTATGGACTGTAGCCCACCAGGTTCTTTTGTCCTTGGGATTCTCCGGGCAAGAATACTGGATTGGATTGCCATTTCCTTCTTCAAGGGATCTTTAGACCCAGGGATCGAACCGAGGTCTCCTGCACTGCAGGTGGCTTACCACATTGCAGGTAGATTCTTTACTGCCTGAGCCACCAAGGAAGCCCTCTGCTATATACAGTAGGACCTTGTTGTTCATCTTTGAAGTGATTTATAAGGAAAGAGGGTAATGTTGCTCACCTTGACTCTCATTTTGACCTTTATTAGGGATTAATTGGTTATCTCCTTTGGGTCTGTGCTTGGACTCTTCCAAGGAGGATGGTACACAATTTGTCCAATATTAACCCTAACTTGGATTCACTCTGTGCCTTCCCGAGCAAGAACGTAGTTTTACTTTGTTTCATTTTCTTAAACCACAACACAGGAAATTTATATCTAGAAGGATTGGCTCTTGGGCAAGCAATTTGTCTGAGAAGTTTTTATTGAGCTGAGTCAAGATGAATCAGACCACGAAATTTCAATGTTTACAGCTGAAAATAACAATTGCATGATTAGAGGGATGAAAGGAGAAGGTGAGGCAACTTGTTGATGCGTGGAGATTATTAAATGTTGGAGTTGGCAGTCAAGATGTCAGGGAATATCTATCCCTGCGTGCATGCATGCTAAGTTGCTTCAGCTGTATCTGATTCTTTGCTACCATATGGACTCCTCTCCCGCCAGGCTCCTCTGTCCATGGGCTTCTCTGGACAAGAATACTGGAGTGGGTTGCCATGCCCTCCTCCAGGGGATCTTCCCTACCCAGGGATAGGACCTGTGTCCCTTACATCTCCTCCTTTGAGAGGCAGGTTCTTTACCACTAGTGCCAACTGGGAAGCCCATCTCTATCCCTAACAGTCCTTAAAAGTCATATATTGAATTGGCCAGAAAGTTTGTTTTTTTCTATAACATCTTATGGACTTTGGGAAAGTTGGTCTACCATTCTATGCCTAAGCTTTCTCATTTGTAAAATGGGAAAAAATTAAGGACCTATTTTCATCAGCAGTCATGAGAATTCAATGACATAATAAATCTAAAGTACTGAAATGAGATAATAAGTATGAAATCTGGCTCATTGTGATCATTAATAAATGTTAGCCATCCATCTAGTGTATACCATCCAGTAATTGTGGTAAATATCTTGTGACTCTGGAATAAAAATCATAAGATATTGCTTCCCTTTTGTTAGAGTGATTCAATTAAAAAAAATTATAGTCATTTCCTCAATGGTTTATCTTATTCCCAAGAACCACAATAAAGCACCTTTGACTTCAGAAGAGTCCAGAGGAGTCCAAGATTAAATGTTTGTCCATCTGAAAGGTTCATAATGGTCAGTCTTGTACTGAATTCCTAATGCCTTCTCCTATTACTAAAAGGATCATCAGCATAATAAATAAGCATTTCTGTAATGCTGTAATAAAACACAGTTTAGGTTGCACAGAATTGTGTAGTTTGAGAGCATTTTCTCATACATTGTCTAATTTGCTTTCAACAGAATTCTAGTGGGGCTGGCTTTACTTTTGTGCATAAGAAATCAGAGAAATTAATGACCAACCGAGGATTACGGAATTGCCAGATGGCATGCTGGGACTCAGACTTTGGTTTTCTTACTTCAACTTCCATGTCGTTGCATGACCTTTGATCTCCTGGCCTGGAAAGGTCTGGATTAACAGAGCATGTGGGGGATCTTCTATGGGTGGATGGCATTTTGGCCATGGGGTTGCTTATTTCTTACTGGGGCCATAGACCAACCTTTGTAGTGTTCTGTATATGGTCTCAAAGAGTTGGACATGACTTAGTAACTGAACAACAACAACTATATTGGTCTATAGTTGTTTTAATTTCTAAAATGAAATTACTGTATTCATTTCATCCCTGGAAAGTTCACAGAAAAACAACACCAAAACAACTGAATGTGAAAAAACAGTTACTTCTTTTTTTCCCCCTCTGTAATTGTTCAGTTTCTAAGTCATGTCTGACTTTGCGACCCCATGGGCTGCAGCATGCCAAGCTTTGCTGTCCTTAACTATCTCCCGCAGTTTGCTCAAATTCATGTCCATCGAGTCAGTGGTGCCATCTAACCATCTCATTCTCTGTCATCCTCTTCTCCTTTTGCCTTCAATCTTTCCCAGCATCAGGGTCTTTTCTAATGAGTGGATGCCTTGCATCAGGTGGCCAAAGTATTGGAGTTTAAGCTTCAGCATCAGTCTTTTCAGTGACCATTCAGGATTGACTGGCTTGATCTCCTTGCACTCCAAGCGACTCTCAAGTGTCTTCTCCAGCACTGCAATTCGAAAGCATCAATTTTTCGTTGCTCAAACTTCTTTATGGTCCAACTCTCACATCCATACATGACTACTGGAAAAACCATAGCTTTAACTACACAGACCTTTGTCAGCAAAGTGATGTCCTTGATTTTTAATATGCTCTCAAGGTCTGTCATACCTTTTCTTCCAAGGAGCAAGCGTCTTAATTTCATAGCTGCAGTCATCAACTGTAGTGCTTTTGGAGGTCAAGGAAATAAAATTTGTCACTGCCACTTTTCCTCCTTCTATTTGCCATGAAATGATGGGACCAGAAGCAACAATCTTAGTTTTCTGAATGTTGGGTTTTTGCCAACTTTTTTCACCTTCATCAAAAGGCTCTTTAGTTTCTCTTTGCTTTCTGCTATCAAAGTGGTATCATCTGCATATCTGAGGTTGTTGATTCCAGGCAATTTTGATTCCAGTTTGTGATTCATCCAGGCCAGGATTTCACATGATGTATTCTGCACATAAGTTAAAGAAACAGGGTGGCAATATACATACAGCCTTGTCTTACTTCTTTCTCAAACTGGAACCACTGTTGTTCCATGTCTGGTTCTACCTGTTGTTTCTTAACCTGTATACAGGTTTCCTAGGAGACAGGTAAGGTGGTCTGGTAGTCCCATCTCTTTAAGAATGTTCTATAGTTTGTTATGATCCACACAGTCAAAAGCTTTAGCATAGTCAGTGAAGCAGAAGTAGATGTATTTCTGGAATTCCCTTGCTTCTCTATGATCCAACAGATGTGGCAATTTGATCTCTGGTTCCTCTGCCTTTTCTCAATCCAGCCTGAACATCTGGAAGTTCTCAGTTCATGTACTGCTGAAGCCAAGTTTGAGGGATTTTGAGCATAACCTTGCTAACCTGTGAAACAAGTGCAATTGTGTAGTAGTTTGAACATTCTTTGGCATTGTCCTTGTTTGGGATTGGAATGAAAACTGACCTTTTCCAATCCTGAGGTTACTGCTGAGTTTTCCAGTTTTGCTGACATATTAAATGCAGCACTTTAACAGCATCATCTTACAATGTTAAGTAGCTCAGTTGGAATTCCATCACTTCTATTAGCTTTGTTCATAGTAATGCTTCCAAAGGCCCACTTGACTTCACACTCCAGGGGTCTGGCTCTAGGTGAGTGACCACACCATTGTGATTATCCTGGTCATTAAGACCTTTTTTAAAAAATATTTCTTCTGTGTATTCTTGTCATCTCTTCTTAATCTCTGTTAGGTGCTTACTGTTTCTGTCCTATTGTGCCCATCCTTGCATGAAATGTTCCCTTGATGTCTCCAATTTTCTTGAAGAGATCTCAGCTCCTTAGAACATCTTAATATACTACCTAGTATACAATTTCTGCTCAAAAAATGTTTCTGAGTTAATAATTGACTGACAATGAAAATGCATTAGAAACAGAAAACAGAGGACATATCAGATGAACCATCTCCAATCAAGTTGTCATATTTGATGTACAAAGCTAGTGTAACTTAAAAGATATTACAGCTTTCACAAAATATCTTGTTAACTACTTTCTTAAGAAATTTATTTTTCTTAAGATAATGGCAGACTAAAATATATGCTTATGGCATGAGGCATTTGTCATATTCTATTTTGGATAATTTTCTCTTGAATAACTCAGTTTTGTCCCCATTTTACTGGTATATAGCACATTTTATGCCTGAATGACAATGATGAGAACTTTTATATACTTTTCTTGGTGATCCGTCTTTTATTCAGTAGAAGGATGGTGATTAGTTTACCACAGAAGCTAAATAACTCTCCTGAGGGTACCACTTTTAACTAGTTTGATTTGTGATATTATATTATGAGAGTAAGTGAGATAAACTTCAAGCAATAATAAATCAGGTGACTCCTTTTCAGTAGCCAGCAATCAAATTTCAAAGCTCAAAGTATGAAAACTTTGTGTTCACTCATCATTTATATAAGGTAGTCTAATAAAAAGACACAATATTGACTCCTAGAATGAACCACCCTTTGTGTAATTATATACGACTATAAAAGTGGGTGCAACCTATGGACTGTGTGAGAGAATGAACAACTCTTTACCTGGGTAACATCAGGTACAAGACGTCAATTTCCATGAATAAAGGTAAGCATGATTTTTATTCACTATCTTGTAACTTTAAGATTTTAAATGTCCTAACATTTCAGATGTTAGGTGAGTCAAGTTTTCTGATATAAGAAATTAACATAATGATAATACTGATTATATACTTCAAAGGCTAGTTTGTGTTTCAACTCTAAGGAGTGTAAGTTCTCATTTTATACTTGATGTTATTTAGTTTCAATCTGGCCTAGTTCCCATCATGAACTGGATGAAATAAAACTTTATTTTTACATATAATTTTATTCAAATTGTTTGAGCTATGGTTGTCCAGAATTACTGAGAAGCTTAATTAAGACTTAGAAATCTAAAAAGTTTTTCTCTTTACAGACTGGGAAATTGAATGTATTCTTAAAACAATAAAACAATAATATTTCTATATACTGAAAATACATTGAACTATAGATATTATTTGTGTTAACTGCTTAAGATGAATTCAATAAGATATTTTCATATATTAGTTTAAAATATCCTTGTGCTTAAAAGCTTCCATATATAATAAAGTTATTAAGGTAAATAGCAGAGGTGCTTTCTATTGTATTTTTACTGCCCCAGTCAACAATGACCTTGGTATAAATGAATTAAGTGTATAGCAGGTAAAGTTGTACCACAGAGGCTTTTCATAATCAGCAGGGAGTTTGAACTGTACTTTCAAATCCTATAGAGTAATACTGCTAATATGAGAAATCTACCATAATCTCCTTCATGGGCCGATATCATGAAAATGTATTTTAAATTTTGACTGTTGCTTCAGTTTAAATAGTTAGAAATAAAAATTCAGAACATGAAGATTAACCCACCATCTGATTAAGCTTTATAGAATACAATTTACAGGAATAGAATACAAGTAAAATAAATTTATATAACTTACTTTATTCTAAAATTTGAATTACTATTTGCCATGTCACAATTGACTCTTAGCAAGGTTTTCTTCTGGTCTGGGGGCCAACTTAATTAGGTTTTTTAAATATCTCACCTTTGAAATAACCTTATCATATTTGCATTTTTATTAATTGCACTAATAATCTCCCTAGACCACAGTTGTCAAGGGCCCTGGAATGGGGCTGGTTTGGATGATCTGTGTCTATCAGTTGGTCTTCTGGGAGGTAGAGAGGGAAGAATCTGCTTCAGGCTTCTCTGAATGAAAGCTCATGGGCAGTCTCTGATTCCTGATATAAAAGAATATCTCACAGGCATCCACAGTAATATGTGTATGGTGTGTGCATGTCTGTGTGTCTGTGTGCTTGGGCATGTATGTGTGGCTCAGACAGTAAACAATCTGCCCACAGTGCCGGAGGCCTGGGTTTGATCCCTGAGTAGGGAAGATCCCCTGGAGAAGGGAATGGCAACCTACTCCAGTATTCTTGCCTGGAGAATTCTATGGACAGAGGAGCCTGGCGAGCTATAGTCCACGGGGTCGCAAAGAGTGAGACATAACTGAGCGACTAACTTACACACATATGTGTATAACATCTATATATCTGTGTTAAGCAGAATTTTCTGTTTGGGACTTTGCTATCACCAAACTAATGACATGGCCTAGTGAGAAGTAGAATTGATTAAATATTAGTTTCTCCCCTTCCTCCCAAACCCAATCCTTTTCTAATGTAACTTAATTATTTCAAGATGCACTATACAAAAAAAAAAGAAAAAAAAAGAACATTTCCACACAAGTTGACAGACACAGGATAAAATTTCTTAAATTACAGAGAAAATAAGAGAAAGTGATTGAATTAAGATAGTTGTCTGAGACACATCTACTTTCTTTCCCATCTGAAAATGTGAAATAATAAAATATTTTTTTAATAAAGATAAAATCCAAATGAAAGCAGGAAAAACAAAACAAAACAATGCATGCAACCAAAAGTTTAGAAATTTTAAAGGATTCTGAAAAGATGGGAGGTCAAAACTACATCATGAAATTTTATAGAGCTGAGAGAAAACTCAGTGATCATACCAATGGTCATAAATTTGGAAGAGTGGGAGCTTTCAAACATTAGAGAAATTTCTCTTTCTTGATGAAAAAAGTGATAGAGGAGGAGATAGAAAGAGCTTTGATGACATTGAGTCCCAGATCAGTCTGTCTTACACTAGTACACCACATTAACACAGGCTTTTTAGTTCTATGAGCCAATCAATTCCACTATTGGTTAAGCTAGTTTTGGTTGTGTTTTTCTGTTATCTGCCATGAAAAGATACCTAACATTGTAGATACAAGAGAAGATAATGAATAACATGGAAGACAGTTTCCCAGAACAAAGAAAATCATTAGATTAGAAGCACCACAGAGTTCAGAACAAGGCAAAATAAAAATGCTCAGTGAGTTACATATTGGTGATGTTTTGTAACAGAATAAGATGAAAATCCTAAAACATTCCAGATAGAAAAATAAAACAAATTAACAAGAAATGAATGATAAACAGATTGATATAAGATACTTTATCTGTAAAAATGAATGATGAAAAAGAAAAATAAAGTCTTCAAATTTCTCAGAGAAAATGACTTTGAAATAGTTTTATATCTATTAAAACTATCATCCAAGAGGAAGCCAAAATAAGGAAAGTTTTAGACATGTAAGGCCTAGAATTTTGTATCACCAATTTCTCTTCAACAAATTCTTCTCTAGAAGAATCCCTTATATATGGAATCCAGGAAAAATTCATATGACTCTGAGAAAAGGAATTATAAGGATTGTGAGAAACAGTAATATAAAAAATAATGATAAAATTTACAATTATCTAAATACTTTTATAAAGCTTAATTTTTTAAAATCTGAAACTAAAACCCTGGATATATTAATATGGGTTACAGGGATAGTCAACAAGAAAGAAATGTAAGCTGTTGTATTGTAAATGGAAAGATATAGACAAGCATTAACTTTTGAGATTGACAAAAATCTTAAGTGAGGAACAACAATAAAATATTTTTATTATTTCCCATCAGAGACAATGGAGGTCAGTGTAATAACATTTAAAGTGCTTAAAAAAACCTGTTGAATAAAAGTTATACATCTAGCAAAATTATCCATTAATAATTTTTTTCAAGCAGAACAGCCTTACAAGAAATTCTAAAGGAAGTTCTTCAGATTGAAAGGAAATGATACCAGACTATTATGCAATTCTACTGGAAGAAATGAAGAGCACTGAATACGGTAAATATTTTAACACTTTTATTTTGAAGTATATAATATACATATAGTATGTACCCATAAATGTATTACAAATAACAATAATAGTATAAAGATGGGAGAGGAAATGCAGGTGTATTGGAAAAAAGTTGATATAGCTTACTGGAATTAAAAAAGTACTAATCTGAAGTAGACGGTGATAAGTTTTGAACATTGTTATCACTACACAAAGAAAATAACTTACTAAAAAATCTACCAAAGAATAAAAATAGCTTGCTAAAAGAATTGTTGAACACAAAAGAAGTCAGTAAAAAAGGAATAGAGTAGAAGAGAAAGATATGAGACATAGAAAACAAATATCAAAACAGCAGTATCATAGAAACAATTACAGTTAATTTCAAGGGTTAAATATTGTAATTAAAAAACAGATTCTGGAGTTAGATGAAAGAGCAAGATTTAACTTGACACAATGTACTAGAAATACTTTAAAGATACATAAAGGATACAAAAAGGTCTACCATGTAAACAATAAATACAGGTGACCTGGAATAGCTATCTCAGACAAAATAGACTTTAACACAAAAAAATATTACTAAAGACAAAGAAAGAAATTTCAGAATAATAAAAGGGGAAATGTAACAGAATAGCAATAATTACAAATATGCATACATTTAAGAACATACGGCTACCCAAAAAGAAGTAAATCCTGAACAAAATGGAAAGAATAAATCAACAATTAACAGTTATAACTGGGGGCTTCCTAGGTGGTCCAGTGGTAAAGGATCTGCCTGCCAATGCAGGAGATATAGGTTCAATCCCTGGGTTGGGAAGGTCCCCTGGTGGAGAAAATGGGAACCCACTCCAGTATTCTTGCCTGGAAAATTCCATGGACAGAGGAGACTGGTGGGCTACATACAGCCCATAGGGTTGCAGAGTTGGACATCACTGAGCACTCAGGCATACACACAGTTATTACTGGAGATTTTAATACTCTTTTCTCAGCAACTGATAGAAGAATAGACAAAAAATTCACTAAGAATATGGAAGACATGAACAATGTTATAAACCAAACCGACTTTAAAACATGCAAAAACGTTACCAAAAGAAAGAGAATACACATTCTTTTGAAGTATACATGAAACAGTTTCTAGGAGAGACCACATGACATCCATAAAACAAGTCTCAGTGACTTCACATTTGAATTTAGATGCACTGAAATCATACAAAGTATTTCTCTGACCACAACCAGATTGTCAGAAACAACAGAAAGAAATCTGGGAAAACCCCAAATACTTGGAAATTAAACACACATTTCCAAAAAATAACTTGTGAATTAAAGAAGAAGCCACAAATGTAAACACAACAAATCATGGAATTTATGGGATGCAACTAAAACAATGTTTAGAAAGTATCTTGTAGCTTTAAATGCTTATATTATAAAGATCTAAAATCAACCGCCTCTAGGTTACATATCGAGGAAGTAAAGAAAGATCAAGTCAAATCCAAAGCTATCAGAAAGAAAAACAAATTGAAGAGAAAAATCATTGAAAATAGTGAAACCAAAAGTAGCAAAACTATAGAGAAAAATCAATACAATCAATAAGTTTCTTCTTTGAAAAGATAAAAAAAAATTGATAAACTATTTCTGAGAAGAGACAGATGACACTAATTACCAAAATCAGGAAGGAAAGAGGGGACTCTACAAGAATTAAAAGGATTGTAAGAGAATTTTACGAACAACTTTACAGCAAGAAATAGGCAAGTTAGATAGACAAATTTCTGAAGAGAAACAAATCACCAAAGTTTACTCAAGCAAAAATATAAACTTTAAAAAACCTATAAAATAAAAGTGAGTTGTCATTAAATATATTCCTAGAAAGAAAATTAAAAGCCCTCGTGGGCTACAGTCCATGGGCCCGCAAAGAATCGGATACAACTGAGCAACTACGCACAGCACAGCAATAAAATTCTTAAGGATACATTTAACAAGAATAGTGTATGATCTGTACGTGGAAAACTAGAAAATACTGCTGACAGAAATCAAGAAAGACCTAAATAAATGGATAAAAATACCATGTTTATGGATTAGAAGACAATGTTAAGGTGGCACATCTCACCAAACTGATCTATAGACTCAATGCAATTCCTATCAAAATCTCAGCAAGCTTTTCCATGAAATTGATGAGCTGATCCTAAATTTATAGTGCAAAGGACTTAGAATAGCCAAAACAATTTAGAGGAAAAGAAAATAAAATTTGGGGGACTTACAACATCTGAGTTCAAGTTTACCATGAAGCTATGAAATCAAAACTGTATGGCATTGACTTAAACACAAATATATCTATCAATGGAAAAGAACAGGAAATCCAGAAACAAGTCCCTATACTTATGGTCAATTGATTTTTGAGAGTAGTCCAAGGTTAAACCGATGAAGAAAATACAGATATTTTTTAGCAAATGGTAACAACTGAATATCCACATGAAATAAAAAGAAACGTTGGACTCTCGCAGCACACACAAAAATTAACTCAAAGTGAATGTTTGTAAAAGCTAAAATCATAAACCTGCTGGAAGAAAACATTGAAGAGAACCTTATGATTTTAGCAGACAAAAATTTCTACATATGACACACAGTGCACAATCCATAAAATGAACAAATCAAATTTTTATCAAAATATAAAAGTTTTGCTTTTTAACAGACGGCATTATGAAAATAAAAAGAAGCCACAAGGTCTAAGAGAATATTTGCAAATAAATCATTTGCTTAATAGAAGTCTTAGATTTAAAGGCTTCTTGGATATAAAGACTTCTATTAAGTAAGAAGCCGTTCTTAGAATAAAGAACTTCAGTTCAGTTCAGTTGTTCTGTCACATCTGACGCTTTGTGACCCTATAAATTGCAGCATGCCAGGCTTCCCTGTCCATCACTAAATCCCAGAGCTTACTCAAACTCATGTCCATAGAGTCAGTGTTGCCATTCAACCACCTTATCTTCTCTTGTCCCCTTCTCCTCCTGCCTTCAATTTTTTCCAGCATCAGGGTTTTTCTAGTGAGTCTGGTCTTTCCATCAGGTGGCCAAAGTACTGGAGCTTCAGCTTCAGCAACAGGATCAGTCCTGCCAATGAATATTCAGGACTAATTTCCTTTAGGATCGACTGATTTGATCTCCTTGCAGTCCAAGGGACTCTCAAGAGTGTTCTCCAACACCACAGTTCAGAAGCATCAATTCTTCGGTGCTCAGGTGCTCAGCTTTCTTCATAGTTCAACTCTCACATCCATACATGACTACTTGAAAAACCATAGCTTTGACTAGACGGACCTTCGTCAGCAAAGTAATGTCTCTGCTTTTTAATATGCTGTCTAACTTGGTAATACCTTTTCTTCCAAGGAGCAAGCATCTTTTAATTTCATGGCTGCAGTTACCATCCACAGTGACTTTGGAGCCCCCAAAATAAAGTCTGTCACTGTTTCCATTGTTTCCCCATCTATTTGACATAAAGTGATGAGCCATTTAGAACTGAACACGGAACAACAGACTGGTTCCAAATAGGGAAAGGAGTACATCAAGGCTGTATATTGTCACCCTGCTTATTTAACTTATATGCAGAGTACATCATGCGAAATGCTGGGCTGGTGAAGCACAAGCTGGAATCAAGTTTGCTGGGAGAAAAATCAATAACCTCAGATGTGCAGATGACACCACCTTTATGGCAGAAAGTGAAGAAGAACTAAAGAGCCTCTTGATGAAAGTGAAAGAGGAGAGTGAAAATGTTGGCTTAAAACTCAACATTCAGAAAACTGAATGTTCAAAAAGATCATGGCATCCGGTCCTATCAACTTCATGGCAAATAGATGGGGAGACAATGGAAACAGTGACAGACTTTATTTTTCTGGGCTCCAAAATCACTGCAGATGGTGATTGTAGTCATGAAATTAAAAGATGCTTGCTCCTTGGAAGAAAAGTTATGACCAACCTAAACAGCTTTTTAATATAAAGCAGAGACATTACTTTGCCAACAAAGATCTGTCTAGTCAAAGCTGTGGTTTTTCCAGTGGTCATGTATGGATGTGAGAGTTGGACTATAAAGAAAGCTGAGTGCTGAAGAATTGATGCTTTTGAACTGTGGTATTAGAGAAGACTCTTTTTAAAAAAATAATTAATTTTTTATTGAAGGATAATTGCTTTACAGAATTTTGCTGTTTTCTGTCAAACCTCAACATGAATCAGCCATAGGTATACATGGAGAAGACCCTTGAGAGTCCCTTGGACTACAAGGAGATCCAACCAGTCTATCCTAAAGGAAATCAGTCCCAAATATTCATTGGAAAGACTAATGCTGAAGCTGAAACCCCAAAACTTTGACCACCTGATGCAAAGAACTGATTCATTTGAAAAGACCCTGATGCTGGGCAAGATTGAAGGCAGAAGGAGAAGGGACCGACAGAGGATGAGATGGTTGGATGGCATCACCGACTCAATGGACATGAGTTTGAATAAACTCCAGGAGTTGGTGATGGACAGAGAGGCCTGGTGTGCTGCAGTCCATGGGGTCCTAAAGAGTCAGACACAACTGCGTGACTGAACTGAATTGAACTGATGGGACCAGATGCCATGATCTTAGTTTTCTGAATGTTGAGTTTTAAGCCAACATTTTCACTCTCCTCTTTCACTTTCATCAAGAGGCTCTTTAGTTCTTCTTTGCTTTCTGCCATAAGGGTGGTGTTATCTGCATATCTGAGGTTATTGATATTTCTCCCAGCAATCTTGATTCCAGCTTGTGCTTCATCCAGCCCAGCATTTCACATGATGTACTCTGCATATAAGTTAAATAAGCAGGGTGACAATATACAGACTTGATGTACTCCTTTCCAAATTTGTAGCCAGTCTGTTGTTCCATGTCCAGTTCTAATTGTTGCTTTTTGACATGCATACAGATTTCTCAGGAGGCAGAAAAGGTGGTCTGGATTCCCATCTCTTGAAGAATTTTCCATAGTTTTTTGTGATTCACACAGTCAAGGGCTTTGGCATAGTCAATAAAGCCTAAGTAGATGTTTTTCTGGAACTCTCTTGCTTTTTCTATGATCCAATACATGTTGGCATTTAACCATTAATAAGGAACACTGATGGGAATGAGAGGTCTTGAAAGAACACTGCTTGAAAAGTGCCTGAAATGCTAAGTCCAGCCAAAGATAAAAGGAAAAATAATATTTCAATCTCTTTGTTTTCATAAGCAGAAAGTGGGGGGGTGGGGAGAACGTCAAATCTGTTAACACTAGCCATCTTCAATTTTCAGTGTTAAAAAACTAGAGGACAAATTAAAAGAATATTTAATTCTTTGCTTTGGGGGATAAAAATGGGGCATAGGGACAAGAATGCAAAAGGTATCCTTCAAGACAGATGCTGAGCTGGCAGCTAAAGCCAGTGACTATTACAAAGGGGCAATGTTGGCCTCCTATGACCCTCCTGCCAGCACCCCCAGTGATGCTGGAGTTCCCTGGGTCCAGATTCCTCTCTGAGGCCAACACAACCAACTGATGCTTACCACCACGACATGCTCTCTGCCAGGCTTCCAAAATGACCCCTGAAAATCCCTGAAACACCTTCCTCTTAGTTCTCTTTTTGCCTTAGTGGCCCCTTTCAGCTAAGAATTAGTAGAAAAGCAACTGATCAATGTAATTGATAATCACAAATAAAAAGTTTTAATATTCCTATGAGGCATCTGCTTTTAAAATGCCAGGCAGACTGCAATGACTCAAGATTATTCTCTTTTTCCCCTGTTCCTCTAATTCTTTCCTTTACTGGTATCCCAAATACATTCCCTGCTTCAGCTAAATGATAATAAGGTATGCAGCTGACCCCCAGTTCTGCACTCCCTGGACACTGATGCTGCTGGGAAACTGTCTTTCAAAAGTCCACATCTGTGGGTCAATGACCAGTGATAACTACTTCAGTAATATCCTTCCAAGGAATTCCATTCAAAGGGTGGACTTGATGGCAACCTGCCATCACGACTGGAAGATTTTGGGGGAATCTTTCCGTAGAACCTTTCCATAGTTCCACAGTATCATCATGCTACCTTCAGTTCAGTTCAGTTTCTCAGCCATTTCCGACTCTTTGCGACCCCATGGACTGCAACACACCAGGCCTTCCTGTCGTTCACCAACTACTGGAGCTTACTCAAATTCATGTCCATTGAGTCGGTGATGCCATCCAACCATCTCATCCTCTGTCGTCCCCTTCTCCTCCCGCCTTCAATCTTGCCCAGCATCAGGGTCTTTTCCAATGAGTCAGTTCTTCACATCAGGTGGCCAAAAAACTTGAGCTTCAGCCTCAGCATCAGTCCTTCTAATGAATATTCAGGACTGATTTCCTTTAGGATTGACTAATTGGATCTCCTTGTAGTCCAAGGGACTCTCAAGAGTCTTCTCCAACACCACAGTTCAAAAGCATCAATTCTTCAGCACTCAGCTTTCTTTATAGTCCAACTCTCACATCCATACATGATTATTGGAAAAACCATAGCTTTGACTAGATGGAC
The DNA here is from genome assembly GCF_963930625.1 of Muntiacus reevesi. Taxonomy (NCBI): domain Eukaryota; kingdom Metazoa; phylum Chordata; class Mammalia; order Artiodactyla; family Cervidae; genus Muntiacus; species Muntiacus reevesi. Next base: position 43,450,518 of record NC_089260.1, read on the forward strand.
CTTTGTTGGCAAAGTAATGCCTCTGCTTTTTAATATGCTGTCTAGGTTGGTCATAGCTTTTCTTCCAAGGAGCAAGCATCTTTTAATTTCATGGCTGCAGTCACCTTCTGCAGTGATTTTGGAGCCCAGAAAAATAAAGTCTGTCACTGTTTCCATTGTCTCCCCATCTATTTGCCATGAAGTTGATGGGACCAGATGCCATGATCTTAGTTTTCTGAATGTTGAGTTTCAAGTCAACTTTTTCACTCTCCTCTTTCACTTTCATCAAGAGGCTCTTTAGTTCTTTGCTTTTTGCCATAAAGGTGGTGTCATCTGCACATCTGAGGTTATTGATATTTCTCCCAGCAATCTTGATTCCAGCTTGTGTTTCATCCAGCCCAGCATTTCGCATGATGTACTCTGCATGTAAGTTCATTAAGCTGGGTGACAACATACGGCCTTGATGTACTCCTTTCCCAATTTGGAACCAGTCTGTTATTCCATGTCCAATTCTAATTGTTGCTTCATGACCTGCATACAGATTTCTCAGGAGGCAGGTCAGGTGGTCTGGTATTCCCATCTCTTGAAGAATTTTCCACAGTTTGTTGTGATCCACATAGTCAAAGGCTTTGGCATAGTCAATAAAACAGAAGTAGATGTTTTTCTGAAACTCTTGCTTTTTTGATGATCCAACGGATGTTGGCAATTTGATCTCTGGTTCCTCTGCCTTTTCTAAATCCAGCTTGAACATCTGGAAGTTCACAGCTCATGTACTGTTGAAGCCTGGCTTGGAGAATATTGAGCATTACTTTGCTAGCGTGTGAGATGAGTGCAATTGTGCGGTAGTTTGAGCATTCTTTGGCATTGCCTTATCTACCCTTAAATGCTCCCCAATGCAGCCTGCAGGGCAAGCAGTCCACAAACCTTTATTTAGTACCTGCTCTCTGTCAGGTCTTGGGTCCACAGGGTTCTTAGATTAGTTTCTGAAGGTTACAGGTGACTATGATAATCCAGAGTGTTTAAAAGAGCACATGGGCTCAGTCATGTCTGACTTTTTGGGAACCTGTGCCTGCCAGGCTCCTCTGTCCATGGAATTTTCCAGGCAAGAATACTGGAGCAGGTTGCCATTCCCTATTCCAGGGGATCTTCTGAACCCAGGGATCAAACCCCTGTCCCTTGTGTCTCCTGTATTGGCAGGCAGATTCTTTACCACTGTGCCACCTGAGAAGCTCCCCAACTGCCAAAAGAGTGTCAGTTAAATTCAAGACTGTGCAGAGTAATTTGCTTTGGAAGGAAGTTTTTTCTTTCTAAACTTGTGGCAGAAACATAGTGGCAACATGTGGCAAATGTAGTTTCAGTGGCTATAATATTTGTAGGTAGATGTAAAACTAGCCTCTCTCACAGAGAGTAGACACCTTCCACTCCACAATTACACCAGCTCTGTTGATTAATAAACTCAGCACTGGCCCATGAAGATAAGCCTGTTCAAACAGTGCTGAGGGTAAACAAGTGGACACTAGTCATCATGATTTCTCCTATAATCTAACAGGCATTTTATTAGCCCTGCTGAAACGCCAGTCCCTGAGGGGATTAGTGTTGTTATGCACAGGAAATGGGGTCAGAGGTTCAAAGTGACTTCTAATCCCTCAAGCCACTAGGATTTAATCACTCCCCCTTTCTTCCCTAGTAGCTCAGCTGGTAAAGAATCTGCCTGCAATGCAAGAGACAGGGTTCGATCCCTGGGTTGGAAAGATCCCCTGGAGAAGGAAATAGCCACCCACTCCAGTACTCTCGCCTGGAGAATTCCACGGACAGAGGAGCCTGGCAGGCTAGTCCATGGGATCACAAAGAATCGGACATGACTGTGTGACCAACTTTCACTTTCTTGTCTTTTAGAAAGATAAGTTTTTCTAAAAACCTCCCTAGCTCAAAGAGGCTTCTGCAATGACACAAACACAGGAGGCTGAAGCCTGGTGGCTCTTAGCTGGGAAAACAAATAAATCTATTCATTTATTTTTAAAATTTGGTTGTGCCACATGGTATATGAGATCTTAGTACCCCCACCAGCAATCAAACACAGGGCCCTTGCATTGGAAGTGCAGAGTCTTAACCACTGGACTGCCAGGGAAGTCTCACAACAAACTTTTCTTTCACTGCGTTGAAATAGGATTTATTTGAAATAGTTTTTTTGTTAAAAAGAACAAAAAACAAAAAAATGTTAAGTTTGGCTTTCAGCACATATCCAGGTCACTGTAATGGCCTTCAGAAATATTAAAATCTTAAACATCAATGAACACTCCAAGTCTTCCTTAAACATAATATGACAAGTTTCACAGTCTAGTACTCTTGAAGGCAAAGTTGTGTCAGATCTCACAATCTTGACATTTTGTAGTCTTTATAATTTAAGAGATCAATGAAACATTCCCCCCAAAACCTGCTGTAAACATCATTACTTCAAAACTGTATGTAATACTGTATGCCAGGAAGAGAATGCAGAGCTCTGTCAATTCTGCATTGCATAGAAATAAAACTCTACTAAAATAAAACTCTAAAAAACTAAAAGCCTTTCATTAAAAAATGTAACAGCTTTCTGCTTAGTTTCCAAGAAGCCAGGACTGATCTCAAAACTGGAAGCCTTAGAACACAACCCCTCAAATTCTAGGGTATTCTTTTGATTTACACCCATTTTACATGAGTTGATTGTCCCATTTAAGAATGGTCTGAGTATTGTGATTGTCTTCTTTTTTTTTTAAAATAAATATATAAATAAAAAAATTAAAAAAAAAATCTTCCAGTGTACCCAGTCACTCACTCTCTTGTCATTCTCTCCCCCGTCCGTCCCCCTGCTCACTCCTTCCTTTCTCTCTGATTGCAGGTCGGGACGGGGGCTCTCAGGGTTTTTATTACCTAACACCTAGACTCAGGGGTGCGCTGCTGCAGCCGGGACCGGCCAGTCGCGCTTACCGCCCGGGGACACACGTGGCGCGGCCTCCCCCTGGCCGCGCGTGACACGATGGCGCGTCCCCACCCCTCCACGCGCGCCTCCTGCTTCCTGCCCTACAAGTAGCCTGAGCCGGGCAACTCCGGCCAGAAGTCTCCCGGCCTCACGCAGAGCAAACCTCTTTTCTCCCGGGGACCGCCGGGTGCGGAAGCGCTCGGAGCTCCGGCGCGGACCCCAGCGGCGCGCGCGCTTCCAGCGCCCAGGCCGCGCCCGGCGCCGGCTCACCCCGCCTGTCTCGCCCTAGGTGCCCGCGCCCGTGGGGAGCAGCCGCCGCAGGTGGCGTCCGGGGTGTGGTCAATGAGGCGAAGCCTGAGGAAGATGCTGCGCCCCGGAGAGAAGAAGGAGCCCCGGGACTTCGTCTGCCTGGGCGTGGAGGACCACAAGGACAACAGCAATGACTTCAAGGTACCCGGGCGGGCGCGCTCGGAAGTCTGGGCGCGGGTCGGTTCTTCCTAACTTTACCCTCCTCGACTCGAAGTCTCCTAGCGGGCAGCCCCAGGCTGGGAGGACCCGGCCAGGTGAGGGCTGTCTGCTTCGGGGTGTGCGTGACCTTCTCGGGAAGTGGGAAGCTTCGGGAGCCGCGTTCTTAAAAGGTGCTCGCCGGTTGCTGCCGGCTTTGACCTCTCTGTTTCCTCGCTTGTTCACCCTGCTCTGGCTTGTGGTGGGCAGCTGCCGCGTGGGGAGACCTACCCCCAAAGTACCTCTGGCATTTGGCCGCAACTGCCTGGTTCCAAAATCGGAACGAGTTTTGGAGCTCGTGCTGTTCTCCTTTTCATAGATTTTACTTAGAACCAAACAGCTAGCTGGCTGAATCTGGCGATCGGAGAGCTAGCTACTCAAGTGTTTGGGGTTCAGAAGCACGCTTGTCTCGCGGAGGGAAATGGAAGCAGAACCTAGCAGTGAGGTGTTGCAGGGATTGGGAGGACGGGTGGGCTCACTCCTCCAGGGGCTGGGGCAGTCAGTCGGAAGGGACTTTGGGGGAGGAGACCCTTCGAAGCGGGGTAGGTGGTCTTCTGGAGGCCCCAAGGGCTAGGACGGGGCTTCTGTTTCTTTTGCGGTTCCCATAGTCCCTCTGACCAAAAGGCTGCACCGGTTCAGGTTGCTGGCTGATGGCGCTGAGGGCGGAGGCTGTCGGATGCTCAGAAAACTCACGCAGGATGCCTCACGTTGTCAGTAGGAGGAGGCACCTCTTTTTAAACGTTAAAAGAATTAAAAACTCTCTCCAACGCTACCACAAATCTCTTTGCATGGTGAAATCATTTACACTTTGATTTGCTCATGGAATATATTTTAGAATACTTCCAAATCAGCCGCTGGAGATGTATCTCATTCTTCTTAGCAGCTTTATAATATTCCCTTGTATGAATGTGTCATGCTTTACCAGACCAGCACGTGTGTGTTTGTTTTGTTTTGCTATTATACACGTGATTGAGTGTCTGTGGGTGTAGATATGGCTTCCTCTGTCTACAGCACCTTAATGAGTATGTTAAAGGCCTAGTAGGATCAAAAGTCACCTATGGGCTTCATTTTGGTAGAAATTGCCAAAATCTAAATAGGTTAGGTGAATAGACAGTGTTTTTAATCTTGCATGTGAGTCAGGCATGCATAGAAAATTACATAAAACCACAAACCAGGCCTCCCAAGGTGAGTTTATCTGCACATCCATATTAAATACTCTAAATACTCCTTAATATTAGTATAATAACTATGGTCTTTTAGCTTAATACAAAGAACTGAAGTTATAAGTGAATGTCAAACACTAGGATAGCGTCTTTGGAGTTAACATTAACGGACTGGAAGAAATTTTTAAATTTTGAAAATTACACCAAATGTACTTTCTTTACTTATCAATGTGGTCTTTGTTTTCTGGAGATAATTGGTGAAGGAATTCTGCAATACAGTGTGTCAGCTTCTTTATGTTTTTATTTGTCTTTGTTTAGTTTTCTTGCAGAAGCATTTATGTTAGTCCAGCAGAAGCATTTATGTTATCTAAGGCTTTTGAAAACCACAGTCAAGCTTGTAGATTGAGGGATTTATATATTTTTATTTTGTTACCTGACTTTAAATCATCCTGTAGAAATCTCAGCAGTGAGACTAATTACAAATCAATACATGTAGCACTCTGGAGAGTTCTGAAATCTAAGGATTTCCTTATTAGGAAGACATGGTGTACAATATTTTCTCCAGCATGCACACACAATATCTCAGAAATCCTGAAAAAAATCAAAGGATGGCAGAAAACTTACAAGATCAGAAATGTGGAATATGAATCATCTGACTGATGCTTTTGATCTTTTCCAATGACTTTCTTTCAAGGGAGTTAATACTTTAGCATTTGGTCTTAATTTCTCATTGTCATGGGCTTCCCTGGTGGCTTAGATGGTAATGAATCCACCTGCAATGCAGGAGACCTGGGTTCAGTCCTTGAGTCAGGAAGATCCTCTGGAGGAGGGAATGGCTAACCACTCAGTATTCTTGCGTGGAGAATTCCCTGGACAGAGGAACCTGGCAGGCTACAGTTCATGGGGGGTTGCATAGAGATGGGCACGACTGAGTGACTGACACTTACCTTACTTACTTCTCACAGTTATAATCTCCCATTTGTTAAAATCTCTCATTGTAATAATTTCCTTCCTTCTTGTCCCATACTGCTTATATGTATTTCATTAAAACAACCTAAAACAGGTGTATCTGATACCTCCAGTTTAAAGGACTCAGAATTAGCTTCTTTAAACATGATAGGAGAACTAACCAATCAGTCCTAAAGGAAATCAACCCTGAATATTCATTGGAGTATTGAATAATCATTGGTGCTGAAGCTGAAGCTCCAATACTCTGGCCACCTGATGCAAACAGTCAACTCATTGGAAAAGATCCTGATGCTGGGAAAGATTGAGGGCAGGAGGAGAAGGGGGAGGCAGAGGATGAGATGGTTAAGAGAGTGTCACCTACTCAGTGGACATGAATTTGAGCAAACTCTGAGACTGTGAAGGACAGGGAAGCCGGGCGTGCTGCAGTTCCTCTGGGTCGCAAAGATTCAGACACAACTTAGCGACCGAACAGTAACAACAGACGTGGTCTAGTCTGTTACATTCTGTATCTAGTCACAGAGTTCAGAATCTGAAAGAATCTGAAGTGACCCTGTGACCGCAGAAAACTATATTGACTGAATATGTAATAACTTGTCTAGATGACATCCTTGACTTTCAGTACTTTCTTTGAAGAAATCTCTTCGAAGCCTAGGTAACATGCTGTGAACTAAAATCAGACAGCACATCTGATGAGTTTGTATAAGATATTTAGATGCTTTTTTATCGTTGTGAACTCAAGCAGTACCTCATGAGCCTCTGAACCCAAGCCTGGCTATCAAAGAGTGTGTAATTGGATTTGTGTTGACAGCACGTCACTGAGTAGACCTGTAAATTGCTCTTTTTGATACAGTGGGGTAGATGATAGAATTCCTTTATTATTACTGGAAGAACATATCAATTTCAAGTGCTATAATACTTCCTAATGGAGTCAGGTAAACACTTCCTTTGATGGGGTGAGACAGTTGAAAAAAGAGCCTACTTCTGTGAAGAGCTCATTTTAAATTTATTACTGAATATGTATAAATTTGAAAATTTCATACCTTGTGAGAATGAATCAAAAGCAGAATATCAACACCTCGAAATTTCACAAGGAAGAGATATACTGTCATCCGTGATAAGTCATCTTTAGTGCAGTTACAATAAAGAATATAAAGAGCATGAAGAAAACAAATCTTAGAGAAAATTTAGATATTCTAGAAAGTTCTTACTCCTCCCCTGACATCACTGGACATTAATGTCTGTTTGGAATCATACTTTTCCAGGCCAGTGACAACTGCCAACTATGCCCAAAACTTATGGAACTTGTCCTGCAAAGTTTATTCTTATGATCTGGAAACTTACTCTATCACACATTTTCTCTATCACAACTTCAGTCTCCACTGTATGTTGGATTTTTGGCATTCATAACTCAGACAACATCTGTATTCCATGTATCTTCCGTTCAAATTCTAACTTTGTTCCTTACTGTGTGCCTTTGGGCAAACAATGTAACCTCTCAGTGTCTTGGTCTCCGGTTGTAAGTACACAGGCAATGGAAACAGTGAGAGATTTTATTTTTTGGGGCTCCACAATCCCTGCAGATGGTGACTGCAGCTATGGAATTAAAAGATGCTTGTTCCTTGGAAGAAAAGCCATGATCAACCTAGATAGCATGTTAAAAAGCAGAGACATTACTTTGCCAACAAAGGTCCATCTAGTCAAAGCTATGGTTTTTCCAGTAGTCATGTATGGATGTGAGAGTTGGACTATAAAGAAACCTGACTGCCAAAGAATTGATGCTTTTGAACTGTGGTGTTGGAGAAGATTCCTGAGAGTCCCTTGGACTGCAAGATCAAACCAGTCTATCCTAAAGGAAATCAGTCCTGAATATTCATTGGAAGGACTGATGCTGAGGCAGAAGCTCAAGTTCTTTGACCACCTGATGTGAAGAACTGACTCATTGGAAAAGACCCTGATGCTGGGAAAGATTGAAGGCAGGAAGAGAAGGGGCTGACAGAGAATGAGATGGTTGGATGGCATCACCAACTTGATGGACATGAGTTTGAGCAAGCTCTGGGAGTTGGTGATGGACAGGGAAACCTGGCATGCTGTTGTCCATGGGATCACAAAGAGTTGGACACGACTGAGCAACTGAACTGAACTGAACTAAATGCTAGCCCTTCCTGCCTGCAGAGAACCATGAGGCACTGCATCTGACCTGACTTGGCCTGGCTGAGAATCCCAGTGGTCAAAAGAGGAGGGGGGGGATTGTTCATTCCCAGAGGAGAGTGGGCAGCTGTTCTAGATAACTGACCAAGAGACTAACATGATCATCCTTCAGTATGATTCTAGCTCCATTATCTAGGAACACATTGGACAGGAATTGACTATTAGCAGGAAGGCCAAAGAAAGGACAGTAATTTAGCTTCTAGTCTTACTCCTTGCATTCACAAAAATCTTTTCTCATCAAATGAGAATCCCTTATGCTGTGGTTTCAGTGCATTTTTCACCTGGCAGAGACAATGCCTCTATGTTTTCACTCTACTTATTTTCTTCTCAACTCGCATCTATTACATTTACTTCCAAACTCTTCTCAAGGCCTTTATTTCTTTAGCATATATAGGTTTGGGATCAGAAAATCAAATTATTTATTTAATGTGCTTATCATTGTGAAAGCATTTGTAGACCTGGGTTCGATCCTTGGCTCAGGAAGATCTCCTGGAGAAGGGAATGGTTACCCACTCCAGTGTTCATGCCTGGAGAATTCCATGGATAGAGGAGGTCGGTGGACTACAGTCCAGGGAGTCTCAAAGAGTCACACGTGACTGAGTGACTAACACTTTCACTTTCTTTCTATATGTCTAAGAATCGGCCAGCCACTTAAGGAGACACAGGTTCAATTCCTAGGTTCAGAAGATCTCCTGGAGTAGGAAATGGCTACCCACTCCAGTATTCTTGCCTGGAAAAACCCATGGACAGAGGAGCCTCGCGGGGGATAGTCCATAGGGTCGCAACGAGTCAAACACAACTGATATGCATGCTCTGAGTCATGCTCTATATGTCTAAGCATTTTATGTTCTTCAGAAAAAAAAATTTTACTTTATTATAAGCACAGGAACTAGTTTGGATGATAACTTTTTTAAATGATGAACTTATACTAATAAGTTTTACATATGCTTATTTAAGGTAACAATTTTCTATATACTTCTAGGTGGTGTTCGAGGGAAACAAATGCGGTTTACAAAACTTTGTGAAGAAACAAAAGAGATTAAAAAAATATGATGATGTGAATGCCTCCCCTTTGCACCATGCTGCAGAAGAAGGTCAAGTGGAGCTGATGGAGATGATTGTCAATGAATCCTCCTGTGAAGGTAACAGAACTTTACAGCTAGTGCTATGTATTCCATCATCCCATTAAACTCACTTGGAAAGAGTGGACTGAAGCGATTCTGGAGCATCGATTAGTTCCAGATTATAAAAGGCCTGAATGTCTCACTCAGGAATGTGGTCTTCCCTCCAGCCAGTGCCCTTCAATCTTTTCCACTGAAATACAGCAGAGGACGGTGCAGGGATCTGGGACAGCCCACTGCCAGTGCAGATTTTCTTTGCAATTGCATGATAGATCTTAAAAATTCACATATATTTCATGTATTCTTATAAACTGTTTCCACTGAGGTCATCACATACTTAAATTGCTTACTTGCTGTGTGTGCATGCTAAGTCACTTCAGTTGTGTCTGTCTCTTTGGGACCCTATGGACTATAGACCACCAGGCTCCTCTGTCCATGTGATTCTCCAGGCAAGAATACTGGAATGGCTAGCCATTTCCTTCTCCAGGGGATTTTCCCAACCCAGGATCGAATGTGCATCTCTTATGTCTCCTGCATTGGCAGGTGGGTTCTTTACCACTAGTGCGACCCTTATCGTGAAATAAGATTGATTCCCCAAGAAGATGTTACATCCTCCCCAGCCTCGTGCCCCCAGCCTTCTCTGAGAAACTCAGCTGTAGTTAATAAGGAAGAGGAATGCCACAGAGATTTAAGCAGTGAGGTGCTGTAATAAGACCATTATTAGTTAAGGTAAGATGAAGATCAGTTCAAAAGCTATTTTAGTAGTAAAGAGAAGTTGAGCATCCACTAGGGTTTTGAGATTGGAATAAGGAGAAAGGGAGGGGTTCAGGGGCTGTTTCACATGTAGAGTGGGAAGTGTTTGATAAAGATTGAATGCAAGGAGTAAGTGATGAAAAGGTGGACTGATGTTGACATTCTTAATTTAGGACTTAGGTTAATAGTCTAGCCATCCGGAACAGAAGGCTTATAAGAAAGGAGAAGAAAAGTGAGTGTGAGGAGATAATTTAAATATGGTCATACTGAGGTTAAAAGGCCCAGGGGACATCCACTTGAAAATTTCTAGTAGACTTGTAGCCTAATAGCTTGTATCTAGTAGACCAAAAAATATAGAATGAAAGGGTCACACCACAGGGCCAGTATTGTATAGGAAGTAGCTCAAATTGTGTAAATGCATGAAAATCCTTTAGAAGACCATGGAGTTGCCAGTGAAAGTGGCTAAGGGTAAAACACCAACATTCAGGGTCAGAGGGCAGAGGAAAAGCCAGAAAAACGATGGTGAAGACAGTGATGCACAAGAGATTGATGGCACATGAGCCAAGGGAGAGAGTAGTTAGAAGGATCAGGTATCACAAAGAGATCACACAGAAAGAAGACACAATAACCTTGACATTAGAAGGCTTCCCGACCTCTGTAAAAGTGATTTCTGAAAAGCAATGGAGGTAAAAGCCAAATTCAAGTTATTTAATTGATGAATGGGAGTTTGTAAGTTTTGGCCGCGGTTTCATGAGGTTTGGTGCTAAATAAAATGCTGAGAGTGGTGCTTTGTCTTGTTCAGACAGAATGGTCAAGGGATGTGTGTGACTATGTGAGAAGAGAGAGAGAGTATGTGGGGGGGGGGGGCGGGGGGTGTTGAGAATGAGCCACTGGAATGACTGAGAGAAGATAGTGGGGAGATAAATGTTAAAAAGGAGAGAAATGAGAAATACGGCTGCAGCCTGATTCCAGGCATTGTAGGTGGTCCTTAAGTCATATTTATGAATGAGCTCTTTTACCTTCTCTTCAGATACAAAAATATACTACCACCAATTAAAATGGTTGATAAAGCAGACAGTTGTGTTTATTTTAGAGCAGATATAAAGTAAATCCCGCAGTGTCTAAGGGCATGCTGATCACAGGGTAAATAATACGATGATATACTATAGAAATATGTGGAAACCATGTATGGCATCAAGGTGCACAAGCTCTAATTCCAGTCTTGTGTTTGTTAGTGGTGCATCTTTTTCCTCATTAACATTTTTCTGAACCATTGCTAAACGTCAAACACTCCACTAAGATCTTTAAGGACATGATTTGATATCCTTCTCCTAAGAATATTGCAAGGTGTACCTGTTTCGCTCCCTCCTTTTCTTCCTCCCCCTCCCTTTTCCTTCCTTTCACCAAATTTGAATATGAGAAAACTGAGATTCAAAGAGCTAAGTCAGCTTACAGAGCTCCTAACTTTAAAAAAAAAAAAAAGAGAGAGAGAGAGCTCCTTACTGGCTGCATAATGTTGGCAGGATTTTGAACCTCTCTAGTCCCCATCTTTCTGAAAAACGGTCATGGGCCCTTGTGAGCTATTGGGGAGCTGGATGAAATAATGGTTGCGTGGAACTTAGAGTTGCCTGGTGTAGAGTTGTTACTTTTATATAAGCTCAATGCTTTGCAACAAATCCCCAAATTCATGGCACAGATAAAAGCATGTAGCAATAGAAAGACCTATTTCCTATGGATCCTACAGATTGACAGCTAACTCATTTGACAAAGTCAGTGCCATCACTGACATGCATCCCCAAAGGTCTGTTAGATGTTTTTGAGAACTGAAGCTATCTTTTTATTCCTCCTAAAGAAGGTGAAGCCTCTACCATGGCACTTGGCACCGAGCTTTGCAGTAAATAGGCATGCAGTAGGTGCCGGGTACAATCCAAGCAACATCTCACCTGTATTTTGGTCTTTTTCTAGTACTGAATGTGATGGATGATTATGGAAATACCCCACTGCACTGGGCCGCAGGAAAAAACCAGGTGGAAAGCGTTAAGTTTCTTCTTAGCAAAGGAGCCAACCCAAACCTCCGAAACTGCAGCATGATGGCCCCGCTGCATGTGGCTGTGCAGGGCGCATACAACGACGTGATGAAGGTGAGCTTGCTGGCGGCTTCCCAGGTACCGAGCATCGTAGCATAGGCCAGGCCTCATGTGCAGCTATGTCTGCCTCGTCCAAAAGGCCAACCTCAGCTGCCAGGGCCAACAGCATGTGATGATTTTAAAGTTGGCTTTTCTTCTGACCAAAACCATCTCCATAGTGATCGTGATGATGATGATGTGAAGAATAATAACCACTGTCTCATTTTCTTGATTAGTTCTTATGTATCAGCTACCAGCCTTTTTCTGTGTTTAGAAGCCTTCTGTGTTTTCAGTTTGTAAATCCTCATTTTAAAAAGTCTATAAAGTAAGACCATAATTATCCCCATTTCATAGCTGAGGAGAGGTAGAGAGAGAATTAAATAACTTATTTGGTTAGTGCCTAAGAGTTAGGAGGAGAAAGCGAGAGTTAGGAAATTTGTCTTCATTTTTATGTTTCTCAAGTCAGGGTTTTACTGCTTTCACCCGGCTGATCTAATGCTTCAAAGAAAGGAGGTGACCAATGCCTTGGTGAAGAGAGGAAATATAATTGGGAATTATTGTTTTTGTGAGAGTCAGTGACAGGCCTTAGTGAATGGCATGTCTTAGCAGAAGACATAATAATACTATGGGGAAATTTCTTAATTTTTTTTAAGAGAGTGAATTGGGTAAAATAGAGGAAGCCTTGAGAAATGCAGTTTACAAATGAATTATATTCTAGAAATTCATTTCTGAGGTAGGTAATTTGGACCTTGCAGTGAATTTTCCTGTAGGAGAAATGTTGCGAAGGATGACATGGCTGTTGTGTCAGAGTTCCAGCTGCTATCACAGAACACCACAGACCCAGTGGCTTGAACAACAGCTGTCTCTCATAGCTGTGGAGGGTGGGTTGTCCAAGATTGAGGCAGTGGCAGATTTGGTGTCTGGTGAGGGCCTGATTCCTGGTTCATAGGTGGCCTTTGTCTCTCTGTGTCTTCATGTTGAGGAAGGGATGAGAGTTTTCCGGGCTTTCATTTATGAGTGCTAATCCCACTCGTGAGGGTTCTGCCTTCATGACCTAGTTCAGTTCAGTTGCTTGGTCATGTCCGAGTCTGCAGCACAATGGACTGTGGCATGTCAGGCTTCCCTGTCCTTCACCAACTCCTGGAACTTGCTCAAACTCATGTCCATTGAGTCGGAGATGCCATCCAACCATCTCTTCCTCTGTCGTCCCCTTCTCCTCCTGCCTTCAATCTTTCCCAGCATCAGGGTCTTTTCAAATGAGTCAGTTCTTTCCATCAGATGGCCAAAGTATTGGAGTTTCAGCTTCAACATCAGTCCTTTCAACGAATATTCAGGACCGAATCCCTTTAGGAAGGACTGGTTGAATCTCCTTGCAGTCCAAAGGACTCTCAAGAATCTTCAACACCACAGTTCAAAAGCATCAATTCTTTGGCACTCAACTTTCTTTATAGTCCAACTCTCACATCCATACATGACTACTGGAAAAACCATAGCTTTGACTAAACAGATTTATTGGCAAAGTAATGTCTCTGATTTTTAATATGCTGTCTAGGTTGGTCACAGCTTTTCTTCCAAGGAGCAAGCATCTTTTAATTTCATAGCTGCAGTCACCATCTGCAGTGATTTTGGAGCCCCCCAAAATATAGTCTCTCACTGTTTCCCCATATATTTGCCATGAAGTGATGGGACTGGATGCCATGATCTTAGTTTTCTGAATGTTAAGTTTTAAGCCAACTTTTTCACTCTCCTCTTTCACTTTCATCAAGAGGCCCTTTAGTTCTTCTTCACTTTCTGCCATAAAGGTGGTGTATCTGCATATCTGAGATTATTGATATTTCTCCCAGCAATCTTGATTCCAGCTTGTGTTTCATCTTGCCCAGCATTTTGCATGACATAATCTGCATATAAGTTCAATAAGCAGGGTGACAATATACAGCCTTGATGTACTCCTATTCCTATTTGGAGGCAGTCTGTTGTTCCATGTCCAGTTATAACTGTTGCTTTTTGACATGCATACAGATTTCTCAGGAGGCAGGTCAGGTGGTCTGGTATTCCCATCTCTCGAAGAATTTTTCACGGTTTGTTGTGATCCACACAGTTAAAGGCTTTGGCATCGACAGTAAAGCAGAAGTAGATGTTTTTCTGGAACTCTCTTGCTTTTTCAATGATCCAACATGGATGTTGGCAGTTTTATCTCTGGTTCCTCTGCCTTTTCTAAATCCAGCTTGAACATCTGAAATTTCATGGTTCATGTACTGTTGAAGCCTGGCTTGGAGAATTTTGAGCATTATTTTGCTAGCGTGTGAGATGAGCAAAATTGTGCAGTAGTTTGGACATACTTTGGCATTGCCTTTCTTTGGGATTGGAATGAAAACTGACCTTTTCTAGTTCTGTGGCCACTGCTGAGTTTTCCAAATTTGCTGGCATATCGAGTGCAGCATTTTCACAACATCATCTTTTAGGATTTGAAAGAGTTCAGCTGGAATTCCATCACCTCCACTAGCTTTGTTCGTAATGATGCTTCCTAAGGCCCACTTGACTTTGCATTCCAGGATGTCTGGCTCTAGGTGCATGATTACACCATCGTGGTTATCTGGGTCATTAAGATCTTTTTTTGTATAGTCCTTCTGTGTATTCTTGCCACCTCTTCTTAATATCATCTGCTTCTGTTAGGTCCATATTGTTTCTGTCCTTTATTATGCCCATCTTTGCATGAAATATTCCCTTGGTATCTCTAATTTTCTTGACGAAATCTCTAGTCTTTCTCATTCTATTGTTTTCCTCTATTTCTTTGCATTGACCACTGAGGAAGGCTTTCTTATCTCTCCTTGCTATTCTCTGGAACTCTGCATTCAAATGGGTATATCTTTCCTTTTCTCCTTTGCCTTTCACTTCTCTTTTTTTCTCAGCTATTTGTAAGGCCTCCTCAGACAACCATTTTTCCTTTTGCATTTCTTTTTCTTGGGGATGGTCTTGATCCCTGTCTCCTGTACAATGTCACGAACCTCCGTCCGTAGTTCTTCAGACATTCTGTCTATCAGGTCTAATCCCATGAATCTATTTGTCTCTTCTACTATATAATTGTAAGGGACTTGAGTTAGGTTATACCTGAGTGGTCTAGTGGTTTCCCTACTTTCTTCAATTTAAGTCTGAATTTTGCAATAAGGAGTTCATGATCTGAACAACAGTCAGCTTCTGGTCTTGTTTTTGCTGACTGTATAGAGCTTCCCCTTCTTTGGCTGCAAAGAATATAATAAATCTGATTTTGGTATTGACTATCTGGTGATGTCCATGTGTAGAGTCTTCTCTCGTGTTTTTGCAAGAGGGTGTTTGCTATGACCAGTACGTTTTCTTGGCAAAACTCTGTTAGCCTTTGCCCTGCTTCATTTTGTACTCCAAGGCCAAACTTGCCTGTTAGTCCAGGTATCTCTTGACTTCCTACTTTTGCATTCTAGTCCCCTATAATGAAAAGGGCATCATTTTTGGTGCTAGTTCTAGAAGGTCTTATAGGTTTTCATAGAACCATTCAACTTCAGCTTTATCAGCATTACTGGTTGTGGCATAGACTTGGATTACTGTGATACTGAATGGTTTGCCTTGGAAAGGAACAGAGATCATTCTGTCATTTTTGAGATTGCATCCAAAAGCTGCATTTTGGACTCTTTTCTTGACTTATGAGGCTACTCCATTTCTTCTAACGGATTCTTGCCAAGAGTACTAGATATAATGGTCATCTGAATTAAATTCACCCATTCCAGTCCATTTTAGTTCACTGATTCCTAAAATGTCAATGTTCATTCTTGCCATTCTTGTTCATTCTCCTCTTTGACCACTTCCAATTTACCTTGATTCATGGACCTTACATTCCAGGTTCCTAAGCAATATTGCTCTTTATAGCATCAGACTTTATTTCCATCACCAGTCACATCCACAGCTGGGTGTTGTTTTTGCTTTGACTCAGTCTCTTCATTCTTTCTGGAGTTATTTCTCCACTCTTCTCCAGTAGCATATTGGGTACCTACTGACCTGGGGTGTTCATCTTTCAGTGTCATATTTCTTTGTGTTTTCATACTGTTCATGGGGTTCTCAAGGCAAGAATACTGAAGTGCTTTGCCATTCCCTTCTCCAGTGGACCACATTTTGTCAGAACTCTCCACCACAACCCATCTGTCTTGGGTTGCCCTATGGCATAGCTCATAGTTTCATTGAGTTAGACAAGGCTGTGGTCCATGTGATCAGTTGGGTTCATCTTCTGTGGTTGTGGTTTTCATTCTGTCTGCCCTCTGAGGGATAAGGATAAGAGGCTTATGGAAGCTTCCTGATGGGAGAGACTGACTGTGGGGGAAACTGGGTCCTGTTCTGATGGGCAGGGCCATGCTCAGTAAATCTTTAGTCCAATTTTCTGTTGATGGGCGGGGCTGTGTTCCCTCCCTGTTGTTTGACCTGAGAGCAAACCATGGTGGAGGTAATAAAGAAAATGGTGACCTCCTTCAAAAGGTCCCGTGCATGCACTGCCGCACTCAGTGCCCGCATCCCTGCAGCAGGCCACCACCGACCCACACCTCTGCCAGAGTCTCCTGGACACTCAGAGGCAAGTCTGGGTCAGTCTCTTGTGAGGTCACCGCTCCTTTCTCCTGGGTCCTGGTGTGCAGAAGGTTTTGTTTGTGCCCTCCCAGAGTCTGTTTCCCCAGTCCTGTGTAAGTTCTGGTGGCTCTATAGCAGGGTTAATGGTGACCTCTTCCAAGAGGACTTATGCCACATCCAGGTCGGTTGCACCCAGAGCCCCTACTCTGGCAGCAAGACACTGCTGACCCGTACCTCCGCAGGAGACATTCAGACACTCAGAGGCAGGTCTGACTCAGTCTCTGTCGGGTCTCCTGGTGTATACAAGGTTTTGTTTGAGCCTTGCAAGTGTCTCTGGTAGGGATGGGGTTTGATTCTAAACGGAATTTCACCCCTCCTACTGTCTTGCTGCGGCTTCTCCTTTACCCTTGGACGTGGGGTATCTTTCTTTGGTGGGATCCAACAGTCTCCTGTCGATGGTTGTTCAGCAGTGGGTTGTAATTTTGGAGTTCTCACAGGAAAAGATAAGTGCACATCCTTCTACTCTATCTTGTAGACTTAAGCACTTCCCAAATGCTCCTCCTCTTAATACCACAATGGGGATTAGGATTTCAATATATGAATTTTGAGGGAAAAAAACATTCAGTTTATCACACCACACCCAAACCTACTCAGCCTATAAAATACCAACAATACCTCAGGAATGTCCATGAACTCCATGCTTCCTTAGTTCAGACCCCTTCCTCTCAGGCCCCTGAGTCCTTGGCTCCTGTAAGCCAGGCAGAGAGGGTGTGAGAGGATCCTTGTATGTAGCTTGTATGTAGCTTTGCCGTAATCCTTAGCACAGGGTATGGCAATCAAATGTTCATACACTCATCTCCCACTCTGGCTGCTTATACTGGAAGGAGGGACTGTGTGTGACTAATGGAAACATCTCCAGTCCTCAGCATTGCTGCTAAATGATGGCTCTTGAATGAATAAATTAGTAACTAGGCGTTCTGGCTGAAGGGGAAAGGGAGAGTTTAGGTATCTGTGCCTAAGAAGACAAGTCAGGACAGCCCCTTGCAGAGGTTATTGGAGAGGCCTTTGGCAATAGGCTGTCAGTTTCTGTCGATGTCTGCATTATTCATGAGCCTGATGCTACTTCTGTATTGTCTGTGCTGGGCCACCAGTGGCTGCGGACCCCTCCCCCCGAGAGATGGCACGTTTCCCCAATGAACTCTTGTGCTTCCTCTGAAGGCTCTTTTCAGGAACAAATGCCCATTGACTTAATTAATCTCACCTCTGAAAGTGTGATTTGGGAACTAAAAGACAGGTAACAGTTGAAAGGCTACTGTTAACTAGAAATCAAATCTTCAGGCTAACAAATACAGGATAGGTATCACACTGAAATAGAAGAAAGTCTAGAAATAAACCTATAACTGATTTACAAACTAGATGGTGGATATAACAGACTTTCCTTTGTGACACCAGAACAAGGCAAAAAAAATAGGGTTGTAAGGGAACTGAAATTAGTTGCCTCTCCTTTGCTTAGTCTTACTAACCATCATTTCATCAAAAGATGTTTTCAAGCCCTTCTTCTTCACCAGAGAAGGAGGAGAAGGAATTTAGGAGGGTCTCTCTCTGTGTGCTTGCATCCTCAGGGCCTGCCTCTCCCATTTATGCCACCTACAGTCCCCCAGGTTCCCTCTGTCCATGGAATTCTCCAGACAAGAATACTGGAATAGGTTGCCATTTCCTTCTCCAGGGGATCTTCCTGACCCAGGGATTGAACCCGGGTCTCCTGCATTGCAGGCAGATTCGTTACCTTGTGAGCCACAGGGAAGCCCTATGGCTTCTTGCTCTTGCCAGTTTCAATCTCCATTATCCAGCCTTCCCCCGAAACCTTCCACAGCTGCCTTGTGGTTGTAAAGTAAAAAACTGTTACCCAAGTGTGACCTTGTGTGACCTCAAGTTCTTACACAGATACCACTGGCGAGCATAGTGTTTCCTGGGGCACATTGGACTGGGGTTGGCGGCCAGCCTCGCTTCTCAGTAGCCTGCAGGTCTTAGTTCTTGGCTTAACCCCAAAGGGTACAGTTGGACCTCCCATGAGGCTTCCTGGATTCTCATCACAGGGATCTCTGCAGGTCTCACCCGCCCGCCTCCAGACTTGTCTGGTCATGACTGAGCTTGAACTAGACACACAGTTTAGTTGCTCTCTCTGGGCCCCCTGCCACCTACAATTTAACACAGCTTTAGGAAAGACTGTGCTAGTGGCAGTGAGCAGAAACACCCTAAGAGATGCTCCAAATCTATGAGCTGTGATTGTAAGAGGGCAGAGATTAAAAAAACCTCTCCTTGTAGACTTGTGTAGATTACTTCACATGCAAATCAGTCCAGACTTTGTTAAGAACAGAAGGCGATGCCTCAAGTCCATTGACTGAACTGTGTGTTCTCATTTTCCTTCATCCATAATCTTCCTGTGTGTTCTTATGGCCTAAAATTCCAGTGCAATTTCCCTTTATGAGAAGAGCTGATTAGTAAGCCCGATTCATTTGCTGACACATCCGGACACATTCCATTAACTAGGAGCTCTGTGTGCCTTCTTTTGTAAGTCAGAGTTTTTAGGAAACAGCTTGTTTAATAAATTCTTTCTTAACTTAGTTGTGAGCACATGATATAATTTTATCAGAGTCTTGCTGAAAAAGAAAAGGCCTTTAGAAGGCTAATTCAGAGATTTCTCTTTTGAAGGAGACGTTTACGTAAGAAAAATTTTGTTAGAAGAAAACTAGCTCAAGATCAATAGATTCTTAGCCAATAATCAGCTGTAAGTCAGCCAGATGAAGGGGTAACAGGTCTTCACTTAAATTCCATTAGACAAATTGCTTAACCATTTTAGCAAAAATTCTCATTTCTTACATCGGAGAAAAAGTTTCTGGTTCCAGACTAAGTTTGAACCGATTGAGTTAAGCTATATCTCTGTTACATGAGACTCTCTTCTTTCCTGGAAGGAATGGAGTTTTAATGGACATTTCCCAGAATACTTGCAATCTGGGTCAAAGAAAAATGTCCAGATGGGAAAAGGAAACAGTTCCCTCCCATTTGCTTCTCCCTCCCTCCCTCTCTTCTCTCTTTCTCCTTTCTTACATTCCTCCCTTATCAGCACCCACACATTCCAAATTTATTTTTTGGCCCCATCAATTTATTTTTGGTAGATATTAGTTAATCTCATGTATTAAAATCACATATCTGGAATCTAGAAAAATGGTACAGATGATACTATTTGCAAAGCAGAAATAGAAATGCAGATGGAGAGAACAAAGGTATGGATACCGAGGGGGGGAGTGAAAAGTGAAAGTGAAGTCGCTCAGTTGTGTCCAACTCTTTGCGACCCCATGGACTGTAGGCTACCAGTCTCCTCAGTCCATGACATTTTTCAGGCAAGAATACTGGAGTGGGTTGCCATTTCCTTCTCCAGGAGATCTTCCCGATCTTCTCCCACATTGTAGGCAGATGCTTTACCGTCTGAGCCACCAGGTAAGTCCAAGGAGGGGAAGAGGGTAAGATAAATTGGGAAATTGGGATTGACATATATACACTTCTTCTTCTAAGTCACTTCAGTTGTGTCCGACTCTGTGCGACCCCATAGATGGGAGCCCAGCAGGCTCCCCTGTCCCTGGGATTCTCCAGGCAAGAACACTGGAGTGGGTTGCCATTTCCTTCTCCAGTGCGTGAAAGTGAAAAGTGAAAGTGAAGTTGTTCAGTTGTGTCCGACACGTAGCGACCCCATGGACTGCAGCCTACCAGGCTTCTGCATCCATGGGATTTTCTAGGCAAGAGTACTGGAGTGGGTTGCCATTGCCTTCTCCGATATATACACTATTATGTATAAAATAGATAACTAATGAGAACCTGCGGTATAGCACAGGGAACTCTACTTACTGCTCTGTGGTTACCTAAATGGGAAGGAAAGCCAAGGGAGAGGGGATATATGTATATAGCTGATTGACTTTGCTGTACCGCAGAAACTAACACAATGTTATAAAGCTACTATACTCCAGTAAAAATTACATATATGTGTATATATATAGCTTACTTAATACAAGTGGAAAAATATTTAGTGAGCAATGTTAACTAGTATTTACGATTTTTAATCTATTTAGTCTATTTTAATCTATTTAATCTATTTAGTCTATTTTCAATTCTACAACTCCATGTTGGCTGAATTAGTGAGCTATAGAAATTGCCATTATTTCATCTACATGAGAAATTTTTGTAGTACCCACTAAGTACAAGGTTTCATGCCAGATTCCATGGGAGAGTGATGGAAAAGATGAATAAGGACATGGTTCCTGGTACTTAGAGCTTAACGTCCAGTGGAAGAAAAGTACCCTATTTGAAAGCCTGCAGATAAACTTTTGACTGACTATTCGCTCTTTTATGTAGGTCTTGATTGAGCACAGCAGTACCGATGTTAATCTGGAAGGAGAAAATGGAAACACAGCTCTGATAATCACATGTTTCACAGATAACAGTGAAGCCATGCAGCTTTTGGTTTGTATTTTATTTATATTTTTTCCTGTTTTCTTTATCCTTTAGTACAACATGAATTTTTGTTCTTTAAAACAGTTTGGTGGTTAAGACCCTGTGTTTCCAATGGAGGGGGCACAGGTTTGATCCCTTGCCAGGGAACTAAGGTCCCATGTGCCATGTGGTGTGGCCAAAAAATAAAAAATAAATAAAACTATCTTCAGTTTCTCTTTTAGCAAAATATAAAATGTAGAAAATGTGTCAGAAAAAAATAGTTCTATGAGTTTGAGTACATGTTCACACCCCTTAGGGCTTCCCTGATGGATCAGCAGGTAAAGAATCTGGCTGCAATGCAGGACACTCGGGTTCAATCCCTGGGTCAGGAAGATACCCTGGAGGAGCGCAGCGCAACCCACTCTGGTATTCTTGCCTGGAGAATCCCATGGACAGAGGAGCCTAGTGGGCTGCAGTCCATGGGGTCACAAAGAGTTGGACACAACTGAAGCAACTGACCATACCCCTTAAATCTTAAGTGAGTCTGAAATTGCTTCCAGAAGACAAGTAGGAAAGCATTACAGAAAACGTGAGATGACTGAAGTGAAAAAAAAATATCAACAAGAAAAATTAATGTGAAACTGGTGGTCAGACCTAGAATGAAAGTGAATGTGAAAGTCATTCAATCGTGTCTGACTCTTTGTGATTCCATGGACTAATGGAGTGGGTAGCCTTTCCCTTCTCCAGGGGATCTTCCCAACCCAGGGATCGAACCCAGGTCTCCTACATTTCGGGTGGATTCTTTACCAGCTGAGCCACCAGGGAAACCCAAGAATACTGGAGTGAGTAGCCTATCCCTTGTCCAGGAGTACTTCCTGACCCAGGAATCGAACCGGGGTCTCCTAAATTGCAGGCAGATTCTCTACCAGCTGAGCTATGAGGGAAGCCCAGAATACAAAAGACAAAGCATAATGGCCTGTATGTGCATAAAGGTGAATCATACTTAGGACTCTGAGCTTCTGAATAGTCAAAGGAAAGATGAAGATCGTTATTTACAAAATTATTGTTGGGCCCTGAAATAAAAGCCAGGAGAAACACAGCCATATCTGTTTCCAAGATGAGAAGAAACAGCTGCCATGGGTTCTCTGAAAGGGACCATTGCATGATTTAATGACTGAACTCCTCAGCCATAGCCCGACAAGAAGAGCCAGCCTTCTCTTCAGTGAGATTTCTCGGGATGATCCAGTCCGACTCTTCAGGTATCTATCACCTTGGCTGAGTCCTGCTCCACGGAGTGCCCCTTCTGAGTGTGGTATTAGAATTTCATCAAAGAGCTTTCTTTTAAATATTCCTCAATCACTTGTACATTATTCAGGCCAGATTTTCTATTTTTAGCACTTGATTTTCCCTCTCCACCACCTCCAGGGAGAAAATAAAATGAAATAAAAGAATTTCAGACTATCTGTGGGATATTTCAAATTACAAATACCTTCTAACATATTTACTAAATATACTCGGATGAAAATATATATTCTTTTTTTTCCATTTATTTTTATTAGTTGGAGGCTAGGTGAAAATACATATTCTTATGAGGTGTCATGACTGGACCAAAAAGAGAATTTAAAAAGATTTGACTTTTTTGATCCAATCATGACAGCTTATACTGGGAAATCCCATGGACAGAGGAGCCTGGTAGGCTAGTCCATGGGGTCACAAGAGTCAGACACAACTTAGCAACTAAACCAACAACCAGCCAGCCACAATGGAAGGACCTCAAGCAAAAATCAACTAAATTAGAAATAGCAAAAGGATTTAATTGAATATGAAGGTAAATTTTTAAATGGCAAAGGATCAGTATGCAATCCTATCCTAAAAATTTAAAAATGATTTTTAATGGATAAAGGAGCTGTGCTTAGTCACTCAGTTGTGTCTGACTCTTTGCGACCCCATGGACTACATATAGCCAGCCAGGCTTCCTAGTCCATGGGACTCTCCAGGCAAGAGTACCACTTTCTACTCCAGGGGATCTTCCCAACTCAGGGATTGAACCTAGGTCTCCTGCATTGCAGGCAGTTTCCTTACCATCTGAGCCACCAGGGAAGCCCAATAGATAAATAACTGAAAGTAATTAAAGTGTTAAAATTGACCACAAAATTGAGTATCTGTAAGGAACTATTAAAAGTATTTAGGGAAAAAAGGGTTGCTAATACTTCATTAAAGCTCTGGAATGAGCTAATATTATATGCTTTTATAGATTTTATAGTTTCTTTCAAACTTGCAAAGAAGTTTCTATTTCAGGTAATCTTCCTGTAGCACAAGAAAAGAGTGACTTTGTGCAGATTAGTTTTATAAAGTAGACATAATAATAATTCCAAAACTTGAGAATTCACCCCAAAGAAAAATGTAGATCAATTTCACATAGGTGCAGTCTTAAAAATACTAGCAATTAATTCATCAAAATAATGAAAAGTAACATGTAATACCACATTGGCCTTATTCAGGGACTGTATGGAGAGTTCAGTATTAGATTAGATTATAATCCATTGATTGACCTGAGCCAACAAAGCATATGATTATATCGATCTGTTTACCTTTAAATGGATATAAAATTATCTGTATTTTCACGGATTTATAAGAAAAAGACAACGGTAAGGGGCACATAAAGTTTATTTAATTTCTCTAGTAATCAAAGAGGAAGATATTAAAGCAATGAGTTTTTTTAATCTTTTAAATTGAAAGGACAAAAATTCCTTATTGATTGAAAATGTAATGAGTGTTAGAAAATGTAATGAATTGGGGAATTTCATTCACTGTTGGCACAAATGTATCTTGACTCACCAATCCCAGTTCTTGGAATACATCTCAAGGAGATAATTAAAGATATCACTGAAAAAAAAAATCACTGATATTAACACCAGTGATATATAGCAGAGAAAACTGAGAAAAAGTTGAAATTCAGTAATAGGGATTCATTGTATGAAGTTTTGTGTATCCCCAAATGGAATATGTATTTAATAAAATCATATAATTTAAGAATATTAAGTAAAATACTTTTAAAATGGTGTGATCACATAGTATACACATAAATATTACTGTGCAAAGACAGAAAATATTGTCTTCTAAAATGTAAAACAATGCTGTCCCTAGAAAGCAAGATGATACATGTATTTGCTTCTTCACACTTTTTTGCTTTTTCAAAATCTCTCATTTTTTGATAAGAGGTACTTAAAACTGAGATCAACTGTTCTATAGAAAATGAAGATTGAGAATGGTTGACTCAGAGGTGAAGATAATATATATACCATTCTGTTCATTTTAACAACTTTTTAGTAGAGAGCATTCATTAGTGAAAATGTCTGATTTTCATAATTTAATACAAGTGCTGGTCTAATCATTTGTTAATTGCACAAATGACAGGAAAATTATCTGGGAAATATTATCACTTTATTTGTATAAGGAAATGAGAATGGGCATAGGAGCAATCATGATAATGTTTTTAAAAATCTCTTTAGTTTCACCAAAAAATGTGTTGACTTTGGTGGAAGATCAAGTTGAAATTTTTGTGTCCATGTTGTTACTTTGTCATTAGAAAATCTAAAGTGTCTCTAGTTCAGAATTCTAGCTTAGTTCCAAAATTACCTTTTTGTCCAGATCTCGTATCATACAAAGCTTTTCTATGTAAATAATTTTACATAGGCACAGAGTAGTGAAAAGTTATGGGAGAGGCATATAAATTCTTGTCCATCCTTGTGACTGGGGTTATCTTTTGTCATTTGATTTCTTTTGTTCTTTCTTTTGTTCCAGTTAAATAAAGGAGCTAAGCCATGTAAATCAAATAAATGGGGGTGCTTCCCTATTCACCAGGCAGCATTTTCAGGTGCCAAAAAATGCATGGAAATAATATTAAAGTTTGGTGAGTAGAAGCTTTCCTCCATTATGTACTATAAAGAAGCCTATTTTAGTGGATGGTATTGAGGAATATTTATTATAATTTATACCTGGGCTTTTATGTAAGTCTAAAAGTTCTTTCTTCTTTTTTTAAAAAAAAATGCCTTTTATTTATTTATAGTATTTATTCTCTTGAATTTTATTTTCTCCTAAAGGTGAGGAACATGGATATAGCAGACTGTCTCACATTAACTTTGTGAACAGTGGGAAAGCCAGCCCTCTCCACATGGCAGTTCAAAGTGGGGACTTGGACATGATTAAAATGTGCCTGGATAATGGTGCACAGCTGGACCTGCTAGAGGTATTCAGATTCCTCCTGTAGAATTGTTCATGTTCTATTTGCCAAAGTGCCCTACAGCTCTTTCACGGTAAATTTAGATAGATGTTACTTCCTGCTATTCATGCAGAAGCAGAACAAGAGATTCTCCCAAATTTTAATCTATCTAGAGAATTTTGAGAGCTACTAAAGACAATTGCAAACACAAATATAGCTACAGTGGAGATAAAGACACTGATGACAGAAGCTAAGTACAGTCAGAGCTGTCAAGAACTGTCACCTTGCAAGGAAATAAAGTTGCTAGCTATGACTTTAATATTGAGGCTTCTCAATAGGTAAAACCGATTACTCTTTGCCATCTGAACTTTCATACTCCTTGATTTTGTTGGACTGGGAAGGAAAAAAAAAACACAACTGAATTTAGGTTTGATCCTTAAATTGGGATGGAATATTGATTGATGCTGATATTAAAACTCTTTACAGAAAGGGCAGTGCACAGCCCTTCATTTTGCTGCCACCCAGGGAGCCACTGAGATTGTTAAGCTGATGGTATCTTCCTATTCTGGCAGCAGCGATATTGTTAACGAGGTGGATGGAAATCACGAGACACTGCTTCACAGGCAAGTTTCCCTCCTATCATTCTGAGTACAGATTTTTCATCTTCATGTGTTTAATTAAGAAGACAAGACAACGTTACCACTTATGGTAGCAGAGACTCCATAGTTCAAAAGAAAAGAGCAGAGATAACAAAGATCCTGTGGTTCGACTGCAATCTCTTGTGTTCCTCTGGAATCAAAACTAGAAAGTTGAACAGATTTTCACAGGATAAACTCTCCAGTGGAATATTCTGGATCAGTTCTTAGTCCAGTGGCTATAGGCTCAAGATTCATTTCCTATATGCTCAGAAGGTCAACATACATGACTTTTCAAAACCTTTCTAACCTGTTTCAGGTCCTCACATGTGTGTTATCTTCATTCTCAGAGGGGATAATGGAACAGATACATATGAGCAGTCCACTTTTCCCACCTGATTTCCCTTTCCACTTAGTCCCACAATTACATGTAAAAGTTCTCAAAACATATATATACTTAGTTTTAAGGAATGATAGCCAAGCTCCAAGGAAGATAAATATCTCTCTTGAGTTTAACAGAAATATATATCAGATAAAAGCATCTGAAATTATAGACTTATTAGCTGCTAAGACAGAAAACAGGCAGTGTAGACTGAGTGTTCAATTCCTTGGGAAGACAAAAATTGACTGTTCCCTATGTGAGTGAAAGAAATGGCTGAGAAGGGGCTTTGCTGTCTCTCTGTCTCTATCTCTCACCATCTCTCTCTGTCTCTGTCTGTCTGTCTCTCTCACACACACCCAATACGCATGCAGGCAGAACTAGAAACTTGGAATGGCAGAAGAAGAGCTGAGAAAGCCTCAATAAGTAACTGTACCAAGAAATCTACACTATCCCACAGTGAAAAAGAAACTCTAGCTACCAATATAAGATCTGGTTCTAAACTGGGGAGATGGAGGCATGAGTGTACACATTAGCAAAACCACTAGCCATAATAGGCTATGCATGAACAGAAGGAACTCCAAGGAACTTCCATGCAGGATGAGTTTGCAAACTAAAATCTCATAGCATAAAGGAAAATTTATAAGATTATGGCAATGAAATCAACAAAAGGCTAATTTACTTCCAAAGGAATAGAAATAACAGGGCAATTTATAAATAATTTCATAATAAAGGTATTTAAAACTTCCAAAAATTTAAAAGAAGGAATGGTCAGTTATGTAAAGTAAATGTATTAAGAGAAGGCATTATGCAAAAACAAATTGGCATTTGTGAATCAAAGATTGGTGATATGAAAAAGATGCAGTTGGAAACCCTAGACAAGGGAAAAAAAAACAAATATTGAAATAAAACAAAAACTCAGTAGACAGATTAACCTCTAGACCAGAGATTTTTCAAAACTGCTACATGTTAAAATCCTGTGAGGAATTTATAAAATCCCAACATTAATTCATACTCAGAATTGCTGATAACTCTCAGGAATTTTTAAAAACTCTTTGTGATGCCAATGTTTAGCCAATTCAGAAACCTAGTGATCTGAGTGTAGTTAAAATGTGTACATTTACACTAGAGCTTTAATATACAAATATGCACAAGAATGAGTTATTTTAGGATAACAGACCCATCTACCCGACCAAAAAATATACTTAGCCTGGTGACTAGCTGGACACTTTCAACTTGAGTTGGCTGAAGATTTTTTGGACTAGTTCAGTTCAGTTCTGATGAACCTAATGCTGATCTATGATCCTGGAATGTCCTTTTAATAGCCAGTGACATTAGAGTTTATCTTGAACTTCAAAGGAAAGTTTGTTCCTTGGTCTACAGTTTCTTTTGCTGCTGTAGTGCAAAGATCTCATTGGTGTGCAGGCCACACTTGGAATACCAGAGCTCTAGACTGAGAAGATACACAACAAACCAAATGGGACTCTTAAATCAAATTTGACTCTTAAAATTACTCAAAACACCTAATAACATTTAGAATGCAACCTCTTGTGAATTTGAATGAAAATTGGCAAGCTGATACTAAGACTTATACACGGAACGTTAAGAATAGAGAAGATAGTCTTGAGTAGGAACAAAGAATTAAGATTTGCATTAGGAAACAGACTTTTAAATCATTGGTATTAACATTTGTTATGGTGATGTTTTAATATAGATTAAAAATCTGTATTTGCTGTATTAATTAACATTATCCTTATGGCTGTTTGTGAGATGATACCAAGTGACATCAATTATATCCATCGGTTTTTTGGGTTTCATAAAACTTTAGGAAAGCTAACACTGCCTTGTTAACTTTTGCCAACAAAGGGGCGTTGTGAACCCTGCAGGTAAATTTTAGCTGTACCTTGGATGCAATTGTTGCTATTTCTCATGGTCACAGTGGTAATAGCCAGTTCTTTGACCTTTTATTTTAAACTCTTAGGACAGATTTTACTGTTCACTTCAGAACATGTTCATGATGGTTTTTTACAAGGAGAAAATAGGTTTGCAGAAAGATGAGGAAGAAAATCTTGTGACGTATTTGATCTTTCTCTATTACTCCTACTTGAAAAGTTACCCTAATCAGAATCCAATTGTAGATTTTGAAAGGTTATTAACTCCCAAGCCTTTTATCATGTTATTCAATGATCCTTTAAATTCACTTTCTGAATATATTGAATAGTCGCCTTAGTTTGTTTATTTATATCAATAGTTCCTTAATATGCTTATAATTCTCTTTTTGCAGAGCCTCATTATTTGATCACCATGAACTAGCTGACTACTTAATTTCAGTGGTAACTATTCCTTTGACAGATTTATTTTTTGTTGCTATTTGTGGTTGAAAAATCATATAATTACATACCATGAATCTTCAAAATTCAACCAAATTTTTCAAATTGGGGTATACTTGCTTCACAATCTTGTGTTCGTTTCTGCTGTACAGTTAAGAGAATCAGCTGCGAGTATACACACATCCCCCTCCTCTTGGATCTCCCTCCCACTCCCCCATCCCATCCATCTAGGTCACCACAAAGCGCCAAGCTGAGCTTCCTGCGCTATACAACAACTTCCACTAGCTGTCTGGTTTACACATGGTAGTGTATATATCCATCCCATTCTCCCAGTTCATCCACCCCATTCCTACCCCTGTGTCCACACATCTGTTCTCTACATCTTTATTCCTGCCCTGCAAATAGGTTCATCTGTACCATTGCTCTAGATTCCACACATATGCATTAATATATAATAGTTGTTTTTTGCTTTGATTTCTTGCCTATCAGCAAAAAAATTTACAAAAAGATGATTGATACATTTGCAAAACATTTTGAAAATTTTTTCTATGTCTTTACTTTCGTATCTCTGAGATGAGGGATGTACACTAAGCTTACCGTGATAATCACTACATGATATCTGTAAGTCCAATTATTATGCCGCATACCTTAAACTTATACAGTGCTGTATGTCAGTTATGAAAGTGAAAATGTTAGTCGCTCAGTCGTGTCTGACTCATTGTGACCCCATGAGCCCACCAGTCTCCTCTGTCCATGGAATTTTCCAGGCAAGAATACTGGAGTGGGTTGCCATTCTCTTTTCCAGGGGATCTTCCCTGGAAGACCCAGGGATCAAACCTGGGCCTCCTGCATTGCAGGCAAATTCTTTACTGTCTGAGCCACCTTGGAAGAACTGATGCTAAAGCTGAAGCTCCAATACTTTGGCCACCTGATGTGTAGAGCCAACTATTGGGTAAAAAAACCCTGATGCTGGGAAAGATTGAAGGCAAAAGGAGAAGGGGGTGGGGAAGGATGAAATGGTTAGATAGCATCATTGACTCAACAGACATGAATTTGAGCAAACTCTAGGAGATATTGGAGAACAGACTAGCCTGGCATGCTGCAGTCCATGGGATCACCAAGAGTTGGACATGACTTAGCGACTGAACAACAACATGTCAATTATATCTCAATAAAACTAGAAGGAAAAAAAAATACTTGATACAATCACAAATAGGGTATATTGTATATGAATGCATAATGACCAAACCTCATTGCCAGGAATCTAGAAGTACCAGAGTATACTTTTGATGCCCATATCAATGCATTTTTTGTGGAGAGTTGATAGGTTCATGGCAAGGAATGCTCCCTTGTGACCCAGTCCTGGGAAAGTGTCAGGCTTGTTGACTCATCAACCCCGCTTCAGTACAAGTGGCTTGCAGGTGGAGGCAGGACAGAAAGCATGTGCGCCCTTCACCTTCCATTATAATTTTCTACCCCTGCTGCCTCTGTGCCAGCTTTCAAACAATGAAAATGTGAAGAACTAAAAATACTGTCCAAGGTTTGTTACAAGTGAAAGCACAAGACCTTTTTCACTCTAAGAAATGCAATCAATCAGCTTTTGGGTAAGCCCTTTTACCCAAATTTAGTAAGCCCTTTCTACAGATGAGCCTATGATGTATTTATTTAAGCCCCATCATATCAGTAATGAATGTAGTCTGGCCTGGAGTATTTAACATGTGCTTGTTGTCAATAGCAACTATTGAAATTGTGGTATTTACATAGAAGAATCCCTGGAAGACTCATTATAGCCCAGAGTTTTGTTATGTGCAGTTTCCTGCAAAATCATTGAGGCAGAACCTCACTGATCACTATCAGGCTGTCATGGGGACCTGCTGCCCCAGTTATCTGTATTTAGTGGGTTCCAAAAGAACAGGATCCTATCCCCAGTCAGAGTTTAAGCTATTTTTATTACCCTGTGCAAAAGATAGAATTCTTTCCATGAATTTTTAAGCTTTGTTTCTTGTCATATCAAAAATTATAACCTTAATATGTAATGGTAAATACCATCTTATTCCCTTAAAATATATACATATGAGATGTGATTTCTTAAATGCAAAAATTTTTTAGCATTTGACTAAAATTTTACTTTAGGATTTGAATGATTTCAATTCAGTTATTTCTGTTCATCTGTTTCAGATGAAGTAGAGTTTTTAAAAAGAGAAAAGTTCTTTTTTTCAAGAGCTATAATTAACACGTACTATTATGTGAATTTCAGGTGTACAGCATAATGATTCAATATTTGTATACAATGAAAAGTGACCACCACAGCAAGTCCAGCTATCACATGTCACCATGAAAGTTACAAAAAATTTTTTCCTTATGATGAGAGCTCCCAGGATCCACTCTCTTGGTGATAGAAGTGAATGATTTCTTGTGAATGGTTTTAGAATCACAAATGCAACAAACTTAGAATTTTTTTTTATCACAGATATTTAACAATCTTTTCTTACAGTGGGAACTAAACTAGTGATATAGGTCAACATTTTATGATTTCGGCAGGAAGATAGATCTACTGCCAGATGTCAGTCAAAAGATTAACATGTGAGAAGGACTTCAGTTGTTGAAGTTATAGAAGAATGCCTTGGTTTTCTCTATGATTCATACAACGTGAATTACAGGGAAATGTCAAGCAGTCGTGTGTGTGAGGGCTAGCTATATTTTGGACATTTTGTCCTAATGAATGAACATTAAGTTACAGATTGTGGTGTGAGCTGTTTTGTTTGTTCATAGGCTCTTTGTTGAATGACTTGTTTTATTTTAGGGAGCAGATATTGATATCACCGATTCTGAAGGACGGTCTCCACTGCTATTAGCAACGGCTTCTGCATCCTGGAACACTGTAAATTTGCTCCTCTCTAAAGGTACTAAGAGGGACTGAGCCATGCCTTTAGAACTAGTGCTCGGTTTGGCTAAACATTCAGGGTCCATTGATTGTGTGCCAGGCTATGGGCCAGGTGCTATGAACACAAATGGGATACTTCCCATATCTGGAATAATTTTCAGTCCAGTACGGCGTAATACTTGGAAAGATAACTTCAGAACAATAGTTGATAACCTTTATAAGGAAATTATTACATCCCAGGCATTTTACTAAACACTTTATATTCATTCTCTCAGTGAACCAATCCTACCTGATGTAGGTACTATAACTGTTCCCATTTTAGATACTAACCCAGTCTGATAATGAAGAAAAGAGATACCTTCACCTCTTCTCTCTTGATCTCTAATCTCTCTGTAATTCTATTTTTATGTTTTAAAAGATGAGCCCTCATATGTTAAATAATGTAATAAATCACACATTCTCTACCCCGTTGTACACACATATGCACACTGTAAGATAAACACATTTTAAACCATGTTTAGTTTTCTTACCTAAATAAAGTTCTCTAACTTAAACAGTGGCAAAGTTTTAAGTCAGTCTTTTATTTTCTTACATTAAAAACCCACCATAGGCTATGCTTTAAATAAATGAGTAGAGTTATATTTATATTGTGCTTTTTAGGTGCCCGTGTGGACATAAAAGATAATCTTGGACGTAATTTTTTGCATTTGACTGTTCAACAGCCTTATGGATTAAAAAATTTGCGTCCTGAGTTTTTGCAGGTAATACATATGTGTGGATTTCCATTAAGTGAGTTGGGTTCAATAGAGAGTGAAGTGATTTCATTTATTATAATTTTTATTCCTTTGAAGGCTGAGTCTGGAATTTAAATTTTATTTTTAAAGAAAGATGTCATATTTGAATGTCTATAATATAGTAGTTATGATTATGATAATGATAATAATAAATTGCATCAGGTTCATTTTCTCAATTATGGAGAGTTTCCATATACCCTTATCTGTAATAGAATGCCTTTCCTTCACTCTTGGACCATTAAGAATTGTGTATCAATTGAGAAGTCAAGTACATGAGTGAATTAGCAGCACTTCCTAATCAATGAAGAAAAACTACTCAACATGCTTGCTGACAAATTGAAAACATTATCTCTATATTATATTTATATTCACCAACTAATACTTACTAAGTGACTATTAGGTACATTTGAAGTGCATCATACTTTTTTAATAAATAGATTTTAATATAGTCTGTGTCTTAAAGAGTCAAGTATATTTGAAAGTCTAAAATATAAAATGTTCATGGATCGATTTAAGCTGCTCATTTGCCATTTGACTTTTATTTAAAAGATAAAGTGATGTTAATTTCATTTTATTTAATTCATTTTTTTAAAGTGATACTAACTTAACAATTCTGCTAATTTTGACTAACCGAGCACATTAACATTAAGCTGTTAGTGTTACTGGGCCGGGTGTGGAATGAAGGGAGAGATGAGAGGCTGGTTTGTGGTCAAATACATTTGGAAAATGCTGGGTTTAAAAATATTAAATACACTTTCTATTAGGATTTCTCAGTGCCTTTAATACGGTAATGTACATTATAGGGAGACAGAGCACACATCTTCATCCGCATTTATTTTACTCTAGCATCCCTGTGTGTGTTTTTAGTTGTTCAGTTGTGTCAGACTCTCTGTGACCCCATGGACTCTAGCCTGTCAGACTCCTCTGTCCATGGGATTTCCCAGGCAAGAATACTGGAGTGGGTTGCCATTTCCTTCTCCAGGGGATCTTCCCGACCCAGGGATCGAAGTTGCATATCTTACATCTCCTGCATTGGCAGGCAGGTTCTTTCCCCCTAGCATCACCTGGGAAGTCCCTAGTATATAACCCTTAAGGTTATTTATACTTTCCACTCAAGGTGTATATATTGGTCCTTGTTAGAAAATACTATTCTACAAAATAGGTTGAAAAACACTCTGTTAGCATCATCACAGAATTATATTTAGAATATCCATCTTTCCCACAGATGCAACATATAAAAGAGCTGGTGATGGACGAGGACAATGATGGGTGCACCCCTCTGCACTATGCATGTCGACAGGGGGTCCCTGTCTCGGTAAACAACCTACTCAACTTTAATGTGTCCATTCATTCCAAAAGCAAAGATAAGAAATCACCCCTGCATTTTGCAGCCAGGTAAGGGTCACTTTAAGCGACATACGCGTATGTCCTCTTTCTGTTAAATGTTTGCTTTGAAAATATCAAACTTTTTTTTTTTCAAGTTATGGACGTATCAATACCTGTCAGAGGCTCCTGCAAGACATAAGTGACACGAGGCTTTTGAATGAAGGTGACCTACATGGAATGACTCCTCTCCACCTGGCTGCAAAGAACGGGCACGATAAAGTTGTTCAGCTGCTTCTGAAGAAGGGTGCATTATTTCTCAGGTGAGGATATAAGATTGCAATATTTACATCTTCTTTGTAACTGGCTAGACGTTGTCAGGCTGTTTTTGTATTTTTTTTTTTTTTTTTTGATTATGATATCTCACTTTCAATCCCACTAAGTACTTTTACTCATCTTACTTAATCCTCAAAACATAACATGATTTCTCAAATACTGAAAGTCAGTATTATTTCCAGTTGAAAACACTGAGGTTCATAGAGCTGACGGCCTTGTTCAAAGTCACAGAATAAGTGACTTTGTGTAGTTTCCAGAATCTTTGAGATATTGCTTCTTACATATTCCTTCATCTTGCTGTCAGCTGTTTTGGTAGATATAAGGCAGTGTGTTTTTACAGACACACACACACATGCTATACAAATCAAAGACTCTGCATCTTATTCAATATGATGACTGATGGACATGAAGAATTCCCTTTAAGCTGCAACATGAGACATAAAAATTTCCTGAATTTCACTACAAAAGAAATCTAACACATGAAACAAAACCAAGTTAAAATGTGCTGTGCTTAGTCGTTCAGTCGTGTCTGACTCCTTGTGATCCCATGGGCTGTAGCCCGCCAGGCTCCTCTGTCCATGGGGATTCTCCAGGCAAGGATACTGGAGTGGGTTGCCATGCCCCTCTCCAGGGGATCTTCCCAACCCAGGGAATGAACCCAGTTCTCCTGCATTGCAGGTGGACTCTTTACCCTCTGAGCCACCAGGGAAGCCCAAGTTAAAATAATTAAGTACAATAAGAAGTGGCATCATTAAATGACATCTTTGTAAAAATAAAAGGAAAACCCAGAAGCTTTTTGTAGATGTATGCTGGGCTAATTTCTAATTGCACCAATGTGGTAGCAGAGAGTTCATTAGGTTAATGTTAAAAAAC
Source organism: Muntiacus reevesi (assembly GCF_963930625.1). Lineage (NCBI taxonomy): Eukaryota > Metazoa > Chordata > Mammalia > Artiodactyla > Cervidae > Muntiacus > Muntiacus reevesi. Next base: position 43,485,142 of record NC_089260.1, read on the forward strand.
ATATCTCTTTATCAGAGTACCAATCTGATTGGTACCAAGTAGCAATGATGCAGCTGTGAAATGAATGTTCTGCTTAGTTCCTTCCTGCCTCCAAATGAACACCAGGCAACAGACTTGCAAAGGAGACCCCAGGTGAACCCAGAAGACAAGAACTCTTGCTTAATTATCTCATAACTGAAATAGCGAGGTGTCTCTTGCACCTATTATGGTTACTCACTGGCCCTGAAATTAAATTGTGTCAGGATCTCACACTTTTTTTTTCCTATGTCTAATTTGGAAAAAAGGCAAGTGTTCACTGTATTCATATCTTCAATTTCTGACAGAAGAGACAGACATTTCCCAAAAGGATCAAATAAGAATCTTTGAGAGCATGAGAGGAACAATCTCTTTAGACCTGAACTCAGAAAAAAATAAGTGACACTAAGCTAAGCATCTTCTATCCATGTTTTGTACAATGATATTACTATTATAATTATCTTCATTATTATTATTAGCCATGACTGGTAGCTACAAGGACTAATAACACCATCATGGAAAAATTTTTGATACAATACTCGATGAAAGAATAAAGCAATATTAAAAATAGTGTGTATAAGTACACTACTTATACACATTATACATTACTTATACTTGAAGAAAATACGTATGACACAAACATGCTAACTCTAGTTTCACTCAGCCAAAGTATTTAATAATGTGTTTATAGACTTTATTTATTTTCTCTTACAATTTTATTGAGATAATAATTGACACTGTGTAAGCTTAAGGGCTACAATACATGTGTCATGAAAGGGTTACGGCAGTAAGTTCAGTGAACACCCTTAATTTCACACAGATACCAAAGAAAGGAAAAAGAAAAAAATTTTTCCTTGTGATCAGAACTCTTAGGATTTACTCTGTTAACAATGTTCATTTATAACATACAGCAGTTTTAATTATATTTATTCATGTTATATACCACATCCCTAGTATTTATCTTATAACTGAGAGTTTGCACCTTTAATCTGTAGACTGTAGCCCACCAGGCTCCACTGTCCATGGAAATCTCCAGGCAAGAATACTGAAATGTGTAACCATTACCTTCTCCAAAGGATCTTTCCAACCTAGGAATTGAACCTGGGTCTCCTGAATTGCAGGCATATTCTTTATTCTCTGAGTCACCAGGGAAGCCCTCCTCCAATTAAGCTTGAAATTAGCTCATGTTTAATTAACCATGTAACACATATTTGGGCTTCCCAGGTGGCTCAGATGCTAAAGAATCCACCTGCCAATGCAGGAGATGTGGGTTTGACCCTTGAGTCAGGAAGATCCCCTGGAGAAGGAAATGGCAATCCACTCCAGTATTCTTGCATGAAAAATCCTGTGGACAGAAGAGCCTGGTGGGCTACAGTCCATGGGGTCGCAAAGAGTCTGACAACTTAGCAACACAACAACAACAACACATGATTACTTGCGAGCACTCAAATATCTCAGATGTGGTTTGTTTCTACGATCATCAGACACACTTTCAATTCGGAGGTGTCCTTCCCCTTTTCATTTGTAAGGTAAATGCACACATTTTCTCTTACTTCTTTTAACAGTGACCACAATGGCTGGACTGCTTTGCATCACGCTTCCTTGGGCGGGTACACTCAGACCATGAAGGTCATTCTTGACACTAACTTGAAATGCACAGATCGGCTAGATGAAGAAGGGGTACGTACTGTGTTCCTCATACCTACCCCAAAATCTTGGCATAGAGGAACCTTCCAGTATTGCAAGAAACCTTCTTAGCTACTCTCTTCCCTTCTTACCATACATCGGGTTCTTCTTTTTTTTAAACTTTTTATATTGGAGTACAGCTGATTAACAAAGTTGTGACAGTTTCAGGTGGAGAGCACAGGGACTCAGCCATACATATACATGTATTCATTCTCTCCCAAACTCGCCTGCCATCCAGGCTGTCACATACGCTGAGCAGACTTCCCTGTGCTCTACCATAGGTCCTTGGTAGTTACCCATTTTAAATATAGCAGTGTGTACGTGTCCATCCCAGACTCCCTGACCATCCCCAGACTCCCTAACTACGCAGACTGCTAGTGAGGAAAGAGTCAAAGGGGAGCAGAATAAGGAGACAGCCCCAAGGGGTGGGTGTATGTCGAGGACAGCTGGTGCGTCTCACAGAGGCCTGTTACAGGCCCACGTGAATTGATGATAAAATTTTCACCACTCCCTGGTGGACCAAGGGAAATGAGGAGGGCAGGGGTAAGTTTTCCCTAAAACTAAGCGTATTTGATTTGAAAGACTGTCCTTCAGTCCGCTATGATGTCCTTCGTCCTTTTTTGGAGAATGAGTATTGAAATGTACATTCTTTCACGCCGTGACAGAGCTAGAGGACTATGGTTGCTTTTTAAAGTGTCTTTTTGTGGCAAAACTAGAGACTGGCAACCTTTTATCAACTTCTGATTTTTTTGTTAATTTATTTTATTTTTGACTGTGCTGGATCTTTGAAAGAGCATGGATTTTTTTCTCTAGCTGCAGTAAGCGGGGGCTAGTTGCAGTTGTGGTGCAGAGGTTTGTTCTCATTGTGGTGGCTTCTCTCGTGGAGCACAGGCTCCAGGGTGCGTGGTTTCCGCAGTGGTGGCTCCCAGGCTCTGGAGCACAGGCTCAGTAGTTATGATGCGGGAGCTTAGCTGCTCCACGGCACGTGGGATCTTCCCCTCTCAGGCATCAAACCCAGGTCTCCTGCATTGGCAGGCGGATTCTTTACCACTGAGCCACCGGGGGAGCCCCGAATTTTAACTCTTTGCTATTAAACAGTTTTGTTAATAATATCTTAAGCAATTCAGCAGTGAAACAAAGCTGTAAAATAGCCAAAGGATGAGTAGCCTTTGTCACTGGATTGTTTGTGTTGTTTTCTCTGAAAGAACACCGCACTTCACTTTGCGGCAAGGGAGGGCCACGCCAAAGCCGTCTGCCTGCTCCTGAGCTACGATGCTGAGGTGGTCCTGAACAAGCAGCAGGCCTCCTTCCTGCACGTTGCAATTCACAATAAGAGAAAGGAGGTGGTCCTCACGACCATCAGGAACAAAAGGTACGCTGCCATCCTGCCCACAACTGTCTCCTGTCCTCTGGCGTCAGGGATAATCTGAGAGGAAGAGAAAAAGAATAAAAGTTTCAGCTGTCGATCAACATTTTTATTTACTTTTCCTTTTTTTAATTGAGGTTTAGTTGATGTGCAATATCAACTGATGTGTAAGTTCCAGGCATATAACATAGTGCTTCACAATTTTTAAAGGTTATATTCCATTTATAGTTTTCTAAAATATTGCCTATATTCTGTGTTGTACATTATATCCTTGTAGCTTATTTGTTTGATACATAGTAGTTTATACTTCCAATTCCCTACTCTTATTTTGCCCTTCCCTTCTTCCTTCTCCCTGCTGGTAACCACTAGTTTATTCTCTATATCCATGAGTCTCTCTTTTTTTAAATATTCACTAATTTGTTTTATTTTTAGTCCACATATAAGCGATACCATAAAGCATTTATCTTTCTGTCTGACTTATTTCTCTTACCATAATACCCTCCCAAGTCCATACGTGTTGTTACAAATGGCAAAATTTCATTCTTTCTTACAGCTGAGTAATATTCCATTGTATCTATCTATCTATCTATATGCACACACACATATATATATATACCACATCTTCTTTATCCATTCATCTGTTGATGGACATAGGTTGCTTCCATATCTTGGCAACTGTAAATAATGCTGCTTTCAACACTGTGGTACATATATCTTTTTGAGTTAGTGTTTTTATTTTTTCCTAGGATTATATATCCTGTATACCTATATACCCAGGAGTGGACTTACTTCATCATATGGTAGTTCTATTTTTAGCTTTCTGAGGAACCCCCATAGAGGCTGAACCAATTAACATTCCTACCAACAGTGTATGAGGGTTCCCTCTTCTCCACATCCTCGCCACATTTGTTATATGTGTTCTTGTTGACAATAGCCATTCTGACAGCTGTGAGGTGATATCTCATTGTGGTTTGAATTTGCACTTCTCTGATGATTAGCAGCATCTTTCCATGTGCCCGTTGGCTATCTATTTGTCTTCTTTGGGAAAACGTCTATAGAGGTCTTCTGTCCATTTTTTAAGATCAGGTTGTTTTTTGATGTTGAATTGTATGAGCTGCGTCATATCATTTGAAAATATTTTCTTCCACTCAGTAGATTGTCTTTTTATCAATGATGTCCTTTGCTGTGCAAACACTTTTAAGTTTCATTAGGTCCCATTTGTTTATTTTTGCTTTTATTTCCTTTGCTTTAGAGACAGATGCAAAAAGTCAACATTTTGAAATGTCAGTTGTTTTCCCTAAAATTTTTAATGAGCTCTTTGAGTGACCACAGACACCCAAAGAGTTGCTTAACCTCTCTGGTCTTCAGCTTCCATTTCTAAGTGACGGGAGCGCAGACCCACTTCACAGCACTCTTGTGAGGCTCCCAGGGTTCAGGTGTCTGTAGCCTGTGGCACCATGGTCGTGGTCAGGCTAGCCCTGCCCTGACTCACCTGACCTTGCCTGAAGCTCTCCTGCTCAATGGAAACCCCCAAACTGGATGTTGGTGAAAATATTCTCCAAGGTAAATCCCTGTTGTGACCAGTGCCAGGAAATGGAATTTCCTTTAGCCCATGATCTTGTGTGGCTGTGGGTTTTTTTAAACCGTACTCTAAGGAGTTTTAGTGATGAAGTTGTAGGGTAGTTTGTCCCATGTCTCAAACATAATCTATTCTATATATTAGTCATCACAGATAGATTCGCACCAAGGCCCAGCGTCACCCAGTAGTGGACTCAGAGATGAGCACTCTCATATTCATAGCAAACCAAGCCTGTGTTTTGGAGCATGGGAAGTGTCCAGGTCCCCCGGCCCATTCTTCCTTAGAAGCACTCATCAGCGCAACCTGGAGTTTTCTATTGATGGTATAGATATCCTAGACGGACTTTACTCATACGGTGAACAGAAAATTTGTCTGGGTAGCTTTTAGAACTAGCCTTCTATTACAAAGATAGGATCTTGGAGATAAACGGACTCTTTTTTACTTCCTGTTGTAGATTTCTTTCATTCTTGGTGTCATAAACATCTCCTTACCCTGTCCAACCAGATGGCAGTAAAGAAAGATGCATATCTGCAATGTTCTCACAGAGCCCATGGTTATTAATATACTTAATACATGTTGTTGTTGTTTAGTTGCGCAGTCATGTCCTGCTCTTTTGCGACCCCATGAACTGTATCCCACCAGGCTCCTCTGTCCATGTGATTTCCCAGGCAACAATACTGGAATGGATTGCCATTCCCTTCTCCAGGGGATCTTCCCGACCCAGGGATCGAACCCATTGTCTCCTGCTTGGCAGGCAGATTCTTTACCACTGAGCCACCTGGGAAGCCCTGATACATGTTACTCTGTAGTTTAATTCAATGCATGATGTATACCTGGCTTAAAGGTGAAGTGTCATGTGCCCAGTGCTATGTTGCTGTTGTGTGTTCGTGAATGTGGGTATCTCCATACAGCATGACCAGCTTTGAAGGTAATACCCCTTCATGACTTCAGTGGGAAATCAAGGTTAAAACCTACCTTCTTGAAAAGGCATTTAGATAAAGAGTCAGAACAGTGATTATAGCAGCCATCCTTGAATTTGCCCACATTTCTAATTTCCATGAATGAACAAGGACTCTACTGGATTGATTTCAGTTCACATATTGATTCCATTGGAACCAATCAGTTTCTCCTAAACTTAATAATCTTGAATTTCAACTAACCAGTTTCTCCTAAAGATAGTAATCTTGAGTTTCAACTGGTAGTTCTTTTGTTGCACACAACAGAAGGTTTAAGAATTGTGTTTATCATTTTTTTACAGATGGGAAGAGTGTTTCAAGGTTTTTAGTCATTGTTCTCCTACCAATAGATGTCCAGTCATAGAACTGGTAGAATACCTCCCCGAATGCATGAAGGTAAGTTCTAAAAACAAAAATCCTTTGGGTATATGCTTGGCATGTAATAAAATGTGAGGATTTATTGTTGTAATCACAACCTAAATATAGTGATTTCCATCTTTAAAGTTAAGCATCTAGTTTTATATAGGCTACAAGGGAATCTAGCCAACAAATTTGAGAAGGACATACTTGGATTGAAAAATTCTGTTAGTGGTTATGTGCAATGTAGGAAAATATGTTAAACATATTTTTTTATTCAAACAATCCAAGTCTAGAGCAGAGAGCACTAGTGGAGGTTGCCAGCTGAATAAAGTCTCTAGATGTGGGGGCTTAGGGGCATGCATGTTATTCTTTCAAATTTGCATTTATTAGTTGTGAACATGATTTCAAATTTTCTCACTCAGTAATTCCAGTTGTTGGGATCTGTCCTAATGAATAATCAGATGTATAGACAGATTTATGTGCAATGATGAATAATAATAAAGAGTTATAAATATTCACATGTGGAAAACATAGAAATTACTCCAAAATGCTAATAAGAATTACAGTTGTGATTATGATTTGGTTTTTCTTTTCTTCTTCATGTTACTATATATTTTCTAGTTCTTTTTCGATAATGACTTGGTATTATTTTAGTGTTATGAATATTTTTTTAACTAGGGGAAGTTAAAAGTCTTTTAGTTTAGCCTCACATCACACATTTGAGTAACATACACAATCCTTCCCCCATGACCTTCCTCTTCCTCTGGTAGCCCAGCCTTCACTTTGCCTGTGCTGGTTATTACAAAGCTTTCAAACTGTAATAGCCAGGCCTGTGTCTGGTTCTTCCTTGCACAGCACAATTGACTGGACTTGTCTTTCTTTTTCATGATGTCTTTTATGACTCCTAGTACTGCTGCTGGGCCATCAACAGAGACTGCCTCAAAATTTTTAGGTTGCCTTGGTGCTTGAGATCAGCCAGGGCAGGCATGCCCTCCCAGTGGGGCCTGAGTCCCTGTGTCTCCCCTTCAGGGTGCTGTCCAGCCCTCTACCCTTGTGTCCTGCATGTGGGGTCGACCAGATGTCCCAGGAACTCCAAGGGACCTACTGATGGAGTCACCTGGGGCCTTGTGTCCATATCTGGTTTCAAGAAGGTAGACTGGGCAGAATTTCTTTCTCAGGATCATGATTTGGGGCTACCAGAAAGGTCCCAACACACAGATTTGGGGTTACTCAAATTGTTTATATAGTAGACAGGATCCCCCACAAAATATCTGTCCCTACACTTCCCAGGGGAGGATCTAATGCTTAACTCTTAAGTGATTTCTCCCTTAACTGAGCATCTCTAGGGCCTCCAACTGTTTGTCATTATACTATCCATGGCCTAACATCCTGTCCATACCACTTTGGATGTGAACTTCGTCAGTGCTGCTCAGTAAGTCAGGTAAGGAAGCAAACACAATATTCCAGGATCAGATGATACAGAAGAAGCAACCTAGACTGTGGGAAGAACTCAGGACTCAGCTGAAAAGTCTCAGTTAAGACAATTAAGTTATCACTAGAAGATGCTAAGCAAAGGAATCCTCAATCATTCACATATTTTCTAGAAACCCAGAAAAACATCAAGTTTTAGGCAAAGCAAATGGAATATTTCTTACCTAAAATTTAGTAAATGCAATTTCATTCTCAGGTGCATATTTTTCTATATCACTTGGTATTGCTGAGGCATGCAGTGGTACTTGTTAACACTTCATGTTTTAGACTTTGTTCCTGAATGACTTAGATCATAGTGTACAAGTCTTTGAGATACAAGAAGCAAAGGAAGGGGAAGGTAATATCTTGGGGATTATTTTAGAAATGGGGCCAAATTCCATCTTGGATCTAGTCTCCTGCCCAATAGCTTAGCCAGTCTTTCTCTCTCAAAGGTACTTTTAGATTTCTGCGTGACGCCCTCCACAGAAGACAAGTCCTCCCAAGACTACCATGTAAGTTTATTTCATCATAATAACTTGAAATGTATTCTCTTTAAGGAATAGTAAAAATAATGTTACTAGAACTCCAGAATCTCAAAAAATGGTAATTGTCTTCATTTCTCATATTATAATATTATCTACTTATGAGATAATTTTTTCCCTTGGATCTGCAGTTTTCTCTCATGATTTTAATTGTTTCTAATAGTTTTGTTTAGCCTTATTATTTATATCTTTATATTTTCTTGGGTAATATTGCCTGAAGAATGAAATCCTAAAAGGTCTAAGTGGTCTTTCTAGAAGACACTTTTTTCCCACAACTAGAGAGTTAGAAAAGAATCAAACACCCTGTTAGGACTTTTATTTTTTGAAATGAATACAGAATAACTTACTTTACCTTTCTTCAAGTTAAATGGCTCAACTTTATTTGAATAACTTAATTTTCAGCAGAATGATAGGGTTGCATATTTGATGTGTTAAGAATGACTTTGGGGGCCTATGCTAGACTGCAACTTTTAAAAATTGTTATCTTCTACAGATTGAGTATAATTTCACATATCTTCAGTGTCCATTGGAATTCACCAAAAAAGGAGCACCTGTACAGGACATTGTATATGAGCCTCTTTTAACTCTCAATGTAAGTCCACTATTTTCCTCATTCAGGTAGTTTCTACATGAGTTCTGTAATGTTTGGTATGATAGTTCCAGGAAGGAGTCTGGAGAGAATTCCAGATTTATGGTTTGATCTTTGTGTATGCCATACAGCCTAACTCTTTATTTGTTGGTAAATAAAGCAATCATTTCATATGATTGCTGTAATTTGGTGCCCTTAAAATTCCACACTGTTGATCACCTTAGTCCTCATGGTTATGCTAGATCTGCCCAACCCAGAATCCAATAAACCATGAACAACACAGGCTGACCATCAGCATCTGCTCCTACCTCCATCCACTTCAATGTAGACATACATATATGTTTCCAACAGTGTAAAACCACAGGAAAATGCAGGGGATGACAGTTTACAATCATCAATTCCAAATTCAGCTAACCACTGGCCTCCAGGGTAAATGCGAACCTTTCAGCAGCTCTTATATCCTTCTGGAAGAGTGAACCCAATCTGAAAGCAGGCCCTAATCACACAGTTTGGACCCACATTTCCCAAGAGACTGGCTCCAAACCAGTTCTTATTCCAAAGAGTGCTTTTGCGTTTCTAGTAAGTGAGGTCATGAAAGCCTTGCAGATAATCTGCTTCAGGGTAAACCAGGAGTTTCAGACTCAACTGCAGAGGAAAACAGGTGTCAAATAAGGTTTCTGGTCTAAAAGGACAGCGGCTACTAGTTCTGACAGATTTTAGCCACGTGGAGCAGCAGACTTGTGGTGTAAATATTGGCAACACAAAAACTTGTGTGCATGTGAAAGAAAACATATTTGAAGGCTGGATGGCAAATGGCGGTGTAGGATCCAGATCTGTTCTCTCTAATATGGTATCTGAACCACATGTGACTGCTTAAATGAAAATTAGTGAAAATTAAAATAAAGTTAAAAATTCATTTCTTCATTTGCAGTAGCCATGTTTCAAGCCCTCAGAAGCCTATGTGTCTTATAGCTCTTTTGCTTAACAGCGCAGATATAGAAATTTTCATCACTGCAGAAAGTTCCATTGGACAGAACTGTTCTAGTTCAATTAAGAACTTTCATTTGCCTTAAATGAATTCATTTCCCTATGTGGAAGCCTTTGATACAGACCATGGTACCAGCCATCACCTAATGTGAAATCTGAAAGGCTGACTGATGGGGATTCCTGACTGTCCAGTGGTTAAGAGCCCCCCTTCCGAGGCAGGGGGGTGCCGGTTCACCAGTTCAATCCCTGGTCAGGGAGCTAAGATCCCACATGCCTCATGGCCAAAAAAAGCAAAACATAAAAAAAAAAAAAACAATATTGTAACAAATTCAATAAAGATTTCAAAAATTGTCCGTGTTATAAAAAAAAAATCTTTAAAAGGCCTACTGAGTACTTGGAGTGTGAAGGAAGAAGAGACATGTGGATCTTATGCCCATAAGGCTGGCGATGACAACTGACTCTCACATCTGTTCTATGCAAATCATTTTAGCATCTGTATAAAATGGTTCTCTCTACATTGTGTGTTTTTTTTTAAATATATTCTTGATATAATTTTTGATTTTTCAAGTTTTCTGAAATAAGCAAGTGTTGTTTTGATTAAATTCATAATAAAGTTATAAAGCCAGCAAACAAAAAGCTGAGTTTATACTCAAGAGTTTAATGTGATTGCATTTTTATTGATCTTTCCTTATTTCTCAGGCAATGGTGCAACATAACCGCATAGAGCTTCTCAACCACCCTGTGTGTAAAGAATACTTACTTATGAAATGGTGGGTATTAAGTAGTGTTTCTTTTGCATGATGCTTTCATTAAATTTATTAAAAATCTTTCAAACAAAAAATAAATTTACCCAGTAATATTTGAATGTAAAAAATCTTCTAAATAATTGTTTAATGGTATTGGAATACTTTATATTTTATTACTTCTAATGTTTTATACTTTGAAAAAGAAATATGTCAAAGGTAAATTTTGGTATTAAAAATGTTGGTATTAATATATCTTTGGCATTAAATGAAATATTTGGGGGGATCATTATATAAAACAAAAAGAAGCATTCCTGGGCTTTGCAGTTTAGCAGACAATGAAGTAACAAGAGTTTTCCTGGGAAGAGCATTAAACTTGGAGTCAGAGCTAAAGTTCCTTTCATTAACTGGTGAGAGATTTTAAGTAAGTCAGTAATTTCCTAGGAAGTTGTGATTCCTTTTCTGGAAATGAAAAAGGCGAATTCCAAAATCTTTGGCTTTCAAGTTCAATGAATTTATCAAATACATTTCCAGAAGAGACTATATATAACTCCTCTTTCTGCAGGTATCTTAACTAAATATTTGTGGCTGAAACTCTTCAGTTGTGGTTTGCTTATGTTTTGTAGGTTGGCTTATGGGTTTAGAGCCCATGTTATGAACCTAGGATCTTACTGTCTTGGTCTGTTTCCCATGACCTTTCTTGTTGTCAATATCAGACCAGGTATGGCTTTCAACTCAACTGGAATCATCAATGAAACTAGTGACCATTCAGAAATTTTAGACACCAAGGTATCTTCAATTGGTTTTTATATTCCAACTTTTTAAAACAAGATTTTCAGAACTGTGGGCTGGGCATTTTTTCTTTAGAAAATACTTTAACCTCATAATAAATCTGAACTATCAAGACTTTGTTTAATACAAAGTGCTTGTAGAATTCATATATGTAGCAACTTCTAAAATCCTTTGTAGAATGAGAGGGAATATAAATAAATAGGTCAATAAATGAGCTCATCAACTAACAAAAGGAATTGACATGTATGAGAGCCAATGCACCTGACATGTATGAGGTACATTGACATGTACCTAGCTTAGATGGGTGCTGAAGTATAAAATTTAAAATAGGATATACAAGGAAGCAGGCTTCCCTGGTAGCTCAGCTGGTAAAGAACCTGCCTGCAATGCAGGAGACCCCGGCTAGACTTCTGGGTCAGGATGATCCCCTGGAAAAGGGATAGGCTACCCACCTCAGTATTAATGGGCTTCCCTAGAGGATCAGATGGTAAAGAATCTACCTTCAATGTGGGAGACCTGGGTTTGATCCCTCAGTTGGGAAGATCCCTTGGAGGAGGGTATGGCAACCCACTCCAGTATTCTGGCCTGGAGAATCCCCATGGACAGAGAAGCCTGGAAGGGTACAGTCCACAGGGTCGCAAAGAGCTGGACATGACTGAACGACTAAGCATATATAAGGAAGCAGACTTCTAGCTGCCAAGGATCCTGGGGAGGGGGAGGTGATGCTTGGCGGGGACAGGATTTCCATTTGGAGGTGATGAAACAGTCATGGCACTAGGTAATAGTTGTATAACATTGTGAATGTACTTCATGCCACAGAATTGTATGTTTCAAAAAGTAACTATATATGTAAAATGTAACATTTTTGAAATGTAAATTTTATGTTATGTATATTTTACCACAGTGAAAAAATTATATAGATCTATAGATTCATATTCTTTTTGAATTCAATTGGCAACCTCTATTAATAAAGACATTATGAAATGACTGTGTTGTTTTTATATTGGCACCACAGCAATTTTCTGTTTAAAGCAAAACTGGACAGTACCTAGAAATAAAAGTGGAGAAAAACAAATGTTTAATAGTGAAAATGATGAAAAAAAGTATTGTTTTCTTTGGTACCCTTTATAACTGTTTGTCTTTTTGTTTCAGAATTCCTATGCTATAAATTTCTGTATGATTTTAGTTTTGCTATCAAGTATATTAGGATACTGCAAAGAAGTGGCCCAAATTTTCCAACAGGTACATGATATGTTTTATATCATTACAGTTGTAAATATTTTAATATGCAAAATATAGATTAATTACTAAACTATTATATAACTTATGTCAGAATAAAATCACATAGCTGGATGAATGTATAAATCAGAAATAACAAGTATAAACTCTTCAAAATGCAGAAATCACATGATTTCAGATAAGGCTCCTGCATTGGATGGTGCCTATTTGATTTATCTGAAGCAAGAGGTTTCATTTTTATTTGTACATATGTGTCTATCAAGTATTTTAGGATACCACAAAGAAGTGACCCAAATTTTCCAACAGATACATGATATGTTTTATATCTTTACAGTTGCAAATACTAGATTTAAGGGACTAGATCTGATAGACAGAGTGTCTGATGAACTATGGATGGAGGTTCGTGACATTGTACAGGAGACAGGAATCAAGACCATCCCCAAGAAAAAGAAATGCAAAAAAGCAAAATGGCTGTCTGAGGAGGCCTTGCAAATAGCTGTGAAAAGAAGGGAAATGAAAGGCAAAGGGGAAAAGAAAAGATATACCCATTTGAATGCAAAGTTCCAAAGAATAGCAAGGAGAGATAAGAAAGCCTTCCTCAGCGATCAATGCAAAGAAATAAAGGAAAACAATAGAATGGGAAAGACTAGAGATCTCTTCAAGAAAATTAGAGTTACCAAGGGAACATTTCATGCAAAGATGGGCTCAATAAAGGACAGAAATGATAGGGACCTAACAGAAGCAGAAGATGTTAAGAAGAGGTGGCAAGAATACACAGAAGAACTGTACAAAAAAGATCTTCACGACCCAGATAATCACGATGGTGTGATCACTCACCTAGAGCCAGATATCCTGGAATGTGAAGTCAAGTGGGCCTTAGGAAGCATCCCTATGAACAAAGCTAGTGGAAGTGATGGAATTCCAGTTGAGCTGTTTCAAATCCTGAAAGATGATGCTGTGAAAGTGCTGCACTCAATATGCCAGCAAATTTGGAAAACTCAGCAGTGGCCACAGGACTGGAAAATGTCAGTTTTCATTCTAATCCCAAAGAAAGGCAATGCCAAAGAATGCTCAAACTACCACACAATTGCACTCATCTCACACACTAGTAAAGTAAAGCTTAAAATTCTCCAAGCCAGCCTTCAGCAACACGTGAACCGTGAACTTCCAGATGTTCAAGCTGGTTTCAGAAAAGGCAGAGGAACCAGAGATCAAATTGCCAACAGCTGATGGATCATCAAAAAAGCAAGAGAGTTCCAGAAAAACATCTATTTTTGCTTTATTGGCTATGCCAAAACCTTTGACTCTGTGGATCACAATAAACTGTGGAAAATTCTTAAAGAGATGGGAGTACCAGACCACTTGACTTGCCTCCTGAGAAATCTGTATGCAGGTCAGAAAGCAACAATTAGAACTGGACATGGAACAACAGACTGGTTCCAAATAGGAAAAGGTGTATGTCAAGGCTGTATATTGTCACCCTGCTTATTTAACTTATATGCAGAGTACATCATGCAAAATGCTGGGCTAGAGGAAGCACAAGCTGGAATCAAGATTGCCGGGAAAAATATCAATAACCTCAGATATGCAGATGACACCACCGTTATGGCAGAAAGTGAAGAAGGACTAAAGAGCCTTTGATGAAAGTGAAAGAGGAGCGTGAAAGAGTTGGCTTAAAACTCAACATTCAGAAAACTAAGATCATGGCATCTGGTCCCATCACTTCATGGCAAATAGATGGGGAAACAATGACTGACTTTATTTTTCTGGGTTCCAACATCACTGCAGATGGTGATTGCAGCCATGAAACTAAAAGACGCTTACTCCTTGGAAGAAAAGTTATGACGAACCTAGATAGCATATTAGAAAGCAGAGACATTACTTTGCCCACAAAGGTCCATCTAGTCAAGGCTATGGTTTTTCCAGTAGTCATGTATGGATGTGAGAGTTGGACTATAAAGAAAGCTGAGCACAGAATTGATGCTTTTGAACTGTCCTGCTGGAGAAGACTCTTGAGAGTCCATTGGACTGCAAGGAGATCCAACCAGTCCATCCTAAAGGAGATCAGTCCTGGGTGTTCATTGGAAGGACTGATGCTGAAGTTGAAACTCCAGTACTTTGGCCACCTGATGCAAAGAGCTGACTCATTGGGAAAAGACCGCGATGCTGGGAAAGATTGAGGGCAGGAAGAGAAGGTGATGACCGAGGATGAGATGGCTAGATGGCATCACCAACTCAATGGACATGGGTTTGGGTGGACTCTGGGAGTTGGTGATGGACAGGGAGGCCTGGTGTACTGCAGTTCATGGGGTCGCAAAGAGTTAGACAAGACTGAGCGACTGAGCTGAACTGAATTGATGTGTCTACCCAGCTCCAATGAAGTTTTGAAAGACTTCTCTGTGTTTTCTCTGAGATATATTTCATATTTTGCTAACACACAGATTTTTTCAATTTGATAATTTTAAGTGTCACTGTTTACAGAGATAATTTTAGGTGTGACTGTTTATTTGGCTTAAGACTCCATTTCAAATGGATCTTTGAATTCCTTTCCTAATAGGAATGCTTTATTTTATTGGATAAAATTTCAAATTACAATGAAATTGGGGAACTTTTTATTGCATAATTTTTACAGGTGGCTCAGTGGTAAAGAATCCATCTGTCATTCCAGGAGACTCAGGTTCAATCCCTGAGATGGGAAGATCCCCTGGAGAAGGAAATGGCAACCCACTCCAGTATCCTTACCTGAGAAATCCCATGGATAGGGGAGCCTGACCAGCTACAGTCTGTGGGTTCACGAAGTTGGACATGACTTAGCAACTAGACAACAACAACAATGTCTTTTTAAATAGGTGAACACACATTCAGATCAGACACAAGGTTTATATAAATTATATGTAGGTCTTTGATGTAGTTGATAAATGGCATCAATCATTTATCTGTCAATGTGGAGGCTTAAAGTCTTTCATTATTCATTTTTTGGTATAATTTTGTGTTTTTTATAAGTCATATAGCTTTTATACAACACCTCATTTTCTGAAAGAATTTACTATGTTACATTTTATAAGCACAAGGATATTTGCATTAAAGAATGTTGGTAGTAATAACAGTGTTTTGCATTTGTCTGATACTATACATCACAAGTACACACACACACACACACATTTCCATTAAATTGTCAAAATTCTGAGAGTTAAGACTGTGTTGTTCCACTGTTCCTTAAATGATTAGGGCATTTTATTTAATCTCTCTTGTCATTATTTTTATTTTTTAAAGATGAGAATTACAAATGACAGTTTATATTGAACTGTAAAGTTGTATGATTTCTCTACTAATTTTGGTCTCCACAGTTCCTTATTGATATGTAAATGGTCTACCCTATAGGAAATCTGATGTTCAAAACATGAAATATTTAAGAATAGGAGATGATACCAAATCATTATGGTAATTAAGTCTTAGCACAGGCCCCAAACTTCCTCAGAAGCAGCTTTAGTTCATTACTGAGAAATCCACGTGCATGTCCTTATATAGACAGAAAGGAATTACTAAAACAACTTGCAGCCCCCCACGAGTTTCCTTAAGATGGAGTGAACTTTATTAGTAAAGCCTTGAAACTTATAGAATTGCTTAGGCTCCCGAAATGCCAGGTCAGCAGGAGAGGCTGGGGCACCTCTAATACTGATCTGTACCCAAGACTTTGAGTTAAGTTCAGGATGGCAAGAGCTGGTGGCCCCTTGGTCATAAACTTCTCACCAGCTGTAATGCCAGAAAAATGTTGTTACTGATTACATATATATAACCATCCATAAGTTGCCAGGTCTCAGGTTGTACATGTGGTAATTCTTTATTCTTTTCAACCACAGAAAAGGAATTACTTTTTGGATAAGGACAATGCAGCTGAATGGATCATCTACACAACCAGCATCATATTTGTGTCACCCTTGTTCATCAGGATACCAGCATATGTGCAGTGGCAGTGTGGAGCAATTGCTATATTCCTCTATTGGATGAACTTCTTATTGTATCTTCAGAGGTAAAACCAGCTTGAATGACTTCTACATCCTTTGTTGTTGTTGTGGTGTAGTCACTAAGTCATGTCCGACTCTTTGCAACCCCATGAACTGTAGTCCGCCAGGCTCCTCTGTCCATGGGAATTCCCAGGCAAGAATACTGAGTGGGTTGCCATTTCCTTCTCCAGGGCATCTTCCTGACTCAGGCATAGACCCACATCTCTTGCGTCTCCTGCATTAGCAGGCAACTTCTTTACCACTTCGCCACCTGGGAAGCCCGTAAGCAATTGGTAGCATGATCTTTGATAGTGGGAAGCTATGAAATAATTTCCAGTGGGCAAGTGGTAAGACAATTCAAGATAAACATTAGGAAGAAGTACAACAAAAGAAACAGCAGTTAGACAGTTTGAAAATCGAAGGCTTGACTCGTCACAAATTCTCATGTCCCTTTTTGAGAGTAGAGGGCCTCAGTGATCTCATCTATGAAACTTAGTACCTGGTGCCTCATAACTATTGAACTGATTGAAATTCAGTTTCAGCAGAAAAGTGAGTAAATGTTGTAATTTTCACAACGTCCCTAGATTTGAAAAGTGTGGGATTTTTATCGTGATGCTGGAGGTGATCATGAAAACTCTGCTGAAATCGACGATTGTGTTTGTCTTTCTTCTTGTGGCGTTTGGACTTTGCTTTTACGTGCTCCTGAATATACAGGTGAGATATCTGCATGAGCCGTTGATTTTCTTGCTGTGAATACTGGGAATACCTATTTCTACTTAAATCTTAGTGGTGTACAAAATTCATAATAACCTCACACTATTTGAATATTTTTTATCTGCTATAATAGCATTCACATGATATTTATTACAGGGAAAAGTACAGTCTTACTCAGTGACTTTTTGCATTGTCAGAAAGTTTATGTCTAGCGCATGAGGATTTGTTACGTGCGCAGAAAAGATCTTTCTGTTGACTTCTGTTGTTGCTGTTGTTGTTTAGTCACATCCAGCTCTCTTTTGTGACAATATGGACTGTAGCCCACCAGGCTCCTCTGTCTATGGGATTTCTCAGGCAAGATTACTGGAGTGGGTTGCCATTCCCTCCTCCAGGGGATCTTTCTGGCCCCGGGAATGAAGCTGTGTCTCCTGCTTGGCAGGCAGATTCTTTACCACTGAGCCACCAAGGAAGCCGTTTGGATGAGTTTATCACCAGTTTATTAGTATCAATAGTTCTTATCACTGTATTTCAGTAGTTATATTCTTAGGACTTTTTTTTAAGTACTTTAAATGTGATTTCTATCATTTTACTCTCTAGAAAGCATTTTTTTCATTATATGCATTTTGAATTTCATTCTCCCCTTACTGTCTTTTCCCAGGATGCTTTCAGCTCTCCGTTCCTTTCTATAATGCAGACCTTCAGCATGATGCTAGGAGACATCAATTATCACGATGCCTTCCTAGAGCCATACTTGAGGAATGAATTGAAGTATCCTTTTCTGTCCTTTGTACACCTTATCACATTCACCATGTTCGTCCCAATTGTCCTCATGAATTTACTTGTAAGTAATTTATCCTTCTGTTTGCTGTCAGTAGATCACTTGGGATATTTAAGAATGAAAATGCTTTTTACCGTCTTTTGTCTCCTTTCACGAAGGTAGAAAAAGAACTGCTATAAAATTCATTTATTCAACATTCATTAGTACCTGGAGCAAGCCAGGCAGTGTGAGTTTGGGGGATGCTAAGATGCATCTATTTGGCAAATATTTACCAAGAACCTACCAAAGTGCCAGACACTGATCCAGGCCCAACAGTGGTGAACAAAACAGACCAATACTCAGCCCTGACATGATTATAAACTTGTCATGAAGATGAGTAGTAAACAAATAAATATGTAGCTTGACATCACAGGAGTGATAAATGCCATGAAGAAGTACGAAGTATCAACAGAGTAATAAAGTAATGATGAATGGTGGGTGCTGCTTTGCAGCTGAGCTAAGGGTCAGAGGTTAGGCAGAGACCTTCATGGAGTGGAGGATTACGACCTCATCTCTGCCCTAGAATTTCTCATTGACCCTCTGGAGATTCAAGCGGGGAAGAGGCGCTCATGCAGAGGGCATCGGCAGCATCCAGCTGCCACCCCTGAGCCAGTCAGAGCCTGGATGCCCTCCGCAGACACAAGTGTTCTCTTCCACAGAGAGTCTGCTCTGGCCACAGGCATCGTGGTTGATGCAGACAGAAATACATCCCAATTCCGGGTCCATGGGGAGCCTTCGCTGGCAAAACTGTTACTGAATGTGTGACTGTCCATAGAAATAAAATATTTATAGATAAATAAATTAAATGGACAAGCAGACATTCAGTACATTTTGTCTGAATCTGACTATACAGCAGAGACTGTGCCAGGCAGTATTGATGGAAAGAAAAAAATAATACAGACTACTCGATGTTTGCATTCATGCTGTTGTTGAGTCACCAAGTCGTGTCCGACTCTTGCAATCCCACGGACTGTTCTAAGCACTGGGCACACGGTGGTGTCCTGGGCAGACAGAGTCCTTCTCTCATGGAGTTCACTTGACTCTGAGCTCCTTGAGAGCACGGACTGGTTTCTTCTCTCTGGCTACCACCTGTAGGAGGCTGATTCGGCATAGACAGGTGTGAAGTGACTCAACAGTGATGAGAGAGTGAGTGAATGTAGCTGATTTAATTCAGGTTCAGTAGAACTGAGCTGACAGCTTACCTCACCTAATTCTACCTAGTCATGGATTTCTAGACCGAGGTTTTATCAGCACCTCACTCACCTTTAAAGTGTACCTTTTCCTCCCAAAATATATGGAAGATATAAATTCTTTCCCTCAGTTTAATGTTTTAGCTTTTCCATGTTGTCAGGTCACTCTTGTTTACCTCAAGTGCTCAACTCCTGGAGTTTGCAACCATATTGCATGGTTATACCAATCCCAGGCTTCCCTTGTGGCTCAGCTGGTAAAGAACCCACCTGCAATGTGGGAGACCTGGGTTTCTATCCCTGGGTTGGGAAGATCCCCTGGAGAAGGGAAAGGCTACCCACTCCAGTATTCTGGTCTGGAGAATCCCATGGACTATATGTAGTCCATGGGGTCGCAAAGAGTCAGACACGGCTGAATGACTTTCACTTCATCCCTGTCTTGTCCAAAAGTAACATATTTTCATTTTAAGTTAAGATGAAATGCAGGTTAATCTGTGTGCCCTCGCTTTTCACAAGAACACTTATGACTATTGGACCCACTGATGTGACCACCACTGTTACAAAGGTCTACAGGCTTTTCAGGTTTCTGTACGGTGTGTAAGCACAGTGTCTTGAGGCCACTGCTAGTAAATTTCATGCCCATTCTGACTGTAGTCAAAGGGACTACACACGCACTTTTAGATGAGTCATTAAACCAATAGTGATTCACTGCCCTGTTGTCCTGCAGATTGGTTTGGCAGTTGGTGACATTGCTGAGGTCCAGAAACATGCACTGTTGAAGAGAATTGCCATGCAGGTAAGTGTTGTATTTCATTATGACTTACTGAACTTACGAATGACTCCCCAGTTACTCATGTATAAGCACTGCTGACTTATGAGAACACAGTTATTTCATACAGGTATTGTCTTAGCCCTGAGAGGTATCCCACCCTGCCGGCTCATGGTGTCAGTGTAGCGTTCCTGCTCTGGCCTGAGAGTCAGTAATCATGAAAAAGATTTCCCCCAACAATCTCAGCAGAGAAATTGGGTAATTGCCTGAGCCTCTTTCTGTGTTAGCATTTGGCCAGCCAGGTAGTTAGAGGCTGGACCAAGGACGTCAGTGATTCTTGTCAATAAATCCCAAACTTTAGGTGGAACTTCACACCAGCTTGGAGAAGAAGCTGCCACTCTGGTTCCTACACAAAGTTGATCAGAAATCCATCATCGTGTATCCCAACAGACCCAGATACAGCAGAGGGATATTAGTAAGTACATGTGACAAATACCATCATCAATCACATGATATTGCCATTCATTCATTGTGTCATCCCTAATGGTGCCCGTTTATGGGCAAAGTTCCCGTCTTCCGAGTGGCTCATCCATAGCCTCCATGTTAAATATGTATCACATCCCCCCAGTGAGAGTAGAGGGTGGATGGACCAGTGTAGGTATACTTCGTTTGTTTTTTCTAGTGACATGTGACTTACATATGTGTGCAGATATGTGTGTACATATATAGAATACATGTGTATATATACACAGGTACTTACACACATAGGGAGAGTGTACATTACAGAAAATATACAAAGTGTCAAAGACTGAACAAGGCTATTGCATTATAATGGAAAAGGAACTTATACTAACAGTCAGAAGTACTGGATTCTAATTCTTTCTGAGTTCTTCATAGGTTGAGTTTCCATTATGTAGTTATATAAATAATAAGGTCAATCTCAGTATGGGCTTAGGCTTTCTTCTGCACTGCATTGTTTTTCTGTTTGATTTCTCTCATAACTGAGGTTGCCATCGCCACTGAAACACAGAAAGCTCAGCGGCTGATTCTCTGGCCTGGAGCTTACTGAGTTCCAGGTCTCTGTAGCCAACTGTCTATATGACATCTTCTCTGGTGTGTCTCCAAGGTACCTCAAATACTGCTGTTCGGAACAAATTCATGCAAAGCACACTAATGATCTCTACTCCTCTTGTTTCACCTCCTCTCAACATCCCCTACAGGGAGAGGGTGAAACTATCCCATCTTTTTCAGACCTTCATGTTTCATTGGATGTCAGCACCATTTATTTGCCCATGAGAGATGTTGTTCATCTCCTTTCCCTTTGTCACCCTCACACCCAGTCGATCCCACGTTTGGTTCACCTGACTTCCCATGTGGCCTGCGCGAGTAGCCATCCTCTCTTGCCTGGATGGCTACAATTACCTCATTCCTGGTCATTTCACACCTGCCCTTGACCCTTTGTAGTGCACTGATGGTTTAAAAGACATTAAAAAGCTAACACAATATTGTAAAGCAATTATCCTCCAATTAAATAAATTTTTAAAATATTTAAGAAAAACAAAAATCCTATGATAAACCATTATGGAAAAGAATATTAAAAAAGAATGTATATATAGGTATAATCAAATCACTTAGCTGTACAGCAAGAATTAACAACATTGTAAATCAACTACATTTCAATAAAAATAAATAAATAAGAAAAAAGACACTAAATTGAAAAAAACCTGTATTTCAGAAATTTCCCCATGTGACATTAAGTTGTGTTGGATAATGGTGCAGAACAGTTTGAGAAAAATAACAACCCATCATGTGTGGAATACCACTATTTGTGTTGGATGTTTTTAATGAGAAAATGTAATATCGTTCGGTCACACCTTTTCCTAAACAATCCCCTATTCCAGTTTACTCCATCTTCTATATTAACTATATATCTTATACATTCCTCAGTTACATGTATGACTTCATTTTATGGCTGTTTATATTTGTCTATTTCTATCAAGAGGCTGTGAGCTCCTTGAGGGCCATGATTGTGTCTCTGAATATCTGTGCTGGCATGCCCGCCTTGTAGCTGACTCATGGCACCTGTTCAGGAACTAGTTCCTCAATGGAGTTCTACCTGAATAACTATTAATCTCTTATCCCATAGCGTGGTGTATTTCATTATATCTTTTGCCCCCACGAAACAAGACAAGAAATACCAAATGTTGATACATCTTTAGAAACAGAAATAATGAAGCAAAAGTACCGGTATGTATTTTTCCTTTTATCTGTATTTGAAAAACTTAACACTCTAAATAATGATGAACAGTAAAAGTCTCTGTTGTCTAATTGTGTTTATTTATATTGTCATGCTTTAATGATGATGTGGCTAGTATACTGAGAATTTTGAGACTGCTTCTTTTTAAACCCAACAACTGATTTGCTGCTACTGACAAATCATTTTGCCTAACAGTATCCTAAACTGCATTCTTCATCAGCTATCTGAATTCTTACATCAAAACTCTAGAAGCTTTGAGGATCCCTGGAGAAACTATGCAGTGTACAGTGGTAAAGCCTGAGGGCTTCAGGGCTAATTTACCTGCTTTCAAAGACCTACTCAACTGTTTTCAAACTGCACGACCCTAGGCAAGGTGTTTAACATTCCTGTGCAACTAACTGTGTTTTAATCTTTAAAATGGGGATGAAAATTTAACTTGGGAGAACCACTTAAACTTTTAAAATATGTATTCATTAAGAGGATCATGACTACTGAAAGTGAAAGTGATAGTCACTCCGTCAAGTCGGACTCTTTGAGACCTTATGGACTGTAGCCTGCCAGGCTTCTCTGTCCATGGGATTTCTGTCCATATTCTTTCCAGGCAAGAATACAGGAGTGGAGTGCATTTTCCTTCTCCAGGGGATCTTCCCAACCCAGGGATTGAACCCAGGTCTCCTGCATTGCAGGCAGATTCTTAATCATCTGAGCCACCAGGGAAGCCCTTGGTACAGTTGATCTGATCTAGAACCCAGTATGTAGCCTTCCTGTACTCAAGGACTGAAAGGATAATTGAAAATTAACCCATGAAATGTGTTTCCTTTCAGGCTGAAGGATCTCGGTTCTCTTCTGGAAAAACAGCATGAGCTTATTAAACTCATCATTCAGAAGATGGAAATCATCTCTGAGACAGAGGATGAAGATTACCACAGTTCTTTTCAAGACAGGTTTAAGAAACAGCAGTTAGAACAAAGGAATAGCAAATGGAATTGTGTATTGAGGGCAGTAAAGGCAAAAACACACAGCCCTTGAGTATCAGTTGTCCAACCGTGCACCGGCTTCCTGATGGTCGGGTGGGGGGGTTATGTGACTTACTGGGTCTACATTCCAATTTGGCAAGAGTGAAGAAAAAAGCAGAAATGTAATTCTGATTTCTCTATATGTGAAATCATGGTTCCTGTATTCTATATAAAAGGTAGACTCTCTGTTTCTCTTCATATTTTCTGCCAGTCACTATGTACAGGGATTATCCTTGCTAATAAGTTCAGGTTGGACTTTACCTCGAATTATTTGAGTGGGTAGAAAGCTCATTTACTAGAACACACATTGTAATGATAAGGAGTAATATGTGTAATAACTATTAAGCTAGAATACAAATGTCAGTACTGAATCCCTGCTTAATAATTTACAGTAGGGCCATGCATTAGACAATGAAGTATTGTATGAGATCCCACCACTTGGTGTTAAAACTCTGTGTTGAAAAACTCTGTGCATGGAACTCTGCATGCTCTGTTCCCACCAAATAAATTCCCCACCTTCAGGCTGCTCCTAACACACCTGAAGTCACTTTGAGATGAGGTCCCAATTAATAGACCTTCTGTTATACATGAATTTCACTATATGTAGCATCTGTGATTTCTGTATATTTTGTTTGCCGCTGATGATAATAAATGTAATATCTATATAGCCACCCCAGGGATTATTGTGTAAGCCTTTCTATTATTAATACATTTGTTTTTGAGATTTGCAAAAACACCTCGATCATATATGTCCTTTTTCTTTTGATGTCCAGTACAAAGTATGATCAACACCTCATCATTGATCTTTCAAAGTCCTTCTCTTGTTTCATTTTCCTCTTCGCCTTAAGTCTCATGGTACTCCCCCCCAGGAAACACCCTCTTTGATGAACGTCTTTGACCGGGTATGCATTTTTGTGTTTTGCTGAACAGTGTTAAGTTTGGGGTGTGTTTTTACTTACCTAGGTGATTTGCTATGCTCTCTTTCTTACTTCTTGTTCTTACTTACTTCTTGTTCTCTTGCTTACTTCTTTCCATTGGACATTATGTCTGCAGGACATAACTGAGTTGCCCCCTGTCCAGTTAGTAAGAACTCCTGACAGTTGCTCACCGTCATGGTGTACACCCCCACAGAGGACTCATCTCTGCTCCAGAGATGGACACAGTGGTGTCTTCCCCCTTCCTCCATCACACACATTCCAAGACACTGTCATACAAACAGGTCAAATGCTGAGTGACAATATATATTATGAAAAAAACAACATAGAGAACAGACTTGTGAACACAGCAGGGGAAGGAGAGGTTGAGACGAATTGAGAAAGTAGAATTGAAACATACACATTATCATATGTAAAACAGATAGCTAATGGGAAGAGCATCAAAGAACTGATTCTTTCAAACTGTGGTGCTGGAAAAGACTCTTGAGAGTCCCTTGGACAGCAAGGAGATCAAACTAGTCTATCCTGAAGGAAATCCACCCTGAATATTCATTGGTAGGACTGATACTGAAGCTCCAATACTTTGTCCACCTGATGCAATGAGCCAACTCATTGGAAAAGACCCTGATGATGGGGAAGATTGAGGGCAGGAAGATAAGGGGGCAACAGAGAATAAGATTGTTGGATGGCATCACCGACACAATGGACATGAGTTTGAGCAAACTCAGGGAGATAGTGGACAGGGAAGCCTGGTGTGCTGCAGTCCATGGGGTCGCAAAGAGTTAGACATGACTGAACAACAACAATGGGAAGAAGCTGTATAATACAGGGAGCTCAAACTGGTGCTCTGTGACAACCTAGAGGGGTGGGACGGAGTTGGGGGTGAGAGGGAGGTTCAAGGGGGAGGGCACATATGTATACTTATGACTGATTCACATTGTTGTATGACAGAAACCAACATAACATTATAAAGCAATTATTCTTCAATTTAAAAATAAATGACAATGTATGGCAAAGACCACTACAATATTGTAAAGTAATTACCCTCCAGTGAATAAAAATAAATGGAAAAAATAAAAATAAATAAATAAATAAAAATAAATGGGGAAAAAAAAAAACGCTTCATGGTTTCCCATCTCCTACCTATTACTGTCTCTCTTCCACCCAGAATGGCCTCTGTCTCCTCTCTCCAACTTTTTTCCACTTCAATTTAAATGGCATCTCCACTTGGAAGTCTCCTAATGCCCTGAGATGGTGCTCCCTGCCTCCTTTGAACTAGAGACTGTATTTCTCCTTTGCCACTTCTGTCTGTTGCACTGACCGCTAGGGGGTAGACTCTTGAGGTCAGTGATTGACTATCATGAATAGCCTCAAGCAATCTAAAGAATTCCATCCTGTTTCTTTTTTCATTTTTCTTTTTATCCTGTGTAGTTTCTGGCCCAGGGCCTTGAGTAATAGATAATAACAGATGCTCGATGAACATAAATACATAAATAATAAAAATCAGGGAAAATAATAAACACGATAAGCCTGAGAGGCACTGTAAGAAAACTGGTCCAGCCTGCCTCTGAAAGGCAGTGTAGTGCCCCTATTCTGTTGGTTCTTGTCCTAGAGACGTTGAATCATTTTCCTCTAACTGGTGGGAGAAACACTGACACACCACTTTTCTGCCTTTTTTTCACTGTGTTAATCTGCATTAATCTTGTATTAATACTTCTCTGGTAGCTCAGCTGGTAAAGAATCCGCCTGCAATGCAGGAGACCCCAGTTCAATTCCTGGGTCAGGAAGATCCCCTAAGAAGGGATATGCTACCCACTCCAGTATTCTGGCCTGGAGAATCCCCATGGACAGAGGAGCCTGGTGGGCTACAGTTCATGGGGCCGCAAAGAGTCAGACGTGAGTGACTAAGCACACACATTGAGAAAGAAAACTCTAGGAAGAGAAAATTACAACTTCAGTTGTTGTTCAGCTGTTTTTAAAACTGGTAGAGAAGGGAAGGAAGAGAGGGATGATTATGGCTCCTGAAAGGAAGGACAGTATGTCAGTACTAGCAAAACCTGAAGGGAGGGTCTCACAAGCACTTTCTACACAAGCTGCAAGAATCTAATTGTGAAGCAATACTGAGGCTCAAGAATCTGTGAGAATAACAACCAGCTCTGCGATAGCCCCTCAGACAATTGTTCTCAGAACTCGAATTCTTCATCAGGGCCTTCTGTGAGCGTGGTCCAGGGACAAAGCAGGATCCTCAGTTTAATCCCCACTTAAGGACTTCGACAAAAAGAGGAACAGATGGGAGACAAATCAAGGAGCTACAAATTGACTCAGTAAAGGCAAACGCCATCCAACTCACCCAAGAGCCACATTCTGTACAGATAAAAGCTTTGATTCTGAAGAAGCCAAAGTTGTCTGAGGAAACCATAGTAGAGACAAACCCAAAGCGGGGTTGAAGAGTGCAGACATCTTTGCTTTCAGAACACCTCAGGCAGACACAAGAGCTTTTGTGCTGTGTGCTAAGTCGCTTCAGTCGTGTCCAACTCTTTTGCGACCCTGTGGACCACAGCCCACCAGGCTCCTCTGTCCATGGGATTCTCCAGGCAAGAATACTGCAGTGGGTTGCCATGCCCTCCTCCAGGGGATCTTCCCAACCCAGGGATTGAAACCACATCTCTTATGTCCACAACCAGATAAACCAGCAAGTTGCAAGTTTACTGTGACACAGGGTGGTATCCTCAGCCATTGAGATGCAGATCAGGTCCTCTGAAGGAAGGAAACCAGTAAACCCAACTGCAGTCTTCAGCTAGGGACTCAAAGCCTCTTCCACCCCAGCAGAGAGGGTCGATCATCAGACAGCCTGATGGCCTCGAGGGTTTTGCCTCAAATGCTGAGTATGTCACAGAAAGCAGGGAAGTCCCCAGAACTACAACACTGAACTACCTGTAAAAATGCCTGCAATTCCCACCATGCAGTGTCACTTTGAAAACCTTACCAAATAAAAATCTGCAAAATATATGTAATCTTCCAAATTTAAATACGATGAGAAATGCATTAATCAGAGGAGTGGAACCCCAGTTCTGCAGCAGGTACAGTGCTGCCTGGAGTCTAATGGTCAATACTGTCCTTCCTTCTTAGTTCTTGAGGAATGAAGGGGCCCGTTTTCATTCAAATCACTGTTGTCTCACCACTCAGCACACAAGCCCTGTGTGCACACTCTACCTTCCTACAATTTCTGTGCTGCCTTGAAATGGATTTGACCCAAGCTGATAAGTGACACTGCCAAAAAATGGGAGAAAATCAGGGATTTGGGAACTTTCCATAAACTGATGAATGACAATCCACAGAACTTTGAAACGTGGACTATGTTAATTTCATAATATGAAGTGTAGAAGTATACCACCTATGTGACTGGTCAATTTTTTTAAAATGCTACATTTTTAAAGTAGTTTCCATTTAAGTAGTTTTTAAGGCAGTATTTTTTTTTTTTAACTCTTGAAGAAAAGTCAGTGAGAGAAAAAGCTAAATTCTGTGAAAATATTTTGACGTATGTTTGTTACTGACATTTGAAATCCTAGGGTTTCCCAGGTGGTGCAGTGGTAAAGAATCTGCCTGCCAAAGCAGTAAATGAAAGCGACAAGGGTTCGATCCCTGGGTTGGGAAGATCCCCTGGAGGAGGAAATGGCAACTCACTTCAGTAGTCTTGCCTGGAAAATTCCATGTACAGAGGAGCCTGGCAGGCTGCAGTCCATGGGGTCACAAAGAGTCGGACAGGACTGAGGCACGCGAGAGAGAGAGAGAGAGAGAGAGAGAGAGAGAGGTTTATGATAAGAAACATCAAAATGTGGCAAGTTCCTTGCTATCAATATACTACCCAGGGCTTCATTGCTGTTCTTTGCACATGGATATTCAGCAAGAGAAGTTATCTGTGAAAAGTTGAATTGGTGCTTCTGGTTTTTCCCAAGACTAGTACACAACAATTGAAATCCAATTTGAAACAGAATAAAATAGGGCCAAAAAAGTGGTAAGTTGTTTGAAAAATTATTTTTTAGCTTCTAAGGTTGTTTATAATTTGAAAAGCAAGTAACTAAAGCAAACAATGCGGGGAAGGCCTCTGTGGTTGGGTGCAGCTCTACTGCTTGGGTAAAATGTTTCCTAAGATTCAGTTCCTTACCTACTGGGAAAAGATGAATGAGGAAAGTCAATATGGGTGTTTTGATTAAATCATTCATTTAAAAAATGGCATTCACAAAAATAAGTACAATTTTAAATGTTTTTGGTTATTGTTAATATTTTCTTTTTAAAAAATATCTAAGGAAATTATTATCATGGAAAAATATTACATGCACAGAGTAGGGCTTCCCTGGTGGCTCAGGGAGTAAAGAATCCCCCTGCAATGCAGGAAATGTGGGTTTGATCCCTGGGTTGAGAAGATCCCCTGGAGTAGAGCGTGGCAACCCACTCCAGTATTCTTGCCTGGAGAATCCCATGGACAGAGGAGCCTGGTGGGCTACAGTTCATAGGGTCTCAAAGAATCAGACACAGCTGAATTGTGACAGCATGCATACATACACAGAGAATCAGAAAAAGTAATTGGCTGCAGAATTTAAGCTCACATGGATATATATATACATATCTTCGTATTTTGAAAAGTGACATTCTATGAACTATTCACAAGTGAATATACTGAGTTACTACTGAAGATAATTTCTGAAATGTAAAATCAGATTTAAACAATACATTTCAAATGATACAGATCAAAGGAGTACATGGCAAACTATAACTACACATTGGGGCTCTTGTGCTCATATACAGAATTCTGTGTGTGTAACCTGAAACTTTTTATTGAGATGTGAATCAGATGCTTTTGAATTAAACAAAGAAAGTGTCACTGACAAAAAGAAAAACACAACTACTTAGTCATTTAGCAGCTATCATACCCTTCAAAGAAGATGATTTAAGGCAACACAAACAAAAATACACTTCCAGCTTAACCTGACCATGTAAATATTCTAGAGTCAGCCCCAGACAGGGGCTTCAACCCTGCACAGCTAATGACACTTGTGACCCACTGAAATCCCAGCTGGAATTAGCCTGTCTGCACTGCACTTTAAAAACAAGTCAGAAAAAGGCAAACTTTCTGTTCTTCTGGTGCCGTGTGTATATATTTTGGCTATTTCAGGATATAAGGTAATGGAAAAAAAAGCACCTTTTGTTTCATTTTTCACCATAATGAGGAGTACATTTGACGTGTACGACAATTTCACTAGATAAGACAGGAACAATAAAACACAGGGTCGAAACACAAAGAAAAGAATGCTTTCTGAGGTCCTACTGGGCACACATAGTTGTTTTATGATGTTTTAAAACTCAAAATAACTGATCATGCCTAAGCATGTTCCATACTTTGGAAAAAGGGACATTTATGAAACCTTACTTACTTATCAACAAATATTTCAAGAGATCAAGAACAGCATAACATGTATATAACATGTATGTATACAACACAGGACATAGATGTTTATGGGAAAGTGAAGAACCTCTTTGTAAATTTCCATTGTATAGGTTTCAAAGATCAAGCCAGTGCAATATAACTGTAGATTATATCAATATATTTTGTATTGATCACTGACAGTTCTGGTAACTGTAAAAAAGGTCAAATCATTTGCATTTCACAGCTATGCATGGTGATCAGGGGATAAATACTGCCTCATGCATTATTTTAGCAAAGAGTTGATTCTACTCAAATCAAAGTTAAAGATAGTGTGCCATTTGTGACTAAAGTGTGACATTTGAAACTAAAGAAATATAGGTTAGATTATTTTTGAAAAATTTTTAAGTAACTACAAACATAATTTAAACAGAATAAATACATATCAGTGCACTAAAATAGAGAAGAAAATAAGCAAAAACAAACAATATAATCAAAGCATTAAAAAAGGAAAACAATGAGACCCACAACAATCCAAAATCATAAACAACAGAAAAATAATAAAATCTATCAATTCTGACAACAGATATAAACATTAGTAAAAGCAAAAATACTCTCCATTTGGGTTAAGAAATTTAATTAACTAGAGAATAATCTAAAACAGCCTTATAGAAAGATGAGCAAAGGTAAAAGTGAAAATGTAAGCAATAGGAGTGACGAAATGAACTTAGCACAAAGAATTCAAGGGAAAAATTTAAAATTAGAAAAATACATTGCTTTACGCTGATAAAAGTTTTGATCTATTAGGAAGTCATGAGTTATTAACCTTTTTGTTTCAAGTAAGTTATCAAAATGTGTCAAGCCATACCTGGTAGTCATGAATCATTGATAGAAATACTGCGGGAGAATCTTATCACACCTCCATTAGCCTAATCCCAGCTCTACGTTTATGAATTGTGTGACCCACAAAGGTTATTAAAACATAGTTGCCGAGGAACCAACAGAGAAGAGTCGGCTAGGTTGTGGCAGAGAGTAGCAGCTGCTGGGGTAACGCAGGTGCCAAAATTAGGTTCCCAGACTAGAAGAGGGCCTGGTCAGAAAGATGGGTCTTTGGAGACAGGAGGGTTTAAGGAACCTTTAGGCTCTTGATTATAATTTTTAGTATTACTTCCTCATCTGACCCAAGGTTAACCTCTTTTGATCCCAGCCCACTTTTTCCCCCTTCCAATTTCTGACATTAAAATCCCATTTTGCCTAATAAATCAGAGTTTTAAAAGTTTAAAATAAAAAAAAAGCTTAAAACAGTAAAGAGTTTATAACCCTTGGAATTTGAGTTTGTGAGTAGAGAGAGAAAATAACTAAATCTGAACCGTTACTGGGTCTGGCTTTCTTCCTCTTTTATCTGATTTTTATTGACAAAAATGAAGCTATTTTAATCCATATGCCAATTGAGAGGATACTGATTCCTCCCTGGGTCCCTTCCCCAGTTAATCTACTATCTAAACTTTAGTTGAATGAGACCTGCCCTCTTCATGCTACCAAAATTTAGTCTTGCCCTCTGCTCCCTCCAAATCTTGCTCTTCATATGGGTTTGTCCCATATTCCCTTGTGCATGCATGCTTAGTCATTTCAGTCATATCCAACTCCTTGCAAACCTATGGACTATAGCCTGTCAGGCTCTTCAGTCCATGGGATTTTCCAGGCAAGGATACTGGAATGGATTGCAATGCCTTTCTCCAACTCAGGGATCGAACCCACATCTCCTGAATTGTAGGTGGATTATTTATCGAGCCACAAGGGAACCCCCCATATTCCCTCATGTGTTCATTCCAAACAGGATACTTGTTTCAACAGTTGGTTCTCATGGTGAATAGTATATATTCCAGGAGTGTCATCTACTCTTTCACTGAGACGCTAGATGACTCTTGATTCTGGGATGTTCTAGTGCCTTGCTGTTAAAAGCAAGGTCTTTTGGACCAGCAGCATGGGCATCCTCTGGAAGCTTCTTAGAAATGCAGAGTCTCAGGCCCCAATCTAGACCCACTGAGTCAGAATCTGCATTTTAACAAGGTCCCTGGTGATTCAGGGGCTTCTCTGATAGCTTAGTTGGTAAAGAAGCTGCCTGCAATGCAGGAGACCCCAGTTTGATTCCTGGGTCAGGAAGATCTGCTGGAGAAGGGATACGCTAACCACTCCAGTGTTCTTGGGCTTCTCTTGTGGTTCAGTTGGTAAAGAATCTGCCTGCAATGTGGGAGACCTGGGTTCGATCCCTGGGTTGGGAAGATCCCCTGGAGAAGGGAAAGGCTACCCACTCTAGTATTCTGGCCTAGAGAAGCACTGCTATAGTGATTGTTTCAAACTACTATTATTGCATACATGATTTTAAAAACCTACAATCAAATACAGGAAATGCTCATATTTAACCACCCCCACTTCAGTTTCACAATGCATACTGACTTAATAAAGGCTCTGATAAAACCTGTAGTGAACAAACCAATATATTTTGTTTTTATAACATAATAAGTTTGATATTTACTACCCACGGATCCCCTGTCACATGGTAGCTATTAATATCCTTCAGAATTCACAATCTATGGAACATATTTTGGGAAATGCTGAGCTAACGGACGTAATATGATGAAAGAAAGCAAAACAACAATCAGGCACTTCTTTGGATTTCAGTTTCCTTACCCATGCATTGGGGATAAATCTTGACTTATTGACAGCTAAGAAAAAGATGAAATAGATGTGAAAGCTCTTTGAAAATTTAATTCACTTATTTATTCACTTAGAAAATATTTATGAGTGCTTTCTCTGTTGGTAGGTGTGGGGGCTACAGCAATGAGAGAAGCAGATGCAGTTCCTACTTCCATGGAGCCAAAAATCAATTTCAAGTGAATTAAGGATTAAGATCTAAAGACCACAAATGTATGTAGTGATTTCCCTGAGGTAGTCAACTTCTAAAGGAATCCTATAAGTGTTAGTTTAACTCAAAATTATTTATTTACTTAGCAGAATGCCTTCTCAAACCCACAGGGAATAGGAGTACCTACTGGCTAATAATAATAATAATGTGAGCATTTATATAGAACTTACTAATAGGTAGTTTTTAATCAAAGTCATGCTGGCCAGCCAGCCTCTTATGTATAATATTTGCCAGTTTCCATGGTGTAAATATTCTCCTCAAGGCCAATTACTGCAAGCTACTAATATGACATAACCGAATATGGGAATGGGAAGATTTGTAGATTCAGAAAAGATGTAACCTCTCAGTCCTTGTGAGCCAGTACAAACAGAACACCATGGCATGAACCATCCTTAAGTAGTTCATGTAAAATAAATCATAACCACTTGGGAAGAAAATGACTATTATGTTTCCCCCATTTTACAGATGGGGAAATTGAGGTATGGAATGATTACAAAATGTTTTCCAAGATCATGTGACAAGTAAACGAGAGCTAGGATTTGAATCCAGGGACATACAACTCTAGAAGTCCTACCTTTAGACAATATAGCCAGTGCTTAGTGGAAAGTTCTGATGCATAATAATTCCTTCAGTTTGTGTCACTCAACTCCATCTCATTCATTCATGCATTCATTCTACAAGGAGGAGTCAATGATGGGAAATATAACACTTTGACTGAAATGCTGATAACTGCTCCGCTGAAATGAGAGTATTCTATGTGGGAACTAAAATAAACTAACATTTGGGTGTGGCTAACACATTCCTGGTGATAGAGTACTTGTACTTTCATGGGACAGTCACCAGATTCCTTTGGTTTGGCATGCCAGATAAACTGAGATTTGGCCAAAACTGTTCTTTGGTAACTGCTAAGAGATTATGATAGACGTTCCAGTGGGCATGCAGATCATGTTATTCCTATTATCTGAATGGTAAAGCTATTGTCCTGGTTATTTTATACAGACTTTGGTTAGGATAGTATATTAGTTTGCTAGGGCTGCCATAACAAAGTACCACAAACTGGTGGTTCAACAAAAGAAAATTATTCTGTAACAATTCTGGAGACTAGAAGTCCAAGATCAAGGTATCAGCAGAGTTAGTTCTCTCAGGGCTATGAGATAGGATCTTCTCCATGCTTTTCACCTAGTTTCTGATGACTGGCCTTCTTTGGCTTGTAAAAGCATCATCCAGATCTGTGTCTTCATTTTCACATGGGATTCTCCCTCTGTACATGTCTGTGCCCAAATTTCTCCTTTTTGTAAGAACATCAGTCATCTTGGATTAAAGCCCACCTTATGACCTCATTGTAATTACATCTGAATGACTCTGTTTCCAAATAAGGTCACATACCGAGGCACGGGGGGTTAGAACTTCAACATACGAATTTCACGGGGGATAAAATTCACCTCGTAACCGATCTGCTTATAAGAGCAAAACTCAAAATAACACCTATAAATGAAAAGTTTAAAGTTAAAATGATATAAATCAATGGTTGATTTCTCTGTGTCATCATAAAGGCTAGAGGTAAGGAGTACAGGGCTAATATAGCCACCTTGCTCCATAGAATCCTTTGCACATCATCCAACCCTTGTCTTCAAGGTCCAAAATGTTGGCATCCAAGGTTCTAGACTGTGGATTGCAGGAAGGACCAGGATAAAGGACTGCAGCAATGGTCTCTTAAAGAAGATTCCTAAGATCTGTATGTATTATACCACATATATTCTATTATATTTGGATTTAGCAAAATGACTATATTTTGCTTTGAGAGAAGTTGAGAAATACAGTTCTTACTCCATGCAGCTGCGTGCTATTCTTTGAAAGAATGGATTAATGGATGTCGGCAGTCAATCAGCAATTTCTAGCACAAATTAGAAGAGAAAAATCACAAAACTTTAACACCTGTTTGAAGAAGGCAGCTCCTTAAAGTGTGGCGCCATTTCTAATGCCAGGCACATCACCTGGGGAAGACATTAAACTTAGAAACATTCCCCAGGAGGCTACTGTTGTTTAGTGACTAACTCTTTTGTGACCCCATGGACTATGTACATGGGATTCCCCAGGCAAGAATACTGGAGTGGGTTGCCATTTCCTTCTCCAGCGGATCTTCACAACCCAGAGATCAAATCCTTGTCTCCTGCATTACAGGTGGATTTTTTACCACTGAGCCACTGGGAGGCTGTCTTAGTAAAAGGCAGAGACAACTTGGCTTAATCAGGTTTTTGAAATGGTACAACGCTGTGCAAGAGATTAGGTGTTAAACAGAAAAGCAGTCTTGAGACAGTATATTAGAAACTAGTTAATATCATATCCCAGGAAAGGCCTTCTTTTTCTTCTTGGACATCGATGGGGCATGGGATAATAGCTGAAAGCCCATGGCGAGCAGCACAATTTTCTGGAAACCAAATTTATTTAGCTTTATGACACTCTACATATTTATTTCTCTTTTTACTCAAGGATTTACTATGGTTTATTTTCAATCATTCCATTCCCGTTTCAACTGTGAGCCAGTTATTGAGTCAAGGGATTTTACTCACACTTAGGTCAGACTGTCTAAATGATGGAGAGAAGCCTACCTAGGCTTCTCCTATGGTTAAGGTAGCAGCAATTTTTGTGACTGCAGCTGTGATATGGTGTAGCCCGTCACCACGTCCTTCCCTACCAGTAGAACGTTCTTTAGAAAGAACTTTGGAAGTTTATAAAGTTAATAAAGAAGGCTTGGGACTTCTCTGGTAATCCAGTGGCTAAGACTCTACACTTCCAAAATGCAGAGGGGATGGGTTCAATCCCTGGTTGGGGAACTAAGATCCCACATGCTTTGTGGCCAAAAAATGAAAAACACAAATAAAGGCTACTTTATCTCCGAGTTAAGATCTTCATACAGCCTAGTGCATCCACTCTCAGAGTTCTCTCTCTCCTTTTCTCCTCTAAGCTAATGTGAGGGGACTTAGACCACTGATTCTCTGCTCATCTCCCAAGTTCAGGACCTGCTGGTCCATGGCCACCAGTATGATGAAGCAAAAAAGAACTAGTTAGTAATCTGTCTTCCTGCTCTCATAACCTCAGGAACCAACAGCAAGGGGAAAAAAGAGAGAGAAAGATATTTGCAAACTTCCTGAAAATTTGACCCTAGGCTCTCAAGCTGGTATAGAAAGGTCCAATCACAACTAGTGCCTGAGCACACTGAGCCCAGTAAATTACTGACTCTTGAACTAATGGATGGACATTACAGAAAGAGTTACTCCAGATTGGAGAAGCTATATCAACATCAGTTAGTCTCAAGTGGCTACCGCCAAAACAGCCTTTTGAATATGTCAGAAGAATGAAGAGTAGCTTAACAGAGCCATAAAAGAGGCTTTCCAGTAGTCATGTACAGATGTGAGAGTTGGACAAAGAAGGCCGAGTGTCAAAAGAATTGATGCTTTCCAACTGTGGTGCTGGAGAAGAATCTTGAGTCTCTTCAACAGCAAGAAGATCAAACCAGTCAATCCTAAAGGAAATCAACCCTGAATATTCACTGGAAGGACAGAGGCTGAAGCTGAAGCTCTAATACTTTGGCCACCTGATGTGAAGAGCCAATTCACTGGAAATGACTCTGATGCTGGGAAAGACTGAGGGCAGGAGGAGAAGGGGGCGATAGAGGATGAGATGGTTGGATAACATCACTGACTCAATGGACATGAGTCTGAGCAAACTCCAGGAGATAGTGAAGGACAGGGAAGCCTGGCATGCTGCAGTCCATGGGGTTGCAAAAAGTCAGACACGACTTAAGAGACTGAACAACAATAAAAAGAGGCTTCTGATGAAAATCTCCGTCTTCGGAAATAATAAATCTGCTTTACTAAAAGGAAAGGGGGAAGGAGAGAGTGAATGAACTAAGTGACTAGAACAAGGGATTTTCCTGTTCTAACACATCTTCTGTTCACAATATATTAATAAAATATTTCCACTAACACTGTTTCTTTTCCTAGCCCTACATCCTCAGCACAGAAATTAATTCAACCTTCAGATGAGCTTACTTCTGAAGACTCAGGAACACAACAGTCATTTTTATCTCTTACAAAATGTGATTTTGAATCTACTACAGTTTTATTTCTATATAGGGATTATAGAAATTACTCAAAAGGAAGGTTGATAGAATTCTGATTCTTAAGATACTGTTTTATGAATACAGATGATTTAAATTTGAATATTGTGAGTGAATTATTCTCTTTTAACTCTATTTCTAAGTATTCAAATTTTTATATTTTGTCGATTTTGTTGTTTAAATGATTTCACTAAAACAACTGTAATAGGAATTTTACTGAGCAATTGGAGATAGTTTGAAATAAAATGGGGGAATTCGAACAAATTGTGAAATGAAAATATCTCCTCCATATCAATAAATAAGAAATGTCACAGCCATCAGTCATTTCTGGCCTCCAAATGTGAATGAGGACTCCCAAATTTACAATCCAGAAGATACCACCAATCCCCACGGTGATTACTGAGGAACTGAAGGGGTGAGGGGGCGGGGAACGGGGAGACGCAAGAGGCTGCCATATCTACCACTCTTAAGGTGATCAAGGAAACAGGATTGGCCCCAGATAGCGGAGGTGCATATGAAAGTAATGAATTCAGTGAGCCCAGAGGCTTGCATCTTCCCATACACAGAAAGCTAAATTCCTTGATACCTTATCTCTGATGTCCAGATTACCTGCTACCTTTGTTGCAAACTGGTACATAGCCTGACTCTCCAGCCCCCCACCCCACTCCTGCCCCATCCCCCACTGCCACCTCCTTGGAGCAGTATTCTCAGAGCTAGTGAGATACTGTCTCCATACCCTAAACAGTCCCACCAAATAAAGCAACTCTCTACTTTCAGGTTGTGATTTTTAATCGACAAATATAACTGAAATATTTGAAGTAAAGGCCATTTCTGTTTATGCCCAGATACATGTTTACTAAAGTCATAAGACAAACATGAAAGCAACTTGACGTTTACTTAAATAACTTTTAGTCAGTTTTAAAAAAATATTTCAGAGCGTTTGTAACTCAAGTATTTAACAGAAAGGTAAAAGGCTTCTCTTGATTTGGAGTTTTTCTTTTTTTTTTTTTTTTTTTTAATGGAGCACTTTTCTTAGTCATCTTTCCAATTTATTTGTGAGTTATAGACTTTCTCTTTCTGCTAAGAATATTCTGCCCAGCAAGTAATGCATCTGGTCCTATGAGATTATGGCATCTGAAGGAAAAATCCATGGACAGAGGCTGGAGTCAATGATGGAGGTCCGGGGAAGATGAACAAAAAATAAACAGAGCCTCTGAGCAGCAGGACTTGCCTGGCTGGGGGCAGGGGAAAAACACAGGAGTTTTCACATACATAAGACTGGATGTTCAGGAGAGACAATTTGCATGCTCACTTTAACCTGATACTTAGGGCGGGGAAAGGAATTTAGGAAATATAGTATAGAAAAAAAAATTCATCTGCTCAACACTAGATGGCAGTGAATGATAGTACTTAATAGAAAATAGGATTTCGGTGTCATCAGTGACACTATGAACATATCTGGACTGTTGAGTCTTGACCTAGAACAACAACAACAGCAACAAAAATCACCTGATCACTCTTGCCTTGTTTCCTGTTCTAGCTATAATCCAAATGATGAATGAAAGACATTATTTTTTCCTTCTGCCATGGCAGCTATAGTTCTGTCTCAATCTTCTCTACAACACTCAGTTTCTCCATTCTGGTGCTGTGGTGTGTTGTAATCTTTACATTTATATCCCTTACTGTAAATATACTTTTTTCTTTCAAAAAAGTGTTTATATATAAAGTTTTTGGAAACAGCGAACACTCTTCATTCTTTTATTTGACTGTTGTTATCCATTCCTAGTCAAGTGCTTTAAATGCCTTGCACTTGGAGAACTCTTAATAAGCACTGCATCTTTTAAATACACACTGTATTAGGTTTTGTGTTGTCATATGAGAAACAAGCCTGAGGCATGTGTTTTCTACTCCTCGGTCTTCGTCCCTGTAAGTGTTAGGGGAAGCACAATGATTGAAACCGCCCACCCTAACCAGGCACCATAGTAACCATTTGCATGAGTTGTTTTAGGACAGGAGGTCCTGCTAAGGAACACGAACTAATAAGCCACCACCAACCGGAAGAGTTTGGGAAAGGTCACAAGGAGACACCACATGTCCCACCACCTCCCAGAATCCTTCTCTCCGGCATCCATCTTGGCTGAACAAGGCGTGCACCACCAGGAAGGACTCTGAGTCAGAACGATTGGCTAAGGACAACTGGGAAACTAATCCCATCACCATAAAACCCGACACTGCCAGCCAGGTGGCAAAGCAGTTCTCCTGGGTCCCCTTCCCTCCTGCTCTCCACCCGGGTGCCCTTTCCCAATAAAATCTCTTGCTTTGTCAGCAGATGTGTCTCCTCGGACAATTCATTTCCGAGTGTTAGACAAGAGCCCAGCTTCAGGCCCTGGAAGGGGTCCCCTTTCCTGCAACACAAGTATAAAATTTTCCTAAAGGAAGAGACTGTGTTATATTTTCATATCCTCCGGAACTAGAATATTAGCCTCTTGGACCATCAGAGCTGAAAAAGACCTTAGTATTAACAGTCACTTGGTCCAATTCAATCCGTTTTCAGAGGCAGTAACTAAGGATCAGAGTAGGTAAGTAACTTGCCTGAGGTCACCTAGTAGCATTTTAGTGGGGCGCTGGAAACAGAACCAAGGTATGTTGGCCTGTAGAGCTTCGGATTCCTTAGCACTTCATAAGCTCCCAGGCCAGAGGTGCTGAATGGGAAAAGTGGGTTCTCGCCAGGCTGGGGGCCGGGTTTGGGGGAAACGTCCTGTCTCTGGTCTCAGCCAGTCTCCGCCGGCTTCAGAGGTTTTGAAGCCCAGGGAGATGGCACCTGCTCCCACGCAGGCTCTGCAGAACGGGCAGACTGGTAGGATACAAGGGCAACTTTTCTTTAAGCCACCGATGCAATCCCCAAAGGGTGAGTGCAGGTCCCTGCTTCTGGGAGGAAAGAGGTGTCCCTCATCCTAAACTTGAAGAGAAATCTGAAGCTTCGCACTCCCCAGCCTGTCGCCGCCCACATCCAGGGGCGACAATGGCTGCATAGGTGGCCTCTCGGGTGGCCCGGGAGACAGCGCTGGGGGGACAGGCGTCCTGCGCCCACGCCCTCCGCCCACCAGCGCTGCGCCCTGGGCGCGCACCACCTCCGGTCCCCGCTGGACGCTCTACTTCAGGGTGGGGATGGGTGCCCTGCCGCGCCTGGCTCATCCCAGTTGCCCCCAC
The DNA here is from genome assembly GCF_963930625.1 of Muntiacus reevesi. Taxonomy (NCBI): domain Eukaryota; kingdom Metazoa; phylum Chordata; class Mammalia; order Artiodactyla; family Cervidae; genus Muntiacus; species Muntiacus reevesi. Next base: position 43,524,843 of record NC_089260.1, read on the forward strand.
CCCAGGGTGGCGCAGGCAGGAATGCCCCCACTGTCAGCGGGGCAGGACCGCCGGTCCGGACACCCCTGACTCTAGGAGACAGCTTGTAAGACCAGAGTTGTAGGACTCTAAGCCGGAGGGCCTGCGGGTGGCAGGGGGACTGCGCTTATGGGAGAGAACTGGGCTTAGGGAGCCCTCGAACCGGGAGAGACCTGACCTGTTCTACTTCCAGAATTATTTCCTTCCAGCCCCAGCTCATCTCGGGCTTACAAGAAGATACACCCACTCTCTGAAACTGGGAACCACGATGCTCTGTTGCGCAAAGAAAACTAGTTTTTTAAAAAGTTAAAAAAACAAAACTTTGCTGAGCTTAAGCAATCTGCAAGATTTTTCCAGTATACATACAGTAAGTGCAGACAAATACTGTTTGATTCCACTTACATGAAATTCCTAGAAGAGCCAAAATCACAGTGTCAGAAGGTTCATTGGTAGATGGGGGGAGGGGAGCAGAATGGGGAGTTAGTGCTTAATGGGGACAGAGTTTCAGTTTAGGAAGGTGAAAACTTGGGGAGGTAGATGATGGTGAGAGTTGTACAACAATGTGAATGCATTTAGTGCCACTGAACGCTACAGTTAAATATGGTTTAAAAAAGAAAGAAAGAAAGAAATCTGCAGTATTTAAGGAACTGGGGCCACTGTGGGAACTTCTTTTACCCTCACATCCTTCACCAATAACATTAGCCCATGAGTATTTGCAGGGCATCTGCTAGTCCTCAGGACTGTGCTAGGCATGGAGGCTAGGATGGTGAATAAGACATATGTGTTTTCTTCTTTCCTGGAGTTTAGAAGTTTAGAAGAGACAGACTTGGTCGGGGGGCGGGGGCTGGGGGGCGGTGTGCGGTGGGGAACAGTTCCATGATTGAATGCTTCCAAGGGCGATGGCTTCAGGAGTGTGCTGAAACCTCTGGTACTGGCTCCCCACACCCACCCCAGGCAACTGTCAAATCTCCGGGAATTTTGTCAGCCCTGTGTTAATCACAGGGCTGTCAGCCATGCTTGCAATCAGCTAAGGTGAAGTACTCAGACCACTGAGATCAGCAACTGTCACAAAGCAGCCCTTCCCCGAGAGACCCTGCTGTTAACTTTACCTGCACATCATTGGAGAGAAGTGTTATGTCTCTGGGGGAGGATATCTACCTGCTGCTCAACAGGATTCTGTGAGTGTATCCAATTACCAGCTGGGCAGGGCGAGCTGGAAAGGGGGCCAATGCATCTGACAGGGTGCTGTAGCCACCGGTGTGTGCTGTGTCCTCCTCTCCATCAGTAATCCAAGGCAGGGAGGAGTATTTCCAGACCCATCTGTGTCAATAAGTGGCCAGGCAGTGGGGATGGGGCACCCACAGTGGTACAGCATCAGTTTTGAGTAGAAACATTTGGATTATGGAGGTTCAGTGGGTCCAAGTAACTGCCCCAACGTGCTCTCCCAAACTTTAGTTTTGGGGGCTTGTTTTTCTTTTGCATTATTTATTTATTTGGCTGTGCTAGGTCTTAGTCACAGCATGCCGGATCTTTAGTTGGAGCATGTGGGGTCTAGTTCTCTGATCAGGGATCGAACCTGGGCCCCCTGCACTGGGAGTATCAGAGTCCTAGCTACTGGACCAGCAGGAAAATCCCTTTTGCAAATTTTAGACATACCTAAACCTTCCACCATCAGGATTTTGCCTGATCTACCTACCTTCTGTTCTATTCCTAACTTCATATTTTCTTTAAACTCACTTGCTTTCTCTATGTAAAGAAATATTAAAGGAAACTTTAAACACTATTAATAAAATCAATATTGTTTTTAATAAATAGAAAGTGATCATAAAGATAAATGCAATGAAAACAGAACAATGCTATTAAATTTAAGCTCTGAACTTGAGGTCAGCTCAAAGAATGAACATCAGTAGGTGTACAAGATATGTTAGTACCACTTGGCAACATTTCTAGAGATCATCAGAATAACTGAAATCAAATTAAAAAGAAATAACTTTATCAGTGTGACTGGACATTAATGTCTTATCCAAATACCATTTAAAATTATCTTGTTATCATGATGCCATCATGCATCCTGACCTTCACTCAGCACTTCACAAGTGCCAGGCACGGTTCTAAGTAACTACTGATTTTCTGTAGTAATTGGATGTTAATGGAGTTTTTCTTTGTTCAGCTCATGCCAGTTCTGTGGCCATGCTATTGGGCTGGCCCAAATTTTCACTCAAGTTTTTCCATACCATCTTATGGGAAAACCTGAAGGAACTCTGTGGCCAACCCAATACTTTGGTCTTTTTTACTCATTATGCTTCAACTGACTTTAGTTCTACAGAGCCTGAAGGCAAACACAATTTACTACTGTGATAATTATCTTCTAACGAGCACATAATAAATCCTTCTATTTAACTGGTAGAAATGACTTTAAAACACATCTTCATCCTATTACTACTATGAATATGACAAAAATTTCCCCAGAAATAAAAATAAAATTAAGCTTTCTTGGCTGACCATTCATTCAACAGATATTTATTGAATGCCTATTATACAGGCTAACACGTGGACACAGAGGATGAACTTCTCTGGCTGATGGGCCAACCCGAGGTCCTGAAGACATTGTCTCTCCCAGAATGTGGACACGGTAAATAATATCATCAGTTATGTGAAAGAGTTTGCTTAAGAGCAGAAGGAGGATAGAAGCTGAAGTTCATGCTTGAGAGACTAGACTTCCAAAAGGAAAAGATAAAAAGATTTTAAAAAAAAGGAGAGCTGTGTGGTGATTATAGAACATAATCCTGTATCATATATTTGAATGTTGCTAAAGACTAGATTGTGTGTGTGTGTGTGTGTGTGTGTGTATCCTTGGGCAGTTTTATTTTAAATTTGATTTAATTTTAATTTTTGGATAGCTAATGCATTCATGTGTTTCAAAAACCAAAGGACCTAAAAATGTACCTAGTGAAAAGTTCTCCCTCCGTCTCTTTCCCTCATCTGTCAATCTAAGTAAGAGAGTAATTCTTAAATGTTCTCAACACAAAAAGACACAATAACTATGTGACAGGATGGAGGTGGTGGCTAATACTATGGTGATAATCATGTGGCATTTTATAAATGTATCAAATCAACCTAAATGGGAAGGAAATCCAAGAAAGAGGGGACACATGCATACGCCTGGCTGGTTCATTGTGCGGCTCAGTAGAAACTAAGAGCATTGTAAAGCAACTGTGTGTGCTCCGTTGCTCAGCCATGGCCAACTCTTTGTGACCCCATGGACGGTGGAGCACACCAGGCTCTTCTGTCCATGGAATTTTCCAGGCAAGAATATTGGAGTGGGTTGCCATTTCCTTCTCCAGCAAAGTAATTATACTCTGATAAAAAAAATCAATTAAAAATAAATAAATAAAAACATTATATATCTTAAATCTGCACAATGTAATGTGTCAATTATATTTCAGTAAGGCTAGGAAAAGAAAAGAAGCCCAATTTTTTCTTGTCCAATATCTGATCGCACAGAGGAAATGCAGAATCTGCCAGTGACTCAGTGGGCAGGCAGAGGTTATTCATCATCTGCCCTCTGAGGTCCAGCCCTGCCTTCCTGTGAGCTCAGGAGTGGGTCATGGGGTAGGGGCTAGTCTGAGGACAAAGCACATTTAGCCTTCCTCAGAGCCAGAAAGAAGAAACTGGCAGTGAAGATGGTTTAATAAACAGGGACCCCCAAGGGAGCCCCAGACCAGACCCAGTGTCCACTGGAACCCCCAATACCACCGCTAAATGAATTGGCTGCAATAATGATGATTTCATGCACTTCTTAAAATAATTACTTTACCCAATTCAAGATCTCTTCAAGTGTTTTCCTGCCATCAATCACCAGCACAGCAAAATCTCAGATGGTCCATGTTTTACTTTATACTTGCTTCCTCTATCCCCTGCCCTAGCTAGCCTTCTTGGTGAGCATATAACTTTTCCTTTTCCTTTTATAAACTGAAAAATGAATGGTGTGGGTTCTATTTTTCCATTCTTTCCCTTCTCTGTACAAACAAGCTCACTTCCCCCAATATTTTTTAATGAAATATTCTATCTAGATCAGTCCACACCTTGGTTGTCTTCCTTTGCCTACAGTCTCACTTACTGGTCTTCCCTGGTAGCTCAGATGGTAAAGATTCTGCCTGCAAGGCAGGAAGCCCAGGTTCGATCCCTGGGTCGGAAAGATTCCCTGGAGGAGGAAATGGTAACCCACTCCAGTATTCTTGCTGGAACAATCCCATGGACAAAGGAGCCTAGCAGGCTACAGTCCATGGGGCCTCAAAAAAGTCAGACACGGCTGAGCACACATGCATTTTAATTACAGGGCTTCTTTGGTGGCTCAGTGGTAAAGAATCTGCCTGCCAATGCAGGAGATATGGGTTTGATCCCTGAGTCTGGAAGAGCCCCTGGAGGAGGGCATGGCAACCCACTCCAGTATTCTTTCCTGGAGAATCCCATGGACAGAGGAGCCTGGCAGGCTATAGCCCATGGGGTCACAAAGGGTCAGACCCGACTTGACAACTAAACAACAAGTCTCCTATGTACGAACCTTCAAGCTGTGAACGTTCAGATCAAGTGTGTGTTCTGTCAGGGTCAGGTGTGAGTGACACGGCGCTTGCCCCCCGTCTCTTACTGCTGACGACCCTCAGCTCTCCCATATCCCACCTCATCTCCATCCTCCTCTTCTTGCTTATTCGCTCGATGCCAGTCCGTGTACCAGCTGTTGTACTGTACTACTGGACTTTTCAAAGGACCGTTCTATAAGACTAACAATGCTTTCTTAGTTTTTGCTGTTTTTGTGTATTATTTGTGTGAAGAGTATTATAAACCTATTATAGTACAGTTCTACAATATATAGCTGATTGTGTTCATTGTGTACCTAGACTAACTTTGTTGGACTTATGAACAAACTGGCCTTACGAACATGCTCTTAGAATGGAACTCATTCATACATAGGGGACTTACTGTATAGCAGGGGTCCCCAACCTCTGGGATCTAATACCAGATGATTTGAGGCAGAGCTAATATAATAATAATAAAGTGCACAATAAAAGTAAATGTGCTTGAATCACCCCAAAACCACCCCCACACCCCCAGTCCATGAAAAGATTATCTTCCACGAAACTGGTCCCTGGTGCCAAGAAGGTCGGGGACCGATGCTGTATAGGATTATAGCCGTGGTACTCGATGGGGGGCAGAGAATGGGAGATAGGGACATCGTAGGTGTCACAACTGGGGTGGGAGAAGGCTACCTGCATATAATGAGTATGTCACTCAGTGTCCCACAATATATAAGACAGATCCCACAACAAAGAGCCAAAGAACAGAGACCCCGAATTCAATAGCCCAAGATTGACAAACACTGGATTAGAGGAGCAATATTCAGGACACTTTTATCATAAAAGTCTGTGATACCCTACGAGAATCAAAAGTGAGTCAGAACAGAAGCAGAAACTGAGAAGGGTCATCACTGAACTCTTCTTGAGAATTTCCAGAAGCTCTGGCCTATTTATCTCCCATCACTGTGCACGGGCTCATATGTGCTCAGTCACTCAGTTATGTCTGACTCTTTGTGACCGCATGGACTAGAGCCTGCCAGGCTCCTCTGTCCATGGGATTCTCCAGACCAGAAGTGGGTTGCCATTTCCTTCTCTAGGGGCTCATGTAGTTCTAGTTATAAGATTATAGGACACTCTCAAAACGTGTTCTAGCTACCCATGTGGATGTCCCTCAATGCTAGGTCAATTTCTCATTAAGAGACTTTTGCTAATTCTTAAACTACCTCCTTACTTTGCATTTCTGTAAGTCCACTCAGCACCACATCCGAAAATAGGAAGATTAGTCAGCATTGCATCTGAAAATAGGAAGATTAGTCAGAAACCAAAAATGAGCATTTCTTAGGTACTTGCTTTGAAGGCAGAGGGCATAGTCACTAATCGCAGTTGCATTCTGAAAGGCATTATAGTAAGAAGAAGGGCAGAGATGCAGGGGCTCCTAACTGGTTAATAATAATGAAGGCATTAAGGACAGGCAAAGCTCTAGCCTCCCTGGACAGCTCGGGAGATGGATATTTCTTTCAATTTAACTAAACTTACGTTTGATGGAATGAACTGCATTTTGTGAAGTTGGGGCTGCAGAGAACTGTCCTATTTGTTTTAGAAATCGAATCACTGCCAATTTCATGTTCATTTAAGATGTTGCTAGGTAATCAGCAGGCCATGAGCAGCGGGAGAAGAGAGCTGGCTGTGCCATAAGGTAGCAGTTGCCCTTGTGATACAGGAGGAAAGGTGTCACATTATAAGGGAAAGAAATTATAAAGTATGCAGCTGCTCTCATGGGGCTTTTGGAAGAAATATGTAAATAGAGCAATGGAGCATAAACACAACAAGGAAATGGGCAGGTCTAAACCCCGCAGGAGTTAAACACCACTTGTGTAAAAAACAGAGATGGTCCCTGGAACTTCAGCTCTCGGAGGTGCAAACGGCTTATGTCTGATTCCAGCCCGTGGTAGCAAGACCCTTCTTTACCTTGAATAAACAGGAAATTACAACCAAAGAACACACCATAAGACAGAGTAATGTGATCTGTATCACTCTACGCACTGAACTGCAGTGCTCCTGGATTTATACATAAACACTTCAGAGCTGTAAATGATAAAAGACTAAGTCTGTTTATCTCTGCATTGTGTACTTGGGAATTAAGAAAAAATGAAGAGAAAAACCTACTGTAATAGTAAAAGCCCCAACTGCAATGTTTAGAATAAAAAATTCTTTTTCTTAGAAAATGTGTGGAACTATGTTGCAGGAACTTTTAAAAATAGCACATAGAACGGAATGTTCTTCCACAGATGAAAAATTAAGTGTACCATGTCCTTCCCCATCACCTGTGGCTTGGTAATGTCCTGTCAAGCAACCCAAATTAAACTGAAGGGGAGAACCTTCTGTAAGGCTCTCCACACCTGGATTTTATCAGAGATTCACTTTTGGCCCCTCATGAAGAATTTGCCTTGATTCAGCAATGGGCTCATCAGACGCCTGCCCCATTCCTCTGTTCTGAGCCTTTGTTCTGGAAGCTGCAGAATGGTCATTGGAGAATGCCTGGGGCACTGTTCTTCAGGGGTCCCTGACACTTCAGAAGCAAAAGCTGGAAGTGATGTCAAAGATATCCTAAGATTGGCTCAGGGCTGAGCAGACAGGAAGTAACCAGGACAGCGGCCCCTCCCTGAGATTCTGATTCTACGTCTGTGTTGTATCTGTTCCTCCAGAAAGTGACTATGGTTCCAGACGTCTGTTCAGCTGGGCTTGCCTCCCCACATCAGTTTGCCTGGTTCTCTCCAGTCAGTCTAGCAATCGAACCCATTTGCACATGGAAACCAGGCCCTAAGGATATGTGATCTAGACGAAAGGATGAAAGTTAATCCACGTGTGCTCATTTTTCTGGAAGCCTCAGAGAGCTGGCCCAAGTTCCCCCAAATGTATCCTTCAAAGCAGCCTGATTATCACTCAGTGCTTAGTGAGTGTATGCCTTGTACAAAGTACGTACATTGCTGTTATAGAAGCACAAACAGCAGTGAGACCAATCAAAGTATAATCTAAAAAACCCATTGGTGCCGATGAACCTGTTTGCAAGGCAGGGCTTCCCTGGTGGCTCAGCTGGTAAAGAATCCAACTGCAATGCAGGAGACCTGGGTTCAATCCCTGGGTTGGGAAGATCCCCTGGAGAAGGGAACGGCTATCCTCTCCAGTGTTCTGGCCTGGAGAATTCCATTGACTCTATAGTTCATTGGGTCACAAAGAGTTGGACATGACTGAGCGACTTTCACTTTCACTACTTTCAGTTGAGGTGCAGATGTAGAGAACAAGAACAGACTTGTAGACATAGGGTGGGGGAAGGACGGAGGAATGAACTGAGAGAGTAGCACTGGCATACATACACATTATCACGTGTAAAGTAGCGAGCTAGTGGGAAGCGCCTTTATAGCACAGGGAGCTCATCTTGGTGCTCTGTGATGACCTAGAGGGATGGAAAGAAGGGTTGGGAGGCAGGCTCAAGAGGGAGGGATCTTTGTATACATATGGCTAATTCATGATGTTGTGCAGCAGAAACTAATACATTATAAAGCAATCATATTCCAGCGTTTTAAAAAAAGGTGGAAAAAAAAAACTCCAGTCATTCTATGTTTGCATGTAGCTGTTCCATTAACTATCAGTCCAACTGCAGGCTATTATTTATGTAATTTTATGTGACTCAGTTACTTCTTCAGTAAGAGGGAGAAAAATGGCACCTTCCAGGGGTCCCACCCTTAGGGATCCAGCAGTTGGGGCATGGCCCAGGAACTTGCATTTTTGGAAAGCTCTTCACGCAATTCTGATGAGTAGCTAGACATAAGAACCACTGGTTGATAATTCCAAGAAAATAAGACTACTATGTCAGGAAAATAAAAGACATTTATGTATTTAATTTGTGGCCCTACCACTCAGCTTGCAGGATTTTAGTCCCCGGACCAGGGATCAAACCCTGGGAACTGGAACGTGCTCCCTTCAGTAGACACGTGGAGTCAACTACTGGACTACCAGGGAAGTCCCCACAACATTTATATTTGATGTTACCCTAAACGAGGCATTAGCCTGGGAGAATACCATTCTAGTTTATGACAGATTTAAAGTTAGCATGTATAATTTTATAGACTGAGATTAAGAGTGGGGTAGGGGGTGGGAAGCAGCCAGTTATTTGGCTGCTGGCAGGATATTCTCAGCTAATTTGTATAAAATATTCAGGACAGTTCTGGGTACACAGTAAATGCTCAAAACATGTTAACAATGATTTTCAGTATTGAAGAGAAACTGCATTGCTTAATTTAGGAAAATTTTAAATAGTCTTTAAAGAGGTGATCAGCTCTTCACTTGAGCAGAATATCTTTTAGAGATTACATGCAAGTATCCATGCACATTAAAACTTTATCTAACATGCTTACATTTTCCCACCAAGCAACTTTGGAGAGTTCTCTTTTTACTCTCACTTTTACATTTTGCATTTTAAAACTGATATTGATAGTCCTTTTATCCTTCTGAAAAACACACACCAAAAACTATCTGGAAAGAACCTATGTGGTCATTCAAAGAAACTGGAGCTGGAAAAATCCTTTAGTCCATCACTGGGACAAATGTTAGGATATTTTGAAATGTGTACCAACCAAACACTTATATCTATAATAAAATTCCAAAAACTTTTCCTGCCTTGTATGTGTTTATAGTATAAGATGTATTGAAACAGGCACGATGGTTTGAAGGTATAAGATGTTCATTTCATTACTTCATGTCCCTGATCATCCTTAGCCTTCCTTCATAAGCCTTTTGCACCTTTCTAGCATCATCATTTCTTCCTGTTCTTAGTTAAGACAGGGTGATACTTCTTAGCAGATACAAAATGACTAAGTGACTTTTAGTAATGTCAATTATGTGCTGGGTCCTTAATGCAAGACCACTTTGTGATCCTGCTCAGTTCTTTTAACCCTTTCTTCTCACCAAGGTGTTCCGTAGCTGGAGCACCAGCCACTATTAAAACATGATTATAAATCATGGGTTATTTGCCCACTGACCCTTCTTACCACACACACACACACACACACACACACACACAAAAGTTCAGGCCTCACTTAGACAGCATCTCTGCTCTTGATGAATCTTTATGGAACCTTATCTTATATTTTTAACAGCAAAGCTCAGGCTCTGTTTTACTGAAGCTGTTTATATATCTAATCAGAGTGGATCAGGAAATGTGGTTGACAGCGTAGGGCTGCCTGAGAAACATAATATTTGCTGGCCGGCTTTAAGGCCACCTTTCAGCTTGAAGGCGTGATCAATGGAGTGTGTCTGAGGCTCTGTTTAGATTAAGGGAAATAACGCACTGGTGGCCACATTCATCCCAAGCAAATCATTTTCCCTCACTCGGACTGTAGTGAAAAGCTTTCCAATAAAGTGATGACAGGATTAAATACAAGCAACTTCTCCTGTGTCCCTCATGTGGTTATTGGCTGCAGGCTGAGAGGAATGGGGGTTCCAGTGTGATTGGGAGGATGGCCCTGCAGAAGAGATGGCCCCCATACTCTGCCCGCCCCTACCTAGCTGTGTGGCCGAGGGCAAGTTATTGGATCTGAGACTTTGTTTCATCATTTATACAATAGAGATTATTAGTTAGGGTTCTCCAGAGAACTCTCTCTTTCTCTTTCCATATATATAATGCAATATATCTATAGATATAATATCTACCATTTATTTATATGGAGATTTATTTTAAGGAACTGGTGCATGGATTGTGGGGGTTGGTGAGTGTGAAATTTGCAAGGCAGGCCTGGGACTCAGGTTCAGGGAAGACTGATTCTGCAGCCTGAGTCTAAAAGCAGTCTGGAGGCAGAATTCCCTCTTTCTTGGGGGAATTCAGTCATTTTTTAAGGCCTTCAGCTGATTAGAAGAGCTCACTCACATTACAGAAGGTAAACTGCGTTACTCAGAGTTGACAGATTTAAGTGTTAATCTCAACTAAAACATACCTTCACAGTGACATGTCAACTGGTGTTTGGCCAAAAACGGTACCATGGCTGAGCTAGTCGACACATAAAATCAACCATCACAGGGGATCATAATAATCTTTGCTCAGAGAGCTTTGGGGAAAATAAATGTTAATGCCTAAAAGACACTTTGCATAGGACTTAGTAACAGACTCTGTGTCCCACAATGTTAAGGAGGATTTGATTCATCGTTTAAGACTAAGTTTTAAAACATTTAAAAAGACATGAATGAGTTACCATTGGGTAGATTCAACGTGACCACGTGACAGCATCTGCTTCCTTCTTAGTCTACTGATTGATGAGCCTCCCAGTAATAAGCTTTGGAGTCTCTGAACATTGAGGGGTGACACATTTGTAGCAAAGGCATGTTTCTAGGCTCACTGCATTTTTTAAAACTTACCTTCTGCTCTTGAGAAACAATAAAGAAGCTTTGTGAGTACAGACAGATTTTTTTGTGGGTGTTTTCATATCCTGTGGCCCCCATAATTTGCAACATGGAGGCACAAGTTAAGGGCTTATTTCACACTGTCTTCCCCAGTGCTCACCCAGACTTGGAAAAGGGCATTTAAAAATGTGGCTTCCACATACATCTTTCTCTCCGTGGTATGAAATATGGCCTCAAAGAAAACTCCGTTGTTTCCATTTCAAGGTCCTTTTGTGAGCAGAGAAACTGGGCAGTTACTGGTGGAATGCTACCTTTCCAAGATTTATGAGGAGTCGTGGAGGGCTCCGTAAACTCGGAAGGTAGCTTTTGTATCCTGCAGCACTCAAGACTGATTTAATTTCATGTCAGTCCTGGAACAGCAACCACAATATGAGCTGCAAGTTTATAAATTGCTCCTTGGAGCAGCTGACCTTGCAGGTGGGGGAGTCAAATGGAGTGGAAAAGTAGAGGAAGCCAGCAGATGGAGAATCTTGGTATACTGAGTGGGCGGATCCATTTCACCAAAACAAGAGTTCTCTTCTGCCCCCCCCCCCATATTCACCCCCAAACCCCTTCTTTCCCTTGAGTTTGTCTCCTGCCTAAAACACTCATTTTTTCCCCCAGAGGATGTCAGATGGACGAGTGAGGAAGAAACTGGATTATGGTGCCATGGTATATAGGGTCTCCTGGATTTTCAAGATTATTTCATGAAAATTCTGCTCTGAGCTACTCAGAATAAGCAATCTAAAGCCTAATTTACATCTCCTCTCACAATAGAATCCATCATGGGGATGTTAAACTGATTGCCACTAAGCTAATACTCAGAAGCACTGGATTCTTAACAGGAGCTCAAAATGTGGTTTGGATTCATAGCATCCACTAAGTCAGGCCTTAAAGAGAGCAAGCAACACACAATGTTATTGGGAGAAAAGCACACATATCAGGATAAATCTCCCCCAAATCTATTAGTCCCATCACAGTGGAGAGCTGTTTATGTGAGTGCTGGCAGCCTCTGTTTCCTGCTGTCACTTGGAATTATGCTGGATGAAGCATCTGTGGGCAATGTGAGGACAGACTTACACTGGGGACAGGATGATCACAGTAGTTTGAGAGGTACTTCCATGCCCTCAGAATGCATATCTTCAGTTAATTCTAAAATTAAAAAATAATATATTTCTTAGATTAGACATGTAATTGAAAATGCAGCTATGTCAGTTACCCAGATGAATTAAGAAGTCATCCCTATTCTCAGGCAGCTTAGTCTAGTGGAAGAGGGGGCAAAAATTAAAAATAAGTTATATTACAGTATGCTGTGTGCTGTAAAATATACATTGTTGGAATCCAAAAGTGTCAGTCAGGGAAGGCTTCATGGAGGTGGTGGCATTTGAGCTGAATCCTGACTGGTGGAGAGCTTTCTGGTTTTTGCTTTTTGTTTTTTTCAGCTAAGCGGAATAAAAACAGAGACAGGAAGAAAAAGTCAAGGACTTGTGAAACGGCCAGAAATATTCCGAGAAAGGTGAGAACCTAGTATGTCTGAAGCAACAGACATGTGCTCAGTGACTCAGGAGATGAGGGAGAGAGAGCTTAGGCACAGACTTCTAACAGCCTAGGAGAGGAAACATGAGCCTCCGAAACTCCAGGAAATGGCTGTAAGATGGAGAAGGACAGATTGAGGAGGTATTAGTGATAAGTGGAGTGTGGGGGCTGTAGGTGAGAGAGAAGGCTGCTGCTGCTGCTAAGTCACTTCAGTCGTGTCCGACTCTGTGCAACCCCATAGATGGCAGCCCACCAAGCTCCTCTGTCCCTGGGATTCTCCAGGCAAGAACACTGGAGTGGGTTGCCATTTCCTTCTCCAATGCATGAAAGTGAAAAGTGAAAGTGAAGTCACTCAGTCGTGTCTGACTCTTAGCGTCCCCATGGACTGCAGCCTACCAGGCTCCTCCGTCCATGGGATTTTCCAGGCAAGAGTACTGGAGTGGGGTGCCATTTCCTTCTCCGAGAGAGAAGGCTAAGGGTACACAAATTTCTAGCTAGGAAGGCTAGATGGAAGCTTGCTCTACTGATTGCTAAGGTAATGGGAATGGGAAAGATCAGCAGTGTCAGGTGACAGTTGCTGTGGCAACATGAATGGGAGACGGATGGGGGGTGGGGAGGGTGGAATTTCCCCAAATTCATTTAAAATCTCCTTTCAAATGAATGACAACTATGCCAGTTCAAGAAGTCACTCCAACAACATGGAAATGAATCTCTGTCAAACTCCACGAGCTGAGTTCATTTTGAAAGAGAACCTTGATAATGGTTACATACTATTTTCCATAATTGGCATTTACATTACAAAATAAGTTTCAATATTTGATAGAAAGTAAGCTCTTCTTCAAATAAACTTTAAAATAGACAATTTCATTTTGGTGTGATGAAGACTTATTTTATTTGACAAGGACCTGAGAAAGGATCAATCTGTTCAAAGTTAGGATAGCACAGAACAGTCATCTAAGAAATTCTTTATACGAGGTACTATAATTTTTTTCTGGAATATTTTCCCTTGTCAGAGCTAATGGATCATATATGCAGTAAATTACTTCTTTCAAAGTGAAATTCCATCTAGTTCAAGTTACACTCATTCTGTGTGTGCACATATCTACCTGTGCAAACACCCAGACATTTCCACAGCCAATACCTGATAAATGTCAGCATCATAAACCTTACTGTCACTAATTTTACATGGCAAGAGGCAAATTTCCTATAAAGTAACTTTCATTTGGCTTTTCATTTTTTTGTTATATTTTAGTAACATTTCTATTGTGAGTGTCTCATTTTCAAAGTGGGGAGAAAAGATAAAATACTATTAAATACATAGAACCACAAATGAACCAAAGCTAACTTAATGTGGTTGATATGAACGAACTTCAGTTAAATGAATTTATTTGTGCGAACTATGCAACAAATAACCCCACTTAAGGGTAGTACTTAGAAAAATATACTAAACAATTTGGAGTTTATTTTTGTGTGCAGTGTGAATCTGGGACCTAATTTTATTTTTTCCATATCATAACCAATTTCCCTGAATTTTTAACTTAATAGATAATTTTTCTTAATTTATAATGCACTATCCCAACTAATTGTTAATGTGCCAGCTTGCTTTAACAGTGTCTAATGTTAACTCATTTTTGCATTCCTATGCTGAACAAGTGTCACTTTCTAGCATATTGGTGGGTTCTATGCAAATATTTTATTTGGAATTTCTTCTATACTCAAAACTAAGACATTAGTTAAAATTTTATTGATTCATCAATTACTTAGAAGGTTCTTCATAACCCAAAAGAACTTGGAGGGTATCTTGATTAATTGTTGCTAACTTAATCACATTTTACTCAGAATAGTCTCTCTCCATGTACAAAAATTCTTTGATATTTGTTGAGATTCACTTTGTGCTTTATTATGTGAAATATTTTTGTTAATGGTGCACTTGCCCCAACACAACATTTTACTAAAAGAGATTTGTATGGATATGTATGTATTTGCAAAAAAGTAAACAATGTATATGCATACTTTTATGAGGTCTCAAGCCTTGGCATTATTCCTGCACCCAGGCTTTATGACACTAATTGTTGAAATTAGCTGAAAAATTGTTGAAATTTATGATACTAATTATGAAATTATGATACTAATTGTTGAAAAGTTCTAAAAAATATACTGTATGTGTGTGCGTGCTCAGTCATGTCTGACTCATTGCAACCCCATGGACTTTAGCCCATGAGGCTCCTCTCTCCATGGGATTTCCCAGGCAAGAATACTGGAGCAGGTTGCCATTTCCGACTACAGGGGATCTTCCTGACCCAGGGATTGAACCCGCATCTCCTGCATTGGCAGGTGGATTCTTCTACCACTGAGCCACCAGGGAAGCCCCAAAATATACTACTTCTCTCTAAATGCTCAGGTCCCAAAGTTGAGAGCGCAATGCCTTAAGACAATGGCACAACTTGAAGAAAACACACTTTCCTAAGAGAGAAAAATGACTGACACAAATACTTCACCTAACACTGACCCAGAGACCTAACATTTGGTGTAGGTATGTTGGAATCTACTGTCAAGTTCCAGGGATTTTCAATATTTCTACGTTTTTCTTACTCAAAAACACATGCAACAAGCACCTTAATATCTATTATCTTTATTTCATTAGCCAGAAAACAACTGCTCACTATATTTTTAATAATAATAACAGCCTATCAAAATTCTGTTGCTAAGCCATCTAAATATTGGGTTGGTCAAAAAGTTCCTTTGGGTTTTTAATATGTTATGGAAAATGCAAATGAACTTTTTGGCCAACCCAATAACATTTTATCAGTAAGCTATTTTCTTATTTCTTTTCAAAAATGCTTTTGAATGAACAGCCATTAGAAATCAGCCAAAATCGAATCTAATCTACTACGGAACAAGAAATGGCTAGCAAGGTGACAGTTTCCGTTCATCAGCAAGTCAAAAGCAGCAAAGGTCAGTCATGTTCAGTGTCAGCTGGTGTGTGGAGAAACGGTTGTGCTTTCTCTGTGTTGTCAAGAGGGGATCTATATATCCTTCGATGAAGGCTCTTTGCTTCTTTTCAGCTATCCTGTGTCCATTCTAGTCTTTTCGTGTGCTCTGTACCTCAACCTGCCTTTAACGGGAGCTCCCCATCGTGTGTGGGTTGGCAGCAGTTCCCAGGAGGCTGTCTGGTGCAGTGGTCAAGGGCATGCAGACCACCCTGCGTTTGATGCTTGACTTTGCCATTGACTCTACCCTCTTAGGGAAGATGCATAACTTCCCCGACACTCAGTTGTACGAATTATTGGCATCTGTGTGTCCAAGCCCTTGGAGCACCCTTCCAATCGCCAGATGGGAGGCTGCCTGACTCACAAATCATTAAGTAAAGACAGTTAGATCTTTCTTTTGGTTGAATTTTGTTACATGTGTTACAATGACAGCTACCTGAGGTCAGTTTTGAGTTGAAACTTGGAAAAGCAAGGGAAGAAATGGGCTTAGGAAACTGACATTCAGTGCATCCCTCCTGTGCGCAGCTACTCTCAGGTACTTCATACCCGTCATCTCATTTTAAACCCCCCCTTCCCCCCCAAAGCATTCCATGAGCGATAGAGGCTTGATGGATCTCGGTTCCCAGACAAGGGATTGAATCCCGGGCCCATAGCAGTGAAAGCGCTGAGTCCTAACCTGGACTGCCAGGAAATTCCCAAGGATGCCTTTTAAATAGATGAACACAGAGTCATTCCCAGTGTTACATAATATTTACATAATAGAATCAAGATTTAAACTGAGATCTGTCTGAAATTCAAATCTATGCTTTTAACCATTAGTTAACACTGATCCCCAGGGTTCCAGGAATAGTGAGAGAAAGCCATGAAAATGAGAGAGAACTAAGGGAATAGGGAGACCTATGTAAGGGGGAAGACTGAAGTCCAGTCAGTCTTGATGGCTGGATAATTGGCCCAACCACCCAGTTCACCACAGAACCTCAATTCCAGACAGCAGATCAGCAGTGGGGGAGGAATCGTTTCTAGGTGCTTCTGGGAATAAATAAAATCAGCAATAAAATAAAGTCCTTTACCAAAGAGTCATGGGATTATCTAAAGTGGCCTGCTTTCCTTCTCAGAAAGAATCAGAGGGATGTATCACTTAAAAAAACAAACTAATCTCAGAAAGAATAGCTGGTCTTAGGAAATCATATTAGTCTCCAAAGAGATTTAGACCATTGCTTACATGCAAAATATTTGGAATCAGAATGATTTGATATTCTCGAAACAGATGAAGCAGAAGCTATTCACAATTTGAATCTATTCAGTATTTAGAATCTCTCTCCCCGGTCTGCTTTCTACTCAAGAACAAGGATGGACACCCAAAGGGCGAAAACAGGGTTTCAATCATTATTACATCAATATTACACATTCTAATAAGAAATGAATAAATTTTTAAAGACTTCAATTTTTATTCACCAAGAAATATACTAGATTTATATATTAGGTGAACATATTAAAGATCCAGAAGTTCTAAAACATCTCTCATTTCATGGGAATTCTTTTGATGTCTTCGTTGTCATATGGGCATTCTGGTTCTGCTGCCACCAGTTACTGGAAAAGTGTGGTATTAACAATGACATGAAATATACAATTGAGCAGATCAGCTATGGGGAAACAGTTGGTGAGTCTGGATACCTGTAATCTGCAAATAAAAGAAACACAACTCCATAACAAAAAAAGAAAATTCAGTAACTATTAAAAAAAAGACTCATTTGCTGAAACAAATTAATAAAATTCATAATCTGCTGTCTTAGTCAGTGTTAAAGAGAAAACCACAAGCCCCAAAGGATATCACTTGTGCTAAAGTCCTTGGTACCAAACCTAGCCTTAATAACTGACTTAACTGCAGTTTTGACCTTCTCCAGAAAAGCAATCTTAATCAACCAGTCTGGAATTTTCTGGTCAAACCAGTAAGGCAATCTATCATGTGGGCCCTCTCCAGCTCCCTCAAGAAAAAGAGGTACTTGCAGGGAAAAAAAACCCTCAAAGTTTCTTCCCCTTCAAAAGAAGGTGTCCCTGACTAAAAGTAATCCTTTCTTTTACTTGGCTAATAGCTCCCTTGCCCACCCGACTTCTGGTAAAAGTCTTTCATTTTGCACAGCCCCTTGGAGCACCCTTCCAGTTGCTAGACAGGATGCTGCCTGATTGAATTCTGCTTTATTTTTCACATATTTATATGGTAGCAGTGGTGGGACTGAGGGAGTTTCCAATGGTACTTGGGGACAACCCCCAGACACATAGACATGGAGCCCAGAGAACACTTTGAGTTCACTGTTTTTCCCACCATTTCCTAGGGCCATTGTTAAGTTTCTCTGCTCTTTGTGTATTCAAGCTCCCAAGCTAATTCGCTTTCCTTTACAGGGCAGGTCAGCTTGAGCTGGTCGAGGATTCAGTCTGGAGCCTGACTGAGCTGGCAGACAGTTCTGCCCAGAGCCAAGCTCCTCGTTTTTCCGACCACAATTCCCAGGATGCAGTAATATCTTCTGGTTATTGCCAATAGTGGAAAACCCCAGCCCTTGATTCTGTTCCCAGATTCCACATTGGGAACTGTGGACGGTTTAGGCTGCAATTCCCCATTTGTTTGGGATCCTCCTCCAGATTTCACATAGAGAACTGTCAAAGGCCAGGATGCAGTAACATCTCTAGGTTACTGCAGACAATATTATTAAGGGGCACATGTGTGTCCTGTTTTGCACAGAAGCTTGTTTTACGTCCTGAGAGCTTGGCTCTGTAGCCATGAGGTTGGGGGCTCCAAAGTATGGTCAAATAGAAATGTGAGTTGCACCCCATTTCCACTTAGACATGGCTGGATAGAAATATGGGTTAAACTCTATTCATGGCTAAGAACCAACCAACCTGCTACCAGCCCTAAGGGGAATTACAACAATCTTGGGAACATTCTAAATCGATAAAATCATTTAAAAAGTGTACTTTAAAAGCAAAAGCTATGAAAAAGTCTACAAAAGACTTCTAAACTGCAGAGTAGCTTCATTGAAAGATTCATTGCAAAGAGCTAATACAAAATTAAACATACAAGTGATACCTTAAAAAAAGAGAGAGAGAGAGAGACCACTGACATGACTCCTACTGCCTCCTCCTTTCCTTTTTCACCTGAGAACTCATTTGTGTTTTATTAACTGTCTGAACTGCTTTTTCGCTCTGAAGAGACTATTTACACTGTTACCACTTATAATAAAACTACCCAGGTTACCAATGAACATCCTCACACTGAAACAGGAAGAAAGGGGGGCAGGGCTCATCCTTTGAAAGAATGACATGGCCTAAGGACACAACATAAACTGAAGAGGGGTCCAAGATGGTGGACAGGTCAGCTTGCACCAGACCCTGAGCCTCAGTGTACACGTCGTCAAGCATCAGCAAGCTAAATGACGCACCACAGGCACCATGACACTCTGAAGGCCGACCATCAAAGACCAAAAAGTGGATGGTGGTCCAGTTCCTGGAAGTATCTGCCCCTTCCCCCAAAGAGTTGGAATAATCCTCCTATTCACTGGCCTATGAAATTACCCAGCCCATGAAAGCTGACCACACCACATTTTGAGGCTGACCTCACCATTTGTGATGGCACATGTTGGTAGTGAAACCGTGCAGGACCCTGTGCGGCTCCTGGGCATGGAAATCTCTCTGTCCACCCTACCACCCAGTTTCCCGCTTGCAGGGAAGAGGCCAGCCTCTGTGACCTTCGCTGAGTTCTAAAGGGCAGTTGCTCTTCGGTTGCTCATCAAGGGACGAGCAGCCAAGAAACCACCTGAAGCAGGATTAAAGGAACCAGAGAAGCTCCTCAAGACTACCTGAGACCAGATAGGAGGAGTGGAGGCCCTGCACACACCCTAATCTTGTCAGCACCCTCACCCTTGAACTACTACTATAAAACTCCTCATCAAATCCTGCAGGTAGGGACATAATTTTCAAGGGCAGGAGTCTGCTGTGGTCCCCTCTGTCTGGCAAAGCAATGAATCTATTATTTTCCACTTCTCCCAAAGCTGTGTCTCAGAGACTCTACCAGCACTGTTGCCCCGAGGATGAGTTTTTGGCTTCAGAAGCAAAGGATGATATTCCAGATCTGTGGCCAGAAAGGGATGATGGAATAGCAACTGGTCTCTTACAAGCCATTATCAAAAAACACAAAATAAGATGGGGTGCCACAAGCCTGCCTGAAGCCATGACTATGGCTGAGCATTTTGAAAGGATCCCAGGGCAGGATTGAAAATAGAAAGCTGCCAATTTAATAATTTTACAGCTACAGCAGCTACAGGGCCAGAGACCTAAAAATCGTATCTAGGCTTCCCCCGTTCCACACTCCGAGAGGTCCATTATCAAAACACTGGCCCAGAAATTGATGTCTCAATTATAATCAACAGGGGCACAGAACAGAGATTATCCTCAAAGGCCCTGTGCAAATTCTTCAGCATCAACTTCAGTGTCCCTACATGGGCCCCTTCCAAAGTTTATAGGATTCTAAGGGATTTCCTGGTCAAACAAACAAACAAACAAAAACCTATGTTATTCCCATAGACAGCCAAGGGTAAACTAAAATGAAAATTAATGGGATCATTCAACATTGCCAATAATATTTATTGTTTGTTCTGGCTAAAATCTGACAAGATATTTGAAATGATTTAATAACTTTATGATCAGAAAAACTGGCAAAAAATGAATCTTCATTGCCAGAATTTTGCCATCTTGATGTAACATGTAACATTGACAATAGTTTGCTTCTGAGTCAGAGAAATTAAGATGGGTAAACAGTGACTGTTGAGACGCCTGAGATGGCTTCTTGGGATCTTCCAGGCTGCCTGGAAAACCCCATTTTTCTTTTTCTTTTTGAACTCCTTTACTTACCTGGGCTTCCCAGGTGGCACCAGTGGTAAAGAACCAGGCTGCCAATGCAGGAGACATAAGAGATACAGTTTTCAATCCCTGTGTTGGGAAGATCCCCTGGAGGAGGAAATGTCAACCCACCCCAGTATTCTTGCCTGGAGAATCCCATGAACAGAGGAGCCTGGCAGGCTACAGTCCATAGGGTCGCAGAGAGTTGGACATGACTGAGTGACTTAGCATGGCAGCACTCACTTACCTGGTGCACTTAAAAAAAAAAAAAAAAGCTATTTTTGTCCCTAGTGAGAGGACTCAGACCTCTCCCTCTGGACACTTGAATACTTGGCAGCTGGACTTCATTAAACTACCACTGAGTGTGGGCTATCAATATGCTCCTGAGAATTGTATGTATGCTTTCTGGAGGAATAAAGCATTCCCTTGTTGCAAGGCTGGTGCCCTTACCATGGCAAAGAAACTGTTAGAGAACCTGTTCCTCATGGCTCGAGGCAATCCTTTCACTGGGCAAACCATGTGAGTCTTAACAAAAACCTCACCAACTTCTTGGAATTCTCAGTGCCTGCACCACCCTTGGTCATTAGGCAAGTCTGAGAAAACTAATGGATAAATTGAATTCAAGCAGAACAAGAATGAATAACATGGGACTAAAGGAACTGATGAGGATGATTATAATTTTTTTGGACTTTGTGTTGCTGGTTCTTAAAATTATTTTCCGTATGTAAAGAAATCTTTTCTCTTAAGCTGTCAACATTTTGGTAAGATGTATCTTTGTGAACAATGATGAAACCTTTACTTTTTCTCCCTACTTGATCCTTCCAGAACTCAGAAACTCTCAGCGAGCATTCTTGTTTTCATACACATTGTTGAACAAATTAGTTTTCCCATGTAGAGGAAAAAAATGGGGAGTATTGTAAAGAGAAAAATTATGTTTTCACTTTTGTAGAAACTAGATTCTAGCCTTATTATCTTTGAGGTTTGTTATATCAGTAAACTGGATTGGATCCTGCATTCTTCTAGTTTCCTCAAATATTTGGCCATGACTCTCCAATTAACATTCCCAATTTTCTCCCACCCATTGGATTTGGAATTACTTAGAACAAAGACTGCCCTTAAATCTCCTTGGAAGGGACTGTGCCAGGTCCCCCTTACTATGCAGAGGGCAATCCAATTTCAGATATTTGAGTCTTGGGTACACATCTCACAGTGGACAAAGGCTCCACATGACACCCAGTCTTGTATGAACACTGGAGACTTCCTGATCAAACTGACAAACAGGAGAAGTCTAGCTCATATCAATGCTGAATGTTTCCATCAAAGACAATATCAAGGTTTCATTCTTCAACCAAGAACACTTTCTATTTTTTCCATTACTCTGGCATTGACCTAGAAAGATTACACAATCATCTCTATCTCTCAGGCCACTGCTAAGGGAAGGGGTGGATGGGAATTACCTCTAGAGTTTAGGATGACTCTATTTCAGCCTAGGAGAAAGTCTACAACTGACTCCTGGCTTAAATGAGTAAACACAGCAATTCCTATGAACAAATCCATTCCCTGAATATGGGTAGATACAGATAGGAATATGATCAGAAACCTCTCCTTAATTCTTACATACATTGCAGATTCTATGGCTAAGGTATTAATTGTCCAGCAAAGATCCTCAGACTCTCTGGCCATGGTTGTTTTTGATAATAGGATAGATCTTAAGTATCTTTTTGAGTACTTGCATGATAAAACCTTTGCCTGTTTCTTCCTCCCCCAAAGATGTCTTGGTCTAAAAACAACCCTTTCTTTCATTTTGCTGATAGCTCCCTCCTTTCTTTCTATAAAAACTTTCCATTTTGTACAACCCCTCACAGCACTCTTCTGTTTTCTAGATGGACTTCCCTGGGGGCTCAGTGGTAAAGAATCGGCCTGCCAATGCAGGAGATGTGAGTTCGATCCCTGAATTGGGAAAATCCCCTGGAGAAGGAAATGGCAACCCACTCCAGGATTCTTGCCTGGTAAATCTCATGGACAGAGGAGCCTGGTGTCTGGTGGGCTACAGTCCATGGGGTCAAAAAGAGTTGGAAGCAACTTAGCGATTAAACAACAATACCGTCTGATTCATGAATTGCTGAACAAAGCCAACTAGGTCTTCAAATTTACTTGGTTGCACTTTATATTTTTTATACCCTCATGACATCATCTGAGCATAATTACCTTCCAAAGGCTCCACTTCCAAACACCATCACATTGGGGGTTAGGGCTTAGCCCATGAATTTTGTGCAGACATCAACATCAGTCCAAGACACCTGCCAACTATTAACTTTAGAGGTCTTAACCTTCAAATACCCAGCAAGATTGGTTTCTGATTTCAACAAACTCTCTGATTGTTGGTTGCTTAACATTTAAGGTTCCTAGGTATACTGAATTTTCTCTTAATTCCCGCTTTTCTTTTTAATTTATAAGTTTGAAAGTGAAAGTGAAGCCGCTCAGTCGTGTCTGACTCTTTGCGACCCCGTGGACTGTAGCCCACCAGGCTCCTCTGTCCGTGGGATTCTCCAGGCAAGAATACTGGAGTGGGTTGCCATTTACTCCTTCTTAATTAACTGCCTAATTTTGCCTTACTGTGATCTCTTCATCCATGAGAAACTGTCATTTACTTAAAGCATCTACTACCTCTGGCATGCAAAATTAAGAATCATTCTCTTTTAATAAATGAAAATCCATTATTAGCTATACTTATACTTCCTTTACATGTGGAACTATAACACAAAACATTTTAAGGCAAATTTCAACATATTTAATTAAACCTAGATTTCTCAACGCAAGCCCCTTAAAGTGTAGAGCTGTCATCTTGAGGTTTCAGCTGTTTCCCATGAGGAGTCCTCAAACTTTTCTTGGTGAGGAAATGCTCCCAACTGACCCACTGTGTTATGGATCAGAGCAGTGGAGGAGGTTGTGGAGGTGTGACAAGGCCAGAACAGTGGGCACAGAGTCTTGGCTGCCAACTTGAACGTCTCTCAGGTGAAGCTCGAGGATTGCCACCTGTTTGTTGGGTTTCCAGATATAGATGTTCATGTTCCCTCAATCATATGTTGAAATCCTAATCCCCAGTAGTATTTGTAGGTGGGACCTTTGGAAGGTATCAGGTCATGAGGGTGGAGCCTTCATGAATGGGATTAGTGCCCTTGTAAAAGAGATCCCAGAGAGATCTCTCACCCCTTCCACCATGTGAGGACTCAGTGAGAAGCCAGCCCTCTAAGAACAGGAAGAAGGCACACCACAGATACCACATCTGCTGGGTGCTTGAGTCTTGGACTTTCCAGCCTTCAAAACCATGAGAAATAACATTTATTTATAAGTCACCCAGTTTATGGTATTTTGTTACAGCAGCCTGAATGGACTAAGGCATAATATTGGTACTGGGATGTGGGGGTGGTCCTGTAACTAACACCTACAAGTGTGGAAGCAGCGTTAGACCTGGGTAATGAGTAGAGGCTGGAGGCATTTTGAGGTGCATGCAGGAAAAACCCCACACTGCCATGAATGGGCCACTAAGGGAAAGTTGGTGAAAATTTGAGAGAGAAAAGAGGAGAGATGTAGAGAAAGCCTCAATTTTCTTAGAGCAAACCCAGTCCTGAACAGATTTTCTGGTAGGCATATATACACTGAGAGCCCAGAAATAAAAGAGGAAGGCTGTAGAGAATCTTAGAGAATACCTAAGTAATCTTAACGGATTTTTGGTAGGCATATGGACAGCGAAGATCCCTGTGATGCGGTCCAGGTAGAAATGAGGGAGGCATTATTGGACAATGGAGGAAAGGCCATCCTCATTATAAAGTAGCAAAGAACATGGCTGAACTATGTTTGTATTGTATTCTGTAGAAGGTGGAACCTGTGAGTGATGAAATCGGATATTTGGCTGAGGAAATTCCTAGGCCCTGTGTTGAAGGGGTGGCTTGGCTTCTGCTGACTGCTTTCAGTAAAGTGAGAGAAGAGAGAAATGGCTTAAAGATGGAATTGTTAATGGGAAGAGATGGGGAATTTAAAATTTTGAAAAAATGTTCAGTCTGTTCATGTATTAAAAATGAGAAAGCCTATTTGGGAGAGAACATGAAACATGTGGTCAGATTTACTCAGGGGAGTAGAAAGGATAGACCAGGCCAGAAGTCCTGGGTTCTTCATCAATGAGGACACTAGTCAGTAACCTATACAAAAGTCAGGACCTAGCAAAACAATGGGAGAATGACCCTGAGAGCATTTCAGAGACCATCAGGGTCACCCCTTTCATCACAGGCCAGAGTGCCAGGGTCTGTGAAGTGGAACAATTTCAAAGGAGCCACTGCTGCCCACTGTACCACCCAGCCTCACACCATGGTCTCTGCTTCCCACATGTCCCCATGTTCCTGGGCAGCCCTAGATGCATGTGGTGGGTCCCCCCTCAAAGACAGCCATAAAGCTGGTAGGACATGGGTCCTTCCACCTAGATTTCCAAGGGTGGAGCTTCTGAGTCCCCAAGACCCAGGCAGAGGGTGGCCTTGGGGACAGGACCTAGTAGAACCATGTGGGCTGAGCTGCCTCACAACTCCAGACTGGCAGAGACAGTTCCAGTCCTGCAGAGCTGCGGTGAGGGCTGTGCCCAACCCCTTCCAATGAGTCTGGAGGGTGGAAACTCAGTCCCAGGGACAGGAGGGAAGAGCTGTTAAAGATTACTCTTGAGCCTTAACATTCTGGACTTGTTGTAGGGGATCTGTTACTCTTTTCTTTTTTCCTATTTTTCTCTTTGCAGGTGGGAATGTCTATATGTGCCTGTCACACCATTGTATTTTGGAAGCATATAACTTGTTTGATTTCACAGGTTCACACGGGAGAGGAATTTTCCTTATGATGAGTCATTCTTGAGTCTCACCCACATCTGATTCAGATGATATTCAGATGGGACTTTGGCTCAGACCATAAAGAATCCACCTGCAATGCAAGAGACCCATGTTCGATCGCTGGGTTGGGAAGATCCCTTGGAGAAGGGAATGGCTACCCATTCCAGTATTCTTGCCTGGAGAATCCTGTGGACAGAGGAGCCTGGTGGGTTATAGTCCATAAGGACACAAAAGAGTTGGACACAACTGAGTGACTAACACTTTCACTTTTTCTTTCCTCTTTGGACTTAGAATTTTGAATTGATATGTGAGAAGAGCATGAATTTGGGAGAACCAGGGTGGGATGCAATAAATTTACTGCTTTTGTCCCTCTCCTCAATTAATATGTTGAAATTCTAATCCCCAACATGAGAGTATTGGAGATGGGGCCTTTTGGAGGTGATTAAATCATAAGGGGTGGGGGTCCTCATGAATGTGATTCATGCCCTTATAAAAGAGACCCCAGAAAGAGCCCTCTTGCTTCTACTGTCCTGTGAGGTTACAGCAAGAAGATCTTGTATGAGAAAGTGGACTCACACCAGACAGAACTGGTTGGTACCATCTTGGACTTCCAGCCTCCAAAATGTGAGAAATAACTAAACGTCTCTTGTTTATAAACCACCTAACCTATGGTAGTTTGCTGCAGCAGCCTGAAAGGACTAAGACAACACCCAATAAACATGTCAGGCTCTTATGCGTCTTCAGTATTCCAAAAGAAAAGTCCACAGCATTTGTCCATAGAATAATTAAGTATAAGGAAGGGAATGAAAAAGCATGTATACAGGGGAAACGTAGAGGAGATGGGAGATTCAACCCTGATCTCTTCAGTAATTCTGAATGTTTCCACTCTTTCTTATGCATTAACAGTCTCTTACTCTTCCAGGACACATCTGTTTTTCAGGCAAAGCTTCAGTTCCCGTATACAGAAAGACACTTGTGTACACAGATAAGGACCACAAAACCTCCAACATCCACATGTGCCCAGGTGTCAAGGTTTTAATGGAGAGTCACTGAAGAGCACACTTAAAATGTCACATTTCATACAATTTCTCCCTATTTTCCAAAGACATTAAAAACTTGGCTGGATTTATTTGCAGAAGTGAAATTACTCTCAAAGAGACTTAGCTCACCTTTCCATGGCAACCACAACAAATTTGGAATTTCAAGGATATGAAACTGCAGATTGCCTTTCAAAAAAATATCCTATTAAGGCTGAAGGAGGCCTCAGAAACCAGGACATTCTCATAAACATTAGTTTTGCACAGGTTGAGCCTCCGAATTTGGTTTGGTATCAAACCCTTCTGAACGTGGGTTCAGAGCAGAAAGAGGTTTTCATGTAGCTCTGAGCAATGCCTCTTTTGGACCAAGTGGGAAAAGCTGTCAGAAGTCCCATCGAAGGGTATTTCACATCCTATGTTTGCTATAAATCTGGAAGTATAGAGAGAGGCTGAGGGGCCTTCATCAGAGGATCTGGTTCTTCTGGACTCTCACTCATAGGACAATCCTATCATCCTTGTCACATCTCATTTGGAAAACCTCTTTGTAGACACAGTGGGTTCACAATCACCTATAAAACAAAATCATGGTGCAATAAACTCTGTCAGTGCCCTTCATGTGTCAGCATGACTGCTCAGACATCATTAACACAATCAAATCCATCCCCACACCTTAGGTCGCTGCTTGGGTTTCCCCCGCTAATGCATTCCTGCAGTGCCTGCCTTTCATGTTGACTTTGCTCAGAATAAAAACGACTGGGTATCCCCACTCTGTATATTCTGAAACGAAAAAGAATCAATTAGACCAACCATATTTCCATCAAGGGGGCTACTGCTGTTCCCCAAACAGCTTAAGCTGTCTTCTCATAGTTTATGATGTCAGCAGGATCTCCCGACTGAAATACAGCCTTGAAATCTCACCCCACCCCCCTTCTCTAGCCCTCTGTCTGCAGTATATATTATTCTTGTAGTTTTCAGAGACAGCTGTGTGAATTAATGAACTGATGTGAGAATCAGAGTTGGCCTGGAGCCCCATTTAAAAGTCATGTCGATGACCTCATAAAAACAGCAAAGAATGCTTCCAGCTTGCTTGTAAAGTAAATCCATTTCTTAATAACTTGGAATGCCCACCTAATTCAGCACATATTTTAACTCCAAATGATTATTTCATAAGAGAATGAAAATTTCCCATGAAAAAGACATTAAGCCAACCCAGGCAACTATAAACTTTAATTGATATTTCACAGTATGTACTGGTTTGCCCTCCAGGGAGTGTAGAATATCCTTCTTGCACCTGCATTTTAACGCCAGAGCTATAGTATTTCAACCATTAAACATTTTTCATTAAAGCACTTCATATAGAATTAGTCTAATCTGATTTTAACAAAAGTATTCTATATTTAGTTTTTCACACTGTATTAGTCCAAACCGTTAGAACTAGAAAGGCTGGGCTTTTGTTCACTGGAGGAAGCAAAAGGGTGGTCTGTACCCCCTCACTTCAAAGATGGCCCTTGCTGTGTCTGCTGTCCTTTGAAACGAACACAGCATTTCTAAGCTGAGTCACTCCTGGGCCAATCTCAGGTTCTAGAGAAATGGAGACACAGGGTCTTAGAGCATAACTGGTCTGCAGGGTCTTCTCCTTTCCTTGTGAAGAGTCATAAAACCTCACCGAGTGGCTCCTGGGAAGCAGGGAAGGAGGCAGAATATTTTTGCTAGGTTCAAATGGAGAAAATGTGCAAACATTTGCATCTTACAGTTGGAGTTTTATAGCTGTTATCTTGCCGGCAATCTTGAGTGAACAGCTGCAGGATTTTAGGACGTGTGATTTGAACAACAAGGAAAGGGGCCTTTTGAAAGGCTGCAAGTTAGAATCAGAGAGGAGCGGTATAGGGGCTGGCTCGGGATCAGAGGCTAAACAACATTTCAGGAGGATGAGTTTACTTCGAAGAACTTTTTTTTCCCTTGAAAGGCTAAACTCTATTTTCTCTCACTTAGAATATTAACTCCTCAGGATTGAGGACTCCTAATATTAATAAATAGACTTCGCCCTTTTTGAGCAATGGTTCTCCTGTTTTCAAATGAACAAGTCAAATGTTTTTTTGGACTTAGTACCTCTGGGCGTGCTTAATATTACTTCTTTTATTGATGTTTCAGGGTGATGTGCAATCAAGTTTAACATGTTGTGTGACAGGGGCGGAAGGCGACAACAGAGGACGAGATGGGTGGATGGCATCACTGACTCAATGGACGTGAGTCTGAGCAAACTCCGGGAGATGGTGAAGGACAGGGAAGCCTAGTGTGCTGCAGTGCATGGGGTCACAAAGAGTCAGACACAGCTGAGCATCTGAACAAGAACAAAATGACAGTTTATAGGTAACTCTGCCAATCAGACACTGCTCTGCTTGACTTTAGCAAAAACTGATCCAAGTGTACTAAACAAACATCAGCTACAGCTACTTGCTTGTGCTATAAACAGGAAACCTCAGTGATAAAATGTTTCTCATTGGGTTTATTCAAATATTAAATCTTTAAACTCAGTTCCGATGAAATGCACATGCAACATAAATCCCCAGGACACTCTTCTTGGTTTGGTAAGTGTGACATGTGAGGGGAAAGCATGCAAACATGCCCACATTTGACCTACAACATGGCAAGTTCATACTGACCAGTCCATCTGTTCTACAGCCTCTGCCACTGTCATCTGAAGTGGGGACCAATCTCAAAGGTGAGCTCCCGGGGAGAAGAGAGGCAGTACAGAGTAAAAGCTGAAAGGAAGGGCCCATCACAGGAGTCCTAGGTTAATTGAGGCAGAGAACCAAAGACCACCAAAGTGGGAGACCTCTTGCCCACCCAGTAGGGAAATCAACCTTATTTTACTTTGAAAAAGTAGTCTGGGACTTCCCTGCTGGTCCAGTGGCTAAGACTCCAAACTCCCAATGCAGGAGGCCTGGGTTCGATCCCTGTTTAGGTAACTAGATTCCACATGCTGCAACTAAGATCCGGTGCAGCCAAATAAATAGTTAAAAAGAAAGAAAGAGTCTGCATGCTGTTGTCAACAGAATATCCCTGTATCATTGCTGTGAACCATTGTGACAGGTTCTGGAAAATCACTTCCTGTCCACACCTTCTCTGGCAGGGTGGGTGTGGCTACCTGGGTGGGTGTGGCTACCTGGGTGGGTGTGGCTATGAAGGCCCCTGGCTTGCCTTAAAGGAGCACAAGGTCAGGAAAGAAATATTAAAACTCTGACCTTGGCTGGGAGAGATGATCCAAGCCAGAGAATCCTCATCTGGCAAATGGACTAATAAGGCTTTGTAGTGTAGTGACACTGATGTGACAAAAAGCAAGGAAACACCTGGTGCACAGTAGACACTCCAGGAGTATTTTATTAGTTACATTATCATCAGTGGCTGCAGCGGTAGGAATGAAAGTCAAGTCCAGGCCTGTGAGTTACACCACGTGGCTGGCTGGGCAGATGAGTGGCAGTGTGCGTGAGCTGCACTCCTGTGAGTTACGTATTTCAAGCAGGAGGATGTGCTGCTGTGTTCCTGGAATTAAAAACTTCAGCCTGCCGATGGCGCTTCCCAGGTGGCGCTAGTGGTAAAGAACCCGCCTGCCAATGCAAGAGACAAAAGATAGGAGGGTTTGACCCCTGGGTCAGGAGGATACCCTGGAGGAGGGCATGGCAACCCTCTCCAGTATTCTTGCCCGGAGAGTCCCATGGACAGAGGAGCCTGGCAGTCTACAGTCCACGGGATCACAAAGAGCCGGACATTCACGCACATAGCCTGCTGATGAGAACTGAGACTCAGTACCTCTTATTCTAAGTATAAAGAGTTCCAAGGCAGAGGTGCAAGACGGCAAACAAAACCACTTTTCAGGCCTTTGCTTATGGGTACTTCTTAACACCCTGTTGACCAAAGCAAGTCACTGGGTGAACCCAAATATAAGGGGTGGTTAAAAAAAAATACTTTGTGTTAGGTGATCTTGTTGTGTAAGAATATAGAGACAAGTGAATAATTAAGGATATTAATGCAATCTGGGGGCTTTCCTGGTGGCTCAGACAGTAAAGAATCCGCCTGCAATTCGGGAGACCAGGGTTCAATTCCTGGGTTGGGAAGATCCCCTGGAGGAGGGCATGGCAACCCATTCCAGTACTCTTGCCTAGAGAATCTCCAGGAACAGAGGAGCCTGGCAGGCTACAGTCCATGGGGTTGCAAAGAGTTGGACATGACTGAGTGACTAAGCACAGCACAGTGCAATCTGGGAAAAAATAGTAGCTGAAATTTGAAAAAGATAGGTGAGGGTAAATAGGAAATTAAAATACATCCCGTATTTCAGCACCCACAGAAAACTATGATTAATAATGATGTCATGACAGTATTATTCCCGGAGATACAAAAAAATTATTTTATTTTTTTCAGACTAGAGATTAAACAAAAAATACAGTTATGAAGGTTAAGAAGAGCTCATCAAACTGAATTAGAAACATTTTTCTGTATCAATAAATATTCTTAAACAATTTGTTTTTGCTGTCTATATGTTACTACACCATAGAGATGGGCTGTATTTTATTAATCATTCCACTGTTGTTTAACATTTAGTTTGTGTATACTATTTTCTTAACAAGTAGTTGGCTAAAATAAAAATGATAAAAATGACACTTCCTTAGCCCAAGAAGCATGTGGGAATATGCCAAAAGGGCAGGTTGTACAGCAGACAGGAACTGAAAATCCAGGTTTGGAAAAAAAATTATAATAAACTTCTTTGGATATATTCTCAGGAAATCTGTTTCTTCTTCATAAGAGGAATTTTCCATCTTTTAAGTTGTAGTAAAATTTATTTTGGATATGAAGAAACAACAAAAAATTGTGGTGACATATAATGTCAACATATATCAACCTAATTTTGTAGCATTTTGCTTTAAGTGTATTGCCCTCCTAAGCAATAGAAAAGTACTAAAAGCCACAAATTTTAATGCCTGGATGATGTTTTCAAGTGGTTTTCTAATGGCCATCCCATCGAATCTGGGGAAATTTTATGCTATTAATAGTTAGTCAGGGCTTTCCAGGCGGCTCAGTGGTACAGAATCCACCTGCCAGTGCAGGAGATGTGGGTTTGATCCCTGGGTCAAGGACATCCTCTGAATTAGAAATGGCAACTTACTCCACTATTCTGGCCTAGGAAACCCCATGGATAGAGAAGCCTAGTGGGCTATAGTCCATGGGGTCTCAAAAGCGTCAGACACAACAACAGATAGTTGATCAGTTATTTTAAATGGTTATGGAGTTTTCCTTTATCAAAAATAGTTACGGGCCTATGAACCCACAAAATCTCTTTTAAAAAAATTGAGATATAAATGACATTCGTTTTAAGTATACCATATAATGATTTTAATATATGTCTATATCATGACATGCGTGTGTGCATGCTCAGTTGCGTCCAACTCTTTGCCACCCCATGGACAGTAGCCTGCCAGGCTCCCCTGTCCAACGAATTTTCCAGGCAAGACTATTGGAGTGGGTTGCCACTTCCTCCTCCATGGGATCTTCTCCACCCAGGGATTGAACCTGCATGTCTTGCTTCTCCTGCATTGACTGGTGGATTTTTTACCACTGCACCACCTGGGAAAGCCCATATATCATGACATGATCACCACAATAATCTAGGTAACATCCAAGATACCTCTATTGTTAGTAGAATATTGTCATTCAAAATTTGAGTACATCCTGGGAGGAAAACAGTTTAGAGCAATTTTCAGTCATTTACAGGTTAATGTGATTGTCAGGTCAGTTTGAAATAGTCAATATTGAAAAGGGGAAAAAAGGATTAAAACCTAAGAATTTACTGAAAGGAGATGAAGGTCTGTCTTGGAACTAATTACTGACTAGATATTCTTCATTGAAAGTGAAAGTCGCTCAGTCGTGTCCAACTCTGCGACCCCATGGACATGGGGCCAGAATACTGGAGTGGCTAGCCATTCCCTTCTCCAAAGGACCTTCCCAACCCAGGGACTGAACCCAGGTCTCCTGCACTGGGGATTCTTTACCAACTGAGCCACCAGGGAAGCCTGATAATAACACTGAGGCTGGTTAAAAAATGAGCACATGGAAGCCAGTCCCTGTGATGGGTGCTTTCATGGGTTCTGCTTTTTTATTCTTAAGAATTGTGCGCACATAGCTATTCACTCTGGCCACTAGATGGTGCTTTTGTGCACAGTAGCTCTTGGCTTTGCAACCTTTACTCCTTCCCTCCCAAGTGACTTAGAAATTCAAGTACACCTCCACAGTAACTAGCCTTTCATTAACAAACATTTTAACTTTAATTATGTATAAAAAATGATAAAATACTTTTGTGTCAAATATGCTAAATCAGAAAAAAATTCAAATAAGCAATTCAAATAAGCAATTTACCCATACCTTCTCTGTATAATAATATAGGATGAAAATTCTTTCCAAACAAAAGCATAATTTGCATTCAATTTCTGCTTCTCCAAACCCATTGATCTGCTTGAAACAGTGCAATTCATCTGGAAGAACAATTTAGGAAGAGTCTTGACTGAAATTAATGTATTGAAAGTTTAATTCTTTAGATGTAAATAAAGAGGTGTGGGTTACCACCTCACAACACAACTTCTTGACTGAAAATCTGACTGATTTACTTCTCCTTTTTTGCACCTAAGTTTTTGGGTCTAATTCTCTGAAGAAAACTTGGGTTAATATTAAACATCCCCTGAGTGAGAATTTTGCTGCTCGCATAAGTTCCACCTACTCTGGCCCTTCTTTTCAAGAACATCGACACACAAGCTTTAATTGGAAACTGAAACCACTGTTAGGCAGTCAGTAGAAAGAATGGGAAGCATAGTCATTTCCTAACAGTGTTGACATTCAACTGTAACATTATCATGACGGTTCATGCAGCATTCTTCACATGGAAGCTTTCCAAGAATATACAAATTAGATGAGGTTAGTGACAAAAATAACACACCAAACACCTTGAAGCTCTGTAAAGGCTTTGATCATTCACTAATTAACTAATAAGACACCTCTTCAGTAGAAAGATAACGAAATAATAGCCTAAATTAACAAAAATTGATAGGACAAAGAGACTAGCTCTGTGATTCTCCTAAGATTCTCTACTCTATCCTTTTCCTTTGTGCTGAAAAAAATCTCCATGGTATCTCTGTTGAGTTTATCCTCAAATTCTTAGAATCTTCAATCTGATTCCAATAATGTATTGTCAAGACATCTGTTAACTCATGATGGTTCTTTTTACTCAGTGACCCATGAAATGGGAAAAACTAGGTAACATCAATCAGAAGAAATTCTCTGAGAGTGCAAGGGTTTTGTGAGGGAAAGTCAAAAGTATAACTGGTAATGTGGCCATGCAGTTGCTCAGTCATGTCCCACACTTTGCCACCTCATGGACTGCAGCACGCCAGACTCCACTGTCCTCCACTATCTCCAGGAGTTTGCTCAAATTCATGTCCATTGATTCAGTGATGCTATCTAACCATCTCATCCTCTGTCACCCACTTCTCCTCCTGCCATCAGTCTTTCCCAGCATCAGGGTCTTTTCCAGTGAATTGGCTCTTCACAGCAGGCAAAGTATTGGAGCTTCAGCTTCAGCATCAGCCCTCCCAGTGAATATTCAGGGTTGATTTTCTTTAGGATTGACTGATTTCATCGCCTCGCTCTCCAAGGGACTCTCAAGGGTCTTCTCCAGCACCACAAAATACCGGTGATACGATACAACCAACCGATTTAGCACAAATAAGCTGCTATGAAGAGATATAAGCACAGCTGAGGAGTCAGAGTAGGACGAGGACAGGGAGGGTCAGACACCACACTTCTCTGCAGACACCAGCCCCCATGAGCAAAGCTTTCTCACTCACCTTGCTCTGACATAACCATAATGTACACTCCCTCCTCTCTCAACAGAGAGTAAAACCAGTGATCCAGCCAAGAAGGGGAAAATAAGGAAATTTTAGAAAGACTTCCTGACTCCCCTTGACAGAGAGGGGTACTCTCTGTCAAGTATACATCTTTATAGCAACATATTTGTCCACAAACAAATAACTACTGCTGTGTGACTACAAAACCAGTTGTGTTCTAACTTGGGTATGTGGTCTTTGGGCATCTCACTGGATTTCTGGGGTTTTTTGTATCTTACTTGACTGGAAGCTCCTGGTTGGCAAAGGAGGTAACCGTTTTCTATATAACTTTGCATTTATTCGATAAACACATGCTCAGTCACTCCTCGGAGAAGGCAATGGCACCCCACTCCAGTACTCTTGCCTGGAAAATCCCATGGACAGAGGAGCCTGGTGGGCTGCAGTCCATGGGGTCACTAAGAGTCGGACACAACTGAGCGACCTCACTTTCACTTTTCACTTTCATGCATTGGAAAAGGAAATGGCAACCCACTCCAGTGTTCTTGCCTGGAGAATCCCAGGGACGGGGAGCCTAGTGGGCTGCCGTCTATGGGGTCGCATAGAGTCGGACACGACTGAAACGACTTAGCAGCAGCAGTCACTCCTAGCCGAATGAATACCAAAACAACAACAACTCATTGCTGCTGTTAGCATATTCATCAGTGAGCAATCGGTCACACATGATTGCCTCAGCTAGAGAAAGAGGTAAATGTTGCTAGTTTTTTTTTTTTTTTAATTCTCTCATTGGGGTCCTGATATCCCTCCAGGTTTTCATTCTAATCCGATGGATGGAAAATGAAATAGATAAGCAGAAGCCATCTAACATTCCTTCCAATCCTGGAATCCTATGAAAATTAATTTGTTACAATAATGAGATACTGCTATCAGGAGCTCATTAGCATTGTCTTTATAATATGGCATTGATCTTATTGATGTATATATTTTATATTTGGCTGTGCTGGGTCTTGGTTGCTGTATACAAGCTTCTTCCAGTTGCAGTGAGCAGGGGCTACTCTATAGTTGCAGTGCTCAGGCTTCTCATTGCAGTGGCTCCTCTCATTGCAGAGCACAGGCTCTAGGTGCGTGAGCTCAGTATTTGTGCACATGGGCCTAGTTGCTCAGAGGCATATGGAATCTTCCCAGACCAGGGATCAAATCCATGCCCCCTGCATTGGCAGGCAGATTCTCATCCATTGTACCACCAAGGAAACCCCAATAGTATTCTTGAATTAATAAAACCAACAGACAGTATTTACAAGTATGTTTGCATTATTTAAAGGAAAGTGTCATGAAAAAAATGCTAAAATATCCATCAACCTAGTTAACTAGGTGAAATACAAGATTAATTCAACAGGGCAGGGAAGGAAGAGGAGGGCAACAGATCCCTTAAGGGTTTTGCCATGATCAAGTTCTATGAAGTATTTCATGTGCTTAGGACAGGGCAGAACATATTATTTTGATATAATTTCCTCTATGATCTATCAGTGGAAAGTAAACCTAACCTCCATGCTCTATGGGCATATGTTTCATTTAAAGTCATATCTCTATCTATATTACTTGGTAATTTGTTTTTCTTTCTAATGTTCATTACACCTGCAGAAACCAAAATTGATCTCATTGCCTGAAGGATAATATTCTTACTACTTTTGATCATTTCTAATAATGATAAGAGAAACAGTTACACAATTACCTATGTACATGAAAGTATATATCTTAAAATATTTATTCTATGTAAGTGGCAATATTCAGTAAAGGCAGAACTATAATTTGCATTTTGATTTAAAAAAAAAAATTGAAGCTGTTGATCTGAACTTCCTCAAAATCATTCCAGCTCTCTCTCCCCAGAGCCCTGAGTTTCTGCTTACACCCATCAACTTCCACTCCCCGGGGCGGCGGGGGGGGCGGGGGGGGGTTCCACCTTCTCACTATAGAGTCTATTCCTTCCTACTTTCTCCTGTCCCATCAGTTATCTCCTCGCTTAGATGTACCTTCAACCTCTTCCTTCTCATATTTTTCCTGTCTCAGATGAACAATATCAAGTTTTTCTAAAATAACCATTTTCCTTAAACCAACATCCCTCTCTAGGTACAAATCCATCTATTTCTTCATTTTTATGGTCAAAGTTCTGAAAACAGATGGAATTTGCTGTCATGTCTTTATCTTCCACTTACTCTGTCAACTGCCCTAGACTTCCACTCAACATCACTGTGCTGAAATCATTCACATCAAGGTCAACATCCACCTGCTAAATCACAAATTAATTCAACTCTTTTCAGTTCTCATCTTGACCCTGCTGACAGTTCTTCTTGAACTTTCACATTCCTTGGCTTATAGTCATCATACTATTGACACTCATACTTCTCAGGCCACTGCTCAAACACACATACACACACGCAATATTATTTTTTACTTAAAAGGAGAGAATTGTTTTTTCAAGTATAGAACAATGTAAAGTATAATTTAACAAGCTCACAACTCAGAATTAATATCTATTAACACTGTGTGATA
Organism: Muntiacus reevesi; assembly: GCF_963930625.1. NCBI lineage: Eukaryota > Metazoa > Chordata > Mammalia > Artiodactyla > Cervidae > Muntiacus > Muntiacus reevesi. The sequence goes on from NC_089260.1 coordinate 43,561,624, forward strand.
TTTGCTATCAGATTCGTTTTTCCCCCTAATTATACCTTGGGAAAATTAAATAAGTAATAATAATCCTATATTATCCTTTAACAACAAAAAGAAATTATTGCATTTCAGATAAAGCTAAAGCTTCTTTAATCCTCACCCTTATTCAATCATATTTTCTTCTCTGCCCTCCTTCTCAGCCATTATCATGAAATCAGTGTACAGTCTTCCAGTTCATTAAAAAATTTTTACTTACACACATATGTCATATGTTATTTGGTTCTATCTTTTTAAAATTTAGATAAATGATCACATGCTAAAATTTTCACTTTTGGGAGGGTGACATTATTTTAAGGTCAGTCTATGCTGCTATAGAAAAGTCAAATTCATACCATTTAATTACGTTAGTATGTTATGTTAGTACAGGTATTCAAATGACTCTACATCATTTGACATATTCAATTTCTTAAAAATAAGTTAATTGTTTCTAATTCTTTGCTCCTACAAAGAAGACTGTAATGAATCTCAGCCAGTGCCTCTTACTCACACATGAGGCACTTTCTTGGCTCTATAAACCTGGAAGTATAGCATTCATTCCCAGGTCTTCTCAAGTTCTGCTTCAATTAGATGTGTGGCTCACTCTACTTCCAAAGTTATCTTTCTGTAAGACCTAACCTGTGACTTTCCTGCTTGAAATCTTCAACTGGCTCCTCCTTCACCAGGAAATAAATTGCACAGTCTTCAGGGACTTCCACAAGGCCCCTCCTCATCTGGCCTCTGCCCACCTCTCCAGGTTCATGTCCCACTCCCTCACCCGATCCTCTCTAGTCCTACTGAACTGCTTTCAGTTTTCTGTTTCAGAACTACTTTTCTGAGCAGGACATCTTGGTCTCTCATTTCCTTGTATTTGCACATACTGTGTCCTATGTTTAGAATACCTGTCCCCCTGTAATTTTCGCCTGCTAGCTCTTTCTCATGCTTCAGAATTCAACTCAGATGCCATCCCCTTCGGCAAGCCCATTCTTTCTCTCCTTTTAAGATGATCTGGATATTCACCATACAACTTGTCTCTTCTAAAAAGTAACTTCCAAGTTAACATTGCCTTCCCATGTCCATACATTAAAGAACCTACAAAGCTTTCTGCCCATGAGCAGACCTGAATGCTCTGAAATAAACACTATGGTCATTGTCCCTCTTTCACTGAGAACACTGGGATTGGAAGTAGACCACATGCAACTGCTATTTGGGGTCAATTTAAAGAGAGGTGGGTACGCATCATCCACTCAATGGACATGAGTTTGAGCAAACTCCAGGAGATAGTGAAGGACAGGGAAGCTTGGCGTGCTGCAGTCCATGGGGTTTCAAAGAGTCAGATACAACTGAGTGACTGATACAACAAGATATACCCCACTGTTTCAGAACAGAGGTCCACCTTCTTCTCTGTGAAGTGACTGCACTCTCTTCTACCCTGTCTTTTCTCACATATTCAGGAATGATTTTTCAAGACACAACTTAAGCACTCCATTTCTCAGTGGGGCTGCAATTACCACTGCAACATGTGTGCCCTGTTTCACACAATCTCCATGAACAAAGAACCCCCAGACACTCACTTGGGCTAAAATGATTTCACAGCTTACGGACTGCGCTAGGTCTTCCTTAGGTAAGATGCAGATGTGAGCTGTGGTCATAACTGATCCCTTCCTCCACAGATAAAGCACATTTCACACACAGTCCAGAAAAATGATCATTTTGAAATATGGAAACAGGAGTAGAGTCTTGATCCTCTGTGAAGGTAATCAAGTTAAACTGCCCCCTAAGGATTGCATTTCCAAAGCCTGCAATAAGGAGGTTCTTAACGTGGGGTAAAGGAAGAAAGGAAAAATGTTTGGTTAATATTCACAGGGAGAGAAACTTACATATTAGGTAAGTAAATAAGCTTCCTCATCCATTACTACTCTCAACAAGAAACTTCAGTGAGTGCCTACTATGTGCTAGGCACTATTTCAGGCACAACCCAGACAGAAATCAGGGGCTGTGAGGAGGACAGGGGCTCACCGTCTACAGGAGGAAACAAGTCGGCAATCAGATCATGGAATCAAGTGTGACGCATGCTGGGACACTGAGGCCCAAATGCTAAGAAAGTAGAAAGAGTTGAGTTGGCCAAAAAATTCATTCGTGTTTTTCCATATGGAAAAACCCAAATGGATTATTGGCCAACCCAATAAAACAAAAACTGCTCTGAACTGAGACTCTAGGGCCTGAGGCATGGCAGCAAAAGGAAGAAAATGCAGCATTTAACGAACAAGGTGGCGCAGAGGACACTGAGCAGCCTGGGAAGGCAACTGGTCCTCAGTAGCAGGCTCCTGTGTGCACGAACGAGTCTATGAGAGACACAGCGCCCATCCATGTCCACGGGTCCCCCCGGGGATGCATCTTCTTGGCCAGAAAACACAACGCCGCACAGAATGCTGCCCTGGTGACGGCTACCGCCAGTGTCCTCCTGGGGCCAGAGCGCAAAGCAAAGTCTCCATTTCCAACCTATTTTTCACCATCAGTTCATAGGTCAAGTTCACTAGCTGAGGAGCCTAGGAGAACAAACAAAAATCAACAAAGTGGTTTGCAAATATGCTAATAAATACTTTGTCATTATACAGAATGCTATATGTAGTTATATGATAGTTATTTAGGGTTTTTTTCTCCTGTTGTCAAAGTCTTGTTCAGGGTTCTTCTGAACTGACCATCCAACCACCAAATAGCTATATGATCTTTGCATTGCCCAGCTGAAAACGTCTTTTGGCTTTGTGTATTTAGAATAAGATCTTTGTTGAATGCTAGATATGCAAAGCCACTCACTAAGATTATTCATATTTCAAAAGCATTTTATTTTCAGTAGATTTGGAATAATCAAGGATTAAAGAGATTTGGGACTGTGAGACATTCAATGATTAATCTTAATTTAACACACATTTCACACCCCTTCTATCCTATCCCTGGGAGCATACAAACATAATAGAGGAAAAATCTCCATCCTTAAGTTGCCCAGGCTGATGAAGAGACAGGCACATTAATCAATAGATTCAAAGGAATGAGAAATGCTTAGTAGAAACCAGGGTATATGGGAAGAGAGACAGGGAAGAAGTTAGTTCTGTCTGGAAGTGAAGGTGAAACCAACGGAGACTGAAGGAGGGTACATGGGACTCTCCACGTGCATCGATTGACAGGAAGACTCAAGAACAGAGCATAGGTGTAAAGTATGGAAGCCATGGGCCTCACAGCACAAGAGGATGGAAATGCTTAGAGGCAGGAACTGGCAGAACTGACATAGGAGAGAGACAGGAGAAAATGTTGGAGAAGCACATGCAGGCCAGTGAGTGAAGGCTCTTACATGCCATGTTCAAATATCTAAACTTTATCCCATAGACAATCCTATTCCATTGAAATGTTTTAAGATATGTGTACATGGGCATATTTATATTTTTAAAGAAACAAATGGATGTTGATGGGGTTAGGTGCTCAAAGTGTCATTATATGAAGGCAAGGGGGATCAATGAGCAGGTATTGTTATAGTCCAGGCAGAAAGGGTATTGGTGAGGCTACCACATATTAGAATGAGCTTAACAGGGAGTAATAAAATAATTTCACAAAAGGAAAGACTACCTCTTTGTAGAATATTGTGTGACCGCATCGGCAGATCTATGGGAAATGGTAATATGATTTCTCATGTGTGTTTCTATGCACTTTTGTAGGTTCTATGTATTTCAACAATTAATTATTGCTGGGGAATATTAATGCTGAAATTAAACTGAAATATTAGACATCCTTATTCTCTGCTTTGATATTGTGTTACAAGCACAGGGCTTGGGTTTTTGGATCAGGCTCAAATAGGTCACTGGCAGAAACCTCAACTTCTAAGACTGTGATAATGGAAGAGAAATATTAGAGTGGCAGCTTCTCTGGCCTTGGCTGCAGTAGCTGGAGGCTAAGTAGTGGTATGAGAAGAGAAGAACTCTGAAGATGCTGTTTGGGTAGAACAGACCAGGTAGGTATCACTTATCAACTATCAGGAGAAACTGTTACTTGAAAATTCTATCATCATGTGTAAGAGTCAAAAAGTAGTCATAATATTTTTATCATAGTACTCCCTGCAAAAGCTTTATTACTTTATTAAATACTATTCTTTCCTTACTATCAAATTCCATTTGACATCTCTAGAGTGTACCTTCCCAATTTTGTCACAGCAGTTCTTTCCAACTCTAAAACAGTTAGCTCACTGATTTTAAATATTAGCTACAGCTTATTTTGTACTGTGTCAAATCATGTCAAATCACCTTCTGATGATGGTCGGAAATGTTTTGTTTGCAAAAGCTGCTCTCCTCCTGGGAGGAAGGGATCGATCAACTTTAGGCCAAGCTCCAACTCAACCTTACGACTCTGCATGCACTGTTGAGATTTTTCTGGAAGGAAGAGCATCTGCCAGTGTGATGACTCCTCCTTAAAGGGGCTCAGATGTTCAAGTTGGATTTCAAAAAGGCAGAGGAACCAGAGATCAAATTGCCAGCATTCCCTGGATCATGGAAAAAGAAAGACAATTCCAGAAAAACATCTACTTCTGCTTTATTGACTATACCAAAGCCTTTGACCATGTGGATCACAACAAACTGTGGAAAATTCTTCAAGAGATGTGAAAACCAGACCACCTTACCTGTCTCCTGAGAAATCTGTATGCAGGTCAAGAAGCAACAGTTAGAACCGGACATGGGGAAATGGAATGGTTCCCCATTGGGAAAGGAGTACTTCAAGGCTGTATATTGTCACCCTGCTGAAAGCGAAGAACTAAAGAACCTCTTGATGAAAGTGAAAGAGGAAAGTGAAAAACTTGGCTTAAAACTCAGTATTCAAAAAACTAAGATCATGGCATCTGGTCCCATCACTTCATGGCAAATAGATGGGGAAACAGTGGAAACAGTGACAGACTTTATTTTGGGGGGCTCCAAAATCACTGTAGATGGTGACTGCAGCCATGAAATTAAAAGATGCTTGCCTCTTGGAAGAAAAGCTATGACCAACCTAGACAGCATATTAAAAAGCAGAGACATTACTTTGCTGACAAAGGTTCATCCAGTCAAAGCTATGGTTTCTCCAGTAGTCATGTATGGATGTGAGAGTTGGACTATAAAGAAAGATGAGCACCAAAGAATTGATGCTTTTGAACTGTGGTGTTGGAGAACTCTCTTGAGAGTCCCTTGGACTGCAAGGAGATCCAACCAGTCCATCCTAAAGGAAATCAGTCCTGAATATTCATTGGAAGGACTGATGCTGAAGCTAAAACTCCAGTACTTTGACCACCTGATGCAAAGAACTGATTCACTGGAAAAGACCCTGATGCTGGGAAAGACTGAAGGCAGGAGAAGGGGCCAACAGAGGATGAGATGGTTGGAAGGCATCACTGGCTCAGTGGACATGAGTTTGAGCAAGCTCCAGGCATTAGTGATGGACAGGGAAGGCTGGTGTGCTGCAGTCCATGGGTTCACAAAGAGTCAGACATGACTGAGTGAACTGAACTGAAATGACCGTGGTAATCGTAGGTATGACTTCACAGGGGGCCTCGTGGAGCCAAACATTTCTTAGATGGAGGTTATTTCTTAGATGGCTACACTGCAGCTCCTAAGAAAATTTGGGTCACCAGAAACCTGTCGCTCAATTACTTATCTATTTGCTTACTATCTGTCTCCCTCATTAGAACAAGAACTCCATGAGCAAAGACATTCTGATTTGTTCTCTACTTGAACAATGTCTTCCAATGAGTAAGACATTCACTCAGTAGTCTCAAAATGTGAACTCCTGGTTTCAGCCTGAGGAAAGTGGACCTTGATACAAGTTCCTTAAATTAAAATGACAGAGCCCTTCAGCCACAGAAAGTTATACCACCCAGGGGAGAGTGGGTAATGGATACCAGGAGGCGTTCGTGGGTTCATGTCCAGTCTGAGAGCCAGGAGAGGGGATGGGATGGAGCAGAGCTGGGCTGGGCAGGCAAGGAGGGAGGAGATCTGAGATCTCAGGAGACCCAATGCCATGCTAGTGCCATGGTCTGGGCACTGGAGTAAAGGAAGAGTCCATAGATTACCACTGGAGTTCACCTCATTCTCTGGGTATGAAGAGAAGGAGAAAGTTATCAGAGAACTTAGCAATATGATATGATATGATAGTTAATATGTACATGTATTATTGGGTTGGCCAAAAGGTTCTTTCAGGTTTTCTGGTAAGATTTTATGGAAAAACCTTTTGGCCAACCCAGTATATGTTAGGACTACTCTCAAGCATTTCACACAGACTGACTCATTTAATCTGCATGCCAACAGCTAATTTAAAGAGAGGTTAACTCCTCAAGGTCAGTCAGCGACAGGCAGCGCTCAGCTCTGGACCTGGGCCACCTGGCCCCAGCTGCTGCTCATCATGATGAGGTCTCTGGAAGGAGAAGGTGGCTCTCCACAGAGTCCAAGTAGAGCACCTGGATCAGGTAAGATGTTGACGGTAATTTACATCGACACTGTCTCAATAATGAGAGGTGATTGAGATAACAACAATTTGACATGCACAATGAAGATAAAATTTCCCTAAAGTCCTCATACAAAGTCTCAGGGCTGTGACTGCCCTCGTCGGGTTTCTGCCCCTTTTGGAACAAGACACACAGAAGCAATGATATCTGGTGTTTGGGATGCCTACCTGGGTTGGGGCATGCCTTCAATGAACACATGAGGACCCACAATGTAACAGGGGGAAGGGACACACAGATGAATAAGACAGCCCAGAGACAGGAGCTAAGATGGCAGAGGAACAGGATGAGGAGATCACTTTCTCCCCTACAGTTTATCAAAAGAACAGCTGGAACGCTGAGCAAGCTCCACAAAACAACTTCTGATCGCTAGCAGAGGACATCAGGCGCCCATAAAAGCAGCCCATTGTCTTCTAAAGGAGTCCTTTATTACTCCTTAATTTTCATTTTCATATATTTTTACTATTTTTTTAATTAAAATTTTTTTTATTATTTTCTTTTAAAGTCCTCTATTACTCCTTAATTTTCATTTTCACTTATTTTTACTATTTTTTAATTATAAATTTTTTCTTTTTTTCTTTTATTTTCTTTTAAAGTCCTCTATTACTCCTCTATTACTCCTTAATTTTCATTTTCATTTCACCATAACCTTGCAAAAAAAACACCTATTTTTAAAGTGAACTTCATATATATTTCTTAAACTTTTTTGTGCTTTTGTTTTTGTTTTTAATATTGTATTTTTAAGACTCTAACCTCCACTCTAGATTTTTAATCTCTGTTTTTCAGTATTTGATATCAATTTTGGACATTTAAGAGTCCAATATTCAGTACCCATTTTTACTCAGGAGTGTGTTGATTACTCTCTCCCCATTTTGACTCTCCTTTTTCTCCCCCAGATCACCTCTATTTCTTCCCTCACTCTTCTCTTCTCAATCCAATTCTGTGAATCTCTGTGGGTGTCTGGGCTACGGAGAACACTTAGGGAACAGAGTACTGCATAGATCTGTCTCTCTCCTCTTGAGTCCCCCTTTTTCTCCTGCCCATCTCGATCTCCTTCCTCCCTCTCCTCTTCTTTATGTAACTCTGTGAAACTCTCCGGGTGTCCCTCACTGTGGAGAATCTTTTCACCATTAACCGAGAAGTTTCATTATCAGTGCTGTATAGTTGGAGAAGTCTTGAGGCTACTGGAAGAATAAGACTGAAATCCAGAGGCAGGAGACTTCAGCCCAAAACCTGGGAACACTAGAGAACTCCTGACTGCATGGAACATTAACTAAAAAGAGATCATCCAAAAGCCTCCATACCTACACTGAAACCAACCACCACCCAAGAGCCAATAAGTTCCAGAGCAAGACATACCACGCAAATTCTCCAGCAACGCAGGAACATAGCCCTGAGCGTCAACATACAAGCTGCCCAAAGTCACACCAAACACATAGACCCATCTCAAAACTCACTACTGGACACTCCATTACACTCCAGAGAGAAGAAATCCAGTTCCACCACCAGAGCACCGATGCAAGCTTCCCTAATCAGGAAACCTTGACAAGCCAATCATCCAACCCCACCCACTGGGAGAAACCTCCACAATAAAAAGGAACCACAGACCACCAGAACACAGAAAGGCCACTCCAAACACAGCAATCTAAAGAAGATGAAAAGGCAGAGAAATACCCAGCAGGTAAAGGAACATGAAAAATGCCCACCAAGCCAGACAGCCCAGACCTCAAGGTGCTCTGGCACAGAGAGGTGGAGGGTCAGCCCTGTGCCCCCTCCACACCGACTCAGCGACAGAAAAGCGGCACATTCACAAACATGTCACCTCATTTCTAAGAGGCTCTCATAGCAGCAAAAATAAGGGGGAGAAAAGTTTAATCAGAAATAAGAGTCTACCAAAACCTGCCTGAAGGGCTTTCTTCTATCTCAAATATACATGAAACCACACACACAGAGACACACGCACCATCTACATGTACAAAAATCACTGCCTAAAATACATTTTATCCTGAGAAAGGGTAGATTTACAAATCAGACTGTTGTTCAGTCACTAAGTCGTGTCTGACTCTTTGCGACCCCATGGACTATAGCCCACCAGGCTCCTCTGTTTCTGGATTTCCCAGTCAAATGATGTATTTCATCATTTCCCAGTACTGGAGTGGGTTGCCATTTCCTTCTCCAGGGGATCTTGCCGACCACGGGATCAAACCAGAGTATCCTGGATTGGCAGGTGGGTTCTTTACCACTGAGTCACCAAGAAAGTCCCCAAACCAAGGGATCGAACCAGAGTGTTCTACATTGCCAGGTGGGTTCTTTACCACTGAGTCACCAAGAAAGTCCCAAAATACCTACTGACATATATAAAGAAGATTTCTCTTTTTCTAGGAAACAAAAAATAGAAGGAAAAAAAACAGTTAAACTTTAAAGCCTGCTAATATAGACTGGCTATTTTTCCTACCGGGCACTGCTCAGAATTCCTTGCCGGCTGGGTGTGTGTGTGTGTGTGTGTGTGTGTGTGTGTAAACCCAAACTATTTCTCAGGGTTGTTGCTGCAGCAGACAGTTTTCTCAGCATCGTGGGCTGCTCACCCCACGTGGTCCCAGGCACCTGCAGGATCAGTCAGTTTGCACAAGCAGCTTCCCAAGCAAATGACATAGCTCTGCTTCTGTTGTTCCCAAAGACCAACATCTGTCCGAGCTCAGCATATGCATCCGAGTATTAAAGTGCTCAGTGTTCTAAGGCCCTGCACTTAATTTTCCCTTGGGTAAACAGAGCCAATAATGGATAAATACTGAGGGATCAAATATCCTTAAACTATTGGAGAGAGCTGTGAGTGCAGTCTTTCAGCCACATCAGAAGTGAGAAAAAAAAAGAGCAAAAAAAAAAAAAAAAGAATGACAGAGGCTCTCCAAATTAGGAGTGAAGAACTTGGAATGGAGTCAATTCCACTGGCCATTGGGAAGCATCTTGATGAATGCTGGTGGGAGACGGGCATTTGGGAGTTCTATGGTTAAGTGAGTGTGTTTGCTTAGTCACTTCAGTCGTGTCTGACTCTGTGACCCCATGGACTGTAGCCTGCCAGGCTCCTCTGTCCATGGAATTCTCCAGGCAAGAATAACTGAATGGTCTGACTCTGCAACCCCATGGACTGTAGCCTGCCAGGCTCCTCTGTCCATGGAATTCTCTAGGCAAGAATAACGGAATGGGTTGCCATGCCCTCCTCCAAGGCATCTTCCTGACCCAGGGATCAAACCCATGTCTCCTGCAGCTCCTGCATAGCAGGTGGATTCTTTACCACTGAGCCACCTGGGAAGCCCATGGTTAAGTGTAACTGAACGTGAAATATGGCACGATCCAAGCAAAATCGAGATCTTGACTCTCTTCAGAAAAGAGCAAAGGGTCTTTTGGTTGGCACCCTCCAGGTTGAGTTGAGCCCACACTCCCTGTAACCCTACACTGAACCATCTATCGTGTCCTACTAATTGCTTTTCAAGGCAAGTCCCTGTAGGAAGGTGAACTTAGGAGAGGCTCACAGTCTTGGCCTTTGAGCTCCTCAGGGAAAACACACAGTTCGTGTATCTTTCAAGTACAAACTTCTAAGGAGGAACATTTCAGCCTCTCAGGAATGCTGGTTTAATACAGGGGCATGATGTATTTCATCATTTCTATGCAATCTTTTAAGAAAAATGCTCTGACCTTTGAGATAAGTTGACCACAAAAGATGACCCTATCCAAACTTTATCACCATGTGTAGTAGCCATACTATTATTTTCTGATTTGCTTTAAAAAAAAAAGTATCATTAAACATTTCAGATAAGAGAGTTCCTATTTGTTACTTCAAAAATGTAGAGCTCTTTTCTTATTACTTTTTACAACAAAGTATATAAATCAATCTTACCACAGTCTGACACTCATCTTGTGTGTGCATGCTAAGTAGCTTTAGTCATGTTGATTCTTTGCAAACCTATGGTCTGTAGCACGCCAGGCTCCTCTGTCCAGGGATTTTCCAGGCAAGAATACTGGAGCAGGTTGCCATTTCTTCCTCCAGGGGATCTTCCCCACCCAGGGATCAAACCCATATCACCTGTAGCTCTTGTATCGCAGGCAGATTGTTTACTGCTAAGCCATCAGGGAAACCCAACATTCATCATAGCCATATTTATCTATCTTATCTAAACCACTGGTACTACTACTTTTGAATTATCCATATGCAAAAACCCCATAAGATGTTAAATTCAAAAAGTGAAAATTTAAAAAAAGATTAAATATATAGCTGATGGCTATGTTGTTAAATGGTCAAAAGAAAGCAGAAAGAGAAGTACCAAGTGAGGCGCTCCTTGGAGCCAGGCTGATGCCACTCACAGAAGAGCTACAAAAAGGTTTCCACTGGATCTCTCTCTGCCTCCAAAATTGCTGCTCTATATAGGCAGCCCCCCACCCCCACCCTGTGCCCTTTCAGTAGAAGCTGAGGCTTCTGCTGTGATTCGGCCTTGCCAGAAAAGCACCTGGATAACCCTTGAAGTGGAAAAGGCTAAATATTACCAGTATGTGGGTAAGAGAAGTAAGGCAGCATTCAAAGGATTTGACTGAACACTGACTTGGGGTCTCAGCCATCCCCTTTCTAAGAGTCAGCTGTTAGCACAATCCAAAAGAAAATGGGAAACATGGAGAGCAGCGCCTAAGAACTACATATATTTATTTTCCAATGGGTTAAAAAATGTTTAAGCCATGAGAAATCAGTGAGGGAATAACAACACCTAGATCCTATAAATAATAAATGATCTGGATATATAATCAACTGTGTTAAAACTGCATTAATAAAATCACCAATAACTGAGAAGGCAGAGACAGCGAAAAATAAATAAAATCATTGTCACTCGCCAAAGCTCTTTGTCCTCATGGCTTGTGTTTTTGCAAATGAGTCCTTGGCATTGACGTAGTGAAGAAAAACAAACAGACAAGCGTGCACGCTTAAGAGGCAGCCGTAATCTGGCTGCCATTTTTAAGTCCACTTGACAAAATTTCTCTTTCTTTAATTGAATGACTCCATGTGTTTTTTGATTTCCTTCCTAAAAATTTTCTTTCTGTGCTTCCATGTTTTCCAGAACCAGAGATTTTCTATTTTAGTAAATATTATCTCATATAATATTCACAGTCTAAAAGTTGAGCATTATTATTTTAGAATAAACAAAGCTCATGAGGAAGGCAAGGAAAAGTGCCTGCAGATCCAGAGGAATCTGAACCCTAAATCAAGATTCTTAACACATTCTGCTTTTCCTTCTGAAGAAATGGGAGTCCTGCCTTTCCACCACCAAAGACCTCTTTTGAATTCTGTATTTCTCTCCCACTGAACCCAAGTTTCAATAACATTTTAACCAGCAAACTTATTATAAAAATTAACAACTAACTCTCCATTTGTGTAAAATAAGAGACATTTTTTAAAATAAGAGTGGGACTTCCCTGGAGGTCCAGTGGTTAGGACTCCATGCTTTCGGTGGAGCATGGAGCTCCATCCCTGGACGGAGAACTAGATCCCAGCACGGCCAAAAGTAAAAATATAAAAATAAAATAAAAATAACAGCATCTGACCAATGTGAGAGAATACTAAGCAAACTTATTATAATATAGAATAACCAGCAAACTTATTATAAAAATTAACAACTAACTCTCCATTTGTGTAAAATAAGAGACATTTTTTAAAATAAGAGTGGGACTTTCCTGGAGGTCCAGTGGTTAGGACTCCATGCTTTCGGTGGGGCACGGGCTCCATCCCTGGACGGAGAACTAGATCCCAGCACGGCCAAAAGTAAAAATATAAAAATAAAATAAAAATAACAGCATCTGACCAATGTGAGAGAATACTAAGCTGAATTTAATTTCAATCAAAGGGTTTCCAAAAAGATATTCTTCTATTCAGCTCTTTTTGTTTTTAAATGTTTAATACCTGTGATTAGGGATTTGGAAATATTTAAAAAAAAAAGAATGATCCTGTGGGCCTCTGGGGGCCACTGAACTAGCTTGCTTTGGAAGACACCAGATTCTGTGTGTTTTTAAATAACAGAAGCAGGAGCTATGATTGTGCTGTCCGTGAGAAAGCATTACCTCGAGTCCGAAATCCTCTCGTAGACCACTCTAAATCCCTGCCGCTCCAATCTAAACCCATTTCCTCTCCAGTCTCAGGAGAGATGGGAACAGCTGCTGGGCGTCTGTTAACTCGCCCTTTGTGATCTGGGGTTGGACCGTCTTTATGGTCCGTGTACCACATTGCGAGACATGCTGGACAATTCCTGACAAACTGGAGGCTTGTTACCCCGACTCTCATTTTCTCACCCTATTCTCCAGGTTCTCTTTTTGTTGTGCAGGTCGGGATTTCAATATTGGGGATTGGAACACAAAAAGCTCCAGGCTTGAGAAGTATCTTACAGATTGGCTTGTGTTCTTCCTGTAGCACCAGGCTGGAGGAGAATGCAAATCTGATATCATGATAACTGAGACTAATATCTGTTGCTGCTATTCCAATAGCATTTAGTTCTTCTGGAAATTCTTGCCTCGGGTCACAGTCCTGTTACCAGCTGGGGTCAAAACACACCAGATGAAGGATTCATATTTCCATCTAATTCATTACACTGATGGCTTTTATGAAGCATCTGGAAGTGGGCATATGAGGAGGATTTGTAGAGAATTCATTTGGAAGGGTGACAAAACTGTTTTCTGTTGATCATTCAAATCCTGCACAATTATTAAATGACATTTTCAGTTCCCATCGATTCCATTTTTAATGTCCCACTAACAAATAAAAACATATATATAAACATTTAATCCCACTCTTACACAATAGTATTGATTTGACCCTCTTTTCTATACCCATAATAACCCCAAATTCAAATCCAGACAAAATCTCTCACTGTTGCCTTGGATTTCCAAGTTTGAAGCATCAAATAATAGCGGAACAATATTGAGAATAAATTTCAAACTTTTATGCAGCTACTTAACAGAATCATCTTCTCAACTCTATTTGCTATTTTATTGAGGAAAGCAGATCAGAACAAAACAAGTAGTCCCAAAATGCCTAGATTCTAATTTTTAGGAAAAAAGAAACAAATCACCCAGAGATAACATCAGAGATATTATCTTCAGTCAGCCCAGTTTCTCTTAAAATGAAGTTTTCAATAAGAGCTGTATGCACTCACGGGCAGCTGACAAGCAGTTGTTCTTCAAAAAGCTTTTATAACAAAAGCTTTTTTTCACAAAAGTTGTTCTTCAAAAAGCTACCCTTCTTCCACAGCCTTAAATTTTGATGACATTTTCAAATCTTTTTTTTTTCACCCACTTACTTTATTTTTATTTCACCCTTTGGCTTTTGAACCTCCACATAAAGCTTTCTATAGCTGTTCTCTTTCAATTATTAGACTATTGACTGGACGAGATCTACTGAACACAAAAGCTGGCTTTCCTACTGAAAAAGAAAGTTTTCCTAAGGACCTGGATTCAGAATGAAAATCCAGTGAATTCAACTTGCTGAATTTTCTAAACCACCTACAAACTTTCACAAACGTTTTAAGGGGACAAGTCACATGTCTGTATACATTTCGAGTTCCACCTAGTCACAAAAGTTAAGTTTATGCTTTCTGTTTTTATTGAAAATTAACCACCTCATTTCTGCTGCCAGGTAAAATAAAACAAAGATAACTACCTTGGTGCATATGTGACTTTATGATGCTTCAATGAGATAAGTTTCAGGGACAGGGATACTTGAACTAGTGGATTGAATGGAAGCTCCCAAAATATATATCTATGTCACATCTGTGAAACCTGAGAATGTTAACTTACTTGTAAAAAGCATCTTTGCAGATGTAATTAAGAGGAAGTCATTCTGGATTATCTGGGTAGACCCTAAATTCAGTGAAAAGTATCCTTAATAAGAGACACAAAGGAGAGACATATGGACAGAAGACAAAGAGGCTGTATGAAGACAGAGGCAGAGGCTGGAGTGATGTGGCCCTAAGCTAAGCACATGGCAACCAATGAGGCAGAGATGGGAATGATGTGGCCACAAGCCAGGAAGCACTTGGAGCTCACAGAAGTTGGTAGGAAGAGACAAAAAACTGAATCTCCCCAGAACGTCAGAGGAAATTCATCTATGCTAACACTTGATTTTGTATTTCTGGTCTCCAGAGCTAAGAGAGAATGCATTTCTGTTGTTTTTAGTCACCAAGTTTGTGGTAATTTGTTACAGCATCCACAGGATGCTAATAAAGTGATTTCTAAGAACTGACCACCCTAATAATCAAATTTCACTGGGCAGCCCAATCTACACAAATCTACCATCCATAAATCAATGGTGAGAATTTAAAAGATTGAAAATTTAAAAGATTTGACTGAGTTTACTCATTCTTCAAACAAGTACTTATGTAACTCCTATGTGCCAGGATCTGGGATCAAGTTGTGAGTAAAAACAGACAGGGGCTTCCCAGGTGGCCCAGTGGTAAAAAAAATCCACCTGAAACTGCAGGAGATGTAGGAGACGTGGGTTCGATCCCTGGGTCAGGAAGATCCCTTGGAGGGAGGAAACAGCAACCCACTCCAGTATTCTTGGAGAGAACCCCATGAGCAGAGGAGCCTGGCAGGCTACAGTCCATGGGGTCACAAAGAGTCAGACACGACTGAGTGACTGAACGACAACAGAAACAGACGCAGTCTCTGCCCTCCAGGGTTTTACAGGCCAGTGGGGAGATAGACATCGGGTAAATCATTACATAATCAGACTGGAGAGTATGTCTAAGGATACACTCCATCGTTGGCTCTGTCATCACTATAGTGTTTATCACCCCTTGTAGGGTGACTGCATGTGTTTTACTATCATTTCTGCACCATTTCAACTGGTATCTTTACCAGTTTTGAGCGACTGTCTTCCATCAAATAAGGGGTCAGGTTTCCTGAAAACATAGCCTTGACCCACTGTCCCCAAACTCCTCCCCCTGCCCCCCCCACCGGCTGCCCCGGCTCTACGGTGCCCATCCCCTTGTAGACACTGCTCTGAGGCAAGGGGCACTTGATTAGAGACAGCCCAATGCCATGAAGGGAGCGCAAGCTCTGATTTGGGCTCACACCCAAGCGCCACCACTTCTGGAATCCCTGGGATACGAGGCATAGTACTTCACTTCGTGGAATCTGTTTTCTCTTCAGTGATTTTTTTTTTCAGGTTGTATGAATTTAGGGATATCACACATACAAGGCAGGGTCCCCAGTCCTTAGCAGTAACATAGTGAGTCGTGATGCTTGTCTCACCTATCACGTCTGTACTGAGTGTACAGATCAAAGTGGATCCCTCCGTCCTTCAGGTCCCAAGGGAGCCCTCCCTTTGGCCTCATGTGTTCTTCTTCATCTGTCTCCTGCCCAGTTTTTCTCAGTCATTTTAGGGGAATCCTTTCCTTCTCCACGCACAGGATTGCAGTCTTGTGCTCACCTTTTCCTCTTTCCTCTATACATTCTCCTAGACTATTTGATCAAGTCTGTGGTTTTAAATGTTATATATGTGGTATATGTGTACATATTGCACATATATACATATATATTTTAGATATACATATACACATACATATTTATATAGGCTCACATATGTTATATATTGATTATATATATATATGAGCCACATAAATACAAATACTGCATCTGTATAACATAAATGAGGATGAATATGTGCATATATATACACACATATCCTACATCTTTAACCTGAATGGGAAAATCCATATGTATTCATTTGTCTCTGAGATATTTCCAGTGATATATCTCACTAGCAGTTTAAACTCCACATGTCCAAAAGCTAAACTCTCGGCCTTCTCCAAAACCTGTTCCCCTTTTTTGACTACATGAGGGAATATGTCCCCTTCAGCCTTCTATCTAGTCACCCATGATGCGACCCTGAGGACTATTCTACAACCTCTTTCTTCACATCACATCTAGCGATTGAGTCCTAGTCATAAGTCTTTTTGAAATGCATCTTACTTCCTTCTCCCTGCCCCTGTCTTTGTTCAAACTCCCAATATTTCATCATACGGATCCCTGGAATGACCTCCTAAGGCCCTTCCCTGCTCCTAGCCTCTTCCTATATCCCCCATCTCAAATCTATCATCCTTCCAGTCCACCTCCAATATGGCCACCAGAGTAATCTTTCATATATGCAAGTATAATTACATAAGTTACCCTCATTCCCAGCTGAAATCCCGTTAGGCTTACTTACCTTCATCACAAAAGCTACACCTGTTATCAAAGTGTCCCAGGCACTTGTCACGGTCCCTTTCTCATCTCTCAGTGGTCCTCTGTGTCTCTGTACTCTTCAGCTTTACTGAACCGATTTCAGCCCCTGGATGTGCCATTTTCCAAGGCCTCCATGTCTCTGCTCACACCATGCCTTCTGCTAGAACTCCTCTTCTCCCTCCCTTTCTCTCTCATGTCAAGCCTTCCCTTGCACCAAGGTTCACACCCTCCATCTGTGCCTGACCATTTCTGAGCAGTTTCGGTGCTCTCTCTGCCCCTCCTTTGGTCTAGACTGAACTACATGTCCTTCTTTTGTCTTCCACAGTTTTCAACACTGTCGTTATTTTCTGGGTTTCCTACCAGATAGACAGTGCCATCTGGTCAACAACTGCTAGTTATCAGCCCTGCAGCCGAACAGCAGGTTAGGCACCTCTTGGGGGGCACCCATTGCCTCTGGGGAGTGGCCTCTGTAGTATTTCCAGCCCTGGGAGTGCCAGCTTGTCCCAGGGACGGGTGAACCACTACCACAAACTCTGCAATTACACAGTGGTTCAGCAGAGCCAAAATCCTCAGGGGCAACCTCCTAGATGTCCCCAACCTATGTTTCAGGGTATCATGTTTTCTTTCTTATTTTAGTTTTTTAAGCCGTTTATTTAAACTTTTTTTTCCCTTAATTTGTATTTATTTATTTACTTTTGTATTTTCGCCATGCTGCGTGGCATATGGGATGGTTCCCCAACCAGGGATGGAACCCCGGCTTCCCAACTTTAAGTGCTGAGTCCTAACCACCAGGCCGTCAGGGGATTCCCATCAGGGTACCAGGTTTTCTTAACCAACACTCCCCTTAACTCGGCAGACTGGCTTAGCAGAGCGTTCAAACAGCTGTGGTCTTCTGTGACTCTATTAGATCATTCTGCTGCTCAGTGGCCTTTGCTCTTTTTTAAGATTTTTTAAGATTTGCTAATTAATGGTCCTTCATTTCTCATCCCCCCAACAGAGGGGCAACTAAAACAACTTAGCAGTAACTAGCCAACTCCACTGTCTTTGTGGATGTTCTCAAAAATACCCAAAGTATCACATCTACAAACACTCTATTTCATCTGGACTTCTGTCCATCTCTCCAACTGTGAAATCTGAGGCAAGGGACTATCCGTACCCTACACACCACTCACGGTGGCATTCTCTTTACTACTGTGTACTGACAGACCCAAATCTCCATATGACCCTTGTTTTAATAGGCCACTCTCAGGACTAATTCTATTAGTTTAGGGCCTCTGAGGAGCAGATGCCAAAATGAGATTAGATGTGCAAGATGTTTATTGAAGGAAACATCTGCAAGGGAAACAGCTGAAGGAGGTCGGGAGAGTTTGGATGACAAGGCAGGTGTGTCCCCTGTGAAGGAGAAAGGAGAGAGGGAAGGAAGAAGGGCTGGGTGGGAAGAGCCACAGACTGCAGAGCAGTTCTGAAAGGTTCAGCTAAGCCAATGGGTAGTCCGTGAGCCAAAGTCACAATCTGGTAGGAATGGACATTTCAATCTGTGCCACATTCAATCACTGGATAAGAGCAGCTTATTGAAAGTATGGCACCAGTGGGGACATGGTGGTAAGGTTCAAAGCTTAGCACCTGGAGCCATCCATCAAGCACTTCCCCTAGCCCAGATGTGAGAGATGTATTTTCACAGTCACCACACTCACCTAGTTGTCAAATGACTGGCTTTAATGTAAAACGTAAACAGGCAGTCCTTTTTTGCACTGTTCCAAAATGCATGAATTTCAGTTACCATGATTTAGCCAAGTAACAACAGTCCTCCAACAACATGACTCAACTTTCAGTTACCATGTTATATTAATTGTGAATAAATTGCATGAAGCACAAACTTTGCTGCTACCACTTTAGTCCATAAACTATTACTCAAATAACAGACGTGCACAGTAATCAATGTTGAATCACATTTCTTGGTGATCAGCCACTGTATCAGCTAGAAAGTTCATGCACAGGTAGCAAAGCATGCATTTGGGTTGTCTCCTTGTCTACTAGTGACAATCCTATATGATATTACAGAAATGGATAATCAGAAGAGGGAACTGACTGACAAATATGAAAGTGAAACTAAAAAATCAAGAAGTGACAATGCTAGAGTGGAAGTTTGAATTGAATGTAAATGGAGTTATAGAAGAAATAGCTGTCATGAAAATGTTGATACTGCCGCTGTCTGAGACTCTAAATATGCAGCTGGAACACAGTGAAGATGGAGTTACTGACATACACAAGGAAAGTTGTGATGAAAAGGATGAAGATATCCCAGAAGAACCATGATGCCATTAAAAATCTTCATGTTAAAAGGACTTCCAGAGATATTTCACAACACTGAAAGTGCAAAGATAAAATGTCATAAGTTGATCCAAACAACTTTCTAAGTAATGATTCACCATAGCATAGGAAAAATGCTCACTCAGTATGGTAAGTTATATGACAAGAAAGCAGAAAGCATTGTTCAAAACAATCTTGATAAGTTTTTGCAAAGATATAACTTTAATTTTCAATATTTCAAATGCTTTAAATTACAGTGTACTAAAGAAATTTTAGTTTTACTCTATTTCTATTTCCCTATACATTTAAAACTAACAGAGAGTTTCTCATGTTTGATTAAAAAAAAAAAAAACTTAAAGTCACCAAAAAACCCCATGATTTTTCCCCACTGGTTATTAACACTGTTTTGCATAGTTTTAGCTCACACAATCATTTTTACAGTCCCAGACAAAGCAGGGATTGCTCATATACATCACAGATTTGAGTATGTTTGCTTTTTCTTGCTAATTAAGTTATAGTCACAAATGATTTGAATAATTAGTCAATACAAAATATGTAATAATAAGTATAAAAATTAATATAATTTTAATCAGCCTAATTACATACCATTTATCCAAATGTCAAATTCAGTCAGTTCAATTGCTCAGTCGTCTGACCCTCTGCAACCCCATGGACTGCAGCACGCCAGGCTTCCCTGTCCATCACCAACTCCCAAAGCTTGCTCATGTCCATCAAGTCAGTGATACCATACAACCATCTCATCTTCTGTCATCCCCTTCTCCTCCTGCCTTCAATCTTTCCCAGCATCAGGGTCTTTTCCAGTGACTCAGTTCTTTGCATCAGGTGGCCAAAGTATTGGAGCTTCAGCATCAATCCTTCCAATGAATATTCAGGGCTGATTTCCTTTAGGACTGACTGTTTGGATCGCCTTGCAGTCCAAGGGACTCTCAAGAGTCTTCAACACCACAGTTCAAAAGCATCAATTCTTTGGCATTCAGCTTTCTTTTTGGTCCAACTCTCACACCTGTACGTGACTACTGGAAAAACCGTGGCTTTGACTAGATAGACCTTTGTCGGCAAAGTAATGTCTCTGCTTTTAAATATGTTGTCTAAGTTTGTCACAGCTTTTTTCCCAAGGGGCAAGCATCTTTTAATTTCATGGCTGCAAATTATAGCATATGAACTTCAACAATCATTATCTAGCTACTGTGGAATTCTGAAGATTCAGTAAGAACACTGAGGGCATTCCTAGTATTTTCCTTAGCTACTAAACGCAAAGATACTCTCTCAGTTAGTAAATGAGATCAAGCATCATGTAAAAAGAACTTCTACCTCCAAGGTACAAGTTAGAAATTCTTTCACATCTTCTTGTTACTGTCAAGATGGTGGACTTTGCTAACTCCTTCTCAAAATCAAGCCTGGAGAAATTATCAAAGCCAAGGAGAAACATGGATTCCAGGACTAGAAATATCAGAAACAACCACAAGAAAAAACAGCATGGTAACCTCCCATTGAACCTGCAGGTTGTCTTAAGCAGATGTGTGTGGGAGCCTCCCATGGCAACCTGGGGCAGAAGGGAGCTTAGAGTGGTAGTGAAAGGAGAAACTGGAGGAAATAATTTCATTTGCTCCTTCTTCACTCCATATTGGCTTGGTAGTGCAATCCATTCCTAGAAATGAGCAAAACAGCTCACACTCACCTGTACTAGTGTCCTTTGATACCAGGGAAGTTCAAAAGTCCTGTGTGTGCAGCTAATGAAAGTGGTAATGGTACTGATTGAATAGCTGCCCTTGGACAGTCAGTTATCCAACCCCTTTCTATCCAAACTTTCATGGCTCTCAGAAACTAATAGATCAAGTGAACAAAAGTTAAGCAGAGATGCCAAAGATATGAGCAATATAAATAAGTAATAGGTTAGTAATAGGTTAAAACTCAATACCAAATGTAGAATACACATGGAATATTTACAAAAGCAAACCATGCATTAGCTGCATAATGAACTCTAAATTTCAGCCTAAGAAATCCTAAATACTAAGTCATGTAATTTTCTCTCTTTCTTATAATCCAGTAAAATTATATTAGGAATAAAATAATAGGTTAAATGCTTTTAATTTAGAAACTAAACATATTTCTAGATAATTACTGCAACAAAATGGAAAACACATAGGAAATTAAGACTACAAAAAGATAGGTCTTCATCAGTACTGATTAGCTTTTCACATGATTTAAGACTGATAAAAAAAAAAGTGGAATAAATTCCAAAACTGACCCAAAATGAATTCTTAATTTCTTGGGATATATCAGACCCCTAAATATTTTATGGAATGGGTTGAAAATGCTTAAGACTGTGGCAAACAGTCTCCTTTTAGTGACCATGATACCTGAACTTTGCATCTTCTTACCAACCTACTTTGAAAAAGATGAGACCAATTTTGTAAATAATTACATTATAATCTAGGTTCCCAAAGAACTTTTAGGACCTTCCCCTTTCTTGAGGGTTTTTCACAGAAATTCCTAATTCTTGATGATTAAATATAATATTCCAAATAAGCTACTGTCCTGCCACTTTATATTAAATTAACAGTATGTGAAAACAAGTTTTATAAAAATCCACAACAAAAATGCATGCCATGCTTAGAATTTGGTCACATGCTAAACTCACAAGGACATAATTTTTACTCTTTGTACAGAGAATGAAGAAGACAGAAAAAGGATGACAAGAACATTTAGAAAGTTATAAGAGGAGAATAGAAAAAGGAATAAAGTGAGGGGTGGAAGGTGATCTACAAAAAGAATTCATACCCTGGACACAGAAGAAGCCCTAAGACAAGAAGGCCAAAACAATACTACACAGAGAATGCTAGGTAAGCAATATCACCTAATTCCTAAATCCTGTTTTTTAAACAAATGCTAAAAGAAACCCTAATTAGTGCAAACCCCTATTAGACCTGGGTTCATTCATTTGTCCTTCTTACCTTCCTTTCTTCTTACCTGTCTCTCCCTCCTTCCCTCCATCTCCTTGGACATGGGTTTATCAGGAATAAACTTACAGCTTCCCATGACAGAGATTTAGCTTCAAGACCTAGTTTAAAACCGTGCACTTGCCTCTGTCTGCCACAAGTCCAAAAATAGGGAGTTTATTGTCTTTAGTTCTCATTTGGGATTTTGGCTTCCTGACACTGAGCCTCTGGTACAACTTAATAGGTTACCAAACTAGGAAAATGGGAGGTCTTAGTTTCACTGATATTAAAAGGAAAGCAAAGACTGGTGTTACATATGTATAAATTCTTGAAAAGGCAGTCAGTAAGCTAATTTTGTGACAGCCACATACAAGTGTGAACTAGGACCTGCTGCAATTTCCTTCTCAAATGAGTACCTGCTGAGAAGCATAAATCATCCATATTTTAGTTTGACTGAATATGTATATTTTTACCAAAGGCTGATAGGAATAAGAGAAACAGCTCAACTAGCTTCTGAAATGAAAAATTAAACCGATTGTTTATCTTCTTAATGTATTATAGACTGTACATTGGACCCAAATACTACTAGACTTCATAAGCCCTGTTAGATTCATTTCTATTTTCAACTTGTGGAGTCTCTATAAATTTAACTATAGGTGCCACACCATAACTATGACACATTCTTGGTAGCTTGAAAGAGTTGGGTTTTTTTGTAATGCTGAGCCACCAGGAAGTGATTCAGGACAGAACTGTGAGAATAAAGTGATATAATGATATTTTAAAATATTCTTAGATGAGTGATTTCTACCATCATCATCCCATCCATCCAAAAAACACATGGGGATAGCTACCTACTCCTTCAGGATTATTTGACCCTTTAAAAGGGATGTGAGAGAAAAGTCTTTTTACCAATTTAACAAAATTATCTGTTGATGGTTATTTGTGACTACCTATACACACCATGGGCTTCCCTTGTGGTTCAACTGGTAAAGAATCTGCCTACAATGCAGGAGACCTGAGTTCAATTCCTGGGTTGGGAAGATCCCCTGGAGAAGGGAAAGGCTACCCTCACCAGTATTCTGGCCTGGAGAATTCCATGGACTGTATTGTTCATGGGATCGCAAAGAGTCAGACATGACTGAACGACTTTCACTTTGATATATACCATATTCTGGGCAATCTTAGTTGGTCAAGGAAAGCAGATGATCTTTAATATTGCCCCTAGAGTGACCTAAAATTTCAAATACAAACAACCATGCTCTCTATTTTGGAAGAGAGAAGGTATATTTTCTCCCACCTCCCTCCTTTCTTAAAGGAAGCTGATAGAGGGGCAGGTAGATATGTGAAGTGTATTTATGATTTCAGTACCTAAGACAAGACAGGAGGTATACCTTGAGTTATTTCTCAAAAAACCAAGGCATTTGGATCACTCTGAAACACATCCATCCTGAGCATAAGAGAACTGGGATATAGAACCATTCCGTGTCCTGATAGGCAGAGCCCCTCTTAGTTCTGCCTCATCCACCGGGAGCGTGCTAAGTCGCTTCAGTCATGTCCGACTCTGTGCAACACTATGAACTGTCCAGGCTCCTCTGTCCATGCAATTCTCCAGGCAAGAATACTGGAGTGGGTTGCCATGCCTTCCTCCAGGGATCTTCCCGTCTCAGGGATGGAACCCACGTCTCTTACATCTCCTGCATTGGCAGGCGGATTCTTTACGACTAGCGCCACCTGGGAAGCCCCATCCACTATAGCAGCCACATAAATCAGTACCCCAGAACAGTTCACACTGGGGAAAAACCATCCACCTTCCTCTCTGGATGCTATAGCGCAAGAAAAACGAACACACTTAGGAGTTGGTTCTTATTACCATAAATTAGATACTGTCTGCTCAATGAAAAGAAGCCATTGTTAAAAGCTATTGCATGCTATTTTCAAGTGAAAAATTGTATTGCTCTCTAAAAAAGAAAAGTGTACAAATCCACCCTAGCTTGAGGATACTAACTGTCCCAAGTTACTGATCACGCCAAATACATTTCCTCCCCATGTGCATCAGGATGTGGTCAGTCTAATATCGATAGTTGTACATTCAGTGATTGTGAAAACAGTCTTTACACTTTTTTGTGGGGGCCCATGAGCAGCCATGTCCTCCTGTTAGTACTCAGGACACAGTTCACTGTCTCTTTAATTCAATTCTTTTGACCCTATTTGGGAGACCATCTGTGAAATTTACGGTCCCCTCTCCAACTCGACTGTGTTCACTTTCAGAGCCGCACTCATTCTGCCATGGCTTACCTTCAGCTTCTTTCAGTCGACCTTCCTCTGACTCCCTCATTACACTGGGGTCATAAGTTGTCTTCCCCTTATGATAGCTTATTACTTGTTCCCCATTTTCGCAAACCATTAAGACTGTGTTATTTTCTTAATCGCTCATCAAAGCACTTGAGCCTGAAGTATTCACATATATTTGGCATGTAAGGAAACCCCAGCAAATCACCCCTGGAACAAGTTACGGTCAGTCTGGTGTGAAGTTTTATATTCTCAGTTGCCAGTGCTGCCCCATGATCTGAAAAGAAAGTCTCTAACACTTGCTGGGCTACAGTCCATGGGGTCACAAAGAGTTGGACTAAATGCTAAGTTGGACTTAGCGACTAAACAACGTTACCACCAAAGATTTCAAAGCTAGGTCTTATATGATGAAATGTCAAGACATTTCTCATCAAGACCGAATCTAGGAAGAATGGAAGTCTATTTTTGCTTGGGAAAACTACAGGGAAAGTTTGATAGAAGAAGCCAAACTGATCTGGGGCCAGTTCCTCCTCCAAAAACAGTTGCAGGTCCTCTCACTGAAACATGGGAAAGGCTGTAAACTGAATATTTTTAATTAAAAATTATTAGCCTAATACTTTAACTGTCCAACACATGACTATGAGAATTGTCTCATTTAATTCCTTCAATAGAAAAACACAATCCAAAACAGACTTCTGAATTTAAGGAGCTCAAATTCTCATGAATGAAAGACAAGCAAGCAAAAGAATTTAGGGTTCTTAGCTTTTGGGTCTGAAACCAACTACTTGCCTTGGTGTGTGCACAGTTGTGGAGACGGACCTAATTTAATGGAACCAGTGAACAGATTCCGCCTGTGTGGTGTGAAGGGGATGGGTTTTCAGATAAAGCTTCTCAGAGTGGAAATCAGTAGAAGGAACACCTGGCCTGACTCCCAGCCACGCATTAGTTAGAAACTGGAGAAAGAACCACTTTTAGAACCACTAATGAGCCCCAGGTGAAAACACTGTTAACTAGAAAGCTCCTTTTTGCAAAATTTCCAGTGTTTTGATTGATGAGCAAGTTGTTTAGGATTCCTAATTTTCCATTACATTAAAACAGAACCTTTGTTTTCCCTCCAGACTAACACACTTTTGTCTCTGGCTACCACATATGCCTATCATCAGTCATAGGAAAGGCCAGCTTCCATTTTTGGAATCACTTGGAGAGACAGACATTCTTACGAGTCTGCAGAGTGTTTAAGATCCAAAAGAGTAAAATGGAGAACACTTGGGAGTTTAAAGTGGCTAATGAATAAGCACATACTCTTGCATTTTCTTCCATCTGTGACATTGTCACAGTTGACAAGATTTAAAATCTTCCAATATTTCCAGAGAAATTGCTTATTTGCATTTGTAGTTAAAATGTGTAAATGTGCAGTTACTCTCAAGTCTCAGGTGTTGAGGACCACTGCCTCTAAGGAAAAAGAACCAAAGTGAAAGTTCTTGTTGTTTAGCATTGTTCATTAAACAAATATTTATCAGGCCCATTGTGATATGATCTACTAAGAAGAGAGAAAAAAGTATATGTGGGAATTCAGTCACACACCATGTTTTTATTAAGACCAAAGTTTTGTGGATATATGGTAGCATTTTAAGATTTGTTTTTAGACTGAGCATTATCTATTCAAAAAATTATTTACTGTGCACCCACCATGGACACTAGGCAACATGGCAACGAATGAGACAAATATGGTTAATACATTCATGGAATCAGAGTCTAGTGATGCTGATAAACACTAAACAAAAAAAAAAAAAATACAGATGGAAATTGCTATAACTATGATTGAATAAGCCATAAAGGAAATAAGTGTGCAGGGTACAGTGAAGTAGGGTCTATAACAGAGGGACCTAATATTGACCAGAAAATCACGGAGGAACTCCTTGAGAAAGTAATGCTAAATTATAACCTGAAAGATAAACAGAAATTAGCCAGGTGAAGAGAGAAGCAAAAAGAACCTTATACAGAGCAGAAAAGGACCTGAGGGGAAGCAAACTTCTGGATTAGAGAGAAAGACAGGAATTTCTGTGATGGTTTACATTTCCTTACCTTTGTAACTAAATGCACTGAAGATGTTACAAACAAAAAGCTAACATAAGTCATCATTTTGCTCATCAATGACTGATTAGCTGTGTTAAATGGTTTCTTTAGGAGTTACAGAGATGCGGAGAGTTGCTGCCCCTGAAATAAATGGTCCCATGTAATTATGCTTGAGGCCTTGTTTTTAGTAGCATTCTTCTTACTGTCAATTTTTATCTTATAATCTTCTGTGGTTTGGAAATCTAGATAATATAAATAATTTTGTGATTCTTTCTAAAAGAAAATAAGCGTTAAAACAATCAAACTCTGAGTAAGAGTCATAAATAAAATAGAGAATCTTTAGGTCATGAACTAGATTACACCTATCCTGATGTTTAGAGACCTTTCTATGTCCAGGTCTGTGTGGGTTCTTAAGAAGCTACATCAGTCCTGACAAGTCTAAGTTTCTTATAAAAGGAACACTGGAAGATATGCCCCTGTCTGTAAACTGAGTCCTAGAAATAACTAATGTCACTTTGTCTGCATCTCATTCTCCCCCATTCTTTGAATTCCCTTGGCTACTGAACCTAATGACACTTTCGTTACAGCAGGAATGATGACATTAAAGACAACCTGTGCTGGGAAGGTCAAATAACCATGGAGGACAGACACCTTCCTAAAAGGTAACCACCACTCCAGTCAGTGACTGCCAAGTTACCAAAGGACTCAATTTGACATTAATATACTACCTGTATGTTTGATTTTTTTAAGAAGGCTGGAATTCTGATTTTTACATGAAGTTCTCCCATTTAGAAGTGCTATTAACTAATCAAATAATGTTTTAATTATGGAAGGCAAATATAATGCATCTGTGAACAGGAATACCTTCATTCTGAAATCTCTGCTCGAATCGCTGCTTCATTTGTAATCTCTGCCATCCTCATTTCCTCTTCTCAGCCTGCCCCAGAAACCAGGTTCTCTCAGACCCAGGCTTCCCTCCAAGCCTTGCTGTGCTGGTAAGCGTTTAACAATCAGCTCTCTCTCATGAGATTTCAAGCTACCAAAGTAACATCTCTGAGTTCGGAGTTAGTGAGAGACATCCAGTACTAGCATCTCATAAGGATATGATACAAGTTAAGAAGTACAAGAGCATAGAGAAGAGCAAAACAATTGGGAAGTGAGGACTTTGAGTTTGTTACCTTTGGGTTTTTTCCTCTGTTTTTTGGTGTTTTTTTTTTCTTTTTAACTTTTAATTTTGGACTGTATAGCCAATTGACCAGCAATATTGTGACAGTTTCAGGTGAAGAGTGAAGGGACTTAGCCATATATATACATGGATCTGTTCTCCCCCAAACCTGCATCCCATCCAGGCTGCCATATAACATGGAGCAAAGCTCCCTGTGCTCCCCTGTAGGTCCTTGTTGGTTATCCATTTCAAACATACAATGTGTACATGTCCATCCCAAACTTCCTAACTATCCCTCCCCACCATCCTTCCCACCCCATGCTTCCCCCGACCTCCGGCATCCATAATTTCACTTTCTAAGTCTGTGAGTCTCTTTCTGTTTTGTTTGTTACCTCTTTTTAATGTAATTTAATTTAATTGGAAGCTTATATAACTTAATTTTTAATAATGGCTATATTTAACAACTGGCTTGCCAAACTCGTGACGCTCTCAGCTCTCTTGAGCTTCTGCATGCCATCTTCTGCACACAAGTGCTACCAAAATATGCTCCAATTTACGCTCATCAGCCATCTATGCCTTCAGACCTCTCCTTCCATTAGTTGACTGGGCAGGCAGCCCCATCATGCCTTTAGCCCTCTCTCTGACCAGCCCTTGGGGTCCTCCTTGGGCATCATCCAATTAAAAATGAGAATGACTGAACTCTAGAAAAGAAGATTTTACTAAGCTAAAATGTAATATTTCAAACAACTCTTTTAAGCCATTTTTATGCATTCACTTGGGTGGGCAGTCACAGTGGTATGCTAAAGAGACACAAAACCACAGACTAACTATAGCACTTCTGCCCGGAGTTACTAAGTTAGTTGGTGTCACTAAGTACCTTTTAAAAAAAAAAAAAAATTCAAAGTTTCTGTCATATATAGATGAAAGTAAAATAAGGAGAAATTTGCTTTCTCACATCTGCCAATCTTGAGGGTTTAGGGGATGCAGGAGCGAAACTGAGTGAGACAAATCAGGAGAGCTTTCATTTCTGTGCAAGTTTGTGACTTAAAACTGATCATTTCAAGTATAAACCCAGTAAAGCCAAGATCAATATCAGATCTCTCATGTAGACAGAAAAACATAGGAAGACCATAATACACCAAGTTCATGATACAGTGAAGATTAAATGAATGAGTCTTTGTAAGGCCGTTAGAACATTGCCTAGCCTAGATTCTGCATGCTTGCTATTTCTAGTAGTTTCATATACTTCACCTCTTCCATATCCTCCCCCTTTTTAATTTAGTGGAAAAAACCCAACCTCCTACAAAAGGGTCAGTCTGGTAAAGGCTGCAAAGGTGGAAAGGAAGGGAAAGGAAACACAGTAGGCAGTAGTCGCCTTCAGGAGGCGAAGGTCAAAGATTGGTGATGCTCACAAGTCTGTGTGGGCACCAGACTGTCCATAGCATCAGTGCTCCAGCGGGTGGTGCACGGGGTCGCAGGAAAGCCCAAGGAGCCCACACTCTTGTGTTGCAGCTGAATGCCGGAGCACACGGCACATGTTCACAAGTGGTACCAAGGAGGCTGCCATGTCAGTGCTGAAGCTGTGACACAAGACCCAAGCTGCTGAGCTGAGAGGAGGGAATGTGGCTATCGCAGCCTGGCAGATTTACTAAATAATAAAATCACTTCTCTCAGCATCAGGGGTTTAATTTTGTTTCTTTCTGATTTTACACAAAACTGGCTTTTTCCACATCAATTCAACTTATTGCTACAAGCGTACCTAATGGACTATTCATAAACGTCTGGGTTTGAGATGTCAGGGTTACTCTTATTTGACTTATTGAGACACATCATTTTAAAATTAATTTTCATTTGCTAACATGGATTGATATTTAAAAGGAAGGACATGTTAACTTCAAAAAACACAAGATAATAAAGGGAACTTAAAACTACATATAATTATCTTTCTGACTTTTATGGTGCTGTTTCTAAGACTCAATATAACTATCTTGACAGTGAGGAAAATAAGAATGTCATAAACCCAATCAGTGAATCAGAATCAGGCATAAGCCTTCTTACAAATATTGGGTGTACATAAAATTTTTAAAATATGGATTTTATTTTATAGATATGCAAAGAATTCACTGCCATTTAAAAAACTGTCACAACAATTTGAATAGTCAGAAGCATTATATTAAATACAGTAGAGAGAATTTTTTTTAGTTAGGAGTAAGACAATGAAAAGCACAATCAAAATTAAAGCAAATTAGAAAAATAAGATGAGGATGCCATGATGGCATGACTGAGACAATACTTCTCCTTCCACTGTAAACAATGATCTTTTTAAAAATGGGAAAGCTACCTAAGACAAATGATTTTTAAAACTTGATATCAGCACAGAACTGTAATTTCTGAAAGAAAGCAAGCAAGTGAATTTAACTCTAATCACTTAGGCATTCAGTCTGAGATACTTTTTGGCTCATGGGTCAGGGAGGAGGACGCACAAGGGGTACCAATGAGTCTCACTGAGATTATGAGACAGAGATTCGAGTTCATGAGGCTGAATCAACTGGTATTTTAGAATCAGAGTTTGGGAGAAAAGGACACTTCATAGAAAAAAGTTCTAGAATTCTTCATCTCATTCATCTAGCCTCATTGGCTGACTACCAATGTACACACATGCAGGGTGAAATTCCATGAAACTGGATAAAGAACAATAAGAGATCACAAAATAAAACAATTCCCAAAGCTCACATAGGGCTTAGAGATGTTCATATTTCTTATTCATCAGAGTAAAGAATCCTTGATAACCACTCAGAATATTTAATAAAGACTCCAGAATGGCCATATCCCAGAGTAAAGATTACCCTAAACTTTTACTAATAAAGATTCAAAACAAGCCTCAAAAGAATCAAGTGGATCCATGTAACTTAACTGCATGCATGCTTGTTCATTTTCAGGTACAAACACTAATTATCTACATCTCTACCAGCCTACACACGATGCTTGCGTTTCAAAAAATTACTACGAGATGCAAAATAAGGAAGAAAAAAAAGAAAGTCTGACTACCCTGGCAATCCATCCCTATGTATTATCGAGAGGAATTAAAATGTTATGGTCGCAAAAAATTCTGTACACAATATTTACAGTAATTTTACTCATAAATTGCTGAAAACTGAAAGCCTAGATGGTCTGCAAATGATGGATAACTAGAATATGATTCAAAACTAAAAAGGAATGAGCTACTGAATCACATGATGACACAGATGAAATTTCTATGTATTTTTCTAAGTGAAATAAGCCAGTTCACAAATGCTTTACTGAACTATTCCATTTATTGCTGTTCAGTTGCTAAGCTGTGTCCTACTTTTTGCAACCCCGGGAACTGCAGCACACCAGACTTCCCTGCCTTCACTATCTCCTGGAGTTTGCTCAAACTCTTGTTCACTGGGCCACTGATGCCATCCAACCATCTCGTCCTCTGTAGTCCCCTTTTCCTCGTGTACTCAACCCGAACCAGCATCAGGGTCTTTCCCAAAGAGTTGGCTCTTCACACCAGGTGGCCAAAGTATTGGCGCTTCAGCTTCAGCACCAGTCCTTACAATGAATATTCAGGGTTGATTCCCTTTAGGACTGATAGGCTGGATCTCCTTGCTGTCCATAAAACTCCCCATGGGAGCACCACAGTTTGAAAGCATCAATTCTTCAGTGCTCAGCCTTCTTTATGGCCCAACTCTCACACGTGTTGTGTACATGACTACTGGAAAAACCATAGCTTTGACTACATGGACCTTTGTTGGCGAAGTGATGCTTCTGCTTCTAATACTGTCTACGTTTGTCATAGCTTTTCTTCCAAGGAGCAAGAGTCTTTTAATTTTGTGGCTGAAGTCACCATCCACAGTGATTTTGGAGCCCAAGAAAATAAAATCTGTCACTGCTTCCACTTTTCCCTCTTCTATTTGCAAAGAAGAGATAGGACCAGATGCCATGATCTTAGTTTTTTGAATGTTCTGTTTTAAGTCAGTTTTTTCACTCTCCTCTTCACTCTCATCAAGAGGTTCTTTAGTTCCTCTTCACTTCCTGTCATTATGGTGGTGGTATCTACATATCTGAGGTTGTTGATATTTCTCCCGGAAATCTTCATTCCAGCTTCTGATTCATCCAGCTGGGCATTTCACATAATGTACGTTGCATATAAGTTAAATAAGCAGGGTGACAATATACAGCCCTGATATACTCCTTTTCCAGTTTGGAACCAGCCCACTGTTCCATGTCCGGTTCTGACTGTTGCTTCTTGACCTGCATACAGGTTTCTCAGGAGGCAGGTAGGTGCTCTGGTATCCCCATCTCTTTAAGAATTTCCCAGTTTGTTGTGATCCACACAGTCAAAGGCTTTAGCATAGTCAATGAAACAGAAGTAGATGTTTTTCTGGAATTCCCTTGCTTTCTCTGTGATTCAATGGATATTGGTAATTTGATCTCTGGTTCCTCTACCTTTTCTAAATCTAGCTTGTACATCTAGAAGTTTTCAGTTCACGTACTGTTGGAGTCTGCTGCTGCTGCTGCTGCTAAGTTGCTTCAGTCATGTCCGACTCTGTGAGACCCCATAGATGGCAGCCCACCAGGCTCTGCCGTGCCTTGGATTCTCCAGGCAAGAACACTGGAAAGGGTTGCCATTTCCTTCTCCAATGCATGAAAGTGAAAAGTGAAAGTGAAGTCGCTCAGTCGTGTCCGACTCTTAGCGACCCCATGGACTGCAGCCTATCAGGCTCCTCCATCCATAGGATTTTCCAGGCAAGAGTACTGGAGTTGGTTGCCATTGCCTTCTCCAGTGTTGAAGTCTAGTCTGAAGGATTTTCAGCATTATCTTGTCAGTATGTGAGATGAGCACAATTGTATGGTAGTTTTTGAACATTTTTTTGTCATTGCCCTTCTTTGGGACTGGAATGAAACCTGACCTTTTCCAGTCCTGCAGCCATTGCTGAGTTTTTCATATTTGCTGGCATGTTGAGTGCAACACTTTAACAGCATCACCTTTTAGGGTTTGAAATAGCTCAGCAGGAATTCCATCACCTCCACTAGCTTTGTTTTTAGTAACACTTCTTAAGGCCCCACTGACTTCACACTCCAGGATGTCTGGCTCTAGTTGAGTGACCTCATGAGCATGGTTATCTGGGTGATTAAGAAAGGATAGAGGTGAACTAAAATAAACTGTTGTAAGGTTTTCTGGGGCTTCCAAGGTGGTGCTAGTGGTAAGGAACCCACCTGCCAATGCAGGAGACAGAAGAGATGTGGGTTGGATCCCTAGGTTGGGAAGATTCCCTGGAGGAGGGCATGGCAACCCACTCCAGTATTCCTGCCTACAGAATCTCACAGACAGACAAGGCTGGCAGGCTACAGTCCATGGGGTCATAGAGTCAGACATGACTGAAGCAACTTAACACACATGCAAGGTTTTTTTTAATTATTATTATTATAAGTGAAATGTTATAAAATTATTTAAAGACAGAGTGAGTGAGTTTGCTCAGTCGTGTCCGACTCTTTGCAACCCCATGGACTATACAGTCCATGGAATTCTCCAGGTCAGAATACTGGAGTGGGTAGCCTTTCTCTTTTCCAGGGGATCTTCCCAACCCAGGGATCAAGCCCAAGTCTCCCGTATTGCAGGCGGATTCTTTACCAGTTGAGCCACCAGGGAAGCCCAAAAGATAGAGGAGCAACATTAAATAAAAATTTTGAACAGATAGAGCAAGTAATAGTGAGAAAAATAAAGCACAAAAATATTTAATCAATGCAAAATAAAACAAGAACAAGGAAACAAATAAAATGGGAAAAAACAGAAAACATTTAAACTGTTTTTTAAATGTTTAAATCACACAGGTAATTATTTTAATGTAAGTGGTACAAACATACCAATTAAAAGTCAGAAATGATCAAACTAGATTTAAAAAAACCCCACTATATGTTGTCTATCAGCAACAAAAATTCAATATAAAGACACATGTAATTTAAAAGTAAAAGGATTAAAAATGATAACGTCATAAAATGCTAAATGTAAGAGAACTGAAGTGGCAACTTTTACAGAAGACAAATTAGACTATGAACATAAATATTACAAGGGATATATAGATACATCATAATGCTTTTAATAAATCAAAAGATATAACAACACAGATTAAATGAATTCCTATCAAAATCCCAGTAACTTTTATTGTAGATACAGGCAAGATTATTCTAAAATTTATATGGAAAGGTAAAGAACTACAATAGCTAAAATTATTTTGTAAAAGAAAATTAAATGGGAGGAATAAGTCTACTCAAATTTAAGACTTATTATATAGCTACAGTAATCAAGACAGTGTGGTACCAGTGGAGGGACAGACACATAGATGAACGGACAAGAACAGGGAGTTCAGAAATATTACCCGTGTAAACACATCCATTTATTTTCTATCATGGTTAAATATATACATATATATAATGTAAAATTTATTATTTTAATCATTTGTATGAATGAAAGCATTAATTATATTCACAATGCTGTATAACCACCACCACTATCTATTTCTAAAACTTTTCCACCACACAAGAAGAAAATTTAACCATTAAGCAATAATCCATTTACCTTTCCTTGAAGATCGCTGATCTACTTTTTGTTTCTATGGGTTTTCCCACTCTAGATAATTCATACAAGTGGAGTCACAATATTTATCCTTCCTTTGTGGTTTATTTCATGCAGCACAATGTTTTCAAGGTTCATCCATCTTGAAGCATGTATCAGAACTTCATTCCTTTCTATGGCTGAATAATATTTCATTGTATGCACATACAGTTGATCCTTGAACAAAGGAGAGGATAGGCATGCCCACCTTCCATACAGTTAAAAATCTACCTATAACTTTTAGCCAACTGTCCTAATATACCCAGTGCCTCCATATTCATGGTTATGCACCTGTAGATTCAACCAACTGTAGTCAAATATACTACATTTTGTTTAGCAACTTTTTGTCTATTGTTAGTAATGCTACAATAAATATTTGCATATCTGTTTCAGTCCATGTTCACATATGTATATACTTGTAAAGGTTTTTAAGCATTGTTCTTGTTCAGTCACTAAGTCATGTCTCACTCTCTGTGATCCCATGGACTACAGCATGCCAGGTTACCCAGTCCTTCACCATCTCCTGGAGTTTTAAGTGTTAAGGTTTAAAAAAAAAAAAGAAAAAACTGGTTCAAATATACAAGAGTGGCAAATAACCCAAAAGAAAACTAGGCAAAAGAGAAAAATAATTACACACTTCTTTTCACAAAAGAATAAAAATGAATGGCAAATAAATATGGCAAAAGGGCTCAGCATTACTAGTAATCAGAGAAATGAAAAACAAGAAAAGAAGAAGATACCCACACACATCTTGCACATGCTTTTTCTACTTGGAAGACTCATTGTGTCATATACTGCAGACATATACTTCTGACTGGCTGTATCTTTTTCCTGGTTTCCCTCTGTTCTCTGAAAGAACCTAAAAGCAATGACACTCTCGTAGCAATCAGCACATCTAGTACAAAGATCTTGGTTTCTAACTCCCATTCTCTACTAAAAGGAACCAGAACTTCCTGCGAAAATGGCTGAATCTAGGACTGGGGAAGGAAAAGTACAAGATGAACTTAGTGTATCTTGTGCAAAATATTAGTAGGGAAGTGGTCAAAGAATGACAGGATATATCAATGGGTCACAGGAAACAATGTAAAAGACTTCCCCATGGTCAATATGTAACAATATGAGCATCAAAATGAATAATAAAAAAATGGATTATTACTGACTTAACAAAGGAGACAATGTGTTGATATATGGCAGAAACCAATACAATATTGTAAAGCAATTATCCTCCAATTAAAAACAAATAAATTAAAAAAAGAGAGAGAGAGAAAGAAAGAGAGTAAGAAGAAAAGCACATTCTCAGGAGACAGAAAATTCCCTACAAGTATTTTCCATGCTAATTAACAACATTTTTCTGTACTCTCCATCCCCTGTGGATAGCAGGTCTTTTTCTTTTTCTATGTAAACAATTATAGAGCTGAAGGTACACTCTGGGGAGTTACATGACATTCAGTATATTTCAGCATTTCCAACAAAGAAAAACGAAGGTTCACAAGATGAGTCCAGGTAGCACTCTACAGTTACAACAATACCTTTACGTAGGCCTTTACAATTTTCAAGGATGTTTGTTTTTTTAATTATTTAATTGGAGGGTAATTACTTTACAATATTGTAGTGGTTTTTGCCATACGTTCACATGAATCAGCCATGGGTGTACATTTGTTCCCCATCCTGAACCCCCTCCTACCTCCCTCCCCATCCCATCCCTCAGGGTCATCCCAGTGCACCAGCCCTGAGCGCCCTGTCTCATGCATTGAACCTGGGGTGGCGATCTGTTTCACATATGATAATACACATGTTTCAGTGCTATTCTCTCAGATCACCCCACCCTTACCTTCTCCCACAGAGTACAAAAGACTGTTCTTTACATCTGTGTCTCTTTTGCTGTCTCATCCTATAGGGTCATCATTACCATCTTTATAAATTCCATAAATATGCGTTAGTATACTGTATTGGTATTTTTCTTTCTGGCTTACTTCACTCTGTATAATAGGCTCCAGTTTCATCCACCTCATTTAAACTGATTCAAATGCATTCTTTTCAATGGCTGAGTAATATTCCATGGTGTATATGCACCACAGCTTTCTTACCCATTCATCTGCTGATGGGCATCCAGGTTGCTTCCATGTCCTGGCTATTGTAAACAGTGCTGCAATGAACACTGGGGTACATGTGTCTCTTTCAATTCTGGTTTCCTTGGTGTGTATGCTCAGAAGTGGGATTGCTGGGTCATATGGCAGTTCTATTTCCAGTATTTTAAGGAATCTCCACACTGTTCTCCATAGTGGCTGTACTAGTTTGCATTCCCACCAACAGTGTAAGAGGGTTCCCTTTCCTCCATACCCTCTCCAGCATTTATTGTTTGTAGACATTTTGATAGCAGCCATTCTGACCAGCGTGAGATGGTACTTCATTGTGGTTTTGATTTGCATTTCTCTGATAATGAGTGATGGTGAGCATCTTTTCATGTGTTTGTTAAGGGCTATTTGATTTTTAAGTGAGGCAGGGTGAGTGAGTATTCCATTTTGCAAACTGGAAACAATGAGGCTCACAGAGTCAAGTAAATCGCAAAGATGGGGTTAGAATAAAGTGTTCCAGCACTTGATTCGTTGTTTCGAGAAATATGTTCTATGGAGCCTTTATCCTTAGGCAAGGTGTACTAACAATAGTCAGGTATGCTTGGTCCATTTTCACCTCACAGCAGAAAAAGCAAAGCCAAGGATGAGGCAATTTGGCCTCATGGACCTGAGTAAGTTCAAAATTCAAAGGTCATGCTCCATTTCTGCCACTGATTTACTCTGTAGTCAACTAATACTTGGGTGATACTAGTTTTCTCATCTGTTTTACACTTCACAGGATAAAACATGGCGATCTATAATATAGACAGAAAGAAAGTTGAATCAGAATCTAAGTGCATGGAGAAAATTTTGCTTTTGATCTCACTAACACTTTCAGACTTCTACCCGGGATTTGCATGGGGCTGTTTGAATCTTGAACCTGGGTTATTTGCAATATATGAAACCCTGTAAGTGAGCAGTGAAGTTTACATTTGCAACGAGATCTTCCTCTGAAAGGATTGAGGCTGAACTACTATTTAACTTTCCATGTTTAGAAAAGGAACTGAAATAAGCACTTAAATTCCTTTCCCCCCATTTTTGTAATATGAGTCCAACTTCAGGAAAGCACTCCTCTTTCCCCACACAAAGAAAATTTTTATGTTTCTATCTGGCGTAGAGCTATCTAATGACCAAAGAAAATCCCAAGATCTCTTTTCCTGGAAAAGCCCTTCGTTTTAATGGAACAGTCAGCCTGTCAGGGAGAACACAGCAAACTTAATTGGCGGCCTTGGAGCAGATGGTTTTTGGGGTCCATTCATGCACCTGATGTGGCTGAAAAAGTTATTGAAAGGACAACATGTGGTTTTCAAATTGTGGGGAACTGAATAGCATGGGAACTCCGCTCTTCTAACTTTCGATGTCATTTGGCATTTGACAAACTGTTCTTTCTCAGATTTATTCTGTGAATAAAGACATCCCAGAGTGGAACTGAAGGCATTCTTTATGATACCTGTTCTGGACACTCAGTTTCTCAATAAATTCTCAAATGACTCTCACTTTAAAAAGCTAGGACTTCCCCAGTTTGTGCTGTTTAATATCAATATTCGAAAGTGTAATGCTTTGTGTTCAGCCAAGTGCTTTTGTATTTATTATCCATTCATTTACTCATTTAACAAATACTGTGCATCTCCAAAACACAAGATGCTGCAGGGAATACAAAATTACTGACCTAATCTTTTTGCTATGGAGCTTAAAATCCAGAAAAGAGGTAACAGCACCATTTAATTTATTAGTGAAACACAGACTGGGATTATAAGAGAAGTATTAAGTGCCTTGAGAATGCAAAGGAGGGGGAGATCCTCTAGGTTTGGAGCAACTGTTGAAAGCTTTGTAGGGGAGAGGGCACTTGATCTGAAGGCTAAGTAGGATTTCACAGGTGAAACTGTAGGATAGTGAGATGACAACAGCAAAAGTAATGATATCCAGACAGAAACATGTGTGACAAGTACACTGACAGTCAGTCTAATCAAAATGGTACTGTTGCTGACCATGGAAATCTACTGCTGCTCAAATTAAATTATTTGGACCCCAGCACTCCAATAATTTTTAATTGTTAATGGTTTCATGCTATTCCTATGATAATCCCTCAAAATGAATAAAACAATGAATAAAATAGTACAGTACATCAATATTTAATGAATACAAACTTTACTTGGAATGGAACAAGAACATGACCATTTCTGTTACATTTTCACAGAGTCAAACTTCAAATAGATAAACGTTCCTTTGAAAGAATGGTCCATGGGCTTCCCTGATGGCTCAGCTGGTAAAGAATCCAACTGCAATGCAGGAGACCTGGGTTCAATCCCTGGGTTGAGAAGATCCCCTGGAGAAGGGAATGGCTATCCACTCCAGTATTCTGGCCTGGAGAATTTCAAGGACTGTATAGTCCACAGGGTCGCAAAGAGTCGGACATGACTGAGTGACTTTTGCTTCACTTCACTTCCGTGACATTAGAACTTAAGTATTTTAAATTAATGGCCACTAGATTTTCCAGGCTTTTATTTCCTAATCTGCAAAGCAGGGGTCACTTGATTCAAATAACTCCTTCCAGCTGTATGATTCTCCAAACACACCTTAATCAATAGCACCCAGCTATACATTATCAGTTGCATTCCACATATTGTCCGAATGCAATCAGTTCTCAAACACCAATAACTTTACAAGAGCATTATTTTTTAAGTTAAGAAACAAGAAAGTGGTGCCCAGATACAGAAATGTCGAAAATAACCATCTGGAGATTGTGCTGAGAAAACCCATCAGACTGCTTGCGTTCTGGCCTGAGAGACAAACACATCAAGGAGGAGAGGAAACAGATGTGGTGGAGGGGGAAGTGCTCTGACTGGGAATAGGAAATGCGCTCTGTTCTCAGCTCTGCTGGACTGGCTGTGGGACCCTGGATAAGTCCTTTCAGCTCTCTGAGCCCCAGGCTCCCTGGCTGTAGAGAAATTGATCCAAGGAACACCTTTGACCCAACTGAGTGCTGTGAAAATCTATGATTCAACATGAAACGTATGATTCAACATCTTGGTGCCAGACCACAGCATGAATGCTCAGCTTCCCAGGTGACTCAGTGGTATAGAACCCACCTGTCAATGCAAGAGCCACAGGAGGTATGGGTTCATCCCTGGGTTGGGAAGACCCCCTGAAGCAGGAAATGTCAACCCACTCCAGTATGCCTGCCTGGGAAATCCCATGGACGGGGGAGTTTGGCAGACTACAGTCCATGGGGTCACAAAGAGTCAGATACGACCGAGCAACTGAACACACCACAAAAGCATGTATATCATTATTTTATACTGGCACTTTATACCATCCAGGAAGCCTTTCCTACCATCACTTCTGTTCCAGCCCAGTTTTCCACTTTTATGGCTGAGTCTTCTGATGAAAATTAATTGTTCCCAGTAGTGTAAATGTTCCTGCTTATCTTCTAAGCCCTTCCAACAGGGTTTCTGAAGCTTGTGGGTTACCTGTGTCTCCTGTTCCACTTAGTTATGTGGGAAACAAGACTATCTTGATGCTTCCTATTGCCAAAAATGGCATGCATTCAGTCCAGACTTCCAAGTTATAAGCCCAGAAGATAAGCAGAAAAATAACTGAAACTCAGAATAGCTGCAGTCCCTGCTAGGTCCTTAAATTTCTAGTAATTAATTACTAAGGGGAACTTAGCAAATGTGAGCCTTTCATTTGTTTGTGAAGGTCATGAAATGAGCATAAAAAAATTAAAGGTTATGATAGTTTACAGAACACATATATTTATGAAATAATTATTAGTAGAAAGATGTTCCACCTGGCATTATGGTAACTTGTATCCCTACTTCACATGAATTATATCCTTGGGTGAAAAGAAAAGGAAATCAAAATTAAATTCCTGTTTGTCAAGAAAGTTTAGCTTCATTTTTAGCTACAATAGCTACATAATGAAATTCATGTGCTTCTGCATATGGACATTATTTTTCGCTAAGCAGTCTGTGTGTGTGTGTGTATAATTTTGGTTATGTCATTCATTCATTCATTGATCTAAGGCACCCAGTTTATAACTGGTTCAGAGCCTTAGGTGAGAGTATAGTCACTAAATAGACACAGTAATAGATACTAAAGGTAAATAATAGTCTCCTTCTACCTGTAAATTTACTTATTAATTTTGTAAGATATTTCAATAAACATCCCTCTCATCTTGCCTCCCCACAAACATGCTTTTTAAAAGAATTTTACGAGTTTTTTATTATCATGTCAATTTATTGTGTAAAAACTGATATATTCTTTCCCACTTAATTTATTTGTTGGTTAAAATGGCTATGGGCTTCCTGGGTGGCTCAGTGGTAAAGAATCCACCTGCCAATTCAGAAGGAGCCTCAGGAGACTCGGGTTCGATCCCTGGTTCGGGAAGATCTCCCAGAGGAGGAAATGACAACCCACTTCCGTATTTTGCCTAGAGAATCCCATGGTCGGAGGAGCCTGGTGGGCTACAGTCCATGGGATTGCAAAAGAGTCAGACATGACTTAGCAACTGAGCACGCACATAAAATAGCTAGAGGACACACTCTGGAATGAATCTTAAAGCAAAGGAAGATAGATATAATCTGGTGAATATGTAATATTTTCAGAGCTAAAAAAGAAACAGAAAATAAAAAGCTCGTGAAATGAATAGAAAGGCATAAAGTATGTTCCAGAAATGCTCTAGATTGGGCTGAGGCTGGTGGACAGCAGGGCCCAGGCTTCTGAAGGCTAAGAAAGAGGACAATTGCACGACTGCATGGTGGAGATTTAGTCAGAGCAGTTAGTGAGAGTGTGTGGAGGGCCCGTGGTGGCAACCACTAGCAGTTTTAAAGTCCTCCAGGAGAGACATGTGGACGTCGAGATGAGTGGGGGTGAGTGTGGAGGGCAGATGGAAGGTTTGTGGTTCAGTGGTAAGAGAAGCCAGCATTCCTGAGCCTTACACAGCATTAATCCCTGGCTGTAATCCTGGGAAACAGCTCCTATTACTAGGCTTTTAATTAATAAAAATATCTTAAAACTAAAGCATATTATGATACCGCTCTAATGGCAGAAAGTGAAGAGGAACTAAAGAGTCTCCTAAAGAGGGTGAAAGAGGAGAGTGAAAAAGCTGGCTTAAAACTCAACATTCAAAAAACTAAGATCACGGCATTCGGTCCCATTACTTCATGGCAAATAGATAGGGAAAAAGTGGAAACAGTGGCAGATTTTATTTTGGGGAGCTCCAAAACACTGCCATCAGTGACTACAGTCATGAAATTAAAAGACACTTACTCCTTGGAAGAAAAGCTATGACAAACCTCGACAGTGTATTAAAAAGCAGAGACATTACTTTGCCAACAAAGGTCCATACAGTCAAAGCTATGATTTTCCAGTAGTCATGTACAGGTGTGAGAGTTGGGCCATAAGAAGGTTGAGCACCAAAGAACTATGAGGGTTCTTAAGAGTCCCTTGGATAGTAAGGATATCAAACCAGTCAATCCAAAAGGAAATCAACCCTGAATATTCATTGGAAGGACTGATGCTGAAGCTGAAGCTCCAATAGTTTAGCCACCTAATGGGAAGAGCCAACTCACTGGAAAAAACTTTGATGCTGGGAAAAACTGAGGCAAGAAGAAAAGGGGCAACAGGGGATGAGATGTTTGGATAGCATCACTGACGCAATGGACATGACTTTGAGCAAACTCCAGGAGACAGACAGTGAAGGGCACGGAAGCCTGGAATGCTGCAATTCATGGGGTCAGACACACACAGTTGTTGTGACTGAACAACAACAAAAGCATAAGCAATTAAGGCACCTTCTCAACATCTCAAAGCTCGTTGTGCCTGAGTCAATGCTCACACTCATGTCTCCTCCAGTTCCAGAGCAGGGACACAGACTTGCTTCCTCTCTGGTACTCTCCCTCAGTGCTTTGTTCTTCTGAGGCTCCGATTCTATTGGAAACTTATCACAAGAATAAGAATCCTTTGTTACCCATGCAATGCTCCTCCAAAGTCCTATAAACCCCTCTAGGAACTTCACATCTTATTGAATCATTGCCCAATACATGAGATAACGTACAGGTCTTTGGTATCCTTTGAATGCTGGCACCTTCCTACTTAGCTTATATTTGCCTTATATTTTGTTAATGTGGCCAGCAAGTCCGTTCCCAACAGACTGCATTTTGGTGTCTAAAGAGAAGGGGAAAAGACTTTGAATTTAGCTTATATTCTTTCTTTCTTTCCTTCCCCCTCCCCACCTTTCTTTCTTTCTTTCTTTCTTCCTTCTTTCTCCAAATGGTTCTATCCCTAGCACTAGCACCTGGAAATAAAACAGCATCTAATCAAAGGAGTATAAATATTGTGTATGTGTATGTGTGTGTTGGGGGGGGGGTTGAGAGGGAGAGAGATGTGTGAATTAGTATGATGTGAACTTTAAATTTTTTAATTTATGATGAATTACTCCAGACATATAAGCCTGCATGAATAATAATACAATAAATGCCCCTATACTCATTTCTCATCTGAGGAAATAAAATCTTTCAAATAAGTTGAATTCCTCTAATGTTCCACTCTTAAAGAAAGAAATACTTACTTTGTGATGAATTAACTAGAAGGTATAGTATCTGCTTCCATTTCACTTTCAAATTAACATTTTAAATTTCATTTTAAATTAACTTTTGAAAAATGTACTTCCATTAGTAATGAAAGATTCTGTCATTTTCTGTGACCCAATTCTTTGTGTATTTAGATGTCTTTCTGCCACTTCACACTGAAATCACCAAAACCAGAAATAACCAACTTCCCCACCAAACTGCCTTCCTCTCTGGGTTTCCCCACTCTGCAAGAAGCATCATGATTTTCTCAGGTCACCCAGGTTTGATGTGTGGATCATGTAGGATTCTGTCCTTCACAGGGCCCCCTAAGCCTGATCAGTCTTCAGATGCTGCTGGCTTCTTTGTTTTTTTCCCCTCTATGTTGGTTCCCTGTTTCTCATCTCCTCAACCACACTCTGGCCCGGTGGTCCTCAAACTGTCATCCAGAGACCCGTGAGAGTCCCTGAGACTCATTCAGAGTGTCATGGGGTCAACTGATTTTCATGATAACTTTAGGGTGTTATTTGCCTTTTTCACTTTCTCTCACAAGCGTAAGTGGACTTTTCTTGCAACATTACAATAAACCGAACGCATGACAATGGACTATATAACATTCCAGCTGGAAACTGTTAAGCCAGGCAGTAAAGAAATTTGCAAAAGTGTAAAAGTCATTTTTCTCATTGTTTCTTATTTCAAAAACAAAGTTATTTTTTCATGAAAATGCTTGTATGTTAGTACATAATGGGTTTATTATTTTAAAATAATTTAATATATATTTTAAAATTTATCTGTATTAATTTCAAATCTGATAAACATTGATAGATAAACATACACAAAAGGACTCTGGGGTCCTCCATCAATTTTAAGTGTATCAATGATCCCAAGACCAAAACTTGGAGAACTGTTTCTACACTACTCCATGTCTTCACTGCCGTATCTCTGTCACTTGTGCACGCTGTTCTCAATGATTTCCCAGCCTCCAGTCCTTCCCTTTTCTGTTTGGGCCTATATATGACTGCTGGTTTCACCTTCTTAAGAAAATATTTTCTGCAGTACTATTTCCCTGCTCAGAATCCACTAATGTAGTCATCTTTAATTCCTAAAACCTTTTCAACTTTATCAATTCTCTAGTTTGATCCACCACAACTTCTCTTGCAAAACCATTCACTTGAGTCATCTACTGGCCAGCCCAATTGCGCTGACCCCATAGTATACCGATACTTTCATTCACCTCCCAACCTTTTTTCAGATTGTTCTGTCTCCCAGTCCATCCCTGGACTCAGCGCGTCTCCCCTGCCCAGACTGAGTCAGCTCAGAGAACTGCAGAGTCAACAGCATGTGCTGTACAGTCTGGTTTAAATTCCAATTACCTCTTCACTATCTGATAGGGCCATTTACCTTCTGGAATTATAGAACAGAAAATAGACCACAGTACTACCTACTTGAAATGGCGGCTGTAAAGATTATACCAGGTCATGTGTAAT
Source organism: Muntiacus reevesi (assembly GCF_963930625.1). NCBI lineage: Eukaryota > Metazoa > Chordata > Mammalia > Artiodactyla > Cervidae > Muntiacus > Muntiacus reevesi. The sequence continues at coordinate 43,606,020 of NC_089260.1, forward strand.
AACCGTAGGAGCTCAGTAAGTGGTAGGCAATGTTGTTATCTAACTCCTGCCTAGGATTTCAGCTGTTCCGTGAAGGCTTCTCAGTCTTTTCATCCAACACTGTTCTCGCCCTCTCCTACTCCACTTACTGGCCCAGGAGGATAGGAAGTGGCCATGAGGTCTCTCTCCTTTCTCCTCTCCTCTCGTCCCGACCTCTTCATTCTCTCTTCCCTCTCTCCCTCTCCCTTTCTCTCTCCACACATGTATCTGTTTTCTCAGAACTCCCCAGTGCTGTCACACCTAATTCAATAAATTCAATGTGTCTGTCACTGCTCCTTTGCTTTCCATAAAATGATACACATAAGCCAATTCTCAGCTGACAGGGCAACATAAAATGCATTTGATCTATAACCTTTCATTCATCCTGCCCTTTGCAGAACAGCTAGACCAAGTCTTCCTCTAGGATAATAAATCCATTCATCTGAAAAAGGAAATTCAAACAGGAAACACTTTATATAGAGAGGCAAATCTGATGAAAGAATCATCCAAACTACACAAAAATGAGGCCAAAGGTTGACTGATTCTGGCTGCAAATCACTCCTACTGTGAAATGACTTCTGGCCATCCCCAATTTCTTAAAAGTGTGGTAGAAATTTATAAGGTTCAGAATCTTCAGTTAGGGCTCTGTCAGTAAGGGATGGATGTGGATTGTTACAGGCTAAAGCCTCCACCTTGGAGTCCAGACTTGTCCTGATCAGCTCTGAGGTCATGGGTGGCTGCTTCATAACTGAGTTGGTCCTTTGACCTCTGGAGATCAGCATTAAGGTCTGCTAAATGGACCACAGTTGTCAAGGGATCAACCTGTATATATACAAGTATATATACAAGTACAAATACATATATATATATATAAAATATATATAATATATAATTGTATATAATTTGATCCCTTAACTACCATGGTCCATATATAATAGTATATGTTATATTATATAATATGTATATCATATATAATTTTTATATAAAATATATATTATATATAATTTGATCCCTTAACAACCATAGTTCATTTAGGAGACCATAATGCTGATCTCCAGAGGTCAAAGGATCAACTCACAGTCATGAAGCAGCCATCCATTTTATGGATTTCTCTGGCTTCCCTTGTGGTTCAAACAGTAAAGAATCCACCTGCAGTGTAGGAGACTTGGGTTCAATCCCTGGGTTGGGACGATCCCCTGAAGAAGGGAACGTCTACCCACTCCAGTATTTTTGCCTGGAGAATTCCATGGACAGAGGGGCCTGGTGGGCTACAGCCCATAGGGTGGCAAAGAGTCGGACACAATTAAGCTTGACTAACAATATATTTTATTATGAGATCGGTGTGTAATGCTAAAAGCCACCTAACATTTCAAACTTCAGAAGTTAAAATTCTGAAAGGTTTGTATATATCAGTCTTGAAAGGTTTCAATATATTTTTAAAACTATATTCGCAAATGACCTAAAAAATAGAGATTTGTCTTAAAAGCAAAACTCTAGAATACAACTGCTTATTATGTCACAAGCCCATTATAATATTGTAGAAGGCAGGTACCAGAACTTTTGTAATATATAGGATATTAACGATTAAGAAAAATAGCATTTTCCTAAAAGTTCTTTCTTAGAGAGTGCCACAAAGCCTTTACTTAAAGAGGAAACAAAGTCCGTATTCAGGAAACACTTTGATACAGCATTTTGGATCACAGCAACCTTTTTGCTATTTTGGAGAGGCTAGCCAAGGGATAGAGTGGCCAAGGGTTTGAACTCCAGTTTGCCTCACATTGGTGACGCTGCTGACTTGCATCTCGTTCCCAAAGGCAGTGATGCCAACAGTTCCAACAGCTATGGCCTGTTAACTAGGACTGGTGATTAGCTATCTGCTGCTGTGTAACAAATTACCTGAAATGTGATGGCTTCAAACAACAGTAAATATTTCTCTCACAGTGCTGCGGATCAGAAATTCAGACCAGCACAGCTGACTAACCTCAGACTCAGTCCCTTAGGGGTTGGCACTCAAGATGTTAGGTGGTGCTGCAATCATCTGAAGGTGTGACGCGACAGAGGGCCTGCTTCCAAGGTAGCTCTGCCCTGTGGCTAGTAAGCTGGTGACGGTCGTCAGCAGGGGAATGCAGTTCCTCTCCATGGACCTTCCGAGTGTGTCCCCCACTCATGGCAGCTGGTTTCCCTTTGAGTGCACAGTGTCAGAGACCAATGAGAAACTTCGGTGTCCTCTATAACCTCGTCTCATGAGTCACACACTGTCACATCTGCCAAACTCTACCAGTCAGACAGAGCGGCCCTAATTTCAGGTGAAAAGACAGAGCACAGAACATGAATATCTGGATGGAGACAGGCTACCCAGGGTAGGCTGCAAGAATCTGAATCTGTATCCTGGAGCAGTTCTAAACCATGACTGAAATGTCTCCTTGGCTGGTTCTCTGACACTCTGAGAGACTGAGTGGTTATTAAATATCTTCTAATCAAATCTATTTTCTTTTCTGCTCAATTAACCAGAATTGGTTTCAGTGGCTTGCAATTTAAAACTATCTGATATATTTTGAGAAGACAGAAACACGTCTATATCTGATTATCCTGGAAAGCAACCTAGTATCTGTTTGTAACCTGGAAGGTCTTGTTATGTAAGATTAGAATACCGCACTCCTGTCCTGAACTGGGTTACAGTCTTGTCTCATGGTGATTCACCTTTCGCTGCAGAGCTGCCAGCCTGGGCTTTAGGTGGAGTTGTAGGTACCCTTATGAACAAATTTTCACGAGTCATGATTTAGGTCTCAAAAAAGTTTCACTCGAAATAACTATATTGGCAAAATTATCTGGTTTTACAGATTATTTTTTCAGTTTAAAACTTTCATGACAAATGAGATTGGAAAAAGCATTATATTTTAGCATGTGTGCATGCTAAGTCACATTAGTCGTATCCAATTCTTTGCGACCCTATGGACTGTAGCCCACCAGGCTCCTCTGTCCATGGGATTTCCCAGGCAAGAATACTGGAGTGGGCTGCCATTCCCTTATCTAGGGTATCTTCCTGATCCAGGGATCAAACCCACATCTCTTATGTCTCCTGCATTAACAGGTGGGCTCTTTACCCCTAGCTCCACCTGGGAAGCACATATTTCAGCATAGGCATACATTAAAAAAAAAAAAAAAAAAAGAGCACATAGAATCACTTTGCAAACAGTTCAGCATTATCTACCATACAGTCCCTTGGACTGCAAGGAGATTAAACCAGTTAATCCCACAGGAAATAAACTCTGAATATTCACTGGAAGGACTGATGCTGAAGCTACAATACTTTGGTCACCTGATGTGAAGAGCCAACTCACTGGAAAAGCCCCTGATGCTGGAAAAGATTGAGGGCAACAGGAGAAGGGGGCAAGAGAGGATGAGATGGTTGGATGGCATCACCAACTCAATGGACATGAGTTTGAACGAACTTTGGGAGATAATGAAGGACAGGGAAACCTGGCGTGCTGCAGTCTATGGGGTCATGAAGAGTTGGACATGACTTAGGGACTGAACAACCACAGTGGAACAAATACATGCTCTGTGACACACCAACTCTATGGTTTGGTTTATGCCTAAGAGATATGCATGTATGTATTCACTCAAAGATGTGTACAACCATGTTCCCACCAGCTCTACTCATTATCTAGACACAAAAAAGTACTAATTGAATAATTCCATTTATACAAGGTATTAAGAAGCAAGATAAGCTTATCATATCAAAAGTTAGACTAACAAATACCATAAAAGATAGGAAATGATATCAATGAGCAGAGAACAAGAGAATGGCTCTTGGGAAAATGCTCTGGTTATAATCTAGTTCTCAATTTTAGCGCCAGTTACCAGGGTATATTCAGTTTCAAGCTGCACATTTATACACCGTATATGTTTATATATATTTTTTCCTTCAGAGAAAATATGTGTTTTACTTAAAAAAGCATATTATTTAAAAAAAGTAATGTGCTTTACTTAAAAAGCATAATAGGTACATTAATTTGCTATTTCTTATCTTTTTATCTTCTGTGGCTTTGCTTTTAAAAACCATAAAATAAGTATATTGTTTCTTATAACTTTAGTTTATAAAAATTTCATTTACCAAGATAAAAGTTTATTGCTTTCACTGTGGCATTAACTAAATGCCCTTACTTACAAAAGCATTTGTATGTGAAAAGCTTCCTCTTAGGGGCAAGGAAGGGAAAACTTTTTAAGGTTTTCAAAAAAGGAGAGGTTGATTTTTCTCTGTTATACTTTAGAATCCATTGCTTTTTAAACTTGGCAAAGAACTAGTCCAGGAGGAATTTGCTGGGACAACCCGAGTAAGTGATGATGGAGTTGGAGTGAATGTTTGGACTTCAAGTACTATATATAACCATGACCAATGTGTTTAAACCAACTCCAGCACCACAAGTGACACCTGTGATGCGCGTCCCTTTGGATGAAAGTTGTGGCTAACTTGTTTACTCGGCTGAATTTCCTGACCTGCATTTTAACATGAGCCTTGATGGGAAAAAATGTTCCTTCCAAAAACATTTTATCGGAAATCCTGGAGAAAAAAACCCTAAAGGATGGTTTGATTCTTTTGTGACACCATAACTGGCTTTTAGCACTGAAACTTAGCACTTCCTCAAAAATTTACGAACAAACCTAGAGATGTTCATCAATCATAAGTAGAAGCTTTTGTGACAACAGAGATCTTTGACTCTGGGAAGAATTCAAATTGCTCTTCATGAATCTATATTTTTTATTTTGAGAAAGCATGCATGGACCTTCCAAAAACAAGAGCTACCAATCACTAACCATCAAGACTGTACGGGCAGCCATGATACAATCACATTCTGGGAATCATGGCAGCTAAAAAGAATGTGGGACTTCCCTGGTGGCTCAGTGGTAAAGAACCGACCTGACGATGAAAGACGCAGGTTCAATTCCTGGGTTGGGAAGATCCTCTGGAGAAGGGAATGGCAACCCACTCCAGTCTTCTTGCCTGGGAAATCCTATGGACAGAGGAGCCTGGTGGGCTACAGTCAATGGGGTCGCAAAGAGTTGGACATGACTTAGCGACTGAACAAGAACTTCTTGGGCTGGCCCTAGTAAAAGGGATCTGATGTAAAGAAATGCCTCTTTCCTTGTGCTCTTAGCTCCCAAGTGTTTTATTTTTAATCTTTCATTTACAGCCAGTTATATTTTGAATTACATGCATGAATTCTGTGTGCATATTTGGTAAGTTTTGACAAATATGTGTATCTGTGTAATGCAAACCTCCATCAAAAGACAGAACACCATCACCAGCACAAGAAAACTCTTGCTCCCCTTCAGTTAACATCCACCTTCATTCCCCCCACCCTCCAGGTAACAGTGTTCAGATTCACTTTCTCCATAAAATAGTTTAGATTGTTCTAAAACTCCCCCAAGTGTTTTATATTAAGTGATACAAAAGTCTAAAATCCAACATCTGAATGATATGTTCCCACTTAATCAGTAATTCACTGATCTACTAGAATGTTGTATACAAAAGCATTTTTCTTTGGCATCCTGGGAGTAATTCCAGAGGTCCATTCAGTCATTTCCTAGGTTACTTGTACATACCTCTGACACAGTATTCTTTCTGTCTCTAGAATCCAGCCAATTTCCCAGCAAATGGTACGTTCTCAATAAGTGTTTGATGGGTGCATGCACAAATGAGAAACATATGACCCTCAGGGGTAAGCGGGGTCAGAGTCCTTGACAGAGTTATAAGCTGATACTATTGAATAGAGTGGGCCTGATGAAGAAGACAAACCCAGTTTTTAGGATGGGGTCGATGGACATGAGTTTGAGTAAACTCCGGGGTTTGGTGATGGACAGGGAGGCCTGGCGTGCTGTGATTCATGGGGTGGCAAAGAGTCGGACACAACTGAGCGACTGAACTGAACTGAACTGATTCCATGGTATCACCTGGACTGCCTTGAGAGTCCCTTAGACTTCAAGGAGATCAAACCAGTCAATCCCACAGGAAATCAACCCTGAATATTCACTGGAAGGACTGATGCTGAAACTGAAGTTCCAATACTCTGGCCACCTGATGCTAAGAGCCAACTCATTGGAAAAGACTCAGGCTAGAAAAAATTGAAGGCAGGAGAAGCAGGCGACAGAGGATGAGGTGGTTGGATAGCATCACTGACTCAGTGGACATGAATTTGAGCAAACTCTCTCTGGGAGACAGTGGAGGATAGAAGAGAGTGGTGTGCTGCAGTCCATGGGGTCGCCAGGAGTCAAACACAACTTAGCTACTGAACAACAGCAACAGCATATCATCTTCCAGGCATGCTGCCTAATCCACGTTCTACACAAGAAGGTCTGTATCTCCAAATTAGGTAACTCTAAATTAGGAAGCAGTTGAATTTTTTTTTTAATGAGATATTACTAGAGGATATATGTTGAAGTGGCAATACAGCTAAAGAGCTGTGGTGGGTTTCTGTTTTAAACCAGGATATGTTTAGAGTACTCTTTAAAAACACAGATGAAGTACAGAATGACTCAGCCATTTGTGACATGTCACTATTCCAAGAGCTCACAGAGGCAGCTTCTGATAAGCCTTTGCCTAAGAATCAAACCAGGGTAACAATATGAGTTGCCCCTCAGCATTCTCAGAAGGCATAGCTAATAACATCCCTGGGAAGCACTATGCAGATATAAAAGCCACGTGCATAGAGCGAGCTTCAGAAAATCATTTCATGGATGCGAAAAAATATTATCTTTGAAATGTGAAGAGTTCTGAAGATTTATTTGACTTTCAGGGAGAAAGACAGAAAAAATATAGAAGACACTTCCAATCCACTTTAACTTTCAAACCTTATTCAGGTTTCAACCCCTGCTTCATTGCCCTTCACAACAACCCACAGAAGGGAGAACTCAATTGCTAAGTCCCTGCCAAATGTGACACAGGAAAGAACCATTACTGTTAAGCTTAACGGAAAAACCTTTTCAGATTTCAAGCCTCCATTTGAAAGGCACCTGTTTTATTTTGTTTTCATCACACTTAGTAAAACATAAAATTCAGTGGATACCACCCCTTTTCTAAAGGTTCAGATCAGCCAACTTTATCCCCCACACTTCTGCTTGAAAATAGACCCACAAAGCTCATACGATTAGACATACTTCAGAATGTTTCTTGCCCTTTTTGAATATGGGTGGGGGTGGGATGAAGACAGGAGACACACATGTCAGAAGAAAAGATTGTCTTATGGTAAATACATTGGGGCTTTAACCCTAAAATATATCAAGAATAACAGATGTGATTATTGCTTTCAAAATCCATGATGCCATCTCATTGAAAACAATCCAGAAACAAGAGAAAACATAATTGAGCATATTTTTTTGAACATGTGTGCCAACCTTTCCACAATTTTTCTTTTTCTCATTCTTACAGATTTCATTCTCTTCTTCTCTAAACCAAATGTCCCCCACTGACCTCATTTTAAAAGCTCTACTAGCTTCAGTAGTACTAAGGACAAAGTACCTAAACTACAGGAACACACTACCCAAACTGCAGGAATGGAAATAAACCTCATTGTGGGTGAATCATCAATTTATCAAATTTTTGGAAAAATAGTTCAGAAAAAATTGACAGTGGGTAAGTTCACTATTGGATAATGTGCCATTGCATTTGTTGCTCATCCACGCAAGCAATGTCTTATTAATTCCTCCAGGTGGTGTCACAGAATGTTGTCAAGAGGTTCTGCTGCCTCCCGGAGCTGACCCAGATATCTCCGAAACTTAGGACTACAACATGTACTGCAAAGTTTGAATCAAGAGAAAACACAAAAGATACACAGCAAGTTTCTTGCTATCTTACTGTGGCCTCAACAAACCGAGGTTGATTTCTCTCATATCTCATGAATTGTGTAGATTGGCAAATGCTAGTGTTAGTTCAGCAGCCTAACAAGGTCAGGGACAGTGATTCTGAAGTCCTTTCTCTCCTTTATAACAGATCACCAGTCCAGGTTGGATGCATGAGACAAGTGCTCAGGGCTGGAGCACTGGGATGACCCAGAGGGATGGGATGGGGAGGGAGGTGGGAGGGGGTTTCAGGATGGGAAACACATGTAAATCCATGGCTGATTCATGTCAATGTATGGAAAAAGCCACTACAATATTGTAAAGTAATTAGCCTCCAACTAATAAAAATAATTGGGGAAAAAAATAAAAAATAAAATAGACACACACGCACACAAAAAATAAGACAGTTGCCCCCAGCTTAGGGCTTCCCTGGTGGCTTAGACAGTGAAGAATCTGCCTGCATTGCAGGAGACCCAGGTTTGGTCCCTGAGTCAGGAAGATCCCCTGGAGAAAGGAATGGCTACCCACGCCAGTATTGGCTGGAGAATGCCGTGGACAAGAGGAGCCTGGCAGGCTACAGTCCATGGGGTCACAAAGAGTTGGAAACGACTGAACAACTAATACTTTTCACTTTCTAGTAACACATCCCCACCTAAGACAGAAAGAAGGGAAGAAAAGGGAAGGAGCAAAGAAGCCACATCAGTCTTTTTTATTAGGAAAGCAGAATTTTTTTCCAGAATCCCACTCCCCACCCCACTCCCTACCCCGACTCCCCACCCCATAGCAGTTTCCTGCTTCCACCTCATGTCTGCTCCAGGCTTCAGGGGAGACTGTGAAAGTAGCATTTAGCTCTCCCAGCTGCTCTAGCAGAAGCAGGCAATGGGGAATGCACGTTGGGTTAACCAACCCGTGGTCTGTCCATGTATGAACTGTGAGTGAGAAGATAATCACGGTTTGCATTGCCCTTTCACCGTGGCTGTCCTCACTGGGGCTTATTACTTTTCCCCCCCAGGCGGGTGAGATCTTGAGGGCACTGGGTCCCGTGTTCAGCTCCCCAGCTGCTGGGACCTCGCGCTGTGCGCTGAATCTAGAGAGCAGATATGAATTCTTGGGATTCCTTGTGTCCTCAGCATCTGACACCAAGCCCCTGGTTGAGTACTTCCCATCTTCTCGCGTGATGCAAGACCCCTAGGCACCTAAAACATTTAGTGTTCTCTTCACCTGACGTACAGGTGCCATTAAAACCTCTCTCCAGGGATATGAATTCCATTACTTGTTTTGTCGTGGCCAACTTTTTCCTCTTTCCCCTCCTTGCTTTGCCAGAGGACCTGCGCTCATTAGGACCACCAGGGCATGGGATGGGGGAAGACGTGGGAACTGGTTCTAAGGAGTCAATTAATTTATGCAAAATACTATCAAACATATGCATGTGGAGGAAAGGCAAAGCTAACTCGTCGTCACAACTGCCTACTCAGTTCATTAAGTAGAATTTCTCCGTGCTCATCATTAGCTGATTGGTCTGCCTGTGGGTTCTTTTATCAGCTTTTCAGGACTCCACCCGTACTGGCTGTCTCCTCAGTAGACTGAAGAATCACTCCTTCCCAAAATTATTTAAAAATATTTCTAACATATCTATTTGGGAAATGGTTTACTTAATGCAGCAGCTAAAACAGCCACAAAAATAGCAGAAGTCCCAGAGTTACTGTAAAGTGAAAAAATAACACTAAAGAAGCAGTTTGGTCAATACCAAAAGTATCACCTGGATTTGCCTGGCCTAGGGAATCCGCAAAAATATTCCCCCTGCCTAGGTTTTGCTACACGTGAAGCTCCAGCATGAGAAATTTCTGCAAGTTCTTCCTCCTGGCTGTGCCATAGCATTCGGGGAGGTATTTAGGGAGGGATGACAGAGAAAATCATCAGAACTCCAGTGTCTATCTCAACCTCATCATTCAGAGCACAGGGCCTGGTTTGGCATAGGACAATAGGTGGTTACTGTTTAGCCACTGAATTGTGTCTGACTCTTTTGTGACCCCATGGACTATAGCCCGTCAGGCTCCTCTGTCCATGGGATTCTCCAGGCAAGAATGCTAGACTAGATTGCCATTTCCTTCTCCAGGGGATCTTCCCAATACAGGGATCGAACCCAAATCTGTATTGATGGGGGATTCTTTACCACCGTGCCATAATGACCATGGTCCCAACACCTTCAAATACCTACTTTCCCTGCCTAGTGACACCTCAGAGCAGACCCATAGGCTTCAGCCTGGTTCAGCAGGCCTCCAGCGCCAGGAAACATCACCATTCCTGATCTGAGAGGACCCACTAAGACACTCTCAGGGTTCTGTTGGACTTTTGTGATGATGCATTAAGAGTACTTTGCAAAAACATAGAGCCCTTTGTAAATGTCAGATATGTGTCTGGCATGGTGCTTAGTGAATGCATGATGAATGAATGCTATTACTTAAATATGAATCTATATTAGGCCTAAGAATGCATATAAATTAAAATATATTGTGTTTTTTTAGTCTTTAGGTTCACGTTTAAATAAAGCTGTTTCTTTAAAACATAAATATGAATACAACTAAGCACACATGCACAATTGCCAAACTACCAACAGAGCCGAGACTAAAAATCGCCTGTCTCAATTCCTACCCGCCTTACTCCTTCTTTCTTGGACCTTAGTTACCTCTCTGTACAATGGAATATTGTTACTGAAATGCTATAAAATATCATTTGTCAGGCAGCAGAAAGGCCCACCTAACATCAGAATACATCTCTCTTTTTAAGCGGGATTAGGAAAACTTCTCCCAAACAGCCCTTCTCAAACCCTATAGAGGTTCCACCCTTTGGAGGCCCTGATGATTCCAGGGCACAAGATCCATCTTCACCGCCTTCCTTTCTCTGCCTCCCCTCCCCCAACCAGTTTTGTTTGTGAACATGTCTGATGTTGGCAAATGGCCAGAGAATTTGCCATAAATAAATCTGCTCCCTCTCCAAGTAAGTAACTGACTGCTTGGCCTTACTAATTTGCTTCAGCACTGGAAATAGCTGAAGGCTGAGGATGCTACAAGCTTCTGAAGGGTTGTGTGCATGGAAATTTAGAAAATCCTACATTCCTGAACTTTCCACACGCTGACTAAAGGCACAGGAGGACAAATTCCTGTGCCCCGAATATACCACTAGTGAGAGTGGTAGGTTTACCAGAACTGTATCTCAAGGATTTCGAAGTCAAGGGAAAGAAATAGACTACTCTAATCTCTTCCCATCATTGTTCATTGAGGATAGTGGGAAAATCGAGAAAGTATAGTTTTGTCTAAGTTTTAAGTAGAAACAGCAGAAACACAAGACCAGGAATCCCTTCAATATGTTGTATACTTGAGCTCTAAAGATCCAAGCCCACACATTTCATTTGCTTACAGGTATGATTCATACTAACATTCTTGTTGCTTCATTAAAATCCAAAGTAGATTTTTTACAACTATGCATGTATGCTTTTCACAGCTGACTACTGATCTGGACAGTATGTATGAGTCCCCCAAAGATCAATCTGGAATCTGATTTGATTCCAGCTCACTGTTCAGGATATATAGTTAACAAACAGGAGGTGTTTTTCTTTTTCCTAAAAGCACCCGTATATTAAGATGCCTCTGATTTCTTCTGAACGTGTAAATTTTTATTGACAGACTGTATAGGTTCACTTTAATTTGGATTATCTGTGTGGGCTTTAAAACTGGGTTCCTATTCAATTTACTTTTCTTAAAAACATGGAATGCAGTAAACTAGAAAATGGGAAAATTCGACAGTACCCAATGTTAACATATCTATACAACAAAGGAAACATGCAGGCTGTTACTGGGAGAATAACTTAGCACAAATAACTGGAAATCAATTTGGCACTGTCTAATAACACTGAGAGTGTGCATGATATGCCACCCAGCAATTCCATTCCTGGCATGAGTGCAATATTTTAAAATTGCTGGTTCACTGATTATGAAGCATTAGTAGCTCAAGAAATCAATACAATTCTGCAGTCATAGGCAGAATTTTAAAAAATGGAATGGAATAGAATAGAAAATATCAAAAGGCACCCCTTGTAATCCCTTGTTTTGTGAATGATATAAACTGCAAAACCAATTTGTATCCTCTGGAGGTCATGGTCAGACAAGCTAATAAAATACAATTCTAGAGAAACTTGTATCTCAGCTCAGTTTTATAATAGAAAAACAGGCTTTATAAACTATTTTACATTTACATGCTTACCTCCACTGAGAGTAGGTCCAATATATGTTCATTGCAATTGGGATGGATAAAAATATCTGTGGGACATTATTACAAGTGAACACTATAGAGCAGGAAACATGAATAACTAGAGCTCAGACTGATGCTGAAGCGGAAGCTCCACTACTCTGACAGCTGATGTGAAGAGCCAACTCTCTGGAAAAGACCCTGATGCTGGGAAAGACTGAAGGCAGGAGGAGAACAGGATGAGATGGTTAGATGGCATCACTGAATCAATGGACAAGAAACTGAGCAAACTCTGGGAGATAGTTATGGACAGGGAAGCTTGGCGTGCCGCAACTCATGGGATCACAAAGAGTCGGAGACAACTTAGCAACTGAACAGCAGGCATCAACATGATGAAATGTTAAACCTAACAATGAGAAAAAAAGCAAATCACAGAGGAACGCACACTGTAAATTTCATTTATATATGCCTCAGCAGTATGCAAAACTTAAAAGTATTTACTGTTTATGGATACATTTAATATGTAATAAAATTATTATGAAAGACGGAAGAATGATAAATACAAACTTTAGGCTCCACCCACCTCCAGGAGGGAGGCAGAGAAAAGGCTCTAGAGGCTACATGAAGATTGTAAAGGCATTAGGAACATTCTGTTTCTTAAACTCATTGCCAGGAATGTGGCTATTTATTTTACTATTCTCTAAAGAGTGTATATTGGCTTCGTAGGTGGCTCAGTGGTGAAGAATCTGCCTGCCAATGGAAGGAGGCACAGGAGATATGGGTTTGATCCTTGGGTCAGGAAGATCCCATGGAGGAGGAAATGGCAACCCACTCCAGTAATCTTTGCCTGGGAAATGCCTGAACAGAGGAGCCTGGCAGGCTATAGTCCATGGGGTTGCAAAGAACTGGACACAACTAAGCAACTGAACATGTACATATGCAAACTGTGTATATATAGCTATTTATATTCTTTTATAGAGATGATGTATGTCACAATAAAAAATATGGGTTGTGATGAATATTTCTAGAATTTATCATCATGTTTTAGGATTCACATTGCTCATCTCAACAATGTCACAAATGAATTTATTAATATAAATTAATACTTTTATCTATTAACTATGTAATTCAAGTATTACTTTCACCTGTAATATAATTTATGACTTGATAACTTGAGAAGATTTCATTGCTTTTAGAGCTAAATGAAATACAATATTCAGGGAGGTCACAACATTCCATATAGGAATCCATTCCTTGGCTTCAGTAGCTATGATAAACACACTGAACTACATCTATAACACATGAAGAAGTTCTTTACAACTTTATTGTATGCTCTCTTCATTGGTATTGCTCCTAACCACCGATAAGCATCGGACAGGCAGACAGGTCCCCTTGAAAGTAAAAGTGGCTCAGTCGTGTCTGACTCTTTGCAACTCCCATGGACTATATAGTCCATGGAATTCTCCAGGCCAGGATACTGGAGTGGGTACCCTTTCCCTTCTCCAGAGGATCTTCCTAATCCAGGGATTGAACCCAGGTCTCCTGCAAGTGATGCAATTCCTACCAGCATAATCAAATTCATACTTTTAAAACTAAAATTTAAAAGGAGTTTTGTTACTTACAACTCTGGCTGGTATCATTTGCTTTTATTAAATGTAAATTATTTTCACTAATTATTCATAGTAGAACATTGAACATATTTCAGTGTCTACTCTTAGTGACGTAAAAACATAGAAGCATCACATAATGTGGAACAGTGCAACAGTTTTGCAACTGGATGAAACTCAGTATGTTTTAAGAAAAACTGAAAGAAAGAACAGTAATCATAAAAACAATCTGAGCTTCATCTTGTGAGTGAAGAACTGATACAGTGTATCAGATTGCAACCTCTTCCCCAGTCCTGACCATTTAGTTCCAGCACAATCGCCATCACTTATTCAGTGCAGACAAGGATATAGTTACACCAATCTAAGATGATTAGACTGTGTTAGAACAGGGTCTATATTCTAGCTATTTAGAATAGGTAAATACATAAGTAGTAAAAATGCAGAAAAGACATTCAGTGGTGATCTGTTTGGATGAATGTAAAACCAAAATTCACCAAATAGCTGTTCAGTTTGGATTGTAATTTGTCCAAACGCTATTTGCTTAAGACCCTACTCGAATTCTTTATCCTCTGAAAATCTTTCCTGATCTCTTCTTCTCACCTCCACTCAGGTAAATATAATAGTTCTCCCTCTGAACCTGCATGAGTTTTCTTTTACACTTAGTTCTATTCCACATTAAGTAATACTTTTATGTTTTTATATTACTAAGAATGGACACTGAAATATATGTTAAATATTCTACTATGAAATGCTCAGTTGCTTCAGTCATGTCTGACTCTTTGTGATCCCATGGATCCCTGCCAGGCTCCTCTGTCCGTGGGATTTTCCTGGCAAGAATACTAGAGTGTGTTGCCATTTCCTTCTTCAGGGGATCTTCCCAACCTAGGGATCGAACCCAAGTCTCCTGCGTCTCCTGCACTGCAGACAGATTCTTTACTGCTGAGCCACCAGGGAATCCCCTACTATGAATAATTAGTGAAAATAATTTACATTTAAAAAAAGAAAATGATATCAGCCAGCATTCTAAGTTGTAAGTAACAGATAACTGGCTAAATGAAGCAAAGGTTAATTTTGTGGGAAAAAAAAAAAAAACCCAACACATTGAAAGTCTCCTAGCAGGGTGTTTGAAGAAACAAGTGTGAGAACAGGTTGGGAATGGGTGCCAAAAAGGAGAAGCCACAGCAGGAGGAGAGGCCAGCTCCCCAGCCTACAATAAAAGACCCCTTTTTCCCCTCCATGCACACAGCTTGGCCACATACAAGAGGCAGGAACACAAATATCCATGGAGTGAAGCAGGAACCCACCTGAAAATGCCCTCACGGTAAAAAATGGCACACAATGAGACAAGCATGATTCTCAGGAAGAAAAGAAGTTTGGGGGAAAGAGAGAGGGAGAGAAGGAAGGGGAAGTGAGAGAGAGAGAGAGAAATATCAGAAAGGTCAAAATAAAAAATAAAGAAAATAAGAATGCTGACGGGGACTTAGAGAAATTGAACCACTCATGCACTACTGGTAGCAATACAAGATGGCATAATCACTCTGGAAAACAATTTGGGGGTTCTGTTGTTGTTCAGTCACCCAGTCAGGTCTGACTCTGCGACCCCATGGACTGCAGCGTGCCAAGCCTCCCTGTCCGTCACCACCTCCCAGAGTTTGCCCAAGTTCACATTCATTGCATCAGTGATGCCATCCAGCCATCACATCCTCTGATGCCCTCTTCTCCTACTGCCTTCAATATTTCCCAGCATCAGGGACTTTTCCAATGAGTCATCTGTTCACATCATATGACCAAAATACTGGAGTTTCAGCTTCAGCATCAGTCCTTCCAGTGAATATTCAGGGTTAATCTCCCTTAAGATTGACTGGTTTGATCTCCTCGCTGTCTGAGGGACTTTTAGGAGTCTTCTCCAGCACCACAGTTCAAAAGCATCATTTCTTTGACATTCTGCTTTCCTTATGGTCCAGCTTGTACGTGACCACTGGAAAGACCATAGCCTTTAGCCTTGAATATACAGACCTTTGTCAGCAGAGTAGTGTCTCTGCTTTTCAACACACTGTCTAGGTTTGCCCTTGCTTTCCTGCCAAGAAGCAACCATCTTCTGACTTCATGCCTGCAGTCACCATCTGCAGTGATTTTGGAGCCCAAGAAGAGAGTTTCTTATAAAACTTAACATGCAATTACCATATGATCCAGCATTTACACTCTTGATTATTTATTCTAGAGAAAATGAAATTTATGGTCACCTAAAAATCTGAACAGAAATGTTCATAGTAGCGTGATTCATAATAGCCCCCAAATGGAATCAGCCCAGATGTCCTTCATCAGGTGAATGATTAAAGAAAGTGGAGTGTAGACATGCCAAGCAAGTGGAGAGTAGATATGCCATTACGTGGAATACAACCAAGCAATAAAAGGAATGAACAATTAATATATGTAAAAACTTGGATGAATCTTCAGGGAGTAACACTGAGTTAAAACAGGCAATCCCAAAAGTTAACGTACTACATGATTCCATTTTTGAAACATTTTTGAAATGACAACATCTTAGAAATGAAAGACAGATAAATGGTTGCCAGAGGTTAAGGATGTGGTAAGAAGTGGGCAAGGGAGGGAATGACATGAACTTGCTTATAAAAGGGCTCAAAAGGGACCCATGTGGGATTGGAACTGTTCAGTATTTTGATTGTGGTGGTAGATACACAAACCTACATGGGTGATAAATTTAAGGTAATCTTAATACACACAGAAATGAGTCCAAGTAAAACTGGAAAAATCTGAATAAAATCAGTGGACTGTATCAATGTCAATATCCTGGTTTTGATGTTATACTATAGCTTTCCTAAAGGTTCCAGATGGCGCTAGTAGTAAACAGCCTGCCTACCAATGCAGGATACATAAGAGATGTGGGTTCAATGCCTGGGTTGGGAAGATCTCCTGGAGGAGAGCATGGCAACCCACTCCAGTATTCTTGCCTGGAGACTCCCATGGACAGGGGAGCCTGGAGGGCTACAGCCCACAGGGTCACAAAGAGACGTGACTGAAGCGACTTAGCATGCACACAAAACTAGAGGAAAATGAGCACCATGGAAGGGATCTCTATTGTTTCTTGTAACCACATGCAGATTAAAATTATCTTAATAGAAATTCCAGCTTAATGCACACACACAATATACACCTTTATTAAACACCAAGTAGATGGTAAAAATTCTTCTCCCTGTTAGAAGGGAGAAAGCTAGCAACTGAAGGATAGTAATAGTGTAATGAAAAGTGAAAGTGAAAGTCGCTCAGTCACGTCCAACTCTTCACAACCCCATGGACTATACGGTTCGTGGAATTTCCAGGCCAGAATACTGGAGTGGGTAGCCTTTCCCTTCTCCAGGGGATCTTCCCAACTCAGGGATCAAACCCAGGTCTCCTGCATTTCAGGCAGATTCTTTACCAGCTGAGCCACAAGGGAAGCCCAAGAATACTGGAGTGGGTAGCCTTTCCCTTCTCCAGGGGATCTTCCCAACCCAGGAATCAAACTGGGGTCTCCTGCATTGCAGGTGGATTCTTGACCCACTGAGCTATCAGGAAAACCAGTAATAGGGCAATAGTCTAGTATAAGTAATATCAGAGGAAAAGGAACAAACGAATTACTAATTTCCAAAGAGTATGAAAAGTGACAGTTACAAGCTTGAGTCACAGACAACGGAAGTTGGAGGGCTTGCAACAAGCTATGAAGAATTCATGGAAAGTTTGACATCTTAGACAGACTGCAAAACTGAAGCTAACTGGATGGTTGGAAAAAGAACAGGGCACTGCAGGGAGTAACATGTGAAAAAGCAGGAAGCACAAAAGACATGGAATGTTTAAGGAACGGCTCTGAGTGTGGCTGAAGCTTCAGGTGGAGACACAGGAGTCCCAACCATAAAGAGAATTGTATTCTGTCCTGAAAAGCTATCAATGGGTCCTGGGGGCAACCTGGAGCCAGCCAAAATAGCGGACTGGCTATGTCACTGTAGCTAAGTATCATGACCTGAGGGAGATCTCATCTAAGTCTCACTGCCTCATCTGTAAAATAGGGATGACACTGTCATGAAGATTAAGCAGTTGTTCCATCGCTCAGTCGTGTCTGACTATTTTGCAACCCCACGGACTGTAGCCCACCAGGGCTACAGTCTGTCCTCTGTCTATGGGATTTCCCTCTGTCTATGGGATTTCCCAGGCAAGAATACTGGAGTGGGTAGCCATTCAGTCCTCCAGGGGATCTTCCTGACCCAGGGATCGAACCCGCTTCTCCTGCATTGGCAGGCAGATGCTTAACCACTGAGTCACCTGGGAAACTTCAAGTAGATAAATGTAATTGTGTTATTAAATATTATGTTATTAATTAATTAAGTAAGTGGACATACATCTAAAGAGTTTAACACTGTACTCAATAAATATTAACTTAGAGTAGGGAGAAGAAGAGGAGTAGGAATAGTCACCATGCTGAGACCTGCAGGAACCTGGAAGACCACAGGTGAGGTGGTGATGCTGGGTTGAAAGGAAGGCTGCAGAACACACACAAAGGTTACAGTGCTGGATCCCTGAGAGCCAGAGGAGCAAGGGGAATGATCTTGTGGAGAGAAGCATGAGGTGTCATCAAGGAAGGAAAACTAGAACGCACTAAGTGCCTACCGTGTACTTTATGACATTAGCTCATTTGTTCTTCACAGCAGCTCTAGAAGGACAGGTATTATAATTCCACCATGTAAAAGAGGAAACCGAGACTCAAAGAGATAAAATTCCCCAAAATTACATAGGTAGCAAGTGAAAATATTTAGACTCAAAACCTGGTCTTACCATACAATGTCCATGCTTTTCCTGCTACACCAGTTAAATCATTTCCAAGTCTTAGGGAATGGCCCATAAAAACCGTTCACCATCAGTAATAAGTAATTCTATACAACAAATAATTCTCTATGACTAATAGGGTTTTTATGGCTCTCAGCTCCCCATTCCCCCAAATCACTCTATTAGAAAAAGAAAAGGAAAAAAAGTCAACAGGAAAGGAACACGTAATTGATTATTGTTATAGCTGGCATTCTCGATGCAGAGAAGATAAATGATTATCCAAGTTGAAGCTGAATCTTTGATAGCACCTTATACTGTCATCCAATAACAATTACCCCTCAGCTCTCACCTTTCTCCAGTTAAAATCCCTTAATGGTTTAAACATAATCTCCCAACCTACACACCAAATTAAAACACAAAGATCCAGGAATTTGAAGGAGGGAATTCATCAGTAGTGAGGGAATAATGGTGGTCAGCTCCTTGGCTTCTACCCTAGCTGGGTTTAAACTTTTCATTCCATATGTTAATTCACTATTTAGAACACAGGTAACAAATCTACTTGATAGGCCAAAAACAAAAATTCCAACAGTGATTCTCTTTAACCACTTTCTACTACAACAAACAATAAAATCTGTGATTTATGATTTATTGATTCTGCTTTTTTCTGAACTGCAGAGATATATGTTCAAGATATCTTATTCTCCTTGATATACTATATGTATGTACAGTACACATAGATATACATATATACATACTGTCTAATCCAGCAAGACACAATTTTTTCATGAGTTATAATAGCCTAAATGACACAATATCTTTTTCCTAAAAGTACTATGTAGCACTTGCTTAAAATTATATGCATAAAACATAATTTTACTTTGCCATCTATTAGATAATGTAAGAAATCTTGGACAGTGTAGAAAGGTAGGGAATCTAAATCCATTTTTGATAATTGTGTTATATATCCTTTCTTTACTGAAAACAGTATTTTTCAATCCTGGTTGTATTAGAATCACCTATCATCTTTTAAAATAAATACTTATATCTGGACATGTCTTCCCTTCTCTGGCTCCCCCAGTCCCTGTCTTAAAGTGACTGTCTGGGGTGGAGATCACAAATTAAAGCTCTCTCCATGTGATAGGTTAGTTGGTAAAGAATCCATCTGCAATGCAGGAAACCCTGGTTCAATTCCTGGGTTGGAAAGATCCCCTGGAGAAGGGATATGCTACCCATTCCAGTATTCTTGGGCTTCTCTTGTGGCTCCGCTGGTAAAGAATCCTCCTGCAACGCTGGAGACCTGGGTTCAATCCCTGGGTGGGGAAGATCCCCTGGAGAAGGAAAGGCTACCCACTCAAAGTATTCTGGCCTGGCGAATTCCGGCCTGGGTTGCAGAGTTGGACACAACTGAATGACTTTCACTTTTCCATGTGATTCTAATGTGCAGGCAGGTTGAAAATCACTAGAACAGACTCTCCAAAGAGTGACTATGTCAGCTTTATTTACCACACATCTCTGTTGATCACTGTTCAGGCAAGTGATAAAAACTGAGTAAGACATATTGTTGCTCTCAAGGGACTTATCATATAGAGCTCTGTTGTCCAATATGAGAGTCTCCAGCCACATGTGGCTATTCAAATTTATGTTTAAGTTAAAGTTGAATTAATTAAAAGTTATCCCTCAGTCATACTAGCCACATTTCAAGTGCTCAACAGCCACATGTGACTAGTGGCTACCATACCGAATAGATTTATAACAGTTCCATCCCTATAAAAATGGATTTCCCTTGTGGTTCAGCTGGTAAAGAATCCACCTGTAATATGGAAGACCTGGGTTAGATCCCTAGGTTGGGAAGATCCCCTGGAGAGGGGAAAGGCTACCCACTCCAGTCAGTACTCTGGCCTGGAGAATTCCATGGACTGTATAGTCCATGGGGTTGAAAAGAGTCAGACATAACTGAGTGACTTTCTTTTGCTATAAAAACTTTAATTGGGTGGTACAAACCTAGATATTGTATCATTAGAAGAAACAAAACAATAGACATTAATTAAATAATTGTGGGATGGACAGAACTACTTGTATATATAGCATGCTGTACACTGCACCGAAATTATCTTCACTATCTTCTATATTTTATATAAAGGTAGTATGTTAAACTCTTTTGCACCAGAATTATTTTGTCACTCTACTGTTTTTATATAAATGTCTATGGCTATGCTAGGGACTTCCCCAGTGGCTCAGCAGTAAAGAACCTGCCCGCAATTCAGGAGACACAGGAGATGGGGGTTCGATCCCTGGGTCAGGAAGATCCCATGAAGGAGGAAACGGCAACCCACTCCAGTATTCTTGCTTGAAAAACCCCATGGACAGAAGAGTCTGGTGGGCTACAGTCCATTGGGATTGAAAAGAGTTGGACATGACTGAAGCAGCAGAGCACATAGCTATGCTAATCTGTATGTTTATTTGCCTAGATCAAAGCACTGTCAAATTGCCTCATATATACCAAAACTGATTATACTACATGCCTTTAAAAAACATTTTAAATAATTTTAGATACACAGAAGAATTGCAAAGATAATAGAGAAAGTTCCTGTATACTCTTACCCAGCTTTCTCACAGGTTAGCTTACATAACTCTAGTTTATCAAAACTTTTCACCAGTTTTTCCACTAAAGACTCTTTCCTGTTCCAGGATCCAATCCAATGCACCAGGCTGTATTTATTCATTATTTCTCCTATCTGTGACTGTTTTAGTTTTTCCTTTTTATTTTTTGTTTTGTTTTTCCATGACCTTGACACTTTGGAAAAGTGCTGGTCAGATATTTTTGTAGACTGATTCTCTGTCTCTTTGATGTTCTCTCATTAGATAGGGAATACAGATTTGAGGAAAGAACATCACAGAGTCAAGTATCCTTCTCATATAACAAATCACTATATCAGCCTGACTTACTTACTGGTTAATAAGGTTAGTGCAGTTAACTTGATTGTTGAGTTTTTGTTCACTGCATGTTTTTCCTCTGTAAAATTCATTTTCCCCCTTTCTATACCTCATTCATTAGAAAGCAAGTTACTAAATCTATATCTGACCCAAGAGGAGGGGGATTAAACTCCACCTCCTGGAAAGGTATCAGGAAATCGTGGAAACATGTTAAAACCACAATAGTGATTAATAAATGTCATAGGAAAGATACACCAAGGCTATATAAATATCCTGTTTCTCTGTAAAGTTCTGCCCACCAACGTTGACATTCATCTGTGGACCATGCCTGTTACCATTATTACTAACATGATCGGATGGCCATTTTCTATTTCCCTCATCCTTTCTACATTTATTATTTGAAATTATTCTCTAAGGAAGTAAGGAAGGTAAGTCTGTTTTCCTCTTTTTGTTTACTTATTCAATAATTATATCAGTACAAACTCAAGAGACACTGATTTTATTTCTTAGCTTATAATTCAATACCATTCATTTTGTTGTTCAAATTTGTTCCAGGTTTAGTCACTGAAAGCTCTTATAGATTAGCTTTGAGCTTCCCCAATGGCTCAGGGGTAAAGAAACCTCCTGCAATGCAGGAGCCACAGGAGATACAGCTTCGATCTTTGGGTCAGGAAGATCTCATGGAGAAGCCCATGACAGCCGACTCCAGTATTCTTGCCTGAAGAATAAACAGTGAGGGGAGAAGGCAATATTTTCCTTATTCTTGATCTTGGAAGAAAGATAAAAACGCTTACCATTCAACGTAACATAGGCAGTAGGTCTAGTTTTGTTTTGGGCTTTTATTTATTTATTTATTTTTGGCAGGGATTGTTGTCTTTTGCTTTTTTTGGTAGATGCCCTTTACTAGGTTAGGAAATTCCTTTATATTCTTAGTTTACTAAGTGTTTTTATCAAGAAAGATGTAGAAATTTATTAAATTCTGTTTTTTATACCATCTATTGAAATGACCATTTGGTGTTCCTCATACAACCTATGAATGCATCAAATTATGTTAACTGGTTATAAAATGTGAAACTAGCCTTGTATTTCTGGGATGAATCTCACTCAGTCATGATAGATTATGTTTTTTATCCAATGATAAATGCAACTTGATCATAGTTTACTGAGGAATTTTGGTCTATGGTCATATAAGATATTGTTCTTCTTTCTTTGGCTTTAGGACTGGAATAATGATGGTCTTTTAAATTCATGGCTGCAGTCATCATCTGCAGTGATTTTGGAGCCCCCCAAAAAATCACTCCAAAATCACTGCAGATGGTGACTGCAGCCATGACATTAAAAAGATGCTCACTCCTTAGAAAAAAAGCTATGACCAACCTAGACAGCATGTTAAAAAGCAGATACATTAAAAAAAAAAAAAAAAAGCAGAGACATGACTTTACCAACAAAGGTCCATCCAGTCAAAGCTATGGTTTTTCCAGTAGTCATGTATAGATGTGAGAGTTGGACTAGAAAGAAAGCTGAGCACTGAAGAATTGATGCTTTTGAACTGTGGTGTTGGAGAAAACTC
Organism: Muntiacus reevesi; assembly: GCF_963930625.1. NCBI lineage: Eukaryota > Metazoa > Chordata > Mammalia > Artiodactyla > Cervidae > Muntiacus > Muntiacus reevesi. The sequence continues at coordinate 43,629,051 of NC_089260.1, forward strand.
TTGAGAGTCCCTTGGACTGCAAGGAGATCCAACCAGTCCATCCTAAAGGAAATCAGTCCTGAATATTCATTGGAAGGTGATGCTTGAAACTGAAACTCCAATAATTTGGCCACCTGATGCAAAGAGCTGACTCACTGAAAAAGACCCTGATGTTGGGAAAGATTGAAGGCAGGAGGAGAAAGGGATGACAGAGGATGAGATGGTTGGATGGCATCACCAACTCAACGGACATGATCTTGAGTGGACTCAGGGAGTTGGTGATGGACAGGGAGGCCTGGCATGCTGTAGTCCATGGGGTAGCAGAGAGTCGGACATGACTGAGCAGCTGAACTGAACTGAATGCTGGCCTTGTAGAATGAATTATTAAGTGAGCCCCGTCTATTTTCTGGAAGAAAATCTGAGAAATTGTCATTATTTATTCATTATTATTAAAATACCTTGGAGCCTGATCTGTGGCTGTATAATAAGACTATGTTTAATTTGTAAGAAATTGCCAAACTGTCTCTTGAAGTAGCTGTATCATGTTATATTTCCACAAACAATGAGAGTTCTTGTTGTTACTCATCCTTGCCAGCAATTAATATTATCAGGGTTTTTAAAACATTTTACCCATTGGAATACACATGTAATGGCATCTTGTTTTAATGTGAAATTCCCCAATGAGAAATGACGTTGAGCATGTTTTCATATGCTTATTTGCATTTGTGTATTTTCTTCAGTGATGTTTCTGTTAAAATAATTGGCCCTGTTTTAACTGGATTCTTTGTTTTTCTCTTGTTGAGAGTTCAAAATATTTTAAAATTTGCCTTGAGATTGCCTTTTGGATTCATGGGTTATTTAGAAATGTATTAATTTTCAAATATTTGGAAAATTTCCAGCTTTCTCTTATTAATTTCTAATATAATTCTATAATGATCTGAGGACATAGTTGGTACCATGTCTGTTCTTTTAAATTTGTCAAAGTTCATTTGTGACCCAGAATATAGTTTATGTTAGTGAATATTCCATGGGCACTTAAGAAGAATGTGTATTCTGAAGTTCTCTGGTGGAGTGATAAATGTCAACCATGTCAAGTTGATTGATAGCATTGCTCAGATCATTTAATGTCCCTACTGATGTTTTTTTTTTTTTGCCTAGTTGTTCTATCAGTAACTATAAAGGAGGGTTGGAGTCACCCATGATAACTGCAGATGTGTCTGTCTGTCCTCTCAGCTTTTTGCCTCATGTATTCTGAAGCTCTCCTATTAGGTATGCATACCTTTAGACTGTTAGGTCCATTTGCAGAACTTACCACTTTATCATTATGTAATGTTCTACTTTATTTCTGACAATATTCTTTTTCTGAAGTCTACTTTGACTGAATTTAACGTAGTTTAGTCCAGGTTTGGCTTTTTTATGGAGGAGACAGGACATAATAATTGGTACAGGTATCTTCTGCTTTATACACTTCCCTTTTCTGAAAGACCTCCATTAGTACCTATTTTCGCTAACTGAAAAAAATTTGAAGAGGGTTTTCGCTCTTATAAAAACAGACAAAAATCAAAGTGGGAGAGGAAAGAGATGAGAGGCAAGATAGGGGTAGTAGACTGTGTGTATGCTTTGTCGCTCAGTCATGTCCTCTTTGGAACCCTATGTACTGTAGCCCGCCAGGCTCCTCTACCCATGGGGATTCTTCAGGCAAGAATACTGGAATAGGTTGTCATGCCCTCTTCCAGGGGATCTTCCCAACCGAGCAACAGAACCCAGGTCTTCTGCATTGCAAGTGGATTCTTTACTGTCTGAGCCCCCAAGGAGGGCCATGAATACTGGAGTGGGTAGCCTACCCCTTCTCCAAGGGATCTTCCCAACCTAGGAATCAAATCCGGGTCTCCTGCATTGCAGGTGAATTCTTTACCAGTTGAGCTATCAGGGAAGCCCTGGTAGGAAGCAAATTAGGATATACAAACAACTATGCATAAAATAAACAAGCAACAAGACTATATAGCAGAGTACAGGGAAGTACAGCCATTATTTTGTAATAACTTACAAATGGAGTATTGTCTACAAAAAATATTGAATCACTATGTTGTACATCCAAAACTAACATAATATTGCAAACCAACTACAATAAAGAATACGTAGTGCTCAGTATTATTTTGCGGCAAGGAGGTAGGGCACCCCCAGCAGCCAGTGGCACCACCAAACTCCTTCCCTAGGAACCACATTCAGGATCCCAACATGAAGCCACCGTTGCTTTGCACTATATGAGCATCTGTGCTTTATCTTGATTTATTTTTTGCATTCTGTTAGCAAGATGTGTCTTAAGATAAAGGATTCTTTGCTTTTTTTTTTTTTAATAATTTATTTATTTATTTTTATTTTAATAAATTTTTATTTTTCAGTGGGTTTTGTCATACATTGATATGAATCAGCCATAGAGTTACACGAATTCTTTGCTTTAAGGCATTTTTGCTTAGGCAAGGTTTCATAGAACACTCTACTTTTGGATAGTGGGGGGAGCTGTATATGCTTTTATTTTAACCTATGTCTTTATATTTGAAGTGAGTTTCCCATAGACAACATAAAACTGAGTCTTCTTTCTAAATCCAATCTAACAATCTGTCTTTTACTGATGTATTTAGACATTTAAAGTGATTATCATTAGAGTTGGCTTAAAATCTACTATCTTGCTAGCCATTTTCTATTTGTTCAATTTGGCCCTTCCTGCTTTTTTGTTCACTTTCTGCCTTTTCTGAATGACTAAGCATTTTAAGCATATTAAAAAAAAACAGAGACATCATCTTACTGACAAAGGTCTGTATAGTCAAAGCTATGGTTTTTCCAGTAGTCATATATGGATGTGAGAGTTGGATCATAAAGAAGGCTGAGTGCCAAAGAATTCATGCTCTTGAATTGTGGTGCTGGAGAACACTCTACAGAGTCCCTTGGACAACAAGGAGATCAAACCTGTCAAACCTAAAGAAAACCAACCCTGAATATTCATTGGACAGACTGATGCTAAAGCTGAAGCTCCAATACTTTGGCCACCTGATGCAAAGAGCTGACTCACTGGGAAAAAAAAAATCCCCATGCTGGGAAAGACTGAAGGCAGGATGAAGGTGACGACAGAGATGGTTGGATGGCGTCGCCGACTCAACAGACATGAGTTTGAGCAAACTCCAGGAGATGGGGAACACAGGGAAGTTTGGTGTGCTGCAGTCCATAGGGTCGCAAAGTCAGACATGACTGAGTGACTGAACAACAAAGCGTTTCAATGATCTATTTTATCTCGTACAATTATTTACTATTTATGCCTCTTTTTTCAGTGACTAGTAATCAATTTATTAAAATAGTTGATTTAAGCAACACAATGGTGATCTCCTCTACTCTTGGCTCAACAATAATAGAAGCAATTTGCTTAACTCTCTCAGAAGGATTGTCCAAGTGATTGAGTCACTTAAGAATCTTCTGGAAATGCTGGCAAGTCTTGGAACCTTCACCACAAAGAGCATTTCTCACAGTGATTGTCAGTCCTGGTAGACATCCGAACCAGCCTTTCCACTTTAAGGTTCTTTTCCTTTGAGCCTCTGATCAAGTCAGTACACGTCTTCCCCAAGGATTTTATATGGTGGACGGTTAGGGTAAATCTTCAGTGAGCCATCACTTCTGGGTCCACAAGTGTCATTCCATGGCATTTCAAATCTGTGCCATGTGGCAGCAGCTTAACTTCCTGACTTCCTTCCTCAGCAAGAAGAAACCATGGAGAGTCAGTGTCTTCTTCATAGAGGCTTGATACCTTTTTGAATATTTAACTTTGTAAGGGTTAATGAGTTTTCCTTCAAATAATATTATACCCCTTCATATACAACATGACAGTGCATTCCCAAGTCCTTCCATTCCTTGTGCCACAGTTCTCATACATTTCATTTTTATTTATGGAATACCTTGGTACAAGTTTTGCTTTAAATAGTTAGCTTTTAGAACAAGTACAAATTAACAAAATATTCCATTTTAGCTTCATTCTTTATTCTCTGTATAAATTCAAGTTGCTGGTATCACACTTCTTCTACTTGAAAAACTTCAACACTTCTTGCACAGTAGATCTGTGGTAATGATTTACACCAATTTTTGTTTATCTGAGAAAGGCTTTGCTTCTACTTCCAATTTTTAAAAATTATTATTTATTTATGACTGTGCTGGGTCTTCACTGCTGCACATGTGCCCTCTCTAGTTGCGGTAATCAGGGTCTACTCTTCACTTTGATGCACAGGCTTCTCACTGCAGTGGCTTCTCTTGTTATGGGGCACAGCATCCAGAGCAGTTGCAGTAGTTGTGGCACTCGGGCTTAGTTGCTCTGAAGCATATGGGATCTTCCCAGACCAAGGATTAAATCCATGTCCCATACATAGGCAAGTGGATTCTTAACCACTGGACCACCAGGGAAGTCCCCTGCTTCATAATTGAAAGATATTTTTTATTAGATATGTCAGACTTTTTTCCTTTTCAGAACTTTACAGACATCATTCTATTGCCTTCTTATTTACATGATTTCTAATGAGAAGTCTGTTGTAATTCTCTTCCTTGTTCATCAACGTAACATCATTTTTCCCTCAGTCTGCTTTCAAAGTTTTTTTTTTATGTTTTCAGCTTTTAGGATTTAGAGCATGATGTTCACAGGTGTTGGGTTTTTTAAAAATTCTTATTCATATTTCTTCAAATATTTTTTCTGCCCTCTACTCTTTTTGTTCTCCTGAACGTTAAAGTAAGTAAAAGTGTTAGTCACTCAATAGTATCAGACTATTTGCGACCCCATGAACTGTAGCCTGCCAGACTCCTTTGTCCATGGGATTCTTCAGGCAAGAAGACTGGAGTGGGTTACCATTCCTTTCTCCAGGGGATCTTCCTGACCAAGTGATTGAACCCAGGTCTCTGGCACTGTGGGCAGATTCTTTACCATCTGAGCTCCTGGAGTTTCAATTATGCCTATGTTAGATCATTTGGTGTTGTCCTTTAGCCCTTGGATGCTCTGTTCTCTTTTGTATCATTCTTTTTTTTCTCTTTGTGTTTCACTTTGGGTAATTTCTATTGATCTAGCTCCATTTTCAAGTTCATTGGCTCTTTTCCCAGCTATCTTAAATCTACTGGCAAAACCACTGAAAGCATTCTTCATCTCTGCTACTGAATTATTCTTTTCTAGGATTTTCATTTTTATAGTTTCCATGTCTCTGCTCAAAGTATCTACTCAACCAGGTATTTTGTCTCCCTTTTAAATTATAGCCTTTACCATATTAACCACAACTATTTTAAATCCCTATTGGATGGGTCCAACATATAGGTCATATCTAAGTCTGGCTTTATTGACTCCATTGTCATTTTAAACTGTGTTTTTTCTTCCCTCTTTGTATGCCTAAATTTTTTTTGTTTAAAGTTGGATGTATTGTACAAGACAAAATATCTATTGAGATACATAATTGTTATACTTGGAGGTGGGCACACATTTCCCTCTGTTGGGCTGTTAGTATAGGGGTTCATGCCCATCAAGCCAGGAACTGGGCTGGGTTTGAAGCTTGCTTCCTCCTTCGCTCTGGGTCTTCTACTTAGCTAAGGTTTTTTTTTTTCCTTTTTGCAAAAGATAGATTCTGTCTCCTACAGCTCTCCCAGTTGTATTCCACTCTTAATTTTATTTGAGAATAATAGGGGGAGTGGTGAAAGGAGATGTTCTTATTAAGCCTCAGATTTAGGCAAGCATTACGAATGTGGGTCTCAGGTCTGTGACATTCTTAAGTATTCCTGTTCCTTCTCCAGGGGTAATACTGGGTCTACATGGTCTCAGCTATCCCCCAGATGCCTTAGTCCATACTTTTGTTTCCTTTCCCCTGTATAGCAAGGCTTTCGTTCCTCTTAGATGATACAGAAGGTGAATCTGCAGTGTTGGCAGTGGCTTCTGTTCCCTCTCCTGTTCCAGCCATATCACAGGGGAAGTTTTCCTAGGCTTCTCCTCAATCTGCCCTGGGAGCTCCTAGAGGAAAATTCTTCTGACTGTGACCCCATACACACACGAATGTCTACAGCCCCAGGGGCTTCACCCTCCCACCCAGGCTTTAGAAATTCGTTAAAAATTTCTAGCTGAATCTTCTCTTTGGCTTATATGAATCTGGCAACATCTTTCTTTGCAAGCACTTGTCTCTCCCCATATTTCAGGGTAGTTGTTCACCCTGAAATCTCAATTCTTTCATGGGTTCAAATGTCATTAACTTCCACTTGTCAGGTTTTTTTTTTCCTAGTTGTTTGTGTAGAAGTGATAGTCTTTTCAACACTCTTCATTTCCAAATTGAAGAAATAAGTTTTTTCTATAAACAGGCAATTTGACCCATCCCACATATTGCTCATAAGACAGTGAACAGACAAAGGGCCTACAAGTTTTTAAAAGAAAAAAAACCTAGTTTCCAGTTACTGCTGCGTAATTAATTAGCCAGGAGTGTGACTTCAAACAAGAAAAATGGACTGATAAGACTTATTAGACTCATCACTCCAAAAGGATCAAGTGGTATAACTATGTGAAAGTGATCTGAAAAGGATTTTAAAAAGACATGGGATAAATGCAAAGTATGAGCTTATATTTTATTCTTTAGTTGAAGGCTGTATGATAAAAATAAAATAGGTGTTTTATATCTAGCCACATAAAGATTTAGATCAATTCAGTCACATTTAATGAGCACCTCAGTCAGTTCAGTTCAGACGCTCAGTTGTGTCCGACTCTTTGGGACCCCATAAACTGCAGCATGCCAGGCCTCCCTGTCCATCACCAACTCCTGGAGTTTACTCAAACTCATGTCTGTCAAGTTGGTGATGCCATCCAGGCATCTCATCCTCTGTCATCCCCTTCTCCTCCTGCCCCCAAGCCCTCCCAGCATCAGGTCTTTTCCAAAGAGTCAACTCTTCGCGTGAGGTGGCCAAAGTATTGGAGTTTCAGCTTCAGCATCAGTCCCTCCAATGAACACCCAGGACTGATCTCCTTTAGGATGGACTGGCTGGATCTCCTTGAAGTCCAAGGGACACTCAAGAGTCTTTTCCAACACCACAGTTCAAAAGCATCAATTTTTCGGCACTCAGCTTTTTTCATAGAACAATTCTCACATCCATATATGACCACTGGAAAAAAAACAGCCTTGACTAGAAAACGGACCTTTGTTGGCAAAGTACTGTCTCTGCTTTTTAATATGCTACCTAGGTTGGTCATAACGTTCCTTCCAAGGAGTAAGTGTCTTTTAATTTCATGACTGCAATCACCATCTGCAGTGATTTTGGAGCCCCCCAAAGTAAAGTCTGACACTGTTTCCATCTATTTCTCATGAAGTAATGGGACCACATGTCATGATCTTAGTTTTCTGAATGTTGAGCTTTAAGCCAACTTTTTCACTCTCCTCTTTCACTTTCATCAAGAGGCTTTTTAGTTCCTCTTCACTTTCTGCCATAAGGGTGGTATCATCTGCGTATCTGAGGTTATTGATATTTCTCCCAGCAATCTTGATTCCATCTTGTGCTTCTTCCAGCCCAGCGTTTCTCATGATGTACTCTGCATGTAAGTTAAATAAGCAGGGTAACAATATACAGCCTTGACGTACTCCTTTTCCTATTTGGAACCAGTCTGTTGTTCCATGTCCAGTTCTTAACTGTTGCTTCCTGACCTGCATACAGGTTTCTCAAGAGGCAGGTCAGGTGGTCTGGTATTCCCATCCCTTTCAGAATTTTCCACAGTTTATTGTGATCCACACAGTCAAAGGCTGTGGCATAGTCAATAAAGCAGAAATATATGTAAGGTAAGAGAAACCCAAGTAAGATGGTAGGTGTTTCGAGAGGGCATCAGGGGGCAGAAACACTGAAACCATAATCACAGAAAACTAGCCAATCTGATCACATGGACCACAGTCTTGTCTAACTCAATGAAACTAAGACATGCCATGTGGGGCCACCCAAGACGGACAGGTCATGGTGGAGAGATCTGACAGAATGTGGTCCACTGGAGAAGGGAATGGCAAACCACTTCAGTATTCTTGCCTTGAGAACCCCATGAACAGTATGAAAAGGCAAAATGATAGGATACTGAAAATGAGCACCTACTACATGCCAAATTCTGTCCTAGTCATTTCTCTATCTGGGGAATGAAAAAGACACAGTCTGTGCCCTTAAGGAGTTTTTAGTCCAGTGAAGCAGACTAATTATGTTTAATTTGACTCAACCATTTAATTATAAATATCTGAAACTAACATCTGTCCATTCTTAGAGGAAAACTAAATAACAATATACAAATGTGAAAATAATTTTTTTACAATTAAATTAGTCCAGAATGAGTATACTGTTTTAAATTAGGGAAAAAATGACAAGTTATTTTCTCTCAAAATATCACCCTGATTAAAACTTCATTAAGTATATGAGAATCCTGCTTAAAACTAAAGAAATATTTTACTCTTTAAACAATTAATTTGTAATTCAGATATTGCAGTAGCATGCTTTAAAGAGTTAAAATTTGTCATCACCAGGAAAATTACACTAATAATACTTTATTTTTAAACAGAAATAGCATTCTTATGTATTGCTTAGATAGTTTCTTAAATGATTTACTCTCTTTTTCCATTAGGTCATTTATAATTGAGGGGTTCCTAAGCTGAACAGTTAGATGCAAAAACATGTGTTCAAAGTTGAGACAGAAATGGCAAATGGCCACATTCTTAAGATCATGTAATTGAATGAATTAGGGAATTCAATATCTCAACAGATGACAAGTTCAAGGATGACCCTGTTTTAGCAAAAGCTAAGTTGGAACACATGAAACCATCTGATTTTGAGTTTTCATGTGAATCATTTTGGAGCACAAGGATTAATGAATGTATGAGAATGTGTGCTTGGATTAGAATGCATTCCTACAGAATGAGAATAAGAAATATGAGAAATATTAAACAGAAACAAATACAGCATTGTTAATTTCTTACGATGTGACTTCAGAGGTGGGTTACTTTCCCACAATGCACCTGCATGCAAAAGACAACTGTAAACAGTGTATGATTCTGTTCAGAGCCTGTCCACAAGCCACCATCGATTTGGCTCAGTCCTCTTTACACACTACTAGGTTTGTCTTCTGGAACTAATAAGATTAAAAATTCAAATCTGCTTATGCTTTGGGCTAAACAGTAGAATTATCTAAAAACAGATATATATCAGTATCTATACATATACTGATACATAAAATTATGAATTGGAGGGCACATTTTGAGAGCTTTTTGATAGTTAAAAATGTTTGAAAGTAAATCAACTGTATAATTTAAAACTCAGTTGGTATATGGAAAAGTTCTGTCTTCAATTCATGTGAATTATTTCATTAAACATAACAAAAAGGACTCCCCTGGTGGTCCAGTGGTTAAGACTCCTAGCTTCCAATGTAGGGGGTGCAGGTTCGATCCCTGGTTTGGGAACTAAGATCCCACATGCCACATAGTGCAGCCAAAAAAGTTAAAATAAGATAAAATAACAGATAATGAGCTAAATAGTTAACATAATTCATTCAGGCCTTGCTCTGTTTATAAGAAAGGCAAGTCAAAGGCCCGTGAGAATTGTGAACTTCTCAACAGTTCAGGGTCAATATGAACAAGGGTACCAGCTGTTCCATTAGATAATGTCTTGGATAAAGTCACTCTTGAATGAAAATTTTCACACTTTGTAATAATAAGGCATCATTACCGAAATGAAAAAAAAAAAAAAAAGATGATGACAAATATCTGAGATAGTCCAGAAATGAATTCTTTTCCATGACCAAATTTATTTTCTAAGCCAAGAAAGAAATAATTAGCATTTTGCCAAACTCTATGCTTTCGTGGTGGTTTAGAAATTAATAATACAGTGAGTACAATGAGAATACGTATTCAAAGTGAGAAAGCAGTTTACTGTGATCTTACTTCTCACTTTCAAGAGAAATAAAAATGAATGAACAGCTACTTTTAACTTTCAGAACTACTGAACAATAACTCGAAAAATTAGGACATGCGATGCACAAATGACACTGGAATTGTTTCTTATTCCTTCTTCTAAAAGTGTCATTCTTTCATCTTCCAAATAACAGTTGGGGATCTTAGTTCCCCAACCAGGGATTGAACCCCAGCCTCAGCAGTGAAAGCACTGAGTCCTAACCATTGGACTACCAGAGAATTACTCTGATAAACTTATGATGGTAGCTGCTCTTGAGGTTGTAATGAAATTTAAAGAAAATACTTTATTTGTGCTGCCAAAATATGTTTACCAGTTGAAATGGTTAGCTATATAAATGAGAGGTTGCTTTTAGATTTCATTTTTATATTGAAGGTTTTCTTTTTAGATAGCACAAAATCACAGAACAGTTTGCTAAATTTTCTTCATCCAAGTCATAACGATTTCTGGGAATTGAGCAGCAGTGTTGAAGATTTGCTTAATAGTAAATCATGTTCTTTATTGCAACTGTGGCTTTACAATGATTTGAGTTATGCTGCGATTCTGTTCTAGACAATTTGAAATCAAACAGGAGAATGTTAATTTCTTACAACCAAGACATCTCATACCACAATATGATACGCATGGCTGCTATACAGTAATAGCCGAGCAACATTTTTTAAGCTGAGAGCAGTTAGTGTTCTTTTTCAAGGCAGATGTTTTCCAGATTTGCTATTGTCACTCATTAAGAAAGTAAGAAGTCTGTGAGTTATGATAATGTGAGGTATGATATTGTGCATAAAATCTCATCCATAAAACACCACAGATTTTTCTCAGCTAATTCTTTCCTCTATTTGCTTTAATTGGTTCAGTGTGACTGTTGGTTTCCATTAGGCTAGAAATACTTATTTTGTCTGTGTGATAAAATGTAACCAAACAGAAAATAGGTAGGCGGTGAATATGCTGATAAAATGGAAAGAGGGTAGATATTTTAGTTAGCAGGCCTTATATATTCAAAAATTGTGCTGTTTTAAAGTAATTGTGAAAAAAATGATTTTGGGTATTTTATGAGACCTATTTAGCACATACTGAATTTGGGGAACAATGTGCATACTTTGGAGGAATTCAAAGCAATGTACAAATATTATTCAATGAATGTTTCCATATAAGATAATAGAGGAGATCTTACCATGCCTGTAGTTTACTGGAGTAAACACATTTCAAATAGTGACAATGAAGCCCTAAATGAAACAGAACAATGAAAAGAGCAAAGGCTGGGTTTTTTTTTCAATCCTATAAATTGAGTTTAATGCCTAAATTATCAGAAAAATACTGTGCTGATAATACCAAAGAGAGACTATAATTTTCAATCTAATGTATATCTTCTTAAAGCTATCTCCTTACCTAGAGTGATCTTAAAATGTGAACTAGGGCAGATGAGATATGTAATATCTTGGTTAAATAGCTACTGTTGGCCTGATTGATATTACCATCAATTTAAAAAGTGTATTTATCATCTTTCTTTCATTTCTTCTAAATATTTGAATAGAAATATCTTTATTTAAAAGGTGAGATTTTTAAATAACTTCTATTAAAAATATATATCTTTTTAAAAAGTTGATTGTCTTTATAGGGGTCATTAGTGGTGAGAGAGGTTTCTGTTTTCCCACAGAAGTGGCTCATGGTATCTGTGTGGGGCTCCCAGCTGGCCTGCTCCTCAGAACTGAATTTGCAAACCCACATTCCAGATTGCCTCAGTACTGCAACATGAGATGCCTTAAAGAAGTAAAAACATAAATAACTTAAGAGACGATCAGTGGAAATACAATGATGGCTTTTTCACAAAACTTCAAACAAGAAGCCTTTAAAAGGGACTACTTTTCTCAAACAACTCAAAAATTATGGCCAGATCCTTATACTCCTCATAACATTTGAATAACTTTATGCAAAGCACTGAACAAAATATTAAGCCTTCTAGTACAGAAGATTCATAATTCAGTAATGACACCCCCTGCACATAACTTACAGCAATAGCACTTTGGAATTCATATACCAAATACAAGCTCACAGGCTCAGCTATGGGTATAAACTATATTGGCTCCAAGTTTAGCAATTCCAAGTGTGAGTGTTATGCGTGTCTCTTCTCTTTTCCCATTATACTAGAACCATAAAAGTTATTTCCATCCAGGCAGTCAGCATGCAGATCCAATTTATTATTATTATAATGACACAAGAGGAGGGAGGACAATGGATCAAGAGGAAGGGACTTCACAAATGCAGAACAACCTCTCTGCACTGACGTCAATACCAAGGGAATTCTGAGGCTGACTGGGTATCCCAGATGTCATGGATGAGATTTCTACACAGATGAACTGTTGAGCTCTCAACTAGATTTTCAATGCCCTTCAATGATACTGCTTGGCTAAACTGTACTCAGCCCTCATCTGAATCAAGTTTGTGGTAAGGGCTTGAGAATCCCATGTTGAAAGGAAAGTGCAGTCCTGCAGAAAGATGCTGGATTTCCTACCTTTTGATGACACTGTTTCTCTATAAAACAAATGATTCTGGCCTCAGGTAGATTAACTTTGTTGGTGCTGTGCCAAGTCTCATCAGTCATGTCTAACTCTTTGTAACCGTACGGACTGAAGCCCTCCAAGGCCCTTCTGTCCATGGGGTTCTCCAGGCAAGAATACTGCCATGGGTTGCCATTTCCTTCTCCAGGGGAATCTTTCCAACCCAGGGATCAAACCCACATCTCTCATGTCTCCTGCATTGGCAGGCAGATTCTTTACCATTAATGCCACCTGGGAAGCACAATTTTATTGATAACAACCTGCAATTAGGAAGGCTCTGGAACCAAGAGGCAGCTGGAGTTCGTGAATTAGTTTTTGACCACCCAGAATGCTTCCACACAGTGAAAGGTAACAGATGGAGACAAAATCTCAGCACATTTAACAACCTGTCACAGCTGAGAGACTTCTAGCTGCTGTTTAGTCACTAAGTCATGTCTGACTCTTTGTGACCCCATGGACTGTAGCCCACCAGGCTCCTCTGTCCATGGGATTTTCCAGGCAAGAATAGCGGAGCGGGTTCCCGTTTCCTTCTCAAGGAGATCTTCCCAAACCAGGGATAGAACCTGCATCTCTTGCATTGGCAGGCATTGACAGCGAATTCTTTATGGCTGAGCCACCAAGGGAGAGACTCTACTCTTAGCCTAATGAGAACTTCTATCCTCAAAAGGTAAATTTCTATAAAGCAATCCAACTACAACTCACTGAGTAACTACTATGAATCTGGCTTTGTCCTAGGGGGCATGCATGCTAAGTTACTTCAGTCATGTTTGACTCTGGGACCCTTTGGACTGTAGCCCACCAGGCTCCTCTGTCCATGGGATTCTCCAGGCAAGAATACTGGAGAGGATTGGCATGCTCTCCTCCAGGAGATCTTCCCAACCCAGGGATCAAACCTGAGTCTCTTATGTCTCCTGCATTGGCAGGCAGGTTCTTTACCACTAGTGCCACTTGGAAGCCCATCCTAGAATACTTCACACAAATTATTTCACTTGATTGTCCAAAGTCTTTGAGAAAGAATATATTACAAATTGAGGCTAAGTAATTACAACTAGGTAGTGATGAAGCCTTCTTAGGGTTTGTCCAAGTCCAAGCCCAAACCACTTCTTCCCACTGTTATCCCACCCCGTGGTAGGTTAAAGATGGCCACAAATACCTGGAGACTCTTCTCTTTGAAGGATGGAGTCTAATGATCTTTACCCCTTGAATCTGGGTTAGCCTTAGTAACTTGCTTGACCATTAAAATGAAGTATGACTTTAATAAGTCTTGGAGCTTACACCCAAGATCTCTTGGGTGATCATGCATGAAATCCTAAGCTGCCATGAGAGAACATGTAAAGAGGTCCCAAGACTAAATGTGAAGGGGCCCCAGTTGAACCCAGCCTTCCTGCCTTCCCCACCAAGATGCCAGGCATAAGCCATCCTGCCGGCCAGATCAGGCTGGGCATCAGTTTAACATCTCCAGGTGACCCCAGCTGATGCCAAGTGGAGAAGAAAAATCATCCACTGAGCCCCAGTCAACTTCTGACAGACATCATTATAAGATGTGATGATTGTTGCTATAAGCACAAGGTTTTGGGTAGTTAGATATGCAGCAATAAACAAGTGCAAAAGTTTTCTTCTAGGATATTACCATACTATGAATCTAAAGTCAGCCTAGGGCAGGGAAAAAAAAAAACATTAAGTGTTGCTGAAAAGTAGAATATTCTGCTGACATTTTATAAATGGGATATTTTTTTTTTTTTTTGGTTTATTATTTGAGTTAGGATATACTTAGTGAGGAGGTAGGAAGAAGAGAAGAAAAGAAAAATGCTACTCACAGATAACATGTTTGAAAGGTGCCAAATAAGTGTATTAGTCAGAATTCTTTTGACTTTGTGATGGAACCATAATTAAACTACTTAAAAAAAAAAAGTATGGAGTGTATTTGTTCCATCCTGAAAATTGTATTGGGATGCTGACCTTGGACATGCCTGATTAAACCACTCAAAAACATTATTTAAAATATGTTCCTCTGTACTCGTTGGCTTCATTTGCCTCTGCGCTGGCTTTATTCTCAAGTGAATGCCCTCCTCCTGGTGACAAGATACGTTACATTTAGGTTATATCATATCATCTTAGTGGCAAACTCTCCAGAAAAGGAAATTTTCATTTCCAAAAAGTCCAGGAAGGGACATAATTTGCCTGGATTTGGGCATACACCCTTCCCTGACCCAGTTCCTGTGGTCAGGAAAAATAAAATATTCTGACTGGCCAGGTCTTAGTCAGCAGACCACCCATTTACCTTGGCAGTAGGTCAGCCCCACCATGCCCATGTGAACTGGGAGTGGTGGTGCCTAAAGAAAACTTACAGATTTTTTCCATCACAAGGACTATAAGCTGAAGTACCAATACTTTGGCTACCTGGTGTGATAAGCTGACTCACTGAAAAAGACTGATGCTGGGAAGGACTGAGGACAGGAAGAGAGGTGGCGGGCTGAGGATAAGATGGTTGGATAGCATCACCAACTCAATGGACATGAGCTTGAGCAAACTCCAGGAGATTGTGGAGGGCAGAGCAACCTGGTGTGTTGTAGTCCATAGGGCCACAAAGAGTTGGACATGAAGGGGAATGACAAGAAAATACCTATTTCTTCTTTACATAATTAAAATAATTTCATATTGACTACCTAAATCATAGCTATAATATTTGAAGAAACCTGCCTTAAACAAAATTATGGTCTTCGTCTCCTCCTTAATCATTTTGCTGTCCTCTCTTCTGTTTGATGGGGCTTCCCGGGTGGTGCTATCGGTGAAAGAACCCACCTGCAATGCAGGAGACATAATGAGACGCTAGAGCGATCCCTGCGTCAGGAAGATCCTCTGGAGGAGGGCCTGGCAACCCACTCCAGTATTCTTGCCTGGAGAATCCCATGGACAGAGGAGCCTGAAGGGCAACAGTCTGTGAGGTTGCCAAGAGTCAGACATGTCTTTTCACCTTGCTTACAGTTTCCTTCATTGTACAAAAGCTTTTAAGTTTAATTAGGTCCCATTTGTTTATGTTTACTTTTATTTACATTACTCTGAGAGGTGGGTCATAGAGGATCCTGCCATGATTTATGTCAGAGAGTGTTTTGCCTGTGTTTTCCTCTAGGAGTTTTATAGTTTCTGTCTTACGTTTAGATCTTTAATCCATTTGAGTTTATTTTTATGTATGGTGTTAGAAAGTGTTCTAGTTTCATTCTTTTACAAGTGGTTGACCAGTTTTCCCAGCACCACCTGTTAAAGAGATTGTCTTTTTTCCATTGTATATCCTTGCCTCCTTTGTCAAAGATAAGGTGTCCATAGATGCGTGGATTTATCTCTGGGCTTTCTATTCTGTTCCACTGATCTATGTTTCTGTCTTTGTGCCAGTACCATACTGTCTTGATGACTGTAGCTTTGTAGTTCAGTCTGAAGTCAGGCAGGGTGATCCCTCCAGTTCCATTCTTCTTTCCCAAGATTGTCTTGGCTATTTGAGGTTTTTTGTATTTCCATACAGATTGTGAAATTATTTGTTCTAGTTCTCTGAAAAATACCATTGGTAGCTTGATAGGGATTGCATTGGATCTATAGATTGCTTTGGGTAGTGTACTCATTTTCAATCTATTGATTCTTCCAATCCATGAACATGGTATATTTCTCCATCTATTTGTGTCCTCTTTGATGTCTTTCATCAATATTTTATAGTTTTCTATATATAGGTCTTCTGTTTCTTTAGGTAGATTTCTTCCTAAGTATTTTATTCTTTTCATTGCAAAGGTGAATGGAATTGTTTCCTTAATTTCTCTTTCTGTTTTATCATTGTTAGTGTATAGGAATGCAAGGAATTTCTGTGTGTTAATTTCATATCCTGCAACTTTACTATATTCATTAGCTCTAGTAATTTTCTGTTGGTGTCTTTAGGGTTTTCTATGTAGAGGATCATGTCATCTGCAAACAGTGAGAGTTTTACTTCTTCTTTTCCAATCTGGATTCCTTTTATTCCTTTTTCTTCTTTGACCGCTGTGGCTAAAACTTCCAAAACTATGTTGAGTAGTAGTGGTGACAGTGGGCAGCCTTGTCTTGTTCCTGACTTTAGGGAAAATGCTTTCAATTTTTCACCGTTGAGGATAATGTTTGCTGTGGGTTTATCATATATGGCTTTTATTATGTTGAGGTATGTTCCTTCTATGCCTGCTTCTTGGAGGGTTTTTATCATAAAGGGATATTGAATTTTGTCAATGGCTTTCTCTGCATCTATTGAGATAATTATATGGTTTTTATCTTTCAATTTGTTAATGTGGTATATCACATTGATTGATTTGCAAATACTGAAGAATCCTTGCATCCTTGGGATAAAGCCCACTTGGTCTTTTTAATATGTTGTTGGATTCTGTTTGCTAGAATTTTGTTGAGGATTTTTACATCTATTCTCATCAGTGATACTGGCCTGTAGTTTTCTTTTTTTATGTGGCATCTTTGTCTGGTTTTGGTATTAGGGTGACAGTGGCCTCATAGAATGAGTTTGGCAGTTTACCTTCCTCTGCAATGTTCTGGAAGAGTTTGAGTAGGATAGGTGTTAGCTCTTCTCTAAATTTTTGGTAGAATCCACCTGTGAAGCCATGTGGTCCTGGGCTTTTGATTGTTGGATGATTTTTTATTACAGTTTCTATTTCCATGCTTGTGATGGGTCTGTTAAGGTTTTCTATTTCTTCCTGGTTCAGTTTTGGAAGGTTATACTTTTCTAAGAATTTGTCGATTTCTTCCAAGTTGTCCATCTTATTAGCTGACAGTAGTCTTTTATGATTCTTTGTATTTCTGTGCTGTCTGTTGTGATTTCTCCATTTTCATTTCTAATTCTGTTGATTTAATTCTTCTCTCTTTTTTTCTTGATGAGTCTGGCTAATGGTTTGTCTATTTTACTTATCTTCTCAAAGAATCAGCTTTTAGTTTTGTTGATTTTTGCTATAGTTGCCTTTGTTTCTCTTGCATCTATTTCTGCCCTAATTTTTATGATTACTTTCCTTCTACTAACCCTGGGATTCTTCATTTCTTCTTTTTCTAGTTGCTTTAGGTATAAAATTAGGTTATTTATTTGTTTTATTTTTCTCTTGTTTCTTGAGGTAAGCTTGTATTGATATGAAACTTCCCCTTAGCACTGCTTTTACTGAATCCCATAGGTTTTGGGTTGTTGTGTTTTCATTGTCATTCATTTTTATGCATATTTTGATTTCTTTTTTTATTTCTTCTGTGATTTGTTGGCTATTCAGAAGTGTGTTGTTTAGCCTCCATATGTTTGTATTTTTAATAGTTTTTTTTTTCCTGTAGTTGACATCTAATCTTACTGCATTGTGATCAGAAAAGATGCTTGAAATGATTTCAAACTTTTTTTAATTTACCAAGGCTAGATTTATGGCCCAGGATGTGATCTATCCTGGAGAATGTTCCATGTGCACTTGAGAAAAAGGTGAAATTTATTGTTTTGGGGTTAAATGTCCTATAGATATCAATTAGGTCTAACTGTTCCTTTGCATTATTTAAAGTCTGTTTCCTTGCTAATTTTCTGTTTAGTTGATCCATCCATAGATGTTGGTGGGGTATTAAAGTCTCCTACTATTATTGTGTTACTGAGAGCCTTCAGAATGGGAGAAAATAATAGCAAATGAAGCAACTGACAAAGAATTAATCTCAAAAATATACAAACAGCTCATGCAGCTCAATTCCAGAAAAATAAACAATCCAATAAAAAAAATGGGCCAAAGAACTAAACAGACATTTCTCAAAAGACGACATACAGATGGCTAATAAACACATGAAAAGATGCTCAACATCACTCATTATCAGAGAAATGCAAATCAAAACCATAATGAGGTACTACCTCACACCGGTCAGAACAGCTGCTATCAAAAAGCCTACATACAATCAATGCTGGATAGGGTGCAGAGAAAAGGAAACCCTCTTACACTGTTGGTGGGAATGCAAACTAGTACAGCCACTGTGGAGAACAGCGTGGAGATTCCTTAAAAAGCTGGAAATAGAACTGCCACATGACCCAGCAATCCCACTGCTGGGCATACACACCAAGGAAACCAGAATTGAAAGAGACATGTGTACCCCAATGTTCATCGCAACCCTGTTTACAATAGTTAGGACATGGAAGCAACCTAGATGTCTATCGACAGATGAATGGATAAGAAAGCTGTGGTACACATACACGATGGAATACTACTCAGCTATTAAAAAGAACACATTTCAATCAGTTCTAATGAGGTGGATGAAACTGGAGCCTATCATACAGAGTGAAGTAAGTCAGAAAGAAAAACACCAATACAGTATATTAACACATATATATGGAATTTAGGAAGATGGTAACGATGACCCTATATGTGAGACAGCAAAAGAGACACAGATGTAAAGAACAGACTTTTGGATTCTGTGGGAGAAGGCGAGGATGGGGTGATTTGACAGAATAGCATTGAAACATGTATATTACCATATGTGAAATAGATTGCCAGTCCAGGTTCAATGCACGAGACAGGGCACTCAGGGCTGGTATACTGGGACAACCCTGAGGGATGGGATGGGGAGGGAGGTGGGTGGGGGTTCAGGATGGGGGACACATGTACACCCATGGCTGATTCATGTGAAAATAAGGCAAAAACCACTACAATATTGTAATTAGCCTCCAATTGAAATTAAAAAAAAAAAAAAAAAAGAATCAGACATGACTGAAGTGACTTAGCATGCACACTCCTGTTTGAAGGACTTCCTAGATGGTGCTAGTGGTAAAGAACCTGCCTGCCAATGCAGGAGACATAAAAGACATGGGTTCAATCCCTGGGTCAGGAAGACCCCCTAGAGGAGGAAATCGCAAACCACTCCAGTATTCTTGCCTGGAGAATCCCCATGGACAGAGGAGCCTGGCAGGTTACAGTCTATGGGGCTGCAGAGTCAGACACAGCTGAAGCGACTTGGAACACAACACACACATACACTTCTGTTTGAGAACACACTCCCCTGCTCCCCTACTTGTCTCTCTGGCAGCCCAGGGCCACCACCCAAGTCCTGGTGGTGTTCTGGTGAGTGTTCTGTTCTCTATACCTAATATTCTTTCTGAAAACTAGAAAACCAACATCAACTAATTAAGCCAGTCACCCACCTGCCCACCCACCTGCCCTTGGCCCCTTCTCCCTATAAAATGAGGGGACTGTTTAATATCCTCTAACGTACCTTAATGAACAACTTCCTCAGACTTTTCACTTATAGACAAATCCTATAAAGGCAAACCCTGATCCCTCAGTATGCCTCGCCACCATGACTGGGCAACAGGAGGGGACTCTTGCCCTCCTTCACAAATCCACAAACTTCCAGTCACTTCCTCCCTCTAGAGTGATGAAGTCAACACTCCCCCCTTTACTTGTTCTTCTCCTCAGGAAGGAGGGGTGCTCATCTGTTTGGCAGAGTCTGGCTTCTACCAGAGTCTGTTTCCCTGCTTGAGGAAATGGTGGGTCACTACTCGTTGGTGGCAGGATGTCTAGTTCTCTTCGACCACGTGGGCTCAGGCAGTAGAAGCCCCCTCCTCCTCTGGGATGAGCCAGAGCTTCCTATCTCTGAGCACTGACCACTGTGGGAGGACCCGCACCACCACTGTGTGTGCGGGCTGCTTGCCATTCTGTGTCCCAGCTTCTCTCATCCTCCAGAAGCATCCTTGAATTGGCAGTGAGTGGACTGGACTGCAGCCCAGTCGATTCGGCTCTCTTTGCCAATAAGAAGATTTTTATTTGGGGTGGGAGGCAGGGGACACAACTTTGGCCTCAGGTCTAAGCCACATTCTCCAATTCCAACTTCCCAAGCCCCAAATTTTGTTTATTACACCTCTAACAGGATGGCACTCTGAAGCCCCATTTGGCTGGTTCTTCTCTCTCTCGATTAGAACCTGGCAGGGAGAAGAGGTAATCTTGAGCTCTTATCTGCCTCAACAGTCATTTCCAAACTACTTTCACATGCATTATTATCATTTCATTCTCAAAACCACCTTGTAAGGCGGCCAGGCAGGGGTTATTCGTTTTAAGTTACAGCCAAGAAAATGGAGATTTAGAAAACTCAAGTGACTCATCCATGGTCTAGTTAGTTAGTGGTGGAAGGGGACTAAGTTCATTCACCAGACAATGAGACTAGACTCTCTAAACTAGAGGCAAATGAACATTCTACAGCTTCAGAATTCTACACCAACTTTCTACTTCACCCAGCAGTTACTACCTGTCCCTTGAACTGCTCTGGCAAGGAATTGTTACATACCCTTAAAAGTTCTAATCTTTACAGAGCAAACAGGGTGTAAGTGAAAAAAATATCATGCAGATACCAATGCATCATAACGTCAGGGGCATGATTTAATTTCTAAGCTGCTGGGATGGGGGACCATGCAAATCACACAAAAAACACATTGCAGATGTTTTATCCACGTAGATCTGAGTGAATATTATGGAACTGGATGCCCTGGTGAAGTTGCATTACTGGGTTGCTTCTGTGGTTTTGAAGGACCGTATTGGCCAGGATATTGGATATCACTAGAGATAATGCGAGCCTTAAAGCCTGTCAAATCGAGGCAGGCTATGCACCTGCATCCAGCCGTCCACCACCACAGCCGTCCTGGCAGCTGCCAGTGTTCCCACCCTCCCGCCCAGGACTGGGAGTATCCAGCCCCACGCAGACCTTGTAGGCTTATCTACAAAGAGGAAACAAGATGACACACAGGAAACTGGAAAATCTTGGCAATCTCATTACCTCTGAGAGTAAACCAGCAAATTCTGAACTCTAACCAGTAAAGTCATGACATATTTTTGAAAATGATATCAGCCACCTACTGGATGTAAAGATTGAAACTTTTAAGAGGAGAATTGCCCCCATGAGCTCCAAATCTCAAATTAGGATCTGAGTGTACTTCTGGTACAAGACCAGAAAAAAACGGATGACCGTGCCCTAGTATGCCTTGTCTCAGGAAGAGGTATGAGCTTAAAAAATTATTTGCACTTAATATTCCTTGATTCTATAGGTAGTTTTCTTGTTTCACTTTGTGTATATGATACGTTTGTGTGTCTGTGAGAAAGGGGAGGGAACATTGAATATTTTGTGTGGCATCTAGATCACTTTGTTCTGTG
Organism: Muntiacus reevesi; assembly: GCF_963930625.1. Taxonomy (NCBI): domain Eukaryota; kingdom Metazoa; phylum Chordata; class Mammalia; order Artiodactyla; family Cervidae; genus Muntiacus; species Muntiacus reevesi. The sequence continues at coordinate 43,650,715 of NC_089260.1, forward strand.
TTTCTGGATAAAGCAAGGAGAAGTAACAAAGTTAATTTATAGTTTACACCCAAGATATGGAAGGAATAGGAAAGTTCTGGAATTCTGGGAGAATGAGAGCAACAAACTTAATCATATGCCTAGTCCATAGTAAGTTCTTACCAGCTCCTTGCTGAGACAGTGAACTTATTTAACTGGGTTCATTACAGAATTTACTGACTGAATATATGCTAAAATGACTACTGTTACTTATTAGCAACAGGTGACTTGTGCTTAAATGTGAAAGTATTATTAGCGAGATAAGAAAGAAAGAAACTAAATACCTTTTGTTTCTTTTTATTCACCTAGGAACAGTCTTACAAAAGTACTACATAATATTAATCTGTTGTCATCAATGATACAAATAGTTAAGGACACCCATTCTTTTAAGTAGCTTTCCGTCTTGAATGTGGAGGGAAAGTTTTTAGGACACATTGGTTCTTACATCAGACTCTCTTGGTGGAATGATTCAGTCCTCGCCCTGGGAAGTCTAATCACAGGAAAGCTATTATGGAAAATGGAGAGGCAAAAACACAAATGCACAGGAGTGTGGTTTACAGAGGACGATGTGGGATATGAGCAATGTGTAAACAGTCTTGCTGAATACAAGCTGCTCCTTGATTCCTCTGACTCTTGCACCAAGAGAAGTTCAAGAAAAGACAGAAAGCAAATTCCTCAACATATGTGAGACCTCTTGACATTCTCCTTCCTACACATGAACAGGATAACTGGCACTTCATGTACTGCCTTTCTAATTGGATTTCAAGATATATACAATATATTAATACATCACAATTCAGTGGGCAAGGGAAATGATGTCAGTAAAAATGGCAGATTAAGGAACTACGAAAATTCTCATTTTCTCCATTAAAGCAATTAGAAAACTCACAAAAAATTGTCAGGTTCAGTATTTTAAGAATGCTAGAAATTAATCAAAAGATCCCAGAAGTCTAGGTAGTGGTTTTTCAAGGCAAACAGCTTAATCTTGGTAAGAACAGTGCTTTGAGGCATTTTCATTTGCCCTGAGTTCACTGCTCCTCTCTAGCTCCACAGTAGCCTTGAAAACTGACAGCTCACAATTACAGTAAAAATCAGTTGACTTGGATACATATACACTATCATATGTAAAACAGATAGCCAGTGGGAATTTGCTGTATGGCTCAGGGAACTCAAACTGGGGTTCTGTGACAACCAGAGGAGTGAGATGATGTGGGAGGTGGGAGGGAGATTCAAAAAGGAGGGGATATACGTATACCTATGGCTGATTCACGTTGATATATGGCAGAAACCAACACAATATTGTAAAGCAATTATCCTTCAATTAAAAATAAATTTTTTTTTTAAATCAGCAGACTAGCAGCCGCTGGAGGGAGAAGAATGAGGTGGGGCTCTGTTGAGGTTCATTCCTAGAGAACTGTCATTATCTGACCTTTTAGTTCCCTAGAAAACCCCACTTGAAATTCTACCAAAAATTTAGAGAAGAGCTAACACCTATCTTACTCAAACTCTTCCAGAAAATTGCAGATGAAGGTAAACTTCCAAACTCATTCTATGAGGCCACCATCACCCTAATTCCAAAACCAGACAAAGATGCCACAAAAAAAGAAAACTACAGGCCAATATCACTGATAAACATAGATGCAAAAATCCTTAACAAAATTCTAGCAAACAGAATCCAGCAACATATTAAAAAAATCATACACCATGACCAAGTGGGCTTTATCCCAGGAATGCAAGGATTCTTTAATATCTGCAAATCAATCAATGTAATACACCACATTAACAAATTGGAAGATAAAAACCATATGATTATCTCAATAGATGCAGAGAAAGCCTTTGACAAAATTCAACATTCATTTATGATTAAAACTCTCCAGAAAGCAGGAATAGAAGGAACATACCTCAACATAATAAAAGCTATATATGACAAACCCACAACAAGCATCACCCTCAATGGTGAAAAATTGAAAGCATTTCCTCTGAAATCAGGAACAAGACAAGGATGCCCACTCTCACCACTACTATTCAACATAGTGTTGGAAGTTTTGACCACAGCAATCAGAGTAGAAAAAGACGTAAAAGGAATCCAGATAGGAAAAGAAGAAGTGAAACTCTTGCTGTTTGCAGATGACATGATCCTCTACATAGAAAACCCTAAAGACACCAACAGAAAATTATGAGAGCTAATCAATGAATATAGTAAAGTTGCAGGATATAAAATTAACACACAGAAATCCCTTGCATTCCTATATACAAACAATGACAAAACAGAAAGAGAAATTAAGGAAACAATACCATTCACCATTGCAACAAAAAGAATAAAATACTTAGGAGTATATCTACCTAAAGAAACGAAAGACCTATACATAGAAAACTATAAAACACTGATGAAAGAAATCAAAGAGGACACAAACAGATGGAGAAACATACTGTGTTCATGGATTGGAAGAATCAATATTGTCAAAATGGCTATTCTACCCAAAGCAATCTATAGATTCAATGCAATCCCTATCAAGCTACCAACGGTATTTTTCACAGCACTAGAAGAAATAATTTCGCAATTTGTATGGAAATACAAAAAACCTCGAATAGCCACAGTAATCTTGAGAAAGAAGAATGGAACTGGAGGAATCAACCTGCCTGACTTCAGACTCTACTACAAAGCCACAGTCATCAAGACAGTATGGTACTGGCACAAAGACAGAAATATAGATCAATGGAACAGAATAGAAAGCCCAGAGATAAATCCACAAACCTATGGACACCTTATCTTTGACAAAGGAGGCAAGGATATACAATGGAAAAAAGACAACCTCTTTAACAAGTGGTGCTGGGAAAACTGGTCAACCACTTGTAAAAGAATGAAACTAGAACACTTTCTAACACCATACACAAAAATAAACTCAAAATGGATTAAAGATCTAAATGTAAGACCAGAAACTATAAAACTCCTAGAGGAGAACATAGGCAAAACACTCTCCGACATAAATCACAGCAAGATCTTCTATGACCCACCTCCCAGAATATTGGAAATAAAAGCAAAAATAAACAAATGGGACCTAATGAAAATTAAAAGCTTTTGCACAACAAAGGAAACTATAAGTAAGGTGAAAAGACAGCCCTCAGATTGGGAGAAAATAATAGCAAATGAGGAAACAGACAAAGGATTAATCTCAAAAATATACAAGCAACTCCTGAAGATCAATTCCAGAAAAATAAATGACCCAATCAAAAAATGGGCCAAAGAACTAAACAGACATTTCTCCAAAGAAGACATACAGATGGCTAACAAACACATGAAAAGATGCTCCACATCACTCATTATCAGAGAAATGCAAATCAAAACCACAATGAGGTACCATTACACGCCAGTCAGGATGGCTGCTATCCAAAAGTCTACAAGCAATAAATGCTGGAGAGGGTGTGGAGAAAAGGGAACCCTCTTACACTGTTGGTGGGAATGCAAACTAGTACAGCCACTATGGAAAACAGTGTGGAGATTTCTTAAAAAACTGGAAATAGAACTACCATATGACCCAGCAATACCACTTCTGGGCATACACACTGAGGAATCCAGATCTGAAAGAGACACATGCACCCCAATGTTCATCGCAGCACTGTTTATAATAGCCAGGACATGGAAGCAACCTAGATGCCCATCAGCACATGAATGGATAAGGAAGGTGTGGTACATATACACCATGGAATATTACTCAGCCGTTAAAAAGAATTCATTTGAATCAGTTCTAATGAGATGGATGGATGAAACTGGAGCCCATTATACAGAGTGAAGTAAGCCAGAAAGATAAAGAACATTACAGTATACTAACACATATATATGGAATTTAGAAAGATGATAACGATAACCCTATATGCAAAACAGAAAAAGAGACACAGAAGTACAGAACAGACTTTTGAACTCTGTGGGAGAAGGTGAGGGTGGGATGTTTTGAAAGAACAGCATGTATATTATCTATGGTGAAACAGATCACCAGCCCAGGTGGGATGCATGAGTCAAGTGCTCGGGCCTGGTGGGCTGGGAAGACCCAGAGGAATCAGGTGGAGAGGGAGGTGGGAGGGGGGATCGGGATGGGGAATACGTGTAACTCTATGGCTGATTCATATCAATGTATGACAAAACCCACTGAAAAATAAAATTAAAAAAATAAAATAAAAAAGAAAATGTCAAAAAAAATAAAAAAAGAAAACCCCACTTGAAGTGATGCCTTTATTTCACCTGACTCAGCTCACCCTGTGCAAAAAGTCTTCTTCCAGGTGTGTTCATCAAAAATTACAGGGAGCTGCTTAACTCTGAAGCTGCCTAATGTGGTGAATAAAGCTTGGGGAAAATAATAGGCTAACCAAAAGTGTTAAAGGGAAAAGCTTCGGAAGGAGAATTCTATGTGGGCTTTGAAAAGCTCTGCCATGCTTCTGGGAATTAAGAAAGCCACAAATACAAGTAGCTCTGTGCACATTCCCAGAGCTGTGTGCATGCTTAAGAAAGACCTGAGAGGTTCTAAATTCTGGATGATCTAGAGGCTCTGTGCAAACAGGAAGAGAAGGTTAAGGCAGACAGAACCTGTCTGATTAAGGATTGAAACTGTGCCCCAAAACACACAGAGAGCACCTCAGCAAAGACTGGGAGATGTTTTGGTTCCAGGCATGTAAGGAAATCCCTGTCTAATCAGCAGACCGCTAAGATAATCAAGCGGAAACCAAGTAGAAATACAAAAAAGAACACTGGCTTCATGGGATTAGTGCAGAAAAGCCACTAAACAAGCAAAACCAAAAATAAACAATAGAAAACCCTGGGGAGGAAGAAATTCTGATTTCTAGAGTTGCCACATTACATTATTTTAAATGTCATTATCTACAAAAATCATGACGCATGGTCCATACATGAAAGGATATTTATATTAGGGTTCTCCAGAGAAACAAAATCCAACAGGATACATACAAGAGAAGATTTATTATAGGAACTTGCTCGCAGGATTATGGAGGCTAAGAAGTCCTACACTTGCCACGTACAAGCTGGAGAATCAGGAAACTAGGTAGTGTAATTCAGTCTGTCTCAAGGTCCAAGAACCAGGATGGCTGATGTCCAAGGGCAAGGAGAAGATGGATATCTCAGCTCAAGCAGAAAGAGTGAACTTGCCCTTCCTCTACCTTTTTGTTCTAATCAGACCCTTCAAGGCATTGGATAATGCCCATCTGCATTAGTGAGGACCTTCACATTTATGTAGTCTACTGATTTAAGTATCAATCTCTTCTGGAGAGACCCAAACAGATGCATCCAGAAACAATGTTCTCCCAGCTATCTGGGCATCCCTTAGCCCAAGCTGGCATGTAAAATTATTCATCACACCTGTAAATGCCTATACTAAAAAATAAAAAAAGACTTCAAATCAATAACCTAAACTTCCACATTAGGAAACCAGAAAAAAGAGTAACGTAATCCAAATGCAAGCAGAAGGAAGAAAACAATGCTTACTGTGGAAATACAGAATATGAAAATAAAGACTAATCAACAAAACCAAAAGTTGGCTCTTTAAAAAGATCAGTGAAATCAAACCTTTAGTTAGACTGACTGAAAAGAAGAGACTGGACTCAAGTGACTAAAATCAAGAATTAAAGAGGGGACATTACTACTGACTTTACAAAAATAAATGGGCTTCCCAGGTGGTGCAGTAGAAAAGAATCTGCCTGCCAAGGCAGGAGATGCAAGAGACATGGGTTCGATTCCAGGGTCAGGAATATCCCCTGGAGGAAGAAATGGCAACTCACTCCAGTATTCTTACCTAGAAAATTCCATAGACACAGGAGCCTGGCAGGCTACAGTCCACACGGTCGCAAAGAGTTGGTCAGACACGACTGTGCACATGCATGCGCACGCATACACACACAGAGTTACAAAAATAAAAAGGATTATAAGGAGATACTAAGAACAACTGTAAGCCAACAAATTAGATTACCTAGATTATATGTACACGTTCAAAAACACAAACTACAAAAACAGATTCAAGAAGAAATAAAATTTCTGAATAGGCTTGTGACATGAAATTAAATTAGTAATCACAAAATTACCCACAAAAAAGCCTGTAAATTCTTCTAAACATTTAAAGAACATTCACACACTCTTTCAAAAAGCAGAAATGGAGGGAACACTTCCTAACTTGTTCTGTGACGCTAGTATTACCCTGATACCAAGAACAGAAAGATGTAACAAGAAAACAAAATCTGTATCTCACTGATATAGACATAAATATCCTGTTACAAGACAAATATCTAGTGTCCTGAGAAACCAAGAGTTGGATCATAAAGAAGACTTAGTGCCAAAGAATTGATGCTTCTGAATTGTGGTGCTGAAGAAGACTCTTGAGAGTCCCTTGGACTTCAAGAAGATCAAACCAGTCAATTCTAAAGGAAATCAACCCTGAATATTCATTGGAAGGGCTGATGCTAAAGCTGAAGCTGCAATACTTTGGCCACCTGATGATAGGAGCCAACTCATAGGAAAAAGACTCTGATGCTGGGAAAGACTGAAGGCAAAAGGAGAAGGGGGCAGCAGAGGACGAGATGGCTAGACAGCATCGCTGATTCAACAGACATGAATCTGAGCAAAGTTCGGGAGACAGTGAAGGACAAGAAAGACTGGCATGCTTTGGGGTCGTGAAGAGTCAGACAAGACTTAGTGACTGAAAAACAGCAACAAATAAAATACTAGCAAACCGAACCCAGCAATATATAAAAGGAATTACACATCATGATCAATTGGGATTTAATCCAGGTATGCAAAGTTGGTAGTTCAACATCCAAAAGTCAATTATTTCACCATATCAACTGAATAAAGTATAAAAAAGTCACTCACATGATTATCTCAATAGATGCATAAAAAGTGTTTGGCAAAATCCAAATCCCTTCATTGTAAAATATTAAACAAACTGGGTTTAGAATGATAAATCCTCAATATGCAAAGTGCATCTATAAAAACTCCACAACTAAGATCATACTTCTTGATGAAAGAATGAATGCTTTTCCCCTAAGATCAGGAATAAGAGAAGGATTTACACTGTTACCTCTTCTTTTCAACATTTTGGCTAGGACAATTAGACCAAAAAGAAAATGCAAGAATGCAAGAGAGAGGGAAGGATGGAGGAAGGTGGGGTGAAAGGATAGAAGAAAAAAGAAAGAGGCATCCAAATTGGAAAAAAACAAGTAAAACTATCTCTACTTGAAAATGACAAACCACAGAAAATCCTCAACGATCTACTATAAAACCACTGGAACTAATAAAAGAGCACAGAAAGGTTGCAGGGTACAAGAATAATATGCAAAAATAAATTGTATTTATATACACTAGTAATGAACAGTCCAAAATGGAAATTAAGAAAACAATTCCATTTACTGTATACAATGGAATATTATTCAGCCATAAAAAGGAATGAAATCGGGTCATTTGTAGAGATGTGCATGGACCTAGGGACTGTCACACAGCATGAAGTGAGTCAGAAAGAGAAAAACAAATATTGTAAAGTAACACATATACGTGGAATCTAGAAAAATGGTAGAGATGACCTTATTTGCAAGGCAGAAATACAGACACAAAGGTAGAAAACAAATGGATGGATAACAAGAGGGAAAGGAGTTGGTAGGAGAAACTGGGAGATTGGGACTGACTCAGATACAACATACACTGACAGTATCTATATAGTAGACAACTGATGGGAAGATACTGCATGGTTCAGAGAACTTTACTTAATGCTCTGTGATGACCTGAATTGGAAGAAGTCCAAAAAGGAAGGGGATATAGGTATATGTATGGTTGATTCATTTTGCTATGCAGTAGAAGCTAACACAACATTTTAAAGCAATTATACTCCAAGAAAAATTAATTAATAAAAAATTAAAAAAAATATTTAGGACTAAATTTAACAAATGAAGTACAAAAACTATCCCCTGAAAACTACAAAGCACTGTTGAAAGACAGTAACAAATATCTAACTGAATGAATATCCCATGTTAATGGGCCAGAAGCTTTAATATTAAGATGGCAATCCTCTTCCCCAGTTAGTCTACAGGTTCAGTGGCATTCGTATCAAAATTCCAGCTGGCTGTTTGAAAAGCTGACAAACTGATCATAAAATTCAGGTGGAAATTCAAGGGAGGCAGAATAACCAGAACAATCTTGAAATAGATCCCCAATTTCAAAACTTAATAGAAAGATAGCCTGGTGTGCTGCAGTCCATGGAGTTGCAGAGTCAGACACGACTGAGAGACTGAAGTGATTAGAAAGAATCAGTAATCAAGACTTTATGGCACTGGAATAAGAGTAGACACATAGATTAGTGGAACAGAACTGAGGATCCATAAATATTCCCTTATTTGGGGAATAAATATTATTCTCATATTCCTCAATTCATTTTGGTCAAGGAGACCAAGACAATCTAGGTAGGAAAGAACAATCTTTTCAACAAGCTGTGCTGGGAAAAGTAGATATTCACACGCAAAAAAAAAAAAAAAAAAAAGAAAAGAATTTGGATCTCTACCTCATACCATACACAAAAAGTAACTACAAATCAACCACAAAGACAGATATAAACGCTGAAACTATAAAACTCTTGTAAGAAAACAGAGGTAAATCTCTGTGACCATAGATTATACAATGGTTTCTTAGACCTGACACCCAAAGCCTAAGCGATCAAAGAAAAAAATAGACTTTGTCAAAATAAAAATTCTGTGCTTTAAAGGATACTACCAAGTGAAAAGACAAACCCAAAGAATGGGAGTACATATTTGCAAATCGTATTATTTAATTAGGTTCTAGTAATCCTAATCTTCATTATGAATAAATAAAGAATAGTTACAATTCAACCACAAAAAGACAAATAATCCAATTTAAAAATGGACAAAAGGCCTGAATGGATATTTCTTCACAAAAGATATACAAATGGCCAAAAAGCACATAAGGAGATTCTGAACATTGTTAGTCATCAGGGAAATGCAAATCAAAACCACAATGACACATCACTTTACACCCACTGGAATGACTATAATCAGAACAAAGTACAATAAAGAGTGTTGGTGAGGATGTAAAGAAATTGGAAGCTTTCTACTTTGCTTCTGGAAATGTAAAATGGTACAGCCACTTTGGAAAACAACCTGATAGATTCTCGAAAAGTTAAACAAAGTTACCATACAACTCGGCATTTCCACCACTAGATGTATACTCAAGAGGCTTGATAATGTATGTTCACACAAACCTTGTACACAAATATTTAAGGCATCATTATTCATAATAGCCAAAAAATGGATACAACCCAAATGCCATCAATTGGTAAATGGATAAACAAAATTTGGTATATACACACAATGGAATATTATCCATCCATGTAAAAATGAAGAACTAATATATGTTAAAATATGGATCAACCTTGAAAAATATTATGCTTAGTGAAAAAACTAAGGTAGAAAGGTCTGTAGTTTACTATACAGATGGCTTATAGATGGAATTAGATGATTCTATTTATGTAATAATGTGCAGAATAGACAAATACACAGAGACAGAGAGATCAGTGGTTTCCAGGAATTGTGGAAGGGAAGTTTCCAGGAGGTGAAGAGTGACTGCTAAACATTCTGGGGTTTCAGTTTGGGATGATAAAAATGTTTAGGAAATACATAATGGAAATGATCATACAATGTTGTGAATATACTAAAAACCACTGAACTACATATTTGGAAAGGGTGAATTTTTATGGTACGAGAATTATATTTCTACTAGAGAAAGAGACTCAGTGGTTATATCCAACCAAACAATGTAAAGAAAAATTTGTAATTAAATTCACCATCTTTCAACCAAGTAGCATAATACTATTAAAAAAAACAAAAACAACAACATGAAACGTCAGTGCGTTGATACTTACAGTTACTTGGGGTATTTTCTTTCCTGGCTAGATTCATTTTTCCACAACTTCTAAAATAAGGACTAAATTTCAACGACTATGAGATTCACTATCCCTTTATAATTATAACATTCCCAATTTAGAATTGCCTGATAGTACACATTATCTTGCTTACTAAATTCTTTAAGATTCAACAGTTTTTGGTTAAGAACAATATCTGCAGGGCAGGCCAACAGACTGGACACAGAAGGAAGAGATGAAGTCCAAGTCTGAAGATGGTCTCCTGGCAGAATCTCTTCTTCTTCTAGGGAGGTCAGTCTTTTTCTATTAAGACAGTCAACTGATGGGATAAGGCCCACTCACATGATGGAGATGATCTGTTTCACTTAGAGTCTATCTGTTTCAAAGTGAAACTCATCCGAGAGAGAGAGAGAGAGGAATACCTTCATGAAAACACCTAGAACAACATTTGACCAAATAACCGGGAACTGTGGCCTAGCCAAACTGACACATGAAATTAACCATCATGGGCATGAAATGGTAAATGCAGAGCTAGACTCCTAGTCTAGAAGTCTGAGTTCACCTTCAACTATTTCTCAGCAAGGGACTTTGCCTCTCTTAACCTTGATATCTTTATTACAAAATGTAGAGAAATATTGAAATTTTGTGTGCAGAGTGAGAAAATAAGGGCAATTGGGGACCAATCCGATCCACCCTACCTTTTTCCCCCATTGAACTATCTATCATATGCCGGTGAGTGCCCTGTAACTGATATCAAGATCAGGGGGCTTATCACTGATTTAAAATACCCAATATTTGCTGTGCTCTAAACTGCTATGGCTTCCCTGGTGGCTCAGAGGTTAAAGCATCTGCCTGCAGTGCGGGAGACCTGGGTTCGATCCCTGGGTCGGGAAGATCCCCTGGAGAAGGAAATGGCAACCCACTCCAGTATTCTTGCCTGGAGAATCCCATGGATGGAGGAGCCTGGTGGGCTACAGTCCACGGGGTCACGAAGAGTCGGACACAACTGAGCGACTTCACTTCTTCAAAGTGCTGTGGGATATGTTGAAAAAAATCTCCTAATACTTCCAGGTAGCCTAAATTTCGAAGAATAATTTACGTGTATGAAGGCATGTGTGTGTGTATTTCTATATTCTGGTTGCAAGGCCAAGGCACAACTAAAAAAATATAAGAAACAGATATTCAATTAAAAAATCAATAATAGATAAATAATAAATGATAATTGGAATACACAGATTCTTTCACATTGGATTCTATGTCAATGACACCTTCAAATCTTGTACAACATAGTGGTACTGTGTCTTTGCAAATCCTTTCCTCTTCACTAACCCCAAAAGAAAAAGAAATTAAAATACACTTTCATTTTTGCTTCCCTCCTATGTACCTTGGGTCTCCCAACTATAGAAGCTTCATCTAAATCCCTAACAGTATCTCCCCTAAACTCCATATTCCTAACTTGCCTCTCTACCTCATCAAAACCTAATGAATCCATTAGTGGCTTATTCTTGCAATTTCTTGTTACCAGAGATGTAAACTGGGAATCTTATTATCAAAATTCAACTATTTCTAATAACCACTATATATCAACCACTATGCTAGAAAACTTTATATTTGTTAATGAGAATAAATGCTCAAATTCATCAAGTTCCTTTTTTCTTTTATTTTAGGTGGGCTACTTTAAATATCTTTATTGAATTTGTTACAATATTGCTTCTGCTTTATGTTTCAGGGGTTTGGATTTTTTTTTGGCCCCAAGGCACAGTGGGATCCTAGCTCCCTAACCAGAGATTGAACCCCATGCCCCCTGCTTTGGAAGGAAGTCTCAACCACAGGACCACCAGGGGAGTCCCTCATCAGGGCCCTTAACACTGCTTTGAAACACTTTGTCTTATACCTACTCAGTCCTTCCTTCTATTCTCCAAAAGAGTTACTCCTCATATTCTCCACTTCTGTTAACCTCAGTACCTCACTCCTACTCACAGAGGCTAACCTCTTAACTTCCCATGAGAAACCATTCTTGATTTACAGTGGCATCCTACATTATTTATTTTCAACTCATTTCAGGCAAAGGGGTATATTTTATGCTCATCAAAGCTACCTTCCCATCTCCTTCTACCTCCTCTAGGGAACTCCCGTTTCTTATATTTTTAACATCTTTAATTTTTCCTCAAAACATAAGCATGCTTAAGCAATTCTAACCTTTAAAAGCAAACCAAAAAGAAACCAGTCTCCTACCAAGGAGTAATTTCAAAGACTTCCACTTAGGGCCAAAATTGAGTTCCAGTGATAGACTCACCCTTCCATCTGGAGCAACCACAAAACAGGCAAAATAGATGAAACAATGGTTCTCCAAACACTGGACAGGGGGCAGTAAAGGACAGTGGACCCTAAGAGATGGGAAACAAGGAAAGGCCTATAATCATTGCCGTTGCCCCAGACCTTGCCATCACAGATGTTTCCAAAGTGAGAAGCAAAAAGGGAGAACCCAGGCAGACCCCTGAGTAGAGAAGCCAGAGCTGAAAGAGTGGGGAAAACAAGGCAGCTAGAATTCACCAAACAGAAGACCAGAGAGAAGGAAGCGGCACAGAGAGCGAACTCGAGATCTGCGGGAGGTCCCCCTGGATTTTTCAGCAGACCAGGAGAAAGCACAGGAGGAAACTTCCTTCAAACAAAAGTTGAAGGAACTCTCATCAAAAAAGATTAAAGGGAACAGAGTCAGGTACGGACACAGGGCCAGGAATAACACATGCTCCAGCTAGACTGGAAAACCTCATGATGCACGGGGCTTCAGGCTGAGTGCTGAGAAGAGTCTTCCCTCAGTATGGGGAAGAATTAACCTTAGAATGAGCACCAGTGATTCCTTCTACTGATCCATCTTAAAAGCAAGACTGAAAAGGATTACACGATTTCCAAGTAACCGCATCCCAGAACGAATATTGATAGTATATTTATTAGAATACACAGATATCCAGCACCAACAGGCAAAATTCACAATGTCTGGCCTCCAAACAAAAGGCACCAAAGCAAGCAAAGAAGCAGGAAAAAGTGACCCACAATTAAGAGAAAAAAAAAAAAACTAATTCAGTTACAGAGCCAATAGGCTAGCTAGGTTTGCTGTTTTTGTTTCCTCAGTGGTTGCACTCACTATGGTGGACTTCCATCCTAATTTAGGTAGTGACCCACACTAGTATCCCTCCTCACATGGGACAATGATGTTCCCCCTTTCTGCAAAGGAGCTCAACTCCTGGAGGCTCTTGCCTGGAGGAGTCCCTGAAGATGTGCCAGGAGCTCCAACTGCACTCAACATTCAGTTTCTGTTGTACTCCTGGTCCATGGAAATATTTTTCTTGCTTTTGAACCCGACTGTGCCTTTATAGTTTCCTACTTTTACACTTTAACTCATCGCCATGTGCTTGGAGCACAAGGGCCGCTTCAAAACGTGACTTTACCATATCACCTCAACTGGAAGTCCCCACCCATTATTTCCTGAAACCCCTCCCTTGCTTTCAAAAACAGTAACCTTGGTTTTCCTCTCACCTCTCTGATGACGGCCTTACTTTCTCTGAATCCCCTGCTCTGCTCACCCGTTAAATGTGTGGGCCTTTCAGGGCTCCACTCCCCCCTTACACTATAATAAAGGTTTACTGTGAGGCTCTATATATCTGTGACCTTCTGAAATTTTATAAAAATTCTGATTTTTTTCAATCAGGGAAAAAAATACTGACAGTATTTAAAGCCAGATTTCATTTTTAAAAGGAGAAATCTCGTTGCTGGGATGTTTATAATAAATGTAATTCTTCAGTTACTTAGAATTAACACTGGGATTGTGGCAACTACAGTATGAGTAAACTGACATATAAGCTACATTCGAAAACAGAAAATAGTTTTCCTAAGTCCATTCAGGTAATGAGAAATGTAATTGGATCTCTGTAAGTACTGATAGTGGGGCAGAGCACACAGGAGTAAACTGAGTTGGTTAAGTGAAGGGCAAATAACGGTTTGAGTATGTCTTCCAGTAATTATGGGTGAAGACTAGATTGGGTTCCTGTGTTTTTCAATGTTTTCAATGATCAAATACTTAGGTAGTGTCTGTCACAGACAGGGGGAATACCCAGATGAACAAGGCAGAGTGTCTGTCATCACTGAGTTGACAGTTTAGTCTTTTTGTTTTCTTATTAATTTTAATTCTGCTACTCTCCTCCCTAAAGGAAGTTGCCTAAACGTGGCAATTTAAGAAGAGATAGGGACAGGGTGATGAAACAGGCATGAAGATTCCTTATCTACTTCTGTTTCCAACATCCTCAAGGAGTTTGCCTTTGAAACCTACAGAGGGTAGCATTTTCCCCTGCACACTAATTGGCTCATTATCCTTGCTAATTGGGCAGAGCAGCACAAATAATCCAAAGGACAAAACATTCAGAAAAAGTGCACATGTTGCACAAAACACCTCCCTTTTCTCTGATCCCTATGGGAGCTCATTTTAGAATTGGAGGTGAGAGGGGCTTAGGGCCAGGGAAACAAAGTTTGTATGTAAATAAGCCAGGCCCCCTTTCACAGAAGAGTTTAAGGGGCTGGTTGACCAAGTGTACAGGATCCCTGCTCTCTGACACCAGGAAGTATCTATTACAGGACAACTTCCTCTGGCGCCAGGCGGCATTTAGTTTTCACTTGATGTTCAATAGGGGATGAGGCACTGCTGGGAAGAGGGTAGAGGGTCGAGGGCTGCTAACATGAGGGTGACTCCGAGCAGGGTTCACAATTGTGCGAGGAGGGTAGGACAAAGATGAGTCCCTAGGAGAGAGAACGAAGACAACAACGTAATGACTGACCTTGTACAATGTGCTGCACTTTCCAGGGAAGCTTACACACGGGTTTGCAGTTTCCCTCACCGGCACCTGGTTGGTGGGCTACACACAGAGAAACAGCTCCAAGGCAGCCAGCAAGTGTCCCAAGGCCACTGAGGTGATAGGCAGAGATCTCCTAATGTCCACAGCAGAGGGGCCTCTTTCCAGTACATGCCACATGACAGGGTGGCATCTTCTCCTAGGTTAACTCCACAGTTAAATCGAAGGCTTGGGATAATATACCGGAGACCAGAGCTGTGTGCTACGTTTCAAGGGATGTTTTGGAAATATAGTATTTTCACACTTTCAAAGTACTGCCATTAAAAATCAACAGTAAAAGAAAAACTTCTTAGTCAGAGATTCTTAGCTTCTGCCTAAGAATGGGAGGCTGTCCCAAAGGGTTTTTAAAAAATAATACTGCTGTCAAACCCATGAACCACAGTCCAGACCAACTTGTCCTTCAGGATCCTCCAAATAAGTGAAGTCCAGAGATTCTGCAGACAAACCTCCAGAGGCCAAGCCATCATCATGTGTTTCCTCCTGAGAGCTGGGCTGGCTGCTTAACTCTGCTAATGGAGAATTCAAAGTCGTCTGCAGGAATTTGTTGTTGTTGTTCAGTAGCTAAGTCCTGTCCTACTCTGCGACCCAATGGACTGTAGCCCGCCAGGCTCCTCTGTCCATGGGATTATCTAGGCAAGAATACTGGAGTGGGTTGCCATTCTCTCCTCCAGGGGAAATCTTCCCAACCCAGGGATGGAATCTGCCTCTCCTGCTTGGCAGGCAGATTCTTTACATTGGAACCATTTGGAAAGTCCATCCGTAGGAGACCCGCACCTTTCTAGTCCTCACCTGGAGTTTGTAGAAACCTTGGTTAGCACCCACACCTATCCCTTTTTAAAAAATCTATTCCAAAGTTACCTGCGTTTTAGTTGTCAAGACAAATTACCGAGGACTTTATTTTTTTCCTCTGTTCTAAATGGCAGAGAAAATCAGGTCTCTGGGTCTGATCACATTCCCTATTTCCTTTTTTCATTCTTAACTCCAGTCTTTCCGCCTTCAGACTCCGCAAACCTGACCTGCCCAGGCCCAGCCTCTCTAAAGGCTAAGGTCTCACGGGACTCCACAGAGGCAAAAATCTAGCAGCAAATATTGGATAAATAACCGGCGGAGGACCGACTGCCTTCGGGACAACAGAAGACTTCTCTCGCAGGCCCCACAGTTCCCACAGGCACCTGACCACGTGGCCGCCAGGGTCAAAGTGATGAGAGTTCCTTTCCTTCCGGGTCAGGGACCGTGGGGACACCCCGGATGTGCCCAATCAGCTCCCCGGCTTCGCGAGACGAAGAAACATGGCAACATTATGCTCCCCACGTGACTCTCCGCCCCACCCTGTAAGCGTATACCACATGACCTGTGCTCCACGTGACTCGCACACCGCCAGATCCAGAACCTCCCGTGCGTGGATGTCGTACTTTGTATCCAGGGATGTTTTGAAAAGACTGAGGAACTGGGCATCCAGAGCCCAGGCATCCACTGTCTGTGGGGTGGCCCAAACTACCTGGGAAATGTACACCGCCGTGTAACTTTTCCCGGTGAGAAGCGCTGCGGAAATGCAAGCCCACCGGAAGCGTTTCTCCCCGTGTTCTGGGGTTGGACCTATTAGATGGGGTAAGGTACACGTGGAGCGGTGCAGGCGAGATGACAGGAATTAGTGAGAGCAGACGTGCTGTAATGTGTGCTTCCCGCATTTCGGTGCTTTTTCCCACGAGAATGTGCCTTCCGAGTGGGCGGGAGTCGGGCTCACCAACACCTGCCACAGCAAACACTAGACACTCAATGCACAATTGCATCGTTAATCCCCGAATTATCCAACAGAAATATAATGCGAGCCACATCTGTAATTCCCAATGTCGAGTAGCCACATTATAAAAATAGAAAGTCATGGAAAATTATTTTTTAATGATAAGACTTCCTTTAACCCAATTTATCAAAACATTCTCATTGTTTGACGTATATTTTTTAAATATTAGATATTTTACATCTTTTCTTCACATTGTCTGCAATATCTGGTGTGTATTTTACAATACTGGACATGACTAGCCACATTCCAAGTGCTCAGTACCCTCATGTGTCTGGTAACATCAGTAATATTTAGCCAGTGCTGGTCTAGACTCTTGTTTTGCTAGATCAAAGGAACAGGCAATTTGTTCAGCCGACTGGACAAACCCAGAACATCAAGAGAATCTGGGGAGACGCCACCAGAAAAGTCATATGGGAAATGCATTCCCACAACAACCATTTCTTAAGCACCTACTTTGTACATGCTTTGACTTGGTGTCCAAGAGTATAGCACAGTCCCTGCTCTCCCTAAACTCTAAACCATTTGATCTGCCCAGCCTCAAACTTCTTCCCCCAGCACTTACTTTGGAGTGATGTGGCATTAAATGGGCTTGGTATGTACTCGGGGGTGGAAGGGGTGGGTGTGTGGCATTAAATGGCCTTTTCTGTGGTCTGTGACCTCATTCTCTCTTTTAAGAAAACCAGAGTCTGCATTTTTTATATTTCAGCAAATTAAGCACCTTTAGTGTGTTACACTGTGCTGCTCCTCCACAATTTCATTTAACCCTTTCAGTAACTGATTTAGGAGTTTTATTTATATTTATTTATTTAGCAGTTTTCAAATAGGGGAAGGGAGGCTGGGAGAATTGTTGTGGCTTTATGGGGAGAAAACTTGGAGAAAGAAAGTTTCTAATGTAGTCCCATCAGTTTCCCTCAGTGAGGTCTTTTCTGAGGCCTGGGGGAAATGTCAGGTAATAGGACCATGCACTTGAACCACAGATGCCTGCAGTTAAAGAGAAGAAACCTCTGGTGCTGCCTGAAACCCAGAACAAGCCCTTGCTTACAAACCCTGGGTCAGTTCTGGACACTGACACTTATTAGATGTGTGATGTTGGGCATCACACAATTCATAGTAATAAAAATAACTAGCATTTATTGATTTTTTTCTCATGCATCAGGCTGTGGCCCAGGCAATTACTCACAGACTCCCACTTTCTTACAACAAGATAGATATTTCATATTATATATCAATAATCTGGGCCTCAAAAAAAAATTGCCAAAGGTCATACAGTTAATAAGCAGGAGAGCTGGGATTATTAATGTCTTAACCATTATTAAATGTATTTAATGTTTGTCTGATAATGTAACTTTAACCCACCTCCCACTGCATACTTAAAAAGAACATCTTAAAAGAATTTCAAAATCATCAATATATACCATAGAAAGCTGTTACAAATCTCAAAGGTTATTAGCATGGGCAAATAGGAATTGTTTTCAGTGTGCTTGTTTTTAAAATATAAAACTAAAGTTTTCATTTTTTATTTGCAGTGTATGGGGACTTGCCAAAACAATTAAAACAATTGATTTTTCAAAAGAGATATTATATTAGCACTGTTCAGCTCATGGGGTTTTTCTAATCACTGAGACAGAAGGAAAAGTAAAAGCATTTTGAAAGTGTAACATCAGATGTCATTACAAACCTGTTAAAGCAAACTGCAGTTATATACTAACATGCAATGTATATGAAGATACATCTCTTAATCTTCATTAGGAGTCTGCAACTTGAAAAAAAGAGTGAAAATAAAAATAGAAAGAAATGGAGGGAAAGGGAAGATGAAAACAAAATAAAGGGAAAATAGAGGAAATGGCTCTATTTCTTGAAAGAGATCAGAGGGAGGAAGGAAAAAGAAGGATGAGAAGGAAGGAAGAAAAGAAAGTAGGAAGGAAGGGGAAAGAAAAAAACAGGAAGAAGGAAAGAGCTAGTTTAAAGGAAAAAAACAAAGAAAAACAAAAACACGAATCGTTGGGGTCAGGCAGTTCCTTCAGGAAAAAGAAACTGGCCATGACCTGCTTGGCGTTGAAACTGGGTACAGTTTTTGTGACTGTTTAGAGAAAATCTAGCGGTCTCCCTGCCATTAATCTTTTCCAAAGAAAGACTTTGTTCTGCACCTGTATAAACAATCCCGATTTTTTAAACCTATATGCCTGCCTCTAATGTATGAGGCTCTGTATTTATACTGATAGCTTCAGGTCATCAATAGGCGATGCAAAAAGCTGCCCGAGATCTTCCCTTTCCATCTTTCTGCTCCCCTTTCCCTGCCACCCTTCCTTCTCTCTCCTCTCCCCAACCACCCCTCCCTTCTCTCCTCCTCCCGGCACCTAGAGTCAAGTTCAAGTGCAAGCAGCGGTCCAGAAAAGATTTCAAGCTCTGTCAAGTACTCCCTGAGTTTTCCCAGCACCGAGAACTGAGATCGAGCGTTTTACTCAACTGACCTCAGAGGAGACCCTCCCGCAGCTCTCGCCCCCCACCCCCCGCCACCACCACCCCTTCCCCAGAATGGCAAAATATATCGGGAGAAAACCTCTGCAAATGGGGGCGAGCGGGAGGGGTTTGGCAAAACATCCCCACAGGGAGGCCTGGCCTGGGAGACGAAGGTGGAACGATGATGCCTGAGTGATGAAGTCAGCCCTGGCCGGCCACCTGTTGCGGCACTTCAGGCACCAAGCCCGGCGCATTTGTTCTGCTGGAGGAGTCGGCGGGGCGAGGCTGGCCTGCGGCTTCTGCCCGCACCGTCCCGGGTCGACTGCCCATCTGTCTCCTTCAGCTTCTCTCATCTTGGCTGTAGGTCTGGAGGGAAACAACAGGTAAACATCTAATTCGGGTGTGAAGACTCAGTTTCTCAGTGCAGAATGGCGTAGCCAACCCAAACCCACTCACAGAATTTTAATCATTTTGCTGATGTTTTAGTTTTAATTACTCGGGGTGCGGGGGCACCGGACGCCTAATCCAGTGCCTGGCACACAGCAGGCATTCAACAGCTGGCCATTGATGTCCACTCCCAAAATGAAGCAGCCATCCCCAGACCACGTACTGTCAAGGCTCTTCCAGTTCGGAAACAAGGAGACCGCAGTTATGCTTTGTCTCCTTTGAGGGGCACACTTCTGGGTGCTGTTTTGTCGTGGTTTCTTGTCTGTTTTGTTTTACATTGGATGGTTGTGCTGACTTTGCATGCTGAATCCAGGAGCGTGCTCTTCAACACACCAACGAAAATAGTCATCGATTCCCTAGACTGTAGCTCAGAGCGCTGGGGCAGGACCTTCTATCTTACCGCACTCTGGTGTTAAAAACAGAATTAACGCGTGGAACTACCCAGACAGCAGACAGCAGAGAGCATCCTGTGCTGCGCGACTGAAATACCGACGGGCCTGGGATTCTACACGCGGAGTTGGAGTCCATATTCTGCTTACCAGCCTGTCGATATGGGGTCCTTTACTTAACATCCATCTCTGCGGCTTAGCTTCAAGTTCTGCAAAGTGGAGATAATAACATTTAAGTCACAGATGTTGGAAAATGAAACGAACCCCTGTAGATGAAAGTGCTTTGTAAATCAAACGGCGACGTTAAAGGAAAAGAGGGGAGGAAAATGAGAGGTAATTCGCCCATTGTTCGCTGTTGCTTGTTTAGCTTTCACGCTTTTGTCGGGCCGGGCTTGAATAGGCAGTCATACATTATGAGTGATGAACCTGGAAAATTCATTTCGACTGAAAAGATGGGAAGGACGCAGAGGTCGCGATCCTGGGGTTTCCAAGTGTCCGGCAATCTTCGCCTCCGTTAAGATCAGTCGGGGGTGGAAGGGGGTACCTGGGTACGAACAAGATACCCTCCTTCACTCACCCCACGAGCACTCATCTCGCAGTGATGGGTCCCTCGGGCCCAGGGGTCCAGATCCCAGTTCAAGAGACTTCCCCTTCCCCGCCCCCACCGGCAGATTCTCGGCACTCTGAAAAGCCTTCCCCACCCCTTCCACGCCCCCGCCCCACCTCTTGCCCCCCTTTCCCACCCCCTCTTCTTTACCCGGGGTGGTTTGTTCCGAGGAGTACAGATAAATAGTCCGGTCAAAAGGCGCGGCGCGCGGTAGTGAGCGCCGAGCCTGGGCCCAGGCGCCGACTTCTCGGCCACGCTCTCCCGGATCAGTCTCTGGGCTCCGCGGTTCCCGACTCCGGTCACTCGTCGCCTGCGGAGTTCAGCCTGGCCCCCGCCTCCGCGAGGGAGCGGAAGGCGGAGGCCGCGAGACTGGCCTGGGGGAGGAAAGCTGGGGCGCGGGGGACGCAACGATGTCCACCGGCTCGGTGAGCGACCCGGAGGAGATGGAGCTGCGGGGACTGCAGCGAGGGTACCCGGTTCCCGTCTCCAAGAGGCCGTGCCTCCGCGGCGCCGAGCGCAGCTACGTGTCGCCCAGCGACAACTCTTCTGCGGAGGAGGATGACCCCGACGGCGAGGAGGAGCGCTGTGCGCTGGGCGCGGCGGGCGGCGCGGGAGGCTGCAAGAGGAAGCGGCCCCGGGTGGCTGGGGGCGGCGGCGGCAAGAAGCCCCTCCCGCCCAAGGGTTCGGCGGCCGAGTGCAAGCAGTCGCAGAGGAACGCGGCCAACGCCCGAGAGCGCGCCCGGATGCGCGTGCTGAGCAAAGCCTTCTCCAGACTCAAGACCAGCCTGCCCTGGGTGCCTCCCGACACCAAGCTTTCCAAGCTGGACACGCTCCGGCTGGCTTCCAGTTACATCGCGCACCTGCGGCAGCTGCTGCAGGAGGACCGCTACGAGAACGGCTACGTGCACCCGGTGAACCTGGTAGGGGCGCCGCGCGCGAGGCCCGGGTCGCGGCGGTCGAGTGATGCCCTGAGCGCTTCCCGGCGCCCGGCAGAGTCTGGCCGCTGGGAAGAACCCGAAGTGGGGCGGGGGGAGGTCTGGTAGGGGTGGTGAGGAGGCCAGTTTGGTTTCTCCCAAATCACGGGAGGAGCCAGTCGTTTTCCTAGAAGAGGACCATCCACCCCTCTGTGTTTGCATCAGTCTGATCATTGTACGTGACGCTTTTGCCGGGTGATACTATCACTATGGCTAATATCCTGCTTCCGGGGTAAATCTAGGTTCCATTGGAGTCCGCTGTCCCTTTGCAGATAGAAAGAAAAATCTCCCTTCCTTTTTGCAGAAAAGAGTCTGACAGGTTTAAATCAACCAGCCCTACTTTCTGAAAGGAGGGAGGGAAGACCGAGACCTTTTTAAAAGCCTTTGGGTTTTTTCAATTCTTGAATAGCAGAGGTTTCCCCAAACGGGATTTGTCTGGAAAGTCCCTCTCCGACCTGCCAACTCTCCGGGCTTGAGAAAGATCATATCCCAGTTCCTTCTTGGAGCGAATGGCTGATGGGTGTGTGTGTTTGGGGGAAGGGAACTAAGCCACAAAATCCCAAATTCATGCAAATTTCGCGGAATCACCATGAGGACAGCGGGAACGGAAAACTCCCGTCTTACGTGATCAAAATCCAGTAAAATTAAAATCTTGGTTTAGAGAGAAGACGCGAAAAATTCCCAGAATACTGATAAAATCGGAGCTATGCAAAGCCAGGGGTATCCCGGGGTTCCGTCTGGAGAGCGGTTTCGTTTTGAAACGATCGTTTCTTCGGTATCTGATGCTCTTTCTGGTTTTACAGACGTGGCCATTTGTGGTCTCGGGACGACCCGACTCTGACACCAAAGAAGTCTCCGCGGTCAACAGATTATGTGGGACCACCGCTTAGAGCGAACTCGAACTCTTGGGATTATTGGTTGAGCACACGGGTTTGGGGACTAGGGAGACAGCGTGAGAAACCCTGAGAATGGGAAGAACGTTCCATTGGATTCTCCTAGACTCCCCCAGCCCGGGACCATGAACTCGACAGGTGGCGGGCGTTAGGGGGCGGGGTGGTGGGGTGGGTAAAGCCTGGGTGTCGGCAGCGCGCCTGGCATCGCCGGGCGCAGACGGCTCTGCTGCCGCGGGTCTGGGCGACTACACTACACGTGGACCCAGATCAGGCCTCGGGCTTTAGCTGTATAGAATACCCCCGCGGCGCAGTCTGAGCCCAGCGCGCAGCCGCCTAGGGGTTAGTTTCCACACTGAGCCAGATCTGCCGTGTGATGGCCTGTACTGTCCAGGCCTCTCGCGGTTAGACCATGGTCAGAACGCGCTCTGGACAACCGGCTGCAGAGAACGAAGTCTTCACGCCAGACCCTACATCGGGGTGTGTTTTTAAGTCACAAAGAGAGGAGCGCGGCACACCTGGGCCAGAATTGAATCCCACAGGGCCGGGCCCGACGCACGATGTCCTGCCGGTTCGGGGAGAGGTGGAAGCGCGCTCGCAGAGACCCACCTGGCCGGGTCTGCCCTGAGCGCTCCCTACGGTCGCGCTTCCGGGGGGCTAGTGACGCCCCTCCGTCCCCCGAGGCGAGCATCTCCCCTTAACCAGGCTTAGGTGTGCCCCCTCCCCTTCTAAGGCTTGAGCCTCCCATCTGCCTCTCCCCACCGACCTGGCTCCAGTCTGCTTCGGCACCTCCCTCTGCTCCCTCCGCCCACACCTACTTGCAGGCCCCCTCCCCCGAGTGTCCCCACCTGGCCTCCCCCTCGGGTGGCACCCGCCTCCGACTCCAACTCCAGGCGCCCGCGTTCTTCCTCCGGGCCGGGTGAGGCGCGGAGGCTGTTCGGTACTAGGGACCCTGTTCCGGCGGAACGCGCTGCTGCCCCAGGCTGCACTACCACCGTAACTAGCAAATGTAAATAAATTTATTTTTTTATGAATAAAGCGCATTGTGAAAACCGAGTGCCCTGAGGCGTCAAAACGTGGTCTTTTTGCCGGCGGCTTTGTTTGATCTGGGGATTAACTTAAAGCTGCCCTTTTGGCTCTGGGTGGGAATTGGGTTATTGTTGGAGGCGGAGGGGTTGATCAGGTTTGGATCGCTGCAATTTTAAGTGTAACTCTCCTTTTCTCTGATTTTGATTCCTCTTCGTAAGGCAAGGGTTCTTGGAAGCCAGGGACTAGAGGTTTGTAAGGCCCTTTATAGTCTTTTGGGGTCAGGGCCACGTAGAAAGAAAGGTATACACTCTTCAAAGCAATATAGGTGCACTTCTTTGTTGCATACACACACACACACACACACACACACACACACACACGAATTTCTCCAGCCTAAAAGACACTACAGTGCTAACAATTGCAAGTAGTTCAAGAACTCCCTACAGCCCACACATCCAGAGTGGGGATGAGTCTTGGGTCTAACTGGCACTGATTTGTATTTCAGGAGAGTTTTTGGGTTTTTTTGGATAATGTTTATATAGACTTTTGATCCAGCCACCTGCAATTTTCACAGGAAGTAATAACTGGGGAAACCCATCACAGGGTTTTTAAATGCAGGTCTTTTTACAGAGGAGCATTCTCTTTCTAGAACCTTTAAAAATTTAGAAAAGTGTGAAGGATGAAACTAAACAAATGCCCAATTTGGGGTGTGTCCATTATTTTATGAAATCGAAAGGCAGTTCACTTACCAGAGAGAGAAAATATAGCTGGAGTTTTGGAGGTGAGAGGGAAGTGAGGAGCATGGTTTCCTGTGTTGCACTAAACCAAACTCAAACTCTGGAGAACTGCTTTCTGGAAGGAGTTTCTTGGGCTTTTGTTCATACACTGGTGGGGATCCAGCCCTCAGAATCCAGTCTTCAGGGGCAGAAGTTGGCAGGAGCTTTCGGTGGCATCAAGGATCTCTGATTAAAGGAGTAGTTGGGAGTGGCTAGTGACAGGAAACCTTATCTTGGTGGTTAAAGGCACTTAGTTGTGGCAGACTCTTTGTGACCCCGTGGACTGTAGCCTGCCAGGCTCCTCTAACTGTGGGATTCGCCAGGCAAGAATACTGAAGTGAGCTGCCATTCCCTTCTCCAGGGAATCTTCCCGACCCAAGAATTGAACCCAGGTCCCCTGCATTGGAAGCCGATTCTTTACCGTCTGAGCCACCAGGGAAGCCCACTTAGGCCAGTTTTGGGAACCCAGCTTCTTGGGAGTCAGGTGTCTGCTGGAAGCCAGCCCTGAGTCAAGGTCTTTTACAAAGCTGCCAGCAAATGAGGTCCTTTTAAAGGAAAGGAGGCAGTGTGGTATCTTATAATGTGAACCTGAAGATGTGCAGACGCTAGCTTGGGATCCAAGCTCTGTCACACCCCCCACAGACTGGTGACTGTGCAACTCCCCTCAGCCTCACTATCCCCATCTACAAAATGGGGTAGTAACAGTGACTGCCTCAGAAGATGGCCATCAGGAATAAAAGTGACAGCAATATTTAGGCATCCTCTCTAAGGCAGTGAGCCATGTCCTAAAGGCTGATTGATGACTGAGGGAAACAGAAGGGGAGGCTTTGGCAAAGGGGAACATTTGGGGGGAGGGCACTTTAAACAGGTGGTACCACTTTAAACAGGTGGGATATTTCAGGAATCCAGTCTTTAAGACTGGGTCCTGTTTTGAGATGCCTGGATTAAAACAGTGAGAGAAAAATGCCCCCCACCAGAGTAGAAACACAAACAAAAAAGAAAAGAAAAAAACTATACTTGCAGTGAATATAAGCAGGAAAAAGCAATTGAATAAACAAGGAAATACATTAGGGCACATTTTCATAAATAAAATATTTTAAGTGTGTGTTACCATGATTATATCCTTTCAGGACACTTCAGGGGCAAACCCACAGATTTTCTGCTCCTCCTCTGCCCCCCAGCCCCAATAAGGGGGTGCTTTCACTGATTTACATATCCAGAGTGTTGTTCTCTGCAAACTCATTTTTTATTGTACTTGATAACCTAATAATTTATAGAGAAGAGAAAGAACTTTCTCGAGAATTTTTTGCTCCATGGTTTCTGTAAGAAGTTGAATGTCAAGAATTATGTAGTTAAAAAAAGAAGAAAGAGGCCAATTTCTAGTAAGTCCAAATGAATCAGTATAAATTGCTCAAACTTCTGGGCTAGGGCTGCTGCTGGGAGAGGCCTGGAGTACCATGAACTGTCGTTTCTTGATCTCCTGTGACTATGGTGATTACTTTGTGCTCTAAGGGGTAGAAAGACATCCCAAAGCCTTCCTTATTTTTTTTCCCTTCATCAATTTCTTTTAGGGATTTGGGCTGGAGAAACAGGAATTGGGACTGGGGAAATCAACAAATTAAAAAAAGAGAAGTAAGTTTGTCCTTAGGGTTATTTCAATTTGATTATACCTCTGTGAGAGAAGTTGAAGGAAAAAAGGTTAAGAAATGTAAAAAGTACTGAATAACAAATCAAATGAGTAAATTGAAAAATACTTTTCAGGGGGCTTTTTGAGGGACCAAAGCATTATTATTAGTGAGACTGACTCAATCAAAGAGAACAAAAATCCCCTTTCACAGGCTCTTCCTAAGATGAATATTCTACACGAAATACTTTCAGCACTGTAATTTTGAAACATTTAGGCGTTTCTCTTGGTTGTGGATGAAGAATTGATTTGGGGCATTTTCTTTTGCACTGAGCTTCAAGTTTTTACAACTTTATTTCAATCTGATATCTCCTTCAACAGACAGTGATAATGATCATTACAGTTTACAGAGGAGATTTTCTTTTATAGGCACAGCTTTTTTCCCTCTGGCAATAAAAGTTTCCTAAGTCAAAAATAAATAAGAAAGACACCTCCCCTCTATAAAAAGAACTAAATGGAACACACCCTGTTTTAATAGGTAGCAGGTAAATAGCTTGGCTAATACTTTTGGAAAAAATAACCAAGAAAGTTGTTTTTACTAATGTCTGGAAAGACAAAAACCAGGAAAATTCATAATTGACTTCTCATTGCCAAGCATCTAATTTATGGGCGCCACCTTTGTACCTGGGCACCTGGCTCTTCTCTTTTCATCCGGCCCTTCTGTTTATCTACCTGAGGGTGATCAGAGTGCTTGCATCTTTGTTCTAACTACCCACCACTCAGGCTTCTCAGGTGGCTCAGTGGTAAAGAATCCACCTGCCAGTGCAGGAAACCCGGATTCTGTCTCTGGGTTGGGAAGATCCCCTGGAGAAGAGAATGGCAACCCACTCCAATATTCTTGCCTGGGAAATCTCATGGACAGAGGAGCCAGATGGGCTGCAGTCCATGGGGTCGCGAAAGAGTCGGACACAACTTAGTGACTAAACAACAACAACCCACCATTCATCTCCTTTTCTACACTAGTTTGTCATTTTTATTATCTTTTTTCCTCTCTCCCACAATGGTGAAAAATGGTCCAGAAAATTTCTTGAAATCCAATGATTCTAAGAAGGTCTAGGAAGTAGCCAGAACTTGAAATCTATATATAATGGTGTAAATAAACCTAATCAGCACTAAAGTACCAGTGCCTTGAATTTTCTCAGCCCTTGTGGTTCTTCTATCACCAAGATGGGTTACAGATCAACTTTGGGGTCTTTCATTGCTTATGGTGCAGCTTTCAGTTTGGTGGAAATATGGTATTTATATTGATTATTACTTTTATCAGTAAACATGTGGAGGAGAGGGAAACAAGGAGCAAGAAGCTTGTATTTTTTACTTTGTTTATTAAGAAAGTTTATATATCGAGTTGGCCAAAAAGTTCATTTGGGTTTTTCCATAAGCTCTTACATAGAAAAATCCAAACAAACTTTTTGGATAACCCAATGTAATATATTGATTTTGGGAATTATTAAAAACTCAATTTTTTTTTAATTTTATTTATTTTTATTTTGTTTTTCAGTGGGTTTTGTCATACATTGATATGAATCAGTCATAGAGTTACACGTATTCCCCATCCCAATCCCCCCTCCCACCTTCCTCTCCACCCGATTCCTCTGGGCCTTCCCAGTGCACCAGGCCCGAGCACTAAAAACTCAATTTTTAAAAAAGCCTGAAAGTTGCCATGTCAGATGTAGTTGCTTCCAGTCTAGTCCCACCGTTTCACAGCTCAGCATCCTCATGCACTTTCTTCCCTGTGAGATGAGAATCAGTTCAGTTCAGTTCAGTCACTCAGTCATGTCCATCTCCTTGCGACCCCATGGACTGCAGAATGCCAGGCCTTCCTGTCCATCACCAACTCCCGGAGCTTTCTCAAACTCATGTCCATAGAGCTGGGGATGCCATCCAACCATCTCATCCTCTGTTGTCCCCTTTCCTCCCGTATTCAATCTTTGCCAACATCAGGGTCTTTTCCAATGACTCAGTTCTTTGCTTCAGGTGGCTAAAATATTGGAGTTTCAGCTTCAGCATCATTCCTTCCAATGAATATTCAGGACTGATTTCCTTTCGGATTGTGAGATGAGAATAATACATTCTACATCCCCAAAAGTATTAAAAGTGGATTAAATACAAAAATTCTATTAAACACCTAGGCAATGTTCCATACGTGCTAATTAAAAAAAAAAAAAACAATTGAAGTTTTGATTTCTTTTCTTTCCTCTAACAGTAGCTCAGATGTCTTTCACTCTCCTGAAAATTTGTTCTGTCATTCCCCCCTGCCATTTTTATCACCTTGTACTTTTATGCCACACCAGTTTTCCTATATTGACCTTTCTTTTTGTTGTCACTAAGGAGAAATTTTCATTTGGTTTTCTCTTAAAAAATAAATATCAAACCACTCACCATCAAAACTTATCCATGGGATTAAAAAAAATTCATTTAGGAGTGCAAGATAGTCTAATGGATTTTGATGTAATAGAGTATAAGATTCTCATTGATATGATTCTGTATTGCAGCCAACCTTTCAGAAGCTAGATTTGAGGAGCCTTGGTGTCATATCAAAGAATATCCACAATGACCTAAAATGGCCATTAAAATACTTCTTCCTTTTACAACTACATATCTGTGTAAAGCTGTGTTTTCTTCATATACATCAATCAAAATAACATATCACAACATATTGATGTAGAAAGTAGAAATGAGAATTCAGTTATCTTCTATTGTCAGATATTGAAGAGACCTGCATAAATATAAAACTTTTTGCCACTTTGCCCATTCAAACATTTTGGAAAATATAGTCATTTTAATTGAAAATATGTTATTTACATTCACATGTAATTACTTCCTTATTATTTTTAAATGAATTAACAAATGTTTTCTCTCAGTTTTGACTTCTAATCCAGTAAATATCAACAGATAGAAGCCACATAAACAAAAGCTTTTCAGGGTTTTTAAATTTTTTTTAGTGTAAAAAAAGACAGAAGCAAAAAAAAAGTTTGAGAACCCCTGGCCTAGATAATTCCTTAGGCTTGCCTGGAAAATCCCATGGACAGAGGAGCCTGGTAGGCTGCAGTCCGCGGGGTCGCT
Source organism: Muntiacus reevesi (assembly GCF_963930625.1). Lineage (NCBI taxonomy): Eukaryota > Metazoa > Chordata > Mammalia > Artiodactyla > Cervidae > Muntiacus > Muntiacus reevesi. The sequence goes on from NC_089260.1 coordinate 43,679,677, forward strand.
AAGAGTCGGACATGACTGAGCGACTTCACTTTCACTTTTTACTTTCATGCATTGGAGAAGGAAATGGCAACCCACTCCAGTGTTCTCGCCTGGAGAATCCCAGGGACTGGGGAGCCTGGTGGGCTGCCATCTATGGGGTCGCACAGAGTCGGACACGACTGAAGCGACTTAGCAGCAACAGCAGCATCAATTGATAAGATTAATGTTTTCTTGATTTTGTGATCATCTCAGTAGGACAAGAGCCTGTAGATCAAGGCTACAAGGATATAGAAGCAAACACATGATCAGAAAGATTCTCTAGAGAGGTTAAGCGAAAGTGCTAGTTGCTCGGTCTTGTCCGACTCTTTGTGACCCCATAGACTATAGCCTGCCAGGATCCTCTGTCCATGGAACTCTCCAGGCAAGAATACTGAAGTGCGTAGCCATTCCCTTCTCCAGGGGATCTTCCTAACCCAAGGATCAAACACAGGTCTTCTGCATTGCAGGCAGATTCTTTGCCATCTAAGCCATCAGGGAATGGCTTAGGATGAGAGGTTAGGATGATAGTGTAGATGTGAAGGACTTCCTCCATGCAACACTTTCTCCGTACATTCCTCCTGTATCCAGCAGGGAAAGCAGCTGGACTACCATGTGCGTGGTTCCATAGAGGCAGAATGATCTTTGTATCACTTCCTACTCTTTCTTCCTCATTCCCATCTCTCCTGTTTCCTCCAGGCTCTTAATTTTGTAGCCTCAGGGCTGGCCCCCTTTTTCAGATGAAAGGGAAAGTGATGGCCAAAGTTCAAGACCTCAAAATCCCTTTTTCTTTTGTCCACATATTAATATTCTCTTATGGGTATATTAGAATAACAGCCATTATATCATGCTAATAAAGAAATTTATTTAAGGGAATATGGGCATCACTTTTAGTGGTCCTCAATAAAGAATTTATTTTTATCTGTAGGTTTGCCAAGTAGGGAGAGATACATTTATTCATGATAATATTGATTAACTTATACTGGGCACATCACTAAAGCAACTAAATGCCTGGATGTGCATAATTAGAGTAGAAAAGAAACAAAAACAAACAACAACAAAAACCCAGAGAATCCTCAAATGCTTTGGTTGTTGATGTTTAGTTGCTAAGTCATGTCCAACTCTTTGTGACCCATGGGCTGTAGCCCACCAGGCTCCTCTGTCCATGGGATTTTCCAAACAAGAATACTGAAGTGGGTTGCCATTTCACCCAGGGATCTAACCCACATCTCTTGCATTGGTAGGTAGATTCTTTACCACTGAGCCATCAAATGCTTTGGAAGCATGCATCTTCAAATGCAAAGAAAGGATCCCATAAAATAAAAAACTCAGTGACATGAGGTCTAAGGCACTTGGCTGATCCTTAAAGAAACTGTTTTAAGAGCCAGGCAGTTGGATACCATATCATCTGTGCAAAAGTAATAGCAGAAACACCTCAGGCTAAATCCAATTATGGAGAATCAAAATTGCAATGGGCAGTGCTTGAGGGACTTCAAACCAAGGCCTCAGGAGCCTGAAGGGTCAAGATGAGTAAACCAAATATACACAGAGAGAAGGAAGAAGCTGTCAGGAGAGGAAAGATCAGAGTCCTAATGCTGTCTCAGGCCTCTGCCTTGATGGACATGGGCTGTGTGTTATGTTCCAAACAGAACACCTGAGGTGTTTCTGACCAGGCCCTATATGACTGGCTGTTAACATAGAAAGAACTCTCTGGAAATCCCTAATTTTCATGGACTTTAACTACAGGTTTTCCCTCAAATAGTGGTGGTGGAATAGTCTAAGCTATCTACCTTCTCTGCTTAGGCCCTCTTCAGACCAACTCCATTTCTTTGGAGGCTTGGGTTGGGATGGGTTAGGTTCCACTAGATGATGGGGTATCTAATCACCAAAGATGGTCCCTGATGAACCAGGCCCCTTGTGTAGGGCTGGTCCAGTGACCTGCTGTAATCAGTAGAAGGTGGTGGAAGTGACTCTCTGACAGTTCCGGGCCTGAGCCTTAAGGACCAGCCACTTCTGCTTGTACTTATTTAGGATCCTTGAGCTTTCACATGAGAATTCCAACCACCTTCCTGAAGGTATCACGTGAAGAGGCCACAGGAAAAAGAGAGAAATCTTGAGTCTACACCTGAGAATGGAAGAGCCCTGCTGAGAGCAAGGTCAGTGAGACCGATGATCCCAGCAGAGGCAGCTCTGGAGCATATTGTGGAAATGAAGGAGCCACAGAGAACGGACAGCAGAAGTGAGCCAGTCCCACTGGGCCCTGCCCTAATTTCCTAGCACAGAATTGTGAGAGATAATAATAACAGGGGCTTCCCCATTGGCTCAGCAGGTAAAGAATCCACCTGCAATGCAGAAGACACAGGAGACGTGGGTTTGATCCCTGGGTCAGGAAGATCCCCTGGAGAAGGAAATGGCAACTCACTCCAGTATTCTTGCCTGAAAAATCCCAAGGACAGAAGGAGCCTGGCAGGCTACAGTCCATAGGGTCACACAGAGTCAAACACGACAGAAGCGACTCAGCACACATGCATTAATAATAGAGTTGTTTTAAGCTACTAAACTGGGGGTGGTTTATGACTCAGCGATAGACAACTGAAACTAATTGTCAGTTTCCACATCATCCATTTATTCAAGAAACACTTATGGGTCATCTGCGATGAGCCAGGACAACACTGGGTAGAGTGAAATGAATGACAGTTGCCTGCCTCGAAGAACCATAAAGGAAAAGAGAAACAGCCGGGTGGACTGATCTGTGAAGCATGGGATGCTGCGCGCTATGAAGGGATGTGGCCTTCCAGGAAGCAGGGTACAACACACAGCCTTGGATCATCGTGGAAGGCTTCCCAGAGAGCTGACAGGTGAGGCTGGAAGACAAGGTAGGGGAAAGACTTCCCAGAAAAAACATAAGTTATGAAGAGCTTCCAGTACTGGTCAAGAGACTGAAGTTCACACCTAGTCTGGCAGTGGAGAGCATGGACTCTTACCAGTGACTTAAAATCACTGAATCTCAATTTCCTCACTTGTAGAATGAAGATATAATAGAACCTACCTGAGAGGGTTGTTTATGAAGGTTCAAAGCCACAGTGAATGTCAAGCACTTAGTGCCTGGAATTGTAGGTCATCAACAAATGCTCATCTATTAGTATCAGTGTTCCTATCACCATTATCATCACACTGAGATAAGCAACGGAGAAAAGTCATTTTCTCAGCATGTAGGAGAAAGTGCTAAGTCCCTGACCATTGAGAGCCCCTTATTTTTCCATAAATCTGAAAAATCTCAGCTTTTAACTCTGACTCTGTTTCAATTCTCCTCTAAAGGGATTGGCCTTTTCAGAATTTTGAAATCTTCAGGGTATTGATTTGCACAACAAGCAACACATCTAGCTCATTTGGAGAATAGGTCTCTAAAATATATCTGTAGGGTCACGACAGCGGGATAGAACAATGGGTAGATTGACTCTACAGCCATTGTAACATATTGAGGTTATAAACAGCACCAACCATCTGCATGGATTCAGATGCACCCACTAGTACTTTTCAAGTCTCCTCTGATCTGTCCCAGGACCTCGGCTCTGGAGGGAAATTTAAGACCCTATGACCAGAACTGTCCAGGATTAGAATTCACAGACTCTGAGTTTCCCGTTGGCATTCAGCCCACCCGATCTGAAGGACACCAGCAGATAAGAATTTGGCACCAGGACAGCTATTTTCTGCAGCTGCTTTCGATGTGCACTGGCCAAGCTCTGGGAGTCTGCCGAGGGTGACAAGGGGGCTATCTGAGAAACTGACTAGTTGGGTGGCCCGGGGCAATCGCTTGCTGTTCCAACTTTGGTTTCTCATCAAAAACAAGGGGCCTGAGCTAGATGAAGCCTCTGGTCACTTTCAGTTCTAAAATGGCCTACTTCTTATGGGTCTTCCGTAGACATCAGTGATTCAGTTCATTAGTACATAACAAAAGGGAGGCTGAACCCCTGAGCAGAAGGACAAAATTCACTTAAAGGTTTTAGGTGAAATCAAACTCCTCAGGTGTCTTTTGACTTGTACAGAAGAATTGTGCTATTTCCACACAATTTAACTGTCAGTTATAAACTTCAATACAGACTCTTCATTTTCATTATACTTAGTCTGACAAAGGTGCTAAAGGCTTCTTCAGTGTGATGTAGAAATCAAAGAAGTGTGGAAATTGTGGTATTTAAAGCTATTCTTGGGACTTCCCTGGTGGTTAAGACTTTGCCCTCCAGTGTAGGGGGTAAGGGTCCAATCCAAGGAGAGCTAAGATCCACATGCCACATGCCTTGAGACCAAAAAAAAAAAAAAAAAAAAAAACCACCCAGAACACAAAGACAATAGAAGCAATATCGTAACAAATTCAATAAAGACTTTAAAAATGGCTCACATTTTAAAAACATTTTTTAAAAATAAAGCTATTCCCTTCTAAAAACAGATTTTCATTAGTTTTTCTTTTTCTTTTTTTTAATGAGACAAAGAGACTGGTCAGACCTTTGAAAAAGTGTTCAATGATTGTAGTTAATTTGCCTCAGACTAAAAATTATAGTGGATGCTGGGTATACACACCAAGGAAACCAGAATTGAAAGAGACACATGTATTCCAATGTTCTTCGCAGCACTGTTTATAATAGCCAGGACATGGAAGCAACCTAGATGCCCATCAGCAGATGAATGGATAAGAAAGCTGTGGTACATATACACAATGGAATATTACTCAACCATTAAAAAGAATACATTTGAATCAGTTCTAATGAGGTGGATGAAACTGGAGCCTGTTATACAGAGTGAAGTAAGCCAGAAAGAAAAACACCAATACAGTATACTAATGCATATATATGGAATTTAGAAAGATGGTAACAATAATAACTCTGTATGCGAGATAGCAAAAGAGACACAGATGTATAGAATAGTCTTTTGGACTCTGGGAGAAGGCGAGGGTGGGATGATTTGGGAGAATGGCATTGAAATATGTATATTATCATATGTGTAATGAATCATCAGTCCTGGTTTGATGCATGATACAGGGTGCTTGGGGCTGGTGCACTGGGATGACCCAGAGGGATGGGATAGAGAGGGAGGTGGGAGGGGGGTTCAGAATGGGGAACACAAGTACACCCATGGTGGATTCAAGTCAATCTATGGCAAAACCAATATAATATTGCAAAGTAACTAGTCTCCAATTAAAATAAATAAATTGTTAAAAATAAAAATAAATTAAAAATAAAAATTATAGTGGAAAAATCTGATCCAAATCAAAGACACTTCAGCAAAAAAAAAAAAAAAAAAGAAGAAGAAGAAAAGAATGGCTTTCTTTCAACTTCTAGAAGCCTAGGAAATGTTGAAACCCTGTCTGTTGTTCTGAGAATCTGGTGAGCTTTTTCTCTCTTTAGGTATGATGTTTTCCCATTGCTTTCCTTTAGTAAGTTTCACCTTGGTGATTTCTCAAAATCTCTGTTGGTGCTTTAGCATCACGCCTGTGAGTTGTTTCACATCTAGAGATGAGATGTGGTCCCCTGAGCCTGGACACCTGGAACACTCCCTGGCTTGCAGTGTGCAGGATGGCGGACCAGGCAAGAGAAGCTGAGCTCTCAGGCTGAGGGCCGTGGTGAGAATGCCAGGGGAGGATTCAAGAGGCATTTTGTTGCTAGAACTGAGTTGACTGGGTTGTGAACTGGATGTGGGTGACGAAAGACAGGAAGACATTAACGATGACTACAAGGTTTCTAACTTGGGCCAGACAGTGAACATCATGAGTCATCATTTATCACTGAAGTTTAAAAGGGCAAGTTTGAAAGAGTGCAGACTTTAGAAACTCTTCCATTCATTCAGGAACTCTACTGTCCATTGACCTAACAAGGTTCTTACCACATTTGGTCTTGGTATTGGGGTTCAGATTCGAAGCCGGTACACTAACAACTAAAAGCAGAGAGAGAGAGAGATAAGGACTCCTCGGTTCAAAGACACACATCTTGGAAACAATGCCCCTGCCACTCTTCTGCATGAGCTTGACTTTCTCTTGTCCCTGAATTGTAAATGTATTCAGATCAGGGATCATGATTTTTCATTTTGAGTTTTTACGAAATCATAAGCCCCATCTTTCTAGTAAAAAGGAGGAGCTCAATAAATATTTAATGAATTAGCCCTAATAGAGAATAGTTACTGCTACTCTTGATTTGAGCTTTCCTGGTGGCTCACTGGTAAAGAACCCGCCCACCAATGCAGGAGATGCAGACTATGTAATTCTGTGAGCTAAAAATCCCAATTCAGGAGCCGTAAGAGACACAGGTTCAATCCCTGGGTCAGGAAGATCTTCTGGAGAAGGAAATGGCAACCCACTCCAGTCTTCTTGTCTGGAGAATCCCATGACAGAGAATCCTGGTGGGTTATATAGCCCATGGGGTCAAAAAAGAGTCAGACACAATTTAGTGACTAAACAACAACTCTTGGGGTAAATTAATTTTTTGTTGTGAAATGATGATGATTTGGGAAAGTCCATTCTTTAGAGCCCCCTTGAGATACTTAATCATCACAGGCACCCAGGACACGGCTTGACAATAACACTAATTCTTGCCAAACAGAAGGTGCCTCAGATCTGCTCAGAATTTGATAGTTCCTGGGAGCCCTCAGACAGAAAGAAAACTCATTGCATGACTATAATAAAGGACAAAAGCTTTAAAATGGGAAGAGACACACTAACCCTGTATTCACGCTAAGTCTTATGCCATGCACTTTGTAGATAGAATCTCATTTAAGTCTCTCCTCAGAACTTTATGAAGTCTGATTCTCTTCATTTATAGGTAGGAAAACAGGGTCACAGAGCTTCAGGAGCTTGCAGAGAGCCACACAGGTGTTAGTGATAGGCTCAGAGTTTAAACCTGGTTCTTTTTAGCTCAGAATCTGAACCCTTAATCAACCCCATCCTGTTACTTCCCTCAATATGTCTCCCAGGTATAAAGGAAGCTGGTGGGAAAATGGTGCCCACCAACCAGGCCAACTTAGCCTTGGATGTGAACTTGGAACAGTGGATGAGTCTACAGAGTTATACCTGGTTCTGAGCGCTTAAAACAGTGTGAACCTTGGGAAAGGAGCCAGGGTCTGTCTGCTTAGCTGGCACTATCAACTGAAGCAGACAGCAGAAGGCATTTGTCATCTATAAAGACATCTGTTTCTTTTTGGTTATGCTTTCCTCTTTATATCCTAATGAAGATGATTTGAAAAATGCCTTCCTTCTACGGGCTGAACTAAAAGAGGTAAATCTATCGTCAAGCATGCATGCTAAGTCGCTTCAGTCGTGTCCAACTCTGTGTGACCCTATGGACTGTAGCCTGCCAGGCTCCTCTGTCCATGGGATTCTCCTGCCAAGAATACTGGAGTGAGTTGCCATGCCCTTCTCTAGCAGATCTTCCTGACTCAGGGATTGAACCCCCATCTCTTACGTCTCTCCCACACTGGAGTTTTTAGCTCACAGAATTACAGTCTTGGAGAATACAGCACTGGAGGCATGCCCACTCTACCTAGAATAGCCAATCAGATCAGAGGTGTTTAATAGAGAATTGTTGAAGTGAGTTTCGGAAGAGACAACTTTCCATCAGCAATGGATAATTCACTCTTATCCATTTTCACAAGGACAGAACAAGGAATAATATGATTGAATTGAGACGTGAAAATCAGGGTAGACCTAAGGAAGTTATCTGATAGAGAGGTTTTCTAATTATTATTATTAGGGATTAGTAATCGTGAAATTAAGTAGGATCTGTGGTATCTATTCCATAGAATCATGAAGCCACAACACTTTGGAGTTAGAAGGTGTCTCATAGATATCTACTTTAGCTTCATCACAGTATGCTAAAGATAATGAAAAATAAAGACTAATCTAAATGCCTACTGTGATTACCTAACCACAGACTCTTATGCAACAATTAAAAACTATGGTCTCCAAATTGTGTAACTACATGGGAAAGACTTATGCTATGAGCAGATAAAAAATTATAATTTTAATGATGATAATTGAAACCAAAATAATCTATTCATTTTACAGAGAAGGAAAATGAATTTGGATTTTGGAAACTGGATGTGGCTTCTCAACTATCTGGGATTAGAGAAAGACTCTGCTTGAAGATTCAGCTTTCATTCCCCTATCATTTGAGATAACTTCTTAGCTATTTTTTACTGGCTGGTTTGTCTTCCTCTGTCCATGGGGTTGCAGAAGAGTCAGACACTACTTAGCAACTAAACAACAACAGCAAATGGTACTGGGATGACAGGGCATCCACAGGCCAGAGAATGAACTTGGGCTTCTACTTCACACCAAAAATCAACTCAAAATGCATGTGACTTATGCATTAAATATAACAACCAGGACCATGACAATATTAGAAGTAAACATAGGGGTAAATCTTTAAGACTTTGGACTTGGCAGTGGATATAATACCAAAACCCTGGAAAAGGAAATGGCAGTCCACTCCAGTATTCTTGCCTGGAGAATTCCATGGACAAAGAAGCCTGGCAGGCTACAGTCCATGTGGTCACAAAGAGTCGGACACGACTGAGCACCTAAGACACACACAAATTATATTCTGATAAGGATCTAGTAACCAGAGTATATAAAAGATTCTTTAAAAAAAAACACAACATGATTATATTTTAATACACAACCAAAGTATAAAACATCACAGTAACTTGATGGCAATAAAATATGGTATTTCATTTGCACTGCATGACATCCTTAGTCATAAATGAGTTCTTAGAAATCAGTAACAAGACATTGATAAACCAAGGGAAAAGGGAAAAAAACAAAAACAGAACAAAATGAAATAATACAAGTGAATGGTCAGGATTAAGCATATATGAAGTTGACTGTGCTGAAAAATAACAGAAGAAATTTCTTTTTAATATTATATTGCCAAAGGTTAAAAAAACAAAAAGGCAAACAATTCCAAATTGTTTTTAATGGTCAAAGGATTTGAATAGATATTTTTCCAGAGATATACTAGTGGCCAACAAATACATTAAAAGGTGCTTACCATCATTAGTCATTAGTGAAATTTAAATCGAAACCACAATGAAGGGCTACTTCACACCCACGAGGATGGCTATTCTAGTAACAAAAAAGGACTATCACAAGCGTTGGTGAGGATGTGAAAAAACTGTAGAAATATTAGCTAGTGTGAAAAACAATTTGAGAATCCTTCAAAAAGTTAATCATAGAATTACCATATAACCCACGAATTCCACTCCTAGGATTGAAAATAGTTACCCGAACAAATATATGCACATGAATGTTTAAAGAGCACAGCTCACAACAGCGGTTGGAAATAGCCCAAATATCCCAAATAAATAAATTGTTGTATCCTCATACAATAGAGTATTATTCAGTCATATAAATGCATAAATACCACAAGGTGGATAAACTTTGAAAACATTATGCAAAGTGAAAGAAATCAGGCACTAAAGATCACATATTGTATGATTTAATTTGTATGAAATTTGTATGAAACAGATAAATCAATCCATCAGGATAAAATGCAAATCGGTTGGTTCCAGGGGCTGGAGTGAGGAGGCATGGGGAGAGTCTCCTTAAAAGAGTTTTAGTTTATAATGATGGAAATGTTTTAGAACCAGATGTACATTGTAGTTGCACAAATTGTCAGTGTACTAAATGTCACTACATTATTCACTTTAAAATGTCTTGTGAATTTCATCTCAAAAAGGATTTTTCTTTTTAAAAAGTAATATTTTTTATCAAGCATAAGAAAATGAGTTGTTTTAGACTCATCTTCAAGGGCAGTAAATACATCTGTCAATAGACGTTTCCACGTTATAATATTTTCTTACATAATCACTGTTTCTGCTATTCTGGGAATTCTCTGCAGCTCAAACTCTTATCACAGGATTCAATCAGAAAAAATAACTGAATTTAGAAAGTAAAATATATGATCAGTGCAAGTTCGATGCTTGAAACAGGGCAGCCGAAAACAGTGTTCTGGGACAACCCAGATGAAAGGGTGGGGAGGGAGGCGGGAGGGGGGTTCAGGATGGGGGGACACATGTATACCCGTGACTGCTTCATGTCGACGTATGGCAAAAACCATCACAATAATGTAAATTAATTATCCCCCAATTAAAAGAGATTAAATATATATATATTTAAAGTCAAGTTTTGAGCGCCATACAACTGGCCCAGTCATGAAAGGATGTGTTCAGCGCGCCATCTAGTGACCAATTTGTAAGTTGCAGCAAACCTTTAACCTGCATATATTAACCCTGAGGTTACTTTGTGTCTTTTCACGCTCAAGCGTTTTGGGTCTCTGGTGGTGAATACAAAGACTGAGGTTACGCGCCTTCTGGAAGACTTAACATTTTAAAACAACAAAAGCATCCTGTCTTATCCTGGATTCCCTAGAGGACAGAGCCTGGAGCAAAAGCATTGGAGCTAACACCTTATGCGGGGAATCTGGGATCACAGGAGTAAGTGGAAGGAAACAGGAGCGAGGCAGGGAAGGAGGAAGATGAAACCGCATGTAGTGCAAAGCTAAGCCGGTTACAGTTTGGGGACGAGCAGGACGTCCTCAGAGAGGACGCGGGGAGCCACCGGGTCCCCTAGGGGTGGTGGTGCTGGGGCTGCTGAGGGAGGGTTGGGGGACGGGATTTCCCGCCAGCTCCATCTCCCTTTCCCGGAGGGGGGCCCCACCGGGGGTCTCCTCCCTTACTCCCGCCTGGGCGCCGCGTGGGATCAGGCTCCTCTCCTTTCACACAGCCCCGCCTTGATGACCCGCCCCCGTCCTCAGTTCGGGCGGGGAAGTGGTCCCTTTCTGAGAGAGTCAATTCCTAGGCAGATTGGTAAGAAGTCCCGGGTCCCTGAGGAGGAGAAAGGTGTCCGGGCCTCTCGAAGGGGAGATAGGGGTCTGGAATTCTCAAGGAGGAGGAAAGGACAAACATCTTTTTTTTTCTCTCTCTCTCTACATTCCTTAGTCTTGGTCACATAATTTTTTTTTTTTCTTTCAGCCCGGAACTGATGATTACACAACAAACAACTCAGTTTAAACTCTGTACTAAGGGTTATATAACAATGTATCCAGCTTGAGGACAGTTCCTCCTTCCTGAAAACCTTCTGACTAATCCTGTTATCTTAAAATATAAATTATGGGAGAGGGTCTAGTAAGATCTTTACAGCCTTGAGACATTCTTTTGATTTACTATAATAACTAGTTTTAAAAGTTACATTCAGAAAACTAAGATCATGGCATCTGGTCCCATCACTTCATGGCAAATAGATGGGGAAGCAGTGGAAACAGTGACAGACTTTATTTTTGGGGGGCTCCAAAACCACTGCAGATGGTGACTGCAGCCATGAAATTAAAAGACGCTTGCTCCTTGGAAGAAAAGTTATGACCAACCTAGACACCACACTAAAAAGCAGAGACATTACTTTGCCAACAAAGTTCTGTCTAGTCAAGGCTATGGTTTTTCCAGTAGCCATGTACGGATGTGAGAGTTGGACTATAAAGAAAGTTGAGTGCCGAAGAATTGATGTTTTTGAACTGTGGTGTTGGATAAGACTCTCGAGAGTCCCTTGAACTGCAAGGAGATCCAACTAGTCCATCCTAAAGGAAATCAGTCCTGAATATTCATTGGAAGGACTGATGCTGAAGCTGAAACTCCAATACTTTGGCCACCTGATGCAAAGAACTGACTCATTTGGAAAGACCCTGAAAAGATTGAAGGCGGGAGGAGAAGAGGATGGCAGAGGATGAGATGGCTGGATGGCATCACCTACTCAGTGGACATAAGTTTGACTAAACTCTGGGAGTTGGTGATGGACAGGGAGGCCTGGCATGCTACAATCCAGGAGGTTGCAAGGAGTTGGACATGACTGAGCGACTGAACTGAACTAAAAAAGTACATAACTCCCTTGCTAACAGTAGCTAACACTAGTGAGGGGGGCACGCTCCACCCCCTTCTAATATCTATGTAAGGAGCTTTCTCTGTCCCCTTGCACTGTAATAAAACTTCTGTTGCACAAGAGCCCTGAGTGGTCAAGTCTGATCTCTGGTCCTGAAGCTAAATCTTCTTCGGGCTTCACAAATCCGACATTGTTCACCATAAGCCATCATTCATTTCCTAAAGGCAGCCATGGAGCGCAACAAAATTTACTTTCCTGGAAGTGTATCTTCTTCCTCTGCAACCATCAAGAAAGCAGCTGGTGGCGGGGGTCTTTCTGGAGACCTAGTCATGCTGGAGGGAAACCAAAGAGGCTTACAAACTAAGCTATGCACACGTGTCAGCCTGTTGGGACACCCACAACACAGTCACTATTTCAGCTATGGGCCATCTGGGGATTCTCAGATCCCCTGTAGTAATTTTTCAAGGACACTCTTGCTAGCAGAACCCTTCTAGAAAACTGCTTTAGGAAGTTATCCACAACTACTTAGTTTATGTGAAGTGAAAGTGGTTCAGTCATGTCTGGCTCTTTACGACCCCATGGACTATACAGCCTATGGAATTCTCCAGGTCAGAATACTGGAGTGGGTAGCCTTTCCCCTCTCCAGGGGATCTTCCCAACCTAGGGATCAAATACAGGTCTCCGGCATTGCAGGAGGATTCTTTACCAGCGGAGCCACAAGGGAAGCCCAAGAATACTGGAGTGGGTAGCCTATCCCTTCTTCAGCAGATCTTCCTGATCCAGGAATCAAACTGGGGTCTCCTGCATTGCAAGCGGATACTTTACTTCCTTTATGAATGAGACACAAATGTATAACTTGCCTCATTGTTTGGTCATATTTGTTAACAGTGTTACAGTTCTTAGAGGATTTTTGGAGCAGGAGTTATTCAAGGAAGGACCAGTGATGATCATTTCATTTGAACTTCCAACAATCCTGTGAGAAGTACATGGGGATGATTATGGCCACTTTATACCTGTTAGACCTGGGCCTTGTCTTTAAGAATAAACAGCAAGTGGTAGGTTCATTTGCTACATTTTTATGAAAATACTAGAATCATTCTGCTCCTTCTCATGGAAAACCTGCACCCACAGGTATGAACTCTGTGTTTGTGTTTTAAGATGAAAACACACACCCTCGTGCAGTACAGAGTTCTGCTCACTCTGGCCATTTTGGTTCTTGTGCTGTGCTGGGCTTAGTCGCTCGGTCGTGTCTGACTCTCTGTGACCCCATGGCCTGTAGCCCGCCAGGCTCCTCTGTCCATGGATTCTCCAGGCAAGAATGCATGCCCTCCTCCAAGGATTCTTCCCAACCCAGGGATCAAACCCAGGTCTCCCGCATTGCAGGTGGATTCTTTACCAACTGAGCCACTAGGGAAGTCCATTGTGGTTCTTCACTCCAGCCAAATAATATTGTGGATAAAAACAGAAGCATTAAAAAATGGTAATAGAGATTTTTGCACTTTGTTTTGATTAAAAATAGGTAAAACTTAGAATAGGTAAAACTGGTCATGTAAAATGAACACATTAAAATGAGTCTATGATGAGATGGCTGGATGGCATCACCGACTCGATGGGCATGAGTTTGAGTGAACTCCGGGAGTTGGTGATGGACAGGGAGGCCTGGCGTGCTGCGATTCATGGGGTCGCAAAGGGTCAGACACGACTGAGCGACTGAACTGACTGACTGACTGACTGACTGATACTTCCCCCTTGTGGTCAAGAGTGGTATCATAGGAAGAAGGGTGTGAAAGTGAGAAAGAAATACAGTTACTTTGGGAAACTCGTTCCTTGTACTGTGGTGGAGATTACTCTGCAACAACTAATTCTTTCATTGCTGGTTAAGTGCTCCAAACTCTCAGGTGCCTCATCTGTAAAATGAAGTGAATATCTGAGAGAATGGCTGGGAGAGTGACGCGTGAACCAATGTTGCTCTGCACCTGGCCTGGGTGAGCCCAAAAGGGATGATGCCTTTCTCCGTTAAACTAGAATGACCTTGGGCTTCCCTGGAGACTCAGTGGCAAAGAGTATGCCTGCCGATGCAGGAGACACGGGTTTGATCTCTAGTCTAGGAAGATCCTATGTGCCACCGAGCAATTAAGCCGGTGCACCACAACTATTGACCCTGTGTTGTAAGGCCCAGGAGCCCCAAATACTGAAGCTTTCATTCCCTAGAGTCCACGCTCCGTAACAAGAGAAGCCTCCATAGTGAGAAGCCCACACACAATGGGAGTGTTCCCCACTTGCCACAACCAGTGAAGACCCACCAAAGCCAAAAATAAATAAATAAAATTATGTTTAAAAACCTTAAAAAACAAACAGACTAGAACTTTCCTCATAGGCGGTTGGCAACAGTGGACAACCATTAAGACCCATAGTAAATGTAGAGGGTAGCTGAGTTGTTGTTTTTGTTATCGTGTTTTTACAGATTAGCCAAAATCCAGGATGAATAGGTACGTGCTAAGACACAGAATGTAATTGTGAATGTCTTCTAAGCTTTCTCCCTTTCTAGAAAAGTCCTCTGTCTCCCTCAATTTGCATGGTCCTGATGATTGGGTCTCTTTTCACACAAATACCACCTGGCCAGGAGCTCTCCCTTTGGCTTCTATGATACAACACACTCTTGGTCCCCTCTCACCCACCCTTTCCCTGATGAATTCTTGTTAGCCTCTTGAAGGCCCACCCACTTCTACCTGTTTCTGCCCACTGGTACCCACGGTTCAATCGAATTCCTGTGATGGTCCTTTGAAGGCAAGAAAACAGCATCACGTTCACCCTCAAGATTCTCTCCAAGCTGGAAATCATGAACTGTTTCATCTGCTATTCACTGGTCATGACACCAACACTCTAAAGGCCTAGTTGCTTTCCACTGGGTAAGTTAAGTTTGCAGATATTGCTCTTAGCATGGGGTGGATTCCAGGAACGGACAGAGTAGACCCAGTCTACTGTCTGCTTTATCCATTCCTACATTCTTATTAATGCAGCCCAGAATTGTTGCTATTGATCAGCATGTCCATGTCATTTTCATTTTTTTTTTTTTTTTACTTCAACAATAGGAATTTATTTCCTCTAGTGCTGGAAGCTGGAAGTTCAAGCTCAAAGTGTTGGCAGGGCTGGTTTCTTTGGGAGGACCTCTTTTCTTGGCTTGTAGCTACCTGGCAGTCTTCTCCCTGTGTTCTCACATAGTCTTCTCTGTGTCTCAATCCCTGTTGATTTACTTTGTTTTTCACACACTCTACGCTAACCTATTTAATCTCTATTTGCACAGTTGTATCCTTTTATGCCCAAAATATAACTTTGCATGTATGCCCATTTAAGATTAAACTGGTAAAATTAAAACTAGCCTGTAATTTTTTTTTAAGTTACAGGCCCCAATTAAATTAATGATGGAGTCTGTAGCCATCTGGTATGAGGTTTTATTAATTTTCTCAATTTTTTTTTTTCCTATTTGGGTCACTGAAAGAAACTATGCTTATAGGAGATGCAGATAGTTCAGCAGGTCTGGAGGTTAGCAGAGAACACAGGAAGCCAACTGTCTTTAAATATTGGACATCTTAAGAGAAAAAAAAATCCTAGATAATGAAAATACAGTTGGCTTTCTGATAGAATTCAGAAAGGTGTTTCAACAAGGCAGCACTTCCTCCAAAGGTGCTAACAAACTTGTCTCCTCCAGTTTCTCATGGCTCCAGGCGTTCCTAGGCTTGTGGACACATCACTTCAGTCCCTGGCCCTGTTTTCATATGCCTTCTCCCCTTCTGTGTCTTCTCTTTTGTCTCTTGTAAAATATTGCCATTGGATTTAGGCTCTACCTGGGGCTGCCCTGGTGGCTCAGACAGTAAAAAAAAATTGCCTGCAGTGCAGGAGACCCAGGTTTGATCCCTGGGTGGAAAAATCCACTGGAGAAGGAAATGGCAACCCACTCCAGTATTCTTGCCTAGAGAATCCCATGGACAGAGGAGCCTGTCCATGGGGTTGCAAAGAGTTAGACAGGACTGAGTGACTAACACTTATTTATATACTTACTTGGGGTTTCCCTGGTGGCTCAGACGGTAAAGAATCTGCCTGCAACACAGGAGACTTGGGTTCGATCCCTGGGTTGGGAAGATCCCACGGCGAAGGGAATGGCAACCCTCTCCAGTATTCTTGCCTGGAAAATCCCATGAACAGAGGAGCCTGGTGGGTTACAGTCCATGGGGTTGCAAAGAGTCAGGCTACAATCCATGGGGGTCACAAAGAGTCAGAGATGAGTGAGTGACTAACACGTTCACTTTCTGGATTATCCAGAATGATTCTGTCTTGAGTTCTTTAATTTAATCATATCTGCAAAGACTGTTTCCTAGTAAGGTCATATTTACAGGTTCCGGAGAGCAGAAGTTGGACCTATCTCCTGGGGGGACATATTCAATGACTTCAGTGGATCATCCTGTGACCTCATGTTTCACGATACCAAAGACTCTGATTGTCACTTCAGCTGACCTTTTAGTTTGATTTTTAAGATTCCCTTTATAAGCTCATCAGTCATTACCAATTACTCCCCCATCCCTGGTTTCTTTTTCTTTCCTTTGGTATCATCTAGCTTGTCTAATTTAGCTGGGGTTGGAGAAGTTGGGCTTCTTGGCACAGACAATGTCTTTTCTGGGTGGTCTCCAAACAAACAGTCTGAACTTGATCTCGATTCCTGATCTGTTCTCATCACTGAGCAGCTGTAATATGACAGGAAGGCTTTGTGGGTCCAGTGCTAATGACATTATCATTTGAAGCACTGTAAGCCACATTTGTCCAGAGACCTGGAAAGGGAATGCTAGAGACTCAAGTTTCAACCTGACATAAGTCGTGAGCTTAGTGTCTGGGTGGTGATCATTACTCATGAGTGTTACAACTATCATCTCCCCATCTAAGGCTTATTCCTTTTGCCTCTGGTCTTTTGATGATCAGGAGTTTTGAAAATGAATATAAGCAAGCTTATAAATCTTTTTCTTGATATGCAGCAAAAAAAAAAAAAAAAAAAAAAAAAACCCAAACCCTGCAGAAACACAGAGCAGGAGTCTACTTATATAAAGTTGAAACAGGCAAAGTAATGCTCTATGTTGCTTGGAGATACCCACCTAGGTAGTAGAAGTAAAAGAAATGCATAGAAATGATAAACACTCAATTGACAATGGTGGTTACCCCTTGGAGAAAGGATTGGGTGGGATTCTGAAAAGAAATGGAAAGGGCATTAATTTTATTAGTAATATAATTATCTATTTAAACTGAGTGGCAGTCACAAAACCAAAGTATCCTGGAACACACCCTTTCTCCTCCTGGCAGACTTTTTCTACCTGGGGAGAATGCCAAACCTACAGAGTCATTAATGTCATGTTTAGGCTTAACGTGGTTTTCACCATTAACACTCAGCAAGAGCTCTCTCTGTCCATAAATTCTGGTTGGGTATGAGAACTGCACTGATGTCATCACTGTTCACCTCTTCTTAGTTACTAGGGAAGGTTGTGGGGTATATCAAAAAGTTTCTCCCTTTCAATATATATTTTCTAAGAATTTTCTATTTATGAATATCATATACAATATTTCTAGAAGTTAAGAGTGATCAGAGTCTAGAGGATTTTATAAATATACACAGTACCAATGATTTGTCTTTTTAAAACTTAACTTGTTTTTATTCATTTCCAGCAAACACATTATTTATGATTTGGACATTCTCATTAGGATGGGCTTTTAGCCACTTTGGGGCTTCTCAGATGGCACTAGTGGTGAAGAACCTACCTGCCAATGCAGGAGACGTAAGAGATGCGAACTCAGTCTCTGAATTGGGAAGATCCCCTGGAGGAGGGCAGGGCTACCCACTCCAGTATTCTTGTCTGGAGAATCCCATGGGCAGAGGAGCCTGGCGGGCTACAGTCCATGGGATCGAAAAGAGTTGGATACCACTGAAGCGACTTAGCAGCAGCAGCTGCAGTTAGCTACTTTAATATTCACATGCCTTTTCCCCAACTACTGTCGGGGAAAGTAGAAGTGGACAAATATAATCCCTTGAGAAGACCCAGCAGAAATAGGCACTCCCACACCCGGAAGAGGTTGTGTTTTAATGTCACAGTAAATTCAACTCAACAATTCCATAAACTTTTATTGAGCTCTTGCTGCCTGGGGCACTTAGCAGGAGATCTGCTCCCCAACCTCAGGAGCTTTCACTCTAGTTGAGGAAGAAGGAGGAGAGAAAGGTAATAGGTACAGCAATTCCTATAAGGTGGAAATGCTGAATGTGAATTTGTCCCATTTTATTCTAGTTTTCTCAATACCTTCTCTCCTTACCTAAGATTAGTACTGAGATGCCAATGCCGACTCTTCTAGCAGGACAGGTGGATCATTCTCAAGCACAGTCAGATGCTTGCTAGTGAGGGACCTGCAGTGTTTCCACTTCTAGGGTGGGAGCCCAAAAGGTCTATGTCTGGCACTCTCCGGCAATTTCTACACCGTAACTTTCTTGAGATGAGGCTTGAATTGCTCACAAAGAAAACCAGACTCAGCTTAATTTGGTCAAGTTTCTTGTTCCCTGGGAATAATGAGGTGGATTTTCCATTGGTTATAACCAAAACTGGAATCTCCTTTAAGATGAAAACTGTTCCATGATCTGATACATCCAGGCACCTGTGATAATCCCTAGAGTAGCAAGATGAGTTGGGGAATGGATGGACTATGGATAGGTTTTCTCATTCTATTTAGTATTTAAAATAGACATAGAAAACAAATTTATGGTTACTGAAAAGGAAAGGGGAGGGATAAATTAGGAGTATGGGATTAACAGATACACCACTGTATGTAAAATAGATAACAAGGATTTACTGTATAGCACAGGGAATTAGATTCAATATCTTACGGAAAAGATTGAAAATTATGTGTATGCATACACACGTATATATGAATCACTTCGCTGTATATCAGAAATTGACATGATATTGTCAATCAACTATACTTCAATTAAAAAACAAAAAACAGAGAATATAAAGTAGATGTATTATAATAGGGCATCGAGAATGTAACACGAATATAATTTAGGTTACTTACAAAATTCCTTTCTTCCTTCTCTACTTCCCTTCTTTTTTCTTTCCATCCTCTTTTCTTCCTCTCATCTTCTTTCCTTCCTTTCTTCCTTCTATAAATAGCTAGCAAATGTTGAGTGTTAGCCTCATGCTAAGGATGGTTCATAGATATTTGCACTGAATCCCTGCAATTACTGTCTGAAGTGGAAATAACTTGCTATCTTACTTCAAGCTCCTGCTTTGACTACCACACTATAATGTTTCCAACAAAGCGTGTTTTGTTTTGTTTTTTTCCCCCAAGGAACCACTGTTTGGGGGCATAGCCTCTAGTTCAGAGGGATACTTAGAAACGGAAAATGTTTCCTTTACTTGTCAAAGAAGTTGTTGGGCAATCTATAGGCCAAGGTAAAGGAAGTACATGGCTCATTAGCAGCAGAAGGAATACAGATTTAGCCAGTTGGTCTTACTACTTTTCAATAATAGTGGTGGAGCAGGCCACACAGTTATTATCTAGACACGCTTAGCATTGTTCTCGCGAGACCCTGAGCACTGTTCTCGCGAGATCCTGAGCTCTGAGGTTTGAGGATCGGCTCTACCAACAGTCAGCGGCACTGTGGTCCTCAAGGAAGAGAGTGCGGTGTGAGGTGGATTGCAGCCTTCTCCTGAAGCCCTCCAGTCCTGGAGGCCAGTAGGTAAGCTGGGGGGCCTGGGAACAGGCTGGGGGTGCGTCTGGCAGAGCTCCAGAGCCCTCGGCCTGGCTGCCTGCTAGCCAGGCCTAAGCCTTGACCTAATGGCTGGCAGTTTCTGTGGGTCAAGGCCCATGGAGGCCTCAGCAACTGAAGTATACCGGACAGTGCTATTAAGGTAACAGATTCCACCAGCTTCAGTCTCTCCGTTCAGATTTCAAATATTGGTCCAGCTGAAGTTGCAAGGATATTGCGTATCTTTACTTCTGGTCCCACTCTGTGCTTGATGCTGTTTTTATTTATTTTCAGTTTTATTTATTTGTTTTCTTTACAACATTGTATTGGTTTTGCCATACATTAACATGAATCCGCCATGGGGGCTGTTTTTAAAGAGGGGCAGTTGTGAGCTAATTATGAGCTAAAGGGGTAATTAACTGGTATTTGCTACAACTGTGTGTTAGTTCCTATTAATCCTATACAAATGATTCTCCCCAGTTTAAGTAAAAAGCCTGAGGGCCTGCTTGGCCCTGGGCCCCTGGCTCCCCTGCTGATCCCGGCTGAGCAGAGTCTGGGGAGCCGGCCTTGAAGGTGCCTTCAGCTTAGATCTGCCTCTAGAGTTGGCATGGTCTGTGGTGGAAGGACCTTGACTGGGTGCTGAACAATCACTCCCAGGCAGTCTGTCCAGGTCTTAGCTGGGCCCTGGACCTGGGAGAGGGAAGTTAAGCCTTGGGACCCTGCCCTTTCTTCTCAGAACAGAGAATAACATTTTTTGGTGGAGGTTTACTGGAATACTCTGACCCAACCATGATCTGACCTCAAAAACAAAAGATCTGACACCAAGAGGTTTTCAACAACTAACCACACCCCTCCCTCACCTTTCCTAGAAAGGGGCTTTACGGAAAGGTTTTGGGGAGTTCGGGATTTTTTTTTTTTTTTTTTTTTTTAAGACGTGAGCCACTCATCTCCTTGCAGGACCCTGCCGTAAGCGTTTCTCTGCTCCAAACTCTTGACGTTTTGGTATTCTTTGGCCTCACTGTGAGTTGGGCACATGAATTTGCTTGCCTTGCCAACAGTCCCACAAGTCTCTCCATGGATCCCTGCTCCTTGTTGTATGCTGTTTCCTCTCTTCCCCACCGCTACCATGTTCCCTCCTTGTACCTCTAAAGAAATCGTCATTAATTTTCCATGAAAACTCAACACTTGTTAAGTGTCTTTGCCTCACAATTAAGAACTTCTGTGAACATGAGTCACTGGAGACCTGACGTACTTGAGTTCAAAGAGTATAGCCTATGTGTTTATGAGCCATTTCCTTAAAACAGGAAATAGCCTGTTTTTCCTGAACTGTTCAGTCTCTTTGCCAAAAATCACAGGGTGTGGAGTTGTTACCTGTTTTACTAGATGGAGGACTATAGCCTTTGCTTTCTGATCCCAAATTTCAATGTGCTTTCTAGGAAAGACTCATAGACAATGAGTCTTGCATCCATGTACATAGCCCAGGAGCTACTTTTTTCCATTAGGTCACTGAAAGTTGGAGAAATCTGGAGAGAAGTTTCCTTCCCTTTCTGTAAGGCCACATTCATGCTCCCTCAGTCATGTCCGGCTCTTTGTGACCTCATGGACTGTAGCTTGCCTGGGTCCTCTGTCCATGGAATTTCCCATAATACTGGAGTGGGTTGCCATTTCCTTCTCCAGGGCATCTTCCTGACTTAGGGATTGAACCTGCGCCTTCTGCATTGGCAGGCAGGTTCTTTGCTGCTGAACCAACAGAGAAACCCTTGGCAAGACCACTCATCTATGAAAGGTTACAGTTTTCTGTTTTATTAATAAAATTAGCTAATATTCCTTGAGTGTTTATATTGTACAAAATCCTAAGCTTTAGAGGCATGAATTCTCAGAATTATCCTAGCAGATGGGTAGTTTTAAAAAATTGTCCTGTATGTTGCTGGAAGATGGAACCCTTCCAGGGCCCAAGAGTGGGTTCTTATCTAACACTTGGAAATGAGTCATGAGGAGACACACGTACTGACGAAGCAGAAGACTTGATTAGAAAGGAGTAGCAGAATAAGGGAACCCAGGAGATCTGCTTTGCTAGGTGACTTGCAGTCTCGGGGTTTATGGTAGTAGGGTTAGCTTTCCAGATTGTCTCTGTCCAGTCATCTTGCTTGCACCCATATTTGATCTGACTCAGGGTCCTTCCTGGTGATGCATTCATCTCTCTGCCATGATAGATTCTAGTGTGAGAGTTACTGGGCAGGACTATTATGGGCTGGAGTCTCCTTCTTTTTGGCCCCTCCCAAATTCTCCCAGTTAGTTTTTGGTGTCAGCCACATGTTCCTAATTGGGACCTCTTGTTGTGAGACAACTCATGCATTCGGTTATTATTGTGCCTGGACAAAGCAGGTGGTTTTGATCAGTGGTTCCATAACATGTGGAGACCTTTAGCTACTTTTCCAAAATGATGCAACAAAAAAGTGGCAGCAACATTGAATGAACTCAAGTGTGTCTGACTCTAGAGCGTTCACCTCTGACCACTCCTCACTGGTGCCCCATGGGTTGATCTTTTACAGTTCTTAGTATTCTTACTTTACTCCTTGTCTGATTAGTCCAGAAAAGTGTTATTGGCAGGGAGTTTAGATTTCACAGGTTATATGTGTGAAAATGAGAAGGGGCTTGGTGAGGAAGGTGAAAAAGGGGTGGGAATAGTAAGTGCAACTTGGGAAGCTGCACTGGCAGTTCTGAGAAAGTAGGCATGAATCAACTCTGCTAGACTGAAGTGCTGAGTGCTGAAGAATTGATGCTTTTGAACTGTGGTGTGGGAGAAGACTCTTGAGAGCCCCTTGGACCACAAGGAGATCAAACCAGTCAATCCTAAAGGAAATCAATCCTGAATATTCATTGGAAGGACTGATGCTGAAATTGGAGTTCCAATCTTTTGGTCACCTGATACAAAGAGCTGACTCATTAGAAAAGACTCTGATGCTGGGAGAGATTGAAGTCAGGAGGAGAAGGGGATGACAGAAGATGAGATTGTTGGATGGCATCACCAACTTAATGGGCATGAGTTTGAGCAAGCTCTGGGAGTTGGTGATGGACAGGGAGGCCTGGCGTGCTGCAGTCCATGGGGTCGCACAGGGTCAGACACACCTGAGCGACTAGACAACAACAAAGACTGAAGTGCAGCGAACAGGGTATAGTCAGGGAAGAGGATGGGAGGAGAGGATATGGGGTTGGAACAGGTTCTTGTAGACCACCTTGGAGAACCTCCTTTCTCAATCTTAGAAAGTAGAGTTCTTACTGTATAACACTTATTTCAAAAAGCTTTTGCAGTGCTTCATTAATTTCCACTTATTCATTCAGCCTACATTCTAACACAACACTTAGATAAAATGTACTGTGCTTTACATTAAGTCTACCAAAAGGGATTCAGTGTGACCCTGACATAAAGGAACTGATCATCTTGGGAGTCAATAGAATACAGTGTAAGGTAGTGACAGATCACGTGGCTTGTGAATTGAAAGGAAATAGGTTCACATCTGAGCTCCACACACCCATGTCATCTCCGACAAATCACTTATTGCCTCTAAGCCTCAGTTTCTGCATCTGTTCAATTTATTAAGAGAAGTAGAAATAATACACATAAAACATACAACCGAGTTCTTACCATATTGTATACTAAAAAAATTCTAGCTGTTACTATGTAAAGAAATCATTGTTGTTCATTATTAGAAGTGCTGTCCCAGAAATATGTTCTATGAAAATGAATTCTGTAGTGAAGGATGAACATGAAGCTGTTCCAAAGGATCAGATGATTTAATCTAAAATGTAAAATTACTACAAGTTTGATAGGCAAACGAGAGGGAGGTTGAAGTGTTTTAGACAAAAGCAACAACTTATGCAAAGGCATGGAGATTGAACAGAGTGATGACAATAGCATGTTTAGGGACCAGGGGGTTGGTTGGTGGGAGCGAGGAGAAGGTGAGGAGGACAGGGGTGTCTGAAAAGGGAGTCTGAGGCTGGATCCTCAAGAGTCTGGCTTCATGGCTGAGAAGTCTCATTACTAGCGAGTCCCTCCAGATGGCTGAAAAATCGAAGTTACTGAAGTCTGTGTGTAAGTCGCTTTAGTCGTGTCCGACTCTTTGCAACTCTATGGACTGTAGCCCGCCAGGCTCCTCTGTCCATGGGATTCTCCAGGCAAGAATACTCTTGTGGGTAGCCATTTCCTTCTCCAGAGGATCTTCCTGACCCAGGAATTCTAACCCACGTCTCTTACAGCTCCTGCATTGGCAGGCAGGCTCTTTATCACTAGTGCCACCTGGGAAGCCCGCTAAAGTGTCTGCTATCCCTCAAAAACCACGAAAAGACAGCCTTCAGAATGGGAGAAAATAATAGCAAATGAAGCAACTGACCAAGAATTAATCTTCAAAATATACAAGCAGCTCATGCAGCTCAATATCAGGAAAACAAAGGACCCAATCAAATAATGGGCCAACGAACTAAACAGACATTTATCCAAAGAAGACATAGAGATGGCTAACAAACACATGAAAAGATGCTCAGCATCACTCCTTATCACAGAAATGTAAATCAAAACCACAATGAGGTACCATCTCATGCTGGTCAAAATGGCTGCCATCAAAAAGTCTACAAACAATAAACTTTGGAGAGGGTGTAGAGAAAAGGGAACCCTCTTACACTGTTGGTGGGAATGCAAACTAGTACAGCCACTATGGAGAACAGTGTGGAAGTTCCTTAAAAAACTGAAAATAGAACTGCCACATGACCCAGCAATCTCACTGCTGGGCATCCACACTGAGGAAACCAGAATTGAAAGAGACACATGTACCCCAGTGTTCATTGTAGCACTGTTTACAATAGCTAGGTCATGGAAGCAACCTAGATGTCCATTGGCAGACAAATGGATAAGAAAGCTGTGGTACATAGACACAATGGAATATTACTCAGCTATTAAAAAGAACACATTTGAGTCAATTCTAATGAGGTGGATGAAAGGAGCCTATTATACAGATGAAGTAAGTCAGAAAAACACCAATGCAGTATATTAACACATATATATGGAATTTAGGAAGATGGTAACAAAGACCCTATATGCAAGACAGTAAAAGAGACACAGACATAAAGAACAGACTTTTGGATTCTGGGAGAAGGAGAGGGTTGGATGATTTGAGAGAATGTCATTGAAACATGTATATTGCCATATGTGAAATAGATGATCAGTTCAAGTTCAATGCACGAAACAGGGCATTCAAAGCCAGTGCACTGGGACAACCCTGAGGGGTGGGATGGGGAGGGAGGTGTGAGGGGCTTTTCGGACAGGGGGACACACGTTCACCCGTGGCTGATTCATGTCAAAGTATGGCAGAAACCATCACAATATTGTAAAGTAACTAGCCTCCAATTATAATAAATAAATTAATTTTTAAAAACCGATGGGAATAATTTTGGGACAAAGAAAGTTTTTAAAACCACAAGGATTTTTATTTTGCAAAAGGAAAGCACTCTATGTCAATAAGCTTTGACTACTTACTTGTCAAAGGATGAAATATTTTCCATGGTAAGGGAAGGAGGAGGCCAGATAGCCCACTGTTCCAAACAAAGAGCTTCACTGTCTTCTTTGTATTAATTTGTTCTTTTTTCCTAATCGATTTCTTTCCTCCAAAGCACAGAAAAAATTAAAATCTCCGCAAGCAAAATAGAAATGATGTTGATGTTTTGTTCCATTTTCCTGAGTTATTCTTTGAAAAGAAATGTGGTGGTGGGCCCAGTGAAAGTTGATGTTCTGGCCCAAGCACTCTGGCCCAAGTTTAAAATTTTTTTAAAACTAAATCCACAAAGATCCTAACATGCTCAGTGTTTCTGCTGTAGTTAACTACCTTATGCCAAAGAGTGCCTTGGATCTTAAAGGACTTGCGAATGAAATAACAACTTGGGAGGTCAAAAAATTCTTCTGTAGGCACAAGGCAACATTTATTTCCAGTACAAAGCAAAGCAAGTCCCTCTAAGGACCAAGAGTTGCTTCATTTTTATTGGAGTGTTGGTGTCGACAAGGTCGGGCTGACTGCTCTGTAGTTGGTCAGCACTAGAATCCATTCTGGCTTTAAGATGTGAGATGAAGCCACAGAAAAATAAAAAAACTTCCATTAGTCAGATGGCTTTGAGGACTGCGTTTTTCTTGTTGAATCTTCAGCTTAAATTAAGATTTATTCAATTCCTTTTTGTGTTAAATATAAGTTGTTTTAGCCCTCATTGAAAATCTTCCTGCAATGTGTGAGGCTAGCCTGTGAATTCCATGCTAGAAGATCCAGGGAACTGGGCAAGGGAATTTTGGGGTTATTTTATCATGCCTGAGTGCTCATTCTACCTAGTTGTAGACCTAAATGGCAAATGTCAGAAGGGCAGGCAACCAGCCTGTCCGTGCATTCCAAGATGTACCCAAGTAATGTTTTTATTATCCTCCTTGCTATGGACTGAATTGTGTTCTCCTAAAATTCATATCACTTTGTTGACAAAGGTCCATGTAATCAAAGCTGTGGTTTTTTCCAGTAATCATATGTGGATGTGAGAGTTGGACCGTAAAGAAGGCTGAGTACCGAAGAATTGATGTTTTTGAACTGTGGTGCTGGAGAAGACTCTTGAGAGTCCTCTGGGCATCAAGGAAATCCAACCAGTCCATCCTAACGGAAATATGAATATTCATTGTAAAGACTGATGCTGAAGCTGAAGTTCCAATCCTTTAGCCACCTGATGGGAAGAGCTGACTCACTGGAAAAGATCCTGATCGGGGAGGGATTGAGGGCAGGAGGAGAAGTGGGTGACAGAGGATGAGATGGTTAGATGGCATCACTGACTCAATGGGCATGAGTCTGAGCAAACTCCGGGAGATGGTAAAGGACAGGGAAGCCTGGTGTGATGCAGTCCACGTGGTCACAAAGAGTCAGACACGACTTAGCAACTAAATAACAAAGTTCATATGTTGAACAAACTTCAACGTGACTATCTAGAGGTAGGCAGTTTACAGAGGTAATTAAAGTTAAGTGAGGTTGTAAGAGTGGAACTTAACCCAGTGGGACTGCCTTACACAAGAGATATCAAAGCTTACTCACCTCACACATGCACAGAGGAAAGGCCACGTGAAGACACAGTGAGAAGGTGGCCATCTGCAAGTCACATAGAGATGTTTCTCTAGAAACCAACCCCAGTGGCACCTTGATTTTGGGCTCGTAGCCTCCAAAACTATGTCTGCTGTTTAAGTGACCCAGTCTGCGTATTTTGTTATGGCACGCTAGCAAACTAATACACTGCCCTTAATATGACTGTGATGGAGTTAAAGGTAATAAGGAAAAAAAACTTGTGTTTGCTGAACAATTACTATGTGCCTGGCTTTGTGTTTGGGTGCTTTGTTTATGTTATTTAATCTGAACCATTATCCTGTGATGGGAACTTGGCACTTCCTTCCAATAGGAGAATAAAAGAAATGCTTTGGCTAGTGGCTCTGGCATTCCATTAAATAAGATTTGGTTATTGTAAAGTAAAAATGTGATTTTTAAGATATATATGAACATCACCTCGTTGACTAAATCCACCAATCTGAGGCTCATATCTGCCTTTAAGATCCACAGCAATAAACTTTCTCATGATGAATATAAACATTACACCTAGTATCTTACAAGTTTTTATGCAGCACATCTGATAGCAAGAGTTCTGCACTTGAATCAGATAAGGGAGTGTAAAGGCTTATTTCTTCCAGCAGAGGGCAGCCTCTGCCTGTGAAGGGAATAAGATAGTATCAACCCACTCCCTCCATCTCAAATACATGCTGATCTCGCCTCATCTGCTGATACACTTTTCTCCCAGTTCATTATCTAAATTTAAAATTCTGTTCCGTGATGAGCCTTGGTAGAAAATTATTTTAAAAAGGATTATTTCTGATAAAGCCTACCAAGGAGGTTTTGATACGGTCCTTCCCTAAAGAATGGTTCTCTACTGTTAAAGAATAATAAATCCTGCTTTATTTTGTTTTATTTTTGGACATAGGCTGTTTCATTAAATTTTTTTTCTTTCTTTTTTAATTGAAGTATGGGTGATGTACAATATTATATAAGTTACAGGTGTACAATATTAGTGATTCACAAATTTTAAAGGTTATACTCCATTTATAGTTATTATAAAATATCAACTTTTAAATTTATGCCTTTAAAAAATTTTATTACAGTTTATTTACAATGCTGTGTTAGTTTCAGGTGTACGGCAAAGAGGGTCAATTATATGTATACATATATCCAGTCTTCTTTTTTTTTTTTTTTAAAGACTTTTCTTTCCATATAGGCCACTACAGAGTATTGAGTAGAGTTCCCTGTGCTATATAGCAGATTCTTATTAGTTACCTATTTTATATATAGTATTGTGTATATTGGGCTCAGTGGTACAGAATCTGCCTGCCAATGCAGGAGATGCAAGTTTGATCACTGGGTTGGGAAGATGCCACAGAGGAGGAAAAGGCAACCCATTTCCGTGTTCTTGCCTGAAAAATCCCAAGGACAGAGGAGCCTGGCGGGCTACACCCCGTGGGGTCGTAAAGAGGTGGACTCCACTGAGAGACTGGGCAGGACAGTGTGTATGTGTCAATTCCAGTTACAGGAAGTTTCAAACAGAGAAAAGCACAGAAGACAAAAGGTTACAAAAGGTAAAGAGTATCCCGTACTACTCAGGGGCATGAAACAAGTTTATTTGATTTTAATTTGCATTTCCTAAGCACTTAAAACCTGTGAAATTTACTGGGCAAATCCCAATGAAAGTGATAAATGAAGGAGACAGGAAACAGATGTCGGGAGTTTGGAACTGTCATCTCGTACCTACCTGTAACTCATGGAAAGATCTTGGAAGCATTGAATTACCCACATAGTAAAGAATATGTGTACGTTAGACAATGTATATTACAACCCTGATTCTGCCTGCTCCTTGCTTTATGTAACTTGGGCAAGTTATTAACCTCTGCAAACCTCATTCCAACCTATGGTAAGGATTCAAATTAAACTGCATATAAAGCATTTAGTACAGCATCTGGCATAAAATAAACATACAAGGACATTATCAACCTCCTTGGATTTCCTTCAGCATCTTCATGTTTGATATGAGGGATTTAGAAAAGATCTTTAAGTCCACTAGCAATTGAAAATGCTCAATAATATGTGTGTTTCACTTTTTACTGCTAGTACCGTGATTGGGATGGAGGTATTAGACTATGGAGGATCCTATATTCTCTGTGTCAGGCATATTGATAGTACATGGTATAAATCTGCATTTTCTTGTTGGGAGGAAAATATCTCCAGGGCCCAAAGTTGATGGCTTTCACTATACTGTGTTCTTTCATGTATATTCTACCTTATTCTTCCAAGAGTAAGAAGTACATTGCATTTCTGTGTTCAACTCAGAATTGTTTATTGGGTACCTAAAATGTATAAGGCATTTTCTGGACACTGTGGGGAAAGCATAAATGAGACACACGTTCTCACCATCATGAGATTATGATCTAGTAGTGGAAGATAAAATATGGTCTCAAATATCTGAAAGATAAGAAAGAATGTGATGAATGCTATAAGTAAAATTTACCTCGAGGGGACAGAGTAAACTACTAATTAATAAGACTGTATAAATAAGCCTTCAAAGTGGGTTGAATGAGATGGAGTGGCCATGGGTGCACAGGCAGAAATATTCTAGAGATAGAAATTCAGACATTGGCAAAGCCATTTTTATCATCTGGACTGGATAAAGCAGGAGTTTAATGGGATATAGCAGGATATGGGGCTGAAAAGATAAATTGGAGCCAAACGGAGTTGGCTCTGAAGGTACCATAAGGACTTCAGGCTTCATAAGACATAATGAGTTGAGAAACATTGGCTTGAAGGTGTGCCAGGAGTGGATGGTCATGGAGAGGAAATAGAAATGGAGACCCTGTCCATTAGGTGACTTCAGTGGTCTGCTTGAAGAGATTACATACCTGAATTATGATCCCAGGGATAGAAAGAGAATGTGAATATGAGAGACATTAGAGGATGAACCATTCATTCATTCATTCTTTCATTCATCTCTTCCATTTTTATTAAACACCTACTCTGACCATGTATCTTCCTTGTATGAGGGATTCAAAGAAAAGTCAGAGAATCCCTGATTGAGGGATCAGCAGTTTAACCAGTACTTAGATTTTCAAGGATGCTTGTCATGGTGTTGGGAAGGGGTGCTTAGAGAGGAGAGGAGAGAGTGATGGACAAGGTTGCCATTTCAGAGATAGTCAACATCAGAGAAGAGGATGATTTAAGGCAGAGGGTGAGATTATTTTGGAGTGGAATTCAGCTTCTAAATCTCAACAAGTACTTGAATATCTGCATAAGAATGAAAGAATGCATTATTGCATGAAGGAATGGGTGGAGGGATGGGGTTATTGCCATCCAGCATGGATCAGGGACCTCAATATTATGATTAAATCTCTCTGAGCAAAACAGTCTCTAATGAAGGGCAAATAATGAATAAAAAAAAAATTGGGAGCTTAGTTTTTAATTCTACAGATGTATACAGCAAAGTTCAGAATGATAGGATTGGCAGCCAAAATGTCAAAATTTGTGAACAGAAGTTTTGACTCTGTGTTTCTATAACATCTTCTAATAATTTTTCAACTTCTATATCACAATTCAGTTATTCTAGACTTGTCCTTTTTCTAGTCTTTTGGCTTTTGAAAAAAAAATTTCTGGTGTTATGCCAGTTCTTTGTACACTTGCCTGTATGTGTGTTGAGAGAGACTTCAAATCTCTCTTTACTACTTTATTTAACTGCTTTATTTATTGTTACAAGTTTCTCCCTACTAAATATTTGAAAAATCTCATTTGTTTTATTTTGCCACTTTCTGATTTTTGTGATCATCAACATGGGTCTTCCCTCAAGAGAGCCCTAGAAGTGAAGAATGAAGCTTCCAACCATGTCCTGTCACTCTGATCTTGTCAGTCAGATCTAAGGATTTGAGGATTAAAAGGATTGAGCTGATGTCCACAGACACAGGATATCACTCACATTCAGGAGTTAAAGATCTCAAAGCTCTATAGGTTGCCCCATTGTACCCTCAGAAGCCCTCTCCATCAAAGAACAAGACTGAGCCCTCCAACATCAGTCTTCAAGCATCCTGTCATACCTTCACTGTAATTTTGAGGCCATTTCCCATCAAATGCTTCCCTTGTGGCTCAGCTGGTAAAGAATCTGCCTGCAATGTGGGAGACCTGGGTTCAATCCCTGGGTTGGGAAGATCCCCAGGAGAAGGGAAAGGCTACCCACTCCAGTATTCTGGTCTGGCGAATTGCCTAGACTGTATCTTCCATGGGGTCGCAAAGAGTCAGACACGACTGAGTGACTTTCCTTTCACTTTCCTATCAAACATTTCAGGCTGTGAAGTTGTATGGGGTGCTGCTGGAGTCATGTTTACTGCACTGACCAGCCAGGGAGAAGTCACTCTTGACTGGGGAGCTTGAGAGTGGCACAAAAATATTTTGAGATCATTGAGATCATGGAAACTCACTCCAGTATGCTTGCCTGGAGAATCCCATGGACAGAGGAGTCTGGCAGGCTACAGTCCATGGGGTTGCACAGAGTCAGACACAACTGAAGCAACTTAGCATGCATGCAAATTTTGTCTAGATAGTCTTGTGTAAAGAATATGGTGTTTTCTACCACAATTTGACTTTAACTGAAAGATATATAAAGTCATCTCAGGGAAACATCTATCGAAGAGAGATGGTGAAGGTGAGTTTTCTGCACCAGATGATGAATGGCCATGAGGATGATTCCTGTCATGACTTGTTCACTGGGACCAGGATTCCCTGGCCACCACCATGGTAGGAGAAAAGGATGTGGAGTCAAGAGGATTCTGTGAACACTTGCTCTCATGAATGTGCAGCTGGGGAGTTATTATCCTGCCCTTATCTGGTTTGGGCTTTCCTGATAGCTCAGATGGTAAAGAATTCACCTGCCACTGCAGGAGTCCTGGGTTTGATCCGTGGGTCAGGAAGATCCCCTGGAAAAGGGAATGGCAACCCACTCCAGTATTCTTGCCTGGAGAATTCCATGGATAGAGGAGCCTATAGTGTTATAGTTCATGGAGTCGCAAAGAGTCAGACATGGCTGAGCAACTAGCACTGTCTGGTTCTGGATTGCGTCTGAGACTGTGTTACAGAATATTATGGATCTGGGCCTACTGTTTTTGTAGCATTAAGTGTGTGTGCAGGCTTGGAGCTGGGGCATCTATAGATACACAGTCTGTAGCTATGTGGTAACTGCTTCTTGGATGACAGGACCAAGGTTTTTGGAATCTCAGCCATGGCAAAATGCTCCCGCATAAGATCAGTTCTCCTTAGAGAAATCCATGTAGCTTTGTCTACATGGCTTTATAGAGAGGTGTGCATGCTAAGTCACTTCAGTTGTGTCCAAGTCTTTGCGACCCTTTGGACTGTAGCCCACCAGGCCCCTCTGTCCATGGGATTCCCCAGGCAAGAATACTGGAGTGGGCTGCCATGCTCTCCTCCAGGGGGATCTTCCCAACCCAGAGATAGAACCCGCGTCTCTCTCATCTCCTGCATTGGCAGGCAGGTTCTCTATAGAGAGGAGATTCATGTAAAACATCTTGAACCTTGTGGAGAGGCTCAAAATCTGAAATGTCAACAACCTTTCCAAAATGTCTCAATTTTGAATCATGTGAAAGTGTAAGGATTTCCAGCAGCTTAATGAAGCATAGTTTGCAAGTATGCAGTTCTCATCTGTTGCCTTTTTTTTCCCAGAGTCTTTGAGGTTACAAGAATCATGCACCAGAGGCTATTTCTCCTTGTTTCAGAAAGATGAGGAACTTTATCAGAAGAGTGAGATGTTCACTCTGGAATTCTCTCATGGGACTCTTCAATTAAGTTGTTGTGACATTTAATACAACCCTCGTGATTTATGAGAACTCAGAGAATTCTGGTGAGTAGCCATGGTCTGAAGATTATTTTCATTTTAGTTAAGGCAAAAACATGAGTATATGGTTTTCTTAGAGAAAGTATGGACCAAGTCAGCTTGGTGAGTGGTCTAGGTGAGCTTGGAACCCACCAGTACACTCTTCTTGGGAAATGCTGCTGGGACAACCCTAGCCCGTAGAATCTGAGAGCGACATACACATGTGAGCAGGAAATCACAACTAGGGAAGTGCCTCTATTAGTTTCACCACACACACACACACATATATATATATATATATATTACCAATAACAACAACAGCACCAACAGAATAGTACTATATGAGCAATAACCAACCTTTATGGAGTACCTCTTGTGAACCGGGACTTGAACTGAGCTTCTTGTATATCTAACCTCATTTCATTTCATTTTGTAGTGGATTCTATTATTGTTTCCATTTGTGCAAATAGAAAAGCTGAGATTTAGATCCCAAGTCTCCAGCTATTATTTTGGGGGTGGGGTGGGGTGGTGTGTGGAACTCAAACCCAGAGTTGGCTCTCTCAAAATAGAACAGGCAATAAACACGTGCAAAACTAACCCAAATCCCAGAACTCAGAAGGAGCTATTTGTTATGTGGCTGTTGTGTAGCTTTCCAAATTTTCCCCTACGAATATTACATATAAAATTTATATATACAGATATCTACCCATCTTTTATACCCTTTAAAAACCTTTTGCAGTATATAGCCTACAACTATCTCTATGCAATTGGAGTTTTAATGACAGACAGCCTGATAGCCTGGTCACTCCACGTCCTCTGGGCTTTGGCCACAGCAAAGTGCTCCTCCATCATGATGCCCACAAAGCACATGAGGCGAGGGTTCTATAAAACGCAGAGCCGGGCACCCAAGTAGATACCACGACCACAAAGTCCGACGGCTTTGAAACCCACTCCAGCACATTCTCACATTCCAGTATTTTACAGACAAGGGTAATGAGCCCAAGAATTACCGCCCTCCAGCTTTAGGGGAGTGAAAAATGAAGGGTTGTTTTCCAAGTAATGTGATGCCAGACAGCTGGCTTAACAGTCACCAGTGCCAGGCCTTCTCTGAAGGCCAGCATCGGCCCCCACCTCCTCCTCACCACCAAATGTCACGGTGCACCCCAAACCAGGGAAATCTGTCCTTCTCCAGGATGTAGAACTGCAAGAGGAAAGCAGGTTTTACGGGCTTGTGGTTTCCGAGGCTCTTGAATGCTGAATGCAGCCTGCGCATTGGCAGCTGGAGAACTCGAAAGAAACCACGGGATTGGAATTGATTAGTTCCTGTTAGTCCCCCTCTTCCGCCAATACCAGTACCTGTCTCTTGATAAATAGACACATGAACACATTCTAAACACAAGTCCTCGACAGCAAGCAATAAAAATGTGCCTTGACCCACTGAAAGAAATTGTACCAAGTGGAGTTATTGTTTCCATTTATTATTTATTAGTCATGTCCCATGGAACGGCTAGTGGAATAAATATTTTTTTTCAGTGGAAATTGAATGTATGACAATCAGAAGTAATAACAATAACAGAACAACTATTCTCCCCAGCCTGGGCCAAGTTTAATTCTGTCTGCCCTGAACAAAATCCCTGTTGCAGATTAATGACTCTTTTTCTCCACTTGACCATCTTTCCGTTGGTGCCTCAAGTCGTCTCTCTTCTGTTCCTTCTGTTTCTCGCCACCATAACAAGTTTTCCAGCAGCCCCTTCCAGGTGCTACGGTTAAAGAAAGATTAGTGAGGCTGATAGGGTTTAGAGGAGCTGAGTGGTCCAAGAATGGGTTTTGAATAGATTCAAGGGAAAGACTGCTTTGATACAATATTTTATTTGGAATAAGAGGAAATTGATCTCTTAGTGACATTAGCCGTTTATTCAGAGTCATTGTCACATAAGGACTTCTTATAGAGAATTTGATGAATTTGTTTCATTCCCAAAGTTAACCTAGAAGATGGAGCAATTTACATTTCTTATCACCTGGTATAAACTTGATAATTTGGTAGATAGAAATAGCAGTGTTAAAGATTAATCAGGTGGTAAAAAGTTTCCAATACTCTTCTTGAAACCATAGAAGATAGTGCATAGAGGAAACACTTAGTTTTCAAGCTTTTTTTTGCTATTAAAATAACTCATGCAATACTGTCTGCCTTATTCTATTTTATAATTATCAGAATTAAAAATGTAGGTATTGGTGAAGTGGTGGCCTCCTTGTTGATCTGGTAGAGTAATGCTGAGTTACAGTCTAAGGTCAGTAGTACTTCTCTTGACCTCAAACTTCAATAATATACTGTTTTTAGCCACAATGAGCTCTCTAAACGACTGTCAAAGTGAAAGTGAAACTTGCTTAGTCGTGTCCTTCTCTTTGAGACTCCATGGACTATAAAACAGTCCATGGAATTCTCCAGGCCAGGGTATTGGAGTTGGTAGCCTCTCCCTTCTCCAGGGGATCTTCCCAACTCAGGGATCAAACATAGGTCTCCCACGCTGCGGGCAGATTCTTTACCAGCTGAGCCACAAGGGAAACCAAAGAATACCGGAGTGGGTAGCCTATCCCTTCTCCAGCGGACCTTCCTGACCCAGCAATTGAACCAGAGTCTCCTGTATTGCAGCGGGTTCTTTACCAGCTGAGATATCGGGGAAGCCCAAACGACTGTCAAATCCCTGCTTAATCATGTCAAAGGCTCCCTTTGGCCATGAGAATACAGTTCAAACTCAAGAGCATGGCTTAAAGAGTTTATCTCAGTCTGGCCCCTGGTCATCCCTTCTGTTACTTCCCCTCTCTTTCTTCCCCCTAGCCATACCATGAACCACCATAGGTACCCCTGTTTCCACGTTTGTAATCATACCTAAGCCTGAGTACAGGCTAGCCCTTTCACCAACACCCTACAGTTTGATACGCCATGGTGCTTTTTCATGATCCTTTGGTATCCAAGTGACATGCCTAGGCTGTGAGCCAAACCAATGGCAGAGTCAGGATTTCAGAACATAAATTGTCTGAACATTTGACTATGGGTCCTTAGGAAGAAGCCTTGAAATGTCAACTCTGAGGAAGTTGGCTTCTGCTTGAGACATTCTTAATACTGTCCATTGCTGCCGAAACGTGTGTTCTGTTTCCCTAGCTTGAAGGAAGAATCAAAAAGAGCAATTTTCATTTCTAAGACAAGATCAGGAATCTAAAACATGGGTTTATTTGTTGCGTTGACTATTCCTGGCATGGCTCCCATTAGCCTTTGTTTTTTTGACACATGCTGTTCATGTTTAAGCAATGTGGCTACAAAAGGAGTTGACAAAGTCTTTTGTGTCTCCTTGGAACACCCAAGCCACAGAGGTGAGTTACACCATGTAGATTGTCAGTAAGCAGGTGATTCACCAAAGCATGCTTAGGAGTGCAAAGCATTGTGATCCTAGGATTTTATTCATTAGTGAAAGTTTCCTGTGTTCTCCAACTTGGATCAATCATGGAAAATGATAACAAAAGCCTCCTCGATTGCTGTGAGTTCTTCAAAAATATTAGCTCTCTTTCCTCTGTATGAGTGCAAGGATGTATCCCAAACTACTGTCTCTGTCAGTGAGAGCTGTGGAAGGGAGTAGGATGTCCTACTTGTAACAGCGAGGGTGAGAAAGTGGGAAAATAGAAAGGAAGTCCTGAGATGCTGTCAGTCAAGTCCATAAGCTGATGAAATGGTTTGAAATGGGGGTGGGTGGGGGCAACAAATCATTTGGTTACCAAAGCAAGACCACCCTCACCAATCATTCTTTTGACTATGTTGTTTTTTGTTGTTCAGTTGCTCAGTCATGTCTGACTATCTGCGATGCCATGGACTGCAGCATGCCAGGCTTCCCTGTCCTTAACCATCTCTGGGAGTTTGCTCAAACTCACATCCATTGAGTTGGTGATGTCATTGATTTTGCATCTACCATGAATTACTGCAGACTCACATATTATGAGACTACCACGAGTGTGTCATATAGATGGAGTCTGAACTGTTTTTACTTAATATTCTAATACGTTCTACACATGCTTAGTCACTTTAGTCTTGTCTGACTCTTTGTGATCCTATGGACTGTTACCTACCAGGCTATTCTGTCCATGGGACTCTCCAGGCAAGAATACTGGAGTGAATTGCCATTTCCTTCTCCAGGGGATCTTCCTGGCCCAGGGATAGAACCTGCATCTCTAATGTCTCCTGCATTGGAAGGTGGATTCTTTATGCTAGCACCACCTGGGAAGCCCAGTAACCTCTGATAAAGCAAAAGCAGCCTTCATGGATATTGAATGGATATTGAATGCTTATAGTTTTCCTTTTTTAAGGAAAAGTGAATTCTAAAATTTTAAATTAAATAGTTTAATGGAGCCTGGATATTCTTATATTCCTGTCGTGTTAATTATACCTCGTGATAAGTAAGCATTAGGAGATCGCTTGTCAGATCACATAAACATGCATGGAATAATCTCAAGGGGCCAAATGTAATTATTCTTCTGAAGATTCTTGGGCTCCATTTTATTTCTTAAGATAGATCTATAAATCTGATAGCAATTGAACTACATGAAGTATATGAAGCCCTTAAATAAATGTAAGGAAAAGACAGAATCCTTAAAATGTCATGTCAAAGTAAATAACTGGGTGCTTCCCAGCAAAGACAGCTTTACCTCAGCATGGATACCAACACATGGAAGCAATTAATAGAAATATTTTCAGTGAGAAATAGAAACATATCTATGGCCATTACTGAAATGCATTAAACAAGATGAACTTTTTGGAGAAAGTGAAAAAATAATATTTGCTAAAAAAATAAAAGCTTTTTGGCTGTCATACAGTAATGTGTAATACTAGTGTTTCTGAAGTTCCCAGACCTTCAATCCTCTTTATTCATGAGTGCGTTGGAAACAGCAGATTCTGATTCAAATCACCTTAAATTCAAGCACTGCATTAATGGTTGTTGGCCTCCTTGGAGGATTTTCCTAGAATGATTGTGCTGTCTGGAATTTTATTTGTTTGTTTTCAAAATGAAGGAAAAAATAATCCAGAGCTGGCTATGGATCACACAGTGTATGTGCCTTTTAAGAAATTATTTGCTGAAAAATTACATTCCAAAAAAAGCAAAATTGC
This sequence comes from Muntiacus reevesi, assembly GCF_963930625.1. Lineage (NCBI taxonomy): Eukaryota > Metazoa > Chordata > Mammalia > Artiodactyla > Cervidae > Muntiacus > Muntiacus reevesi. Next base: position 43,717,498 of record NC_089260.1, read on the forward strand.
TCCCCCCAAGAAAAAACCATTTCTTTTACTTCTTAAGCCCCAAATGACCTAAGCTTAAAGATACTTGAAAAATAAAGGTCTCCAGAGGATATTCAACGTGTGGAATGAATTAACAGGAACCACAATGGTACTAAAGTTAATAATTATATAGTAAAAGAATGAAAAATTGGCATGCTTCTGAAGTTAACATAACAAATAGGGAACATGTAAGGAGCACCCTTTGCCAAGTTTAAGATGAACCCAAAACAGAAACTTTCAAGTAGAATTGCATCTATTTTCTATGTCAGTTTGCTCAAAGTTGTGTTTTGTTTGTTTGTTTGTTTTAAGGGAAGAAGTTTGAAAATTTTATCTTTTGTAGGTGACAAAAAGCTGTTGGATATTGACTGGCTCTTAGATAATAATATATTTATGATTCAAGTGTAAATGAGTCAGAAACATATGGATTAGATTTCCTTTAAATCTGTTCAAATATTAAAAGGTTGGGGGGAAAGGCACTTGGCAAACGTATTGGAAGTTTTTCAAAATTGTGATGTCTGAATGTATACTTTGAAACGGCTGTGAAGTTTGGATTCAGTGATTGCCTTAAGCAGGTAGATCCTATGGTCGTAGAAGGTTGCCTTAATCATTTCTTCAACAGTGTAAGCCTATACTTTCATGTAAGAATGATTTATCAATACTCAATTGGCAATTCTGGAGATTCATCTGCTGAGCAAAAAATTAAAAACCTCATATCTAGATGGACACAACAAAGTCAATTTTAGACATCAGATTCTGGATGTCTAATTTTGGGTTGATCTTTTTAAAATCTAATATTGCTTTCAGACTTTTGACAGATATGTTGTATGAGCAGGTTATGTTGTACCATGCAGTCTTTCAGGGTGATATTCAAAATATTTACTAACCTGTAACTTTTGGACATCATATTCAGAAGAAGGGCTAGGGTCCCCATCCATGCCTGCTGAATGTCAGCCCTAAAGAGAGCTATCTTTTCAGAAGTGTGAGTTCAATGAGCATAAATGCAACATCCTTTGAAACTGGAAATACTGTGTTGGAGCTGTCAGCTTCTTATGATAACTAATTTGGTTATAGCCCCATGGCAGCATGGACTTCCCAGGGGGTGCAGTGGTAAAGAATCTGCCTGCCAAAAATGCAGGAGTAGTAAAGAATCTGCCTGCCAATGCAGGAATTGGTGATGAACAGGGAAGCCTGGCATGCTGCAGTCCATGGGGTTGCAAAGAGTTGGACATGATTGAGCGACTCGACTGAACTGAAATGAATGCAGGAGACGTGGGTTTGAGCCCTGGGTTGGGAAGATCCCCTGGAAAAGGAAATGGCAATCCACTCCAGTATACTTGCCTGGAAAATCCCATGGACAGAGGAACCTGGTGGACTATAGTCCATGGGGTCACAAAGAGTCAGATACTACTGAAGCGACTTAGCACACACACACACACCCCGTGGCAGCATGGTCAGGACAAGGTTTGGAGCAGAAAGTTATGCGCCTGATTCATGTTCTGGATCGAACTCGGATCCCACCCATTATCCATGAATTCCTGACCCTCATCATAAGGTGGTCCAGACAAGAAGACTGTGAGGGGGTCAGCACACATTCATCCCTATTGCCAGAAAAAGGAATCAAGTTTTATGGGCCACAACCACAACATGAGGACAGATTATTACTTATATAATAAGTCCATGATTATCTGTTTTGGCCCTCATTTCACTCTAAAATCTTTTAACCTATTTCTTGATGATGCTGGCATTATTAGGAATTCTTTCCCAATCAGCTCACTTTTATTTTATCTGGCATGAAACAATAAGGCTTCTAAGAGTTTCATTATATCATGGCTCCATGTGCATTTATTTATTTTTTTTCTCATCACTGCAGAAACTGCCAGAGTTGGGCTCTTGTCCAAACTTAAGGAAAATATGTCTATCTCTGGATGTGTATAAATATGGGGATCCTAATATTTGCTTTTAAAGCACTTATGGATGTTTGGACTGTTCAGATTTATTTTTAGGCTTTTCCTTTTCACTGAAAGAAATTCTCCCCAAAGAAAGTTTGCTCTGTACTTTCCCCATGATAGGTGAGAAAGTGGTGAAATGCACTCCCAAAAATATAGAAAAAAAAAAACTATAAAAAGTTTGGAGGTGAGACAACCCATTTTAGAGTAGCATAAAAACAGCTTTTAAAAGTAAAACTGTCCTTTGATGTTTAATGGTGACTCTAGGTAGAAAAGAAGTAGCATAAGAAAATCTTTTTGAGGACCTATTGCTTATTTCTTGTCACAGGGAAGATCAGTTTCTGGGATTTAAAATTTGTTGTTTGAAAATGAGTATAAAATTACAGTTATACAAGAGAAGTAAGTTTCAAAGGTCTGCTGCTATAGTTAATAGCAAAGTATTGCATATTATAATAATAACTATAATAAGGTATTTTATACTTAAAATTTTAAGAGGGATAGATCTAATGTGTTTGTTAAAAAAAAAAACCCAACAAAGTGACATAGGAAAACTTCTAGGTGATGTATATGTTTATTGCCTAGATTCTAGTGATGGTAACACAAGTATATGCATATATCTAAACTCACAAAATTCAGTACATTAATTGTGTGTGGCTTTTTGTATACTAATTATGGTATACAATAAAACTGGGGGGAAAGAAAAGGAGAAAAAAACTATTAAAATGCATTTCAAAGTGAAACAAAGTAATTATACGCATTATACCAACTATCCAATCCCATCTATAGGTATCATCTATTAGTGCTAATATGTATCAAATGCTGTAGTAGCTGCTTAATCCACAAGTCAATATTACTAGATATTTAGGCAACTAAAACTATCTCTATGTCAGTTTCTTTATTTGTGATCAGACAGTAGTAGTCTTACAACCTTGTAACCGTTGTTCTGAGGATTAAATGAGGATAAAACCGTGCATGTCATATAAGAAACATTCAACAAATAGGAACTACTTCTATCACTCTCATTTTACTCTTAAGAGAACACAGTTGAGGTTTGAACATGTTAAGTACATACCCAGACTCAGATCTGTGTAATTCCAGAGTATGTTTTTAACAATTAAACTATACTGGCTCCTTGTTGTGCAAACAAATATATCAGTTCAGAAATTTTCCTTTTTTGCCTCCTACTTAATGTCTTTGGTATCTTATTTACACAGAATCAAGAAAATCTTTTTTTTTTTTGGTCATATTTCTAAGAACACTTGTTTTTTCTGTCTCCTTATTCCAAAGGTAAATATTCTACAACTATAATTATTTCACCAAATATGATTCTGTAAAAACTGAAAATATTTCCAGGTAAATGTTCAACTCCACATTTTAAGGTTGTACCATGGAGATCACGTTCTGCACCAGTGCAGATTTCAATGAAATGGACCATGCAATTTTATAATCATGCATAGATCTGATTTACCTGAAACCTCATTTAGTCTCTGTGGAAGCAGCAACTAACATCTGGCTTTACTTTGAAAGACCACAAAGGGGTCTTGTTTGTGAGTCCACCATGTAACGTCATCCTAGGCAGAACTGTGCATTCAAGGGAAACTTAAGAGCGTCCTTCCTTGGAAAGTCTGAGGGGCTCTAATATTCACTTTGTGAAGATGCTTTCAGAGGAGGAGGGACAACTCTTCCAGTTTGGAAAAGCCATGTCAACTTCAGAAATGCACAGCATTGTGACTCTGTCCTCGATTCGCTCTAGTGATCGTAGTTCTCCGCTGGTTTGAGAACAGTGTTGGTATTTTATTGTTTGCCTCCATGTGGTTCTGGCTGCTATGGGAACCACCACTTTGGTGTTCTAATGGTCAGCACGTCTGACTCACTTTGGGGGAAGGTATAGTAACATGATGGCACACTTTCAGGAAAAAGCATGGAAATCAAAACAGAATCCATGACCCTCTGAAAAGAGAAGGAGACTATTTCACATCCAAGCCAGGCTAAACCTGAGGGCCTGGCTTGGCAGTGCCTAAAAGGAACTCAAAGATGGTGTGTCTGGGAATCTGCACTCTCCTCTGAGTGGCGGTTTCACTACCACCAACCTCTTAACTACATTTTAAAACTCGTAATAACACAGGACATGACCCTTGACTGGAGTTCTCAACACTTCACTTATGTCATCCTGTATCACATCTTGAAAATAGTTGAGGAAAGAGTGTGAATTGTTCCACAGTTCAATTCAATTAACTCCAGTGGCTCTTTTGTGACTCAGCTTGTCTCCAGTGTTGGTCCTGCCCCAGCTCAACCTTGTGCATCTCTGGGAACAACACATAAGCCATTACATTGCCTTTTCCAGAAGTCCTAGGAGACTTCTGCCCCTTTTCAATCCCGTTTCCGTAACCTCTCTGCCCATTCAATTCACTAGAAACACAGTTCTTGAATATGAGCTCTTCCCATTTTTAGATAATAGAGAAAAGAAATGATATCTGTTAAAATTTCCTTGTTTCATGAGCAATATTATTTCATGAAAAGAGAAAGTGTAGAAGTAGGATTTTCAATGACTTTGTGATCTTAAGGGTAAAAGGGAAGAATAGACAACAGACTACATCGCTATAAACAAAGCTGGTCTGTTGACTAAGAAGAAAATAAATTATATATATTTTAAATATATCCGTATAAAAATAATCAAGACTCTGATTTGTACTACACTGAGTCCAGGGTAGTCTGGGGTCATAAATTAGTTACTTGGACTGTCAACTAAAACCTCTTTAGCCACCAGGGAGTAGAAGGTAGCAAACCAGGTCCTATTTGAATCCATCAGGTAGTAAATAAGAGTCAAACTCAGTGATATTTTGAGAACCAAGAAAAATCATTCCAAGAGTCAACTGTCTTCTCAATAAATGAGCAGAGATGGAGAAGTCATTATGACTTGGAGTCAGAAAGAATGAACTCCTTCTTAAATCTATGCTTAACAAGAAACTCTAGCCTGGTTGAAGACTCAGGGAATTAGAGAATTTCTGTGCTAATAGTCGCCTGTAAATGGTAATGAAATGCTTGGAGGCTAAAGGTTGGAGATATCTTTGTAAAATAAGCAATTCACAGAAATGGCAAACGGCTCTTAGTTATTTATTAATCTTGGAGAACTTGGAGCCTCCAGGAAAGACTGAGAAGAAAACAATTATTGTCTCAAAATTTAAACAATGGTTTGGATGAGTTTCCAGAATGTCAAAACATCGTTATTACTATGTATCCATGTATGAGGTGGGCAATGTGTGGGATTCAAAGATGTCTGTTGGGTTTTTCTGATGGAGAAAATGTGCTTCAACAGTCTCTGGAGCTTGGGTTTTTTTTTTTTTTTTTTTATTGAAGGATGATTTCTTTACAGAATTTTGTTGTTTTCTGTCAAACCTCAACATGAATCAGTCATAGGTACACATATATCCCCTCCCTTTTGAACCTCCCTCCCATCTCCCTCCCCATCCCACCCCTCTAGATTGATACAGAGCCCCTGTTTGAGTTTCCTGAGCCATACAGCAAATTCCCGTTGGCTATCCATTTAAGTCACTTTGCTGCTCTACACGAATGTGAGGAAAGGGGGCACATTTCCAACTGCAGACCCAGGTCTTAAGAGACCACACTATAGTAAGTGTTTACTGTATTTAATACTTCCCCAGTATGACAGCCGTCCTCCCCTATGGAGAAAGATTTGGAGTTTGAGTAATTCATCAAGTATATTATCGGGCCCCCAGAAAGGTTTTTCAAATGGAACCAATAACTACTGCTGCTTCTACTCCACACTGAGAAGATTCAAGAAGACCAGGTCACCTAAACTTTTGTCTGTTCTGCTTGAGTCCTGTTCAAAAAGATTTTCAAAAAAGAGAGATGAATTATATGCACACAAGTAAAGGAGCACATGCTATGGAAACAGTTTGGTGGTTCCTTAAAAGTTTAAACTTAGAATCAATATATGACTTAGCACTTCCACTGCTAGATATATAACCACAAGAATTGAAAGCAAATATTCAAATATTTGCAGAAGGAAGTGGCAACCCACTCCAGTATTCTTGCCTAGGAAACACCATGGAGAGAGGAGCGTGGCAGGCTACAGTCCATGGGGTCACAAGAGTCAGATACAGCTTAGCGACTAAACTACCACCACCATTCAGATATTTACATGCAAATGTTCATAGCAGCATTATTCACCATAGCTTGAAAATGGAAACACCCCTAATATCCATCAATAAATGAAAAGATGAATAAATGTGACCTATCCATATAATGGAATATTATTCATCTATTTAAAAGAAGTGAAGGACTAATATATGCTCCAGCATGAATGCAGTTTGAAAACATTATGCTGAGTGAAAGAAGCCAGGCACAAAAGATTACATACTGCATAACTCCATTTCTATGAAATATCCAAAATAGGCGAATCCAGACAGCCAGGAAATGGATTGAGCTAAGCTAAGTCACTTCAGTCGTGTCCGGCTCTGTGTGACCCCATAGACGGCAGCCCACCAGGCTCCCCTGTCCCTGAGATTCTCCAGGCAAGAACACTGGAGTGGGTTGCCATTTCCTTCTCTAGTGCAGGAGAGTGAAAAGTGAGAGTAAAGTCGCTCAGTCGTATCCGACTCTTCGCGACCCCATGGACGGCAGCCTACCAGGCTCCTCCGTCCGTGGGATTTTCTAGGCAAGAGTAATGGAGTGGGGTGCCATTGCCTTCTCCAAGAAATAGATTAGTAGTTCCTTAAAGACTAGTGGGAATGGCGAATGACTGGTTAATGGGGATGGGATTTCTTCTGTGGATGATAGTGTTTTGAAACTAGATAGAGGTGATGAATGTATAGCATTGTGAGTATACAGTGCACTTTGAGGGGGTTAATTCAATGAGATGTGAATTTCTTCTCAATTAAAATGCACAAATACACACATACAGACCTGCCAACACTGAAGGGTTACAGAGGTCCTAAAAGCAGAAGATCAGCACAAGTGCATGGGGCTTCTGTGGGCCCAAAGGCCTTCTTCCGTTTCAGACACAAAACTGTAAAAAGCATCTCCAAGTTCAGCTCCTAGTAACTCTGTAACCTAGTAACCATTTTTGAATGGTATCTTGGTTGGACCCCTGGGCTTTTTTTTTTGTTTCTCGGAAGCGAAACATGTTGGATGGCCTGTACGACAATTTTTTTTTTTTTTTTTAATAATCTCTAGGCAATTTCTTACATATCCTAAGTGAGAGAGAGGATTTTTAAAATGGAAAACAAAGTAAGGAAAAGTACTCTCTCTGAGCTTCTAACAGCTTTATTTAAATCAAATTTGGTTCTCACTGCCTTTGGATTGTTTCCTCCCAATTTTCATTACAGGAAACTATTTGAGGCCAGCCCTCAAATCGAGTATTTGGCTCTGCTTCTTTTGGTTTAGTTAAAAAAAAAAATAGAACAGTTTAACCTCTTTTTTTTTTTCTTCTAACAATTTTTCAGTCCTTACATGGAGGCAAATATGTTCCCATCCACTGATACTTCACACTATTTTTCTAATAGAGAGGAGTTTAAATAGCCTAGTGATAGTTCTAGAATTCCCATCAAAATATCAATCACAAACAAATTCACCTGCAAATAAATGTAAACTGACTCAGCCCATCAGGGAGGCTTACACAAATCCATAGCTCCTTGACAGTTTTCTTGGGGCCAAATAATAGAAATTAATCTGTAGTTGGCAAGAACCAAGGAGTGGGCAGCCCTCAAGGTCACTGTGAAGAACATCACTGGCTTTGAGCTTCAAAGAATTCAAAGGTTTCCTTCCTGACAAGAGTGGAAGGTGGCAGAGGTGTCATTCAGGAAGATGATAGGGTTACCAGCCTGAAGGTAAAAAAGTCATTTGGAGCAGAGTGTCTTTTGTGTCTGAGCTAATGTTTGGGGAAGGTCAGGCTGAGGGCTACAGAATGACATGTCAACTTCCGGCCCAAAGGGTTTCCTCTCATGCCGTTTGAAATCCAACAACTTGTAAACTTGCAGAGGTTGAGTCCCTTTGCTGCAGAGTTTTTCATCTTGGTAGCTTTTCCTGTTCTTTCAGACTGACGTGACTGTCACATGGAAGTAAAAACAAGGGCCTTTCATTGTACCCAAACACATCAACAAGACAGCAATTAAGACCTTTCTGTTGACATAGTTTTGGCCTGTGAAATAAAAAATTCTTAGTGGTAAGCTTCAAAAATCACCTTTAGAAGTCAAATAGTGTAATGTAAGCTGAAGATCAATGTTATTTTCACTGTGATTTAATATGTGAAGAGATTTAGTAGCCTCTGAGGATAATAGCTTAATCATTTGTTGTGTCACGTACGTAATTTCTAATGCTGATACAGAATCATTCGGTATACTGTTCACACTGAAATTTCCATAAAGCCCTGTTCTCCACGGAGCTGGCTGGACTCCAGAGTGCAGCATTCCTTATCATGGGGAAAACTGCAGAAAAGCGTTTCCATCTAGAAGAATAATCATCCTAAGGACTCAGTAGTTGTAAATCTGTTGAAGTCACATTTCTCATCACAATGAAATGGAAAACTTTTTCCAGAACTTTAAGCCTGGGGTCACACCACTATAAACGAAGCAATTGTAACCTGGCCACATTAAAATATGTTGTGAAGGTAAACGAGCCTTGCCATTTTCATGTTCATATTAAGATATGCCAAATATAAAGTCCATTAGGAGAGGCAAAATATTTGAGTGGCTTAACAGAGGAAACAGTCAAACACACTTCACATTTTATACATGTTGTCATGTACTTTATTTCGCATGGTTCCCATGACAGCCCTATAGGATAAATAGGATGTATTTTTCTTGTCCGCATCTCACAGATGTTGAATCTGGAGCTGTGAGATAAATGGACTCTCTGAAAGCATGCCACACCAAACCCAGCATCCTTCCCACCTCACCAAGCAGGTCTGAATTCAAGAGCAACATTCTTCGAAGGCACAAAAGAGTGGAGAAAACTGCTACACAGTATGGATATTTTCAAATCAATGTATTTTCCCAAGAAAGAAGAGGGTGCCTTATTCTTCCTGCCTCCTTTTTTCACTATCAGTGTTACACATTTTGGTTTTATATTTAACCATGATACCTAGAAATGCTTTGAAATTACTTGAAAATAACGTCAAGCTTTAGAAATTATCAGTGTGGTTTCTATGAAGATAATGAGAATAAGAGTGACTGGGAATCCTCTCAGGTTGCTTTGCTCCTTCATTTCAACCAACAGGGAAGGATGAAGGGACCATCCCAGGGAGACTGGGGGGTCCTGTGCCTGTCTCAAACTCGTGGGTACCCAGATATCCTGGAGGAACTGGGCAGAAACAGTGAGGGGCATTATAAGTTCCCTACTTGCCATCTCCAAAGTGCAGGTGTGACCATGGCGAGTGGCTGAATGAGGAGGCAGGAATGAGCAGAGGCTGGAAACTGAGGGAGTGAGGCCAGTTGGTAGGAAACCTGCCTGTTTCATCATAGGAAGCACTGCACTGGGAGTGAACACTGTGAGTATAGTTGCAGAGTCACCATGGATTCATCGTTGCAGACTCTGGGGAGATCACTCCTTTTCCTGGACATAGTGTCCTGTCCTTAACTCCACAGGGTTGAACAAAACCAGGACTTCCCCAGCTTCAGCCATTTACAAGCTAATATACCATCACAATCCTTTATTTGATGTATGACAGGTACACTTATTTAATATTGCCCAATATGTGTCTCAATTCACTTTTTGACTTTTAATTTTGAAATTTTATTGAATTTAGTATATAGATGCATATATGTGTGTGTGTGTGTGTGTGTGTGTGTGCATGTGTGTTGGTAGCTCAGTCGTGTCTGACTCTTTGTGACCCCATGGACTCTAGTCTGCTAGGCTCCTCTGTTCATGGGATTCTCCAGGCAAGAATATTGGAGTGGGTTTCCAGTTCCTTTTCCAGGGGACCTTCTGACACAGGGATGAAACTTGGGTCTCCCACATTGCTGGCAGATTCTTTACCATCTGAGCTACCCGGAGGCCCATAACACACACACAGAAACACACAAATCATAATTATATGATAGATGGAATTTTATATACAGAACACACCCATGCTACCAAATGAAGAAGCAGAATATCACCAGTACCCAAAAGTTCCTTCATGCCCTGTGTAATCACTATTCAATAAGGGTTGCTATTATCCTGACTTAACTAAATAGATTATTTTTGCCTGGTTTGGCTTCCTTGACTCAACATTTTGGTTGTGAGATTTATCTATATTGCCACACTCTTGGTTCATTCTTCTCTTGGATGTATGTTTCATTGTGTTAGCATCCCCGATGTATTGTGGATGGACATCTGGATAATACCCAATTTGGAACTTTCATAAACAGGGTCATTAGAACATTCTTCACATGTCTTTTGGCACGACTATAAATCCACATTTCTGTGGGATAAATACCTAGGAGTGGAATTACTGAGTGATTGGTAAATGTTTTCCAATGTGATTACCAAATACTTTAATTTTAAAAGATACTTTTACATCAAGAGGGCAAATGGAGAACCAGCACTACTTATCGTAAACAGAAGATAGCCATGCTTAATAAATAACATAAAAAGATGTAGATACTGTCTGCTGAGAGCTGTGCACCCAGAGGTTCACCTGTGCACCTTTGGCAGCCACTATATGCAAATATCAGGGAAGTGTTAAAGAGGATCTGCTACTAAAGACTTTGTTTTATTTACAGAGAACATGTCCAAATGTGATTACTCTCCACTACAAGATTCAGTGGGCTTCTCTGGTGGCTCAGTGGTAAAGAATCCACCTGTCAATGCAGGAAATGTAGTTTCGATCCCTGGGTCAGGAAGATCCCCTGGAGAAAGAAATAGCAACCCCCTCCAGTATTCTTGTCTGGGAAATCCCATGGACAGAGGAGCCTGGTGGGCTACTGTCCGTGGGGTGGCAAAGAGTCAGACACGACTTAGCAACTAAACAACAACAAGATCCAGTGTCATTTAATGCTGCTTTCTGGGGCTTCCCTGTAGCTCAGTTGGTAAAGAATCTGCCTGCAATGCAGGAGACCCCAGCTTGATCTCTGGGTTAGGAAGAGCCACTGGAGAAGGGATAAGCTCCCCACTCCAGTATTCTTGAGCTTCCCTTGTGGCTCAGCTGGTAAAGAATCTGCCTGCAATGCGGGAGACCTGGGTTTGATCCTTGGGTTGGGGAGATCCTCTGGAGAAGGGAAAGGCTACCCACTCCAGTATTCTGGCCTGGAGAATTTCATGGACTGTATAGTCCATGGGGTCACAAAGAGTCTGACACGACTGAGAAACTTTCACTTTTCACTTTTTCAATGCTGCTTTCTACCTAAAATCATCAAGTATACCACAAGTGGTAAATGAGATACAATATTAGGGGAAACAGAATGATACAATGTGAATATTTTTTCTGATTCTTCTTTTTAATTAATTTATTTTAATTGGAGGCTAATTACTTTACAGTATTGTAGTGGCTTTTGCCATACATTGACATGAACCAGCCATGGGTATACATGTGTTCCCCATCCTGAACCCCTCTCCCACCTCTCTCCCCATCCCATCCCTCAGGGTCATCCCAGTGCACCAGCCCCGAGCACCCCGTCTGATTCTAACCGTCTTTGACTCCATAGACTTAGCAGTTCTCAATCGAGGGTGATTTTTCCTTCCAGTTGGCAATGTCTGGAGACATTCGTGTTTGTCACCACTGGCATCTAGTGTGTAGAGGTCACGATTGTTGTTAAATATCTTATGATACCCAGGAAAGCTTCCCATTCACAGCTAAAGAATTATCTACCTCCAAATGTCCATAATGCCAAGTCTGAGAAGACTGCTGTAGACAGCGATGTCACCATTGTGAGGGTTTTTCCATGGGAGCATAGTTGAACTTTGCAGTGATCAAAGGGATTCTGCACGGAAAATCATTAACTAGCAATTTCCCAGAGAGCAAATTAAATGACAGGCGGTCAGTGTAGGCAAACATCAGGTCTGAGACCTGCTCCCTGGTCCTTTCACCTACATTTGAAACCCATACCAGAATGAAGTCATTTTCACAGAAGAACAGGTTCTACTTACTTCCTAGGCAACAGGTCCCTCAGAGTCCCTCTAAAAGAAATTAAGCTAATTACTACTCCCTACAAGTGAAAAAACATACTTCTAATCACCTTGTTTCTACTGTTATTGACTTAATTGACATCTAGGGAGATAGTTCCTTCCAAGATCTTGTACCCTCACTCAAGTGGAGTGCATTTGCAAAAGCGCTTTTCTCTGCCTCACTCTTCAAACTAGTGATGTTAAAGGAAATGTACTCAGTGATCTTTACAACATCTCCATGAAGTATTCTAACAATATACATTTTCTCGATTATGGAACTCCAGGGTTTGATAATGAAGGGGAGACAGTGCCAGAGTTTGAACTCAGATTTTCCTGTGGTTAGTTCCCTAGGCTCAATTACATTTTCTTTCATCATGGATTCAAGGCCCCTTGTCACTTCAGTCCAACAAAGAGGAAAAAAGATGAGATAATGGAGAAGAATAATAAGAAGTTCTTTTTTTAAAAAATCAAGAAAAAAGCACTATGTAGTGGAAAGTCAATTAAAGAGAAAGGCTGAAAGGAAAAAAATAAATAAGTCTCTTTCAGCACTGCAAAAGTGCAAAGTGCTTTGGAAGCAACCAGCTGATCTATCATTTAATGCTATGGACTTTATGTAGATTAAATGAACATGATAATCCTATTTTACCATATAATTGGTTTGGGAAAGAAAATATTCACTGATATTATCCTGAGTTGCAATTCTTTAAGCATAAAAGGTCCTATTTAAAATTGAACTTTCAGTTTTATAACTTATCCAGAAGTAATCCATCAAATACAGAAAGTGTTGCAAGGAGAAGTATTGTTTGAATTGGGAATTTTCCCCTTGGAGTTGGCCAGGAGGCATTTTTTTTGCACACCTACTGAAAGAGTTTTTTTATCAATCAATCCATCTTCCTGACACCTTAAAATCATATTTGAGGAATGAGTTTTTGGCTCAAGTCTCAGGATCTGACTTGAAGTTTATAGTGGGAAATCTAGAAAAGCCCAGGTAAAGACAAAGCAGGGTTGAATTTGGCATTAGAGAACTGGACATGTGTGAGTATGTTCTTACACTTAATTAGGTTTTCACTCAAGTGCAAACTCTATCTAAGTGCTCTGAGGGCCCAAAGACAGGTTCATAGAACACCATCAATACCTATTTGGGTAGTAACACTCTACACAGAAGCTAATGTTTTTTGTCTTTAAATCATAGAAGGTCACAGAAAATCATAAGTAACATAGGAGGTCATGAAAAGGGTTCATAGGGCTGCATATATGTAAGCTAGTAACATAATAATTTTTTAATGGAGGTACTCACAAGGGTATCACTTTTTCCTCTTACCAAGTAGGAACTTTTAAAAAGTATTTAAAATCTACCATCATCACCTTAAAAAAAGAAAAAGACATTTTAACCCTAGCACAAGTCACTGGAAACCACTGAGGCAGAGATGATCTGGCCCACCAGTTTTCAAACTTTTTGATTTTAGGTCTCCTTTAAAAAAACTTTTTTTAATTAGAGGATAATTGCTTTACAATGTTGTATTGGTTTCTGCTATTCAACAATGTGAATCAGCCATAAGTGTACATATAGCCCCTCTCTCTTGAACTTCCCTGCCACTCCCCCATCCCACCTCTCTAGGTTTAAGACTCCTTTTAACTTCTAAACTGTTGAAAGCCCTATTAGATTTTATGTAAATTGTATTTGTTAAAATTTATGGTATTAGATATTTAAGGCCAAAAATGATTTTGAAACACAAGGTTACACAAGAACACATTCAGGTTGATGACATCATCGCATAGCACAGAGGTTCCAGAAAACTGCACTCTTCACTAGTGAAAGTATGAGAGTGAAAAAATAAAATAATACAATCAGTATTTAGTGTCATCAGAAAAATAGTTTTAACCATGAAGGCTGCTTGAAAGTGCCTTAGGAAACCTCAGATGCTGCCAGACCATTCTTTGAGAGTGACTGACCTAGTCCAATGCCTTCCTTGTACTGATGAGGAGACTGAGGTTTAATAGGGCAAGTGATCTTTTCCAAGGTGACAGGTGTAAAAAGGTTAAAACACATGTGCACACACATGTATGCATATAAACTTTGAATCCCATGTTGTTAAACTCTGGATCCTGCCCCACTTCTGGAGGAGAACAGAGTAGAAAGTGAAATGGAGAACCTGACCGTTAGAAGATTCCATATCTGAGTTTTCCTGACCTCACTGTGAAAGAGATTCCTTGATGGTAGATTATAGTAATAATAACTAAAAGCAGAATTGTAAAACTTTTAGCAATCTAAGGAAGAATCTTTCCATATTAAAGACTGTTCTGCTTAAAGGAGCAGCTTTCTGCTGGAATACCCATTTCCCTAACTTGGACAGAACAAAAGGATAATTTGAAAAGGAACGTCTTAATTTGTAGTTTGTTGTTTTTTGAGTTTTAGCCAGACCCTGAATGGAAGACTATAGTGCCATTTAAATGACATAAAAGAACCAGTTTCTTAGCAATGCCAGTACTAGAGCTTGTGCATGCTATTTGAATGCATGGTGAGAAAAGCATCTCTCAAAGTTAATGTTGTTTGTGGAGTTTTATTTCTTTGTCTTTTTGGTGGAAAATATATGGGTTTAGAATATTATTGCTTGTATTAAGCTACCTTGCTTATACAGACTAAAATGTAGTAGTTTTGAAGCTGAAGATTCTCTTGAAAATTAACACTTTCAAATCAGTCATACCTCAAAATTTCCTTAGCTCATCTTAGCTCTTGTCATGGAACATCTCTTTTTGTCAAGGGAAAGGTCATCTGCATTCCTAAACTTTTTATATTAAATTAATAAAAACTGATAAGATGAGTGAGTGAGTTTGGCAAATGACTAGCTTCTCTCTTCTACACAATCGGAACATGAGTGCCTGTCTCACAAAGCTCCAGTCTAAAGGGTGTAGTCTACTGCGTGTGATCCCCATTATGACCCAGGATGACCTGTGTTCTTGTTAGCTCTGCTATCAGAGAGACTTTGGTCCAAGTGGCCTGTCATTCTCTGGACTTAGCAAAATGCTCATCAACAAAGTGGAGACAGGGCTGTGAATGTCAAACTCTTAGCTCCAGACATAATAATAGCTCAGCAAACAGGAGCCATTTTTATTTTAATTATTAATGTTATTTCTAGTAGGGAAGAATTCACTGGGATGGTCTGAAATGTATCTTAGTCCAATAGTATTTCTGGGTCTGAGATGTCTTCATTCCAATGGAGCCCATCGATTAGGAAAGACTCCATCCCACTAGGTACATTCTCAGAGTATTTCTTTCCATTATCCTAATTAAGGAATGATTTATGTAACACATATTTGCATGACTGGAAAATAACACTTTTTTGTTGTTGTTGTTAGTTGGAGGCCGATCACTTCACAGCACTTCAGTGGGTTTTGTCATACATTGACATGAATCAGCCATGGAGTTACATGTATTCCCCATCCCGATCCCCCCTTCCACCTCCCTCTCCACCCGATAACACTTTGTAATTGTTGTCTTCTGAACTGTGTATCAGCTGAGAGCTAAGGTGGTTAGTATGACACCCACAAACCTACCAGGTGACAACTTTACTCTGCCATCTTTCAGTTCACAGGGCAACAGTGAGCAGCTGCTCCCTGGAAAATATCTAGCTATATTATTTTCAAATCTTTCAATCTATAATTTTTTAAATGGATAGGAATTTTAAAAAATACTTCAGAATAATTCTACTTTTTGGATGTTTCTAGTATTCATATTCCTGGATAAAAGATCTCCTATTATATGCACATTGGTAGCTTCATGTATATAAGAATATGTTTGTTAGACCCAAATGTGTTTAATATGATTGCTGGGTTGAAAGGAAGATTTCTTATCATATGCTCTTTATTTTCATAATTATTATTTTTATAGGTTTTATTAAAATCGGCTGTGGGAAAAGTATTAATATAAAATGTCTGAGATCTAAATTCATGCAGTAAGGGGATTATAGGCCAGAATTTTGACTATCTTAATTCTATTGAACATGCACAGAATTGTAATTTGCAAGTGCACAAATCAAGGAATCAGGAAATTAAACTTACAAATGCAAACTTATCATGAAATCTTGAATTGGCAGAAGTAATTCTGGGATGTGTATAGGAAAATGTGATGCTTGCATTTCTGAGCAGATAAGACTGATGTGCAATGAAATGTTTGTAAAGTTCTACTAAAAATTTGGCCCCAATGTTGCATCAAGTTATATAAATATTAATTTGGGAAACTAATGAGTGCAGCTGCATTTTGAGTTTGCCAAATCATCATAAAATTATGGAATCATAAAAATAGAAGCAGTGGCTAACTTAAAAAAAAAAAAAAAAAGAACAAGCCCCCTCCCCTTTTCTCTCTGTTGCCATAATTCACTGTTAAATAAACAGCTTCCCCTGAAGCTCACCTACCCTTGGGATTTTTATGTTACAAGAACCTATAAATTCCCTTTATTGTTTACCTGAGTTAGGTTTTTCTACTACTTGCAACTAAAGCATTTGAACTCACAGAAGGACACACTTTTTCTTAGTTCCACTTTTCACCCTGTACTGGGTACTCTTACCTATGATGCATCAATTCTTCCTTCTTCCTTCCTTAAACAAAAGAAAAAAGGAGAAAGGGGGTTTTGTTCAGGTGTCCATCAGGTGTCCATCTCTTCCCCATACAGCCCGTGCTTCAGGGGAAACTGATTCCACTGCTCGCCCCAGAAGGGCAGTTCCCCAGCTGTAACCCTGGCTTTGTATCTGCTATGGGTCAGTTCCTCACACAGTAGCTAAATGATTACCAACAATGTGTGGAGTTCTTTCTTCTTGATCACACCTAAGAGAAAGCAAATATTTCTAATTTTGTGTTCCAAACTAGAGGCCTAAATTCACTGTGACTTAGATCACATGTCTAGCAAAAACACCAGTTACTTTGGCCAGGAGGATGAAAAGTGTTGACTGCCTTTAGCTATGTAGACTCTGCACTGTAGGAGAGGGTTCATTGTCAGAATGAAAATCTATGTGCTGTTAGAAAGAGATAAATAGGGAATACATACTGAGTAGACAGGTTTGCCAGATTTAGCAAATTAAAATGCCAGTTACTCAGTTAAATTTGAATTTCAACTCAGTAACAACTAAATTTTAGTGTTAAGTATATTCTCCAAATTGCATAGGACTTACTTAAACTCCAAAGATTGTAGATTATTATCTATCTGAAATGTAAATTTCAGATCAAATTTAGTTGGGTGCTTATCTACCACATTTCTAGAGGTAAAGATTACAATATATACAATGCAATGTGGTACGACTAGCTCTGGATGAGGAATGTGAAGGGATAGATGTAATCATGACTACGAGTACCAATTGTATGTCAGGTGTTTAAATCAGTGCTAATCTGATTAACATCACTGCACAGTAGATACCATTATCCCTATTTTACAGGTGATAAAAATGTTAGGCTCAGGAAGGTTAATTTGGGTTGCAGAACTAGTTAAACCACTTATTTGGGGTCAAAAGTCCCTAATCCGGTTGCCTGACCACAACACTCCCATGCCTCTCTTCCTTTCTGGAAAAGGTCACCTCCATCTCAACTCAACCATCTCCAAGCCCCTTTCCTTTGACTCTAAAAGTTTCCTTAATTTTGACCCTATTTTAAATATGGCTCCAGAGCCCAAAAGAAAAAATCTGGACAATGGAGAAAACAAGACAATATTCAAAGCCAGATGACTCAACATCCTTGGATACTTGAGCTTTCTTTGAAGACTATTCTTTCCCTTAAATCTACACATACTTGCCCAGAAGTTCCCAACTGGGGATAATTCAAAATTCTTATACCTGATTCATTATAGGCCTTTTGTGTAATTGATTTCAAATGTTCCAAAATGCTGTCTCCTTTGAAAAGTTTACAGCAAAGTTCCTTATCTTCATAAGGATTCACTGAGGCAGGTTTTCACGTCTAACTTCAATGTGTGATGCTTCAGCATGGGGCTCCTGAACCACTCTCAAGTGCACATAAAACAGCCACTAACCATCACAAACAGAATCCCCCAAGTCATGCCCCCAGTTTGGATTCTTTTCTGTTTATTAAAAGTATACAGTTCATTATTCTTTTCCTCTCTAGATCAGGTTCCCGAACTCATACCATTGAAAAAAAAGCCACTGTTTTTAAGCATTTTCCAGGTTGGTCCCCCACATCCTGAAGTTGCGATCAGAACTATGGTGTATGTATGTTCCAGGCACCCATGCCCCAGCTCATTCCCAGTTGGCTCCCATCTCTCTCACTAGTGATGACAGGCAGGAGGCCACAGTGACTAGGGGTTGCTGATTGTGATGCTGGAGGGGAGTTATGGTTGAGTGTGTTTTGGTGAGTAACAGGATAACTGTTCACATACACACACACACTCTCTTAATGGTGACCTTTTATATTAGATTTTATGTGTATTTGTCACAAGCTCAAGTTAGACCCCCACAGAATTTCAGTACACACACTGTCTCTGGCTGGGTGCCCTTGAACAGTAATGATAATTCAGAAATACTAGGTGGCTCACTGTATATATTCAGAGCTCAGAGATATATCAGGTTGCTTTCCCTGTACAGTAGAAACCTCTGGGGTCACTTTTTCTGCCCTCAACATGAACGCTTGCAAACAACGAAGTCATGTTGATGTTAACCTGATCAAAATAGAAAATTCAGTGTGCTGCAAAAGAACATCACTTAATGTATTCAAAATACATTTCAATCCTGATCTCCATGAGCAATCTTAATTTTGGAAACTTTTCCAAATAATTGGTAAGAGACTTTGTCCTGTATTCCATCCCTCATTTATGTTGCCATATTAAAAAGCACATAAGGAAGGTGAAAGATGACCATCTGGGGAACATATCTATGTTAATACCTCCTCGTATTCTGTTATTATACCTCCTGATTTTTTCATTGCAAATTAAAAAATTTTTGCATAACTGAAAAGAGACTCATTTTTCAGTAGCAGACTTGCTGTGCCACTCATAGCATGGCCTGCTTGCTCTCACTTCCACTAAACCTCTCTACAATGCATTATCCTAGTATACAGACCTTTCCTAGACTTTTTCTTAAATATCTGTACCTTTCAGCTTTGTCTGACAGCAGTGAGTAATCTATTTCTTGTGATTCTTCCCACATTTTTTCTCCTGGTTCTCATCTCTTTTCTTTGTATTTTTCTTCACCTGATTGAGCAGCTCTGTGTGTTTTCCTTGGAGTACCTACGACATTACAAGCAATGATCTAGGCTTTGAAATAGAGATACCAAGGGAAAATTTCTTGCAAAGATGAGCACAACAAAGGACAGAAATGGTATGGACCTAACAGAAGCAGAAGATATTAACAAGAGGTGGCAAGAATACACAAAAGAACTGTACAAAAAAGATCTTCATGACCCAGATAACCATGATGGTGTGATCATTCACCTAGAGCTAGACATCCTGGAAAGTGAAGTCAGGTGTGCCTTAGGAAGCATCACTATGAACAAAGCTAGTGGAGGTGATAGAGTTCCGGTTGCACTATTTCAGATCCTAAAAGATGATGCTGTGAAAGTGCTGCACTCAATTTGTCAGCAAATCTGGAAAACTCAGCAGTGGCCACAGGACTGGAGAAGGTCAGTTTTCATTTCAATCCCAAAGAAAGGCAATGCTAAAGAATGCTCAAACTATTGCACAATTGCACTCATCTCACACTCTAGCAAAGTAATGCTCAAAATTCTCCAAGCCAGGCTTCAACAGTACATGAAGTATGAACTTCCAGATGTTCAAGCTGAATTTAGAAAGGCAGAGGAACCAGAGATCAAATTTTCAACATCCACTGGATCATTGAAAAAAGCAAGAGAGTTCCAAAAAAACATCTACTTTTGCTTTATTAACTACACCAAAGCCCTGACTGTGTGGATCACAACAAACTATGGAAAATTCGTAAAGAGATGGAAATACTAGACCACCTGACCTGCCTCCTGAGAAATCTGTATGCAGGTCAGGAAGAAACAGTTAGAACAGGACATGGAACAACAGACTGGTTCCAAACAGGAAAAGGAGTACGTCAAGGCTGTATATTGTCACCCTGCTTATTTAACTTATATGCAGAGTACATCATGTGAAATGCCAGGCTGTATGAAGCACAAGCTGGAATCAAGATTGCTGGGAGAAATATCAATAACCTCAGATATGCAGATGACACCACCCTTATGGCAGAATGTGAAGAAGAACTAAAGAGCCTCTTGATGAAAGTGAAAGAGGAGGGTGAAAAATTTCATTTAAAAGTCAGCATTCAGAAAACTAAGATCATGACATCCAGTTCCATCAGTTCATGGCAAATAGATGGGGAAACAGTGAAACAGTGACAGACTTTATTTTCTTGGACTCTAAAATCACTGCAGATGGTGACTGCAGACATGAAATTAAAAGATGCTTGCACCTTGAAAGAAATGCTATGACCAATCCAGACAGCGTTTTAAAAAGGAGAGACGTTACTTTACCAACAAAGGTCTGTCTAGTCAAAGCTTTGGTTTTTCCAGTAGTCATGTATGGATTTGAGAACTGGACTATACAGAAAGCTGCATGCAGAAGAATTGATGCTTTTGAACTGTGGTGTTGGAGAAGACTCTTGAGAGTCCCTTGGACTGCAAGGATATCCAACCAGTCATTCTTAAAGGAAATCAGTCCTGTATATTCATTGGAAGGACTGATGCTGAAGCTGAAACTCCAGTACTTTGGCCACCTGATGTGAGGAACTGACTCATTTGAAAAGACCCTGTTGCTGAGAAGGATTGAAGGCAGGAGGAGAAGGGGACGACAGAGGATGAGATGGTTGGATGGCATCACTTATGTGATGGACATGAGTTTCAGTAAACTCTAGAAGTTGGTGATGGACAGGGAAGCCTGGCATGCTGCAGTCAATGGGATCACAAAGAGTTGGACACAGCTGAGCAACTGAACGGAACTCTTGGGACTTCAAAAAGACAGCACCTACTCTCATGGAGGTTTCCTAAGGCGTGGGGTCAGGAGGATAGACACTAAATGAATATATAATGGCAGGTTGTGATTAAGACAAATGAGATGGTAGATGTGTATCTACCAGTTATCTCTCTTGACCTTCTGCTTGTCCTTTTCTATTAATATGTTCCAAATTTTGAGAAATTCATTTGCTCACATAGATCCTCCCTATGGCAGATTTCTAAATTTATGTCTTTATTGATTCCAGTTTCTAATTTAGCAGTACTCTCAGGTGACTTCATGCTTCTGGTTGCTTTTATATGAAATAGACCTTAGTATAAAGATTATACAGCAGAAGTGAGAAATAGATTTAAGGGACTAGATCTGATAGAGAGCCTGATGAACTATGGACGGAGGTTCGTGACACTGTACAGGAAACAGGAGCAAGACCATCCCCAAGAAAAAGAAAAGCAAAAAAAGCGAAATGGATGTCTGAGGAGGCTTTACAAATAGTTATGAAAGAAGAGAAGTGAAAAACAAAAGAGAAAAGGAAAGATATACCCATCTGAATGCAGAGTTCCAAAGAGTAGCAAGGAGAGATAAGAAAGCCTTCCTCAGTGATCAATTGCAAAGAAACAGAGGAAAACAATAGAATGAGAAAGACTAGAGATCTCTTCAAGGAAATTAGAGATACCAGGGGAATATTTCATGCAAAGATAGGCTCAATAAAGGACAGAAATGGGATGGACCTAACAGAAGCAGAAGATATGAAGAAGAGGTGGCAAGAATACAGAGAAGAACTATACAAAAGAGATCTTCATGACCCAGATAACCATGATGGTGTGATCACTCACCTAGAGCCAGACATCCTGGAATGTGAAGTCAAGTGGGCCTTAGGAAGCATCACTATGAACAAAGCTAGTGGAGGTGATGGAATTCCAGTTGAGCTATTTCAAATCCTAAAAGATGATGCTATGAAAGTGCTGCATTCAGTATGCCAGCAAATTTGGAAAGCTCAGCAGTGGCCACAGGACTGGAAAAGTCAGTTTTCATTCCAGTGCCAAAGAATGTTCAAACTACTGCACAATTGCATTCATCTCACACTCTAGCAAAGTAATGGCTCCAAGCCAGGCTTCAGCAATTTGTCAATCATGAACTTCCAGATGTTCAAGCTAGATTTAGAAAAGGCAGAGGAACCAGAGATCAAATTGCCAACATCCGCTGGATCATCGAAAAAGCTAGAGAGTTCCAGAAAAACATCTATTTCTGCTTTATTGACTATGCAAAGCCTTTGACTGTGTGGATCACAATAAACTATGGAAAATTCGTAAAGAGATGGGAATACCAGACCACCTGACCTGCCTCTTGAGAAACCTGTATGGAGGTCAAGAAAAAACAGTTAGAACTGGACATGGAACAACAGACTGGTTCCAAATAGGAAAAGGAGTATGTCAAGGCTGTATATTGTCACCCTGCTTATTTAACTTATATGCAGAGTACACCATGAGAATTGCTGGGCCAGATGAAGCACAAGCTGGAATCAGGATTGCTGGGAGAAATATCAATAACCTCAGATATGCAGATGATACCACCCTTATGGCAGAAAACGAAGAACTAAAGAGCCTCTTGATGAAAGTGAAAGAGGAGAGTGAGAAAGTTGGCTTAAAGCTCAACATTCAGAAAACTAAGATCATGACATCTGGTCCCATCACTTCATGGCAAATAGATGGGGAAACAGTGGCTGACTTTATTTTCTTGGACTCCAAAATCACTGCAGATGGTGACTTCAGTCATGAAATTAAAAGACGCTTACTCCTTGGAAGGAAAGTTATGACCAACCTATACAGCATATTAAAAAGCAGAGACATTACTTTGCCAACAAAGGTCTGTCTAGTCAAGGCTGTAGTTTTTCCAGTAGTCGTGTATGGATGTGAGAGTTGGATTGTGAAGAAAGCTTAGCGCTGAAAAATTGATGCTTTTGAACTGTGGTGTTGGAGAAGACTCTTGAGAGTCCCTTGGACTGCAAGGAGATCCAACCAGTCCATCCTAAAGGAGATCCGTCCTGGGTGTTCATTGGAAGGACTGATGTTGAAGCTGAAACTCCAGTACTTTGGCCACCTGATGCAAAGAGCTGACTCATTTGAAAAGACCCTGATGTTGGGAAAGATTGAGGGCAGGAGGAGAAGGGGACAACAGAGGATGAGAGGGTTGGATGGCATCGCCGAGTCAATGGACATGAGTTTGGGTGGACTCCAGGAGTTGGTGATGGACAGGGAGGCCTGGAATGCTGCAGTTTATGGGGTCACAAAGAGTCAGACACGACTGATTGACTGAACTGAACTGAACTGATAAAGTAGTTTCTCCATAAAAAATTCCAATGGATCCTGGGATCAATATCACAAGCAAGTTATTGTGTCTATACTTTTATTTATTTTTGTATATTTGGCAATTGTACAGGTCAAATATCTAGAGTAATTTACTGCGTTTTTTAGTTTTTATTTAGGTGTTTCCTGCTGTTTGATTCAATGAAGTCACCAGGTACCATTTCAGCTAACAGCCACATTACTTTAATTCTTCTTCACCATTCAAACAGCCCGAGAGGGATTTCCCCATGGTACTTAATAGATTTATTAATCCTCAACCAGGCCAATTCAAGAAATAAATACCACAGTAGCCCTGAAGCTGTTTTAAATTTCAGCTTTCAGGTTATCAGCCTTTTACAGTCAAACTGAATATTAACATTTGGGTACATCCTGCTACTCACTTTTGCCATATTAAATCATTTCCAGATCTGGAAGGGCTTGACCTCTGGGCGCAACTCAGAAATGGACTAAATTGTCATGAGTCAAAGAGGAGGCCATTTTGTTTCCATTTAGGGATGGAAACCATAAAGTAATTTATTTCTTTGTTTGCTGGTTATGAGTGTGGAAATTCACACTTCTCTCTGCTTTACCACAGCACTTTCCCATTTACAAGACGGCTTAGAAGGAAAAGCTACAGTGACCTGATTCTGTTTTCATTTGGCCATATGGTTCTAAAGTAGTGTGGAGAAGGGACTCGGCCTGGCCTCTGAATGTAATCCTACAAGTCAAGGCTAGAACACTGAGCCAAACAGAGTCCTAAAACGTTTTTCTGTGTGATAATTTTAAAATACCAGCTGAGAAAAAAAAACAACAAAAAACAAATGTCAGCTGTGAAATGAATATGCCTCATGGAGGTCAGGGATTTTGCTGTTTGATTTCAATTAGAGGTAATGGGAATCATGAGGATTCTTGCTGTACTTCTCCTGAGTGTAGGTGTTATTTTTGCAATTAAAGCACTATGTGTGTCTCTGTAGGGTTTTTATTTAATTGACAAACATGGTATGACATATGTCAAATTTGATCAGTTCTTAGGCCTTTTCATGAAAAATTGCCTCGAGTTTGCTGAAGCTGAACATCTATATCCCAAGTCTCTCATTCCAAACACCATAGCAAATTGGTTTCCATTGCTTCAGTCATTGGTCCATAGCCTTACAAATAGATTTATGAATGATGCCCATTAAGTAACAGCTTAGGAATCATCAGCAATTTCAGAACCATTTTTACTCTCCTTTTTCCGTTGATGCCAGAAGTTATATACTCACAAGTCTTGTCTGAATGAAAGCTATGAACGTACTTGAACACATCTGGAAGTAGATTTCATTCGAGCATTATTTTTACTTGCTATTAACTTTTCTCCTTGCACATTATCCCTGTTGGGCTTCCTGGTGGCTTAATGGTAAAGATTACACCTGCCAATGCAAGAGATGTGGGTTTGATCCCTGGGTAAGGAAAATCCCCTGGAGAAGGAAATGGTAGCTTGCTCTAGTATTCTGGCCTGGAAAATCCCACGGACAGAGGACCCTGGTCAGATCACAAAAGAGCTGAACATGACTTAATAACTAAACAACAACAACAAAAAACAGTTTATTCAAGGCGACACTTGACTAAATCTTCGCTACCTTAGTGGGAAGAAACAACCAATGGATGTGGTATTTAATAGAGCATCTTGAGTCTAGGGGCTGGGGTTTGCAGATGTATTCAATACAATGGGCCCCGTTCTTCCCTGAGGCCACAAGGGGGCACTAATTTAACACGTTCCTGAATACATCACTGAGTAGAGTTTGCTTGCTCAAGACAAGCTACAAAAGGAAAACAACAGAAACTCACACCCGCCGTTTTGAAGTCACCACAGTAAGATATAAGCTGTGTGAAGGCTTATCACCACTAGAGAGAAAGAATGAAGTGCAGAGCCATTTGGAATAATCCCTTCAGGGTCAGCCCTTTGTCTCTCGGTGTCTCTGTTTCACTGTCTTTGTGCTCAGATGCTCAGCCGTGTCCAACTCTTTGCAACCCCGTGGGTGTAGCCCACAGACTCCTAGTCTATGGAATTTTCCAGGCAAGAATACTGGAGTGAGGTGCCATGGGCAGGTGGATTCTTTACCACGAGTGCCACCTGAGAAGCTCTGTTTTAGCTCTGGCCTTTTCCCCCACTCAAGAGAAAAGAGGCCACTCACTCCCCTCCCTTCAAGGCTAACTTCTCTCTTCATCTTTGAGGGGCTATGTCCTCTCTTCCATCAACTTCTTCAGTCTCCTCTTCCTCTGTGAATCCTTTGCCCCTGTATCTTACATTCTCAAACCTGTCCCTAACTTTAAAACTTCATCTCTTGAACCTGAAACCTCATCTAGTAACTACCCTAGTCTTTTCTTAACATTGGGTGCTAAATCGCTTCAGTCACACCCAACTATCTGTGACCCTATAGACTATAGGCCGGCAAGCTCCTTTGTTCAAGAAGTTCTCCAGACAAGAATACTGGAATGGGTTGCCATGCCCTCCTCCAGGGGATCTTCCTAACCCAGGTATTGAACTTGCATCTCTTATGTCTCCTGCATTGTCAGATGGATTCTTTACCACTAGCGCCACCTGTGAAATCCAGACCCTTTATGATAGTGGTTAGTTAAATGTCAAACTAGTGTGTTGATGACCTCGGAAAGAATAAAGTAGTTCCTAAATGGGCGAACTCTTTTGCTCAAACAGGTCTTCCTAAAATCAACAATAACGTTTTTTATCATTGACTGCATTTGCTATCATCTGCTTCTAGAAAGGCTCTTTTCCTTTCTCTCCCCTGACTCTACATATTTTGGGTTTCTTTCTACTTCTCTGAGATCTTTTATAGTGTTTACCCTTTTAATCGTTTCCTTTTAGCCATACCAGCTCAAACACCTTGACTTGTTTTTTTTTCTGTTTTATTTTACTCACTTAAAAAAACGAATGTGCAGTAAAGTGAACTCTTTTTTGGACAGGTCTATAGACGTAGACATACAGTTTCAGCATATAGTTTTGTAACAACCAACAATTTCAGATACAGAAATGTTCTATCACTTCCTCAGATTTTCTCACACAGCTCCTTTGTAATTAATCCCTGCTCCCACTCTCATCCCCTGGCAGCTACTGATCTATTTTTGGTTCCTCAAATTTTGACTTTTATAGAATGTCATTAAATAGAAACTTACAGTATGTAGCTTTTGAGTCTGACTTCTTTTACTTATCATACTACTGTCACATCATCCCTGTTGCTTTCTCTATGAAAAATTTTTCCTTGTTGAGTAGTATTCCATTGTGTGTGAATCTCAGTTTATCTGTTTTTCAGTTGAAGGGTATTTGGGGTTGTTCCAGTTATTTATCTATTTTTTAATTTTAACTGTATTTATTTTTGCTCTTGTGTTTTGTTGTTTCATTTTTATTTTTTCCAATGTATTTTTTATTTTTCTAATTTTCTTTTTCATTTGTCATTATAGTTTTTGTGTGTGTGTGATTATGAGTAGAGACACTGGAAACGTTCATGTACAAGGTATTTGTGTATACATAAGTTTTCATTTCTCTTATGTATGTAGTTGCTGAATCATGTGGCAAGTATGTTATGTTATGTTATGTTGTGTTACGTTATGTTATGTTCAACATTATAAGAAACTGCCAAACTCTTTCCCAAAATGGCTGCACCACTTTGTGTTCCCACCAGCAAAGCTGTAGAGTTCCGGTTATTCTGTATGCTCTACATCACTTGACATTCTCAGTTTTTAATTTTAGACATTCTCATAGGTTTTTAACAATATACCATGGGACTTCCCAGGTGACTCAGTGGTAAAGAATCTGTCTGCCAGTGTTAGAGACGTAGAGACACAGGTTCTGTCCCTAGCTTGGAAAGATCCCCTGGAGTAGGAAATGGCAACCCACTCCAGTATTCTTGTCTGGGAAATCTCATGGAGAGAGGAGCCTGGTGGGCTACAGTCCACCAGGGTTGCAAAAAGTAGGATACAACTGAGCAGGCATGAACTGTACCACCATGTTGATTTAAATTAGTATTTCTCTAATGGCTAATGATGTTGAACATCTTTTCATGTGGTTGTGTACCAACCTGTTATCTTCTTTTGTGAAATATCAGTTCCAATCTTATGTTCAATTTTTCAAATTAAGTTGTTGATTTTTTTATTGTTTAGTTTTGAGAAAGCGAAAGTGAAAGTCGCTCAGTCGTGTCCAACTCTTTGCGACCCCATGGACTATACAGTCCATGGAATTCTCTAGGCCAGAATACTGGAGTGGGTAGCCTTTCCCTTCTCTAGGGGTTCTTCTCAACCCAACGATCAAACCCAGGTCTCCTGAATTGCAGGTGGATTCTTTACCAACTGAGCCACAAGGGAAGCCCAGGAATACTGGAGTGGGTAGCCTATCCCTTCTCTAGCAGATCTTCCTGAGCCAGAAATCAAACAGGGGTCTCCTGCATTGCAGATGGACTAGCTATCAGGGAAGCTCAAGAGTTCTTTCTAAATACTTAACAAATTTCTTTGTGAATATGTAATTTGAAAATATTTTCTTCTAGTCTGTGGCTTTTCTTTTTATTCTCTCTTAAGGGTATCTTTTACAGAAGCTTTGCATTTTGATGAAATCTGATGAGAGTTATCATTTTTTTTCTTTTGTGGATAGTGCTTTTGATACATATGTAAGAAATCTTTGCCTAACCAAGGCAATAAATATTTCATCTATGTTTTCATCTAGAAGTTTTAGTTTTATAATTTTGGACTTTATATATTTAAGTCCATAATCCATTCTAAATTAATTTTTGTACATATTCAAGGTATGAGCTGAAGTTCATATTTTTTACATGTAGAGATTCAGTTGTCCCAGAAGGATTTGTTGGAAAAAACTATTTTTTTCCCCCACCAAGTTGTCTTTGGACTTAGGCAAAAACCACTTGCCCAAGTTGACAGTTTTTATGTATATCTGTTTCTGGGCTCTGTCTTTCTGTGGCAATGATCTAGATGTCTATCTTTTTGCCAGGACTGCCTCTCATGATTACTGCAGTTTTAGAGTAATTCTTGAAATCATGTAGTTCTTTGACTTTCTTTTAATTTTTCAAAATTATTCTGGCTGTTCTAGCTTTCTGTGGGTTTTTGCTTTCAAATTTTTTTTTTAAATTGGGTTTGTGAATATCTACAAAAAAACATCCTGCTGGCATGTTGATGGGAATGCATCCAATTTGTAGATCAGGTTGGGGGAAATTGATGTAACAATATTGAGCCTTCTGGTAGATGAATATGGATTGTCTCTCCATTTATTTTGGTCTTTGGTTTCTTTCATCAGTGTCTTATAGTTGTCGGGACATGGATCCTGTGAATATTTTGTCAGATTATTTTTTCCTAAGTGTTTGATCTTTCTTGGTCCTTTTGTTGATGGTATTGGGTTCATTTAGGGGGGTTCATCTCTTCAAATTATGTATCTGTTTTCCTTATGCTTTCACTTTTCTTTCGCTCTAGTTAGTGGCTGGATTATTTTAACAGTCTCTGTCGTTGACTTCTTTGTCTCTTGTCACTGTTCTCAAACATGTGTTCTCAGCCAGATTTCCTCAACCACAACTTTCCTCCTGTTACTCAGATTAAATGTTTTTGCATTTTAACCCCTGCAGAATAGTATTCAAGATAATTTTTACTTAAAAATGTCTCCTATTTCATGACAGAAAATTCTCAAAGTCCTGAATTCATCTACTCCTGAAGTATCTTTTTGAGCTCTGAAAGTTAGGATATATTAATAACAGGAGGGGGTAAAGAACAACAGTGGTTTAGTAGCTAAATAGGAACAACAAGTACAGAAGCTGAGGGCCTTGAAAATTACTACATGCTTTGCCAAGTAGCTCTGAGGAACAGTTGAACATTTCCAAATAAATAGAGAAGCTACATGACATCAAATATTGATTCTGTTCTAAGCTATGATTCTGTTCTAAGCTACTTTACATGCACTCTCATTCATCTTCATGAGCGTCTCTGAGATTATGGTAGGTATAATATTACCCATATTTTACTAATGAGGGAACTGAGACTTTGAAAACTCAAGTAATCAGCTTAAGTTCACTCAACTATTAATTGGCAGAGTTGCAACTTGATTCATGGCCTGACTCTAGAGCCTGTGTTGAAGTCTGCCATAGAACCATGTGGCAACTATCAGGGTGGAAAATGCTCACCAACGATTAGGCAAATGGACATTGAATCCAGGCATCACAGAGAGATGAGACTTCAGCTATTTTGGAACATTTCCAATGCTACTGATTTGTATTAAAAAAAATTACTCTTCTTACCCATTTAATTTTTTAATTGTAACTTATCTACTTTATTTTTGGCTGTGCTGAGTCTTCGTTGCTACTTGTGGGCATTCTCTAGTTACGGTGAGCGGGGGCTACTCTTGGCTGCCGTGCACCAGCTTCTCATTGTGGTGGCTTCTCTTGTCACAGAACACAGACTCTAGGCACATGGGCTTCAGTAGTTGCAACATGTGGGCTCTAAGGTGTGTGGGCACACGAGCTCAGTGGTGGTGTTTTGCGGCTCTAGAGCATGGGCTCAGTAGTTGTGGTATATGGGCCTAGTTGCCCCATGGCACGTGGAACCTTCCTGGAACAGGAACTGTTCCCATGTCCCCTGCACTGGCAGACGGATCCCTATCTACTTTACCACCAGGGAAGTCCCTACCCAATTAATTGTCATCTTTTCCTTCCCTGTATTTGCGTTTCCTAAGAGGCAGGAAGGTTATCATAGGTAAGATACAGATTAACAATTGCAGTATTTTTTTCCCAGTGCATGTGATGAATCATAGCAGCTCTCTCTGCTAATGCGAATCTCTTCATATTCCATAAGGTTAAGTATTCCTGTGAACTAGAAAAATGATTTTCTGAGAATTGCAGTCATGCAGAGGATTTCAAACACATCATTCACTTTGGGGAGATTGCCCATGCATGACATTTGTCAATACTAGTGGGACTAGTATTGACACTACAATCAATCCATGGAATTCTGTTTCCAGCCCCTGGTCCAGTGAGTGAAATATAGGTGGAGTTTAGAAACTATTGTATCAAGTTGAATTTATATGAATATTGTAGTGATTATTATATTAAGTGTAATTGGTATGAACAGTGACAATGTGAGTGCTACAAATATACTTGCAAATAGTGTTAGGTCCTTTTCTGAGCACACAATGCAATTATAAATTATTCCTCAATTGAACAGGAAGTGTTGGCCACTTAAGGTAAAGACATAAATTTATCTGCCCAATTAAGAGAAAAACTCAACTAAGAACTCAATAAATGCAATTGGAATCATATTTGGTGAATAGAAATCTTAATAACCATCGTCACAGAGAATACTTAAAGTGCAGAAAACTTTTGTCCTGATAGGAAAACATCAATTCCTTCCCAAGAATGAAAATTCTTTTCTCTATTTATTCACACATCATGACAAAACAATTTTTTCCTTTGTTCTATACCTGACCATAGATGAGCTCTTATTCAAAATATTTGATCAAACTATTTACCATGTACCAATATAAGAAGAGGAACTTTATCTGCCCATAAAATACAAATTATTTTTCTTCCCTTCATTATTAGTAAAGGATTAATTTTTTTTTGGTAGATGCTTTATGTACTCTTGAAAAAAAATATATTAACACATGTAGAAAGTAAGAACACTGAAAATCAGTTTGTAATGTCCATTTGTCTCTGTTTTAGAGTTCTATTAAGTCTATAAATTGGCTCAGCAAACTGTATCAAGTTCTTCGTATTTGATAGACAATCAGTCTACCTGAGAGACTGCCTTCTCCATGGGGAGGTTTCGTCTGATCAGGTATCGAATAGCTTGTTGATTATTCTGACTTCAAAGGCTACTGGCACTGAGACCTTCAAGGTGGTCTGCAATGCTCTAAGTGTTGAGGCCACCTGTCAGTGTGGCTTCCAAATTAAAGAGGATCAGTTGGGAAATGAAGGGTAAACTTCCTGTCTTTCAGATTAGGCTGATTAACCTTGAGCAGTTTTACTTCTTCAGTATGAGTTACTTTGGGGAGAATATCACAAGACAATTCCAGTTCCCTTTATTGTTGGGATAGATGCATTTGCTTCTCAAAAAATGTAGTTGTTCATTTTCAAGGTTGCAGAATTTTAGGAACATTTTTGAGTAAAGACTACAATCTTCTATGTTTATCAGTTTCTGGAAACGTTTTGGAACTATATTTGTACTAATAGGAAGTAACTGTGTTCTAGAGATATATTTTGAGAAGAAGAAATTACAGATACTTGTCAGCTACAAGTATTTTTTGTTTGTTTGTTTTGCAAAACTCTAATTAAAGTATTTGTTTAACTTTCTTTTAGACTCTCACTTACTAGACGACAGTGTTTCCCAGATATAAAAAGCAGGTCGCTATGGCAGCTGAGAGTAGTTTTAAAAAATTGTATAATTGGGCTGACTCATGTCATAAAATATAATACTTAAACTGCTGAACTCTGTACTTTAACATTTTTTTAAATTAAAAAATTAATACATATATTTAATAATAAGGACTTCCTGGGTGGTGCAATGGTAAAGAATCTACGTACCAATGCAGGAAACTCAGGAGACACAGGTTCAATTCCTGGGTCAGGAAAATTCCCTGGAGGAGGAAATGGCAACCTACTCCAGTATTCTTGCTTGGAGAAATCCATGGACACAGGAGCCTGGCAGGCTATCGTCCATGGGGTCACAAAGAGTCGGACAAGACTGAGCACATACACACATTTAATAATAAAAGTGATAGAAAATTAACAAACTCGTAATGAATTAAAGTACTTTATGTAGTTAGAATATTTCATATAAACTGTCATCTAGATGTTTCTCATTGTTTTGTCAATTTTTCATGTGAATTTATATGTGGAAACTTCATTTTCTTAATTATATGTGTCTTTAGATTTAAGTCTAACAACAAAATCCACTGAGGTTTGTGCACATTATTTTAAGGCATTTGGAAGAAAAGAAGAAAATAATTCCTATTTATTAGGCTGTCTGAAACTGTCACATTGTAGGAAGTTAGCTTAAACAGACAAAAATATTACAAAGCAACTCTTCACCAACCATTTTTAGATATAGCCTCAGTAGTACAGAATTACTTTTTAAAATTGTGACTGTGAGCTGGAATTGAATAGAGAGGAACAGTTTGAAATATCTGATGATGATTGATAATTATTGATACGTTAATGGTAATGTACTTTGCTGTTTCAATGTTTGCATGTCTCCCCTGCGTTAGTAAACTTCAGAATAAATAATTATGAGATGTTACCTGGGTGTCCAAAATGGCATTTAGGAGACCAAAGTGGCATTGGTTTTTGCTTTATGGAGTTATGTTTATCACATAGATTTTTTAAAACTTTTTATTTCAAAATAATTTTTAGGCTTAGAGAAAAGTTTCAAAAATAGTCCAGAGTTTCATATACCCTTCATTCAGCTTTCTGTATACTTCCCTAGTTTTAACACCCTCCATCACCATGGTACAGCTACCAAAGTTTAAAAAAGTAACTTTGGT
Source organism: Muntiacus reevesi (assembly GCF_963930625.1). Lineage (NCBI taxonomy): Eukaryota > Metazoa > Chordata > Mammalia > Artiodactyla > Cervidae > Muntiacus > Muntiacus reevesi. The sequence continues at coordinate 43,750,394 of NC_089260.1, forward strand.
ACAATACTGTTAACTTGCAGACTTTATTCAGATTTCACCAGATTTTCTAATAATGTCCTTAATTCTGCTCCAGGATCTGCCCCAGAACCCCACATTGCATTTAGTTAGCATGGCATTTTAGTCTCCTTTGTGTGTGCTTAGTCACTCAGTCATGTCTGACTCTTTGCGACCTGGTGGACTGTAGCCCACCAGGCTCCTTTGTCCATGGGGGTTCTCCAGGCAAGAATACTGGAGTGGGTTGCCATGCCCCCACATCTCCTGTTACTGCTGGCTAGGGCATGCTGACTAGGGCTGCATCAGCCACGTTGCAATCATGAAATTCCTTTAAGGGTACAGGCCCTTTTTAGCGAAGGTTGAGGTAGAAACTCAAGAAGCCGCCATTTCAGCCCTGGAATGCTTGTTATGTAAGAGAAAACGGAATCTCTGTATTAAATAACCTTTATCCCAGGTCTCTGTTACTTAAAATCACATGTAGTTACCAGCCAGTAGGGGTATTTTTCTTCATCTCCACTGCATCACCATCATCCAAGCCTCTCCCATCTCTAGCTTGACCTTTGAAAAAAACTAATGGAAGTATCTCACATGCCTGCTTAAAAGACTTTGATAAATTCTATTAAGCTTGAGGGCTTCCTTGGTGGCTCAGATGGTAAAGAATCTGCCTGCAGTGTGGGAGACCTGGGTTCGATCAATGGGTTGAGAAGGGAAAGGCTACCCACTTCAGTATTCTGGCCTGGAGAATTCCATGGACTGTGTATAGTCCACAGGGTGGCAAAGACTCGGACACGACTGAGCGACTTTTACTTTCACTTTCATTATGCTTAAAGTGAGATACAAGTTCTTTAACATGGCATGATAGGCCCCTGTGAAGTTTCTCCAGGTCATCTTGTATCACTTATTTCTGTCTTTATTCCCTGCCAGGCAGAAGCCTTCCTTGGACATGTCTAGTTTTGTCTCACCCCAGGGCCTTTGCATGTGTTGTTTGGATTACCTAGAAATATCTATTCCCTATTCCTTCTCCCCCCCACTCTCTTTAAATTCCAAATACCAGAACTCTGTCTTCCTTTAATTTCCAGGTTACATGTCACCTCTCTGACCATTCTGCCTAATTTCAGTCATTCCCTCACACTCTACCATAATTTCCAATTCTTGCCATCTTTTGGTTTTCATCACCATACTTGTTTCAGTGTATCATAATTGTATTGTTTTAACATGTTCTTTGCTTCTCTTTTGCATTAAATCTGAAGTTCTATGAGGACAAAAATGATGTTATATTTGCTCACTAGCTTTGTTTTCTGTTTACAAGCACCTAACAGGAGTGCCTGGTATTGGTTGATTCACAACCATGGCTGAATGTTAGAATCTCCCAGGGAGATTTTAATTATTGATGTCCAGGTCCTTTCCTCCTGTGTGCATGCATGCTCAATTGCTCAGTCATGTCCAACTCTTTGGCATCCCATGGACTGTAGCCCACCAGGCTCCTCTGTCCATGAAATTTTTCAGGTAAGAATTCTAGGGTAGGTTGCCATTTCCTCCTCCAGGGGATCTTCACGAGCCACGGATCAAACCTGAGTGTCCTGCATCTCTGGCATTGGCAGGCAGATTCTTTGCCACTAGCCACCTGGGAAGCCTCATCCTCCTACAGTCAGATTCAATTGGTCAGTACTGGGACCCAGAATCAGTACACTCTAGAAGTTCTCCAGGTGATTCTAATATACAGTGAGGCTCAAGAACCACCACTCAAGGCCAGTAGTTCTCAACCTTTGAATGTACATTCAAGTCACTGGGTGAACTTTTAAAGCAATACTGGTATATGTACCCCACCACTAAAATTCTGACTTATTTGGTCAGGGTGGGGGCTCTGAGTATAAAAATCTCACCTAGTGATTCTTCAGGGTGGGAGCTAATTGTATTAATGTTCAATACATATCTATTGCTGAATGAACATGGCTTACTATGCAATTAATTTAAACACAATCATGTACAACAACTTATATGTGATAGTGCTGTTAATATTGATTTCTCTTCCTCTTCAATGAAAATTTTTTAAATCTCTTTGTCAGCAACTATCTCTGTTCTAGTCAAATCAGAGTTTTCTTAACACCCTCTCTCCACTTTTCTTCTCCTCTGGCTTGTATTACTGATTGCTCTTGGTCACCCTTGGACACGTTGGGGTTCTCACTTCCTTATATCAGGACTCTTGTATCTACTGCATGATTCTCAATGTTGTATCTGCAGCCATACCAAGTTCACACCTGAAATTAAAAGTCAGTTGTATGTTTTCACTTATATGTGGGATCTGAAAAATAGAATAAATAAAACCAAAACAGACTCACAGGAAGCAAACTAGTAGCTCGGAGGAGAGAGGTGGGGGGAGGGGCAAGATGGGGGGAGGGGATTAAGAAATACAAACTATTAGGTATAAAAAAAGATACAAGGATGTGATGTATAGCACAGGGAATATAGTCAATATTTTATAACAACTTAATATGGAATATAATCTAAAATATCAAATCACTATATTTTACACCTGAAACTAATATAGTATTGTAAGTTGACCATACTTCAATTTAAAAAAATAATCACAGCAAAAAAAGAAAAATCAGTTATTTCCCTAAGTACAATCCTCACTCCCTAGACCACCCCTCACACAGCACCTGGCACAAAGCCTATCACAGAGATGTTTGGCTCATGTTTGTTGAATGAATTTATCAGCTGTATATAAAAAGGGTTTCCATACCCCAAGCTTCAAAAATACTCCCTGTGTTCTCACTCTTTTTCTGAGTCCACAGCGTTTTCTTTCAGAAGCCTCTGTTCTTGAGCCACAGAGACCTTGCTTGGGGAGGGGACGTAAGATCAACTTCCTGGCTGAAGCCACAATGGAAAGGCAGCTCCCAGGTTTCTTTGTGCAAAGGAGCTTAACCCACGCACCCACTCCCACCTCAGCCAGAATGCTACCTTTTCCTGTTTTCTAACTTTAATATTTATGTTCTTCTGTGTACATTTTAGTGTTTTATTCCAATATGACTTTTATTGTAAGAAATAATTTTTTTAGTGAATTTAAAGGCACCACACCATCTGTCATACCACGGGACATGCTGAAGATCTCTGAGAAATAGAAGGTAGCTGCCTCTTGTCACAAAAGACCAACCCCATTGGAGATAGTGTTTCCTACTGGGAGTAACAAAACTGAGCACCAGGACCAGAATTCTTTACAAGTTATGAAGTGAATGCAAAGGATTGTTGGTATTGAAATTCACACTCTTACTAAAAAGAAGACTAGAAAGCATCCTGTTTATCCTCAGAACACTTTCCATCCAGCTTGCAAAGCACTGGTACAGCCAAACCACACAGTCCTGAGACCATCAACTCCAGAAGGTCAAGGACTTTGCCCATTTACAGTTGCACCCTGATACCAAGGACAGTAAGCATACAACAAATACATGCTACATGTTGAACTAATGAACTAAAATTTATTTGTATGCAATGGAGCAGAAAATAACTGAATTTTCTAAGGAAATGATAATGACAATGTGGGAACGAGAGCTCACCGTGAGGTGAGGGTTTTGGGAGACAGGAGCAGTAAAAAAGACTCCCTGTTTCTGCGCTTTTATGTGTGTGTCATTGTTCCAGAGACACCGGTCCTGGAGGGGACAAGGACATAATTCATCTGCGCTCACAGGGGACCAGGGGGAAATAGGACCCGAGCCCATTATGAATTGCTTTGTTTGTGAGCTCCTAACCATGTAATTGTTTTAACGACTAGCAGGTGGGTAAGAGATCCAGGTTTTCAGGACCTCAGACTATTGTAAGTGAGGGGATTAGTGAGTGTGAGTGAATCAGGATGGGCTTCAGCTTGAGACCCCCAGAAAGTTTGTTTAGAAACAAAAGAAAAAGATGGCTCAGTGGTAAGTGAAAAGTGTGGGAAAACAACACTGGGTTCTGTTTAAACAAGAATTCCTTCCTGGAAAAGCTTATCTTGCTGTGTTCCAAGTCTAAGCCCAAGCTTAGACGATCACAGGTGCTTCGGGGCTAATCCCTTTTTGCAGTATTAGTGGAATGCACACCTGAGAAACAGAATTCAGCTGCCTTGACAGGGAGCTGAGAAGGGACCAGCTTTCCTGGTGTCCAGAGCCCCAGACCCTGCTTCTTGGATTCTAACTTCTTTGCCTGGTATGCACATCTCTGTTGCAGTTTCTTTTTCTCTCTACATCTAGGAGAACCAAAAAGGAAAAAAGGAAAAAAATAAATCTGGGAGAACCTGAAACTCTGTACTTGCCCTCCTTCTCTAAGGTGTCTGCAATGAGCGTTCCCAAATAGGGGATTCACCCATTTCAGGGTGAAGGGAGAAACTCCCCTTTAAAATCTATCACCATGAAGGCTTTCCTTTCCCAAATCTGTCAAATGAGTGTGAACGCAGCTGAATGAACACGTTAAGGCGATACAATGCTAAGAAATGGTGTTCTGTTTCCCATGCTCATAGTCTTCTTGTGATGGAAGGTTGTCTCTAGATTAGCTTTAAGTTCCCATCTATCCTTCCAGATCGTTTTAAATTTCATACTTTCACAGAACCGTCTAGTAAAAATGGACATGAGCTCCCAAGCAACTCCTGTTTCTTGAAAACCTGTAATATTCCTGCTCTCTCAGTCAGACAGAATCACTACAGTCTTTTCTCCTGAATCATAAACGTTTTTACTTAGGAGCAGAGGAAGCAAATGGTACCCCGGTTGGCGCAAGGTATGGAGTACTCTCTCAGAACCTAAAATGAATGAATCAGACACCAGAAGCCTCTTGAAAACTCACGTCCCTTCTTAATTCTGCATTTTTTCTTGTTAATAAAGTTCCAATAGATGCTGACAGCCATGAGAGGAAAGCTTTGAAAAACAAACTAGGCAGCCCCTGGCACTGAGATGCATCCACCCAGCCCGACACTTGGCCTCTATATAGAGAGCATCCTTTGAATCTTGAAACTGTGCCAAGCAGTGCTCCAAGTGCTTCATATACATGAACTCAGTAACCACGGTGTGCTGTGCCAGTGGGCACGGGGAGATGCTGGCTTTACTCAAGTTCCCCCAGTTCAAATAGGAAGAGCTCGTATTTGAACTAAGGCGGCTGACTCTAGAGTCCAGGCTCTTATTTGCCACACCAACTGCCCTTTCAATGATAGAAAATTGAGCAGGTGCTACAGTAGCCTGACTTTGTCCTCTACACACTTCCCAAGCCCCAGGCAGCATACCTGGGACGGTACGTGGCCCTCCTATTGCCTATAGAAAGCTGCTCAGACCAGATTAACTGAATTCCATGTTTGTTTTTTTTATGGTTAGGTGAATAATATATGTAGAGTCTTATGTTCTTCTTTTCCAAAGTCTCCATAAGCTAATCACTGTATTGTTCTGTTGCTAAGTGGTTCCAACTCTTTACGGTAACCCCTTAAACTGCAGCACACCAGGCTTCCCTGTCCTTCACTATCTCCTGGAGTTTGCTCAAACTCATGTCCATTGAACTAGTGATGCCCTCCAACCATCTCATTCTCTGTTGCCCCCTTCTCCTCCTGCCCTCAGTCTTTCCCAGCATCAGGGTCTATTCCAGTGACTCAGCTCTTCTCATCAGGTGACTGAAGTATTGGCACTTCAGCTTCAGCATCAGTTTTTCCAATGAATATTCAGGGTTGATTTCCTTTAGGATTGACTACTTTGATCTCCTTGTCCAACGGACTCTCAAGAGTCATCTTCAGCACTACAGTTCAAAAGCATCAGTTCCCATGGCTGATTCATGTCAATGTATGGCAAAAACCACCACAATATTGTAAAGTAATTAGCCTCCAATTAAATAAAATTAAAGACAAAAACAAAAGCACCAGTTCTTCAGTGCTCAACCTTCTTTATGGTCCAGCTCTCACCTCCATGCATGACTATTGGAAAAACCATAGCTTTGACTATACAAACCTTTGTCAGCAAAGTGATATCTGTGCTTTTTAATATGCTGCCTGGATTTGTCATAACTTTTCTTCCAAGGAGCAAGAGTTTTTTACTTTCATGGCTGCAGTCACTGTATAGTGTTCAGCGCTCTAAATTTTCCCCCCATATCTTTATTTCCAATTCCCTCTGCCCTCTCCCCTCTCCCTCCCAAATCTGACCTCTTTCCCTGAGTTTGTATGTTTGCTTTGGAAGTATGATTGAGCTGCAATATTATGTTAGTTCCTATTATACAGTATAATTTTTCTATACATTTCAAGATGATTACCACATAAATCTAGTTATGAAGTGTCAGCACAAATTTATTACTTAGTTACTGACTATATTCCCGACATTGTACATTTCAGATATTTATTTTGCAACTGGTAGTTTGTACCTCTTAATCTCCCTCACTTATTTCTTTTTCCCCAACCTCACTCCTCTCTGGTAACCATCTGTTTGTTCTCTGTATCTATAATTCTGTTTCTGTTTTGTTATGTTTGTTCATTTGTTTTGTTTTTTAGATTCTACTTATAAGTGAGATCTTATAGTATTTGTCTTTCTCTGTCTGACTTATTTCACTTAGCTTAATAGCCTCTAGATCCATCCACGTTATCACAAATGTCAAGATTTCATTCTTTTTTGTGGCTAAATAATATCCTGTTGTGACATTATGTATATTATTATCATATGTAATAATATAAATAATAATATAATAATTATAATATATAATATAAATAATATAGAATTATTATTTATATTATTAGAAACATCTTTATCCATTCATCTGTGATGGACATGATTGCTTCCATATCTTGGCTATTGTAAATAATGCTGCAGTGGATATCAGGGTGCATATATCTTTTCTAATTAGTGTTTTTGTTTCTTTGAGTAAATACCCAGGAGTGGAATTGTTGGATCATATGGCAGTTTTAATTTTTTGAGAAATTTGTTCCCATGATACATTTTTGAGCTGCAAAAATCTTGATTGCTATATGGCTGTCTACATGAGTCTCTGCTTTCACTCCACAAGCCACCTTCAGTCAGGCATAACAGTCAGCCTCCAAGTTTCTCTCAGTTTCCCTCCCTGTCCCTATATATATGTGTGTGTATATATATATGTTGGGATATCTATGGGACACACAGCGGCGCATATATATAGGAATACAGAAAGCAGTAAACTAGGGTTTCACATGTGTCATCTCATTTAATCTTCATGACAGCCCTATGAAGGAGGTACTCTCCTTATACCCACGTTACAGAGGAACTGGGGCCTTGGGGTTACTAGCTAACTCTGACTTTGAGATTCCCTCTTCTCTGACTCCAAGACTTTTGGTGGGGCCGTTTGCATTCACAGCAGGGAAAGCAGTGAACTGCCATGATAATATAAGCATGGCAATACTGAACCGAACACTCCAGTCCTTCCTTCCTTTATAAAAACACAGAGTATTTTCTACTCTGGATGTAAAAATACATCCATTACAGTCAGTCTCTCATGGGAAACTGACAATTCCAGAGGAATCAAAGGAGTTTTCCTTTTCCTTGCTACTCCTGAATGACTGCTTGTTGCCTAAGGGAAACAATAATACCTGCCTCATTGTCTTATTGTGAAGATGATTGGAAATAAAGATGACTAAACACCCTACTGAGTGTGGGTCACCTGGGATGCCCTCAATAAATGCAAACCTTCCCTGGTATTAGGCAGTGAAGTTCTGATTGTGATTATCATTAAATGAGCTTACAAATTAACTGTTATAACTCACATGAAAATTCATACTTTTAAAATGTGCAGCACTCTGATATGATTATTTTTATTTTATTCATGAAAGAGAAAATGTTATAAAATATTTTCCATGTCTAAGTTCCACTCCAGTTGGGGATCCAACTTTTATCATCACCTACCTTCTTTCTCCGTTTGTGTACAAATAGAACATTCCCTCAGTGAATCATGTGAGTTTCAAAAGCCATTTATACCCACCGGTTAAAACATTAAATTTACCAGAGTCCACTCTGTAATTGTGCTTTATTACTTACACAATGTTTTTTCCTATCAACAAGAGACAGTGAATTAAGTCTGACATTTTAGAAGAAGAAAATGGCACCCCACAACCTGGCGAAGAGGATGTAAGAGCATCCCTTCCAGTGCCAATCTGTCTGAGGGCCCAAAATAAACAAGTGGTGGGGGAGGGAGGAGAGGGGGACGGGGACGAATGATGAATTATATGTGAGCCAAAGAGAATAAAACCCAAACTGAAATAGGCCAAACACATAAATTGCTATTAAATCATGGCTTTTATTTTTCCTGCCTTCTCCCTGTTAACGTTTAGTTTCTCAGTAAATGAAAGGAATCATTTGAAGTAAGGGCCTGGAGAAGGCAGGCCTCTGACCTCTAGCTCGACCACAGAGATCAAAGGCAGGCCCCATATGGGTGAGATAGTATCTTTTCCAGGCAAGTGGGCATGGTGTTTCGTGATGCATTAGTGTGGAAACAGACAAATAGCCAAGCTAGTGACCGCTGGGAGCGAAATGATTGACGTGGGGACTGAGCACGAGGAATGGCGGAATCGGAGAGCCCATCATCTTTTGGATGCCTTTTTGGGTTTTCTTTTAGTTCTCACAATTCCTTTAGTGGTTTTCTTGTTGTTGTAGTTAATTATGTTACTCGTGACACATTTTCATGTTTGCAGTGAACGTTTATCTCTGCAAGCATGTACCTCATTTATTTTTTTAACCTCCCTTAATTTTAAATGCAATGAAATTTTTTTGTTTTGCAAGGCAAGGCTCTTACATATAGTTTGTGTGTGTGTATATAGATAAATAATATGACTAAATCTTTACTGGTAATCATAATAAAATGCCTTTAGTAAAATCTCCACATGAAAATGGATTGGACTATTCAACAGCTCCAAAGGCTCTACTCTGTGTGGAAACTATGCTTCTCTTTTTCTCTGTTGTTCTCTCCAACCCATCCCACCCCCACTCAGCACCCACCCACACGCACTCCCTTCCACAGAAAGAATTAATCTTGGGGGCAGTTCTCCCATTTTTTCTGGGGCCACTGCTGCATTGACAGTAGGATGTTGTTGTCCAGTTCCAGGAAGTCATCACCAGCTTAGAAGGTTTCAAATATCTTGGTCTTCACACTGTCCTTCATCAGGCTGTCCTTCATTAATGTTCCTCAAAAAGAGAGCAAAGCAGAATGGAAGTAAGATGGACTTCAAACCAAGGGGTTGAACTTGAACTTTCCTCATTTTTCTTGAGCACTCCATGGTGATATTTCTGTGGGGAAGTCAAGGGCAACATAGGCTCAGGTCATGGTGCTGACTTTCCATCCTCCTCTAATTTCTTTCTCTTTCTACCTTCCTGTCTAGATCTTACTCTCTATCCTCACTTCATCCCTCTCAATTTATTCCTATTCCCAACTTTTTCTTTGCCCCAATACTTAATTGAATACTTCCAGCCAGCATTTTCATGGAAAACAAACATACAGAACATAGCCTTCCTGGATTAGTATGCTTGTTTCCTGTCCCTGCTTGTGGGTTAATCCTTGCCCCTGTTTTTGCAGCATACATACACATCCCAACATATGCACACGTATTCTAACATACACACAATATAAATACTAATAGACACATACCAGCACACTATCATGCACACTAAAACAGACACTGATACACACACACATACACTCAAATACGCATGCACTAACACACACTCCAACATACATACTGACCCATGTACTAACACACCAATACACAGTAATATACCAACACTGACACAGCAACACACTAATCTCACACATGCACTAGCATCTCACACATGCATATACATCCACAGGCATGCATGCATACATGCAAGAAATAGTCACCTCTGAACCCTGGAATGTATTTCTTCATTATCTAGCTGACATCCTCAGGAGGAAATGCAGATTGCCAGTTTCCAAGATCATCTATTTGTCCACTGATAACTGAGCTGAGAGGAATTCTTGTCATACTTTCTGTGAATAAAAATTACTATGAAAATCTTGCCAAAGCTGAAAAACTGCCACCAAGGTGAAATCAAAGCCTCCACTGCAGCTAAAATGCGAGAATGTAATAACTGTGCTTTCTGCTTTCAAGTAAGCCGCCAGGAACAGAAATGTGCCTGTCCTTGAGGGCTTTGAGAAGGACAAATTTAAGCATCAAGATATTCATCACGGGCCAAATAGGAGATGATTCCTGCTAACACGATATTCATAATGTTCAGGTATCACCAGATAATGGACAACTCAGCACTATAATTTTATCTAAATAAGTGGATTTACATAGCCATTTTAAAACTCTTTAGTGTGAACCGGTATGGAGTAAATTAATACCACCTTAATTAGCAGGTTAAAAATAAAAGCAGTCTGGTGCTCTCCCTGCCCCCTTGTATCTGTCTAGACAATTTTAGACAAAAGAAACTCATTTGCTCTTGGAGGTGTTGAATGAAAAGTAACTGGGGGTTGGCTGGGGGATTGGGGAGGGGATGGAAGTCAAAGGACTTATGGCAAAGAGACTTATACCTCCCAGGATCTAAAACTGGGGATATATTCTCTATAGAAACCATTTTAGGAATGACTGGGGGTGTGCTGGTAGGGGGAATGTGACTAAAGTCAAAGGAAGAATTAATTTTCTTCTAAATTTTTCTCATCACCTCTTTCTTCAGTAGAATATAAAATAATCTTATAATAAATATAACTTTTATTATTTTAGTACAAAAATGCAAATATACTGTCATTTCTAAATCAGTTGAATACAATATTTTTTAAAATTACTAGTCACAAAATTTTTTATTTCCATAGTATCTTTAGAAGCTATGCTGTGGGCTCTAGGGTGAGATGTTTTATAAAACGACCTTAGAATAAGGGCCATTTTTCTACTTCTGAAAACAAATTCCTACTGACTCCAAGACTGACCTGTACTATGCAAAACATAATGCCAAAAAATCAGCTATGTGCCTCCCAGACAATTTTTAATGACACTTCTAGACCAGAAATACTCTATTATTAGACCAGTTAATTAAAAAATGTTATTCATCATAAAAGGTAATTTGAGAAGAAATTTATTATTAGTTAGTAAAATATAAAGGATGTTTTACTTGGCAAAAATTAGCAAATGAAATGCAAGCCCCATTTTAATGACCTTGACAGCTTGTGTCACTGACTTTAATGCAACTTCTGCTGGAATAGTCCCTCCATGGCTCTATTGTGTGGGACAAGTATCTGTTGTAGAAACTGTGGTGCTTCATCCATTCATTTGCCTATTTTCCAATGAACAATGAATTCCCGAAGAGCTGGGATAGTTAATGTTTACATTTCCAGCACCCAACATAGTGTCAAGAACATAGTAGACACCCAATGAATGTTTCCTAAGTGCATTTTATTTCATTTCAGAGCAAATGCAGGTGAAATCGGTTGGATTCCTAGAAATATCTTATTTCTAGCCATTGTATACCAATTCTTACAGTTAAAAAACTTGAAAAACTTAGAAGGAAATGATATATAATGATTGATAGTGCAATTTTAGATATTGATATAATTTATGTGACTCATCAGTTGCTCCTTGATCTTAAAATAATTCTATGGTACTCTAATTTGGAATGGTGTTCCCCAAGGGGAGCTATGTATAAAGCATGTTCCAAGATGGTATGTTAACCTTGATCTATTGAAGTTAGGGGAGGGATCATAGTGTTGATCATATTTACTTTTATCTTATTGTTTTAACTCTTTATTTTGGGTATTTTGTGATATGCATAATTTAAGTATTTACCTACATATATTTGTGGTATGCTAATGGAATTATGTCAACAAAAATGTTGACGTACTCGTTTAGAGAACTGGACTAGGTGACACAATTTTCTGGTATTTCTCATTATGTTTAATATAAATGAAAGAATATAAACCTTTATTTAACTTACATTTATGAGAACCTCCTATATGCTGAATACTTCTAATTACTAGGCGTAAGCATAGAAGGATAGGTGAGACATATGCTTTTCTCAAAGAGCTTTTTGGTCTAATAGAGATGAGACTTCAAGTTATATAAATAAATGCCATTCCTCCCTCACCTTGGCAAAGATTTGCAGATTCCTTCTTTCTCTTCTTTGACCACAGCGGTGCTTGATATCTCTTGGAGTGATTTAATACTGGGTCAGTTAGGAATACATCTGGCTGCATGTTACAATGTTCAACTAATAGTAGCTTACATATAGGACTTTGTTATTTGTAAATCTGGATGTAGGTCCTTGCTTGTGTTGATTCAGCTGATCACTGGTATCATTAGGCAAGGAGGTTACAACATCCCTGTTATTTTCATTCTTGTACTTGTTGCCTCTTGACATAGGATGGCTGCTGTGTCTCCATTACTTTTCTCATTCCAGATAGGAAGAGAAAGAAGGACAATGAAAGACTGTGTCTGTTTTTATCTGAAAAGCAAAAGTTTTTATGGACTCTCTCTTAGCATACTTTGCCCTGCATCCTTTAGGAGAAGACTGTGTCATAGGTCACCCCTAGCTTTAAGAGAGTCTGCAAAATCAAGCATTTGGCTTTCTAGTTTTTATAATAAATGAGGAAAACAGAGACAAGTGGTAGGAACAGTGAAGTTGAGAGAGTCAACCTATAGTAGCAGACACTGAAAGTAGGTTACCTAATATTTTAGGTATTGATGTGAATTCTTTCCTACCAAACCAAAAGCTCCTTGAGATAAAATATGACTTCACTGCTCTTGCAGTAAATATTTGTTGATTGAGTGAATAAATAAGTGAGTTTACTTACATTAGGGCAGGATAAATGTAGGTACTTTCTAGTTTGCTAAATCTAGTTATCAATACACTGCATAAAAAGAAGGTTAGCAAACTTTATGCAGGGAGGGGGTTCCTGTTTTAAATTTCTTGAGTCCCAAAGAACTTAACATATGACTCTACACATGCAATGATAGGTATTTGGTTATTACTCACTTGACACTAAATGAATAAAGTGAATGAGCTGGTCACAGGGCATTTCCACATTCTATCATGGATCAATGATATCTGAAAACTTCAGGACAAAAACTGAAGTTTTTGTAGCTTCCTCAATACTCAGATACTTGATCCTCAGTATATTAAATCAACATACACTTAACTTTTGAAAACTTCCTGTTTCATAAACTTAGCACCAATTTCAGTGTGTTTCTGGTTTCATAGCATGAATTTTCCCTTACAGTCTCAATTTCTTGTCTCTGAGGCCAATTTATTTGTTTGTTTGTTTTTAATGCTCATATGAACAAACAAGTCTGCATTATCATCATATTCTAGATAAATCTGCTGTGATCATCACCTTTAATCATAAACCTCTGAAGGTGTTTCACTAACTATGTAAGCAGATTCTGTGGTTGAGCACAGGGCAAATTTACAATGAAGATAAAAGATTTCCATAAAAGAAAGAAGACTCTTTCATTATCCAACCCACTCTCATTATTCAGTATAAAGGTTAAGGGCACTGGGAAGGTCACGGAGACTTTTGTCTTGGACCTCCTCTGGTGTTCCCTGAAATAACTTCATTCCACTGAGAAGATCTGTGTCCTTATAGGCTTTTGAAAGGAACATGGTGCCTGTAACAAGGTTTGAAAATCTCAATTTCAAACAATTATCCTAACTTATAATAGATCCTGCTTGCTGCATTTTATTCATTTTTTATTGCTCTGGCAACAGAAGAGTTGGAAAATAGTTCCCTAAAGTCTTAGTGTGAAATATTTTACATGAAGGGTGCTGCTGCTTTCCTTTTTCTTGAAGTTCAATTATACTAGTTCTTTTTACATTTTTCTTAAGGATTAAATTGCACTCCCTGACTCAGTTTGCAGATTGACATTGCCCTAAATCTGCTTCAAGTTTTCTATAACTATGTGCAGTGGTGTAGCCAGATACGAACATACTACTTTCTCTCTGGCGTTTGACACTATCCTTGTGTATTCCTGCCACATAATTTTAGAATCTCAGTTATGAATCTTCTCAGAACTCTGACTTGACTCATATCTAGCAAAGATGTGTCTAATGTTTATTATTCCCATCATTTCATTGTGTATTTTGAATTTTAGCCTTATTGTGTTATTACATTTTGTTTTTCATTCATTTCATTTCATTACACATTTTGTTTTTCATTACCATGCCAATTCAGAAGGTCACTTTACATTTTTATTCTCTTTAATAATAATAATAATAAACATAGGGTATCTTCAGATTCGGGATATGTTTAATGGAAAACTTTATAAATATCTTTCTCTTCATTCATTCACATATTCATTTACTAGTTCCTTCATTCAAATCTCTGAGTCAATTATAAACTGGTTAATTAAGAGCAGGCTAATTAAATTAAGAGCAGTCAGTTATATTGGAGGAGGGCATGGCAACCCACTCCAGTATTCTCGCCTGGAGAATCCCATGGACAGAGGAGCCTGGTGGGCTACAGTTCATGGGGTCACAAAGAGTTGGACACAACTGAAGCAATTTAGCATAGCATAGCCAATTATATGCCGATCACTACACTAGGTACTAAGAATTAAATGATCTACTCTCATAAAGCTTTCAGACTACTGAGGCTGAAGAGACAATCATTTATTCCCAAAAGTAAGTATAGTTATAAATTTGACAGTGGCAGAACAGGTAGATTTGGCTTCATCTAATTTAGACTGTAGACTTAGTTATTGCTGTTTTAATGTTCAGCACTTAAAAATACTTTGCACTAGTTTTGCCACATGTTATTTTTTTAACTTGATACGCATAAGTCATCCATATGATTAAAATAAATTTTCCTTACTTCATGAAATTTTCTCTTCTTGTTCTTGGAAGCTTTAGTTTGAGCATTTGTCTCTTTTTAAGGTTAGTTTTAAAATTTGCGTATGTGTACTCAGTCGTGTCCAACTCTTTGAGACCCCCATGGACTGTAGCCCACCAGGCCCCTCTGTTCATGGAATTTCCCAGGCAAGAATTCTGAAGTGGGTTGTGATTTCCTACTCCAGGGGATCTTCCTGACTCAGGGATCAAACCCACATCCTCTGAATTGGCAGGCTGATTCTTTACCATCTGGGAAGCCCTAGTTGTCCACTAAAATTTCCTGCTCACCTTCATAGATGGAGTTGCTATTATAGAAAGTTGCTGCCATCAGGGACCACATTTTCCAGCATTCTTTTCATCTAAGTCATGCTATGTGACCGAGTTCTGGCCAATAGAATGTGGGCAAAAGGAATGAGTGCTCCAAACATATCCACTCTCTCCCTAGGATAGCATCCCTTAGGGCTGCTTTGGGAGACAATTGTTGAAGATAAAGGAACCACAGGACTTGAAACCCAAGTCTCTGAATCATCACTTGGTATAGAATCACGTGACCAGGAGTATTCATATTAGACAGTGATGTGAAAGGAAACAAACTTTCATTTTATTAAAGCCATTTAAATATTAGGGGATATCTCTACCACAGTTAGAAATACACAGTCCTGATCATACTATTAACAACAAAGCAAAAAGAGAATGTATGGCTTGGGACAAGCCACTCATGTGATTCTTATATGAAATTTATTTTCAGGTTGTGTTGCTCTTAACTTTTTGTGTAGTGGGATAAGTGACTATTACACAGTGAATATATATTATATATATAATGAATATGTTATATATATATATATGGTATATGCAGTGAATATATATACTGTATGTAATGAATATATGCACATACACATACAAAAACACACACACACTTTGGAAAAAGTCACACTCAATCAACCAAAGTCTTGTTTCAGAAGGGTACTATCTCAACAATATCTAACATTTATAAGAGATAGAAGTTACAGGTTTAGTGTAGAGTGTTAGCATAATATTTTCTCTAACTTGAAATAATTCATTGAATTTGAACCAACACAGAACTTGTAAACAAGTATAAATCCTGAGATTATGGTTCATTATCTAGTGTGTTAAGAATGGCTCACAAAATTCTTATGAATGAAAGATATAAACCTGTCTCTCTAATTAATAATAGCAGTAAAAAGCTTTCATTTAAAGCCATTTATCTTAGTTTTTTAAAGCAATAAGTAAAATTGCTTCAAATAGACACTTTTATGAGACAAACTTTGTGAATTGCTCTCCCCTCTCATCCTCTATACAATTCATCTGCTTCGCACAATACAAACTGCACACAACATTTTTTTAGGGTACATTTCTTCCCAAAGTTAGTCCAGTGGATACATCATAACTGGAACACATACGCTTACACAAGGCCACTCTTCACCACCCACTTTGTGTATAGCTGCAAAGGCCATAAACAGTCCTTGGATGCTGCAATGTGATCTTTCAGTCTGTAATCACTGATGACTATTTTCTGCCTGATTGGGAGCATAATGCCTTAAAGGAAATTTCAGAGCCAGCCTTGGACAAACTCCACTGTTGGTGACATCTGCCTTATTACCAATAAAAATGATGTATTGTATAACAGTGAATTACTCAGCAAACAGTTCCCAGAGATCACCTTTGCTGCGGAGTGTGAAACAGAAGTACTCCCTTTCCTGAATGTCAGGGGTTGTACAGAGGAGAAATGACCTACCGACAGTTATTCAACAGGGACTGTCCCTCTTCAAGCAGATATATGATGTTTACCTTTACACACTTGGTACCCATGGAAAAAGTAAGATAAAACCATCAGGTCAGTTCTTTCAGAGCTTGGTAGTATACACACACACACACACACACACACACAGACACATATACACATGTAGAAATATACATGACTGCAGTGAAAATAAATATGCAGTGAATGTATGCTATGTATTATACCTCATATATGAGGTGATTATATATTATACAGTGAATATATATTATATATATAATGAATATATTATATATATAGTATATGCAGTGAATATATATAACATATGCAGTGAATATATGCACATACAACACAAAAACACACACACACACTTTGGAAAAAGTCACACATGCAAGCAACAAAAGTCTTGTTTCAGAAGGGCACTATCTCAGCAAGCATGTCTTGAATAAATATTATCACTGCAAATCAGTTTGAAATACCCTAATGAAGAAAAAATTTGAAGTGAAGTCCCTAAATTACCTGAAATAATTGCCCAAACACTGTCAGAATAAAATACAAGCATCACAAACTTTAAAGAATTTATAAAAATTTAAAAAAGAATTTTTCTAGTTCTCCTGATTTGACTAGGGTTGGAAATCATCGATCAATAAATTAATCCTGGGTAAATGTATTTATTGTAGTAAGACCCACATTGAAGAGATTAGGAGTGTCCAGTTCAAACACCTGAAATACAAGAGTACCACTAATCTCAGTCACATCATCAAATGATATATGAAAACTGTTTATCAAGGAGCTTGAGTGTCTTCTTTTATTAAACACTGTTATGTTTAATGACTCTGTTTCTTGCTCGTATACATAAATAAGAGCACTTTATCATTTGTCCACCTGATGTTTCACATTTAATGAATCTAGAAACTAATGTGTTCTTTCCCAGACCTTGGAATGCACTGTTTTGAGTGTGCTGAAGAAAGTCTTCATGTACCCTAAGAAGACACTGGCCCTTTAACTTTTAACACACTTCCCCAATTAAGCGTTTTAGGCTCTAGACTTTAACAGCTGTCTGCAGCTGTTGAAAAGTGATTTATCATTGTCAGAGTTCGTGACCAAAACATTAAAAGAATTTTTTTTATATATATATTTGGCAGGGTAACTTTCATCTACAGTCATACATCCTCTTTAATGCTTTCTTATTCCTAGTAGCAATAAAAAAAGAAAGAAAAATATTTTAAGGAATAATTTTGAATTTTATTTTCCTCACACAGAACACCCTAATGATTTGTAAAAATCTTTTGTGTAAGAGAATATTGCTCTGAAAAATATTTGTTTGGTTTTATGGAGAAAAGTGTGGAGTTTTGTTTAAAAGCCTTTTGATGAAAATCTGATTTTATTCATGCCTGGGAAATTCTTTTAAATTCTAAAATAGTCAAAGAAATCCAAAACCATTTCCCTGTTTTTGAAATAATAAGTTTTTTCACTCTCTCTTTTTTTTCTTTTACTGATGTTTTAAAAGACTTCCACATCAAACATTCACTGTTTTCGTAGTTTTGTACTTTGCTTTTAAAAGAAGCTTTTTTACCTTAAAAATCGCAAGTAGAAAAAACTTGGAAGCATCTCTGAACCCCAGGTTCATCTTTTACTGGGCCTCACGTATCCACTCATCTTGGAGAAGCTCAATTGAATGAAGGGCTTTTTTTCCTTTTTCGCCTTCTATTTCTCTTTTCTGTAACAATTTACCTAAATTTATTTGGGGTTCGACATGAACTCAGGGTGCTAGACACCTATTTGTTTAATGAGCGGTTCTTGAATGCCCACTGAGTTCCACGCCCCCAAAGGCCAAAAGACACCTTAAGACAGGAGTCACACCCCACAGGGCTTCAGTGCACAGGTCGTGTACACTCTAAGCAAACCATTGCAACTGCATTCTTCCTCTATCAAATGGCCAGTGTACACATTTATCACAAAAACTTTTACTGTTCGTTCACTTTTCCAAAGTTCTGTGCAATAATGATTTTCAGTTGTACTTTGGAAGAGATTTTGACACTAAATTTGAAAGCTATTCACATCCTCCCCAGAGCCTTTTCATGTGTCTTTCAACAGATGCCCCTAACCTCCCATTCCTGTCGTGGGCTATAGGAAGTAAGATTCAGGGATCTTCAAGCCCTGAAATCAGAGTGGTATAAGAAGGGCAGGCTGGATTTCATCACAATTTTCTAACTCCTCACCTGGGTTCCCTGCTGCCTCCCCATACCCCCCAAAAACTGGGAACCAACTGCACAGGCGTACACAGGTTGGAGCTACTGGCAACAAATGAAGCAGAAAAAGAAGTAAAACTCGAACCAAAAACCTTCATGAAGGTCAGCACTCAACCACGGGCAAAGTGGAGACATTGAAGGAAAATGAGGAGTGTGTTTATAACCACTTACTGCTTTACAGAAGAATATGAGCTAATTCAGTTGACGGTGACAAGCCCTTCTTAACAACTCGCCTTAAGAGACTCTTCTTTTCAGCTCAGCAGTGGCTCCTCTGAGCGGCAACAGCGCAGTGACAGGAAGCAGCAGCCGTGTGTGTTCAGTCCTGCTCTCAAAGTATTCCTCCGTCTGCTCGCCCCTGGAGAAAAGGCAGTTGGCCTTTGCAATGTTTTGGCCATAGATCTGTCCTCCTAAAGATAATAATTTGCTTGTGCAGCTTCCTGTTTTAAACACACTCCCTGGGGTGTTAGTGGCCCTGAATTATAGAAAAGACAGAATACTGTAAGAATGTTAAAACTGCAGACTCCAAATTAACCATGACCTGGGAACTCCTTGGGAAACAGAAGCAACACTAAAAGAGGATAAAAGACATGGTAATTTTAACTCATTTTTCTTTTTCTATTTTCCAGTGTATCACAGGCATTGACTTTAATGTAAAAGAGAAGCAAACAGTCTGGAGAAAAAAAAATAGGAGTCAGAATCAGGACTCAAGATTAATAGTGATATCACATTATATCTAATGACTTTATTGGCCAATATGAAATCACTTAGTCATTTCCTCTTTCTCATAAGAAGATTGGGACACCTTGGAAACCCTTTTCATTGTTTATTGCCATTGTCTTTAATACCGATGGCGAGATATGAATCGATGTGAGATTCAATGGGATAGACTTGAAAGAGAAGAAACCTTGTCATAAATTTGCCTGGTGAGGTCTCATTATTTTAAAAGTTTAGGAAGGCTTCCCATTTAAAGATTCATTGTAGTAGAAAGCTTTACAACATCAACAGGAGCACCTGGACGAACTGTGTCTAAGAGGAAAGGCATTGGCAGAGCAGACTTTAAAAAGGTAAGAAAGAAAAAAAAATTTTTTTAAGCCCCTATAAAAAAGACCACAGGAAATGTAGTAAATTTCATCTGTAACTTTCTCTAAGGACCAGCTAAAATATATCAAACAAACTGTTCCCCCTCCTTTTCTTTTTTTTAAGGAAAGGGTTAGAACATGAATATCTTCAAAAAGATAACTTCTTAAGAAAAAGCATCTAAAATGTAATGTCTGTAGGTTTCTGAAATCATAAGTAAGTTGCTAAGAAGTACAGATATGAACCTGGGTTTACATTAAGTCCAATTGAATATCACCTTGGAGGAAGAAAGTATTTGTAGTTCAGTTCCTAAGTCAAAGGTTTTTTCATACATTTATTTTTCTAAAGGCTTACTTCCTTTAACCAACTCTATAAAGCCAAAATTACCTATGTATTTGAAGGAAAATATGTGAGGAAAAAGAAGTTCTGAAATTTGTGGGTAGAAAGATATTATTTTAAAGAAGGTAACTAAAAGCCATTGGATGATAATAAGCATCTGAAGAGTAATTTAGTCCCGTAAATCAAAAATCTAAAATCCTTTAATTACATCCCAAAAGTTTACCTTTGATCAGAAAGACTTTTATAAATATATGTGTGAGTATTTGGTGCATTGTAAAGCACTCTATAAATATGAGGTATTGCTGTTATTACAGATCCTGTTGAGGGAACAGCATCACCCAAGTAAGAGAATTGAGACTCCAATCAGAATCTAGCCATAAAAGCCTAGTTAGAGAGTGGAAAGTGGTGAATGAAGAAAAGGATGAAATGCTGGACCTAAGATAGACAGGTGATGCTAGTGGTAAAGAAGCCACCTGCCAATGCAGGAGACATAAGAGATGTGAGTTTCATCCCTGGGCCAGGAAGATCCTCTGTAGGAGGGCATGGCAACCCACTCCAGTATGCTTGCCTGGAGAATCCCCAGGGACAGAGGAATCTGGTGGGCTGCAGCCCATGGGGTTGCAGAGAGTCAGACATGAATGAAGCAAGTTAGCACATAAACTCAAAAGAGGACAAGAAACTTACAGTAAAAGGGAAGCTGTGAGGCCTCGATATTTAGAAAGCTCCAGAAAGGTTTCCAATTAATGATACTGCTATAACTACTGCTAATAATGGTGATGTTCTTCCAGGTGATAAAGACAAACAAAATGCACATAGCATAAGTTTTCCAGGGTTCATGGGAAATTATCTGTTCAACAAAACATGGAAAACTCTGACTCAAGCCTGCCCACCAGCCCAGGGATAAGAGATAAATGACTTTCATCTTGTACCCTAACTCTAATTGATTGATTTGATTCCTCAAAGCATTAGGTTAAGAAAGATTCTGAGGATGCATCTTAGCTCATCAGGAGAAAGAGCCAAGATCAACTGATGATACCTGCCTTGGGCAAAGAAAGAGGAAGTGGCATGGGAGTTCAGACTTGAATAAGAGGAATGGAGTAAGGGTGAACTGAGAGTAGGATTGGACTCCACCAAATGGTGAGTGGCCTATTTGCTGTTTTATTTTCCAGACTATAGGAGGGAAATATGAGGAATCGCTGGGGCTGTGAAGGATGGTGAAGAACCTGTATTTCTAGCTAGAATCATAAAATCATAAAAAAGTTGACCTGATTGCTGATGGTGTCAGGGTCAGAGATTCAATATATTAATACTGTCAAACATGGTGATAGGATCACCTATTAATAGAGAGTTTTCCCTAGACAAGGAGGGGATCTGGGGTGGGTAGCCTCCATCTGCCACTCTTAAGTGTGCCGGTCCACCCTTCCCCCCTCTGCTGACCTGCACACATCACCTCGGGAGCCTGACCTTTGTACTTCCTCAATGGGTTCTCTGCCTTGTGGCTTCCACTTGGCTTCAAGTCCAGTTCATCCAGCAGGAGGTGATAAGAGGAGGCTAGGAGGTCAAAGCAGAGAAGGAGAAAGATGTCAGTTCCCTCTCTGTTAGGCAACAGGTTGGCAGGGACTGAATTTCTGTACTACAGTCCACATCTCTCTGAGCATTTTCATCTACAGCTTTAGCTGCAGTTCTCTCTGGATTCCAGTAAACTTTGCCCACTCTGCTGCCTTCACCCTAGAGGTAGTAAGGGCTTCCTGCTGCTTGCTAACTACCAGGTACTTGCAGTGCCTGTTAGCCTCCCACATTTTGTAAATATTCCCTTTATTAAACCCTGTTTTTTGGAATGTAACATCTTTTCCCTCCTCTTCTGAGACTGATATAGGAGCCCAGGGATACATCGCTCCATTGCCTAGGGCTATAGTAACATTATAGTAGCTATTGGGTGTTTAGGGAGCTTTCAGGCTTCCCTTCTGAATTTCCGTAAGATGCTCCCCCTCTATGATATTGACAACCGATGTTATCTCAGCTAAGAATGAAGAATTCTACAAGTGAAAGTTAAGTATCCTCTTCCTTTCAACAAGGGCTTCCCACATAGCTCAGTTGGTAAAGAAACTGCCTGCAATACAGAGACCCCGGTTAGATTCCTGGGTCAGAAAGATCCACTGAAGAAGGGGTAGGCTACCCACTCCAGTAGTCTTGGGGCTTCCCTTGTGGCTCAGCTGGTAAAGAATCCACCTGCAATGCGGGAGACCTGGGTTCATTCCCTGGGTTGGAAAGATCCCCTGGAGAAGGGAAAGGTTACCCACTTCAGTACTCTGGCCTGGAGAATTCCATGGATACAGTCCATGGGGTCGCAAAGAGTAGGACACGACTGAGCGACCTTCACTTTCACTTTCCTTTCAACAAAGTGACACTCTACCCTCGTTGCCCTCAAATGTGTGAGCATATGTACATGTGTGCATTCACACACATACCAGCTCATCCTACATAAAAATCTGAATCAGCAACACTTCTCCAGGTTAGCAATGTCTGCCCACAAACAATAGTATTTGCCTTCACTGCCAGTGTTCTTGGGCCAGTGAAATCAAAAGGAAATTAGATTTAG
The DNA here is from genome assembly GCF_963930625.1 of Muntiacus reevesi. Taxonomy (NCBI): domain Eukaryota; kingdom Metazoa; phylum Chordata; class Mammalia; order Artiodactyla; family Cervidae; genus Muntiacus; species Muntiacus reevesi. Next base: position 43,773,197 of record NC_089260.1, read on the forward strand.
GGGTTGATTAGATTTGATTTGAGGGGCAAGGATAATTACACATGATTCTATGTACTTCTATCAATATGGGCATTATTTTCTTGCCCATAAAACTTGCCTCCTGTTTTATTGTGTTGCAGCCTTTGGTGATTATTGTTAAGGTCCATTAACTGTCATTTTGAAAAGTGATGATGCTCTATCATTCCATCTTCATTTATGTAGTGGAAAAATTACTATAAAAATGTGAATTCCTCCTCATAAACCCTTTGGTTACCCCAAGGTACAATTTAAACAGAAAAGGCAGATTAAATGCTCGTTTTTCTCCTTTATCAATTAATAGAAGAATGAGTTCATTCCCTAGCATCCTCTAAAGATAACCAATGACATTCTTCTCCCCACCCACTCACATATCATTGTGAACTCATGGATTTAAACATAGTCGATATCTTTCAATCCACTGAAGTTGTTATCACTAATGGTCAAAATTATCTCTTATCTCTTCAATCAATGAGAATTGCTTCTGAATACTTTGAGTACTATCCCGATAATCACTGTTACTTACTTTCTTTCTCATACAAAAAGACCTTTCAAGCTGATATTACACATCTCCTATTCCAGATATTTTCTCTGTCCATTTCTCTGAGCCAGATACCTTTTTGTGGAAGATGTATCTAGAGACTACAAACTGGGCATTCTTGTTCTTTTTCAGAAGTATTTTTAAGTTTTATTGCTACTTTTTGCTAAATATTTACAACATAAATTTTGGTCAAGAAAAGATGCTAAAATTAAAAATGGTATTTAAATGTAGTTATTGTCACCCTGCTTATTTAACTTATATGCAAAGTACATCATGCAAAATGCAGGCTGGATGAAGCACAAGCTGGAATCAAGATTGCTGGGAGAAATATCAATAACCTCAGATATGCAGATGACACCACCCTTGTGGCAGAAAGTGAAGAAGAACTAATGAGCCTCTCAAAAGTGAAAGAGGAGCGTGAAGAAGTTGGTTTAAAACTCATCAGTCAGAAAACTAAGATCATAGCATCTGGTCCCATCAGTTCATGGCAAATAGATGGGGAAACAATGGAAACGGTGACAGACTTTTTTTTTTTTTTGACTCTAAAATCACTGCAGATGGTGACTGCAGCCATGAAATTAAAAGACACTTACTCCTTGGAAGAAAAGCTATGACCAACCTAGACAGCCTATTAAAAAGCAGAGTCATTATTTTGCCAACAAAGGCCTGTCTAGTCAAGGCTATGCTTTTCCCAATAGTCATATATGGATGTGAGAGTTGGACTATAAAGAAAGCTGAGCGCTGAAGAATTTATACTTTGAACTGTGGTGTTGGAAAAGACTCTTGAGAGTCCCTTGGACTGCAAGGAGATCCAACCAGTCCATCCTAAAGGAAATCAGTCCTGAATATTCATTGGAAGAACTGATGCTGAAGCTGAAGCTCCAATACTTTGGCCACCTAATGCAAAGAGCTAACTCATTGGAAAAGACCCTGATGCTGGGAAAGATTGAAGGCAGGAGGAAAAGGGGATGACAGAGGATGAGATGGTTGGATGGCATCACCGACTCTATGGACATGAGTTTAAGTAAGCTCCAGGAGTTGGTGATGGACAGGGAAGCATGGCTTGCTGCAGTCCACGGGGTCACAAAGAGTTGGAAACAACTGAGTGACTGAGCTGAACTGAACTATGTATCAGTTCATGAGACAATACTGGCCTGTTAATATGTTTTATTTCCTACACAGTCTTATAATTGCTAAACACAGATAAAGAATAGTGTGGAAATAAGTACCTGTTTCTCATCCCTAAACATGTGACGACTTTAGCCCAGTGCCTAGTGCATAATAAGTGCTAGATAAGGGCTATTGATTTTATTGTTATTAGTTAGGTTCATAATCCCTTTTTCCCATCCAAAAAGTGGATAAAAATGAAGTAAAGTAGAGGGGAAAAATGTGTTTCCTGAAGACCAAGTAAAGGCTCATTAGTAGCCTCCATTCTCTTTTCTTCCAAGGTGTCCTTTGTCTCACAGAAGAGATCTGTTAATTACATCTTACAGAATCCACTACCCCCAAGATTTTTGTTGGGTAAGAAAGCAGATACAGATGTAACACACATGAGGTTAAATAAAATTCCTATATCCCTGTGTTTGAACTGGAATATAACCAAGGCTTACACACACATATGCATACACACTCCCCAGTGTGTCCACAGAAGAAACTCATGAACAGTGAGCAACAAAGGAGCAATGAACATCCCTGTTGCAAAAAACTGTGGCCTCCAAGTGTCATTTCCTGCTGGAAAGAACTAGTGCTCCTTAGAGAGATAGTCAATTACAGCTCTAGAACAAGAAACGAACAAGGTGAGGCTACCACATCTTGTCATAACTACAAAGCAGGGAAGTGGTCTAGTGTTTTGTCCAAGGACCCAACTTGAAACGTCTCCCCTGGCCAAGGATTAGACAACTGAGCATCAGTAAAAATAATAAGGGTCCGTTTATAGTGATACTGAACACAAACAAAAGCCCACTGATTGACTTTTTTAAAATGTTTTTTTTCTTTATTTTTTATTAGTTGGAGGCTAATTACTTTACAATATTGTAGTGGTTTTTGTCATACATTGACATGAATCAACCATGGATTTACATGTATTCCCCATCCCCATCCCCCCTCCCATCTCCCTCTCTACCCGATCCCTCTGGGTCTTCCCATTGACTTTTTAAAAAATAATTTCTTTCTTTTACAAGTGGTTGACCAGTTTTCCCAGCACCACTTGTTAAAGAGATTTTTACTTTTGGCTTGCTGGGTCTTTGGTGCCATGCTGGCTTTCTTTAGTTCCCACGAGCCACGGCACTCTCTAGGGGCGGTGTGCTGGCTTCTCATTGCGGTGGCTTAGAGCTAGAGCTCGTGCTCAGTAATTATGGCACATGGGCTTAGTTGCCCTGCAGCATGTGGGGTCCTCCTCAACCAGGGATTGAACCCTTGTCCCCTGTATTGTAAGATGGATTCTTAACCATTGGACCATGCGGAAGTCCCATTGATTGACTTATAAAGAAAACTAGGAAATAAAGCATAAATGCCCAGTAACTCAAGGACTTGTCCTTTTTTTTTTTTTCCACATTCCGAACCAGAATGTGAAACATTCTGCAACATTGCCTCACTATTGGAGCTCTTTCTGAACTTTTCTTTTAGAACCCAGAGTTCTACCTGCCTGGTCTCATTACATGTGAAACCATTACTCTTCTTACCAATTAAAATGTGTGATGAGGACTTCATCTTTTATGATACTGAATTTACAGGGAGTTACTGAAGAGGCAGTTTCCAGAATACAGACTATATACAGACAAATATTAACTGAAGGCCCATTAGTGATAAAATACCTACCTTGTTCCTAAAGATGTAGCAAACATCAAGCCAAGTCCCTGCTGTCGAAAAGCTTATATTTTGAGAGAACAGAGTCTTACGTAAAAGAACAAAGAAGAGGGTAGAAGTTAAATGACTGAAGGGAATGAATGGGCCAACTGGCAAGTGACTCTGGGTAACAAGTGTACAATAAAGAGACTGTAGAACATAAAATAGAAGCAAGAGAGAAGAATTGTGATTGTATTTTCCCAAAGCTATTACTTTCTCCTTATTAAAGAAAACTTTTAACAAAGTATTGAGGTTATGCATTTTAAATGTTTTGTCTTCCCTTCTTTCGTTGAACAAAATCTGGGCTATTCATCTCATCACCCTCTCGCGTAAGCAAACATGAAGGTGAAAGTTCTGGTACAATAGGAAGCGGCATCTTGCAACACATGACTTCAGTGTAATGACTCTTTTCCTCTGAGAATTGGTTTTGAAACTCACCCAAACTTACTCAGAGGAAACTCATTTTGACTGTAATGGCTACATGTGTAATGAGATTAAGTTGACAGAATCCTGCTCTTTTTTTTTTTTTTCTTCCAGGTTAAAATATATCAGATTTAAAGGCTCTTTTCAATCTGAGAGTAAAGGAGGAATAGTAAATGGTGAGCCACTGGTGGTTTACAAGTGTACAAAGCTAGCAGTATTATTTTCTCTACACAAAGACTGCTTTTATTAGCAACAGGATGCTCTTGCTTGAGAGTATCAATTCTGGTGTCTAAATCGCCAGTTAGAGGCATTTCCTTGCCCAGGAGTCTAATAAGCATGCCAGAAAACCACATGGAGCAGAATGCTATATGCCTCCTGCTAACCTGGGACCATCATCTTGTTAATTTCCTGGTGCTCATGTGTATTTTGTTAACTCATCAATTCAGTGGTTTCTGTGTATTTTATGTTTTACTATATATGTCAGAATAATAGTATATGGGTGGCATTTCTAGGCAGGAGGGGAAAGACTTGTTACAAACAGGTCTCTGAGTTTCAAAAAATAGCCCCTGAAAGAATTCTTAAGTAACAAACTCTGGAGTACTCTGTCATTCTAGGCTGAAATATGAACGTTTCTCCTTTCTTGAAGTCCTGCATGGTCCTGTTTAATGTGTGTTACACACACACACACACACACACACACACACACACACTCTCTCTCTCTCTCTGTCTAATTATTTGAACACATGCGTCTCTGAACTCTGGAACATTCATTTTTACCTTAATCATATACTGCCTTGTTTTGTTACTTAATAGTTCCATGTCTGTAAATTCTATTGTCCCAGAATAAAGCTCTTAAATCATAGAGGACTGGGATTAGGTCTTAACTTTTTTATAAAAAATTTATTGAAATATAATTGATTTGCACTGTTGTTTGTTTCAGGCGTACAGCAAAGTGATTCAGCTGTAGATGTGACAGTGAAGTCGCTTGGTCATGTCTGACTCTTTGCAACTTCATGGACTGTAGCCCACCAGGCTCCTCTGTCCATGGAGCTTTCCAGGCAAGAATACTGGAGTGGGTTGCCATTTCCTTTCTCCAGGGGATCTTCCCAACCCAGGGATCAAACCCGCGTCTCCCGCATTGCAGAGTAAAGCAGACGCTTTACTCTCTGAGCCACCAGGGAAGCCAGCAGGGAAGCTATATGTATATATATATATATATTCTTTTATAGATTCTCTTATATTATAAGTTATTATATGATATTCAATATAGTTCCCTGTGCTATACAGTAGGTCCTTGTTGGTTATCTATTTTATATAAACTATTTTACCCAAAACTCTTAATTTATCCCTCCTCAGCTTTCCTATTTGGAAACTATGTTTGTTTTCTATGTCTGTGAGTCTATTTGTGTTTTGTAAAGAAGTTCATTTGTGTCATTTTTGAAGATTCCGCATATTAGCAAAATCAGATATTTGTCTTCCTTGGTCTGCTTTATTTCCCTTAGTATGACAGTTTCTAGACATATCCATGTGGCTGCAGATGGAATAGTCTCACCCTTTACTATGGCTGAGTAGGATTCCACTGTGTATGCATGCAGCATCTCCTCCATCCGTCCGTTTCTTGGTTGTTTCCATGTTCCGCCTGTTGTCAGTAATGCTGCAGTGAACCTTGGGGTGCCTGTATCCTTTCATATTATAGTTTTGTCCAAGTATACAGCCAGGAGTGGGATTGTTGGATCATATGTTAAGTCTGTTTTTCGTTTTTTAAGGCGATTCTATGTTGCTGCCCATAGTGGCTGCACCAGTTTACTTTCCCACCAATAGTGTAGAATGTGTGTGTGTGCTCAGTTACATCTGACTCTTTGTGATCCCATGGACTATAGCCTGCCAGGCTTTTGTGTCCATGGAATTTTCCAGGCAAGAGTACTGGAGTGGGTTGCCATTTCCTACTCCAAGTAGTGTATAAGGATTCCTTTTTCTCCACACCCTCACCAGCATTTATTATTTATAGACTTTCTGATGATGGACATTCTGGCTGGTGTGAGGTAGTATCTTATTGTGGTTTTTGTTTACATTTCTCTAACAATTATGTCTTACTGTTTTTTTAATTACTGTCCTCTCTGCTTCTACCAATGCCCAGTGATTCCTCTGAACACAGTTATTGCTAAGGAAATACAATAATCATCTGTAGCAGCATCATTATTAGCAATAATGTCAATAGCTGTCCATTATTGTGCTGAACTGGGTAGTTTGCATTCATATTCTCCTTATATGCTTACACCCTTTGCATATATTTTAGCCACATATTAAATTTATAATAAAATTTATGGCAAAAATCACTACAATATTGTAATTAGCCTCCAACTAATAAAAAATAAAGGAGAAAAAAAATAAAAAGAATTAAAAAAATACTTCAAACATTCAAAAATAAGGAAAGTCTGTGAACCCACCATCATCAATGTAATAGAAATCTCTATTATGGGCATTTTCATAGATATTGATACTGAGGTTCAGAAAAAGGAAACTTGCCAAGATCTAACAGTGAGCAAGGAGCCACTTCTAGTTGAAGTGTGGGACTCCAAAATAAAATGTAGACTCTTTAGAAAGGACCAGATTTAGCTGCATAGATAACAGAGATGTGGTTCTTGAAAGGGTTAAAGCAATTTCCAGAATTATCTAATAGATGATCAGAAAGTTACTTATCAGTTTTGAAAATACGGTCAATAGTTAGAATTATTCCACAATCATCCCAGTGTCCTTCATTGATCACCCACTTTTTCCTCTTCCTTCTTATCTCATGGTTTGGTGATTTTTTACAACATATTTCTCTTATTTCCTATGAAACATTTATGAGATCCTGCCACTTTAAAATGTTGTCCTAACTCCAGAAGGCAAATGTAGAACTGTTACAAGTAAATGTTAGTTTCATTTTACCAATGCTTCATATACATGTCAGAAGAATTGGAGTTCTTGTTTCGAAAAATGTTGGACTTTGGGGGGAAATTATCTTAAGAATTGCAATATCTCCAGGTTATAAAATGCAATTGGAAAATACTATGAAAAGGATCTTTCTAGTGAGAGTTTTCATAGCCTTACTACTGACTGTGACTGAAAACACCACATAATCACTAGAATGAAAATTATTTCAGTATTTTTAGGCTTAACTGGAAAACGTAGTACAGAGAAAAAATCCCACAATAGTTCAAAAACTTAGGACCGCACAAAAATTTTGGATAATCATAAGGGAAGTATGTCTTGTTGGAGAAAATACTTTCATGATGATGCTTTTAAACCTGTATCTCTGTTACTAACTTAAAAGACCAATTGCTGTCACTATAAATGTCTCTTCCTAAATGTCTTACCAATATTTTAACTGAGTGAAAATTAGTTCCAGAAACAAAAACCTGTCAATCCTTTTGTCACAATGACTTATTTTCTTAATAGACTCTCTGCATTTACCATACTCTAGTAACTGATTGTTCAAACATTCATTCATTAATCTCATATCTGTAAGACACACACTTATGTTGTACTAGAACCTAAGTGGAATACACAAAAGAATTAGCTTTAGTCCACAAATTGAGGGGCTTACCATGGATGATAAGATATGTACATATAAGCTTTAATATAATAAATAAAGAGTTAAGTACCGCAAGTGAGGTAAAGATAAAGTTTTACAGAAGATCTGAGGAGAAAGAGAATTTTTTTCACAGATGAAACAAGGCTTTTCAGAAAAGGAATTTATACTTGACCTCAAAATATTGATAGTGGTTGGATTTGCGTATGTAGAAGGGCATTGCTACCACCTTGGCAACCACCACCACCCAGGAAGAGACACTTCCAGGGTAGGAACCTTTAAAAAATGGTAATAAACACTAACTTTTCAAAAATATTAAGGCAAATAGAAAAGGATGTGGTTAGCTAGAAATATAACAGAGGAAGATGACCTAATACTTTGGAAAATTGTGGCTGTTACAATGAGGGAGGTAGTTAGGGACTGTTGATTAAGCAGTAAAGATATTTAGGGAATATTGAGTCACACCTGAAGCTAATATGATACTATAAGTCAACTACACTTCCATAAAGAAAGATATCTTGGTTATTTTAAAATGGAGATGATGGTACCGTTCATAGACATATAAAATACTGAACAAAATCCAGATCTGGAAGAAAATACTGGAATGAGAATTATTCCAAACAATGAATTTCAATGCTTGGCACAATTCCTGGTCCGAGTAGAAGTGGTGCCCCTTCCCCCCAAAAAATCTGTTTTCCTTTCTTTCTAGTAACAGAGTTTAGCAGAGGACAGGGACCTTCAGCTAAAGACTCAGCCTTCTTTCCACATTCAGTGCGGTGACATGACTAAGTCAGGGGAATGACATGTGAGCTGGAGCAATATTGACTGCTCTCTGTCTTGGCCTTCAAAAAACACTGGGTATGCCCTTTTCTTTGTCTCTTTTTCATATGCTGACAGGAAAGTTGTCCAGCTATGGATTCATAGTTGAGACTGGATGAAATTCCTGAATCAAAGAAAGAGAGGACAGAAGGAAAGAAGGGAAGAGGGAAGGAAAGGAAGAAAATGGTCCCAGAGGCAGATGTGGAGGAGCCAAGACAGATGCTTACAGACTCCATTCAGGTAGAGAATATCAGGTGGAAGAAGAAACAGAGTAGTCATGGCCAGAGAACTAAGAGAAGCATGAGAGATGAGTGAGAGTCTTATAAGCCAAGTTGGAAGTGAAATGTTTCAAGAAACTGGGAGAATTGGATCAGTGGTATGAGTAGGCGCTAGGCAGTGTAGTGGGCAATCATCTTTCCAGAAGTTTGGCCATGACCTGAAGGAGGAACAATGGAAGCATGGGAGAGTTGGAGGGAATGGCAGGATCAAGAGAAAGCTGGGTTTGGATAGGAAAACAATAGCATGTTGGCAGGTCGAATGGAAGTGACTTTCGAAGAGGGGATATATTAGCAAATGTGAGTGGAGATGGGGTGGGGGCCAGTTAATTGATTCAGCAGTGTTTCAGGATGGGAACAGGGATTAGGAAGAAAGATTAGAATGGAATAGGAGGAAAGAGGTGAAGTGGGGGAGAAGTTGGATGAAGATGCAGGGAAATTTTGAGCACAGGAAAGCCAGGAAGTAAGGAGGGAAGCTGAGGGAGTTTGGTCTCTAACATTCCTCTTTTTTATCCACCCACAAGAACAAGGCTCACTACAGTATTCCCTACAGTGCTCTATAATGCTCTTGGCAAACTGACATGAAGCTTATGTCTACAGCACACAGCAGCTTGATTTCTGTATCAAGACAGAAGAAAAATAATGCTGATTTGTGTGTACAGATACCCTATCCAAATAAAAAATATATATTTTTTTCAAATCTGTTTCTTTTTCTCCAACATTAGGATAAAATGTTTACTTTTGTATTTTACCCTTGACTGTGTAATCTTAGCACTGAGTAGTAATCAGAGATCTTGTCATTTTAGCTTCAGTTTCTTTTGATAACTTTTGTTCAGTGTTGATTAATTGATGATCTACAATTGTTTTTCTTTAATTTGACAAGTTATCAGACATTTATCTCCATCATCATCACCACCACGCATCATCATCATCTCTGGACAAGTCCTATCTTTCTTAGAAGCCAGTTTTAGAGCATTAGTCACACCCAGAGAAAGGCATGCAACTGTTTCTTAGCTAAGAACCTTTAAAGGACTGTTGAGAGGTGCTAAAGTAGAAACTGAAGGAAAAAATGTACTTTCCTGCACTGTGTTTTCAAACCTTTGAACATCATGTAACTTAGCCATGATATTTATACATTATAAAGCCTGATAGAGACATCATCATTTGATTGTTAACAGCTTTACAATGAATGAATTGAACATAAAAGATTGCTTCCCAGGTATTCAGTGTTTAAAAGTGCAGAGTGTTATCTTATGTATGTACGTGTTAGTCATTCAGTTGTGTTTGACTCTTTGTGACCCCATGGACGGTAGCCCGCTAGGCTACTCAGTGCATGGGATTCTCCCAGCAAGAATACTGGAGTGTGTTGTCATTTCCTTCTTCAGTGAGAGCCTTATCTTATAGGGCCCCTTAAATGTTTCTAATATCAAACTTACATAAACTTATTGACAGGCCAATGGTTTTTGAAAGTCTAAGCTGACTATAGCAGCATAGCTTGATTGGAACACTTAAAATGATAAAGTAGAAGTAGATGTATTATTTTTTTTATGGAGCAGGATTTGAAGTCAGAATACTTAGAGTTCATATTGTGTGACTTTCTGGCAGATTATTTAGTTTCTCTGTGTTTTACTTTCCTCCTGTGTCCAAAGAGGTGTTGAGTCACAACCTTGAGAGCTTCCTTAGTATAATCTGAAACTGGTCCCCAGACAGAGTGTAGGCAGAGACCCAGGAAGGAGGTCAGACCATTCCAGATTGGTAGGTGGCAGGTTTAATACGCAAGGGATCTTAAGAGGCTGGTCTTGAGCGGCCACAAAATGAGTACCTATAACCTGCTCGCCAAATATTGAAAGTTTATGTGGAGGTCTTAACAGGGTTCAGTCATGTATTCAATCCAGGTGGTCTCAGCAATACCTTCCTCTCCAAAAGCTGTGTCCTTGGAATGGCTCCCACTGTGGGAACAGCAGGTAGAGATAGCATGCATTCCAAGGACAGGAGAGGTGTGAGGAGCCTCTGATTGCCTGGGACCAGTTCTAGGGTCAACCAGTGGTCCTCTTGATGACCTCCTCCAACAAACAGATTTATCTGTGATGAAATAAGCTATAGCTTAAAGTATTTTCTGAAAGTTGTAAAATTTCCACAGTCATTTGTTCATTCATTCATTAAACAAGTATTTCTGAGGAAGTACTGAGAATCAGAGGGCTTCCCAGGTGTTGTGGTTCAGTCGCTCAGTCATGTCCTTCTCTTTGTGACCCCAAGGACTGCAACATGCCAGGATTCCCTGTCTTTCAACATGTCCTGGAGTTTGCTCAAATCATTCCCAGGTGGCTCAGTGGTGAAGAATCTGCCTGCCAACGCAGGAGAAGCAGGAGATGAGAGTTCAATCCCTAGGTCTTAGGGATCCCCTGGAGGAAGAAATGGCAACTTAGTCCAGTAATCTCGCCTGGAAAATCCCATGGACAGAGGAGCCTAGCAGGCTACAGTCCATGGGGTCACAAAAGAGTCAGACATGACTGAATGACTGAGCACACACGCTCCAAGGACTAGATCTGAGGCTCAGCTTCCAGGCACGGAAGGTCTTGTTTAGCATATTAAAAATAAGGGTCTTACCCAGAAGACAGTAAGGAGCAAATGATGAGATTTCCCTTTGAGGCAAACTGTCCTGGCATTGAGAGAACTGATCTAATGGTGCGAGTGACTGAGACCAGGGCACAGACTTCTGTGGACCATATTCCATTATGATAGCATCTTGTCATTATAGAAAATTGGGGAAATATATTTTTTAAAACTGCTAGTATATTGTTATATTTTCTTAGGACAGTCATGTGCCTTGGCTTTTCAGGATAGACCTGATTCAGATATCTGGTCATATTATTTCCCAAAGTACAGTTGTCCTTGTCAGACTTGTCCCACTACATGAATGAACTTCAGATTTCCAAGGATAAGGTGAGACTGTGTTGTCATTTTTTCAGATAAACAAAAATTACTTTTATTTGCTTTGCATTTTCATATACTACGTCTAAAAACCATACGTCATCTAAAAACCATCACTTTTGTTTCTAAATTTTTATTTTATATTGGCATATAGTTAATTTGCAATATTGTGTTTCAGGTACACAGCAAAGTGATTTATTTATACATATTCTTTTTTATACATATTATTACATTGAATATTATTCTGTTATAATTATGCATATTCTTTTTCAGATTATTTTCCCATTTAGGTTATTATAGAGTATTGAGTAGAGTCTCTTGTTCTATATAGTAGATCTCTGTTAACTATCTATTTTATATATAGTAGTGTATATAAATTAGTCCCAACCACTTAATTTATCCCTCCCTCACTTCTGCTTTGGTAAATATGTTTGTTTTCCAAGACTGTGAGTCTGCTTCTGTTTTGTAAAAAAGTTTATTTGTATCATTTTTTAGATTCCACATACAAGTGATATCATATGATATTTATCTTCTTGAGTCTTAGTATGATAGTCTCTAGGTCCAGAGATATCTTTAAGTTGCTTGAAGGCAGAGTCTATATTATTCCAGAAAAAAGGGCACAAATATTGAGTATGAGTGCAACAATAATGAGAAGCAAAATAGTCAACCAGTTGTTTGAGGACAAAGATAAAAAAGAAGTGCTGGTAAGGTCCCATTAAGGAGGAATTTGTAGCCAGAATACCAGTGGTTTTAAGCCATAGAGTTGAAAAACATTGTTTGACACAATCAGGGGTGAGTTGAAAGTAATGGCATCAACAATAATGATATAAATGACTTGCTTTTCTCTATAAATTAAAGCAGATTCAGTTGAATGGATGTGCAGTTATTCTGCACATGATGTGGGCACTCAATAGGTTGTTGCCATACAGGGAACTCATTCATCAGGTGTGCTGGCAAAATGATGGAGAACCACTGCTGAGATGACAGGGTCAAGAAGGATTTTTAAAAGGAGAGAGACATGGTGATATTTGCAATTTAGAAAGGTCACTCTAGGTACCGCAGGAAGTGAGACCTATTAGGAGACTGTGGAATAATCAGATAAGAGATGATAAGTGATAAAGATCTGAACTAGGGCTGTGGTAGCTAAGATAGAAAGTAGAGGACATGTTAGAAAATACAAGGTGTTTCCCCATTTCCCCTGCAGTTCAAATCCATTCAGAACCTGCAAACATGACACTATTTAGAATAAAATCTTTGCAGATGTAATAAAGTTAAGATGAGGCCACACTGCATTGTCTTGGCGCTAGTGCAACATGAATTGTGTCCTCATAAGAAGAAGGAAATTTGAACACAGAGACAGACAGGCAAGGACTTGTGACACTGCAGGCAGAGACTAGGGCAATGTGGGTGCAAGCCAAGGAATGCCAAGGATTGCCAGCACCCCAGCGAAGCTGGGAAGAAGTCAGGAAGAAGCAAGGAAGACTATTCCTCAAGACTTTAGAGAGAGCATGGCCCTGCCAACACCTTGATTTTGAACTTCTGGTCTCCAGAATTGTGAGAATAATTTTCTGTTGTTTTAAGTCATAAAGTTTATCATAATTTGTTGCAACAGCCCTAGAAAACTAGTATGGCTGTAAAATATCTGACTTAATCTTTGGATATGAATGAAGAGGCAAAACTTTGATCGTTGGTGAGTGGATGGTTGGTGGTAGAATCCACTAAGCAAGAACATAGAAGAGTTTATCAGTAAACCACAGCTCTCAGTTAAAGTCTACTATTTCCCCCCACCTGCCTCCATGTCCTTAATGAAGTTTTATTGGAATACAGCCATGCCCATTTGTTACATGTCATCTGTATCTGTTTTGCTGCTACAGTGGCAGAGTTGAGTAGTTGTCCCAGAGACTTCATGGCTCACAAAGTCTGAAATATTTAGTATCTGGGCCTTTGCAGAAAAAATTGCCTACCCTTAGCATGCAGAAAGAAGAGAAGGTTTAGGGCTCTGATGAGTTCAAGGCTCTACAGGACAACTGAGTGAATTATATTATGGTATCAACTGAAAATAAAATCACAGAAGTAATCTAGAAAGTCCTACATTGATTTGACCTATCAGTGGGAAAAAACTATAAAATCAGAACTGTGATAGTGATATTATCACAGCTCCAAAAGCAATATTTAGTTCATTTCAGAAAAAGAGGGAGGGAATAAACCATGATGTACCTCCTCCAAAAGCAAACTAAGCATTTTAGGTCATTCTGGTACTATTTAATTTCTACCACATTTTTCTTCCATAAAAGGCAACCTTTGTAGAGCCTCATTATTGCCTGCAGGAAAAAGGCATTCCATGATGTTAGATTGCAGTCTAAGGAGTATTTTCTAAACAGTGAAGTGATCATTCACTTTTAAGTCTGAAAACACATTAAGACTTCTTATCCCTCATACTCTTGCATGTAACAGCCCTTCTGAGCCTTTCCGACTAAACGTCCCCAAGAGCAGAAAGAGCATCATAAAAATCCGAAGTTGAAGACCTAGAGAGAAGGGATGCACAGCAAGGTCAGAATTACTTTGAACTCCCATGTTTCATCTTTAAAATGCATTTAAATGTGGGGTTCTATTCTGTAATAACTTTGTTTTACTATAAAACAGTACTTTTTTTTGAAAGCTGATGTCCGGAGTAGAGTCCACATGTAAAACTTATGACTCCAGGACCTTTATTACCAAGTAACTTGAGAGAGCCCTAAGATAAGTGCGGTAGGGATAGGTTTTGCTACACAATGCTAGAAAAATGTGTATTACTTACTATTCAAGAAAAAGAGCGGACAGACAAGCTGTCAAATACAAGTTGACAAAACAACTTTTGTCAGAATCAGGAAGACGTACAGTTGCTTCCAAGGCCTTGTCTTAAAATTCGTAGTTATCTGGACTATGCCCACCTCTCCTGTATTTCTGGCAAAAGATTTCTCACTGAAAAACCACCCACAAATCTAAAGAATGATAACAAGTTCATATGTGCTCCATCTGCCACTGAATATCCAAATCATGATGTGCCACTATCATTGGACATTTTAATCATACAATAAATTCTGATTCATCCCTAATGGCAAACCAAATGACCCAAATTATTCAAGGTTTTGAGATTCTGCATCTTGTATTTTCTATGGAGAGTTACTTAGTAAAGAAACTGCCAGAAAAGTTAAAACTATCCCCAAATGATATGCATGAGTTACTTTGGTCATAAAACATTCCATTTGTGGGTAAACGGCATTCACTGACTGAAGGTGACCATTGCATTATCTTGGTATCTGGAATATCTTAGCTTAAAAGCAGATTGGAAAACATCATGACTTTGTCAAAGGCATATTTTTTTCCATGAAAATGGATCAAGAAATCCTGGCCAAGCCTCCATAGGAATTTTGCAGAATGAATTTGTGATCTGATAAATCAGTTAAGGTGGTTCACAGTGCTTTTCCTTTCATCTCAGACTTGAAATACTAAAATGAAATCACGGCCAGTTATTCACAACCTACAGATTTTTAGGTGCCATTATTTCTAACAACCATCAACTGAATTTTAGAAATTTGTGGGTAGAACTTTGCCCAGATTGTCACCATCATCCCTTATCTTTCTGAAGCAAATTATCCAGATGACAGTGTTATTGACTCAAGCATACCAGGACAGCAATTGTTGGAAGCGATTGATACTACAATTCTTTCCACTTAAGTGAAAAAAAAAGTTTGTTTTGCTGAGATACACATCAGTAGGTACCTTGGCTAACTCAATCTAGATTTATGGCTGCATGAGTGTTTAAGACGAGAACATATTTTAGAGGTTGCTTTCTTCACTAATTTTGCCTGTTTCTATTACAAACAAGAAGTTTTGCTAAGGACTGTTAGGCTAGAACAAGGGTTGTTGCTACTACAATTGAAATCAAATTCTTTGCTGTAATTTTCCCATAGGAAAATAAGATTTTCTAGACAAAGTCACTTAAGAAAGAAGTGAGGTTCACTCTAAGTAAGGGAAAGGTAAAATAGCATAATTCTCATGCCAACAACAGACTGTGGAAAATAAAAAGAGCCCTTACTGTGGAAGCTGGCTTCAGTTTTTCAGGCTGAACTCACGAGAGAGAGCAGTCTGATCTTAGCATTTTAGATCCAGGAAAATGAAGGTTCTAGGACTCTAAGCTGCTGGGAAACTTCACAGCAGCAGAACGGCCCCTGTACATGCTGCATAAGTGTTTGTTGAATGAATAAATGACTTAAATGAACAGACTATCCTATCTATGAACTATAGAAGAATATGTCCTCAGTCACTTCAGTCATGACCAAGTCTGCAAAACCATGGACTATAGACTGCCAGGTTTCTCTGTCTGTGGAATTTCCCAGGCAAGAAAACTGGAGTGGGTTGCCATGTCCTTCTCCAGGGTATCTTCCCAACTCAGGAATCAGACCTGCATCTCCTGTGGTTTCTGAATTGGCAGGCAAATTCTTTACCACTGAGCCACGGTGGAAGCCTGGTACAGAAGAATATGACTGTGGTTTTAATGTTCATGGTGATGTAGATTAGAGGAATAAGATTCAGAGGTTCCTAGATGAAAGCTGTTATCCCTCTTACCTGTGTGAGAAATAGGCAAAAAAGTTCCCACTCTGGGTAAGGAGCAGACTTGTTTAATCTCGAGAAATAAGATTTTACAGCGGGATAAATTGAGACCCACAAAATTTCATTCATCCACCAGTTAGTTACTGAATGCTTATTATGTGACCTCAGCAAAAGCTCTGCCCTCACAGAGCTTAGAGTTTAACTGATGGAAACTGTTAGTAATATATATGTGTGTGTGTATATATATATATATATTTATACACACACACATATATATATTTAGGTAATGTATTTGGTAGTGATATATGGTCTGAAGAATAAGCAGAAGAAGGGAGTAGAGAGTTGAGGAAAGAGGAACAGTGATCAAGGAAAGCTTTGACATGTTAATATTTGAGCAGACTCCAGGAGGAAGGTAATCATCTTCTCCAAAGCAGTGATGAAGTGCTGACCTAGGGTGTTTGTATATTCGCTCAGTTTGTTTGATTTGTCCATTTGCTAAATTCCAAAGTTGTAAACCTTGGGGTTACTTGCTGGTAGTTGAACTTCTACCATAAAGTTGGACCATAGAGTTGGACCATAAAGAAAGCTGAGCAATGAAGAATTGGCGCTTTTGAGCTATGGTATTGGAGAAGACTCTTGAGAGTCCCTTGGACTGCAAGGAGATCAAACCAGTCAATCCTAAAGGAAATCAGTCCTGAATATTCATTGGAAGGAACAGTACTGAAACTGAAGCTCCAATAATTTGGTCACCTCATCCCAAGAACTGACTCATTGGCAAAGATCGTGATGCTGAGAAGGATTGAAGGCAGGAGAAGGGGACAATAGAGGATGAGATGGTTGGATGGCATCACCAACTCAATAGACATGAGTTTGAGCAAGCTCCAGGAGTTGGTGATGGACAGGAAAGCCTGTTGTGCTGCAGTCCATGGGGTTGCAATGATTCTGTTTCCTGAACATCCTTGACTGTCTTGCAATAGTCTTTTTTGGGCCCTTGAGATCAGATCATCTCCAAAGGGGCCAGTTCCCAGCCTTCCTGAGTCCCAGGAATGAGTCCATTTCCAGAGCACACATAAGCATTCGGGCACCATTTGGGCACCATTATATTGCTCTATGATTTCAGGCTGACTTGTGGAATTCAACATCAATCTGATATATATCATTCTCCTTCAGAGTTCCTATTACAATGCAACACAGATCATTAAAATAGCAGTGATGGCCTTTGGACACAGTTTTTATTTAAATGGGATGAAATGAGACTTAGTCCAGCTTTTCCTGTGAAAGTTGGTACAACAATCTACTGATGAATTGGAATCTTTTCCTCCAATAACAAACAGGAGAAACAGTCATCCATTAATATAATGACAATTGAATCTTCTATCTTATTTTAGAGAGAGCCATTGTTGTCCATGATCAACTAGTAAATGGATGTTTTGATCAGTAACTTTTAAGGACAGATTATGTTTCAATCAAACTCATCATTTTTGACATCCAGTTACATAATATAAAAACAATTTCATTCAACCTATTAATGTATTAGTTACCTGAGGATGGATTTAGGGGTCAATTTCTTCTAGTTGGATGCATCAGAATGAAGCCTTTGAAAAATAAAGTGTGCACTAAATGTCTCATTTCAGAATCAGAGACTTGCTAATATCTAGGCTAAAAATCTCTGAATAAGGTTATTTTCTGCAGCATTTAAACTACAGAAACCTGGGGCTTCAATGAGTTACTAACAAGCATGTTAGTACTTTGAATGAATGCAAAGCTTCTATTTACATCACTCTTGACAGACAGCAGTTACAAGATAAAAGAATTAAACTTCATAAATTTTTATATAAACTGGTCTGGAATGAATCTCAGAAATTACAGATTTAAAATATCAGATTTTGTGGTAGTAATTTTGGTAATTTTCCCCAGGAAATTATGTATTTAGTTAATACCCAAGTTACCAGTTGCTTGTGTTTGAAAATTATATGTGTAAGTTGATACAAAGTCAGAGTGCATTTCCAAAAACAATGGTGCTATAATGGTGTTAAAAAATGGAAATGAGCTTATTTAAATTTATTAAATCAATATGAAAATTAGTTTAGTTTGTTTAATCTATACGGAGACAAATCATTTTAATTTGCAATTTGAGTTTCTAAAATATGTTACTTCAGGTATTGTATCAAATGGTAAGCTACTAGAAAGCTACTAAAAATTACTGCAGATGGTGAGTGCAGCCTTGATATTAAAAGATGCTGGCTTCTTGGAAGAAAAGCTTTGACAAACCTAGACAGTGTATTAAAAAAGCAGAGACATCGTCAGGTCGACAAAAGTCATAGCTGTAGTTTTTCCTGTAGTTATGTTCAGATGTGAGAGTTGGACCATAGAGAAGGTTGAGCACTGAAGAATTGATGCTTTCGAACTGTGATGCTGGAGAAGACTCTTGAGAGTCCCTTGGACAGCAAGGAGATCAAACCAGTCAATCCTAAAGAAAATCAACCTTGAATATTCACTGGAAGGACTGATGCTAAAGCTGAAGCTCCAATACTTTGGCCAGCTGATGCTAAGAGCATGCTTATTGGAAAATACCCTGGTACTGGGAAAGATTGAGGGCAAAAGAGAAGTGGATGACTGTGAATGTGATAGATGAATGGCATCATTGAATCAACGGACATGAGTTTAAACAAACTCCAGGAGACAGTGAAGGACAGGGAAGCCTGGTGTGTTACAGTTCATGGGGTCACAAAGAGTCAGACATGACTTTACAACTGAACAACAACAAAAGCTTAAAAGGTGTGGGGTTAAATTGCCAGATGAATCCTAGCTGCTAGTTACCAGCAACATAAATTTGGGCAAGTACTTACCTTGATTGCCACAATTTATACAACTATATAAAAAGGGTAATAATAAGAATAGGTTTTTAAGAATATAAGAATAGGTTTTAAAATAGAGATTTTAAGTTTCAAATGGCATGGCACAGTGCCTAGTATTAATGTATGTAAACAGTCCATAAATGATAAAAATTGGTCAAAGAGTTAAGATTTCATCATAAACCAAAACATTTCAGGACTTCCCTGGTGGTCCAGTGGCCAAGACTCCATGCGTCCAGTGCAGGAGGTCCAGGCTTGATCCCTGGTCAGGGAACTAGATCCCACATGCCAAAACCAAGAGTTCACATGCCACAAATACTATCCCACATGAGGCAACTAAGACCTGCTGCAGTCAAATTAAACAAATAAAAATAAATATAAAAAAAAATAAGATAAAGCATTTGATCTTCCTGTTATTGTGATACTGTCATGAGAAGTTAGCATCAGGAGTGGTCTGTTAATCTCTTTGATGGACTTATGTCAGGGCCTCATCATCAGTTTGGTTTTGGCAGAGTAGTTCCTTGTGAAAAGGCAGCATGTGACTAAGAGGGTCTGGGAATATGGCTCCCCATCCCCTTTCCTCCTGAGGGCATCAGGAAAACCAGGAAGAAATGTTGGTGGGACATGGGATGTGGCTGGAAGGACTTCCAGCCCCTTCAAATCACACAGGATTGATCAAAAGGCCACAGGTCCATGGGCTTTCTCTGTAAGTTTCTTTGGGGGTGAACTTCCTTGTATATGTCCCTAGTCTGGCTGGCATCCACCTCTTCTTCAACTCATGGGCATCTTGGTGGTTTCTAGTTCCTGTAAATGAGCACTCTGTCCCCACCTGCCTCCGGTCAGCCTCTGCACCTGCTTTTACATCACCACCACCCTTTGGCTTTATTCAGCCAAGTTGTAGATCCAGGGCAGATCCAGGGTGAGAGGGGCAGATACATAGTGGAGGCTGGGGGGATTCATGCCGATGTTCATTTCCCATCTCAGAATCTGGGCTGCCCTTCCCATTTCATTCATAGGAACCTTCTTAGTCCTTTGAAGAATATCTTTCCTCCTTCTTTCTCAACTCTCTGTCCTGTGATCCTTCCTCCCTCAGTAACCATGATGATAACACCTGAGTAGGGGGAAAACACAATGGCTTGAGAAGTTCATTTCACCTTCATATTTCTGTGTAGGATCTACCCCTGTACTGAGCTTGGCCTGAGTGAACCTTTAAGAAGTCAGTGCAGGAGAGACTAGACAAATGATAAAACAAATAGATTGTATTATATATTACCTATAAAATATGGGGGCTTCCCAGGTGTCTCATAAAGAATCCACCTTCCAACGCAGGAGACCCAGGTTTGATCCCTGGCTTGGGAAGATCCCCTGGAGGAGGAGATGGTAACCCACTCCAGTGTTCTTGCCTGAAAAATCCCATGGACAGAGGATCCTGGAAGCCTGTAGTCCATGGGGTCACAAAGAGTCAGACACAACTGAGAAACTGAGCACATACATATGAAATAAATAAAAATAAAGTGTATATGTTGTTGTTCAGTTGCTAAGTCCTGTCTGACTGTTTGCAAGCCCAGGGACTGCAGCACACCAGGCTTCCCTGTCCTTCATTATCTCCCAGAGTTTGCTCTAACTTATGTGCATTGAGTCAGTGATGCCATCCAACCACCTCACTCACTGTCGCCCCCTTCTCCTGCCCTCAATTTTTCCCAGCATCAGGATCTTTTCCAATGAGTCAGCTCTTCGCATCAAGTGGCTAAATTATTGGAGCTTCAGCTTCAGCAACGTGAACAGTATATGTAATATTATATAAATGATACATACCAGTAAAAATAAAAATGTGTATAATATATAGAGAACTATTCTTTATAAGCTCATTATATTTTTCTAGAGGAAAACAGAAGGCCCATTAAGTTGAGTGTATGTTGCTTTACCTCCAAAAAGCAACACAAATCTTCAGTAAAAGGTATTATTTTTGTCACACATGTTATGGAGAAAGAAAACTCTGGAAACAAGCACAGCATCAGATGTCTATTGATATTTGTGGCATGTGAGGCTAAGAGCAGTTTGTTCTTATTCACCCTGTGAGTTGTAAGGATACAGTGTAGTAAGTATGAGATGAGAAGAATCACCTGGTTGAATCAGCCTTTTGTCTTTGTGATTATAAAGCAGAGTTCTTTCAGCTTTGTCTTAAGACAGAATTGGGGCAAGGGACTGTAGCAAGGGACAGGGATGGGAAGGTGGTTAGGAAGGGGCAGCCGGTTGCTTATTTTAAAAATTATTTATTTATTTTTGGTTGCGCTGGGTCTTTGTGGTTGTGAGTGAGCTTTCTCTAATTGTGGTGAGCAGGGGCTGCTCTTTGTTGCGGTGCACAGACTTCTCATTGTGGTGGCTTCTCCTCGTTGCAGAGTCCAGGCTCTCGGCGCAGAGCCTTCAGTAGCGCAGCAAGAGCGCTCAGAAGTCTTGGTCTGCAGGATCTAGGGCACATGGGCTTCAGCTGTTGTGGCGTATGGGCCCAGTAGTGTGGTGAACAGGCTTTAGCTGCCTGAGGCATGTGGAACCTTCCCGGACCAGGAATCAAACTCGTGTCCCCTGCGTTGGCAGGTGGACTCCTATCCACTGCACCACCAGGGAAGTCCCAGTCAGTTGCTTCCCACTGCTCCTCTTTACCAGGTGGCTATACACCCAGTCTGTGTTTTAAAGATCTGATTTTCCTTATTTACAGACCAGATCATCTACAGTGTCTGGATGTCTGGAAGGAAGACATCACCAATAGCCAGGTTTTCTGGGTGGGACAAAATCTCTATATGGAGATTTATTTTAATTCCTAAATTTAATTCAGGACTTCAGCCCTCACTGCCCCGAATATCCCTGCCCCTGCTTTCCTGTGACCAGTGTCTGTGCCCCCACAGACCCCTTTGGAAACCTGCCGCTAAGTTAATCCCTGGGTGGCACCCAAGAGCCAGAAAAAAAAAAAAAGATGGATCGAATTGCAGACACTCTCTAATACACATATTTTAACAATTTCCTCCGTCCTCAGCAAAATTATGCTAATATTTTAGTTGAGTTTCCTCAAGTCTGGAACTCAAATTAAGTCTGTCTGTTTCATTTTTATGATAGTACTTGAAATCACTTGCAGACAAGGGGTTGTTGGGCCATGAGATTTATAGTGGTGATGCCACAAAGGTCAAACACATCCTGAGGAAGAGGAAAGCAATCTGTAGAACCAGTGTTTTCACTGCAATAAAGTTTATAGCGGCATTAAGGGAATAGTTACAAATCAGTCGGATGGTGTTGATTTCATTGAGAATAAGTATATTTACACTTGTAAGCTTTCTCTCAATAATATTCTGAATGTTTCACACAATGGGGTTAGTGAAGGTTGGATCTTGGCATATTTCACAAGTGACAAAATTTGTTTTTCTTTTTTCCACCCATCCTTCTCCTTATTACTTTCACAAAATGGGTTTATAATGGCTCTAGAGGGGCTGAGTAAAGGTTCAGCAATTTTCTGAGATTTCCAGCAAAGTCAAAGATGCTGCAAAAGCAAAATGACAACTTGTGTGTATGTGTGTGATAAAAGATGAAATAAATCCAGAGAAACAAAATGTCCCTGATACTCAAAAGTGCTTCTTTTTAGGTACTTAGTAATTAGTTCTTACTGCAGCTAATTTTGTATCATTAGAGTTTGTCATTGGGTGTTCAAGTCCAAGTTAAAGGGCAAAACACAACTACCCCAACCTACATGAGACCTACAAAAATTATTTTTATGATCAGCACAATTGTTAAAAAGCTTCCTTCTGTTACTCTATATTACAGCACCCAATTTGCTTCATAGAACCAGGCACTATTACTTTTTGTAGTAAATTGTAAAATAATTATGTGATTATGCTATTGCTTGTTTTAATTGGGCTATTATTATGTAATTATCTTACCTGTTGCTTATTTCCTTACTTGTTGTCTATCTTGTTTGCTAGATTGTAAATCCCACAAGACCAAGAACCTTGTCTTATTCCAAATCAGAGTCCCAGGGCTTATGACTGTATCGGGCACTTAGCCCTCAAAAATATTTATTGAATTAATAAATGAATATTGCTATATTTTCAGGATTCTTCTACATAGTGGAAGCACTTTCTCACCACCAAACCAACTCTGCACAACATAAATATTTTCTAACTCTATTTGTATTCTAGAACCTTCTTTTTCTATTGTGTTTTTATCCCCTAAGAGCTGATGTGTCTCTAACAGACATGGAGAAGAAGGAAGAGGTGGATCTTATTATCCATGTTTTATAAATGAGAAAACTGGGGCTTCAGCCCAGAAGTCTAGTAACTATAATTTGTTGACAAGAAATCATAAAGCACTCCCTGAAGCAGTTCTTTCTGAACCAGAGCGGAGTTGCCTGTCTGCAAACTACGAAAATCTGTGGGGCTCTTGTGGGTACATTTTATTTTCCCACGATTGCCTCATAAATACATTTGTGTTTAAGTATCTTTTGGTCTCGATTGTAATAGAATGTAGCTCAACCATTTTAAGGTCATATAAAGTTTGGCCACTTGAAAAAATAAGTAGACCATAGAATAATACATTAAATGGTGAATTTGATATGTCTATTAAGTTAGACTGACATTTGTATATCTGTGCTCCTTCTTAAAAACAAATTTTCCTTTTTTTCAATTATGAAACAAAACATGCCACTGTATTGAAATATAGAAAAGCATAGAAGAAAGTTAAAATTACTTCAATTTTGTCAGAAATTGAATTATATCACTTTTTATTCTAGAAACAAAATGTTTTTAGAGAAGTTCCATGATGTGAAACAAATCTAAGCCTGTGACCTAAGAGTCAGGTTCACCTCAAACTCATGATAGTGCCAAACAAAATGATGAAAAGATCAAACAAACGAAAATCTGGTAGGAGTGGCTGGCCCCTAATGTTTATAAATATTCGTGTATATGCATACAAGTGTGTGTGTGCATATTGTTTGTGTAGGGTGTGTACATATGGGAAACTTTTGACTTCCTTTAAGAAAAAGGAAATAGCCGTTTAGATTTTTTCTTTTTTTTTTTTTTTACTGTATCTGATACTTGAAAATGATTTCAACAGCCACTTCCAACACTAACTTGCTGTGTGTCTTTGGCTAAATTACCTCACTTCCTGGATCTCAGGTTCTGCACCTAAAAAATAGAAGTATGGGAAAGGGGTGTGTTGGCTGACCTGCTTTTAGAATCACCTGAGGATACTTGAATGATGAACAGTATTGAAATAATACTGAATGAAAGAAAAATACTTCTTTTCCCAGAATGGAAGCCCCCCGAGAGCTGGCGTGTGTGTGTGTTCACCCTGCTGCTGTTTAGTTGCTAAGTCTACTCTGACAATATTGTGCAGCCCTGTGGACTGTCCATGGATTTCCCAGGCAACAGTACTGGAGTGGGTGGCCATTTCCTTCTCTAGGGGATCTTCCTGACCCACAGATCAAAACCGAGTCTCCCTCTTGGCAGGTGGATTCTTGCCCACTGAGCCACCTGGGAAGCCCATTCACACTGCACAAGACAGCAAAAACCAGTCCCACTAGTTATGAAAATCTGGTCTCAAAGCAAGTATCACTCTGAAATCTAAACTGTAGACTCATCAATGAGACTGTTGGGCTTTGTTGCTCTGATGTGAATAGAAAATGATGACTGATGAAAATGCAGGTAGGGAAGTTTGTGAGAACGCTTTATTCTATGTGCTATCTCAACAAGTATTGGCCAATCTTGGTGTTGTTTGATGTAAAGGGCATCACCTGTAAAGCACCAAGGACATGAAGAGGAATAAAATGTATCTTACATCTTGTGGGTGAGATGGATATTGATCACAGCTAAGTTTATTCCAATGTAGCACACCCTCCCCTCCCAGGTATAAATAATGTAAAGGGAAACATAGGAAAAAGGAATAGTTCTGCGGGACTTTGGAGTTCAGATGAGGAGGGAGGCCAACAAACGCTTGTCCACAATTGTCTTTGAGTCCGTGTTTAAGAATGGGTGGAGGACTTCCCTGGTGATCTAGTGGCTAATATTCTGTACTCCCATTGCAGGGGAGCTGGTTTCGATCCCTGGTCAGGGAACTAGATCCCACATGCTGCAACTAAGAGTTCGCATGCCAAAAACTAAGACCTGGAGCAGCAAAATAAATAAATAAATATGAGAAAGAAAAGATGAGTGTGGAGGCCTCAAATAAATGGGTAAGTGGAAGAGCACATTTCAGGCAGAAGAAACAATAGGAACCAGCTCAGAGGCAGGATAATATGCTGCTTTCTGAGAAAAGTCAAAGTGGTCAGGATTGCTGGGTGCAGCAGTTTGCACACTGCCAGTCAACGGATGGGAAATGGTTCACCAACACGGTGGCAGAATGAGTGAAAATTACTCTGCCTAAGGTCAGAAAGAAATCAGGAGGTTGCAGAATTAGAATAGCTGTCTCTTTGCCTTTCCTTAAAGAAAAGCAGATGATCTAGCCCCCCTGCTTAGAGGCAACAGTAGATGGAGCTAGCCAGCCGGTCCCTGCCTCACCTTGGACACATGGACCTTCTCCAGTTCTCCCCAGCCACCACTCAGGCATCATGTATGTGTTCATTTCCCTGGACTGCTTCATCCAGGCGTGTTAACCTAATGAGCCTGCTGGCAGGTGAATCTGTTACCTGGGGTGAAGGGTAAGGATGGGGTAGATGGGGTGAGGAATTATTTTGGAAGATTAGTTAAGAGTCAGATTTGAACTTTGTTCAGTGGTTAGTGTAACCTCATTAAAGCTATCCAAAGGTGAGAATTACATGAACAAAATTACTTCCCAACAACTTAAGCGCCACCTTTCTACAAACTGATCAGTAGGCTGTTTCCTCTACCTCTTCAAGGTTAAGCAAATACTTGCTCAACATACACTATATGTGAACAATAGACTGGAGGATACACATGGTTTTGGCTTGTGTCTTGGCTACCCACTACAGTATTCTTGGGCTTCCCTTGTGGCTCAGCTGGTAAAGAATCCGCCTGCAATGCGGGAGACCTGGGTTTGATCCCTGGTTTGGGAAGATCCCCTGGAGAAGGGAAAGGCTACCCACTTAAGTATTCTGGCCTGGATAATTCCATGGACTGTATAGTCCGTGGGATCGCAAAGAATCGGACACAACTGAGCGACTTTCACTTTGGATATTTTCAGGAATAACAGGAAGGAAGGATACCACACATGAGAAAAAGACCTACTGTAATTTCTCCAAATAATCTAATTCTTGTTATAATTTCAGTGTTGGAAAAAAAATTGTTCCCAAAAAATATCTTTGAGGAACAAATATTTTAATCTTTTCAAAGACAATGTAAAAATGTAGAAATACAGACTAAAATAGTTTAAAATTTAACAGTATGCACAGATAATATTTCAAGCTACAAATAACACAATAATTTACTTTCTGCTCAAAGCATTAGCATTATTTTCTAAGTTTACTGGATACTCTTGACCTAATCTGACCTCAAATTGGTATCAGTTACAATGCTGATATGTACAGAAAAATAAGGATAAGTGCAAAAGAGGGAAAAAATGCAAACTTTAGAAAAGCAGGAATGAAGAGGCCAACATTCACTGTTGGTGTGCTCTTTGAATATAACTTGTGAGTTCTAGCTCTGCTCTGGGAAATTCACTTGAACTTGCCTTCCTCATCTTCAAAATGAGGATGTGTTCTTAAAAATACAGCCTCAAAATCTGTACCTCGAGCTGCAATTTTTATTCTGAACCCTCAGGACTGCTGAGTGAAAGAACTCATTGATACATGTATTTCAAGCAAAGGAAAAATAAGATTTACTTTTTTATTAGGGCTAAGCAGACACTGAGGTAAGCGACTCTCGCTTTTTCTGAGAAACTTGTGCAACCAGGAGCAGAGGCGGGGAGCAAAAATCAAATGAAACTTGGGAAAACTGAAAAACAAAGCAAGTGAGTTCTCAAGGGCATGTAATTAAAATTAATTAAAGTTTCTCCATCTTCTCAGTAAACACATAGTACCCCAAGAAGGTGTAACTACCAGGTACCCTCCATGGGCAGTTTGAAAATATAAGGCATTTAGCAGCTATGGAACCTTTATTGCCATACTCTGTAAACTACACACCCTGGAAAATGAACCTATTAGAATTAGGCAACAGCCAGACATCCCAATCAGAAGTCCTAAAAGGCAAATACTTGAGTTTTAAAAATAAATGGACATGGATAATGCCAAATAACTTTTGGATAAGTATCTACTGCCATTTTTACATTGACTTCTAGAAAAAAGTATAAGAAACAGAGCTTTAGTTTTGTCCAAGAATGATATACAGCATGTTGAAAATTGCTTCAGCCAACTTTAGGAACTCCCATAAATTTTTCCATTGTGTCTCTCTTATTGGATTGTCAACAGTAATAACACTTCATATTCAAGATATATTCTCCGCTCATAGAATTTATCAATTTAGTAGTTTCCCTCTCCCAATTACAGATGAAGTGTGAATGAAAAATGGAAGGCAGTTTTCAGAAAAAAATCAATAAGGATGACATCTTCATTATTTTAGTAATGCTGCTTTATGAATATTAATGTGATTGTAAATCTATCCAAAAAAAAGTCATAAAGAAACAGCAATTTGTATTTTTGTGGGAAATATTTTCTTAGAGCATAAGAGAGAATGGAAGCCATTTTATCAATAAAGTTCAAACCTTTTAATACAAATTATGACTTATTTTTCAGATATAGGTTTCATTTTAGGCTTGTGTTCCCAAAATATAGCTATTATACAATTATATATTATATACAAGTATTATAATACATACTTATATTTTAAGTATTGTTATGTATATTATATAAGTATTATGTGCTAAGTTGCTTCAACCAGTAGTCGTATCTGACTCTTTGCTACCGCATGGACTATAGCCCATGAGGCTCCTCTGTCCACGGGACTCTCCAGGCAAGGATACTGGAGGGGTTGCTATGCCCTCCTTCAGGGAATCTTCCCAACCCAGGGATCGAACCCGGGTCTCTAAAATCTCCTGTGTTGGCGAGTAGGTTCTTTACCACTGGTGCCACCTGGGAAGCCCTGTAAGTATTATAATGCATACATATAAGTTATAAGTTCCCAAAGACTATGTTCATTTGTCCACTGTTACATCTTTCATGTACATTATTCTAATATATAGTTTCAAATAAACAAATCAACTAAAAATGACTGTATTGGTTTTATGACTTTTACAGTACAGTCTGTGCTTTCATATTTTGCTCTGTGTATAGAGTATTAAAATCACAATAGAATTTTTTTCCTTCTTCCCCACTCATTGGTCACTCCTAACTCGTCTTGGCTTCCTCCCAATTCCAAAAGAGCATTCTTACATTCCAGTGATTTAACATATGGAATGCAAAGCCTAGATTGTCAGAATTCACAAATTCTAAATTTGTAACTTATGTAAATTGTGAAAGTGAAAGTGTTAGTCGCTCAGTCGTGTCCGACTCTGCGACCCCACAGACTGTAGCCCACCAGGCTTCTCCATCCATGGGATTTTCCAGGCAAAAATACTGGAGTGGGTTCCATTTTCTTCTCTAGGGGATCTTCCTGACTCAGGGATCGAACCCAGGTCTCCTGCATTACAGGCAGACTCTTTGCTTTCTGAGCCACCAGAAAGGCTGGTCTATGTATATTAGAGAGAAGGAATGAATTTTTTAGATTTCTGCATGAATCTCATGAGCTATTCTATTACCTATTCTTTAGCTGGTGGTTCTGTAAAACTCTCAAAATTCTCCTAAGCTCAGAACCATCATGAAGGCACTCCCAATTTCTTATATTTTTGAACTTTCTGTATAATTTTTTACTAAGACTGTTAATTCTTTCACTTGGATTTGCCCTTTATCCTCCATTTTTGCTGCTGTTACCCTGGTCCCCCGTCACCTCGTCAACAGATGTCTCTTGTCCAATACTTCTGGAGCAATCTGATAGAATGTTCTATTGACCACATTTGCATTGTCTTTCTGGCTTGAACTCCTTTCTTGTTGCCACCACTCATATCAGTCCATTCCAGCCCACAGACTTTTATTTTCCCAAAACCTTGTTCGGATTCCACTTCCTTCAGGAGTCATCCCCAAATGCCAAATCATTCTTTTATTCATTTATTCAGTACATTTGGTGAAAAATTCATTCATTTATTTTTTGCTGTGCTGGGTCTTCATTGCTGCCAGGGTTTTCCTCTAGCTGCGGAGAGCAGCGGCTGCCCTTTAGTTGTGGTGCACAGGCTTCTCATTGCGGTGGCTTCTCTTGCTGTGGAGCATGGACTCGGGCATGCAGCCTCCAGTAGTTGCAGCACATGCGCTCAATAATTGCAGCTCCCAGGCTCTGGAGTGCAGGCTCACAAGTTGTGGCAGTCGAGCTTAGTTGCTCTGCGGTATGTGAGATCATCCTGGGCCAGGAATCAAGCTGGTCTGCATTGGCAGGCAAATTCCTTACCACTGACCCACCAGGGAAGCTCTATTCAGGACATTTTTAATGGAGTGTCAACTATGTTAATACCACTGTCTCAGCAGATATTTCCATAAATGAATGCAACATAATGTCATTTGTTTGCTCTTCATTTTTTATTAATTTGTACCTCCCTCTTACTCCAAGAAGAATTCCAGACAGCTTCTGTAGATATGAGAGAAAAACAAAATAAAAACAAGTATTTAAGGAAAATGGAATTTATCCAGAAAATGTCTCCTCTGTCTTCACATTTGATAAAGTTAGAGTGCAGATTTGATAGGAAGCCAAGAAAAAAGATACATCTATCTATAAGATTCAGGAGATGTGTAAGATTAAACTTGGACAATAATCAAAATGCATTTCTCAGTAGAAGAATAGAGGTACACTATTTTCCTCTTGAGATCAGAAAAAAATTTCTTCTGTAGGTCCTTATCAAGAAAACACATACACTAAAATAAACAATGCCCTCAATAACACCTTTGCAGCTCGTTTCATAGGGTTCTTTTCAGGAATGTACCTCACTATTTGAAAATTGTTTAACACCAAGCAGAGACTCAAAACAGCACTTCTAAGAGCACAGTTAACCACACAAGCTTTCAAAACACGTGCACAGCGTAACACTGATAATAATAGTGATGATGATTATAGCCGTTTGGCTTTTATTATACATCATGTACAATGTGCATCACTTTACATATATTGTTTAACCCTTCCAATGACCCCTTGAGGCAGACATAATTCCATTGCACAAGTGAAAGACTGCTTAGGGAGCTCAGCTGTGAACACTGGGTAAGTACTGTGCAAAGATAAAATCCTGCCACCCCATTAGAACCCCCTTATGGCTCGTCAGTCA
Source organism: Muntiacus reevesi (assembly GCF_963930625.1). Classification (NCBI taxonomy): domain Eukaryota; kingdom Metazoa; phylum Chordata; class Mammalia; order Artiodactyla; family Cervidae; genus Muntiacus; species Muntiacus reevesi. The sequence continues at coordinate 43,803,401 of NC_089260.1, forward strand.
GCCCTCTCTACCTTAAAGTTTTAACCTACCATTGTAAATTCGTCTACCTGTTTTAAGTAAAAAACAAATGAAATCTTACAGAATGCATTATTTGGTGTCTGGTGTCTTTCACTAAGTACTGTTTGTGGAATTCATTCATGTCGTGTATAGTTGTAATGTGTTCATTTTCATGCTGTGTAATTTTCCATTATATGAATATACCACATTTATTTAACCATTATACTGTCTTAGCCATTTGTGTCCTTTCCAGTTTTCAATTACTGTGCGTATCTTGCTATCAATATTCTTATACCTAATTCTTAGTGCACATGTGCCCACATTGTTATGGTTTATACATCAGTTCAGAGTAGAATGTCTTTAGCTCTAATGGATGACGCTGCTCTGTTTCCCTGTGTGGTTGCCCTCTCTTCCTTTCTGCTTGTGCTTGCTTGTTTCATCTACATCAGCTCAGTTCAATCCAAGCCATTTCCTAATGAAAAGATCATAACCGAAGTCCCACAAAAGCTTTCCACTTTTTCATAAAATTGTAGCAAATCACGACTAAATTATCTTTGGAAAAAAATTTAGTACCCTGAAGAAGTAAGGGTGACACTTTGTTCTATTTTAATTATAGGATGTGGTGAATGAGCTACTGCATGCCAATTGGTGTAGACAGGAAGCCCTCTCAAAAGCTCCTTGACACCACCTATCAGACCAAAGCACTAAGATTTCTTTGAACTTGAATTTTAAGTGCCTTGAAACACTGTAATCTTAATTAGCTATGACACATAAATTACTTCATTTTACACCCACAACCATTAGCATTCGGAATTCCAAGTCAGAGTTTCTGAGTTCTCAGATTAATGTGTGTGTATGAAGAGCTGTTATTGCCCCAGGAAGGAAATGTCTTCTGCTCTCAGTGAAAAGGTATAGAATGGAAAGTGATGGTTTGCACTTGGTAGACTTCATGGAATTTATCAAGAAAATTGCTTAACTATTAGGCAATGCTATGCCCCCCAGCATTTTAAAGAATGATTATTCAATTTCAACAAAGATATATTAAAGCTTCTCAACCAAGGTCCATGTAGCTCATCTGAGAAGTTTGCAAGTTATCCATGAGAATATTTTAATTCTGTGTTTTTATTTATTTAGATGATTATCTTAAAAAAATTAGCTAAACCGTCTCTGTCTCACCTAGTCTTTGCATCTCAGGTTCAGTGCTTGTGTTTGTCCAATAGTGTTGGCTACCATTGTATTCATTCTGAGCTTCAGGCTAAGAAGAAAAGAGGAGAACTTTGTATGTCAATGTGGTGTTCAGACATGTAGTTTTAAAATAATTCAGATATATTTTAAATAATGGAAGAATTCAAGTATCACATAGCACATGTTAATTAAGGCAGGCCAAACTCAAAAGATGTCAAAAGAATTTGTGCTACTACCTCATACCATTTTCAAAAACCAATGTTAAATTGATAATTTGAATTTTATTGGTTTCATCTTATAAATATATTCTTATTTATAGGTGTGTAATATTTATAGAAATACAGAATTTAGATTATTTTCTTACACATTTGAAATGTATTAAAATCATATAATAAAAACTTGGGGTCCATTAGAATTGTTTTCCTTTAAAATGGACCTTTAGGGTTTTTTTAAGCTGTAGATACGGTTCTAAGAGATCTGTAATGAGAATAGCTAATATTTGTTGAGATCTCTACTTGCATTGTTTTTTAATCCTTTTGAGTACCCTATTACAGAACGGAGTGCTATTAGGTATGATAGATTGATGGTCGTTTAGTTGCCATCATGTCTAACTCTTGTGACCCCATGGAATGTAGCCCAGCAGCCTCCTCTGTCCATGGGATCTCCCGAGCAAGAATACTGGAGTGGGTTGCCATTTCCTTCTCCAGGGGATCTTCCCAACCCAGGGATCGAACCTGGGTCTCCCACATTGCAGACATGTTCTTTACCATCCGAGCCATTAGGGAAGCCCTCAGACTGCTACTAAGCTACAGAAATCAAAACCGTATGGTGCTAGCACAAAAACAGACACATAAATCAGTGGAATAGGACAGAGAGCCCAGAAATAATGCCACATGTTTATGTCAATTAATCTATGACAAAAGGGGCAAGAACATACAATGGAGAAAAGACAGTCTTTTCAAAAGGTGGTACTGGGAAAACTGGACAATAACATGCAAAAGAATGAAATTAGAACATTCTTTAACATCATATATAAAAAAACAACCCCAAAATGAATTAAAGACCTAAATGTTTGACCAGATACTATAAAATTCCTTGAGAAAAACATAGGCAGAACACTCTTTGACTTGAATCAGAGCAGTAATTTTTTTGAATCCATCTCCTAAGGTAAAGGAAATAACAGCAAAAATAAGTAAGTGGGACCTAATTCAACTTAAAAGCTTTGGCACAGCAAAGGAAACCATAAGCAAAATGAAAGACAACCTACTTAATGGGAGAAAATATGTGTGAACGATATGATCAATAAGGGATTAATATCCAGCATCTATAAACAGCTCGTATAACTCAACATGAAAAAAAAAAACCCGATTAAAAAATGGGCAGAAGAACTGAGTAAGCATTTTTTTCCAAGAGGAAATGCGATGGCCCACCAGCACAGGAAAAGATGCCCAGCAGCATCGCTACCCATCAGAGCAGTGCGGGCCAGAGCCCCGGGAAGATACCACCTCGCGCCCGTCAGAATGGCTGTTGGCGAGAACACAAGTAACAAGCGATGCAAGGGTCTGGAGAGAACAGAACCCGCCCACAGTGCTGCTGGGAACATAAATCGGAGCAGCCGCTTTGGAAAACACTATGGAGGTTTCTCAAGAAACTAAAAATAAAACTACCCTGTTAATTGCACTTTTAAATGTAAAAATCTTAGAGATTTGTGTTTATATTTTCATCATAAACGACATTTCTACATAAGAGCTTTAAACAGACTTTCAATATCAACAACCCTGTATTAATTGATGTTTTGTATATCCGGTATATGGTATTTAACACAGTATTTAAAAGCTAGTAAGTTATAGTAGATTTCTTCCATTTCCTAGATGTCATGTGTGTATTAAATTGACTTCTCTTAAACTCAACTCAACTGTACTTACTACAGAGCAGGAGACACATGAAATGTTTTTTGCTCATTAATAGTTTTATTTTGTGGATAGAGACAATTGTTTATATAATTAGCCACCCTAAAATTAAGAAACCATGAAAAGAAAAGATTGTGTAATATACATTAACTCATCCTTGGCACACAAGTCATTACCAACTATACTCAAAAAAATTATTTCCTCAATTTTTCCCTGTATACTAAATATAATGAGATAGTATAGTTTATATGATTTTTTTTTGGTGATAAATATAAAGTACATCTATTTGCTTGAAACTGAACAGCAGACTTTAAAGTTATTATTTAAATAGCCAGAAGATTAAAAATATTATCCTCTTTGGATCTACTTAAGCTTGTCATATTTAGTATACACAGCAGATCAGAACAGCTTAGAAATGTAAACTCTTCTGTACTCAATTTTTCTCATCCAAACAGCTACTTTGGATGAGGTCTGTACTATGCAATTTCTATTTAAGAGACACCCACACTTAGTAGATATTATGAGTATCTTGTATCCTTCAAAAGAGAATAAAACACAGTCAACAGACATTTTAAATAAATATTGGTCTATCCGTTGATCTTCATAACAGCATGAAGGATATTTATTATAAACTAGGGATCTTTCACATCTATAATGTTTAAGTCTTTTTGATATTACTTTTTTTAACAGCAAAGTAACATCGAAACATATGCCTTACATCTGCAAGAGCATCACTTTTGGGGATGTAAAACTACTTTGTTCATTTAGAATTCTTTCACAAGCAGGAGGTCAAGAAAAATAGTCTGATAAGATTAATGAAGCTGATATTAAACTATGCATGAAAATCAGAATTGTAAACATGCTGTGCTTAACAGAAGATCTTAACTGATAAAGAGTTCACCAAACACTGTAACCTCTTTCTTTTCCTGATCCCGGCCACTAAGTATGCCCAGAATGGTGATTGCTTAACTATTAAAAAGCAGTTTTGCTGCAATGAGACCTGAGAACATGCTATTGACTCATGTCTATCTTGTGCAGGTTGAAATATTTGTAGATCTATCTTTAGCCTCATGATTCTACCTACTCTTGTTACACAGACGCTTCCTCTATCCTTAGTATGGTCATATTTTACTGTCCTTGACAACTCATTCTGGAGTGAAAAGTACCCCTCTTGTTGAAGGATGGCTATCTGAGAAATGATCCAGTTATTTAATAAAGATCTTTTTAGTGCCTATCACATATCAACACCATGCAAAGCATCAGGGAATCAAAATGTAAACAAGACAGCTCTTGCTCTTCAGGAATTCCAGTGGAACAAAGGAATTAACCATCCTCTGAGTTAGCACAGGAATAGAAATGGATACAAGGTCAAAGCAGCGGGTGGGGGTGGGGGTGGGGGTGGGGGAATAAGGAAGGGGTTTTGCTTGTGGGGAGGAGAAGTTTTATTAAGTTAAAAAATATGGCAGCTCTGGTTTGAAAGATGAGTAAGAGTTGAGCTTACAGTCAAGAACAGGGAGGATGAGGGCTTTCCAGAAAGTGGGCACTGTAAGTAGGAAGGCACAGAGACATAAAGTAGCTTGTAATATGCAGAGTATTGTTAGTGGACTGGTGTGGCTGGAATATAGGGTGTGAGGGAGGGAATGGTACAAGTTATGCAGTAGAGGTAGACATGTAGATATATAGGTACATAAAGAGATATGTTGTGTTCCAACAATTCTGAGATGCATGTGCTTTCACATTTTAATATCCCTGAGATCAGGATGTATCTCTCACATGGTGGTGTCTTGCAGTCACTGTGATTTGGGATGTTGTTGTTATTGCTGGTATATGTAGAAGCTCAATCATGGTTGTTCCAGGTTTCATTTGAGTTATTATGCAACGTGATGGGTTAATGTCATTCAAATTTCCTATAAAAATTACCTATAATTCAGTTTTAAAGCAAAAAGGATTATTGTTTATGCAGAAAGGCACATAAACAGAGAAGCTTACATTTGATATTAGAGAAGCAAGTAAATCTGAAAAGATTCAGTAAATATAAGAATGCTGGGTGATAAAAAGCCTAATGCCACAATTTATTCTTTTTTAATGCCACAATTTAATTGGCATATTTTTCTTTCAAAATAGTACATAAAGTATGGATGTATCTTCTGATCAACAGTATGTTATGTTGGATGATGTATCAATTATTAATAATTGAGTGTAGGAATACTCTGTGCTTACTTTTGTTATAATCACTTTTGTTTTTTTCATGAATAAACTCCCATAACATATGAAAGAATAGTTTGCTCCTATCTCTCCAAAGAATGGGCAGTTAGGTGTTGTGTTGTTGATTCTGGGACTCTGCCCTATGAGAAGTTATTATTAAACTTGGCATTCAAATGAGGTGGGCAGTTCTGAGGACACACAGAAATACATACAGAAACACACACACACACACACACACACACACACACACACCCACACACCAGTTCTTGACTTCATGACTTCAGGGTAAATGGGATCCATGGACTTTGCAGAAACAAGGCAGATGGAAGGGTATAGGGTCTTACTTCCAGGTCATTTGCAGCTTTGCAAACAGGTGAGACTTCCTACAGGAGTGGATGTGCAAATTCACGTGGAGGCTGGGTCCAAGCTCTAAGACCTCATCAAGTGCCCTGCCCTGGAGGCCAAGCTTGATATGGAATCAGAGGAGTACCAGTCCTTGAATGGACCACACAGACCTAAAAAAGGAGTGTCTTCAGCATGAATAGGAGGCCTGATGTCCAGAGGCTCCTCTTCCATGCAGCTTCAACTGTTTAAGTCTTAGAATCTTACGACAATTCAAAGGAGGAGGCATGACCTATGAAGTGTGGAAAATTACAAACACCACTGGATTTCTCAACAATCTTGGGGGCTGAAATTTGTGTGACTGGATTATAAAAATAAAGAAGTATGGCACCTCATTTGAGCATCAAGCATAACTGTATTTCTGTACAACAGGCCAAAGAATTCTGAAAGCAGAGGGAAAGATTCATTTTGATTTAAATTAGAAGAGTGGATTAATTATATCTTTAATATCTTCAGTGTTGTCTGGCAGCAATCAAGATAAAGAAAGTGGGGAAGATAGAGTTGGAGGTTCATCATTCAAGTAGGAGGTATATGTTGCAAACAGATGTGGGAGAGTTAAGCATCTGGAATAGAGCTGTGTAAGGAGGAATGTTTTAAGTTTGGAAATCTTCAAAGAATTCCAGAATCACAATTCAGTGGCAGCTGATTACTCTGATGATACATAAATCTGTACTTCTTACAAGTTATTACTTTGTCTAATGAAGCTGGATTTTAGTTATCGGCTGAAACACATTGCTTGTCCCATCCTGTGACAAAATCAGGAATTACATGTAATGTGGAGGGTGTATGGTCAAGAAATAAGCTTTTAACCAACCCTAGTCATCAGGTAAGATGAACATTAAGAAAAAACAACTGTCTTTTCTTTCTGGCCCTTTGAGCCAGAAGGGTGCAGCCACACATCATATAGTTGGATGTTAGAAATAATCACAACTTTTTGCAAACTTTATACTCTTTATTTTGTAGCCCTGTGTCCTGGCGTTTGTTTTCTTCTACAGGGCTTAGTTTGTCTTAACCCTTTGGCTCCAGGTAAAGGGTAAGGATTATATCCAAAGTATAATCTCCCTAATCTTAGGTTCAATCTTGTTGGAACACAATCCCTGTTCTAACCACATGCCTAGTAACTGACTAAGCCATTCCAGCATACCTAACACCCCTGCCCCTTCCTGCTTCAGGATGGGAGGAGAGGAGATAGACTCTGAATCAGCTGCATGTCCATCAAAGGGGAGTTTGGCAGGCAAAACCTGGCTTCTAAGGGAAGGCCTGCTGATTTTAGATGGGCAAGAGTCAGTAGTTTTCACACATATTATTTGGATTTTCCCCCAACAGTTAGACAGAATCCCAAAAAAACTGATGAGGGAGGAGTTTGTTTTAGAACTCCAGATGATTAGTCAGCATCAGGAGAATAAATTCATGAAGGGGATGAATTCACAGAAAGGGACTGGAAACAGGAAGATGGAGAGGGTTCATGTCCTAGGGAGAACGTAGGAAACTCAGCCAGGGGCTAGACCAGGGATCAAGAAAGAATGTCCAGGATAGCAAATCAGGCAAAAGGACTAATTACTGAACCTTAAATATAAAACCCAAACACAACATACCACCAGTAAAAGGTTCAGGTTATACTAATTATCAAGGGTGACTTGACCTGGAACAAGAATAAGGAGCTAGAACCACTGAATTATCTTCTATGTCATCATCACTGTCATCATAGATAATATTTATTAAACTTTACCTTGTGCTAGGGCTTCCCTGTTAGCTCAGCTGGTAAAGAATATGCCTGCAATGCAGGAGACCCCAGTTCTATTCCTGGGTTGGGAAGATCCCCTGGAGAAAGGATAGGCTGCCCACTCCAGTATTCATGGGCTTCCCTGGTGGCTCAGATAGTAAAGAATCCTCCTGCAATGCTGGAGACTTGAATTCAATATCTGGGTTGGGAAGATCCCCTAGAGGAGGGCATGGCAACCCACTCCAGTATTCTGGCCTGGAGAATCCCCATGGACAGAGGAGCCTGGCAGGCTACAGTTCATGGGGTCGCAAAGAGTCAGACATGACTGAGCAACCTAAGCACACACGCACACACGCAGACATCATGCTAAGTGTTACATACGTACTATTTCATTTAAATTCTGAGGGAAATACTATTAGCATACTGACTTTATAGCTGAGAAAACTGGGGCACAGAGAAGGTAAAGAACTTCCAAATGGAGTAACAGAATAGCATACAGAAAAGTGAATGTGAACCCATTTCTTAGACTCTACACTAGGATAAATTCCAAACACTTCAGATATTTAAATATAAAAATTAAACTATAAAACTATTAGAAGAAAAACAAGGTGAATTCATTTATATTCAATATCTTGCAGTGCTTCAAAATCAAGAAATAATAAAGGAAAATATAGATACATTTAATTACATCAAAATAAAGTTTCTTGACTAGTAAAATAGTAAGCAAAGTAAAAAGGCACAATCAAACTTGGGAAAATACTTGCAACTTATAACCCAGAACAGGAGATACCCTAATTTATAAAGTGCTTTCAAAAAGGGAGAAAAGGGAGATGGAAAACTTTATACAAAAATAGGTTGGAAATGCAAACATAAAACACACAGAAAATGATACTCAAAATGCTTCTTAGCTATATGAAAATAGACACAAATACTCATAATAAGAGAAATGGAAATTAAAAGTATACTGACACTGGCAAAAATCCAAAAGTTTAGCGATATATTCAAGTGTAAGAGCATGCGTACATTTGTGGTGTGAATGCAAGTGACATGACCATTTGGCAAGAAACTTGTAGTCTTCAGAAATGTACATGTTTACTTTCCCTCTTTGATTCAGCAAACTCACTTTGAGTAATCTATCCCATGGGCCCAGTGGAAGAATACAAAAAAGATAAATGCACAGGGCCATTCACATTAGGATATTTGTTATAGCACAAACTAGAAACAAAACCAACTAAACATGAATGGGGAGGCTGGTAAGATACATCAAGGTGTATGCTCACAATGGAATGCTATGCAGCTGTAACAAGTGAGGAAGTGGGAGGTAGATCTGAACCCAGCTATGGACTGGATGTATGTCAAATGCAAAGAGTAAGATAGAGAAAATGTGTGTGTATGCACCTATTCATCTATAAAGTGGGCAACTGTGCAGGCCAAATAATCATCATCCCAATTATGTCAAGGTCCTCATCCCCAGAATTTCAAATCTGTTACCTTACAGGGGAAAAGGGATTTTTCAGACGTGACTAAATTAAGGGTCTTCAGATGGGCCTCCGTGGTGGCTCAGACAGTAAAGCATCTGCATACAATGCTGGAGACCCAGATTCAATCCCTAGGTTGGGAAGATCCCTTGGAGAAGGCAATGGCACCCCACTCCAGTACTCTTGCCTGGAAAATCCCATGGACGGGGGAGCCTGGTAGGCTACAGTCCATGGTGTTGCAAACAGTTGGACACAACTGAGCAACTTCACTCACTCACTCACTCACTCACTCAGGTGGGAAATTGTCTTGGATTATTCAGGTAGGCCTGCTGTAATCCCAAGGATCAAGATGGAGGCAGAAGAGGGGAGTCAGAGAGAGATGCGACTACCAGAGGATGCTGAGAGAGATGCAAGATGGATGACTTTGAAGGTGAGGAAGGAGACCCCTGGGTAAGGAACGTGGATGGCCTCTAACAGTCATGTTTTCTTCAAAGAGCAAGGAGGTAGATTTTCCCACAGAGCCTTAGGAAAGGCACACAGCTCTGCAGGCAAATTGATTTTTTCCCAGTGAAAGCTGTCAGTCTTCTAACCTGCGTAACTATAGAAACCAGATTTGTGTTGTTTTAAGCCACTAAGTTTGTGGTAATTTGTTATGGCAGCGATAGAAAACTAATACAGGAAAGAAAACATAAAATGAAAAGAGTGGTTGTATATGGGGGAGGGAGGAAATAGGGTGGGCCTGTCTGGGATAGAAACTAGACTTGTTTTATAGGTTTGACTTGGACCATGTAAATATTTTAATCCTAAAAATTTTAGTAAAAAAAAATCCATAAAATAAAAATAAAATGGGATAAAGTCATTGGTAACACACCACCCAGAAGTTCAAAGTGGCTAAAAAAAACAGTTGTTTGATTACAATCTTTTAATATGATATATCTTAGAAGAAAAGCTTGTGAAACTGCAAGAAAAAAATCTTACACTATTTTCATTAATCATATGGTTGGTAGTAAAATTTTAGTTATTATTTTGAAATTATTGTAGGTATGTTATGGGAGAAAGCAAATGAGATGTATTTGATATTCTAATTCTATAATTATGTGTCATCAGAACTCAGATTCTAGGCATGGAGTAAAGGAGATTCAGACTTGAAATCAAAAAGATTAAATAAAAACCTTGCCAGTCCTGAATTTGGATTGGAAGTATCATCTACACTTGTGATGAATTTTATTTAAAACAAAAATTTTCCTAGCATTGTTTGCTGAAAAGACCTTGAAATAGTGACCAACCCAGTAACAATGAACACTCTTAGTTCCCAAATTATAACCTCCAAATACAGTTTCTCACTGACAGGAACATTCAATGGAGATTTCAATGATTTTCAGATTTTGGAAAGAAATGTACATGAATCTGGATCAATTATTATACTACATTGAAATGAAACTATAAAAGAAGACTAAAGTCATGTCAAAGAACACAGGAATCAACTCAAAAGAGTTACCTACCAATCAAAAATGGGTTAGGATAAATAAGGGTAATAATTGCAATTAGATAAAGCCTTTCAAGTACATTGAGATATATGAATTCTTAAACTATTGTTGAACTGTGCTCAAGTATCACCTCTTTATTTCAAATACTGGCTTTTCAAATTCTGGCCTTTCCTGTGCAAACTATATTTATTATTGAAAGTCGCTCAGTCATGTCCGACTCTTTGCGACTCCATGAAGTATAGAGTCCATGGAATTCTGCAGGCCAGAATACTGAGTTCCCTTCTCCAGGTGATCTTCCCAACCCAGGAATCAAACCCACATCTCCTGCATTGCAGGTGGATTCTTTACCAGCTGAGGCACAAGGGAAGCCCAGGAATATTGGAGTGGGTAGCCTATCCCTTCTCCAGCAGATATTCCAGACCCAGGAATCAAACCAGGGTCTCCTGCATTGCAGGCAGATTCTTTACCAACTGAGCGATCAGTAAGTCCCTGATATAGTTTTATATGCAAACTATATGCATATGCATATGCAAACTACACCTTGGGATAACTCAATAGTGGATGAGAGAGAGTTTCTCTTTACAGAGACATTCTAGGTAATAAATGAAGGAGGAATGACAGATTTCAAGTATCATCATTTTGCAACTCTTAATGTATTAGTGGGCTTCCCTGGTGGCTCAGTGGTAAAGAACACGCCTGCCAATGCAGGGGACGTGGGTTCGGAACCTGTGGGAAGATCCCCTGAAGAAGGAAACAGCAACCCACTCCAGTATTCTTGCCTGGGAAATCCCATGGACAGAGGAGCCTGGCTGGCTATTTATAGTTCATGGGGTCACAAAAGAGTCTCACACAACTTGGCGACTAAATTGCACAACAATGTAATGAATTGGTGGATCTAGCCACACAAAAGAGAGAAGCAGAAATTATGTGTCTGTTGATGGAAGAATACAACACCACTTATGAAGTACTCTCACCAAAAAAATAAAACTACACACATTTAAACTGAATTGAACTTTAGTTCTGAACTAAGTAACAGAACAGACTCTGAAATACTTGTGTACTCATAAATGTACTTCAGTAATTACCAGTTCATGGCCAAATCTCATTTCTTCTCTACCCCCATCCTTTCTTTTCCTGGTATTATTTGGAAGCAAATCCAAGACACAGTATGAGTTCATCAGTAAATATTTCAGTATATTCATCTCTAAGAGACAAGATCTCTTTTAAAAAAGAACTTTAAACTGAACAAGCCCCTGTATTCAAATACCAATTTATAGGAAATTGGATAAATGAACTTGTTAAATGATAGCACAGTTCTGTACTAATAAAAATTTAGGTTATAGAAAACTACAGGACACATAAGCCCATTTCTTCAATAGATAAACTTAAGGGAAGAAATGTGATGGAGGGAAAAGGTAAATTACCAGCAATCTTAGACATTTTGACAAATTGCAATGTATGAATCTTATTTGGATCTTCTTTTTAAACAGTGTTTTTAAACAAATATGAGGAAACTAGAAATATGAGCATTTACTGGATATGATAATATTAAAGAATTTTAAATTTTGTTAGGAAGACATTACGGTTACTTTTTAAAAAGAGATCTTGTCTCTTAGAGATGAATATACTGAAATACTTACTGATGAACTCATACTGTGTCTTGGATTTGCTTCCAAATAATACCAGGAAAAGAAAGGATGGGGGTAGAGAAGAAACAAGATTTGGCCATGAACTGGTAATTACTGAAGTACATTTATGAGTACACAAGTATTTCAGAGTCTGTTCTGTTACTTAGTACACATTTAAAATTTTTTCTATTATCAGAATACTTTCTTTTTAAAAGAAATGTATGTACATATATGTGTATGTATATTATAACTTGCACAAGTTTCATAGCTGGTAAGGAATGAAATTGAAATTCAGTTTGGTTCTTGATCTGATGCTGAATTCCCTACTGTTTTTATTAAGTATACTGTACTAATATTTCCTCAATGTCTATTAATTCATTTGACCTCCCCAACTCCCCCACTATAGACCCCAAAAGGAAAAGAACACCTTTCCTGATGTAGTCAGTATTGAATTGTGGAGGAACCAGGGTTGGCTTTGTGGTTCTGCCTCTGGCCACCCACAACTGCTGAAAATCAGATGATATCTCCATAGAGAAAATACATTCTAACCCCCATGGATTCCAACAGTTAATCTGCCATGGCCTAGATCTTCTAGTAACAGTAGCTAGACGAGTGTGAGAATCAAGACATAACAAGGTAATGTCTGCATCTGGTTGTTGTGGTCAGTCGAGTGCTCTTTGTCATCCATGTAATTTCCCAGGCAAGAATACTGGAGTGAGTTGCCATTTCCTACTCCAGGGGATCTTCCCAACACAGGGATCAAACCTGCATCTCTTGCACCTCCTTGGCATGGAGATTCTTTACCACTGTGCCACCTGGAAAGCCTGTCATCTGCAGCTGGTATCAGGGTTCAAAGCTCCACTGATCTCATTCCACTGACTATTTCAAAAGTCAGCGATGGAGAGGGAAGCTGGGAAAGGTTTAGAGTCCATAGTGGTCAACAGAAAGCTGTAGGGTTTTGAATCAGAGATATGTTCAAAGAAGGCAAGAGTATAAATAAGGGAGCTGGAGACAGGGAACCATCAGAGTGAAGTAGGAAGAGATAGATGAGCCTGATCCACAGGTGGGAGTTATTTATCCTGATTCCCTTTGTCCACCTGTTAGGGGTAGTTAAGTCAAGCATGAAGACCTGTAGACAGTCAAAGGACAATAACATCAACACATTCTGATTGAAACAGTCACAAATGGCCTAGACTTGGTTCAGAGACTTCTTGAAGTCCTGGCTTATTAGTGAAGGTATAGAGGGTACGAACTATTAATTATAAACCTAGAATTGTGAACAAGTGAAATAAAATCTTCCTGCAATGCAGGAGGAGAAGGAAATGGCAACCCACTCTAGTATTCTTGCCTGGAGAATCCCAGGAACAGAGGAGCCTGGTGGGCTGCCATCTATGGGGTCACACAGAGTAGGACGCGGCTGAAGTGACTTGGCAGCGGCTGCAGCAATGCGGGAGACCCGGGTTTGATCCCTCAGTAGGGAAGATCCCCTGGAGAAGGAAATGGCAACCCTCTTCAGTATTCTTGCCTGTAGAATTCCACGGACAGAGGAGCCTGACAGGCTACAGTCCATGGGGTCACAGAGTCAGACACAACTGAGTGACTAACACTTTCACTTTCAAAATAAGCATCTATCGGCCAGATCAATAGGGGGAAATATCTAAGAACTTAGCTTGTCCTTCTGTAAGAGCAAAAATATTTGAATCAAAAGTTTGAGAATTAGCAGCCACTGATCCAGATGCTGGCTCTCATGACAGTTTGGCATGGTATAGAACAAACACCTGGGTAATTGAAAATTTGACTTCTCTCCCCCCTGTACAGCAAAGAGACCAAACCAGCCAGTCCTAAAGGAAATCAACCCTGAATATTCATTGGAAGGACTAATGCTGAAGCCGAAGCTCCAATACTTTGGCCACCTAATGGGAAGAACTGACTCATTGGAAAAGACCCTGATGCTGGGAAAAAATGAAAGCAGGAGGAGAAGGGGACGACAGAGGATGAGATGGTTGGATGGCATCATCAACACAATGGACATGAGTCTGAGCAAATTCTGGGAGATGGTGAAGGACAAGGAAGCTTGGTGTGCTGTAGTCTATGGGATCACCAAGAGTCGGACATGACTGAGCGACTGAACAACAACTATAACCTGGTTGTTTTGGTCTTTTGGATGATAAAATCTCACTAAATCGTGCAGTCAAGAATTGGAAGGAAAAGTACATGACAATGAATCAGAAAACAGACCAGATTGCCTACAGTAGGAGAAAGAGGTGCTTGCTAGGAGTGTGATTTGTGGACCAGCATGAGCATCACCTGGGAAAGTATTGTCTAAGCAGCCTCTCAGACCTATCACCAGTCCTATTGAATTAGAATTCATTCTAACTGCTTCTCCCTCAGGTGATTCATGTGAAATTAATGTACAAAAGCTCCTCTAGAGCATTTGGCATTATTACTACCACCATCATAGCTAACATTTATTTAGCATTTGGCTTCCCTGGTGGCTCAAATTGTAAAGAATCTGCAATGCAGCAGACCTGGGTTTGATCCCTCGGTTAGGAAGATCCCCTGGAGAAGGAAATGGCAACCCACTCCAGTATTCTTGCCTGGAGAATTCCGTGGATGGGCTACAGTCCATGGGCTTGCAAAGAGTTGGACATGACTGAGCAATAAACACACACATTTAGCTTTTAACATATGCTAATACTGTTTCTTCACATGAGTTATTTCAGTAGGACTATGTGAAGAAATTGCTATCATTATTCGTGTTTTAGAGTTGAGATAACTGACATCCAAAACATTTTTAAACTGGAAAAGGTACATGGCTTGTAACTGGTGGATCTGGGATTCAAGTTCAGGTTCTCAGAACCCATAAGTACGAACCTTAATTACAATTTTGTTATCCTCAGAAATGGTCATACTCATGAGTAGAAACCCCACTGATGCCATTATGTTTGATTATAAAGAATGAATATATTCCAGAGACAAATAAAAGAAAGAAGGCAAGAGAAAGATGCATCATCACCACTAAAGAATTTTCAAAGTAAGACCAGATTTAAAAAAACAGTGAAGTCAAACAGGAAAGGCAGATCACCATAAAAACTGTTAGATGTCTTTCTTTACTGATTATTCCAACATTAAAAGAGTCCTTGTTCCACAGAAATATTTATCAGAGAGAGAAACAAAATTACCATTTTAGGTTTCATCTGTTTTTGACAAATACTTAACTGCCCTTAGCCTGGCAAAGATTTTCCCTGTTGTCCTAAATGAAAACTGACTAAATTTGACATGAGTTTAGAATTAATCCCTACTGTAGTTAGGATTTGCTACAAAGCAGCTGTTTCTTATTCTCATTTCTTGCGGATCATGTGCTGATTATGACAGACTTATTAGATGTCTTCAAGAGGCTATCTGTGAAGCTGTTTCTGGCTGTTTGTGAGTAGTTCCTGAGTTTTATCACAAAATTTCTGCCTGATTCTCTTGATCTAGGGGTGGTTTATATTAGGTAACCGAGAGATAATAATCAGAAAGAAATGGCATGTCTCAAAATCTGAAACAGGGCTATTTTAATCAGTACATTTTAATTTAAATTACTTTTAGCTTATTTTTCAAAGGGAGATCCCAGATTTCTGGCGTTTATAATTCTTTCCCTTTAAAATAGGACTTTGAAGTGTGGGCAAAACACAGACGATTGCTACATCTGCATGATGCAATCATAGGTTTTTAAAAGAGGATATTCAAGTCAAAATGACTTCCTGCCACTGTTCAAGGCAACTCAAAGTATCCCAAATAGTGCTGTCCTCCATCACAAGCTCATCTGCAGTGAGGTGCTTTTAAAGGTTTCTTATTCCCAAACCTTTTATCTCGCTTTTTTCAACTCCCTACCACTGTCGTTTTCACTTTAAATCCTTTCTTGTTTTTTTCCTCTACGAAGGACTTAATTTAGGCTGTCCCCACTTAACTCACTAAGATGGTAAAGAATCTGCCTGCAGTGCAGGAGACTCAGGTTCAGTCCCCGGGTGAGGAAGATCCCCCGGAGTGGGGAATGGCCGCCCACTCCAGTGTTCTTGCCTGGAGAATCCCATGGACAGAGGAGCCTGGTGGGCTACAGTCCATGGGGTCACAAAGAGTTGGACACAACTGAGCAGGTAACACCTTAGCACAGAGATACCACTTAACTCAGGGAGGTCCCCACATGTTACTGGCACTTGTTCTCCACTGCTTCTGCCATTGCATCTTGATAGCATTTTACTTTTTGTTGTTGTTAAGTCCGTAAGTCATGCCTGACACTTTGGGACCCCATGAGCTACAGCACGCCAGGTTTCCCTGTCCTTCTCTATCTCCCTGAGTTTGCTCAAACTCATGTCCATTGAGTCAGTGATGCCATCCAGTCATCCCATCCTCTGACACCCCCTTCTCCTCTTGCCCTAAATCTTTCCCAGCATCAGGGTCTTTTCCAGTGAATTGGCTCTTTGCATCAGGTGGTCATGCATTTTCCTTACAAGAGGTAAAAAAAAAAAAAAAAAAAAAAAAAATGTTTGGTTAGTGGAGGCCACAGCATTTCAGTAGCTTAACTCCAGTTGAGCTGACCACAACCCAATTGGCCTGGCTGAGACCATGTCCCCAACTCAGTACATGTGCTCATAATTATCTCCTTTTTCTGGTAGGGTAGTTCCAACAGAGGTCACCTAGTCCAATGGGGAGTGGGAATTATTTGCTCCAAAGTCCACCCTACAGGCCTGAAGATTCCCATAATCCATAGGCAGTATGCTTCAACCACTATGAAGCTAGAACAGACCTGGGAACCCAGTTGGTTATAGGTATGTGATAGATCTCTCTTACTTGTTTATGTGCAAATTACATTTGAAAAATTTTAATGAGGTATAGTTTATACACCTGAGATCTTAAGTTTACACTATGAAAACACCCCTAACAAGTTTAAAATAACTTCTTGACAAAAATACCAACTTCATCTTTAGTATCAAGGATTGTCCAAAATGGTACCACAAATCTGTTAATATTTAACATATTTAGTAACCTGCTGCATAAAATTGTATATAGGGCATATATTAAAAGTTTTTAAAATACTTAACTGCTTCATGTGCAATATAACTTCTAACATTTCTGCTCTGTAGTGGAGATTTATTTGTAAGGGATGATGAAAGGCAAAAGATGTTAGAAACACAAAAACTGTTTTATGAATGAATTAATCTTTTAACTTTTAATGGCAACTATGTGTGTTTTAAAAAATCTGCACATTACAGAATGCACAGGTCTTGTATTTTTATTTTGATCAATTTTAATAAATTATACACCCTTGTAACCATCCTATAAATCCAAATATAGAACATTTCAATCATATAAGATCACCCTTTGCTACTTTCTAGTCAATATCCCTAGCCCACAGACATCTATTATTCCCATTGTTATAGAGAGTCATATAGAAGGTACTCATTTGGGTTTCTTTTGTTCAGTATATTGCTTTTGAGGTTCATCCATGCCTGTGTGTGTTGGTAGTTTTTTCTTCTTCACTGTGGATTCCACTATGTGTATTCCATTGTGGGGATATACCATAATTTGTGTATCATCTCAACTATTGACAGATACATGGGTTGCTTCCAATTTTTCACTATTATAAATTAAATTATAGACATCATGGGTAAGGCCTTTTGTGGACATATGTTTTCATTGCTTTTGGGCCTATGAATGGAATTGTTGAGTCACACAATAGTTATATGGTTATCTTTATTAGAAACTGTCAAACTGTTTTACAAAGTGGTTATATCATTTTTTTAACTTCCACTAGCAAGGTTTGAGAGTTCTGATTGTTCCTTTTTTCTTGCCAATACTTGGTACTGTCAGTCTTTTAAAATCTCAGCCATTCTAGTGGGTGGGTAATATTCTCTCATATGGTTTTAATTTTAATTCCCCTCATAAATAAGGATTTTGTGTGCTTATTAGCATTCGTAGTCTTATTTGGTGAAGTGTCTGTTTAGGTCATTATTTTAAATTCAAGTTTCCTGTCTCACATTCATAAAACTGATAGATATGCATTTTCTCTCAGAAATGCACTGAGAGATCCTCTGCTTGAACTCCTTGAAGATACTTCTTGCTTTTTTAATTGAATTGGAATTGACATAACATATTATATTAGTCTTATATGCACCATATAGTGATTAAATAATTTTATACATTACAAAATGATCACCACAATGTCTAGCTGCCATCTTTAACACATAAAAATATTACAATATTATTGACTATATTCCTTATGCCATATATTCCATCCCTGTGGTTTATTTACTTTGTAACTGGAAGTTTGTACCTCCTAATCCCTTTCACCTATTTTATCTCTGTCTCCACTCCTCTCCTCTCTGGCAACCACCATTTTGTTCTCTGTGTCTATGAGTTGGTTTCTCTTTTGTTTTGTTTTTTAGATTTCCCACATAAGTAAAATCATACAGTATTTGTCTTTTTCTGTCTAACTTTTTTCACTTAGCATAATACCTTCTATGTCCATTCATGCTGTCACAAGTGGAAAGATTTCATTCTTTTTCATGGCTGGGTAATATTCCATTATTTTTATCTTTATATTAAATATGAGATATATAATGTCACATATATATATCATATATCTCACATTTTTATCATATATATATATATACAACTTCTCCTTTATAGTGGGACAGACTTTGAATATACTTTTCCCCACTCTTACTCAGATCCCAGTACTTTTCTACCCCTAGGCTTCCTCCCCTTTGACCCCAGATGTCATAAAACTGGCAGAGCCATTTGCTCAGGGCTCCCTCAAGAGTGAGCTGATGCCCACATCAGTATGGATCCAGCTGACCCTCAATTAGTATGCCCTTCCATGGGTAAGAGGGAGTTGGTGCTTTCTCTGCTCTTAGCCTCTTGCTTAGACCATCACAGGAAGTAGCGGAAGGCTTTACTTTTTTGTTTTTGGCTTGTAACTGTAATTGGCTGCTCTGACACCTGACAGCTTCCCTCACTCACTCCAGCTCAGTTGTGTTTTTAACAGAATGGCTTTCAGAATTGTTTCCCATGCAGGGAAAGGGGGTCAGGCTCTACCCTCACACCAGTTGGTTATTGGCTATGGGCCATCCTCTGGGAAGGCAGGTCCTTGTGGCAGGGGGGCAGAGGGGTTTGGGGAGGGGGGCATTGCCCAGTGAAGGGCAAAGCTGTGAGGCATCAGCAGCCCATATTCAGAGCAGCTTGGGATGGTTTTTGGCCACAAAGAAGAACCTTTTTGGAACACCATGGTATCAACTGGCCTTTCTCAGGTGGTACAGAGGTAAAGAATCTGCCTGCCAGTGCAGGAGACACAAGAGGTGTGGGTTTGATCCCTGGGTTGGTAAGATCTCCTGGAGGAGGAAATGGCAACCCATTCCAGTATTCTTGCCTGAAAAATTTCACAGACAGAGGAGCCTGGTGGGCTACAGTTCAAGGAGGAGGGGGGGTCACAAAGAACCCAACACAATTAAATACAACGCACACACATGATATCAGCTATAGTCACCTCTTGTACTGCCTAGGTCTACTTTCCTCTTATAATAAGTTTATTATACCTGGGAATAGGGTCTCTAAAACTCTGATTGGGCCTATTTCCTAGGAAACTTGGGGTTAAGAGGATGAACTACAGACCCCTCAGCCATTCTAATTAAAGCTGTAACTGAAACTCATCCTTCCTCCCCTTACCACCACCTCTGGATTCCTCTCCCCCTTGGCAAGCATCTTCTGCTAGACTAAGCAGTTAGCTGGGGGGTGGTAATCCAGACTTTGATCTTTGAGGGGTCTGAGCCCCTGAGTTCCCAAGTGCCTAACAGGCTGTGATGACTGTATTCATCCATTTAACATTAAAACTAGGCCCAGGAGTGCCAAGAGATATACTTGGTATTTTGCTGAATACCAGACATCTCTGTTCCCCGTGTCTGAAGGGAATTCTCAGCGAGGGGCACATCTGTGAGCTTTCAACTTTCAACTCTGAAGAGTTAGGAGATGCATTAACTGGCCCTGAGGCAGGGATCTAATACCACAGTATATACTGGAAAAAGAAGTCAGAATTTCCAGGGCTTTTCATGAATTCCAAATTACTTCCTATTTTCATAACACTTTGTAGATGTTTAGAAGATATATAATGAGAAATATTTCCACCTCTGACCAAGATGGAGAGACAAGAACCAGAATTACCCACCTGCCTAAAACAATCAACACACAAATCTGACAACATATATAAAACAATTGTTTTCAAGACACTGGACTCCAGGAAACAAATGATCTGCAGAGGGCCCTCCTCAAATATGGAGTACTGATCAGCACATTTGTGTGAGAAAGGGAACTGGGACTGTGGAAAGAACCACTAGGAAGGATTGGAGGCAACAGTGCCCAGCACTCACAGAAGGTTGGGATAGTGCTGCCAAGAGTCAGACTGGAAAACCTCATAACACATGGGCCATAAAGCACTCAGAAGGGTTTCCTTCAATAGTGGGGAATATTCATTGGAAGAACTGATGCTGAAGCTGAAGCTCCAATACTTTGGCCACCTAATGGGAAGAACTGACTCATTGGAAAAGACCCTGATGCTGGAAAAGATTGAAGGCAGGAGGAGAAAGGGACGACAGAGGATGAGATGGTTGGATGGCATCACTGACTCAATGGACATGAGTTTGAGCAAGCTCCGGGAGATGGTGAAGGACAGGGAAGCCTGGCGTGCTGCAGTCCATGGGGTCGCAAAGAGTTGGAAACAACCTTAGCGACTAGACAACAACAATAATGGGGAAAAATCAGCTGTAGAACAAACATTCTTCTAGTCCTGACTAATGAATCTTAAATGAAAAAACAGAAAGGATCACACTTTTTCTAAATAATTTAATTGTATCTCTGAACAAATCCAAGAATGTTTACAGGCATACAAAATACCCAGCACTCAACAAGCTAGGACTCACAATGTATATTATCTAATCAAAAATTAGCAGTCATGCAAACTGCCAGGCAGGAAAATAAGACCCATAACGGGAAAAATCAATCACTCTAAACCAAACCAAATAAACATACATGTTAGAACTAGTAAACAAGGACGTTAAGAGTGTTACAATTAACTATATTCAGTATATTTAAAATTAAATAAGGACATGGGAGATACTTATAAAGACCCAAATCTAACTTCTAGAGCTGAAAACAATAATGTATGAGGTGAGAAATGCATTGATTAGGGGTAAGGAATGATTATACACTGCAGAAGAAAATGTTAGTAAACTTGAAGACATCACAATTGAAACTGTCCAAAATGAAATACAGTGAGAAGAATTTCTAACATAAATGGAGCATCTATGAGATGTGGGACGGCTTCAGACAGCCATGTAATCGGATTAAGGATCCTCACTTGTAAAAGGAAGACAACAGAAGCAAGATTGAGCAGTTAGAGATCTAATGGTGGTGCAGAGCTGAGAAAAACTTGGCCAACATGGCAGGAAGCACTGGGTTGAATGTGCCCATCAGAATGTTCTGAGTGGGGACTTAACTGGTGGTCAGTGGCTAAGACTTCACTGTCCAATGAAGGGGGTTCGGGTTCAATTCCTTGCTGGGAAGCTAAGATCCCACATGCCTCTTGGCCAAAAAGCCAAAATGCAAAATAGAAGCAACATTGCAACAAATCCAATACAGAATTAAAAAAAAAAAAAAATGTTCTGAGTGGTCTTTATGACCTCACGTTGCTCACTTGCCAGATCCACCCACCTCCCTCATGCCCCGGAAGTATATGACCTCCCCCATGCCCTGAAAGTATATGATCCTGGGTAAGGGGTCTCTGCAGGAGAGAGAGTTTTTTGTCAAGTCTGGAGCTGGAGGCCTTCGGCTGCTGCTGATCAACAAGATATTCTTCGAAGAGGAATCTTGAAGCAAACCTCCAGATCAACCACAAAGAGCATGAGCTTCAGAGTTAGACGATTCAGGTTCAAGACCTGATTCTTCCATTTTGGGTAAGGTCTTAACTTCTCTGTTCTTTGTTTCCCCAAGTGTATGATGGAGTTGGTAACAAGTGACCCTACTTCGTGGGGTTGTATGAAAATTAAGTAGAAACTGACTGGGCAAGTGTTAAGGATTCTACAAATATTTGCTATGATTGTTCTCATTGCCTCATTTAATATTCCCACTGTCCCTACAAAATAGGTATTCTTATCTTCATTTTGCAAATCAGAAAGCAGATTCTTTATTTTTTAATTTGGTCACATCCCTTGGCTTGCAAGATGTTAGCTTCCTGACCAGGGATTGAACCCATGCTCTGGGCAGTGAAAACATGGAGTCCTAACCACTGGGCAGCCACGGAATTAGTTAAAAGGTCAAGTGACTTTCCCTAAGGTCACCCAGACAGGACTAAGTAGGATCAGAATCCTAACCTGGGCCTCTTTGAGCCCAAAAGTTACCTATATGCTTACCTTTTTTATGGTTGATTATTATTTGTTTGTTGTCCCTGAATTATTTATGTAGACTGTAAGTATTTTGAGTTTTTTTTATGACTAAGACTCAGCATAATCTACAGCACGGAATAGGCACTCAATAAATATTTGGTGACTTCTTTTACTTATAGAGAGGGCTTCCCTGGTGGCTCAGATGGTAAAGAATCTGCCTTCAATGAGGGACGACCTGGGTTCAATCCCTGGATTGGGAAGATCCCCTGGAGAAGGGAATGGCTACCCACTCCAGTATTCTTGCCTGGAAAATTCCATGGACAGAGGAGCCTGGCGGGCAGTAGTCCATGGAGTTGCAAAGAGTGACTTTCACTTCACTTTACTTATAGAGACTACTGAATTGTTCCACTCTTGATAATGAGTTTTTCTTTTTTTTAATTGTTCAGGGGCTGCCTATTCTACACAGATATCATAACCCAGACAAAGAAAACTGCTCTGTGAAGTTAAATAAGGTGCAAACATTTCTGGAACTTTGTTCTCTGCCTCCCTGATGAACTTCAAGCACACAATATAGCTAAATTGATCTGCTTTTTTGCCACAAATATGTGTTTCAATTCCTTTTTTGTCTTTATTCAACAAGTGTTATTGGAATAAAACTATTTATTTTATATATACCTCGTGTATATAAATATATGCACATATATATAACTTGTTTATTTTTTTGTATTTTATTTATTTTTCATTTATTTTTATTAGTTGGAGGCTAATTACTTGTTTATTTGTAATAACTAAGATGAATAAGAGATTGAAGCGGTTCATTAAGTAGGTACTAATTTTCATCTAACCCCCCCAAAATACCATGACTAAAAAATAGGTGAAAACACTGGGAGTGCTAAGAACAAACTGATTTTATAAACAGCGCAGGAAATATGAAATAGTTTAGCAGGGTTGTAGGACAGTGTGAAGGTAAGTATTTGAATAAGCTAAAATACTAGCACAACTTTGGTGGTAAAAAGCAAAATTTGGTCTATGTCACTCATTAACAGTTTTATTAATAAATTTATCAGGGGTTAATGGGAGTCTCATGTGAATAATCAAGACAAGGATTTTCTCCCCTGTCTAGTTCACGGATCAATCTCAACAGTTTGGTAGCAATCAAATTTCCTGGGAAAACAAAGTCCCAAAAATGATCTGACTGAGTGAAATATTGTAGCAAACATCTGTGATTTTTGCTTATGTATTATGATAACAGCCCCATGATTTTCTCCTTAAAGATACCCATCCCCTATCCTTAGTTTATGTAGTCTGAGTATAACTGATCCACAGGTGAGCATGTGACTTAAACAAGGTTCAAATAAAAATTGTGAACCAGTTGGAACCAGCTGGACTCAATAACAGGGCTTTTTGGGGGGAGGGGCTGTTAAAAATACAGAATCTCTCTTTCTCATGGGGTTAATGAGTAGATAGACTATAGCATAGTTATTGCTGGCAGTCATCATGCCATCATAAAGCAGCTGACTTCCAAGGTAAATGGGGCAACATGGGAGGGGAGCATGAACCAAAAGGGAGAGAGAGAAAGGTAGGTAGAAAGGCAGAGAGGAAAGAAAGGAGGGAGGCAGACTTGATAACATTGTGTAGCCCTTGGATTCAGGTGTACTTCAAGTTCACCCTGGTATTTTTCAATTGCATGAGCCAATGTATTTTTCTTTTACCTTAAGTCAGTTTGAGTTGGATTCTCCTCCACATATAATCGAAAGAGTCCTAATATAATAGCTACTACTTTATATAAGCATCAGATTGCATTATGTTCTTAAGTCCTGGATAATAGCAAGTATATTTTCTGAGTACTCATTTTCCACACACCCCAAAAGGCCGGCTAAAAAGTGATATATTCCGTGGGTCTACCAGGGTGACTTATATTTCAGTGTCATTAATGATTTAGTGTTTTGGAGTTACAGTACAATATACACTCCCTTGTTTGTTTTTGTGTTTTGGTTTTTGTTGCTATAATTAAGTTATACTCAGCTCAGCTTGATGAACTTTCTAGGATAATACTTAAATGAAAATGACAAGAGAATAGTGAATTTAAAAATTTAAACATTAGGAAATCACACAGAGAAAGGCGGAGATAGCTGTATAGGAAATGAAATACAGAATTCTGGTACTGTCATTAAAAGATACCATTTAAGCATATGCTTTCTAGTAACCAAGGCCAGAAGAAGATTAAAAGGGATTTTGTAATCTCTATCATCTGTTAAAAGGAAGCTTGTCAGTTACTCAGAAGAGACAAAAAGTTCTTAATAAAATTTTTTGTTAAGTTTTCTCAGAAAACCTTGAGTCATTAAAAAAAATACTTGTTTTGGGATCTGGACTTTTGTTAGAAAAGTCTCATTTTGTTTGCTTTGTTTCTATTTTGTTTTTCTCATTCATTACTCGATTTGGTAGTGACTTTAACAAAATGCCGTGATAACGTTTTCATGGCTTGCCTAATGCCTAATGATTAGAGAAGAAGAGATAGAAACCAGCTGGTTTCACCTTCCGCCAGGCTAAGACTGAAGCGATGTATCTTATCAGACAATTGAAACCACTTGCTCCAGCTCTGACCCTGTGCTCCAAAGGTCAAGGAGGTAATGTGCAAATTCGGGATGCTTCTGAAAGTCTTTTAAAAGACTTCTGGGTGGTAAAGCCTTGGCTGAAATGACTTCTTCATGTTCTCTGGAAACTCAAAGCCAGTATTTTTGCACAGTCTGGGCAGAAGTGGTTGGATTTGACCTTGTTACTTCAAAGCGTCCAATGCACTCTTAAAGATAAAGGAAAACATCACTGCCTCAAAACAAATGGACCGCCGGCTCCAAGCAATCATTTGAAGGTACTTAAACGGTCAAAAGCCATTAATATTATCACAAAGTTGTACCCCTCTTCTTGGGAATCCTACAACTACAACTCATTTTCCCTAACTGGCATCTATGTTTGGCTCTATTTCCCTTTTTTCCTTCAGTCGCAAGTATCTTGTCTTTAAATAAAGTGCTTCATCAAGCAGTTTATGAGACAGTTCGTTCCATCCTCATGCATGTTTCCAGCAATCTGTAGCCTCTTCAAAAATCCAGAAATAGCAAAATTAAAACCCTATATCAGTGTAGTGTTTAGTAAGAGTTTATTGTGCATAGAACAGTTCTCCAATGGGGAGCTTTCGAATTTAAAACCAATATGAAGCTCAGGGGTATGACATCATAGAGTGGCATATAAAGTGAAAATGAGAAAGCTGTTTAATCTTTATAATGATTGGTTATTAGAATGGGGTTGTTCAGAAAGCAGGGAATTGATTAAAAGGATTATCTCCTACCAATGTTAGAAAGACAACAAGTTTCTTTAATGATTATCAGAGGCATTAAGTTTTGCTTATGTTCATGAAATAACCTAAGTTTTGCTTATGTTTATGAGTAACCTAGATTTAGCTTTGCTTACATGGCTTAAATAGTTTTTGCCTGCACAAAGGATTTGCAAGTCTGCTCTCCGTTTTGAATTTAGGTTTAATATCTGTGAGATCCCAACTTAATCAGATTTCCCCTCAGTTTTTTAAGGGTTTGTTTACTTAATGCGTCATTGATATTTATATATATTTATACACATATAATTGATATATATATACATGTATATCTCGAGGCCTGAATCATTTAGTCTGTTTATTAATCATTTTATCAGAAAAGTCTCCTCAGATTAAGCATCTCAATCTCAATGAAGTCCATGAGGCAATGATGCAGGAAGCAAAGACAAATTATATACAATTATATTTTCTTAAAATAAATCTAAGTTTTTCCTTAGAAATACCAGTGTTTTCTGTTGTGTGTAATATTCTCCTCTCAGTTCAGTTCAGTTGCTCAGTAGTTTCCAACTCTTTGTGACCCCATAGACTGCTGTACGCCAGGCTTCTCTGTCCATCACCAACTCCCAGAGCTTACTCATACTCATGTCCATCGAGTCGGTGATGCCATCCAACCATCTCATCCTCTGTCATCCCCTTCTCCTCCTGCCTTCAATCTTTCCCAGCATCAGGGTCTTTTCCAATTAGTCAGTTCTTCGCATCAGGTGGCCAAAGTGTTGGGGTTTCAGTTTCAGCATCAGTTCTTCCAATGAGTATTCAGGACTGATTTCCTTTAGGATTGACTGGTTGGATCTCCTTGCAGTCCAAGGGACTGTCAAGGGTCTTCTCCAACACCACAGTTCAAAAGCATCAATTCTTTGGCACTCACCTTTATAGTTCAACTCTCACATGCATACATACATTCTCTCTATAGTACCCTTTTCATCTTACCAGTAGGTTTCATCCTATGGTAATTATACCTCAATGCAAGCATTATTTCCAAAACCACACAATTTCAGTCGTAGAGTTGGTTGGTGGCTCAGATCCACCATATGAAGCTTTTTATCAGTGATTTCTGTTTCCTGTTTGTCAATGATTTCTAGAAATGAAAATGAGAAACTGTGGGAGAGGAACAAGGTAACTTCTACAAGTGATAGAAACAGTTGTATGAGAAATGTTAAGACCAGAAATTCCCTCTGTCTTTTGACACTTGGATATACATTTGCTTATGAAAAGTTTGCTTATTTCTATTGATGAATGTTTATCTCAAATTTTGATATTTAATGTTTATCATTTCCTTGTGTCTGTAAAGATGATGACAATTGCAAGATGTATATTATATAGTAGTATTCTGATAGCATACTTTATGGTGAAGACCATAGATTTGTAATAGCTATTAATATAACAGTGATGGTGTCCAGAATAGAACAACTAAGCACCAAGTCATCTCAGAATATTTATAAATGAGTTTAGGAGCCACAATTTGGGGTTGGAAGGGAGGACTAAAAATATAATACTGCAAAAGGAAAAAACTCAAATATTTACAGGGATATGCATTAGTATCATAGAGCTTTTAAGTTTGTTATTTGACTTTTCCTGACACCTGAGTGTCAGGTGTCACTTATTTGACACCTGAGTAACTGTGAGAGAAAGATTGTTCCCCTTCAAGGGAGCACGCTTTACTTGGTCACTTTTTTAAACCTCGCCACCACTTGACTGCATGACAGGATTTAAGTTATCATACATCAGTCTGTTAACATTTCTAAATAGGACAAGTCTTTATTCAATCAGGAACAAGACTTCATGTATCAGTGATTCTCCAGTTGTAATCACCAGGCATGTGCTGAGAGTCTTTTTCCACCAACCAACAAAATCTAAGCTCTTTCTTCATGTGCGCCAGCTAAAAAACTCATATTTGCACAGAATGTTGTTTTTAACCTGTACTTAAGGACTGCACGCTCAGTCACTAAGGATGCCTAAACTTTGATAGCCATGAACTAAAATTAGCATCTGCTTTCCTTGAGTAGCCACACAAACTAGGCAGCATTGCAAAGCTGCCGTTCTGTGCGCCTCCACGGACCACTGGGCTAAGCAGGCATTCTGGGAATGATGTTTGCTATCATTGTGTCATGAGTACTCTTTGGACTTGATCCCATTTTTCCATTGTTTCTTCGCACGCTTTTTACTAGGGTAGGATTTTTAGCTTGGCTTCATCATTATCAACTCCATTTATTTATTTATTGAACTACTCATATATACAGCAAAGTGATTCAGTTACATATGTGTGTGTGTGTGTGTGTGTGTGTGTATGTTCTTTTCCAGATTCTTTTCCATTATAGGTTATTACAAATTATTGACTATAGCTCCCTGTGCTATACAGTAAATCCTTGTTTATATATTTTATACATAGTATTATTATGTACCAAAGGAGAAAGGTGGGGAAGGGATTAATTAGGAATATGAGATTAACAGATATACAATATTATCAATTCCATTTATTGAATAATTATATCATTGTTATAAAATACAGACTTCGATAAATTGGCAGTGTTTGAAAACTAGTTCCGAATCAGGAAAGGAGTTTATCAAGGCTGTATATTGTCACCCTGCTTATTTAACTTATATGCAGAGTGCATCGTGAGAAATGCTGGACTGGATAAAGACAAGCTGCAATCAAGATTGCCAGGAGAAATATCAATAACCTCAGATATGCAGATGACACCATCCTTATGGCAGAAGATGAAGAAGAACTAAAGAGCCTCTTGGTAAAGCAAAAGAGGAGAGTGAAAAGACTGGCTTAAAACTCAACATTCAGAAAACTAAGATCATGGCATCTGGCCCCATCACTTCATGGCAAATAGATGGGGAAACAATGGAAACAGTGTCAGAGTTTATTTTTTGGGGGCTCCAAAATCACTGCTGATGGTGACTTCAGCCATGAAATTAAAAGACGCTTGTTCCTTGGAAGAAAAGTTATGACGAACCTAGACAGCATATTAAAAGCAGAGACATTACTTTGCCAACAAAGGTCCGTCTAGTCAAAGCTTTGGTTTTTCCAGTATCAGAGATATCATGTATGGATATGAGAGTTGGACTATAAAGAAAGCTGAGTGCCAAAGAATTGATGCTTTTAAACTGTGGTGTTGGAGAAGACTCTTGAGAGTCCCTTGGACTGCAAGGAGATCCAACCAGTCCATCCTAAAGGAGATCAGTCCTGGGTGTTCATTGGAAGGACTGATGCTGAAGCTGAAACTCCAATACTTTGGCCAACTGATGTGAAGAACTGACTAATTGGAAAAGACCCTGATGCTGGGAAAGATTGAAGACAGGAGGTGAAGGGGATGACAGAGGATGAGATGGTTGGATGGCATCACTGACTTGATGGACATGAGTTTGAGTAAGCTCTGGGAGTTGGTGATGGACAGGGAAGCCTGACGTACTGCAGTCTATGGGGTTGCAAAGTGTTGATCATGACTGAGCAACTGAACTGAACTGAAAACTAGATGTTTTGGGTATGAGGATGATATCAAAGGTCAGGATGATACCAGAGATGAAGAGCTCACATCAGATGGGGAGAAAGACAAATAAGCCCAGAAGCACCATGGCTAAAGGTGCTACCCTCAACTTTGTAAAAAGCTCCTTATAAACAAAGAAGACAGGCTTCCCAGGTGGTGCTAGTGGTAAAGAACCCAGGAAGATGCCCTGGAGAAGGAAATGGCAACCCACTCCAGTATTCTTGCCTGGAGAATCCCATGGACAGGGGAGCCTGGCGGGCTATAGTTCATAGAGCTGAAAGGAGTCAGACATGACTGAAGCGACTTAGCATGCATGCATTGGATTCTTAAGGCCTGCATCTATGTCTGATATATAGTTCTTTTGCCGTGCTGTGTTGCAGCTAGCAGGAAGTCAGGGAATATGTTTAGTAATTGAATTAATAACATTTGCTATCCTCCTTTGTAGGAATACTAAATCAAAGGAATATCTAAGATTTTCTATTTTGAATATTACAAATCACATCTAGTCCAGAAGTCTTAGAGATTCACATTGCATGGCGTGTGTTGGTTTGATTTTCTTTACCAGTCTCTTTATGACCACTCTTTTTTTTTTTTAACCAGTCTCTTTGTATAGATGCAGCTGTTTTTTTTCTCATCATTTATCTATCCTTCAAAGTTATTCATAAGGAGACCTGAGTCTATCATCCAGTGTCTGCCAGCTCTGCTCAGAGCAGAATGAAAGCTGCCTTCTGTCATCTCCCTCCCTCATGCTCTCCTCTCTAGAATATATAAGTCCATTTTGGAAAAACACATATTCTTCATGAAAATCATTTCTTTGAAATGTCATAAACCCATTTATAATTGGGAAAGTATCACAGTTGGGAAACTTTAGATACAAGCCAAGTAAGATAAGAATTCCTTTCTGGTAATTATTAAGTTGGTTGTTTAAATTTTTGTTGATTTAATGTACACTTAACTTCAGTATCTATTTCTGTTTATAAACATCCCTGCAGGGGGATGTTACACCTCTGTAATAGAGTCTTTGCATCTCTCTGTGATCCCCATTTTCTGGTCCTTCCTTCCTAAAAGGTGGGATTCCATTTTAGTGCCTAATGCTCTAAGAGTTGGTGTTTCTCAGACCCACCCATCCCAGGTGGCCTGTGAGGCTAAGGGTTGTTGCATCTCATGTGATGCATGACGCAGGTGTGGACAATGAGATGAAAAGAAAGTTGGCCTAGCGGTAGTTTCTAGAGAAAACTTCTACACTAGTAAAGAAGGCCTTGAGCAGGAGTATTTCCTCTTATTTCCTGGAATGTTGTTTTTGGACTGTGGTTCCTTGGATGTGAAATCACAGTGGACTCCCTCTCAGCCTGAGGAGGACAGACCTTTGAGAGAAAAGGATGGATCCTCAGGACTAAGGCCCTGAATTGATTGACCCCCAAGAGTCCCCTATTCAGAACTTCTTTTTGAGACGTGAGATAAAAAATTTCCTTGTGTTGAATTTCAGTCCTTTTTGAGTTGGAATTTCTGAAACCTGCAGCCCAAAGCATCCTGATTGGGCCTCTGAATTTAAGTGCAACCTCCAGTCTGCCTCTGGTTTATTTGTTTCAGTTTCCTAATCCTGGATGTTAGATTCCTACTTAGTCTTATTTTTCTTTCCTCTTGGTTTCCAGCATCCTTATTATAAATGTCTCTTCTCCCTTCCACATGCATTTATTGAGCACATACTAGATGGTTCGATCCCTGAGTCAGGAAGATCCCCTGGAGGAGGAAGTGGCAACCTGCTGCAGTATTCTTGCCTGGAAAATCCCACGGACAGAGGAGTCTGGTGGGCTACTGTCCATAGGGTTGCAAAGAGACAGCCACAGCTGAAGCGACAGCGCTCACTAGATGCCAAGGCCTGTTCTAGGCAATGTAGACCCCCAAGTCACTGTCATAGTCACTCTCTGGGGGGCCGACCACCATGGTGGACAATGGCTCCCTTGTGCCTGCATGCATTTTGCAATTTTATACTTTCATCTCTCATTATTATTTCCAGGATTGAAAAATGCAATTATCACTTCATTCAAGTCCACTTTGCTGCTCCATTTTCCCTTCTCTTTCTGGTACTGATTCATCCCTCCACCTATTCTTGGGCTCGTTTATTTTTTTCTCTTTCCTCCCTTGTGTTTATCCTGTTGGGTCTTCCTTCTCTAAGCATGATGGAAGAAGCTGCTTAATTATCCCCTCAGGCCACTGTGCTTTTGGGAGAAAAACACTGGCTATCAGACACTACAAATGATACCAGATACACAGAGCATTTTAAGATACCAGCAGCAAATCTGGGCATAGTGCTGCAACAGAGGCAGGAAAATGTTGTGAGATGAAAGTGTGGGGTTAAACACACAGACGCTAGACCCTGATGGTTCAGATGAAAACTGTAGCCCTAGCCTTTAGTAGCTGTATGATTTTGACTTAACCTTTTTGGGCCTGTAAAATGGAGATGATGATAATTAGTGCTACTCCCAGAGTTGTGATGAAGGTCAGTGTGTTAACATAAGTGTCTAGACCCATTCCTAATGCTTATAGGGCAGCCATTATCATTGAGCCTGCTCCCCTCACCCATGCTGTGAGGCCCTTTATAGCCCAAGAATGCGGAGCCCCTGGGGAGGGACTTGCAGTAAAAGCAGAGAGAGACAGGCCAGCAGCTTCTGGGTGGTGCCTCCGTACATGACTTGGCCCAGAGCTAACCAGTCTCCCAACAGAGGGCAACGCCTTGTTCAAGACCACCCTGGCTTTTCCAGCCTCCTGCCTGGTGACCTCCAACCTACCAGACTCCTGCAGTGAGCTCTTCTGTTCCAAACCACAGTTTCAATGCAAGTACCACCCCTCTTACGATTTGATAACAAAACCGTATGTCAATCACGGCACAGACACATCTCTGGTAGATGCTTCACATAAACCACAATTCACTTCTTGGCTTTTAAGTCATCTGATTAAGTCCAACATGCTCATCCTTACAACTTCTCCATAACAAAACTGAATTCATTTAACTAAAGGCCTGTCTCTTCCAATTTGCTTCTTAACAGCACTCCCCTCCATGCAACATGGACAGTTACATGTTAAAGGTAAAATTTACACTGAGTCTCAACATAACCCAGTACTCTTGCCTGGAGAATCCCATGGATGGAGGAGCCTGGTAGGCTGCAGTCCATGGGGTTGCTAGGAGTCGGACACGACTGAGCGACTTCACTTTCACTTTTCACTTTCATGCACTGGAGAAGGAAATGGCAACCCACTCCAGTGTTCTTGCCTGGAGAATCCCAGGGACAGAGGAGCCTGCTGGGCTGCTGTCTGTGGGGTCACACAGAGTCGGACACGACTGACATGACTTAGCAGCAGTAGCAGCAGCAACATAACCCTTCCTTTCTTCCTTCTTTCCTCCGTCCATCATTCTTTCTGTCCTTTTCCCCCAAGTAGTTCCAAAATGGATGTAAATTCAGCCTTCCTGGTAACACCATGTTAGGAAGGATGTAGGGGAGAGGGCATCATCATATGTTGCTACTAAAAGATGAACCAGTGTAATATCTACAAAGGGCAGCTATTGAGATTACAAATGCACATCTTCTTTGACCTAGTGCTTTGACTTTCTGGAATTTATCCTACAGATAAGCTCTTGGGATCTAAACCAAAGAGGTACAAAGTTATGTGTTGCAATATTATTTGTAACAGCCAAAGATCAGAAATAATTTCAATGTTCATCAATACTTTACGGTGCTTCAATCTATATGAAATCTCCAGTCCAAAAAAAGAATGAGGAGGCCTTTCGTGTATTGATATGAATCATTTCCCAAGATATTTACACACACACACTCATACATGTGTGTTTAGTCACTCAGTCGTGTCCAAACTCTTTGTGACCCCATGGACTGTAGCCCATAAGGCTCCTCTGTCCATGGCATTCTCTAGGCAAGAATACTGGAGTGGGTTGCCATGCCCTTATCCAGGCTATCTTCCCAACCCAGGGATTGAAGCCAGGTTTCCTGCATTGCAGTGGATGCTTTACTGTCTGAGGCACGAGGGAAGCTCACACTCATATATGCTACTCCCTAAAATATCATTGGAAGAGGAGAATTGCATTGTTTGGAGACTCTGTAAAAGACTTTTCATTATTCAAATTAGGCTTGGCTACATTTAAGAAAAAAAGAAAAATAGCAAAGGCTTAAGCAAGATAGAGAAATGTATTTCTCATGTAAAAGAAGTCCAGAGGTCGGCACTCCAGCACTGAAGCTACAGTCCCATACAGTTAGAACCAGCCAGACTCCTTCAGGCTCCCCACTCCCCCTTCTCAGGTTGTGACTTGTATCCTCAGAGCACCACCATCAGACCCCTTTCCGGGAAGCAGAATGGAAGAGGGGAAGAGAAGTCCCCTGCTTTCCAGGAGGCCTCCCAGAATTCCTTCCCAGCACTCCCACCACAGGTCATTGATTAGACTTTAGGGATGTGACAACACCTCTTTTCAAAGGACTTCTGGGAAACACAGTTTAGGGCTAAAGTAAGGAAGAAAGCAAGAATGTACATTAGGAGGCTGCAATAGGTCCTTTAAGGCTTCCCAGGTGGCTCAATGGTAAAGAATCCACCTGCCAATGCAGGAGACAAGAGTTTGATCCCTGGCTCAGGAAGATCCCCTGGAGAAGTAAACGGCAAGACACTCCTGTATTCTTGTCGGGGAAATCCCATGGACAGAGGACTGCCTGATGGGCTACAGTCCATGGGGTCACAAGAGTAGGTCACAACTTAGTGACTAAAAAGCAACAATAGGTCCTTTTGTCCTTTTGAATCATGGAATATATGACCTATTTGAAAACTAAGAAATCACGTTTACAGTGTGAAATTTAAAAAACCTAAATGTTAGAAACCCAACTTTGGATTAGATGGTAAAGAATCTGCCTGCAATGCAAGAGAACTGGGTTCAATCCCTGGGTTGGGAAGATCCCCTGGAGAAGGGAATGGCTACCCACTCCAATGTTCTTACCTGGAGAATTCCATGGACAGAGGAGCCTGACAGGCTATGTGGGGTGGCAAAGAGTCAGACACGACTAACACTTTCACTTTCTAAAAAGATATATATAGATCGAACCAGCCTTCTTTGGGGGCTAATCTCTAATACCACACTTTAGCTGATCCCCTTCCTCAGATCCTGGCCAGGTGGACCCAGGGCTCCTCCAGTCTCTTAATCCTTCTTAAAGCCAGCGCCCCCTAGTGGCCACCTCCGTGGTCCAGAATTCAGGAAGTACCCGTCAGATGCTTGCAAGTTTTCATTGAAGTGGTATCTTCACACCATCTCCCAAAGGTCATTTGCAGAATTGAGTTTCAATCCACCAAACAAATTCAGAATCATTGCTCTTAGAGTATTACCTATAAATAATGTTTTAATATTATTGATGAAAGAAATAAGTCTTGCCATATAGCTAACTAGACCTTCTTCGTTACCTGGCTTAAAGCAGCTTCATGTATTCCTATAATAGGAAAACAAGAGTTTTAATTTCAATTTCTATTTAACATGCTTGGGTGAGGAGTACATAAGAGAAAATATGGTTAGTTTGACCTTGGCACCCCAAATCCTAGAGAAGAATAATTTATACTATTTCAGCAGGTATTTATTAATATATGCAATGTGCATTCAGTATAGGTTCATTTAACCTCATTTATTGTAATATTTAATTTATTGAACAGACTTGTTTAGTACTTTATAAGTAATTTCATAAATGAAAGCAAGTTCTTTTGCTGTCGAAGTTGCAGCCATTAAAACTGAGTGAATTTATTTTAAAAAGTTCCTAGTCAGCACATTTTTATCTACTGACAACATCAATCATAAACACTAAAAACCACTCTCTCCAACAATGATGATGATGATCAGGGGACTATTTGCTTCTTTAAATGGAATTACCAGCCCACAGAAATTTAGGCTGGTATTCACTATCCATATTTCCTAACTCTTCACAAGGCAAGGCTATTTAATAGAGTGTGTGCTTCATACTGTGACCTACCACATCCTGCTGGCAATCTAGGAACAGTTCCTTGAGTTTTTAGACTTAGATATGAGTTCTGTGGGCAGGAGCCTCCTCCCCCCGCCAAAAAAAAATTCTTATCAGTTTTCCACATAAGATGAGGTTTTCACTGCATTCCCCAGGAAGGGGCAATATTGGAGTGAAACTTGACTTGAGATCCTTGTCAATCTAAATGGGCTATTTTGCCTCAAAAACAGGAAGCAGACCCCCATCCCTGTCCTCACACTTTTGCGCACCTTGGCCAGGACCCATCTCTTCCCATGCACTTTGGAGCTGCCCATTCAGCCTGCAGGCCAGGGCCTGGGAGGCAGGTGCCCAAGGACAAATGATAGGGCTGCTTCTAGGACCCAGCTCATCACCAGAAGCGCCACTAGCTGGCTGAGAGAGATGGAGGCCCAGCTTCCTCTTTCTACAGTGGATCCTTTTCACATATTTGTAAGCAAAGCTTACTCTTTGGGGCTAATATTCTACTGGGAGAAATCCATAGGGAACCCCCAAACCTGTGCCCTTCCCTTGGAGTTTTCCCCATTTTAGGGACTGACAATACCATTCAGAAACCTGGGGAGTCATCTTTGCCTCTTGCTTTAGCCTCGCTGCTGCTACTCTTCAATCCATCAGCAAGTCCTCTCTGCTCAGCGTTCAAAATGTATCTTAAACACACCCACTTTCCTCCTCTTCCTGGCTCCAGCATCCCTACCAGAGAACCACAATGGCTGCCTCACTAGTTCTCCTACATCAACTTCCCCTCCAAGCCTGTCTGCATTCAGAAATCTTGAAACATGGACATCAGATCATGCTCTTCCCTTGCATCCAAGGCTCCAATTGCTTCTAACTGCATGGAGAATAAAACCCAAGCCCCTTTCCATGTCCTGCAAGTTTGGTGTGCTTCAGCCCTAGTCCCTGGTCACTTTTCTAACCTCACCTCATCAGGCTGTCCCTGTTGATAAGAAAACTCTGGGACCTCCTGTCCATTCCCACCATGTGAACTGCTGGATCCTGCCCAGGCACTCAATGCCTGAGATGTTCTTCCCTCCCCTCTCCACAGGGCTGGAAGCTTCTCACCCTCACCTTAGATGCCTTGACGTGAATGTCCTAGTGGCACCTCTGGTTTAAGGAAGAAAGCTTACAGGGAAACATTCTTGGACCAACTTGTCTTTACTCCCTTCATTTTATGTTATCAATAAACCTTGCTTTTTTTCTTCCTGGTGCTACTAACAATATGTTATTATTACTGTTATCATAATCATCTTATTGTCTGACTACAAAGCAAAATAGTGTCCTTGTGCTCACTCTATCCCTGAAACCTACCGTTTTTCCTGGCATGTAGTGGCAACCTGATAATGAAGAGTAAGGCTGCTATTGATCTATCTATTCAAATTTTTAAACAATTTTATTGAAGTATAGTTGGTTTACAATGTGTTTATTTCTGCTGTGCAGCAAAGTGATTCAGTTTTATATGTATATATTCTTATTCTTTTCTATTGTGACTTATCATGGAATATTGAATATAGTACCCTGTGCTGTCCAGTAGGACCTTGTTGTTTATCCATCCTATATATAATAGTTGGTATCTGCTAACTCCCAACTCCCAGTGCTTCCCTCCCATACCACCTCCGCCTTGGTAACTACAAGTCTGTTCTCTGTGTCTGAGTTTGTTTCTGTTTCATGCATACGTTCATGTGTCTCGTATTTTAGATATATTATACCACATATGTGACATCATATGGTATTTCTGATTCCCTTTCTGATTGACTTTGCTTAGTAGGATAATCTCTAGATCTATCTGTGTCACTGCAAATGGAATTATTTCATTCCTCTTTATGGCTGAGCAATATTCCATTGGATGTAAGCACCGCATCTTCTTTATCCATTCGTCAACAGACATATAGGTTGTTTCCATTATCTTGGGTGTTGTAAATAGTACTGTTGTGAATATAGGATGCATGTGTCTTTAAGAATTATAGTTTTGTTTGGGTTATGCCCAGAAATGGTATTGCTGGGTCATATGGTAGCTCTATTTTTAGTTTTTTGAGAAATTTCCATACTGTTTTCCATAGTGGCTGCACAAATTTGTGTTCCCACCAAAACTGTAGGAGGGTTCCCTTTCCTGCACACCCTCTCTAGCATTTATTCTTTGTAGACTTTTTAATGATGGCCATTCTGATCAGTATAAGGTGTTATTCATTGTAGTTTTGATCTTCATTTTTCTAGTAGTTAGTGTTGAGCATTTTTTCATGTGCCTTTTGGCCATCTGTATGTCAGTGTTGGTGAAATGTCTATTTAGGTCTTCTAAGCATGGCACAGCATTTTGAGGCATTTGATTTAATATGATCCTCTTGAAAAAGTTTTGTTTACCACTAAGGCATTTAACAAAACAGCAGGGAGGACCCAGGGGAAGTGGTGGCAAAGCCAGAATGTATGAGAGTTACTGATATCACCACCTCAGGGATCAACGTTTTAAAAATGAACGGGTCGCACATCTCTTGCAGTCACTTTCGTAGCCACAGTTGGATTCATCTCATCACCAAACATGGTGTCAGGCTGCCAGGCTGCTCTTGCCTGTGGCCTTGAACTTGTTCACTCGACCCGGAATGCTTTTCTCCCAGATACCTGGCAGTTCTTCACTTCCCTCAGAAAATGCTCAGGTATCCTTTTTTCAAGAAGGTCACTTCTATGACCATCCTGTTGAAATTACGGTCCCTCAACACCCACGCAAAAATACACATGCTCCCTCCTACCCTTCTATACCCTATTTTTTTCATGACACTATAACAGTCTGATATGATATATGTGTATATGTCTGTATTTATTCATTCATTTATTCTCTATCACATTTCAGGAATTTTGTTTGTCTTATTCACTGTTATAGCCCAGCCCCACAAAATGATCCCTTGCACCCTGCTGGTATTCAGCAAATACAGTTAGTGGTGTATTGCAGGTGTGAGGAACTTGTTCATTTTCCAAGTCTTCAGTTCCATCCGTGTTTACCTTATGTGTGACATATCAAAGAGCTGTCTGCCATCAAACCAGTTAAAAATTGACTGTCTTCACAGACTGCTGTATAAGGCTGTTCAGGTTGTGCACTGCTCAAATTCAGTGGCTCACATTCGCAGAGGCTCACCCCCTGGATCTGGATGGTCTCACATCCTGCACAGTCAGATACAGAGCCCCCAGGAGGAGTGAATTCATGTCCCTGTGAAGGGGAGGAAAGAGAGAAAAAGAAAGGGGGGAAGAGAAGAGGGAAAAATGTAAAATGGTGAAAGAAATAGAAGGGGGAAAGGAGAGGAGAGCAGGAAAGTAGTAAGTAGAAAGAGGCAGGGGAAAGCTAGAGGAAAAGGAAGAAGATGAAAGGGAGAGCTGGAAAGGCCGATGGAGGAGCACCATCCTGGCCCATGTCTGAGTCCTCTCTAGTGATCCCAGCCACTTACCCAGCACCCTCCTACCACTCCTCAGCAATCCAAGTTTCATACACAAAATAATATATGTATATATAATAATTAGTATATGTGTATATATATGTGCTTCATACATGTATAAAAGTCACTAAGCATCAGCTCCATTGATACCTATTATATTCACATATACCTAAATTGTCCACTTTAATTTTTAAAAGAACGCTTCCCTCCTGCCGTTGAATTTCAGTTCACTTAGAGAAAGCCAACTCTTGATGCTTAAGGACTGCCAAGCCTGTGGCTGTATGAACAATACATTGAGACAGATTCAGAGTAGAAAGGGGGCCAGCTAAGAGACTGTCAGTGTAACAGAGGTGGGAGTCTGGCAGTAATGGAAGCTTGTGCAGCAGTAATTGCTATGGCAATGGGTGTAGAATACAAAACTGAGAGACTTGCATGAAGAGATAGCAAGACTTTGTAATGAATAAATGCAGCAAGAGAAGGAGTAAAATAGGATCCCAAGTTTAGGGACTCAATGCTGGCTCGATGTGATAAAACTGATATTTAAATAGGAGATTCTGTATGGGAGTCATTGAGTAGAAGATGGAAAATTCATTTTTAAATATGTTTAGAGGAAATTAATCCTTTGGAATTTAAAGCCAGTCCTATTGAATGGAAAGATTTGTTAATAAAACAACATACTGTAAGGTATCTGCATAATAAATTTCATTTTTATCCCTAATTATGTAAGGACAACTCAATTATGCAAGAAAAAAACTTTGATTTAGACTGTATCCATTTTCAATTCCTCTTTGCTAATGAGGTTATACAGAAAAAAATAGCAAAAATAAAAAAATTTGAACATAATTAGGAAAGGAAATTTTTAAACTAAACTTCACCAGTTTCTAGAGATGTTTAAAGAAGGAAAAGAATGAGGTTGCACATATTTTCTTTGGCTCATAGCCCAAAAAATTGTACTTCAAGCTTCATAAGAAATCAAAGTAGGGGAAATCTGGCAAAAGCAAAAATAAGACAGGGATTGGGAAATTTTCAGTAGATATAGCTTGGTTAGATATAAAAAAAATTAAGGAAAAGAGCATTTTGTAAGAACTATATTAGGAGTGAAAATTTTAAGCCTCATTCATAAGAAAAAGGTAAAGAAATACAAGGATTTGACTGATAATGGAAATAGAAAAGAATATGCCTTTTTCACTTTCTGCTGATAAATTTTAAATCAGCTTCTTTATTAACACATAGCCATGTGGTATCAGACAATAAGAATTGATATCAAAGGCCCTTATGAGAATTTAGTGAGATAACCCTCTGAAGGGCTTGGAATAATGTCTGCCATTGAATAAGCTCTTCTATAAGCCACTGCTATTGCAACTCTCTGCTGATTCTACAATGAGACCATCTTGGTTAAAAGGCTAGATACTGACTTTCCCTTGATTTTCCCCATTATTCATTTAGGTCCTGGGCAAATAGCTTTCTAGTTATATAGCAGAGGGCAGGATAAATGTCTGGCTTCCAGACCAGTGCTTACTGGCTCTTGGGCATTTACCAAAAATAGTCATGTTTTTCTGGGTGTGATCATTGGCTCCCCTGCTCCTAGTTTCTAAAGCACTGAACCAAATGCTTAAAATACTTCCATCCATACCATGTACATGTACATCACCATGGTTCTCTGCCTGCCTTTGCCTTCTCCACTGTACTGGGGGCACTATACCTCTTGAGAGCCAAGTGACCCCCTCAGTTTCCCTTTCTCCCACCTTACCCACCCACACCCGTAATTTTTTTCCTTACATTTTCTGGGAGTTTCAGTTTTCCAATGAATATGGAAATGCTTGGGATTAAGTTGGCCAAGGATAACAATAGTAAGAAACAATGATACTGAGTACTTGCCATGTTCTTTATATTTTATATACTCCCTGAAAATCTCATTTAATTATCGGACCGACCCTATAAGGTAGACTCTTTTAATCATCCTTGATTTATTTATGAGGAAACAGGCACAGAAAGTCAAGCTCTTTGGGGCAGTTGGTGAGTAGTGGAGCCAGTACGTAGAGCTGGAAAGTGTGGTTCTAAAGGCCACCATCTTAACTGTACACTAGCCTGCCTACCTGCAGGGTGGTGCAGCGGTGACGGCCCTGGGCTACAGGCTGTAGACTCTACAAAATCAGGAGGCAGGCGCCCCACCCCCTGTTCTTTCAAGAGAAGCAAGGCACAGGCAGCCAATTTGATTACTCTTCTTAGTGGAAACCTTTGTCTTGCTATCAGAGGAAATCCCTCCCAGGCCTCCTCCACACTTTTTTCTGGACTGGGTCCTTGGACTTTTTCTTGAAAATTGGAGCAGGGGCCCCTTCTTTGGCTCTTAGTAGCCTCCATTTTCCACATAGCTCCTTCTGCTACACAGTGTCATCCCAAACACAAGTTAGGCTGCCAGTTCTGACATCAAGGGGCTATCCGGTGATAAAGACATAGCACAGAGACCCTCAGCACGGCCTCCAAGGCTGGGGTGGGGGCTGCCACGCAGAGCTGTGCGGGTTGGTAGTGCATGACCGAAGGGGCGCCATATGCACTGTTGACATTGTAGATACACGTATTGGTTACAACAAAGTTTTCCTCAGATGGCAGCGAAGTCTCTTGTTCTAGCAAAATGTGTACTATCCAGTTTTCTGACAGATGAAGGTATTACTTTGAAGAAAGAATGCACCTTCCTCATTTTTTAAAGAGGGCATTGTGGGGGCTACTGATGGCCCTAATTGATGTTAGCAGTATTCAGGATTTCTCTGAGCTCCCCAAAGCACCCACAGCCCTGACCCACTTCCACCCACCCTATTTAGACTAAACACACTAATTGTGTAGCTTCAAACTAACCTAGTCCTCAAAGAGAAGATATTATCTTCCAAGAAACTCTACTTCCACTTGGTCCTGAAATACAACTATCCCTTTGACATGAAAATTTGGCTAGTTCTTCCCAGGAAGAAAGGAGTTGGAGTAACTGGTAAAAGAAACATATACTTTCATTTTTTATTTTTCTTAAGTTAGCATAGAACAAGAAAAAATAAAAGGCCCCAGTCAACCCTCTATCCCCCAAGGAATCCTTTTATTAGGTTAATATTTGCAATTCCCCTTCTCTCTGGTCTTTAAAATAGGATGAGTCCAAAGAAATTTCTCATTGATTGGCTGAAGGGTGAACTAGATAAGGATGCAAATGAGGCAGATCTCTCAGCGTTAATGAGCTTGCAGATACTTAGAAAAGGAAAATATATGAGAGGGACAATGGGGAATAGGTACAGAGGACAGATTAGAAAGAGATTGCTTATGATGTAATGAGGCACAGAAATTGGAGAAAGAGTGGGAAATATGTCTTTACTAAATATTGTTATTTAAAAACACTTGTTTCTAAAAACTCTGCTAGCAGCAGGAAAGAAAAGCTGTAGTTAAATAAGTATAGAAATCTCACACCATAGATTCCTCTGTTTCTTCTTATCACAATAAAGTTGCACAGGTATCCTAGAAAAAACTCTGTAATGCTTATTACCATCCTGAAGAGTTCTATGGGATACTAATTTGGGGAATGTGATGGATACTGAATACAAATAAAAGTGACTCCATCAGGAACTGCTACCTGACACCATCTCAAATTGAAAGACAATTTTTTTTTAAACGTAGGGGTAATAGATTTTTTCAAAACATAGGGGCCAAAAATTGTTGACTCAAAGTTGTCACAATAAAATGACTTTGAGAAATTTCAAAAAAGCTATTGCATTGGAGACTATGAAAGAGTAGAGAATTATTATTAATAGAGCTAAGTTTGGTTTCAATAGAAAGATGCATATTAAATTATCTGTGATTCTCTTAATCATATACACAGTGATCAGGCTTGTTTCATTTCATATGGTGACAATGTTTTCTCAATGGTACCTTTTAAAAATTAGTAGTAAGGCAAAATAGTTTCAATTGGATCAGCATTCTATCCTAGGTAACATTTTGAAAAAGGTTGCTTGTTGATATTTTAAAATTGACTAGCACTCTTGGCTTTATTAATTTTGAATTTTCTGTCATCAGTAATCTATTAAGTTTCTGAGAAATTACTCCAGATTTACCTATAAATCCAAAATGTTTATGTGTCACTTAAAGGCATGTATGTAGAAGATAAAGGAAGGAGTAGAGGAAGGATAATGACCTTTGGGTTACAGACAACATTT
Source organism: Muntiacus reevesi (assembly GCF_963930625.1). Taxonomy (NCBI): domain Eukaryota; kingdom Metazoa; phylum Chordata; class Mammalia; order Artiodactyla; family Cervidae; genus Muntiacus; species Muntiacus reevesi. The sequence continues at coordinate 43,846,339 of NC_089260.1, forward strand.
AAGTTCATTTAAATCAATGGCTCCTGTTTATTTTCCTTCAGGACTGTGGGCTCTATCAGATTTCATCACATCACACACCTGCATCTCCTCGGTTTATTTACTTTCCACCCCTTGACTGCATTCAATAAACAGTACCCAAAGTGAATAACAACAGAGATGGGACAGTGGAGAAAATCAGTGATAAAAAATCCATATTTTATTCTTTTAACTTGAGTAAATACAAAATATCATTATCTTAATTTGGGGTAGTTAGTTGAAATCTTATATTTTACATATAAATTTTACAACATGTGACTTACAACAAAGCTATTTTTATACATTATTTTGCAACAGAAAATAAGTATGTCTGAGAGGGTGCTTCTAGATGATACTTTTTGCACATAATCACTGTTGGTTTCATTTTAAAAAATAAAGGGATACCATGCTTTACTCATCTCAGCAGGAATCAGAAATCTGTCACCATTGTCATTTCTCCACAATTTCTAAAAGAGACATCTTTTCATTTATTCCTTGAGATTTAGTGTTTCTAGGGTACTTTTGAATGGTTGTTCAGATTACTCCTTCAAGGAAGAAATGCACACCAAGATAACAAGTAACTATTTGGTGACATCAGTCGGCACAGAGAGAACATCAGAACCCTTCCAGTTATAGACACTGTACATTTTGGAATGTGCTAGATTTGGTTTTCCTCACAGGGTTAAAATCAGGTTGAGCACATGTCCCTATTAACCAGGTATGTGCTCCTCTCAGTGGACAGCCTGAGGAGAGTGAGTGAAACCCTGGTCTCAGTACCTGGTATGCAGCTGGCAAGGAGTGGATATTCACTGAATTGACTCGAAACTCAGTTATATAAAATTATCTCCTGTAGCAGATTATGGGATCAGAGGATCTTAGAATTGAAAAAGTAACCTTAACTAGTCTTCTCATTTTTACATGAGAAAGTAAAGCAGTGAGCAAGGGCAAAATTACTAATTCAATATTAAAAGACTTGAAGTATAGATACCTGCCTGCTCAAGTTTATAGAATCATGAGCTCTCAGAGTGGAGACAGATCCAAAGTTAGATATAGCCTGAGATACCTGAATCTCCTTTTTAACATGCTCTTCAAATACTCCTTTGAGAAGAGTCCTCCAGGTGACTTGGTTTTCTGGACACATAGAGAAAGTCAGAAGCCCCTAGAAGAAGCCCCCACATGGCCACTTGTGACATGGTGTGGAGCCAAGGTGAGGAGGTGTCAAGGCAGAGAGGTTAAATGGCTGAGCCCAAAGCATGTTTCATGGATCTCACAGGGCCCAGAGAAGGTACAGAAAAGGCTCAAGATCATAATAAACAAGATGAAATAGTTGGAGACCTTGACACCAGTGGGAAATGACTGGAATAATGGATTCCAGGCGGTGAGTCAAAACATTGCCTCCAGATTGCCAGATGGGACCAGTAGCACCCAAAGGCGCTGGCTCATAGTGCTGTATCAACCTATATGTAGATATCCAGGGGACTCAGAAGGGAATATGAGAACCCATACCCTACTGCTAACATTAGATTATGCAGAATGCACGTACATATGCACGTGCATGCACTTGTATGCACAAATAAACACACATGTGTGTACATACACAAAAACACATACATCTCTCAAATCACCCAGATTATCTTAGAGAGAACTGGGGACAGGAGATAAAGATGAAAAATCCAAGAGGCCGGGCATTTTTCATAAAAAAGATGAGGAACTTCTTGTGCCAGCCAAGATGGAGTAAGCCCACTACCACCTATCACTTCTACTCATTTCAACTAACAACTCCAGACAGAATTTAAAAAAGCAATTACGTGAGCACTCTGAAAAGTAAACAATAGCATGCCAATTAGGGAAGGAGTAAAACTTTGAAGAATGACTGGGATAGCAATGAGTTGACTGGGTTCTTTTCCCTCCTTTATCCTTTGACTTTGACCTGACGGGCAACAGATGTCCTGAAACAGAGTAGCAGGGTGAACAGTAAGACCTCCAAAGGATACCTCTCTGTTTCCAAGAGGATAGGGAAAAGGGGATCCTGTGAGCTAGAGAGTGTGTGTAGGCAGGGGGTCTCCTGCCTCTCACACTGCCTCCCCGTTTCTTTCTTCCCCTCTTTCTCTCCTTTAGTTCCTTTTTGAGAGCAGTGCCAATCATGGATTTGCACTGCCAGGTGATGGTGGCAATAAAAGATACCTTGTGGTTCAGTCACTCCGTCATGCCCAACTCTTTGCGACCATATGGACTGCAGCATGCCAGGCCTCTCTGTTCCTCACCATCTCCTGAAGTTCGTCCAAGTTCATGTCCATTGCATTGGTGATGCCATCCAGCCATCTCATCCTCTGATGCCTTCTTCTCCTTCTGCCCTCAGTCTTTCCCAGTGTCAGGGACCAAAAGGCATCTATTATATCTTTAAAAAAAATGGATCTGTTTGGTCAGAACGGGGGTGAGGGGGTTCCTTGCAGTCTGAAGAACATTGGGCCATCTCATCTTGGCTATTTTTGTCTCTCCTTTATCTCACTGCTTAGCACTCAGGGTGAAACCAGTGCTAGGAGCTAAATAGATGAGAGAAATCCCAGATTTCTAGCCAGAGGGCTAGGAAAAGGGACTTCTGAAAGCCAGAAAGAGTAAAAGAAATTTCAGAGAGGAGAAAGCTAGAGAAAGGGATCCCCTATCTATGTATCAACCAACCAAAGTTTCAAGCTCACCTTTCAGCTGCGTTAGTAAGGAATATAGCAAAGACTTTAGGGTCTCAGCTATGAAAAAAGCTATTGCCTAAATCTAGACTAACCACTAAATGACACATATGCAGAGCAGACGTAAACAGCATAGCAAAGGCATGGAAAGCCTAACTACAACCACTGCTGATAGAACACAAGACAAAATATGTAAGCTGAACCCAGCTGGGCTTACTGTCTCATAAAACAAACAAACAAATCAACATTCTCCAGAGGATTTTAGCAGATGCCAAAGTCTCACAAAGTTATATCCAAAATGCCCATCATATAATCCAAGCTTATATACCAAAAGCAAACCAATAAACAAAATGCCAGGAATATATGACAAATTCCCAAAGAAAAAGACAATGAACAATTTCCAGTATCAAGAAGACTCAAATACGAAAACTATTAGACAGAGTCTTTAAAAAGTGAGATAAAGGTGAGCACAATTGAAAGAAATAGACATAAAATTCTCAACAAATAGAAGCTATGAAAAAGAATCTAATGAAAATTTTAGATTTGAAAAATACAATATTTGGATTAAGAAAATACACTTAATGGGACTCAATAACAAAAGAGAAAAAAGAAATAATCTAACCTGGAAAAGAAAAGGGACAGAAAATATTGAAAAATATGAACAGATCTTGGGGACTTGTGGAACAATAACAAAAGGTCTTAACACTTGTGTCATTGGACTGTCAAGAGAAGATAAAAAGTGGGGCTGAAAAAATATTTGAAGAAACTTTGGCCAAAAAGTTTCCAAATTTTGTGAAAGAAGTCAACTTATAGATTAAAGTTGCTCACCCCTCTAAAAGGAATAACCCAAAGAATACCATGCCCAGTCACATAATAATAAAACTACTAAAAACCAGTGATAAAGACAAATCCTGAAAACAGCCAGAGAATGATACATAGTGGGGAACAGTTATTTGAATGACTGTGGATTTCTCATCAGAAGCCATGAAACCTAGAAGACAGTGGAACCATATCTTTGAAGTGCTGAAAGAAAAGAACTGTCATTCTATGTTCAGCAAAAAAATTGTCTTTCAGGAATGAAGACAAAGTAGACATTCTCAGAAGACTTAAAATATTACCAGCAGATATGACCTAAGATAAACACTAAAAGGAAATTTTTTTCAGGTGAAAGGGAAACATAGATCATCAGGAATGAAGAAAAAAATAACACAAATGATAAATATCTGGGTAAAAAAGGGCTATTTTTCCCCCCAAAAGGTCTTTAAAATATTTATGACTACAGAAACAAAAAATTATATTGCCAGGTCAAAGTTCTGTGTGTAAGACAAGTGACAAATACAACCCAAAGAGACTGAGTATTTACCTAGGGGCACAGTGGCTCAGTTGGTAAAGAATCTGCCTGCAATGCAGGAGACTTCGGTTTGATCCCTGGGTCGGGAAGACCTCCTGGAGAAGGAAATGGTAACCCACTCTAGTATTCATGCCTGGAGAATCCCATGGACAGAGGAGACCGGTAGGTTATAGTCCATGGGGTTGCAAAAAGTCATATGACTGAGTGACTAACACTACGTTAATTACTATATCAGGGCACTCTTCTGATTTTTCTCCTGCTGCTACTTATTAGGTTGGGTGCTTGAAATCCAGAGCAGTTATAGAAAAAAATAAAGTTTCCTTACACATCTCAGTTCATAAGTAAATTAAAGATCTTATCACCTGTATATTTTTCCTCTTTTTGGAAGGAGAGAGACAAACAATTTGCATGATTATCTTATTGTTTCTAATTATTTTCATATTCCAAGTTGACAGCTCAATTCAAGACTTCCAAAAAGTTTAATACAGGTGGAAAAGTTTTCTGCATGCTACTGTCTTTTACCTGATTCCACTTTATCTCTCACTCCAAGAGACCATTTGTAAACTGGAACTTATGTTATTACCTGTCTTTTGTAAACTGAAAAACTTCTGTTAGATAACCTAAGCTCTGTTCTCTCTCCTGATTTTTTTAACTGACCTGTTCGAGATTCAGAACCACTCCACCCCAGCCCTAGCTGAAGTATATCTTATTCCCTGGGGGCATACTCCCTTTGGATCTTTAAAGCATGCACTCCTGAAAATTGCTGAAGAGAAAATTTTTTTCCGCATCTTTAGTAAGCTGCTGATGGTAGTAACTAGGAACTCTTAATCTTAAATTTTTTTCCTCTAATTTTCTAAAATTATTTACTCATTCTTTAGAAGACTTCCTTTCACACAAGAACATGTAAGGGTGACTCTTTAGCTTCTTTCCCTGGTACTCTGTGTTTGAAGTACAAGGGTGGTAATTAGAAACCACACTGAAATATTCTTTTGCTAAATTTTATGTCATGTAATTTTATTGGTTTCCGTATCAGCTTACTAGCAGTATTTTTACTTTTTCTCCTTTTGGTTGGGAGTAAAGGAGGCTCGTTTTGTGATGTATCAGGGGAGGAATTATTAGTGACCCAATTTTATTCTGCTATGTCTACTCAGAAGCCTCAACATGAGATAAAGCTTTTGGCTTCTACACAATATGTGTGTTTCTAAGTAGCTTCAAACTCTGGAAAATAGTACTAAAAGCAACAGGTCTAATAGAAAAAAGAAAATTAGGTATAGATCACTCAAAATCTATGCAACTTTGTAATCAGAGTATCAATAAAAAATAATAGTCCGATAAAAATACTAGCACAGCTAAAAGACACTGAATTTTCTTTAATGATGAAGGTAGCTTGGTGGGGAAAAAAATTGAGGAAAGGTTGAGGCTACTGAGTTATGGTGGCCTGAACAAAACGCCCACATGTGGGGAGGACATCACAGCGAGGACCGCAAGGACAGAGCACGTGGCTAAATCCTGAAGGAAGGTTTTGTGGTCAAGGGCACCCACGTGGTATTAAACGACTGTGCAGCTTGAGGTTAGTGATACTTGTGTAGTTTGTGCTTTACTATTATTTGATGATATAAAACATGATCGTGCTGGGGTAAAGTCCATTGGAAAGTTTCATACGAAAATTCTCAGTATATCCAGAGTATTCATTTCCCAGTTATCATGACCTAGCTTGGATTACTCAAAGACACATGATAGTGAAACAGACTACCTATTCATATGTGCTTCTAAGAAGATTATTTTAGCAGAATCTCTAGCTATATACTAGCTTATAAAAATGATGCTGCATAAGAGATTTTTTAAATGATCTAGTCATGGTTTTAAAATGCTAAAACAACAGCTAAAGGCAGGAAAAAGTAACGAATATAATGCTTACTAAATGTGCTTACATTATCATTAAATATGGAAATCTTGGAAATAGTCCACACATGCAACAGGAAAAAAAATTGATAAACTAGGGTATAACAATTCACTGAACTACAAGACGTACATTAACAAAAATTTGTAATTGTGTTATCAAGGAAGAATATTTTGTGAAAACAATGTAATACACATAACTCTGTGTGCATATAAACCAAAATGTTGGCCCTGGTTATCTCCGTGTCTCAATGTGATAGGATTCCAGTTGAATTTTATTTTGTTTTCTCTCTTATCTGTATTTTCTTTTTCTCTGTAATACTTATATTACTCTTGCAATAAGATGAAAGGAAGTTACTATGAAAACTCACATCTGAAAATATTTTAGTTCTCTTAATGTTTTATAGCAGGAAACAGCAAGCAATATAATTTCAAAACCATAGGGGGCTAGTTTTAAAGAGCCTCTTCCGCTTCAACCTGCTAGGCTGGTGGAACTTGGTGATGTGTGGATGCAGCATGAAATGTGGGGCTGAGGTCTAGAGAGGTTATACCAACACTCAAAGGTCTGTTGGATTTGGTCTATTGCAACAGCCTCTACTTATCAACAGACTTTATTTTCAGGGACCATCCATCTGTTACCGAATCACTATTTCCTCTGAGGCACACGTGTATGCAACACAATACAGACGCTTTACTTGGGGGGAAGGAGAAAGTGACTATAACAACAGGAAAGCAGGTTACTGCTACATCATGAATCAAGCCACCAAAAAGGGAAAAAAAAAAAAAAGGTGTTTTCTTGTACTTGAAAGTGTAACCACATCATGGTTGGAGCCATTCAGAACAGGGACGATTCAGGTGGGTCTCCCTTGAATATTTCTGAAACCAAGCCAACAGGGTTAGATCCCAGAGGCTCTGAAACTGGTATGGTTCTTTGTGATGTAACATATGCATCACAATGAACCAATGACTTATCTCCTCTGGGCCTCAGCTATCCTAGGTGGAAAATGTTTGTGATGATTCCAGAGGTTCTCCTCTGGCTGTGAAATTCTACAATTATAGTTTAAGGAAATTCAATGAATATTAGGGGAGCACCTACTATGTGCAACGCATTATGCTAGCTTCTCCTGTGGGTACAAGGTGAGTAATATGCTGTTTCTCTCCTCAGGAGGCTGATAGTCTGATAAGAGATACAGATATAGAGATAATTAAAGCAAAATAAAACTGCCACTGTTGTTATTTAGTCTCTCAGTTGGTGTCTGACTCTTCTACCACCCCATGGACTGTAGACCACCAGGCCCTCTGTCCATGGGATTTTCCAGGCAAGAATACTGGAATAGGTTGCCATTTCCTTCTCCAGGGGATCTTCCTGACCCAGGGGTCAAACCCGCATCTGTCTCTTGCATTGGAAGGCAGATTCTTTACCACTGAGCCACCTGGGAAGCTCACGAAAGTGCCACTAGAGCAGACTAAACATGATGCCCTAAAACTTCAAAAGAGCTAGAAAAGCCTCAATAAAAGTTCTAAAGCTATTCTCCTGGACTGTCCTCTTTAGGCATTTTCAATTTTTTGGCCATCTGGCTTTCTAAAATATGAACAAATTCTTTTAAAAAAAACTCCAAACTGTAATAAGTCAATAAAAATAGGAATCTGCTTTGTTACAAACACAAAAGGAATTTGCTCCATTAAAACAGAATGAATGAACCCTCAGTAATTCAGACCAAGGAAGGTAAGAATTGAGACTAAATGCATAGGATATGGGCATTATGTGATTTTAATGACTTCTAGTTTTACTTTCAAGGGTATAAAGAAACATTGCCTAGAAATCTTTACAAAGTGACTTTTGTCGAATATAAACTCTGAAAGCCCCATATTTGTCTAGTCCAGCCTTCTCAGTGTACAGGTGGGAAAAGTCATACAAGTTGGTTATTCAAGGCCCCAAAGAGAGGAGTCATTTTAAATGACCCTGCAAATGTTTGTAAACACTTATTTGATGAGTTTAGAATTTCTTGAAAGGGCCTCGTTCTCCAATGTTCTCCACATTTCCTACAATCTTGTTTGGTCTACTCATTTGAACTTTAGGGTTATGAGAGAGATTTGGTAGCAAAAGTAAGCTTTCATCTATTTGTGGCTCTTTCCATTTGTCTTGGTGTCAAACAGGCAATTTCTAGCCTATATTTTTCATATGAAACTCATTGGAGGAGGAAAAAAGTCATCAGATATTAAGTGTCCCGGTGGTATGTTTCCAGACAAGGGCCTAACCTTCTGCTTTGTAGACCAGCTAAGTGCCAAGCAAATGTTATTGAGAGATGTCAAAGCATTTTAATGCCAATATATTTCCCCTGCTGGACTGCTAAAGCTAAATTACTTTGTTGTGAATTCATTTCTCTGGAATATAATTTTGTGTCCCCAGCTGTCATGTGTGAGAGGTAATAAAATTTCACCTGTTAGGTTAAATCATTTAAAAGTGCTATTTGGTAGGTCAAAAAAAAAAAAAAAAAAAAGAGGCAATTTCATATGGTTGTTAATTTCACATATGTGTAGTTAATTTCACAGAATTAACTAATTAGATATTAACCACCCTCTTACAGAACAGATAGTAAGACTCTAAAGGAAAGAGGCACTGAGAAGCTACATATTGACAGAAAAAAAGAGAAACAAAAGGCATAAGATGGGAGGTTGCCAGGGTAGCTGATGAGCGTGGACTGTCTAAAAGGGAAAGGATGACGAGTACATGAACTTAGTCTATGCTTCAGTCTTCAATGCCAGTCTTCTGCCAATTCAGGGATGCAAAAGAAAGCAGAGACATGATCTCACTGCACTTCAAGAAAAGAATATACCAAAAAAAAAAAAAAGAAAAGAAAAGAATATACAAATTGCTAGTGAGTCGTACAAGCCTATATAAAATCAAGACCTGGATTGTTTTCAGACCACACATAGTACAATAATTCCAAAAAGAGCAAGATCACTCTAGGTGGTCAGGCAAGAGGCTAAAGAGGTAATATCTACAGCTGAGCTCTGAAGAATCTGAGAAAGTAGGAGGACATGTACTCTATCTACTTATAGCAGATTTTATCCAAAAAAAAGTTGGCAACTTCCAATATGGATACAAAAAAGAGCCTCCATCCTCCAGAGACTGCTGTTCTTCTTCCTCCCCTGGCCTGGGGTAGCCTAGCATTCCATCATTTGTGACTCAATTCCACATGAATTAATTAAATCATCATCTTTGGATGCAAAAGAAAAAAATGAAGTGGAGAGAGAGGGAAAACTCCCCCCAAAACGATGCTTATGTAGTTCTGCCTCAATTTCTCTGTCATCAAGAAAGAAAACTCATGGGAAACAGGAGATGACAGAAAGTCCCATCTCTTAGACTGAGGAATTCAATTTCAGTTGGATTTGACTATTAGAAAATAAACAGAATGGAGGTAGGGCCAAGTCCTTAGCATTAGCACATTGAGGTTAAGCTTGCAAAGGTTTTTAAGCATAAACAGAATACCAAAATAGCTCAAGAGGGAAGAAAATCATGCATTTGGGCTCAGAACAGTTGGTATGACTGGGCAACCAGGAAAAGGTAGAGATATATGAGAAGAATTAACTGATGCTTCTACATAAAGACAACTCTACTAGTATTTCTGAGAATATATCACATAATGTAAATATTTAGAGCAAGTATTTTTAAAGCTATTTGCCCATTTTGAAAATTTGCAATCTTTATATTTCCAGTGGCTTTCTGTTTTGTTTTTAATAATATGCACTGAAATATCTTTAGGATATGTTTTTACTAAGGATTGGGTGTGGAAGTTATAAAGACACAGTTTTGGCAATAAAATTTTTTAATAAATGACATCAGAACAAATCTAATAAACTGCAAGAACATTATATATTGCAATAGTTTCTAAACTTTTCACCATCAGGCACAACATTTATTATTCCTTCTCCTCACCCCAGGATTCATGTTTTATAAGATAGTTATTACTATCCAATAAAAATTTCATTCCATCTGTGTTCCTACATCCTTTCTACTTTTGTTGTATTTCAGGTTTTTAACAATCTACACTTAGGAAATAATCACAATATTAACAAATCGTGTATCTTAGCTTCATAAAAAATTAAGAAACAATAACATGCTAATCATACTATAGATTTGATTGTCACTGTGTACTCACATCTGAGATCATGGCATCCTCAGCATTCATGTCATAATCTTCAAGACATAATCAGTGGTTTTGATCAGGAAAGATTAACCTTTTTATTCCTTTTACTCCCTCTGTACTTATTTCCATTCCTATTTTATTTTATTTATTTTCTTCCAGTTGAATTCAGTTCAGTTCAGTTCAGTTCAGTCGCTCAGTTGTGTCTGACTCTTTGCGACCCCATGAATTGCAGCACGCCAGGCCTCCCTTTAATAACATTCATATATAATATAGCAGCATTCATTATATTTATCATGTTTTACATTAAATCCCTAGTAGTTATTTTATAACTAGAAGTTTGTACCTGTTGACTGCCTTCATCCAATCCCTCCCCTAACCCTGGCCCAACTCTGATAACCATAATCTGATCTCTTTTTCTATGAGTTTGTTTGCTTATTTGATCTGAAAGTACAGTTGACCTATATGCTATATTAGTTCCTGTTATACAACATAGCTGTTTGATATTTCTATGCATTTCAAAATGATCAACCAAGATAAGCTGGTTAAATACAAAGACATAGTTATTGACTATATTCTCCACACTGTATATTTTATAACTGTGAGTCATTTATATTGTAACTGGAAGTTTGTACTTCTTAATCTCTTTTACCTATTTCTTTCCTCCCCCAAAATGATCAACCAAGATAAGTTGGTTAAATACAAAGACACAGCTATTGACTATATTCCCCACACTGTACATTTTATACCTGTGAGTCATTTATATTGTAACTGGAAGTTTGTACTTCTTAGATCTCTTTTACCTATTTCTTTCCTCCCCCAACCCTCTTTGTTCTGCCAACCACTTGTTTACTCTCTGTATCTATAACCATTTTAGTTTTGTTATTTGTTTTGTTTTTTAGATTCCACATATGAATAAAATCACACAGTATTTATCTCTCTCTGTCTAACTTTATTCCACTAAACATAATACCCTATAGGTCCATCCATGTTGTCCCAAATGGCAAGATTTCATTCTCTTGGGTGACCAAGTAATATTCCTTTATATATATATATACACCATATATTCTTTATGCATTTATCTATTGCTGTGCATCTAGGTTGTATCCATATCATAGCAATTGTATATAATCCTACAATGAACATAGAGATGTATATATCATTTCTAATTAGTGTTTTTGTTTTCTTCAGTTAAATACCCAGGAGTGGAATTGCTGCGTCATGTGGCAGTGTTATTTTTAATTTTTTGAGGACTCTTCATACTTTCTCCATAGTGGCTGAACAAGTTTACATTCCTACCAATAGTGCATAAGGGTTCCCTTTTCTCCACATTCTCTCCAACACTTGTGTCACATATATCTTCACTCATTCTTCACTCTTTCATTTGGTTATTTTTTTCCCATTACTTAAAACTGTCAAATGTTATAACCTTTGGCTTCTCTAACCAGTCGTTTTCCTGAGAACTAGTATAATTCTAGCAAAAACTTTAAAAGTGTATTTATTTTTAGCAGTCTGAGTGGACTATTTGAAAAATCAATGTACTATTTGTATTAGTTTCTTTGAGATAATGGCATAATTCATGCTCCACCACGACTATCATCCTCATCTCCTGAGTCCATAGTTCAAGTCCATAATTGTCCTGAGACACTCCTTACCCCAAAGTGGGTACAACATTCTTAAAGCTCAAAAGAAGTAAGATGTGGATGACAGATGCAACATCTCAGTAAAACCAGACAGAAGAGGAAAGATAATGTTAATTAATAGAAGGATTTGACTGCCGGGCTAAGCATTTTGAAATGCAATGGAAAAGAAGCTCAATAAATAAAAAAATATTTGGGGGTCAATTAGAGCTAGTATTTTTGCATGTTTGTTTTTTTTAGATTCAGTATCTACTTTGTAGAACAAATGTGTCTTCTGCTGCTGTTTGGCCTCATATTTAACTTGAAGCAGACTCTTCTAGTTTCCTATCATGTCATCAAAGAGCCAGAATTAGTTTATAATTATACTGTTAGTTGCTCAGTTGGGTCAGACTCTGTGATCCCATGGACTGTAGCCCACCAGGTTCCTCTCTCCATGGAGTTTTCCAGGCAAGAATACTGGAGTGGGTTGCCATGTCCTCCAGGGATCTTCCCAACCCAGGGATCGAACCTGGGTCTCCTGCATTGCAGGCAGATTCTTTACTGTCTGAGCCATCATAAATCTCTTACAAATATCATGTATCACTGTGATATGTAAATACAGTGCTGTAAATACAGAGATCTGATGGGTGTGGAATGAGAGCCCCACCACCCAGTGCAGCTGGTGGGAGGCAGGTAGAATACAGGCCTGCTTTGGGCAGTTCTGACATGGTACTATTTCCCTTACCTTGGCCACCCACCCCAGCCCCCACTTCCTCCCACCTGCTTTCATGCATCCTTTGGCTTTTGAAAACTTGATACAGCTTAATACTCCATGTCTGCAGTGGTCTTTTGACAGGACAGCGTAGCTGGGCTACAGTCTCCAGTTATACAATCAACACTACACTAGGTATTGCAGTGAGGTATTTTGTGTGTGTGTATGCTTAGTTGCTAAGTCATGTCCAACTCTTTGCAGCCCCATAGACTAAAGCCTGTCAGGCTCCTCTGTTCATGGGATTTACCAGGCAGGAATACTGGAGTGGGTTGCCAATTCCTTCTCAGGAGATCTTCCTAACCCAGGGATGGGACTAAAGCCCATAATTAGTTGACTTCAAGGGAGATTACCTGAAATAATCCAAGTGGGTCAGATTGAGCAGCTGAAAGGCCTTAAGAGAAGAGCTGATGAGGAAGAAATTCCACCTTTGGACAGCAATGTCAGCCTATGCAGTGAGTTCCTTCCCTTTCTGACAGTCCTGAGTCAGCCTTCACCAGAACCTAAGCCAGTGCCTTGTGGTATGTTCGTGCGTGCATGCTAAATCGCTTCAGTCATGTCCAACCGTTTGTGACCCCATGGACTGTAGCTCACCAGGCTCCTCTGTCCATGGGATTTTCTTGGCAAGAATACTGAATTGGGTTGCCATGCTCTCCTCCAGGGGATCTTTCTGACCCAGGAATCGAACCCCCATCTCTCACATCTCCTACTTTGGCAGGTGGGGTTCTTTACCACTGGTGCCACCTGGGAAGCCCTCCTTGTGGTATGTGTCTTGTATATTATCTCCTACTGGCTCTGCTTCTCCAGTTGGATGCTGACTGGCACAGTGTGCCAAAGTTTGCTCCAGATTGTATTTGGTCTTGTGGCTTCCCTTCCCCACCCTACCAGCTGGTGGCTCAGCTGGTAAAGAATCTGCTGGAGAAGAGCTAGGGTTTGTGTGTGAAAGAGCAGACTCCTCATCAAGAAACAGTAGAACAAGCATTCAGAGAAGCTGTAGAAGCAAAAGATTTTGCAATGCTTTGCTAAAGAGTCCAGCTGATCCCAAGTTTAATTTTGGCAGAGGTGATTGTAAACTCTGCTACTAAACTATATAAGGAAAAGGAGCAGAGACAGAAGAGGGAAGGCCTATCATTCACAGACCACGTGCTAAGGAGACAAATTCTTTCAGAGACAGCTGAACAGAGCAAGAAACCCAGATCCTTGAGCTGTCCCCTGTCTGAATTACCTCTGCCAGAGGACCTCCCTCACCTTATGAGAGGCTTTTTGTATTCATGAGACTATCTGATCACCTAAACTGTGCACAGTTGAATCTCAGGGAGTCTTGGAATCCCCATATTTCCAGCTCTAACTTGGGAATTTAAGAGATAAAGTTGAACTAGGGAAGAGAAAATAGGAAAGCAGTGTTAACTGGTTGGCAATAATGTTCACCTTTGGGAAATACTTTTAGGTCCATGAAGTAAAAGGCATTAAGTACAGGCTTGAGAACCACTCACACTAGGAGTTTTAGCAAGGTTTCTAGGCAAAGCCATGTACAAATTTCCATTTGTAGAACAGAGACACTGTCTACCATGGGCTTCAGAGCAAACAAAGTATATTAAGTTCTGGGCACATGGAAATGATATTCCATAAACCTTACCCCCATCTATATGCACAGACTCTCAGGGAAAATAAAACCATTGCAGGAGCCTTAAAATGAAGATTTCTAGCATCAGAGCATATTCCTTCTTTCCTATGTATGTCTTTGTTAATGCTTTTGGGTAATTGTTTGATTTCATATTATGTTCTTCCCACTTATCTGAAGGCAAACATCTATATACTTACTGCTCTGACGACAAGTCCCTAGAGTCTGGGTGCTCAGTAAGCCTCAATTTATACCAAGTCTATGAGGATTGCCATGACGCAATACAGTTCTGAAAACCAGATAGATTGGACTTTCCCAGTCTCCTGAGTCAATGACAGAGTCAGAAATAGATGCTAAAACTGCTGATCCGTTGTCCCATGGCCTGCTAGCTCAAAGTATCTTTCTTTTAATACCTCCATATGTAATTAAGTGTTCAGTTCTTCAGTCGTATTTTCCCTCTGCCCGTAACTTTTTTGCTGATGGTCAAGGGCATTAACTCCTTCCTTCCTTAGGCAGTAGAGCCTTGGGAAAAAACTCAAAGAGAAACTCTATAACCCTGGGAATGCATCACAAAAATGTGATGAAGGAGATGTTTATTGGCTAATGATAGAAAGAGTTACTCAACAGGTTTGAAACTGAAGATGGGCTTCTAATCTCAGTGATACATCAAATGCAAAAGTCAACTTTTCCAAATTCCTGGAATTATCACAGTTCCTCTTGGTCTTCCACTGCTTTTTCTCCCTAGAGATTGTTTTTCTCTATTTCTTAAAATGAGTTTGCTTTTCTCCTGAGGATTTTCATAAAATTGCAGTGTTGTTTCACAATAGAAAAGTCTCTAAGCAGGAGGGTGGAAAGAACAATATATCATATACCTACTCAAGTCCCATTGAATTCCTCAATATGAAATAGTAAAGTCAAGACATAGATACACAATGGATTCTTACTTCCCATGTTCTCCTCTAGTGGAATATTTTCCATATTCTCCTCAAGCTCCAGCTCAGAGCACATTCAAAAGTGTGTTGTGATTATACCAGGGAAGAGTCTTCAAATTCTGCCAAAGGCGTTAATCCATTGTACTGAGGTATTTGAACTAAGAGATGAACCAGTTGAACACCTTTGAGAATTTTGGTTGATTCTAGCAGTCACAAGGTTGGCTACTTTGTCCAAAACAGAAAGGGAGAAATTAAAAATGTATTCCAAGTGGACGGCTATAGGAAAGTTTTTCTTCCTTTGTTGGTGTTTCTGGCATTAAGTGTTCACCTCTGCTAAGCAGTGTGGCCGTGTTGGAACTGGAAGCAACACAGAAGTCTCTCTCCCCAGTGAAACCAAATTCCCCAGCTATGAAAGTGATCATGGTCCTTGTTGCTAAGATTCCCTCTGAGCAACAGAAGAGATCATTAGATGTAAAGTTCACCTTGGGCCTGGCCTTGAAGAGCAAGCAAATGGCAACAATTTGTACCATCCGCTTAGCATTTCTATTTCTATTCACAGTACAGAATGGTTTTTCTCAGCAGTATATGAACAATGATACCCAAGACCCAACACAACAAACTTACTCTGTTGAAAAATTGGCCATGAAAATTAAAAGCAGACGTGTTAGGAAATTAAAAGTAGAGCTTATTAGGAATGCTTTCAGCAAAAGCAATAGAAAACCCAACTAAAAGCAATTTAAACAATAAAAACATTGAATTAACTCACATCAAATGTTGGGACATGGATGGGCAATTCCACATTTGGTGTGAGAGCTCAGTAATATCATCAGGTTTGGTGTTGGCTTTTTGCTTTATGGTCACAAAATGGCTGCTGCAGCTCTAGTCATTGTGACCTTACTCTAGTATCCCAATCAAGGAAAAAAGGGATGAGAACAAAACGCTGTTTCACCGAGGTCTAATTTTTAGCCCCAACAGAATCTTTATTATATCTCTTTTATGAAACTGAATTTCCCGTTCACACCTAAACTGGCTAAGGGGCATAGGTGGCTCCAACTCATTATACCAGTGTTGCTTAAACCAGTCATACCTTTCCCCCCTAGGACTGAGGAGGGTATACTTTCACTGAGATCAAGGGACTCCACTTACTACCTGAATAAAACCTGGGTTAGCGTTCTCTTAGATAAGAAGAATGTGTATGAGGCAATCACAATCACCAGTGTCCGTTACAATATGTCCTCTCTCTCCTATTAGACTGAAAAAAGAAAAAAACCGTGGAATAGTACATTCCTCTAAAGTTATTCCTTTAGATTTCTCTAAAGTTATTCAATCGTATACCCAAAATCAAGAGAACTGGATTCATTTCTTCTTTTTTTTTTTTTTTCAAATAATTCCTAAGATGAAGATCATACAATTCTTTTTGGAAAAAAGCTTTTCTAGCACTAACTAATCTTTTTTTTTTCTTTTTTGGAGATATGTATGTATTGTCCCTTTGAATTTTTCAAAATGTATTTAAAAATATGAGTTGACACAGGTGGTCAGGCTTGTTTAGCAAAATTCAACACTTTCGAACCATACAACTGTGAATTTTTTTAAGAAAAGGGGGTCTATTTCAAATGTGGTTGAATAAACATGATATTTGTTGCACTATGAAATGGTGACAAATGACACGGCTAAAATGTTGCTCTGATCTTCTCAAAGGATTCTTTGTTCTATATCTGGATGTAGGTGATGTTTTGAGGAATGCTTTTTAAGATATTTAGGAATTTTTACTCAAAAATAAATTTGAGATGATATTAACAAAACTCTCTCCAGAGAAAATTTTAAGCTATCCTTATGTTACTTTTATTTTCCCTCATCTCCTTATGGAGTATTTAATTATGTGACATAAAAATTGGAGATATTTCTTCTTAGGTATGACTCACAGTTTTTCCCACAGTGCATAGTACCTTGTACATTAAAAATGTTTTTTTGAGAAGTCTATATATGTCCAGAAATGCCATAGTTTTTTTTTTTCCCTTACAATCATCTGACCTGGTAGATGGGTTGCTTTTTATAAAATTGAAAGTTGTTTCACAAATTTTTTTCCTTGAAAATTGCAGTGCAGAAAAAATAGATTATCTCTCATCAGAGGTACAAAGTAGATTATCTCTCAGTGGGCAAATGTAGTCAACAAATGTAGTTAACAAATGTATAAATAAAATTAATCACGTGAAACTTCTGGAATTCTTATTTTTCAAGCACCCGAATAGGAACCTTTAAGATATTTTTCAGATTTCTTTATGTTTTAGTCATTGAGCAATACAGCATTTAGGAGCTTGGATTTAGAATCAAACATCTAAGTTCAAATTTTGCTTCTATCAGTTACTACTTGTCTAGTAGTGTAGTAGTGAAAGTCGCTCAGTTGTGTCCAACTCTCTGCAACCCCATGGACTGTAGCCCACCAGGCTCCTCTGTCCATGGAATTCTCCAGGCAAGAATACTGGAGTGGGCCACCATTCTCTTCTCCAGGGGATCTTCTCAACCCAGTGATTGAATCTGGGTCTTCTGCATTGCAAGCAGATTCTTTAACATATGAGCCACCAGTCTAACTTGGGCAATTTGATGAGTTTCTTTAAATATTAAACCCCTTAGCAGTTAAAGAATGAATGTTTAAAAGGTAAAATAATTCTCATACAAATATAAAATGAATGCATAACAGAGATTCTTAAACTCAGTAATTAATAAGGA
Organism: Muntiacus reevesi; assembly: GCF_963930625.1. Taxonomy (NCBI): domain Eukaryota; kingdom Metazoa; phylum Chordata; class Mammalia; order Artiodactyla; family Cervidae; genus Muntiacus; species Muntiacus reevesi. The sequence continues at coordinate 43,864,104 of NC_089260.1, forward strand.
AAATGTTTAGCTGTTGTAACTTGCACAAAGGAGAATTAATATTCACCCTCATACTATGCTATTACAGATGCTGACGTGAATTTGCTCATGGATGCAAAGTGGTCAGTAGGCATTAACTCGTTGTGTCTCCACCAGACAAATCTTACTTGCATTTCGTTTAACAAGAATGATTTACATTGCATCAGTTTTCTACAACCTGCTGAGTTGTAAAATAATTAAGACAGTGAAAAATGATAGCAATCCAATCACAGGGAAGAAGGTACTAGACTCTGCAGTTTCCCACCTAAGGCATCCATTTACTGCTTCTAGGGAGAATGAATGCAATTGAAAAGACAAAGTCTATTCTAGACAATAACCAGGTACCCGAGTTTGAAATAAAAGATCTTCTGATTTGCAAGAGCTTGGCTTTTTAGAGTATAAGTTCTTCCTGAGTTCCAAACACTTCCTTTAAACTTAAAAAAATGGTCTTTAAACCAGTGTGCTGGAGAGCACGGGGGAAGCAATGTCATTTTCTCATCCTTTCCAAGTATGAATGGAGGAGGCTGGAGGGAAGGGAAACCCAGACAGTGACCTAACACGTTCCTTGACACCTCTCAGTTGTTTCCTACAAAGGGCAAAAAATGCTCCAAGATGGAGGTCCAGATAAGGATGCTGAGAGCAGAGGAGCCTGACCAGGTTTTCCACTTGGGATTCTGGGAGGAGGCATCCTCACAGTATTTCCAAATTTTGTATGGGATAATTGTGATAGAAATAAAAATATGGCAGCATGAAATATGCAGGGTGAGAAACAGCCCAACCTCCATAACAACCTCCATCCCCGATTTTCTAGACTCTCTAGTTTGGGGGAGATTCCACAGGTGGGATATTCTTAAGTGCTGGGTGAGGTAAAGAAGGTACAGAGGACTCACACCTCTGGAACCTCGGGCTCAGATAGCAGGAGATTCTGGCACTCCCCACAGGCAGACAAAGCGGGGTACAGCAGCTGCAGACGCTGCAGGACAGGGACCAGGGCCGTAGATCACAGGGGAGATGACATAGCAGCAGAGACCAGAGAGAAAAGAGGCAGCATTCAGACAACCAGACACCACCCCCCCACACTCAGACAGCCTTCTGAGTGTCCTTGAGGGAGGAGAAAGTTCTACATGAAGTTTGACCTTTCCAATAACTGACCCCGGACCCTGAGTCAATTATTCACCCTAAAGTGTCAATACTCCAACCCACAGTGACTGAATTGACCTGAACTGGACAACTTCCATTATTTCCACTATGGCGTTAAGCATTAGGTACAACAGGGACACACGTGAGACAGTACATCATGGATGTTTTACAAAAATAATGTAGAATAAACCCATCTGCCATAGTACCTTACTATTGCAAGCACCTCTACTAGAAGCATCTCACCGTCTTTCATATATTTTAGTTAGTTATTTATACAAGTATTTCTCACTAGATTCTGGTGAAGCCCACTAGCTTCTGGCCAGACCTGTTTTGTGAATTGTTTTGTGAATTTTTTTGTAACACCTAGCCTGTACATAGTAGGTGCTCAATAAATGTTTAGTGAACTGAACTGTGTTTTTTTTTCTTAAAGTTTCAGGATTTCTTTTTCAAAGGATAAATATATTCTCCACTCTGCAACAATTTCAGAGCTGAAAGGGTATTAGTGGTTTTAATTTTATTTCTATCATATATCTTCATTTTATTTTTTATTGAAGTATGGTTTATTTATAATATTGTGTTAGGTGTATAGCAAAGTGATTCAGATATATATAAACAGATATTCTTTTTTAGATTTTTTCATTATAGATTATTACAAAGTATTTAATACAGTTCCTTGTGTTTATCATGTATTTTCTAATTAGAGAATCATTAAAAGTGTGTGCATATACCCATTCCATATATGTGTATATATACATATGTGTGAACATACATGTAAAGTGATGATATCACATGGCTCTTAAGTGGCTTGATTCCTCTATACTGACTAGTGTGCCTTCACCATACAGGTCAGGCTCATGGTCTTGTATTCTGCTGGGGTATTTGGGCAGTAGTGACTATCGTGTGGGCATCCACGCCTCTTCTGGAGCAAAGGAGCGCCTGGCTCCCCCTTCACGCAGCTGACCATGATCGGGTTGCTGCCAGTCGCTGCACACTAGACCTCCATCGAACTGTCAAAGTTGTTTTATCATGCGTGGCTAGGTCATTTTTTTTCCTGACATGTTGAAATTAACTCAGAACTCAGCATTGTGTAAAGTCGCTGAATTGTTCTTTCTAATAGACATTTCCTTTTATTTAACAGTCTTGTTTTTACCTGCCTGAAATTGCCGTGTCTGGCATAGAAAGGTGCAAGTTGCCTGAGTACAAGGATGACAGAAGCTCACAAATCTCAGTGTTGCAAGTGGCTGCTTGTCCCATGGTGTCACCTGACCCCAAGGACAAGTCCCTAAGTACCTCCTAGGAAAAGAACCTGCTGGCCAAGCACACCAAGACATCTGGTATGTTGGGAGGTGAGACCCTGACGTTGCCTTGAGATCTCTGAGCATGACATCAATTGCTACCCTTCTCTCCTGTGATGTCTCCCTATTCTTGGTGACTCTTGCCTTACTACCGATTCTGCACGCTGACTCGGCACCCTTGCTCCGTTTGCTGATACTGGTCATCCCTCTTTTAAACTACTCTCCACTATACTTGAGTGCATCCTGATAAGCATTACTCTGTTCTACCCAACTCATCTCCCACTTGCTGAAGGTGGTCTCAGGCTACAGATGTGAGTACCCTTTTGCCTTGCCTTTAACTCTCTTCCTGATTATTTATGAGATGTCTGAAGTGTTAGCTCTGTTAATTGCTGGCTCAGGGAAGATTTCATGACCCGTCATGTCACCTCTGATGGCACCTTTGAGCATTCATTAAGAAGTGTGCTTAAGTGTGCCTCACCAAATGGCCTGAGATAGCGACAACTCTTGGTAGACCATTCTCAACACCTGTTAATGGATTTCATTTTTACTCTGGATGGCTAAAATGTGAACTTTTATAACTAATACAAAGTTCTAAGTCTTTGTAGTCCAAAATATGAGGTCTTCATAAAATCTTCCTGACTTCTAAACTGCAACAACTTAAGTTTAAACTGCACAATAATGTTTAAGTATTGTTTAAAACAGATTTATTTAAGTTCCAGACCATATAACACAACTATGCACAACATACTCTTATTTCAGATTCTATTACAAAAGATGGCTACCATACAAGGAGAGGTTAGCTGCCCCCTTGGCTTATAGAATGTAAGTGCGGTCCAACTGTGAGAAGGAAATTCACTGCTTACAACCAGGAAGATACAGATGGTTTATATCATTCCTGTAGTCTAAATTATTAAAGTTAAAATGTTTAAAACAGCACCTGGACTTTATAAAAGCTCTATGCTACAGATAGATTCCAAATTGTTTAGCAGTACAATCATAACGGCTTATGTTATTTTCTAAGAAATTTTCTTTTGAAATTACATTACTGTTTGATGCTTCTCAAAGCTGATTTGTGGGTGGGGTCTAGTCTGAGAGAAATCTGCTTTTATTTTTGACTGATAGCAAAATGAAAGAAACATTTTTACCTCTTTTTCCTCTTTTTCTTTCGAATTACTCAAAAACATCTAAACCTTAAAACACTAGGCAATCTTTGAAGGTTGAGCTTGATGAGAAAAGCAAATTGGAGAAAGTTCTCCAAAATGTAATAAAGTGATTTAAAAAGTGGTTAAAGCAATAAAGATTTTAGCCCAGTCAATTACAGCACATCAAAACATTCACCAGTGGTTCCTCCCTAGATATGAATGCAGAAACAAACAATTTAGATAACCAGTCAATTTGAACTGTTAAAAAATTAAACAGAACATTTGATTGAAATGGTTGCTGGACAAATTCTTTCTCAGTGCCTCTCTGGCTTTCTGTGCCCCAAAGGTCATGAATTGCGTGTGGCAGAAAAGCTGTACGGCAACCAGTAACTTACCTAGGTAATACATGTTACACTGAACCCCAAGTCTGCAGTTCCAAGAGTACAGATTCAATAGAGGTTCTATCAAAATAGTGATAAGAATATATAGAAATGTGCTATGAGACTCATTTAATGCTCCATGTTTTCTTTTGCATAATTTCCTTAAATTTTGTCAAATCATATGAAATTGACTTTTAAATAAGTAAAATGGTAGGAGATAATTCTAGCCAGTTAGTTTTCAAAAAGATTTTGCTGTTTTTGTTTTTACCTTTGTTTATGACTCCTCATAGAATAGGGTCTTTATTTCTTGTGTTCGATCATTCAGGGTCTCATGCTCCTAATTCTGGACTTGAGTTCTCTTTCAAAACACCACATGTATATGTGAAATGGAGATGATGGAGCTGAATGTGAACTATCTCTAGGGTATGGGGTGGGAATTGCTTTGTTTTTCCTTATTCTGTGGTATGAGTTTCTGTCCATCTCATTCCCTTCTTTCCTTTAAAATGAATTGTAGTGTGCAATCAATTATATAAGCCTCTCAAAAAAGAGGCTTTCCTGTCCTATTATTTGTGTGTATATATATATATATACACACATATTCATGTGTGTATGTGTGTGTGTATGAATAATATGACAGGAAAGCCTCCTTTTTGAGAGGCTTATAGGGTCAGGAAGATCCACTGGAGAAGGGATAGGCTACCCACTCCAGTATTCTTGGGGCTTCCCTTGTGGCTTAGCTGGTAAAGAATCCACCTGCAATGCGGGAGACCTGGGTTCCATCCCTGGGTTGGGAAGATACCCTGGAGAAGGAAAAGGCTACCCACTACAGCATTCTGGCCTCGCGAATTCCATGGACTGTATACTCCATGGGGTCACAAAGAGTCAGACACAACTGAGCAACTTTCACTTCACTTCATATAATTGATTGTACACTATAATTCATATGGCCTCCTCTGGTGTATCAGCGGTAAAGAACCTGTCTGTCAATGCAGGAGACATAAGAGTCGTGGGTTCAGTCCTTAGGTTTGGAAGATCCTCTGGAGGAGGGCATGGCAACCCATATCAGTATTCTTGCCTGGAGAATCCCATGGACAGAGTAGCCTGGTAGATTACAGTTCATGAGATCACAAAGAGTTAGACAGAACTGAAGTGACTTAGCATATATACACACATATATACATATATATATATATCTTTAGCATTTATATCTTTAGCATATATATCTATCTTTATACATCAGTTTAGGCACATATAAGTAAGCATATATATCTTTAGCATATATATCTTTAGCGTATGTATCTATCTTTATACATCAGTTTCAGATAGCATAATCATTTTACCAATATTTTATTCAGTCTAACAAATCACATTCAGCCTGTGGAAGCAGGCTTTCAAGGCTACAGGCTGAGAGTACACAAAATTTGGAAAATACCTAAGTTAGAATTTGTTGCCAATATTTGAACAACTGCAATAGGCTCACAGAGAACATGTTACTACAGTTTGCTTACTTATATGTGCCTAAAATATTGATTCCAAAAGAGTTTAGGGCAGAGTGGGAAGCATGGCACTGATGTAGAGTCTTCTGACTAGAGATCTGTTATTCCAGTTATAAAACTACCAAATTGGACAGAAGACAAGCAGTCTATCAAATCAGCAGAATAGTCAAGCTGAGGTTTCTTTGTGTTCCAGTGGTTCTTGAACATCATTCATCATATAATGATTGAGAGAGCCTGTTGGATGCCAGACAAGGACTGGGTACTATATTACAAGATTAAATAAGACATCATTCCCATCTTCCAGAGCTGCAGGAAGAAAGGATAAAAGGACAGATCAGTTAGTTCAGTTGCTCAGTCATGTTTGACTCTTTGTGACCCTATGGCCTGCAGCATGCCAGGTTTCCCTGTCCAACAGCAATTCCTGGAGCTTGCTCAAACTCTGTGGAGTCAATGATGCCATTCAACCATCTCATCATCTCGTCTGCTTCTCCTCCTGCCTTCACTCTTTCCCAGCATTAGGGTCTTTTCCAGTGGGTCAGTTTTTCGCATCAGATAGCCAAAATATTAGAGTTTCAGCTTCAGCATCAATCCTCCCAATGAATATTCAGGACTGAAATGGATAGATAAAGGCAGACAAATGAATAAGTCACTACTGAATATGGTAGTTCTGAAATTAGAAATACTGACTTGGTGAGTATACACACACACACACACACACAAAAACACATACACAATCTACCTGGTGTGTCTTTTAACTCCAAGTTTTTCGTGTGCTTTAACCATAGAGTTCTTCAAAAGGCGAATCTAATTACATCATCATCACTCATCCCTGATTAAAATCCTTTTATAGTCTTCTACTCCTTTGAGAATAAGAACAAAGCTTCTTAATATGGCAGCCTCCAAGACCCCACATCACCCTGCTCTGGTGTCCCCCCATGTCTTCTTCACAATATGGGTTCCAGCCATGCAGGCTTTTGATTTTTCTGGATGACTTTATTGAAATATAATCTACATACCATAAAAGTCACTCTTCACCTGTTTTAAGCGTACAATTGAAAAAATTATGATTTATTTAGAGTTTTACAAACATCATCTCAATCTAGATAGAGAACATTTCCATCACCCTACAGGGAAACCTTGCATCCATATACAGTTATTCTTTGATCCGAAAACCCCAGCTGCATACTTGCGTTTTCTGGATGTTTTATGTAAGTATAGTCACATAATAAGCACCCTTCTGTGACTGGCTTCTTTCTCTGAGTATTATGTTCTTGAAGGTCATCCATGTTGCAAGTATGTTTTGGTACTTCATTTCTTTTTATTGTACAATAGTATTCTGTTGTATGGGTAGACCACATTTTATTTATCCATTCCTCAGCTGATGGACGTTCGAGTTGTCACTATTTTAGGGGTGTCATGAATAATGCTGCCATGGACATTCATGCACAATCTTTGGGTGAACATACATCTTTTGCTGCTCTTGGATAGATATCTAGAAGAGGAGCTGCTAGATCATATGATGTCTATTTTTTTTTTAATGAAAAACTGTTTTCCAATACCTCCACCATTTCTACAGTTTCATATATTCCGTCCAGCCATGTAGGTTACACTTTTCCACATTCTTGTCAACCTTTATTTCTATCTACCTCTTATAGCCATCTCTGTGGGTATGAAGTGGCATCTTATCATAATTTTAGGTTGTATTTTCCTAATAACATTCAGAAAACAAAGATCATGGCAAAGATCCAGTCCCAACACTTCCTGGCAAATAGATGGGGAAACAATGGAAACAGCAACAGACTTTATTTTCATGGACTCCAAAATCACTGCAGATGGTGACTGCAGCCATGAAATTAAAAGATGCTTGCTCCCTGGAAGAAAAGCTATGATCAACCTTTTTAATATGACAGCATATTAAAAAGCAGAGACATTACTTTGCCAACAAAGGTCTGTCTAGTAAAAGCTACGGTTTTTCCAGTAGTCATGTATAGATGTGAGAGTTGGACTACAAAGGAAGTTGAGGACCAAAGAATTGATGATTTTGAACAGTAGTGTTGGAGATGACTCTTGAGAATCCCTTGGACTGCAAGGAGATCTAACCTTGCAGTTAAGGAATCAAACTGGGGTCCATCTTAAAGGAGATCAGTCCTGAATATTCATTGGAAGGACTGATGCTGAAGCTGAAACTCCAATACTTTGGCCACCTGATGCAAAGAACTGACTCATTTGGAAAGACCCTGATGCTGGGAAAGATTGAAGACAGGAGGATAAGGGGATGATAGAGGATCAGATGGTTGGATGGCATTACTGACTTGATGGACATGAGTTTGAGCAAACTCCTGGAGATGCTGAAGGGCAGGTAAGGCTGGCGTGCTGTGGTTCATAGGGTCGCAAAGAGTTATACATGGCTGAGTGACTGAACAACAACAACTAATGAAATTTAACATCTTTTCATATGTTTATATTTGTGTAACTTCTTTGGAGAAATATTTGATCGAATTGTTTGCCTACTTTTATTGGATTGTATTTTTGTTCTTGAGTTATAAGAGGTTTTTGTATATTCTAGATACGAGCCACTCATCAGATACATGACTTGCAACTATTTTCTTCCATTCTATGGGTTATCTTTTCACTTTTTTGATGGTGTCTTTTGAAATGCAAAAGATTTTAATTTTTGTGAGTTTAGTATACCTATCTTTTTCTTTTATTTTGTGCACTTTTAATGATTCAACTAAGGAATCATTGTATGATTCAATTCTGGCTTATTTCTACTCTCTTCTTTTTGCTGTAACCCCTCCCATCCTAACCTTTGTACAGGCTAATCCCTCAGCCTAGAACACTCTAATCCCCTCCTCCTTACTTGCTAAACTGAATCCATCCTTCAACTCTCCACACAAACATTACCTCTTCGAAAAGTCTTCCTTGACCTCTTCAATAGGTTAAATGTTATCACAATGATCATGGCAATGAAAAACTCTTCCATAGCACTAACACAGGTACAGAATCTCATTTGTTTGTATATATTCTCTGAATATTGATCTCTCTACTGGGCTTTCCTCATAACTCAGTTGGTAAAGAATCTGCCTGCAATGCAGGAGACCCCAGTTTGATTCCTTGGTCAGGAAGATCCTCTGGAGAAGGGAAAGGCTACCTACTCCAGTATTCTGGCCTGAAGAATTGCATGGACCATATAGCCCATGTGGTTGCAAAGAGTTGGACACAGCTGAGTGACTTTCATTTTCACTTTGTCTCTCCACTATACCTTAAGCTTATCAAAAATTTGGTCTATTTTTGCTTACCACTAAAATCCTCACACCAAACGCTCTTCTCGGCAAATGGGAGGTACCCAATAAATTATTCTTGAATAAATAATAAATGAATGTCTTAGAAAGATTTCACTGGGAAAATGTCATTTGAACTGGATCTTAAAGGACAAAATAGGAATTTAACAAGGAAAAGAAAAAAAAAAAAAAAAAAGAACAAGGAACTGCAGGGAGAAGAAAACAAGCCTATACGAAGGAGTTAGGAAGTGATTCCCTAGTTCAGATGGTAAAGGATCCACTTGCAATGCAGGAGACCCGGGTACTATCCCTGGGTTGGGAAGATCCCCTAGAGAAGGGATCCCACTCTGGTATGCTTGCCTGGAGAATTTGATGGACAGAGGAGCCTACTGGGGTACAGTCCATGGATCGCAGAGTCGGACATGACTGAACGACGAACACACACACACACACACACACACACACACACACACACACACAATGATGAAAGAACTTGGCATAATGAAAAGTTCATTAAAACTGTAATACATGTGTGTGTGTGTGTGTGTGTGTGTGTGTGTGTAAGAGAGAGAATGTGACAGTTTAAGCAGCTATGCAGGGCATGGTGAAAGATCAGGGGTGGTATGAATGTTTCCAGCAGAGTGACTGGCAGTAGTCTGGGAAGTGGGGCGAGGGGGCTGGAGTGGGAGGAGCCTCTATACATGGAGAGATCCTTGAAGAGGTCATACAATATCCTTCTGCATTCCCTGCCTCACCCCAGCATCTTGGGTATGCTAACAGCATGTGTTGTACCTCCCAAGAATTATGCTTTGTAAAAGCAGTGTCAAAGAGTAGAATCAAAAAGGAGTCTTGTGATGGAATGTCAAACACCATCACCCCTGTTTAGGGGAGACATTTTTGTTAGTAAGGCTCTTGTATTGTTCAGATTACAACCTGTTAGGGAACCTGGAGGGGCATCCTTAGATAGGAACAAGAATACTAAGGTATCCTTGACTCAACCATTTCAGTGTTGAACTCTGCAAACAATGCAATTTACAAATGGCAAACTCAGACAGATTTTAACATGAGAGGAAGATCTCATCCTAATGAGGAGCTACAATACCAAGGAAGTTGGGCTTTGAAAGCAGGACTCTGCATACACTAAATTAATCTTCCAAAAGAGACTGTCAAATGGCAGTTTGTAGAATGATTTGTAGAATCACGTATTTCCATAGTCTGTTTCTGTTCGTGTGTGTGTGTTTGTTTGTTTTTTTTTTATCGTGTTTGGAAAAAGAAGTTGTGGTGTTTATAGTTTTAGAAAAAAGAAAAGATTATGTTTGCAAAGTGTTTAATCCTTTCCGTTTACACTCTGGCAAAACTTTTTTTTAGGTTTACTGTCTTAAATTGGGTCTTTTTGGCTCATTGCAATGGTTTATTTATATTTTTGTTGTTTCTACTGGCATTTTAAGGATTGGATTTTTAAGGTGCTTAACATAAAATAAACTCAAACGCTGATAAGTTTGGAGCCCAGCAAAATTTCAAAGCCAAATGTTCACAGTGAAACAGGGAGAGCTTCAAAATTCACAAATCCGAGACATGCTTGGGATGAAACCAGAAATGTTGCAGAAATATCTCTGTGTTCAGGAGCTGGAGTCTGTGTGTATTAGATTGCCTTCTTTCACTTATGTGATGAAAAATTCCAAAAGCTACCAAATGAGGTCATGTGAAGAAATGAACACTTCCTGAAATTAAAGGCTTTCATCTGATCCTTTCTGATTACTGTCCCCCTTGCCTATCTTCTTCCACATTTTATGAGGATATTTTCCCTTAAAAAATATACACCAGACTCAGCCCCTTCTCAGATTTGGAAGCTAATTTGTAGGGGGTGTGGGAGGAAGACTTTGCTAATAATATCTGTGTAACAAAGTTTACTTCTGTGCTTTTGTTTGATTTGTATTGATCTTAAGCTGAGTTATTTGTTCAGCTTAGTTTAAGATAAATATTTCTGAAGATCTTTGCAAGTTTGCATTTAAAAAATAAAATTGCTCTCCAGAACTTTTTCCAGACCCATAAATTGTAGACTAGCATTTTTAGCCTTATTGTATGGTAAAAAATACGTCTATGTTGATATCTTAAACATGATTTAAAGCTACTGTCTTTTATTTTTAATGTTGTTGAAAATTATTCCTTTTATCTGCCGTCATCTGGGTTTGTTTCATATATGTGAAACTTAAGGGAAAGACATGCATTTTCTATTCTGGCCACTTGAGGGAATCAGGCTTTAGAAATGGCAGATAATTTAGCTCTTTATTTCAAAAGCTAGGAGAATAAATATTTATTTGTTGACAAAATGGTTCTCTTATCACTCAGACATCAAGAAGATCACAGAGCCCAAGTTCTGAGATAAATTACTCTTCATTTATTTGTATCCAGGTGGAAAAGAGGAATTACTGATAAATGAGAGTCCTGGGAGGTACTTAGTGAGGGCCCCGCATACAATTTATGATCAGTACTCTTGGACTTCAGAATGATTAATACTGTCAATTCTCACTGGAATAAGAGCTGTTTTAGCCCAGGAGAGGACTGTATATTACTGTTTATAGAAGCAGATAACATCAAAGTAACCCACGGCTTGTGTTAAGCAAATACAAAATTCTGGGTCAGTGCAAATTAATCCTAAAGGAATAACGGAAAGTTCTTAATGACTGCGAGATCTATACATTATCACTTTTCATTCAAGTGGTTGGAAACCGGTGAAGCTATTGATGAGATTTGCAACTGGCCTCCACATTGTTCTAACAGCTGCTCAATAGCATAGTCTCCAATCTAGAGCCTTATTATCTATACATCTGTCATTTGTTAATGAAGTGTAGAAGTCTATGCAATTTTAAAATTACATTTGGGAGCTTCTGAACCATTTTAATATTATGTTTCACAACAAAAATGCAGCAAATCACATTATACTTTACATATTCTTAGACTTTAAGTGGCTGTGTGGATGGATGAATTAAAGATTGTTCTTCTACCTACCTTATACTGAACAGATGTTATTTCAAGGGCATCTCATACAGAGAGTTTTTTTCCCCCAAATGATGTTACTCAGTGAATAATTATATATTCCTTTGATTTTAGGAAGATGGGAAATTTGTAAACAAAAGAATAATATATGCAGACGTTAACTTAAATATTTAAGTGCTTTTTGTACACATTTTTAAAAACATCTTGGGGATTTTAAGTACAATTCAAAGAAACTGTGGATAAAGTAAACTTCAAAGCAAATATTTTTGTATTTCTCACTCTATATAGTTGGCTTCTTCTTTAACATATTTTTACCAAAACATTTTAAATTGCTTCATTGCCTTATGTGGGTTATGTCATGTATCCATATTATTATTTCCAAATGAATTACAGAATGCCAATCTTCAGATAAGATAGTAATGAATTTAAATTTATTAAAATCAGTATCACATCCTCTGCCTGACATAAAATATTTGTTAACTTTTTTCACCCCCAACTGCTTCAAGTCTTTTACTAATTTCAAAAAGGAAGCAATCTGACTTGAATTTCACATCCTTTTCCCCCTTGTAAAGATTTTGCTAAAAGTTGAAATAGATAATTGGCAGCCTGAGTAATTTGCTAATTACTTAATCCAATCTCTAATAGATTAAGTTGATTTCCTTTGGAAAACACTCAGAAAAAATAAATTAGTCAATGAAATTACACTGTAGTAAAATATATTATTTAAATATTTAAAATTAATTCATTTAAATTAGTGGCTTGAACTCAGATTCCTAAGATTAGTATTTGATCATAGATTTTATTATACAATTTAGGGCAAAAAGATTCCTTCAAGCCTAAATGATACCAAGAGAAATTATATTATCCTGATGAAGCTTTCGTATGGCAGTCTTATTATTCTATGTTTACTGATTTGTGTGTTTCCAACATGTCATGTAAAATTAGGACTCACTTTGTTCTGCTTAATCATGAAATAGTCCAGACTTACCCAGCCCTGGATTTGAGCATTCAAACAGTAGTCTCTAAATCACTGATTGCTCACACTTAAAAAGGCCACATCCTTTCACAGAATCCTGAACATATGTCTTTACTGATGTGATTTTCTTAGAAACTTAGATCATAATGTAAAAGATTTTCTCCCACTACATTGTTTTTGTCCTTCTTCTGATAGGCCACATTTTCTGTGTCCTGATCCAAATCCTTGTAGATGCTTTTAACAACTGAAAAACAACTAATCAGGTTAGACCACCAATCCAATGCAACCGATGAAATCTTTTTGACAAAGTGTTATAGTTAGTTTGCCCTTGGTATACCATTTTGTATTTATCAAAGCTATTTCTCTTTTCTGGGATTTTGGATTATTTTTTTTTAACTTTGGATTTTTGAAATTGCATGAGCCAATCAGGGAAGGTAAGGGTCTGTTTAACACATGAAAAACCTGAGTTGTAAAGGTCCAAAATGAAGCGGCCATCTCTGAGTCCAAGCTCAAGCAGCAAATTACTGTGCTTCAGGAACCACATAGGGGTATTATGACACCTATACACCTATTCTTTTTATAAGCCAGTTGCTCAAAGGAGTTGCACAGTTTTAAAGAAGTTATTTTCCAAAGCCCCATTTGAGTAACATTATTTCAACATATCTATAAACATCGCTCATATTACGTAAGTGACTCAACCACTGGGAGTCTGCCTATGACTGTTGTTGATGGTAATCCATGATGTAGATGCTGCCACAGAAAGAATAAGCAGTGTATTGGACTATAGGGTGATGTTTTGTTGCTGTTTTATATGCAGAAAGGAAAGAAATTCATTCCAATATCTATCTGCTTTTTCAAAAAAATGAAACTTTTTAAACCCTGTATTTATGTACATATTTTCCTACCGTATAAATTTCCAAACCGATATCTTTAAGGAAGAGCATTTTACCTATCAACTGTGACATGAGAACTATTTCAGCTTTTCCCAAGCACTTTCCCATTATTTCTCCTCCCTCTAAATGAATGTATTATATTTTTCTATCATTTATAAGGGGCAATAAAAACACTACCCCATTGACTGGAAGAGTGTAGGATGTGGGCATGTCATTTATTAAAATGGAGTTTATCTCACCTCTGATTAGAATTTGTAGCCATCACTTTTCTGGGGTTCATATCAGTCATTTTAATAAGTACTAGCCATTTGGGCTAACCTGAGAGTTGCGAGTTTATAGCGACTGTAAATCTATTAAGCCACAATTTGCACATAATAAAATGAAACAGCAAGCAGTTAAATGAAAAAGGCTCAATTCTGAGCTGCAGGAACATTTTCCAGGAAAAGTCCCCCAAAAGCCTCCTGCTACTGCCTCTCTGCCTTTGAGAAATTCAATCACACTGATTGAGGAAACCTGGAGAGAGTTGGCTGTTCCTTCCTCCAGTTCATAATTGCCCTGTAGACCATTTAATCATCTGTAGATGAAACAAAGCGAGTGCTGTAGAGGGCCGGAAGCAAAGGCATGCGCTTATCAATTGCTTCCTACCACCCTGGAGAGCCAGCACCCAAGTGCTGAGCATCCTGCCGGCAGGCGGGGGAGCTGCAGGCAGACTGGATCTTCCGGTTGTCAGTACGGTGGCCTTCCTGAATGCCTTGATTTTATTACAGTAAAGCACACACCAGCCAAGTTTTTAAGAGCTCTGTTCACAGTAGAGAATGAAGTCTTTCTACTTGTTGGAGAATGCAGATGGGCCTGGATAAGACTAGAAAGACCAGAACTTGCTGGGGACAGATTTGACAAGAAGTTGAAGAAATCCTGGCACTGACTAAGCAAAACAAAATGATTGTCTTCCTCTGAATGACCATCTGCAAATAACTTTCAGTATCAGTAGAACATATATCTAGACTACAAATATTACCTGTATTATAAACAATCTGGTGCTTATATATGCATATTTGGGCACATCCCCAGAGAAACTGAGCTTTTTTGTCAGCGGTGGGTTTCATTGTCCTGTGTTGGTGGGTGACCCTGGCCTAGCACACAAAAGGTCTGGTCAGAAACCACATGCCCGGTTTTATTAAGTAAGAAAAGAAGACAGACTGGCAAGTGGAGACACAATGAAAATCAGAAAACCTGATTGAAAACCAGAAAACCTGATACATCATGCTAATTGACTTGGAATATTAGTCTTTTGTAGAGCCATGGAATTTGTTTCCTCCTGAATATCGACAATGTTCCCAACATAACGTTAAGCCCTATAAGTAACTCTGTGAAGTTGTCATAAACCTCGATACCTACTTTAAAGGATGAATTTGGGTGAACAAAATGTTTACGAAAGAATTCCAGAAAGAATAGTTCCCTTGTTTGGAGCTGTCCATTGGATAATCACAAAATAATCTGTTGTTTTTTCTTTTCTAAGCTTTTCTTGTCAGTGGGAAATTTTGAAAGAATTTTAATTCGGAAAAACACTCTCTTTGGCCAGTGTGTGCCAATTAAGTCCTATTCATTGAGTCAACAGTCTTCTGTTACCTGTTCCTTCAGGTAGAACAGAGTCTGATAGCCCTGCCCTTTCCCAGGCTTCCGTGCAGGCCCTGTGCTGCCCGCGAACAGTAGGGGCACCTGTTTTCTGAGTGAGGAAGGCCAGCATCTGAAATCTTAGGAATGGGCCTGCTTTTGAAAAAGGGGTGCTTGATAAGGCAGTCACGGTGATAGGCAGCAGAAATTTGATAATGAAAGGAGATGCCTAATAGATTAATCTGGTGAGATTTGCCAAAACACAGGGTTTTCTGGAAGATTATCCACACTCCCAATAGGAAGCTCTTTGTTTTGTGAAAAGTCCCCACTTATCATTGTATTCTTTATCTCAATAAGAAACATAATGGTTTGCTTGTTTACATGTATGGTAAGATATATTCAGAGCTGGGCTGTAGGGCTGTGAACTCCCTTTCATTTGAAATGTTTCCACCATGCAGGTTATTAACTAAGGGGGAACGAGCACTTGGACACATATAAAATTTAAATCTGCCTTGCTTAGATTGGCAGAAATGACTGTTATTTCATCCACTGGGAAAAGATTTTATTTCCTGCTCAAACACTTTCAGAAGAAAATCGCAAGCTCATTTGTAGCCATCATATATGAATGTGTATATGTTTTGAGAGCTAAGTGGTTTGTCTACAGAAATGGACTTCTTGCTGTCAACCGGTCCTTTTCCACTAATTTTAATTGTTTCATTAGCTTGTCTGACTCCTTTTATTTGGTTCGGCTTACCGTGAAGTGTGACTTGTGCCTTACATTATTTACATTGACCGTGTAGCTCAAATCTGGCCCTTGATGCATCTTGAACAGTACCACTTTGGTTTCTGGAATTGATTTTTAAATATCTCACACATCCGGCAGGACAGGACTCCCAAAGCCCAGTGCTCCTGCTCTGAAAATAAACAAAAAATATCCCCATGCCTGAGCACAACTTGATTAAAGCTCTCCCTACTCTTTTGTTTTTTTTAAAGTAAGCCCCTCTATCAATAGAACTCTTTTGTGTGTGTGTGCTCATACAAAATAAAGCTTGCCAGAGCAAATAAATATCAGTAGAAATACAGAATTTTTATATGCCATGCTCCCAGTATCTCCCTGCTGAGGTTCAAATGATTGCATCTGACTTTTAGTAAGACAAGCTAATATTTATTGGCTGATTATAATATTCTGGGCATTGTGCAGGGAAATTTTTAGGCATTTTTTTTTCATGTAATCCTTGCAGTTACTATGCCTTTTACAGCAGGGAAAAGGAATATGAGAAGGTTGGTAATTGCCTAGGATTGCAAATCTAGCAGTGACAAAATTAGGGCTTGAATCTAGGTGCTGGATCATTCGAGTGTGTTCCTAACTCCTCCATTGGGTTACTTCTTAGGTCACCTGATTACCCTTGGGATTCACTGTTTCAGGAAACTGGGAGTCTGGTAGGGGATCGTTATTCTTATGGTTGGTAAGTAAGGAATGATTCCCAACAGGAAAGTTTGGCAGGTGTGCAGAATCCACTATAGACGGTTCTCTTCTTCTGATCTTTCTGCTGATGTCAAAGGCTTTAGGCCACTGAATGACCTTCACCAACCAATAAATGTCATTGCATCACATGTGGAAGCAAGAGAGATAGGAGTATGTAGAAAATTGTAAAGGAAAAATGAGGCTGGAAATCTGATAAACTTATCAAAAGAGAGTGAATCTCTAAAGAATTGTCTGTTTAGACCAACTGACAGCTGCAACCAAAAGTGACTGGTTTGTGCAGCTGAAAATGTATCTAGCACTAGGAAAAATGACCACCAGGTAACGCATGGCCAGGTAACATATGAAAATGGTATTGTGCCTTCTTCAAATAGGTTGTAGAAGTTGAAAGCACTGGAAACCTAGTCTTTACATTTATAGTTTTTTTTTCATATTTTACTGTTGGTGGAGGCACATGTGGCTTTTCTGCTTTCTTTTCCAGTCCTCTAGTTAATCCAAATTGGGGCTATTCTTGTCAAAAAATAACTTTTCATGGGGGAATAAATCTATATTGCATATTTTGAAGTAACATTCAAGTGGTCAACTTGAGTCTATGACTTCAGGTTGTTCAACTGCTTTCTAAGATCTTTCTTGATTAAAATCTTTACTTAAGGATAGGAGCCTGATATATTCTCATTGATTCAGCATTTGCCATATACATATATATATGTTTTAAAAGTCCTTCTAATATTGAGTCATTCTGATCAATCGAAAATGGTAATTGTCAGTCATTTTATCTCATGGGCAGCCACACATATTTTCAGTCAGTTTATTTATTTAAGGAATACACCCCTCCCAGTTGTTTCTGAATGGAAACGTATGGCTGCGTGACCAGACCTGAAGCCCGTGGTATTTCCTTTTCATAGATGTTAAAACACCATGAATAAGCAGGATTCCTCACCATCAAGCACCTTCATGGTTAATTAAATCTCCGCACAGAGACACATAGAAGACCCATGTCTCTGTGGTGTAGTAATGGAGTCCTAGGGTAAACACAGGAACAAAATTGCTTGTTGGGCTTGGAATGTTTTCACTAGAAGCTGACTACTTCAAATAACTTATTTTTCCTTGACCATAATTATTTACTTCGACTAGACTGATTTTATTTTCAGGACTAGAAATGGTCATGTAGCCTCCAAAATATCTTAGCTATGAGAAGTCCCATAAAAAAAACACACACACACAAACCTTCACATTACATTCTGGCTGCACATTTATAGAAAGCTTTGAAGCACATGAGAGTCTCCATTTTAAAAGTCTTCTCTATCCAGTTTAAGTATTCAGCACAAACTACATAAGATAGGATTGTTTTGGTGCTGTGAGGATTCAGTAATTCTGCCTAGTGCCATGTCTTAGATGGCTTATTTTTACTATTGTTTATTATTTAAATTGTTTTTTAATTTGCCATATTTGCATAAATAAATCTTTTTCTGCTCTGTTTTAATATATACATATTAACTCCATAGTAACAAAAACAAATTCAAAATACATTAAATGTAAGAACTGAAACCATAAAACTGTTAGAAGGGAACATAGGCAGAACATTCTTAGGCATAAACCATAGCAATATTTTTTTTTGATCTGCCTCCTAAGGCAAAAGAAATAAAGGCAAAAATAAACAAATGAGACCTAAGTAAGCTTAACATCTTTTACACCAAAAAGGAAGCCATCAACAAAACAAAAAGACTAATAAACTGGAGGAAATATTTGTAAATGATGGCTGACAACAGGTTAATATTCCAAATATATAATAGCTCATACAACTTAAAATCAAAAAACCAAACATATCAATCAAAAAAGTGGACAGAAGACCTGAATAGAAAAATTTTAAGGGGAATATACACATGGCTAACAGGCACATGGAAAGATACCTAACATTGCTGATCATCAGGGAAATGCAAATAAAGAAAATCACAGGAAGATATCATCTCATACCTGTCAGAATGGCCATCACAAGTAAATAATATAAGTAACAAATGTTGGCAAGGATGTGAAGAAAACAGAACCATTGTACACTGTTGGTGGAATGTAAATTGGTGCAGCAACTATGGAACAGTGTGGAGTTTCCTAAAAATACTAGGAATAGAACCACCATATGATCCAGTTATCCCACTCCTAAGTATATTTCTGAAAAAAAAAAAAAAAGAAAACACTAATGTGAAAAGATATGCACACCCCAGTGTTCACAGTAGTATTATTTACAATAGCTAAGATGTGGAAGAACACAAGTATCCATCAACAGGTGAATGAATAGAGAAGATATATACATGAATATATATACACAATGGAATATTACTCAGTCATAAAAAGAATAAAATTCTGCCATTTGCACCAATGTGGATGGACCTAAAGAGTACTATGCTTAGTGAAATAAGTCAGAGAAAGACAAATACTGTATGTTATCACTTATATGTGAAACCTAAAAAATACAACAAACTTGTGAATATAACAACAACAACAAAAGAAGAAATGGACTCACAGATATAGAGAACAAACTAATGGATAACAGTGGGGAGAGGGAGGAGGGGAAGGGCAAGGCTGGGGTATGGGATTAAGAGATATAATCACTTTGTATAAAGTAGATAAGCAACAAAGATATACAGCACAGGGAAATATAACCATTATTTTGAAATAAATGTAAATGCAGTATAATCTAAAAAAATATTGAATCACTATGCTGTACACCTAAAACTTATATAATATTGTAAATCGCCTATACTTCAGTGAAAATAATAGAATGTTAGATTTTGCTAATATATTTGAAGTAAGTCTCAAGTGCCCTACACAACCTGAACTGACGTTTCTCTTCAGTACCAAGAGTAAGAGATCAGTCTTTTCTCACAGATAGTGATATCTGAGGCATAGTCAGCAGATGGTTAAGTAAAATAGAGTAAATATCCCTCTTGTATGTCAGTCTAGAGCTTGGGACCCCCACTAATACTATTTGAGTCAGGCAAATTTCTCAGTCCTTCTCAGGCATGAGTCCTATTTCTCCCAGCTCACAGACACCTGAGGGCACGTACACTACACTTTCCAAATATATAAACACCCAAATTGTGTTAACAGGTGAGTAAGCATAGGAAATATTCTCTATGAAATCATGCTCTGCTGTCTTTTATTTATTCAATAAATTGGTTATATGCACACTATGTGCCTTATAGTGAAGCTGATGCCCAGGAATTGTGAACTTCTGCTGAAAAAAAAAATTAATTTTTAATGACAATTTCAGTGAAGGCAAGAGAAAAAGTCCTTGCTAAAACAACTCATCTGGGCAGGATCACCAGCTGGGATTGTGAGGCATTGATACTACCGGGAGACATGAGATTCTTCACCCAAAGCTGCTGAGACATGATAAAGCAAAGCCCAACTGAGAAGTCTTATACCTAGTTGTTATAAGCAATGACCTACTGTAGTGACAACCCAACAAGACTCAGGGCAGACTTCTATTCAACAGCCCTGTGATATTCCAGGCACTGTGCTAAGAGGCCATGAGAATTACCCACATCAATCAGATCAGACTTCCTGCTCTCAAAATCCTTATTGTCAACCAAGAAGATCTGAGTCACAGAGAGATTAGAGACGTTTGTTGCACCATGCGCTGGGGAAAGGAAGGAATTCTTCACAGAGGAAACTACACTTGAGCCAAACCTTGAAGGAAAAGTCAAATTTATCAGGGAAAGTCAGGGATGAAGAACATCTCAGGCAAAGGAAAGAGGTTTTTACCCAGAGTGGGAAGGCGTGAGACTACAAGGTGAATCCAGAGGCAAGGCAAACTTATCATGGGTGGAATTCAGCGAGAGGAAAGGGCAAAGAAAAGAGGCAGAACAATGCTAATTATCCGTTAGTGGATTAGTGGATGGGAAAAACAGCTGTGGTCCTTCCTATATCAAGTCCATGTAAGCATAAAATCAAATATGCCCTCCTGCAAACTTTATTGTTGCCTATGGGGTTATAACTTCTGCTGTTCTGCCACAGAATATTTGAGCAGTATGTGTCTATGGAAATGGACAATCTTGAGCTAAAACCTAACTATATCAGTCCTGTGTTGTTGCATGACAAATTACCCGAAACTTAGCTATTTAAAACAACAAAAAAGTTGTTGTCTTGCCATTTTTCTAGGTCAGAAGTCAAGACATGGCATGACTGGATTCTCTGCTTAGGGTCCTACTGGGATGGAACACACAGCCAGTGCTGCTGTTCTCATTTGAGCCTCAGAGTTCTCTTCCAAGTTTGTGATTATTGGCAGAACTTCTTGAATCAGCCGGACTGGCATTCCCACTTCTTTGCTGACTCTTAGGCAGGGAACACTCTCAGTTTCTAGTGGACACACACACACATAGCCATTGCCTAACCTTCCATATCTTTAAGCCAGCAACAGAACTTCAAATCCTTCTCATGCTTTGAATCTCTGATTTCTCCTCCACCAACTAAAAATACTGCCTACTTTTAGAGGGCTCATGTGATTAGGTTAGGCCCATCCAGGTAATCCCCTATTTTAAGATCTGTTGTGCATATCACAGAATCTAAATATGGGATCAAAACTCATCCTATTCATAGAAAGTATGCAGTGTGTATACTGCAGGCTGGGACATCTTGGGAATTTTTATTTAGCATTCTGCCTACCACAATGAGCCACTATAATGGCTGACTCAGTTTAGTGCAGACAAAGAAGGCAATGACCATTTAAAAGCTCCTCTATACTACCACTCGCCCCTTAAACTTTATCCCACTGGCCTATCATTCCTAACCCTGAAGTTCTCCCACTGGTGTTACTCTTCTAGGTTAACCCAGGAACAAGGGGATACTGTCTCTAGAGCTCACATGATAATAGCTTGGGCATCCTTTTCCTCGGTGTCTCTTTCGTGGCCATAGTTACATGCATTGATCCAATAGAGTCACTATCACCAATGAGGATGCTCTAGTAGATGCTATTGTTCCTGACTGCCATTCATCCATTACCCTTTATCTGGCAAGAACATCATTATTTTCCTTTAGGGAACCACCTCTCCCCCACTCGAAGTCTGTGGGATTTGGGTGGAAATAATCCCCTACCTTGATCCACTTTGGGCTTCCTAGATGGCTCATTTTGGGCTGGGCTTCCTAGTGGTAAAGAATCCACTTGCCAATGTAAGAGATAGGGGAGACATGGGTTCAATCCCTGGATCAGGAAGATCCCCCGGAGAATGAAATAGCCACCCACTGTAGTATGCTTGCCTGGGAAATTCCATGGACAGAGGAGTCTGGCGGGCTACAGTCCATGGGGTCACAAAAGAGTCAGACACAACTTAGCGACTAAACAACAACAATCCTCTCCCTTGTAATAATAATATTTGGACCCAGACCTGCCTATAAGAGTACAACAACTCTGTAGTCATATTGATTTTCTCAGGGTTGTGCCTATAACCCAGACTGAGCCAACCAGTGCCAATAAGTCCTGAACTTTCACTAAATCTCTGTAGAAAATGAAGCTCTTTCATTGGTGATAGAATGCCTCAAGCAGAGTTTCTTAGCCTCAACTCTACTGACATTTGAGTTGCCTCTACTGACATTAGAGGCACAGCCCTTTAGAATGCTTCACCTACTGGATGCCGACAGCACTGCGCACCCCTGCCCCCAGCTGTGACAATCAAAAATGTCAACACATTTTGTCAAATATTCCTGGGAGGCCAAACTCTCCTACTGTTAAGAACTTCTGGTCTAGAGATACTGTGTCTAATAAGTCACCAAGAGGAAAGAGGCTTTTTGAAAATTAATACGGAGAATGAAAGTGAAAGTGAAGTCGCTCAGTTGTGTTCCTCTCTTTGCAACCCCGTGGACTATAGCCTGCCAGTCTCCTCTGTCCATGGGATTCTCCAGGCAAGAATACTGGAGTGGGTTGCCAGTTCCTTCTCCAGGATATCTTCCTGACCCAGGGATCGAATCCAGGTCTCCCGCATTGCAGGCAGATGCTTTAACCTCTGAGCCACCCGGGAAGCCCAATACGGAGAATAGAGAGGGGCAAATCCTGATGACATGAGTTGAGCACTTTTGAACCTTTTCTGACTAGACATACCATAGGATTTTTAGTGATAGGCAACAATTAATATCTTCCTTTGCTTAAGCCTATTTGGCTTAGCTTGTTTGTTTTTGTTAAATCAAGCATTTTGGATGACATAAAGCCTGAGGAAGAAAGAGGCTGAGTAATCAATTTTAATCAATTCAGGTAATGGGAGCCTAGGTCAACCTCTTAGGAAACTGAGCTTCTTAAAAGTAAGGAGTATAGAATCTAATGTTAAATTTCATCAAATTCATAATGCCATCCTTTTCTCGCCTAGAATGTTTCATATCAAATTTGTCTTCATAGGCAAGTAAGTCATAGCTGCATGATTGATAAATGTTATATAGCCTCTAAAAGGAGAAATTGCCCTAAAGATGTACCAAAGAGCATATTCAGTAGGACTTTTTCAGATGCAAGTTACAGAAACAAACCTCTAACTAGCTGAAAGCAATGTATTTAATTACACACACACACACAAACTAGGAAAAAAACAAAAAAGCAAAACAAGAAATAGAGCACCAGAGGTTGGGAAGGCTAGAGATGGAGCTGGTCCCAGGACAAATGAAGCCATTCTCTTCACTTTCCCCCAATCTTTGCTGCTCCCTGCGTGTCAATTTCTTTGGCCCTTGATATGAAATAGCCTTTTTAAATGACACAAGATATAGCTGCCCATGATTTTATTTTATCTTCCAGCTACAGAGGCAGGACCTCTGCATGTCTATCTCAAGTTTAGACACTTGGCCCAGTGAACTGACTTGGATATGGTATCTTTCCTGGATTAATCAGTCAACTGTGGCTAGTGGATGGACCACCTCGAAGGACCCGTGTTACCTCTAAGTGGAGGTGTAGGGTCATATAAGGACATACTGGGCTTTTCTGGTGACTCGGATGGTAAAGAATCTGCCTGCAATGTAAGAGACCCAGGTTCGATTAATGGGTTGGGAAGATCCCTTGGAGACGTGACTGGCTACCCACTCCAGTATTCTTGCCTGGAGAATTCCATGTACAGAGGAGCCTGGTGGGCTGCAGTTCATGAGGCTGCTACGAGTTGGACAAATAAGGACATAGCAAATCCTTGTAGTCACCATGTAGACTGGGGTGGGGAAGTGGTGTCCCAGGAAGGAATGTCAAGCAGTTGTTTTGGAGAGAGATCATTTCAAGGAAATGTATTTGAAACTTTTTCCTTGAAGTCCAAGCAATTAACATTAGGTCTGACTCTACTTATATTGTTTCTTCAAGGTTACTTGAGTTCAGTTCATTAGCAACTTGGAGCGAGCATAATGATCTTGAGATGCACAGCCCAGTGAAACTAAATTGAAAAAAGAAAAGAAAGAAAGAAAAAAAAAAAAAAAAAGGCTTCCTCAAGCACATAGCAGAACCTCATTAATGGTGGCCCTTTTAAACACATTTTATAGGTATAACTGATGGGAGCCAGACCAGCCATTGAAAGTGGTATCTGTGAGCAGGTGCAGGTATCAGAGTCTCCCGGCTCTCTGGACAGCTTCATTGTTTGTAGACCTTTAGCTGGGGCTGGAGCTTGGTGCCCCGTTGACGCCAGAATCTGTCTGCCAGGTTCCCGAAGGACTCGCTGGATTTCTGGATGCACCACAAGTCCCCCATGTGTTAGTGTAGTTAAGAAACTTTTCCATGTTCTTTTTTTTTTCTTTTCTTTTCTTTTTCTTTTTGTAAACCCAGTTACACAATGGCTGGGGCTGGAGACTAAGAGGAAAGAGGCAGAAGGAAGCTGCTGGCTTCCATGGAGCTCTCTAGTTTTCCTCGGAAAACAATAAAACATCCCAGGATTGTGGGTTCGTGTCCCATCTGAGTCACACCCAAATTAGTTTGGGCTTCCCTGGCAGCTCAGATGGTAAAGAATCTTCCCGCAATTCAGGAGACCTGAAGTCGATCTCTGGGTAGGGAAGAACCCTCCTCTAGAGAAGGGTATGGCCACCCACTCCAGTATTCTTACCTGGAGAATTCCATTGACAGAGAAACCTGGTGGGCTACAGTCCATGGGGTCTCAAAGAGTTGGAAATGACTGAGTGACTAACACTTTCACTATTAAACCTCCAACCTGATTCACATCACCTAACAAAGATCATTGACTATGCCAAAACCTTTGACTATGTGGATCACAATAAACTGGAAAATTCTGAAAGAGATGGGAATACCAGACCACCTGACCTGCCTCTTGAGAAACATATGTGCAGGTCAGGAAGCAATAGTTAGAACTGGGCATGGAACAACAGACTGGTTCCAAACAGGAAAAGGAGTACGTCAAGGCTGTATATTGTCACCCTGCTTATTTAACTTATATGCAGAGTATATCATGAGAAACGCTGGGCTGGAGGAAGTACAAGCTAGAATCAAGATTGCTGGGAGGGATATCAATAACCTCAGATATGCAGATAACACCACTCTTATGGCAGAAAGTGAAGAAGAACTAAAAAACCTCCTGATGAAAGTGAAAGAGGAGAGTGAAAAAGTTGGCTTAAAGCTCAACATTCAGAAAACTAAGATCATAGCATCCGGTCCCATCACCTCTTGGCAAATAGATGGAGAAACAGTGGAAATAGTGGCTGACTTTATTTTTGGAGGGCTCCAAAATCACCGCAGATGGTGACTTCAGCCATGAAATTAAAAGATGCTTACTCCTTGGAAGGAAAGTTATGACCAACCTAGACAGCATATGAAAAAGCAGAGATATTACTTTGTCAACAAAGGTCCATCTAGTCAAGGCTATGGTTTTTCCAGTAGTCATGTATGGATGTGAGAGTTGGACTATAAAGAAAACTGAGTGCTGAAGAATCGATGGTTTTGAACTGTGGTGTTAGAGAAGACTGTTGAGAGTCCCTTGGACTGCATGGAGATCCAACCAGTCCATCCTAAAGGAGATCAGTCTTGGGTGTTCATTGGAAGGACTGATGTTGAAGCTGAAACTCCAGTACTTTGGCCACCTGATGCGAAGAGCTGACTCATTTGAAAAGACCCTGGGAAAGATTGAGGGCAGGAGGAGAAAGGGACAACAGAGGATGAGATGGCTGGATGGCACCACTGACTCAATGGACATGAGTTTGGGTAAACTCCGGGAGTTGGTGATGGACAGGGAGGCTTGGTGTGCTGCAGTTCATGGGGTTGCAAAGAGTCAGACACAACTGAACGACTGGACTGAACTGAACAAAGATCATGGGGAGAAAATTTTTTATTTTGATGACTTCTGAGCCTTGATCCTGAAAACTCAGCAGTAATTGGAAGGAAGAAAGAAAAGACCTTAGTCTTTCCACCTATTCTTACTACATGCACAGAGGTCAACACCAATGCTTAGAAAACTTGTAAATGGTAGAGCATGTGTGCGTACTAAGTCGCTTCAGTTGTGTCCAACTCTTTGCGATCCTTTGGACTGTAGCCCACCAGGCTCTTCTGTCCACGGGATTTTCCAGGCAAGAATAGTGGGGTGGGTTGCCATGCCATCCTCCAGGGCATCTCCCTGACCCAGGACTCAAACTTGAGTGTCTTATGTCTTCTGCAATGGCAGGCAGGTTCTTTACCACTAGCACCACCTGGGAAGCCCCAGTGACAGAGTAGCAATCACTAAATCTTTTTTCTGCTACAGTGTAGGAGTTTGATAAGAATTCTAGACTATATCTGAGCCAAAAGAAATTTTAAAAACCCAGGCCAACCCTCAGAGCCAAACAGAGAAAAATATGTTATTCTTCCCTCCCAACTTGTGGAGATAAATGATACACAGATAAGGGGGCCAGACAGTATTTTCTGCACCTCAGCTCCTGGATCTGTTTTTACTTCTCCGCAAAATGTTTCTGAGGTAAATTAAAGTTAAAGGAAAGGCACAAATCTAATCTGTTGGCCTGATTTTGAAAGTCTTAGACATATTCGTCTAAACAGTGATTTTCAAACATTTTTTTCCTCTAGTGGTTCCACATGTAACCTCATTCAGAATTCCAAAATCTAAAACAGAGAACTGGGGGCTGTTGGCGGACATAAAGGTGGGAGGCCCAGGGTTCCTCATGCCTGACTTCCCCTCTCCCTCGGGATTCCACAGAAAACCACTGATCCAAGTCACTCTTAAATTGAGTACCTGGACAGAAGGCACACCATGGTCATTCCTAAATGCTTGAAAGAAAGATCAGGGCTAGATTCTCAGATGGTGCTGTAGAGCTGTCAAGCCTGCCCTGGTGTTACTGGTATGGAGGTGGTCATGCCTTGGTCATGAAGATGCTTTTGGAAGATGGAAGCCACAAATGGGAGACATGAAAATGAGGAGAGGACCACCTACAAAAGTAAGCTGGCCAATTTCCCTTGTCATGAAATTAGGCTAAATGTGCAAAGAAGCAGTAATTGACATTCCTTCCCACCTCTAGAAAAGTACAGAAAGATACCAATCTATCACACCAAACACCAGCCCTGAATCTACTCACTCTCTGGAAAAGTCTAATCTCTGTCCCAAAGACTAATGACCAAGGGTGGAAGGATTAACAGCCCCCTCAATATGATAGACGTGGTAAGTTGATCCCCTGCTTTCAAAGTAGGCTTTCCCCAAGGTCCCAGCTGTCTGGCAGCAGTGAATTCAGATGGAGATGATGGGGGTACAAGCTAAGGGGCTTGGTAGGATTTGTGGATCAACTTGCTGCTTAATGGCTCACTTCCTCTGAACTCTAAGAACTTAAATCTGATCTATATAAAATCTTATAAGAACAATTTCTTGCTTTTTTTTTTCAGAACATTGATTCAGCCAGCTAAAAATGCAAAATGTTAAATTCTAATCCAACTGCATGATAATTCAATTCAAAATTTAAATCCAAATTAGTATATCACTTGCAAGGCACTTTCATTTTCCTCTGTGACATCCTTGGAAGGTAGACAGGTGATAACTGCTACTTATTTGCTCATATTTATCATAACTAAGACAGACTTCTTTGTTCTTCTACCCACATGCTCTCCCTCCATTCCTCATCCTAACATTTCCCCTAGGTATTTATGTAGAAACTGAAAATCATCCTTCGTTTCTCTGTCTTTCATACCCACATTCAGTGATTTAGCAAATCTTGTCAGTACTACAGCCAATATATGTCCCTAATATGACCACTTCTTTAATTAATTAATTAATTAATTTTTTGACTGCTCTGAGTCTCAAGAGAGCTTTTTCTCTAGTTGTGGCAAATGGGCTTCTCGTTGCAGCGGCTTTTCTTGTTGCGGAGCTTGGGCTCGAGGGCCCACCAGCTTCAGTATTTGTGGCTCCTGGCCTGTAGAGCACAGGCTCAGTAGTCGCTGGCATATTTGCCCTGAGGCACATGGGATCTTCCTGGATCAGGGATTGGACCTGTATCCCCAGCATTGGCAGTGAATTCTTAACCACTGGACCACCAGGGAAGTTCAATCTGGTCACTTCTTGGCCCCTCCAAAACTCTAGTCTGAGCCATCATCGTCTTTGGTATCATCTTTGGTTTCCTTGCTGCCTACCCTTCATTCTCCAATTAGCAATTAGAGTGATCTTCTCAAAGCTTAAGTCAGATCATATCACTTTTCACTATCCTCCATAAAATCTCCAAATGGCCCATCATACCAAGAGAAATTCTGAATTATTCACCATGCCCTAAACTTCCTAGTAATCTAGCTTTTGAACTTACAACAAGTGTTAGATTAATTTCTATCCAGTCCTTGAAGGTATAAAATGCCAAATGTAGGTGCTATTGGTAGTTATTGAGCATGTAAGCATAGACAGATTGGTAGTTATAGCTCCCAGTTTTTTCCTAAGCCTTCTGGAGAGAAAATGGAACAAAAAATGAAAGATTAAGGAGTCTTGAGGATTTTCAGTTTCCTGATTTCTGTTGTTCCTGAAGCCTAGGTCCTTTCCTATCATTCATAGAATTTCAGTGTTCAAGTCTTTATTGGATGCTTAGAGCCAGTTCCTATCAGGTTCATGTTGACTTTATAATTTACAACCAAAATAATCACAAGTAAGAGAGAAGTGTGTGTGTGTGTATTGGTGTGCTTGTGCTGAATGTCCAACATTGAATGCTTGCTGCTGTTGGCGTCCAGTCGCTCAGTCATGTCTGACTCTTTGCAACCCTTTGGACTGTAGCCCACCTTGCTCTTCTGTCCATGGGATTTTTCAGGCAAGAATATTGGAGTGAGTTGCCATTTCCTTCTCCAGGGAATCTTCCCAAACCAGTGATTGGATCTGCATCTCTTGGGTCTGTTGCATTGGCAAGGAGGTTCTTTACAACTAGCATCACCAGCATGGACGTCTTCTGAGCCCAGCCCATTTTTTTAGCCTTATCTCCTGTCATTTCCTACTTTAAGCACAGTGTTCTCATAAGACTGGAGTTCATGCAGTTTTCTAACTATTTCCTGCTTGTATTTTTGGCGTGTGTCTAATCCCCAGGTGGGGGACTCTTCTCTACTGTCCTGCGTTTTCCCTCCTCTTGTGCTGTGCTGTGCTGAGTCACTCAGTCGTGTCTGACTCTGCGACCCCATGGACTGTAGCCTGCCAGGCTCCTCGGTCCATGGGGATCCTCCAGGCAAGAATTCTGGAGAGGGTTGCCATGCTTTCCTCCAGGGGATCTTCCCAATCCAAGGATAGAACCCAAGTCTCCTGCATTGCAGGTGGATTCTTTACCAGCTGAGCTACCAGGGAAGCCCTCTCTCCTCTTGTATGCATATATAATTGACTAAGGCAGAATCAACTTTCAACACTTAACTCAGGTATCACTTCCTCCAGGAAGTCTTCTCTGATAGCCAGGGATAAGGCAGGTGGCTCCACTTTGTGGTCCCATAGTATCCTTTGTGAGTTCCATTTCTTACTCCTAACACTTACCACAGATTATTATAATTACTTCCCCCACTTGACTGCAAATTTCTTAGGACAATGACAGTGTCATTCATTCATCTTTGCATCCCTCATTCCTAGGACAGTTACTAGAACAGATAGTAAGTCTTCAACAATGTTTCATGGATTGATGAATGGATCGATGAATAAGAGAAGTACTGAGTGGGTGGCTGTATTAGGATACCTCTAAATCTCTACTCCCTTTCTGTGATAATTCCACCCACATACAAGTGACTACTGGATTATCGTATGCAGTCCTTTAAAACTGAGAGTGGGCAAGAGAGTGGGACTGAAGATGAGGACAAGCAGGTTCCCCAGGATGTTTACACACTGCATCCACACTCACCGCTGTCTCAAGCTTTTCCTCAAGGTGTGTATATACACCAGCACCTCCTGGAACACATTTACTGTGACCTCCTAATACATTTTATCTGGGATCCAGCATCCCCTGCAACATACAAATTCATCTATTCACTCTGCCAACCATTGTACAATCTCATATCAAACAGAAACAATGTGCTGGACAGGATGGTAGCCTTGTAGATATAAATATGAATAGTCCAGCATCACTGCCATTATGACAATATTTTAGAGGAGGTCACCAACTCTTGTCCTGGCTAACTTCCTAGTAAAGGTGGAAAACACCTCTCACAGTTCCCTACATCAAAAGGGTAGGAGTGAGTGCTTACTGCCTTCGGGCAAAAGAACAGTTTCCTCCACTCCTCCTGATACATGCACATGTTTCCACCACCATCTCTTGGATTTCCTTCAGTCTCTTCTTTCACTACAAATTTTAGTTGAAGCCCCACCCTTAGCCTGCCCCACATTGTCCCCCTGCACAGGCACAGGTATTCACACCTGCTCCAGCTGGTCAACCAGGCTGCTCATATGGAATAACAACTCTAACTGGAGGAGGATGGTGGTTTTACAATTGACCAGAGGCTGAACTGCATTGAATAGATGGAAAGCCTGATGGGGAATATGCCAGTACTAAGAGGGACTTTGAGAAGCTGAAGAGAGAAAAGCTCAACCATATGGTTCCAACAGAGAACTTCTTTCTCTGTCATCTTCCTTGGGGCAACTACTAAGCAGAGAAATGAAAGTTTAATGAAGACACACAACCATTGTGGATTGAAGTTATCCACTAAAAGAAATCTGGAGCTGTTAGCTATCCATGGCACAAGGTGACAAAAGTCATAATTCTCTACAAGGACTCCTGTATGAAAATAGAATGGATGGATGAAAGGATGAACAGATGTATGAATAGACTGATGGATAGATAGGTAATAGGTTTATATCTTCTTCCTTTTAAAAAAATATTTTGTCACCTTTTAAATCTATTGTATATTATCATAATATGATATGCTTACATATCTCAGCTGTCTCCATATTGTGACAAATACTGAAAATGAGCAATTAATCTTTCAATTGTTCCATTGTTCCTAATCTTAGTGATGCTTTTACAGTAATCTCTTCTTTCAAATATATTTAGTTTAAGAAACTTGGTTTTATTTTGGCATAATAGGAAATCAAACAGCATTTTGGACTTTCTTGCTGACATATTAAATGGCAAACAGAGTGCCTGGCATATTGTCCAGAAAGTTCAGCATCATTCCTTTCAGCCCTTAAGGAAGCAAGCCATGATTGTGTTTGGATGTCAATGAGAATTAATTAGTAGTTAGGAACTAAATATAAAAGCTTCCTTACCATTCCTTATGATGTTTTAAACATCCAGATGTGCTTTCCCTCCCATTGTTATGGATTCCCTGCAGTCAGATTTTCTGGGGGTCAAATTATGGTTCTGTCATTTTTCAGCTCCTCCCCTCTTCTATCAAGTCACTTAATGCCTCTAGAGCTCAGTTTCTTTGTCTGTGAAGTGGGGACAATAAGAGATAATGATAAAGATGATATCTTTTTCTTTTATCAGAAAGAAAACAGTAAGATATTCAATGGATATGAGTTTGAGCAAGCTCTGGGAGTTGGTGATGGACAGGGAAGCCTGGCGTGCTGCAGTCCATGGGGTCACAGAGAGTAGGACACGACTGTGCAACTGAACTGACTGAAAACATTTAAGGGTTTACAGAAGTGTTCTGCATGTAGTGAATACTCTCTAATACAGAAATCTGGTCTTTTCAGCTCTAAAGTGGAGGAGAATTGAATTCTCCATCAGAAAAACAACTGAACATTTGGAATGTATCAGCTATAGCTTATAGACTAGAAACCACACATAGGTAATGCTACAACAGAAATAAGACAATGATTTGAGCTTTGTGTAATTCTTTTACAAACTTCATGGGATTGATTAGCTTCAGGTCTCTAAAATCAACAATTAGCATTTTAGGAATATGTAAAAATTGCCTAATGCAAGTATAAAACAGCCTTTCCTACCTTCTTTATGATGGTCTATGATTGTGGAATTGAATTTCAGCCAAATGTTATCAATCCAAAAGTAATTTAAGACCAACCCAAAATACGTAACATGGAAATATTACATGCAACTCAAAAGTAAATTAAGTTTTTTTACAAGAGTGAAGGGGAACTCCAGAATCTGGATTTTTTTTTAAATTAGAAAGAACTGTTAGAGGTTATTTGAATAATACTAAGCAAAACAGGGGCTTCCCTGGTGGCTCAGATGGTAAAGACTCTGCCCCAATGTGGGAGACCCAGGTTTGATACCTGGGTGTCGAAGATCCCCTAGAGAAGAGAATGAAAACCCACTCCATTATTCTTGCCTAGAGAATTCCACGGACAGAGGAGCCTGGTGGGCTACAGTCCATGGGGTCCCAAAGAGTCGGACATGACTGAGTGACTAAAACACACAAGCAGATCAGAGTACAGTTCATCTGTTCTCGGAATTACCACAAAAATATGCCAGATTATCTTATGATTAGCAGTGAAGCAAAGATAAAACAAAGAAAGTACAATCAAGAAAGTGATTTATAAGCAAAAAATGAAATGTGTAACTTCTACACTTGCAACAAATACATCTTGAGGTTCACATCTGCATTTCAAATAAGCATGAGATCACATTGGTTTTCCAAGCTTGAAGATGTCCCAGCACAGGGTGTCAACTAAAAATATAGTCACAACCTGGAAGTAGAGAGTTATTTAATTTGGTGGGCATGTTTAGGACTCTGAGCCTGGGAGACAGCATCTCAGTAGCTCTGAGAAAACTGCTCCAAGGAGGCAGGAGGGGAAGTCGGGCCATATACAAGTTTGCAACAAAGAGAACAAGCAGTCTGAACATCAAAGATCAAGTTAAAAAGAATTTAGCATTCTGTGTATGGGAAGATGCAAGCCTCTGGGCTCACTGAATTCATTCCTTTCATGTGCACGTCAGCTATCTGAGGCCAATCCTGTTTCCTTGATCACCTTAAGGAGTGGCAGATTTGCTACTTGCATTCCCCCAGCTCCTCAGCAATCACCATGGGGGGTGGCAGCATCCACTGGATCCCAATTTTGGGAGCCCTCATTCACATTTGAAGGCCAGAGATAGCTGATGGCTCTGACATTTTTTGTTTATTGATATGGCAGGAGATATTTTCATTTCACAGTGTGATGTCTCTTTTCTTAATTGTTGTTGTTCAGTTGCTCGGTTGTGTCTGACTCTTTGTGACCCCATGGACTGCAGCATGCCAGGCTTCCCTCTCCTTCACTGTCTCCAGGAGCTTGCTCAAACTCATGTCCATTGAATCAGTGATGCCATCCAACCATCTCATCCTCTGTCATCCACTTGTCCTCCTGCTTTCAATTTTCCCTAGCATCAGGGCCTTTTTTAATGAGTCGGCTTTTTAAAATTAATTAATTAATTAATAATTTGTCTGTGCTGGGTCTTCCTTGCTGTGCAGGTTTTTCTCTATTTGTGGCAAGTGGGAGCTACTCTCTAGTTGTTGTGCACAGGCTTCTCATTGTGGTGGCTTTTCTTGCTGTGGAACATGGGCTCTAGAACATTTAAGCTTCAGTATTTGTGGCACATGGGCTCCGTAGTTGCCAGGCCTGGCCTTCGTTGTCCTGCGGCATTTGGGATCTTCCTGGATCAAAGATTGAAACTAGTGTCTCCTGCTTTGGCAGGCAGATTCTTTCCCTCTGAGCCACCAGGGAAGCCCCAGGGTGATGGCTCTTGAAGAAATTAGAAGACACATTCTGTGTGTACTTGCAGCCATGTGGTTAGCGTGTCCCATGGAATAATGGCAGTGTGGAGTCTCAACTGTTAGATCAGTTTGCAACACATAGTAGTATGCAACTCAGAGCTCATCATTTTAAAGGGTAAATAAGACATGGAACCATTTTATTTTTGTCTGAACTCTTAAGTTTTTCATATTAGCAAGCCTTAATAGCACAAGCAAAAAAGAAACCAGGAGAGAATTTGCTCAAAATAGCACAGAGAAGAGGAAAAAAAAAATCCTGGGAGCAACAACAACAAAAGCCCTTTTCTTTTGGCACTGTTACCTTGGTTCCCCGTTTCTGTATATTTTAACTTTTATTCTGTTTATCAGTTTCTATCTAAAAAATAATGTCTGAGCCAAATTTTCATCCTATGTAACTCTATGAGGATTCTCTTTTGCTTTCTTAGAGTCTAATTCTCCCATGGCGTTGCATGAGATGTAAATCTGACCCTAAGGGAGTATTCTTTCAGTGAGAGGAGAAACTGCCTTTCAGGGCAGCATGGTATCATTTAAATGTGTTTTTTTTTAATGTAGTCTTTAAGGGAGATATAAAATTTATAAGTGGTAATGATATCATTTTAATCATTTCAAGCTAATAGACCAACAAAAAATGAGGGTGTTTTCTTCTTAAGTGAGTTTAATCAAATGCAGAGTTTGGGAGTCTCCAATTTAGAGATACTTCTTCAAATACGCACTCTTCTTTGCTGAGTCACTGTGGTTTTCCTGGAATGGGTTTCTAAGGGTTGGAATTCACATGGGGTAGCGTTTTTTTTTCTGTCTTAAAGAGCTTTTTAGACACCCCCCTTCCCATATTCAACTCTTTCTCTGATTCTACTTGCTCTCCCGAGTCACAAGCCTGAAGACATGCCTCCATGAACAACCTGCAGGATTATGTGGCTTCATCTCTTCCTGTTTCACCAGCTAGAACTCTTCCTGGAGACAACAATGAGAGGGATGGCAATCCAGGCTATGGAGATTCAACCTATTCTCAGTAAGATATTCATCTCCATGCCCATGTACATTGTATACTAATGATTTTTTTTCCCCTTACCACTATAAAGATTTGGTGTTAACCAGTTCCATGACTCTAATACAGGTATACCTTCTCAGTGCCTTGCCAGTTAGTAAAATTGGGCTGTATTTTTTTTTTTTTTTTGGGGAGGGGGGATGTTTTTAAAGAACTGATCAACTTTTGTCAGCAATACTTGATTTCCACAAAAATATACTATTTCTTCAAAAGGACCAGAGAATGACTTTTTGGCAAGTATGGATTTTCTGGTTAAATAAAAATTGAAGAAGGGAAAAAAGAGGAAAAGAAAAACAAAGAGGCTGTGGATATGATTTATGCGTAGAATTTAGGCTCTTTTCCTTTAAGACACAGATACCTTTTCTCTCTTGTACTCTAGAATAGTGCTCTCCAATAGAATTTTCTATGGTGATAGAAACATTTTGTCTGCACTAATACAATTGCCACTAGCCATATTTGGTTGCTGAATATTCAAAATGTGGCAAAATGTAATTGAGGAAATGAATTTGTTTTGGGGGTTTTTCTGGCCGCACTGGGTCTTTGCAGTGGGACACCGGCTCTTCTTTGCTGTGCGCTGGCTTTCTCTGTGGCGATAAGCAGGGGCTACGCCCTAGCTGTGGTGCGCAGGCTTTTGTTGCAGAGGCTTCTCTTGTTGCAGAGCGTGGGCTCTAGGATGCCCAGGCTTTAGTAGTTGTGGCACATGGGCTTAGGTGTCCCACAGCTTGTGGGGTCCTAGTTCCCGGACCAGGGATCAAACCCATGTCCCCTATCCTGGCAGGTGTATTCCTAACCACTGGACCACCAGGGAAGTCCCAGAGGAAATGAAATTTTAATGCTATTTGATTAATTAAAATTAAAATTTAAGTAACCCTACCTCACTATTTTGGATAGTGCAATTCTTGAATCTTAGGTTTTGTAATGTTGAGTTCATTTTTATTGTTCCCATTAGAGTAATAGATATTTACACTTCCTCATATTATTTTCCAATCTGATTGCCAAAGATAAAACACAAACATTTGTAATTACCTTCTTTTTATATATCCCAGGGAGAAAATGTTCTATATTAGCCTCTCTAAAAACTTACCCTATTGCTGGAAGTTCATTCACCTTTTATTTATTTAGAAAACAGTTTATTAAATGAAGATAGGAAAAAGCCAAGCTTGATCTATTGTCTGGGAAACCTGGCTCCTAAGTATGGTTTTGGTCTTTTCAACGTAAAATTGTACTATAAGATCAAATTTGATTTGTATTTGCTAGCTAACCACTTTTTGATTTTTAATTGTTCTTTACTGCTCTAACAGTGCCTTCAGGGTCCATGCTGTAGGAACAAGTCATAATAAATTCCTTCCAGCATTTCTAGAATTTTAGTAACCGCTCTTGGAAGGTACCCAAAACATATTAGCGTTGCACCAAAGTCTATCCAACCTTGGGTTACAATAAAACACCCATATGTTTTTTCTGAATGCTTTATAATTTATTATATAGAATACAATTTTAGCAAAATTATAATAAAGGTGTTTATGACCTAATTGATGAAATTCTAAATAAATGAATTTGAAGAAAATAAATAGGTATATTACTGAAATACCTGATTTTAGTCATTCACATATTTCAGTTTGTGAAAGTTGTATTGAGCTCAATCATGTAAAAATCTACAATTTGATATGTTAAGTGTTAATATTCCCTACGAATATCGCTTGGTGGGTTATTAGTGCATTGTTTAAAATATTGAGCACCATTTAAGATTTATTTTAACTACTGTGACAACATACTTTCTAATAGGTAAAATTTTAGATAAACTAAAAAATAAATCAGGAAGGACTCCTTAAGACTACACCCATACCTGTGGTAATATTAAAATTTATGTGTAGGTAAAAACAAGTGCTGAAAAAGAGTAGTCCTTAAAAGTATCTTTAGAGACTTCCCTGATAGTCCAGTGACTATGAATCCACACTCCCAATGCAAGGGGCCTGGGTTCCATCCCTCGTTAGGGAACTAGATCCTGCATGCCCCAACTAAGAGTTCACATGCTGCAACTAAAAAACTCCATTTGCTGCAACAGAAATTGAAGATCTCATGTGTTGCAATTAAGACCTGGCACAGTCAAATAAATGTTTTTAAAAATTATTTTAAAAGTATCTTTAATTACACTTGGAAAAAAATCTCAGTATCAACAACATACAATATTAAAAATGCAAGTTTGATAAAGTAATAAGTAAAATAATAAAGAAAAAAGTAATGAATATTTATTTGCTAAAATAAAATGATGTATTTAAAAGAAGAGGGCAAATATTTTCTTTTCTTAGGCTTCCTTCGATCATAGCTGAAATACAGTAAGAATTCTAACTAGGGAAACATAGATGATATTAAACATGAAAATGTGAATAAACAATAAATCACAAAAGATGGGGGAAATGATACCCACGTGGATAAATCTTTTTGATACATTACTAGGATTTAGATGTTAGAGAGCTAACCTGTACATTAACTGTAACCTCCAGGCTTAGATGTTTGTGAAGAGATGAAACATAAGACCAGGAGTGGTTTTTAGACATTGGACACAAAGTCATGAAGGTCTTTGAGCAGAGTTGGTTTACAGTCTTTACTTTGTGACTTACCCTCTTTCCCTACTGAGCTAAGGAAAGAACCAATGATGAGTAGGGGAAAATAGAAATTCCCTAATTCTCCACCAAGATGTTAAAACCCACCTAGATATTCTTAGAGAGCTTATGTATAGAAAAATTTAATAAAAATATGATGCATTCATATCTTCATGAAACCGTAGAAATGAGAGACAAATTTAAAAGAACACAGTTCAAGTACGAGACAGTGGGTATTTAGGCAAATAACTTAGTTGTGTACATTAAGGAGGTAATGATTCTCAAGAAATTTAGATGAGAAATTTTGTTTAAATGCTATTTTTTTGCTGCCATTTAATTTGAAAACTGTTAAGGTGGGGGAAAATATGAAAGGCAGTTTAGAAATAAAGCCAGTCTCAAGAGATGAAACATGATATGTAAACTGAGTATAATGGAGGAGAAAAGTTCAAGAAGTCATGAGCAAATTCAGGGATGTTGAGAAACCAGTTCAACTTCCTTGAGTTTTTATTCATTAAGTATCCTGATTCCAAAAGTAAAGCTAAGTGAACTTCGAAGTACCATAGGCAACGTGGTTTTGACTGACTTAGAGTCTTATTAAAATGACTTTAGAGTTTATCAATGACGATGTAAGCAAAATAACCTCTTGGAGAATAATTTTTTAATGTGGTTTCTAACAAAATTTAGGAAAGAGCTACAAGGCGATTAATACTTAGAGCCACTCTGATAGTGCTGTTGTGTATGTAACCAATGTACATCACGGAATAAACTTGCAATGGCCTATTTGCAAAAAGCACTGAAATTCTGATCTATAGTTATTGAATTAGAGAACCTTAGAGTTAGAAATCATCTTTTTAGATGTTGCTAATTTATCCCAACCCTTTCTGCAGTACCCCAGCTGAAGGCTCATCCAGTTTCTTCATAAACACAAACAGCATCAGAGAATTTAGCAGATGGTTTTTATTTTCAGAGAGTTTTATTTGTTAAAATGTTCTTTTTTGTAGAGTTCCTAAGTGCATCTATCTTTAACTACCCTTCTCTAGTACTAGTTATATTTTCCCAAGACACTCAATGTAAGCTGAGACCTCCTCCCCAGAAAACCCTGGCCACTTGTTAAGTCCTCTCTTCTCCTTAGCTGTTTTCATCATTACTTACTTACCAGGACTTACAGTCTTTGCCATCTTTTTTGGGTCTCTCCAGTTTGTCTATGTCCCTGGTAGACTAGGGACCTAAGAAACTGGTACAATACCCCAGGTGTTGTCTCGCTGAAGCAAAGTAAGTAAAGTAGGACTGCCTTCCTTGAGTGGAGCACTATGCTTCCATTTAAGATTGGGTCAAGTTCTTTGGCCGCTACGTCACACTGCCAACTCCTATTGGTCATGTGATTCACAATGCAATGTTAGCTGCAGGTGTTTCGTAGATAAGGAGGTTCGTTCTATGCTCAGTTTGCAAAGAATACTTATCATAAGTGGATGTGAATTTTGTTTCTGCATTAATTGAAATGACCATATAATTTTTTCCTTTATTCTATTAAAAGAATGTGATAAACCTCACTGATGCATTTTATAAATGCATAAATGGAACCAACATGCTATTGCTGGAATCAATCCAATTTGGTCATAACACATTGTCTACAATATGTATTGCTGCATTCTACTTGCACATATTTTCTTTAGAATGTTTGAATCTATCTTCATAAGTAATATCAGCCTAAATTATCCCTTTCTTACAGATTTGCCAGGTTTGAATAGTAAGGTTAGACTAGCCTCATGAAAGTGAAGTAGGAAGCGTTCCCTCTTTTTCAGTTCTCTGGAAAAGTTTGTGTGCTAATTCTCCCATAAATGTTTGGTAGAGTTTGCCAATGATCCATCTAGTTCTAGTTTGTCTTGTTTGTTTTGATTATTCTTAAAGTTTTAAAATTACAGAATTAACTTCTTAAATAGCTGTGGGTCTTTTTGGATTTTTTTCCATAATAGCTATTTCATTAATGTCTGGTCTTATTTATTTCCTTCTTGTTGGATTAAGCAGCAGTTCTTTTTCTATCTACCTGAGATAAATGCTTAACTCATTTCTTGTCAACCTTTGTTCTTGTTGTATATATGAAAACTGCACGTGGGGAGGGAGGTGGGAGGGGGGATCGGGATGGGGAATACATGTAACTATATGGCTGATTCATGTCAATGTATGACAAAACCCACTGAAATGTTGTAAAGTGATTGGCCTCCAACTAATAAAATAATATTAAAAAAAAAAAAAAAAAAAAAAAAGAAAACTGCACATGGTTAGGTTTCATTTAATCCAGTATTATTTTTGCCCTTAATGGCATAATTTAGTATATTTAACTTTTAATGTAATTACTAATACCTTTTGACTAAAACCTATCATTTTACTGTGACTTTCTATTCATCTTGCTTGTTCTCTATTACTTTTTCATTCCATTCTTATTTCAGGTTAATTATCTTTTCCATTTATTTTGCTATTGGTTTAGAATTATATCTTGGAGAAAGGTATTTTATTAGTTCTTAGCTTGCAAATTATAATGTGTACCTTGACTCAGAATCTGATGTCTGATTTCTCCTTCCAAACAAAACTGAGCAACATGAACTAGATTTATCCTCCCACCTGAAACAATTGAAAAACTAGATGGAATATATGAAAAAAAATCTCAAAAGGTGCTGGCCATAAGGAAACTAAGGACTGTGATCCCTGAGAGGCATGAAATCAAGGAGTCAAGCCTGTGGTGACCTCTGCATACTGCCTAGAGCAGGTCAGTAAGCCTTTGTAGACTGTGGGATGCAAGGAAACCCCCAAGGCAAGCTGGTGGTAGCTCTGAGCTGTGGAGATGGATCTGGGAGCCATGGAAAGCAAGTTGCTAGAGTCTGCAGGGCAGAGTACTAAAGAGAAGAAAACGCCAAGGAGTAGGAACTCTGGAGATCTGTAAAAGTTTTGTCTCAAGTATTTGGTTGGGTACTGATGGGTGGCTCAGTGGTAAAGAATCCGCCTGCTGGAGACAGAGGTTCGATTCCTGGGTTGTGATGATTCCCTGGAGGGGGAAATGGCAACCCACTCCAGTATTCTTGCCTGGGAAATCCCATGGACAGAGGAGCCTGGCCGGCAACAGTTCAAGAGGTTGCAGAGTCAGACACAACTGAGCAACGAGGCGCACACTGCGCACGCGTGCACTCATCAACACACGCACAGGAGGAAGACCACCGAAAGCCAGGGCAGGAGTCACCCAGAATGGTAAAGGGCACAGGGTCCCCAGACCGCCAGGGACAGGAGTAGTGCCTGCACCTGGATTAACTCTGTTTTCTTGTTTTCTGTATTCTTGACTGGCTGCCATCTGGGGCTTTCCTGACAGAGGAGAGGCTACTCCTTCCTAGCCAGCTAATTCCTAGAGAAGCACATAACTCAACTGCAATACCTTTTATGTATAAACCAACCAACCCAAAGCCCATACTCCAACTGTCTTCTTTATTGAATAGTCATACTTTAGGAGATAATATGCCTCTGCCCTAAGCTCCCTAGAGCTAGGTACCAGACAACTAAGGATCACTTGAGCCAACTCTAATTGCTCAAGTTATCCTAAGTCTGGTCCACTGCTTACCTTGCCTCATGTATTCATTTCCATGAAAACCACACTATTACCTATGCTTTCCCCACTCTTTCTGCCTCCTGACTGACCCTGTTGCTTCCCCCACATAGCCATCCATGACATGCCAAACCTCTTGTTTCTAGGGAACTATGAATTAAAACTTCTTCCTTCATGACACTCATTTCCATGTCTGTGTATCTTAACATAGCTGGTTAATACAAGTCCTAACAGCCAAAGTGGAAAACCTTATCATTAATGAAGCACTGATAACAACAACAACAGCAACAACAAAAAACTCACCTCAATAGTGGGGGGAAATTAACTATAGGTTAGATGTTGTTCTTATCTCATGTAACAAAAGGTAAAACAAGAGCCTAAAAGATACAACTGATTCCAAATAATATAACAACATTATTTTTGCCCCAGAATAAAGCTCCAGAAAATTTATGGCAATATAAAATATCTAAGACTCAAACAATATGCCGTTTTGTGATCAGCATCAATAAAAGTCACTGGGCATGCAAAGAAACAGAAAAATATAAACCATATGAACATGATTCTGATATGACATAAATGATAAATAGAAAAGTGTTTTAAAACAGTTATTATATTAGAGAAACAATTGAACATTTTAAGATAGGAAGGGTCTAAAGCAGACACAAATGAAACTTCTTGAAATGAAAATCAAAATGATTAAGATGAAAAATACACTGAATCAGATAAATGGCAGATTGAACACTGAAGAAGAAAATGTGTTTAAACCTAAAGACATAACAGCCGAAACTATCCAAAATGAAACAGAGAGACAAAGGGCTGCAAAAAAAAAAAAAAATACTGAAGATCAGTGATCATTAAACTTTAGGACAACTTTGTGCAGCCAAATATACATAATATTGCACTCTCTGAAGAAAAGAAAATAGGAGAGAGAGAAAAAAATACTTGAAAAATACTGACCAAAAAGTTTTCAAATTTAATGAAAATTGTTAACCTACGGTTTCTTGAAGCTCAATAACACCAAATACAAGAAATACAAAAAACAGTACATCAAAGCTGCTGCTGCTGCTGCTAAGTTGCTTCAGTCGTGTCCAACTCTGTGCAACCCCATAGACGGCAGCCCACCAGGCTCCCCTTTCCCTGGGATTCTCCAGGCAAGAACACTGGAGTGGGTTGCCATTTCCTTCTCCAGTGTATGAAAGTGAAAAGTGATGTTGCTCAGTCGTGTCCGACTCGTTGTGACCCCATGGACTGCAGCCTACCAGGCTCCTCCATCCATGGGATTTTCCAGGCAAGAGTATCGGAGTGGGTTGCCATTGCCTTCTCCGGTACATCAAAGCTAATCATAATCAAAATGTGATTTAAGTGATAAAGAGAAACTCTTAAAAACAAGTAAAGGAAAAAAGAGAAGAACAAAGTTAAATAACAGCAGACCTCCACTACAAAAATATTAAAGAACGTCCTTAAAGCAGGAAGAAAACCTGTATCTGCGCAAAGGAATGTATCTACCCAAAGGAATGAAAAGAATCAGAAATAGTAACAACATGGGTAAACATAAGCACATTTTTCTAACAGTTAAACACACAAAAGAAAATCAACTGTTTAAAGCAGAACAATGACAATGTATTATGGTATATAATATATACAAAAAGTAAAATATATGGCAATAATAGCAGAGGAGCTGGAACAGGAGAAATAAAAGTACACTGTTGTAAGGTTTTTACAATATATGTGATGTAGTATGTCACTTGAATACATTTTATATATATGTATTAGAGCAATCACTAGAATAACAGAACAAAGAGTTATAGTTAATAGATCAATAAAAGAGCTAGAAATAGAATCATTTTAAAAGCCGTTCAATCCAAAAAGGGTAGAAAAAGAAAAAAAAGAACGGATGGGACCAGAGCCAGATTCAGTCATATGAGGGCTTGCACTTAAACTTGTGTCTCACGTCTGTATTAGTTCTCTGCTGCTGGCATTTTGAAATGAATAATAATTTATGAGGAGCTTCCCTGGTGGCTCAGTTTGTGAAGAATCTGCCTGCAATGCAGGAGACTGGGGTTTGATCCCTAGTTCAGGAAGATCCTCTGGAGAAGGAAATGGCAATCCACTCCAGTATTCTTGCCTGGA
This sequence comes from Muntiacus reevesi, assembly GCF_963930625.1. Lineage (NCBI taxonomy): Eukaryota > Metazoa > Chordata > Mammalia > Artiodactyla > Cervidae > Muntiacus > Muntiacus reevesi. Next base: position 43,907,254 of record NC_089260.1, read on the forward strand.
AAGTCCCATGGACAGAGGAGCCTAGTGGGCTACAGTTCATGGGGTCACAAGAGTCAGACACAACTTAGCAACTAGACTTCAGCTTCAATAATTCATGAACAAGAACCCCACATTTTCATGTAGCACTGGGCCCCTGAAATTACGTAGTCAGTCCTGCATGAAACAAATATTATAGAAAACAAATAAGAAGATGATAGACTTAAACCCAACCAAATGGGCCTCCCTAGTGGCTCAGTGGGGAAGATTCCACTAGTCAATGCAGGAGACGTGGTTTCCACCCCTGATCCAGGCAGATCTCACATGCCCTGGAGCAGGTAAGTGCCTATGCCACAACTATTGAGCCTGTGCTTTAGAGCCTGGGAGCTGCAACTACTGAAGCCTGAGCACCCTAGAGCCTGTGCTCTGCAACAAGAGAAGCCACTGCAATGAGAAGCTCGCACATCATGACTAAAGAGTACCTCCCCACTCCAGATGCAACTACAGAAAAGCCCGCTCAGCAATGAGGACCAACATAGCCTAAATAAATAAACCCAGCCAAGTCAATTATCCCACTAAATGTGATAATTGGTCTAAACACTCCAATTAAAAGTTGCAGACTGTCAGATTGATTTGAAAAAAAAAAAAACACTCAAATGTATACTTGCTTATAAGAAACAAACTCTGTGTATAATATGATGCTGATGCATTATCCATAAAAGAATAAATTGATAAACTGGCTTTCATCAAAATATAGAACTATGTTATTTGAAAGACTGTTAAGAGATTGACAAGCTACAGACTGGAAGAAAGTATTTACAAATCACAGATCTAATTTGTAAGAAACCTTGCTTCAGAAAATACAGAGAACTCTCAAACTCAATAAGAAAACAATTAAATTCAAAATATAGACAAAAGATTGGAACAGATCCTTCACCAAAGAAGATATACAGATAGTAAATAAGCACGTGAAAAGATGATCCACATGTTTAGTCAGTAGGGGGATGCAAATTAAAACACCAATGGAATGTCACTACACATTTGTTAGAATGCCAGTGATTGAAGACTACTATACTATGTGCTAGTATGTGGAACAACTGGAACCCTAACTGTCTACTTGTGGGAATGTAAAAATGGTACAAAACTTTAAAAATTAGTTTGTTAAGTGTTTATTTTTTTTCAGTTAAGCATATTCCTACCCAAAGACTCAGCCATTCTACCTCTAGGTATTTACCAAAGATTTAAATTAAAGTATATATCAACACTAAGATTAGTACACAAATGTTATGACTTATATGAAGTGGCCAAAAACTGGAAAGCAACCAAAATTAATGGATGAAAATATAAACAAATTATATGAGATCCATACAAAGGAATACAAGTCATCAATAAAAAGAAAGAACCACTGTTACAGGCAATAACATGGATAAAACTTAATGATGCTGAGTGAAAGAAGCTAGAGAAAAGAGGAATTTATTGTATGGTTTCATTTACCTAAATGTCCAAAAAATGCAAACTCATTTATAGTGCTAGAAAGTCAATCGTTAGTTGCCTGGGAATGGTGTGTTAGAGGAGCGGAGGAGGTTACAATGGGGCACAAGGAAACTCTTGGAGTTCAGATATATGTTCATTATCTTGATTGTGGTGATTGTTTCATGGGTGTTTCAGTTCAGTTCAGTTCAGTTGCTCAGTTGTGTCTGACTCTATGCGACCCCATGAACTGCAGCACACCAGGCCTCCCTGTCCATCACCAACTCCCAGAGTTTACTCAAACCCATGTCCGTCAAGTCGGTGATGCCATCCAGCCATCTCATCCTCTGTCATCCCCTTCTCCTCCTGCCCTCAATCTTTCCCAGCATCAGGGTCTTTTCAAATGAGTCAGCTTTTCGCATCAGGTGGCCAAAGTATTGGAGTTTCAGCTTCAGCATCAGTTCTTCCAATGAACACCCAGGACTGATCTCCTTTAGGATTGACTGGTTGGATCTCCTTGCAGTCCAAGGGACTCTCAAGAGTCTTCAGCACCACAGTTCAAAAGCATCAATTCTTCGGCACTCAGTTTCTCATGGGTGTTTGTACATGTTAAATCTTACAAAATTTGTGAGCTTACTGTATGTCAATTATAGTTCAACAAAACTGTGTATAAAAATGAGTCCATAAAGATACTACATGCACAGAAAAGAAACAATAAAGAAAAGCTTACATTGAAAAAATATATATGTGTGTGTGTGTCATGTAAATTGGTCCTCTTATCCTTATCCTGGGCAAAGCAAGCATTTAATTTACCCCATTCTCATTTAGATTACTCTTGTTTTAACTCTCCATGAAATTTTATCCTCACAGTAAATCATTATTTTTTAATTTTATACTGTCAGTACTTACTTACATCTATCAACATTTTATCATTGTCCCCCTCTCTATCTTTTCTTGCATCTCTCATCTTCCAACTGGGATGATTTTGATTCTTCCTGAAAAAAAAAATCCTTATATATTTATTGTAATGTAGGTTTGTTGGTGGTAATTGCTGTCAGTTTTTATTTGAAAATACTTTATCTTTATTTCTGAAGAATTTTTCACTGGATAAAGAATTCTAGGTTGGCAGGAGATTTTTTCCTACATTACATTATTAATTTCATTCCTCTATCTTCTAGCTTTGTTGCTATTAAGAAGTCGCTTAATATTATTCTTCAACTAATCTGTCCTCTACCACTACTATAGCTACTTTAAAGATTTTCTCTTTGTCTTTGGTTTCTGGCCATTTCTCTATGATGCGTCAAGGCATGAGCTTCTTTTTATTTTCTGTGATTTTATATTTGTTAGATGATTAAAATCTGTGGATGGGCAGATTTCGTTACCCCTGGAAGATCCCCTGGGGGAGGGCATGGCAACCCACTCCAGTATCCTTGCCTGGAGAATCCCATGGACAGAGGAACTACAGTCCATAGAGTCTCAAAGAGTCGGACACAACAGAAGCGACTTACCATGCACTCATTAAGTACTTAATTTTTTTATTTTTCAGCCTTTAACTTTCTTTATTTTTTATTTTTTTTTAACTTTCTTTTAAATATCTGGTTATCTCTGGACTTCACTACCTTGCAGCCTATTTTTAAAACATATATCAGTGTTTTCTCTTTTTTTAAATTCGTGTCAGATATTCAAATAACTGAATCTCCAAATGGTCTGTTTATCTTCTAGTACTCTCTTGGTTTTTAGTTATTTAGTTATATTTCCTGATATGCTTGTTTATTTTTGGTTAAATATCTGAAAGTTGAGGCTCTGGATGATATTTTCCTCTAGAGAATTTGCTTTTGCATTTACAGGAAGTAGCAGAAAATCTGAAAGGCATCAGTGTTGGAGCTGATTCTGATTTGATTTTCAGTCTTAGGAAGTCTGACCCATTTGCAGTTCTTTTTTTGTAATAGTTCAGTTTTACTCATAGGGTAAAGCCCTTTAGGGATCCCAACCGAATATCTGAGGGGTTTTCCAGGGCTCCTCTATCCTGATGAGTCCTAAATATCAATTTTTGTCTCCCTAGCCCTGTGAGAGTGCTGGGAGTCCTGCTCACTTTTTCAGTCTCTCTGCTGACACATGGATTTGTAAATGTCTCAAGTGGAAAAGCAGCACTGGATGTTGGGTTAATTCTCTGTACTTACTCTTTTTTAGGGAGGAAAGTAGTTCTTGGGGCTTCATATTTTGGCTGTCTTGGTGGTTCCGTGTTATCTTTATACCCATGTTTTTAATATTTTATTCAGTTTCTCCAGTTCTTAGTACATGGTCTGATAAATTCTGCTCCACTGTAGCCAAAGCAGAACCCATAGGAATCAATCTTGATATATTTTTTCCTTTCTCCTTTATTTTACCCATCTCTGAGCCCCTAGAAGGTGCTGTGGATTCTACCTTCCAAATATGTTGTGAATGTAACCAATTATCACCTTTTTCTCTAAGCTGACATCATATTCCACTTAGACAACTACTGTAGCCTCCTAAAGGGCAGAGGAGTTAGCTTTAGATGAAAAGTTAGGGGTTACTTTAAAATAAATAAAGAGAAAAATAAAGAAAGAATATAAAATAGATATAGATAAAGGTACTTTTGTGTATTTGGCGCTAACTAAAAAACACATGAGCAGGTTCCTCTCTGATTCTGTTTTCTTCTTCATGTAGGAGGTGAGGTCATCTGCTGGGCAAAGGGCAAAGGTGTGGAAGTTTAAGGAAAGTGAGAAAGTGACTTGATCAAAATAATGCAGCATTGTCAAGGTGGCATTTGAGGTCGGCCATGAATGTAGCAGAACCAAGCTGCCATGTTATATGACACAGAGGAAATAGTTAGATTCACCAAACCTAATGGTTTGGAGATAAATACAGTCAAAAGATAAGAGGTGGAGGTAGTTTAGGTTATTGAAAAGATGGTTTTCATTACTAAAATGATGGCTTGAAAGCTTTAATCTGGATAGGAATGAAATTAAGGGGGGAAAAAGCAAAGGCTAATATATTTGTATAAAGTAAAACAGTCAGTGACCTAGAGATTCCAAATGAGGAGAAAGAAGAATTACAGTGTTTTGGGGAGGGGCAGCTGGGGGTAGTTGAACAGATAAGCTAAAAGCAGGAGGGTCATGGTCAGAGAAGGATTTAAAAATTTGTGATACTGAAGGCAGAGAAATTGTAGATGATGACAGTGTCTAAGGTGAGGTTATAACCTAAGGGACTGAAGTGGAGTGGAGACTGAGGTCAGAAAGAAGTGAGGAATCAAGAGGCATTGGTGATGGCAGTTGTATCTGTGGGTTCTGAAGTAACTCAAGATGATGATGGCAGGGCTTGAGGCGGGGGAAAGGACCATAGGCGAAGGCCAGTGTCTTCCATTGGCTGAGAAGTTTCTAACGTCCCAGTGCATGCATGCTAAGTTGCTTCAGTTGTATCTGACTCTTTATGACTGCATGGACTGTAGCCCGCCAGTTCTCCTTGGTCCATGGGATTCCCCAGACATAAATACTGGAGTGGGTTACCATGCCCTCCTCCATGGGATCTTCCCAACCCAGGGACTGAACTTGAGTCTCCTATGTCTCCTGCATTTGCAGACAGGTTCTTTACCACTAGCACCACTTGGGAAGCCCAGCTTTCCAATGACCTAGCCAAATGGGATGGGCTTCAGACAGGAGATGACTGACGACCTGAGAGCAGCAGTGAGAAGGACCACTCCTGGATCCGGAGTAGAGTGAAGTGTTAAAAAATAGACAACTACTTGCCAGTGCTTCATGGAAGTGATTTCTTTGTCTCCCAAGTCTCAGAGCTGGGTCATGGACAAGAAAATAAAGCATATTTCAGGAAGAATTGAAAAGTGGTAGATGAATTATCAAGTATTTATAACACAACTTCCAGTTGCTGTCCAGCCTTGAGACCCTAGGATAATAATGTGTCCTAAAGTTTTTGTATTGTCTGTGTATCTGTACATGATGCTTCTCAAGTGAGACATACCAAAAAATTCTTATTTTCTGGAGGATGAAGTTAGTGTTTAGTATCTAAATATGAAAAAAGAGCTACTGATAAATAACTATCTCATGGTGAAGGGAAAAAAGAATATTATTAGATGATACATACTCATTTCTCAAGAATTTGAAAAAACATGTTGGTTATAAAAATGGCTCCCTTAAGACAAAATAGAAAAGCTGATCATTTTGTTGAAGTGGCATTTCTGTGTCTATGAAATGATTTGTGTGGTTTCTTTCAGTAATGTGTACATGATGGCTTGATATTTTACTAAATAATGTGGTTGTATTCATATATGTGTACTTTCCAAAAAGAGGTAGAATGTGGTTTCCTTTTACAAAGAAATCTGGAATAATAACTTTTTTTTCATTTGTTGATTAGCTCTGAATTATCCAGAGAGTCCCAGATTAACCAAAAATAATTTGGTCCACTTTTTCATTCATTCAACAGATATTTACGGAATACCTCATAAGGGCCACATACTATTTTAAAAGCCAGACATATAATGCAAAGAGAAAAGGCTAGACTTAGTATCCAATATTTAATATTTCCCAAAAATGGCCATATAATCTAATTCAAAAAACAACAAATAGTCTAGAATAATATGAACTTCTGACAACTTACTTGCTAATTTGAAAAATTATTAGATTTTAAAGATCCTGGTATATTTGTTTTCAAATTTCTGTGGTATCAATATGAGTATTAATTGGTAAAAACTGTGGCTTTTTTTTTTTTTTTTTTTTTTCGTGAAACCACCAACTTATTCCACAATCTACAGAATTAAATCATGAGGTTGATTAAAACTATGCTGTGGACGGGCCAACTTTCCCTCCCTTTTTCCACAGGACAGTCCTGGTTGTTCTGGGTAATACTCTCAAAATATGCTGGTTCAGAAAATAAAATATATGGTCAGGTTACTCACAGACAAATGAACTACAGGACCACACTTAAGGTCATATTTAAAAAGAAATAAGGAAAATAGATAGGGGCAAAATATGAACTTATAAAATTCCATTATAACATTTGAAGTTAAAATCTTCTATCCAGAACTAGCTACAGACTCTCTAAAAAGTATTTAGTGTTGTTTTTTGCATTAATTATTTGAAAACAAAGACAATGTTTATTAATGGGAACTTGGGTTTTAGAACAGATTTTTAATGAGTGGTGACATATGATATTTATCTGCAGAATCAGTAAAAGCTATTAGCTTTGGGTTCCGCCACAGAAAGATAGCGGCATGTTATGCATGATATCCAGAAAAAACACTAAAATAGTTTAACGAGCAAATTTCATTGTACCCTCAGGGGTGATTTTTAGTCAAAATCACTCCAAGCCTGCCATAACAAAGGTCAGGACATAAAGAACACAGAAGTACTGTCCAGAGCGCCTTGATCTTTTATTGGTGGCTTACAGTGTAACTGTCACCCATGACATTCTCAGTTGACAGGCTTTCCTTTAAGTCTGGAAATATTATTTTATCCTTTCCCTCACTTATCTTTTCCACGGGCATTTGTAAGTTGTGGCTTGAAATTTATGTATATACACAATGGGTTTTAAAATAAAGATTTTTCCTAAAATTACTCCTTAGAATTAAAGCTGTTTGGATAACTTATCATCCTATTCAAACCAATGAAGCAAAATTACCCCCTGGGTTTCTGAGGTTAGCAATTTGGCCTAACAGAATGATGTCTCACTAAATTTCAGTTCATAACTTTTATGTGTAGTACCATAGATATGCCATTTTAAGAAATTCAATTCTGAACAAAGATGGCCTAATGACATCTTAAAAACTTACCATGATGGAGTTAGAGGATGCTAATACCCATCTCATAGATGAAGTTCAAATGTAAAAAACAAAAAGGAAATATAGAACCTAGACTTCCACTACATGGAAAACAGAAGTTTATTATTTGGATTTTTAAAAGGGATTATTAGAAAGGGCATGGGGACTGAAATCCTATTGATCTTGTTTTACTCTTTCTCAAGTAATGTCAGTAATTGCACTGGCACTCACTGAGCAAGTACTCTTTGCCAAGAATTCTATTAGGTACTTAATCTACATTACCTGACTTAATTCTCAATACAGTGGGGTAACAGAGTTGTCTTCACAACTACTTTGCAGAAGAAATGCAAGCTGAAAAGACTCATTTACTGATCTTGGTCTCACAGAGTCAGGATTCAGATCCAGCGGTCTGATTCAGAGCATGTGCCTTAAACCAGGCCGGCCGCTAGACAAGTTAAGGGACGTTGTCACCTAGGATGTTCAAAAACCGATGAAAATTAATGCATATGTGTAGAATCTAGAAAAATGGTAATAAATGATCTTCTTTGCAAAACAGAGATAGAGACACAGACATAGAGAACAGATATATGGACACCACGGGCAGACAGGGGATGGGATGAACTGGGAGGCTGGGGTTGACATATGTACACTGTTGATACCATGTGTAAAACAGATAACGGATGAGCTCCAGGAGCCCTACTCAGTGCTCTGCAGTGACCTGCTGCTGCTGCTGAGTCGCTTCAGTCGTGTCCGACTCTGTGCGACCCCATAGATGGCAGCCCACCAGACTCCCCCGTCCCTGGGATTCTCCAGGCAAGAACACTGGAGCGGGTTGCCATTGCCTTCTCTGCTATGGTGACCTAAATGCAAGGAAATCCAAAAGGAGGGAATATATGTCACTTTGCTGGACAAATGTGTACCTGTGAAGCAAACATACCTTTGTAAAGCAACTATGCTCCAATAAAAACTAATTAAAAACAACAATGAGATTGGCATACCTCCATTTTGTGAATGGAGACATTGAGGACCTAGCCCTGTGCAAGGTCACAGACTTGCTCAGCTTCAAAACAAAGCTCTTTTTTAAGGATGCTGTACCAGGCAGCTTCCTTAATCCCATCTCCCCCTTTAAAATTATTTTACTTTAAAAAATGTGAAACCCGGTGTTCTCCCATTCTCCCTTTGTATAGACTAGTACTTGAATTCATCCTGCTGAAGATGATTTCTCCACATGGCTAAAAGCACAAGAGTTTATCCTCCTGCAGTTACAGGTGGCCTTTCTCTCCCTGTCTCAGTAAGGCTCTTCTATGATGGTCACCTGGCATGAGCTGTGTATACATTATGTATACATAAGAAAGACAAGGTGGTGATGAAAGGAAATGACATCATCTCAAACTAATAGAGTGATATAGTTCTGCAGTAGCTATTTTTAAAAAAATCTCTGCCTACTTTGCTCCTGATATTTTCACATGGTCCTTCAAATGCTGAGATATTTTTTAAATGAGGATGGGGCTTTGGAGACACTTAAATCACCTTAAAAGTTGTGTTTTTAATATTTTCTGCATGTTTTCTAGCTGAGGTAGGAGTCCACTAGAAACCAGTGTTTTCTCATTTGCAAAAAAATCACTTATGTTCTGATTCCTATGAGTTACTTTTCTATGACTCAGTTTCCTCACAAAATGTGAATAATAAATGTACCGCCTCCAAAAGGTTGTTGTAAGGATTGATTGAGTTAATTCATATAAAGATCTGGAGTTAGATCTCAGAATTCATGTAAAGAACCTGGCCATCAGATGATCAGATTTCAATTTTCATGATACTAAGATTATGAAGGTATTTAAATACATACATACATGCACATCAAAGCCTTCCAGTGATTTGTTGCTTGTCCAACTTTCCCTTTCCTTTGGCAATATCTTCATGGTAAATCTAAGCTTCACCAACACAAATTACATACCCTCCTTAGTTGCAATCATTTTGTTTTTGAAATTGGAGAAACGCTAAACTACGTGAGAAGTGACCCACGACAAAGAAGACATTTTGAAACTAACAAAATAAAGAAGCCTCCTACTAGAAAATGGCAGTTAAACACTGGAGTGAAAAATTAGGTAAGAGATCATCTTGTCTATATTAACCATCAATTATCTTTTAAAATAGGTGGTGACTATGATTACTGACACCCTTCATATAAAAGAAATCTTGACCCAAATGACTACACAGTCATGCCTTCCAGAAATTTTAAGGGAATGAATTATAGCATGTTCCTCATAAGGGTGGAAAATTATATTTTTAAAAGGTAAACCAAATACAGATTTTAGGCCCCCAAATATTAACAAGTTCACCTTATCTATAAAACAAATGTGAGTGACAACCTCAACACTGAGCTGGTCGTCAGAAGGAAGCACATATACTCCAGTGTGGGTCGTCCTCAGGTAATAACATGGTAATAATATGATGGACTGTAACAAGAACAAAAGGGAGATAAGCTTCCAACATACACCATTTTTAAAGACATCTGTAATGGAAATGCTGAAGTATACTCTTTCCCAAAGATTTGTTGGCCAAGTTAGATTTGTATGTGTGTGTGTACATGAATACTTACAATACATGTGGTTTTATCCAACCTCATGAGTGAAAAACTTCCCTGGAAGTTTCATGGTTTCAAGCTATATATTTTTTTTCCTGTAAACTCTGCTGTTGTGGCAAGTACCATGAATTTTGTTGATGATGATTTTCAACTGGCAATGCTTAGATTTTCTCTGCTGTGAGCTGTTGCCAGAACATACTCAGTGAAATCAGCCCATCCTGGAAAGATTGTAGATGAAAAGCAAACATATAAAGTGAAGTAAGACAAACACGCTCCCGAATGATAATGACTACAGTGCCTCACTGAATACAGCATACTAATCTTTCATGTCCATATGTGTGCTATGCCTGTATTTGTAGATCTGAACCAACAATGTGACTGTTATCTTTTTCTATGTACATTGCATGTTCTGATTTAAAATTTCAAAATGTTTCCCATGTCAATGACAATCTTAATAGAGTCCAATTAGTTCCACAAGGCACTTTCTGATGCACAAGCCTCTGGCTTGATTGCGGTGAATGGTGGGTATTTCCTGTGTCTAAGCCCACATATGGATTGAGTAAGGCAGTGGCAGAGAGACTACTGTTTTCCTTCACTACATCTTCATTTCTTTTTCACAGGCTAAGCCTTTTTTGTTTTTCCTGGCTCTGTTGTCAAAATACTGACCAAAGTTTTGGCTCATGGTTTGGAACAGCAGGCCAAAACAATCCTCTGGAAACTAGTGTGGCAAAATGTATTTTAATCTATACATTCACCATTCAACCATGTGTATTACCACACCCACTGACCCACTCTGTGGTTTAAAAACAACATGAGTTTGCCCCCATAACAGCTTAATTTATAGGACAAGTTTTTTCAAGCCTGCTCTATCAACATTAAAAAATGTTCTGAGGCTTGGTTTCATCACATCTCATGTGGAAAAAAAAGTATTACCTACACTAGGATCATTTTTGCTTCTGTTTTTAAAAACAAGGTGAATTCCTTTTGCATTCTGCAGAATTTCTTTAAAAATGTGTTCAAATAATGGAAGATTATTTTGATAATGCATGAAAAATACATCTGAATCAGAAGGCAGTTAATGCAGTTATTAAAGGTATTTCCTATCATGTTACAAATAAGAAAAGATGAAGAACTTTCCTTGAATGAGTCTTCTTATTTTTTTAGGCTAATTGAAAGTGACTAATTGATTTAAGTGCCAGAATCCACATTCTTTCCTTGTCTTTTAAAAAGTGTTGGATTAGTTCTTTAGCTCTGTTTCACAATACAAAAGCATCAACAGTTACTCTCCCAGCTAACTTTGAACGTTACTTGAGTGATAAGATTGTCCAAAGGTATCCTGAAAGACTTTCTGAAGAGTGATTTTGCTCTTAATTATTCATCCATTTCACTCCCTCCTCTTTTCCACTTCCTTTCCAGCATTTATTGTTTGAAGACTTTCCTTCCTCAGAATAGCCTCTGAACCCGCTTTCAAAGTTCTGAATATGTTAATAAATGCTAATTGCCTCTCTGTCAACAAAAACAGATTTTGATTTGCATCTAATAGTACCTGTTCCACTCAAGATGTTTGCCTTCAATAAGGCTATGCTGGAAAATTTTACTGAATTACATTAAATTTGCCACCTGCACTTTCTCCTAGATGAACGGCAAGAGCTAAAATGGTCAAAAAAATATCCTTTGACTTTAAATTAAGTATTAAAACTTTCAGCAAAATGCAATTTATAGCGTGTGCTGAGGAGAATTTTATGGCTCCCCCTTCCTCGGAGAGAGAGAGGGAGGGAGGGAGGAACAGGCTTACATTTTTAAAGAATTTGCCCCTCCTCTCTCTCTCTCTCCCTCCCTCCCCAGCCCACTCCTATCTGACAACCTCAGCCTTAGTAATTCAGTCTATAGTAGTGGAAGAAGAATAAAGCTTTCCAAGGTCCCAAATCGAGATCCTCTTTTCTGAAATTAACAAACAATATTGACTGGGGACCACTGACCTAAGAGAGAAGATAGAAAAAAGGATAGTGTGGAAGGCTGTGGCTTTCTGATTGCTGGTGGCATACTTCGGGCTATATAGATAGTGTAGTGCAAGGTTTACAAGATATTTTAGTTAGCTGGAATCTTTTAGACTTAATTGTTCTGTCCCCTACTCTCAACCCAATTATCATTTCCTAAATTGTAAATATCCATGAACTAGAGACGTTCCCAGTTCGAAATACATTTGCAGTTTTAGATTCCCGGGCTACTGATACCACTTAAACGTTTTCACGCCCATTTGGGACAAGGATTTAAGATCTTGAATCAGAGGCAGCTTTATTTGCTTTCGTCGTCTGCGGGTGCCTGCCTGGTCTAACAGATACCGGGCACGCGTTCTCTGTGGACTTCAGCATCCCTGACGGCCAGCTGCCTTCACCTGGCAGCTGCACACCCCTCAGAAAATGCACCCCTGTGTCAAGTCGGCCCAAACTCAGGCACCCCGGGGTGGAGGAGGGAGGGGTGGCAACGTCACGTCTTGGCCATAAATCTCTGAACTGAGGAGCTGCGACTGGTAATCGACTGCAGCGCCCTTCCACCCATCAAGAAAAATTCATGAATTGCATTAAGGCCAAAGGCGAATCTCCTCCGCCTAGATGGGCTATGACTTCAACAAACCAAATCGTATCTCGAAAGTGCCCCTTACAAACAATTAAAAGCGTTTAGCCGTTTCGTAGGAAACAGAGGAAAAGACTGAAAATACCTCGAGCAAAGAAAACAAAAGTGGTGGGTTTTTTTGTATGTGTGGACAAAAGGGCTTTTATTTGTGATCTGTGATCTGTTTGCTAGAAATGTTGGCTATTGAATTACTGAAGTTTTTATTAAGTATACAACTAATAAAATAATTCTTGAAAGATTGAAAAGAATAAAAAAATTATTATATTGCATTTCCTTTTATTAGGAATGTGCAGTTTAACACCTATTAAGAATCATTCTTACTTTGTAATGCAACAGGACTACATCTGTTTTTAATACTTGCTGTATAGATCATTAGCCTACTGGTCTTTCTGATCTCTTTCTGCAGTGGCAGAATAAATATCATAATTAATGCTATTTTTGTGCTTATATGTGCCCCTTTTGCACAAGATCAGAGATATGATTGGGTCTGCTAATGTGACCTGGGTTTTCAACTCAGGTGATTAGTTTAGGGAATTAAGTGTGTCTACTTATTGTCCACTGAAGATTGCAAAGATACAGCAGACAATCAGAATCATAATTCCAAATGAAAAGAAAGTGTGATTCTTTAAAAGTGTTTAGAAGGGTACACAGCAGGGCATATTTTCTTTCTTACTGGCAAGAGTTTGTAACTGGATACGTTAACATTACTGAGAACATGAAAACATGAAACAAAAGTATTGATTCAAGAATTCACTGAAGAATCCAACGCACACTGGCTGGTTTTATTTTATTCTTTTAAAGCACAAGTTACATTGGTTGTTTATGGCAGGCAGGTACAATGTGGCTGGTCCTCTTCTCAGTGCATCTTTTCAACAGACGTGATAGAAAGTGTTATTTGTATTGTTAAATTAGCATTATATCCTCTTTAACTGCATCAGCTGCTAACTAGATCTAGGAATAATGACATTTAAAGGGAAATGGCAAGCATCTCCAAAAGACTTCTGTATAATGGAAGAACCAAATTAATTTAACCTCATAATCTTCCATAATGGCTGGGTTTCGTCATTCCCACAGATGGAGCTCAGAGGAATTAACAGTGCTGTGCATCTCCGCAGACTCCATGGAGTGGCTGGCTAAGAGGAGATTTGTCTTTATATTGCTTCAACTCACATATTGACAATGCTTGCCTGAAGCATACTTGGAAATAGACTAGGAAGACAAAGTGTGTGGCTTTAAAAGGTGGAAGTGAAAAAAAATCTCATCTTGCAAAAATGTCCTGTCTCTAGTTTTATATGGTAGCGATGAAACAAAATCTCTTTGTTGAGAGATGTGGGACCAAAAATTTCAGATTACCTATAAATATTCTTTCAAGTTTAAATTGTAACGAAAAGGGACAGCAAAGGTTTAACCTCAGGAAAATGTGAGATTTGCACGTGTCTATGGCTAGTCTTTGAAAATTCCATTATTCATTTTTTTCCTTAATGATTTGTAATATTTTCTGGAACTTTTAATAAAATTAGAAAATGGAGAGATGAGGGATTCCTGTGAGGATACAGAAGTACAGCAATAGATTGGGGGGGGGGGTTGTTTGTTTAAATAGCTGCATCATGTAAATAGCTTTACTGCTATGATTTCTCTGCTACAATGACCTATTCCCTAGACATTATGTATTGCCCAAATTTATTATTGGTAAAGAGATCTGGGAGTATCTCTTCCAGCCATTTTTTTTTTTTTATTCCAAAGAAGCCAGTTTCTTTCCACTGTCAAGAATAACTGTATTTTACTTTACATCCTTTAATTATGAATATAAATATGGATTCCTGTTTGTGTGATCACAATGAGCAGAGTTGATCTCAGAAAATATTGCTAACAGTGTTTGAATGAACCACAATGTCAGACTCTATCTGTATTTCATTCGATAGTTGGTAATCATGAAACTGAAATTATTTGCGAGTGTCCCACAGCAGTCTTAAAAACAAGGAAGATGGTAGCTGCTGAGAGCTCGCTAGAGGAAAGCGTGACTGCTATTATTGCAAATGATCACGCTTATTCATTCAATGACCATTGGACTTTTATGTGCCAAGTCCTGTGGGTCTTTCCCGCAGGGGCTCCAATGTGTCGAGTTTTGCACACATTTTTCTGTTAGAAAGTGGTTTGTATGCTACAGACCTAAATTTCGCAAACACCCCCACATCTCTTTCCATTCTTAAAACTGGCAAATCCGCCCTCTAGGGAAAAAAAACCCTATTGGCCTTCGGGTGGCACTTGGCCGGCCAAGAAGAATCACAGCCGCTCAAACGCTTTAGCCAAGGTGTTCCTCCAGTGAGTGGTAACTGGGCGTTAGTTAGACTGCGTCCAGCTCCGCCCGCTCACTGCCTTTGCAGAAAGAGCCCCAAAGAGCAGAGATCTGGTAGACTGGGCTGCTGCGCACTTTCCCGCTCCTGTTCTCGTTTCCCCCACCTCGGAACTGTGTTCCACAGCTACCCCAGAGAAATGGCAACCCCAGAAATTCTAGGAGGCTTTAGCTCAGCGCAGTGATTGGAGTGTGGCTGGGAGGTGGGAGGCTGAGGGTCTTCAAGTGATGCACTGCGCCGGAGAATTTCTTTCCACTTAGATTGCATGTTCACTGTGGGGGAGGGAGGAGATGCCATAGCCTCACCAAACGGCCTTTAAAAGCTCCAACCCTGCCCTGAAACGGACCTTGGCCAAGGTTAAGGTCGCCAAAAAAACGGGGATGGGGTGGTATTCTTAAAAGAGAAAGGAGACCAAGGAAAGAGAGGTTTTGCGCCTTGCAATTTTCTGCTGCGGCAGTTTTGGGTTTTTTGTTGTTGTTGTTTGTTTTTTCCCAATGCTGCCCACAGCATAGGGGAATCTTCCTGACCCAGGGATCGAACCCGGGTCTCCCACCTTGCGGGCAGATTCTTTACCATCTGAGCCACCAGGGAAGCCCCACAGTCCGCAGAACTGCGGAATGAAAACCGAGGTAGGGGTGCGGATGGGGGCTGGAGATCTTGGACTCTTGGAGATCAGTAAGAAAGAGCGAAGGGTTCGGTTCGCTGGAATCAGTGGACAGGGGTGCATCTGGGTTTGGGGATGCTGTGGCCTGGCCTTGGAACACGCGTGGTATTGAGCATGTTCACATCGTTAACGCTTCTGTTAAAGGGGGTGCACTGGGAGTCGGATCTTGGTTCGAGTCTTGAGTCTTCGACCACCTGGCTGGGTATCATTCATTGATCACACATTGACTGATGGCTCGCCCCACGCTAGGCGTTATTCCAGAAGCTGGGCATACAGCCGAGTCAACTTGGGCAGATCACTGGACTCCTCGGAATGTCATGTCTTCATCCGCACAGCTGCAGGGCTGGATAACTACAAGGTCGCTGAGACCCCTTCCAGCTGTCAAATAGGACACTGGAGCGAAAGTGTGTGCCCTCAGCTGACCGAAGAGCCCCCTACTCTCGGCGGTGGGCGGGGAGAAGGCCCTTAGCTTCGGTCACTTCTAGGCAGGCAGGATACTGCTCTTCCTGGTGATAAGCCGGGAAAACAGAACAGTGCGAACGTGCGGGAATCGAACGCATCGCAGCCACCGCAGGCTTGCTTTCCAAAATCCCACGGCACACCTAGGTGAAAACTCTCTTCAGAGGTGCATCCTTCCTTGTCTGACCATTCTCGGTGTCAGAACAGGCCTGTGCAGCTAGCCGGTCGGCTGGCATTAGGCCCCTTTACAGCCTGGGGCCAGAGGCCCGGCCTGTCCTCACCAAAAGGCTCTCTTGCCCGCCGGGCGCTGGAAGGAGAACCGACTCCAGTCCGCGGAGCCAGGAGCACCGCGGTGCCCGGTGCGGGCCCGCGCCGCCCGGCGCTGCAGAGCCCTGCGTTCCGCGAGCATCGCGGCGCCCCTCCGAGCAGCGTTGGCTTTCCTGTCCCAGTTTCCACCGAACCTTGGTGAGCGCCTGCTCTCGCCTCGCGGGTGTCTGTTTCTAGCCCAAGCTGGAAGTGGTGTTAGAGGACGAGGGAGGGGCCGCCCCGGTGAACCGTGCCTTTGCGGGGTCACCGCGCGCACTGCCGGCGCTGGCGGAGCAAGCTGTTCCCAAGCTCCCCGGAACCCCGCGCCGAGGCAGCCGCGGTCCCACATCCTCTCGGCGCGATCGATCTCCCGGACGCTACAGGTGATGAGCAGGGTTCGAACCCGCCTCTCCCGCACAGGCATCCGGCGCCCTAGGAGCGCCCCGGCCGGTGAGAGGCGCGAGCCTCGGCCGGCTCCCTTCCCGCCGGCGGTCTCCCAGTATCACCGCCGCTGCGCCCCCTTCTAACCTCCCTCGGTGGGCTTAAAGTCTCAGGGTCCTCCTGGCTCGCTCCTCGCGCGCCCTCCCCCAGCTCCCGCATCCCAGAGCTTGGAACCTGAGCGCGTGCCTCCGCTGCGGCGTCGGCGGGCCGGGCGGCTGCGGAGTTGGCGCTGGCGACGGGGGGAGGGGTGGAGGCGGGGAAGGAAAGGGAGGGGTGGGAGGAGATGGAGCCCCGAGAGAGGCCGTGGGTTGGGGCAAACTGATCCTTGGAGGGCTAAGCAGAAGCAGCTGCTGGTAATAGGCGCCGCTGGGGAGGCAGCGGGTTTCCCAGCCCCGGTCGCTCGCGGCTGCAACGAGCGCGCGGGAGGCCTGAGCCACCGCCGGCTGGAGCGACCTTCAGGCAGGCCTCGTTGCAGACCCTCTTAACCTTCCGGGGGATCCGTCAGTCCCAGAGGGTTTTCCTGAGCCACCCTCCTCACCAAGACGGGGTAAAAATCACATCCCATTTCCCACTTCTCCCTCCCGAACAAACGCTGTCCTTTCCTCTCCTAGCACCCCGAGAATGGTGCTGAGTGGGTGTTATTCAAAGCCTCGGAAGGAGGAGGGACGGCAGCCGGCTGCTGAAGTCCCCTCGCGTCCTCCCCCCACACTCAGCGTCCTTGCAGAGGTGGCCATACGCGACCCATTGTTTGAGACCCGGCGGCGAGGACGTGCCTCACTTAGAAGTATCTCTTTGGTGATCTTTTCCCATGTACTTCTGAGAAGGGAGATAGGGAAACAGTGTCTGTTGTAGTTTCAGCAGCTTAGAATATTAGTCAAATGTTTGTAAATGCAAACAGTTGGAAACTTAAGAAAATTAATTAGCACACGAAAATCCACGACAAGCCATAACAACTGATTTTTATCTTTCATTTTATATCCGTCCATGATCCATCTAGATATTAAAAAAACTCGTGATTTTATGTCGTTTACATAAACCACAGGCATTTGGCATTTGCTCTCGAATTTTTATTCCGATACATTTATGAATTGGTAATTGGCCTTCAAAACCTACTAAATACATATTTTAAACCTGGAAAAATAAAATTCAGCTCAATTTATTGCATTTACATTTTATACAGTTTTTTTTCCTTTCTTTAATTGAGGGAAATTTCTCCAAAGTCTCCCCCGCCCCCACCCCTCACCACTTAGAGTCCTACTTTCAGGGCCTCTGATTCCTCTGTTTTAGTGATATCTAGTAATAATTGCGGTCCCAGAATATAATCAATCTAGAATTTCTTTCTTTGAACATTTACATCATGCAGAGTTTTCGTTACAATCTTGTTAACATCTTTTGTTGAACTGAACTCATGCTGGAAAAGAAAAACAACAGTGAAAGTTCTTAGGGAGGGAGGAATTGTTCTTAAATCTTGATTGAGATATCGGTGGTAGCACTTTGATTTATCTTTCCTTCCCAAAGGAAGTTAGTGTTCAGTTTTATTGATCAAATGGCGCATCTATATGGACAAAAGTTTGTCTTTTAATTCTGTTAACAGTTATGTATACTTTTAGCAAGAAGACGGTAAATTCTGAAGCAAAACAGCTTCCAGAAAACCACTCTCTTTATCATCTGCCTACCTGTTTAGCCGCCCCTAACATATCCGTAAGGTATCTTTACATCTTTACTTCTCTGATACTCGAGGGCTTCAGGACTCTCTAAAATGAGGTTCTAATGTCCTCTTTGAGGGAGGCTATGCATTTCTGTATCTTGGATTTGGACAGAGGAGCTGTTCATAGTCTTTGGGGGGAAATAATCTACTCCTACGTGGAAACAGCCTCGGGAAGAGCATCCGTTTCTGAGGTTCCCCGGAAAAATCCCCACAGTGCGGGCTGCTCAAACATTTACGTCCGTAGATGCGTCGCGGTCGTTCTTCCACACCTATTGGATAAGGGCAGCTGTGAAGAACCAAAAACGGATATGTATTAGGAGAGAAGAAAGGAGATTCTCGAATTCTAAAGCAGTACCATCATTTCTAGTTTCACTTCTCTCCTCCCCACCTCCTCCACCCTCCCATCCAATTTGCAGGGCCACGTGTGCAGTTCTACATCCCAGAGTCTCTTCTCGAGTTTCTTATATAGTTTTTGTTTTTTTTTCCCTCTCAAGTCGTCAGAAAAATAATGCTGAGAGGGGAAAGGGGCCTGAAATCGAATTGCAGAGGCAGCTGGCAGAGCAACCAGACGCGCCTGCACACAGCCCCAGTCTCTCCGGGCTTTTTCGAGACCGCATCCAGTCCAAATGCGCAGCGTCCTGGGCTGGAAGAAAAAGACGCGTCTTACGAAAGCAGCTAGACTTTCGTAACGTGAAGGCGAAATCGGCAAGGAAAATCCTCCTACCTGAGGTGAATTTCGCTTAACTCTCTGAACCGAGCTCAAGTCGTTTCAGGGTCTTTGGTCCTGCGATTCCTCCTACGTCGCCACAGACCCACGCGCGGGACCTCTAACTCTCTCAGACTATCCCTGTTTTCAGGCTTCCTAGCTCCATTTTCACGTCAAAGGACTATCCACGTTTGATCCTTGCAGCTACATTCGCAGGAATTCTTGCACAGGGAACCCCTCTTTCCGAGGCAAACGGGGTTTGATCAGCAGTTCTAGCTCACGTTTAAATTTTAACATACATTCATACCCCCCTGTGCCTCGCCTTGCGGCAGGTCCACTTTCACCCACACAGGGTACAGGTAAACACTCGTTGGTGCATTTTGCCTCCTACGATATCATTGCATCTGATTACACTTCAGAATTCCCCACGGTACTGGAAAGACACCCAAACCTATTGAATAAGTGATTTGAGACTGCGGAGAAATTTTATTTAACAACAAAGATGAAAAATTGCTAGAAGCAGTCACACTGCAGGGACATACCGCTCTTGTTTTCTTACATAAGGTAGAATAACTCCTTTTTCACTCCAACAAACGTTTTGTCCCAGCTGATCATCAGTGGTTTCCTTAGCTGATTGTGAAGTGGTTTGAGTTTTCCTCTTGCCTATATAAATCAGTTTCATGATTTGAAGGAAAATATCTATATCATGTTAGATTGAGGAAAATTATTTGGCTCACCATTAGCTTCAGAATCTACAGCATATTAAAACATGAAATCTTGGGACAAAGCTTTTAGAGGAAAGTTGCCATGAGTTGTTAGTATGCTGTGTGTTCTGAAAAATGAATGATGAAATTTATCTTTCAGACTCCTTCCTTTCATACTTACTATAAACATCATGGGTTTTGGCTCTGATTCAGTTAATTTATAGATTTAATAGTACATAAAAGCACTGGTTTAAACGATGCACAAAGCAATGTAAAATGTTATTCCTTGAAGGATAGCTTAAGCTATCAAACATTTGTTTGATAAAATAGAATACCCTAGCAAAACAAAGCAAGCAAACAAAATATCTGCTGTTAGGAGAGAAACCACATGGAGGCAAAGAATAAAACAAAACAAAGGAAAAAAAAACAGGGATAAACAAAAATAGGAACAAAAGAAGTCAACTTCAATCAGAAGTTCAACTCTCTGAATATCTGACTAATGCTCAAGGGCACACTAGGTTTTCATTATCTAGAGCATCTCCTCAGTGCCTCTTGTTACGTTAAGAAATAAAGACAATTACAGTGTTGGAAACATAATTTTCCTCACTCTAAATATTTTATGCTTATCAAACAAACAATAGATAGTTTGCTTTCTTCCTTTCACTGCTCCTTTGGCAGTAAATTTGGCACTTAGATGATGCTTGGCTTTGCATGCAAGGCAAGGCAGTTAAAAAATTATCTTTATAGCTACCTCTGGTGCTATTCTTCAGGTGTACTGTTGGCTAAGAGAGAGATGATTGCTTACTTCATCTAAATGGGCCTCAGTCCACAATCTGTACATTTATAGAATAACCCTTTATGTTACCTGTTTTCAATGAATTCAAGCTTTCTTATCCTGGGCTTTCTGAAGTCAAAGTAAACTGGTGAGTTTTATTTTTGCATGACAATAGAACTCACAACATGGAATAGATTTTTTTAAAAGTTCAGCAGTAATTTACAGCTGTAAACCTAAAGTCAATAAAAGTACTATCAGCTATCTGCCAAATACTTGGTCAGGAAATAGCAAATGAGATTTAACCTAGATAAGTACAAGCAATAGGTCTGGGGAAATATAATCTAGAAGTCATAAACTTGAGGTCCTACTCCATACTCGTCATGAGTCAAGCTACCAAATATTTCCATTCCACTGGCCATTAGAGTTTGCTTATGAAGCATACAGTTCTGTTCCAGACTATACTGAAGGAACAATTGTGTTGGATGTTTTAAAAATGCACCGGCAATTTTATTCTTGGAGGAAGAGATGCTATTTTTTACATTTCTTAGTTGTGAGAAAGAAGAATAAATCTGATGCTTGTTTGTCATCTGATATTATAGGAACGTAAAAGGAACAGTCAGGCCATTGCCTTTGGGCTGGGGGGAAAACTAGTGACTTCCACATTGAGGAATCATATTCCCCCAAAGTACTTGTTAGATATCCTCTCTTTGTAAAGGTATAGGCAGCTTCCAAGTGGATATGTTAACAAGTAGAATGATCTGGATAAGAGCAAACTGGAAGCTCAGGAAAGCTCCGCCTACAGCAGTGGTTGACAGTGAAAATTATGTATATGCCAAGAGAGAAAGATGATAAAAAGAGAAGAAAAGCAGGCAAATGAAATATGCAGAAGGATATCTCAATCACTTTGGAAGACTCACCTAAAAAGAAAAGATCAACAAAAATACTTTTTTTTTAAATTAGTCAAATGTACTATAAAGTTTGCCATTTATGAGACAAAGGATACAGGTAAAACATCACCTGAAAATTATCTGTAGGTCTTTAGTAGCAACCTGGCCAAGAATCCTAGCCTTGCAGCCCTCACTTGCTTGCCTAAGCCAGAAGTGCATAAAGATAAAAGTAAACTTAAACTTGTTCCCTTTACCCCAGGTCCTCTTACTGCATACTTCCAAAATCCCTGGTGTGATTAAAGAATTTGATGACGTTAAGAAGTCTCGATAGGAGGAAATGTATTTCCTAACATGAGTCAGCATGGTTTAGAAAACCAATCCTAATGTAACAAGAAATTGGATGGAAAGGTCAAAAATTTATGGCTCATGTAATAAGTTCCCGGGTAGTGAGAAGACTTTTCCCTGGTTTATCTCACACAGTTGTTCTTTTCTTTTCTTTTTTTTTTTTTAAGGGAGCAATAGGCATTGACATTTAACTTCTAGATTATAAGAAATTGCAGTAGACTAAAAAAGATGTGCACTTTCTATAATATAAAGGTCCAAGGGTATAGGGACCATGTCTTGAGTCTTGTGCATAACTTTTCTTGGAATAATCATTCTAGTGCTTTCAAATAATGCTTTCCATCGAGATACACTCTACACTCAAGGAATTAACATGCTTCCTCATGGTACTCAGTGATTTAACTGAGTGAAAGAAGAGAGGCCAGGGCAAGGGGGAAATGACTAGTCTTTTTAAAGTTGTTTTTTTTTTTTTTTAATGGTTCCTGTACATAAGAGCATTTCCAACGCATACCTGGAGAGTTGGCTTTACTCTTGGCTGTTCCCATACAGTCCAGTCCTCTCTCCATGACACTCTGAGGTAAATCTCAATCTAAACTTGTGGGCTGGATCTTCATTTTCCTTATGAAAACTCCCATTTGGTGCATTTGACGATATTTTCTAGATGAAATTACACTGCCAAACTAAATAACAAAGGAATGTTTAAAAATGTGTGGGCTGTGTGTGTGTGAGAGAGAGGTCTCTGAATCAGGACTAGTCATAACATACCTGTCAGTATAGGCGGAATACAAATGCTCAAAGAACTACAAAACTCCTGTTGATTTTTGCCCTCTGCCTTCTGTGGATCTGTATTTGAAAGTTTGAGGACTTGGATATCGATGTACATTTCTGTCACATGTGTTCTATATTTATGCCATAAGCCACAGTATAACTCTACATTTAAGGAATTTTTGTGCAAAAAAACTTTCTCAATTTTTTTTTATTACACATAATGTAGGTTAGGCCAGCAGTTAGGATTAGCATTTTATGACATGTAAACAGCTGAATGTTCTAAGTTCAATATAAACCAACAGATACATAATTGAGTCCTTATGGTATTTACTAGTTACTCACATGGCAATCCAGAAGATAAATATATCTCTATATATACAACAATAGATGAATATAAACTCTCATGTAGCCTCAAATGGAGAATTGTGAATATATGTTTTATTGGATTTTGGCTTGCATTGCAAAAGACATTTACGTTTATTGAAAATTTTATTCATAGTTGCATTCATGTCAAGTGAAAAAAAAAAGCATATTTTATGTCAAAAATAAACCTATCTTGGGTGGTATAATTCATTAGCAGATTGTGACCCTATGCCCAGGCAGGACTATAAATCCATGCTGTGTGCCTGTGACTGATTTGGGATTTGGATTTCTGATTTGGCTGAGAGATGTGCAAAAACCTCAAGTAGTCAACAGCTCCCTACTGGCTATGCATCTGAGGGGCTCAAGAACATTGTTTATTCCAGCAAGTGTCTGGAATACATTATACTCGATAAATTGGCTCCTGCTACTCCCGTTTTGGAGAATATGAAGAATTTGTATACTGTGCTGAAATAAATGTACTTTGCCCAAATAACAATTTTCCTTAAAAGAAAATTCTAAATATGACTCTATCGTCTGAATCTAGGATTTCCAATATTTTAAACACTTGGCATTTCTGAAACAGTAATAATGAACTAATTCTCCACACCTTCAAACTCAGAAACTGGTTCAAAATTTAGATCTGTTTTTATCCAGGGGCCATATGAATCGAGGTTTCCAGAAATTGAAAAAATAAAATAGTAGGATATTTGGGTTCAAAGTTGTTCTATATATATATATATATATTTTTTTTTTTTTTAAGAAAAGACCAAGGCTAAGGATCAAACGACTCCTTGTATTAAAATATAAACATTTTAGATTATATTTTACTTGAGTTATACTGATTTTTCAAAATATGATTTTAAAATAAATAACAAACCTGTAGTCGAACGAGAGAAACTTTCATTGGCTTTGATAAGGACTTAGCAGACACATATTTGGTAGTTTGGGGTTACTGTTGACTTGCTGTTGAAATAATACTTTTGATCACCTGTGCTTTAAGAGATTCTGGATTTACTTTATGTTATGGAAATTCCTTATATTTGTGAATGGGTAGAAATGATAAGTGATTTGAATTAAAAAAGGCAAAGTCATCCTCATCAACTGGCTGATTTATATAATGTTTCTATTTGGACGAGATATTGAGGTCTAATTGGGTTAACATAATTCATCAATGCATTGACTTCTACCCAAAGTCCTCTTCACCCAATTGTTGCTGTTTGTCATTGTTTAGTCGGTAAGTCTTGTCCAACTCTTTTGTGACTGTAGCCTGGCAGGTTCCTCTGTCCATGGGATTTCCCAGGCAAGAATACTGAAGTAATCCAAGGATGCCATGCCATACTTCAGGGGATCTTCCCAACCCAGGGACTGAACCCATGTCTCTTGCTTGGCAGGAGGATCCTTTACCACTGAGCCACCAGGGAAGCACCTTCACTCAATACACAGTGTATTTTGAAAACTGTGTCTGTCTACACATAAACATTCAACCGATAGGATCAAAAATTGGTCTTTGTGTAGATTTCCAATTACCTCCAGGGTGTTGGTTTTCTCTTAATCTATAATCTGTGGTCTTTGAAGGTGAAGGATTAGGTCTCATTGTTCTACCTGGCACTTCCTGGTACCTACTACAAGTCAACAGATACTCAATGATTGATAGAAACAGCAAAGCTCTTGAATCTAGCCGATTTTGAAAGAGTGTGTATCTTAACACCCATATTCATGCCCTGCTTTACACTTTCCGAGGCCCCTTTGCTTACATTATCTCATTTGATGTGAATAATTGAGTGGGGGGTGGGAAAGGGATTTCATCTGAGAGGGAGAGAGAAGTGCAAACATTTGAAGGCTCACTGAGTCCTTATAAGAGCAAATCATGAAGGGTTTTACATATCTTTCACTGCTTGTGATTGGATCCTAATCAAGTAAGAGGAAGTTCCCAAAGAAGGAATATCTCACATTACCTACCTGTAATGGATGCTTTGGTGGCCTTCCAGAGGGCACAAGTGGTAAAGAATCCACTTGCCACTGCAGGAGATGCAAGAGACAAGTGTTTCATCCCTGGGTCTGGAAGATCCCCTGGAGGAGGATATGGCAACCTGCTCCAGTATTCTTGTTGGGAAAATTGCTTGGATAGAGGAGCCTGGCAGGCTACTGTCTATGGGGTTGCAAATGAGTCAGACACTACTGAGTCTCTCTCTCTCTCTCTCTCTCTCTCTCTCTCACACACACACACACACACACACACACATACACACACACAGTTCATCCAATGCTGAAATTCTTTACAGGTTGAATCAAGAGTCTCTTTAGCCCCTATTACAGATGCAAAGGGACTCTGAGGTGACAGAATCTCTCTCCTACCCTCCCAAAGGGTACCTTGATGCCCAGAAAGGCAAAACCTTTAATAGCAAGGATACAGGGTTAGATGTGGATGTTTAGTCCAGGCCCCCAAGCACAATTCTGGGGAATCCACTTACTACTCTTTGCCTCAGTTTCCCTAGCTCTAATAATTTTAAGACTAATTGCAAAATTATTTGAATTCTGGACGTTTTGATAAGTTTCAGTCTGACTGCTGATTCCTTTACACCCTCCCCACCCCAACATGAAAAAAAAAATCACCGTGTCACTCCACCCACCTCCACCTAGTTCCTCCTTGTTAACAGAGAAACCCCCACCACGCTCTGGCTCCGTGGGAACGCCGCGAGGGCCCAGGCGTCCGAGTCACCCCTGGGGGAGCGGGCACCAGGCCCAGACTCCAGGTGGCGGGCCGAGGGTAGTGGGGGCCCGGTGAGGGGCTGGGGGGAGGGCGTACCGGGAAGACCCGGGGTGCTGGAAGGAGGCTCCCCTCGCCAGTACCGGCCCGTGTCGCTGCGCACTTAGAGCCGCGCCAAGGGCGGCCCGCGACCAGGAGGCACAGGCGCATTTCAGAAGGAAAGAAAGAAAAAAGCTTCGACTGGCTCGAATTTCTGGAAGCCAGAGCAGTTTTGGCCCTAAACACCAGCACAGAACCCCGTCTTAGCTCTGCCTCGGCCGCTCCGTTACCCATTTTCGGTTTGGTTTTGGAAGAACCGGTTCCTTGGCCCCGCGTCGCCGAAGCTGTGACCCGAGTAAGTCCAGCCGCCGGGCCCGGTCGCCGGCCACCCTCCCCTCGCGCGCTCCCTTCCCACCTTGGCCCCCGGCGGCCGCGCTCCCGCCCCTGCCCGGGCGGCCCGGCCGGCTTTGGCCTCCAGTAGGGTTGCGTTGACCAGGAGACTTTGTTGTGAAAAGAAATCTGACCCCTGGGCTCCGAGGCCGCAGCCGAGAGAGCCCGGGGCCGCGACGCCCGCGGCCTCACCCGGGCCAGGAGGGTGGCGATCGCGTCTGGGTGGCGGGGTGGGGGGTGGCGAGAAGTGGGTGCAGCCAGGCGCGGCGCCCCGACCCCTGCCTGTGATTGCGCGCGCGCCGCCTGCCACGCGCCCCCCGCGCCGCCGCCGCCTCGGCCTCCTCCTCGGCGTGGGCACCGCCGCCAGGTACGCGGAGCCACCTGGAAGGGTGCGGCGGCGCGCGCGCAATAATGGGGCCGCGCGTCGGGCGAGCAGCTGGGGGACGCGGGCGTCGCCCCCGGCCCTCGGCATCAGGGCGCTTCACGTGGAGGGCTGTGTTTGGGGCCGGTGGGTTTTCTTTGGGCGAGGTGATGACTGATGGGGACGTCGGGGGACGGAAAAGGGGGGCGGGTGGTCATCTTGACCTTATTTGCTGTTGCGATTGCACTCTTGGACGGGTGCTTGTGCTTGAAGCTCCAACGATAGGAAATATTTGGGGAACAGTCTGAACAGACGAACATTTCGTGCCTTGTAGCCCCGGGAGTTACGTCTTTTGGCCCAAAGTGGATTGTTTGGTCCAATTCAAGGACACCAGTTAAAAGAAGTAGCAGATGACTTGGAGGAGGTCAATGAGGGTGAGGCATTATTATTCTATGAATAATTAGGGAAGCGAGGAAAAATAAACAAGATCTCTGCTTTAGCTTTGGACTGGGAAAGGTGAGAATTATGCAAATGTTATAAACAACTATCATTGTTTACTTTAATTGAGATCTTCTCTCATCCAATTTCCCCCCCTAAATCTGGACATATTTTATTTTATAATTGGAAGAAATGTGCTTTACAATCTTGTGTTGGGTTTCCACACTACAACTCCAATCAGCCATGCTATGCTTGGTGGCTCAGTCTTGTCTGACTCTTTGCAAGCCCATGGACTGTAGCCGGCCGGGCTCCTCTGTCCGTGGAGATTCTCCAGGCAAGAATACTGGAGTGGGTTGCCATGCCCTCCAATGCCAGTTACACCCAATTTTTTTTTGTTCTGGGAGCCACACTAACACTAGCTAGGTAAGTCGTCTCCTAAAACACAAGGCTTCTAGAAACTGGTGCAAAGGGAGCCCAACCTGGGGCTCTGTGACAGCCTAGGGGGTGGAATGCGGGGCAAGGGATGGAAGCTCAAGGGAGGTGATGTATGTATAACTATGGGTGATTTGCCTGCAATGCAGGAGACCTGGGCTGGATCCCTAGGTTGGGAAGATCCCCTTTAGGAGGGCATGACAACCCACTCCAGTATTCTTGCCTGGAGAATCTCCAAGGACAGAGGAGCCCGGCCGGCTACAGTCCATGGGCTTGCAAAGAGTCAGACACGACTGAGCCACCAAGCATAGCATGGCTGATTGGAGTTGTAGTGTGGAAACCCAACACAAGATTGTAAAGCACATTTCTTCCAATTATAAAATAAAATATGTCCAGATTTGGGGGGAAAAAAATGGATGAGAGAAGATCTCAAAGCTGTTAAGAAATGTAAATTGATTATATATTCCAAAGAATCAGTGGTGTCAGCACAGAGGATGCTGGGTAGAAGTGGGAAGAGCAGGACTGATGGAGGAGCAGGATGTCCATGGAGGCCAAGGAAGGCCTTCCTCCATCCTGTTCAGAGACCCTAGAACCCTGAATTTCCTCTGTCACTAGCTCAGAACTGTTCATTCACCCCAGCACTGGGAAATGTGCCATGTACCAAACATCTTGTTACATGGATTCAGATGGTTTCTGCCCTGAAGGAGCAGTCTGGTGGACGATTGTGACTCATAGGACTAGTACTTGGATGGGGAAATAGATGGACAGGCTTCCCAGAGGCAGGACTGGATGGGCCTTGAAGGCTGTGTAGCAGTCTGGGTAGAAGGTGTGTCCTCTGGGCAGAGAGCTGTTAACACCAAGGTCATCGCGAAATAGTCTGGGGAAACTGCGGGTGAGCAGGAGAACCCGACGCAGGAGAGATGCGGAGGGACCTTAGGTGGGGACAGATTGGAAAGGGCTTTGATGTCAGGCCAATGGACTCAGTCAGATGTGTTCCCTATTTGGAAGAGAGCAGAAGCTAACACGTTTCACAATTTGAAACCGATGAAGGCCTTGGGGAAAAGGCAGAGGAAAGTGTTAATATAAAATGTTACAAAATAAGTATGAAAGCATCAATTAGTGGGATTCTTTAGCTTATAAAAAAGTCAAAGTGTTCATAAAAGGTAACTAAAGAGAGGGAACATAACAAGAACAAGACCTTTGCACTAATTGTCTTAGTAACCTGAAATGCTGAAGTGTCCAGCTATCCTTACACAATTGACATGATAATTTTGGTATGTAAAAACTAGAAATGATGAAGCGTAGTACGTTATAGTTTTATGACCTTTCATCCTTTACTAAATGATTATTATCATCCACTCACATTTATTGAACATGTACTATGTGTAGGATGTATTATCAACCTTCTCCATCCTCTTAGATGTTATTGGTGTCATTGTATAGATAAAGAAATGAGCTCTTTAAGTTTTCCTATGAGTGCAAATGAGCTGCCCTGGTGGCTTGGACAGAAGACTCTGCCTGCAATGCAGGAGACCCGAGTTCCATCCCTGAGTTGGGAAGATCATCTGGAGAAGGGAACGGCAACCGACTCCAGTGTTCTTGCCTAGAGAATTACATGGACAGAGGAGCCTGGCAGGCTACAGTGCATAGGATCCCAAAGAGTCAGACACGACTGAGTGACTAACATTTCTTTCTTTCATGAGCATAAATGAATTTAAGACACTTGAGCCAAAACTTCAGCATAGTGAGGTTTCATAATTCACAGATGGTGTTCAGAGAAATTCTTATAACCTCTCCCTAGGTAACACTTTTCCAATATCTTTAGATGTTATTCTTCCTTCATTTATGAACTCAGTCTAAGATGCAAGTAACTCTCTTTCTGTTTGGAGGATAGTTCAGGGAGGCAAGATAATTATCTCCCATTTTTCTGGTGACTTCTAAAAGTATAGAATTCACTGTTTTATCCTTAAGTTCCTCTAAAAGTTATGGTGGAATAGGATTTAATGCAAAATAGTCTTCTATTTTTAATAGGAACTTAGAATATACTTAACTTTGAATTATCTAGAGTTGTTTCATTTAGAAACCAGAGCCATTTATTTGTATTTAAAGCAGTGTTTATTATTTGTACCAATTCTTATTGTCTGTGTGAATAAATGCAAGACGGTGAAAAAAAAAAAAAAAAAGAAACAAGTTCCAAGAGATTCGTTAATCTTTCCGAGATTACAGAGTTGATGAGTGACAGAGTAACTGACTCAGATCCCTCCCGACCTTCCCTACATCTTCAGTGGTCTTTTTCTCTCCCCTTGGCTGCATCAGGACTAGCTGTCTGGGGCTTTCTGTTCTTCATCATTTCTACCAGTGACTTGAAAAAAGGAAACTAATGGAATGGTTTTGAGGTTGGCATATTACACAAAGCTGAATGGATATCTCAGATCGTTCTCAGAAGAGTTTGTGTGTCCCTAAGCTCATAAGCGCTGGTAGTGTTTGGCTCCAGAGGCCACTGACCACAGACATGTGGTGGCAGGGGGGAGGAGGGGAATCAGAGCATTAACTAATTTCTAAAAAGATGAGTAATTAAATTTGGGGGCTTGAGAGGAGATCGGATTGTAATCTTAGGAAATATCATAATCTTCTGATGTTTCAGGGATTACTTTGTATCAGGGGCATATTAAAATGCATCTGTGTTGGTGCAGAAGAAAAATGGACCCTAGAAGAGAGGGTGTTGATAGGTCTGTTTCAGCTCAGTACAAGGGAACGGCTCGTAAAGGTTAAACCTTCCAGCTGTAGACCAAGTGGCATGCCAAATTGGTGAATTTCTGTCCCCAGAAGCAAAGATGCAGAAGCAAGTTGGCTGTCAGTCAAGGAGGTTTCGGGTGATTCCTGCCCTAAATGGAACTTGGATTCCACAGCTTGCTTTTGTGGTTCCATCACAACATCCCATACCGTGTATATTCCCATCACATTATGTCACCTGGTAGCTCTTCTCTTAGTGAATTCAGGGGAGAGGACTTTGTTAACCATTTCAAGGTTTGCTCTAATGTAAGTTGTTCTTTGATTTTAAGAAGAGTGAAATCCAAAGAAACTTTGAGTCAGTGCCTTTTTTTCTGACCTCTTAATGCTTTCTCCATCACCGTCTTTGTTTTTGGTGTTTTGGCCTCTGAGACTGCAATCCTGCAGTCTTATTCCGTGGCAAGCAACCCTTACTCTTGTCAAGGTGCAACTAAAAGTAAGAGTCAGCAGCCAGGAAATGCTTTAAGCTTTGCCTAATTTTGCTTGTGATTGTCAAGGGTAAAATAGCAGCGAGGCATTTATTCCTCAGTTCCTCCCGAACTGCATATGTAATCTGCATGCATCCTAAGGTCTAATGAGGAACCTGGGTCCCCTATAGTAAATACGCTACGTAGTGAGCTGACTGTTCAAGTCTCTGCCTCTATCCATGGTTAAAATTGCCTTTGAATTTTAGCAAGAAGTGAAAGAAAAAGAAGTGACATCAGAATCTGAGAAATATGTTTGCACCTTATTTTTGTGACTAAAATTGCTTTTTTGTTCTGGACAGCTGAACTTATTGTGGGTTAAGCAGTCAAGCAGAAATAGATGTTGCCTGCCTTAGGGAGGAGTGTTGGTGGTTGAACATTTGGATAAAGACCAGCACTGATGTCATGTTTGATTTGTAGGGGCAAGAACTTACCGTCCCCAATGAAGAAGGCAATAACTGTCAGCACCATTTGTGGCTTCATTAATGGGACTGGGAAAAAAAGAGGTTGACAATTGATAGGAAATATAAATTTTGGCACTTTGAAAAAATCAACTTTATAAAGTGTGTAGGTCAATGAATTTGGACAATTATGTATACTCAGATGATCATGACCATTAAGATATAGAACATTTCTGGTGGTGGTTTAGTCGCCAAATTGTGTCTGACTCTTTTGCGACCCCTTGGACTGTAGCCCACCAGGCTCCTCTGTCCATGAGATTTCCCAGGCAAGACTACTGGAGTGAGTAGCCATTTCCTTCCCCAGAGGATCTGATGGAAACCAGGTCTCCTGCATGGCAGGTGGATTCTTTACCAACTGAGCCACCTGGGAAGTTCCCTCATGCCCTCTGCAGTCCAACCCCCCCCCCACCCTCCAACCCCCCCCGCATCTCTATCCTTGGCTCCACTCCCCTGCTTTCCACCCCTGTGGATGAGTTTTTGTGATGTATGTTTAACATCTTCAGAGGTGTTTGATGGTAGAGTTTTCTGTGTAAAAGCAAAGGAGTAGCTATTTCAGATCCCCTTTTCCTTGAATAAAGTAAGAAAATTCATCATTTAGTTATAGTTATTTGGACAGCAGCAAAGAGCCATTGAATGGGACCAGTTTAGTCTGCTCAGTTCAGTTCAGTTCAGTCGCTCAGTCGTGTCCAACTCTTTGAGACCCTATGAATCGCTACCAGTTGTTTAAGAGCAGAAGTTATTTTAAAAGTAAAACTAGAGTCTTGGGAGGCTGAGAAACTATTTCTGTGATCCATTGTGGACCAACAATGTCTGTGGAGGACTAGCAATGCCCCAAATTCAATAACTGCAACAGAACTGATACAACAGCCTGGTGAAATTTTAGATGAGTTTCTCATGTGGAATTATGGTTTAGATTTTTTTCTTAGATGTCTGAATTTCTTTATGACATAAAAGCTTTATGGGCCTGTAGTTCTCAAGCATTGTGCTATTATAGCACACTTCTCTCCCAATCCCTCATGGGCTTGCAACCAGTTGTCATTGTGGGAAGCATTGACTTCTTCTGTGCTTCAGTAGAAATTATTTTATGACAATGGCTGTGAGACTCAACCAACTAAGTCCTGTGACATGGTGAGTTACCTTACTGAAATTAAGAGGGAAAATGATTAGAAAATGGTAAAAGATCCCATGTTTACTGAATATGTTTTGACTTTTTTAAATTTAAAGATGTTTTCTTTCTTAAGATTTTAAAAAATTGAAGTATAGTTGATTTATAATGTGATAGTTTCAGGTATACAGCCAAATGATTCAGTTATACATGTATGTACATATAGATATATCCATTTTTCAGATCCTTTTTCCTTATGGTAAGTTGCTTCAGTAGTGTCTGATTCATTGTGACCCCATGAACTGTAGCAGACCAGGCTTCTCTGTCTATGGGATTCTCCAGGCAAGAACACTGGAGTGGATTGCTATTCCTTTCTCCAGGGGATCTTCCTGACCCAGGGATCAAACTCGGGTTTCCTGTATTGGCAGGCGGGTTCTTTACCACTAGCGCCACCTGGGAAGCCCAGGTGTAATAACATTTGTAATAACATGTTTTTCCTTATAGGTTATTACAAAATGCTGAGTATAGTCCCCCACTTTGACTTTTTGTCTTGAATCTGTGAGAACAGATTCTATTCTGAAAGCAATGTTAAGTGAAAGAAAGCAGGTGACGAGTGTGATGACCATGCCTACATTTGTCTGCATAGTGATGCCTGC
Organism: Muntiacus reevesi; assembly: GCF_963930625.1. Classification (NCBI taxonomy): domain Eukaryota; kingdom Metazoa; phylum Chordata; class Mammalia; order Artiodactyla; family Cervidae; genus Muntiacus; species Muntiacus reevesi. The sequence goes on from NC_089260.1 coordinate 43,940,029, forward strand.
ATCAGTGATTTAGTTAAGCTTTCAAATACCCTGCAATAGTTTTAATATGCAGAAGTTTGAGATGAACACAAAAATTTGGTAATCTCTGATATAGGGAGGTTCATGAATGTTGTCAAGATTACAAATTCTTTTGTAGCAACTTTATTGGAATATTTTATAAATATGATTGCTGTGTTTCATCCTTCCACTAGGGTCAGTGTTGTTATCAGAGAAAAATCCAAATAAGTGAATTTGACTTGAAAAGAATTAGCATTTTTAGTTTTCATACCTCTCGATCCTTTAATTATTCTGTTTGGAATTTATGCTTAAAGAAATAATTAAAAGAAGGAAAAAAACTTGTTGAATAAAGATATTGAAGTGTTATATGCTATAGTGAAAGAGTGGAAAAAACTCCCAAATATCCCACTTTATGGAAACATCTCCCTGATGAACTATTACACAGGCATTAAAATGATAAGTGTACAGACTGTAAAATACTTAGGAAATAATGTTAAGAGAAACCATAGAAACACAAATGTGAATATTTGCGCTGATTACAGCTATATAAAATTGTGTATGCATACAGACACATTGGGTTGATGGAATTACAGGTGTATTTCTTTAGAGTTTTCTTTATAATGTAGAAAGTACTACATTTAAATAGTGTGTAGGTCTAATACTCTTGGAAACAAAGCTTGAATTCAACTTTAGTTACTGAATAAACTATCATCGTTTTCCTAATTAGTGTCAGCTCATTGGTTATCCCCTTGTCTTATATTCTTCCTCTGAAGGAAGTTGCATATGGTGGAAACAGAAATCTGGTCGTATTTATTCAGCGATTCTGTAAAGAACAGAGGCTTCGTACTTCAGACTCTAGAATAGCAGCACCAGTAAATCAGTGGAAAAGGTATAAATGCAAATAAGTGTGTCAACATTTATTTCTATAGAAACTGCGTCTCCAGCCATAGAATTTCAACAACATAGAGCTGAACTTGATTTTCTTTAATGGCTTCCATGGTTGGAGTGTGTGGTCCTTCCAACAATCAGAAAGGTCAATGAGAATCTGGGTTTTGAATCTGACTCACCTGAGCATGCCAAATTTCTGTTTCCCCTGATATAACCGTATTTCTGAAGAAGGTGAGGAAAGCAAAGAAGAAGCCACTTTGAGACACAACCACTCATGGAATAGTGAGTTGAAGAAGTCTCTGGAGGTCATTTATCCAATGGTTCATTTCACTGCAGGCTTCTGTTTGTAAATTTTCTTAAAGACCCCTTGATTTGATATGTTTATTCAATCTGCAGTTGTGGTCTTCTGGGGACATATTTCAGAATAGCCCTTTTCTTTTCTACAAAGCAGTGTTCAGCCACTAGTTTCCTTCTGCTTCTCAGGAATGCTAGAAAACTCAACACTTGGTGAGAAGGCAAAGATGAAAGTGATGGTGTGTTGTAATGAAAATACTCTTTCATCCAAGGAGCTGCAAGTTACTAACAGTGTCTGATGGGTCTCTGGTTCATTAGAGATGATTTATATGTCATCTAAACTAAATCCCCCCACCTTTTTTTTTTTTTTTTTTAGAACCAGCAGGAAAAATTTAAATATATGTGTTGTATAAAATTTTTGAAAGGATTATTTTCTTCCCAATCATATTAATCGCCACCTCCACTCTCACCTTGTTTTTCTTCAATCTGGAAAGTCTATTCCATGCACCTGCCTAACTAGACCCTTTCTCTATTTCATGGCTCTTTAACTTGCATACTTATTTCAGCTTCTCATCTTCCAATCTTTTGATCTGACAATAGTCAGAATGTTTTTGATGATGGTAAAGAATCTGCCTGCCAATGTAGGAGACTCAAGAGACTCAGGTTTGAGCCCTGGGTCAGGAAGATCCCCTGGAGAAGGAAATGGCAATCCACTCCAATGTTCTTGCCTGGGAAATCCTATGGGCAGAGGAACCTGGTGGCCACAGTCCATGGGGTCGCAGAGTTGGACACAACTGAGCACATATGCTACTACGCTGCACACTACTTTTAATTGTGATGAACTAGAACTAAAGTAAAAGTAAGATAATTTTTACAGGTAAAATGAGGTGCTGTTGCTTATTTTATCAACTGCCTAGCAGTTGGAAAATGGGTGGGAAAAGAATAGGAAGTGTCAATGTGGGGTGGTGAATATGGACTTACAGAACCCAGAAAACTAGAGGTTCAAAGCTCTTGAGTAATTAAAAAAAAAATAGCAAGGGTGTTTATAGAATTGGGAAGAGTTTAAATTATAGCAGGAATGCATGGAATAGATGTATTTTTCTCCTATATTTGTGACCCCATTGTCTGTAGCCCACCAGGCTCCTCTGTCCATGGAATTCTCCAGGCAAGAATACTGGAGTGGGTTGCCATTTCCTTTTCTCCAGGGGATCTTCCCAACCCAGTGACTGAACCTGGGTCTCCCGCATTGCAGGCAGACTCTTTACCAACTGAGCCACCAGGGAAGCCTCAAAAAGTTTCCGTATCTAGAACTATTTCTGCATTTTAACAATAAGCTTGTTAGTTGCAGTGGAGCATGAAATATTTCCAAATATGGGTCTATAGGTATCATTGTAATGTAATCACCAAAGGTGCAATTTCATAATGCCTTTGGGCCCCCAAAGGGGGTTTTATGTGATTGCAAGATTTCTCAAATTGTAGTCTTGATTTGGTGTTTTCCGTAACATCTTTTATCAGCATGTGCCTCTAACATTTATTTGCCATTGTTTCTTTGCTGGTGTGTCTACAATGATTTCAGCTCCTTCCTACCCCACTCCCCTAAGAGTGGCAAATATAAAGGAAATTCTTAAGGCTTCCATTAATCTTGTGTCAGAAGAGTCTATGTAAGTTTACTTTTCCATGGTGTTTCATCAACAGTCCAGAGGATTGGGACTGAAGAAGGCATAGCTCCCTCAGGTGCTGGAGAGGTCAGTACATACAGAGTCAGTACTTCCTGTTTCTTATTGCCCAGATCCTCCCACTGTCCCTCTTGCCATCTGCCTGCTTCTGCTCAGCACCAGATGCCAATGTGGGCACATGGCCTGGGGCTGTGAATACAATGTATATGGATTGGCTTATGGCACCTGACCAGGTAGAGACACTTTTGATACCACGACACCTGTCTGTACTGTTTTACAAATCTCCACAAATTTCATGTCACCAGTTCTTCTGTCAGCGTGCATCTTCCCTGTCCATCCTACACTTAGATCAACCTCCTTGGACATTCTTCTATTCCTTTTTTTCTAGGAACCACCTTAGTTTAGACAAAATCTCTTTGAAGTTCAACTCTAAGTACTCTTTAGGTCTATATAGTTTTATGAATAGCTGTTCTTTATGTGTGTAATATGTAGGTAAGCAGGTAGATAAATAGTAATCAACTAACTTGTTTTTTCTTGAGTCTGTTTCTTAGGGTATTTGAAACAAATGTTGAAGACCTAAAATACGATGAGTCATTTTTTGATTGAATGATGGCACCACCATTTAACTACCCATCTACTTCTAGCTCATAGTTTACATGTATCCAGAAGTTGTCATGTATCAATAATATTCATTCATTCATTCAAAATATTTAATGAGTGCCATATGTGATCAGAACAAGAGAGGGAAGCATGGTCCTAGGCCTCATGGAGCTACAATCTAGTGGTGGAGACAGGTAGAGAAATAATAACAGTCTCATTAGATAAGTGCTGTAATGGGGGCAGGCTTATTTATAAACCATGAAAGACCAAGTCCAACAAGGGAGTTAAGGGCTTACCAGAGCCAGGCTCCTAAATATCAGTAGACCCAGTCATGGCATATATTTCATGGTTTGGACTGACATGTGGAAATCTGGAAACAACTATGCTGATTTAGCAAGCAGGAGGATTTGTAAATAAAGTCCATGGGTCTCTGTGATTTTGTGATTTGTGAGTGGGAGTCTTTCTTAGTGGAGACATCTACCTGAACTAGATGAATGCTGACTCTTTTGGCTTCTCAATAATCTCAATCTTTTCCTTTTTAGCCCAGGAAACACTAACAAACATAGTATTTACTACAGAATAGTTTCATCTTCAGAAGAAATAAAATGACGGATGAAATACCTTTCATGCTCATGTAACTTGACCATTCTTAATACCTTAAACTGTTCAGTAAGTTCAATATGGAAATATGGAAAAGAAACACATGGGAAATAATCCTGGAATATCAAATGTACAGGCTTTGATTGAAACATGTTCTCAGGACAGGTATGGAAAGGATGGGAATTTAGGGGAAATCAGAGGGGGCTTTGTCTTGGGCCTGCCTCCTTCTGTGAGGAATGAGACTGGACTTTGTCTCACCACATATAAATGCACTGTGGGCGATTTATGTGAAAACACTTTGTAAACTGTAAAGCGTTTTACCAATGTAAGGCAGAATTATTATCATTATTTTAAAATACTACTTTATCGCCTGCAAATGTTAACTTGCCTCCAGAGAATAAAATAAGCCATGGGGAAAAAAAATACAAAACTCTGGTTTCTATAATATCTTTTCCCTAATTAGGCAAGAAAACCTCTGAAAGCAATGGCGGTAGATTTTAAGATTTGGTTTTGAAATTTTGTGCAATTCAAAATAGAGTCGTGTATTGTGTTTTCTTGGGTTAGCAGGACTTAAATATATCCATATGATTTTTATTTACTTGTAGCCCAAAATTATGACATTGTTTTTTGTTAAAACTACAGGAATATTCTGCTCTACTAAGGACTGTCCAGATTTTAGGAGCTAGTTATTTATAAGTCTTATATTGCCCAAAAAGCATCACCTTTGTGTTTACAGTGAATAAGGCATATGTTGTCCAATCTTGATAATTGTGAATGAAAAGTCGTATCATAAATGAGAATTACTCCAGCATTTCAAAATTACATCCCAAATGAGCCAAGCTTGGAATATTTTACCTGAAAATCATGTGTGTAAATGCATATTTTCTTTAAATTATAAATCTAAAATCTAAGCTATCATCCAGTTAAAGTCTCCCATTTTGCAAATAATAAAACTGAGGCTCAAGGAGCCAAATCATTTGCCCTAGGTCATTCCACTTGTTAGTGGTAGAGTCAGAACCTGAATTCAGATCTCTTAACTTCTGCTACTGTGGTTTTCTTACCATTCCTACACGAAGAAGTTCAAGTACCTTTATAAGAAGTGATTCTGAAGTTTACATGACTGTATGTTCTCTGTTCTATAATATTACCTTGAGTGATACTAAGATTGTGGGGTTTTTTTGCTTAAATTTTCATGTCTATTTACATATCTGTGTTGAAGTTGATGTGAGAAGTGTAGATTAATTTCTTAGTTCCTAAGACCAAGCAAGAAAAATTGAGATTTTATTTTGCTTCCTCATATGAATTTGAGTATGAAAATTAATTCTAAGAGTTAGGAAATGAGATTAGGCAGCCTGGTGGCTATATTGCTACTATTTGAAGATAACTAACCATAGAATATATTTCAAAATACTACATTTGTCGTCTATATCTTGCAGCATCCCCAAATCCCACTCTTCTTGAAGGTGTTGAGTCTCTTGAAGTTTCAGAATTGATCAGCCGTGAAACTGTGACCTAAGTAAACTTGCTAAGAAATAGTATAATAATATCCTTGCCCTGAGGGCAAAACACTCAACTCTAGATTTTTCTCTTTTATTCTCCCTCAGACTACAGTCATATTTCTTTGTTAGTATTTCCTCTTGGCATTGTGGTACAGCTGACGTTGATAGATAGTGTGGAGAAACCAATTTCAAAAAGAAAAAAGAAAAGAAAAAAAGGGCTCTTGGATAGTTGGGCTCAGAAATAATGTGTGTGGAAAGCTCCCTAGCTGCCCTCTTCATTCTTTTTTTTTTTTTTTTTTTTAACTTGGGCTGCAGCTGCTGACAGCAGACACACTGAGCTATAATTTGACCACATTTGGCTCATGTAAATTGTGATAAACAGTGAGCCCATAATATTTATTTTAAAGATTCATTCAGTGAAGGTAAGCATTCCTGACTTGTGTATACATGCTAGTGAATGGAAAGCTGCAGATGTAAAGATCGGTCCTTAATTTCATGCCACACAATTAATACGGCTGCTTGATTCTCTGTTCATCACAGGTGCTGGGGTGTTGGAAGTCTTTGAAGAAGTGTGGAGCTAATAGCCCATATATAATTCGGGAGAAGAAATCTTCAATGGAAGACCCCCGGGGGATAAATGGACAGTCTGTAAGTAAACAGAATGTCAGTCCTAAGGCAAGAGTTATTGCTCTTAAAATCGTAATTACTATTTTTGTTGTAACTTGAGTGTCTGGAAATTCCTCAAAAGCTCTGTCCCAATTTTTAATGATTTTTAAAGGTATGAATTAAGTAGTATGCTATTTCATCGACCGAACCTAATTTATATCTTCCTTAAAGGTATCAGTTATCAAAAGTAGAGTTCTAGAGTAAAAAGCTAACCTTTAGTGTTATTTAATTTTACCAATATGCTTAATGTAGTTTTTAGACTTATATTTTCCTTTGCCTTGGGGAAAATATGTATTTGTCTTGAAACTTGAAATTAATGTCTAAGTTTGGGTTGTTTTGTATGTATTTGTTTTGATGAACACACATGTCTCTGTGTGTGTGTGTGTGTGTATGTGCACGTGCACACATTATGTGTGATAAAAATAATAAAATGTGTGGTAGTTTCACAGTTTGATAGACTCTTGAGTGGGCTTTAAATTAAGGAGAACCTTTGGTTTTATTTTGTTTATCTTGTGAGCACAAGAGAAAGGGTTCGTAAATTTTCCTCAGGTTCATACTAGGAAAAAAGCAAGCTTCTTTTGGCTCATAAGGAAATATTCCCAGTTAGGGATTATTTTATAAATAACCTGTGAGTGATTTTGAACTTGAAAAAGGCAATCGATTTTAATTTGCAAAAAGCTTATTTCAGTAAGTAAAAGGTTGTTTTCTTGGAAAATTTCTGTAGCAATATTTGAGGTGGCATTCCGTGACTTTGCCTTTGAAAGTCTCAGATCAGTTCTGACACTTTTTAGTCCTGTGGTTTTCATACCTCAGCTTTGTTCATCATAGAGTTATTACAAACCTGAAGTATGAGCTTTAGTAATGCTGTTGTGGTTCCTGTAAATGTGTGTTTTACAAGACCTACTGGTTGTTATGTAATAAGCAGTAACGGCTAATGGATTAGGATTTTAATAACAAAGGGTCAAGTGCTATCAAGGCGCTTTTGCAGTCATACTGTATGCAATTACAGAGTGTGTTTTATGGATCTCCTAAATCATCTTGTGAGGTAATTCACATAAAGCACTTCGAGATCATTCTGTTCGGTGTAACTTTCACCCTAAATGGAAAAGTACCCTTAACATGCTTAATTTGTTTGTCCCTTTAAACTTGTTATGGGCCTGTGATACGCAATTTTCTTATTGTATGAAAAATAGTTCTGTAGTGCATATCAAGTAAGTGAAAAATAAGTGCAGGAATAACTTACTACTTTCTACTACTTTTATGTGACTTTGCTCCTTACATTGAGGCAAGTCAAAGTGTTGGTGAATCACAGTTTCAACAAATAATTGCTGCAGGTAATATTTCTTTGGAGATTTTGTATTCTGCCAATTCTCATTTACAACTGAAAGAAATTAACTGACTTGAGACAAATAAAAAACACATAGATAAAGAATATAGTGATTCAATTTTGTTCGCCTATCCTAACAAAATGGTGTTTATTGGGCCATCTCATTCCATACCATTAAGAGGTGTTTTGTCCCGTGAAGAGTGAAGCAGTTTTATTCTTGAAAGATACTTGGCAGCCTCGGAGGTAGAAAACTAGGGAGTGATGTTTCTCCAGGGCAAACAGTGTGTGGCATTGGAGAAGCAGTTTCCGGGCCATTTGGCCCCTGCCTACTCAACCACGAAGGGCGAGCAGTCTTTCCAAAGGTCCCTGTGTGGGGGGCCTCAAGGGGGCTCCTCCAGGCTCACTTTCTCTGGCTCTCGGGTTTCCCCTTTCCTTCAGAAAGTGGGGAAACAGGCTCAAGATAGGAAAAGGGCCTAGAACTTAGCTGAAAGTAATAAGGTAACTCAGGAAGCTAAAGGATTTTTTAAATTTATTTTTTATTGAAGTATACTTGATTTACAATGTTATGTTAATTTCCACTGTACAGCAAAGTAACTCAGTTATACACGTATATACATTCCTTCTTTATATTCTTTTCCATTAGGGTTTATCCCAGGAATTGAATATAGTTCTTTGTGGTATACAGTAGGACCCTGTTGTTTATCCATTCTATAAGTAATAGTTCACATCTACAAACCCCCCAAATTCCCAGTCCATCCCTCCCCACCCTTCTTGGCAACCAGAAGTCTATTTTCTATGTCTGTGAGTCTGTTTCTGTTTTGTAAATAGGTTTGTTTGTGTCATATTTTAGATTTTGCATATAAATGATATCATGCGATATTTGTCTTTCTGACTTAGTTCACTTAGTATGATAATCTCTAGGTCCATCCATGTTGCTGCAAATGGCAGTGTTTCATTCTTTTTTTATGACCGAGCAATGGTCCTGTGTACATATATACCACATCTTCTTTGTCCATTCATCTGTCGATGGACATTTAGGTTGTTTTCTTGTCTTTATTATTGTGAATAGTGCTTCTGTGAACACAGGTGTGCATGTATCTTTTTGAATTATAGTTTTGTCTGAATATATGCCCAGGAGTGAGATTGCCTGGTCATATGGTAATTCTATTTTTAATTTTCTGGGGAACTTCTATACTGTTTTCCATAGTGGCTGTACCAACTTACATTCCCATCAGTAGCGAAGGAGGGTTCCCTTTTCTCCACACCATCTCCAGCATTTGTTATTTGTAGACTTTTTAATGATGATCAGTGTGAGGATATACCACATTGTAGTTTTGATTTGCATTTCTCTAATAATTAGCAATGTTGAGCATCTTTTCCTGTGTCTAGTGGTTATCTATATATCTTTGGAAAAATGTCTATTTAGTTTTTCTGCCTATTTTTCAATGGAGTTATGTTTTTTGTTGTTGAAGGAGACTAAAGGATTAAAAGAAGAGCTAGTACCAGAAATTCCTGTACTTCCAAACATGAAATGTCCCTTGCTTGTCATGTTCATCTTTCAAAATGTTTCTTAGGAAAAGTCATTGTATTCAGAATAAACACAAGAGTACCCCCAGTATTTCTAGGATGCGCCTCTTGACCGTAGTGGCACAGTGGAATACATCTTTCATGTGACCAGAGACCATGGGCAAGAAGTAGCTTCTTATTTTGATCCTAAAGAGATAACAGTCCTGGAAAAAAAACATTTAAATCAGAAATCCCACCTTTCCTTTTCTGGAATTTACTGCCTGTGTTTTTTCTGCATCTAGAAAGAAGTAGCTCATGTGGTTTTGTCGTTTTTATCAACTTAACTGTTCAACTTGCCTCATGAGCACAGAAAGGAGAGGAAGGCATTTGCCGGGCTTTGTGTCATTTTAATCGTAATTCTGGTCACTCCAGTATCCTCTTTTGAGGGGCCCCACTGGGATGAGTGCAGCCCCCTCTCTCTCCGTAAGTCCAAGGTTGGCCTCTTCTAGGTAGGCACCTCTGAAATAAACATTAAAGGACCAAGCTAAGGCTGCATCTTTCAGTTTCTTTAGATTATAAGAGTTTCTACAGGGTATCATGTCAAGATAAGAAAAGCATGTACTAGCTCTTTTTTAAAAAGTGAATTGAGATATGAATCACTATCTTTTCCTTAGAAGCTGTGAACTCTGTAGTTACCTAAACCTTCTGTCTGATTTAGATAGAATCCAGGCATCATAAAAGCTACATTTTAGATTCAGAGTCAGAAGTTGTTGTTTAGTTGCTAAGTCATGTCCAACTTTTCTGACCCCGTAGACTGTAGCCCACCACACTCCTCGTCCGTGTGCTTTCCTAGGCAAGAATACTGGAGTGGGTTACCATTCCTTCTCTAAGGGATCTTCCCCACCCAGGGATTGAAAGACTTGGTTTTAACTTTTACTAATTGTATGACCTGGGGTGGATCACTAAGCATCAGTCTCTTCAACTAGAAAACAGAGATGATAATATTTACTTTCTCTTATTTAAAATTGTAATTTTGTAGGTCAGGTGGAGTCATGTACTTAAAAGGTCTTTGATAATGGAAAAGTACAATATACCTCTAGTGCACTTTTATTGTAAATACTGCTAAAAAGATGTGGTTGTGGTTAAAAAGTTATCTGGCTCTCTTCAAGTTCATAATAAAACACTGTAAATGCAACTGTTATACCAGTGCCAGGTATTATAAACACCAACACTACATATGTTTGGTTATATTGTTAGCTGTAGAGGGAATCAGGTCTCCTGAGACTCTCAAAGGAACATCTTATTATAAATGAATGGTAGAGTTAACTTACTTTTATTACAAAAATTTCAGATGATAATATTTTAGAGTTCTTTGGAATAATTATATTTTAGGGCTCCATTCTCATAACTATACTTCCCACCTTTCTTTAAATTATGGTAAATCTGAAATGCTAACAGCAGTTTTTGCTGAGATGCTGGGTTTTGCAAGAAAACCATGAACTAAAATATGTATATACCTTATTCCTACACTTGGACATCTAAAAAGGAAAAGTAACTTTTAACCAAAATGGAAAACTGAAACATTTATTTCATTAACAGTGAGAAGAACACTCTTTAGAAGAGACACTGAAAGTAGTTATACAAGTATATGACATCCATACGAGTCTAATTAGCTGGAAAATTATAAATTAGTCAGGGTTTTATTTATTCAGCTTGATCATGAGTGGAATATTTTATTTAAGTGAAAATTTTAGATACATTGAAAAATACAGAATTTAGTAGTTTTCAGTTTCTTTTTTAAAATCAGGAACATCTTATTGGAAGCCTGTATTAGTTCCATCAGGCTGCTATAACAAAATACAATAAACTGGGTGGCTTAAGACAACAGAAATTTACTATCTCACAGTTCCAGAGGCTAGCAGTCCCAAGTCAGGGAGGGTGTTGGCAGGGTTTTCCCTGAAAGCTTTGGAGGAATATTTCCTTGCTTCTGCTTAGTTTTTGGACATCTGTGACAATCCTTGGCATTTGAGCTACCGCACCTTGATCTCTACCATACTGTTACGGGGCATCGTCCCCACCTCACCTCTGTCTCTTCTCCTCTCCTTGTAAGGACATTAGTTATATGGGATTATGCTATGCTAAAGTCTCTCAGTCATGTCCGACTCTTTTGTGACCCCATGGACTGTAGCCTGCTAGGCTCTTCTGTTCATGGGGATTCCCCAGGCAAGAATCCTGAAGTGGGTTGCCATGCCCTCCTCCAAGGAATCTTTCCTACCCAGCGATTGAACCCACATTTCTTATGTCTCCTGCATTGGCAGGTGGGCTCTTTACCACTAGTACCACCTGGGAAGCCCAGTAGCAATTGTAGTGATCTTTTCCAAATAAAGTCACATCCACGGATACCAAGGATTAGGACTTCAGCCTGTCTTTTTGGAGGGGAGACAGTTCAACCCATAACAAAGCCTAATAAAAATGTGAGGCTTCAAACCTTATCTATTTGCCTATCCATCCCACCTTCCTCCATCTTCGCACTTTGAATATTTCTAGTTTATTTGATTGTAAGTAGTGGAACTTGCCATGAACTAGTTTAAGCAAACAAAAAAAAAAGTCTTAAGAACGACGTAAACAAAGGGAAAACCTTAAGAAAGGAAATTTAAGAAAGGAAATTCAAGCAGTTTTCTTTCTGTTTCTCTCTGTGTGTTTTCTTATTTTCTTCAGTCCTCTTTTTCTTTATAACCTGGCTTTTGTACTCCCCTTGTTTAGGGTTGGCTGCCTGCTGACCATGGTTTACATGTTACTTGAACCATCCACCATGTGGAAAGGACTCCACTTGGTCCTGCATGAATCATGACTCTGCAGCTTGTACCCAGGGAAGAGACTCGGCAGACCACCCAATAGGTGCCTACCATGAACCTTCAAGAAACCCTCAGTTTGTACTCATGGAGGCGCTGGTTTGAAACCACAGTTTTAATCCTGTTTCATCATCTTACTCCCCTGGCGGCTCAGACATTAAAGTGTCTGCCTGCAATGCTGGAGACCATGGTTCGATCCCTAGGTCGGGAAGATCCCCTGGAGAAGGAAATGGCAACCCACTCCAGTACTCTTGCCTGGAAAATTCCATGGACGGAGGAGCCTGGTAGGCTACAGTCCATGGGGTCGCAGAGAGTTGGACACAACTGAGCGACTTCACTTTCACTTTCATCATCTTACAGATTTAACCTGTGATGTAGCACCAGCTACAAGTTAATCATTTTGATGGAAATATCTCCTGGTGAATATATATACACACACAAAGATATAGGCTTCTCTGTCCATGAGATTCTTCTGACAAGAAAATGGGTTGCCATTTCCTCCTCCTCATGTAGTTTATGTCTCCTGCATTGGCAGGCAGGTTCTTTACCAGACACCAGCTGGGAAGCCTATATATATATATATGAAAGTGAAGGTGAAAATCACTCAGTTGTGTCTGACTCTTTGCTACCCCAATGACTATACAATTCATGGAATTCTTCAGGCCAGAATACTGGAGTGGGTAGCCTTTCCCTTCTCCAGGGGATCTTCCCAACCCAGGGATCAAACCTGGATCTCCTGCATTGCAGGTGGATTCTTTACCAGCTGAGCCACAAGGGATGCCCTACACACACACACACACACACACACACACACACACACACACACACACACACACACACACACACACACACCTTCTTCTTTCCTGATAACTTAAGTTGTTACAACTCTCAGTTGGATCCCTAATAAGCCAGTTTCTCTTCTCTCCCTTGATCTGACGGAAGCAATGCTTTGCATTTTCAGCCCCAGACAGTATAACCTAGAATGGGCTAAACTAACTGTAATGTATGCACGGCAAATAGAAACTAACTTGAAAATGGAAGGCAGTTGGTCAGAGTGAGGGAAACCTTGACTTAGAATACCTGGCTTTGAGTCACAGCTAACTAATTATGGCACCTTGGAAAAGTTATTGCAACTTCTAAGCCTCAATTTTGTTTTTACAAACAGAGATGAATAAGATCTGTATTGGTGGGTCTCTGTGATGAAGAAATAAGGTGCTATAGGCCAAAGTACTTGGTCAACTGCAAAGTGTACATATACCTACTAGTGCCAAGCCCCTTGGGCCATCTTTTGGGAAAGGTCTGACACGTTGAGTCAGACATATCTGCTTCAGCCTTTGCCGTGCACTTGAGCAAGTTTTTAAACCTCTCTCAGCCTCAGTTCATCCTCATTTGTAAAGAAAGGATAATAATACATTCTTATATGATTAGAAATAACATATGAAAGCCAGCTAGTGAGCAAGAACACAGTTTTTGGAGCCTGACTCTCTGGGTTCACATTTGAGCTACAATGATATTCACTGGCTGCATTGATGCAGAGCACGTCTGTGTGCCTCCGTGCGGTCATTTTCCTCATCAGTAGACAGGAATGATGGTAATAACCGGTATCACAGGGTGGCTGCGGAGACTGAATGAGGTTATATGTATATTCTTGGCTGGAGAATCCCATGGATAAAGGAGCCTGCCGGGCTACAGTCCATGGGGTCGCAAAAGAGTAGGACACAACTGAAACGACTTAGCAAGTACACATGCTTATGTGTGAGAATCCTTAGACTCCTGCCTGACATAGCGGAAATGCTGTTTTAGCATTTGTTGATGTTACTAGTATTGTCTCAAACCAAGCCAGGCACACAAGTAGTAAGCGCTTTTTAAAAAGGCTCATTGTTATTTAATTAAAATGGATTTGACCAGGGGGCTGAGATACTCTCTCTTAATTGAATTGTAATGGGCACGCATTCACCGGATTAAAATGAGCTTTGGTGTCAGACAATGCCGGGAGGAATAAGTCGATGTTTTCCTTTGCCTGGGCAAGGCTTGTTGGGCCCCATGAGAAGAGCCCAGATTGGAATGTGACCTGAGAGTTTGGAAAAGATTGGCTGTCAAAATTCAAATTGGGTACCAGGCTGTATTACCAGTTGGGTATTTGAGGTGAAGAATAAAACCTAGACAGGAAAATTGCCCTAGAGTCAGGACAGTTCAGATCAGTCGCTCAGTTGTATCCGACTCTTTGCGACACCATGGACTTCAGCACACCAGGCTTCCCTGTCCTGGACAGTGACTTGTTTATATACTTCCAGGACCAAACTTAATGTCAAGCCCTTTTCATGCACTCTGTAAACGTTTGTTTATCTGAGCTGATCGGCATCTTGTGTCCTGGAATAGCTCACTTGGTCCCTATGCATCAAACAAATAGAGTGTGATGAGGATGAAAATTGGTTGTGGTTGATGCTGGAAAGAAAGGAAAGAGGAGTTCTAACCATTGAGACTCACTGCCTCTTGACCTGCCTCTGACCTGCCCTCTTAACATGCAGGAGGCTGAGAACTCAGTGAACATGGCGCTCAGAACCGGATGTGTATGAGGAGTTATTAATAGCGATGATGGCATTTGTGTTTCTCTTTCCAAGGAAAAGGCACAGACTTTCAGAGTTGTTTTTTTTTTTTTTTTTTGGAGGTAGGAAGGGCAGTGTAAATAGTTAAAAGAAAAATAAAGCCACTTTCTGGTTTAGAGGAGGTCTGATGGTGAAAAATCACCAAAAGTTTGAGCTAGAATAAGAAATGAATTTTTTTTTAAAATGGAAGTGTAGTTCATTCAGGTGTACAACAAATGTGATTCAGTTATATAAGTATGTATATATCTATATATTTTTCTTTTGAGTCTATTCCATTATAGCTTATAACAAGATATTGAATATAGTTCCTTGTTCTATGCAGTAGATCCTTGCTGTTTATATATAGTAGTGTCCATCTGTTATTCCCCTGGTGGTAGTAGTTTAGTTGATAAGTCATGTCCAACTCTTGGGATCCCATGGACTGTAGCCTGCCAGGCTCCTCTGTCCATGAGATTTTCCAGGCAAGAAGACTGGAGTGGGTTGCTATTTTCTTCTCCAGAGGATCTTCCCGACCCAGGAATCGAACCCCAGTCTCCTGCATTGCAGGCAGATTCTTTCCCAACTGAGCTATAAGGGAAGCCCATCTACTCCCCTGCTCCCAACGTATCCCTCCCCCACTTAACCTTTGGTAACCATAAGTTTGCTTTCTGTATCTGTGATTCTGCTTCTGTTTTGTAAATAAGTTCATTTGTACTATTTTTTAGATTCCGCATTTAAGTGATATCATATAATATTTGTCTTTCTCTGAGAAAGCCATTTTAATGTAGCAAAAATACAATAAACTTTTTCCTCTAATGAACCAGACAATAGATAATTTGGGCTTTGTGACTGAAGATCTCTGGCATGTCCTCAGCTCTGTAGCTATGGTGGGAGAGTGCTGACAGTACAGAGCAGGGCCCCGGGGTGACAGTGCCTGTAGATAAATGGAGGGCTCCCACCTTTGTTCTTGCTGGCACTTGTGATTCTACCATTGCACTCCCACACCCATTAAGGTTTCTCATTTTATTTCTCTCAGGCTCACTCCATTATCCTGGATTTGACTTATTTCCTCCCTCTGAGCCTCATTTTCTTCATTTATAAAATGAAGAATTGAGACGATCTCTTCTAGTTCTAATGAAGTGTGATTTCATTCATAACCAGATGACACTGGATAATCAAAGTTAGTAAAGTTTATGCATCACAAAATAAATGTGTGCTTGTTGCCAAGGGATGGGTAGGATGACCTGCCAGGAAACAGAGCATCTTTGCCAGCCACTAAATGCTCAGTTTGATGATCCAGTTCCACAGTTCCAGGATTATATCAGAACCCTCATATGATGCATCTTCACATTTCTTAGGTCTCCTAATCATTTCTTTTGCAATCTTCTTCATCCTTCAGTCAATGAATATTATTACTTGTGGAGCCCACAGGGTATCTATATAGTGGCACTGATATTGTGATAAGGGTTCTTTGATGTCCACATTTCTATACATGTATATTTTGTTTATGTGTAATAGCATATCCCAGTATTTCTATGATTATTTTAAAAGATGTTTGGAATACATAAAGAAGCACTTCTATACTCTGTGTTCCATTCCCGAATGTGTTTGTAGTGGTTTGAAAATATGTTTATAGTACTCTTCCCTTTAAGACATGGAGTCTTTTAATGATGAACCCCTTGCGATGAATCCCTCTCCTTGGCTATGGTCTGCACTTAGTGACTCACTTCTAATAAGCAGAAGCAAGAGAAAAAATGGTGTGCCACTCTAGATACCAGGTCAGAAAGCTGTTGTGGCTTCCTGCTTGCTCTCTCTTGGATCATTCACTCTGAGGGAAGCCATCTGCCATGATGTGAGGACACTCCAACAGCCTTGTGTAGAGGCCTATGTGCAGGGCTCTGAAGCCTTCTTTCTCTCTCCATGTGAGGGAACCTTCTTGGAATGAATACTTCAGCCTCAGTTCAACCTTCAGATGAAGCAGCCCCAGCAGGAAGCTAAGATATTAATACATCCGCATGAGAGCCCTGATATCCAGTAACACTTAGATAAATTGCTCCCAGATTTCTGACTGAAAAATTGTGCAAGATAATAAATGCATATTATTTTAAGATGCTAAGTTTTGGGATAATTTTGTTACACAGTTATAAATAACTAATACAGTGATCTCATCAACCTATTTTTGCATTAAAATTCTCTTTACTCAGTATTTATATAAACATTATATAAATTCCCTGGTGACTCAGATGGTAAAGAATCTGCCTGCAATGCAGGAGACCTGGGTTCACTCTCTGGGTTGGGAAGATCCCCTGGAGAAGGGAATGGCTACCCACTCCGCTATTCTTGCCTGGAGAATCCCATGGACAGAGGAACATGGTGGGCGACAGTCCATGGGGCTGCAGAGTCAGACGCGATTAACACTTTCACTCTTCATTTATATAAATATAATTAATAAAACTCTTATTTTTCCTATTGCATTTTATTTGCAACCTGGGTACATCCAGATATTGATTTATTTATCTTTATCTGCTCCCCCAAACAGAAGTTTTTCTTCTACACATAAAAATTTATTTGAACTGCTTATTAGCATATGTTTTATTCCATCTTAAATTGTCTCCCCTTACTTACAAATCTGCTTACCTTCTAGACTGTGATTTGTTTGAGGTCAGAGGATATGAGAGAGGCATAATCACCCTCCCTCTGACCTGGAGCCCTCTCTGTTTTGCACATTGTAGATGCAATATTTTGGTTGAATGAATGAATGAGTACCATTGCCTAGAGCAGAGGTTTTGTAAATGGAAAGAAATCTTCACATGTGCTAGTCTAGCTGCTTTTGCTCCACGTGGGCACAGGAAACCGAGCACCTTAGGGACCAGACCAGAATGAGGCTCAGAGCTTTTCTTGCTCTTTTAGGTTTCATGAGAGTAGAGGTCCACCCAGAGCAAACACACTGCTGTGAAACCTTGTTAACTGAACCTCCATTAATGGGAAATTCCTGACACTTTAGGCAGAGAGTGAAGTTAATTCCTACATATGTCCTTTTATGAAAATAGGATTATAAAAGAAAATAGCACCATAGATTCATTTTAACTATGTGAATATAGGAAGGTGTGTGCTAAGTCCCTTCAATCATGTCTGACGCTTTGCGACCATATGAACTGTAGCCCGCCAGGCTCCTCCGTCCATGGGATTCTCCAGGTAAGAATACTGGAGAGTTGTTGCCATTTCCTCCTCCAGGGGATCTTCCCAACCCAGGTATCAAACTCATGTGTCTTATGTTTCCTGCACTGGCATGTGGGTTCTTTACAACTAGCACCACCTGGGAAGCCCATATAGGAAAGTAGGTGGGCAAAATAACTTAACAATCATATACCAAAAATTTCATGTGCTTTTTCCAAATAAATATTAACCATTGAAGAAATCTTTCCAAAGTGGCTCTACTCTGTTAAACTAGATCAATTGATGTCTATATTTCAAATGAATTCTTGAAATTTCTTTTGAGAATTTTCCCAAATTCAAATGCAACATAAATTGGACTACGTCTCTTATTTTTAAACACTTTGATTCAACACTGTGAACATATACCCCCATTTCACATCAGTAAGGCGATAACTGAGCTTGTGTTCTTATTGGTTTGAGTCAGTGGATACCCATAAGAGTACAGGAGAGAGCATGAGCTTGGCGGGCAACTGGAGGCTGGAGTTGGAGTTCTGGCTGAAGTGGGTGCAGATCTCTCTGACCATTTCTAACCAGGGTCTTCATCTCTAGAACAGGGTAATATTTCAGTCTTGTTATTTCAGAATTGCTGAGAGGACCAAAAGAAGAACAGGCATGCCTTTATTAATAAATATACATACATTTGTTATATGTTTATCAAAAGACAACAAATATATGTTTTCTTCCAGGTAGTTCAGTTCAGTTCAGTTCAGACGCTCAGTTGTGTCCGACTCTTTGCAACCCCATAAATTGCAGCATGCCAGGCCTCCCTGTCCATCACCAACTCCCAGAGTTTACTCAAACTTATGTCCATCGAGTTGGTGATGCCATCCAGCCATCTCACATCTCATCTTCTGTCATCCCCTTCTCTTCCTGCCCCCAATCCCTCCCAGCGTCAGGGTCTTTTCCAATGAGTCGACTCTTTGCATGAGGTGGCCAAAGTACTGGAGTTTCAGCTTCAGCATCAGTTCTTCCAGTGAACACCCAGGATTGATCTTTAGGATGGACTGGTTGGATCTCCTTGCAGTCCAAGGGACTCTCAAGAGTCTTCTCCAACACCACAGTTTTCTTCCAGGTAGTAGGTACCTTGTATTTCTAAATGAAAAAAAAAAAAAAAAAAAGAATTAAAATCAGTAATGGAAAAAAAAAAAAAAACCTTTTTGTTTTTCCTTTTCCTTACAAAAAGAAGGAAAAATTGTTGGAAAGGATCCCAAGTTTTTTTTTTTTTAAATACTACCTGGAAGAGATCATGGCTTCTGGGTTGTGCAAATATTGAAATGGATGGTTGTTCATTCACTAGTTCTTATTTTTACTTACATCCTGTATAAACTAAAATTCCTCGTAGGAATCCTAAAGTGTATGGAAATTTACTTTGATGTCTAGAAATTCTCAAATGCTCTATTGTATCAAACATCATTTGGCAAGGTATATAGTATATGCTCATTTATTTCTTTAATGACGCTGTTGTACTTCTTTCAAAGGATAGCCATCTCAGATGTTCTTAAAGAGTAAAATTTTATGCTTTGGGTAACCACATAATAACCTTAATATCAGTCATGTTTTATAAGGAAAAAATTAATGCTAGATTATTTATGACTAAAATGATATGTTACTTAAAATTTCATTTTTAATTTCTATTAAAAAAGCAGAAATAGATTTTCTTGGCATAAGAAACAGTGTCCAAATACATTTTACTTTTTAAAATCTTGGTGTTTACATTAGTGATTTGTCCACCCATGTTTCTCTGAAATATTTAAAAAACATACATTTACCTGACCTCATCTGGTAGGCTAGGAGGGTTAACTTTAAAAACTGGATTCAAAAATATTTTGTGTTCAGGTGTGTAAAATTATATGCCCTGAAAAATGTTCATAATTGGTTAGTTATGCCTACATTTAGGGCTTCCCAGGTGTCTTCCCAGTAAAGAACCTGCCTGCCCATGCAGGAGACATAAGAGACGCAGGTTTGATCCCTGAGTTGGGAAGATCTCCTGGAGGAGGAAATGGCAACCCACTCCAGTATTCCTGCCGAGAGGATCCCATGGACAGAGGAGCCTGGAGGGCTACAGTCCATAGGGTTGCAAAGAGTCGGACGTGAATGAAGCGACTTAGCACGCATGCGTGCCTGCATTTAGCCGCTTGTGTTTTCAAAATAGGAAACTCTTGATGGCAAAAAGCTGACTTTTACTAAAGTTCAGTTGTTTAAAAAGTTCACATGAGACATTAGAATTAGTGGTTTGCTCAGATTCCATATTATTTGGGGAAAAAATAGATCATCATTTACTATGGACTAGCAAAATCAGATCTATAGTTTAACTTAATCAGTCTTGTCTCTTAAAAAATGGTGATTCTTCTGTTTACCCTAGAATAGCCTTTTAAAAATATGGTGATTGATTTCAATCAAACTGGATATACCTTTCTCCCCATCCTATTCCTCTGCCATCTTAGGAACCCCCCACCCCGTCATTCTCATTTATATGTTTTAAATTTATATGTTTTAAATTCAAACTGTAAGTCTGCCTGCCCCCTTAAAACAATAGAGCCAACAAAGTTTTTCAAATCTTTCAAAGTGTGATCTATTTGTGATATTGACATGTGTGTGTGCTCAGTCATGTTTGACTCTTTGCAAACCCATGGCCTTGTTTCCTACCAGTCTCCTCTGTCCATGGATTCTCCAGGCAAGAATACTAGAATGGATTGCCATTTCCTGCTTGAGGGAATCTTCCCGACCCAGGGATCAAACCCAGGTCTCCTGTGTCTTATTGAACGGGGATCCTAATTCACAGGATCCTAATGGCAGCCAGGAGAGTACTGGGCTAATTCACATGTGCCATGAGCCTGTGTCATTACCTGGCCTTCTGAAGACTGTCTTCACTTCTTGAAACAAAAGCAATAGGCTGCAATTTTAACTGAAGTTAGTGGCTTTTACCTGTCCTGCCAGTAACTGTTCAATAGATTTCGATATTACTTTGGAAGGCCAGCCTCAAAAATCTTACAATGGTCTCACCAACCTTAAAAAATGACAAGATAGTATAATATGAAGGGTATTTGGAAAAAATAAAATTTATGATCCTATAATTTAGTGAAAAGTTTTAAGATGATAAATGTATTCTGCTGAAAAAAAAACACACACCAAAATATTGCATATTAAATTGAGATATTGTTCCAAGTCCTTGTAAGTTTTTACCCCAGAAGTTGTTTGCATCAGTAGCTAAATTCTCTATACTCATTGTAATTTTTGAGTCACTGAACCAATGATAGTGCTTAAACACTACGTATATGCATGTGCACTCAGTGGCTTCAGTCATGTCCAGCCCTCTGTGACCCCATGGACTGTAGTCTGCCAGATTCTTCTGTTCATAGGATTCTCCAGGCAAAAGTACTGGAGTAGGTTGCCATATCCTCTCCTCTAAGGGATCTTCCTGACCCAGGGATCGAATCCATGCCTCCTGTGTCTCCTGCATTGCAGGCAGATTCTTTACCATTCCCTACAAGTTACAAGGAAAGATGAAATGAGCTGATTTTCTTATGAGGTGTCAGCTCTAGGTCCTTGGAAATGTGCAGTGCCTGACTATTACTAAAAAGAATATATAACATTTATTAGGCACATAGCATGGCTGTTCTAAGCACTTTTGACATATAGCCTTAGCTCATTACTACTTGGTGATAATCTGTTGAAGACTCCTGCATGGGAACAAGGTGGAACCGAATTACCTCTAAAATCCCTTTCAGCGCTGAGATTTAGTGAATCCATGATTTATTACCTAGTGCTTAATGAAATAGGAAGTAGAGCTATAAGGATCAAGGTGATTTTTCCATATTCAAGGAGGCAAAATGCATAATGCTGTCTGTGTTCCTTTGGGGTTAGCGTATAATTTTGAAGAAAATGTGCTATATTTTTCCAGGAAGGTTCACACAAAGCGAATACAGATTAGAAATATTTCTACTATTTCATGCTAGATTTCAAGCCCTCTGTGAGTCCCAAAATATAGTGATAAATTCCTTTATTTTTTTTATCATATCAAACAAAATTATGTATTGACCTATGATTAAGCAGTATAAACTTTAGCGGGTTATAAATTAACTCAGAGTAATAAACTTATTCCTTTCCTTTTTTCTTTCATTTTTAAAAGAAGTTCAGGTCAGTGGTTACAAATTTGACCTCAAAAAGTGAAATCTAACTAATAACTTGTTGAATAAGTAATAAAAACCTTTGAAAATATATGCAGCCTTGAGAGAAAAGTGTAACAGGGCTTTGTTGTGAAATGTTTAGAAAACACAAGCAATTTACCTCACTTTTCTTTGCATTTAGGGTAAAAATAAGTGTATTTAAAGTTTCATGATTTAAAAAAGTGTGTTGAGATTGTATTTCCCCCTTCTAAGTTTTACAGAGGTAAAGAAATTCTACAATGATTTCTCCAGTTAATAAATGCCTGCTTTTCCATGCATTCTACTTTTATAAATTTCTGCAGGGAATCTACAGATAAGTCTTCATTTTGCTCTGAACAGTCTTTTAACTCTTCTTATTTCTTTAGAAATACATGAGTTGCTTTCCAAGTGTAGTTCCAAATCTAAAAAAGCCTAGTCTGTGAGTATTTTCAGTTAATTAGAATACAATGCACAAATATGATCATCTTATCAGCCTTAATTCCATGTTACTGAAATGTGATATTGAGCACCAGATTAGAGATATGACTGAAGACCTCATATACAGCCAGTTTTGTAGTTTTTTAATCTTATTATTTGTTGATGCTGTTTCCATCTATTATTAATCATACCATATATATATGTATATATACACATATTTTTTTCTTTGATTTAATGGCAAGTAATGCTGGCTTGTGTGTGTGTTTAGGCACTCAGCCGTGTCTGACTCTTTGCAACCCCATGGACTATAGCCCGCCAGGCTCCTCTGTCCATGGAATTCTCCAGGCAAGAATACTGGAGTGGGCTGCCATTCCCTTTTCCAAATGCTGGCTTAATTTGAGTTAAAAAAATTTTTTTTAAATAGAGGGGACTCATTTATAGGATTGGAGGGGTGTTTAAATATGTCCAATTTCATGATAAATATTTTTTAGGAACTTTTGCCAGTGTGGTTATATGTTGAGATTCATGGAACTTTAGGGAACTAGAACATATGTGCAACTAACTACAGAGACAACTAACTGTAATTCCTTATGTAAATTTTAGAATGACATGTAATTTTAAAATGAATTTCTTAAAAAGTTATTGAAAATACCATATTTGAGATTCATTTATCTCTGTGCATATAAGAAAAAAAATGTATAAATTTTCCCAACTTCAGTCTTTATTTCTAATCTTCATTATCTCTTTGATAGAATTAGCACCAATTGACTGGGAGCTGGGCTCAGCTCACTCAAGCTGAACTCTGGCCTGGGGGTGTGGAGGTGGCGAAAAGGAGCTTTTCTTCATCTCTTTCTCTAAGGTGTGGTTGTGTTTACTTTGGAAAGAAAAGATACAAGTATCTCCTAAAGTGGATTAGACATGGCAAGACAAGATGATACATTTGCACTATAAACTCTCAAGCAGCTGTGAGAAGGCCTTCTGTGTGAAATTTCTTACCTTCTTAAAAATCTTGATAGAGTTGTAGCTAAGCTCTTAACAGTCAAAAACAAACTGCCAATGAAGTTTATTTTCTTTTTTGCTGAGTTTTCTGGACCATTGTTCCGCTTGAGGGGCCCTGTTTGTTAGTTTTGGCTCAGGGACTTCTCTTCCTTCAGGGTAAGCTCTCCTTAGGCACTTGTAGAAGTCGGTACTCAGGGGCTGCTCACAGTTTATTCACAGCCCCGGCTAAAGCAAAATTCAACTGCGTGACTTCCTGTCTCAGAGGAGGGGGTGGCCGACGAGGGGCTTTGTATCAGTAATATAAAAATATAATGGATTCTGAGGAAAACTGGGACATTTTTGTTTGTTCTCTTAAAAGATTCCTGCTGGAAGTTTTATTTTAAAGTTGGCTTTTAGCTTTTTTTTTTTTTTTTTTTTTTTTTTTACTGTGACTTACATGGATCCTGATCTGATTTTCTACTTTCACGGCCTTTTTTGAAAAAAATCTAAAATATTTAATTCAACATTAGCTGTGCTTACAAGCTACATAGCAGAATAAAATCACATTACAAACATTGTAGTATTAGATTTTATCACCATTTATTTCTTCTAGCCTGTCCAGGGATTTCTTCATGTTCAGTAGAACTAATTTGCAGTCAGACACTGAGGTCTTCTAGAAGGCCAGCAGGCTCCAGAAATTAATTTATCCAAATAACCGATCCCTCCTAGGCCAACCATAGAGGGACACCAGAATGGCCTAAGCAGGCAGAGCCTCCTTTTGAAGTCTGGAATGTTTTGACTGACTTGAAACAGGCGGCTGGAATGAAAGGATAATTTTCAATGACCCAGGGGATTTTTTTTGCCATTTTCAAATATTAGGTAAAACAAAGAGAAATTGCCTGCTCTAATTTAGAAAGACTTAGTAATCAGGAAGGCGACCAGACTGAGAATAAAGTTCCAAGGTATATATATATAGCAGAAGCTTATTTACTAAGCTTAAATTGCTGGCAAAAATCAAAATTATTATACCCTTTAAAAAAAAACCTTCCAGGGATGTATTTTAGTCAGTATCTCGGCATTTTCATCACCTATCCCTGCATTATTTTCTTAGTATTAAAAAAGAAGAGAAAATTAATTGCTTTGATTTATCACCAGCTAAAAATAGTGCCATTATAATCTTAATTTTGTTAAACAAACAGGAGGTTGTAATTTAAATTAGCCTACTCTACTAAATTGGTTTACAAGAAGCACTGAGTAGATATTTCATATTTGTCAAATTTTCAAAACATTAGCAGAATTTAAGGCCATTAATCCTGTAAAGCAAACTGTCACATTAGCTGAAGCATAGGAGAATCCAGGTGTAACAAATGATTTTTGATGACCAGGTCAGAGGAGTAGATCAAAGTCATTTTGAAGAGATCTCTTCCTTATACTCTAGATAAATATTTATTATTGCCTAAGAAAAACTACCTTTTCTGGCTTTGGTGAAAAAAAAATGAATTAAAAGTAGGATTTGGTAACTAAATAACTGCACTGTAAGATAGAAATAGGAAATACTTCTTTTCACACAATACATTCTTTGCACATAATATGTATTATGTATGTAATATATGTTATGCACGTAGTATGTGCAATTATGTACATAATATAATAGCACTAGTTAGGAAAAAGGATAAAATAATACTTGTAATCTAACAGTTCTGGATACTAGGAGATGCCAACTGGCTTTAAGGATTTAAGCTTTATTTTACAGTTTTGGAGATTTGCAAAGAAATTTAGGTACTGATGGGGTCACAAGGATGCCAATCCTGTTGCTGGCACTTGGTCATTCTTAAACTGGTAAGGTATGTCTTGGATTAATTTAAATGAAAAACAAATTATAATTTTATTGATTTTGATTTGTTTTCAGGCTTGTATGCTAGTTTTAAATTGGGGTGATTGAAACTCTACATTCTCATTACTCAAGCTGTCAAAACTTTTCCTCTAAGTTTCATCTTTTTGTACCAGTTTTCCATTTTATTGGCAGCCCTTGCAAAGCAAAAGTACATGATAAATGTAAGAAAAATCTCTGAAGGCAGAGTGATCTAATGGCAGGTGACATTCACATTATTTTTGGGTGTTACAGAGAGAAAATAGTATTGTCATTCACCTTTATGCCATCTTCAAGTTTTTCTTCTGGCTACTAAAATTCTGAGTTAAAAATTGTCAGCTCTTTAGTAAGTTGTGGGAAATAGATTGTGGAAAGAAGGTAATTGAGAAGTTTAAGTAATAGTTGACTGGAAGCCAGCAATATTGATGAATTTAGGTGGTAAGGGGAGTTAAGCTATCTTTGGTAATAAGAACTAAGACTCTACGTAAGAACATGGTAGAGATTTGAGAAAAGTATGCAGATGAAAATGTAGGAGGATAGGGAAAGGAGGGACTGGGATGAACTGGAAGATTGGAACTGACATATATATACCACTGACACTATGTATGAAGTAGAGAACTAATGAGAACCTCCTGTATAGCTCAGAGAATTCTGCTCAGTGCTCTGGGTGGCCTAAATTAAAATTAAAAGAAGATAGATATGTGTACATATAGGTGATTCACTTTTCTATAACATAACATTGTAAAGCAATAACAATCAATTGTAAAAGAAAATGTAAGAGGCTAATTAGGAGATAATAGTTGCTTATGGGTTTCCCTGGTGGCTCAATAGTAAAGAACTTGGCTGCCAATGCAGGAGACACAGGTTCGATCCCTGGGTTGAAAGGATCCCCTGGAGAAGGAAACGGCAACCCACTCCAGTATTCTTGCCTGGGAAATGCCATGGACAGAGGAGCCTCGTGGGCTACAGTCCATGGGGTCACAAAAGAGTCAGACCTGACTTAGCAACTAAACAATAGCAAGTTGCTTATACTAGTGGACTACATTGAAGAATGTGTATTATCCTTTGAGACATGGGAAGAAAATAGAATTTCTAATTTTGCCCTTTTAAAAATCATATATTTTGTGTGGATTTTATATGTAATGTATTAGTAAAGCACTGTTTGGATATAATGTGTATAGATATGTGTTGCTCTTTTTTCTTTTTAAAACTGATTAGGAATTAATGTTTAAAAGATGTTTGGAAATGGTTAATTTTGATAATAGCTTTATATGCTTCATCCCACATATTTTCCATTAAGAATCAATGATTGTGTTGATTGGAAATTTAAGTAATTGAAATATGAAACTACTTTATGCTCATTAATAAATGAATATAGGTATCTTCAATTTGGAGATAGATATTTTGTATTTTTCTCTGTGTTCTGAACAACGTATCTCAATGGGCTTACTCATATTTTATCTTTATTTATTTTTTTTCATTTATTTTTATTAGTCGGAGGCTAATTACAATATTGTAGTGGGTTTTGTCATACATTGACATGAATCAACCATGGATTTACATGTATTCCCCATCCTGATCCCCCCTCCCACCTCACTATCTATCCAATCCCTCTGGGTCTTCCCGGTGTACCAGGCCCGAGCACTTGTCTCATGCATCCAACCTGGGCTGGTGATCTGTTTCACCCTAGATAATATACATGTTTTGATGCTGTTCTCTCGAAACATCCCACCCTCGCCTTCTCCCAGAGTCCAAAAGTCTGTTCTGTACATCTGTGTCATATTTTACCTTTAAAAAGTAATACTATTTTTAATTAATATCATTGTGATGTGAATGTGTATCATTACATATAATAATGAGGAATACTGGGTTAAAGGTAGTTGATCATTTCTTTAAAATTAAACTAATGGACTTCATGATAGCTTTATTTTTCTCAACACTATTCATAGATTTTTCTCTTCTTTCCAAATTGCTATAACTTTGACTTTTGGATAATTAACACTGTAGTTGAACTGGAAGTGAAAGTGTTAGTCGCTCAGTCGTGTCCAACTCTGCAACTCCATGTAGCCTGCCAGGCTCTTCTGTTCATGGAATTCTTCAGGCAGGAATACTGGAGTGGGTTGCCTTCTCCAGGGGATCTTCCTGACCAAGGGATTGAATCTTGTTCTCCTGCATTTCAGGTAGATTCTTTACTGTCGGAGTCACCAGGGAAGCCCTACTTGGTAATAAAAGACTTAGGGAGGATGGACTACTTTTTTCCCCCCGAAATATGTAAAAGATTTTCATGTAGAAGAGGAGTTTGTCTTAGTAGGTTTAACTACAAATGACAGAGGATGAAAAGTTCAGTTTTGGACAGTTTAAGAGGTTTTGCAGATCTGTGGGCAATTTCTATACACAGCTTGAAAATTTGGACGTGGGTTTCTATTAATAGAATGGGCTGGCCTAAAAGTACAGACTTGGGGTCATCAGCAAGTAGAGGATACTGAAGGCATTATGGGAGGTAACACAGGACAAGTGTGTTGAGAAAGAAAAGGACCAAACAAGAGACAATTTAGAGGGATATAAAATCCAGGGAAAGGATGAGGAGCCAAGTATGAGGTCTGAGATGCAGTTGGAGAGGTAGATGAACCAGAGATCGAGAACTTGCAGAAGAGGGATGGTCAATGGTGCCAGGTTCCTTAAGATGTATAACTGCTGAAAGGTATGTAATGGACAATACCCCATTAGTCCTAGTGGCTTTATGGAATAGTGAAGGGTGGAATCCAGATTACTTTTGTTGATAAGTAAATGGAAACTGAGATAACTGTGATTCAACCTCACTTACCAGCAGCTTGGCTGAGTTGGGAGAGTTAGAGATTTAAATAGAAGGAGATGGATAGCAGGAGGGTTTTTGGAGGTGAAGGTGTCTATGTAGGGGAAGCCCAGGGGCCCATCCTTCCTCTTCTGATCCTAAACTCCCTCCAGGGTTCTTCCATGCCCCTCCTTGTATGCCCCTTCTTTTCAAAGAGCACAGTACTATAGGAAATGGGAGAAGTATTTTTAAAAGCTATATTTTTGGTCACAGCATGTTTATATTTGCTAGTAGCAAATAATCATTTATGTGTTACTGGCTGAAGATCAACTTGGACTAACTGTCATGGTTCTAAAAGTTATACTTTTTCCCCTTGAGTTCATGTATTCGGTGCCCACTTCTCAGCCTGAGAGAAGCCTCCTCCTCCTCCTATTCTGAAGTCAAAGGCCAGCCCCTCTGTGAGCTCTGCTTTGGTAGCACCAACTCATTGGATTCTCTCTTCTGTGATCCTTTAAGAGCTCTACTGTGGTTCTTAGTAAGTTGATTTACAACCAGCTATTCACACATCTCTCTTCCAATGAGCTCATAGAGGATCACCTGTCCTGTGTCTTAATCACTAGCCTATCGTGTTGCCTGGCACTTAGTGGTTACTCAGTCCATGTTGCTTGAATGAATGGATGGATAAGGAAGGATGTGAGAAAAAACAAACCACGAGTATTGGGAGAGGCACCAAAATACTGTCTTTGTGGCTGTAGGTTTTTTATACTCTTGATACTTACCTGTGTGTAAATAGCTAATGACCATCATGACCAATAAAGAGTGGCTGATTATTACAGTTAATTGGGATCATGTTTTTACACCATGATCCCTGTTTTGATCTATTCAAAGTAGAAATATACTTCATTTATTAATCTCAATCTTTTAAAAAGAATATGTTTGTATATGTAATATGTCAATAGAGATATACTTAGCTTGTTACAGTCATCATTAATTGTCAAGAATGAGAAACAAAACTAAAATTTCAAAGGGAACTTTGAATTGCAAACTATTCTCTACTCTAAATACTATACAATTATAGTTTTAATAGAGGCTATAACACTCAGTAGACTATTATTGGAAAGCTTTGTTTGCTTTTAATTCTTTACAGTGTTTACTCCCACAGCATAAGAATCATCAAAGAAAGTGAAGTACAGATTAGTGTAAAAAAAAGGCTTGGGTTAAGAAATGTTTTACATAATTTTCTGTCTTCTTTCATTTCTTCTAAACTTGGCACTTTTCTGTCATGGTAATGTCCTGATATAAACTGTATCAGTGGTAAAAATGTGCTGGTGCATAATTAATTAGCTTATTATTTTGATGTTGTTCAGATTCAACTTGATTGTGAACTTGTGGTTACGTGCATACTTTTACAAAGCCAGCAACTGAACACTTTATTTGTTCTAAAAGGATAAATGAGATTAATTTCTCTTGGACTTAGTATCCAGGCATTGGGAAGGGGAGGTTTGTTGAGGGAGAGCATGGCTTTCAGGTCATGTGCCTTGGGTTCTCACTTGGCCATTGTCACTGACTGGCTTTGTGACTCACATCAAGTTACTCATCTGGCCTTCCTTGTTCGAAAAATAAACTAGGATAATGTCATGGAGTTGCGAGAAATATACGATAGAGTAGTTGGCCTCTGGTAGCTACTCGGCTAACATTGGTCCGTCTCTTTCTTCTAAAACAATTTTTTTTCTGCCTTCTTTTATTCAACACTAAATATAAGTACCTCATTGTTCTTTTTTACCTTGCTGCCAGGTAGGATGATCAGAGGCAAATTTAGTGCTGATAATGGAGACTTGTCTTATTCTAGGTCTTTGTATAGTTCTCTGCTTCTTGTCTTTTTTATTCATTTATATATCTAAGTTTTCTTAAAAGGCTGCTCTATTTCTATACAAATAGTACATTGAAAATGAAACTTCCTGATACAGAGAAAAACTATTTAAAAATAAAGCAAATCACCTGGATTACCTACTACCGAGAAATAACCATTGATAATAAAAGATATATACCATTCCAGACTTTTCTTGATGCATATGTGCAGAACACAAACCTTTCTTCAATGCTATTATTCCTCCACATAAAGAGAACTATTTTATAATTCATACAAAAAATTAGAAACTACCTTCATACAAAGAGAAGAGGATAAAAATTAGCCCACTTCTGTCTTTCTCTTTCTTATCAGTTTTTGCTAGCTATTCTTTTGACATTTTCAAGATTTATAACAATATCTTATGAAAATCCTAATAGTTGTTTAATCTCAAGTACTGAATATTCTTTACTATCTCAGTGAGTCTAGTATTTATTGCTCTGTTTGTTTGGAAATTTTTAATAGAGTAAATTTTCAAGAACCATTCATGGGGTGCTATGTTCCCTGATTTTGTGCTCTCTACACATTGCAATCATGGTCTTCTCTGATAGCTGTGAAATAGGTGGTTTCCTTACTCATCTGGGATCATGTCTGACTTTGGCTTTTTATTGCTTACATCTGGTAGTAATGCTAGAATATAGTAGGTACTCAAACAATATTTAGTGAAATGAAGAATAGCTCAACAAATTAGTTCAGTTTGTATGAGGACGTGTTGAAGGTTTCTCAATAGGAAATTAAACTCTCAGTTTTTTAGCACCGTTAATTTGGCTTTTATGGACAGGGCAGTTTAAAGGGACTAAGTGAAGAAGACTCCTTAGGAGACTGTTACAGTAGTGGGTGAGATATGAAGATGAACTCAACATATTCTTCAAGGATGTCAAAGCAGTTAGAATGAAAAGGAAGAGATGCAAGACTTATTACAAAGAAAGAATGAGAGATCTTGATGAATGGTTGATGGGATGTCTTTAGTCACATGGTTCTTCAGCTTGGGAAATCCCTCTTCTCCTATTGACATTTTTAAATTTAAATGTTTATGTTCAAGTAAAAGCTCATCGTCAGTTGGCTTATGCCACAGTAATGCCACGTAACAAACTCAACACCTCCATGGCTTACGACAGCAGACATGTACTCTCCTACCAAGAGTCTGCAGGTTGGCTGTGTTTGGCTGATCTTGGCTGGGCTCAGCTGGGCACCTACAGTTTAGGCTTGGTACCCATTTAAATGCAGAGTTCCAGAGAAGAGCAAGGAGAGATAAGAAAGCCTTCCTCGGTGATCAGTGTACAGAAATAGAGGAAAACAATAGAATGGGAAAGACTAGAGATCTCTTCAAGAAAATAAGAGTTTCCAAGGGAACATTTCACACAAAGATGGGCTCAATAAAGGACAGAAGTGGTATGAACCTAACAGAAGCAGAAGATATTAGGAAGAGGTGGCAAGGATACACTAAAGAATAATACAAAAAAAATCTTCATGACCCAGATAATCACAATGGTGTGATCACTCACCTAGAGCCAGACATCCTGGAATGCGAAGTCAAGTGGGCCTTAGGAAGCATCACTACAAACAAAGCTAGTGGAGGTGATGGAATTCCAGTTGAGCTATTTCAAATCCTAAAAGATGATGCTGTGAAAGTGTTGCATTCGATATGGCAGAAAATTTGGAAAACTCAGCAGTGGCCACAGGACTGGAAAAGGTCAGTTTTCATTCCAATCCCAAAGAAAGGCAATGCCAAAGAATGCTCAAACTGCTACACATGGTTGCACTCATCTCACACACTAGTAAAGTAATGCTC
Organism: Muntiacus reevesi; assembly: GCF_963930625.1. Lineage (NCBI taxonomy): Eukaryota > Metazoa > Chordata > Mammalia > Artiodactyla > Cervidae > Muntiacus > Muntiacus reevesi. The sequence continues at coordinate 43,971,655 of NC_089260.1, forward strand.
AAAATTCTCCAAGCCAGGCTTCAACAGTATATGAACCATGAACTTCCAGATGTTCAAGCTAGATTTAGAAAAAGGAGAGGAACCAGAGATCAAATTGCCAACATCCATTGAATCATGGAAAAAGCAAAAGAGTTCCAGAAAAACATTTATTCCTGCTTTATTGACTATGCCAAAGCCTTTAAATTGTGTGGATCACCACAAACTGTGGAAAATTCTTCAAGAGATGGGAATACCAGACCACCTGACCTGCCTCCTGAGAAATCTGTAGGCAGGTCAGGAAGCAATGGTTAGAACTGGACATGGAACAACAGACTGGTTCCAAATAGCAAAAGGAGTACGTCAAGGCTGTATGTTGTCACCCTGCTTATTTAATTTATATTCAGAGTACATAATGAGAAATGCTAGGCTGGATGAAGCACAAACTGGAATCAAGATTGCTGGGAGAAATATCAATAATCGCAGATATGCAGATGACACCACCCTTGTGGCAGAAAGTGAAGAAGAACTAAAGAACCTCTTGATGAAAGTGAAAGAGGAGAGTGAAAAAGTTGGCTTAAATCTCAACATTCAGAAAACTAAGATCATGGCATCTGGTCCTATCACTTCATGGCAAATAGATGGGGGACAGTGGAAACAGTGGCAGACTTTATCTTTTGGGGCTCCAAAATCACTGCAGATGTGAAATTAAAAGACGCTTGCTCCTTGGAAGAAAAGTTAGACCAACCTAGACAGCATATTAAGAAGCAGAGACTACTTTGCCAACAAAGGTCCATCTAGTCAAGGCTATGGTTTTTCCAGTAGTGATGTGTGGATGTGAGAGTTGGACTATAAAGAAAGCTGAGCACTGAAGAATTGATGCTTCTGAACTGTGGTGTTGGAGAAGACTCTTGAGAGTCCCTTGCATTGCAATGAGATCCAACCAGTCCATCCTAAAGAAAATCAGTCCTGAATGTTCATTGGAAGGGCTGATGCTGAAGATGAAACTTCAATACTTTGGCTACCTGATGTGAAGAACTGACTCATTTGAAAAGACCCTGATGCTGGGAAAGATTGAAGGTGGGAGGAAAAGGGGACAACAGAGGATGAGATGGTTGGAGATCATTAACTCAATGGATATGAGTTTGAGTAAACTCTGGGAGTTGGTGATGGATAGGGAGGCCTGGCGTGCTGCAGTCCATGGGGTCGCAAAGATTTGGACATGACTGAGTGACTGAACTGAACTGAACTGGGCTGTGTGTGCTTTAAGGTTTGCTTTGGTTTAGATATTCTCTCTCTCTCTTGTCATACCAGGTCTAATGACTACTTGAAACAGCACAAATGTAAAAGCAAGCACACTTAAAGATTTTACTAGTGTCACATCTACTCACATCCTGTGGGTTGAGGAAACTCACGTGGTCAAGCTCAACTTTAATAAAACAATGCCATATTTTATTATAAGTTAAAATAATTATTGTGGGATGGTAAGATGATATATAGTTACAGAATAACAATCTAAAATATCATACCCCTTATCTATGATTCTCTCAGTTAGAAACATTGTGGTTTGGTTCTGAATTCTCATGGCATTTTGTTTGTGAATAGCACTTTCTTCTTTGTACTGTTAAAACATTAGTTCTTTATACCCGAAAATGGCTCATTATCTTTAGCGACAATGACATTGTATTCTTCAGTGTAACAGATTCAAGTGTATAGTAAAAATGCTATGTATTTAAACCTTCTTTAAGTATATTTTTGAAATAAAAATGGCATTCCATTTGTGTACAATTATAGCGTATTTATAGGTAAATCCTTAGTGAAACTTGTAGAGATATTTTCTTTTTTACATTCTATTCACCCACATTGGCTAAGATGCTGCTGAGAATGGAAGTTCATGGAAGTCGAGATGCATTGAAGTTCACTCAGAAAGGAACATATATAGCCCAGTGCCATATAATTAGTTTCCTCTGTTTAAAAAGTTCTAAAAGTTTCTAGACAGATGAATAAGTTATTTTAGGGATAGCTTTCTTCCTATATTAGCCTGCTTTTATTTATTTATTTATTAGCCTGCCTTTAAAGTAGCTTTATTAAGCAGCAGTCTGTCTAGTTATTTTTTTGTGTGTATGAAAGCAGTTTCTAAAATAAATAATGTATTGCATGAATTGTAAAAAGTTGACTTTATGTGGAGGAATGATTTAATTGAAGATTTTTAAAAATTATCAACTTATTTATGGCCATGCTGGGTCTTTGTTGCTGTGGAGGTTTTTTCTCTAGTTGTGGCAAGTGGGGGCTACTCTCTAGTTGCGGGGTGCGTGATTCTCATTGCATTGGCTTCTCTCGTTGTGTGCGATTGGTTGTAGGGTGCGCAGACTGGAATAGCTGCAGACCGTGGGCTCAGTAGTTGCAGCTACCGGGCTCTAGAGCATAAGCTCAACAGTGATGGTGCCCCGGCTCTGTTGCTCTGTGGCATGTGGGATCTTCCCAGATCAGGGATTGAACCCGTGTCTCCTGAATTGGCAGATGGACTCTTTACCACTGAGCCACCAGGGAAGCCCTGTTTTTTTTTTGTTTGTTTGTTTGTTTTAATATTTACAAAGTTGTGTGATTTAGACTACTTCCAGAGAAATGAAGTATTTGCTTACTTTAAGAAGCCAAACAAAATGATCTGTTATGAGAAATATGGCATAGTAATATATTGTGGCCACCTTGATTGTGCAGTAGAATAAGGGTAATAAAATGTATTTTCTCTGGATAACTAGAAACAGTGCCCTCTTGAAAAAAACAGTTTGTTCTGGTGATTTCTGTACATTTATTGTTTGACTGAAGACTCAAGGAAGAATTTGGATAAGTTTTCCAGCCTGAGGGAGAGAGAAATGAATCCAAACAAAGGAGAAGGTGCAGAGTAGAAGCACAGAGACACAGGTCACCCCACTTGGGCACCACAACATGAAGGGTCCCTTAGGCAGAGCATCACCTTTAAATCTAACAAACCATGATCAGATTCATTGACAAAGTTGATTAAGAGATGGGTAAGAATATAGTGAATTCATTATTTATTATTCTGCTTTAACTTAAAAGACATAAGGTGTATTTAATGTCAATGTTTTGATAGTAGACCAAGTCTTTTCCTTTAAGGATAGACCCAGGTTTGGAACTCAGAATCCTCTTTTCTCACTTCCTTCCCACAGGATGAATATATATTCTTATTTCTTCTCCTTGTAAAAGAGACAGCTGGTCTGCACCTTGCTTTTTGCATTTACTACTTCTTGGAGATCTTTCTATATCAGTACAAAGAGGGTTGCTTTATCCATTTTATAAATATATGAAGGGTAAGTCATGTCCAACTCTTTGCAACCCCATGGACTATACAGTCTATGGAATTCTCCAAGCCAGAACACTGGAGTGAGTAGCCTTTCCCTTCTCCAGAGGATCTTCCCAACCCAGGGATGGAACCCAGATCTCCTGCGTTGCAGGCGGATTCTTTACCAGCTGAGCTATGAGGGAAGAACTATAGTATTCTATTGAATGGTTTTGCTATTATGATGCATGTTGGGAGGCTTTCTAATTTTTTATTATTACAAGCAATGTTATGTGATCTTAGAAACATGTCATATTGCATGTGCACAATTACATATGTGGGATAAATTCCTAGGAGTGGGATTGCTACATCAGAGAGCACATGCATTAATAATTTTTACAGCCACTGCAGACTTGCTCTTGAAGGTATTGTGGCTGGTTACACTTCACCAGTGGTGAGGCTAAGTGCCTGTGTTCTCCACTTTGCTTAGACAGTATATTATCAAACTGAAAGTTTTGTCAGGCTGGGAGTGGGAAAACTTGTTGAATTCTCAATGTGGTTTTAATGAGCATTTCTCTTATTAGGAAAGGAAGTATGTGTAATGGTTAAGAGCACCTACTCTGCAGCCCAGCTGCTCAAGGTTAAATTTGGGTTCCACTGCTTACCAGCTCTGAGAACTTGGGCAAATTTTTTACCTTCTCAGTGCCTCCATTTCCTATGCTTCTATTGAAAAGCATAATAACTACCTTATAGGGTTGCTTTAATAATTAAATATGTTAACATATGTAGATAGCTAGACTGGTATCTGGCACAAGGTATGTTTGGGCTATTATTATTGTTGCTGCTACTGCTGCTGCTAAGTCACTTCAGTTGTATCTGACTGTGCGACTCCATAGACGGCAGCCCACCAGGCTCCCCCGTCCCTGGGATTCTCCAGGCAAGAAGAGTGGAGTGGGTTGCCATTTCCTTCTCCAATGCGTGAAAGTGAAAAGTGAAAGTGAAGTCGCTCAGTCGCGTCCAACTCTTAGTGACCCCATGGACCGCAGCCTACCAGGCTCCTCCATCCATGGGATTTTCCAGACAAGAGGACTGGAGTGGGGTGCCACCAAGCTATTATTGTTAGTGGAGTTGAGTATCTCTACATGTTTGAGCCAATTTTCTTCCTTTTCTATGAATTTTAATCCTTTCCTCATATTGTTATTTGCTAGTCTTTCTCTTATAGATTTTTATGAGCTTTTAACATGTTAAGTTTAGCCCTTTATATACAATCTGCAAATATTTTTGCATATTCTGTTGCTTATCTTTTATTTTCATCTGTGATATTTTGTTAGGCTCACTTTTTTAAAATGTACTTAACTTATTTTATTTTGAGAATAATTGCTTTGCATTATTGTGATGGTTTTTGCCATAAATCAACACGAACCAGTCACAGGTATACATGTGACCCCCTCATCTGTCAGGCTCGCTTTTGACATTTATGTAGTTGAATTTATCAGCCTTTTCTTCTGTGGTTTTAGGATTTTGTCTCATAGTTAGAGAAGCCTTTCCCACTTTCAGGTTATAAAGCGATTCTCCACAGGGTTTTTCTCTAGCACTTTTATGATTTCTTTTTTTTTTTACATTTAAGTCTTTAATCCATTTGGAATTTATACTGGTATATGGTTACAGAAATATTTTAATTTGCTTTTAATCAAAGATATTTTCCCAAGCATTGGTTTTTAAGCAACAACAGCAAACCCTCTTCACACACAGAGTGCATCTTATGTAATATAATTGAAACTGAAAAATCACAATAACCAGTGCCATAGGTACATGTAGGTTTGAGAAGAACCCCTCACAATATCTGCCCCCATGTTGCAGTGATGGGTCAGGGTATACATCACCTCTCACAGCCAGGGAGAATACTTTGAGGTCAAGAATACTGGAATAGGGACTTCCCTAGTGGTCCATTGGTTAAGACTTTCAATGCAGGGGCTTCGGGTTCAATCTCTGCTCAGGGAATTAAGATCTCATATGCCAGGTGGCTAAAAAACCAAAACATTAAACAGAAACAATATTGTAACACATTCAATAAAGACTTTAAAAATGGTTCACATAGAAAAAAAGAATACTGAGATAAACAAACAAACAGATTAAACCAGGGCCACCCTGTCTCGCTGAATTCGTGAATTAAATGGAACCTTGAACTGGTACTTCTCAAGGCTGGCCTCCTTCACAGACCTTCTTTGCTGATCAACTTCTTCCTTTTCTAAATGCTTTTCTTTTGGCTCTTCCTTGGCACACCTCATCACAGTAGTGGGATTTTAATCCTCTCTGTGGAAGTCAATGAAGAGTCAATCTTTTCACTTTCTCTATTTTAATTACAGAATAATCCAAAGAGAAGTTTGGAAGGGGTAATAAAGCTGACTGTGCTAGTGAACTCTGCTTTTCTGGTTTCCAGGGCATTTGAAATACTGATATTTGAGGAAGGAGCTGGCTGTGTTCTCCAAGCTGGCCATGGCTGTTGTAGCACCCACAAAAATCTGTTAGATCAGAAAATTGTGGAATGCAGAGGGTGGCAAACGCTGCTATAAAAGCATTCCTAAACTTCACAGTCTTTTTGGACACGAGAGGAGAACGTGGCTTCTCCTATGTGGGTGGTCACCCTGAGGGTCATCTATTCCTCTTACAAGTTGCTAGGGAATGAAAAAATGAATAAATTTAACAAAAGTATATTTGTTGCTTTGTTACTTCTAACTGCAAGGTATGCTTATTAATTAAGATATATTCTATAAGCAACCTAAAGAGCTGTGTCACAGTACCTTTCAGTCAATCCTCCTATTTATTGAGCTGGTAGTTCTCAACCTTGACTCTAGACCAAACCTAAGGCACTTGGCCTGGCTCCAGACCTAGAGATTCTGATGAGCTGCCAGGGTTGAGAACGAGCGCATTAATCTTCATTTTATTTTATTTTTGTATGAAGTCCCATAGTGGAGGACAGAAATCAGAGTTTCTTAAAATGAAGTCTTTGGTCCACCTGGATCAGAAGCACCTCCGAGGTACTTAGAGACTTCACCCAAAGTTTCCCAAGGCAGACTCTCTGGATGTAGAGGCCAGAAGGCTGTGTTCATAAGCATCCCAGGTGATGTTGATGTTCACTAAAGTTTGAGAAATGTGCTTCCCTGGTGGCTCAGTGGTAAAGAATCCGCCTGCCAGTGTAGAAGACACGGGTTCAATCTCTGGTCTGGGAAGATCTCTTGGAGAAGGAAATGGCAACCCATTTCCCTGGAAATCCTCATGGACAGAGGATCCTGGCTGGCTACAATCCATGGGGGGTCACCATGTTAGACACGGCTTAACCACTGAACAACAACAACAACGTTTGAGAACTGATGTGAAAGTAAGACCTGGATTATTTGAAACTAAAAAAATCCAATGAATTTTATTATTGTGGAGATAGGAAAGAAATTTTGTATCTCTCTTTCTCTGGACAAGTTTTAGAAGATCTACTTTATAAGAGATTTGAAAATAAATGTAAATTTAAATATGAATTTTAGTAGCAAAAATGTACATCAAGGAGAGAATAATAGAAATTTCATTGGGTGGTTTATAAAGATATTTGATAGCCATCTTAGAATGGGCATTGAAAAAAATCTAAATAACATACCTGTATTTTACATGTTTTAAAATTCACTTGATTTACAAATTTGAAAGTTGTTTTTAATGACTTGAGCAAAGCTCATTTGCTATTAAATGCAAGCTGAACACCAGCAAAAATCCATCTATAATCAGTCATGCAGTTAGTGATCTTATTTCTACAGTGTTATATTTTTTAAGTTGAAATTCTTAAAAGTTAGAGTAAATGAAAATGTGATCTGTATTGTTTGTTTCCTATCCAGAAAGATATGTGGGGTAAAACAAATACATGAACACATTTACCTCCTAAAAGATAATTTCATAAAGAATAAGTAAAAAAGCTATTTAAACCAGGAAACAATCAAGTTATCTATGGAAACTATTGATATAATTTAGGTGCCTTTCACTCTAGGGAGTACCTGATATTGAAATGTCCAACAGCTGGAAACACCATTGAGATGTGAAGCCATCAGCAGGACCTCTACAGAGTGGTTGTTAATTAATAAGCACATGGGCCTAGAATTGGAGTCATTTGCTTTCAAGTCTAGATTTTTTTTTGCTGTGCTTTATCGCAGGGGTCCTCAGGGATCTAATGCCTGATGATCTGAGGTGGAGCTGATGTAATAAAAATAGAAATAAACTATGCAATACGTCTTTCCTGGTTGCTAGGTTGGTAAAGAATCTGCCTGCGATGTGGAAGACCTGGATTTGATTCCTGGGTTGGGAAGATCCCCTGGAGAAGGGAATGGCTACCCACTTCAGTATTCTGGCCTAGAGAATTCCATGGACAGAGGAGCCTGGGAGGCTACAGTCCATGGGGTCGCGAAGAGTCTCAAAGGACTGAGCGACTTTCACTTTCACAAAACTCACAATAAATGTAATGTACTTGAATCATCCTGAAACCACCCGTTTGCATCTCGATTCATGGAAAAATTGTCTTCCATGAAACTGGTTGCTGGTGCCAAAAATTTTGGGGACCGCTGCTTTATAGGAAGATTGGGGTCATCACTAACCTTCAACAAACCTTGACTGTCTTTTGTTATAGAAGCCTTATTCCTCATATCAGGTTAGCATCAAGGCTCAAGCAGTGTGTGTGTGTGTATTCCAGCAATGGCACTGTTGGTCAGGTTTTCCTGAGAAACAGAACCAGTAGGAGGTTTATTATAAGGACTTGGCTTCTTTGATTATGAAGCCTGAGAAGTCACAGGGGTGAGTTTCGGTCTCAAGTCCTGAGTCTGAAGGCCTGAGAAACCAGGGGAAACAGTAGTGTTAATCCTAACCTGAGGGATGAAAAGATAATAGATATCTCAGCCTAACAGTGAGGCAGGGGAAAGGGGCAGATTTCTCCTTTCTTCACTTGTGATCTGATCAGGTCCCCAATGGTTTAAATGATGTTCACCCATTTGGGGGACATTCCTAAGGCCACTGATTCAAATGCTAATCTCATCTGGAAACACCCCCATAGACACCTCCAGAAATAATGTTTAATCTGGGCACTGTGACCAGTTGACACAGAAAATAACCATCACAGCATCAAGGATAACCTTGTGAAAGAGTGCATTTCAATATTCCAAGTATGTAGACCACAAGGATAGATCTGTATGCTGGCCTCCCATCTTTATTTGGGAATACTGAAGGCTGTCTTTTTCCCCTTTGAACACTATTTGTTTATTTAAACTGTTTAACTGTCTTTAGAGATGCAGTAAGACCAGGGCCCTGTGCTAGTCACTGAGCATATAGGGATGAATCCTGACCTCAGGCAGTATATATTCTTGTTGGAAAGAAATACATGTATAGAAGCAACTGTAATTCAATGTCTGAAGTGCTATGATGAAGGTAATAGTTAACTGAATACCAGGTTTATTTCACAAAAAAGGCCTTGTTATAATGGTGAGGGTGAGGGCAGAACCAACCGTTCAGTATCATAAAAATGCTCTCTGCCCTTGGAAGCTAGTAATGACATGTACTCAGCTATTAATAAATAAAGGCAAGTGGATAAGTTTAACCAGATGATTTTAAAAAGAGGCAAGACTGTTGAAGAGCTCTTGACTAGGGGTTTAAAAGTCTTGGTGGTTGTCAAGGCTGCTTACTACTGTCTGAGTTACACCAATTTCTTTATCACTATGCTGGAGAAGCCTTAAATGTAAAGTTTTAAATTCTAAGTTATAATCTATGATTTTATCAAATAACAAGTATTGCCAGATAAAAATACAGTGTGTTCAGCTAAATTTTAATGTCAGATTAAACAACAGATTTTTTTTTGTATAAGTACATTCCAAATGTTTCATGGGACATACTTATACTGAAAAATTATTCATTGTTTATCTGACATTTAATCAGGCATCCTATATCTTTATTTGCTAAATCTGGCAATCCTATAAGAAATCTTGAGTGAATTAGAATTACTAAAGTTTAGACCTGCCAGTATGGGTGCTGAGAAATAAGAAGCCTTATAGTTTCTTGCCCTGTAAAAGTAATATGTGGAGCATGAGAAAAATAATGAGAGGAAAAAGGATCTGAAAAGCAGGCAGAAGAAAAGATGTATATAGACTAGGAAGCATCGTGGCTCATGCATCTGTCCTTCCAGCATTCAGCAAGTCCTTTTTGTATCATCTAGTCTGGGTGGAATATCATAAGGGGAGAGAAATACTCTGGTGGTGCATATTTTGAAGATCCCAATGATGAAAGTTTTTTTGCGAGCTGTGTCATAAGAATCTTTTGGTTTTTCTGGGTTCAGATTTTACAAAAACTTATCAAGCACCTAATATATATCAGGTACCATCCAAGGTACTTTGACATGCTTGTCTCATAAAGTGAGGGCTTCCCAGATAGCTTAGATGGTAAAGAATCTGCCTGCAATGCAAGAGACCTGGGTTCAATCCCTGTGTCTGGAAGATCCCCTGGAAAAGGAAATGGCAACCTACTCCAGTATTCTTGCCTGGGAAATCCCATGGACAGAGGAGCCTGGAGGGCTACAGTTCATGGGGTCGCAAAGAGTCAGATACAGCTAAGCAACTCACACTTTCTCTTAAATGAAGGATAGTGTTAGTAGGTCCTAGAATTAACAGAGCTTCACTGAGTCTGAAAATTCCGGTATGAAAACAGACAAGATGCAGTGGTGGCTGTTGCTCTGCTTACACGTACCTAATACTTCGCCTGTAAATCCACAGTTCACCATCATTCGAGCCTGAGAATTATGAGAAAGACTTCTGTAGCTAAAACAGTTGAGTGCACATTATTTTCAGTTTCCAGAAAAATTGACTTACAAGCTTGGTTTTTTTAAACTCCATGCAATGCTGCAATACTCTGTTAGTGGACCATTTTCTTGACTTTGTATAGCTGTGGCAGGATTGCTACTGTATTTCCGAGTGTCCATTTCCCCCAAGGAGCATGCTGCTTCCACTACAAAGCCCAGAATTGTTTTGACATCCAGCATGTACAAATTCATGTTTTTCTTCCTTTTCTTTACATTGAAGGAGTATAAAATATGGCCCAGTTTATGCTTTCAATCATCTAAATTTGTCCAGGCATGATAGAGGATGCCGTACAATTTTCTTTTGGAAGTTAGAGCTTTACTGACATAATTGCAGCCCAATCACGTATCTAGGATAACTAGTACAATATGTACATATTTAATTCAAAGTTTCCTGGAGGATTTCAGGCAAATAATGACCATGTTTTAAGTCATCTCAAAAAAGAAACAAAAACAGAGACTCAAAAGCGAAAGTGCTTTTTCATCATCTAGGCAAGGCTGCTCTAGGCAAATGTGTTTATTCCTTCTTTTGACATCCTTCCCCTGCGCCTGCCCCCCGACACTCTACTTTTATGCTAGACTTTGCTTTATATTCTAGACTATTCTCTTCCTTCTATCCCACCACCCACGTTTAATATACTATCTTCTTAAAGTCATTTCAAGTGATGTGTAGGTTAATATGATAAGTTTATTCTAGTATGCTAATAAAACTTAATGGCTGGCTGAGTTATTACTCCATATGACGTATTTCCATTTTAGTGGTGACCTTTTATGGATTAACACCAAGTTGAGGCCAAGGTGGGAAGGTAAGCATGAATTGGAATAGTTAGAGATTAAGGGGGAGTTTTTTGGCACAAAATATTTCAACCCTTGTCAAATCACATCACTTAGACCTCTATTTGGATTACATTTGGGTCTGATTTAAAATGTAAAGATTCTGAGTGTTCAGCTAAGATGAGGAATCCATGTTGCTTGTAGACATCCTTACTCTTTACAATTGAAAATAAAGTCATAATAAAACTAGCTGTGTGTGTATAAAAACCCTTATGCTGTAGTGAAGTGATAGTAAAATGTGGAATGTAGATAATTCCCCTTCATTTGGATCACAGACTTGATTGAAGCAAAGATACAAAAATATCAAGATTGAAGAAGAGACCTTATTTATTGTTAAGTAGATACTTGACAGGACTTCCCAGCTGGCAGCTAGTGGTAAAGAACCCACCTGTCAATGCAGGAGACAGAAGAGATGCAGGTTTGATCCCTGGGTTGGGGATACCTTGGAGGAAGGCATGGCAACCCACTCCAGTGTTCTTGCCTGGAGAATCCCATGGACAGAGAGGCCTGGTGGGGCTCTAGTTCGTGGGGTTGCAAAGAGTCAGACACAAATAAAGTGACTTTGCACACATAGCACAGCCAATTGACAGCTTACCCAGAATAAAAACCAGCTCCAGGCAGGTGATTTCTTCTTCTTTTTTACTAAATGTATCCACTGGACTCCTCCAGCAAACAGAAAGATTCCAAAAATAGGTACACTGGGACACCACTGTAAAATTAGGAGAAAAAGAACAAAGCAGAGTCTGAAAATGGTGGAAAAGGGCAGAGGGATCTTATTTTTATATTGATTTATTTAACTGCATCAGATCTTAGTTGTGGCACCTACCAGCAATTGAACCTTCATCCCCTGCCCTGAAAGGTGGTTTGTTAACCACTGGACCACCAGGGAAATCCTGGGGAGAGGGATCTTTGAGAGGGGATGAAAAATCCAGAGAATCATTCTGGAAATACCACAAGAAGTTGTCTCCTAGCTATTAGGTGTTGTGGTAGCTTCTGACAACAGCAGAAGTTGTAAACCAAGTCTGGTTTCTATTTTCCTCATATATGGAGGTCAGTCTTTTGAATTAGGTTGTTTCTATGCATGTTTGTTTGCTGGCAACATGTGTGATCTTTTTTTTCTTTCAAGATGGTCGCAGTGGATAAGAACAAATATGTTAATATTATCACATTTATCTTACATTCACACCTCTCCTCTGAGTATATATTCATCCATTCAGATGCTTCCTGGGCATTCTTTGCATATGGAGAGATATTCAACATGCCTGAAATGAACATACATACCTCTTTCTGTATCTCTGTTCCATTCCCATTGACCTTGAGAGTTTTCTTTTATTGCTCCTCCCCTGCCAATTCCTCATTTTTAAATCCAATTAATAAAATCCTGCTAATTTTATTACTTTCAGAGTAATTCTCAATCCTTACTGTCAAGTCCATCATAATTACCACCACCCAATTTCAGAGATTCACTCCTTAAAGTCCCTTGACTGGATTATATCTGTAATTGCCATTAATCCATCTGTCTTCATTCCTGCCCCTTTTATATGTGGTGTGTACAGCCAGAATGATTGGTTTAAAAGACAATTTTACTAAAACTACAGTAAAAATCCCAAGGTCCCTGGCATAGGGTGTTCTTCATGGCCTGACCATCTCAACCTTTCTGCAAAACCTCATCTCACCTCTCACCCTATATTTGATAAGTTTAAAATAATTGATTGAGTTAAATTCCCCATTCATAAATCTATTAGAGTCATATCAATCCATATTTAAATAATTTGAGTTTTTACAGCCTTCAACTCACCTCTTTTCCTGAAAACCAGAAAATAAACAATCAAGCAAAAAAATCTTTGGTCTCCCAGTGGACAGGGACAGAATCTCATTTATTTTCATATGCTCAGCATCACATCATGGGTCTCACCAAGCCCCGGAATCAGACTGCCTTCAGTGTCTCTCTATCATTTAGGGATAGCTTCCCTGGTGACTCAGATGGTAAAGAGTCTGCCTGCAATGCAGGAGACCCGGCTTCCATCCCTGGGTTGGGAAGATCCCCTGGAGAAGGGAATGGTAATCCACTCTAGTATTCTTATCTGGAGAATTCCATGGATAGAGGAGCCTGGCGGACTATAGTCCATGGCCTGGCAAAGAGTCAGACGTGACCAAGTGAGTGCCACTATCATTTAGGAATGAGCTAGGAAGCAATTAGCAGCTCTGTGCCTCAGTTTCTGCATTTGTAAATTAGAAACAGTAATACCTGCTTCACAGGCTTACTATGAGACATAAGTGCCATACATTTAGGACAGTCAATATTTGGCATACAGTAGGCAATCCACTGTTAGAAAGTATTATACAGAACATGCTCAATAACTTATAAAACTGAAGATGTATAAAGAGAAGTCATTGCAGGAGAAAGATCAGTTAGGATTTGACTTTAATTATGACAGCTGACCTACTCTCTGCTTTTCATTTGGAAGTAGAGTTGGGCCATATGTGCTGGTTACTATTTATTTAATTTAGGGTGTGAGGGAAATCTGTAAGCAGAGGATCCCTGGCCTCTTATCGAACCACTCTTTGAGTTTAGTCTTCCAGTCCTTCCATTCTGTGTAGACTCTGCTTCTCTTTCTAGGACTGGAGGACTTCCCAGGTGGCCCTAGTAGTAGGAAACTTGCCTGCCAATGCAGGAGATGTAAGAGATTCCAGTTGGATCCCTGGATCAGGAAGGTCCCTTGGAGAAGGAAATGGTAATCCACTCCAGTATTCTTTCCAGGAAAATCCCATGGACAGAGGAGCCTGGTGGGCTATAGTCCATGGGGTCAGAAAGAGTTGGACATGACTAATGTGACCTAGCATGCATGCTAGAGCTGGAGGAAGACATCTTGTATTTATCTAAATTAAACTTGAACAACAACCTGGTTCTGGTTTGGGAGAATAATGGATGCTTTGATCAGCAGGATGCTTCCAAGATCACAGCCCAATAGTGGTTTGAAGGTGATGGACACTTAGAGTCCAATGAATGGTCATTCTTTTTTGATATGTATATTTTAGCTCTTCTCATGACTATAATGTCGTCTGTGATGACTCACTCATTGCTACCTTTTTACCAAACATATAAGTTCTATATACTGTAACAGACATATGCAACAGATCCCCCGGAGGAGGCAGTGGCAACCCACTTCAGTGTTCTTGCCTGGAAAATTTCATAGACAGAGGAGCCTGGTGGGCAACGCGGTCCATGGGGTCGCACAGAGTTGGACACGACTGAGCACGCATGCGTGTAACAGACAAAGATTGATTACCTAGTGATAGAAGAGGTCTTCCTTGATTTCTCATCTGGTCTTTGGGGCTCTCTTCCTCACGTGTGGAGAGATCCCTAGAGCACCCCTGCGTTGAGCCTCTCTGGCTATGTACTCTGGTAGGCTGCTTCAGTAGCTAATTCTCATAAGCATTATATCCACTGAACAATCAGCGTTCCTGGAATGAATGTCATGGTGTCTTCCTATCCGCTTCTTTGTTTTTTACCCACTGCATCTCAGCTGGTGTGAAAACATCCTAGACCAGGTTAGCCACAGTGGGAAAAGAAAAAGTTTGAAAACAATTCTGCTCTTAATGGGAGAATATTTTGGTGCCAATATGCAATGGCTCCTTCATGGGTAAGAGAATGTGTTGTGATTGAACTTTAATTGGTGGCCTTTCTACTTTTTTTTGGGGGGGTGTCTTTTCTAGAAAGTTTCCCACATTAGAAAAGGTGAAAGAGGTAAACAATGTGGGATAGATACCAGATTTTTTTTCCCTGGCTCTTGAAAGTTTAATAGACCAACAATAATTGGTGGTAATTGACTGATACAATTGGTTTCCCTGTGGTTCCCTGAAAAGACTGTGTGGTAAAAGATTTAAAGACAGAGGATAAAATTTATGGCCATTTTGAAGTTTCTACAACTCTTTTAGGCCACTAAGGTACCATTTAGTAAATTAGTGTTTTGTTGATGAATTTTAGTTCCAGAGGTTAGTTCACAGAATAAGAGAAATTGGCTTAAAACACTGAAGAAATTTTGATATATTCTCTCTGTGGGTAAATGTAACTTCTAAATTACAGCAAGCTTAAGTATTTCAAATTAGAAACAGAATATTATTTTCCTATGAATATTTAACACGGTTTGAGCTATAATATTTCAGTTAGATATAAATAGAAATAACAACTCATAGTTAATTAAACAATTTGAAGATCCCTTCCTGTGTTACAATCTGTTTTCGGTATCAAGGTATAATCTGAGTGAATTAAGTGCAAAGACCCATAATACAATGATTTGCATAAGGCTGCCAACAAAAATAAACCTGACTGTGATTAAGGCTATGACAATGGTGTTAGCTTAGCCATACAGGCTCATGGAAGCATGCAGAACAAGAGCAATTAGATTCACAAACTGATTTATTACATGCGCTGCAGGTGTTGAGTTTTATGGGAATTGGGGATTATCAGACTTGCCTCCACATTATTTCACTTTAGTTATATGGCCTTTTCTTAAAAATCATTCATTGGAACATTAAAAATAAAAATTCAACTGAGTGTCTTAATTCACGAGCTCTAAAAACAAGCTAATTTGACTTAAAAATGTAAAAATCTTGGTTTGAGTTTCAGTAATGTCAGCATAAAACCAGTATTTAGAAATAATAATTCACTTCTTACCCATCACAAAACTTGACTTTTCAGTCAACAGTCTGTACACCGTGCTTGCAGGCAGTTGCTGATGGGAGGTGGGAGTGGATGGGGAGAGATCTCCTGGTAAGGCATCTCTATTCACAGTGGGAGCTGAGAGGGAGCTGTAGGATATTGCCCCATCACCAGGGAAGGCACTCAGATTCACTAATTATTGAGTCTTGTGTGTTACTTGAATGGATTTTTTTTTTTTAATAGAGGACTTCAGAGGGGTAAATGATGGTAGGGAAGAAAAAATAACCAAAAAATAAGAATGTTGACTTAAAACTAAATATAAATGTTAGTAATTCCAATAATTCCTAGAATTAAAATTTTGTTGGAGTCTCAAAATAAATTTCACACCAAATCAGAGCTATCGCCACAGCTTGTTTGCTGTTATTTCTCTTGTGGAAGAAAAAATAACATCATTGTAGCCACACTGTGGTAGTAATTTTGAATATTTCAAGCATTTTATTGAAGAAAAGAATTACCTTTCAGGGCAGTTAAATTTTAGAGAGCCGTTAATGTTTATCTAATATGTGGATTTTGCTTTTCTCAATTTCCTTTTTTTTTACTAGTATAAATTTTGCAAGGTCATCAGGTTCATGTTGGTGGTTTGCCTGAGTATGTTCTGTATCGTGGTATCTTCCAGAAGCACAGAAAATATTCACAAGCTACTTGGGAATTTTTGATTGCTGTGTTTGTAAATACAGTATTGCTTTGGTCTTAAGAAATGGAATGAACCTTATTACAAGTTTCAAAACTCATGGTTCAGTTTTTGTCTGTGAACTTGTTTAATGAATATTTTATTGAATTTGGCTTAAACATATTCACATATGTGTCTCTCATGCTTAATTCTGTTATTTACAGGGTGTTTTCCTTCTACATACTTTAGATTATAAATGCTTGACTTAAAGCAGCTGTGTATTCGCTTCCCTTGTAACCCTTGGCATGTAAGGCTTGCTCTAGGCCTTGTCTTCATTTACCTTTCACCAGATTTCAAATGTGCAGCATTTTTCTTGCACTTTTTGAAACTGAGCAAATTATTCACAAATGTTATATGGTGATTGAAGTTAATGGTCTACTTTTCTTAAAATTATTTTGCCTCTGTTCTTTCCTCACAAGAATACTGATTTTGGCTAGTTTATATATATATATATATATATATATATATATATATAGTTAAGGCCACAAGAGTAATTTGAACAAGTAAAAAGAATTTTTCTTAATAACCTATTATTCATTATGTCTTTATTTGGATAATATAGCATTTAGATAACATTGCTGAAATTGGTTAAAACAATGCATTGATTAAATGGAGGGAAAGATGTATATAATCTAAAGAAATCAGCAAACTAGAACTCTTAAGAGAATTAACATTACAGTGTAAAGCATTTCTGTTTGCTAGGAACCAACAGTTTTTATAATTTTATGATTGCCTTAAAATTTTGTTGTTTCTGAGGTTTGTTTGGAATTTGTGAAATGAAGCACTATCTAATTTCAGATCTACAAAGCCAAGCTTTGGAATTATGTGCAAAGCTATTCTGCTTGAATACTGTAATTATAATATATAATGAAACTTTTAAAAATTAGACTGAATTTTATTTTGAAATTTTTCTTAATTTATTCAGTCTTATCCTATGTAAACAAAAAGGTCTCTTGAAATTCACTATAGAAAGTTTCACTTAGAAAAAATAATGTCCAGTGTATAATGAAACTCATAATATTTAAAATGTGCAAAAGAATGAAAGTACATTTCTCCCCTAGTGGGAATAAAGTGATCTTTATATGTGATATTGAATAAGAAGGATTTCAGAAAGCTCATATGACACAGTTTTCTGTTAGTAGCTAATTCCCTGTAGTCTTTTTATGTAGTAAGAAAGGTGCAGATTCCTTATGGACAGTTTGTCATTTGCATGCCAGTTAGAGTACTCTTTACTGGATAATATGTGCTGTGCTGTGCTTAGTCACTCAGCCTTATCCAGCTCTGTGCAACCCCATGGACTGTAGCCCGCCAGGCTCCTCTGACCATGGCGATTCTCAAAGCAAGAATACTGGAGTGGCTTGCCATGCCCTCCTTCAAGTGATCCTGCTAACCCAGGGGTTGAACCGGGGTCTCCCGCATTGCAGGCCGATTCTTTACCATCTGAGCCACGAGGGAAGTCCAACTTGATAATCTACAATGGGATAATTCTGGGCCTTTTAGCTGTGAAGGGAGCATATTCGGTCATGGATGTAGAATGGGGAGGCTGTTGAGTGTTAGAAAAAGCCACACTGTGGGTAGCAGAAGAGGTCAATGGAAGTGTGTGTGGTAGTAGCTTAGTTGTGTCTGACTCTTTGTGACCCCATGGACTGTAGAATTCCTTTGTCCATAGAATTCTCCAGGCAAGAATACTAGAGTGGTTTGCCATTTCTTTCTTCAGGGGATCTTCCCAATCCAGGGATCAAGCCCAGAAGAAATGGGGTCAAAGGACTGTCTAGGTTTCTTTTAGAGCTAATATTTTGACACCCTACTAAGACTGTTTTATTCAGTCAGTCACTAACTTTTTAATTCTCCAATTATCTGAGTGTCAGAAGCATGATTCATTTTGTGTGACCTTCTTTCCAAGGATCAATGATATCCAACCTTAGTAGCTAGAGATCTGGATGTATTTTAGCTATTCTTCCCCTTTCTCTTACTGGCCTTTGTATCTGTAGGTTCCCCATCCATGGAGTCAACCAAGCAGGGATTGAAAATATTCGGGGAAAAAAATCCATTAAGTTCCAAAAAGCAAAACTTGAATTCGCTGTGCACTGGCTGCTATTTACATAGTATTTACACTGTATTTCTTAGACAGGGCTTCCCTTGTGGCTCAGCTGGCAAAGAATCTGCCTGCAATTCGAGAGACCTGGGTTCGATCTCTGGGTTGGGAAAATCCCCTGGAGAAGGGAAAGGCTACCCACTCCAGTATTCTGGTCTCGAAAATTTCAAGGACTATACAGTCTATGGGGTCACAAAGAGCTGAACATGACTGAACGACTTTCACTTTCACTTAGACAAGTAATATAGAGATGACACAGTATATGGGAGGATATGTGTAGGTTATATGCAAATACTGTACTATTTTGTGGGCTTCCCTGGTGGTTCAGACAGTAAAGAATCTGCCTGCAATGCAGAAGACCTGGGTTCAATACCTGGGTCAGGAAGATCCCCTGAAGGAGGAAGTGGCAGCCTACGCCAGTGCTGTTGCCTGAAGAATCCTATGGACAGAGGATCCTGGTGGGCCATAGTCCATGGGGTCACGAAGAGTTGAACACAACTGAGTGACTAACACTTTCACTTTTTTTCATACTATTTTATGTAAGGGGCTTGAGCATCTGTGGATTTGGGTATCTTGAGGGGTGAGAGGTGGTCCTGGAACCAGTACCCCTGGGATTCTATAGGACATTTGTTCTCTCTTTTCTAGGCAGCACTTCTTTACCACATACAAATCACTTCCTCCATGAAAAGTCTTTAAGTTTTAAAAGAAGGTTACAACCTTTCATGTTGTGGACTGTTTTCCACTTGATTTTTGCTTCTAAAAGTTATTTCCTAAAAATAAAAAAAGTTATTTCCTCAAAATAAAAAAGGTTATTTCCTCAAGCTGTTAAAACTTTTCACTGTGAGTTTTAAACCACTTTAAAACATAATTACATAATAGTTTCTCAAAGAAGATTTACTTTGTAAACTTTCTGAATCATACTCTTCTCTCATATACATGCCATACAGTATACGTATATATATACATATATGCATATATATGTCATATGTATACATATATCATATGCATATATATGCATATGTATATATACCAGTCCATCAAATATTTAAACTATTTCCATGTTTCCTAAAAACATTGGTACTAGTGTAGCCAATATTCCCAACATTTATAATATATCTAAAGTATCTGTTTATAAACAACCAATTTTCTAATTACTTCATTAAAAACATAAATTGTAGAAGCTTTTACGGTTTTGTTTACTGTGTAAAATAACATTCACACAAAGAACCAGTAAGGTTTAATTCTGAAATGACTATTCCAGCATTAGCTACCCCATGGTTACTTCATTAAGCAAATCAAGAAATCTTGTCAGTCAGTTTGGATGGTGCAGAAGAATCTCCCTTCAGGAAGTCTTGTGGTCAGTGGGCAAAAATGGCAACCAGCTTCTCAAAAGATGAAGGCATTATTATGTACTAAAGGTCACCCACAACTTTTATAATAGAGGACCAGCTGTGTAAACTGCAAGATGTTGTCGAAAGGAAGTGCCAAGCAAAACTTTGGTGCTGTTTGCTGACTGTGCTGAAGGGCAGAGAAGCTAAATTCTTGCCCATAGTTTAGAAAACTGTCAGGATAAGGGTAGCCTCTGGGAGGTGCCTCCACCCCAGGGCCTGGGATCCAGTCCTAGAGATCACGTTGGGCCTCACACCTTCATCCTTGGAAATCTTCCTTAATGACAAGGCTTGGATCCTGCAAGGTTGGACTGGGGAAACAGCTGGGCAGGCTGTGCTCCTAACTGGCCTCGTTAAGCCACCAGTTCTTCAAACCTGGAAGTAATTCTTGAGATGGTTTGGAATCAGCATTGGCTATGATGTGGTTGCAGCATTGTCAACTGAAGTTGATTAAAATACATGTCGTTCTCTATGACACTATAATTAAAATAACCCAATTTCCAAATGGTGTGCAAGTTTTTGCAGGCCTAGAGCAAGAGCTCTTTCATGGCTGAAAAATGTGTTCATACTCCACACCACAGGATCTGAAACCATTGCCATTAGCTCTAATTGCACAGAAGCAGTCAAATGGTGCTTGTTACACCCCTACTTTCTACCTAAAACAGTTCAGAAACTCACACATAGAGCTTAGAGAATATCTAAGGGGGTAAGACAGTCTTTATGTGAAAAGGTTAGTGAAGGGGAGAACAGTATTTAACAGTACTGTCCTCCCTTTTGTTTGTCTCATGTGCATCTATATATTTGTTTTTGCTTGTCTTAAAGCAAAGTATTTATAGTGGTTGTTACATAGTACAGTAACAGATAGTCCAGTGAGAAAATATAAAGAAACTGAGGTGTAGTGAAAACAAAAATAGAGGTCAACTGAAGCCAAGGATAAAAGAAGTTAACAAAGATGACCATTCCAGAAAGTTCCAAAAGACAATGTCTTGAAAAGTAGGAGGAAAGTCAGGGAAGAGTGACTAGTAACTTGATGCAAGTTTTCCCTTTTTGTTCTGGCTACTAGGAAATTCAGCTTTGGAATTAACAGCATCCATCAGATAAAAGCATACCAGTTGCTCAAGAGAAATATCTTGCTTGGAATGAGTACTGACAGTTTTCTCTTCTGCTTTTCCATAAAGGGGGAATGGTAGAAAATGTCCTCAAACAACAACATTGTAGTAAAATAGCATCAGAGTTCACTTTGTATCTTACAAAGTCCTTGACATGGGTAGGAGATAGCTCTAATGTTTAGTTCAGTAGATTTCTAATTGGAAGCTAAAGGTACGCAATGAATTAGAGGAGGTGTGGAGATCTGCTTTCAGTCAAAAGTAAAATTGAGACCATCTCAAGAAATCAGAGGTTGGATATTCTTCAGTTAATTCTCATGAATGTCATTTTATGAATCTGGGTTTTTATTACTATTTTGTTGGCTTTTTAAAATTGAGAGCTAACATACAGGTAGTGAAGTATGTAAAGATCAAATCACAAGTGTAGAGTTTGGTGACCAGTTCACTTCAGTTCAGTTGCTCAGTCATGTCCAACTCTTTGCAACCCATGGACTGTAGCACACCAGACTTCCCTGTCCATCACCAACTCCTGGAGCTTCTTCAAACTCATGTCCATTGAGTCAGTGATGCCATCTAACCATCTCATCCTCTGTCGTCCCCTTCTCCTCCCTCCTTCAATCTTTCTCAACATCAGGGTCTCTTGCAGTGAGTCAGTTCTTAGCATCAGGTGGCCAAAGTATTGGAGCTTCAGCTTCAGATTCAGTCCTTCCAATGAATATTCAGGATTGATTTCCTTTAGGATTGACTGGTTTGATCTCCTTGCAGTCCAAGGGACTCTCAAGAGTCTTCTCCCACACCTCAGTTCAAAAGCATCAATTCTTCAGTTCTCAGCTTTCCTTATGGTACAACTATGACTGCTGGAAAAACCGCAGCTTTGACTACATGGACCTTTGTCAGCAAAGTAATGTCTCTGCTTCTTCTTTTTTTTTTTTTTTAATGTCTCTGCTTCTTAATATGCTGTCTAGTTTGGTCATAGCTTTTCTTCCAAGGAGCAAGCGTCTTTTAATTTCATGGCTGAAGTCACCATCTGCAGTGATTCTGGAGCCTAACAAAATAAAGTGTGTCACTGTTTCCATTGTTTCCCCATCTATTTGCCATGAAGTGATGGGACTGGATGCCATGATCTTCATTTTTTGAATGCTGAGTTTTAAGCCAGCTTTTCACTCTCCTCTTTCACTTTTCATCAAGAGACTCAGTTCATCTTTGCTTTCTGCCATAAATTGGTGTCATCTGCATATCTGAGGTTATTGATATTTCTTCCAGCAGTCTTGATTCCAGCTTGTGCTTCATCCAGTCTGGCATTTCACATGATGTACTCTGCATATAAATTGAGTAAGTAGGGTGACAATATACAGCCTTGACGTACTCCTTTCTCAATTTGGAACCAGGTGACTATTTACACATTGGTTTAAAACTGTCTCCCGGATCAAGATTTAGAATAGTTGCAACAGCTCAGAAAGTCTTTCATACTCCTGCTGTCACTGTTCTGACTTCTATAAACATTGATAAGTGGTGCCTCTCAGTGAGTCTCATGTAAATTCATGTGGAATCTACTCTTGATTCTTGCTCAATATAGTGTCTGAGATTCATCCCCTTTCTTAATATATAGAAAAGTTGTTCTATATATTGTTGTTCTATATATGTTCTTAATATATAGAAAAGTTGTCCAGTTTTTTTCTTTTCTATGAGGTATTCTTTTGTATGACTACATCACAATTCATTTATCCTTAATGCCATTGAGGTACATTTGGATTGTTTTTTTTTTTTTAAATAATGAGATAAAGATGCTCTGGAAATTCCTATGCATGTCTTTTGTTGAACATATGCACTCATTTCTTTCAGGACTGAAAGTGCTGGCCAAAGGGAAGATTCATGATTAGATTTAGCTGATACTAATAAACAGTACTAAGCTGATACTACTAAACTATATGTACACTTTCACCAGTAGTGTTGGAGCTTTCCAATTTTTCTACATCTTCATTAACCCTTAGTGTTGTTAATCATTAAAAAGTTTAGCAGTTCTGATGATTGTGTAGTATTATCTCATTGTGGTTTTAATTTGTATGTCCTTGGTGAGTTGAATACCTTTTCTTATGCCTGTTGGTTATTTGGTTAGTGTCTTTTGCCTAATTTTTAAAAATTGGATATTTTGTCTCTTTCTTAATCATTTGTTTGAAATCTATATATTCTTAATACAAGTCCTTTCTTGGTTATATGAATTGCAGATACCTTCCTCCAGTCTGTGTCTAGCCTCTGTACTGTCTTACTGTTTTTAGATGAACAAAAGATCCTTGAGCTTTTGGAGGACTTGGGCAGAAAAGAGAAGGTTTCAAATAATATTCTCTGGTAAGAACCTATGGTACAGTATAATGTTATGGTAAAATGCTTAAATTATAGGTACAGGTAGAAAATAGAACAGTGAAGAATAAGGTAGTAATTGTATGGTAGATAAGTATAGGAAAAGCAAAGAGAAACTAAAGAGTCTCTTGATGAAAGTGAAAGAGGAGAATGAAAAAGCTGGCTTAAAACTCAGCATTCAAAAAATGAAGATCATGGCATCCAGTCCCATCACTTCATGGCAAATAGATGGGGAAACAATGGAAACAAGTGACAGACTTTATTTTGTTGGACTCCAAAATCACTGCAGATGGTGACTTCAGCCATGAAATTAAAAGACGCTTGCTCCTTGGAAGAAAAGCTGTGACCAAACTAGACAGCATTTTAAGAA
This sequence comes from Muntiacus reevesi, assembly GCF_963930625.1. Taxonomy (NCBI): domain Eukaryota; kingdom Metazoa; phylum Chordata; class Mammalia; order Artiodactyla; family Cervidae; genus Muntiacus; species Muntiacus reevesi. Next base: position 43,995,341 of record NC_089260.1, read on the forward strand.
GCAGAGACATTACTTTGCTGACAAAGGTCCATCTAGTCAAAGCTATGGTTTTTCCAGTAGTTATAGTTGTACCATAAGAAAGCTGAGAGCTGAAGAATTGATGCTTTTGAACTGAGGTGTGGGAGAAGACTCTTGAGAGTCCCTTGGACTGGAAGGAGATTCAACTAGTCAATTCTAAAGGAAATCAGTCTTGAATATTCATTGGAAAGACTGGAGCTGAAGCCCCAATACTTTGGCCACCTGATGCGAAGAGCGGACTCATTAGAAAAGACCCTGATGCTGGGAAAGATCATATGCAAAAGTAGAAGGAGGCAGCAGGAAATGAGATGGTTAAATAGCATCACGAACTCAATGGACATGAATCTGAGCAAATTCCAGGAGATAATAAAGGACAGAAGAGCCTAGTGTGCTGCAGTCCATGGGGTCTCAAAGAGTCAGACATGACTGAAGGACTTAACACTTTTTTTGTTGTTGTTTGTTTGTTTGTTTTTAAATTATTTATTTATTTATTTTTTTATTAGTTGGAGGCTAATTACTTCACAACATTTCAGTGGGTTTTGTCATACATTGATATGAATCAGCCATAGAGTTACACGTATTCCCCATCCCGATCCCCCCTCCCACCTCCCTCTCCACCCGATTCCTCTGGGTCTTCCCAGCCCACCAGGCCCGAGCACTTGACTCATGCATCCCACCTGGGCTGGTGATCTGTTTCACCATAGTTAATATACATGCTATTCTTTCAAAACATCCCACCCTCACCTTCTCCCACAGAGTTCAAAAGTCTGTTCTCTGTACTTCTGTGTCTCTTTTTCTGTTTTGCATATAGGGTTATCATTACCATCTTTCTAAATTCCATATATATGTGTTAGTATGCTGTAATATTCTTTATCTTTCTGGCTTACTTCACTCTGTATAATGGGCTCCAGTTTCATCCATCTCATTAGAACTGATTCAAATGAATTCTTTTTAATGGCTGAGTAATATTCCATGGTGTATATGTACCACAGCTTCCTTATCCATTCATCTGCTGATGGACATCTAGGTTGCTTCCATGACCTGGCTATTATAAACAGTGCTGCAATGAACATTGGGGTGCACGTGTCTCTTTCAGATCTGGTTTCCTCAGTGTGTATGCCCAGAAGTGGTATTGCTGGGTCATATGACAGTTCTATTTCCAATTTTTAAAGAAATCTCCACACTGTTTTCCATAGTGGCTGTACTAGTTTGCATTCCCACCAACAGTGTAAGAGGGTTCCCTTTTCTCCACACCCTCTCCAGCATTTATTGCTTGTAGACTTTTGGATAGCAGCCATCCTGACTGGCGTGTAATGGTACCTCATTGTGGTTTTGATTTGCATTTCTCTGATAATGAGTGATGTTGAGCATCTTTTCATGTGTTTGTTAGCCATCTGTATGTCTTCTTTAGCTTTTGCACTACAAAGGAAACTATAAGTAAGGTGAAAAGACAGCCCTCAGATTGGGAGAAAATAATAGCAAATGAAGAAACAGACAAAGGATTAATCTCAAAAATATACAAGCAACTCCTGAAGCTCAATTCCAGAAAAATAAATGACCCAATCAAAAAATGGGCCAAAGAACTAAACAGACATTTCTCCAAAGAGGACTTAACACTTTCACTTTTACTTTTCATACTGAATTTAGAAAACAGCAAGTCAGTTGACACAGTTGGTATCTCTAATACCCAATCTTCTTTCACCCTTTCCCCTGCATGGCCTCGAGACAACCCCTTTGAGGGAGAGTTTGGGTCTGCAGAGTGGATGTGCTTACCCAGAATCCCACCCTTGCATTCTTTGGAGACTGAAAGAGAAAGCACCAGGCCTTCAGATCTGACACTGAGAGTCTGGCCTGGGCTGGGGGCTCCAGGATGCGACCCAGGTGGACTGGCGTAGAGGGGTATCAGGGAAGATGCTGAGCGAGAGATGCTCTGCACATGGCCAATATCTTGCCCAGTCCTGTCGGGTCTGGGGCTACCTCTCTCGAGAGGAGTCTTGACACGGCAAGCAGAGAAAGTACCCCACAGATCCTTCTCAGATATTTTCCTCAGGGGAGAAAAGCGGAAGCTTCATGAACTAAGGACCATAGTAGGAACATGAGGGAAAGAGAACGATTCCTCCTACCACCTTGGCTTCTTCTTTGTACACCCCAGCATCGTTGAGTGGATTGGAGGCACCAACCCACGTGTGATAATGCCTCTCAGTCTAAGGTTGCACTATCAGGAGGAAACACACTATGTGTGCATAATGCTTTTTCCACTGTTAGAATTCTGACTGTCTTCACCATTATAAAGGGGATTTCTCCAAATTAGCATCGTGTCTCATTATCCGGTCTAATAGTCTGAAGTCTTAACCACAGCAGGCGTTCAGTCTCACTGTGATGGTTCTGCCCCACCCTCAAACCACAAAACCTGATACTGCAGTGATTACCCACAAACCAAAACGCCAATAAAACCCGTTTCTGAGATCTTAATCTTTGGAGGGGAAGGCGGGAATTTAACAGGTCTCTTAAAAAGTTGGCAAGAGCTATGGTCTCTTCTTTCAATTAAAGTACATCCAATAGAATTCTCTGCATTGTTCCAGGAGACCCGTAAAAGCCGTAACCTCAAACATTGGAGCCCTTAGGATGCCTGGGACCTCGGTGAAAACCCCCTGTAATTGGATTAAGAGAGTAACTCTGCAGATTTTAATTTAAAACTCAATATACTTTTAAAATACAATAAAAAGGAAAACAAAAACCGTAATCCATTTATCCAGAGCTGATTAAGAACTTGGGATGGTAGCTTTCAAACTACCCAGTTCTTTATTTTTAAATTACTTTGCTCTTCTGTTCATTTGTACTTTTATTCTTATCTTGTTTAAAAGTTCTTACATGACTTAGAACCATGAGAAAAAACAGTGGGTATGGCATTTGAAATTCTTAGCCTGTGATTTTTCTCCATTCCCAGGCTCTTTCTGTCAATGTCATGTCACCCACAACTTGTAGGATGAATTCATTATTTGTATTTAATAGGCTTATTTTTGCCAATCTAAATGGAAATTTTTGAAATATGAAAATAAAGTTTTTATTAGTTACAGATAGATGAAAAGTAAGTTTTTCTCAAGTATGAAATATCTGATCATTTAAATATTTACAGGATTCTTTCATTGAAGTAAATCATCTTGGCACTTTATGTAACATTGCTGAGTTTGAATTTGAAAAGCTGTATTTTATTCACAGCAATGAATATACAAACTTTAATTTATACCAACAAGCTGGGCTTCCCAGGTGGGTCAGTGGTAAAGAATTCTCCTGCCAATGCAGGAGACACAGGAGACTTCGGTTCGATCCCTGGGTTTGGAAGATGCTCTGGAGTGGGAAATGGCAACCCATTTCAGTATTCTTGCCTGGGAAATCCTGTGGACAGAGGAATGTGATGGGCTACACAGTCCATGGGCTCAGAAAGAGTTGGACACGACTTAGTGACTGAACTATAAACTATTGAGCAGTTTGGATTGAAATGGGTGACAGTCAGATCATCCCCAGATTTTCATCCTTGGAGTCCAGTGCCACTGATGAATGACCGTGAGGCTGTTTAGAGGGGTTGGCACACACAGCTGAAGGATGCTGAAAGGTGTGCAGAGCTTCGCATATTCTGTCCATGGGATTCTCCAGGCAAGAATACTGGAGTAGGCTTCTATTTCCTTTTCCAGGGGATCTTTCCGACCCAGGGATTGAATCCGAGTCTCCTGCTTGGCAGGTGAATTCTTTACCACTGAGCCACCTGGGAAGCTCTGTATATTGCTTACATGTGGCCTATGAAGAATTCACAGGTGTACTTCCTAACCCAGCCCCTGTTCCCTACTCTCCAGTTCCCTGGCACAGGTCAGGGTTGAGCCAAGGCCTGTGTTCTCAGCCATAAATGGAAAGGAGGGATGTGGGTAAATGGTGGTCCTAAGGGTTGGTAATGTGAGCAGCAGAGTGATACCCAATGGCAGGCTTCCCAAGAAGCCTGCGATCAGGTGACATGGAGAATAGGTACTTGCTACTGAACGCTGATGCATGTGGCTCTTGAAAGGGTCTTCTTTGTAGACAAGCAAACTAGACTGTCATATGGTTACTTGAGAGAAGCTCTGGTGCTCCAGAAGACAAGGCACCACAGTCAGGGACTTTCCCTCTGCTAGGTGGCGCTAGTGGTAAAGAACCTGCCTGCCAATGCAGGCAGATGTAAAAGACACAGGTTCAGTCCCTGGGCTGGGATGATCCTCTGGAGAAGAGAATGGCAATTCACTCCAGTATTCTTGCCTGGAGAGTCCCATGGACAGAGGAACCTGGTGAGCTGTGGTCCATGGGGTCACAAAGAGTCAGACACAACATAAGTGACAGCACGTACACACACGCAGCCCAGTAGAATGCTGAGGGCTGCCTTTGAATGAGACATCACAGTTCCCTGCTACAGATCCATGGCCTTGCTTCAGAATCCTAGGAGTCTGTGCCATGATTCCTCTGCTGATGCTAGCTGCACACTCCATGTAGCATCTTTTCCCGTTACAGATATCACTAGTACTTGACCTACCGGGTCATTTGGCCCATTTGGCAGGGCCACTGGCATCACCCTCTGTTTGCAAAGCACCCTGGTAATGTTTCAAGTCACTTGAGAAGTGAGCAGAAGCAGGATCTCTTTGTATAGAATATGTTGCCCCCCAAATCTGCTGCGAGCTGAGAGGGTTTGTACTTCCTTCTTGGTGGTAGGAGGAATGTAATTTGTCCCATCTCTTGCAGAGGATTTCCCTGCGTTATTGGCTGGTTACATCATTTGCAAAATGAAAGTGTAGACCCAGGGGTGGGGACAGGGAAGTTGTGGTACCCATGTGCCCATCATCCTAACCCACAGCAGATGAATGATCCCCCAAGATATTTCAACCTCTATGCCTGGGCATGGTTGGTACCTAGATTAGGAGTCCCATCATTCTAAGTATCAAGCTGAAAGTCACTTATAACTTTAACAAAACCAAGCCATTACAGCCAGTGCATTGACAGATGAGATCCTCATGACCACCCTTTGTGATAGAAAATAAAAGTTACAGGACACTTGGCCTGGAACTTTACAGTTAGTATACACTTAGGCACTTTACAGTAAATATGCACTTTCCCTTTCATTGACTAATTTGGTGCTTATTTTCCTGTCTTTGTTCTTTCGCAGTGCACAGCTGGGCAAAACTGAGTCTCGTAATTTTCTGAATGCAGCATGCTGTCTCTGTTGTTTGTCTTTTTCCTCAGGATGTGGCTATTCTGAAATAGAAAGCTCTTTTCACATCTTCATCTCTTAAAACTCTCTTGAGACAGAAATCAGTCCTCTCCCTTTGCCCAATGGGAATGGGTGGCTTTGGCTAATCAGGTCATGTAGAACTGGATAACTTACTGAATTACCTTCCTAGACCAGTAGGGGTCAACCAGTTGACCAAAGTGTGTGTGTGTGTGTGTGTGTGTGTGTGTGTGTGTGTGTGTGTGTGTGTGTGTGTGTGTGCGTGTGTGTATATATGTGTGTCTCCCACATTTCATACAGAAATTGCCTGTATGTCTGTGATAGACTTCATGGAAGTCCCAGAAATACGGGAACTGTAGAGCAGACGCCCTTCTCTCTTTTGCTAAACTTTATCCCATGACAGAAGAAAACAATCCACCCTCTCATTCTCCTTCTTTTTCACCCTTTGTTCCCCACTCCTGATCTAGTATCTCAGACTTTCTGAGCCAAACTCGTTTTCTCAGCTAGAAGGAGAAATGAGACGCAATCTTTCTGGTGCGTCTGGAGCTCAGTGTAAGAACACAGTGAAGGAAAAGCTCTTGTTAACTTAGCATTTGGGCCCATTTTGATGCATTACATCACTGCTTTCAATCCTTGTCTTCTATACTATATGTTTGCATACCCAGGAAAACACACAAACACATGCACACACCCCTGGCACTCCTGGGGATGTGGTCATATTGTTCCCACATCCTGCTCGTTTTCCCCAGCTTCCCCAGAGGCCACATAAAAAGTCTTCTTGTATATTCTAAATATTTGCTGAAGACTAAAGGGGAAAGAATGTGAGTGAATTTTGCATATTGACAAAACTGCATTTCTTTTTGAAAAGCCGAAGTATATTTATGTTTCTTGAAAATTCAAAAAAGCTCAGCTTCTTTTTTATTCCTCCTCCATTGTTGTCAATCTGATTGTGATTGGGTCCAGTAACCCTTCTCCTCCTTCGCCACCGGCCCCCTCCCCAATTTCACCCACCCCCTTCCCCCTCCACAAACCACACAAACTTAAATGAATACTGAAGTTTTAAGCAGGAAGAGATAGGGCTTGAGGGAGATGAAGGAAGGCTTGAGTGAGAAAATGATATTTGAATAAAGCTTTGAAGGAGTAGGAGAGTGAGCCTTGCAGATAGTCTGTATTTGAGGGAGGAACATTCCAGGTTTAAGGAACAGCTTGGGCAAAAGCCCTGAGATAGGACTTTTTTATTCAGAATAAATGAGAAGAGTGGTGGGTCCAAGTACTGTGGGAATAACCTACCCCATTGCAAAGAATTTGACTTTTACTCTGAGTAAAATGGGAACCACTGGTGAGTTTTGAACAGAGGAATGTCCTGATGTGGTTTATAGCTTCAAAGAAGCAGGTGGCTTGTTAGGGGGTGTAATCACAATGAGAGTATGGATTTTTATTTTTATATATAGCTTTATAACCATCTCTAAGAAGGAATAAAATATTTTCAGCACCTCCTCTGTACCCCCTTTTCCAGTTGACTTCCATCCACAAAGGTAACGACTACTTTGACAAACAAATTTGCTTTCCTCTTTTTGATACTACATAGATATAAATCATGATCTTAGTTTTCTGAATGTTGAGCTTTAAGCCAACCTTTTCACTCTCCTCTTTCACTTTCATCAAGAGGCTTTTTAGTTCCTCTTCACTTTCTGCCATAGGGGTGGTGTCATCTGCGTATCTGAGGTTATTGATATTTCTCCCGGCAATCTTGATTCCAGCTTGTGCTTCTTCCAGCCCAGCGTTTCTCATGATGTACTCTGCATATAAGTTAAATAGGCAGGGTGACAATACACAGTCTTGACATACTCCTTTTGCTATTTGGAACCATTCTGTTGTTCCATGTCCAGTTCTAACTGTTGCTTCCTGATCTGCACATACGTTTCTCAAGAGGCAGGTCAGGTGGTCTGGTATTCCCATCTCTTTCAGTGGATTGTGATCCACACAGTCAAAGGCTTTGGCATAGTCAATAAAGCAGAAATAGATGTTTTTCTGGAACTCTCTTGCTTTTTTGATGATCCAGTAGATGTTGGCAATTTGATTTCTGGTTCCTCTGCCGTTTCTAAAACCAGTTTGAACATCTGGAAGTTCACGGTTCACATATTTCTGAAGCTGGCTTGGAGAATTCTGAGCATTACTTTCCTAGCGTGTGAGATGAGTGCAATTGTGCAATAGTTTGAGCATTCTTTGGCATTGCCTTTCTTTGGGATTGGAATGCAAACTGACCTTTTCCAGTCCTGTGGCCACTTCTGAGTTTTCCAAATTTGCTGGCATATTGAGTGTAGCACTTTCATAGCATCATCTTTCAGGATTTTAAATAGCTCAACTGAAATTCCATCACCTCCACTAGCTTTGTTCATAGTGATGCTTTCTAAGATCATGGCATCTGGTCGCATGACTTCATGGGAAATAGATGGGGAAACAGTGGAAATAGTGTCAGACTTTATTTTTTTGAGCTCCAAAATCACTGCAAATGGTGATTGCAGCCATGAAATTAAAAGACGCTTACTTCTTGGAAGGAAAGTTATGACCAATCTAGATAGCATATTAAAAAGCAGAGACATTACTTTGCCAACCAAGGTCTGTCTGGTCAAGGCTATGGTTTTTCCAGTGGTCATGTATGGATGTGAGAGTTGTACTGTGAAGAAAGCTGAGCGCCAAAGAATTGATGCTTTTGAACTGTGGTGTTGGAGAAGACTCTTGAGAGTCCCTTGGACTGCAAGGAGATCCAACCAGTTCATCCTAAAGGAGATCAGTCCTGGGTGTTCATTGGAAGGACTGATGCTGAAGCTGAAACTCCAATACTTTGGCCACCTCATGAGAAGAGTTGACTTGTTGGAAAAGACCCTGATGCTGGGAGGGATTGGGGACAGGAAGAGAAGGGGATGACAGAGGATGAGATGGCTGGATGGCATCACCGACTCGGTGGGCATGAGTTTGAGTAAACTCCGGGAGTTGGTGATGGACAGGTAGGCCTGGCGTGCTGCGATTCATGGGGTCACAAAGAGTCGGACACGACTGAGCAACTGAACTGAACTGAGATATAAATCAATAGTGTAGTCCCTTTTGTGTCTGGTGTCTGTTGTTGCACAGTTTTGACCGGTTATTGGATATGTTAGGATTTCCTTCTTTTCATTGCTGTCTAATAGTCCACCATATAAATATGCTACAATGTATTAATTATCTTATTGATGGATATTTCATTGTTTCTAATTTTTGGCTTTGATGAGTGAAGTTGCTATGAACATGCTTGTGGATATCATTTGGTCATCAACTGCCTTCATTTTTCTTGAGTATGTACCTAGAAGTGGAATTACTGAGTGATAGGTTAGGTATATGTACAGGTATATGGTACAGTTTTCCAGTGTAGCTGAACCAATTAAAATTCCTACCATCAAGGTATTAATATGTTGTTGCTGTTGTTCCATCATTAAGTTGTATCTGACCCCATGGGCTGCAACATGCCAGGCTTCCCTGTCCTTCACTATCTCCCGGAGTTTGCTTAAACTCATGTCCATTGATTTGGTGATGCCATTGAACCATCTCATTCTCTGTCGCCCCCTTCTCCTGCCCCCAGTCTTTTCCAGCATCAGGGTCTTTTCTTATGAGTCAACTCTTCACATCAGGTGGCCAAAGTATTGGAGCTTCAGCTTCAGCATCAGCCCTTCCAATGAGTATTCAGGGTTGATTTCCTTTAGGATTAACTGGTTTGATCTCCTTGTAGTTCAAGGGACTCTCAAGAGTCTTCTCCAGCACCAAAGTTTGAAAGCATCAATTCTTCGGTGCTCACCCTTCTTTATAGTCCAACTCTCACATCCATACATGACTACTAGAAAAACCATAGCTTTGACTGTAGGGACCTTTGTTGGCAAAGTGATGTCTCTGCTTTTTAATGTGCTGACTAGGTTTGTCATAAGCAAATATTATTGATTATGTAATAATAATAAAGTAATATTAATATGGGTGTTATTAGTATTAATATGAGTACTCCATAACCCCACATCCTCAGCAACACTTGAGATTATTAGTCCTTCAGCTTTAACTTTCCTGGTAGATAACTTTAACTTTCTTGAGTAAATTATTATGGTTTAATTTGCATTTTCCTGATTAATAATGATGTTGGGCATCTTTTGATGTACATATTGGTCATTTGGATCGCCTTTTTATGACTGTCTCTTCCTTTGCCCACTTTTTACACTGGATTGTCAATCTTTTTTGTTATTGATTTGTAGGAGTTCTTTATAAATTCTGGCTAGAAGTCCTTTGTTAGATATATGTCTTGTGAATACCTTTTTCTACTATCATTTACTTGTTTGCTTTTTTAATGATATTTTGATAATTAGAAGCTCTGAATTTTTAATGAAGTCTGTTTTACTAATATTTTCTTTTATTGATGCTTTCTATGCCCTGATAAAGAAAGTATGGTCTTGTCTTAATTTTCTAAACAGGAAAGTTATAGAAATGAAAACAACTTTTTTGGTTTAATCATTTTTCAGGCCTGAAGCTAAACCACTCACTAAAATATCTTGTCTCTTTTCTCTTCCCTCCCCATCTTGTTTCCCTCCCTCCTCCTCTCCACCTCCCTCCTTCCCTTTTCCCTTCCCTCTTTGCCTTCTTAATTGTCCTCCTTCTTCACCTTCTCCTCTTCTTATTTCTTCCTCCTCCTCCTTTTTTCTCCATCAGAAGATAAATTCCTAGCTTCAGTTTTCCATATTGCATCTGCTGATCCTGCTGATCATTTCCAAGCTATGCAGAGACCTGTCCAGCTGAATTACAGGAAAAATGGGCAACAGATTGTTCCACTTGCTTGTATCCCCTTGCTTATACAAGCTCATCATGTAAAGGGAATGAGTTCAGCTATTCATAGAACTGAATGTAGACACCATAAGGCAAAGACAGTATCATTTTATTCCTTACATCATCCAGCATCTTGCATATTTCCAGCACATAGTAGGCACTCAGAAAATATTTTTGATAGGATTAGTGAACTGATTCTGGAAAAAAAACTCAAGAAATAGGTTCTTGTATTCAATATATAACAAGGGCTTCCCAGGTGTCACTAGTGGTAAAGAATCTGCCTACAGCACAGGAGATGCAGGAGATGTGGGTTTGACCCCTGGGTCAGGAAAATCCCCTAGAGGAGGAAATGGCAACCCACTCCAGTATTCTTTCTGGAATAATTCCATGGACAGAGGAACCTGGCAGGCACAAACAGCTGGACACCACTGAGCGCACACACATTCAAAGAACAACTTAGAAGCTATCATCATTTCCAGTACAGTATGGGAGATGGTGTAAATGCTTTTCTGGTCATTAAGTGATTTTCATCTTAAAACTGATGACAGTCTTGGCTAGCACTTGCTTCCTCTTTTTCTTAACAAAAAATACTATTCATTCAAATGCAATTATATATTGTGTATATTTGTTGCCTCATTTGCTCTCGAAAGTTCATTCATCAGAAAAAGAAATCTAATATTCTGGCCCATTAAGAAAGGCCATTTTTGCTCTAAGAAATTTCATCAGACCTTTTTATAGTTAATATACACATGGAGGCAAAGTCTTTGAGTTTGTATTGGGTAGCTATACATGACAAATACTTGCTTTAGAATATTCTAAACAGGTTGATATTTTGCTTAAAGCTCTGCTTAAAACTGAAGCTTAAACTACCCTTCTACTCATTTTTTTGGTGAACCTAGTATAATGTTTCAATTCCTTAGTGGTAAATTCATTGACATACATTATTTTGCACCCCACAGGACTGGGAAATTAAGCTCTGGTTTGAAAACAAGAAAGGCATTCATGGGATTTTTACTTTTTGGTTGAAGTTGCCTGCTTTCTTTTTTTTCACTTTGGAAGGTAAATAAATTGCTCAAAGGCTAATCTTAATCTCTCAGTTTTACAGACAAATCAGTGGGATTTAGTTGAAATGGTTCAAGACAATGCACATATACAATTGATTTAGCTGGTGACAGGAATAGAGAATAGCATCTACTTTCAGCCAAGTTACTGCTTTTGTTCTGTTTATAAAGGCAAACAAAAGTACCTTATTTTGCCCCATTTTGTGTCTGATAATCTCATGTCATATACAGATAATCTCCATTTACATTTTTCACACATTTTAAATGAACATTTTAATAATGAAGTCTTACCTATTGATTAGAACTGTGGTGATTAAATGGCCTTAGGTTTTTTTAGTCTGTCAATGTATGAGATTAGACAAGAATTACAAACAAAGTCAAGGAAACTTTAACAATACCTTATGGATAAACTTTACTTAAGAGTAAAGCTCTAGGGATTTTTTTTTTCTTTATTTTTTTGGGAGTGAAAGAAATAAGAGCAAGAGGAGGAAATGAAAATTTTAAGTGACTACATGTCTTGCTTGAAATACCAGGGATTATAAAGAATCAGAGATGATTTGGGGCGGGGGGGTGGGGAGAGTGAAAACAACTCTCTTCCAGTTCATTGTTTCCAGTCTCTTTAGGACTGTTTGTGGAAGACACAGACCATTACATAATAAACATTTTACACAGAAATCATTTTTGTCTGCCCACATAGCTCACTGACAGGTATTAATGGGAGGTGCAGAAATGGGAAGCACAGTTGAGTGGTGTTCAGGTATCTGGGGAAATGCTATCCACTGTTGAGTGATAGAGTGTCTTCATTTTCATATCTCAGAGGCTGGGTGTATTTGCTGGTGCCATGGGATTGCAGCTATGATTTCAGGTGTGGGAACATAGCGTCCCCGAAGAGCCAGTCCAAGGGGACTTTCTTGTAAAGAAAGTGTTCTAAAGGTATTGGAATTGATTTCTTCTGTTTATTTCACAAATATTTATGAAGCACGTGCTATTGTAGGGCCTGGAGAGACAGCAGTGAGCAATCCAGACCCAGATTAACCCCTACCCTCATGGAGATTACAGTAGGCGGTGGGGCAGTACCATAAATATATTAATAAGGAAATTTGATCATGTGTGAAATGGAACATAGAGAAAGAAATTTGAGCAGGGTAAAGGGAACAGGAAAAGATGGGGCAAGTGTGTTGTTACTTTAAATAAGATGTAGTAGGTAGGTCTCATCAAGAAGGTATAAATGGAGCAAAATCTTGAAGGAATTAAAGATTATGAGAAAATCAGAGGAAATCTTTCAAGGTGGGTAAAACAGCTAGTGATAGTAAAGGAATGAGGAAGCATGCTTGGTGAGTTGGAGCATTAGCAAAGAGACGAGTGATTGCCACGGCAGAAAGAGAGTTAGAGAAACTGGTGAGACCAGATGCCAAAAGGGTGAGAAGAATGGCTGATGTGGGTAGTGGCCCCTTATCATTGGGAACCTCATAGGTCATTGTAAGAACTTTGGGTTTTCTCACAAAAACAAGGAGTCATTGCAGGGTTGTAAGCTGAGGATGCTGTCATTTTGCATTTTGCTTGATATCCATAGAAGAATGTTATGCAAAAATAACCATTCTCTTATATTGCCACAGTACCTGGTGCATGGCAGTGCTCAGTAAATATTTGTCAAATGGATGAATGAAAATAGCGACCCACCCATTCACAGGTTTTTGATCAATCTGATGATAAAGTGCCTTATTGTGGGATGGTTGTATTTTCTCTGCCCAGGATGCTATAACGAATTAGACTTTCCATGGAAGGCCTTGCATGCCTCCTCTCACCAGCACTGGGAGTCTGCTTAGGGCTTGGCAGCTGTTTCCTGGAGGTCAGAGCGCAATAACTGGAGAAGGATTTTTAGAGCACTCCTGCCTGTATGGCTGGTGTCTGTGGCATGCAGGCAGTACTTCTCTTGCTAGCTCCTTCTTTGACTTGAGTGGCTGTTCAGAGGAAGAGGTCTTTAAAATAAGACCTTAATTTTTATGAAGCCCTGTTCATTCACGCCATCATTTTCAGGGTAGCCACGGGTTTTCCAAGGGCAAGATTTTCTTAAAGTGATTGTTGTAGAAAGTATGAATGTACCATGCCCCTTTGTTACTAAATTCAAGTTTGCTGTACATCAGGCCAGTACATAGACAGATGAGTTGTTGGGACACGGAATAGTGGCTTTATTCTGAAAGTCAGAAGATGAAGAAGATGTAGACTAGTGTTCCAAAGAACTGTCTTACCTAAGTTAGAATTTAGGCTTCTTTTTAATGCTAAAAGGGGAGGGAGTATGCTTAGTTGTCGCAAACTTCTTGGTGCTGGAATCTTTTGTCCTTACAACTGTCTACATAGGTCAGGCCACAAGTCTTGTAAACCTCCAACAAGACAAATGTTACTCTCTATTCTGCAACTTTTTGTCTCTATATGATGGACAAGTGTTATACCTTTAAGGATCAGAGTCTTGAGAATGAACATTCTGTATATTTCAAGCTATAGGCAACATTCTTGTAGCAAAAGCAACAGAATATGCAATGGTTAAACTAAAAGAAAAGCAATCCAATATGGAGTCAGATTTCTTTTTCCCTAGTACACTTGCTGTTTCTCACCTGTTTGTTGATGTAGATGACTCTGCCGAATAGTCACTAACTGTGCTATTTCTATATAGTATCAGTGATGTATTTATACCAAATAACGTCTTTGGATACCTCTATAAAGTTGGAGGTGGTTCTGTTTATTCTCTTTCACCACCTCAGTAGGCTTTCACACATTCTTAAAAATAATTGTTGCTGATCTTTATTCCCTGATGTTAACTTTATTGAGTTATAATTTACAGAGTGAAATGTCCAAATCTTTTTTTCCCACAATTTTGACTATATTAAAGTGTACAGTTTAGTCTTTTATGTATATTCACAGCGTGTGAATCCATCACCACTATCTGATACTAGAATATTTCCATCACTCCAAAAAGGGAACTGCATAACAATTAGTAGGCACACCCAATTCCTCCCTCCTCCTAGCCCCTGGCAACCACTATTCTACCTTCTGTATCTTTTTCTATCTATCTTCTATATCTACATCTGTCTATCTTCTATATCTATATCTATCTTCTGTATCTGTGTCTCAAATAGGCTGACATTTCATATAAATGGAATCATACAATATGTGACCTTGTGTATGACTTCTTTCATTTTGCGTAATATTGTCAGGGTTTATCCATGTTGTAGCATGTATTAGTACTTCCCTCCTTTTTGTGGCCTAATAATACTCCATTGTATGGATATACCACCTTTTACTTATTTATTCACCAGTTGATACATATTTGGGTTGTTTCTTCTTTTTGGCTAATATAAGTAATGCTGTTGTGGCAAACCCAAGGCCACAAAGATTTACCTATGTTTGTTTTTTCCTAAGATTTTTATAGTTTTAACTCTTACATTTAGATCTTTGATTTTAAGTTCTGGTTATGATAAGTGGTAGGGTTCTAATTTTTTTTTTTTTTTTTTTTTTTTTTTTGCATGTAGATATCCAGTTGTCTCAGCACTGTTTACTGAAAACATTGTTCTTTCTTCATTGAATAGTTTTGGCATTCTTGCTGAAACTCAGTTGACTATAGATGTGTGATAGCTTTATACAAAGTTTAAAATTAGGAGGTGTGTCCTCCAAAATTGTTCTTCTTTTAAGATTATTTTGCCTATTTTGGATCCCTTGAATTTCCATATGATTATAGGATCAACTTGTCCATTTCTGTAAAGAAGGCAGTTAGAATTTGCTAGTCCTCCAATTCATGAACATGAAATGTCTTTATATATTTTTAATCTCTTTTTAATTTCTTATGAACAGTGCTATGTAGTTTTCACTATACAAGTTTTGCCCCTTCTTAGTTAAATTTATATCTAGATTTTTATTCTTTCTTGATGTTATTGTAAATAGAATTGTTTTCTTAATTTCATTTTCAGATAATCTGCAAATCTAAGTACACAGTTCAAACATACTTGAGACATGAATATACCTGTGTTACTGATCTTTGGTAAATTAATGTAGCAAGAGATTTGGGTATAATTATCCCTAAATTAGAATTTATTGAAGCTATAGGAAGGTCATGTTGATTTAAAGATAAATGTACTTTTAGACTTTTGTCATGTCTGTCTCAGAAGAATTGAGTGTTGTAAATTTTCTATGTAAGCTCTGTATGCTGAGACCAACAGATAAGGCAAAAATGTGACTTGGAGATGATCCTTGGAGAACATCACATGGTTAAAGTGGATATGAGGGATTGAAGGGTTAGGGTAGGGAGACGGGACCAGAACCTCATATTTTCTTCATTCATAGTTGTTTGTAAGATCAGCTGAGCCTGTATCAGTTCACTAACCATGACGTTTGGTTGAGAATTTCAGATGAATCATGACTTAGAAATAGGATAATTTGATGCAGTCATTTCTGTTGAATGGCTAATTTAGATTTCAAGATATTCTGTGACTGAAGACTGAAATGTCTTGAGGAATTTGTTTATTAGTTTAAAAGTTAGTTATGTCAACAACAAAATGGATAAGTTAAGTTTCTATTTCAGGATCAACTGAGTAATAAAAAAAAGATGAAAATTATAGTCAGCAAAGATTTTTCTTTATAAAAAATCTCTAGTCTCTAACCATTTGCCCAGCTATGCAAAATGGAAAAAAGGAATTTAATGGCCATAAAAGGAAACTGGAGGAGGAACCAAATCTTTTGTCTTTGCCTGCCAACAATTATACTGTTATGCTTATTTTGAGCCCATAGAGTTAGACTTTGAGACAAGTGAGAGCAGGAAGCAATAATATAGTAAAAGAAAGTCCACTGTGATTTACTGCCCAGTTCTTTTTGGCTCTACATTATTTTTTTTTGCCTGTGTCTTTAAAGCAAATAGTTAACATTTAAAGACAAGCTTAGCTTCTTTTTTTATTATTTTAAAAAAGCATATGCACATGCTTTAAAAACATTCAAATAGGACAAAATCAAATCTTCCTTTTGCTCTAAATCTCCAATCCCACTCCCCAGTCAACCCTTCAAATTTCTTATTACTTTCTCAGAACTCTTTCATACAAATACGTATACCTAGCCTTGTTTGACCCAAACTATACATATTACTGCACTCAATATATGCCAGCAAATTTAGAAAACTCAGCAGTGGCCACAGGACTGGAAAAGGTCAGTTTGCATTCCAATCCCAAAGAAAGGCAATGCCAAAGGATGCTCAAACTACCTCATAATTGCACTCATCTCACACGCTAGGAAAGTAATGCTCAAAATTCTTCAAGCCAGGCTTCAGTAATATGTGAACCGTGAACTTCCAGATGTTCAACCTGGTTTTAGAAAAGGCAGAGGAACCAGAGATCAAATTGCCAACATCTGCTAGATCATCGAAAAAGCAAGAGAGTTCCAGAAAAACATCTCTTTCTGCTTTATTGGCTATGCCAATAAAGCCTTTGACCGTGTGGATCACAATAAACTGTGGAAAATTCTTCAAGAGATGGGAATACCAGACCACCTGACCTACCTCTTGAGAAACGTATGTGCAGGTCAGGAAGCAACAGTTAGAACTGGACATGGTTCCAAATAGCAGACTGGTTCCAAATAGCAAAAGGAGTACATCAAGGCTGTATATTGTCACCCTGCCTATTTAACTTATATGCAGAGTACATCATGAGAAACTCTGGGCTGGAAGAAGCACAGCTGGAATCAAGATTGCCGGGAGAAATACCAATAACCTCAGATATGCAGATGACACCACCCTTATGGCAGAAAGTGAAGAGGAACTAAAGAACCTCTTGATGAAAGCGAAAGAGGAGAGTGAAAAAGTTGGCTTAAAGCTCAACATTCAGAAAACTAAGATCATGGCACCTGGTCCCATCACTTCATGGGAAATAGATGGGGAAACAGTGGAAACAGTGTCAGACTTTATTTTTTTGGGTTCCAAAATCACTGCAGATGGTGACTGCAGCCATGAAGTTAAAAGACACTTACTCATTGGAAGGAAGTTATGACCAACCTATATAGCATATTAAAAAGCAGAGACATTACTTTGCCAACAATGGTCTGTCTGGTCAAGGCTATGGTTTTTCCAGTGGTCATGTATGGATGTGAGAGTTGCACTGTGAAGAAAACTGAGTGCCAAAGAATTGATGCTTTTGAACTGTGGTGTTGGAGAAGACTCTTGAGAGTCCCTTGGACTGCGAGGAGATCCAACCAGTTCATCCTAAAGGAGATCAGTCCTGGGTGTTCATTGGAAGGACTGATGCTGAAGCTGAAACTCCAATACTTTGGCCACCTCATGTGAAGAGTTGACTTGTTGGAAAAGACCCTGATGCTGGGAGGGATTGGGGGCAGGAGGAGAAGGGGACGACAGAGGATGAGATGGATGGATGGCATCACTGACTCGATGGACATGAGTTTGAGTAAACTCTGGGAGTTGGTGATGGACAGGTAGGCCTGGCGTGCTGCGATTCATGGGATCACAAAGAGTCGGACACGACTGAGCGACTGAACTGAACTGACCTGAACTGATACATATTATATGTACCTTGATTTTCTAAACTAAATAGTCTGTTGTTAGTTCCACTTAAAAAACTTTAAATTTCTGTTTCATTTTTTGAATAGCCATTACAGAGTATTCTATTGTACGAATAGACTGTAAATTATTTAGCCAGTCCCCTGTTTCTAAGCATGTGTGTTTTCTTTTTCTTTTCAATTATAAATGATTTTTAAATATCTTTGATGTAGAAGAGATAAATAAAAAAATATCATATGTCTTTTCATTGGCTATAAAAATTATTCTCTGCATTCTGGAGTGTTTTCAGTTCAGTTGTTCAGTCGTGTCCCACACTTTGTGACCTCATGGACTGTAGCATGCCAGTCTTCCCTGTCCATCACCAACTCCTGAAGCTTGCTCAAACTCATGTCCATTGAGTCGCTGATGCCATCCAACCATCTCATCCTCTGTCATCCCCTTCTCCTCCTGCCTTCAATCTTTCCCAGCATCAGGGTCTTTTCCAGTGAGTCAGCGCTTTGCATCAGGTGGCCAGAGTATTGAAGCTTCAGCTTCAGCATCAGTCCTCCCAATGAATATTGAGGACTGATTTCCTTTAGGATGGACTGGTTGGATCTCCTTGTAGTCCAAGGGACTCTCAAGAGTCTTGTCCACCACCACAGTTCAAAAGCATCAATTGTTTGGTGCTCAGCTTTCTTCATGGCCCAACTCTCACATCCATACATGACTACTGGAAAAACTATAGTTTTTACGTACATTATCATTTTCAGAAATTTATGTCATTATAAATGACATATAATGATTGTGGATATTATTGAAAGCAATCTGTAAAGTTGACAGTAAGTGTGTATTATAGCTGTGAGCTTGATGATGTATTTCTCTAGGAAGATGCTTTATTCTGCCAGATTTTAAAGCTACATAGTGCTGTGGGATGGCTGAATGTCTTCATGGGCACAGTTGCTGGGCAGAGTGGCTTAAAATAGATAGTCTTTATTTCTATATTCCATTGTTTCCATGGAATATGTTGCTCTTGTTTTTGTATTCCATTCAGTCTCATCCATGGAACCCTTCAATGTTGTATATTCATCTGAAAAGTGGTTCCCAATTGAAAGGCACTAGAAAAGTTCCATTTGAATCTGAACTTCTCTTTTCCTAAACCGTTTGGTCTCAACACACTCATACACAAAGGCTATTGGACCAGTTTGGCAGATGGAGCTGGCAGCCAGGATTTTGTCTAGAACTAAATATAATGGGCTGGAGCATGTTGTCCAAAAGACCAAGCATGAACAATGGAGATGCAGACTGGAGTTTCAACAGCCTTCCTACAGGCTTTTGCCAGGATGAGAAAGCACCAGTCCATGCTGAGTAAAAGCATTGGTTCAATTCAGTAAGTGACCATTCCTAGGTCTTGCTCCATTTTTGACTTCCCACTTTTCTCCTCTTCTCTATCTGTCTAATGAGTAAAAATGAAAGTATCAGTCCCTCAGTTGTGTCCGACTCTTTGCAACCACATGGACCCCAGAGGACTGCCAGGTTCCTCTGTCCATGGGTTTTCCCAGGCAAGAATACTGGAGTGGGTTGCCATTCCCTTCTCCGTGGGATCTTCCCAACCCAGGGATCAAACCCAGATCTCTCGCATTGCAGGCAGATTCTTCATTTTCTGAACCACTGGGGATACTCATTCATTAAAGGCCAGAGAAGTCCCATTCTATTCATGAAAATGCACAATTCCCACTAAGATCCTTGGTGCATGCCCTTTCTCTGATTCTGGCGAAACCTTTGTATTAATATATACTAATATTGTTCTCAACTTGTACATTGTGATGGCATCAGCTTTATGATATTTGCATCTGATTTGTTGCTCTTTCCAGTGACTTGTGATATTTTTACGGATTGAAACAGATTGGAAGCTACTGCAGTCTCTCTCTTACTCTATCTAATACTTTGGTTTCTATCTCTATCTCCCAGTATCCCACATGAAACTGACCCCCTCACAGCCATTTGCTTTGCTTCTGTGCCTCGAATTTACTTTTCTTCCTTCTGCCAGTGTCTTTGAGCAGCCTGTTTTCTCTGATTGAAGCACTGTCCTGGCTCCTTTTTGCTTCCTCATCTTTCAGATCTATGAGCAAGTATTGCTACTTCAAGGGAAACTTCAATGACATTCCTGACAACTGCCTCTAGTTTTGTCTCCTACAGCTCTCTTTATGGCACTGGCTTTGGCTCAAATTTTACTTATGGGATCATCTGATTAATACCTCCCCCCTCCCCCACTCAGTTGTTAACTCTGTGAAAGCAGGGGCCTCAACATATTTTTGCTTAATAAATATTTGTTGAATAAATATATCAATTGATTCATATTATAATACTGTTATTTTGTATTTGCCTTTCTTTATTTAAGAAGAAGGAAATGGCAACCCACTCCAATATTCTTGCCTGGAATATTCCATGGACAGAGGAGCCGGGCTGGCTATATATAGTCCATGGGACTGCAAAGAATTGGACACGATTGAGCACATTTCTTTATTTAAAGCCATCAAACTGGAATTGGACATTATTTGGGTTCATTTTTATCTAAGTCATAGCATTTTAGTTGAGAATGTTTTACATGTATGTCTTAGATCTTTATGCCTTGCTGGAAAAATCTTTGGCAGTTACTTCTTTGTACTATTTATTTAACAGTTTGTGTACTCTCTCTGTCCCCCCCCGCCCCATTATACTGTGTTTTACTTTTTCTCTCTAGATAGCAAGCTGACAATACAAATAAATGTACAAATATATGCATAGATACACAGATGCATGCATATGTACATAGATACATACATTTGTGCACATACACATCTATATATACATATATATTTCCAAAGCCACATCTAAAACCCATATGCTCAGTGCATGTGTATTCAGTACTTGTGTGGTGTAGGACTAAAGTATGTGGCTTAAGCAGCCTGAGTTGTAATTTGGCCATAAGGTTCCTTAATGGCTGGCAGTTACCTTATATAAGATAATTAATTTCTCTGAGTCTCAGTATCTTCACTGTAAGAAAAAAATAATAGTATTACCCTAATTGGATTGTTGTGACTGTTAAGTGGGATTATGAATTGTAGGGGATTTAGATAGTGGCAGGTGTAATAATAATGGATTTTTTGAGTGCTTAGTAACTCTTATCTGTAATTAATAATTAAATGATCATGGACTTGACCTATTTTTAATTCAAAACTGCATACAGGGTTAAGTCAGCAACCAAAACTACAGGGAGGATATTAAGAATTTTGGGAATACCATTCTGAAAAAGGACCTGAAGTGATGACCTATTAGATATCACCACTATCTCAGTAGAATTTCTCTGCTACATGACTTGAGTGAGCCTTGCAGTTTTATTTTTAAAGGTATTTGAAACAACGCATTTGGTCATGTACTTTTCCTTTAATAAAAATTTGACAGCAAGAAAAGGGCAATTGGCTAGAAGTAGGCATTGTTTAAAGTTGGCTGAATGCCTTATTGTAAAGTGAAAAAAGAAACCAAGCTGTAAACATTAGACTAGTACAAGCTTACAGAATGATTTCTTAAAAGAGAGAAAGGCAGCTGCAAAATAGGATCAGTGTTTTTATGGCTGAATATAAGACGTATATTAAGCTCTGAATGATCTTTGCTTCTATTAATTTTCCCAATGCAAGCAGGCGTCTTGGTTCCTAGGGAATATTAATAGTAGTAGATCCTTCTGCAGAATTGCTTGTGTGGTTGGAGGAGGCTTGCAAGTCTTATCATAAGCATACAAAGGGTGATTTTGCATTGGCCAGTTTCAGTGACCAGTTTATAATGGAGAAATAGTGGGCCATAAAAGGGCTTTGCATGATTTGAAATCAGAAGTAAAGTTTAGATGTTTGATAACCACAAATATGCCACAACTCCAGAGACTTCACTTTAATTGTATGATAACATCCTCTTCTCCCATCCTGTCCCAGTATCCAACCAACCACAACATGGCAAGAAACAAAACAAAACAAGATTCCTTTTATACTCTGGGAAGTTGGAAGCTCCCTGCTATGGGAGGCTGTGCCCATAATCAAATAACTTGAAACAGTTTCAAAATTTATTAATGCATTACTGTGGGATGAAACTATAATTAGGACAAAGTAACACAAAAATTAGAAACTGAATACAAGATAGTAATTTTAGTGTTTTATTTATGAGAAAGCAGCTATTTTCCCCAGGTTTAATTTATACATACGTGCATACACACATATGCATAAACATACAATCTTATACATACGCAGTCCTTACACATACATTGTTGTTGTTTAGTCGCTAAGTTGTGTCTGACTCTTTTGGAACCCCATGGACTGTTAGCCCACCAGGCTCCTCTGTCCGTGGGATTTCCAGGTAAGAATACTGGAGTGGGTTGTCATTTCCTTTTCCAGGGGATTTTCCCAACCCAGGGGTCGAACCTGTGTCTCCTGCGTTGGCAGACAGATTCTTTATCACTGAGCCACCAGGGAAGCCCTGTATGCACATATACAATCATTATGTGAAAATTATATGTGCATATGTCAGTAGTTATCAATCAACTTTAGTATAGTTTGCTTTGTGTAGAATTTTTAATATTAAACTCTCCATACATTCAGAAAATAAAGCTTACATGCCTCTGTCATTTCTGAAATGAATTTTCAAAGGCAATTTTGCAACAATTGTTTTCTATTTGTGCTCAGATTATCGAAATGATCTGAATTCTAACCCTTTCCCCAGAGCAGGAAGCAATTCAGATTCTATGCTAATTAAGTCTTGTGAGTCTTATGAAATATCAGTTTTATTGTAGGGATTGCTGGTCTCTGGGGCTTAACCAGGACCACCAAATATAAAATTCTGAACCACACATTGTTTGAGGATCACTGATGTCCCAAGATGAGTTAAGTAAGAGTAGTAAACTTTTAAAAGATGTGGGAAAATGAATGAATGTCTTTAAGAGTTAGGTTTTTCTCCCTTTTTTCCTTTATAAAAAGTCCATTGGCACTGCTATTTAATATGTTACAACATTTTGAGCCAGCCTGGAAACCGCTCTAGTCCAAAAGTAAAGGTAAATCAAGCACTTTTTTCCACCATAGTAATTATTAAGTAGATACAACTTTTTAAAAATTTTACATACTTTTTTAGTCAGGCACTATTAAGTTTGTATCATTACATGGATGTTTTTCTCCTTCCTCCTTAAATAGGTTTGACATTAAAAAAACTGAAATGTCTTTGCATTTCTTGCATAATTAATCTTTTCTGTATCCTTTTGATATTAATTTTATCTGTGTTCAGAATCAATTAGTATGTTAGTCACTGAAGGCCCCTAGAGACTATATACTTTAAGCATCTCACCTTCTAGAGAAAAGGCCTTAAGTTCTTCTAGTAAATTCAGAGTTGATTTCATGTTTCTTGTGAAATCACACGTGGATTATGAGTTAAATCAGAGGAATTTCATTGTTTGTATTGGCTGGTGGAGTAAAGAGAAAGATAGAGAAGTGACTTATCCTAAGTATCAGATGTTAAAGTAAAAGCTATGGTAGAAAGCAAGTCATTTGAAAGCAACCACTCAATCTCCCCCTTTATTCTTTAAAATCTTATTTGAGAGCAGTTGCACAGACTGACTGATTAGACCATGTTCAGTGAGAATCTCACAAGTTTGGTTGTAAAGAGAAACCGTCTGGCCAATCCTAGCCAAAGTAGAACCCTTTTCCAGTATTAATTAAGTTTTGTGTTGAATGCTTGTTTGCAGTTACTGACTCCGGTAACTGAAAAAGAGAGGGTTTTTATTGCAAGGACGACATCAGATCACAGAGTTGAAGGACTTACTAAACCTCCAGAAGGGTGACACCTTGTGCAGACTGTCACTCCAAAGTTTTGCCATTAAGGTTTCTTACATCCAGTGATCTTCCATTTTCCTATGTCTTTGTTTCAGTGATCAAATGCTCCAGATAAAGAATCTGGTTGTTCCAGCCTAGTTTATGCATCTGCTCTCACATCAGTCAATTGTGGCCTTGAAGAAGGTTAAGGGCAGTGATATGATATATACTTGAAGTTCATATTCGCATATCTCGCTGTTCCTAGCGAAGGAGGAACCCTTGAGAACTGGAGATGCACCTAACTGGCAACTACTAAGTCCCCTGCCAATGCAGGAGATGTAAAGAGATACAGTTTTGATTCCTGGGTCGGGAAGATCCCCTGGAGATCTTCCAGTATCTTCCAGAGGCAACCCACTCCAGTATTCTTGCTTGGAGAATCTCGTGGTCAGAGGAACCTGTGGGTTATAGTCCACAGGGTCACAAAGAGTCAGACATGACTGAAGCGACTTCATACTCACATCCACTGCTGTGAATAGGCGTGTTCTATTGCCTGTTGGGATAAATTTCAGTCAAGTATTTATGTATCTAAGTTCCTTCCAAGTAGTAAATCTCATGTATTCAAGTATATTAAAATCGTATATGAGAGAATGCTCTGTGTTTCTTTGAATATGGGTGTAGTCTGGTCTTAGTACTAGATACAGAGGGCTTCCCTGGTGGCTCAGACGGTAAAGAATTCACCTGCCAATGCCAAAGATGTGTGTTTGATCCCTGGGTCAGGAAGATCCCATGAAGAAGGGAATGACAACCCACTCTGGTATTCTTGCCTGGAGAATCCCATGGACAGAGGAGCCTGGCAGGCTACAATCCATGGGGTCACAAAGAGTCAGATATGACTTTGTGGCTAAAGAACAACAACGACAACGAGATACAGAGGCCATAGTAGCAGTCTTACTGTGTGTAGCTCTTAGATCAGTTGTGCTACCAAAATTTTGCCTTTGAGCAACTAAAACTTCAAACTCAGGGCTACAGACACCTTTCCTACTAAAGTTCAACTCAACATGGCACTGGTCTGTTGAGACTTAGTAAATCATCTACCAACTCAAATTTTTCAAGACTTAACTGAATCCCATGAAGTATTACAGAAAAATTACTGAAATTCATACCCTAGATATTCTAATGTCTCAAAATTTATTATTATTGTCAGGCTCTTAATATTTCAGGCAACTGTGCAAGTATACTCATGCATAATAATGTATCATTTCTGCTAGTATCCATGCCAACTGATGACCACTTCAGATGTTCTGTATTTTGATATGCTTTTTTCCCTAGTCAATGGCTCTAATGGGAAGAGGTCCTTAGGCACTTAGAACCATTTAGAAACTCCCCAAATTAATTCCAAAGTAGTGAGTTTTAAATGATACCCTCGAGACACTAAAGATCACTTGTGATTCCAAAGGTGCCAAATTTTCTTGGAAGGAAGAAATAGTTTATAACTTGATTAACCTGGTAAACAAAGCTTACAAATAAAAACATATAAGAACATAAGTAAATTCACTTCCTTTTCTTAGGTACTAGTAACTTTTTTATTGTTGTTCCTTCTCAGAAGGAAATATGCCACAAAGGAAGGATATTGACTTATAAAACATTTAATACTTGGCAATAATACCCTCGTTGGCAAACAGCAAAGATGACTCTAATGCCTAATTCATTAGACATTGTCTTAAACACAGGGGATGTTTAAAAACATTAGTCTCTGAAAAACACATTAATTTGGTATATATTTTAAGAATGAATGTTTAAAATGTATATCTTAAATTACATTTATTTTTAAAATAATGATATATTTTTCATGCAAATAAATTCTGTGTCTTATATTTAGTTTATTATTGTTTTTGAGAGAAGAACTGGGCTGCAATTTACCAGAATGAAATAAATTTACAACTTTATTAACCTGAAAAGCCTGAAAAGGTTTAGTATATGGCTGTGTACCTATTTATTCCCAGTTGGTATTTTATATGATAATGTAAATAAATGTTCTAAGGAACATATAGGAATCACACTGTTAGTAAACATCAAAGTTTAAGCAAAAAGTCATTCTTAAACCCATGGGTCTGAATGGCTTTTATCCAAATCCCAGTGGTAAGGGTAAATGGAAGACTTCTGAACACCAGCAATGTAAGTCCGTTTCCTATGACTTAATTTCCAGAATTTCTCTTTTTCTTCAGAAATTCTACTTGTAAATATACATAAGTGTATTCTCCTTGCTCAATTACTTGTATTCTCTTTTAATGAGAAAGCAGTGACTTGTTGAATTTAAAAAACTTCTTTTAAGGTGCTCTATTGGGGAACATTTTGTCCAAAAATATGTCTGTGGTCCTAAGTTTATAGTGTGTGTGGCTCTCCTTATATTGATTAAAAATTGTGTCTCCATACCTGCTTACATAAATGATATGTATTCTTGTGGACATTTTTGCAAGCACTGCATGATAACATTATTTTCTTTTTGAAGGCTTTGGGTTTGAATGTAACTGAGTCAAGTTACTTTGTGTATTCACAGTACTGCCAATTACATCACTCAAGGCAAAATTTAAACTCAGCTAAGTCCCATGTGCTTTGCCAAATGCCAGTGTTTCAACAGAGTTCTATAGAACAAGTATGGCTCTGGGTATGTTTTGTTCTCACCTGTATATACACAAAAGCTTGATCCTTTCATATGTGCTCTGACATAAATATCATGTTGGTAAGAAATTGTTGCTTGGATATTTTCATGGTCATCCTGAGGCTGCCACAGCCTTTCAGGGCGAATCTCCACATGTTTTGAAAATATTGCTAGCCCTAGCCTAAAATCTTTTTAAATAATTTTGTTTACTTATTTTATTTTTGTCTGTCCTGAGTCTTTGCTGCTGTGAACACTACTCTGTAGTTGCAGTGTGTAGGCTTCTTATTGCAGCGACTTCTCTTGTTGCAGAGCGTGGGCTCTAGGGCGTGTGGGCTTCAGTAGTTAGATTCCCTGGCTCTGCAGCACAGACTCAGGAGTTCTGGCACACTAGCTTAGTTGCTCCATGGCATGTGGGGTCTTCCCGGACCAGGGATCGAACCCATGTCTCCTGGATTGGCGGGTGGATTCTTTACCACTGAGCCACCAGGGAAGCCCAGCCTGAAATCTTTGGATGAACTTTTTAATGAAATAAAATTATTTCCCTGCCAAAAAGGCATATCTTTTCAGAACAAGACTGTAGCTTACTCACCTACAACAGGATGTTTTGTTAGGCTATTTTTTCACATGTAAATCCTTTTTTTTTCTCCTAGGAAGTATGAATATGACCTTTTATTTTGTAGAATCTGTCTCTTTCCATCCTTTTTGGAAATAATAGGTGGTCAATAGGTATTTGAATAAATGGATTAAAAAACAAGGTATTTATTGTATTTAAGTTTGTGAATAATTTTGCCTGGTCTTTTCTGAATCCAAAATACATTTCATAAACCTTTTCTAGCTTTGTAACTAGTACTTAGAATCTCCAGGAGATTTGAGGTGATATCTGAGGTAGATGAACACTACTTTTCTAATACTGATGTGAGTTTGTGTACATAAAATGTAGAATTCCTCCTTTCTCTAAGGAGACTGAATTAATAGGGTTTTTTTTTTTCCTTGCCACTTAAGAACTTCTGAGCGTCTTAACACAATGTGGCAAATGGCATCAATGAAACTAATCATACTATAGGAATGCCAGTGGTGCAGTCACTGTGAAGGGACTTCCATGATCAAAATTTTAACCAGAAAGTGGGCATGTAGTTGGCATGTTCTTCAGAATAAGTGATCTGATTTATAGGAGTGAGTTCTAATGAAACATTCAGGAAGGACAGTCTGGCCTCCCACACCTCAGCCTGGGGGCTTTGGCATTGTCTGGTGGTTATTGTAATAATTTGAGGACTGGCAGAGAAAACTTAGCTGTGGGAAGCCACAGCACTGAACCCACTCTCTCTGCATTTGCCGCCACACTTTCTTGTTCTTTTTTCTAATTTAAATCTCTTCCTGATGTAAAATTGTTTTTCTTTCACTTTTAATGAGTGAGGGAGCCATATAACTTTTTCTGGGTGAAAAATGAATTGCTGACACATAGAAAAGAAAGGAAAGTTCCTGAGGTTTTGCTGCTATGAGCAGGGAATAAGCTAGTGCCTCTAGCCTCAGGAGATCTGGTGAAGGCAAGGGTGAAGGGATGTGCTGATGAGACCTCTTGTCTGCAAAAGGGCTGCATGATGCTCACCTACGCATCACACTGTGAGAGCCGTCATTCACTATGGTTTCTCATAATTAACCACCATCTTTGTAATGCATACTAGCAAAGCAAACAGAAGAATTATGTGCCATTATCCATGCATCTCATTTTTAAAGTTATTTTTATAATGAAAGGATTATATATACAAAAGCATGTATAAAATATGTCTATACTGTTTAAAGTATAATAAAAACAATTTTGGTGTGCAGTACTCAAGGTGAACAACAACAAAATACCCAAGATGAAGAGAACTCTACTGGTACCATGGATTAATCGTCCCTCTCCATGACATACTGTTGTTGTTCAGTAGTCTAGTCATGTCTGACTCTTTGTGACCCCATGGACTCCATCAGCCCAGGCCACTCTGTCCCTCACCATCTCCCAAAGTTTGCCCAAATTCATGTCCATTGCATCAGTGATGCCATCTAGCCATCTCATCCTCTGATACCTTCTCCTTCTGCCCTCAATCTTTCCAGCATCACAGACTTTTCCAGTGAGTCAGCTGTTTGCATCAGGTGACCAAAATATTGGAGTTTCAGCTTCAGCATCAGTCTTTCCAATGAGTATTCAGGGTTGATTTCCCTTAAGATTGACTCCATGACAAAATCCATGTTTTAATACCTAGCATGGTATTCTTCTGTTTATTTGTGATAGATTCTAACTTCACTAGCCCATCTGAAATAGTCTAGTAGATAGATGGGTTGGTTAGCAGTATTTGCTATGTGGTAAATCCTCACTTGAAAAGAAAGCTGTAATAAACCTAGACAGCATTTTAAAAAGCAGAGACATCGCTTTGCTAACAAAGGTTCATATAGTAAAAGCTATGATTTTTCTAGTAGTCATGTATGGTTGTGAGAGCTGGACCTTAAAGAAGGCTGAGTGCTGAAAAATTGGAGCTTTCAAATTGTGATGCTGGAGAAGACTCTTGAGAGTCCATTGGGCAGCAAGGAGATCAAACTAGACAATCCTAAAGAAAATCAATCCTGAACACTCATTGGAAGGACTGATGCTGAAGCTGAAGTTCTAATACTTTGACCACCTGATGCAAAGAGCCAACTCATTGGAAGAGACCCTGATGCTTCAAGGAATGAGTGCTCAGTGAATATTCAGGGTTGATTTCAGTTAAGATTGATATTGATTATATGTTGAAATAACAGTATTTTTGGTATACTAGGTTCAATAAAATACTTTACTAAAACTGTCTTTTAAAAAATGAGGCAATTAGAAAACTTTTAAATAACATAAAATTACACAAAAAACTTAAAATCATTTGCTCATATTGTGTTTCCATTGGACATTGCTAGTCTATATCATATTTACTGCCAATTCTTTTATTTGCATATTATCCTTCTCCTTGCTATGCTCTAGATTTCTTCAGATGATATGATTAGCACAAAATCCAAACTTCCAAGTTAATTTCTGGCCTAAGACTTCAATGGCCCTAGAGGTACTCTCCCATCCCCTAGAGATTGTTTTAAGTTAGTATTTCCCAAATTCACAGGCTTCCCTGGTGGCTCAGTGGTAAAGAATCTGCCTGCTGATGTAGGAGACGTGGTTTGATCCCTGGGTTGGAAAGATCCCCTAGAGAAGGAAATGGCAACTCACTCCAATATTCTTGCCTGGGAATTCCCATGGACAGAGGAGCCTGGTGGACTATTGTCCATGGGGTCACAGAGTCAGACACAGCTTAGTCACTGAGCACACATCCCCAGACTCACAGGACCATCAGATGAGCTGGAGTGTTTGCTGAAGTAATGCTGTCTGAGCCCATGGCATCAGTTTCTCCTAGGGTCAGTCCTGTGTTGGCCATGGTGGCTCACCCTGCATTAGGGAAGAAGATTCCATGATGGTTTTTCCTTTCTGTAGGACAAAGTGTGAACTTCTGGAAGCCTTTCACAATCCACTTAGGTGCTATCTTTGGATGATTGTTTCCTCCTTGCCACCTCATTCACACCATCTTCCAGCTACACTGACCTGTGTGTTATGCTCTTTCCTGCCTTGGGTTTGTGTGTGTTCTTCTACTTACCTGAAATGCTTCCTCTCAACTGTGCCCAGCCCAATGTACTGTCCTCACCATTCACTGCTGGCCTCTGTAAAATGATATACTTTCTCTTCTCCTCACTCCAGGCAGAGATAAGTGCTTTCTGCTTTGTTTTTTTACGACAAGGGCGCGAACCTCAAGCTGCGTGTTTGAATCACCTGGGAATGTCAAAAAACTCCGGAGACTCAGGGCAAATACCTAATATTTTGATGTACTTGATCTAAGAAAGGTCATGGAGATGGGACTATTTCTTTTAAAGTTCCTTAGGATGCCACTGTCAAGAATCACATTTGGTGGTTTGGCTTTACCACACGTTGTAATTATTTGTTCACATGTCTCCTCATTCTAGACTGAATGCCTGGAGAATGTGGAAAACATTTTATTTTCTTTGTATCACAGATTCTGGGTATGAAAAATGCTCAAATACTTTAAAGATTTTTTAAATTATGAAAGTATGATAACACATTTACAGGAGACTTGGAAAATACAGAACAAGGTTACATATAGTTGTACTACATATTACAACTTTTTTATGTAGATAAAGATTTTTAGTTGGAGTTTCATTATCAAACTCTTAAAAATTAATAGAATGAATATACAGAGAAGTAGAAAGATATAGTATACCTGAAAAGCACAGTGAACCAATTCAACAAATTAAGATTTATACAGTTTTCACACAACAGTAGGATACAAATTCTATTCAGGTTCCTATAGAGTGTAAACTAGGAGACACCAAAACATATCCAGAGACATAAAACAAAGTGCAAAAATTTCACAGTCTAAAGGTATTGAAATCCTATAAAGTCTGTTATGACTGTGGAACTATTTTAGAAATCAATATCAAAAGATATTTGAAAATAACCCACATATTTTCAAGGGCAATGTGACATTCACCAAGAGAGATCTTCAACTTAGCTTTCAAAAGCCTCAATAAAGTTAGACTGAAAAAACACAGAAGGTGATTGCAGAGAAGAAAGCAAAAAAAAAAAAAAAAAAAAAGCTCAAATATGTTGTGGATGAATAGTTTAATGAATAGATGAAGGAGGTGACCAAAAGTAGCCATTGAAGGAAACTGACTCTATTTTGAAAACCTTAGGAGAGAGACTTTTGTAATTTCAAATGCTGATTAATGGAACCCACTTGCAAAATTGGAAAACAGGCTTAATTCTGCGATTAATTTATTTACCAAAAGCCAGATATTGGATATATAATTGAAAGTTACTTTTACATAATCAGAAAAAAATATAACTGAAGTTAATTGGACAAACGAGAAGAATTTTGACCAGGAATATAAAAATAAATTAAGAACAGTGTTGGAGGGACAAACAGCCTGTAACTAATCTCTAGTCTCAGGTTACCATGAATAGTACAGTCTTTAATATGAATACGAAGAAAACAATAAGAAAGGGGAAAGAAAAAGCTTTTAAAAAGAATATTTATATTTGAAAAGTCAACAATGTTAAAGAAAATTCATTTGAAGTAAAAATAAAAGTAATAAATAACAAGCCTTTTTGACCAAGGTTATTATGACGACATGAGAATCAAGGCACATTCATGGATGTTTTAGAATTCTATGTTGTTGAAGAGAATGAAGATCAATGTGGCCAATTTGGGGAGTTAAAAAAAGCCCAGTATGACAAAACTTAAAGATAGAATAGTTGAAAATGTTTTGAAAGCCAGCATAGATATGAAAGAGAGGAAATTGAGTTAGGAAGAGACTTGCCAAAAACTGAAAGCAAAAGTTACAGTTAAGGACCTTAGAAGTGCATGTAAGTATTTAGTCACGTAGTCTAAGATTTTTGAGATTTCTCCAGCAAATTTCAGTTAATAAGAATTGAGGTATAAAGTGAAGGCATGCCATAATGATCATGGGAAATCATTGGGAGACGTCCCAGGCTATATCAGAGAAACATGGAATGTCTCTTACCTAGCAAGGAGTAGGAAAAGTTTTAAAGCTTTTCCCCAGCTCTGCCCCTACTCCCCAGAATATCTCTGTGAATATAAGAGTATTAGACAAGCTTATCACATAAGGTCATTGTTTTGGAATTTTAAAGCTGGAGGATACCACTGAGATATCAATTTAGCAATTTACAAATGATAGGATCACCAATAACTGTTGGTGACAGAACCAGGATTAGAAACCAGTCTTGCTAATAACAGCCTAGTTTTCAAATAAGCAATGGTAAGTGAACATTTGACTGACATAACATTATTTAGATGCTAAGTGAACACATCTGGAAAGCATATAGAAATAGAGAGAGAAGTGTGCCAACACTCTCCATGGCTGTATCTATGATCCCCACAACCATGATAGGCATGAGAAAAACCAATGTAATGGTGTCAAGAAGAAAATAATGCCACATCTGAGGTGAGAAAACATAAAATGATTTTGCAGTGCTAATCATGAGTCTTTCTCTCTCTGCTTTATTTTTGTTTTACCTGATTGCATTTAGTAATTTGCCTCAAACAATTTTTCGAAGTTTATAAACCGATCTGTTGATTCTAGTGTCTTTCTACACACTGGTCTCTTTTCATCCTTCCCTATCTAGGTTTAGAGACCATAGCCATCATTTTAATAACATTCTTGCTAATATTGTAAAATCTTCTTGCCCCTCGTGTGTGTGTATGTGTACGTGTGTGTGAGTGGGGTGGGGTTTTCATTACTTATCTAGCAATGTCCCATTATTCAATAATCCCTTTATCCATTTTCTTCTTGCCTCTGTGTTTTGTATACATTATCCAGTTGCTTCATTAAATGTCTTTTTTTTTTATGTCATAATAGCTCTTCAAACTCAACTGTGTACAGAGTTGGACTCAGGAGATTTTCCTCCAAGGCTATGTCTTCTCCAGTTCTCTTTAAATATGACTCCACTCATTACCTAGTTGCTCAGGCTCTCAACTTTAGCGTCCTCCTTTTGACCACTTCCTTCTTCTTCATCCATATCTAGTCCATCACGAAGAACTGAACACATTTCAAGTTGACTAAAGAAGCTTACAGGTAGTTATATTTGGAGCAATGCAATACCTAACAGCTTTCTTTAGTAATAGATTCAACAGTTCTTGGTGGTTAATGGAATATGACTAATGACAAAAGAAAGCAAACTCTAGTCATGTGAAGGGCTGTAAGAAATCCTTAGGATTAATACTAAAGGTTTAAATGAAAAGACAAATAATTAGTGAATTTCTGTTCAGATAATGAATACTGAAAGTGTCAGGAAGTATGAATTTGATTCTTAACACTGGTCTCCTTAGAAACTAAAAAAAAAATTCCAAAGTCCATGGGCCATCTTAGACCAAATAAGTCAGAATTTGACCTGAATATTAGTAGCTTTTTTTTTCTCACTTTGTTTACTTTTTAAATTGAAGGATAATTGCTTTACAGAATTTTCTGATTTTCTGTCATACGTCCACAAGTATCAGCCATAGGTGCATCCATATCCCCTCCCTCTGAAACCCTCCTCCCATCTCCCTCACCATCCCACCCTTCTAGATGGTCACAGAGCTGCTCTTTGAGTTCCCTGAGTCATGCAGAAAATTCCCATTGGCTATCTATTTTACATGTGGTATTGTAAATTTCCATGTTACTCTCTTCATACATCTCACCTTCTCCCTCCTCCTCTCCCCCCATGTCCATAGGTCTGTTCTCTATGTCTGTCTCTCCATTGCTGCCCTGCAAATAAATTCATCAGTACCATCTTTCTAGATTCCATATGTATGCATCAGTATATGTTATTTGTGTTTCTCTTTCTAACTTGCTTCACTCTATATAATAGGCTCTAGGTTTATCCACCTCATTAGAACTCACTCAAATGTGCTCCTTTTATGGTTCAGTAGTATTCCATTGTATATATGTACCACAGCTTCTTTATCCATTCATCTGTTGATGGACATCTAGATTGCTTCCATGTTCTAGCTATTGTAAATAGAGCTACAGTGAACATTTGGGTACATGTGTCTTTTTCAATTTTGGTTGCCTCAGTGTATATGTCTAGGAGTGGGATTGTTGTATCATATGGTGGTTTTATTCCTAGTTTTTTAAGGAATCTCCATACCATCTTCCATAGTGGCTGTATCAATTTACATTCCCACTAGCAATGCAACAGGATTCCTTTTTCTCCACACCCTCTCCAGCATTTATTGTGTGTAGACTTTTTGATGACGGCCATTCTGACTGATGTGGGGTGGTTTCTCATTGTAGTTTTGATTTGCATTTCTCTAATAATAAGTGATGTTGAGCATCTTTTCATGTGTTTGTTAGCCATCTGTGTGTCTTCTTTGGATAAATGTCTGTTTAGGTCTTTTCCCCACTTTTTGACTGGGTCATTTGTTTTACTGGTATTGAGTTGTATGAGCTGCTTGTATATTTTGGAAATTAATTCTTTGTTGGTTGTTTCTTTTGCTATTATTTTCTCCCATTCTGAGGGTTGTCTTTTCACCTTGTTTGTAGTTTCTTTGCTATGCAAAAGCTTTTAAGTTTAATCAGGTCCCACTTGTTTTTATTTTTATTTCCATTTCTCTAGGAGGTGTGTCATAGAAAATCTTGCTTTGATTATGTCATTGAGTGTTCTTCCTATGTTTTTCTCTAAGAGTTTTATAGTTTCTGGTCTTACATTTAGGTCTTTAATCCATTTTGAGTTCATCTTTGTGTATGGCATTAGGAAGTGTTCTAATTTCATTCTTTTGTATGTAGCTGTCTAGTTTTCCTAACACCACTTATTGAAGACGCTATCTTTTCCAAGTTGTATATTCTTGCCTCCTTTGTCAAAAATAAGGTACCCATAGATGCATAGATTTGTCTCTGGACTCTCTATCTTGTTCCATTTGTCTGTATTTCTGTTTTTGTGCCATACTGTCTTGATGACTGTAGATTTGTAGTGTAGTCTTAAGTCAGGAAGGTTGATTCCTCCGCTCCATTCTTCTTTCTCAAGACTGCTTTGGCTATCTGGGGTCTTTTTTGTTTCCATATGAATTGTTAAATTTTTTGTTCTAGTTGTGTGAAAAATGCCATTGGTAATTTGATAGGGATGATGTTGAATCTGTAAGTTTCATTTGGTAGTATAGTCATTTTCACAATATTGATTCTTCCTACCCAAGAGCATGGAATATCTCTCCATCTGTTTAAATCACCTGATTTCTTTCACCAGTGTCTTATAATTTTCTGCATACAATTCTTTTGTCTTCTTAGGTAGGTTTATTCCCAAATGTTTTGTTCCTTTTGTTTCAGTGGTGAATGGGATTGACTCTTTAATTTCTCTTTCTGATTTTTCATTGTTAGCATATAGGAATGCAAGTGATTTCTGTGTATTGACCTTGTATCCCGCGACTTTGCTGAATTCACTGATTAGCTCTAGTAATTTTCTGATAGTTTCTTTTGGGTTTTCTATATATAGTATCATGTCATCTACAAACAGTGAGAGTTTTACTTCTTTTTTTCCCCAATCTGAATTCCTTTTATTTCTTTTTCTGAATATCAGTAGTTTTGAAAGTTCTCAGGTGATTCGAATGTGTAACCAGATTTGAATACCACTGATACAAGCTTTTAAAATTTTCTACTATTTTCATTCTTAAAGGGACCTTTAAATTTATGTCCTCTAGTCTCTCTTGTACTTTCAAAACTAAAGTATTAATAACTACAGCTGGGACAAGGCATTACTCCCTACTCTGAAAAGTGCAATGTGTGCACACTTTGACTTTCAGAGTTTACGTTTTCCAAATATTGATTTTAGCTTCAATTGAATGGAAGCCTATAATTGAGATGAAATGAGTCAAACTCACATACATGACTTAAGATAAAATACTCTTAGTGTGCCTGCTAATTGTTGGTGAAACATCTATTATGTCTTGATTTTGGAAGACTAAAAACTTCATAAATCAGAGAAGGTAATTTGTAAAGATGTTTCCATTCTATCAATTGATAGTTTTCTGGACAAGGAAACTTACAATTACTGTCATCTCTGGTAAAAGATAAAAATGTTTACAGTTTTAAAAAAGAACCCTGATTATAAGAGGAAAAAAAATAAAAAGAAAATTTGAAAAATAAAAATCTTTCTCATAAACCCGGAACCAGATTGATGTTTCATCTGTTCCTTTCTGGTGTTGGGTATATATCTGTGTGCATAAATAATTTATAGATTTGTCTCAGATCATGGTTTTATATTTTGCTCTTGTTTTCTTTATATCGAAACATTATTTCATATAATTAAATACTCTCAGAAGATATAATTTTAAATGACAGCATGAGATTTAGTCCATTCATACCAAATTTTAAAATATTTCTCTAGTTTTGGATATTTTGGTTGTTATTATGCTAATTGATATAATGAACACATGTATGTGAGGAATTAAGACAGGTGTGTGATTATTAGATCTAAAATCATGTACCCTTTGAAAGTTACTACAACACAGTGTCAAATCATTTTCCAGAATATCAGTTGTTGTTTTTTTTTATAGTTCCTTAAATTATTTATAGTCATCTCATGCGTGCATGTTCAGGAGACAGGAATTGCCAAGGTGAATTGCTGATTTTTTAAAAGTAAGTTTTTCTTGGTGGATTTTGACAATAACTGCCCGTGATGCATCCCCTTATAGAATGCAGTGATCGAAGGTAAATGGGCCAAGTTTACCCAAATCCATTATTTAAAAGCACTTAGCAAACCTGTTCATCTGATGATAAGCTGCTTCCTTGGACATCAGTGGTCGTAGTTCTTGGCGTTCTAGGTGCCGTTAACCCGCTGGGTAGTATCGTTTGAATTCTCATCCATCCTGTTTCACAGATGCAGGTGCCTCCATGGTCTCCCCGGCAGCCAGGTTCCAGCCCCAACTCCTCCTCGCTGAACACAGTAGTCCCTCGACAGAAAGTGTCCTTTGCAGTCCTGGCAGCATCGATGTCAGCTGTGTCCACCAGTGTTTACCACTGGGGCGGGGGTGGTGGCCTGTAGCTTTCACACCCCCCTCTGAACTCCCTGCTCACCTGTCAGGTCTGCGCCATCTCTCCCTGGGAAGGAAAGTCACCTGTAACCTGGGCGGTCCAAGCACCTGGACAGCAAGTGTGCTGAGGTCCCAGTGCCTCCTCCAGGGAGGGCCCTGCAGCTGCAGGCACGGGCTGGTGAATGAGGGAGTCCTACACACCTACATGTAAAAATCAGAATATCAGTTTTTATCCCCACAATCAGTAAATAAAAATATCTGTAATTTTATTGTACCCTCATCACATTAAAAATATGGTTTAGATTCTTCCCAAATGGGTAATAGTATTATAGTGTGCATTTCTCTGATGATTAATGCAAATGAACATTTTTCCTATTTATTGCCTGTTGTCATTTCTTCTTTTGCATATTTTTAGTTTATGATCTTTTCTTTCTTCAAAAATCATTTTTAAGGAAGTTAAAAAAGCATTTGAGAAATGTAATTCCAATTTAATTTATGCACTTATGGTTATAACTTTATAGTAAATCCAATAGCTACAAATTGCAATCTCCACCCTGGTGAGGTCCTCTGTGGGAATCTTTGTAGATCCTTTTGTATACATTAACATTCAAGAGCTATGAATTACTACAATCTAATTCAATGCAGTTAGATAGAACTTTTCCCATAAATGCAAGTTGCAAAAGTCAGATTAATCTGAATAGTCTAGAAGTGTGGGCAACTGGGAATAGTTCTTCTACTATGTGATATTGTCATTCAGTGAAATAGCTCTTGTAAAAAGATGAAATACCATGTAGTTCATGGAGCACATACACAGGAGACTTTTCAAGAGGTTCTTCTGGATTTTTTTGCAGACTTTGCAGTTGTCTATATTTCAGACTTTTTAAACAGTGGATTGGG
Source organism: Muntiacus reevesi (assembly GCF_963930625.1). Lineage (NCBI taxonomy): Eukaryota > Metazoa > Chordata > Mammalia > Artiodactyla > Cervidae > Muntiacus > Muntiacus reevesi. The sequence goes on from NC_089260.1 coordinate 44,032,991, forward strand.
CGTGATGACCACTAGTCACTTAGCAATAATTTATGGCAAGATATATTTAGATGGTTGAAAGCTGAGGGAGTTGAAGACCCCAAAGAAATGGAGAACCTAGTAGTAAGTGAGTGACAAAAGATAAACAGGGCTACTGCATTTTATAGTGGAAGAAGTACAAAATTCAGGCTTTCTGTCTGAGACTGGTTACCTATTTCATTTAACTGTATTCTCATAGTGTCAGAGAGCAAGTGATTTTAATGGGAATAGAATTGAGGTTGGGCTTCCCTGGTGGCTCAGTGGTAAAGAATCTGCCTGCAGTGCAGGAACTGCGGGAGATGCGGGTTTGATCCCTGGGTCAGGAAGATCTCTTGGAGGAGGGTATGGCAACCCACTCCAGTGCTCTTGTCTGGAGAATCCCATGGATTCATGCAGAGGAGCCTGCCAGGCTACAGTCTATACCTTGGAGGAGGGTATGGCAACCCACTCCAGTACTCTTGTCTGGAGAATCCCATGGACAGAGGAGCCTGGCAGGCTACAGTCCATAGGGTTGCAAAGAGTCAGACATGACTGAAGCGACCTAGCACAGCACACAATGGAGGTTATGTTTGCAACATGAAGACCTATATGACTCACATGCTTCTTAAGTTCTGAAAAGTTTAGAATGATCTGTGAAAACAAGAAAAGTCTTATAGCAAAATACACATCTAGAGAATAGAACCTAAATTAATATTAATTAATGTCATTACCTAAAAAAATAAGTTCCTAATGTTTACATTTTTGCTGTCATTAGATATTAGAGACAAAAGGATCATTTTGTCTCTAGCATATTCTAAGATTAAGTCCAATTTTGCATTTTTAACTGATAGTTTTTTTACAAAGTATTTTATTAGTCACTGTTTGATTTTCTGTTAATATAAAAATCTACCTCCATTTCAGCTACCAATTTCAACTTTTTTCCTGCTAAATCACTAGACAAAGTTTAAAATCCAACCTCTTTTCCCAGAACAAATGCAGTATAGTAAGAAACAGTGAAAGAGATAATGTGGAAAGGGAGTTTTAAAAAGAAAAGAAATGGGTGATGAAGGTGGATTTTGAACTGCTGAACTCAGCCAGATTCTAGAAGCACATTCAAAATCTTTCAAAACACACACATGCACTAAAAACTAAACTAAAACCAAACAAAAGGCATTCTACTACACTATTCTAGTGGCAATGTTAAAACAGTGGGTTAATTATCTTGTGAAAACTCAGAGACTTTTTTTGATTGGGTCAGATTGGAGTTTCATTTCTCTCCAATTTCACACATGGTTTGAATTAACATCTCTAGTTCTTGGAAAAAATATTACATTTTAAAATTGCCCTTAAACTACATATTTTCCACAAATAGATTGGTAATGGCCAACTTGAGGAATATTTTTCTAAAGATAGTTTTACTATCACTACCTCACACGATGCAAAATCTAGTTAATGGGGCAGACAGTTCAAATCCATCTTCAGTGGTTAAGGGCATACTCCTGTCTAAGGGTATAAGTTCAGATGCATAATTCTATTTCCAGATTCTCTGTGTAGATTTAGTGCTATGAGCAAGATACATAAGAATGCTCATGTCCTTGGTGCAAGCTTAGCTGTCTGTTCACCTACGTACCAATTCAGTTTAGTTCAGTCACTCAGTCATGTCCGACTCTTGGACTGCAGCACACCAGGCTTCCCTGTCCATCACCAACTCCCGGAGCTTACTCAAACTCATGTCCACTGAGTCGGTATTGCCATCCAACCATCTCATCCTCTGTTGTCCCCCTCTCATCCTGCCTTCAATCTTTCCCAGCATCAGGGTCTTTTCCAATTAGTCAGTTCTTTGCATCAGGTGGCCAAAGTATTGGAGTTTCAGCTTCAGCATCAGTCCTTCCAATGAATATTCAGGACTGATTTCCTTTAGGATTGTCTTGTTGAATCTCCTTGCAGTCCAAGGGACTCTCAAGAGTCTTCTCCAACACCACAGTTCAAGAGCATCAATTCTTCAGCACTCAGCTTTCTTTATAATCCAACTCTCACATCCATGACTACTGGAAAAACCATAGCTTTGACTAGATGGACCTTTGTCAGCAAAGTAATATCTCTGCTTTTTAATGTGCTATCTAGGTTGGTCATAGCTTTTTTTCCAAGGAGCAAGCGCCTTTTAATTTCATGGCTGCAGTCACCATCTGCAGTGATTTTGGAACCCAAAAAAATAAAGTCTGTCACTGTTTCCTTTGTCCCCATCTATTTGCCATGAAGTGATGGGACCAGATGCCGTGATCTTAGTTTTTTGAATGTTGAGTTTTAAGCCAACTTTTTCACCCTCCTCTTTCATCAAGAGGCTCTTTAATTCTTCTTCGCTTTCTACCACAAGGATGGTGTCATCTGCGTATCTGAGGTTATTGATATTTCTCCCAGAAATCTTGATTCCACTTTGTGATTCATCCAGCCTGTCATTTTTCATGATGTACTCTGCATATCAGCTAAATAAGCAGGGTGACAGTATACAGCCTTGACGTACTCCTTTTGCTATTTGGAACCAGTCTGTTGTTCCATGTCCAGTTCTAACTGTTGCTTCTTGACCTGCCTACAGATTTCTCAGGAGGCAGGTCAGGTGGTCTGGTATTCCCATCTCTTGAAGAATTTTCCACAGTTTGTGGTAATCCACACAGTCAAAGGCTTTGGCATAGCCAATAAAGCAGAAATAGATGTTTTTCTGGAACTCTCTTGCTTTTACCATGATCCAGTGGACATTGGCAATTTGATCTCTGGCTCCTCTGCCTTTTCTAAATCTAGCTTGAACATCTAGAAGTTCATGGTTCACATACTGTTGAAGCCTGGCTTGGAGAATTATGAGCATTACTTTCCTAGTGTGTGAGATGAGTACAATTGTGCAGTAGTTTGAGCATTCTTTGGCATTTCCTTCCTTAGGGATTGAAATGAAAACTGACCTTTTCCAGTCCTGTGTCCACTGCTGAATTTTCTCAATTTGCTGTCATATTGAGTGCAGCACTTTCATAGCATCATCTTTTAGGATTTGAAGTAGCTCAACTGGAATTCCATCACCTCCACTAGCTTTGTTTGTAATGATGCTTCCTAAGACGCACTTGACTTTGCATTCCAGGATGTCTGGCTCTAGGTGAATGATCACACCATCATGGTTATCTGGGTCATGAAGATCTTTTTTGTAGATCTAATGCCTTGAATCTAAGGCTAACAAATTTTTGCTAAGAGAATGCACTGTTCATAGCAAACACCCTCTTCCAACAACACAAGAGAAGACTCTACACACAGGTAAAGGCTAACAGAATTTTGTCAAGAGAATGCATTGGTCATAGAAAACATCCTCTTCCAAATACAAAAGAGGACTCTACACATGGACATCACCAGGGTCAATACTGAAATCAGATTGATTATATTCTTTGCAGCCAAAGATGGAGAAACTCTATACAGTCAGCAAAAAACAAGACTGGGAGCTGACTGTGGCTCAGATCATGAACTCATTGCCAAATTCAGACTGAAATTGAAGAAAGTAGGAAGAACCACTAGATCATTCAGGTATGACCTAAATCAAATCCCTTATGATTATATAGTGGAAGTGACAAATAGATTCAAGGGCTTAGATCTGATAGAAAGAGTGCCTGAAGAACCATGGACGGAGGTTCATGACGTTGTACAGGAGGCAGTGATCAAGCCATCCCCAAGAAAAAGAAATGCAAAAAGGCAAAATAGTTGTCTGAGGAGGCCTTACAAGTAGCTGAGAAAAGAAGAGAAACAAAAGGCAAAGGAGAAAAGCAAAGATATACCCATTTGAATACAGAGTTCCAGTGAATAGCAGGGAGACATAAGAAAGCCTTCCTCAGTGATCCGTGCAAAGAAATAGAGGAAAACAATAGAATGAGAAAGACTAAAGATCTCTTCAAGAAAATTAGAGATACAAAGGGAAACTTTGGTGCAAAGATGGGCACAATAAAGGACAGAAATGGTGTGAACCTAACAGAAGCAGAAGATATTAAGAAGAGGAAGCAAGAATACACAGAACTATGCAAAAAAAGGTACCAATTGACTCCCCTCTAATACCAGAAGCCTGACCTCCTGTCTTTACGTCTTCATCTTAATTGACTAAATTCTCAATACCATGATTTCTATATTTAGTACCAAAGATTTAGTACCAAATCTTTCTTGGTCACTGACCAAGAAAGCAGACCAAAAGGTCTGCTACCTTTTGGTCTATGATCATGTATTCTATTCTTGGCAAATGGTACTTAATTTCTGATTGTACTTTCTGTTTTTGAACTAACCTCTCTTCTTTTTGCTCTCTTTTCTGAATCTGTGTTCCCACAAATTTTTTCTTTAGAACAGTGAATGCCTGACTGTGGGCTCATGTTTCGATCCAATCCTGGAAGTCTTATTCTCCTCCTATTCTGACTTACAGTGCTCATGCACCCCTTCTCTTTTGTTAGAAAGGAAGATTAGGCTTTCCTTCTCTGCTTTGAGGAGAACACATATGTACACTCGTCACCTGTGTTGCAGTAAATTTATCTGATAGAGGTCACCTGGGCATACAATAGGTGGGATAAACACAATGACAACTTATTCTTCCCCTTGAAAATTAATACCTGTAGCAGTCCAACTATTCATTTACTCAGTAGATATTTATAGAAAACATAGTTTTGTCCCTCATGTAGGAATCCAGGTTATAGTCACTTTGGGAATAAAATTTTGAGATTGTGTATCTCATTTTCCCAGAGAAATCAAAGAGTTAATCTCATTAGTATTTATAAAAAGTGCTCTAGAAAGTTGTCTATTCACCCTCTAAAACTATAGCATTCCTAATGTTTTTAAAATTTGCTTTACATAAAGGCAAAACTTAAATTCGATGTTAAGGATTTAAGATACCTTTTACTAAGGGATCTCAAAACTTACATGTTTTGAGGGTAAACTCAATGGCAGTTAGAGTCATATCACTCAATGATTGTTGTTATTGTTGTTTATTCACTCAGTCATGTCTGACTCTTTTGTGACCCCCTGGACTGTAGCCCACCAGGCTCCTCTGTCCATGGGATTTCCCAGGCAAGAATATTGGAGTGACTTGCCATGCCCTCTGCCAGGGGATCTTCCCTACCCAGGGATCAAACACATATCTCTTGCTTCTCCTGCATTGGCAGGCAAATTCTTTACCACTGCGCCACATGTGTGATAGATTCTCACTAGTTGAGAATATACAGTCAAGTGCACTGTACTGACTCTCATTTGGCTGTGAGTGTAAAGCATAGGAGAGTAAAAAGGAAACTGTAATACACATAAAAACAAGTATTTCGGAGATAAAGGACTATGACATCAGAATTGGCCAGAACATACTAAATAGGGTACACATGACCCCCCTCTGGGTATTAGCTCTGTGATTTTTCCACAGTTAATACACCCTGCTCTGTAAAATGGTCCACTTTGTATTACAGACACACTCGGGTCAAGAGGCAGAATCAGAAGTTTCATACCGCTTACGGAATTTCCGAGATACAAGCTTCTATCTTAATCACTTTCTATTTAAACTTGGAGAACGTCATGCGCATATATGTTATGATAGCTTATCCAAACAGAAAAATAAGATTCTGATATCTGGGTCTCTTGTTATCTAGAAAGCAATTAAGTTGCCTCCAGGATGAAAATGTCCTCAAAAAAAGCACCACAGTTCTTGTTCCCATGACACCCGTTGATTCATGGCTCAATCTTTTCCCTTAGAGAGCTGAACACCAGATTTGCCCCATTGCCGTTCCAGTATTGTTTCTATGTGAAACACACAGAGATTAACCTTTCAATCTGAATTGGGTAGTTTTAACTTCAATATGCAAGTAAATCCAAAAGCAAATTATAGCTGTATCTCTATCTTGACCACACTCTGCTGCTTATATGCAATATTAACTCTTATGAAAACTCCTGTTTTAACTGTGGTACGGGGCCTGTCACTTAGGCCCCAAATCTTCGAAGTTCCTTTGTTTTTCTTTTCTCTCTTTCATTTGTATATATTGGGTCTGTTTTTAGAGTTGTCAGTGATTTTGATGAATGCTAAAAAAAGGTTGACTTTCATAGTTAATGTAACCTACTCTGTAAAATGGTCCATGTGTGAATTTAAGTGGGCTTCTTCCTAAGTATGTGTGTGTCCATAGGAGGGCAATCTTGATTTGTTCTTTTGACTTTTAGGGATCTTAGTAGGAGCTTGTATCTCTTGAAACTGGTTCTTCTTTCTCTCTCATTTATATATTCCTTTATTTTCTGTATACTCTTCCTGGGCAACTTTATCCATATTCATGTTGTGAACTACAGTTTAGAAACTCAGCACTCACTAGTGTATCTCTAGTGACACTCAGGTAGAGATGACTGATAGGAACTTCATGTATAAACTCCAAGATTATATCCAGGTGCCTAGTGCACATCCTCACCTGCCTGCCCCACATTTTAGACTCAACAGGTCTGGACATGAATTCATCATTACACCCCTAAACCTGCTGCATGTTTAGTCTTTCCCCATCTCAGAAAATGGCTCATCCCTGACTTACTTACCCGAGGTTTGGAACTTTTGTCATCTTGCTCTTCTCTCTCATCCATTTCCCAGGTCTAATTAGTTATCAAGTCATATGAAGACTTCCTCCAAAACTCCTCTTGATTGTGTCCTTTGTCTTCATTTGCATTAGCCCTGTCTTAGCTCAGACTCTTGGCACTTCCTGCTCCTGTTGCTCAAGACCTTCCAGAATGATTGTTTTTATCACCACTGCCAGAATGATCTTTCTAAAGTGCAAAATGGATCATTTTGCATCCCCATCATAAAATCTTCCAATGGTTCCTTGTAGCTTTAAATAGAAAACTCAACCCCCTTAGCTTAGCATCCAGGGCCTGCCTTTGCAATTAGCTTCTACTTCCAAATGTTCAGAATCCAACCAGAATGGACAGTCCCTCTCTTTTGACCTCACACCTCCATTATTTTCACAGGCTATTTTAAATCTGTTTCAAATGACCTTCTCTTATTTCTTCTAAACAGACAATTCTTACTAACACTTCAAGGCTTCCCAGGTGGCACAGTGTAAAGAATCTGCCTGCAATGCAGGAAACATGGGTTTGATTCTTGGGTTGGGAAGATCCCCTGGAGTAAGAAATGGCTACCCACTCCAGTAGTCTTGCCTGGAAAATCTGGACAGAGGAGCCTGGTGGGTTACAGTCCATTGGGTCACAAAGAGTTGGACACAACTGAGCACATATGAACACTTCAGAATTCTACAAAAATGTCTCCTCCTCACAAAGATATCTTTGATGTGGCTTACCCAGTTTCTAAAGATAGTGATCATAATACTGATAACTAACATTTATTGTGAAGTAATATGTACCATGTTCTAGGCATGTTACATGTCTGAATCCATTTAGTCCTCATAATTGCTTGGTGAGATGAGTGTGTTTCTCATTGGAGCTAAGGGGCACAGCTAATTTAGTGGAGGAACTGAGAATTTGCCTGCTTGTTAAACATAACACTACTCTCTACTCTACTTCCTGTAGCACTCGTAGGTGCTCAGTGAGTATTTGTGGAATGAATAAATTAGCAAATATTCTTGCAACTGAGTATTGTTATGGGAAGGATGATACAGCCATCAGTTTATAATGCTACTTTCATGCCACTGACACCAGAATGAATGGTCAGCCAAGTAATTCCATGAAGGCAAGAAATGATGGAGGAGCCCAGTGAGTCTTTATTGAGTGAGTTAATTGGAAATGATGAATCTACCCTGAAGGACAGGTTTCATAATCACAATCTAATGGAAAGACATTTAACAGCATCAAGGTGTTTCCTGGGAGACAAGCTGGATGACTAGCATCCCAGTTAATTCATAAATGTCAAACGACAGCCTAGAGCAGCAAACTACTCATAAGTGTATCACTTTATCCCTTCTCCAGCTTAGCGCAACTGGAGTAACTACCTGGTCACAATCCTTAACATTTATTGGAGGTTGAACAAGCTCAAAATGAAAAGCAGCTAATTGCAGGGGATCAAGGGACTTGAGAGATTTTCCCTAGGAAAGAGTGATGAAGAAGTGATTAAGCCTACTGTGTCCTAGTTCCAGGTTTTGTGCCACCTCCTTTGGGAACATGGAAAACATGTTATCCTTTCCGAGGTTCGGCTTTACAGAATTACCTAGGCCTTTAGTGGCCTCACTGTTTTAGTGACTGAATATCCTTCTATCAAAATCTCTGACCTTGATTCCCTGATGGAGAATCAATGGTCAGCTCCTTGAAACCTGACTGATCCAGTATAGCCTGGCTGTTTGAGTTTGACTCTGCCTGTTCTGGCCAATCCTTTCTTCCCCACAGTTGTTCTTACAGACTCCAAGTTTATAAGCTACATAGATCTGTAAAGTGAATGAAGACACTCTCCACATTTTAATACACAGATCTGGCCCTTCCTTGCAAGTTTTGTTACACTGTCACATAAGCTGCAGCTGGAGATCTGTCTCCTCTCCTTCTGCCTGGAGCTCTCACTGTGGCCAAGCTAGTCTTGGTCACATCTTTGCATATGCTATGGTTCCTGCAGCTCCTGTGGGCCCCCCATAAGGATGCCCCCTCCTTTTGTACCAGCTGTGTACACCCTCCATATTCCAGGCATCATTCTAACAACCCTTACCATCCTTCAGGAAGTCATCATCCCTCATCACTCTGCATTGATCAACCCTAACAGCACTGCCTGCCTGTATCACTCATTTTAATGTTATTAACTATTTGAAGTGTCCATAATTCTTCCATGAGATTTGATGATCCTTGGGGACAAGAGTTGTGACTTGTGTCTGTGGCATTCTTCAGTGCCCAGCACCACTATGCATATAGTAGTAAATGTCTGAATTTATTTAAGTCATTTATTGATTTAGATTTATTATATATACATATATTATGTAAGTTAACATATTTAATTCACTAAAGACCATTTGATTATGAGCAAGTGAATTGGTATGATAACTGTATAATCTTACCCATTTTAAAGACCTATATATTATTTTATGTATTTTCAAGGTGGGGAAATTGAGGCTTCAAGAATAAGTTTCATCATGTATATTATCTATGGTGAAACAGATCACCAGCCCAGGTTGGATGCATGAGACAAGTGCTTGGGCCTGGTGCACTGGGAGGACCCAGAGGAATCTGGTAGAGAGGGAGGTGGGAGGGGGGATCGGGATGGGGAATACATGTAACTCCATGGCTGGTTTATGTCAATGTATGACAAAACCCATTACAATATTGTGAAGTAATTAGCCTCCAACTAATAAAAATAAATGAAAAAAAAAAGAATAAGTTTCAGGATCCTGGTTATAAAGCTGCTCCTTCATAAATGTGTTTCTGGTTTTAAAGCTGGCACAAGAGGAGCTAGAAGTTGAACTCTGCTCTTTCTAACACAGTCCACTGATATTTTAGTAGAGGGGATAAACAACACAAAAACATTTACTTATTCCATCAGGACTGAATTTCTAAAAAATTGTGCCAAGGATAAAACTATCCAGAAGTCTAAGAAATCCGGAAACAACAGCTTTTTCTTCAACTAATGGACTGAAAGAAATGGAAAACTGTTAGCTTAAAAGCATATATGTATATATTCTTATGTATAATTTGTATAGTGTATATATACATGTATAGATGGATATATGTTTATACTATATGTAAAGAGGATACACACAAAAAATGAATATACACACATGCACATATACATACACCTGGAATTTAACATAATGTAAAATCATGCATATTATGCCTATAATACCCAAGAATGCACTAAAGATAAGATATAAATGTCTCTAACATCATTACACGGTTTCTCGAAATAGTTTACAGGAAGGAAATCACGTGATTAATTTTAAAGTCCCCCTGATGAGAGGTACTGTGTTGGAGGCAGGATGACCTCTCCTTTATTAGTGTGAATTTACCTTCAAGGCAAATATTTTTCAATCCACACTCATTTGCATGTAATTTATCAAGAGAGAAGTGCAAAATAATTTGGTTGAAAGATTCCCCTTTGTTTTAAGTGTCATTAGCAGTCCTGGTTAATCCAATTTTTACAGTCTCATCAGGCACTTTTAGAAAATCTCTCTGAACTCATCTGGAGGATGCATTTATTCCTGGATCCCATATTGCATTACAGCACAGCAGAGAGGCACAGCCCGCTACAGATGTTTATGTGAAATGCAGTTAACACTCTGCCAATTTAGTTTTTATAGGGACACAATCAATTTTTATTCATTTAAAAACCAGAATGCTTTCTTTTATTGTGTGCAGCCTCTCCTCATTATATAGCTAAACAAATTATTTCTCTGTTTGTACTAAATGGTTCTGTTGGGGAAGAGCGATGGTGTGGTTGTAAGTGTACCATATACAAATAATGATTCCCTCTTTGGGTATGTTCCTTACAATAGGTTATTTAAAACTTTCTTTTTTTTCTTTTTTTTTTTGGTTTTACTTACTGTAAATATGCATGAATGAAATGTAAATCTTGCATTGGGTAGTCTATGGGCTCTGTCATCTGATCTTGCATTTCCATCTAAATTTATGGTTTATAGGCTATTCACATGTACATTATCTCACGTCATTTAAGATGCTTAGGTTCTATCATCAAGATGTTGGAATTGGCAGGTGTTCTCATTGTTTTTCTAGAAAATTCCTACAGCTCTGCAGTTTTATGGCACCACAAGTTAAAAAATACTTCGTTGAGTGTCAGTACTCTTGACAGTATGGAGCAGATTTAGAGGACTAATGTTAAAATGATCTTGGTGATATGGGAGAAATATGGTTCTGTATTTAGATACTTGAAAAGCCATCATGCCTAAGTTTAGTGGAAACTGTTAACCATGGAGTGGAGAGACAGTTCCAAAACTGGCATTACAGAGAGCAAGAGCCTTTGGACTCTTGCTGTATTTGAATCCATGCCCTACTGGAGTGGGTTGAATGTTGCTGAGAGAAGGCTTTGGGTCAGAAGATTTTCTTAGGGGCTGATACTAAAGGCGAGGACTAGGGATCCTCTCCATAGAATTCAATAAATCCTCTTCATAGGATAACATTAAATAAATTATTTTTAAGTATCATTATATCTAGTTATTAATATATAGATTTAAAATTTAAGTAACTTGAGTGAGTGAGTGCTCAGTCACATCCGACTCTCTGTGACCCCTCGAACTGTTGCCCACGAGGCTGCTCTGTCCATGGGATTTTCCCTGGCAAGAATACTGTAAATGGGTTGCTATTTCCTCCCCCAGGGGAATCTTCCCAACCCAGGGATCGAACCCATGGCTCCTGCATCACAGGTAGATTCTTTCTTGCTGAACCACTGGGGAAGCCCTTTAAGCAGCATAGAAAATACTGTAAACATGGTTAGGAAATCATAGAAAAGAGTCTAAACAGTCTTCTAGTTAATGTAATATTGGCTTCTTTTTTTTTCTTTCAGAATTCTTAAGTGATTATTTTCATAAGTATATATTTTTATCCCTAAGATAAACCCTTATTTTAAGGCTGCCTTTTACTAAACTTATGTTCCAATAGATAATTTTAGTAATTAAAAGGAAGAAAATGAATCTTTATTATCAACTGTATTTGAATCAATTTATAGATTTAAATAAAACATCCTAGTGCTCCTATACACTGCCTAATTAGCTGGGAAGGAATAAGCCACATGGCATCTGCCCTCAAGAAGCTCGCAATTCATTTGGCTAGCACAGGTTAAACACTGTTTAACACAGGTTAAGCACATTAAAATACAATACAAGAGATGTCATGGGCATGTGATTATGGATCATTTTAGTAGAATCATATAGAATGAGTTCAAAGAAGAACCACAGTGGGTTGGAAAAATCCAAGGTGGCTTCCCAGAGCCTTGAATGATGGATAAGAATTAGATAGACAGAAAGTATAAATCTGGAGAAACTGACTTTGCTTACTTGAAAGGTGAATTTGCCAAATTTTCAGAACTGTGAAGTCTTTTATGAGTCTATAAAGGGAAGCTACAAGTATTGTGTATGTATGTTTGTGTACATATATATACACACACACACACATACTATTGAGTAAAGTGAGTATATGTGTATATATAGATAGATAGGTACACACATATTTTTGGCTTCCCAGTTGGCACTGTAGTAAAGGATCCACTGGCAATGCAGGAGACAGTGGGTTTGATTCCCTGGGTCGGAAAGATCCCCTGGAGGAGGGAATGGCAACCCACTCCAGTGTTCTTGCCTGGGAAATCCTATGGACAGAGGAGCCTGGTGGGCTACAGTCCATGGGGTCACAAACAGTTGGACACGACTGAGCACACACACTTTCTCTCTCACACACACACACACATTTTCTTACTTAAATAGTGCTTACTTTGGTAAAATTGATTTAAGAAAATTTGAATTGCTTCTTTCAATATATTTAGGCTTCTGATTGCACACATACTTTTTCTAGAAATTATACTCAACTCTCCTGTTTCATCATTCAGATTTAGTATAACTTTCTGATCACCGTTTTTTTTTTTCTTTGTATGTGTTGCTGCTGAGTTAATTTCCCCCGTCTCTAATAACTCACATCTACCTGTATTCAGTTGGAAGCTGAACAGTGTCACAGTTAGAATGTATGGCATTCAAGGTGAGGCATTGTCACCAGCTTTCTGAAAGACCTCGTATCCGTGGCAACCTTCTTCAACTTTCTAAGCAACCTCTAATTTTTCTTTTTGTAAGAAATCCATGTTACTCCATTCATCTTTCACCAAAAGAACCAATGTGAATAGCCTTTCAGGTTGAATTAATGCCATAACTTATCCAATTGTATTAAACTTTTCCTTCTGCAAAAATCCTCTTACCGCTGAGGTAATGTGCAAAGAATGTCCTTTGAGGGACAGATTTACAGAAAGCTGAATGCTTTATTCTATTACTTATACATATTTTATTATTGTATTTACCGAGGAGACTTTAGAGTGCCTCTGTGTGTGAATCTGTGCTAGGGGCCAAAGTGTGTCATTTCTCCAAGTTTTGACTTGAAACTTAATATCTGAAAAATTATTACTATAACTGGGAGTCAGTCAGTAAATATACATTTAATGGCAGCTCCATCCTTCAGTTAATCGGGCCCCCGAATCTTGGCCTTTTGGTTGATTCAGCTTTTCCCTTCACACTTCATATCCAATCCATTAGCAAAGTCGGTTGTGTGCATACGAACATTCAGAATTGATCACTTCTCAGCAACTTCACTGCTGCGACTCTGGAACAAGTCACCACCATTTCCCAACTGGGCTGTTAAAATAGCCTCTCAACTTCCCGTTCCTTCTACTGTGGTCTGTTCTCCAGAGCTAGAAGTGTCCCACCTGAAATTCACATCTCCTCTTATGACTCCTCTGCTCAGAATCCTCCCTGGTTTCTCACATCCCTGCGAGGAACAGCCAATGGCCTTCAAGACCCTGAATGACTTGGTCCATGGGTATATCTCCAGCATCACTGCCTACTCCTCACACCCGTTACCAACTCTGCCTCAGCCCTGCTGGCCTCTCTCTTGTTCCCCAGACCCACCAAGTGCACTCCCACTCAAGGCCTTGGCATGTGCTCTTTCCATATTCCAGAATGTTCTTTCCCCTAACATCCCCATGGCTTGTTCCCACTCCAGTTTCTGGCCGATGCATACAGGGAACTTATTTTGATGAAATTTTACTTTCCCCTGTCTCCGTTTAAACTGCAGCTCTCTCAGTTCTATTGCAGCAGTTCTATTGCTCAGTTCTACTGCAGCAACTATTGTTTTTATTGGACTAGAATAATATACGAGGTCTTTCTTTGTTTCTTCTGTCTCTTCTCTGTTTGAAGGTAAGCTCCATGAGAGAGGAAGTTTTCTGTTTTATTTTAAACCATTCAGGTGACACTGGAGTGTATTCCTTCTCTTTCTTTTTTTTCCCTTGAAGTAGAGTTGCTTTACAACGCTGTGTTGGTTTCTGCTCTATAGCAGTGTGAATCAGTCATATATATGTGTATAACCCTCCCTCTTCGACCTCCCTCCCAGCCCAGCCCATCTGTCCAGGTCCTCACAGAGCACTGAGCTGAGCTCCCCGCACTCCGCGGCAGGCTCCCACTAGCCATCTGTTTTACACATGGCAGTACGCAGACATCAACCCTAACCTCCCAGTTCATCCCATCTTCCCCCCACCTATGTCCACATGTCTGTACCCTAGGTCTGCATCTCTATTCCTGCCTGAGCATAGGTTTATCTGTATAATTTTCTAGATTCCACATCCATGCATTAATATTTGATATTTGTTTTTCTCTTTCTGATTTATTTTACTCTGTATACCAGACTCTAGGGATGTCACTGAGTATATTCTTACACTTATTTAATTCCTTATATTGAAACAGTCTGAGCTTTCAAACTGTGGTTCTAGAGAAGACTATTGAGAGTCCCTTGGACAGCAAGGAGATCAGTCTTAAAGGAAATCAACCCTGAATCTTCATTGGAAGGACTGATGCTGAAGCTGAAGCTCCAGTACTTTGGCCACCTGATGTGAAGAATTGACTCATTGGAAAAGACCCTGAGCTGGGAAAGGATGAGGGCAGGAGGAGAAAGGAGCGACAGAGGATGAGATGGTACAAAGGACGAGATGGTTGGATGATATCACCGACTCAATGGACATGAGTTTGAGCAAGCTCCAGGAGACAGTGAGGGACAAGGAAGCCTGGCATGCTGCAGTCCATGGGGTCACAGAGAGTAGGACATTACTTAGCAACTGAACAACAACAATATTGAAATAGTCTAAGAAGTCGTTATGCAATTCTCATATTTTTTCTCCTCAAATCTTTCTCCCTACCTTTTCATGCATACAATAGATAATTATTTTCTAGAAATCAGAACTCTGCAAAAATGTGAAGCTCTAAGGAAAAATGCCAAAAATATACTTTCTATGCTTCTAGAAGCCACAGTGGTTGGGACTGAAGGCGGCCTTCCTCTGTGCAGAGTTCCCAGCTGTGGGCAGTTTGGTATTTGACCACAGTTTGTATCTCTGTAACTGTGCTGCTAACTTGTTTCCTGAAATGGAGGAGGTAGTCAGTTTCCAAAGTTTTATGACTATGCACCAGATATTATTCTGGGGTAAATGATATAAACTTTAAAAACTAAAGCAATTTAACAATGAAAATTTGGAGCAATATTTTTTTCTTGTAGTCTTGCTTCAGGTATCCTTGGTGGCTCAGTGGTAAAGAACCCGCCTGCCAATGCAGGAGATGTAGGTTTGATCCCTGAGTCAGGAAAACCCCCTGGAGAAGGAAATGGCGACCCACTCCAGTATTCTTGCCTGGGAAATCTCATGGACAGAGGGACCTTGCAGGCTACAGTCCACGGGATCACAAAGAGTTGGATATGATATAGTGACTGAACAACAGCAACAATGTGTCTTGGTTCAATATCTCGGTCTGGTTGGTTCCAGTCATCTGAATCCATTTTTCAAAAGGCATCTATTATGAGTAGATTTGTGTCCCCACAGAATTTATATGTTTAAGTCCTAACCCCTTGCACCTCATATTCTGACTGTACTGTATTTGAAGATAGACTTTTAAAGAAGTAGAGAAGGTAAAATGAGGTCATGTGAGTGGATCCTAATCCAGTTTAACTGGTGTCCTGATAAAAAGAGAAGATCAAGACACAGATATGCATTTCCAGAAGAAAGATCATGCAAGGACAGAGCAAGAAGGCAGCTCTCTCCGCCCAAGGAGAAGTGTCAGAAGAAACAAAGTTATCTTGATCTTGAACTTCTAGTTCCAGAGCTGTAAGAAAAGAAGCTTCTGTATTTTAAGCTACAGAGTCGGTGGCATTGTGTTATGGTGGCCCTAGGAAACTAGTGTAGCAACCTTGGTGAATGCCAGATGAGGATGTATAATGGCCACAAGCCCTTCCAAGTGAGCCGTTCTGAAAGCACACTGTATTTGGCCTTCTTGTTTTGTGGATGGTTTAGCAAACAGCTTTGCTGAATTCTAAAATATGATTGCTTATTATTTTTCTTGTATAGTCATCTTTTACACCTACCTATAGAGAGCATTATTCTGGATCCTTGAGATATAAATAACACAAAATGAAACAAAAAACACATGCTTCTTAACCATGAGAGGCTTAATGTCTATTTAAGGAAAGCACAATATATATAGTCCCTAAAGTAAGTATGGCAAAAATTCAAAGAAGGAAGCAACTAGGAAAAACACCAATGATCCTTAAGCAAAATCTTATAAACTTTGCAATACCAAGACTAGTGGAGTAGTCATAATTCAGTTCTATGAAATAGAAATAACACACAAGTATGTGGAGGCTGGGATAACCTAGGAAATATGAGTAGATTAGACTGATAGAATGGAGGGGACCTATCTTGACAGGTTGCCAAATTTAGACTTTATAGAGTAGATACAGAGGGGCCTCAGAAAGTTGTGACCAGGTGGCTGATAATTTCCAAAAAAATACTTTCAGAAAAATAACATGGTAGAAATGTGTGCAATTGTTTTGGAGAGAGGAGTCATCCAGACTAATGCTTCCCTGTGTTAAGTGTGAAAGTGTTAGTGGCTAAGTTGTGTCCAACTCTGTGACCCCATGGACTCCTCTGTCCGTGGGATTTCCCAGGCAAGAATACTGCAGTGGGTTGCCATTCCTTTCTCCCAGGGATCTTTCCAACCCAGGCATGGAACCTGGATCTCCTGCATTACAGGTGGATTCTTTACTTTCTGAGCCACCAGGAAAGCCCTAATGCTTCCCTGAGTTTGTGCAAAAGAAATTTTCCTCAAAAGAAGGGACTTGCAAGGAAGTAAGTCATATACAAGATCTTCCTCAACTTCCAGTAGTGTTACATCCCAATAAACCCACGGTAAAGAAAAAATATCACAAGTTGAAAATGCATTTAATACACCTAATGTTCCAAACACCATAGCTGAGTCTAGCCTACCTTGGAAGTGCCCAGATCCCACTAACATTAGCCTGTAGTTGGGCAGAAATCATCCAACACAAAGCCTATTTTATTATAAAGTGTTGATTATGGTGTAATTCATGGAATACTGTACTGAAAGTGAGAAGTAAGACGGCTGGCTGGATCCAGAATGGTTACAACTGTTATCAGTTGTTTAACCTTGTGATCTTGTAGCTGACTAGCACACTGTATTGCCCAGCATCATGAGAAAGTGTTTACAGATGTCACTAGCCCAAGAAAAGATCAAAATTCAAAGTACTGTTTCTACTGAATGAGTATCACTTTCACACTGTCATGAAGTTAAAGTTGAAAAATTGTGAGTTGAAAAATTAAGTTGAAACTACCTGTAACGTGTTCTTAGGGAAGTACAAAGCTAATTAGCATATTTTAAAGGTCCAAAGCTGTTCCTCAGTAAAGACACCTGTTTAATTATGTTTAACCTGTGTATCCTATACTTTTCTATTCCTGGAACTCTGTTGTTTTTGTTGACCGTATAACACTTCTACATATTCCATGAAATTAGTCACCCATAGAAGAGCAACAGTAGGAATTGCTATTCTAGGTTTGTGGGCCAAGACTGGAGTGGTGGAAAAGGAAAGTAAAAAAAAATTATTGGGTTCAAGACACATTTCAAAGGCAGGGTGAGTTGATGTATCGCTCTATACGTCAAGTGCGAGAGATGCTCACTGGGTGTTAATAAAGTTTGGAGGAAGAGAGAATGTAAGGCCAAGGGACAAGGACTGTATCTTATTTCATTTCTCTTTCTCTTTGCACTTCACAGAAGACTGAGAACATGACCCATACACAACAAATAGGCAGTAACAGATTTCTTGTCTAGTATCTGAGTTAATATTAGCAAAAGGACTATTTAGATATTACATGCTAAGCTATCCAGAACTATCAAAGTGAAAGTGTTAGTTGCTCAGTCATGTCCAATTCTTTGCGACCCCACAGACTCTAGCTCTCCAGGCTCCTCTATGCATGTGATTTCCCAGACAAGAATACTGGAGTGGGTTGCCATTTCCTCCTCCAGGGGATCTTCCCAACCCAGGGATGCATCCTGGGTCTCCTGCATTGCAGGCAGATTCTTCACTGTCTGAGCCACCAAGGAAGCCTGCATATCAGGAGATAACTATCAAAGGTAGACTAAAATTCTTCATACGTCATAAAAGTTGGAAATGTTTACCTTGACTCTGCAAAGGCTTTATCCACCTCGTGAAAGCCAAGGTTTCTTGTCCTATGTTCTTAGGCTCTGTAGGTTCTTACTCTCTGCTTCCTGTTCTCTTCCAGCCTTTGGGTTTTTCCTTATCTTCTCCCACTTCATGTTTTGGGCTGGATCTGAACATGCCTTAGGTAGCTTTTAACTCTGTACTTTACAAGGACTCTGTTCTTATCCTTTGGCTCCTCTATTTCTGGCTGCTTCAACAACCTTTACAGCTCCAGCCCCAGTTGGTTTCAGGGATAACAGCCCCTTGGCCAGCATCCCAGATGGGCTGACTCCAACCTCTCCTAAGGGAATTAATTATTTACCCCGGGTTATTTCTAGGCATGACTCAACTGGATGTTCTTAGCCCAATTCAGGGTTGATGACGCAGGGCACAATTCCAAACAGTATTGATTCATGACTTCCATCTTATTCGTATCTCCCCTAGTTCAGGATTTTAATATAGGTTTCCCAGTATTCGTTTACCTAATTTATTTCATTGCCTTACTGATTTCTCATGGTAATTTTTGTGCTCAGGTATAGTTAGCAGGTTGCAAATTAAGACTTCCAGTCCTGCCACTAACCAGTTGTCTGTGATTCTGGGCATTGTATTAACCTCTCTGAATCACTCTTCTGAAGCTGTAATATGAGGATAAAAATTATGTTATTTTAATGATATCTCCCTGATGGTTATAGGACTAATCAAAAGAGATAATACCCATAAAGGATGTAACAGGGCTGCTGGCATAGAAGTTGTTCAATAAAGACTAGTTATTATTGAGCCTCTCAGAGAAAATAAGACCTATGAATTAAGGTTTTATTATAGGATTAATGCATTTTAAGTAAGATATTCATTTCTTTCAAATTTATACAGTGACGCAGACCATATCAACAAAACATTGTTTTATGAATATTTGTAAGTTATTTTTACTAGCACTAACTTACTTGCATTTAGGGCTTCTTTGATAGCTCAGTCCTTTAAGAATCCACCTGCAAGGCAAGAGACCCAGATTTGATCCCTGGGTCAGGAAGATTCCCTGAGAAGGAAATGGCAACCCACTCCAGTATGCTTGCCTGGGAAATCCCATGGACAGAGAAGTCTGGTGGGCTACAGTTCATGGGGTTGCAAAGAGTCAGACCCTACTGAGTGACTAAACCACCACCACCACCATATATATATATATATGTGTGTATATGTGTGTGTGTATATATATGTGTGTGTGTGAATATATATATATATAAAATCCAGTTTTTATAACAGATTATATTAATAATGCCAAATTTAAGCAGCAAGGTAATTTTTGCCCAAATGATCAAAAACACTTAATTTGAAAATTTTTAATAATTGCTCATTTATAGTTCACCTTTGTAATCAATAGGAATAATATAATAGCTGTGGTAAACATATGAGAACCATTCTATGCAAAATGTCCTATTTACAACTTATCTTTGTATCAAATCATCACTTTGTACACCTAAACTTAACACAGTGTTTTACATCAATTACCTCTCAATAAACCTGGGGAAAGACTATCCCTAAAGAGCAAATTGGGCAGGGAATCAGAAGTGTTATCAGGAAATAGCATGAATCCCTTTTTCCATGAAAGGGAATGATAGATTCTTGGCTCATCCCCTCCACCTCTCTATTCTTTAAACATTTGTGAGGGCCCAGTGTTTATTGAGAGATTGCCATGAGTCAGGCTTTGTTTTTCCATCTATAACATTTTAGACAATTCATCATATTAGCTAAGTGATCTTTAACAAAGATCTGTTTCATACTTGGATCAATGATTTCTGTGCTGCTTTTTCAGCCATAAGATAATTCTACATTTCTTCTATTACCAGGTGCTCACCAATGTAGTGTATTTTAAATTTGACCTTAGTTATTTAAAATACAAAGATTTTTCATTATAGAGATGTATTTAGCAGCATGTTTAAAGTGTGCTTAAAAATATACTTTCTTTTTTTTTCAAATCAACCTAGAGGTATACTTGAGTGGTTAAACATCTTAACTAACTTACTAAAAATTTTGGTTTTATTCACATGCAGTTTATTGGTTAAAATCTGATGAGTCTGCCCTAAAAGTCTAGAAACATTTTCTATTTCTTCAAGGAAATAAGTATCCAAGTTCATTTGTGAATTTCAGTGGGCTGATGCCTTCTAGAAAACAAAAGAAAGGTTTGAGAAATGACTTTGACATTCAGGATAAATTGTATATTCAAAAGAATTTGGCAGAATGAAGCAATCTGAGGCCTTGCATTTAAACTATATTTTGATCTGATTTCTACTCCTATAAAAGGTGACCAAATACTTCCATCAAAGAGGCTAATGCCGATAACTCACTTTCAAGCTCAGTTTTCCTGGGCCTCCCTGCAGACGGGAGAGAAAGCCTCTGGGGTATTCAGGTTCAGTGAAGCCTAGTTGAATAATTGTAGAAAATAAACACCCCTAGGAAGTATGGAAAAGGTGAATGGTAATAAAATGTTATTAAACTTAGAGATTTCAGCTTTCTCTCTTGTTTCTCCTGGCATATTTCAAAGGAAATGCCACAATGACTCTGAGGTTTTTTAAGTCACATGCTGAACTTGCAATAGTATTAGAAAGGAAAGTCATTGTGAAATAGAAAAAGAAAGGAGCAGTTAGGACACTTTAATGAACACTTGAATGCACCTCAAATGAAAAACAGATGTTCTTTGTTAAATTTAACAGCGTTTCTTATTCAGATTGAGGTAGCTAGCCTCGCCAGTGGGGTAGATTTGGCTACAACCAGATCTTATTCTAGGAAAGTTTATATATTTTTTGTTGTTCTGTTCATAAAATTTCCCAGTTTTTTTCTGCATTTAAATAAAACCAAGCATTTGAAAATTTAAGCCTTGAAAATTGATTTTATTCATATATTTTGCATTACTAATTTTTTTCTATACAAGCAAGTTTGTTATTTTTTAAATTCATGGGATAAGTTTAGTTTTGTAACTACTGCATAAATCTTATTCTGGCATTTCATGAATTTTTTAAAATTGCATCATTGTCATATAACAACCTAGGTTACTATTAACGGTTTAGAGCAGCAACTGATGTTATATTAAATACATTTCATTGATACTCTTCACCCCTAAAAAATGTTGATCCACACCTTCCCTGTCAACCTCCTCCTCCAAAAAAAACACCCTACTATACAAAGATTTTCTAGGCAGTCCATTTCAGTCCATCAATCAGTGGTATTTTTTCCCATGCGCCAAATTTTGCTAACCTATCTCATCTGATTCATTCAGTGGAGACATGGTCACAAGCCAATGCAGACTCACCCACATGACCCTTTCCTGAGAGTATAAATTATATTACTACTCCAGCTCTAGCAAGTTTTGAGATGCACTAGGTTTCCTGGTTTAGAGTTTAAAAAAATGTTTTAGCATATATATTGAACTGCATCTGGTATTTTTTTTAACCATATGTGTGCCAGAAACTCACAGGTGGTTCACTGGTAAAGAACCCTGCCAATGCAAGAGACTCAGGAGGTGTGGGTTCCATCCCTGGGTCAGGAGGATCCTCTGGAAGAGAAAATGGTAACCCACTCCAGGATTCTTGCCTGGGAGATCCTATTGGCAGAGGAGCCTGGGTGGGCTACAGTCCATGGGGTCACAGAGAGTTGGATGTGACTGAGCACTCACACACATGGTAGAAATCAAGAAAAAATAAAGACAGAAAAAAAAAATGGGGGGTAGGGTGGAGGAGAGGGTGGATAAAACATTTAGTGTATTAACATTAGTGTATAACATATTATTAACTTTTCAATGACTTCACTAGGCATTACATGAGGTGTCAAAGGAGACACAATCTTAGTTCACAACAAGGTGAGAGAAGTATGTGATTTATTCAGTGACCTCCAGTGAGGCACTGATGAAAATACAGACAATTCAGACTGTAATAGGTGGCTCTGGATGGAACTATGTTAAGCGTTTCATGTCTTTTTATTTCTCTGTGTATTTTGGTTTGATGCCCAGGAAATTTATTCTGTTTTGTTTTTAATCTTTATCATTTAAAAAGAAAGTCCATAAACCAAAGCTACAACCAGGTCACTAAACAGCAGGGAGACGATATAATAAGCTAAGTAAACAGTGGAGGAAAGAAAGCATCCCCAAACTGTCATAGTTAAGACAGGCTTGCCTCGTGGAAATTCCCATCAGAGCAACATCAAGGCCAACTTCAATACGCAACAGGAGATGGGAAAGAAGACAAACAAAATGGCAATGTTTCGAAAGAACAAAATTCCTAGCTCCAAAATCGCTTCTAAGTCTAGATCAGTCTTTTCTGAAAAAGGGAAAGGAAAGATACTGCTTCAAAATCAACTAGCTTAATACTCTGTTAGAAATCATATGTAAGTTGCTAGTTGTAATTGAGATTTTTACAGTGTTATACAGTCCATTTCACGCACATTTCAGGTCAGGGCGTCAAATTTCTCATTCTTTCTTTCTGTTTCTTTTCTCCTTTAGGAATCTTCAGGGTTGCAGGATAACTTCTGTGTTTTAAGTAGGATAAAAAGTCCAGTTGTACACAAAAAGTCACTTTTTAAAAAACAACTATTTCATTAAAAAAATTTAGTAAGAGTCTAAGCAATACCATATTAAAAGAGGTTAGATTTGAAGCAAAATAAGTGACTGATTTTTTACATGATGAATGTTTTTACTTGGTTTTGAGTAAACCAGATCTCTATTTTGCAGACCTAGTTAGGGGATGGTGGGGAAGCCAGAAGGCAAGGGAGAGTATATCTCAGCTCCAGAGTTGGTAGTTACCTGCATACCTCATCTTCCAAGTTCCCTGCTCTTTCTCTCATTTCAACTCCAGTGATGTTTCCTTAGCCAGAGTTTTTGGCAAATGCTAGATCTTGTACATCAGATACATCAGATATACCTTGAACATCTACTATCCTGCCATTCAGATGTGGTTCCCATCCTCGCTTAGCTTTAACAATTTGAGGATTCTTCACGTGAGTGATAATTTTATTTTCTTATTAATATTTCCGTGTAAGAATGAACATATTGCCATTTAAAGTTCCCTTAGAAGTTACAAAATCACATATTAAAACCTATTACTTGCTTTTAAAAAGCAAGTTTTGACTTGCTTGCTTGTGACTTCCTATACTGAGGAAATTACCTATAGCAGTCAATTTAAGCTATGAGGTCAGTCTGGTCAAGGCTGTGGTTTTTCCAGTGGTCATGTATGGATGTGAGAGTTGCACTGTGAAGAAAACTGAGTGCTGAAAAATTAATGCTTTTGAACTATGGTGTTGGAGAAGACTCTTGAGAGTCCCTTGGACTGCAAGGAGATCCATCCAGTCCATCCTAAAGGAGATCAGTCCTGGGTGTTCATTGGAAGGACTGATGCTGAAGCTGAAACTCCAATACTTTGGCCACCTCATGCGAAGAGCTGATTGATTGGAAAAGACCCTGATGCTGGGAGGGATTGGGGGCAGGAAGAGAAGGGGACGACAGAGGATGAGATGGCTGGATGGCATCACCGACTTGATGGACATGAGTTTGAGTAAACTCCGGGAGTTGGTGATGGACAAGGAGGCCTGGTGTGCGGCAATTCATGGGATTACAAAGAGTCGGACATGACTGAGTGAACTGAACTGAACTGAACTGAAGGTAACAAAAGAATTATAAGAATTATAACAAAAAAAATATAAAGAAGCAAAATGAAAACAGTTAACCTCTCTAGAAAGTGACCCTAGCCTGCTATCCACAACTTGCATCTACTTAATTCTTTTCAGGTTTTGCTTATGCATTTTCTGGAAAAACTTGTACATGACAGAGTTATCTGGGGATGTGTGCCTTTGAATCAAAAATCTTTCATAGTTTACTGTTACCTATTTTATTTAAAAAAAAAAAAGCTCAGTGTATATACAGAGGAAACTATCAAAATTATTTCCTTAGACATTTCAAAATAGAAGTATTGAATACATGAATTACGTTAAATAAAATCAGCAAAGGCGATATTTGTTCCATCCCTTAGCTGTCTGTCATGGATCACTAATCCTTCATGCAGAGATACAATCTACAATGTGAAGGAAATGGGGGTAACTAAACCAGAAAGCCAAGAAAATAGTACTCATTTGTTGAAAACTACTACTATCATTTGTATATTCTAAAGAAATAAAAGCAATTTAATTGTGAATTTCTCTGGCAAATTTTAAGACCAAAACCAAATACTATCCCATTAGAATGGAATGGGTTGGAAAACATAAAGATAAAAAACATTCAAGAACATTCATAAAAGTCACATCCTAATTAGCAATGTTGAAATGAGAGTCAGTCGTGTCTGTACTGTGGTTGTCAGGGGAAATTAGTTCAGATGTTCAAACAGTCTGCTATTGTCGCTATTTAAATACAATCTTTAAGAATATTTTTGCCAACCTGGTTGTATACTGTAAGAGATGGAAACTTTGGATTGATAGCAAAGATACATACCTTTCTCTAACCATAGCAGTATGAAAATGTAATGCCTTTCTGAGCAATAGTGTTTTTTAAATTAACTAATTCATTTAATTTGGCTGCACCAGGTTTTAGTTGAGGCATACGGGATCTAGTTTCCCGACTATGGATCGACCCCTGGGCCCCCTGCATTGGAGGTGCAGTCTTAGCCACTAGACCACTAGGGAAGTTCCTGAACAATGGTATTTTTAGCATCTTTTAATGAAGGGAAAAGTATATTCTTTAAGTTAAAAAAAAAGAGAAAATTGAGATCCTGATTTTGCCTTTTATTTTTATAATTTTGGATAAGTGTCTGCATGTCTCTGAGTTTAGTCTTCCAGTGTAAAATGAGACTAATCAGACTTAAAAGTTTTATTTCTAGTAAGAGTAGTTGTCTGTATACAAGTTCCTTCCCCTGAGAACACACTGGCAACTGCAGTCAGGGAACTCTAGTTATGAACAGATTAGGAGTGTGTCTGCCAAGGGCATGTACTTTCTATGCCTGAGAAATGCTAGAAGCAGATATTTTGCATATACCCATTTCCATTAGAGATTACTTCTATTGATCAATAATCAGTAGAAGAGTTTCTGGAGAGACAGCAGACCTAGAGAGTAAAATCCTTAGTGTCACCAGAGGAAGAATGGATTAGAAAAGCTGTCCCCTATCTTCTGTCTTTTCCCAGAAAGACTCACCAGATTATCACTGATTTCTTTGTAAAACAGGACAAAATAAAACCGGGAGATTTCCCTATCAAAAGCAAAGTAACCATTTCTTTTCCAGAGTCATTCAAAGCAAAGGATATTTACTGCATAAGAAACTCCCAGGTAAGGATTTCTCATCTTTACATTAAGTGAAACCAGACATTCAGATTGAAAATACAGAAAGGAAGTATCTGACCATAATAGAAAAATCACCTTTAAAAATCAATCGTTATGGATAATCATGTCTCTCAACACTACCCAACGTACCTAGAATATTGATGTCCCTGCTTTTGAAATCTGAGGGTCAGCCCTGTCCCCCTTCACCCTTTGCACACCCATATTCACGTGGACAACGCAAACCTTTGTTCATTGCAGGTGCAGGGACAGCAGCTGTTGAGAGCATGTTAGCTCAGTGTTTCAGCTACCTTTTTGACATCCCATATGTCTTAATTGAAGGGAGGAAGTTTGGAGGAGGCCAAGTGAAGAGCTGGATAAAGCCAATTCACTATATTTGTGTAACCCACAGTTGACCGCTGCCACCATCAAACAATTGTTCAAAATGTAGATCATTTATCTCCTCAGCCTTCTCGGACATCCCCATCCACAAATTGCCCTTCCCCACCACACACACTCTTAAGCTTGTAGGGACGGATGTACAGTTTGAGATACACTGACTTATTATGTTACCATCGTTAAAAAAATCCTTTGGGCCAATTGGCATAGCAAAAATTTAAAAATAAAAATAACCCCTAGACTGACACTCAGATTTCATTCTATTAAACGGTTGGATGGCCTTGAGCAAGTCACCTTTCTTGGCCTAGAAGTACTGAAACTAAAGAGACGTCACAAGTCCTTTCAACTATAATTCTATTATAAATTCCTATCCGGGAGAAAGATGCATCAAAGTTTCAATGGGATTCATGGCAACAGCAACAACATTACAGCAATTGATGGATCACTCTTGGGGATTGAAATAGCTACCACTGCTCATCCATCTCCTTATCCTCGATGAAAACAGGGAGTTTCCCTGTAAATAAAGTACCTCTTTTCCAAGACTTAGAGAGCCCCACGACTCAGGTTTCAGGAGATGGGCCATTTGCCGCAGATATAGACCCTGTATTCTAAGGCCAGTGTATTAGTTTTGTGCTGTTTTTTTCCCCCCTGGCTGAAACTTTTTTAATAAATTTGTTATTGAAGTATAGTTAATTTACAATGTTGTGTTTGTTTCAGGCATACAGCAATATATATATATATTTTTTCTGTGCATATATATATATATATATTCTTTTTCAGATTCTTTTCCTATGTAGGTTATTACAGGATATTGAATTCAGTTCCCTGTCCTATACCATAGGTCCTCTTCTTTTATGTTTTAAATATGTGTGTGTGCTAAGTCACTTCAGTCGTGTTTGACTCTTTGTAACTCTCTGAACTGTAGCCCGCCAGGCTCCTCTGTCCATGGGATTCTCCAGGCAAGAATACTGGAGCGGGTTGCCATGCCCTCCTCCAGGGGATCTTTCCGACCCAGGGATAGAACCCATGTTTCTTACATCTCCTGCATTGGTAGGCTGATTCTTTAAAACTAGTGCCACCTGGGAAGCCTGTTTTATGTATAGTAGTGTGTATATGTTCGGAGAAGGCAATGGCACCCCACTCCAGTACTCTTGCCTGGAAAATCCCATGGATGGAGGAGCCTGGTAGGCTGCGGTCAATGGGGTCGCTAAGAGTTGGATATGACTGAGCGACTTCACTTTCACTTTTCACTTTTCACTTTCATGCATTGGAGAAGGAAATGACAACCCACTCCAGTGTTCTTTCCTGGAGAATCCCAGGGACGGGGGACATCTATGGGGTCGCACAGAGTCGGACACGACTGAAGTGACTTAGCAGCAGCAGTATGTATATGTTACTCCCAAATTCCTAATTTATTCTGTGCTTCTTTTAAGTGCAAATTTGGACATGGTCACCATATGAAATTATGTTTAATTTAAAATCAAGAGTGTGCCTAGTCTTTACACTGTTATTGGCCATGTTATTAGTAGGAAAAAAAAAAATCCTGACTGGGTCACCTGTCTCAAATTTTGTGGAACTTGCCCCTTTGCCTCTCACAAAATGATGGTTTTAAAAGTAATATCTGATAGAAGAATGATGCCTTTCACCTTTCATGTTAACTCATAACTGATCACTTGTAACTGAGATAACTACTTAGACTACAATTTTACTATTCTAGTCTGGCTAAGTGCTTCTGGAGACTTGAAGCACAAAACTCTCCTCACTCAAAAAGCTTGTTAATGGGTCCCTCCTGACTCAGCTATCAATTTTTTAGTATCAGATATACATGCTGTTCCATTATTACTTTCACTTAGAGCCAAATCTGACCTAACTGTACAGCAGCTTATGAGATTTTATTATTTTTCATTTTAGTAATAGATCACAGAGAGAAATAACAGTGCATAGAAAATGTGTATTGTAATCAAAGCTTTCAATATAATATTATGAATGTAGTTACATTGTCCTTTAAAAGAATTGTTCATTTTTGACTGCTTTCTACCTTTAACGTATCCTAGGTTGTTTAAATGTGCCTTGTAAGCAATGATAAAGTGACAAGTTATCATTGATCTGTCCTTTCTTCCATCTCAGAGGGATTCATTAAATAATGCATGCACCCATGTGAATTACTCTCTTCACTATAGCATCCCCAGACCATTAGCCAAATATAGCAACATTAACATCTTTCAACCCCTTAGAAACCTTTTTGACTTTCATTTAATTAAATTATCCCATTATGAAAACTCTTATAATGAGATTAAATTTAATTATTTATTAGACACTTATTTGCACTAGGAAACCTATCAATTATGCATGCTTGAGCTAAACATTTTTCAATCCATCACCTTTTCTTTTCAAAAGAGGTGCAATTTATTAAGTACATTTGGGATACTATACCTAGCAGACCTTAATGGGAATAAGTTTTCAATCTCTTAAAAACAACTATAATAAAGATTAAAATTATTGTGTCTGAAAAATAGACAAGAGATTTGCTGCCAGATATTCTAGTGTTCTAGACTTCCAGTTTTTGTAAATGCTCTTAATTTGTAGCCCATCTTAGAGGATTTTTCTATTATTATGCACTTACCAAACATATCAAGTATAGAGGATATTTTACATATAGTAATAATTATAGAGCTAGTAAAATATGCATTTAAATCATAAAGTTGTGTACCAATACTATACTAAAATGTTAATATTGTTGTTCAGTCACACAGTCGTGTCCAACTCTTTGCCACCACAATGACTATAGCACACCAGGCCTCCCTGTCCTTCACTATCTCCCAGAGCTTGCTCAAACTCATGAGTTGGTGATGCCATCCAACTTGTCCTTGCCATCTTGTCCTCTGTCATCCTCTTCTTCTCCTGGCTTGAATCTTTCCCAGCATCAGGGTCTTTTCCAATGGGTGGGCTCTTCAAATCAGGTGGCCAAAGTACTAGAGCTTCAGCTTTAGTATCAGTCCTTCCAGTGAATATTCAGGACTGATTTTCTTTAGGATTGACTGGTTTGATCTCCTTGAAGTCCAAGGGATTCTCAAGTCTTCTGCATGAAAAGAAGACTGCACTGTCAGCTCCTTTCATCAGGTGGCCAGAGTATTGGAGCTTCAGCTTCAGCATCAGCCCTTCTGATGAATATTTAGGATGAAGGCAGACAGAGAAGAGGGTGGGCAGCAGAGGATGAGATGGTTAGATAGCATCACTGACTCCATGGACATGAATTTGAACAAATTCTGGGAAATAGTGGAGGACAGAGAAGCCTGATGGGCTGCAGTCCATGAGGTCACAAAGAGTCAGGCACACTTAGCGATTTAACAATAGCAGAGTTTCAGCAGAAGACAGAATTCCACTCAGATAATGCAAATGAAGTGCATTTAATAAAGTAGCTCTTTACACAGATGTAGGCAAAGTTGAAGAAAGCAATAAGTCGTAGTGAGGCAACAAGAAGAGTGGCAGCATTGGGATGGCCAAAGAGTGCTGGCACCATGGAGGAAGGACAGCTGAGGAAGAGCTGTGGTCCTCGAGGGATGCAGTCCCTGGGAGAACCATGGCATAAAGCTGGAGTAGCAGGGAAGACATACCTGCCCTCTCTCTCTCCTCTAGCCCTCTGACTGTCCTCCTGGTGCTTCCCATTGGCCAAGTCCAGGTGAAGCCCATTGGATGGGAACCTGGATGATATAGTCTGTAGAGATCAACCTGCTGAGGTAAGAGAGGGTGAAGAGCAGAGAATGGGTCTGGAGGGAGGGGAGACACAGAAAGAGTAAATAATACACACTCCACATAAGTATAAAATATACATATTCAAGCAATGTGTATTTGTCATTATCCCCATATTTTGGTATCGAGTATAGTCTCCAATGCAGTCGCTAAGAGTCGAACATGACTGAGTGACTTCACTTTCACTTTTCGCTTTCATGCATCGGAGAAGGAAATGGCAACCCACTCCAGTGTTCTTGCCTGGAGAATCCCAGGGACGGCGGAGCCTGGTGGGCTGCCGTCTGTGGGATCGCACAGGGTCAGACACGACTGAAGTGACTTAGCAGCAGCATAGTCTCCAATGGGCTTCCCTGGTGGCTCAGTGGTAAAAAATCAGCCTGCCCATGCAGGAGATGAGGATTCAATCCCTGGGTCAGGCAGATTCCCTGGAAAGGGAAATGGCAACCCACTCTAGTATTCATGCCTGGGAAATCCCATGGACAGAGGAGCCTGATGAGCTACAGTCCATGGGGTCGCAAATGAGTCCAATACGATATATTGACTAAACAAGAGCAACTTAGTTGGGGGTTAACTAATAGATCCTGCTATCATGATCATAGAAATTTGTCTTGTTTGCATTCATTCTGACTTTAATTGGAAAATGTTACCAAAAGTAGAACAGAGCTCAATTATCCTTGGTTGTGCTTTTGTTCCTGAGCATACAGCGAATATCCCCAGTGCTTCTTTGTCCTATTGATGGAAGTGTGGAACCAGTGATACTGAAGAGGCAGTGTGTGTATGTGTGTGTGTGTGTGTGCATGTGAAATTATACCAGGCAAGGCAGAATTCTTTGGTGAGAGGTAGGCTCCATTAAAAAATGTTAACATGACTCCCAGGTTATGATTTGTTTCCCAGACAGATGTTTAAAACACCACGCAGTGTAGTTAAGAGGGTGGACTCAAAGTCAGGCAACCACATGTGTTTGAATCCAAGCTTCCCACTTGGTAGTTAAGTGAATGTAGACTGGCCATTAGCATCATTTGGTGTTGACCTGCTTGTCTATCAATGGGAATCTGTAACATGGGAGTAATAGTGGTACTTGTGTCATTGGGTTATTGTGAGAACTAATTGAGATGATACAAGCAAAACACTTAGAACTATATCCATAGCATCAGAAGGTCCTCAATAATTACTATCTTTGTTGTTGTTATAAGGTTGATTGCCATCTTTCCAAATAAAAGTAGTCAAAACTAGTGAGACCTTTAAGTGCTCTGGAAATGGTGAAAGAAGCAGAGGAAGAACCTGAAGCGGTTCCTTCATCAAAGAATGCCACCTACTAAAGAATCACAAATATTTCTCTGATTCCAGTTCAGATTGCAACTGGATAAAATATCAGATGCCTCTCAGAGCACCCAGTGTCTCTCATTTTCTTCTGTTATATGCATACTAATGCCATCAAAAAAGAATTTCTATTTTATAAGTCTTTGGTCAAAAAAAATTATTGATCTTCTGTGAATCAATGGAGTATATGCAATGCTCCAGAACAAGTCAGGTTTTGTTGTTTTATTGAAGAATTTTCCAAATAATAGTCTTACATGTGAGCCATGAACTCAGTTGGAGCTATAGATTTAAAGCTGTGTCTCTTCCAGAAGTTTCATTCTGAAATGGGAAAACAACATAAGGGATTTCTCTGCTTCTTAAGAGTACCAGAATTCCTGAAGTTCACAGGTATTCCAGAGGTCAAGGTTTTAAAGCACTTACCCATCAAATGGACATTTCATTTGATAACAGTTTAGCCATTTCTCTGTGGCCCAAATTAGAAAGACTGCAAACCCTGTCAAAGATGGAGTGTAAATTGGACACAGAAATGACAGGGTAAGAATTCAGTTCAAGGAGTCTTAGAGAACTCTGATGCTTCTGATAGACGCCTACTGTAGTGGACACTGTCGTGTGCTACTTAGACCTACCCTTCAGGAATTAAGACTTATTCCCCAGCTGCTGAGATGGCCACTGGCAGCGCTGCTGGATGGTGTTCATCAGCTGTCAGTGTTCTTTCAGAATTGCTTTGGCTGAAAAGCACAGCCTTGCTTGAGGGCACACCCTTTCAGTGGTCGTGGGCATCCAAGGACTATTTAATATGGGAGTATAATGGTCCTGCTTCTAACCCCAACTCAGGTTACCTCTGAAGCACCTTCCCTCTGTGTAGCCAAGGCCTTCCTAGGGGCTGCCATGCAGTCTATCGGTCTGCATATCCTGCTTTTCTCTCCCTCTCCACAGTGTTGTTCCCAACAGCACACCCTCATAAATTGACCGAGGGCTAGCACCTTAGATTCTACCACTTTAATGTGAAGAGCTGACTCACTGGAAAAGATCCTGATGCTGGGAAAGATTGAGGGTAGGAGAAGAAAGGGGGAGACAAGTGATGAGATGGTTGGATGGCATCACCAACTCAGTGGACATAGGTTTGAGCAAACTCCAGGAGATAGTGAAGGACAGGGAAGCCTGGCATGCTGCAGTCCTTGGGGTTGCAAAGAATCTGACACAACTTAACCACTGAACAACTTTCTAGGAAATCCAACTTGTAATACTTGCCTTCAATTAACAGAGTGAACAAAGCAAAATAATTCCTTTCCTGCTACATACCTTTAGGAGTAAAACTTTCAGCAGTAGTTATTAACTCAATG
The DNA here is from genome assembly GCF_963930625.1 of Muntiacus reevesi. Classification (NCBI taxonomy): domain Eukaryota; kingdom Metazoa; phylum Chordata; class Mammalia; order Artiodactyla; family Cervidae; genus Muntiacus; species Muntiacus reevesi. Next base: position 44,065,265 of record NC_089260.1, read on the forward strand.
GAAATTCCAAATTGATTGAATATCTAAAGGTGGTACAAATGTACTGTATCATGAACCATGTGACAATTACAGCATTGCTATTGAGTTAAATAATAGCATTGAGATGTACTTTTAAGTACAATTAGGTTGCTTTTTATTTTGCGTATACCATACGCATTTTCTCTTTCTCATCATCAGAAATGACTCGTTGTTGATTTGTGACATGAAGATTGTTTTATAGTCTACATATTCAAAGTAAATTTCCAATGCAATAAAATAAATGTCATGCTAAATTTTGTGCTTAGGTGTTTATGGGCATTTTATCCTGGGGAAATGGTTCATACCTTTCATTGGATTCCCAAAGGAATTCATGCCCCAAAAAAGGTTAAGAACAATTGGTATAAGTAAAATGAGAATCAGAACAAGGATAATGTACTGAACATATGGAAGGCACTCAAATACTTGCTGAATATCTAGGGGTAATGGGAGTTGCTCATGCAGGAGTCTGAGTGGTTCTTGTTGGAGAGACGGGCTCTTGACCCAGTGTAGCACCTGTGGCTGTCATCACCACCACCATAGAGATGCTGGAGACTCCTAAGAAGGGTATTCCAGTACACACTTGTACTGACATTTTAAAGATAATCTTTGGGCTTTTTGCTCATCTTTGATTTTGCTCTGCTTCTGAACCTCCAAACTACTACCTTTGCAAGTCTTTCCATTTTCTTCCTCCCCTCAGTCTATAGAATTAAACCTTGGTGCTTTTACCTATGATGTTGGCTGCTGGCTTTGGATGATGATTATGTTTTCTCAACTTTTGACCTTCTGTTGTTTCACACAAGTCCATCTCATCCCCTCTAATTCAGTCCTGAAGTCCCCTTCCCTAGCATGGTCCCAAAGAAGTATTCCTACCAGACTTTGTAATCAGGGCACAGGAAACAGAGAAGAATGCAGATAGATATGACCTTGAAATCAAGAGGTAGGTAACAAAGTCAGGACAACATGGATTATGATAATGACTTGAAAAGATACCCATGAAGTTGGCCAGTTTGGTCACTAGTGACTATACCCAAGGCAGTTTAAGTAGAATGTTGGAATGGAAGCCATGATTCTTTTTAACGTTTTTATTACAGAATATTTCAAGTATAATATGATAAGCCCCAGGTATCCTTTACTCAGATTTAATAATGATCAGCTCATGGCCTTCCTTCATACATGCCTCCATCCACCACCCACTGTATTATTTTGAAACAAGTTTCAGTCATCATATTATTTCATCCCTGAATATTTCAGCATGTATCATTAAAAAATAAGATCAGTTAAAATATATAAGTATCATACCATTCAATACACCTAAAATCACTGAATAATAATTTCTTTGTATCATCAAAATCCAGTTAATGCTTACATATTATTGTCATTTTCCACAACTTTGCATGAATGTTGTAAATTACTTTCTGAGTTTGTTTGAATCAAAAAAGGTCCATAAACTGAGTTTGTTAAGATAAATAAATATCTTAACAAACTTAACAATAAAGTATTGTTAAGATCTATGTTGACTTCCCCTCCCTCCATTTATTTCCTGATAAAGAAATTGAGTCATTTGTTCTGTAGAGTTTGTCATAGTCTGGATGGCACTGATAGTACCCCTGTGCTGTATTTTATTTTATTTTATTTTATTTTAATTATCTATTTTTAATTGACATTTTAAAATTGAAATGTAGTTGATGTACAATTTTATGTTAGTAAGGTCTGTAGCATAATGATTTGACATTTGTATACATTATGAAATGATCACCACAATAAGTCTAGTAACCACACAGTTATCACAATATTATTGACCACATTTCTTATGCTGTATATGACACCCCCATGATTTATTCATTTTATACCTGGAAGTTCATACCTCTGAATCCCCTTCACCTATTTCTCCATCCCCCACCCCCTCCGTCCTGGCAATTACCCATTTGTTCTCTGTATGTGTGAGTCTGATTTTGTTTTGTTTTTTCCTTTTTTCTTTTTTTTTTTTTTTAGATTTCACATGTAAGTGAGATCACAGAGTATTTATCTTTCTCTGAGTTATTTCACTTAGCATAATGCCCTCTAGATCCAACCATGTTGTGGCAAATGCCAAAATTTCATTTCTTACAGCTGAATAATATTCTATCGCATGTACATATACCACATTTACTTTATCCTTCTGTCAGTGGACACTTAGGTTGCTTCCATATTTTGGCTGTTGTAAATAATGCTGCAATGAACATAAAGGTGCATATTTATTTAAATTGATGTTTTTGTTTTCTTTGGAAAAATTCCCAGAAGTGGAATTCCTTGACTATATGGTAGTTCTATTTTGAATTTTTTGAGAAGTGTTCAGACTGTCTTCCATAGTGGCTGTACCAATTTACATTCCCATCAACTGTGCACGAGGGTTCACTTTTTTCCACATGCTCATTGTGTGTGTGTGTGATTTTTTGCTCAGTCGTGTCCAACTTTTTGCAACTCTTTGAACTGTAGCTGCCAGGCTCCTCTGTCCATGGGATTCTCCAAGCAAGATTACTGGCGTGGGTTACCATGCCTTTCTCCTGGGGATTTTCCTGACCCAGGAATCGAACCTATGTCTCCTGTGTCTCCTGCCTTGCAGGTGAAATATTTACACACTGAGCCATCAGGGAAGCCAATTTCAAGTAAATAAATGAAACTTACACCTAAGAAAACTAGGAAAAGAACAAACAGAACCCAGAGTTAGTAGAAGCAAATAATAAAAGTCAAAGTGGAAATAAGTAAAACAGAGACTAAAAAACAATTTTAAAAGATCAATGAAGCTAAGAGTTGCTCTCATTGTGGTTCTCTCTTTATGTCTTTAATTGTGCAACACCTTTTCTGTTTGTCTGTAGATTGTTTTCATAGATAGTTGCTCTGTGGGTATTTGTAAATTTGGTGTGTCCATGGGAGGAGATGAGTTCAGCGTCTTCTTACTCCACCATCTTGGCCACTTCCTCTTTGCTGGATTGCAGTATGTTCCTCTGTCAATTGTATTTCTTGTAAATTGCAGTTGGATCTAAAGTTTTGATCAGGGAAGTCATATTTTAAGAGTTGAAGAGTGAATGCAAGTTGAGACAGTGAAGGTAGAAAAATTTGACTAGTTCTCAGAATGTTTGGCAGTGACATGAAATAATATGGAAAGTTCATACATGCTTATTGAATAAGATGGGAAAAGATTCAGATTATAGAAGTTTAAGATACAGGAAAGATAGACATTTATGAAGAGAAAGCTTATAAGTTACGTAGTTAGAATATATGGAGAAGGCAATGGCACCCCACTCCAGTACTCTTGCCTGGAAAATCCCATGGACGGAGGAGCCTGGTAGGCTGCAGTCCATGGGGTCGCTAAGAGTCAGACAAGACTGAGCGACTTCACTTTCACTTTTCTTCTTGCTGCATTGGGGAAGGAAATGGCAACCCACTCCAGTGTTCTTGCCTGGAGAATCCCAGGGACGAGGGAGCCTGGTGGGCTGCCATCTATGGGGTCACACAGAGTCAGACTATGACTGAAGCGACTTAGCAGCAGCAGCAGTAGTTAGAATATATGAGCAGCTTATTGTGTATTCATCTATTCCCCTGTTTTGGGCTGTGTACAGTATAAACCAAAAAAGACTTAACCATACATTCAAGGGTTTTATGTGCTAAAAGAGACAGATCACCATGTGAACTAGTAAGGGCATTAAGTGTTGATAATTTTGTAGTTGGTTTTGCTGGGAACAGTGGGTGGCTCAAAGGATAAAGGGGCCCAGTCTTTAATTCTAACTAGTCGACATTCTGTGATAAAGAGATGGCTACCCAGATAAAGGTTAGAGAGGAAAGGTAAATATGGGGAGGAAAGTGAAGATGAGACAGGTCATGACTTCAGGAACCATTATTCTAAATGAATTTCTTTTTTAAAAAGAGGGAGAGAGAGAGAGAGAGACAGAGCTGACCTGAAATTAACAATGATTCAGAAAAGGGAATGCAGTGGCTCAGTGGTAAAGAATTCACCTGCCAATGCAGGAGACATGGGTTCAATCCCTGGTCTGGGAAGATCTCACATGCCTCAGAGCAGCTAAGCCCGTGCACCATAACTATAGAGCCTGTGCTCCAAAACAAGAGAAGCCACCTCAACGAGAAGCCCTTGTACCGCAACAAAGATAGCTCCCACTCGCCGCAACTTGAGAAAAGCCCACACTGCAACAAAGATCCAGGGCAGCCAAAAATAAATATTAATAAATAAATAAAATTTACAAAAAGAAAAGGGAACGCAATAATGATAGAATGGTAAGTCCTGGAAGAGGGGGCCTTTTTCTAAACGTTACCTTGGAATGCCTGATATGATACCAGGTTGGCACCTCTGTACTACTCTTATTTTTAAGAATTGGTCTGAATCTTAATTTTGTTCTGGCATCTCGGAGCAGATGTTAATTAAAGAGATGGATTCCTGGAGGTGGTTATGGCCAAATGAATTAAGAGTGTATTTCCTTTCATTTTTCTAAACTTCTGAACCTTAAACATCATTTGATTCTCTCTTTCTTTACTTTGCACCCTATCAGTTGACGTGTTCTTTCATTTTTACCTCTAAAAGCATTGCTTTGAAACTTTTTAAACTGCAAACCACAGTTGGAGATATTTCCCATCACAATCCAGTACAATCACCTTTGTATGTGTGAACATTTATGTGTCTGAAAAATAACTTATGGAGTGCTATGACCCTTATTAGGGATGATGCCCCCCAGATATTCTATTTTATATTTCACTTTTCAAAAATATTAATAGCAAACCATTTTTATCAGTTCAACACCCGTTAATAGAGTCTGACAGTGGTTTCAAAAACACTATTCCCATATTCCTCCTTCCTCTCCTTACTGGTACTTTTTATTAGCTCTTTGATCCAGAAATCTCCTGCTTTTATTCCAAAATGTTATTGCTTTCTAAATGTACATTTCTAATTAGGTCACTTTCTTAAACACAAAAGATTCCTGAACAGAGCTAATTATGTTAGTCCTTTATAATCTTTTGAATCTGAATCTGGGCTTTCCTGGTAGCTCAGATGGTAAAGAATCTGCCTGCGATGTGGGAGACCTGGGTTTGATCCCTTGTTTGGGAAGATCCCCTGGAGAAGGGAATGCAACTCACTCCAGTATTCTTGCCTGGAGAATTCCGTGGACAGAGGAGCCTGGTGGGCTACAGTCCATGGGATCACAAAGAATCAGACACAGCTGAGGGCAACTTAGCACATAAGTATTTTGCTTTATCTAGCCTCTTAGGGGAGATACTAACAGACACTAAAGCCAAGAGTCAGACACGACTGAGCAACTAACACTTTCACTTTCATGAACTGAATCCCACCGCCATTTTCAACCTAACTTCACAATGCTTTCTTTCTCAATCACTGTGCTGTCACCAAATCAACTTATAATTTGTACCCCAACAAGAGCAATTATTTTTAAAATTTCTTTAATGTTTGTTTTTTAAAATTAAAAAGGCCAAGTTATGCAATTTAAGAAATGAAACAATCCAAATATGTTTAAAGAAAAAGTGAATAACCTTCCCTCAACTCCCTTCTATTCATGCTTTCTTGATGTGACTTGTTGCTGACAGCTTGGGGTGCATACTTTCTTAACTTTCTCCACCCCCTTCTAAATATATATATATTCTTTATTAGTTTCTGTTTTTTATTTAAAAGATGGTATAGTATGCACGTTACTCTAACTTGAAAATGCATATCCCTTCAGGTTTATAGATATAGCTCTTATTCTTTTTAGAAGTAGCATGCAATTTTCTTAATGTCTATGATCTATTCATTTATTCCTCTAACGATCAAATAGATGATCAAGTAGATTCCATTTTTGCCTTTACCAAAATGATGCAACAGAAGTTCTCTTTTTTCTTTTTTTCTTTATTCTTATTAGTTGGAGGGTAATTACTTCACAACATTGCAGTGGGTTTTGTCACACATTGACATGAATCAGCCACGGAGTTACATGTATTCCACATCCCGATCCCCCCCTCCCACCTCCCTCTCTACCCGATTCCTCTGGGTCCTCCCAGTGCACCAGGCCCGAGCACTTGTCTCATGCATCCCACCTGGGCTGGTGGTCTGTTTCACCATAGATAATATACATGCTGTTCTCTCGAAACATCCCACCCTTGCCTTCTCCCACAGAGTCCAAAAGTCTGTTCTGTACTTCTGTGTCTCTTTTTCTGTTTTGCATATAGGGTTATTGTTACCATCTTTCTAAATTCCATATATATGTGTTAGTATACTGTAATGTTCTTTATCTTTCTGGCTTACTTCACTCTGTATAATGGGCTCCAGTTTCATCCATCTCATTAGAACTGATTCAAAAGAATTCTTTTTAATGGCTGAGTAATATTCCATGGTGTATATGTACCACAGCTTCCTTATCCATTCATCTGCTGATGGGCATCTAGGTTGCTTCCATGTCCTGGCTATTATAAACAGTGCTGCGATGAACATTGGGGTGCACGTGTCTCTTTCAGATCTGGTTTCCTCACTGTGTGTGCCCAGAAGTGGTATTGCTCAGAAGTGGAATTGCTGGCCATAGTATCTGCAAGCTTCAGAGCTAGTTATAATAAATAGTACCAGTTTATGTTTCCAAGATGTGGCATTTTTTTAATCCCAACTTCATCACATGTGAATTTCCATTTCTTCACAACTCCACTAGCACTGTTTGTTACACCCTGCACACCCATTTCCCCCCAGTTACTTTGGTTTGCCAATAATAATACATTTCTTTTCATAAGTTTATTGGCCATTTGGATTCCCTTCTCTGCCAATTGCCCACTAATATTCTTTGAATGATTTTTCATTGGATTGCTTTTCTTTTTCTAATCAAATGTGGCATTTTGATTGTTTAGATATTAACCCAATTTCTGTTTAACGTTTTCCCAGTCTGTTACCTTTGACTTTAGTTATACTGTCTTTTGCCATGCAATAAGTTAAAACCTTTATTACTAATTATGCTCATCTTTTCCTTTATAGTTTTTGAGTTTCCTGTTTTGCATAGGAAAATCATACTGAGTCAAAAGATGTACAATTGGTATCCTAGTTTTCTTTTTTCATATTTGTAAAATAATTTATGCTTGAATTATTAATCCATCTGGAGTTAATTTTTGTGTAGTATGCAAGCAAAATTGTACTTTTTCCCTTAACCAATTGCACTTGCACTGTTTATTAAGTAAACTCTACTTTCTCCCCTGAATTGAAATGTCACTTTTGTCATAAATTAATATCCATTTATACTTGGATTTGTTTTTATAGTCTTCCCTTTCTGTTTCCCTAATTTCTGCGTTTGTTCCTTAGCCAAATTCTCACTGTTTTAATTAAAGTAATCTGATAGTAACTTTTATTATCTGTGAAGTCAAGTCCTATTTTAGTCTTCAATTCAAAATTTTGAGGGGTATTCTTGAACATTTTAAAGTTTCATGTGAATTCTAAAGTAATTTTACCGGGGCCATTACTCCCATTCAAGATGCCTTGCTTTGAATTATTGGTTTGCTCAAAAATTTTGTTCAGGTTTTTCATAACATCTTGTGGAAAGATACATTATTGTATATGTTAGCATTTAAATTTCTTTTTTAATTTAGAAAATTAGGTCTTCCCATCTTTGAGCATGTTATGTTTACTCTTGTGTTTGGTCTATAACATTTAATAATAATCATATTGTTTTCGTTATAAAGTTCCATGTCTTTTGTGTAAAATTTGTTCTTTGTTATGTTATTTTTGTTGCTATTTTGGATGAATTTTTTATTTCAACTGGAAATTACTCCTCCCCACCCTATTTTCACCTGTTGTCGTTGTTCAGTTGCTAAGTCATGTATGACTCTGCGACATCATGTACTGCAGTGTGCCCGGCTTCCCTGTCCTTCACTATGTCCTGGAGTTTGCTCAGATTCATGTCCATTGAGTCAATGATGCTATTTAACCACCTCATCCTCTGCCACCCTCTTCTCCTTTTGCCTTTAATCTTTCCCAGCATCAGACAGAAGTCTCCTGTGTTTCCTGCATTGCAGGCGTATTTTACCCCCGAGCCATCGGGGAAGTCATTAGAATGAAAAGATCATGAGAGTTTCCTGGCAGAAATGTATTTCTGGGGAAGGGAGGTAGGAAAAACTTTGTTGTTTTTCCTCTCTTCCTTTAAAAAAAAATGTTTTTTGGTTATTGTTTTTGTTTTTTAATTGTTTTGGTAAAGTCTTGAGGTAAACCAGATTGGCAGGCATCCTGGTACAGAGGGTGAGGGGAGCCCGGAAGAGGAATACTCTACATCTTTTCATCTACAGAGGGGCTTGTGTATAGGAACTGGCTGGCTTCCCAGATCCCCAGGAACTAGCTGGATGCTGTGAAGTTGCCAGCATGATGTTTGATAACCAGGGCCAGTCTGCATAAGACTGGACTTACATAATTCAGTTCATTTCCAAGCTGATTTTGACTACAATTCTCAGACTTATTAAAATATACTTCCTCTGATCTAAACTACAGTGCCAAGAAAGACCTGCTCATTTTTCTCTTCTCAAACATGTGTGATAGGGCTTCAGCATCAGAGTGTCATAGGAGCTCTGTATTTTTGTTTGTTTCATGTGGCATTAATTAGAAGATTGGACAGTATCACCTTTATCTCTGGTTCTTATCCCTATGCAGCTGGGATTGAAGCTAGGTAGAGATGATCGGTAGAGTCACCCTTCCAGAAAGGTCCTTTCACCATCTCTTTCTGTATTAAATGATACATTAGCCATTATAATAGTGAATATCTTGTAAAATACTTAACAGACAATTGAATAACTATGGTTACCCTCACTATCTAACTCATGTCCCCCTCTGTTTTCTTTTTCCTATCATCACAGCCAAGCTTTTTTACAAGAGTTGTATGTATTTTCCTAAATCCATTTCTTGACTTGCCAGTCCTTCCAAATGCTAAGGGATTCTAGCTGTGATTACCACCGGCCTTCATATTGCCGATTCTGGGCACTTTTCATCCTTGACCATTTTGTTGTTTGACCTTGAGGATCCCTGGCAACTTGATGAAGCAAAAATTGTTCAGTCTTTGAAATGGGGCAGGACTAGGTTTGAATCACAGGTGTCTTAATTCCAGAGTGAACTTGAGCAAGATATTTTACCTTTTGGGATAGTTCAGTTTTCTTGATGAGTACAGTTTAATCATAACTTCTGGGATTATGGACACTGTGTATAGGTTCAACACAGTTCCTGGCATGTACTAGTTGTACAATACTATTTCTTCACTTCTTGAAGTCTTTTGACATTTTCTATCTGTGGTTTTCTGATGATTCTTTGTTAAGTTACACTGCTGTCCTAGGCTTCTATGTTCCTCTCTTTGCACATTTACCCTACCTAAACATTCTCTATTGTTCTCATGCTTTAACCACCACTTGTCTTCTAAGAGTTCTCAAAAGTATACTTCCAGCCCATATCCTAGTCCCAAGATTTAAAACCGAAAATCTCCACCTGAATATCCCATAAGCACCTCTAAATTAAGAGCATCCAAACTGAATGTATTACTATTATCTTCCCTGACAACTACTGTTCCCCTTGATTCCAAGACCACTATCTACGTTATGACCTCAAAGCAGAAGTTCATGAATCATTGGCATTCCTTCCCCTCGTATAAATCATTCAGTTCCAATAATAAATCCTCCCAGTATTTTTCAGGTCTCTCCCTTTTCTCTCAAAAGCCTTTATCTTTTTTTCTCTAGTCTAGGTCCTTATCCCTCAACTGGACTACAACTTTGATCTCTTTAGCGGTGTTTCCACCCTATATTTGTCTCTCTTCAGTCTATCCCTTACAGAGTCCACCAGATTATCTATCTAAAATAGATGGCAAAGTTCATTTTTCTCTAATGTTGTCAATGACTTTCTGCTTGTACACTGATAAAGACACCATATACTTCTGTGTTCCAACCCTTGGCAAATGCTGTTTTATTTGTCATTGCCAGTTTACCTGAATGACTTCCATTTGTTCTTCAGTATATAGTTCCATGATCACTTGAAGTAAGTCACTAATAATTTTCACAATCAAAATTCAGTGCCCCCTAATCTTTTCCTATACCCCCCCTAGAAGCCTTCACATAAATCTGTCACATCATGTGCTATGGTTGCCTATTGGATGATGAGCTTTGTGAGGGCATGGAAGTATCTCATTCATCTATATTCTCACCACTGGGTACAGTTTAGCCCACATGAAGGACCATAAGATGTTTATTGACATGAATTGAACTAATCCCTGTCTACTAATAAAATCTATGTCTAGAACCATTTCCCAAAGCCTTTACTCAATAGGATGATGTAAGTAATTTGCTTCAGAATGAAAAATTGTTTCCAGTTATTTTTTGAGTCTTTATTGTCATAAAATAGAAGGTTATAGCTCTTCCTTTATAAAGTTCCTTATTCTTGGTTTCTCATCAATATTCACTTATGTTGACATGAATAAACAATTTCTTTCTCCATATTCATTCTGTAGCTCTCTAACATTCTAGTTATGTTTACATCAGCCTACTTTTTCCCCCTAAATTTGCCTAGGAATTGGACTGTAACTGGTAAAAGAAGACAGTCTTTCCTCAGCTGACTTTGGGTCCACCATTCTGCATGTTCTGAGTCCAGCAATTGCAAACTCAAGGCTTACAAATGCTGATTGCTCTAGATTAAGTTGGTCCATACGCTGTTTAAAAAATAATTTTTAATAGTAACATTTAAAGATTAGAAACTTTCTTATGAAAAAGATATGGCTCTCTGGCTTCTCTCACTCAGAAGATCCAGTAACAGTAAATCCATACACCTGCATGACACCAATCCATTTGGTTTGAATGACAAATGACCCATTCATGAGAGCTTGCACTGCACTGAGCCCTGCCCCCTCCCCATTTTTCTTTCACGCATCGTGATTCCTGAAGGCATTGCAGCTTGTCACCTACATCATTATTGTTGACCCTGGTCTTGGAGACACTGTTGATCTTAGATGAATGGGAGTTTAAGATTTTTGAGACTCAGAGATTCAGGAAATGGTGAAATTAAAGAAACCGAAGAAGTGTGATGGAATAATTTGACTTAATGGAGAGAATTAGCATTACTGGAAGACAGAAACATCTTTCTAAGTGGTATCAGAGTGATTAGTACAGTTAAGCATATTTTTTACTACAAACCCAAAACAATCAGGAGTATGCTTTACAGCTATCTAAATGGTAAAATGTCAGAGACAGATCTTCAAAGCATTAAATGGGAATTTATCCATCTGATCTTTGTTAATGTAATAAGAACTACATTGCTCAGTGCTTTGAATATTCCTCTTAGGTGTCTCCCTATGAATATTTATGCAATCAGAAATAAACTGCACAACTGTAACCCTGATATTATCCAGTTATAGAAGAGTTTCAAATTTTTCTAAATTCCACCTCAACTCTTTATTAGAATGCTTAGAAGCATCATTTTGTAAGTGGAGGAAAATCACCTGAGGAAGAATGACTACCACATTTTGAAAAGAGACCGGATTAAATGTAAAAAATTATTGGGTTTAAGGGTCAGTTCTGACTCTCCTTCTTTATCTTTAGCCTCCCTGAGCCTCCATTTCCTCATCTGTAGGACAGGCATGTTACCTCATCTTTCTAATCTCAGGATTGCTGTGGTCTCTAATAAGATGACATGGGGGTGAAATTACTCTTTGAATAAAATAAAGCATATATAAAGTTAAGGTCTTGCTGCATAATTAGTAGCTACTGTAACAGGCAACTTTTAAAAAATTTGTATTGAAGTATAGTTGATTTATAATGTTGTGTTAATTTTTGCTATACAGAAAAGTGAATGAGTTTTATATCTATACATATGCACATATGTATATGGCTTAGCGGTAAAGAATCTGCTTGCAATGCAGAAGACACAGGTTTGATCCCTCAGTTGGCAAAGAGAAGGAAGTGTCAACCTGCTCCAGTTTTCTTGCCTGGAAATCCCATCACAGAGGAGCCTGGAAGGATACAGTCCGTGGGGTTACAAAGAGTTTGACACGACTGAAGTGACTGAGCATGCACGCATTTATGTATATATACACTCTTTTTTTAGAGTCTTTTCTCATATAGATCATTACAGAATATTGAGAAGAGTTCTCTGTGCTAAACAGTAGGTCCTCATTAGTTATCTGTTTTATGTATAGTTGTGTGTATATGTAAATCCCAATCTCCCAATTTATCCCTTCTCTCCCCAACCCCGCGTAAGATATTTCTGAGGATCTTCTCTTAACTTTTCTCCATCTGTACCTACATTTCTACCAATTCCTATCTTCTATGATGGCTAACAGTTTGAGATTGACCTTCATTCTCTTAGGGTTAGAGGGTGTTCTGTCATATTGAATCCTGGACTTTTCTGCTTGATGACTGGTCTGACTCCTCCAGAATATGTTTCTAGTCATTCATTTTAATTAAATAGTAATTCTAAATTTATGTCTTTATTAGAAAATACAGGCTAACATTATGCCCAGAAAGCCATTAGCTTCATTCTTCAATTATTAACAGTAAGTTAGAAACATCTTTCAGATCATATTTTAATATTCTATATCTATGAGGATCTACTCATCCCAATTTGGTACAGGATTAGTTAATACTTACTTAAAAATCACTATATCAGTGCATATGCTGTTCTGAGAACTATTCATTATCAGGTCAAAACACTGCAAACTATATCCCCTCAGACTCGAAACTTGGATTCAAGAATAAGTTGTATTTTTCCCTCCAGGGAGCACTGACATTTCCTAAGAGATGGATTCAAAGTTGATTTTCCCTTTCACCTTTTTAAGACACAAAAGTACTGGCTAAAGAATAATACTAGTAGAGAAAGATAGATACTGGTGTTTTCACAGCTTCTTTTGTTCATTTTTTTCTTTCAGGAGATATGTATCATGTAAATATAGGACTGCAAGAAGATCTTGAAAAGGTAAAAGCAGAACTTATTTTGCTGCTTTTGTGGAAGCCTGTTTTTCAGGAGAGAAGGTAGAATTATCTACCAGACAGCAGGGTGAAAAATCCCCCAATCCAGATATTTGTGGGAACAAAGGAAATTCCAGGAAGGAAGCCCTACCTGGCCTCAGTTAGTCAGAGAAGGCAACCCAGGGTAGGGCCCGCCTGAGGCAGGTCCTAAGGATGAAAACTCCCACTGTAAATGGACAGTGGGACCTACTAAGGGATAAGTTAGCCCCATCGTGGATCTTACAGTGCATAGAAAAGAAGAAATCTGTATGGAGAAGTTAAGCTCTTCAAATACACTTTCCTAAAAATGTTCAATATGGAACAGACACACCAACTTAAAATATATGCAGGCTGATAATGAAAACTTGAAAACAACCAATTACCTTACTAGATAGTGTATCATCAGAGGTCTAAACTTGTCTCTTGGTGAGGTTGGGAATTTCGATGCCCTCCTAAAGATCTAGAGGAGATTATGAAGTGGAAAACACTTAAAATTGTAGCTGCTATCTCTGAGATACAGGGACTTTTATAAAGTGATATATGCATAGTAACAAATGGTCTGTGTACTAAGTCACTTCAGTCGTGTCTGATTCTTTGTGACCCTATGGACTGTAGCCTGTCAGTCTCCTTTGTCCATGGGATGCTCCAGGCAAGAATGCTGGAGTGGGTTGCCATTTCTTTCTCCAGGGGATCTGCCTGACCCAGAGATCAAACCCGGGTCTTCTGCATTGCAGGCAAATTCTTTACCATCTGAGCCACCTGGGAAGCCCAATGACCTAGGATAGAGAGGTCATTGTTTTGTTCTTAAACTTGGAAATATTTTATAAATACAGAAAATTAGAAATAAGAATATAATTAATACCTGTGTACATCTACCCAGATGGCCAAAATGAAATATTTTTGTCTTGTCTTGTTCAAATGTCTTTTACTCTTTTTTAAGATATGAAACATTAAAGAAGGCATTGAATGCCCTGGTTCATTTTCTTCATTTTCTATCTCCTTCCTTTCTTCCCAGAGGTGATTACTATTCTGAATTTGGTGTTCATCATTCCCACTCATGTCCTTATAGTTTTACTGCAAATGTGTATCTATAGGCAATTTTTGTTATTGCTTGTTTTAAAGCTTAAAAAAGTCTATTACCATCCTTAAACTTGATTTACTGTTTTAAGTATATATGTGTGTGTGTTAGTCATAGACTGTAGCCCCACTAGGCTTCTCCATCCAAGGGATTCTCCAGGCAAGAATACTAGAGTGGGTAGCCATTCCATACTCCAGGGGATCTTCCCAACCCAGGGATCAAACCCGGGTCTCCCACATTGCAGGCAGAGTCTTTATCATCTGAGCCACCAGGTAAGCAGGAACACATATTTTTAAAGTATTTCACTGTATGAAACAATGTTGTAGTAGATATTTTTGTGTATTTTTCTTTGTGTTCACATATAGGAGTTTCTCTAGGACATATACCTAGAAATGAAATTGCTAGTTGTGAGGGTATTTTTTTTCTTTTACAAAATTGATATACTTCTCCAGAGATCAAATTGCCAACATCTGTTGGATCATCAAAACAGCAAGAGAATTCCAGAAAAACATCTACTTCTGCTTTATTGACTACTCCAAAGACTTTGACGGTGTGGATCACAACAAATTGTGGAAAATTCTTCAAGAGATGGGACTACCAGACCACCTGACCTGCCTCCTGAGAAATCTGTATACAGGTCAAGAAGCAACAGTTAGATCTGGACGTGGAACAACAGACTGGTTCCAAATAGGGAAAGGAGTACATCAAGGCTGTATATTGTCACCCTGCTTATTTAACTTATATGCAGAGTACATCATGAGAAATGCTAGGCTGGATGAAGAACAAGCTGGAATCAAGATTTCCAAGGGAAATATCAGTAACCTCAGATACATAGATGCCACCACCCTTATGGCAGAAAGCGAAGAACTGAAGAGCCTCTTGATGAAAAAAAGTTGGCTTAAAACAACATTCAGAAAACTAAGATCATAGCATCCAGTGCCATCACTTCATAGCAAATAGAGGGGGAAACAATGGGGAACAGTGAAAGACTTTATTTTGGGGGGCTCCAAAATCACTGCAGATGGTGACTGCAGCCATGAAATTAAAAGATGCTTGCTCCTTGGGAGAAAAGCTGTGACTAACCTAGACAGCATAATAAAAATCAGAGACATTACTTTGCCAACAAAGGTCTGTCTAGTCAAAGCTATGGTTTTTTCAGTAATCATGTATGGATGTGAGAGCTGGACCATAAAGAAAGCTGAACATTGAAGAATTGATGCTTTTGAACTGTGGTGCTGGAGAAGACTCTTGAGAGTCCCTTGGACTGCAAGGAGATCCAACCAGTCCATCCTTAAGGAAATCAGTCCTGAATGTTCACTGGAAGGACTGATGTTGAAGCTGAAGCTCCAATACTTTGGCCACCTGATATGAAGAACTGACTCATTTAAAAAGACCCTAATGCTGAGAAAGATTGAAGGTGGGAGGAAAAGGGGATGACAAAGGATGCGATGGTTGGATGGCATCACTGACTCGATGGACATGAGTTTGAGCAAGCTTTGGGAGTTGGTGATGGACAGGGAAGCCTGGCATGCTGCATTCCATGGGGTTGCAAAGAGTCAGACACGACTGAGTGACTGAACTCAACTGAACTCCTAAAAGCAGTGGATAAGAATTCCTATTGCTTCAACTTCACCAACATTTAGAGTTATCAGAATTTTTAATTGTAGTTGACCTGAGAATAAAATGTTATGTCATTTTAATTTGCATTTTCCTAAATGATATAATATTTTAAAAATTGGTTATAAAAAGGTAATCTTAAATACTGAGAGCTCAGCTTGGTGCTCTATAACAACCTAGAAGGATGGATTGGGGTGGGGGGATGGGATGAGGTGGCGGAGTGGGAGGGAGTTTCAGGAGGGAGGGGACATATGTATACTTATGGCTGCTTCACATTGTTATATGGCAGAAACCAACACATTATAAAGCAATTATTCTCCAATTAAATTATTTTTTAAAAAATGGTAATCTTAGAAAACAGTGTAACTATAGATATCTTATGGACTTCCCTATAGCTCAGATGGTAAAGAATCTTCCTATAATGCAGGAGACCCAGGTTCAATCCATGGAAACAGTGTAACTATGGATATCTTATGGACTTCCCTATAGCTCAGATGGTAAAGAATCTTCCTATAATGCAGGAGACCCGGGTTCAATCCCTGGAAACGGTGTAACTATGGATATCTTATGGACTTCCCTATAGCTCAGATGGTAAAGAATCTTCCTATAATGCAGGAGACCCAGGTTCAATCCTCTGGATCTTCCACTCCAGTATTCTTGCCTGGAGAATCCCATGGAGAGAGGAGCCTGGCAGGCTACAGTCCATGGGGTCACAAAGAGTTGGACATAACTAAGTGACTAACACGCACATGGATATCATATATTCATTTAACTAACCAATGGGAAAAAAAGTTCTTTAAGCCAAGGTGCACCTCCCCGCAAAATCAGGACATTAGACATTCTTTTTTTTATTTATTTGTTTGACTGGGCTGAGTCTTTGTTGCTGTGCTTGGGCTTTCTCTAGCTGCGGGCTTCTTGTACATGGCTTCTTGTTGAGGTGGCTTCTCTTGTTGCGAAGCACAGGCTCTAGAGCTTGGGCTTCAGTGGCTGTGGTGCCCAGGCTTTGTTGCTCCACAGCGTGTGGGATCCTCCTAAACCAGGATCAGTGCCATGTCTCCTGCATTGGCAGGCAGGTTTTTAACAACTGGACCACCACGAAAGCCCCTCAAATTTTTTAAAATTAGGATTTCTTATTCACATTGGTCTGACATTCCACATCCATTTTGTTCTGTCATTCTTGTAAAATGTGGACTGATGCAAATGTTTTACTGCTATGATCCTAAAAATTAAGTTATTCTTTCATTATAGAATTTTCTTAAGAGCCTAGAAAAATGTACATGCTTTCTATGAGCTGTTGGTTTATTCTATACTGTGGCCTAGCACAGAGATTGAAGCACAGAATTGCTGAGTTAGATAGTGTGAGCCACTCAGACATAGAATCCTCTGAGGTGAACTTGTGGATACATCGTCTTGTCTATATCTAGTTTGACTGTCTATGCTATGTAGATTCCGTAGTTTATCACCAACTCTGCTTTATTTTGGGTAGTAATTTAAGAAACAAGCGTATATATCCTTTATTAGTCAATGAGAAAATGCCAGGCCCTTTAAAACATAAACATGGCTTATCTGTTTCCTATTAATGCATACCTGTTAAGGAGACAAATTGCAACTTTAAAAAAATTAGAAGGAAATCTTTGTAGTATAAAATAATATTGTGTGCTTAAATACATGTGCAGTGAATATAAAATTAAATTTAATATACTTAACTATTTAAGGTGGATACTTTACCTCTAATATAACTTTAACCATTTGGACAGCAGTTGGGATACTTGATCATTTTAATTTAATTTCTGTCTGTGAAGGTAGGAAACCTTGAGATATTTTTTATGTCACAAATTTGTGTATATTTTAGCAACTTGTCATGCAAAGTAACATGATATTCTACACAGTAATTTGTTACCACTGTGTAAGTACTCATTCAATTCAGTGTAATATAATTTTAATTATGAAAATAAAGCTTTTATCTGCTTTCATCTGGTTTTGATTTTTTCACTTTTATTATAAGATCCCTTCATAAATATTATGTAATTCATCTGCGGTTCTACTAAAATGTCTAGTTTTACTCTAACAAATGGGAGATCAGACGGTAGCCTTAACATATGCGTTCTGTTTCTTCTCATCTTGTATGTCATTAGGAAAAATAAGGATGGTTATGATGTATAATGAAAATGCAGATTCATAACATGATTAGCTTGATGTGAAACAAATTTTAAAGTGCCCCAGGCTTTAAAGACATTACTCTGGGTCTGTGCCCATGTTGTGTATACAAAGTGCTTTTTATATTATAAGAGCCTAGAATCAACCTGTTAACGAAAATACCAGTAAATCCCAAATGACACACAGAGGCAGGACAATTATAAATGGTGTCTGCTCAGCAGACTGCATGTGATGGCAGGGGGGTGGGGGGGGGGCAGTGCATGTGTGTGTTTATGTATGCGTGAGCTTGTACATGGGAGGAAGTGTTTGAGGCGGAGAGTATGCTGAAGTATCTTTAGACTCCTCTAAGAGAAATAGAAGGGAGGAAATCTTCAAAGCAATTTTAGAAGCAAAGCACTAAGGCCTGTTTGCAGGATTGGCACTTGCATCTATAGAACTCTGGCTTTAAAGATAATACCATAGGACATATTTTTTAAAAGATGGTTACCTTAGCCTTGGTAAAAGTAAATTCTAACTTTTCACTGTCTTAAAAAAAAAACCCAACACTTTACCAAACCACTTGTTTCTAACTCATTGCCCATATTGTGTATACAAAGTGCTTGTGTGTGCCTTATCCCAGGGTTCAACCTAGCCCCTGATTATAGTCCCTTCTTTCCTCTTTCTTCCAGTTTCCCAACCTTCTCATGGACCCAGTTTCCAGATGAGTAGAAAGAAGTTAAGGGCAGTTTCATGTCGTTATTGGCATGGAGAAGACTTGAGCTTGCCTGTTAGACTAGGCAGAAGGTGAAATTAGAAATGTGCTAAGTAATGCAGAGACAAGAAGTGCTAAAGTTTCTCTCCTGTTTTTGTTCTCATTGAAACTTGCTTGGAGGTCTGTTGTTCAGTCACTCAGCAATGTCTGACTCTTTGCAGCTATTATGGACCTATTTTGCTTGTTTTTAATTAGTATCTAACTGGAGATTCCATGGACATTTCAAATGACGGGAATAATATGAGTAAAGGCATGCACCTTGAGGAGAAGTGTGTATGACAGGCTAGGGCTAGAGCAGAAAAGGCAAGCGAGTCATCCTGGCACCACAGTGGAAAGATGGGCAGTGTCTAGATTATGCAGAGCCTTGCAAGCTGTTTTATGGATTCAGTTTTAATCTCTGATAATGGAGTAATGTCAGCCGTTAAAGGATCTTAAGTGCTGCAGTGAAATCATCAGAATTCCAGTGTCTGAAGTTGATGCCAGCTGCAGTGTGGATGGAAGAGAATGCTGGAGGCAGTGGGACCAGCTGGGAGGCTGCGTAATCCGGGCAGTCGAAACAGGACGGGAGTCAAGGAGACTGAGGATAGGATATAGAGAGGTGGCATCAGCTGGACTTGGCACTGGATTTGGATATGGAGAAAGAAGAGTCCAAGAAAACCTTAACATGTCCAGCTTGGGTTACTGGTTGTGTCCCCAAGTAGAAGAGAGAAATAAAGAAGCAGGTTTGGGGCTAAGAATGTAAATTTCCTTTGGTACAGATTGTAATCCAAATGTTTATGGGAAAGCTAGCTGGTGACAGTATGGGGCAGGAGGTAAGATTATGAGGGAAGTATGGTCAGCAAAATGCCGAGCCGAACTGTGATGGGTGGTGTGTGTGTGCTAAATTGCTTCAGTCCTCTCTGACTCTTTGTGACCCCATGGACTGTAGCCCACCAGGCTCCTCTGTCCATGGGATTCTCCAGGCGAGAATACTGGAGTGGGTTGCCATGCCCTCCTCTAGGAGATCTTCCCGACCCAGTGATTGAACCCTGGTCTACCTGCACTGGTGGGTGGGTTCTTTACTAGTAGCACAACTTGGGAAGCCCTGATAAGATGGTAGGGACTGGAAATTTCAGATTTCCAGGGAACAACAGAAAGACAGGAACCCATGAGTCAGGTTTGGGAACTACTCATGTCTCAGAATGACCACAAAGAAACAAGGATAAGCAGCAGGATAGGACTTCAGCTTGAGGAAGGAGGCGTCCTTCCAGGTTGCCCAGGGCCCCTGTGATAAACTGATGAATTTGAACTTCACCTTCAAATCTATGAAGGATAATTTCGATCAGAGAGGGGATGAGATTTGTATTTTATAAAGAGAGTGTGGCAATGCAGGTACCGTGTTGTGGGTAGAATGGTGTTTGGTGCTTGGAAGGTATTTGGCGCTTAAAAGATGTCGTCTGTTAGGGCTGCACCGTGACAGTTTATGCAGGACTCAGACGTGAAGTGAAAATTAATTGTATTTTCCACCGCTGATGGTAGTCTCCTTCCAGGCACACAACAGCAAAAGGAAAACTAATGGCAATTCTGATAACAACAACCAAAGTCCTTAAACACCTCTATTTGTATTTCAAAGTAATAATCACTTAGGTAAACAGGTGGTCCTTTCAGGATGTAATCCCTAATATTTCTGGATGCCCTGGAACTCCTTTGCTCACCCTTCTTCCTGGGTGACCTAAGTGCCCTGAGGGACTCATTCATGTACCGTCCTGACCTTGGGGATGGCCTGGGGGTAGGTGTTGCTGTTCCATCTGTGCTGTGCCGGGTGTTGTCTATGGCTCACGTGGATATGTCCTCATCTTCTTGGGTTGCTGTGAACCCGGTCTGATAGCTGGCACATACCTGTTCGGCTGGTTCTGTCTGGTCTAGTCCAGTACCACGCTTGTCCTTATTCTTCAAGGCCTTGGTCTCTACAGTGCTCTCCAGGCTCAAGCGACCCACTTGTGCCTTCCTCGTTTTCACAAAAGGCCCTTACCTAGTTGATCAAGTTTCTCAATACCTTTGCATCCCCACTGAAGACCCAGGAGTTCTTAGCTGCCTTCTCTCTTCCATACTGGGATGAGTTTTCATGCTTGAAGAAGACTTTTGTATATAGAAAGGAATTCACATATTCACTTCTGCTTTCATAAGTAGTTGTTTAGGCCAAAGCTTAAAAAGTCAATTTACAGAACTTCTTTCACTTATAAATCTAATTATTTTTCCCAAATTAAAAAAAATTACTTTCACTTGTTTAATCAATTGAATCTTCTTTAAACATTAACTCCATTCAGTTAATCAAATTCCTTCAGTCATTTTAAATTATGATTATAAGTCTGTGATTTCAAGATGTAGTAAAGGTTTTCAATATCTCTAAAAAATTGATGAAGCATATGCAGAACAACCCAATGATTATAAAATACATTACTTCATTGGTCCTGAGACTTTAAATGTTAACAGTAAAAGTCTCTGATTTCTTCATTCATGTCTTCACATTTTACATTATTGTAAAATATAACCCATATATATTTCCTTACTAAATATATTTCTGTATATTCCTGGAGTTATGTGATCTTACCAAATCCCAAGAGAATACCAAATAAGGTTACTAGTTCTTGATTATTGACCATTCAATGATATATATATATATATATATATGTATATATATATATATATATATATATATATTCTTTTTTACATATATATTTTTCAGATTCTTTACTATACAACCCCCTCCAGTATTCTTGCCTGGAAAATTCCATGGACAGAGGAGCCTGGCAGGCTACAGTCCATAGGGCCACAAAGAGTTGGACACGACTGAGCAACTGATATTATACAGTAGATCCTTATTGTTTGTCTATTTTATATATAATTCGTGTGTCTGTTAATCTCAAACTCCTGATTTATCCCTTCCTTCCATCTTCCCCTTTGGTAACCATGTTTGTTTTCTATGTCTGCTTTTGTTTTCTAATATGTTCATTTGTGTCGTTTTTTTTAGATTTCACATATAAGTGACATCATATAATTGTCTTTCTCTGTCTAACCTGTTTCACTCAGTATGATAATCTCTAGGTCCATCTATGTTACTGCAAATGGAATTATTTCATTCTTTTTTATGACTAAGGCCATTTAATGATTTTGGTTAAGGAAATGACTTCGTTCCACATTCTAAAAGGATTCAAGCCTCATGTCCAGAACCTTGGTGAGATGGTTGGTAGACCAAGATTCCTCTTCTACCACATGGCTGGCTTGGAATTTTTAAATGATGACTAGATTCAAAGAGTAACCCTTCTTAGAGGATAAGCTCCAAGGTGCAAGCTGAATTCAAGACTCTGCTTGCATCATCCTTGTTAGTGCCCCATTTGCCAAGCCCAGAATTATTTTTTTTTTGGAGATATTTGTTGAATTAGGGGGCACTTTCCAGCTGGCGTTGGTAAAGAACCTGCCTGCCAAAGCAGGAGGTGCAGGAGATGCGGGTTCGATCCCTGGGTTGGGAAGATCCCCTGGAGGAGGGTGTGGTAACCCACTCCAGTATTCTTGCCTGGAGAATCCCATGACCAGAAGACCCTGGCGGGCTGCAGTCCATAAGTTTGCAAAGAGTTGGTCATGACTGAAGTGACTTAGCATGCACGTTGAATAGGGTTATAAAATTAATAGGCTACCATGATGACAGAAGCCAGCAGTGGATCAGAGGTAGACTAAGTAGAAAAGAGGGATAAAGATACTAATATCAGACTGGTGAGTATGGGGAAACATAAACAAACACACAGACGCAGGAGTGAGCCTAGGGTATGGGTGACAGAAAAAGAGGCTGGTGAGGAGTGGGGGAGGGGGAGATTTGTAGGCTAGTTCAACTAGATAGTCATGAAAAAACTTTCAGTTAACTTTCAACTATTTAGATTCTAATTATTCATGCTCTTTGTGTTTAGATCATGTTATTGTGTGAGCAAGAAAGCAGAAAGAAGAAATGAATGGAGATGAAAGTCAAATCAGTGGTGTTTACTGTTTGTGCGGGGAGACTGGAGTCATCCTTAATTTCTTTTTTTGCCTCAAACCCACATCCATTCTACAAGTTCTCTTGGCTCTAGTTCCAAAATATGCCCTAAATTTGACTACATATCATCTCCTGATAAAACCCTGGTCTAGATTATCACCATTTCTCACCTGGACTATGGCAGCAACACCCTCATATGCCTCCCTGCCTCTGTCTCCTCTCTCTTGTTGTCCAGCCTACACACAGTAGCCAGTGTGGCCTTTCTTACATATAAATCAGATCATGCCACTTTTCTGCTCAAAAACAAAATAGATGCAAGCCAACCAAAAAAAAACCCCCAAAAACTCCCCTAGTGGCTTCCTATCATACCTAAAATAAAATCCCAACTCTTTACCTACCTTACGATGCCCCGTGTTCCATAGCAGCCCTCTTCCTGTTCTTTCCTTCATGTTCTCCACCCTCCAGTTCTTTTTCCCTTTTTGTATGCCAAGCTGTTTGCTTTGAACTTGCTGTTTCGTCTGTGTGGACCATATTT
This sequence comes from Muntiacus reevesi, assembly GCF_963930625.1. Lineage (NCBI taxonomy): Eukaryota > Metazoa > Chordata > Mammalia > Artiodactyla > Cervidae > Muntiacus > Muntiacus reevesi. The sequence goes on from NC_089260.1 coordinate 44,088,399, forward strand.
CTCTCCCCTACCCACCCACCTCAAGACTGTACATGTCTATCACATTTTCATCATTTGTGTCTTAACTCAAGTGACTCCTCCTCAAGGAGGCTTTCCTTGATGGGTTAACATAGCACCCACCACTTCCCCCATGTCCTTCTTTACTAAATTTTACCTGAATTTTTTTTCTGCTTGTCAATAACCAATATGCACTCATGCACACATGCACACATGCATGCATGCACACACACACATGGGAGCAGGAAAATATCTATGTTTCTGCAGCATTTTTTATTTTAATCAAAATTATACGTGTGTGCATGTTCAGTTGCTAAGTCATGTCCAACTCTTCTCAATCCCATGGACTGTAGCCCACCAGGCTTCTCTGTCCATAGGATTTCCCAGGCAATAATACTGGAGTGGGTTGCCATTGCCTTCTCCAGCAGATCTTACCAACCCACGAGGCTCAAACTCACATCTTCTAGCTATCCTCCTAGAAATTCTCCTTATCATCAACAACAGGGACCAGAGACTTCTTACTCCTATTTCACTTACTTATTTAATAGGGAACGTTGCTCCCAAATTTCAGTGCAACATACCCTCTATTAGCTTCCTGAGAAAGGATATTTGGAAAATAAATTTTTGAGACTTGATGTATCAGCAAATATTCTTAACTTATCTTAAATGTTTTCAATTTTCCTATTTATATAAAATTTGTTAGGATATAAAAGTCTAGGTTGAGTTATTTTTCCTTAAGGGATTTGAAATATTTCTAGAAATACATGTTCCAATTAAGAAATTTGAATTCATGATCCATGCTTTGCATTTGATCTATTTTTTTCTCTCTAGAAGATTTTAGGGAATACCCTCTTTCTTTCCTAGTGTTTTGAAAGTTTTCAATAATTTCTGTTGGTGTGTGTTTTTTTCCAGTTGTTTCGTTTGGTATAAATTGAACTCTGAAAACTGATGTCCCTGGGAATATTTTAGAATTATTTATTTAAATTTTACCCTTGGATGTTGGACCACTAGCTCCTCATTTTATTATGTTTTCTCTTCTCTCCTATTTTCTGTCTTGTACTATTTTCTCTGGGAAGCTTTCTCAATTTTATTTTCAAACTTCATTGAATTACACACTTCTGTTATCCTACTTTTTATTTCTAAAGGCTCTTTTTGTTGTTGGATGTTCCTTTTTAAAAAAAATCATTATTATTTTCATATTTGTTTTATGGTAGCAGTATCTTATTTCTCAGGGGAGTATCAGTTTAGTGAGAGTTTGGTTTTGTTTTGCTTGCTTTTGCCTCATCACTCTCATGCTTTCCTGTTCATTTGGTTTCTACCTTTCTTGGTAGAGGCTTTCATCAGACGGAGATAATCTGAGGTGATAAGTGTAAGTTGGGTTGCTCTTTAGTGGGCTTCCCTGATTGCTCAGCTATCAGCTTCCCTGATAGCGGAGAAGGGGTAGGCTACCCACACCACTATTCTTGGGCTTCCCCTGTGGCTCAGCTGGTAAAGAATCTGCCTGCAATGTTGGGGACCTGGGTTTGATCCCTAGGTTGGGAAGATCCCCTGGAGAAGAAAAAGGCACACTCCAGTATTCTGGTCTGGAGGTCACAAAGAGTCGACAGGACCGAGCGACTTGCATTTTCACTGAGTGTTTCACACTGCCAGCACTAGATTTGGCTTTCTCAGATCTGTTAAGTCAGTTAGCAGTCAGCAGTGTTCTGCCTGTGTTTTCGCTCATGACATTTGTACTGTCTTCTTACTACCTGCTCTCTTTGTTCTTTGGGATTTTTGCTTTTTAAAAAAAGTCTATTTACTGTTGCTCTAGTGGGGTTCATAGAGAAAGGGAAAAAATAAATGCTTTAGTCACCTTTTAATTTATTTAGTCTCTTTTAGGCATCCATGATAAGTGGGAATGCTGTCTGTCTTGTTTACTGCTTCATTTCCCAGTGCCCACAGTCCCTGGCAGATACTAAATGCATGAAAAATATTTGCTGAATGGCTGACTGGCTTGCTAACTAGCTTCATTAATTAGACTTCTAAATAACCTAAAAGCTGAAAATCTTTTAAATGACAGCATTATGGATACATCTACAAATGAGATATCTCTGAAAAGCAGAAGATACAGGCTTACTTTAAAGATGTGTATCTTTAAACTTTTTAAAAATTATTTTCTTGTCTTTCTTGGCTAAGAAATTTTTTGAAAAAAAAAATGTTTTCCTTAATTTTTTGGCCATGCCTCGAGGTATTTGGGATCTTAGTTCCCCCCACCAGGGACCAAACTCGTGCCGCCTGCAGTAGAAGTTCAGAGTTGTAACCACTGGACTGCAGGAAGGTCTGGTTAAGAAATTAAAAGGGAAATATAAACTGATGTTAGAGTAACAGCATTTCAGGAGGAATATGATGGATGTAACTTAAATACAGTGTGTGATAACCTTTTAAAAAAGTGAACCTGAATTTTTTATGCCATTTTCCTGTCCCACGTAAACACATGCACCAGGTAAATACAGTGATTTCAGGTCTCTTCTAATTTCCTAGTTTCTTTATAGTTTGGTTATTCCACAATATTAGGATGGCAAATTTCTAGCACATTTTCCATGACTGAATTTTGTTCCACAAAATATTTTAAGTATGTTTTGAACAGGAGAATGAAATTAACTCCCTTAAGATGATAATCCCCACCCAGTCCAACTTTAGAGTTGCCAGTGGAGGCAAATATAACACATGTAAGGAAAATAAAGGGGCTCCCCTGGTGACTGAGTGACAAAGAATCTGGTTGCTAATGCAGGAGATGCGAGTCCAGTCCTTGGATTAGGAAGATCCCTTGGAGAAGGAGATGACAACCCACTCCAATATTGTTGCCTGGGAAATCCATGCATGGATAGAGAAGCCTGGTGGGCTACAGCCCATGGGCTCGCAAAGAGTTGGACATGACTTAGAGACTAAAGAACAACAACAACAAGGGAAATAAAGGAAAACAGAAGCTAGGAAAATTACTTTTCTTTCACAAAGCCCCGGCCATAATCTCTCAAGTATGCCTGTATTAATTAATTTGAGTAACAGTTACTGAGTACAGATTATGTGTACCAAGCTGTGCTAAAACTGGAAACAACTATGACCCTTCTAGGTACTCATTCTATACTTGTTTAAACTGATTTGAAATTCCGTTTTTAAAAGTAATTTAATTAATTTATTTTGAAAATTTATTTATTTTTTGGCTGTGCTGTGTGTGTGGGGGGGGTCGCGCTCAGTTGTGTCCGACTCTTTGAGACCTTGTGGACTGTAACTGCCAGCTTCCTCTGTCCATGAAATTTTCCAGGCAAAAATACTGGAGTGGGTTGCCATTTCCTTCTTCAGGGGATCTTCTCAACTCAGGGATCGAATCCACATCTCCTGTGTTTCCTGCATTGGCAGGCAGATTCTTTACTACTGAGTCACCTGGAAAGTTTTTAGTTCCTTGACCAGGAATCAAACCCATGTCCTCTGCATTGGAAGCAAGAAGTCTTAACCACTGGATGACAAGGGAAGTCCCTAAAATTTAGTCTTCTATTGCTATTTTACTATCCATGAGAGCTTTTCCATAGCTATAAACACTTTTATCCCCATGCCATTTTGGAAAGGTGTGAAACCTTTTTGCATCATTTTTATTGTTTAGCCTATTTACAGATTATAAGTTGAGAGTATGCATAATACAACCACAAAGGGCACAGAAAAAAACCTGTGCTACAGCTAGAATTAAAACTTGAATCTGTTGTGCATTTGTTTCAGTCTAGTAGGTGGTACCATCTTAATTGTAGATAGATTTTAATAATTCTACACATTTAAGGAAAAAGCATTTAAACCTTGAGCAGTAATAGACATACAATCCAAAACGACAGAAAGATAGGGGAAGGAAATCAAGGTTATCATATGTTCCTTCCCAAAGGTCTTCAAGTGAAATATCTCATTTAAAACATCTATTTTCAAATCTAGATCATTCATTGGTTAGTAATAGGTATGATTTTGGGAAGCTGTAAATAGAAAGCTTAGAGATGTAGATTCCTTCTTTTAAATAGTCTTCAGCAATTAATCATCAGTCAGTTCAGTCATGTCAGACACTTTGCAGCCCCATGGATTACAGCATGCCAGGCCTCTCTGTCCCTAACCAACTCCCAGAGCTTACTCAAACTCATGTTCATTGAGTCAGTGATGCCATCCAACCATCTCATCCTCTGTTGTCCTCTGCTCCTCCCGTCTTCAGTCTTTCCCAGCATCAGAGTCTTTTCCAATGAGTCAATTCTTCACATCACGTGGCCAAAGAATTGGAGTTTCAACTTCAGCATCAGTCCTTCCAATGAACATTCAGGACTGATTTCCTTTAGGATTGACTAGTTGGATCTCCTTGCAGTCCAAGGGACTCTCAAGAGTCTTCTCCAATGCCACAGTTCAAAAACTTCAATTCTTCGGTGCTCAGCTTTCTTTATGGTCCAACTCTCACATCCATATGTGTCTACTAGAAAAACCACAGCTTTGACTAGACGGACCTTTGTTGGCTAAGTAATGTCTCTGCTTTTTAATATGCTATCTAGGTTGGCCATAGCTTTTCTTCCAAGGAGCGTCTTTTAATTTCATGGCTGCAGTCACCATCTGCAGTGATTTTGGAGCCCCCCAAAGTAAAGTCCCTCACTGTTTCCATTATTTCCCCATCTATTTGCCATGAAGTGATGGGACCAGATATCATGATCTTAGTTTTCGGAATGTAATCTGTGCCCTGACCAGTAATGCTGAAGAAGCTGAGATTGAAGGGTTCTATGAAGACCTACAAGGCCTTCTAGAACTAACACCCAAAAAAGATATCCTTTTCATTATAGTGGACTGGAATACAAAAGTAGAAAGTCAAGAGATACCTGGAATAACAGGCAAATTTGGCATTGGAGTACAATTAATCATGAATTAATGTATTTGTGGAGAGATAAGTCATTCTTTTTTTATTTTTAAATTGATCAAATGCCATGCCTCCCAAAAGAGATGAGCATACAAGTAACTGTACTGTAAATTTAAAACATATGAAATTTGCACACATAAAAATGGTATCCTTTTTTCTTCTTTAGAATGTCAAAGTCATGGACCCTCATTCTTTTCAAAAGGCCTAGGATGGAGCTGACTTTCTAATTATTGTCTCGAGTAACTTCTTTCTTGTTTTCCACTTTGTGTCCTAGTTCTCCTGCGCCTCCTCCGTAGCCGTCTCCAGCCACGTGGCGTTGGTGGGGATGAGCAGTCCTCTCAGGCAAGGACAGGAAGAAAAGTGAACAGTTCTCCCAGGAGGCCAGAGCTAATGGGGGTTTTGCGGATCTTTCAGCAGGGGCTGTCGATGCTAACCACGCGGTCGAGAGCTCCTCTACTGCCTCTCTGACCTCTTGGTTAACTATTTGTTTTTCCTCGTATTGATTAAAAAAACAAGACACCAGCCTGTAACTCCCTATCAACTGGGGCATTGTTTTTTAAGAATCATACACATTTAAAATATATGATTTCAAGAAAAAAACAGACTCTGGATTTGGTTTTACTTTGTAATTCAGGTAAACCAAATCATTGGTGATATGAAAACAGAAGCCCTGAGAGGAGCGGCCGAGGTTTCCAGACTTCCGTTTTTTAAACGAATATGAACTACACATGTAAAGAATCTCTCTAATAGTCCCAATATTAGGCTGTCTGAAATAAGAATTCTTATTAATTATGCGCATCTAAAGACTAAAATACTTGAAGCTTTATTTACCTTTTGGCCAAAGCAAGGTACTCCCACTATTCCAACAAACCGAAGCCATCGTTTTCCTTAGCGTGTAAGGCAGAGACTAGTTTTTCCTTAATCTTTAGCATTCTCAAGTAAGATTCAAAAAGCCAGGGCAACTTGATCGCCTGCAAGTATGAATCTTTACAGTAGAGAGAAACCTCCAGATTGTATACCTATTGACATGGCTTAATAAAAACATGTAGAAGAATGCTGCTTCTGGTTGTGTTTCCAATAGCAATGTGATTGCAGCACCCTGTGGATTGAGTTACCGATCCTTTGAATTCTGACCTTCTGTCTAAAACAGCTTTAGAGGTTATTCTTTTTTTTTTCTTTTCTGATTTGGGAGACTAGAGGGGGGAAAAGTTAATGCTGTTTGAAGGAAAAAAATTTTTTTGTATAGGTTATTAGATTTGGGTTTTTTTATTTGTCCCTTTCTGGCAAATCCTTTGTAACAATAAGAAAGCCTCTTGATTCTGAGTGCTTAAACCACACCTCAAAATACCTAAGGAGAATTGGAGTGCATTTTGAATGTAATTATTTCCCCAATGAATAAATAAAATGTTTATGATCGTTATTAAGATCAAAGCACTGTAACATTGGATAAATGAAATTAAGGAATACAAAAAGGAAGACATTGATAGAACTGCACATACTAAGATCAAACCCTTAGCTGCTGTTTTTATTATAAAGAAAAAGGTGGGAATATTTATAATCCTACTTTAGGAAGATAGTTCACATTTTTTGGTAAATAATGAGAAAAAAATATCTCTCCTGATTGGCAATTTCACGTTTAAGGATTCATCACATTTTTGCCCCTATTGGCTATTTAATGTATGTGTGTGTGTGTGTGCTAATTCAGTCCTGTCCGTCTCTGCAACCCTAAGGACTGTAGCCCGCCAGGCTCCTCTGTCCATGGGATTCTCCAGACAAGAATGCTGGAGTGGGTTGCCATGCCCTTCTCTGGGGATCTTCCTGACCCAGGGATCGAACCTGCGTCTTTTACAGCTCCTGCATTGGCAGGTGGGTTCTTTATCCCTAGCCCCACCTGGGAAGCCCATTTAATGTATATACTTTATTTTTGAACCAGCACACTAACTTGCAGTATGTGTTTGTAAATAATCAGATATTGTATAGTGATGATGTCTGTTCTATACTGAATATACCATTCCAATATATCACACACCTTTCTAGATTTATTAACTTTATTAGATGTCACCTTGCTCCAGAATGATGGTACAGCTAGGACACAATGATGTTCCAGTGCTCCATCTGCTGTTTAGTGGTAACTTTGATGGTGCTAGAGAAAGGAGGCAGATTCTAGAACAAATAGTGGGAGACCAGGCCGGGGAAGTGGGGGCGGAGAACATATTTAAAAAAACAAAACAAAACAGAATTCATACAGATCAGCTGTTATGTTATGTGTTAAAATGAATGAAGAATGTATATAAAATGTCTGGCTTGCTGCCTGGCATGTAGTAAGCACTCAATAAGCGCTAATTCCCTTCCTTCTTCTGTGAGACAGTCATCATTTCCAAAGAATTTAAAAACTGAACTCAGCTGTCATGAAACCTGGAAGACACAGTGCAAATTTCCAGATCCTCTTAAAGGTATTGGGAGGTGCTGACAAGATTGGTTTTGCCCATGGCTTAGAGGAAAAAAAGTGGAAGAGACAACCTGGGTTTTCCAGGTTGCTTCATGTCAACAGAAATCCATTTTATAATGTGAGAAAGCAAAAGAGTTATTGCTCAGATTAAGCATATGCTTCCAAGACCAATTATTTACATATTTTTGGCAGAAAGAAGAAAAAGTAACTGCCATTTTGCCAAATCAATTGATTTTAAAATAGAAAACCCAGTATGTCTTTTCTTCCTTTTAGATGAAGTACCTCTAGCATCCTGTTCTCTCATCTTAAAAACCTAATGTTGCACTGTTATCATTATCAGTTTCAAGAAGTACTGCTCAAACTTTCTAATTAAGAATAATAATTTTTTAAAAAAACATCCTCTAGGCAGTCATTACCACATAAGATAGCAAGTTTTTCACCCTACATAAATAAATGGTTATTATTCTTATGTAATAACCAATGTACTTATTAGGGGGCCAGGAAATAGGTTATATTTCCATATTGTGTTGGTATAAAGACTCTAATTTTTATTACAATAATTTTCCATGGTGCAGTGATTAGTTAGTAATTGCCTCCTTAAATTCACTGCTAAAAGCTATTCATATTGGAGTTTGAATGGGAAACATTTAGCAAAATACTGGTAGACATTCAGTTTGGCAGATTTAATATCATTCTTAAAATAAATAGAGGATGTTTTACTTGGTTGTGTTTCAGCAGAAGACTACTGGAAGCAGGGCCCTCATTGCAGGTCTCGTGCCAGCGGGGAAAGAGTCGGTCATGGAAGTGACCACTCCGCATGCCAGCAAGGATGGTAATGTCAGCCATCCAGACAATGTTCCAAAGGTTCTGTTAAAAGCCAGAAATGTGGAGCCATGGCATGGACCATGAGAAAAAGAGTTATCTGGAAGCAGAAGCTCTGGAAGTACCAAATATTTTGGAATATTTGCTGTTCTACTTTGAACAGTTTCAATCACAAAATGTTGACTGTTTCCAGGTATTATTGATTTTAAGAAATGTGGAAGAAATGATAACTAGGATAACACTTCTGAAGAAAAAGCATTGATCTTTAAGTGTTTATTATGTAACTTTCTGTATCGTTATTGTTGAATAAGAATCTTCATAAAATAAGAATGATAGAAACAGAGAGGTAAAAGATGCTTGGCATCAAACTTGGTAATCACATGCATGGTTAATTCTAAAATGATTTAAAAGTAAACACAAATAGAAGAAAAAATAATTTGAGTTTATCTTGTGTTGAAAACTGCAGAACTACTCAAGAACTTTATTATCATTACTGGAATGGAAAAAGGGAAGGGAAAATGTTTTTAGCTTTTTTGCTTTCTCACTGTTATATTTAATTGGATTAATCAACTGTTATATTTATGTAGTTTTAGAAAAGTCCCAACTTACCTTTTCAATTGTTCTCATGGTCCCTTGTATTTTAAGGCACATTTGCTTATTCTTGTAATCATGCTTTTATTTAATCTTCTCTGTTCATTGAACAGCACTAACAACTTCTGTCAACATTTCAGACTTCTATGTAACCAAGCAAATATCTATATAACCAGAAAACAGTTTGCTCTGTATCACTATGATAAAGCTTGTTTGGAGATTTATGAAAGGTATCATCCTTATGAGGATATTCAAACATTTTATTACAACTGGCTTTTCCAAATGTTTTCCTTTTCCAGATGAAATTTATTTTTTAGTGGGGTCAAGTCATATTAGAAATTTTTTTACTCCTATTCATAGTGTTTATGTGTTGACATTTTTCTAGGAAATGTCAGATAGTAGGTTTTCTACTATTATCTATCTGTCTTTACTAATAGTGGGTTTTCAGCAAATTTTCCTAAGTTCTGTTGTAATGGGTATGATTTTGTTTCGGGAACACCTTGGTCCTTAAAGTATATGGTTAAGTCACGAAATTATAGTTGTGAAAATTTAGAAATAGGAAGTTAACAGTATATTACCAACTAGATCTTCTTAGTAATGACTAACCTTTTGGCTATTTATCAGAGGATAACTTATTTTGGTGAGAGTTGTATTTATTATATATTTGATATTCAGAAGTAGTAACCAGACAAAATTTATGGATAAGCATGTAATTGTTTCTAGGCCATCTGATTTTGCTTTAGGAAAAGGAAAGCATTTAAAAGTGGCATACACTTTTGAAAAGTAAAAAAAAAAATAAGTCATATACATGCATATTTTTTGTAGCCAATGACTAAGTTCTTTGTTATATAACTATGCAGCATGACCAATATCATATCAATTAGTGCTCATATTACAGTCATCATGCTTTTCACTGTTTTCTTCATAATGACATGCATCATTTTAAAATGATTCATTTGGTTATACAAATAAAAATAATTGAATTTCAATATAATATAAAAACTAATGTGATATGATAAATTTGATTACTATGTAGGCAGTTATATATAAAAGTCAGATACTTTACATGATATTCCTGATGACTTCATAGTTTGTCTTCTGGATTTGCCAGTATAATCTTTCATGGATCAGAAAAATAATATTTTATCTTTTTATAGCTAAAATAATTTTTAAACCATGGGAAGCATGGGCACAATAGTTTAATGTAAAGTTTCAAACACAGTTGAATTCTCCAACCAGCACCTCAAATTTTGTATTTTATGGAGCTTAGAAATAAATATGCTGGCAAAAGCAGTTACTGTGCGGGTGTTTGCTATCGTAGATTGAATTGACGTATCATTATATTTTATCTCACGGCACTAGAGACCTCCATTACAGGCTGTATTTTATTTTCTGCACATATACTTTAGTATATTGAGTAACCAATACTTCTGGTCTAAGAAAGTTCTGTAGGTGGTAACATAATTCTGTTTAGCTGCATGAACAGATCCAATAGCAATCAACTGATTTTTGACCTGGTTTCCCAAATATGGTAGATGGCTAGCCCAGGTTTCCTTGTTGGTACCATACGAAATGAAATCCTAGGTGAGTTTGCAGTTTAAGCTTTCTCTTAGGTTTGACAGAATGTTCTCTTCTGAGGAATTTACATTGGCACCCTTTTTGGGGGGAGATGGAGGGAAAGTCTATATTGAATTTTTGGTCATTAGAAGCTTTTTGTTTTGTTTGCATTGGAATCGGTAAGGTAAAATTGTGTCTATTTGTTTTACGAGTTGATGATCTGAAATATATTATAAAATAATTTAAGAAGTTACTGTGATTTTAAAAATGTTTTTTCATACCAAGGCAGGAACCTTAATGAAGAAGATGCTTATTATTAATAATAAAAAGACTAGACCCATAGAATAGTATTATTGTCAGATACTTTGAAGGAAAATCCAAAGGGTATAAAGATTCCATTTTAGAGTACAAAATTGGTTATGGTGAGTGAGTAGTATAAAAAAATAAACATTTATATTTTAATTATGGTACAGGGCTGGCAAATATAATAATTAGCCATGTAAGTTATGCCGTCTTTAAATATTTGAAATCAATATAATGGTTAAGTCATTGATCTAATAACTGAAGTCATTTATTTGCCTAAAACATGATGGTAAGTAAATATTTTAATCTTTAATTTAGTTGTAATCTGAATAGCTCAGCTACCCAGGTGAGCATTATAGACTAGCATGCATAGATTGAATTAGTTAGAATTCTTCTTAAAAAGAACAGACTGTAAAGAAAAGAATTCTAGATAAAATAAATCTTTTCTCCCCAAATCATTTTAAAATATCAACACTGAAATAGTATCTGGTTCATATCCAAAAAAAAAAAAAAATTGCTCCCGTAAAACTTGCCATTCTAGAAATCACTGCAGAGCTAACATCCAGGCTTTCATTGTTAAACTGATATTGATGGCTTACACGTTTGCTTTTTCTCTCCCTTTGCTTATTTAAAATGGAAATAGCCATGCTAGTTTTCATTTACCCCCAAACCTGTTGGTTGTTACATTCAGGGAATTTTTTTTTTTTTTTTTAAAGCATCGATTCCCTAAGTTTCAGGGCTTGAAAACAAGTTTTGGGAAACTATGAAAGATAACGTGAAACGACTCCCCAAAGCTCGTAATTGGTAGCTGCTGTAGCAAGAGACGTGTGTTGACAGTGTCTCCTGATTCTCACACAGCTGTTTATTCAGATAGCATGGGGCGCGTTCATTTACATAATAAATTTTTTGGGAGCAGCAAAGTTGAGTCAGAGAGAGCAGGGCTCCTCTCAATTGTTGCATTTAAACCAATAAGGTTAGGACAAGAGAATAGCTGTGGTTTGCGTTGCAAAAACAAAAAAAGCCCCGAGGCTCCACGGGCAGACCTACAAGGCTGCGCAAACCGAGAGATGAGATGGTGCTGTTTCTTTGTCTGGGCTTCTCAGATGCTATCAGCTGCTGCCGTTTAGAGAACGAGAGAGCGCGGGGCTCAAGGCGCTGGCTAAACAGACCGGTGGGAGCTGATGGCTCCGAGTTTGGGGCGAGGTAGAAACTCTCCAGTGCCACTTCCGACTCGGAGCCTTCCTGTTGCCGTCCGGTGTGGCGGTTTTCTCGCTGGGGCCAGCGTGTGCGCTCAGTCGCTCGGCAGCCCGAGCCTGCAGCAGCGCCCAGGCGGCGGTCCCCGCGGCCCGACTTCCCCCAGCGGACGCGCTCCGCTTCCAACAGCGCCGGGCTCCGCCGGGAGCCCCTAAGACCCTCCCGCGTCCTCCTCCAGGAGCAAAAACTATGTCTGGAATGGAGGTTTGCTAAACCAGAAAATTCGAAGGAGCCCAGGAAACTGGTGGATGCGGCAGATGTAAAGCGCTGTAAGTACAAGCTGACTGTTTGAAAAATTGTACTGCGTGACACCAGCTGTCCTGTGGGCAAAGCCCAAGATAACAAGAGCGCTTTGAGTTATTGTTTTGATTTGTTTTAAAAGAAAAACATTAGGGCGTGGGGAAGATTATGACACTTTGTGCCCAGTGCTTTATGGGCCAGTGGGCTCCATCATAAAAGTACAAGTTCTTAACCCCCAAATTAGCTGAGCGATTAGAATCATTAAGAGGTAATTAGAAATTAATTGTTAACAATGACTTGTTGCCGTATATCTAAAAAAAAGTTTCTTGCAGGGCGATACTCTTCTAAAGGGATCACTTCATATCTCTCTTCTGCACAAACCTCAACTATTACTATGTGATATTGATGAAAGCGGTATCTGTCTATATCCATTTTAACACAGAGATAGCTACACATTTTGGTTGGATTGGAGAAAAGGAGGAAGGAATTAACATTTTCAAAGGACAACAGATAACAAAAATAAATTGAAATCCCTTTTTAAGGAAGGAAATTCTTTTGTTTCAATACACAAATTTCCCAAACATTATATTAAACGGGCTCATCTTCAAAAGGTGAAATAATAAACATTTGCCAAATTAAGATATTTCTCACTTATTGACACTTAATAGGACTTGAATGGACCTGGAAATTAAAAGCAAGGTTCTTCAACTTTCGAATTACCACTTAAAATATTTGTCATTCAAAATGAGTGTATGAATTGCTAATGACTCATGGGCTTATATTTCTTGGGAGGAGTTTTTGAAACATTTAAGCACAGCTTTTGCAGGAATTCCATAAATTCAGAGCTGTCACTGAATGTAGGCAAGCGTTTTTATGTTTCATTTCTTAAAATGACAAGGGTACAAAAAGTCTCTAGTTAAGGATACAGTGTAGTTTTATAGTCTGGGGATTGTTTTTTTAATGTGTCTTTTCAGAGTAGGTTTTATTTTAGGCGTGTGCGAGTTTTTTTGCCCACGGTTTGGGATTTGAAGATATGCACACAAGAAAAGTCATGCTTTTCTGCATTATCAAATATTTGATATTTGACTTTCTCGCAGCTTGAGTTCTCCTAAGGCCCAAAGTGTTCAGTAAGTGAGCACACAGCCATGGATTTTCAATCCTGAAAATTCTTCGCGGTGACAGAGCAGCCTAATTGAGCCAGTGTTCAGTTTTAGAACAACTTGTTCAGTTTTAGAATGGTAAAGGGAAGTCAACTGCTCTGGGTGTTTGATAGGCATAATAAATGATTTTCTCAAAGTTTCCTCTTATATTTGGAAATTTATTTTGTAAAGAATATCTTTCAAAAAAAAACCTCACTTGCAGCGAGAATAAACCCCTTCTTCCATTTAATCAGTCATCAAAGTATTATTGATACATTCAACATCTTAAATGCTAATTTTAAACACAATCCTTGAAGACTATAGGTAGAATCAGTCTTTTAAATATGTACTTGTTTTTGTTTTCCTAGGAACTCTATTTTGTCCTTTTCTTTAAACGAAATACTTTAAAAAGTGATACAGTATATATCACTAGAAATCAGGACTTTTAAAGCATTCATTTTATGGAGTCTTTGATAAAGAATGAGATAAGTATTAACATTGAAAAGACATCTATCTGCCTTTTCTGAAAGTTCATTTCAATTTTAGGTTTAGACTTCTATTACATCATTGACACCATGATAGGAAATATTGATTGAGGAACATTGTAGTAAGAATATATTCTGATTTAAAAGCAGGTTTCTGCCTAAGGCACCTTTTTTCCCCCTCTATAAAATACATTCTGATTAGAAAATTGCCATTGTCTTTCAAATTTGAGAGTACTCACGTTGATCTGTGGTTGGGCAAAACTAGCTTGCCTGCCAACTCTATTTATTTAGATAAGTTCAGTACTTTCACTTTGAAAATTTCTTTTGAGTTAAAAAAAAAAAGTTTAAAATTATAGTCATTTTATAAAAATTGCTTCTAGCAAGCAAAAGAACCAATGGAAAACCCATAATTTAGACAAGTACCTACATTTTATTTGCTCTCTGCTGTTGAGATTTAGAATCCCTTTCCATTTACAGTTTACTTTTCACAGAACATTATTAACTTTTTGGCTTCATACATGATCTTCTGTCAGATGCTTTTGATTTGTAATTTAGCAAAGTATAATAAACAGTGCAAAAGTCATGAATTTTGCTCTGCATCCTGAGCTCTGTGGTAGGGAAAAATGTGATAAAATGTGTACCTTAAGTCTTGTTTGATGATCTCTCAAAGCAAGTTTGCCTTCTGGAAATAATTTCTGGGGTTGAAGAGCATGGTATTAACAGATTTAATGTGGCTATTCAATGGATTGGCGAAGTACTATGTGAGGTTTAACAAAATGAGAGAGACAAATTGAACATCAACAAAAGTTACATCTGTGAAGAATTAGAAATTTAATTAGAAAAAAGGCAAACTTAAAAGACCTCATTAACTAATCAGAAGTCAAAGTTACTAGTTGAGGATTCTTGAATTGAAATTCTAAAAAGTCCTCTCTCTTTTTTTTCTCTGTATTTTCACAACTCTGTCAGTATGCTACTTGGGTATTCTCTACAAAGAGTTTTAAAAAGCATTAAAGTAAAATGACTTCATTGTAATGTAAGATGACCATTTATAATGTTATGGGAAATATTTTTGCACTCCTAGGAACATTTGAATTAAAAAATACCAGATTAGGAGGAGACAAGGAGCATATTAGGTTTATGGATATAAAGCAGAAAACATGAGCTTACTGAATGCCTAACAGCATTTTTCTAAAAACCATGAAATAGTTTTTTTTCTTTTGAATGGAAAGGTGCCTAATTAATTATTTTTGCAGCACATTATGTTTTGAGACCTTGAAAACCCAGAACCTTCCAGAGATTTTTGGCAAACATAAGAGAAAATCAGCTCCAATCAGAAATAGGTGTTCTTTTTAGATAAGTCATTACAAGACCATGTTTCCTTACTGTGCTGTAATCTTGTACTACACATAAAAAACTAAAAGCATGTGAAGTGTAGCATTTTGTAAACTGTAACTAATTTTGCTCACATCTGTGTCTAATTGTTGTCTGCATTCGCATTCTTGAGAGTAGATTTATTTTTCCTGGACCACGATGTGGATTCAGCTGACCAACCTAAGTGAGGATTAGTTGTTTTAAAGTTATTTTGATTAAAGAGTCATTTTTAAAAACAGTAACACACAACACATGGTTTAAATAATCCTTGAGACACAAAAGAATATCTGAAGTATACTTAATGAAATGAAGATCATGGATGTGGAATCAGAAGTTGTACCAAGTACAGTAAAGTCTAGCCAGCACACAAAAAATGTATGTTGTGAAAATGCATTTGTTTTCAGTGAGAAAACGTGTTAGAGTAATTCCTATTTTGAAGCTCATTTTTTATTAACAGATTTGGCTTTGAAATTTAAATAGAATAGGTTAAACCTCAAATAAAAATATCAAACTTTGAAAGTATACAAGGAAACTAACATTACATTTCTAAAATTATAGTATTTAGCCTAGTGTTAAAATAGGAATGTATTTTAGCATGTAACAGAAAGGACATTTTACATACTCTTTCACATAATTAAGCCAAGAGAGTTCTTAAAACTAAGTTAGTTCTCACCTATAATTTATTCCAGGTGTATAAAAATGGAAATGGGGGGAGGAAATTTATCCTTGAGGTATATCACTGTAGTTTCTAAATGGAAACATTTACTCTTGTGTGAGAAAATTTAACAAAAAATTGCAGAAGGCTGTTAGCATCAAATGACCTACCTTGCAGGCATTCAAATACTTTTCATTAAATACGCAGGCATCTCTTTCAAATTATTTTGCATCCTGCACATATTCTTGAAAAGTAGACCTAGGAATTTCACGTAATATTAGACCAAGATATTTAGACTTTAATGATGTTTTTATTCCTGCCAAAAAGGTAGTACTACTTAATGTCATAAATCATAATTAAAAAATAACAGGACTCAATAGAAGATACTTGGTTGGATAACTTCTGTGCCATTTGAGATGCTTCAGTTTATTCATCTTTGCTCTGTAACCCTAATTGATGTCTTTTCCGGTTGAATGAATATGCGCATCAAAGATCTAGATTTCTGAGTCCTTTTAAATGTTATGCAGAATGTTCTTCACCTCAGAGTCAGGCATTTGCCTGAGCTGGTGAGCCAGCAGCCCACCCTCACCTGAGTTTATCACCTTGCTGCCTCTGGAGGAAGAACAGTGACTAGTAAAGCCTGTAGGCTAAGTTAGTCCTTCAGTGAAAGCCCAAATACAGATTCCTCTGGGGACAAAAGAGACCGGAACTCTGGCCAACTGAGATACTGAACTGATTATTCAACTCTCCATTCTCTCTCCTGATTTAATAGATGGAAAATTAAAACAGAAAGCAAACTGCTCTGGCTATTTCACCAGGCAGGCATGGATTTCCCTTGAACTTAAAACATTCACTGAATTTTCGGTTTCCTTGGGTGAATGAGTGCAGGGCTCCAGGATGGGTAAGAACTTGCCTTGGGCCATTTCTCCTTGAGTCTGGCATTGTCTGCAAGTTGCCCAGAAGCCCTTTGGAGCAAACTGTTCAATGACAAATAGTAAATATGGGACAAAACCATCACCATAAGGAGAAACACTGTCCGGAGTCAAACTCGTGGGCGGGAACTCTATTTCAGCTGGTGAGAGCAGAAGATGAAAGATCTGAGGATGCTGGAGGGTTAATGCTTGAACTGCTGCTGTGAAACATGCTCATTTTGCTAATAGCTATCTTTTTTCAAGTACCTTTCCCGAGTTGCCTGGGTAGGGCTGCTTTGCATGTTGATTGGGGGAGGGGTAATCCCGTTTGCAGCTGTCATAGGCCAGTGATGAATCACTATCCCGTCATTTGGCTGCTTCCCCCCTCCCCCCCACAAGGGGAGGAGGAGGGTAGACCTGGAGGAGGAAACAACAGTGGAGACCTCAACTTAAAGACAATATGCCTTTCACCGCTGCAGAATCCTCCTTTTTCTCTTTTGGTTAAAAGAGAGCATTGTCGTCCTGAGCCATGTGCTCTGTGTAATTAAGAGCTGACACTGAAGCAGAGTAACAACAGCTTCTAATTTTTTACCCCTGATCACAGGTGCAAACATCTCAAACCAGTTCAGATGTTGCTGTTTCCTCAAGTTGCAGGTAAGGATACTGTTGATATTTGACATTTGGGGAGATTACCTCTCTATGACCCCCCTATCTATTTTTGTCTAGTATTTCTTAATTATTTCTATTAATAGCCTTGGTTGGAAATTACTTAACAATGTGTGTGTGTGTGTTTGTAAAAGAAAAAAAAATGTTAAATATGTAGAAAGGGAAGAGGAGCCTGGATTTGAAAATGATTAGGGGCTGTACTTTCTGGGGTTAGGAAAACTCTGAATGTGTATTGAGAATTAGGGGAGAAAAGTTGGATTTTAAGCCATTTCTCATTTGAATCCCAAAGACTTGGGGAAGTCAAAACTCACTTTAGAAGTAAAACACGTTCTTCGTTATAAAAACTGACATTTGCAGTCTAAGTGCAACCTCCAGATTGACTAGCTTTTATTGACCCGGTGGGGGTGAGGAACAGACAGTCTTAGCTTCATACATGTAATATTAACCCCCTCTTTTTTTTTTTTTTTTTTTTAAAGAAAAACATAGTTTAACATAAAGTGAATAGGCCTTAGACTTCCAAACACTTGGCTGGCAGAGAACAGAACGGTATCTAGATGTGTTTTTAGTCACTTTAAAGAAATGGTCTCCTCTCTTCATTAAGAAAAGGTGAAATAGAAATGGATGATTCTGCAGTTGTGAGCATGAATAGGGGCTTCTGTCCCCAGTAGAGTAGCTGCTGAACCCAAGAACTTTCCGGGAAGATTTCGCTGTTTTGTGTTGTAAAAATGCCCAGTTTGAGCAGGGCGGTGGCATTGTTCTGATTTCCCCAAGTAGGTGACAGCTGAGGTGTCCTGAGTGCTCCTGTTTCTGGGCACTCACTGTATGCCGGCCTGATCCCTCCTCACTTGGGCTGGCTGTATGTAATCCACAGAGCAAACAAGTGAGCGGACATCAGAATGTTTTAATGCTGCATTTGTTTCAAGGGAAACAGAGGAACAATTAAGCAGTTTGCCAGAGTAAACACATGCATCAGGGCTATCTCATTCCCTGTCATTGGACTATAGGCTTCAAGTGTTTTATTTGGTTTGGAGACCCATTAAATTGCAATTGGGTGGTAAATTATAAGGGAGTTCCTAGTGCTAATTTATTAGATGAAAGAGATTCAATAGAAAAGTGAATTTTTTTTTTCAATTTTACACTTTCGTGTTTTAGAAAAATAACACCTTAGGGTTTTTTTTTTCCTCCATCTAAAAAGAAAAGCAGGACAGTCTGTTTTCTTTGATAATAAAAACAGATGGAATCATCTCATTAGATCTTGGCACTTGATGAGCTATTGAAGGAGAGAGAATTTTTTTTAAAAAACCAAAAAACTCCATACGATGTTTGGCTGGATAGGTAAGGTCAGTGACATCTTTTAATAGTCCACATTTTGAAAGGATGGCTGAAGTGCAAATATAAGAGGGAACTATTTGGAACTGAAGAAAATAGATACAATGGGACTTTTGTGCGAATGTGTTTCAAAGGAGGTGTCAAGTCGTTAGCGCATTAAATAGTGGGGTTATGAATTTGGTACATCTGTCAAACGGAAGGCTTCTTGTCTTTAGGTCTATGGAAATGCAGGATCTAACCAGCCCGCATAGCCGTCTGAGTGGTAGTAGTGAATCCCCCAAACTCGATAACTCTCATATAAATAGTAATTCCATGACTCCCAATGGCACCGAAGGTGAGTGGCTGCCTTCTCACTGTTTACTTTGCACCTTGCTTCTTCATCACTGTGCCCGGTGTTTCTAGGTGGTTATGATTGCAGTTGTCAAATCCGTGAAACTACTATTCTACCATTCGTAGACTGGTGTTATTTCACAGAGATGCATATGTATATGCACAGTATACATGTGTATGTGTGCATGACATATTTATGCTTTGAATGTATTTTTCCTTTCTGATTGTTCTTCACAGCACAGGAGTAATTGTAATTATTTTGCTCTATGAGCCATGAATATTTGAAATTATTTCCTTTACTCTCCCTTTTTACTAAATATAACCAAATTTGCTTCAGTGCAGCATTGACCTGGAGTGTTGCTAAATATCAATAAATAATTTGTGTGCCTAATATTTGTGTGACTTTCACCATTAAAATATAATGGTGAAAGAAGTAAAAGATACTGTTTACAAATATGCAACATATAAAGAAGTAAAAGATACTGTTTACAAATATGCAACCTCATTTGGAAGATAACATGAAATTCATTTACTTTGTAAAGATTAAGTATATATTTCAAACATAGTACTATTCAATGATTTCTGTATAATACATATGAATATTTATGTAAATTTTATGTAAGTAGAAATACCTACTTCAAAGCATGTATACCTAAGCCTAAACATATAGGTAAAACTATTTGTGTTTATCATTAGCTGGTGTGCATGTTTATTTAAGTACTATGTATATTTTTAAAGCTTCATAGAAGGGTATGTTTTGTATTGTATTTATTTTTATTCTATTGAAAAATTTCTTCTTCGAAGATGCTATTTTTGCTTATTTATTCCTTATCAAGCCTTAGGACCTTAGAGCATAAGTTTCATTAGAAGTCCGATGGATTATCAATCTTAGAATTCCATACGTAAACCAAACCCTAACCATCATTTCTCAATCACCATGATGATCTTTAATCATAGTTCTTAAAAACAAACAAAAAACCCCATGTCATAAAATTGTTTGTTTGGTGCAGTATTCCAGTATGTGTGAGGAAAGCCTTTTAAAACCGATAATGATATGAAATTTCTGGTAAGAGATACAATAATAAAATCAGTTGTTTCTGATAGGAGTTAACTGGTAACTTTCATAGCGACAGTGATTGTTTTTACATGTAAGTAGTCTGTATTTTCCTTTTTGAGTAAATACCTTCACGTTATGGAAAATGGTCTCTGTTAAAAGGATAAACTTTGCTGACCCAGCCAAAAAGAAAAAAACCTCTGAAAAAGGTTCATTTGTATGTGAAACTCTTCTCTGTCCATATCAATAGGCAATCAAAAAGAAATCTCAGTTACATATAGGAAAGTCATTCTAGTGTTTTAAGTAGATTTTATAGAGCAAATAAGATAAAAAGCCAGCAGTCCTTCCTTTCGCTCCTGTGAAATTTGGCTTCATGTGTGAGCATGGCAGCTTTGCAGAATGGACTGGACTTGGGGTGTGCACGGACCACTGCAGGGCCCTGGCTGGCCTGCCCTAGACCAGTGTCGGCGGGTAGGGTGACCGCTGAGGGCAGCATCAGGGGACCAGAGATGGAGACCTTTCCCAGTCATTCTCATCACTGGGAAGTCCACATAAGATAGTCATTTAAAGTAACTTAAAGAACAAAGCTTTTAAGTGTGTTAAATTGTTTTGCTTAAGGGAGTAGACCAATACATATTGGTAGGAATAACTGTGAAATGATGAGAGTTAATTTTCTCATATGTGAAGAAATAGGGGTAAAATGTTTTCATTTTGTCATCATTTCACTGGCAAATCTTCTACAAAAGAAGAATCAGACAATGTTAAAACAGGGTATATGTTGGAAACTGCCTCTTGGATGGCTTCGTGTGAATGATGTGTGGTTGGTTTTTTTAAGGGCATGTGAAATGATCATATTTCTGAATATTTGCATTTAATAGCTTGATATGTTCATATTCAGGAATATGTACTTCATCAAAGTTTTACATAGCTATAATAAATCAAAAATGAGAAAATATTTTAGATAGCTGTGTAACCTGCCAAACCATCAGCCTGAGAGATACTTAGAAATTATTTCTTATCCTGAAAGAAACTCTTAATTTATCTTAGGCCTAAAAAGATCTATTTCTAAGTCATATTTCAGACAAGTACCCAGTTACTCATCTGACTCTGTTTTAGGGCATTCTTTTCTTGTTGCTGTTTTTATCATACCTGTTTATTTACCTCTTTTGTTTTCAGGTACTCTTCACTGGGGTACTTTGCCAGGGTTATGGTAGTTAGAAAGTGAGGTGAGAGGTATCAGTATAAATTATCCAGAGAATACATGAAGTTTTAGTCCATTGACTGGGATATTCAGTTTTAGTGCACAGTTTGAAAATGTGGACCCAAACTTTCCCCATCATCTGTGTGACAGGCCTGTTTGGATACAAACAGCATCAGAAAGTTCTGGGTTATTACTAAGTTTGTGAATCAATTTATCATGCCACTTACATATTCCATAAGGCATGTGTGTCTTTCCCTTCAGTCACCACTAGAGGAGTTAAGCTTAAAATCAGTGAACAGAGTGTCTGCAAGCTTTCCTGGAATAGAATCTTTATAGATTTTCCTATCCCTTTTTTGAAATCTTATTTATTTCGAAACTAGCAATATTCACCATTGAATTAGTGGAATGAAAAAAAAAAAAAACCCACAAGAAATTCCTTAACTTTTCAAAGAGTGTTTAAAATATCAATCACCTCCCCTAAGTCCATAATAGGTATTTCAGGCTCTCTATGCCACAGTGGATATTTAAAGTGATTTTATGGCAGTCCAGTTGCAATGCATCTCCTTAGTTAGGTTGACAAAACTTCCATTGAGTTTACATAGTTGTTGACCTTAACTCCACTTAGATAGGTTATCTTCTTTCTCCAGGGCCTTTCTTTCTTTCTTTTTTTTTTTTAAATTTCCTGCAACCACTTGTTCCTATTATGAGGCTAAGAAAACATGAAAATCTCCTGTCTCAAAAACCATAACTTCATCTGAAGAACAAATAAGAAGGGAATGGAGTGGCAAGGCAGAGAATATTAAGTTTCTTCTTAAGTCTGCTGCCAAATTATCATAAGACTCAGTGTTTGTAGGTTCTGTCCTCACAGGCTAGTGCCTATTTTCATGGTTCATCTAAGGGATAAAGACACTGAGCCACAGCCTCAAACATTGTGCTTTTTTACTTCCTACTTGAAATGTTCTTTAGTGAGATTTCTTGCTTGAATATTTCGGGTTTCAAAAGTTTCAAGCCTGCACGTTTGTATATTCCAACCTCTCTGTGAATCGTTATTGTTTTAGTGAACTGTGGGTTTCACCCAGTTTATAAGTCTTTGAAATAGAAAGCATAAAGAGTCAAAAATATAAAATAGCATAAGTGGATGCTTGACTTGCATTCAGAAAAGCACTGTTAGGAGTAATTTGTTTCCAAAGGAATTAGTCAATATTTTAGATTACTATTGTACAATTAAATCTTGACTTAGACTGATGGAATGGTTATGGTGGCCAAACAAAAGATATTTGTTATTAGATTATTAAAGAATAATTTTTAAGGCATGGGCTCTTGGGCGATGATGCTTCCATCAGTTAAATGTGAGCATCTAATCTGAGAGGATTTCCAGCGTATGTGTTCAAGGTCTCTCTCTGCTAGAGGCTGCATGTTGATGTTTGTGTTGTGTAAATGTGAGAAATAGTTGGGAAATGTTTCTGAAGAAGGACTTGGGGATCGAGCAGTAAAGGGATTTTTATTTACATACCTAATTAAGGCCTTGTTTGCAAAGCAGTGATTCTTCCATCTTTGTTTTTTCTGGTTGTCTTAAGACCATGGGGGCCTAAGATTGGTCAGTTCGTATATTGCTAGTGTGAGTGTTTATTTTTGGTTGTCTGGGGGTGAGGAGTGGGGAAGGACAAAAAGGAGGTGTGAGCCGGTGGAACTAAAAGCCCTCAATCTGAGTTTTCTGGATTGTAAATTTAGATACAAACTCAAGAAGAGGCTAAACTTGTCTTAAAGCAGAGGAATTTGCCTTGAAGTGACATAAAACCAGATGCAATTGGAATCTTTACTGCAAATAGGGTTTCAGGAATTCTGATGGTAATTTGAATAGTAATTTTGAATTGGTATATCAGATTTCCAAGATGATAAGAGATGCAATCTCAAATTAGGTGGCTAAATTTTCTGCATTTTAAGATTGATTTAATTGTGTATTGCATATTTTAGGATGATAGGTTAATTCAGTTTTACAAATTTCTATTATCAGGAGTTTAATGTTTACTTATCATTCCTACAAAGCTTAGAATGCAAATTACCTTGAATTTGTTTTCCTCACTATAATTTTAATTTCGTAAAGTACAGTTATATCCTACCAGAGTATTTTAAGAAATCTTATTTATGAAAAATATGGAAACTAGAGTGAATGTGTATAAAATTATGGTTTGAGGCTACATTTAAAAAACTATATTTGTATATTTGTGGTCAAATATTCTGTTGTCAATAGAAAAATAGTAATCTAATTTTATTATTGTTTACTTTCTGTGCATGATTTAGTTTCTGGAAGATGAAGGGACACTGTAAGTAAAGGAGCTTCTAAGTGACATTTTTAGAGTTTGTAGTCAAAAAATTGGCCTCTTTTAAATTGTTCTTTAGCAAAAGCCATGAAAGGATGAAAAAAAAATAACTTAAGACTTAATATTTGCATACATAGTTATGGGAATAATTTTCACATACCTATTGATACTTAATAAAAATAATGGGTGATTTTTATAAATAACTTACTAGTCACTAAGCTGACCATTCTCTGATTCATTTCATTAATCTTCAGAGGATCCTTTGATCACCAACACAGTGAGTAGGACACTGGGTTTGAATCCCAGCTCCATTTGCTGGCTGTGTGAGCTCAGATGTGTTTGCTTCTGTGTGTTTCAGTCTCGTCTGTCTAATGGGGATAATGGCAGGTCTTACTTGCTGTGAGCATGATAAGTAAAACCTGTAACACACTAGTGACTTACTAAGTGCTCTTCGAATTTCTAGACCACATGTAAATAATAACCCCTTCTAGAAGACATGGGCTTGATCCCTGGGTCAGGAAGATCCCCTGGAGAAGCAAATGGCAACATACTTCAGTATTCTTGCCTGGGAAATCCCATGGACAGAGAAGCCCGGAGGGTATAGTCCGTGGGGTTGCAAAAGAGTTGGATACAAATTTAAGCAACTAAACGGGGTACCATTACTGTCTCATGTGTTGAGTTCACCAGAACGTATGTTTGGTTAGTGAGTACTTGTTGTTCAATAAAGTAATTGGTGAAAATGACAGATGTCTTTCATTTTTTACTTAAAGTCAAATGAACTTTTTGGTCAACCCAGTGTAAGAAAACTGAGTCTTGGAAAGTTAGATGCCAAATTTGAAAGACACATGGTTTGTAATTGGTACCACTGGTATTTGAATCAAGTTCTGTTTGAGTCTAGACTCTAGGTTTTCAAATCAGTATATCACTTACGGGAGAGAATATGTTATTCCCACCATCTGCCAATTGTTGTTCAGTTGCTAAGTTGTGTCTGACTCTTTGCAACCCCGTAGACTGCAGCACCTCAGGCTTCCCTGTCCTTCGCTATCTCCTGGCATTTTCTCAAGCTCATGTCCATCGAGTTGGTGATGCTATCCAGCCATCTCATCCTCTGTTGCCCACTTTTCCTCCTGCCTTCAATCTTTCTCAGCATCAGGGTCTTTCCAAATGAGTCAGCTCTTTGCATCAGGGGGATTGTCTCTTACTAGTTTTCAAAGCTTTAGACTTAATTATAATTCCACCAACCGTCTGTCTCTGTTAAGCCTCTCTGGGATCAAACAGAGATGGGAAATCATCTCTGCTTTTCATTATCATAGTCATTATATGCACATTTGGATTGAAACAGTATTACTGTGAAATTTAAAAAGTGGTTGCAGTTTTACTACTGCTCAGAAGTCTTTTGTGCCTCGGAAGCTCAGAAATCTTGTGCCTCGGAAGATATTTGGACCTGGAGAAGGAAATGTCAGCCCACTCCAGTATTAGTGCCTGGAGAATCACATGGACAGAGGAGCCTAGCGGGCTGCAGTCCATGAGATCACAAAGAGTCAGACATGACTGAAGTGACTTAGCAGCAGCAGATATTTGGAAGTGGATGATACACTGGTCATACATCTCTTGACTTTGAGAACCAGCTTGTAGTAACCAAGCAAAACTCAAAGAAGCAGCTTAAATGGCATTTGTTGGGGGCTCCATAGGAAGGGCAGTGACCAACGCCAGGAGCTGGGATGTGCACGCCACGTTCTAAGAACAGGAGAGAGGATAACAGGGAGTAGAGGAGGTCAAGTAGGAGGAATAAAGGGGGGTGTCATGTGTGGGGCTTACAGGTTAGCAAACGTACTCTAGCTGATTGTATATCACTAACTGTATTTTTAATATATGGGGACTCCAATACTGCCTGGAAAAGGCTCAGAGTTTCTAGGAGGCCAAGCTTCTTGATAAACTAATGACCTGAATGTAGACAGTTTTCATCTATTCCCAATACTTAATAGTTCTGGCTCACCTCTCTTCCCTAGCTGGGCTAAAACTTTCATAGGAACAGAAAGATGTATCTCCTTAAGGACACCTCATCTCTGGGAGAAACTTATGGTTTCCGCCAGAGAGATACGCAAATCTTTAGTGAGTGCCAGTTATTTAGGCTAATTCTTATCCCTATGATCATGGATTCTCTGCTTTAAGTAATTGCTAATTTCTGAAGACGTGGGGTGAGCAGGATATAGATAAAAGAGGTGTGGTTTTGTGTATGTGTATGCTTATTCTCAGGCTTCCCAGGTAGAGCTAGTGGTAGGAGACATAAGAGACACAGGTTCTACCCCTGGATCGGGAAGATCTCCTGGAGGAGGGCATGGCAACCCACTCCAGTAGTCTTGCCTAGAGAATCCTGTGGACAAAAAAATCTGAGGGGCTACCGTCCATAGGGTTGCAAAGTGTTGGATACGACTGAAGTGACTTAGAACACACATACACACACATGGTTATTCTCATCTTGCTTACTTAGGGTAAGGTCTAAGAGTAATTTATTCTCCTCCTTTTGCCTCCGAACATATAATAGAAAATTATGCACATAATTACAGATTTTCTATTTTTCCATTTTCACTTTGGGTAGGAAAAAGTCATCTATTACATAGCTATCCTCAAAGACTGCTAAATATCACCTTTATTAAAAGAGGGCATAAATTTTGAGAAGCTAATCAAGGATTTATGTTAAGTTTCAGAACCCCCAAGTATTTAATAACTAAACTCTTACTATGATTATGTATTTGGTTGGCCAAAAAGTGTGTTTGAAACATTTGACCAACCTAATACAAAGTAGTTTGCTGGTTTTGCAGATTTTTCAGTTCTATTTCATGCTTCTGGTATCCTGTTACACTGAAAAAAGGTGGGCAGACTCTACCATACACATTTCAAGGAGGTATTTAAAGTATTCCCTATAATACAAATCAGAGATTTTTTTCTTTCATAAAATTAAATCAAAATCTAAAATACTTCCCTATCTTATCACCGAGTCTGTTTCTGTAAGGGGACTTTTGTGTGGGAAGAATACTATTTTAGCAAAATAAGGGCTATGAGCCGAATAGATTGAGTTCTTACTAGCTATCTGAACATATCTTTTATTCCTTCCACCTACCTTATTTGTTTTACCCTCAAAAAGATTAGGAGAACTTCTTTGTACCTCATTTTAAAGAGTTTGTGATTTGTCTATACAGCATAGTATCTGTGTTGGAAAAGAGATTCAACAGCATGTCAGGCTGATTTTAAAGCATACATCCTTTATACTAAAAAAAACAGACTTCCCAGTAGCCTAAAAGCTTAGTGCTTACTGAAATACTTAATCTGCCTTAAGATTTTTTTGTTACCTTCTCTAAGATTATTACCCAATGAAGGAGCTGCAGCTTCCATTTATTATATGTATTGCACCTATTAGAGGCTCATGAGTCCTCAAAGGCAGGGATAGATCTGTTTACTACTGCGTTCTCTGCGGCTGGCAGAAAGCTTGGTAGTGAATAAACAGCATGTATTTGTTATTGCATACTAATGCAAGTGAATGATGATAATCATTTGTTGTTCAGTTGCTAAATCATGTCTGACTCTTTGTGACCCCATGAAACTGTAGCACCCCAGGCTTCCCTGTCTTTCGCCATCTCCCAGAGTTTGCTCAAATTAATTTCCATTGAGTCGGTGATGCCATCCAATCATCATGGTCCAACTCTCACATACATACATGACTACTGGAGAAACCATAGTACAGACCTTTGTCAGCAGTGTCTCTGCTTTTTAATACTCTGTCTAGGTTTGTCATAGCTCTTCTTCCAAGGAGCAAGCGTCTTTTTTAATTTCATGGCTGTAGTCACCATCTGCAGTGTTTTTGGAGCCCAAGAAAATAATCTCTGTCACTGTTTCCATGTTTCCCCATCTATTTGCCATGATGAAGTGATGGGCCTGGATGCCTTGATCTTAGTTTTTTGAATGTTGAATTTTAAGCCAGCTTTTTCACTCTCCTCTTTTACTCTCATTAAGAGGCTCTTTAGTAGACTCACTAATTTTATTTACAAAGCATTAACAGGTTCAATAATTAGCTCAAGCCCAATTTTCAGATTTTTGAAAGTGATCATTTCACAGACCAGTTCCTACAGTAGCCATAGGCTGTTCATCCAGAAAACATCCTCAGTCAACATTGCTGCTGAGTTTGAATTTGTGCCATCGTAACTGACTTGAGTCGCTTGGATTGCAAGGAGATCAAACCGGTCAATGCTAGGGTAAATCAGTCCTGAATATTCATGGGAAGGACTGCTGCTGAAGTTGAAACTCCAATACTTCACTGCCACCTGATGCGAAGAATTGACTCCTTGGAGAAGACCCTGATGCTAGGAAAGATTGAAGGCAGGAGGAGGAAGGGGACGACAGAGGATGAGATGGTTGGATGGCGTCACCGACTCGATGGACATGAGTTTGAGCAAGCTCCGGGAGTTGGTGATGGATAGGGAAGCCTGGTGTGCTGCAATCCATGGGGTCTCAAAGAGTCATACATGACTGAGGGACTGAACTCAACTGACTTGCATTTGATATGTACTAATTAACTGTTTCAAAAATGGAAACTTCAACTTGGACTTAGTAGTATTTATCAGTGATGAATCAACTTTTACAAACAGCTGAATGATAAAAAGATCAAGCAGTTTGTACACTTAGGTTTAATATCTTTACGTACATGGCAAGGAGTTATGGCTAGAGATCATTTTTAAGGTGAAAAAAATTAGAGGGGCAAAGATATATACGTACTGCAGTGAAAAGAATATGCATATTATATAAGAATATAGATCATACTGTATATCCACCATTTCCTTGTTAATTCAAGAAATAGTTATTAACTGATTATGTCTAGAAATTTACCACATAGCATTCTAGCAAGGAGCAGTTCATAGTCTCCTGCGATTTGCAGTCCTGTAGTCAGATGACCACCATACTTGATGATCAGAACTGTATTCTCCAGAGGATAAGGGATACCCAGCCATGATTGTGGTGACTGAGGATAGTATCTGTACACTGGTAATGCTTAAACTGAATCTCGAAGGAGAGGTAGAAAAACACTGGATGTTATGCCAGGAAGGAGCAAGGCCACCCCTAATCCTGGGGACTGTGTGTGGCAGGGGAAGTGGAACATATGGGTAGAGTGCACAGAGATGGGACTGAGACAGTCACCCAAGCAGATGATGAACAACCTGCAACCTTAGGTACCAAGTTCAGGAGTTTCAATTCAAGCCTGAGAGAGCTGGATGGCCCGAAGGCTTGCGAGCAGGAGAGTAATGTGATTGAGTCTGTGTCTGAGAAATACACTTAGGTAGTGTTTTGAAACTTTGATTCAACAGATGATTTGTTGTTCAGTTTCTCAGTCATGTGTGATTCTCTGCAACTCCATGGACTGCAACACACAGGCTTCTCTGTCCTTCACCATCTCTTGGGGTTTGCTCAAAATCATTTCCATTGAGTCAGTGATGCCATCCAATCATCTCATCCTCTGTCATCCCCTTCTCCTATCTTCAGTCTTTCCCTGCATCAGGGTCTTTTTCAGTGGGTGATAGGTAGGGAGAAAAGACTGCAGGTAAGAAGTTATGAGGGCATTTTTATCTGAAATCATGTACTTATTTATATATTACAATTTCAGCACAAATTTCTGATACTTGCCCTAAGGAAAGCAGAGAATGGACAATATAAAAAATATATATGTAGCAAAGTAGTATTGCATGATAGTAAGAGGATGGATTTTGCAATCAGACTAACCTGGACTTAAAATCTCAGCGTCATAACTCTAACTGACATACAGGTTTTGAGAGAGAGCAGAGGACTGGGGAAGGCTCTGAAATGAGGATACCAGCCCTGCTACTTGCTGGAGAGTGAGTGCAATGCTGAATAATTACTGAACTGTTTCTATCTCAGCTTCCTGGACTGTAAAATGAAAGTTCCTGCCTCTCGGGATGTGAGGATAGTTAAATGAGTTGGTAAAGCACTTAGAACACAGTGACTCCTAGGAAACATTTAATATCCGTTGGCTGTTTTGTTATTATCATGTAAGATCTCTGATCCCAGATAAGCCCGAGTTGTCTCCTAGTTTTGGGCTTCCCAGGTGGCACTAGTGGTCAAGAACTCACCTGGCAATGCAGGAGACATAAGAGATGAGAGCTCCATCCCTGGGTTGGGAAGATCCCCTGGAGAAGGAAATGGCAACCCACTCTAGTATTCTTGCCTGGAGAACTCCATAGACAGAGGAGCCTGGTGGGCTACAGTCCATGGGGTCATAAGAAGTTGGACATGACTGAGCGACTAAGATCTTTGAGCCTCTGCCCTCCCCACTGTAAAACGGGGGTTGCACCTTTATCACTAGATCTATTTCACCTAGTGGAGGCTCGAGGTTTTTTTTTTTAATTTTTTTATTGTGGTAAAAGTCACATAAAATATACTATTTAACCATATTTAACTGTACAGCTCATTGGCTCTGAGTACATTCACATTGTTGGGCACTCTCACCATCATCCATCTACCAAATTTTTCACCTTCCTAAACTGAAACTCTGTCCCCATTAAACACCAAGTCCCCATCCGCCTACTGCACCACTCCATCCCCCAGCCCCTGGCATCTACCTGTGTACTTTCTGACTGTAGGTGTTTGACTATTCTGGGCAGCTTGTGTAAGTGGAGTCAAAAAGTATTTGTCTCCACCTAATGTATATAGGAATGCATGTTTAAGGTTCACTTAATACGCGTCCTACAAACAGATTATACCTTCTCTTCAGCTATAGACTTAAAATACTAACTCCAGTCACTGCCATCTACTACCTGCTCAAAGAGCAACTATTAGTAAAGAATAATACAGGTGACTTTTTTTTTTAAGCAAACATATCTACTGAGAATGGCTACTGCCTTGTTTCCATGGAAAGAGAGATTTACTTCCCTTGGAGATCCTCACTTCCCCTGATAGCCTTTGTAGGTCCTCTGAGTACCTGGAGTACTCCATAAGTACTTGCTCAATTAATACCCAATGCGGGTATGAGTTAGGTCTGAATGCTCCTGTGGTTTGGTGAAGCATGGGAAAAGGGTACGATCTGAGATGTAAATTTGGTAGGTTGATTACATTTTAGGCAAGTAAAATGTTTTTCCATATTGTTATGAATGAGGTTCTGAACCTGAGCCAGCCCATCTGCTTCCGGTCTTCATACACTAGTTTGTTTTACCATTTGTTAATTTGTAGCATGCACTGATACACTTTTGTTCAATGCCTTGCTCTTCTGGGACATTCCTGTTGCTGTGCTCTTCACTAATTGTTAAACTGTCCATCAGAGATTAAGTGATTAAGGATGATAAAACCCTCATTGAACAACATTTGACTTTTCAGTTGTTTCATAAAAAGTATGGTAATCAAAGATACTTGAAACCTAGTTGTGTGACCTTAGGCTAGTTTTTAAACATCTTTAAGCTGTGATTTTCTCATCTTTCAAATATGACAATTATAGTAAATATCTCATGAAGTTGCCACGAAAAGCAAAATAAGCTATTACTTGTAAGGTGCTTAGCACAATGCCTGACATGTAGTAAACCCTCAAGAAACATAAGCTATTTTTAAAATGATTACTCTTCCAGGTGAAAATTCTACATAAATATTGCCTGTGCCGTAAGTTGAGACTGTTCTATTGCTACCTTAATTCTTAAAATTGGAGCAGTCTTTTCAGGCCATTGTACTGTGCTTGCGTTCTTAACACACTAGCATCTAAATGTAGGTATTTGTTAAAAGTCATCAAATGGCACATTTAAGATTAAAAGACCACATACATGTTTAATTATTTTTCATATATGAATGTTCTGTTATGTTTATGAAATCACAACAAATTTTCTTGTCTGAAAATTCACAGTGGTTTTTTGTCATCAGGCACTTTAAACCAACACATTAAAATTAGGCTATCATCTGCGTTCTGGAATATTTTGGTGTTAGAAAGAGAGCTTAATTCTCCAGGTTAGAAGCCACTGAGTCAAACAAAAGTGCTCTCAGAGTTTAGAGAAAAGAGCTCTTCAGCTTGCTGAGGTCTGGCCAGGCTTCAAGGAAGAGATGGAATCTGAGCTGAGTGTTTGGGAAATGGGTAGAACCTGAATAGATTGAGAAGAGATGGAATGCATTCTAAATGAGGGACCAATATGAACAAAGGTAGGATAATGTGGGAGACAGGGAGGAGACTAGTGGGGCTGAAAAAGGAATTGATAGTAGATAAGGTTGGAAGGATCATCTGGAGCCAAACTGTGGAGGACCCTGAATATTAGGCTAAGGAATTTGGACTTCATCCTGGAACCAGTAGAGAAGGCATTGAATATTTTGAATGAGGGTTGATATGGTGCAAGTGTTTTAGGTATGAATCTGGCAGCAATTTCAAGGGTAGATTGGATTGAGGGAACCAGGTATAGCAAAATGGAGGCTCATGAGATCTGCCTGAATTTTGTGTGTTAGGAACCTGAACAGCAACAACAAAACTGGAATCCTTATTTAATTCTTTTTCATATATGGATGTTCTGTTATGTTTATGAAATCACAACAAATTTTCTTGTCTGAAAATTCACAGTGGGTTTTTGTTATTGGGCACTTTTCCAATCAATAGATTAAAAATAGGCTATCATCCGGGTTCTGAAATATTTTGATGTTAGAAAGAAGGATTCATTCTCCAGAAGGTTAGAAGCCACTGAGTCAAACATTCAAAGGGATATTTCAAAGGATATTTACCAAGTATCATTTCTTTCACCAAAAAGTCAATTAGTCTAGACCTCTACATAAGTCGTTGTGCAGTGCCCTTCCAATATGCTATACTTCCTGTGAATAACGAATTTCGATTGATCAACATTCCTTGTTGGCTGTGTACACCCTTAAGTTCAAGTTTGGTCTATGTGTGTTGATTTGGTTTTCATAAGATAGATAGTATTGCTATTTTGAAGAGTTGTCTTACTCTTTGCAACCCCATGGACTGTAGCCTGCCAGGCTCCTCTCTCCCTGGAATTCTCCAGGCAAGAATACTGGAGTGGGTAGCCTTTCCCTTCTCCAGGGGATCTTCCTGACCCAGGAATTGAACCCAGGTCTCCCTCATTGCAGGCAAATTATTCTTTACTATATGAGCCACCAGGGAACCCCTTTTAAGGAAAAGAAGATGAACTTAAATTTTAGAGTACTTATAATCATATTCCAGACTATAAAACCAATCTGAACATAAAGGGATACCTTGTTTTCCAAATGGATATTAACCAAAGAAAAATCATTTAATTCATGGATATATATTCTTTTCAATAAAGGAGAAATAGTTGAATGGCTCCTTATAATCTTTTAGTTATTCAGTTATGTCTAAAATAAAATATATAAATGTAGGAATATTGCTATCTTTTACTTTCACATTTCATGCAATTTTATCCATTCTTTTTCTATATGCCTTTGGTATCCCTTGATGCCACTTTTTGTGTCACATTTTTTAAAAACATACATTTCTACTTCTGCCTCATGACTTGAGATAGTCAGGTCAGTCACTCAGCCGTGTCTGAATTTTTGCGACCCCATGAACCACAGCATGCCAGGCCTCCCTATTCATTACTAACTCCCAGAGTCCACCCAAACCCATGTCCATTGAGTCGGTGATGCCATCCAACCATCTCATCCTCTGTTGTCCCCTTCTCCTCCTGCTCTCAGTCTTTCCCAGCATCAGGGTCTTTTCAAGTGAGTCAGCTCTTCACATCAGGTGACCAAAATATTGGTGTTTCAGCTTCAGCATCAGTCCTTCCAGTGAATATTCAGGACTGACTTCCTTTAGGATGGACTGGTTGGATCTCCTCGCAGTCCAAGGGACTCTCAAGAGTCTTTTCCAACACCACAGTTCAAAAGCATCAGTTCTTTGGTGCTCAGCTTTCTTTATAGTACAACTCTCACATCCGTACGTGACTACTGGAAAAACCATAGCCTTGACTAGATGGACCTTTGTTGGCAAAGTAATGTCTCTTCTTTTTAATATGCTGTCTAGGTTGATCATAGTTTTTCTTCTAAGAAACAAGCATCTTTTAATTTCATGGCTGTAGTCACCATCCACAGTGATTTTGGAGCCCCCCAAAATAAAGTCAGCCACTGTTTCCCCATCTATTTCCCATGAAGTGATGGGACCAGATGCCATCGTATTAGTTTTCTGAATGTTGAGCTTTAAGCCAACTTTTTCACTCTCCTCTTTCACTTTCATCAAGAGGCTCTTTAGTTCTTCTTCACTTTCTGCCATAAGGGTGGTGTTATCTGCATATCTGAGGTTATTGATATTTCTCCCGGCAGTCTTGATTCCAGCTTGTGCTTCATCCAGCCTAGCATTTCTAATGATGTTCTCTGCATGTAAGTTAAATAAGCAGGGTGACAATATACAGCCTTGATGCACTCCTTTTCCTATTTGGAATCAGTCTGTTGTTCCATGTCCAGTTCTTACTTGCTTCCTGACCTGCATACAGGTTTCTCAAGAGGCAGGTCAGGTGGTCTGGTATTCCCATCTCTTTCAGAACTTTCCACAGTTTATTGTGATCCACACAGTCAAAGGCTTTGGCATAGTCAATAAAGCAGAAATAGATGTTTTTCTGTAACTCTCTTGCTAAAGGCAGAGGAACCAGAGATCAAATTGCCAACATCTACTGGATCATTGAAAAAGCAAGAGAGTTCCAGAAAAACTTCTATTTCTGCTTTATTGACTTGAGATAGGGTACTCATTAAATCTGTGAGTGATACTATCATTGAATCCAAACTATAACTTAACATTGCAATGGTTATGGTTTTGTCTTATAGGTTCTTTATTATCTGTACAGCATAATCATGTGTGATGTAGCTCTTTAAAGGTCTGTGTAAAGGTTTGCTTATAGCAGTATCTAATATTTTGCCTTGAACTGATCAGGACCACAAATTATTAAATATATGTGACTTACTTATCTCTCTTTTTAAAGATCAGGAAGGATTCTCTCTAAATATACAAAACCAATGATTGATATTCTTTATGTGAATATATCTTCTCCAAAGAGTACTTTGCTCAAAATAGTATGAGGGAAATGTGTCCTGTGAGTGAGAGGTTTTATAAGAACCTGCGTAGAAGTTGACAGTGATAATTTCGGAGGAATAAAATATAATTTTCAGTTTAATCATATACAGTGTGTTTAATTGCCCTATGCAATGTGCCCAGAGGTATGAAGTCAGTTGTAATCTGCTTTTCAAAGTCAGTTGTACATTTTTACCTTCATTCATTTCTTCAGTGAATATTGAGTTCCACTTATGTGTGAAGCACTGGGCTGTTCTATAGGGATATAAAAAGCTGGAGTTCCAACTATAAAGAAATCTATATCATATTTGGATAAGACTATGAAATGTAAAACAAGGTTGAATAGGATATGTGTTCTAAATGAGGTACAAACTCAGATTTAGTGGCTCAAGGAAAAGAAGCATAACCCCTGAGTAGTAGATCAGGCAAATCTTTACAAAGCAAGTGGGACTTCGATTGAACCATGAAGGATTCAGATCAGTGGAAATTGTAGAACATTTAACGTCAGAAAGAAAGGCACTAGCAGTACTGTGGAACTGAGGAAGTATTAAACATTTGGTCGGCCAGTTTGGTAGGCTAGTGTTGGTTGGTTTGTTTGGGTGTGTGATTCTTTGCCTATAAAATGTAGATAAGTGTCAGACAGCAAAGTTGGAATGATTAAATAGGATGTGCCTATTTTGTAGTGCTCTTGTATTCCTGTAAGTTACTAGTTGTTATACAAAGTGTGTATAAAGGAAGTGGCATAGAAAGCAAAAAAAAGAAAAAGACTTGGTCTTATAGAGGGCCTTAAGAATATGATAAAGTTGTTGGTGGTGTTGTTCACTTGCTAATTCATGTCTGACTCTTTGTGACCCCATGGCTTGCAACACTTCAGGCTCACCTGTCCTTTACTATCTGCCAGAGTTTGCTCAGATTCATGACCTTTGAGTCAGTGATGCTGTCTTACCGTCTGATCCTCTGCCTCCCCCTTCTCCTTTGCCTCCAGTCTTTCCCAGCATGAGGGTCTTTTCCAGTGATAACGTTATGATAACTTAATTCTGAAGAAAATGAAAAACCTGTTGAAGACCTCAGCAGCAAAGTGACTTGCTCCAGTCTAGTCTATAGAAAGATAAATATCTCTGTTCAAAATAAACACAGACT
The DNA here is from genome assembly GCF_963930625.1 of Muntiacus reevesi. Taxonomy (NCBI): domain Eukaryota; kingdom Metazoa; phylum Chordata; class Mammalia; order Artiodactyla; family Cervidae; genus Muntiacus; species Muntiacus reevesi. The sequence continues at coordinate 44,124,182 of NC_089260.1, forward strand.
GAAAGGCCAACTGATTAGCTTTTCTGAGAGAAGAGGTATACAGTAATTAGGCTTGTGACTGTGAAATTAGGGGAAAAGTGGTTGTGAAGGATTAGAACGGTAGAGATGATAGGTTAACAGTGGAGTGTGAGGAAAGAGTTGCTTGGAGGAATCAGCGTGAGATACTCAGTCTAGATGGCTTGCCCACTACAAAAGGATAGGATGAGGAGATTGCATTTGAGCACTTGATTTCCCGTTAATCCAGACAAGGGCATTGCACAATTGGAATGTGAGGATTGGTCTCCATGAAAAAGTTGTATGTATGGATAAAAATTTGAGAGTTGTCTACATGGAAAATATTTTTTTTAATAGTTGCAAGAAAAGACATGATTGTGAAGGAAAATTTAGATGGATAAGGAGGATGTACAATTATCGAACCACAGAGTATGCAGAGGAGAACAGTCCAGAGGAAAAAACACAAGGAGAACAGGGAAACATTGCTGTTTCCCTGTATTGATCAATGATGAGAAAAATGTCAGAGGAAGGCCCATTCCACAGAAAAACTAAGGAAAATCAGGATGGAGAAGAGTTTGAATTAGGCAATTAAAATCTTTTTAGTAAAATAGTAGCTATAAAGGGATGTTGCAGAGGACTAAAGAGAGTAGATACTAAGAATTCGAAGGCAGATTTTTAGAAAACTTAGTGATGAAAGAAGGGAGAGAAATAGATAATGGTTGAGAAAAGATTTTTTTAAGTTAGGAGAGACCTGCCTATTTGCTTATTTATTTAGATTTTGGTTTTGCTTTTATTAAAAAAATTTGAGAGTATAGTTAATTTATAAGTTGTGTTAATTTCAGGTGTATAGCAAGGTGAATCAGTTATATAGATACTTTTATCCACTTGTTTGTAGATTGTTTTTCAATATAAACCCTTAAGAGTATTAAGTAGAGTTCCCTGTTCTGTACAGTATTAGTTATCTATTTTATATTGGTTTGTGAGTGCTTGCTAAGTTACTTCAATCATGTCCAACTCTTTGAGACCCTATGGACTATAGCCCGCCAGGCTCCTCTGTCCATGGGATTCTCCAGGCAAGAATACTGGAGTGGATTGCCATGCCCTTCTCCAGGGGATCTTCCCAACCCAGGGATTGAACCCATGTCTCTTATGCCTCCTACATTGGCACATGGGTTCTTTACCACGATTGCCACCTGGAAAGCAAACTAGAATTTTTCATCGATAACCCTAACAGTCATATGCATATGTGATGATGTGTTTATATGTGCTCAGTCATGTCCAACTCTTTGCAACCCCGTGAACTGTAACCCACCAGGATCCTCTGTCCATGGAATTTTCCAAGCAAGAATACTGGGGTGGTTTGCCAGTTCCTTCTCCAGGGGGTCTTTCTGGCCCAGGGATTGAACCCACATCTCTTGCATCTCCTGCATTGGCAGGTGGATTCTTTACCACTGGCACCACCTGGGAAGTCCCTATATTGGTTTAATTAGCCTTATTATCTGTTTTATATAGTGTGTGTATATCTATCTCAGTCTCCCAATTTATCCCTTCTCCCACTTTACCTCCTGTAACCAAAAGTTTTTCTACATCTGTAACTCTGTATCTATTTTATAAATAAGTTCATTTGCACCATTTTTTAAAGATTCTACATATAATTGGTATCATAATATTTGTCTTTATCTTGACTGACTTCACTCAATATGACCATCAATGTTGCTGTAAGTGGTATTAGTTGATTCTTTTACATGGCTGAGTAATAGTCCATTGTATATACATACCACATCTTCTTTATCCATTCCTCTATTGATGGACATTTAGGTTGCTTCCATGTCCTGGCTATTGTAAATAGTTCTGCTGCCTGTTTTTAAAATTAGGGGAGGCAGAAGGAAATAGTCCCTTGGGATGAAGTGATGGAAGTTGTTGAGACCAAATAACCAAATATCGGGGTATTGTTGCAAAGAAGATATATGGATGTTGCATCAATAATAAAGTTGCTTGGTGAGCATGAAATCATGGTATGATGGGTTAGTTGGTTGATCTTGAGAGTGATGTGATAGATCTGTCTCTGCTTAAATTTATGGTGAATCAAAACAGGGTTCTCTTTCATGGGCCATATATAGTATGCGTGCGTACTCTGTAGTCGCAGTCGTGTCTGATTCTTTGTGACCTCATGGACTGTAGCCCGCCAGGCTCCTCTGTCCTTGGAATTTTCCCGGCAAGAATACTGGAATGGGTTGCCATTTCCTTTTCCAGGGGATCTTCCTGACTCAGAGATCGAACCTGTGTCTGTTATGTCTCCTGCATGGTAGCTGGGTTCTTTACCACTAATGTCACCTGGGAAGATCTAACATATAGTATATTCACCCTGAATAGTGCTGGAGAGAGAGATGCCCACATGTTCTCCTGGAATCTTCTATCACGATTGCCATGGTCAGCATCTTTCCTCTAGTCCCTTTCTTCAGAAAGAGTATACACTGATTGTAATGACAGAGGTGTATGTTTTATTAATATAATCATGATTTAGTCCTGCCTTCTTGTTACATCCAAATTACCTTGATTTGATTTTGGCTGTCCTGAGGCAATGGCTTCATGGTTGATCTTAAACAAGCCACTTAGCTTCAGATTCTTCTCATTTATTTTTCAAAGGGTAAGCTTCACTTTAATGTGAAGTTTGTAACAGATTCTGTCCCAGAAGAAACCACTTTGATTTCTCATCATCATTTTAATAAGACACTCTAATGATAGACTAACTATAAAAGTATGGCATCTGGACCTAGCTCAGTGTTCAATGATTTATAAGCATTTATCTTTTTGACATATTCTCATGAGTGTATTGTCCCCAGTTACTGATGAGGAAGCAGAGGCACAGAGAAATTGAGTCACTTTTCCAGGTTCATACTGTTTTAATAGCAAATCTAGATTGAACCTCAGCTGATAATTCCAAAGCTGGTGCTTTTAACTCTTTATCGTTTCCTTTATTCATTCATTCACTTATTTATTATATATTTTAACTCTATTCCCTGTTGCTCCCTGTACTATCCCCTAGGAGGAAGGCATTCAGTATAGTAGTTATATAATACTGCTACTAATGATGATGATAAATATAGTTTCCGCTCCTTCTGTATGCCAGGTACTTTACATACATTTAATGGATCGTTACTGCATTCCTAGGATGTAGATAACATTTTTTTTTTCTTGTGACAGGAACCTAGCAACTTTCAAATATGCAGTATAATATTATTGACTATAGTCACCCTCTCCATGGCTTATTTATCTTACAGCTGGAAGTTTGTATCTCTTGAGCCCCTTCATCCATTTCACCCACCCCATAAACCACCTTTGGCAACCACTTTGTATCTATGAGCATCTGTTCTCTTTATCTGTGAGTTTTACTTTGTAGATTCCCCAAAGAAGTGAAATCATACAGTGTTTCTTTCTCTTTTGACTTGTTTCACTAATACTCTCAAGATCCATTCATGCTATCACAGATGGAAAGATTTTATTCTTTATTTTATGGTTGAGTGGATTCTTATGTAAATGCCACTGTAGATATCACTTTGTAAATTTTGCAGAGGAGATAATCAGTGTTGAAGAGATGGAATAACTTCACAAAGTCTTATGGTGGCTATTTGAATTATTTGCCTTCAAAACAAAAGCTCAGAGGCACTGATAGATGGAAGTGTGTGGTACCTCCGGAGGATATAGCAAGTTGTCCAGTATAGCTCAAGCCTAAAGTGCATGATTAGCTGAAGCTGTTGAAAGGATCAGGGAGATTAAAGTGGGGAAGACGGATTTCTGAGTATTTTTTAAAGGATGAGTCCTTAAATATCAGATAGGAGATTGAAAATTCAGAGTGGTAGAGAAAAAACAGATTCTTGAGTGGGGGCAAAAGAGAACAAAAGTTGCTGTTTTCTGACAGAATGAAATCATATAGCAAAGGAAAAAGTGGTGGAGATAGAAGAATCCTACCATTATTTAGAGGAAAACAGGTTATTCATAGATTTTTTCTTTTCAGGTAGGTAGTGTAGAGAAGATCCTTATTGTCAGACATAACAGCACCTTAAAATGATCAAACTTTAAAAATGTTGTGTTTTTAAATTCAGAGCTTTGGTAAGGTGCTTTATTATGTCATTTATGACATATTTATAAATGTCATGGCACTAGTAAGGATATGTAAAGCTTTGGTGGCCACAGGATTATTATCTTGTCTTTTTTAATCTTCTGGTGGGTGTATGCATGGCATGCTCAGAGCTAGAAGTGGTCTCTGTTTATTTGGCTTTCATTCAGAAACTATTTTCTATCACAGTAAGTCACCAGTCTCTGTAGCATCAGGTGGCTGATGATGGCAGGTTGACCTACAGTACCTGATAAGATCACGAATATTCTGGTAGTTACTTTATGAACTGGCTCTTCTCTGTAACAGTGAGCCTTTAAAAAAAAAAAAAAAGGATTCATCAGGAAACAGGAGTCTTTATTCTTTAGTCTATAGATGAGTATATTTGAACAATGGCAAAAAGCAATGGGCTTGAGGCCTAAAAGGTTAAGTATCCCCTTCTTTTCCTTCCTATTCTTTTTGCATATTTTTAATGGCCTCTCAAGGACAATTAAATATGCCTCTTGGCAGTGAAAACTACTTGATTAAGCCAAATATGGAGAGTAGCTCAGGTGGGTCTTAGGGGTACAAAGGTAGCAGTAGTTAGGCAGAGTCAAGCTTTCATGAATTTTGCGGTCCAGTCTACAGAATCAAGGACCTCAGATTTGAAAAAGACTTAGGAGTCACTTGGGCTAACATCGCACACTGTAAATTTCTTCTTCACCATCTTTCCCGGGCAGCCAGGTGAGTGTGGACCTTCCCCTTGAGATCTGCCAGTGAGTTCTCTAGCCTGGAAGCATTATCACTCCAGGAATACAAGGACTGTAGGGGTTTTGCTTCCCGTTATGTCTACAGAGTGTGGCAGTGCCTCCATTGCTGTCCTGTGTTGTCAAGTAGCCCTTATTATTGGGATGTGCCACTTAACTGCCAGTGTTTTCAGCCTTGGAATAAAAAATATCTAACATGAAATCCCATTTCGGCCACTTGGGCAGTTTCCTTATATCTCTGATTTCAGTTTTTGCATGTGAAACTGGAGAGTTTGTGCATTGTCTTCTGAGATCTACTTGTAAAATTATTTAAAGGGATTAATTAAAATGTCTATAAAGATTCTCACACGTAGTAGGTGCTTTGTAGGACCTATTCCTCTTAAGCATAGCTCTGGTCTTTTCCTGGTCATGTGATATTTGATACTAAGTTCAGATCCCAATGGTAATCTGTCAAGTACAGAGTGAAATAGAACTATTGCTTTGTATGTACAGGGCATTATATGAGTTCTTTTTAAAGCAGTAAGGTAAGGATGTGGGTGAGCAGGAAACTGCACCAGCACTGGTGTCCCTGGCTCCCTGAATCTGTGGCAGTGTAATGATTATGAAGAACAATCTTGTTAGGTTTCGTGGAGGCATGAAGAGAAGAGGGAAATACAGGCTTATATCAGAATTTATTAGCATCAACTAAGACTTCTAATCTCAAAGAAGAAGTGGAAAAGTGAAAACTTCAATCACACTATTGTTTGTTCTACATTAGAACAGTCAGTTGAAGTGATTCCCTTTGGACTCAACTTGGTTTAGAGACAGTCTAAATAATTAATGTTTTGAATTAATTTTATTTTTCAACTTGGTTTAGAGACAGTCTAAATAATTAATTTTTTGAAAGTGAGTATCTGCTGCAACTATTCATAATGTGTATTTTAAACTACCCATTATGCACGAGTGGAAGGTTTGAAGGCCCAAGAGGGTGAATTTGTCCTTTGCCTTATGTTTATATGAGATTGGTAGTGTTAAGGGAAGGAAAAGCTGCATTTTCTCCATCATCTTTCCCCATTCCACAATGTATTTACTTGGTGAGAGAAGCCTCCCCAAATATTCTCTTGTTGTGGCCTTCATTTTGGGATACATGTTATTGATTTTTAGGTAACCTCTAAAATATTGTTACACTCTTTTTGAAAACCTGTTAATAGGGATGTATAACTTCCACAAAGTGGGCTGGGCAAATTCCAATGATAGCACTTTACTAGTAATTTCTAGGGAAGATAATGGTTCTATCTTTTTATTTAAAAAAATATAAAACTAGGGGGAAAAGGGTCCAGAGGTGTTCTGGCTTATCTGTAATAATCCCATTACTATAACAGTGGATTTGCTTTGGAGAACCAATAGCATAAATATAAATGTCTTTAATTTATAGACCCAGGGACTTTACCAAAGGTTATATTTTCCACCAACTATCTGCTATCATTATTATTTTTAAACGGAAAATTTTATTTATGCTTCATTTATATTTAGTGTGGTTTTGGTACTAAGTGTACGTTAGACTTTGTTGAATTAGTGGCTTTGTGTGGCTGGGTGGTAATAATAATCCATTAAAGTGAGCACTCTGTTTTTCAGCCATGTTGGATAACTGAGAAAGCAACTTTTAAAGTTGTTTCTTTTAAAAGTTACTTGTCACAGTAGGTTCCTTAGAAAAACTCAAGGTGAATTTCTTTTAAAAAGGCTCTTTTAGGAATATCAATCTGATTTATATACTAATATGAAAGAGTTGATTTTTAGATTATTTTCTTAAAAATTTTTGAATGTTATATCTTCTCTACTGTGCGTTTACAAATAACTATTAATTGGATACGTGATATATGTTGTTTATTTTTGTAGTTAAAACAGAGCCAATGAGCAGCAGTGAAATAGTTTCAACAACAGCAGACGGGTCTTTAGACAATTTCTCAGGTTCAGGTAAGGAATAAATATTAGATTTTCACATTAATATGAAACATTATTTTTTGTGGTTTACATATGTACAAATATATGTGTGTAGATGCATATGTATGTGTATATTCTCTATGTAATACCATATAGTTTTTCTCAGAGTCACATATTTGCCATTCTGATGTCTTTGTTTAGTGTGATGCTGAAGATTTTTGAGAAAAAAAATCAAAATGAGTGCTGTTCTAGAAATTATCTTTATTATGTTAATAACTGCTTTTGTCTCTCGTCTGTGTGATTTTTCTTTTTCTTTTAAAAACTATTTATAAAAAATAAAAATAAAAACGATTTATTTATTTGCCTGTGCTGGGTCTTAGTTGCGGCGCGCAGGATCTTTGGTCTTTGTTCTGTGGCATGTGGGATCTTTTGCTGAAGCATGCAAACTCTCAGTTGCAGCATGTGGACTCTAGTTCCCTGAAAGTGAAAGTCGCTCAGTCGTGTCTGACTCTTTGTGACCCCGTGGACTATACAGTCCATGGAATTTTCTAGGTCAGAATACTGGAGTGGGTAGCCTTTCCCTTCTCCAGGGGCTCTTCCCAACCCAGGGATGGAACCCAGGTCTCCTGCATTGCAGGTGGGTTCTTTACCAGCTGAACCACAAGGGAACCTGGCCAGGGATCAAACCGGGGCCGCCTGTACTGGGAGCTTGGATCTTTGCCATTGGACCACCAGGGAAGTCCCTGTGTGATTTTTCTAGTCAAGCAAAATATTGGCTTCTGATACCCACTAAACTGACTTGCCAAGTCATCCTCCTAAGTAACTGTCATATCCACTAGAGATTAGACTTTCTAAAGCAGCTTTAGATCGTTAAGTTGGTTTTTCATCTCTTTCACATCGATAAAGTCTGCCTCCAGCAAACAAAATATCTGTGTTTCATCTCCGTTACTATGAAATTCCTGATAAAAAAAAAAGTGACTGTGATAATAAATTCACTGTGAGAATTTGAGTTTATCTTTGTCAAATTACCCAGCTTGGACTCTTTCCATTAAGAAATCACTTTTATTCAGAAGTAATTCTTCAGTGTTTAACCCTCTTCGAGTTGTCTGCTGTGTTTATAAAAGCTGTCCATTGGAAATGCTCTACTTTTGTAAATTTGTGATTGAGTTCATCCAGCTCTCAGGATCATTTCACGTATAACACAACTAAAACATGTTATGTAGATATAAAACAAAAGGCAGATGCACAACGTTTATGCTAATGGTACCAGCTAGAGGCAATAGGAAATAAAATGTTAGACCTGTAGTTCTTTGTGAAGCATTTACTGGGATTTGACTCATGTCAAGCAGTGTGCTTCGTGCTATTATGGATTCAAAGAGGTGTGAAAACGGTCCTGGCTTGTGGCTTAATAGGGCAACCTAATCACCAGGCCATCACAGTTCAGCTCGGTGATGCCAGCAGGAAGCTTGGGAACCCCTGAGAACACCCGGGAAGAAACCGAGTTGGAGTGGGCTGGTCAGGGAAGGTTTTCTGGAGGTGTCTATGCTCCGCCTTTAAGAATGAGTAGCAATAAAGCACACACAGAACTGAGGATGAGGAAGCTGGATGGATGGCGCATTCCATGGGAGGAGACCAAGGCAAAGAGGCTTGGGGCTTGGAGGAGCCACTTGATGGATCAACCTTCTTGGTGTGTCTGGTGTGAGTGGTGGGGTGTGTGCTGCATGGGGAGACAGGGGCCAGAATCGACACAGGCCGGGGTGTTCCATATGGTGTGTGTGTTTTATCCTGAGTGCCATGGGTGGCCCCAGAGGAAGAACGTTGCATGATCATATTCCCTTATGGAATGACTTGGGCAGAATGGAAGGAAGGCTGGGGAGCAGAAGGGTAGAGAACAGTTAGGGTTTTTGTTTTTTTTTTTTCTTTCATCTGGGCAAGAAATAGTGAAGGACATGAAATAGGGTGCTGGCAATATTCATTGGAAGGACTAATGCTGAAGCTCCAATACTTTGGCCATCTGATACAAAGAACTGACTCTTTAGAACAGACCCTGACTCATTAGAAAAGACTCCATTAGAAAAGACCCTGATGCTGGGAAAGATTGAAGGCAGGAGGAGGAGGAGATGACAGAGGATGAGATGGTTGGATGGTATCACCAACTCGATGGACACAAGTTTGAGCAAGTTCTGGGAGTTGGTGGTGAACAAACCACTGACTCATTCATTCTGCCTTTTTCATGATTTTTTTGCACAGCATATGTATAGAAGTCATACTTTTAAACAGGCATCATTTTAAAGTGCAAGTTACGAATCACATACTGCAAAGACATGATTACCACGTTTACCATACTTATCTATGAATAATCCCAAAGTATTTGTGAATCCCAAAGTATCTATGAGTAATGGTATTGCATTGCATCAGTGTTTTTCCTGATTTTTATCATAGTCCTGTGGTGAAGAAATTTCTTGTTTTTAAGAAATATGCACTAAATATTTATGTGTAAAGATGTATCATATCCACAGCTCCAAAAAATGTGAGCTATACAGGTACATACATGCACACACACACATATATATAGAGAAAGAATAAAAGCTAATCTCAGAAAATGTTACCATTTGGGAAGTTTGTGTGAAAGATATCTGGGAAGTTTTTCTACTATTCTTGCAACTTTTCTGCAATTGTCAAATTATTTCAAAATAGGAAAGTTAGGATGTGAGGGCGGTCTGTTTGTGACATCTGTCACCCCATGGTGACAGGGTTGATTCGGCTGATCTGGCTGGCTAGGCGGGTGTCCCCTTCCTCCCTCACCGCTCCATGTGCGTCCCTCCCGAAGCTGCGCGCTGGGTCCAAGAGGACGACCATCCCCGACAGAGGAGGCCCAGTCTTCGGTCAAGGGTATGCGAGTAGCTGCGCTCCCCTGCTAGAACCTCCAAACAAGCTCTCAAAATAGGAAAGTTAAAAAAATGAGAAGAATGGATGGATTTAGCAGTTTTAGTAGACAAAGTGGACAAGCGAGCTTCATTTCCCCTTGTGCCCACTGGCCCATGTGTCCTGCCTCTGTGTCTTAAGCATAGTTCCTAGCAGGTAGTATGTTCTCATAAAGTTTATTGAATGAATGAATAACTTAATGAATGAGAAAGTGGAGACAGGGAAGAGAAAAATGTCTTTCATGTCCATAGGTAGTAAAAGAAGAAGAGAGATGATGGTCCATTAGAAAGAGGGTTGAAGGGTTGATGATGACATTTAGAAGGTCGGGGTGTTCTGGGATGCCATATAAAGGCAGGTGTGAAAGGTAGAGGCAATCTTGATGAGACAGCAATGGCTTACATTCAAAACAAGAGTGAATCAGCCTGGAAAAAGAATAGCTTTTCCACAGAAACCTCAGGAAAGATGAATGGGAAGTAATACAGATGAGTTTGAAGAGGAGGAGGCGGCGGCAAGGTAGGGAATTCCTGCCCGATCCCTCTGTTCAAACCCTCCAGCAGCTCCCAATCCTTACAGTGAGCTTGCATGCCCAGCAGATCCTGTTGCCTGCCTCCCTTGCCTCCTGCTCTTCCTCTAATCAGGGTTTCTGCAAGGGCAGTCCTGATGCCGGGTACCTACTTAGGTACCTGCCTGACTACATCACCTTCACATCCCACCTTTTTGATGATACCCACTCTGACCACCCTACTCAGTGTTACAAAACTCTCAGTCTAGACTTCTGATCTCTAAATGCTGAATCTCCTGTCCACCAAGTGACATACAGAACCGTTTACAAACTATAGCATTCAGTTGTGTATTAGGTTTATTGTTGGTCTCTCACCCCCATCAGAATGTAAGCTTGAGATGGCAGGGATTCAGTCTTCTTTTATTCATTTGTGTCCCTGACATCTGAAAAAGTACCTGGCATTTGTTAGGTAGTCCAATTGGGGTTCCCTGATGGTCAGACGGTAAAGAACCTGCCTGCAGTGAAGGAGACCTGGGTTCGGTCCCTGGGTTGGGAAGATGTCCTGGGGAAGGGAATTGCCACCCACTCCAGTATTCTTGCCAGGGAGGGATTTCCCTGGTGGGCTACAGATCATGGGGTCACAAAAGAGTCGGCATAACTGAGCGACTAACACTTTCACAACACAGGCACTCAGATATTTACTATATAAATTTTGAATGGATGAATGAATGATGGCTTCTGCTTTTTTCTCTGAAGTGACTCAATATGAGAAGAGAACTGAGGGCATCAGTAAAAGACCAGTTTCAAATAACTATTTGCCTAACTAGAATAGGTAGGAAAGACTGAAGGAAGGGGATAATAAATTGAGAGAAGAGAACATGTCAGGGGGCCTGCCTCTCTTGGATGATGGCTTGGAGAACAGATAAGATGGGAATAAGGAATAAAAATTCTGTGAAAAGAGGATGTTTCTTCTTTAATCTCAAAACTCAGGTCCCCACCTCAGGCTTCTGGAGTTGGTTCTTTGTACCTCCCTTCCTCAGCCTTTATCAGTCCTTTAAAAATTATCTTGCATTGTCTTTCCTCCACCAGGCTTCCCTGGTGGCTCAGATAGTAAAGAATCTGCTTGCAATATGGGAGACCTGGGTTCAATCTCTGGGTTGGTTGGGAAGATCCCCTGGAGAAGGGAATGGCTACCCACTCCAGTATTCTGGACTGGAGAATTCCACGGATTATACAGCCCATGGGGTCGCAAAGAGTTGGACACAACTGATCAACTTTCACTCACTTCACTTCCTCCTGCTAAACCATGGCCCTATGAGAATCAAGATTCTTTTTGTCTTGTTCACACTTAGTGTCCCAGTGGCCATTACGGACTGGAGTCCATGGGAGGTGGTCAGTACATGTTTGTAAATAAACAAGTGAATCAGTTGGTGCTGTTATGGTTTAAGGCTGGGCTGGAGAAGGAAGTCCAGTATGTGGTCTTGAGGTTTCATGGTTGACCAGAGTAGAAGACCAGAGTTGAGGCCAAGACTCAATGAGAAAGCACTGGATGCATGACCCAAGATGATGTTGGGATATGTCGGTGCAGTCAAATACTAAAATTTTTGATAAACTCGAGGCAGTTCTTAGGTGATGGGTCATTCATGGAAGTGTTAAAGATTTGTCATGAACTTTAGAGATGGGAGGATCTCCTGGGACAGCAGAAAAACAATGGTTTGGGAGAAACAACAAGGAGGATGTATTTTCAGGTCTTTATGAGTCTGGAATCTGAGAGAAGGAGCAGCCTCTACTGGGAAAAGATATGCAAAAAATGTTAGGGCCTTAAAGGCGAACTTAGTGGAAGGTGGAGAGATTGTTTGGTGAAGAGACTGAAGCTGTAGAGGATCTTGTTTGCCGTAGATTGATGGTCTCTGTTGGACACAGAGGAAAGGATCACATGAGCTGGGGAATTGGGTCAAAGCATAGCAGACACAGAACAACATGGGGATGGACCTTCATTTTCTATTGTTTTTTAGTTTTTCTCTTCTCTCTTCCTCTTCCTTCTCCTCCTATCCTCCTTCCCCTACTCTCTTCCTCCCTCTCTTTCATGAGTAAAGATGCAAAACCAGTGGCATGCTAGAGTGACTATGAATAGGACTTAGGGTTTCTAAGGGAAGAGGATGCTGGAGAAAGGAATCTCCAGGCATTAACTCCAAGATGGTCTTTATCTCTGTGGTCACTATGCCTCCTTCCTTCTCCATGATAGCTTAAAAATTCACATTTCAAATATTCTAGGTATCTTAAGGAAATGGATATCAAAGAAAATGAAGAAGAAGAGTCATCCTGACATTGGTGATAGCTATTTCCACCTGTGTCCTTCGATGAGCTCTAGCATCTTAAATCTCTAAGGAGATAGAGAGGCTCACTCTTTTCCAGGGAAATCACCAGGTATTCTGGTGTGGGGAGACTGAGAGGAGAGAGGTTGATTTTCCAATGCATGTGGCTGAATTGAAAAATGCAAGATTGTTTATTATGTTTTAAAAATACAGTGATGAGAATGATCAATGAAAAGCAATACTTTAATGATTTAAATGTTGAGAACAATTGCGGTTGAAAATAATGTGCTTGAAGGGATTGCAAAATATCTTTACCTGCTGCTGCTTCCACTTCCACAAAGCCCAAATTTGTTATTCATTTGTTTTCATCATGCCAGTTGATGATATTGATCATGTAAAGTTGATATCTGGCATATTTGAAAATTGGAAATTTCTGGAGGAAAAAAAACATCTTGTGTGACAAAATATGATTTCTTCGTAATTGTTCACAGAAAGATCTACCTTTGGGGATCTGATTCATTCATTCAACAATTATGTATTGAGCACCTACTATGTGCCAGGCAATGTGCTAGGCTGTGGGTCAACATGGTGGTGAAAAAGTAAGCAGGTTACTACTTTCATGGAACCTTCATTCTTGTGGGAGAGACAGATGATAAATAGGTAAGTAGCAGTGTAGATAAATAGGCAGTGAAAAGTACTTTGAAGAAAACAAAAGTAGATCAAAGTCTATAGTGAAGAATGAGTAGGAGCCTCTTTTAGAGGGAGGCTTCCTCTGAGGAGAGGGCATCGGAGCAGAACTCTTAGGGAAGTGAGGGAATAACAGGGCTTGGAGTTGAGGGCAAGTGGGGGTTGTGACATGGTGATCTAATTAATGTTTTTAAGAGGTCACTGACTGTCATGTAGAACATTCTCTTTAGGAGAAGATAAGGAGAAACAGGGAGACCCATGCTTCCTAGTTTATAAAAAGATGTTGGAAGAGCATGTTAGCTCACATGCCTCCTGGAGGAGTCACCAAGGCAGAATGTAGTTGCCAGGATCCTATTAGGGGAGAGGATGGAGGGAAAAGGAGGGAAGGAGGTATCCTGGCTGTCCTCTCTGCTGGTCACAGCCAGCATTGGTGATTGGAATAGAGTGGCAGATGAGAGAAAATAAGTTGTCACATTTAGCTTATATTTGGGAGGGAGAGCTGGCTGGACTTAAGATAAAAAGATATAAGGGAAAGAGGAGAATCAGAACTTGCTTTTAGGCTTTTGAGCTGATTGTCCAGCTGAATGATTTGGAATGAACAAGAGGGAGCCCAGGGGAGCCTTGAACTGAGGACTTGCTGATTTTGAGATTTCTATCAACCTTTTCAAAGGATTCTCCAGCTTTTGGACTTTACTTGTTTCAGGGCCTTCTCCTCTCCCTTCCCACAGTAGTATTTGGGGAGCTTCTTTAATTTACACATGAGAGGTAAGAGAAAGTGTGAAGTGTTAGGAAACAAGTGTGCTAAAACAGAGAAGGAGCCAAATGTCCCTCTGTCCCAGGGCTCTGGCCTCCATCCTGTGGAGTTTACCTGTGGTGTGAGGGCCATTTTACTTACCTGGATAAATGGCCTGGGAGCGTTCTTTTTGCCTTAGGCTATTCTGGTCTCATGAAATTGCAATTAACCTGAATTCTTTGACTATTACTTTAAAAAAAGTTAGAAGTGTTTTAGGCAACTAAGGGAAAAAGTACTGTAGGTAGAAGGCGGAAGATTCTTGACTTTAGGCTACATAGAGATCATAGGGGTTTGAATGAGAAAGCCCCAAGGATGTGGCTGTTTATATGGCATTACGTGGTCAATAGTTTTATGTGCACACAGAGAAAAAGCAGGACACTTGGGCAGCATTATAGGTTCTTATTCGCATCTATTTGATAAGAAAAACTCCCATTTATATTTGTTAAGTCTATAAATAAAATGTTATTTAAGTTTCATGTCATTATGATTTTAAAAATTCTACTTTGCCTTTGACCTAAACTTCACAGTCTCATTAAACACACATGGTTTATTGAAAACTTACCACATGCTGAGGGCTTCCCTGCTGGCTCAGATGGTAAAGAATCTGCCTGCATGCAAGAGACCCAGATTTGGTCTCTGGGTTGGGAAGAACTCCTGGAGAAGGGAATGGTTACCCACTCCAGTAATCTTGCCTGGAGAAACTAGGACAGAGGAGCCTGGTGGGGTAGAGTCCATGGGGTCGCAAAGAGTTGGAAATGACCAAGCGATTAACACACACACACACACACACACACACACACACACACACACACACACACACACACACACACACACACACACACACACACACACACACGTGCGCGTGCACACACACACAACTACCACATGCTGGGTCCTATCAGGTGCCAGGAAACAAAGGAGAGTAGGAGGTCCTTGACCCCAGACCAAGCGATTAACACACACACACACACACACACACACACACACACACACACACACACACACACACACACACGTGCGCGTGCACACACACACAACTACCACATGCTGGGTCCTATCAGGTGCCAGGAAACAAAGGAGAGTAGGAGGTCCTTGACCCCAGAAGCTCATGGTTGGCAGAGGAAACTAACACCTATGCTTTACATACACTAACCATCATGCCAGTGTTTGTTAGTGTGGTAAGCATCACATTGCCAGTGTTTACAACATTCCAAAAAGTACAGGGGAGGAAGACATTATCCTAAAGAGAAAATGATGTTTTAGTCCCAGTGGAGGAGTGAATGTTTGACAGGCAGAGGAAAGAATAGGCAGTAGGGTCTGACATGAAGGACAACCAAAGCAGATGGGAAAATACATGGCATGCACGGGCAGTTTTCAAGTCCAGGGATGTGCTGTAACTCTAAACCCATGGGTGGGTGGATGCTTCAGTATCTTGATACATTCTGCCAGGGATCTTTTTCTTTTTCTTTTTTTTCCTATGGATAATGTGAGTGGAGTTGAGACATTGTAAGCTGGAGAATGGACATGAAGTTGCCATAAAGAAGATCAACATGGTGGCAGTAGTGAGGGGCAAAGGGCTGGGGTAGAATACAGGGAGAGTAGCTCAATGGCTATTGTTCCAGGCCAGGTAAGACTTACTGAGAACCCACCCCAGGACTGGAGGGTAGGAATGGAGAATGAAGACAGCTCAGCAGTCTCTTTTAGATTGGGGAATGGTTGTCTTGAGAGTTATATAATGTGGGGAGGGGGATGGGATGATTCTGAAGTTTCTGATTTCTAAGAAGGGGTTGAGGAGATTGCATGTTTGGGTGGAAAGAAAGGGCAGATATGAGTTCAGATACAACTTTCTTATTTGTTTGGATGTGTTACTTAATTTCTAGCCCCATATATAAAATGGGTACAAAGAATCCTGTTTTTAAGCATTTTACTGGATATTACAGATGGTGATGCTGTCCTTTGAGTGGACTTAAAAATACAAAAAGAGGGGCAGATATAGGGCAAAGATAGTGGGAATTTAGGAATCTGAGATGGTAAGCGTTTCTTACATAAACTTTGTATTATTCACTTTTTGTCATTATTTCATTTACTCCTCATAGCGAGCCTATTGGTGTGGGTAGTATTATTACCATCATTTCACATGAGAACATGTCAAGGCTTTGTTGTTGTTTAGTTGCTAAGTTGTGTCTGACTCTTTCTCCACCCCGTGGACTGTAGCCCGCCAGGCTCCTCATGCATGGGATTCACCAGGCAAGAATACTGGAGTGGGTTGCCATGCCCTCCTCTAGGGTTATCTTCCTAACCCAGGAATCGAACCTGAGTCTTCTGCTTTGGGAGACAGATTCTTTACCACTGAGTCACCTGTGAAGTCCTGTCGAGGCTTAGAGGGAACAAACAACTTGACTAAGACCGCATAGAAGAGTTGGATCTTGAATCTGAGCTGAAATTAAATTCTGATTCCAGAACCTGTGCTTGTGTTACCACACTCTGTAGCCTCCTAAATCTTTCCTCATTTGTACACACACAGAGGATGCATATAATCTAAATCAAAGCCTCTCCAAACCTACCTTACCCTGTATAATAATGCTGATAGCTTCTATTATTCTATTTGTTTGTAAAAACAAAATTATTGAGTAGAGCCTATTAAGATGAATTTAAGAGCCTGTTAATTTGAATTCATGGGTCTTTTAATGGGTCGTGACCCACAATTTGAAAAATACAGGGATAGAACTTGAAAAGAATAAAAGGGATTTCTGTGGCTTCTATCATCAGATGGCTTTGGGGTTCATTGTGTGTTATAGTACACACTTGTGTTGTGGTTTCATTTTTTAAAAACTGCCTTTCTATCTGTAATTATCCGGGGAAGACACTGCCTCTCCAGCAGCTCTCCTGGGTAAATCTACTCTGCCCTTGGTCTCTTTCCAGGCCTAGAAGAGGGGAGTAGAAAGACTGCAGTCACAGGTGACCCGGGCAGTGGCAGCACTCGTGCTCCAAGCGTTCTTTCACTAACCTCTCCCTTCTATAAATTGCAACATTTAACTTGTCCTCCCATGGCTATTTGTGTTGGCCTCCCCACGTGTGACACCCGGGACTTGTCTTTGCATGTTTGCAACTGCAGCATGGAACTCAATGCCTGGAATAGAGTGGCAACCCAACATGTGCCAAGAGACGAGGGAGGGGACATCAGCCAGGCTAGCCGACCTTCTCTTATTCATATGGCCTCCGTCTCTTGCAGACCAACAGCTAGAGAGTTGAAATCTAGCAACTCGGAAGAGTAATACTGACCTCCAGCTATTCTCTTGTCACTGGGTTAGGCCAGTCTGCTTTACCAGGAAAGGATTAGTCAATGATTTTGAGATTCTAATGCAAATCCACCACTATTCTCCTAAACACAAGCTAGAAAATTACATTTAAAAAAAAATAACTATTGATATGATGTTGTTGAAATATATAAAACTTGGGGTGCATGGGAATTTACAAAGAGTCTTAATGTAGAATATAATAAATAAGAGCCTCTGCAGTGATTATTAGGAGAAAAAGAAAACAAACATATTACATTGTATAATAATTGTACCCAAAGCATATATGTACCTTAGCCAGGAAAAGAACAGGAAGAATTTGAGGGTAAAGGGGACAATACATATATAAATGTGCACGTATATGTAAATGTGTGTATGTAAACGAGTGTATGTGTAAATGCATGTAGATAGTTATGTGCATAAATAGAAACCAAGAATTAACATTTTAAGGTCTTGTGTTAGCAAAAAGTATGTCTTTTTGCTGCTTTAGTTCAGAATGAGTGTAGAATATTTGGTAAGAGGGTTTAGTGCATTTCTGAGACTTACTGAGTCAAGTCTGTGATTAAAAAGAAATGAAATTCTGCTTGAATGCTTAAATGCTCTCTTTAAGATAAGAACAAAAAACAACTGTGTGACGTGGATACTGAAGTGGAGCACATATCACTGAAAGGCGCAGGAACATCCACCTCCAAGCAAGAAAATAACAGGCTGAGTTTGCAGCTTGAGAAATTTCATAGAGAAATGCATTTTTATTTTAAAAAATTGCTGAATCAGCACAGGAAAATGAGAATCTGTCCTATTTCTACTCCCTTGAGAGACTGGACTGTGTTCCTTGGTACCATGGTCTCGGGTGTGTTTCCCCTTGAGCCCAAACAATAGACCAGGTGACTTTGTGGTCCTGCCTAGCCCTGTAATTCCAGTTCATCCCCTGCCTTTCAGTGCTTTGTTCCAAACAGTAGCTAGGACTCCCTCTGTTCTCAGAGTATTGCCACTGTGAAAGTCATCACTGACTGGTATTTAAGAAGATTGTGAGTATATTTTCTAAGAGTTGATGTCAAATCAGAATCACTTAATCCGTGTCTGTAGGTTCCTTAGTATAGTCTAACTTCCTATTATGTCGACTTAGGAAATTGCTATTTCTGCAGGTCAGAAACGTCTATGATTTCATGTGGTCTACCCAGAGCTGAAACTATATCAATGCTATCAAACACATAATTTTGTGTTTCTCTTTCATGATTGTGCGTTATTTTTCTTTTCCAGCCATTGGGAGCAGCAGCTTCAGCCCAAGACCAACTCACCAGTTCTCCCCACCACAGATTTATCCTTCCAAGTAAGATGTATTTTCTCTTAATCAATAAATAACTTTTCTTAGTAGCCTTTTACCTTATTTCAAGTCAGGTCTGGTGCCCACATGTTACATCTTAAGTAAAACTAAAGTGTGTTTCATAGAGACTTAAGTATACTTACGTAAATTTATTTGGAGCATCACCTAGGAGGGACACTGAAATATTTCAGTACTTTGTCTATGATAGTTGAAGGTTATACATGAAGAAACAGTCTTTAACTAGAATTTGTGATTTGGTTGTTAATCAGTTACCTTGCATGTTTCCATCTAATGCATGGGCTTTCTATTTTCTGTCATTTCTGACAAATAGCAGACCATACCCACATATTCTTCCTACCCCTTCCTCACAAACTATGGCTGCATATGGGCAAACACAGTTTACTACAGGAATGCAACAAGCTACAGCCTACGCCACCTACCCACAGCCGGGACAGCCCTACGGAATCTCCTCCTATGGTGAGTTTTGCTTTAGCAGTGGTGTTGCCTAGTGGGCACACTTGTATGTGTGAAAGTGTCACAAGAGTGGTATATAGAGGTGAAGCTCTTGGTCACTTGAGAAAGGGTTATCACCTTTTGTGTCTGAATTCCTAATATGATTGTTTCTAATGAGCATTGTAAGAAGGGGCGGCTACTTATCTTGAGGTCAGAAGTGGCAGATAGATAGCATGGTTCGTATGCTCTCTTGCTCTTTGTTTTTTTTCCCTCCAATTATATCTCAATTCTTAATTTGCCATTTGAACACTTGGTTCGGGAATCCAAAGTATTCTGGTGCATATTTCTGATAAAACTTCTGTGAATGAAGTCTTTTGGGGGTGAAGATTCATTTCCTATTTATCAGGTGCAGAGCTATGATTAGCGAAGTACAAGCCACACTCAACAAACCCTGGCTCAAAAACTTGATGGGAGCAGTCGTCTCACATGTCAGAGCAGTCTTCTCACATGTCAGTGTTATCAGCCACTAGGAAAAGTGATCTATATCGTGGCTTGGGCTGCACTTTAAAGAGCCCAATCAGGAAACATTGAAAGCTCACATCCTTATTTGTTCCCTCTCACCTGGGGATTATCTTTATCTTGGTGTAATTTAACTCAATTGTTAACAGGGTCAATACCTGTAAATTAAAAATAAAGCCAGCCAAACTTCAGAGTTTAATTCTTAAAAATCTTAGGATTCCAAAAATACCTTCTTTTCCATGGAATGGTAGCTGTAATCTTAAACAAATTGAAACATGTTGGAATATAAAACTATGAATTATTGGCATTTGATTACAAAATAAATAAAACCTAGTGATCTAGAAAAAAAAATACATGAAATTTTGGAAGCAATGACTGAAAGAAAAGACTAGTGGATTATTTTGTGATCAATATTCTAATTTTGCTTCTGCTGCTGCTTCATAATCTTTTCTCAATATGTTGAAACAAATAATGTTCTTCTTTAGGTCTTTCACTGATCATTAGAAGGTAAATTATCTTTGTTTTTTTTGTCCTGTCTTTACCCCAGGCAAATTTCCCATATATACATTTTCTAGAAATAAAAATCTAAATTATGTATTACTTCAGCTTTTATAGTTTTATTTTTAAAAGATCACAACTGAATGTGATCAGTGTTTTTCAACTAGACTTAAAAACAGCTATCAAACGGACTTCTTAGAATTATCTTTCATTTCCATCACTTCACTGAGTTTCTCAAAATGATGTTAAATATAGATCAAATTATCTGTAATTTACTTTTAAACTGTTCTTGTGTTGAAAGAGGAAAAGGGTCCCATGATTTGAATTGTGTGACTTCAAATTCTATAATGTGAATTAAGGCAATCCCCCAATTTATATTCTCAAAATTTATTTATAAGCTGATGATTTGAAATATAAATGTATATTCTAGGGCAAACAGTAATCAAGTACTATAGATGTATCAGTGATGCCAGGAGAAGGTACCTTTCCTGGTACTGCTTTGGCTGCTACTCACACAACTCTCTTGGTTTTTCTTTTTTTTTTTTGCTCCTCCCCATTCAGTTATGGCTGGGCCCTTTGTTAGTTTCTGGGTAAGGACTCCTCTAGTTTTAAACCATCAACAGATGTCTCTGTTGTCTGAAATAGTTGGTCCAGTAGGATGAGAAGAGCAGACGTTCTAAGGTTATACTCCCAACTAGTAAAGTGAGAATGGGGATTTTCACGTGGTAGGTGGGGATTGGGAAGGTGGTGAGAGTAAGGCTTAGTGTGAAGGACTTGATCCCAGAGCCTTCCATGCTTATAAATCTGGGAATGAATAATTCTCAATCCTGAGCACTTTCCTGATCCACAACCCCCTTCTTCTCTTTTTGCGCCTTGAGGGCAAGGAGATGCCCTAGTGCTTCTGGCCTGCCATTCTATTTTTCTTGGGCCAGTGCATGGAAAAATATGGCAGCTTTCTTTTCATTGTTTGCTCCTGGAAGAAAAGCACATAATTTAAATTTATGGGTTTTAACCTTAAACTGATAGTTAAGATTCTGATGGTCTTAGAATTCTATCTCTGAGGACGTGTGTCCCCTGATTTTTTAATTAGACCCAGTGAGAGAAGATAGGCAAATGTTTTCACAGTAAGAGCAGTGGGTCTGTGAGGAAGAAGGGGTCATGCCATTCTTCACTGGATCTGCATGGAGTCAACCAGTCGGATGAGTTTGCCAGCTTCTAGCTAGAAGCCATGGAGATGGGTGTGGCTATGGGCATTTTCTACCTCTTCCTGCTTTTCTTTATCTGTTCTTATCACAAAGATTCCCATTCTGAGCCTCCAGTCTGCAAACAGAGCTGGCACAGGTGAAGACCGAAAGTACAACAGTATATATAGCATCAGAGAGAGGAGAAAATCCCTATTGTGACCCTATGAAAAGGAAGTGAGTTTCTGGAGCCATCAAACCACCTGTCTGGGGCAGCTGTTTTTCCAGGGACCATTTATAAGTGTGGCTTATTCATTGGTTTGGGATTGCCTTTGCAGGGAAAGTGACATTTTTTAAAATGCTAAGGTTGTGTTAAGATTGCGATGCAAGGCCGTTATGAGGTTGTTTAGAGATACTTCAGAAATTAGAGTAAGCTCTCTCAGCCAAGAGTCAGATTCTTCCACTGCCTTAGGAAAGTTACCTAAACTCATTCTACTGATGAAATTCCCCTAAAATGGAAATAAACAGTGAGACTACTGTGTATTCTAGATCCCAAAGATATTATTTATCTTAAGTGCAAAGTAAAATTATTCCAAAATGTGAATTCCCTTGGCAGACATTTTCCTCCCCTCCCTCTGTGGGAATTAAAGACAGTTGTTAACTTTCATGACTGTCTTTAATTATGGTCCAAGGCTGAGCCTTGTGCAACGATACTGCCAAACCCAAGTCGTGAAATTAGGATATCAGCCTGGTACTTTGGGAAGTATTTGGGGGCACAGATACTTTATTTTTATATATGTGATTTTTTAAAAAGTGTACTTTTAAAAATACATAAAAAGGTGTACTTTAGGTTACACTTAAAAGATTATATTTGAATAAATACTTGAAACTACAAGGGGCAATAAGGGAACCATTGGTTTCCTTCATGCTGTTCTGTAGGACTGAATTCTCTACTATTCTGCTTTCCTTGTGTTTACTTTGTGGATACCTGGGAAAAGCTTTCCTCCTGTGTTGCTTAGTTCTATGTCCAGTATTGCTACCTCTGACCTCAGAATAAATTATGTACTAAAATCAGAATTGTGGTAGAAAGAGTAAAGAAAAAACTTTTTAAATGCTATGAAGTTAGAGACTCTTAATCACTTTTTAGAAAAAAAATTTGATTTTGACATTAACGTAACAATGTTTAGAACAATATACTTCATTTTAATTATGACCATTTCTGGACTGTAAAGATGATCTTAAACTCTTGTGAAAACAACACAATTAATTACAGAAGCTAAATGTTGTAACAGCTAATCACTGGAGTTAAATTTTATAAAAAATGGAATTCAGGAAAACAACAAAAAAGAACAGTGGAGACAGGCATTCCAATCTGTCATAATCCTGTTTTTTGTGTTTTTAATTGAAGGTAGAGTTAAGTGTATTTCACCCTAAGCATGTTTGGCCTTGGCTATTGAGATAATACTGGGAAGAGTTTGTGACTGGAAAGCTGTGGGAGGTTTTTGTATACTCACCAGCTGTTGAAAATGAACAGATAGATAAGCTATCACTAACTGATTTAGGTGCATTGTGGGCAGGCATCAAGACTGAAGGTGGATTGTCACAATCTCAGTCACCTGGGCAGACAGGATTTCTCAGCTATGGCACAAGCTTTGGGACCCCTCAACCTGGACAGGCACCGTACAGCTACCAGATGCAAGGTCTGTATACATACTGACATCGCTCCTTTCATTAACCCTACAGGATAATTAGATTCTAAAGTGGACCCTGATATTCTGTATAACTTGTGGATGATGCTAAGTGTACTGAGCTTGGAGACAAGATGCCTAGTTTTCATTTGGCTCTTTACACACCTGTTCTCTGAGCCTTAATTCCCTTATTTTTAACATCCAAGGGTTAGACAGGATGATCACTAACGTTCTTTTTCAAAAAGCTTTAACATTTTTTGTGACATTGAAATTTTCTGCCTTTGCTTCTATCAGTGAAAAAGGAATGGAAAAAAGCACAAGTCAATGATGTAACATCCTAATGTGGACTATCCTAAAAACTCTGGCACTTGTGGCCCTTCAGCTTTTTGCAAGGGGCTGTTTTCCTCATTATCACATTTCTGGAAATGGAACCGTGATAAGTGTTGACTAAATGATCTGTCAAAGACCAGGAGATCAAATTGACAGCCATATTCAATGCATCTTCAAGATATTGCTTCCAAGGACCCATTCCTGGGTTCTGATTTTGAAACTGTAGACAAAACATATTGTTAAGTGCATGTCATGTCATAAGAATGACAGCTGAAAGGTTACAATGTCAAACTGTTTCAAGAGTAGGCATTACTGTAATTGGCAGATTATTGTCATGCAAATGTGTCTGTAAAGTACTTGAAATTTGTTCTTGCATAATTTAAGCATTCTCCTAATATATATATATTTTACTAATTATAATTAGTTCAGTAAATCATATCCCTTCAGTAGTGCCAAACTATAGTCAAATTGCTTCCCAGGTGACACAGTGGTGAAGAATCTGTCTGCCAGTGCAGGAGACACGAGTTCAGTCCCTGGGTCAGGAAGAGTCCCTGGAGGAGAAAATAGCAACTTACTCCAGGATTTTTGCCTGGGAAATCCCATGGACAGAGGAGACTAGTGGGCTACAGGCCATGGGGTCGCAAAGAGTCAGACATGACTCAGTGATTGAGCACATCTATAGTAGAATTAAATATTTATGTTTTAAAAATTTATTTGCTTTTCTTTATTGAAGTGTAGTTGATATATAATATTATATAAATTATAGGTGTACAATATAATGATTAACCTTTTTAAAGGTTGTATTTCATTTATAGTTGCTACAAAATGCTGGCTATATTCCCTGTGTTGTACATGTACTCTGTATACATACTTGTGCATGTGTGTGTGCTAAGTTGCTTTAGTTGAGTCTGACTCTGTGTGACTCTATGGACTGTCGTCTGCCAGGCTTCTCTGTCACAGATACAGAGAACAAGCTAGTGGTTACCAGTGGGGAGAGAAAAAGGGGAATGGACGAGATAGGGGTAGGGCTCCTTTCGACTTGGCACGTAATTTTTCATACAGTATTTGTCCTCCTCTATCTGACTTTTTTGACTTGTCATAATGCCCTTCAAGTCCATCTATGTTGCTACAAGTGGCAAAATTTCATTCCTTTTTATGGCTGAATAGTATTCCACTGTGTGTGTGTACGTGTACACACACATCACATCTTTATCCATTCATATGTTTGAAGACACTTAGCAATCTGCTCTTTTTAATAGCAAATATAAACATCTTTTCATATCAACACATTCTATAGCATTTTAATGGCTGCATGGTTTCACAGATATATCTTATTTAATACATTATTAGACATCTAGAGTGATTCTATGAATGTCTCATGTGCATCCTTAATTATTCCCTTTGAGTAAATTTAAGTGTGGCTAGGTAAACTGTTTTAAACACTTTTAGGGATTTGTAATGTTTTTACACAAGGAAGGGCTGTGAATTAGAGTGAACACATTAAATATTTAACTTTAAAAAATTTTTCATTTTGGAAAGTCTGAGATTTTATTGTTATTTTCATGTGCATTTTTAGAAAATTGAGCTGATAAACCATTTTTTCTTTTCTATCACGGTGATGTTCATCTTTTCTTATTATTTCTTATATTTACATTTCTTAAACTTTGGTAATGTTTTATAGATATTTTTCTATAAAATATTTTTATATTTTATAATGGTTTCTATAAAACATAAATTTCTATATTTTATAATGTTTTTTATAAAACATTATGTATAATGTTTTATAGATATATTTCCAGTTTATCATTTTAAAGAGCTTCTTACCCTGCATGGGGAAGCTAAAATTTTATGGGACCGGATCCATTAATCCTTTCATATTTGTTTTGCCTTTGGTATGAAAAGGGCTGAATTATAAAGTTTTGAAATACTTGATGGCTACAAAGTTTAAAACTATCTTACAATGGATGATGTTTATTGTTAGAAGGATACTACTTTTGTGCCTGATTCCAAAACTTGAAAGCTGCCTTGGAAAAGAACTATGGTTATGTACATGCTCAACGTTAGTTGAGTAAAGGGATAAAAAGAACAGAAAGTGATGAGACTTCACTGAAGAATTGAACCATCCTAGGCTTTAATAGTGAAATGATTCATAAGGTGAGCAAAGTCTGTAAGGTTCATTTGTGTGAAGTAGTGAGAAAGGAGACAAACCAGATAAATGAACTATGCAGTTGCAGAGTCTTGGGAGAGTTGGGGGAAAAAGTTGGGTGCTGTGATGGGTCCTATTCTACCCTGGGCATCCAGGTCTCTTTAAGGAGAAGTGGATCCTAAGAGTCCAAATGAAATAGGTGAAGTGCCCTCCAGAGAAGAGAGACAGCTACATGTGTGATTCCTGGACTTGAGCCCACATGCAGCCAGCCTCTTGGCTGCCATCCACAATGCATTGAGTACAGAAATTGTGAATAAGTGTTTAGAAATGTTTATGGTATGTCATAATAAACCTTATTATGTTGGTGAAATGAAACACTAAGATTAAGAAATCAGACATGTACTCATTGTCTTTTCTTTTTTCACGTCATTATTTGAGTCATATGTAACTATTATATTTTGCTAAATTGTCAGTCTGAGAAGGATTAGAAGTAAAAACAAGGTTGTATCTTGGAGAATTCAAGAAAGATGGCACTTGAGAGTTCTTTTTAAGGTATTTATACTCTTTTGCTTTTTAGTTTTGCATATGTCCTGATATTGGAGATACAACTCATTTTTCATTTATTCAAGTTTATTTCAATAACTGTATTATCAAGTGGCCATATTGCAGAAATTCAAGATCTTTTAAAATTAGAGGATAATTATTTTACAATATTGTGATGGTTTCTGCCATACATCAACATGAATTAGCCATAGGTATATATATATATGTCCCCTCCCTCCTTTCCTCTCAGATCAAAAGCTTATGTGGCAGAAAATTCCTGAGAGAACTAGCTAGCTATCAGATGTATGTATAGCTTTAGAGTATAGAGAAGAATGGAAATGAAGAAGAAAAGAAAGTTAATTTGAAGGAGGAAAAGAGTCTTCATTTTAAAGCAGAAATAAGGACATTTGTAGAACCAAATATAGTAAATGTAGCATTGCTCTCTAGTCATAGATTTCATTGCATCTGGGATGTTGCATTAAAATTTTTGTTTTTAGGCATACTCTGGTTGAATGGTCTTTCCAGTGGGATTTTAGAACCCATTTTCACTAAAATTTTATTTCATATGAATGTTTGTATAATGGCACTTTGTTCATTTTTAGAGTAATCTAAAAATATGATTTTCACACATCAAGCCAGAGAATACCATGCTGTTAACTTGAAACTTGCCACAATGATGATGGATAATGATACATGATATTCTGTAGGCTACTTATAGTCACATTTGGATAAATAATTAAACTCTGGATTGGAAGAATCAATATTGTCAAAATGGCTATTCTACCCAAAGCAATCTGTAGATTCAGTGCAATCCCTATCAAGCTACCAACAGTATTTTTCACAGAACTAGAACAAATAATTTCACAATTTGTATGGAAATACAAAAAACCTCGAATAGCCAAAGTAATCTTGAGAAAGAATGGAACTGGAGGAATCAACCTGCCTGACTTCAGACTCTACTACAAAGCCACAGTCATCAAGACAGTATGGTACTGGCACAAAGACAGAAATATAGATCAATGGAACAGAATAGAAAGCCCACAGATAAATCCACGAACCTATGGACACCTTATCTTTGACAAAGGAGGCAAGGATATACAATGGAAAAAAGACAACCTCTTTAACAAGTGGTGCTGGGAAAACTGGTCAACCACTTGTAAAAGAATGAAACTAGAACACTTTCTAACACCATACACAAAAATAAACTCAAAATGGATTAAAGATCTAAATGTAAGACCAGGAACTCTAAAACTCCTAGAGGAGAACATAGGCAAAACACTCTCTGACATAAATCACAGCAGGATCCTCTATGACCCACCTCCCAGAATATTGGAAATAAAAGCAAAAATAAACAAATGGGACCTAATGAAGCTTAAAAGCTTTTGCACAACAAAGGAAACTATAAGTAAGGTGAAAAGACAGCCCTCAGATTGGGAGAAAATAATAGCAAATGAGGAAACAGACAAAGGATTAATCTCAAAAATATACAAGCAACTCCTGCAGCTCAATTCCAGAAAAATAAATGACCCAATCAAAAAATGGGCCAAAGAACTAAACAGACATTTCTCCAAAGAAGACATACAGATGGCTAACAAACACATGAAAAGATGCTCAACATCACTCATTATCAGAGAAATGCAAATCAAAACCACCATGAGGTACCATTACATGCCAGTCAGGATGGCTGCTATCCAAAAGTCTACAAGCAATAAATGCTGGAGAGGGTGTGGAGAAAAGGGAACCCTCTTACACTGTTGGTGGGAATGCAAACTAGTACAGCCACTATGGAAAACAGTGTGGAGATTCCTTAAAAAACTGGAAATAGAACTGCCATATGACCCAGCAATAGCACTTCTAGGCATACACACTGAGGAAACCAGATCTGAAAGAGACACGTGTACCCCAATGTTCATCGCAGCACTGTTTATAATAGCCAGGACATGGAAGCAACCTAGATGCCCATCAGCACATGAATGGATAAGGAAGCTGTGGTACATATACACCATGGAATATTACTCAGCTGTTAAAAATAATTCATTTGAATCAGTTCTAATGAGATGGATGAAACTGGAGCCCATTATACAGAGTGAAGTAAGCCAGAAAGATAAAGAACATTACAGCATACTAACACATATATATGGAATTTAGAAAGATGATAACGATAACCCTATATGCAAAACAGAAAAAGAGACACAGAAGTACAGAACAGACTTTGAACTCTGTGGGAGAAGGTGAGGGTGGGATGTTTTGAAAGAACAGCTTGTATATTATCTATGGTGAAACAGATCATCAGCCCAGGTGGGATGCATGAGACAAGTGCTCAGGCCTGGTGGGCTGGGAAGACCCAGAGGAGTCGGGTGGAGAGGGAGGTGGGAGGGGGGATCAGGATGGGGAATACGTGTAACTCTATGTATTCATATCAATGTATGACAAAACCCACTGAAAAGATAATAAAAATTAAAAAAAAAAAAAAGAAAACACAAAGCAGCTAGATTGCTAACCTAATAAAATACCTACTTAAAAGGCAAATATAGAAAGAGTTTAAAAAACTCACTATAGGAAACCCAGTTAAAAATATACCACAGTCCCGAGCACTTGTCTCATGCATCCAACCTGGGCGGGTGAAGACCTAGAGGAATGGGGGGGGGGGGATTGGGATGGGGAACACATGTAAATCCATGGCTGATTCATGTCAATGTATGGCAAAAACCACTACAATATTGTAAAGTAATTAGCCTCCAACTAATAAAAATAAGTGGAATATAAAAAAAATAATTAAACTGATTAATATGAATTTCTTAAACATTAAGTGCATTATAAAAAAAATGAACTGGATGAAGTAATATTATATATCCAGTCATGGGAGTCTGTTGACCTTTGTCTTTTCAATACTGCTTTTCAATATAAAACTTTCTATAATGTCTAAAATTATTTTTAAAATTCTTCAAATTCTATTATCTTTAATGGATAACAGTGATTTTTGTTCATATCATTCTTACAGCTGTTAAAAATTCTTGGAATCCTGGATGACAGTATACATATTTTAGTGATTTGGGAGTATTGATATTTTACCTAGCTTTTCCTCCAAGATCTTTTGACCTTTAAAATATAAAATATGACTAATTATTCAGAGATTTAGTTGCTAAGATTCCATATTAGGATCTCACAATATTAGAAGAAATACTTAGTAACCAAGATGACTTGCACTAACTCAGTGGTGGCATATATGCTTTAGGGTGTTGTGCTGATTAACTTCAGGAGAATTTATGATGATCACCTCTTTGGTTCTGTCAGATTTAGAAGGTTGGACTAAAGATATAATCTTGCTTTCTGGCAAACAGTGTAGGTACTGGAGTCAAGCTGCCTGTTGAACAGCCTGCCCTTGCTATTGGTGGGACTTCAGCGTGGGGCTCAACTTCATGACTCCATTTTTGGAGTCTCTTGAATATTGTCTGTTCCCACAGTAGTGGGCTTCCCAGGTGGTTCAGTGATAAAGAATCTGCCTGCCAATTCAGGAGATGCAGGTTCAGTCCTAGGGTCAGGAAAATACCCTGGAGGAGGAAATGGAAACTCACTGCAGTATTCTTGCCTGGAGAATCCCATGGAGGAACCTGGCAGGATTGCAGAGTTGGACACGGCTGAGCAACTGAGTGCACACACACACCCGCTGTAGTATTGTGAGATTTCATCGAGGTTATCCACGTACGGGCTTCTCTGGTGGCTCAGTGGTAAGGAACCCACCTGCAATGCAGGAGATGCTGGTTCCATCCTTGGGTTGGGAAGATTCCCTGGAGAAGGAAATGGCAACCCACTCCAGTATTCTTGCCTGGGAAGTACCAAGGACAGAGGAGCCTAGTGGGCTACAGCCCATGGGATTGCAAGTCAGACATGACTTATCACTCTGACCAACATCTAGAACTAGTAAGCATTTAAATGCTTAGTTTCATTTAACTGTGTTCATTGTGATAGTGATGTGGTGGTGGTGATTATTATTATTATCATTATCATCGTCATCATGTAATAGTTCCAGATTAGGAAGCACTGCCAAATTCTCCTTCTCTTGCATTTCCCAAGAGGAAAAAAAAATATATATATATATGAAATAAATATATAAATTTGATATATTAAATATATAAATTTTATATATTTAATATATATAACCAACACAGATTGTTCCAAGAACCCAGTAATCAAATAAATAATCATAGCTAGAAAAGAGCCAGATTTAACTAATGTGTTGGCAAGGAAGGAAAATCACTGTCAGCAAAGGTCAGGCTTTGTGTACATGGTACAAAAATGTAGAAGAAACAAGAGAAAGCAGCCAAGAACGTGAAGAAAGAACAAGAAGAGGGGAAAGGCTGTGTTGGCAACAGTGGTGGTGGGTGCTGGAGAGCAGGAGCCATGGGTAACACAGAAGGGTCCTGGACAAAGAAATGAACTGAGCTTCCCAGGTGGTGCCAGTGGTAAAGAACTTGCCTGCCAATGCAGGAGATGTAAGAGACCCAGGTTCGATCCCTGGGTTGGGAAGATCCCCTGGGGAAAGAAATAACAACCCACTCCAGTGTTTTTGCTTGGGAAATCCCATGAACAGAGGAGCCTGGAAGGCTACCGTCCATAGGATCGCAAAGAGTCAGATGCGATTGAGCGACTTAGCACACAGGAGTGGGAACGAAAGAAGTAAAAACTGAGTCCTTATGCCCCAGAAATCCCTGCAGTCACAATGCAACTTTGAGAGGAATTGATGGGGAAAATGGAGTGAAAATCACTTAAAACACCACATTATTTAGTTTGGAAGCCACGATTGGGGAAGACTATGGGAACGTGATAAGCTATGCTCTATCAAGGTAGAAAACTCTCCAGCACATAACACAAAATAACAGCTACTGTTTATTGTGCACCTGTCATAGGCCCAGGAATTTTCTAATTATTTTACATATATTGTCTTATTTAATCCTTACAATAACCTTGAACAATGGCTTTAAAGTATAAGAACCTGAAAATGCTGATGAATATGTCAAAATGGAGAATGGTTTAGAACGGTCAGACGCTGCCATGTCTCTATTCAATTGCATGACAGCACCTATAGGGGAGGTGCTGTCCTATAGGTGCTAACAGCACCTATAGAAAACTAACAAAAAAAAAAAAGAAAAGAAATGTAGTTGCCTGTAGCATTTATTTTCTGAAGGGTGGATTTGCTCTTTTTATAGCGGAGACATACTGCGTCACATAGCCCACTATATAATTAGTCAAAAATACCAGCTCACGAAGCTCTAGAAGAAAAATTTTTTAGACAGTTCATTTCTGAGCACTCATTTCTTTTTTTTTTTTTTTCATGGAACTTAAGGAAAAGATTTATTTGGGAATTTGTGGGCATTTTGGCCCTGCCTGGCCCTGTGAACTAGGCTAGCTTTGGTGCCCTCATTTTGTCCAGGTGAACCTTCTGAATCCTTCCAGCTCCAATGCTCAACACTTCTGTCTATGGCAGGCTTCTGTGAAGCCAGTACCTGCTGTTTTAAGCCAAAAAGGCTTGGATTTTTGCTTTATATGCACTAACAGTAAAAGCCCATGAAGTGAAACCTCAGGGACTGGAAAATCTGATTGCTTTTACCTTTGCTGTAAGAGTCTGGAAAATTCTATCTCTGCTTTCATTGGATCTCTTTTGCGCATCCAGTGAAAGATTAAAAATTTCAGTTTAACAGAGAAGGAGGACAAAGTGTTTCTGTTCATGGACAACTGCAGAGTTTGCCCTGAGAAGGTGAAATCCTTACTGTTACTTTTTGATATCTTCCTGCTCCCCAGGGTCAGTCTCTGTTTCTGGAAGAAGTTTTGGATGGTATGAGATTTTTCTTCACACGCCATTGACAAACATGCAAATGAGCGAACTGAATGAGAGTGTGTAGACTGACAAAGGGTACCTGGAGACCCCTGGGTCAACTGTGCAGATCCCATAGACAGTGTTTTCAATGCTGCCAATCAAAGGACACTGACAACAAGGATGAATAGGAGGGTGCAAGTTTGTGTTTATATCTGGGGGGACGGTGTGTGTGTGTGTGTATACACACACATGCTTACATGTACTAAGAGCAGAGAAACCGTTTAGGAGAAACAACTTTAGCCTTTGATTCACCTACCTGTTTCACAGAATATCTGCCCAGTTTATCAAAAGCAAACTTTATTCTCCTTTTATATAAAAGAGGTATCTGATTTGAAATCAAGCTTTTAGTTATAGTATTTTTAAAACCACAAGTTCTTGACCCATTGTTATCATTCCCGTTCATTCATTTACCCGCACATCCTATACACTATAGACCTAAAGAGTACCGTCAGCCACCGAAGACAAGAGAGTGTTCATTATTTTGAGGCCGAGGGACTTCCCTGGCGGTCCAGTGGTTGATTCTCTGCTTCCACTGCAAGGGGCACGGGTTCAGGCCCTGGTCAGGGAACTAAGATCCCACATACCATGCAACACAGACAAAAATAATTTTGAGGCCAAGTCATAGGATGAAAATGATATTTTGTTTAGCAATCTGTTTGAGGTAAGGAAAATGCAAGCAATTTTCACACTAAAAGCAATTCAGACTAAGTCTGGCCTCTTAACTGGTTAAGCTTCAGCTTTGAAGCAAACCCAGCTTGCCATAATAACTTAGTTCTATTGATCGCCATTTGCAGGGGTTGACCATCTCGTATTTTTGTTTTATCTGGTAGTATGTCTGAAATACATGAATGTTTTGCTGGTCGTGGAAAGGCTTCTGTCACAATGGCAGTTAGAAGTTAAGATAAAGACTCTAATTCTGTTCGTTTGGGGAAATGAATTTGGAATTTACCCATTGTAAAATCCTTGATTAGTTTATCGTGGTGTGTTCAAAGCAGTCTTCCCTTGTGTTCATAGTCATAGGAGGAGTGGATGGAGGTGTTGGAGAATTGCAGTGGTTGTGTAGAATGCCCTTTCTGAGTGCTTTACTGCCCCAGAATAACAATGAGGTGGGGGACATTCTGTCATTCTGTAGCAAGAAGGTGTCAGGATTTGCCTAGGTAGATGAGAGGGACTACACAGATGTACATGCACGAAACTCTACTTTGTTTATTTTCTTTTAGGCTTTATTGCTCTCTCTTAGAGGTGAAAATAACTGCACATTCTAACTCCCTCTTTCTATTCAGTGTATAATGTTGTTTGTTCTGTTAAAGAGATTGGAGGCCCACCCAGGGTAGAAGGGCCATAAATAAGGACAAAGGTTTGTTAATGGGACGTGGAAGGGTGACAATTCCATAGTTCTCTGAAGCTTACTTGCTCTAGGGCATGTTATCAAGTGCGAACCATCCAATAATAATCTAATAAGGGCAAGAGGCAACCACCCTAATTTCCTTTGGTCTGCCTGTCTGTAGTTTTTTGAATGTATAGCTGAAGTCTTTCAGTTTATTAGGTTTTTAGAAATTCATTTAGAAATGGCTTAGCAAAATATACTATTAAAGTTTTTCCATTACCTATAGAAATGATATTTTTCCTAGCTTGCAAATATACAGTTTTAAGGAAATATTTACTAAACCTTCTTAATAATCTGCTCTGATAAAGCATTTGAGATTTGCACTTTCTGGCATAAAGTGAAAGAAGAAAGTTATAACTGGAGAATTGCCATTTCAGCTCGCCGTGATTATTCACCATTTCTCTTAATTGCTTTGCCAGTCTGCTCACATTTATATTTCAGTTTGTGGAAATTTTTGCATTGCAGATTTTTTTTTTCTTGCTTAAGTTGATTTTTTAGCAGTAATAGTTGGTTTTACTTATTTTGGCATCTTATGTTATTTCAAGTGACAAATGTTGGAAATTGTACGGAAATCTTTTGAAGTCAGTAATAGCAGTAATTAGTTATCAGTATCCACATTCTTGTCTGTGTGAACTGGTTTTTATTAAAATATAGAGAAATAGATCAATAAAGGTAAATATTAAGGCTTTGCCACCTTTATGACGTTTGTTAAAAATTATCTTTGACATAGAAAAATTATTACTGAGATAAAAAGGAATAGTCCTTGACTTGGTCCTTTAAAATCCTTCTTATAAGAAAAGGAGAAAACTTTGGTTTTAAAAAGTAGCCCATCTGGCCTTCAGAGGCCTTTCCCCAGGGAGCTGCGCTGACTTCTGCCACATAGATCGCGCCTGATGATGGACATAGCCCATGGCAAAGAGGCCAGGGAAGAAAAGCAAATGGACTTCTGTGAAAATACACGGGGGACAAATAGCATCCTGCTTGCTGAGTAAGTGCTAGAAAATGCTCTAAAACATGGGAAGTACAGACAGGCCCCTGCAGGTTCCAGCATTCTTATGTTGGCTAGGATTCTGGTTTTTAATGCGAGTCCTTGTTCTCTGTGAAGTAGACCTTTGACCTACATGTTACCTTTTTTTTTTTGGAACTTTTTTGAAGTTATAGCTAGGCAGTGTTCTCTAGGTTAAATCACACACAAAATATTTATCATTTTAAATCATGTTATAAATCAACATAGACTGGGTTTTTAATTATGAAAAAGTACTTAGGATTTATTAATAAAGATTAGGAGGGATCAGTTTAGTTTCAAACTATAATTGCTTTGCATCTATAGAGCCGGGTGGCCACACAGGGTCTCCTAGCAGGACTGTTTCTTGTTTGTTACGGTTGATGAGACCACCACCCTTTCCCCGTAGGAACCCCTCAGGGTGACAAGAAGAAAGCCAGTCTTTCTGATACACTATCTTTTGGGTGACTGTATAATTTACTTTTAAAATTATTTACTAGCTTCCAAAGAGTTATAATGAAGAAGTCTTATAGAAATGAGATAGTTTGTTTCCAGATTCATTTATGAAAAAATTTCTCAGATGCCCTTGTCTCTCGCTTTGAGTGTCAGTAATGTTTGTGTAGCCAAAAATCAATGCCGCTTTTCTACCCCCCTTATTCCTTTTCCTTTTGGTAACCCTGATTTTGTTTTCTACCTCTGTGGGTCTGTTTCTGTTTTGTAAGCAAGTTCATTGTATCATATTTTAGATTCCACATATAAGTGATTAGCAGACACAAGCTACTATATACAAAACAGATAAACAAGGACCTACTGGATAGCACAGGAAACTAATATAATAACAAACTGGAAAGAGTATGAAAAAGAATATGTATTAATGTACATGTAAGTGAATCACTTTGCCGTACATCAGAAGCTAATACAACATGGTAAGTCAGCTCTACTTCAGTACTAAAAACTAAAATAAAAATACCACTTTTCACAATATATAATTCACTTCAGCATTACTGAATCAGAGCATGTAAAGGGTGGATTTGGTGTGGTAGAATGGTGAACAGTGATCTGAAAGTGGAGTTAATGGCCACTCCCTAACTCAGGGTTCTTGGGCCAGGAAACCACCATTTCTGGAAATCACCAAAAATCACCATTTCTGCTTTTTAGAAAGTGGCAGGTGGCCGATAATTATTATTATTAGCTCACATACTGATGTGGGAAATAACCTCAGATAGTGGATATGGAAATCCTGAGATATAAATGGACGATAAACACACAGAATGTTGCTGCATTCTGAATTTGAAATTTTTCGTTTGCAGCCGAGTCTCTTATTTTCATTTATATACCCATGACACCAGTCCATAGGGTCTCAAAGAGTCGGATGCGATTGAAGTGACCTAGCACGTACACACTGATGATACATAAATATCTGACTGAGCTAGATCAGTGAGATTTTATCAGCTGTTCAAAATTCATGATGCTTTAGTCAATTTAAGACTTTATTTGATTTAAAACTCTGCGGGATTTTCTTTCTGGAAACTCAGACATTTTAAATCCTTCCAGAAGGTGCTTATAGGCCCTGCATTTAATATTCTTCATATAATTTGTGTCTGAAGTAGTGATTATAATCTACTTTTTAAAGATAAGCCTTTATACACCATCATCTAATTTAAAAGAAATAAGCAAAGTGTATGTCCTCTTGATAAAAATCTGAGAAATAAACAATTACTATATGGTTATTTTTTCCTTTCCCCACTGTCATTTTTGTTGCTGAATAAATAAGGAATTTGAGAAATGTTTTCTTTCCTCGTGTCTATTGGGCCTTCAGATCCCCCTTCTAAATGGCCTTCTACCTTCACCATATATATAAAAAATATATATATATATGGAAAAATTTCCATTCTTCCTATACCTGATTCTTTATGAGAGTTGTGTCGTCTCTGGATGCTGATGTCATTACCATCTTGAATTGAAACTCTCAAATAACTTGTTCTGTCTTCTGCTGGAGCCTCCATGAAACTCTGCAAAGGCATGAATTGAATGTGGTTTCTTCTTCTCCACATGTTATTGTTGTTTAGTCACTAAGTTGTGCCAACTCTTTTGCAACACCATGAACTGTAGCCTGCCAGCTCCCCTGTCCACTGAAATTTTCCAGGCAAAAATACTGCAGTGGGTTGCCATTTCCTTCTCTAGGGAATCTTCCTGACCCAGGGATTGAACCCACATCTCCTGCTTGGTAGACAAATGCTT
The DNA here is from genome assembly GCF_963930625.1 of Muntiacus reevesi. NCBI lineage: Eukaryota > Metazoa > Chordata > Mammalia > Artiodactyla > Cervidae > Muntiacus > Muntiacus reevesi. The sequence goes on from NC_089260.1 coordinate 44,160,662, forward strand.
TACCACCTGGGAGGCCCTCTTTTCCATGTGAGCTGCGTGAATAAATATAACACATGTACTTAAGGAACTTATGCTCATTATGAAAACAAGACTAATGAAGGCTTGTTCAGTACAAGAACAATGGTATCGATTATTTTTGAGCTCACGTTCCCAGAGGTCAAGTCAATGCAGAAAAGAACTGTCTGGGAAAGCTGATTGGGAAGACAGGACCTTAACCAGATCGTGAAGATCGGAAATGGGGGCTGATAGAGGGAAGCATTAAGTAAGAGGAGCAACAATGGATTAGTTTTCAGGATAACATCCTGAATTCATGTAGTGAGCTGTGGACAGGCAAGCCTTAGGAAGTAGCTTGATCAGCCTATTCCTCCCCTGGGCACCTCCATCCCAAACTCTCCACCCCAAACCCCAACTCCCCCTTTCCAGCTCCAGTTGTATCTTTGCATTTATAGCAGCTTTCCCCACCTCCTACAATCCTTAAAAGGAGAATCAGAAATCATAACATTTCCTATGTCCTAATACAGTATGATCAACATTCAGATCCCTGGGTTTTTCTGATAAAGAATGCCATTTCTTTTCCTGAACTGTTATTCTTTTCTTAAATGATCAGGAAACTTCTGTCACCTTCTTTGAGTCTCTCTCTCTCCTGGGCTATAAACCTCTCACTCTTGGATCTTCTCTGGATAGTTTATCTTCACCCCAAGCCAAGAATACCCTTCTTGACATTCTTTGTGTATTTTCTGTGTATTGTCCTTCCTTAGTCAAACTACATGTTTTCATTTCATTGACTGAGCAGCTCCCTGTCAGAACTTACGGTGCCTACGTAGGTAACACAAGCTAATATTTCATAGTGTTGTTTTCATGAGACTGTGTGTTTTTAAACTTTCCTCAAGGGATAGACTCATGACATTGGCTTCTTTGAGTCCACAGCACCCTCTTGGATAGTAACTGAGCCTGTAATGCCAATTAGATGTGCCCATAGATACTGTGGACTGAACTTATTTGAAAGTTTTTTCCCCATAATATAACATATATAATCTTTCCATTCAAAATGTAAAAGTTCTTAACTTTAAAAAGAAGGCAATGGAGGGACTTCCCTGGTGCTCCAGTGGTTAAGACTATACACTCTCAATGAATGGGGGCATGGGTTCAATCCCTGGTTTGGGAACTAAGATCCCACATTCTGTGCAGTTCAGCAAAAAAAATAGGGGGAAAAAAAAGCAATGGAATGAAAAATAATTTTGTCTTAGAGATGTTCTGAAAGGAAAGATTTTTCTAGTTTTCTAGTCAGGAAACGAATTTCTCCTCTTCCTGCCAGAAGAGAAGAATGGCTGTGATTTTTTTTTTTTTTTGCAATAATAAACTACTTAAACAGGTAAGATTTTCCTTTTCACTAATGGGAAAGAAAGTGTCCCACTGCCACCCTGCTCAGAAGGTAACTTAATTCCCGACTCTACCAAGAATAATATTGGGCATTATTGGAGCTCCATTTGAACCAAACTCGGTCAAACTCCTCGAGTGAGAAATAATGGATTCTAAATGGGAGCTCTTTCTACTTTGGGGAATTTTAATGATATAATGTTACATAAAATGTCAAACAGTTTATCATAGAATATTTCTGTTCTCTTTTTATCTGGAGATGACTTTTCATGTAAAATCATTTGTGTTTAGAAAGGAAAACACTTCTGTATTTTATTTTGATAAATGAATTCTCAATACTAAGCCTAATTCTGTGATCTAACATTATAAGTGAAGACTTACGAATCAGACAGAAACTATCTTAAAACAGGGGTCCCCAACCTCTGGGAGCTAATGTCTGATGATCTGAAGTGGAGTTGATGTAATAATAGAAATAAAGTGCACGATGCATGTAATGCACTTGAATCATCCTGAAATAATCCACCCCCCACCCCAGGTCTGTGGAAAAATTACCTTCCATGGAACCAGTCCCTGGTGCCAAAAAGGTTGTGGTCTGCTGTCTTAGAGGATGGATCCTAATGGAAGAAGGGAGTCTGTTTTTCCTTGTCATGGCTAGCCCTTTCTCCCCTGTACCATCCATACTTAAGTCTGGTACATGGCAGCCTTCTGCACAATTGTGTCTTGTCTCCCAGGCCTGTGTAGAGTAGGAAGAGGGTTTAGTAGCTGTATACACAGAAGCTTTCTTGGGAGTATTGTCATCACTGTTTTGCCTTTGTGGTGTTCTGAGCTTTGGTGAAATTCATCTGGAAGTACTGGTACCCAGTCTGAATCAAATCAGCTATTAGAGTGGACCCTTTGTTCCCTGGGGCTTCTCTGGCAGCTCAGATGGTAAAGAAACAGCCTGCAATGCTGGAGACCCAGGTTTCATCCCTAGGTCGGGAAGATCCCCTGGAGAAGGGAATGGCAACCCACTCCGGTATTCTTGCCTGGAGAATTCCATGGACAGAGGAGCTTGGTGAACTATGGTCCATGGGATCCCAAAGAGTTAGACATGACTGAGTGATTTTATTTCACTTTTTTGTTCCCTGTGAGCTTTGTTTAGCCCAGCTCAAGGGCCACAATACCCAAAACAATTTCTGAGAAACTTCCATTCTGTAAATGCCTGATGAGTGTGATTACTTTCTTAGTATAAAAAAGTATGTGCGAGGCTGCAATGTGTATCTGTGTGGGTGTGTGGTCAGCATTCCTAGGAAAAGACAAGAGAAATCTAAGAGACTGAATTCACATCAGGTGCTGTGCTGTGCTTAAGTCGCTCAGTCGTGTCCAACTCTTTGCGACCCCATAGACTGTAGTCACCAGGCTCCTCTGTCCATGGGAATTCTCCAGGCAAAAATGCTAGAGTGGGTTGCCATGCCCTCCTTCAGATCTTCCAACCCAGAGATTGAACCCAGGTCTCCCGCATTGCAGGCAGATTCTTTACCATCTGAACCACCAGGGAAGCTCAGTTAGGGCCTAATAAATAAGCCCTGATAAGTTTGAATTTGATCCTGAGGGTACTAGGGGGCGTTACTTTTTTGAACAGGGGAGTAAGAAGATGAAGTATGTCCCTCAGAGAAAGTATTCTACTGCTGGTGTGGAGAGTGAGCTGCAGGGAGCCAGAAGATGGGCAGGAAACTAGGAAAGGAGGCTCTTGAAGACATCCAGTGCTGGCGGCCTGGACTAAAAGTTTAGCAGCTCTCTGTCACACATGCAGGTGGGTGGGGAGGCCCTACTGGTCTGATTCTGGGGGTTAAAAATTAATATTGCCTGAGCCTGATTCTCCCCAGCTTGTCCACCTCTGCCTGACATAGATCCTTGTGGAAGTTGCATTAAGTCTCGTAGGCCACTGGAGTGCCGTTAAACTCCTGCTCCTGCATATGAAACGGAATGGAATCTCAGCCTGCAGTCAGCCAGTAAATGAGTGTAACTTATGGTGAATTCCAGCTAATGTACAGTCGTCGAAGTAGCATGAAGTCTGGGAAGTCACTTGGGTACCATTAAGAGTACTGAGCTGTGATTTACATGGTCAGACCCTAGTGGCCTATATGTGCCAATATAGCTTCCATGGTCTTTTCTACTTTGTTCCAGGGAATAAGTTATGGAACAAAAACATCCATTTTTAAAATATATTTTCTATATCTTATTCATTTTCTCAGTGGATGGGGATTATTGAGGTCAGTATTTACTGTTCAAAAATTTGTAGTATAAATAAAAGTAGCAAGTCATAACCCAAAAGTGTAGTTTAAATGAAAGTTACAAGTCATAACCCAGAGTAATTTTTTCTATCAAATATATATAATAAAGTTTGAAAAGTATTGATAGTCACACTCTTATCCACAATAAATTTGAGTTTTTTACAAGGAATTTTTAAAATGCTTGTTATAAGTTTGTCATATATTTATATAGATATATAGATTTCATATTAATTTTCCCTGATATATAGATATATAGAAGGAATACATTTGCCCAGGAAGTCCATTGTTTTTTTTAAAAAAAAAAAGCTAATGTTCACCTGATAAGCCTTTGAGGTCCAAGCCTGTATCTTAATCATTCTTCTTTCCTCCTTCTTTCGTTTATCACCATGAGCCCAATATTCAAAACTTTTAAAATGACTATGTGGTTGCCACATGCAGATGAACAATATAAAAAACTTCTCTAGTGATACTCCTACTTTCGTGGTAGAATAAGTATTAATAGTATAATAACTTTCTGCTTCTCTATAATAGGTGTTCTGGGAACTTTGAACAACTGGTATTCCTAAAATTTACAAATGAGGAAACCTCAAATATGATTCTGTGATAACATTTAAACTATCTTAGGAAATATTTTCTTTTCTTGATAAAAAAATAGCAAGTTCTTGACTGTTTTTTCAAAGTGCATAGTTATTTGATAAGTAGGTAGGAAAAGAATTTTATATATGCAAGGATATTGCCATACTTCTCTAGTCTGGGAAAGTCAAAAGAGGGGGAAGATACATAAATACAGTATAGAATTTTAGAAAGGTTTACTGGAATAAACCGTAACAGTTCTGAACATTTGTGTGTTACTATGGCTTGTTCGTTATATTCTCCAAAACTTCATCTGATCTGTTTAAGAAGCCTATGAAATAGAGTTTTTGCAGCTAGGGAAATTATGTCTTAGAACAGTTAGGTGATTTGTCCAGAATCCAAACAGCTCATAAGTAATGAACTGGAAACTCTACTGTTTTCTGACTCTTTAGCCAGTACTTAAATGTTCAGTAGTAAGTACATAATTGATGTATATTAACTATCACGTTGTACCTGAAGGCATCTGTGAATAGGTGGTTCACACTGAAGACATCCTCCTTAAACCACCAACACATTTACTGCCTAGACTGCTCATTTGCCGCAAGTTTTGTTTTAAAGAATGGTTTTTCTATTTACAAAAGTAACACAGGTTCTGAGTAGAAAATTTAAAAATGATCATTGGCTCCATGAATATTCTGTGACGATAGACTGCACCCCTCCATAGATTCTGAGACTTTTGTGCTTTTCATGAATATTTTATACTGTTAAAAATGTTTCAAATGAGATCACAAAAAACATTTTCATTGCTTAAGTTTTTGTTTTAAAAAATTAGCATGCAACTATTTCCAATGTTGTTAAATGTCATTATGATGCTGTTTCAACAGCTTCCTAATATTCCATTTTTTGAATAAGGTCTATTAAGGACTCGGGGTTACTTTCTGTGTTTGGTTATTAGAAACAACACTGAAGAACATCTTTGCTAACTACCTCGTAGTATAGATCATATTTTTTTCTTAGAGTAAAAGCCTAGCGATATAATTACTGGGTTAAAATGGTATATAAAATTCTTGACTATGACCAAATAACCCAGTAGCTTGTCTTCTTTAATTTTTTTTTGTGTTTGAATGCCATTTTTTACACGTGTGCTAATCCCTGGCCTTTTAAAAATCTTCACTAAAATGATAGTCAAAAATAGTGTATTATTAAAGAGACATGCACCTCTGTGTTCATAGCAGCACTGTTCACAATATTCAAGCACAGAAACAAGCTAAGTGTCCATTGACAGATGAATGGATAAGAAGATGGGGTGTGTGTGTGTGTGTATACCTATACATATATATATACACACATATATATAGTTGGTGATAGACAGGGAAACCTGGCATGCTGCAGTCCATGGGGTCACAAAGAGTTGAATACGAATGAGCAAATGAACTGAATACACACACGCACGCGCACACACAGACACACACACACTCGATGGAATACTCCTCAACCATAAAATAGAGTGAAATAATGCCATTTGCAGTGACATGGATGGACCTGGAGATTATCATGCTGAAGGATGTAAGTCAGAAAGAGAAAGACAAATGTCATATGATTTATATATGGAATCTAAAATATGACACAAATGAACCTACCTATGAAACAGGAACAGACTCACAGACATAGAGAATGGACTTCTGGTTGCCGAGGGGACTGTGGGGTGGGCAAGGTATGGACTGAGAGTTTGGGATTAGCACATGGAAACTGTTTAATAGAATGGGTGAACAACAAGGTCCTACTGTATAGCACAGGGAACTATATTCAATATCCTGAGATAAACCATAATAGAAAAGAATATAAAGAATGTGTATATATATAAAACCAAGTCACTTTGCAGCAGAAATTAACCCAACATTGTTAATCAATTATACTTCAATAAAAAAAAAAAACCAGTATATTGTTGCTTTACATGATTAAACAAAAAGATAGTAAATCTGTTGAAGGATAAAACTAAAATTTGCTTTTTGATTTGAATCCTGTACAACTCTGCTGTTTGTTTTAGAGTACAGAGACATTGGACAAATAGAATATTACCTACACAGCATGTGTTCCTCTCTGATCTTTGTTTTATCAAATACTCCAAGTGCTTCCATTCACTCTTCTGTGAAATAAAATAGTCAGCTTTTTCCATGGGCCATTCAGATAACAAGTGCCAGTTGGAAAGCATCTTGAGCTTTTGGAAGGAGCATCATAGTTTTTGAGCTAGCAGGAATTTTAAAGATCATCTAATCTGATCCCACTACTTTACAATAAGCATATTTAATGTAAAGATATGAAAATTCTATGCATTTTACAAATTGAAATGGAAAGCTAGGTGTCTGATATTTTGAACAAATACATAATTTTGTCCATAGTTTATGAGTTCCTCATGTCCTCAGAAATGTAAACCTCTTTACTTATGAATTCTCAGTTGTATAGTGATACTAAAATTGTCAGCCGTTTTATGAAACCAGAATTTTAGCTATGGCAATTTATTCGGGTTTCAAGATAAACCAAATGCATTTGCAGTGAACCCCAGCTCTGCTTTATCTAAATAATAATTTCCTATAGACACATTACTCGACATGGCTTAGTCACTCATGTTTCTTTTCATTTTATTTTAGGTAGCAGTTTTACAACATCATCAGGATTATATACAGGAAATAATTCACTCACAAATTCCTCTGGATTTAACAGCTCACAGCAGGTAATTTCAAAAGCCAGGTTGACTTCTGAAACTAAAAAAAAGTGCAATAGATGATTTTCTTATATAAAGAAAGATCCATTTATATTACACTATAATTGAGAGCTTTCTTAAACTTTCTGATTTTTTTTTTCAAAAAATGTCTTTAGCATTCCTATATGGTGAGTCATTTGGTTTTCAGATTGGTTAAATTTTACCTAATAATGCAACCTGAAATAGAAGAAATATGAAGAGGGAATCCAATCTTACCTAAAATTGGTTTGCATGTCTGTGCACTTCAGTCAGTGTGTGCTTGTGTGTTCAGAGAAGACAGAGATGCCAACGTATTTACGGTTCTACTCTGAAATGTAAGAAGGCAGCAGCTGTATTCTGACTGACTGTTCTTGTGTGGTTTAATTTGGTAGGACTATCCATCTTATCCCAGTTTCGGCCAGGGTCAGTATGCACAGTATTATAACAGCTCACCGTATCCAGCGCATTACATGACGAGTAGCAACAGCAGTCCAACAACGCCGTCCACAAGTGCCACTTACCAGCTTCAGGAGCCACCATCTGGCATTACCAGCCAAGCAGTTACAGATCCCGCAGCAGGTAATTTCTTACCTTTTATTAGTCCTGCAGGCTGTATTTCTGATGGTTTAAATGCATTTTTCTATAGTCATATATTCATGACAATGGTTGCACACTTTGGGCAAGTTTTGGCAAGGCCACATTAGTCAAGCAGCATGATTGTGACATTAATTTTATTTTTACTTATTTGCTTAAAAGCTTTCATGTGAAGTTATAAACTGGAAAATACATGAAATAAGATGAGATATGACCTCATGTAAAAATACATGAGATTTTATTTAGTTGTACATGTACTCCATTTTCAGGGTATATATGTAGCTTTTTGGATGTATAATTATAAATATTTAGCTAGGATGCTTAACTGTAACTTTAAATGTGTTGACATATGAATATAAATGACATCATCTTGAATTTAATGTTTATCATCATGAAATAGTTAATATTTTTCAAAAAATCAAATAGCCTCTAAGGATCAGTCATGGAAGACAGTGATTCTTTTGGCCTTCCCTTTCCCACTCATGACCTACTGTGAATTTTATAGCAATGTTTCTGAGAGTGGGCATTTTTTGTACTTCTGCACAACATTTGGTGGTTGTTGTGCAATCACTAAGTCATGTCCCACTCTTTGCAACCCCATGACTGCCGCATGCCAGGCTTCCCTGTCTTCTACTGTCTCCCAGAGTTTGCTCAAACTCATGTCCATTGAGTCAGTGATGCCATTCAACCATCTCATCCTGTGTTATCCCCTTCTCCTGCCCTCAGTCATTCCCAGCATCAAAGTCTTTTCCAATGAGTTGGCTCTTTGCTTCAGGTGCCCAAAATACTGGAACTTCAGCATCAGTCCTTCCAATCAATATTCAGGGTTGATTTCCTTTAGAATTGACTGATTTGATCTCTTTGCTGTTCAAGGGAGTCTCAAGAGTCTTCTCCAGCACCAGTTTATTTTTTTAAATTTATTGTAATTGGAGGCTAATTACTTTACAGTATTGTAGTGGCTTTTACCATACATTGACATGAATCAGCCATGGGTGTACCTGTGTTTCCCATCCTGAACCCCCCTCCCACCTCCCTTCTCTTTCCATCCCTCAGGGTCATCCCAGTGCACCAGCCCTGAGCACCCTGTCTCATGCATTGAACCTGGACTGGCGATATGTTTCACATATGATAATATACATGTTTCAATGCTATTCTCTCAGATCATCCCACCCTCGCCTTCTCCCATAGAGTCCAAAAGTCTGCTCTTTACCTCTGTGTCTCTTTTGTTGTCTCACAATAAGGGTCATTGTTACCATCTTTCTAAATTCCATATATATGCATTAACATACTGTATTGGTGTTTTTCATCCTAACTTACTTCACTCTGTATAATAGGCTCCAGTTTCATCCACCTCATTAGAACTGACTCAAATGTATTCTTTTTAGTGGCTGAGTAATATTCCATGGTGTATATGTACCACAGCTTTCTTATCCATTCATCTGCTGATGGGCATCTAGGTTGCTTCCATGTCCTGGCTGTTATAAACAGTGCTGCGATGAACATTGGGGTACATGTGTCTCTCTCAATTCTGGTTTCCTTGGTGTGTATGCCTAGCAATGGGATTGCTGGGTCATATGGCAGTTCTATTTCCAGTTTTTTAAGAAATCTCCACACTGTTTTCCATAGTGGCTGTACTAGTTTACATTCCCACCAACAGTGTAGGAGGGTTCCCTTTTCTCCACACCCTCTCCAGCATTTATTGTTTGTAGACTTTGGATAGCAGCCATCCTGACTGGCGTGTAATGGTACCTCATTGTGGTTTTGATTGGCATTTCTCTGATAATGAGTGATGTTGAGCATCTTTTCATGTGTTTGTTAGCCATCTGTATGTCTTCTTTGGAGAAATGTCTGTTTAGTTCTTTGGCCCATTTTTTGATTGGGTCATTTATTTTTCTGGAATTGAAATTGAGCTTTAGGAGTTGCTTGTATATTTTTGAGATTAATTCTTTGTCAGTTGTTTTGTTTGCTGTTATTTTCTCCCATTCTGAAGGTTGTGTTTTCACCTTGCTTATAGTTTTCCTTTGTTGTGCAAAACCTTTTAAGTTTAATTAGGTCCCATTTGTTTATTTTTGCTTTTATTTCCATTACTCTGGGAGCTGGATCATAGAAGATCCTGCTGTGATTTATGTCAGAGTGTTTTGCCTATGCTTTCCTCTAGGAGTTTTAGAGTTTCTGGTCTTACATTTAGATCTGTAATCCATTCTGAGTTTATTTTGTGTATGGTGTTAGAAAGTGTTCTAGTTTCATTCTTTTACAAATAGTTGACCAGTTTTCCCAGCACCACTTGTTAAAGAGGTTGTCTTTTTTCCATTGTATATCCTTGCCTCCTTTGTCAAAGATAAGGTGTCCATAGGTGCGTGGATTTATCTCTGGGCTTTCTATTTGAGCACCACAGTTTAAAAGCATCAATTTCTTTGGCACTCTGCCTTCTTTATGGTCCACCTCTGTACATGACTACCAGAAAAACCATAACCTTGACTAGATGGACCTTTGAAACCAAAGTGATGTTTCTGTTTTTTAATATGCTATCTAGGCTTGTCATAGCTTTTCTTAAGGAGCAAGTGTACATTTGATGGGCCCTTTTAAATGAAAGTCTTTCTCCAGAAGTCTGTCTACTATGTCTTTAATACTTCTTCCCCTCCATTAATTTTTTCTGGAACTCTTATTAGTGTATGCCTAATATTCTGAATTGGCCTCCACCTAGGTTTCTTACATTTTTCTCTTATACTTCTTGAATTCTTAACTTTTAAAAATGTCTGTCTATCTGTGCCAGGTCTTAGTTGCAGCACACTGGATCTTTTAGTTGTGCATGTGAACTTTTAATTGCAGCATGTGAGATCCATTTCCCTGACCAGGGATCGAACCCAGGCTCCCTACATTGGGAGTGCAGAGTCTTAACCACTCTAACACCACTGAAGTCTTGCATCCTTAACTTTTTTTTTTTTCATCCTTAACTTTTTAAAAATATAATCTTTCCTTTCATAGATTAGAAATGAACTATTATCCATAAAGAAGCCGTGAGTGTGTTCCCTTTGCCTTTTACTCCTAAAGCCAGAGCCCAGTCAGTCATATTAAAATGGTCTTACGTTGTAACTCACTTCTATGACATGATCAGAGTGTTAATTCTCAGTGATTATCCCAAATCATGGTGAGAAAAAAGTTTTATGTAATAGATGCTGATTTAAATTTTGACTCTAGATTTACCTTGTAAATCTTAGCAGATGATCCTTCTCAAAACTCCTTTAAATGTTTAATCATTCTACTTTTTCTCTTAAATGGATGTGGACACTGTTTTATTTGAGAGTAGGAAGTTAAATCATTCTTAATCTTGTATTCCAACTAACTGTAAATACAGTTTCTGTTGCATATCTCAACTCTAGAGATGTTTATCTTGATTATCATATTCCACTTACCTTTATTTAAGAAAAAAATGAGGTTTTATCTTATGACATGGCTTATATGTGGAAACTTAAGAAAAAAATCCAAATGAACTTATTTCCAGATCAGAAAGAGACTCATAGACATAGAAAAGAAACTTAAAATTACCAGAGGGTGAAGTGGAGGTTGGAGAAGTAAGAAATTAGGAGGCTGGGATTAACACTGGGTCCTTATTAGGTAACTAATAAGGACCTACTGCAAAGCACAGAAAACTATATTTGATATTTTATAATAATTTATAAGGGAAGAGAATCTGAAGGAGAATATATATATATATATATATATATAAAATATGTAAGACATATATGAATAAGACGGAATCACTGTGCTAAATATATACATATGTGTGTGTATGTATATTATTACTGAATCACTGTGCTGTACATCTGCAATTAACATTATATTGTCAATCAGCTATACTTCAATTTTTAAAAGTAGCTTGATATATTCACTCAGTTCACATATATAAAAACAGTGTTCATAGAACCTCATATATGTATTTTTCTGTCTTTTAATTAGATTGCACATCTGTATAATCCCACTTAAGTAAACTTTGTTATAAAAGGAATTGAATGTCTGGTAGAAGTTACTGTAGAACTTTCCTGTCTCTGCTTGTCACCTTTACTTCATGTAGGTATCAAGAGGAGAGAGAATGGTTTGTTGAAATTTAGAGATAACTTGTGTTTTTACATGAATCTTCTGGGTCATGAAAGGTTCTTGAGGACCAAAAGGAACTTTGAAACGAGGACAGATACGTGAATGTGAAACAGAAAAACTCTTCAGGGTCTGTGGAATAAGATACTGAGAAAAGGAGACAGCAGAATAATTTTACTTAATTCATGACATTTTGGTTGTGAAGAGCACAGTATAAAACAAACTGAAGACTTAATCATGTTTCTTAAATTAAGTTTGATTAGAGCTTTATAAAAAGGCCATTTGGACATATCATAAAACTTTCTCTCTGAAACTTGACATTGTTCTAAGTGAATTTTGTTTATAAAAGGGATGCCATGTGAAAGAGTGGGGATTAGTGGCCACCAAGCACACCAGATGGGGAAAAGTGTGAAATTATAATTTTTGAAAAGTATATATAATTTAAGATTAATTGATTTATTTTAGGTTTTATTTGAATGTATGCTTAGTGTTCTGGGTACTTATTTCAATTTCAGTATCTTTATTGCTATAGAATAGGAATGAATTGAAGTGGAGAAAAAATAATATTTTTCAGATTTTTAAAATATTCATCACTTCCCACTAAAAATGTGTTTGCAGTGGGTCAACCTTTATTGTGTTACATAGTGTGTTACACATTGAAAAAGAAATGTGGATTACTTTAAAAATTCAAGGAAATTTTCATCTTTTTTTTAAACATTTGTGGTAAGACTGGATTCAGCCTAAGTTGTTTGGCATTCACTTTATTTTGTTACTAGTCATATAGAACATTACGGATGACAAGAGAGTATTGATGATAAAGTCTATAAAAATCATTAAGCTAAAGAATTAGAAGAATGATTTATCACATATAACCTAACATTTTTGTTTTGATTTGAAACAGTAGTTAAAATAACATATTTATTTTTGTTGAAATTATTTCAGGTGTTTTTTTTCCCTATTAATAGTCTATTTGGTTTAAAGTCAGTATTTGCAATACTGGGAAGTTAAATTCTAGTCATTATCTCGTATATGACTAAGTTTCTGCCTTTCAGTTTCATGGAATTACACAGTACAGATGAATCCATCATCCATGAGTTCTTCCATACTTTATGATATCTGTTCTTTATTGTTCATAGAATTGTTGTATCATAATGCACAAATAAGATGACCTTGTAAGGGCTTTTTTCAATGTGAATAGGTAAGGATTCATTTTTTCAATTGAGGAATTTAAATTTTTATTGTTTTTTTCGCCATGCCTTACAACTTATGGGATCTTAGTTCCCCGATCATGGATTGAAACTGTAAATGGAAGCATGGAGTCCTAACCACTGGACAGCCAGGGAATTCCCAGGACTCATTTATTTTTAACTGTACATTTTGAAATTTATATGCACGATAGTAATCTTTCAAGTCTATGATATTTTGCAGTATTAGTTATAAATATGTACCTCCTTATGAATCTTAAGTTCATAAGTTATTTTAATGTTTGTAGTTAAATATTGAAAGCTGTAGCCTCCTTTAAGTAGACATATGTAATACATTAAAAATAACATAGCTTGAATGTGAAAGCATAATTTCAAGTTTTAAAAACTAAAAACGGTGCCTTTGCATTCATTTAAAAAAAGGAATTTGTTAGTCATGCATTGACAGTCTTAAAAAATTTACATCATTTGGAGATAGGTAAGAATCCATATATCTTGAGAAGTATAGTGAAATTTATCTGATCATTCAACACAGTTTTAATTAACTTATTGGATTCATGAAAATTGTGCCCACTCCCAACTGAAGGATATCTTGGTTGCTTCCAATTTTGGCAACTATAAATAAAGCTACTATAAGCATTCATGTACGTTTTTACATGGACATAAGTTTTCAACTCGGAAAATTCCTGAGTCTGATGGCTAGATTGTATGGTAAGCATATGTTTAGTTTTATAAGAAGCTGCCAAAATGTCTTTCCAAGTGGCTGTGCCATTTTGCACTTCTACCAGCAAGAATGAGAGTTCTTTTTGCTCCACATCTTTACTAGCATTTGGTTTGTCAGCTTTCAGCTTTGGGCCATTCTGATAGGTGTGTTCTGCTATCTAATTGCTTTAATTTCACTTTCCTAATGAAATATGATGTTGAGTATCTTTTCGTATAATTATTTGCCTTCTGTGTATCTTCTTTGATGAGGTATCTGTTCAGATCTTTTGCCCACCTTTTAATCAGGTCATTTTGTTGTTGAGTTTTAAAAAGTTATTTGTATATTTCAGATATGTCCTTTGTCACATGTACTTTTGCAAATACTTTCTCCTGGTCTTTATATTGTCTTTTTATTAGCATTATTTTTTGCAAAGCAGAGGTTTTTAATTTGAGTGAATTTTTTTTTTTCCTTTCATGGAACATCCATTTGGTTTAGTATCTCAAGACTCATTGCCAAACCCTAGGTTTTCTCTCATGTTATGATCTATAAAGTTTGTGGGCATAGAGTTGTTCAAAATATTCTTTTGTTATCCTTCTGATGTCCCTGGAATTGCTAGTGATGGACCCCTCTTTTATTTCTGATATTAGAAATTTGTGTCTTATCTCTTTTTTGTCTTGGTTAACCCAAGTAGAAGTTTATTAATTTTTTGGTCTTTTCAAAAGAGCCAACTTTTCAGTTCAGTTCAGTTGCTCAGGTGTGAATGACTCTTTACAACCCCATGGACTGCAGCACGCCAGGCTTCCCTGTTCATCACCAATTCCTGGAGCTTGCTCAAACTCATGTCCATAGAATCGGTGATGCCATCCAACCATCTCATCCTCTATTGTCCCCTTCTCCTCCTCTCACCAGCTTTTAGTTTTATTGATTTTTCTCTATTGTTTTCCTGTTTGCAGTTTCACTAAGACTTCTAGGATTTTTAGGATTTCTTCTGCTTTTGATTTAATTTGCCCCTCTTTTTCTACTTTTCTAAGGCTTAAAGTTTAGATAATTGATTTTAAATCTTTCTTCTTTTCTAACATACACATTTAATACTGTGAAGTTCCCTTTAAACACTGCTTTTGTTGCATCCCACAATATTTGATAGGTTTTTTCTATTTTCATTTAGTTCAGAATATTTTTATTTTCACTATCATTGAAACCTTACCTTATAAAGAGACATATATTTTATATACATTTTACTGGAGAAAAGTCTTAGAAATTTGATAGTGCATAGAATATATCATTTATTACAGCCATCCAGTTATTCACATTTTCCCAATTATATGACTTTTCATTGTTAGAGAATGTGTTTTGTTTCTGAGAGAAGGGTATTACATAGTACATTGACATTCTATTATCTACTGTAAGAAAATTTTGGTCAGAGTAAACTCTGCTCAAATATAATACTGTAAAATAGCATCAAAATTAAATCCAATATTACTTTAATTTTTAAATCATGACTTTCATTTTAAATACCTTTTAAAACATTAAAAGAGCATCTTTTTATTTTTGAAACAATTTTTCTTTGCAAAGTGAATGATTTTTCTTCTGTTTAAAAATATATAGAGTAAGAAAAAAGTAAAGGACATTTTAGGATGTTTTCCTTTTGTACTAACATCTAAGCTCTGATACTATCATCTCTTAGCCACTGAAATGAAAAGAATATTTTCTTTCCTTGAACTGAGCCCTGAAATCTTAAGTCATATTGTTACCAACATAACTGAATACATTTTTTAAGAAAATGAGATGAAGATAATTTAACCACTTTGAGAGTCATTCACAAAGAGACTTTTGAAATTGACTTTTCTAAAAAAAACACTTAAGATATTCTTTAAAAAATGTTTTTTCTATATGACTCATATATGTATAATTAAAATATGAGTACTCATTTGTAATCTAATTACTGTGCTATAGTTAAATTGACTTGAAAACGTTACTCTTGCCCATAAAGTCTTAGAACATCTCACAATTATTATGATGGTGAATATAATAATAATACATAGTAAAAGTATAATTATTGTGTTTAGAGCTTTACAACATACTACTTGTAGTCTTATAAACATACCCATGAAGTCAGTACTATTTGTTTCCATTTTACAGGTGAGGAAAATAGGCATGTAACTCTTGAATACTCAAATTGATCAGGAATTTTGAAGCCAAGTTCTTATGAAAGGGCTATTCACCTGTAACATTGTATTTTTAGAGTAGTACAAAGCAATCAGAGAGATATAAAAGTAAATGATAAATAATTATTTTAGATCAAATGGAAATAAAAGCTAATTATGTATTTATGAATTTTAGCATGGATCACATAGAAAAGTTCCTTTTTCAAAGGATTTGTTCATTTGAATTTCCTACAAAAACCTTAATGTTGAAATCTACCTTTTCATGCTTTGACTGCATGCGGACAATTTACTGGTTAAGGTGATGTACAGGAATCTTGCCAATATTGAATTTCAAGTGACAGAGGAAAAATCAGTATAAGAGGGAATTCAATATGCATGGGAAACCATTTGTTCCCTCTGCTTCTTTGATCCTTGCCAAGGCCTAGAAAGTAGAGCAAGGCACATGAAAAACAGGGGAACATTCTTGTGCAAAGTGGCAGGAGAGCTCTGAACTCTAACAGGAGAGAGAAGGGATGAAAAACTAAACTGCTGGCCATCTTTCCAGTGAATGCAGGGAACACGATGAATGCTGCATCTATATTACCTATATTTTGCTGAGTGAACTGTTTTGCAAAACTTTAGGCCATATTTGCTCCTTTCCACAGATGCCTCCTGAACTTCTGAAGGGTTTGCAGTTTGTTCAGCTCAAAAAGCAACTATTTGAACAGAATTTGAGCTAGCATTTGGAAACATTTGTCAGCAAAACAAATATTTGTATCTGAAATAGCCAGGCTATTAAGATGTGAGAAAACAAAACAGATGTTTGGGGTTCCTGTGCTTGGTTGTCTTGATGGCATTTATTTGTCACCCACCCCCGCCCCCGTCCCCAGGGAATGTGTGGTGTTAACCTTAATGAGATTATAAAATTCACTCTTTTTTTATTTTGCCAGGAATATTGTCAATCGCCATACCTTTGGATTTTAGACTTATTTCTAGGAAGTGAAAAATCCAGTGTTTTCACATTTACCCATGTTGTGCCTCATTACTAGTTTGACGAAGTTTTTCAGTTAGCTGGCATGAAATCAGGATGCCTTAGTACACTTGGATTCTACTATGTCGTTCTTTCTTATATTTATGCGTAATGGATAATTGGTATAAAAATAATAAAGATCAGAAAGCATGTATTATTGAGCTAATTAGTTTACATATCTCCCAGGCATTTATCATGTTCTCTTTTGTAGGAAGTGAGTCATTGTTTCTGTAAAGTCTTAAGTATCCTTTGTGACCAACACAGATCAGTATAAGTTCCCTTGTTTAAGTTGAAGGACATCAGCATTTATAGATTAAAAATTTTTTTGATTTTATTTCTTGTTTTCTTTTTAATTGGAGGATAATTGCCTTGTGATGTTATGTTGGTTTCTGCCATACATCACCATGAATCAGCCATAGGTATATATGTGTGTCCCCTCCTTCTTGAACCTCCTTCCCACCTCCCACCCCATCCGACCCCTCCAGGCTGTCACCCAGCAGTGGGTTGAGCGCCCTGCATCATACAGCAAATTCCCACTAGCTAGCTGTTTTACATGTGGTGTACATGTTTCAACCCTCCTCTCTATCTTTTTCACCCTCTCATTCCCCCTGCTGTGTGCACAACTCTTTTCTCTCTGCTTTTCTCTATTGCTACCCTGCAAACTGGTTCATCAGTACCATTTTTCTAGATTCCATGTATATGTTAATATGCTACATTTGTGTTTCTCTTTTTGACTTACTTCACTCTGTATAGCAGGCTCTAGGTTCATCCATCTCACTAGAACTGACTCAAATTCATTCTTTTTTATGGCTAATATTCCACTGTATATATATGTACACAACTTCTTTATCTTTTCATACATACTAAAGTTTTAAATTGGAGATGGTTGAGGAAAGGATGTAGAAAGTTGTATGTGTTTCCCATCTCTCCATTTAATTGGGATTGGATGGCTTGATGGATGAGTTTGGGGTTAACTTTTCAATAGAGGTGATATTGATGATTAATGGCTATCAATTTTATTCCTAGCTTCATTGTCAAAATAAATTGAAGTTTAATGAATATCTTTTAAATGTATTGAATAATAATAAATGAGCATGGACAAAATTACAAAGGTCCACAAGGGTTTACAGAGAAGAATAAAGCCCCCTTCATCTTCCCTACCCTTAGTTTCTTCCAGCAGAGCTTTTTGTCTCCTAGTGATACACTTTGTTTCTATAGATGTATTCATAGCACCTACCCTGAGCACTTCTTTACATGTGGTGTACATGTTTCAACCCTCCTCTTTTCAAGTATGTATACTTTTCATTAGTTGTATTTTTCCTTAAAGATATTCTGCACCCTACATTTTTCTCTCAGTAATATGCAGAGAAATACTCAATATATAGCTTTGTTGATTTTTATATTTCATATGCCAGTATAATGATGGCCCCAGGTGGCACTAGTGGTAAAGAACCCACCTGCCAATGCCGGACACATGAGACATAGGTTCGATCCCTGGGTCAGGAAGATCCCCTGGGGGAGGGCATGGCAACCCACTCCAGTATTCTTGCCTGGAGAATCCCATGGACAGAGGAGTCTGATGCGCTACAGTCCATAGGGTCACAGGGAGTCAGATACGACTGAAGTGATTTAAAACACATGTGTAACGATGGCACGTACATTTTGAGCACTTACCATGTACCAACCATCATTCCGAGCACTCTTCATGTATGAACTTAGTTCATTTCCATCAGGCCCTGGGGAATAGGCAGTATCATCGTCACCCACATTTTATAGACAGGGAAGCTAAGGAGCAGTCAGCTGCAGCACTAAATTAAACTTCTAGAAGTTTGGCTTCAAACTTGTGTCCTTAATCAGGAAAGCATGCTGCTGCTTGAAACCACTGGGTCTGAGATTTCAAGCAAGCAGAAAAATGAAAATGTAAACAGAACTGTAAAAGGTAGTAGCTATATGGTGTTCATTTTCTTTAATCAGTCATAGCCTGTATGAGCATAGTCACTCAACAAAAGCATCTGTTAGAAGGTATTCAGTTTAAATATATGTTCAACATTTGAATGAACACTATTTGCTGATAAAATAACACAGGTCTGTCTGAAATTATAGGGACAATGGTATACAATATAGCTAAGGTGATGTTTTACTATGTTTCCTGAATTATAATATCAGTTTGTAGGCTCTTAAATGACCCACAGCCATATGTACACTTTCTCTCTTATCTTCTACTTCCCTAAATCTGCTCTCTCTCCTACTCCCTATTTATCCTGTTTAATAATTACTGCCATGAACCTGCTTAGGAAACAGTTTTCACAGCATCCCTTAACCCTTTCCCTGCAAATGACCTCATTCTCTACCTTACCAGCTCTTTTTGGTTTTCTTGGTCCACTCACAGCTCATGGTTGATGAGCACCAGTATAGGGATGGTAATACTCTTGTCTCAAGGGAAGCCATCCGTTTTAAAGTGAAAGCAGGCTATCTCAATCCAGTACAGTCACCTTCCAGCACATTTGAAAATATTTCTGTTACCCCTTCAGAAACTCTGTAAAATTAAAATTGCATTTTCTTTAGAGCCATTATTTAAGACAAATTTTTGTACTTTTCACTTTAATGTAACTGCTGATATCTGAGTACAGTTTTCTGGTGTTTTATGTTGTGTGTGTGCGGTTTTCACTGGGACTGTTGATTAGACTTGATGGTCATGGTTTGGTTTGGCACTCATGTTTACTATGTGTCTGTGAGAAAATAGTTTCTGAGTTTCAAACAACTGATGCAAAAATATTTAGAACATAGCTGATTTGAAAACTGACACTCTCTTCAAGGTACAAATCCACTTAAGGAACTTTAGCCTAGAGCAGTTAAACCCTAGGGACAGTTTTGAATTTTTATAGTAGATTCTTTTGCCTAAGACATTTACTCTACTGATTATGAATAAGGAGTCCAGAAAGTTTAAGTTTTTCTGGAGTGGTGTGGCCTGCTATCAGCGGCATCTCTTGATGGCAAGTTGGAATGGCAGCCTTGATAGATGTCATGACATAGTACAGACTTCCCCACTCTGCCCCAGGAAGCACTGCTGTCTCCAGAAGATTGGGATGGATGTCCTTTAATGAGTTCCCAAGGTGAGATCAGTTAGGGTCACTAGTCTCCAGGTTTAAAGCTAGCAGGGTTCCTTTAAGTCTTTTGTGGTCCTTTGATACAGTGATATTCACTGAGAATTGAGTATAATGCACAGTATTTCCTAATCACACCTACCTGGGTACCACTCTCCCCCTGCCCTCACCCCCCACAAGGCACATCTGTGAACTTCTCTTGGGCATCACACTTCCTTGGAATCTAATTGAGAGAAACTGGCGTGGTGACTTGGGATTCAGAGTGGGGTTAACCTGGCTTGTAGTACTGGTTCTGTTGTTTACTCTGGGCACGTCAGTTAGTTCTGTAGTGTATCAATTTTCTATGAAATGAGGATACTACCACTCTTGTGTAGGAGACGAGAGAATAAAATTATGTGGTGGTTAACAAAATGACTGCAGATCTAGGCCTTCAGATAGTTGTGTTTTCAGTTATGCATTCAACAGATGTGTGTAACCGCTTGCTGTGTGCTGGGGACATAGAGGTGACGAGAAGGGCAAGGTGCCTGCCCTCAGGAGCCAATGAGTTCTCCCCTCTTGAAGATGATAACGGGGGTGAGTTGTGCATTGTGGTTTAAGGTAAAGCCTCCAAAGTGTGTGCATCTTTCTTTCCCATAGACTGAGGGTTTAAGTCAGAGGTTGAAGCAGGTGAAAAGGATGACAGACGTTTCTCTGAGGTCATCCATAAAGCACTGGAGAGTGGATGGTGGTCTGACTCCAGGGATGATAAAATTCTCTTAATTTAGTTAATAGACCTTGACTGAGGATCTGATTTACCTGGGAGACCTCAATTAGTGATTCGTGAAAGAGAAGCAATGGTCATGCAAGACCAAGAAATCAAAACAGTTCCCCAAAGTTAAATAATACCTATTGGTCTCTGACTTCTGATTACTTCTATAAGCCTTCTTATATATTACTTCTGTAAGACTGCAAGGAGATCAGACCAGTCAATCCTAAAGGAAATCAGTCCTGAATATTCATTGGAGTGACTGACATTGAAGCCGAAGCCCCAATACTTTGGCCACCTGATGCAAAGAACTGACTCCTTAGAAAAGACCCTGATGCTAGGAAAGATTGAAGGTGGGAGGAAAAGGGGCCAACAGAGGATGAAGTGGTTGGATGGCATTACAAACTTGATGGACTTGAGTTTGAGCAAGCTCCAGGAGTTGGTGATGGGCAGGGAAGCCTGGCATGTTGCAGTACATAGGGTCCCAAGGAGTTGGACACGACTGAGTGACTGAACTGAACTGAAAGTTTGTTAATACCTGTGGGTCTCTGACTTCTGATTACTTCTGTAAGACTAGTCATCAAGCATACTTGCCTTGGCCTATTTTACACATGTTTTTCTGTGACTGGTAACTTGAAGTTATCAGTTCCTTTAAGTCTTGTCTTATCCTTATCTTCCCCAGGGGCCCAGTGGTTAAAAAAAAAAAAACCTGCCTGCAATGCAGGAGATTTGGGTTTGATCCCCTTGGGTTGTGAAGTCCTCTGGAGTAGGAAATGGCAGCCCACTCCAGTATTCTTGCCTGGGAAATCCCATGGACAGAGGAGCCTGACAGGCTACAGTCCATGGGGTCAAAAAGTCTGACACGGCTGAGCACTTCCTTTGGTGAGGTAATAGTCACTGAGAGTCTTACATAGTGTAATGTAATTTATTCAAGGATTTTATGAGGTTGTTTGTTTATTTGTTGCCAAGAGAGATAACTCTCACTTTTAAAATCTTCCAGTATAAAATTGGCAGGTCACTTTGGAGGCTTGCTGGCCTGTTACTTCGTAGGTCTCGAAGGGTCCTCAATAGCTTTTTGAGGAATATCATTGGCCTTCCCTCAGGTCTGTGGCCTTCCGCCTGGGAATCTCTCCTGGTAAGGCCTCTTAATTTTCATAAGAGAATGTCATTTCTGTTCTCAGTGTAACTAACTTAGTAACGAAGCTTGTGAGTCTTCTCTCAACTCAGCAGCCAAGTATTGCTCTCCTCCAACTTACCCATCAGTGTAACCTCCTCCCTCGTTGCCATCTGAAACTCAAGTGGAAACTTGCTTCTGGCAGCTGCCAGAAAGGTCAGTAACGGTCCTGTTCATCTAGATACCTTCAGTTTCATCCTTAAAATAAGGAAGATGCCCAAAGTCAATGTTCTGTGCTTTGAACCACCAAGTCAACCATATGGAATCCAGTGCAGTCAGCCTTAGGAGTTAAGAGTCTTATGAAACGTGCTGTTTTGTTTACCAGGAAGGCATGTTCCTGGTATCACACACACCCTCTTGATGAGCAATCCTGTGAGGTATTTCTGTCTTGTTTCTTTACAAAAATTGTAGAGACATTGTTTTGTTTCACTTTATATCCCCCATGAGTCACTGGGTTAGCGAAAAAGTTCTTTCGGGTTTCCCATACCATCTTATGGAAACAGCTGAGTGAACTTTATGGCCAACCCACTATTTTTGTCGACTGCAGACCTGCACTGACCACTCTCCCCCAGCTTCATTTTATTTACATTCCCCAACTCGGAGTTTCTTCTAATGTACTTTTTTCATTGTTTCAAAATATTGCTGCATAGTTATTGTGTATATATTTGATGGGTATCTTAAACCCTTTTTGGTGAATGTAGGATATGAATTACTCAGAAAATAAGATGAAGAATTTAAATGTTTTATTTGATAAGAATAAGGGCCAGAGAAAAGATTTACTGTAACTACTCATGCTGAGAAAATGCCTGTTTTGCAAATTACCTTATACCCATCTTTTAAGTGCCACCATTTTGGCTAAAACCCCTTCAAGATTTTCCTAATAATAGCCTCCCAGGAGCACACACATCTCCATCTTTTCTTTTCTCTGTTCTGAGTCTCATTCCTTCTTGTCTAGTCCATAGGCTTGTATTCAATTCAGGTAATTTATATAAAAAGCATGTTGCCAATTGTAATATGCTCCCCAAAGGTAAGGATTCATTTTCTTTACCACTGACATCATTTTTGACTTCTGCAGTTTCTTTTCTTTTCCATCCCTGAGGACATTTTAAATGTTCTGAGCATTCTAAGCACTTTCTTTCTGAGGGATCTCTTTCCTTTCCAGTTTCCCATTTAGTTTTTCCCTAACGTGTCCGTTTCAGTACATTTGTTCATCTAATTACCTCCCTTGACTCAGCTGTGATGTTGATAAAGGTTATAGAGGAAGTACAGTTCTCTTGAGAGGTATTGTTCCATCTTGCCATTAAATTTTGTTACACTGTTCTCTAGGTGAAGGAAAGGCAGGAAGCACGGTTTTCTCTGCCACTTGTGAATAAAGATTTGATGGTGTTCTCCAACGTTCCCTTGGCTAATTATCGAGCATCTCTTAATTACCAAGTACTCTTAGGTTCCATGTGGATACAGAGAGCAGGAGGGTTATTCTCTATCCTTAAGGAGTATCCTGTGTGAACAACTATGCCTAAGAAAGGTTGTCTTTAAAATGTATCCTTAATCAGGATGGGGAATACATGTAACTCCATGGCTGAGTCATGTCAATGTATGACAAAACCCACTACAATATTGTAAAGTAATTAGCCTCCAACTAATAAAAATAAATGAAAAAAAAAAATGTATCCTTCGCACTAGGAGAAGCAGTACAGTGTCCAGAAGAATTCAGGAACCAGAGATTTCTTATGTAAAGTGCTTGAATAAAAAACTAATAAAGGAGGTGAAATTTATCTTCAGCATCAAAAGATGCAAATGAGTGTGGGATAGAAAGGATAGGAAAGTGCTGTCCATCCAAGGCTAGAGATACAGACCCTTTTGAATGAACTCAATGATAGTATCACTTCTGTCAGAACAAACTTAAACTAAATTTCACTGAAGGATCAAAGCTTTTTTAAGCTGGAAGTCACTTTATGATTATCTTTACCAATAAGATACCTGAGCCCGGAGAGGTGACTTTGAACAATTCACTTCACATGACAGCAGTAACATGTTACACAGAATTGTTGTTGTCACTAAGTCATGTCCCACTCTTTGTGAGCCCATGGACTGCAGCATGCCAGGCTTCCCTGTCCTTCACCATCTCCCAGAATTTGTTCAGATTCATGTCCATTGCATCAGTGATGCCATCCAACCATCTCATCCTCTGTCATCCTCTTCTCCTGCCTCCAGTCTTTCCCAGCATCAAGGTCTTTTCCAATGAGTCAGCTCTTCCTTTCAGATGGTCAAAGTATTAGTGTTTCAACACCAGTCCTTCCAATGAATATTCAGGGTTGATTTCATTCAGGATTGACTGGTTTGATCTCCTTGCTGTCCAAGGGACTCTCAAGAGTCTTCTCCAGCACCACAATTCAAAAGCATCAATTCTTCAGGGCTCAGCCTTCTTTATGGTCCACCTCTCACTTTTGTACATGACTACTAGAAAAACCATAGCTTTGACTGTATGGACCTTTGTCAGCAAAATGATGTCTCTACTTGTTATTTCACTGTCTAGGTTTGTTATAACTTTATATATATAAATAAAAGCTCCTAGTTCTGTACCAGATGAAGTTGATTAAACCCAGAACATGGAGTAAGGAACTGAGTGTGTGTGTCAGATTCTCCCTGAATGAGCATGAAGCCACATAGATATGTACTTACCTATGACACACTCCTTAAGAGAGTGTTTTGTTGGTGGTGTTTTTTACATGGACCATTTTTTTAAGTCTTTATTGAATTTGTTTACAATACTGTTTCTGTTTTGTGTTTTGGTTTTTCAGCCATGAGGCATGTGGGATCTTAGCTCCCCAACTAGGGATCAGACCAGCACCCCCTGCATTGGAAGGCGAAGTCTTAACCATGGGACTGCCAGGGAGATCCTTTAAGAGAGTGTTGAAAATTAAATTTTACATCAGGGAATATCAATCATGTGATCGCATGCATTTTGTGAACCAGGGATGCTCCATGTGCCAGATTGTTAGTTCATCCAATAAGAAACTTTACTAAGCCTCTGGAATGTTCCAGGCTCTGTTCTAGACACAGGGGACTTAGCAGTGATCAAAATAAAGTCTCTGCCTTCTGAGAGTTTACATTTTACCAGGGAACACAGACGATTAGTAAATATAAAAATGCATTTAGTAGTCAGAAGTACCTGGAAGGATGACATGGTGCATAAAGAGAAGAGTTAGAGCAGGTGAATTATTTCTGAACCGCGATCCAGCAAGGTAACATTTTAGCAGATACCCGAAAGGGGATGAGGAGAGAAACACCTTGTGTATTTAGGGGAAGACTGTTCTGGGAGAGGAAACAGAATTACCAAGGCTTGGACCAGGGACTGTGCTTGGTGGATTTGGGGAGCGGTAGGAAGGTCAGTGTGGTTGGAGTGCGTTGGCAGAGGAGAATGTGGGGGTGAGGGTGGGAGGTACAGAGCCCACATCACAGCAGGCGTGTGGGCATGGGGTGGACTTTGGATTTTGTTTTGAGTGTAATGAGAAATGTTTAAGCAGAAAAGCGGCAAGATGTCATGACATTTAAAAGGAATCTGTCTGGTTGTTGAGGAAAGAGTGAGCTCTGGGGCAAGGCAAGATGGGGATTGGGGGCTATCATGTAGGAGATGCTTCCAGTGATCCAGGTGAGATGTAGTGGAGGCCTACACTTGGGGCTTGGGGTGGAGGCACTGATGGCTGTCAGACCTGAGAGAGGTTAGAGTATAGCTACTGGGATTTCTCCGTGGATTGAATGTGAAGAGTAAGAGAGGAGTCATGGGTGACATCTTGGTTTGGGGTACAAACAGCTAGAAAAGCACATTTGCCAGTGACTAATATGGGAAAATAGCAGAGAGAGAAGGTGGCGTTGAGGACATCAGCGTTTCCAGTTTGGCACATGTGAGTTTGAGATGCCTCTGAGAAATCCAGAGGGGGGATGACAAGGAAGTTGTTGGATAAGTAAGTCTGATGTTCACAGGAACATTTAGAGTCTAAATTTGTCAACAGAGATGCCATTTAAAGCCGGTGTGTCTGGATAAGTTGAGCAGGACACTGTATGTGAATACAGCAGGGGAGAGAGCCAGAGGGAGCGCGAGGCTGTGGGAGGTAAGTGTTGCATGGGAGTCAGGTGTGATCCGCCAGGCATAATGCTGGTGAAGGCTTGAAAACATGGAACTTGAGACTTGACCATTGGATTTGACAGAGTGAGAATCCCTAGGGATCTTTTTTTCTTTCTTTAAGAATTGCTTCTATTTTTTTCTTTCTTTCTTTTTGGCTGTGCTGGGTCTTCGATGCTGCTCACGGGCTTTCTCTAGTTGCGGAGAGTGGGGGCTGCTCTCCAGTTGCAGTGCATGGGCTTCTCACTGTGGTGGCCTCTCTTGTCGTGGAGCATGGACTCCAGGGCATGCAGGCCTCAGTAGTTGTGGCACATGGGCTTAGTTGCCCCGAGTCATGTGGGATCTTCCTGGACCAGGAATTGAACCATGTCCCCTGCATTCGCAGGCGGATTCTCAATCTCTGGACCATCAGGGAAAGCCATCACTGGGGATACTGACAGAGGGGAGTGTTGGCGACACGCTGGAGAAAACAGCCTGATTGGAATGGATGTAAAAGAGAATGGGAGGAGAAGAAATTTATACAGCAAACCCAATTCTTTCAGTTATTTCTGCTGTCCATTACAAGGTAATAGAGAAATGGTGCAGAAACTGGAGGGAGAAATTGGGGATATTTTTTCAGGCAGGAAATAGATCTGGCCTGTATGCATATGTAAGTGCTCCAGAGGAACAAACTGGCTGAAGTAGGTGACAGGGGCTGGGGTCTCATGCCCAAACGAGAGGTTGGTTTTAGGAGCACAGAAATTTGTCTGCCCTAACAAGAGGGGAGGAGATGGTGCCTGAAAAGTACTGGCAGGGGTTTTACCCAGGCATGGAAAGCGTGGAGAATGGGTGCTTTTATTTTCTCAGTGGTTGGGAAGACAGGTTTCTTGCTTGAGGCTAGAAGGAGACTTGGTCCTGAGTGGCAAGCTATCCCATGTGATGCCTTGATATGCAGTGAACTCAGCAGCTCTGAGGTTCTGTCAGGGCGGGAACCATTGTCTTGTTCAGTTGGATTCCCAGCACTTAGCATCTTGCCTGGCGCGAGGCAGGTGCTCTAAGCGCGTCATCCCAAGGTGGAGCTTGCTCCACTGGCTCAGGGATTTGTTTGTGACAGCCACAGGCAGGAAGGCCAAAGGGCTTGTGGGCCAAAGGGCACAAGATGCACGCCCTTTGTTCATAGATTAGGACTTTCAAAACAGCACAGCAGACTGTGTCCCCAAATTCTAAAACAGCAGCAAATGCTGTTTGTATAAAACCTAAATGATAACTTTTAGACTCATTTCCATGGTGCCCTGTTAGCATTAGCACTACCATTGTACCCTGCTATATAATAAATAATCTTAGACCTTTATTGATTATTGATACAAATGTTAGTCCCTAACCACTTTTTATATGTCTTAAAGTTTTGAAATTCAAGTGTACCTGCCATAACATAAACACTAGACTCTGAAACAGAAAGAAACAGCCAGCAGGGCACTCGGCCACATGCAGGGCCTTTCTGAGCCTGGGGCCACATGTGAGCACACAGGCCGCACGTCCGTGGAGCTGGCCTGGTACATGGTTACCGGCTGAATCTGATCAAACACACCCATGGACTGTAGACCCAGGGGCACTGGCCGGAGCTAGGACTTCAGGAGAAGATAGCATTCCATGTTTACATTTCTTTTAAACGTTTAAGAAAGGTCAAATCTGAAAGAGAAGCTGCCATCATCACAGATGGACAGAGATGAGGGAATAGCAGTGTTCTAAGAAAGTTAGCAGAAGATGCATCCACACTGTTAGGAACTTTCATCACTGAAAACATGCCTTAAGGCTGTCTCCCGAGTCAGAATTCCCCAAATCACAGTAGTGGGAAAGGGAAGGTGGGAAAAGTGAAACTAGTCAATATCAGAGGTTACAGTTTGTTGTCAGTATAGATGTGGCGTTGATGACTGATTAAAAAAGAAAAGACATAAGAAAATCCTCCCCGTTCGTTTCTCAGACTCCAGCAGAGAAGGACAGTGTGAATGGAAGTTTAGATCCAAGGCATGAGTAAGGTGGGGGCTTCCCTGGTCGCTCAGATGGTAAAGAATCTGCTTGCAATGCTGGAGACCCGGGTTCAGTCCCTGGGTCGGGAAGATCTCCTGGAGAAGGAAATGGCAACCCATTCCAGTATTCTTGCCTGGGAAACCCCATGGACAGAGGAGCCTGGTGGTCTACAGTCCATGGGGTCACAAAAAGTCTGACACAGCTGAGCAACTAACATCACATACCCATAAGGTGACTGATTTTGTAGCTGCTTTAAAATTGACTTGTTTCAAAGGTTGCTTTCCAAAAATAGTATCTAAAAGACCTTTTTGAAGACATTTTCCAACATTGTTCCCCTTTTACTGGGAAAAAAAAATTAACTGAATGAGATGTATATATACACCTATGCTCTGCTGTGAGCATTTGTCTTCCGTGGTAATGATTCTGTTACCAGATAATGCAAGTGTGAAGGTTAGGCCACCAAGGGAACTTCTGTAGAGTTCTGAGAATAGTAGAAATCGTACTTTTTAAGTCTGAGGATCTCTGAGTAGAGAGGTTGGTTCCGGGATGACTTATAGGAGAGGAGAATCCATTTTACAGTGTTGTCAGGGGATTGGGGTTGAGGGGGTAGGCCTGGGAAAGAATGGTTGTCAGAGGTCACTGGAAATCAAGGAAAATCTGAGTGTTCATCGTGAAAAGAACATGGACATGTCCATGCCCCCTTTCCATTTGCCCTTTCACCTAAACTTGTTAATTTTCCTGCCCCATCATCCCTCAGTATCCTGAGGGTTTGGTTCCTGTGGGCCCTCCACCCCATACAGAATTCACAGATAGTCAAGTCCCTTATAAAATGTCATAATGTTTGCATATAACCTATGCACATCCTCCTTTATACTTTAAATCATCTCTAGATTACTTGGAATACCTATTATGATGGAAATACTATGTGAATTATTCCTTGTTCTTCAGTCACTAACTCATGTCCAACTCTCGGAGACCCCATGGACTGCAGCACACCAGGCTTCCCTGTCCTTCATCGTCTCCCAGAGTTTGCTCAAACTCATGTCCATTGAATTGGTGATGCCATCCAACTGTCTCATCCTTTGTTGTCCTCTTTTCCTCCTGCCCTCAATGTTTCCCAGCATCAGGGTCTTTTCCAATGAATCAGTCCTTTGCATCAGGTGGCCAAAGCGTTGGAGCTTCAGCTTCAACATTAGTCCTTCCAGTGAATATTCAGGACTGATTTCCTTTAGGATTGACTGGTTTGATCACCTTGCAGTCCAAGGGGCTCTCAAGATTCTTCTCCAGCACCACAGTTCAAAAGCATCAAATTCAAGTTTTATTTTTTGGAGCTTTCTGGACTTTAAAAAAAATATTTTTCATCTATGGATGCTAAACTTGAGGATATAGAGGGCTGACTGTGTTGTGAACAGTGTGACTTGACCATGGCAGTCAGGGCCTTTAAATTTTTCTTTCTTCAGAAACAAGCTTAGCTTATCATCCAGTGTCACTGGAACTTGCCTGCTCCAGTCATTTGTGACACAATTTAGTCAGCTACAGAGAGCCCGGGAAACAAGTGTCCCCCAAGGTTGCACACCCGGAGCAGTGCCCACCTTAAAGCAGCTTCATCAGGCATGGTACCTGCACGGAGACCTGTTCTCTTGGAGATGATGAGAACCCAGAATCCCTCCCAGGATGGAGGTATTTGATGCCCATATCAACCCAAGGAGAATGTAAGCTGTTTTGCATCAAGTTACTGTGTTCATGAGAAAAACAAACCTTGTTTGCATATTCAAGGTAGGGATGATGGGTTGACATGATGGCTAAGTTCTCTTAACACCTGGTATAGTGCCTTTTAAAAAGTATATATTAAATTCCTTTTCTACTTGTTATCAACTCTCCCAAAATTAGCACCTTGTTTTGGACCTTGTTTTCCAGTTATTTCAGCAATGTGTTTCACTTACTGTCTTTACCACACAATTTTACCATTCATCATTGGTTAACACTTTTGAAGAAGTGATCATACCCAGAAAAGTCAGGTGACAGTCACTTGCCTGAATCTCATCATCACACAGGGTTACATTAATGAATACAATTATATGTTCCCACAGGCCAAATCTGTTTTGTAAATAAAGTTTTATTGAAACACCCCTGTACTCCTTCACCAGCATCCTGTCTGGGGTTCCCTTTGACCCGTATCAGCAGGATTGCGTCATTGCCACAGAGACCATATGGTCCACCAAACCATTTGCTGACTCTTTACCAAAAAAGAAAAAAGACTTGCTGATCTCTGTATTAGAATGTATAGACACCTGCCTCTCTAAAAGAGGAGAATTGACATTAAATAGGGTGGGCAGGTCGGTTCCATGCCTCACCAGGGCCTGTGTGACCTGTACCCCGCTGTCCCACTCTTTGCTACTCAGTGTATTTGGTTGAGAGAATTTGGGGGTAATTTTGATTATAGGTGGTTTTCACCTTGTGTTGATTGCAGAACCTATATCTAGCTTAAGATACAATCCTCCTTGGTTACCATAATTGGACTCATCCTTAGCCAGCAGCTCTCCCCTACCTAGGAAAACCAAGTATAAAAATTATTAACAGGAGCATACCCAGTGGAGGTATATGGTTCCTGTGGCCAGTAGCATCAAAATTGATGTACTTGCCTCCGGAGAGCCATGATAACCTTTCCTCACTAATCAGAATCAACCTCTCTCATTCTTCATTCATTCTTTCTTTCAGTCTTCATGATTTTTGTCTTGATAGACCACCTTTTAAGATAATTTGTGTGTGTACTTAGGTTGACCTTGAGAGTCCCAAAGTTCAGGGTGCCTCGGTGTTGATTGGCTTCTTCTTCCTACTCACCCCATATCCTTGAATACTTGAGTCTTGAACATGGCAATATCTGCTTTTAAGGAAGTAATATACTCTTTTCCTTTTATCTGAGTCCTCCCTAGCAGCAAATAGAATACAGTTGACCCTTGAACAACATTAGTTTGAACTGTGCAGGTCTATTGATATAGGGATACTTTTCACTAGTAAATACCACATACAGGACTATGATCTGAGATTGGCTGATGCTGTGAATGGAGGAAGCGTGGATACAGAGGGCTGACTATCCATTATAGGCAGATTAATCTCAAGTTGTTCAAGGGTCAGCTATATAAAAATTGATCACTAGGTCTCATGTTTACTAAATTCAAATAATCTTAAAAGACATTTCCCCCAAAGCTCTGCACTTCTGTGTCATTTTAACGCAAATTCAGGGTCCAGAGATAGTAGCTCTCCTGGCCTGAACGCACTGTCACATGCATGTGGCAAGAGCTTCCTCTTGGCAAGGAGCTCGCTTACGTACTACTTTTTCGGGGGAGTAGTCTTTCCCATTGATTGGACTTTGTACTGAGTAAGAAGGGCCACCATCATCCCTAAGCACAGAGAAGGGAACGGGAGGAGCCCTGTATCCTACTTTCCTTACAACTCCACTGGCATGTATATTCCCAGGAATATAAAGTCAGATTAGAACTTACCAGCAACCTTAGATTAAGTATTAACTCTTATCCCTATATCTTCAAGGAGCCAATCAAGCTTTTAGGCTGTGGAGCAGGACTCCATCAAAATCAAAAGCTTCTCTAAAGAAAAACATTATTTGAAACATCAACATAATTAGAGGAGTTCTCATTCTTGGAAGAGTGTCTGCAAATACGAAAAAAAGGTTTTAAAACTTTATATAAATCAATAAATGAATATTTTAAAGTTGACAAAGAATTTGGACAGTTCATGGGAGTTACTTTTCAAGCAAATACATACAAGCATCTCCAATATGTCCCAATTAAAATAAAGCACTATTTTCTGCACCTAATAAAATGGTAAGGACATCTTTAAAACAGTAACAGCCAGTGTTTATAAGGCTGTGGTCAAACTGACAGTTTAAATGGACAAAATCCTTTTAAAAACTGTTTGGCACAGTATATGAGAAAGTAGGTAACATGTCGAGGGAGGCATGAGAAATAAAACTGGGTAAGGAGTTTGGACTAGATTCTGTAGACAGTAAACCCTGCTGGTTCTGAGAGTTGCTTGAAGTATTTTAGACCCATCATTCTGAGGGGGAGTGAGAGGGAGGAACAAACACTAAGTTGGGGTGTGTGTGTGTGTGTGTGTGTGTGTGTGTAGGGAGAAACAAAAACAGCTGGGGTGTGCGTGTGGTAGTTGCCCAGTCATGTCCAGCTCTTTGTGACCCCATGGACTGTAGCCTGTGTGCGTGTGTGTGTAGAGGGAGAAATAAGACTAACAGCTGGGGGTGTGTGTGTGTGTTAATTGCTTAGTCATATCCAACTCTTTGTGACCCCATGGACTGTAGCCTGCCAGGCTCCTCTGTCTATGGGATTCTCCAGGCAAGAATATTGGAGTGGGTAGCCATGCCCTTCTCCAGGGGGATCTTCCCGACCCAGGGATCGAACACAGATGTCTTGCATTGCAGGCAGATTCTTTACCATCTGAGCCAGTTTGGTAAATATTTTACATTTGTAGATCGTCAGACTTTATGTAATCTAGGTTGTGTCCTCAGCTTGACAAACCAGGAGACTGAAGACTAAAAAATATGGAAATCCCTTCCCCATGGTTCAGGTAGGAGTTATGAGCTCAGATGAACTAGATAGACTCTTCTGAGTTCCAGTTTTCTGTTTTTCTTTTTACTCTTAAAGGGTTTATGGAACTTCTTGGTAGTATTTACAAATGTAGAATTTTAATAATCTTGTGTAGATTTTAATATTTTATGATTGAATATGTAAACATTAACTTTTAAATAAGCTTTAAAAAGAATTCCGGCTCTTTCCCATTTGTAAATATTTTGACTTGCCAATATAAATAATTAGATAATCTTCATAGATTTAATAGAGTAAAGACTAGAGAAACACTCATTCTTTTGATCATTGATTTTTTTTTTTTTACTGTCTACTTTGTGCTCTGCACTCTTACTGTGCTTTCAGAATATAAAACAAATAACCTCCAGGGCTGCTCTCCAGGAGCAGGAGTGATGGACATTTGCTTAAAATAAATCAAACAAGTTTTTCTATATTGAACATTTATTGTTCTGTTGCTAAGTCATGTCCGACTCTTTGCAACCCCATGGACTGCAGCACACCAGGCTTCAATGTCCTTCACCATCTCCTGGAATTTGCTCCAACTCCTGTTCCCTGAGTCACTGATGCCGTCCAGTGACCTCATCCTCTGTCACCCCCTTCTCCTCCTGCCCTCAGTCTTTTCCTAGCATCAGGGTTTTTTTCCAGTGAGTCAACTCTTCACATCAGGTGGCCAAAGTATTGGAGCTTCAGCTTCAGCGCCAGTTCTTCTAATGAATATTCAGGGTTGATTTTCTTTAGGATTGACCGACTAGATCTCTTTGCAGTCCAAGGGACTCTCTAGAATCTTCTCCGGCACCACAGTTCATAAGCGCATAATAAACATAAGTGATTACAAAAATTATATAACCCTATAATAGAGATAAATGTAAATTCAAAGTAGGAACCAAGATTTAGATGGAAAATCACAGAAAAGGTACTTGAGCTTGATCTTCAGAGGTTACTAGGAATTTCTCAGACTGATGAGGGGAGTCAGCATGGAGAAAAGGCATTCTAAGAAAAAGAAACTGTGCAGAATCATGAAACAGCATGGTACTTGTGGTGAGCTGAGATAATTAGATGTGTCTGAAGTCAGATTGGTTAGAGATAAGGTGTCAGAACGTGACTCAGTGGGACGTTGTTCTGCTCGTGTCATGCATGGTTCTAAATACCTTTACACAGTAGTTTTACTTTACGCCATTGATTTCCATTTTATGGATGGTGAAACTAAGTCCAAGAAAAGGAAAACAACTTGAACAAAATCTAATCAGTAGTGGGGTCATGATTTGAAATGTGGCAGACTCTTTTTCCTGTCTTCCCTCCCCCCCCCCGGAGGGTTTCGAGCATTGAATGGTTTTCAAGCTTGCTGTCACGGTGGTGCAGAAGATAGGTAAAAGGCTGCAGGTAGCAAGCTTGGATACAGCCATTTGCAAGAATCAAGACAAAGGATAATGAAGGCCTAATCTTGGAGCAAAAGTATTTAGGAGAGAAAAGCCACAGAACTTAGTCTTGATTTGATGGAGCTACTAAAGAATTTCTGGCTTGGAAAACTGAATAGATGTACCACTCATCAGACTGAAGAACAGACGTGCAGGATTCAGTGTAGAACAACTTTAGTTGTGGTATTCATGGAATATTCAGATCAAGAGGTCTGGAAAACAGTGGGATAGTCAGATCAAGAGATGAGATAAAGCTTTAGCATCATCAGCCTGGATTATCATTGAAATCCTTCTTATAGATGCTACAAACCACTTAGAGCCTATAGTGAGATAAGAGGGCTAGAGAGGGAAACTCTAGGGCACTGCTTCTCAGAATATAGTCTACCCAGGGGCTGGCTGTGCACCAGTTGTTTATCACTGGTCCATGGTGAGAGATGGGATTTGCTTCAGCATGTAATTGTTGCATGTAAATAAGCTTGCTATTTACTTGAGCTGACTTTAACAAATCTTAGCAAGACATTGCATTGCTTTGCATTGCTTAGCATCCTGATTTTGCAAACTCCTTTTTCTTTTTTTGTTGCAGATCATATTTAGTATCACTGACATCGAGAACATTTAAACTTTGGGTAGAGGGAAGTGGTAGCCAAAGGGTCAGAAGGTATGGTGTGAGTGGTAGAGTGAAGAACAGAAGAATGGGAAGTTCAGTTATTCTAACGGGTTCATGGTTTAAATGAGCAGGTGGCCAGCACAGCCACAGAGAGGTCAGATAAGATTGAAGACTAAAAGTTACTGGATTTGGCCATTTTAGGGTCATCGGTAGTATTTTAGGAGCTTTGCCCCCTGCTTGCTCTTTTACTTTCTTCTCTCTCATCTTTATCCACCAATCTACCTTCTAAATACTTATCAAACCTGTACTTTCACCGTGTATACCAAAGACCTCTTTGACTCTAAAATACTTTTGAATTCAGTCTTCCTTTTTCCTTATCTCTTGGGTGATCTGAAGTTACTGATCCCTCTTTCCTTCCTATCATATTCCTTCATCTATAATGTACTGACCTTGGTATTCCTTTTCACACCCCACCCACCATTCTGTGCCCATTTCTTCTACACACACTGCATGTTTTTAATGACATCCATTTGTTCCACTATGTGTGTGCATGCTAAATTTCTTCAGTCATATCCAACTCTTTGAGACCATATTGACCATAGATAGCCCTCCAGGCTCCTCTGTTCATGGGATTCTCCAGGCAAGAACATTGGAGTGGATTGCCATGCCCTCCTCGAGGGGATCTTCCTGACCCAGGGATTGAACTAGCATCTCTTATGTATTTTATGTCTTCTGCATTGGCAGGAGGATTCTTTACCTCTCAACCACTACATGTGGTGTCAATTTCCAAATCTAAACTCAACCCACCTTTCTTTTCTGAGCTTCAGAGCCATCAGCCTATCAGACATCTTACTCAAATGCCACAGACTCTTCAATATGTCCAAATCTGGACCCAAATTGTCACCTACATTTTTCTCTCCATCCCTCCTTCCTAAGCCACATGCTCATACTGTAATATGCCTAGCTGCCAACCACTAGTGTGAGCATCATCCTCACCCCCTTTTTTATCCCATTAGTGATTGATTTCACTACCAAATACCTCTTTGAATCTGTAACTCTCCCTTATCCCCCTCCCTGCATCTGGGCCCCCAGCATCCATCACCTTGAGGACTGAGTTATCCTCTTGTGAGGATCTCTCTCCCTTTCTCAGTCTTCTTTTGTCTCCAGGACCCTCACTACACTAGAGCTAGAGTCATCGATCTAAAAAAAATCGAAATTTGATGACATCACCTCCTTGTTGAATTCTTTGCCTGCCACTTCAGTCTTCTGTGTTCTGTAGAGTCAGGTCACATTGATTGTTTTTCAGTTCTCCAGTATGTTCTCTCTCTCTCTGTTTTAAATAATTTTATTTATGACTATGCTGGATTCACTATGCTTCCTCGCTGTTGAGGCTTTTCTCTCGTCGTGGAGAGTGAGGGCTACTCTAGTTGCAGTGTGTGTGCCTCTCATGGTGGCTTCTCTTTTTGCAGAACACAGGCTCGAGAGCTCATGGGCTCAGTAGTTTTAGCACATGAACTTAGCAGTTGTGGCTCCTGGGCTCTGGAGCACAGATTCAACAGTTGTGGTACATGGGCTTAGTTGCCCCATAGCATGTGGGAGCTTCCCAGACCAGGAATGGAACCCATGTCTCCTGCATTGGCAAGCGGACTCTCAACTACTGGACCACTAGGGAAGGCCCAACATGCTGTCTCTTTCTGCACCTTCAAACATGATCTGTGACTGATTGGAGCTATTATATACCCTCTTCATTGGCAAATTTGACTTCCATCATCAGAAAACTTCTGTAACCCTGCATATCTGAATTACATGGAGTTCTTCTGTGGTCACTCAGCAGTCTACTTTTCCCATTTCATTACCTTTCCCATATTGTTTGGTAATCTCTCATTTTTATTCATGAATCAATGCTCTCCTCTGAATGTTAAGCTTCAAGAAGGCAGGAACCATACCTGGTTGGTACATCATTATACTTCAAGCTCCTAGTACAGTGCTTGAAGAGTAACATCCAGTCAATGTTGGTTAAATGAAATAAATGCTCTTCTGAATGTTTTCACATCCATTATCTCAGTGGGGGTAAAGTGGAACAATTTAGAGAGGATTTTAATGAAACATAAGATGGTGGATTAGAAGATTAAATTATTTGTTGAGTTGTTTTGCCCCAGTAGGAGGAAGGAGAACTAAGAGACAGGAAAGCTGGTTAGGAGAGTAGAAGCATTTCATACTGCCTTGTAAAACAAAGAGGAAGAATTTAAAAAAAAATGGCTTGCATTATTCAGATTTCATATTCCTTCTAATAAGTTGAGTCCTATAAGGAGGGGTATGTGTGTGTATTTTAATATTTTAAAACGTCAGATTGTTCATCTCTTAGGGTTTATTTTCTTCACCTGGAAAAACTACATAACATGGTGTAAAAATGTTTTTGTAAACTTTGATCTTTCAGTTTATTTTCTTTGGAGGGAGGTTTACAGAAGTAAGTAATTGATTTCATTCTAGCTTTTCTATTTTCAAACAAATTGAGACAAAATGTATTTTTAAAGATTTAACTGAGATTTTAAAAAAAGGATAAAGAAGTAAACACCAAGAAGTAAAGGAATAGGCAGTCAATTGGAGGAAATCTGGGTTCAGAAAACCTAGGTAAGAGAAATTACTTTGAGGACAAAATGCTGTCTTTCTGGAAGTCGAGGTATAAAACACGTGGTAAGACACATTATTTGGTGTCTTCATCTTGTTCACAGAGATGAACTTCCAGAGCTAGAGAGCTCATTGCCATCCAAGATAGAATTTACGACAAGTGCTTGACATCCAGGGCAAATTAGATGTCAGCTATGCCAAGAGGCAAAGTAAATATGCCATTTTGAAACTATTAAAAGAGATTGGTGTGTGTTCTGTATAGGGTAGTGGCTGTTCAGGTTCTGTATGGAGATGTAGATTGAAGAATATTTAAAGAAAAAAGAGATCAAGATGTTTTCTTTAAAACACAACTTTGTATCTAATGAACTCTGTAAAAAATAAATTTGTGCATAGTTCCCAATTCTCTATAAAATATGGAAGAGAGAAGCTTGGTTTGGAATATCTTGAGAATTTCCCACAAACATCTACCTCTGCAGGAAAAGAATCTAATATAGATTTTAGAGAATGCTTATCATTGACCATGCAGCACTGTATTCTAACAGTTCTACCAGATGAGTTAGCTCAGAAATGCATCTTGATTAACATAAATTGAGCATTGAGTGGCATTGTTTTGGATTTTCTGGCTGTAATTAACTAGTAGCTTTGTTAAGTCCTCATGGTGGTTTCTGGGTGCAAGAATCACATGACCAGTTTCTATGAGGAAGTTTGCCATCTGGTTCGCTGTGTCAGAGGACATGCAGAAGCTACATCTAAAAGCGATAGGAACCAATTAGGTTTTAAGGTGAAACAAGAGTCATCGAGCTATCTCTTGTGATTTAGAAATGAAATTTGATCTGTCAAAGTCCATTCCTATCTACCCTGACTCTGAAGGCTTTGCAGAAGCGCTTCAACTTGGAGGTTATACTGAGACCATGCATTTTGACTCATGGAAGATCCTGGTAGAGTCAGTGGTACAATTGTACCGTTGTTCAGTTGGTAGAGTAACTGGTACAGTAAGTTAGTACCAGTTAACAACGGCTACCAGGCCTCTAGCTGTTCTCTACGGTTTCCTGTTTGGTGAGATGTAGTGCTGTTGTCTCTGTGAAAATAATATTCCTCATTTTAGACTGGGAGATTTCAAGCCATATCTAGAAGAGTGATCTGGCAAAGAGGTTTAGGTGGAGTCAGCACACCTGTCCACCTACCTGAAGTTTGTGTGGACAGAGATGTCTGATGGGTAAACTGGATGGACTATGAAAAGAACGTACCTAGGAGTAGGAGTAGATGCCTTTTTTCTGGAAACAGTCTCCTCCCAGCTCCACAACCACTGTCCAGCTCTTCCTCTGAGCACGCTGCAGATTGTTTTTAATTTTGTGGCTTCTGTGCGATTGTTTCCATGGTTTCTCTGAGTTTCCCGGATGAGTGCTGCCTGGTTTGGGATATTTGGTCCAAAGAGACTAAGACACAGAAAGAGCCTGTGACAAATACCATGCAGAGTGTGGCATTGCTCATACATCAGCTTTCCTCATCTTGCCCACCCCCTTGTTCTCGCATAAAATGAGGGAGAAAATGGAGAATTTAAATTTTCAAAGAAAAATCCATCTGATTCTGTTTTCCCTGGCCCAGGGGTTTTTCTTTCATTTCTTTCCATGAACCAGAAGCCTTTCTGTCATTAGAAGAGCCCCTGTAAGGCAGTTGTGTGGACCTCTAAGTATGGCCAGGGGCCATTTGTGGGATGAGAGAGAAGGTGGACCTGGAGATGGGGGTGCATTGTTTCATCACAGAGGACCACAAAGGCAGTCTCTCCAACTTCATACAACCTGTTGTCTCCCACCTTCCATTAAATTTTAAGTATTTCTAATCACACACTTTTTCAACTTCCTCTTAAATTATTTACCAATGCCAGTAAAAGATAATGGAGAATTTGAGCAGAGCTTTACTCTTCCGACTTCCCTGTGAATTAAAACAGGGTTAGTCTTGACACTGTAGTGATACAAGAGATGAGAATCCTTCCTGTATTTCCACAGAGTACAGTACAATCCACAGCCCGTCAACACCTATTAAAGATTCAGATTCTGATCGATTGCGTCGAGGTTCAGACGGGAAGTCACGTGGACGGGGCCGAAGAAACAATAACCCTTCTCCTCCTCCGGATTCTGATCTTGAGGTATGTTGTTGCCAACGCCTAAGTAAATAGCAAGTGATTTAGAAGCTAAATGCTGATTTTGTATACCTGCTGTGAGCAAGGTGTCCAAATGCTTTTGTTACTGCTTTCTGTTCCATATCAACATAAATAAGCCAGTTTTTTTTTCTCTTTTCCATATTAAAGGTAAAGCAGCTATTTATTTCTGTTTTCTCTTCCACTTCATGTGGTAAAGCATTTATTTTTCCTCTTTAGTGAAACATCATAAATTATATCATTCTGCTTTAAAAAATTCTCTTGTACTGCTCTGTGTCATTGCCGTTAAATTAAGTGTTGTACTAAATATGCTTCATAAAACTCACTTGGAAATTAAAGGCACACTGTGTATATTGGGGGCGGGGAGGGGAAACCAGAATGTTATAAACAGAAGTGGTTATCACCTTTTGAGACATGCTTTGGTGGAGTTTAAAGCAGGAGAGATTAAATAAAACTTTACAGGGTGATAGATTTTGTAACGTTGAATCCACTGATACTAACTTTCTTTTCATTGCCCAAGTGAAACTAATGGTAGAAAACATGATTCTTTTGGCCAAAAAGATGACAGATTACCAGAACTTGTGTTTGAATATGTGCTGGTGTGAGTGGGGTTGGGAAGAAAA
The DNA here is from genome assembly GCF_963930625.1 of Muntiacus reevesi. Classification (NCBI taxonomy): domain Eukaryota; kingdom Metazoa; phylum Chordata; class Mammalia; order Artiodactyla; family Cervidae; genus Muntiacus; species Muntiacus reevesi. The sequence goes on from NC_089260.1 coordinate 44,200,590, forward strand.
AAGCAAATGGAAGCCTTTGGTGATATCTCAAAGATCTTTTTGAAATGAGTTCCTTCACTAATTCAATTCTAAAAACCCCAAGAGTATGCCAAGACCATGCGGGTTACATCTACTTAAGTTATTAACTCTGAAATCTCAATAAAATCAGGCAGGAACAATATACCATCCATTTGATAACATCCCAATAGGTAACACAGGTGAATAGATGATGTAAAGTTTTAGTTTTTATATGCAATTTTTAGATACTCGGCTTATTAAGAATAAACCATAAGATTAGTTATTTTAATACTTCTTAATCCACAGTGATCAGAGGCAAAGAAAAAGTCAACTGAATGACTTTTCATTGATTGCCCCTCTGTCTGAGAAGTTATAAACAGACTCATTTTAGCTTATTTTCCATGTCTTTAGAACTGAGAAGTGACTACAGAAGTAGAAAGAACATATAGTCTTATTTCTTTCCTGTATTTTTGACAGTGTTGCTGATATGTTTATCCTCTTATGTCTTACCTGAGGTTTTATCTGAGAAAAGCTAGGGCATACACTTTGGAACATTTGTGTTAAAAAATAGTAAATTCAGATTTTTCATCTGTCTCCCATTTCAAGACTACCTTTCCATGTCGAAGTTATGAATAGCAGGTTTCTCAGCCAAGGGCAAGACACACTGATTTGGTGCTTCCTTTCTAGAGGGTGTTCATCTGGGACTTGGACGAGACAATCATTGTTTTCCATTCCTTGCTCACTGGGTCCTATGCCAACAGATATGGGAGGGTGAGTACCAAGAGGCATCATTTGTTCATTTCTTTAGAGTAAATCTGCCTAGAATTGGATTTTTTATCCAAATGGGAATGTGGTTTAACTTTAAATAATATATTTGAAATATAAAAATGAAAGTAACTTGATTTATTGAAATAAATATATATATAAGACAAAGCCATAAATGAACAGAAGGAGTTCTTTTTAGGCTCTTAAGAAGATAAAGATCTCTCATAAAGATAAACTTTGTGCAGTTAAATTCATTCTTATTTCAGACCCCAATGAATAAAGGTGATCAGATGCTATTCTAGGGTGAAATAGTAGAATACATAGATGATATAGAAAGATCTTTTGTGTTGTGTTTTTTTAATTTGCCACATATTTTTATTCTCTTTATTCCCAACATATTCAGGGGAGCAGATAGTTCACTATATTGTCTTCCATGATTAGCAATGTTAATATTTTATTGTCAAAGCACTTATTATGAATGTCTTTATTAGTCCCTTTGCTGTGAAACTAAAAATATGTGAATAGTTTGTAAAAATTTGGCTTCTGAATGACAAAGGACCAATATACCCAATTCTTAGTTGTTACAACACTTATCTTGGTGGTGTAGGTACAGAATAATTTTACAGATCACCTTCCATGAATATAATTTTAATTTCAGTGTTCTACATTTGGGTTTCCCAAAATCTTGGAAATTCTTTTTGTTTCCTTGCTGGTTCCATAACTTTTTCTCATGCAAAAATCATGTTATTTAAAAGTGTCTTAAGTGAAATTATCCTGTGAATATGATATTTTTCATTTTTAATCATTAAAGAAATCATATTACAAGTCTTAGATCCTTGAAGCTTTTGGTTGGAAGTCTTAGGAACTGAATTCTTATGTGTGGGTGACTCCAGACGTTTCTCAGCATTAACTGTTAAAATTGCTCATAAGATGGTCATGGTTTCATCACAGACTGCAGGAATTTATCCTTTCAATAAATCATATTTCAAAAAATACATATTTAGTGCTTGATATGTAGGCATCTGGAGGTGAAATTGGAGAAATGCTCATTGAGCTTCACAGTGCAACCTTCCTTTCTCGAACCCTAAATATATACCTAATACAAAAAAAAGGGGGGGTGCTGGAAACATGCACATTTGTAAGAGCAAGAATATTCCACCATTTGAATGTCTTGTCAGAAGTATCTGTAAAACACAATATCCGCCAATTTATTGTTAAACAGATTTTCTATGAGAAGAAGATAATGAACAAAAACACAGATTATTTTAAAAATAAGGCTATTTTAAGTTTTCTAGGGAACCTCCATAGTGTTCTCCATAGAGGTTGTATCAATTTACATTTCCAGAAGTGGAAGAGATTTTCCCTTCTCTCCACACCCTCTCCAGCATTTATAGTTTGTAGGTATTTTTGATGATGACCATTCTGTCTGGTGTGAGGTGATAACTCATTGTAATTTTGATGTGCATTTCTTTAATAATTAGTGATGTTAACCATCTCTTCACGTGCCTCTTGGCTATCTGTTTGCCTTCTTTGGAGAAATATCTATTTAGATCTTCGCGTTTTTTGACTGGATTGTTTGTTGTTTTGCTATTTAGTTGCGTGAGATATTTGTATATTTTGGAGATTAATCCTTTTTCAGTTGCTTCATTTGCAAGTATTTTCTCCCATTCTGAGGGCTGTCCTTTTGTTTTGTTTATGGTTTACTTTGCTGTGCAGAAGTCATAGAGTCAATCATTCAGAATAAGTCTTTACTTTGTGGCTAGCACATATTAAGGAGTCCATAAATATTAGTTGTGTTATTTTTATTTATTATTTCTTTGATCGGTATTATTACTATCCCTATTTATACAAAAACTGCTCCTTTAAAAGCCTGAAATATCAAGTATAGTAAGTAGGAAGAGTCTTGAAGATCATCTTAACTGAACCATTTTAATGTCCCTACAACTAACTCCTGGAGGAAGAGAGCTGGCCCCTGGAACTCACAGAAAAGTGTTGAAAAGGCAGTACTTAGGTAATCAACATTTGAAAACCATCCAGGAAGTCTCAAGTCTTTAAAAAGCTTTGTCACCAGAGGTCAGGTTGATTAAGGAGAGTTGTCTTGATGTGTGTGCTCTGAGCCATTGAAAGGGGCCTGCTTAGAGGTGGTGAATATCCCCTGACCTCCTGGCCTTGTGTCAGTCTCTGACCATAAATTACTGGTTTACGCATGGAATTCATACCTAACATAGAAACCAATGGCAGCTTAGAATTTTTCACTTGGATTCTTGACAATATCTAAGCCAGATATTATAAATATCATGAATTTTATTTTTACCAGTGTCAACTATTATTATTTTAAGACTTCAACCCATAGTATTTTGTTTAGTTTTTTCATACGAGGATATGTGATAAAAATTTTTATTTTCTATAATTTCCCAAAGCCAAATGTATGTATTCTTTCAAATACAGATGATTTGAGATGTTTAAACGTAAGGTTATCCTTTATGAGTTGATGGATGTTGAAGAGAGAGTAACTTCAGAAGTCGGGTTGGGGAACGTCTTCCTGAGCATGATCCCTTGAGCCCGAGGTCAGAATGACCTAAAAGGTCCAGTGGATAATGTGCCCATCAGGAGAAAGAGTGTTATAAGCAGAGGAAACAGCAAGCACAGAGGCAGGAAAGGGTTTAATGTTTGAGAGACAAAGAGGACAGTGTTGCCGAGCTTAGTGAAAAGAGATGCAGTCAAGAGAGAGATGTGCTGGGATGAGGGCAGGTATGAAGCATCTCCCAGCCATAGTCAACAGAACTGATCTCATTTCACGCACTGTAAGAAAGTCTTCAAGGGGAGACATGAAATCTGATATAGTGTTTTAGATTTCTTTGGCTGTGTGTGGAGAGTTAGTGGTAGGGAGAGAGAGGATGAGGAACAGAGAGGAGGTTTCAGGGTGATCAGATGCACTGGCAGTGAAGATGGAGAAATGATTGGATTATGGATTCTATTGCAGATAAAGAATTAGGATTTAATTGGACTGTGCTAGTGGGCAATAGACAGTAGGAGATCAGACCATTCCCAGGGTTTTGTCCTGAGCAACTGGAAGAATTTTCATAAATTTGTTGAGATGGGGTAGAACTAATTTGGAGGGAAAATGGAAAATTCAGTGTTGCTCAAGTTTGAAATGCCCATGAGACATCTGCTCAGACCAGGTAAGGTGACGCTTGGAAGGGGACCACAGGAAATGGTGGAGAGTGGTTGGGGCAGATGTCAGATTTAGAATGAACAGTACACAGCTCAGGATGAGAAGGTCCTCAGACACATTTAGCTCAATTTCTTCCCACACCCCTTCTTTGAGCTGGGCACCGTCAGTCAACCTATCCTCTTATTGGTGGGACATGCTCCTTTCCTGACTTTTGAGGACTCCTTGCTAAGGATGTTGACTTGTAGCGTAAGTCATGCAAGAAAGCTTGCTGTATGATCTCTTTATTGGAGAACTTTAGAATCTGATACTTTAGAATCTAAGATCTGATACTTGTGTCTGGTAAGAATGTATGGCTCAGTAAGGATGCTTCCAAACAGTAATAATAACCGAACTGATCAGGACTTCGGTTTAGTTCAGTTCAGTCGCTCAATCATGTCCGACTCTTTGTGACTCCGTGGACTGCAGCATGCCAGGCTTCCCTGTCCATCACCAACTCCTGGAGTTTACTCAAACTCATGTGCATCGAGTCAGTGATACCATCCAACCATCTCATCCTCTGTCATCCCCTTCTCCTCCCACCTTCAATCTTTCCCAGCATCAGGGCTTTTTCCAATGAGTCAGTTCTTCGCATCAGGTGGCCACAGTATTGGAGTTTCAGCTTCAGCATCAGTCCTCCCAATGAATATTCAGGACTGATTTCCTTTAGGATGGACTGGTTGGATCTCCTTGCAGTTCAAGGGACTCTCAAGAGTCTTCTCCAACACCTCATTTTTGGGGGCTCCAAAAATCACTGCATATGGTGACTGCAATCTTTAAATTAAGATGCTTGCTCCTTGGAAGAAAAGCTATGACCAACCTAGACAGCATATTAAAAAGCAGAGATGTTACTTTGCCAACAAAGGTTCGTCTAGTCAAAGCTGTGGTTTTCCAGTAGTCATGTATGGACATGAGAGTTGGACTACAAAGATAGCTGAGCGCCAAAGAATTGATGCTTTTGATCATTACTTGCATCCTTGTTTTCTACTTGGGATGCAGGAGAGAAGTCTCAGGACAGTTCAGGGGCAAGCCACCTCTCTTAGAGCACAGGTTCCGGGATGTTACTGGGCTTTGTCAAGGGGGCATGTGGCTGGGCCTTACTCTGCAAGCATATAAAGCAGTGAATGCCTGACAATGTGATTGCTGTTCGGTCTCTATGGGAACCAGATACCTGAGAAGTAGCTTAGTCACAGTAGCTTAGACTGCTCGATGAGTAGGCCATTCAGTAAAGGGATACAGGATCTGGTTGATATAATGCAAAATTAGGGCATGTTACAGCAATATATACCAAAAAAACTTTGAGAATGTCTCACCTTCCATGTAATCCTAGCTGTGGGAAGCAGGCCTGCTGGGTGTTATAAGGAAGTGCTGTTTTATAACAAAGGTGATGGGAACAAAGAGAAAGTACTGGGTACAGTTCAGGTTTTAGGGAAGAGAAAAGAAACAGCATATTAAAAGGAAAATGAAGACTATGGATGTTAATGTAAATTAGGTAGTTGTTCCTAATATCTGTCCTAGCATCTTTTAAAGTTGCTTTCAAACCAAATCCAAATTCCCTAATTTTACTGAAGAAAACGAACCTTGCTTTTTTTCGTTGAATGGTCTCTTTAAAGTAGACAAGGTAATAATATAGTTGTTGACATCAAAGCACAGACCCCAGATTTATATTTAAAATGAGCATTGTACTGATGTCCCAAGCATGAATCTTTCTTCTGGGAGGACTTCTCAAGATACCCAGTATCTTGATTGTTTTAATACTTTATTTTTATTGTTGCTTTAACACCTGTGTCTCATACAGATTTGGGCTAGACTAGGTCTTGAGTCTTGAACCTTACTCCTTGTTTTACACAAAAACCTTAATGTGAACACTTAAGATAGCATGAAGCTTAGCATTTTAATTGTTGTTGTTGTTCTGTTGTTATGTCATTTTTGATTCTTTGTGACTCCATGGACTGCAGTATGTCAGGCTTCCCTGTCCTTCACCATCTCCCGGAATTTGCTCAAACTAATGTCCATTGAGTCAGTGATGCCATCCAACCATCTCATCCTCTCTCGTCCCCTTCTCCTCCTGCCATCAATCTTTTCCAGCATCATGGTCTTTTCCAGTGAGTCAGCTCTTCGCATCAGGTGGCTCAGCTTCAGCACCAGTCCTTCCAATGAATATTCAGGATTGATTTCCCTTAGGATTGAGTGGTTTGATCTTGCTGTCCAAGGGACTCACAAGAGTCTTCTCCAGCACCACAGCTTGAAAGCATCAATTGTAGGCCCTGCTTATTAAGAATCTCCCATGTAACCAGGACTCATTTAACTCAACTCTAGTGCTCTGAAGCTGCTGTTGCCAAACCCATTTACAGAGGAGGAAGCGGAAGTTTAAAAGAGGTTAGAGATCAAATGTAAAAAACAGTAACATTTGTGGCATAAGATACATATTAGCTGATTTTAATGTAGCTGAACCTTGACTGTCAAAAAAACCCACAAAACCCTTGAATTCTGATATAGTGGCCAGTAGATAATATATGATACTGTCTTTAAGTTTTTGAAGTACCAATATGTGATAGGCCTTATGATATAATAGAAGGAGCATCAGATTTGAATTCAAATAGAGCTATACTCAGATCCAGGCTCTGATTTTCCGTTCACTCACCTTGGCCAAACTGTTTATCCATGCTGAGCCTGGTTTCCATATTCATAAATCTGACTGCTTGTAATCACTTTAAGAATTCACTTGCATCAATGATATCTCAGTAAAGCTAGAAGGTATTAAAAAAAAAAAGATTTAAGTTGTGTCATGAATTTGAAGGGTCCAGCACTATGTCTTACTAACAGCAATAACCTAATAATAAATACAGCGTATATCACTGATTGGTCTTGTATCTGCTGTCTAAGCTTTTGTTTTCTAATGTGCCAGGCTTATAGGATGGTCCCAGTTGTCACAATAAGTTTAGATCAACTAAACCTCCCTAGTGAGTGTATTCCTGTGATCATTCAGCGCATTGAGGGAAGAAAAACTTGACGGAAGTTTACCCCATTTCATCAGAACATTCCAAGTAGCCGGTAAAGACTGCTGCTTTTTAGAGTGCTGTGTCTGTTTCAGGGCATGATGGTAAACTCCAGACTCTAATGAGGGATGACCACCTTCCATGATGGCTGTAGATGCTGGATTCTCAGCATAGTATCAAAGCAGCTAGACATCTAGGGTCCTCCTTGGACTAGAGAGGATTTAGTTACTTAAACAGAATGATCTCTCTTTTGGAACCTCCAGACCAGAGGTTCACAAACTTTTCTGGTAAAGGGTAAAGAATAAATATGTCAAGCTCTTGGGCCGTATACTGTCATGACTACTCAGCTCTGCCCTGGTAGTGAGCCACAGACAATGTGTAAATGAATACATGTCACCAAATGTTACATTAATAGTTCTCAAGTTCGAATTTCATGCAGTTTTTCCATGTCATGAAATATGTTCCTTCCTTTGAATTTTAAAAATTTAGGCCAGGGATTGACAAATCGAATCTCAAAGCCAAATCTGATTCATTACCTATTTTTGTAGCGCTTCCAAGCTAAGAATGCTGCTTGAATTTTTAAAGGCTTATTAGTTAGTGTTGGTTGCTCAGCAATGTCCGACTCTTTGCAACCTCATGGACTGTAGCCCGCCAGGCTCCTCTGTCCATGGAATTCTCCAGGCAAGTATAGTGGAGTGGGTTGCCATTCCCGTCTCTGGGGGATCTTCCCGACCCAGGGATCAAACCTGAGTCTCTTGCATTGCAGGCAGATTCTTTACTATATGAGCCACCAGGGAAGCCCTATAAAGGGTTTATATATATTTACTTATTTTAAAATAAAAGAATTTTCTCAGAGGCTGTATATGACCAACAAAGTCTAGAGTATTTTTTGTCTGTCCTTTTAGAGAAAACGTTTGCCTGCCCCTGTTCTGGATCATGTTCTGAGTTTTGTGTTGGTTAATATTACTCCTGCCTTCAGGACACCGGGACAAATTCAGTGACGGCCACAGTGTGGTTGACTAGACAGTGAACTCAATGTGTGTCTGCATCTGGGGCCCCAGTAAAGCACAAGCCAGCACATGAATTTGTCAGGGTGGGCAAATCAGCAGTTACAAATAGGCCCTGAATCTCATGCTCAAACACAACAGAAACATCTCTGTCCTATTGAATGGTCTTGAGTGGATTGTCTAGGTTGTATGGTTTAGGCAGTCTTTGGCAGTGCAGGTACGATTGTACCGTCTCACTGGCTAGCTTCTGAGGCTTCTGGGACCTCGTCATCAGCTTTCTAGCCCCCAGCGGGGAAAAGCAGGGGGAGCGTGAATGGCACGCCGTAAGGACCAGCCTTAGAGGGAAGGGTACCCACCTCTACGTCCTTGGCCTAGTGCAAGGGAGACCAGGAGATGTAACCTAGTTGTGTGACCAGGAAAAAACAGAAAGTGGGTTTCGGTGGATGGGTGGCAGTGACAGCCACAGTTCTCAGCTGAGAAATATGTGACAAATGAGTAAAACCCAGAACACGCTTTTAAACCCTCGTGGTGGCTCTGGCCACCCCACCAGTCCAGTGCCCTAGGGCTGTGTGCCGAATGTGCCAAATGGCCGCTTAGTTCCAAAGGATCGTTCCATGGTTCTCTTCTCTGCTTTGTGTATCAGTGCCATGTTAGACCAGAATGATGAAATAGATTAGGGTTGTCAATATAATTTCTGAATACTGTGAAATGACCTGGAATCTAAACTCTCAAGGTGAACTAGCACAGTATTTTTTGACTATTAAGGGGATTTCCAGCAAAAAGAGCCTCCTTCATCCATTTCCTTTGCCCTTATTCTGACAGTGGTTCTCTTTCCCTTTAACTGTCAGCCTCTTCCTCCTTACTGACAATAGCATACTGAAATGTATGTTCCTGCTACCTTTTGAGTAAAGCTCTATTTTTCGAGTCCATACATATAAAAGGAAATGCAGTGAACAAACATGAATCATCACAGCTTTCCAACCACCACACTGGTCTGCCATCACCAGCTTTGGACCTCTCTTGCTCTACGGCCTTTGGAATAGCCCCTTGAAGAGAATCCAGTCTCACTTGTTCTGTCTTAATCTTCCCATCTGTAAAATGGGAGCAATCCTGAGGCTTTTGGGAAAGCAGTATAAAGCACCTAGAAAAATACTCACAGGCACTTTCTAAATAAGAGTTGTTATTGCTTACCTTTAGGAGTTCAGAAGAGGGAGTGGGAAATAGTGAATACTTTATTGTTCTAGGTAGCAGACACGAAGAGGTGGTAGCTGAGCATAACCATTTAGGGAAATGAGCGGCAAAGTAGCTGGATATCTGTTGAGGATATATAAAGGATCGTATTTGCAGAAGATGAGTAGCAGAAAATGTTCTGAAATGGTAATAAAAATACTGCGCCTTTGTTCAGCTTTTACAACCTATACTGCCATCTCACAGTTATTAAACATCCAGTTAGTCCCTTCTTTTCTTTCTAATGAAGAAGCTGTGTCTCAGAAAATTAAATGATTGCCCTAAAGAAGCTCATCTGTTAACTGACAATGTTAGGGATTTCATCTATCTTCTGATGGGCTCATTGCCTGAAAAAAGGAAATACACCCAATAAAAATTTGGAAAAGTAATCTCACTTCCCCTGCATCTGCCCCTTCAAGGTTAAGACATTAAAACTGATGCTTGAGAATGTGTCCATGATCTTGTGGCCAACACCGTGTTTGGCTGATAAAATCCCTCATGCCTACCTATTTAGGAAAAAACCTTGGAAACACAAACTTGTAAACATTGAGGTTTTGTGCTATAGGCATGGGTATGCCATGAACAGTATTGAAACAGTAGAGTGACATGATGGACGTGTACAATTTGGAAGATTGATCTGATAGCAGAGAAGATTATTGCAGTCCTCCTGTTAGGAAATAATCAAGGTCTAAGAGAATGGCTGTAACACTAGGAAGGAGAGAGAGATAGGAGAGGTTACAAATGAAATCTAGATTGGTCTTTTGATTGGATTTAGCTGTGTAGGCTTTTTGCCCGCGCTGTGTGAGCCCTGACTTGGCCAAATCTGTCCTGACTTTATTCTCGTTCTTCCCTCTCTGTACCACATCTTGGCAGCTGTCTCATGTTTGGGATTCATTGGGTTTTTTCCACAATCACAATTAATCTTTGGAGTGGTGACGTTCTTACTCTTATTCTCTACTTGGGTATTATTTTCATGATGTTGAAAGAGAGTCTCTTAAATAAGGAGAAAATTAGAGCAGTTGAGTGTCATATATCTGATCAATAAAAATAACCTGATTAGCCCCACTGTAAGTTGTGGTTTTTTTTCTTTTTTTTTTTTTTTTACTTTTTTAAGTCATTCATCCAGTAATTCAGCTATGATTTATTTCTCATGTGTGTACATTCTCTCCTGGTAATCCAGATTATTTCTTAATTGGCATCAGAACTACACCCAGCTCCTAAAACTTGACATGATAGGGCTATATAAAATTGCAAAAGTTAATATTCCTTTGGTGGTATTGATAACTTTAGACAGATTAGAGAAAAAAATGAAATCTTTGGGTGTCATAGTCTGTACAGATTATTTACATAATACTTTTAGAAATATTTTTAAAGAAATAACATTTTAGCATTTTTTTTTCTTCTCTCCAGTAAAGGAGTTAATTTTCTCATCTTATCTTTAATCCTTCCCTTGTGAGCAACCAGCATGGGGCCTTGAAAATAAGCTACCCCTGGACTCAAGAGTGCCTGCCCATTCCTGTTTTTAAGCTTCTTTTTCTCCAAAACAAAAGATCCTGAATGAAGAGAATATATTTCTAATGGCATGCAGGGCCTGTTCCTGGCTGTAATACTAGCATTCAAAATAAGGAGTTGCTTAACGGGTCCAGAATGGCTTGTTTTTTTTTTTTCTTTCCTTGGATTGAGACTGGCCAATATTGTTGTTGCTTAGAGTAGACTTCACAAGATTTTCGCATTGACCCACAAATCCTCATAAACCTGCTCACAACCTTCCCATCACACCTCACTGGGCCACATCAGTCCTGATAATTGTTCACCACTGGAGGCTTAACTGCCCTCACAGGGTCAGGGCAAATAGAATTTTTAGGAACCTTACCTTTTATTCCACAAATTTAAAATATAAGTACCATATCCCAAGGTACTAGTCAGACTTTCTGAAATAGCTGAACCATCTTTTAACCTAAGATAAATTCTTTAAATAATGGTGTAAAAACATGACAGATTCTACTTTTTGATCCAAAATAGAGCAGCAATTGCTAGGAGTCTGTATAGATCAGATCACATAGACATCATGGGGTACCTATTCAATAGGAGAGAGGCAAAAGACATTTATCATGTGTTTAAAATGTACTTGGAAATTGAAAATAGTAATAGGTAAAAATTAAAAAGCAAAACTAATTTTTTGGCTTTCAGTGAACTAAACCCCTGGCATCATTGGTGCTTTGTAGAACCCAGTTCCAAATTTGGAATGCTGCAGGTATCTAAAAGTAGAACAACAATTTAGGTATTAAAATACTTCTATTAGAAGTCTCAACTTAAAGAATTTAAATAGGATAAGTGTATATTGCCTATACTTTTGCCTGATATATTTCACTGTGTTGTTTTTTTTTTTTTTTTTTTTTTTTTGCTTTTAAGTTTAGAAAAATATGATGGTTAAAGAAAAAGAATGAAAGGGCAAAATGTGCAAAGTTGTGGATATAGGAACTGATATTAACAATATGAACAATTATTTCTTTTAATACATTGCCCATATATCTAGTCTAGTGGCGGTAGCTCAAGCGGTAAAGAATCTGTCTGCCAATTCGGAGACACAGGTTCGATGCCTGGGTTAGGAAGATCCCTGGTGGAGGAAATGGCAACCCACTCCAGTGTTCTTGCCTGAAAATCCCATGGACAGAGGAGCCTGGTGGGCTACAGTCCACGGGGTCGCTAAGAGTCAGGACAACTAAATGACTGAGCACACAATAATATATATTTAGAATGACATAATTATATATGGTATATATAAGCAATAAACAAACTTTTATTAACATTTGGTGCCATTTTTAATTGTTTTAATGGTAAAACTTAAGGTGACTTCAGTTCAGTTCAGTTGCTCAGTCGTGTCCGACTCTTTGTGACCCCATGAGCTGTAGCACGCCAGGCCTCCCTGTCCATCACAAACTCCCGGAGCTTACTCAAACTCATGTCCATCGCGTTGGTGATACCATCCAACCATCTTATCCTCTGTCATCCCCTTCTCCTCCTGCCTTCATTCTTTCCCAGCATCATGGTCTTTTCCAATGAATCAGTTCTTCACATCAGGTGGCCAAAGTATTGGAGTTGCAGCTTCAGCATCAGTCCTTCCAGTGAATATTCAGGACTGATTTCCTTTAGGATGAACTAGTTGGATCTCCTAGCAGTCCAGGGGACTCTCAAGAGTCTTTTCCAACACCACAGTTCAAAAGCATCGATTCTTCAGACAAAACCTTCTAGAATTAACACCCAAAAAAAGATGTCCTTTTCATTATAGGGGGCTGGAATGCAAAAGTAGATAGTCAAGAAATACCTGGAGTAACAGGCAAATTTGGCCTTGGAATACAAAATGAACAAGGGCAAAGGCTAATAGAGTTTTGCCAAGATAATGCACTGGTCATAGCAAACACCCTCTTCCAACAACACAAGAGTACATTCTACCCATGGACATCACCGGATGGTCAATACTGAAACTAGATTGATTATATTCTTTGCAGCCAAAGATGGAGATGCTCTATAGAGTCAGCAAAAACAAGACTGGGAGCTGTCTGTGGCTCAGATCATGAACTCCTTGTTGCCAAATTCAGACTTAAATTGAAGAAAGTAGGGAAAACCACTAGACCATTCAAGTATGACCTAAATCAGATCCCTTACGGTTATACAGTGGAAGTGAGAAATTGGAGCATTAAACCAAAAGTAAAAACCTTGGGATATAGCTTTCAAAATAGTTACATAAAAGGAAGGAATATTTTTATGACTAGATGAATGGTTAGCTTTAAGTTTTCTAGAGGAAGGACATTTCTTTATACTCAAAAACGTTCTGAATCCTGTTCTAAAAACCCAAGAAAAGATAAATAGGTTTTCCTTGAACTATTTTGAGGCTCAAAGGACCATGAATACTCTGAGCTGAAAATATAATTTTGAGAAAGTAAATGAAAATGAATTAAGAAAAGCATTTTTGAATCAGTCTCAGTTCGGGGATAGCGGTGGCAGGGAGGGTGGGTAGGTACAGGGGGTGGTCATGTTTGCCATTAAAAATAGATTATATTGCCATTGAAGCCATGAAATGAGAATTATGAGTGAGTGCATACCACCCTTCAAAGCAATTTCACAGATAGGTAAGATCAAATATCATGTTCAAATACTAGAATTAGCAATGCAGATGTAACTATGATATTTCTCAACATACATGGCCAACAAAATAATCTGAGCAGCATGAACTTCAGCTTGATCACTGAAATAAAACAAAAGTCATGTCAGAAAGTACCCTCTACTGCTCTTCCCCCCCAGATCTGGATTCCATGATAATGCCTTGGGGTCTCCATGTTAGGACTAACCAAAATTTAAGAGCCCATCCGAAGAAGTTATCAAAACAGAAGCAGTAGATGATACCCAGTACCTTAGTCTTCTGGCCTATAGTAGTTTTGTTGTGGGTAATGATCATTGAAAACATCCATGAAGTATTTCAGAAAATTGTACCACCAAATGTCACCATTCCCTAGTTGCACATTCAGAGCAATTCATATTATATGGGCTGTAGTACTGAAGATATGCACTTGGCCATGTATGCCTCTTCTGCCTGAGTCACCATTTGTCTCCTGGCTTGATACCAATGAGTCATTAAAAATGTCCCTCCTTAGAAAACAAACTTATGATTGCCAGGGGGAGCAGATAGTTAGGAAGTTTAGGATGGACAGGTACACACTGCTGTATTTAAAATGGATAACCAACAAAGACCTACTGTATAGCCCAGGGAACTCTGCTCGGTGTTATGTGGCAGCCTGGACGAGATGGGGGTTTGGGGGAGAATGGATACATGTATGTGTGTGGCTGAGTCCCTTCACTGAGTCCCTTCAGTTCACCTGAAACTGTCACAACATTGTTAATCGGCTATCAGTTCAGTTCAGTTCAGTCGTTCAGTCGTGTCTGACTCTTTGTAAACCCATGAATCGCAGCATGCCAGGCCTCCCTGTCCATCACCAACTCCCGGAGTCCATCGAGTCGGTGATGCCATCCAACCATCTCATCCTCTGTCGTCCCCTTCTCCTCCTGCCCCCAATCCTTCCCAGCATCAGGGTCTTTTCCAGTAAGTCACCTCTTTGCACGAAGTGGCCAAAGTATTGGAGTTTCAGCTTCAGCATCAGTCCTTCCAGTGAACTTAAACACCCAGGACTGATCTCCTTTAGGATGGACTGGTTGGATCTCCTTGCAGTCCAAGGGACTCTCAAGAGTCTTCTCCAACACCACAGTTCAAAAGCATCAGTTTTTCGGCGCTCAACTTTCTTCACAGTCCAACTTTCACATCCATACATGACCGCTGGCAAAACCATAGCTTGACTAGACGGATCTTTGTTGGCAAAGTAATGTCTCTGCTTTTTAATATGCTGTCTAGGTTGGTCATAACTTTCCTTCCAAGGAGTAAGTATCCTTTAATCGGCTATACCCCAATACAAAATAAAAAGTTGAAAAAGTACAGTCCGTCCTTAATAATTTCTTGAATACAACATAGTGGTATAATAGGTGTCTAGCCAGAATCCCTGGCTTCAGGGAGCTTTTAGATTAATAAAGGAGATAGTAGGAAATGAATGAATCTTCAGTAGCAGTCCTTCATGGGCTGAAAACCAACACCACTAAACCCACAAGGAGGGAAACCACAGAATATCCAAAGGAATAACAATCTTAGGAAGGAAACAAGTATTCTGTATTACTCATGACAAGTGTTCTCTGGTAACTACAGTCACTTAACTAGTAAGAAAAGGCCAATAATAGGATGTAAAATGATAACACTAGTATCATGAGCCAGAAAAAAAGGATCAGGAGCTACACAACCAAAATCTAAATGCCAGAGGTCCTAAATGAGATGCTTCTAGGGTTACTGCTATTCTTAAATTACACCGGGAATTACAAAGGGAATTCTCCTTTGCAGCCAATCAATGTTGCAGTATGACCATACTGCTCCTCTGGCTTCAATTATAAATGTATTAAATAGAGGTTCCTCTGGCTTCCTAGAAAAGGCCATCTCCTTTGATAAAAATTAGTAGTGTTAATACAGACAAAGCAGTGTCAGACTCACATCCTGTGTATACTCCAAATCTCTTTAAGTCTGAGTACAGATGAACAAGCATGTCCAAGCATCTTCTTTTCAATAGAAGAGGATATGCCGAGAACTCTGCAAGGCTTTTGGAACTTTGACTTAAAAAAAAAAAGGTCATTTTAAAAGTATGGTTTGAGTGTTGTTTACATTTTCAAGATGTTTTTTAATCTATAGTTTTACCACCAGAAGACAACCAATCTTGTCTCAGTGAATATTTTTGCCTATTTTTTAAAAATTTAGTATAGACAATTCTAAATATCTACAAAAATAGATGAAATAGTATTGATATAATGAAACCCAGTGTAATCTCTGCCAATTTTAACAATTATCAAATCCTAGCTAATCTTGTTGCCTCTGTGTCCTTACCACATCCCTCCCTGCCTGGGTCTGTTGGAGGATTATTTTTCAAATAAAGATTGTATTATTTTGTTTGTCTGTATTTCAATATATATTTAAGGCTCCATTAAAAGAATTTTTAGAATAGAAATGGTAGCTAGCACTCAGGACAATAGCTGTCTAGCAAAATTAATAATTTCTTAATTTAAATGTCTAAGCAACAGCTACAGTTCTTTAATCCTATTTTGATTTTAAATTATAGTAAAATAAACACATAAAACAAACTACCTTCTTAACAGTTCATCAGTATACAGTTCAGTAGTATTAACTACATCCACATTATTGTGCAACCAATCTTCAGAATTCTTTTGATCTTGTGAAACTGAAAGTCTATATGGTTAAATAACTCCCCATTTCCCCCTCTCTCCAGCACCTGGCAACCACCATTTTACTTTATGTCTCTATAATATTGATTACTCTTTATTTTTATTGAACTATAGTTGATTTACAATATTGTGTTAGTTTCAGATGTACAGTTATATATATGTGTGTGTACATAGATTTTTTTTCAGATTCTTTTCTATCGTAGATTATTATAAGATACTGAATGTAATTCCCTGTGCTAAACAGTAAATCCTTACTGTTTATTTTATGCGTAATGGTGTGTATTTGTTAATCGCATGCTCCTAATTTTCTCCTCCCCTTTCCCTTTGGTCACTGTAAGTTTGTTTTCTATGTCTGTGAGTCTATTTACTTCTGTTTTATAAATAAGTTGATTTGTTTCGTTTTGTAGGTTCTACGTGTAAGCAGTATCATACATTTGTCCTTGTCTCACTTACTGCACTTAGTATGGTATCTGATTTTGACTCTCCTGACTACCGCACATGAGTAAAATCACACAGTATTAGTCTTTTCGTAAGTGGCTTACTTCACTTAGCATAATGTCTTCGAGGTTTATTCATGTTTTCTGCATGTGTCAGCATTCCTTTCATTTTTGAAACTGAAGAGGAACTAAAGAGCCTCTTGGTGAAGAAGGTTGAAAGAGAAGAGTGAAAAAGCTGGCTTAAAACTTAGCATTCAGAAAACAAAGATCATGGCATCCGATCTCATCACTTCATGGCAAATAGATGGGGAAACAATGGAAACAGTGACAGATTTTATTTTTGTGGGCTTCAAACTCACTGCAGATAGTGACTGCAGCCATGAAATTAAAAGACGCTTGCTCCTTGGAAGAAAAGTTATGACAAACCTAGACAGCATATTAAAAACCCAGAGACATTACTTTGCTGACAAAGGTCTGTATAATCAAAGCTATGGTTTTTCCAGTAGTCATGTATGGATGTGAGAGTTGGACCATAAAGAAGGCTGAACGCCTAAGAATTGATGCTTTCAAACTGTGGTGTTGGAGAAGACTCTTGAGAGTCCCTTGGATTGCAAGGAGATCCAGCCAGTCAATCCTAAAGGAAATAAACCCTGCGTATTCATTGGGAAGACTGCTGCTGAAGCTGAAGCTCCAATACTTTGGCTACCTGACGTGAAGAGCTCACTCATTGGAAAAGCCCCTGATGCTGGGAAAGATAGAAGGCAGGAGGAGAAGGGGATGACAGAGGACGAGATGGTTGGGTGGCATCACCAACTGAATGGACATGAATTTGAGCAAGGTCTGAGAGATGGTGAAGGACAGGGAAGCCTGGCATTCTGCAGTCCATGCGGTCGCAGAGTTGGACATGACTGAGCAACTGAACTGAATAGTACTCCATTGTATGGGAATGCCTCATTTCATCTATTCATCTGTCAGTGGACACTTGGGCTATTTCTACCTTTTAGCAATTGTAAATAAGGCTTCTATGAAAGTGGCTGTATAAATATCTCTTGGAGACCCTGCTGCTAGTTATTTTGGGTACCAGAAGTAGAATTAGACTTCCCTTGTGGCTCAACTGGTAAAGAATCTGCCTGCAATGCAGGAGACCTGGGTTCAATCCCAGGGTTGGGAAGATCCCCTGGGGAAGGGAAAGGCTACCCACTCCAGTATTCTGGCCTGGAGAATTCCATGAACTGTACAGTCCGTGGGGTCACAAAGAGTCGGACACAACTGAACAACTTTCACTTTGACTTTCAGAAGTAGAATGGCTGGATCACATAGTCATCCTATGCTTAATTTTTTGAGTAATTACCATACAGTTTTCCATAGAAGCTGTGCCAACAGCGCACAAGAGTTCCAATTTCTCTCTATTTTTATCAACACTTGTTATTATTCAGTTCTTTTATAGTAGCCATCATAGTGAGTGTGAGGTGGTATCTCATTGTGATTTTGATTTGCATTTCCCTAAACTCCAATACTTTGGCCACCTCATGCGAAGAGTTGACTCACTGGAAAAGACCCTGATGCTGGGAGGGATTGGGGGCAGGAGGAGAAGGGGACGACAGAGGATGAGATGGTTGGATGACTTCACCGACTCGATGGACATGAGTTTGAGTAAACTCCGGGAGTTTGTGATGGACAGGGAGGCCTGGTGTGCTGCGATTCATGGGGTCACAGAGTCGGACACGACTGAGCGACTGAACTGAACTGAATGATTAGTGATGTTAAGCATCTTTTCATGTGCTTGCTGATCATTTGTATATCTTTGAAAGTTAAAGTCCCTCAGTCATATCTGACTCTGCGATCCTCTGGACTAGGGTCTGCCAGGCTCCTCTGTCCATGGAATTCTCCAGGTAAAAATACTGGAGTGAGTAGCCATTCCCTTCTCCAGGGAATCTTCTCAACCCAGGGATCGAACCGAGGCCTCTTCATTGCAGGCAGATTCTTTACCAGCTGAACCACCAGGATTGCTATTAAGTTCTTTGCCCATTTTTTAACTGGTTGTTGGTTTTTTTTTTTTTTTTTTATGGCTGTGTTGTAGGTGTTCTTTGTATATTCTGGATATTAACCTCATATCAGATATGGGTTTAAATATTTTCTACTATTCTATAGGTTACCTTTTCATTGTGTTAATTGGATCCTTTGATGCACAGAAGTTCTTAGATGTAGTCACATTTGTCTATTTTTCCTTTTGTTGCCTGTGCATTTCATGTCATAGCCAAGAAGTCACTTGCCAAATTCAGTGTCGAAAGTGTTTTTCTCCAAGAGTTTTGTAGTTTCCCTCTTATGTTAAGGTGTTTGATCCATGTTGAATTCATTTTTGTATATGGTGTAAGGTAAGGTAAGGATTTTGTTGTGGATATCCAGTTTTCACAACATTATTTGTTGAAAAAGCTATCTTTTCCTCATTGAATGATCTTGGCGCTCTGTTTGAAAGTCATTTGACCACATGTGTGGGAATTTGGTTCTGAGCTCTGTTGCATTCCAGTAGTCCATATGTCTGTCGTTATGCCAGTCTTTATAAATGACTTTTTTCAGTTAATTTACAGTGGAGTATAGTTGCTTTGCAGTGTTGTTAGTTTCTGCTGTTGAGCAAAGTGAATTAGCTACACATATATATATATATATATATATACACCCTCTCTTTTGAATTCCTTCCCATTTAGGTTACCACAAAGCATTGAGTAGAGTTCCCTGTGCTATATATAGTATGTTCTCATTAGTCATCTATTTCATACATAGTATCAAGTGTGTGTATATATATATGTATATGTGATATGTGTGTGTGTATATATTTATATATGTATGGTAATCCCAATCTCCCAACTCTTCCCATCCTTCTCCTTTCTCCCTTGGTATCCATGTTTATTCTCTACATCTGTGTCTCTCTTTCTGTTTTGCAAATAAGATCATCTATGCCATTTTTCTAGGTTTTACATATATGTATTAATATATGACATTTTTCTCTTTCTGACTCACTTCATGCTGTATGACAGTCTCTCTGTCCATCCTCCTCTCTATATACCATACTGTTGTGAGCGCTGTGGCTTTTATGATTAAGTTTTGAAATTGAGAAGTATGAAATCCAACTTTGTTTTAATTTTTCAAGATTGTTTTGGCTATTTGGGATCCTTTGAGATTGCATATGAATTTTAGGATGGATTTTTCTGGTTTTGCAAAAAAAAAAAAAAACCATTAAAAATCCCCATAAAAATTTGATCTACTGAAAATATTCTCTCAGATGGTAAAGAATCTGCCTGCAATGTGGGAGACCCAGGTTCGATCCCTGGGTTGGGAAGATCCCCTGGAGAATGGATTGGCAACCCACTCCAGTATTCTTGCCTGGAGAATTCGATGGACAGAGGAGCCTGGTGGGCTATATATGTATATCTCCATGGGGTCACGAAGAGTTGGACATGGCTGAATGACTAACACACACACAAAAATTTGATAGAGATTGTATTAAATCTGTAAGTCACATTAGGTAGTGTTGATATCTTAATATTAAGTCTTCCATCTGTGAGGATGAATTGTTTTTAATTGTATCTTCTTTGATTTCTTTCAGCAACATTTTATAGTTTTCAGTATACAAGTCTTTTGACTACTTTGTTACATTTATTTCTAAGTGTTTTATTCCTTTTAATGGTATTTTAAGTGAAATTTTCTTAATTTCCTTTATGGATTGTTCATTGTTGACATATAAAAATGTGGCTGATTTTTGTGTGCTGATTTTTCATCCTGTAACTGTGCTGAATTCATTTATTAGTTCTAACAGTTTTTAGAAACTCTTTGGCATTTTCTCTGTATAAGATCATGTTATCTGTGAATAAAGATAATTTTACCTCTTCTTTTCCTATTTGGATGTTTTTTATTTCTTACCTAATTTTACTGTCTGGGACTTGCAGTACTATGTCAAATAGAAATGACATCCTTGTTCCTGTGCATAGAGGAAAAGCATTTCGACTTTAAACACTATGTTGTTGCTTGTGGGCTTTTCATATGTGGCCTTTATAGTATTGAGATAGCTTCCTTCTATCTCCTGTTCCTAGTTTATAAAGTGTTTTTCCCAATGGTTTTATTTTTTTTGATAGTTTATTGTATGTCTTTTAATATGTATTTTATTAGTACATTTTCACTTAATCTATTTTTTTAACCTCTGGTATATCTGTTAAAATAATCAAACAACTCTCTTGTAGCATTCCTGACAGTGGCTTTTCTTGATTGCATCTCCACTGTGTCCCTTTATCACATAGTCTGTTCTCTGTATTTCCTACACATCAGTAGCTAGATCCAGAAGCTGAATTAGATTTAGATTTGATGGTTGGTTTGTTTGTTTTGGACAAGATTTCATGGGTGGGGTAAATCTTTCAATAAGAGATGTGTAATGTCTGGTTGCTCTGTTTTTTTAAACTTCCACATTCTGATTGAACAGCCTCATTTAACAAGCCATTGTAGAATGTTCTCAATTATCCTGTAAATCCCTGACCCAAAGTTGATTAGGAAGGAGAAAACTCCAGTTTGAGGGGTTTTTAAACCAAAAGTTCATTAACTCAGCAGAACCAAGTATGTGTGGACCCATGTAAGAAATAAAAAGAGTAAGAGTGTTTTTTATACATAACTAGCCCATAGCTACTTTTGGTGAGGTATTGTTGTTGTTGTTCAGTCACTAAGCAATGTCCAACTGTTTGTGATCCCATGAAGCCTGCAACATGCTAGGCTTCCCTGTCCTTCACTATCTTCAGGAGTTTGCTCAAATTCATGTCTGTTGAGTCATTGATGCTACTTAACCGTCCCATCCTCTGCTGCTCCCTCCTCTTTTTGCCCTCAACCTTTCCCAGCATCATGGTCTTTTCCAGTGATGGCTCTTTGCCTCAAGTGACCAAAGTATTGAAACTTCAGCTTCAGTCCTTCCAATGAATATTCAGGGTTGATTTGAGGCAGTTTTAAGATGAACCTAGACCGCTTTCTGAATTTGGAGATTTTCTCAAGTATCTTCTTTCCTTCAATATCTCTCCAGTATTAGTGCAGATCCTTGTTAAGTCTTCCTGGTCACCTCTTGGAGACAGATAGGTATCCTTAGTGGCTCATGTAGGTGCCACATTCCTTATCTTTTCAACAGCATGGTGAATTTCAGTTTATCAGCTACAGCTCTGAGCCAGTGAACTAATATGATTAATCTGTAGGTGTGCCTGATGGTGGTGGCTAACTTTAAAGGTAAATCCAATTCTGCTCCTTGAAGCTTAAATCTAGCCTTGGGCATTTTCTGTGAAGTGTCTAGCAGAGGTTTATCTACAATATACATGGTGGCCACCATGGGCTTCCCTGGTGGCTCAGATGGTAAAGAATCTGCCTGCAGTACAAGAGAGTGGGGTTCAATCTCTGGGTTCAAAAGATGCCCTGGAGGAGGGAATGGCTGCCCACTCCAGTATTCTGGCCTGGAGAATTCCATGGACTGAATAGTCCATGAGGTCACAAAGAGTCGGACATGACTGAGTGACTTTCACTTTCATGTATAATGCATATACATGGTAATCTTAACTTGGGAGTAATCAACTATTTACATTAGGGAAAGGATGCTGTGCTTACATGGGAGCTGAGGAATGGAATACCTTTCCCTGGTCATCAGTCACATGACTCCAATCAGTTGCTATTTTTTGAACAACTAATATGATGTCGATATTCTTAAAGTACTCCCACAGATTTATTCTTTGACCCTACCACAAACAAGACCTCTTTGAATTATGTATTCCTCAAATGCTAAAGTCATTTTGTGAACCCTGAAAATTTTCAGGGACTCTACATTGAAGGTATTACATTTGGAATGTACCTCAGTAACTATGGTTTATTGCCCTTTGTCACTGCCAGCTATTTGTTGATAAGCTTGGGCTTATCAAGATTTTGCCATGACATGTTCTGCCAAGTCTTTTGGACTGTAAACAATGGATTTGGGCTTTGCTTAAGTTCCTGTCCACAAATCTAACCCTTTAATGATTAAAGGGTGTAAGCTAATAGGTATAGGTGACCCACCCACGGAGATCACACTGCTTGGCTGTGCAGGTAATTGCTTTTTTCTTAAAGAGCATTTTTGGATTTCTATGGAATTGATGTAGTGCTTGGATCCTATATGAATGACAGTGCCTTCCCATCCATTCCTAGATCTTCAGAGTATGGGACAACACCTCTGCTTGTTTCCTAGAATTGGAATCATTGCTCTTAGTGATAAGAAGCTTGGTTAGCATCTTTTGGGAGAATCAGTGGTGTTGCTTCTGGGAGCGGTCACACTGCATGTTCCCAGTTTAACATCCACACAAATCAGCTTTACCGATGATTGGTCTCTTAAAAATGCAATCACCTCAAAAATATTGGCATGAGGAATTTAGGGGTGACCTTATTTTTAAAAAACATGCACATCCAGTCTGAACACAGAATGTTCATGTACCTTTCTGTAGTAGGGACATGGTGTCCCATGTTTGGACTGATCTGCAGTTATTATTGTAGTATAGAGAGAAAATACCACCACCCCGTAGTAGTAGCAGCAGCTTAATACTTGCTAGGTACTATGTTCAGAACTTCAAATATATCATCCATTTAAAACCTCAAGCAAACCTGTTGTATTCCTATTTTGCTGATCTGGGACCTGAAGTTCAGGGGTTAAGTAACTGAACTGCCCACCACAGAGCTAGTAAATGGTAAAGCGAGAGTTTCAGTCTAGATGCTATGACTGCAAAGCGCATGGTGTGACCACCATGAGAATGTACACTTCTGGTGTCGTCCTACCCTTTATGCCTGCAGGTTGGGAACTCAATTATCTTAGAAGAAACTCCTTCCATTTCATTGACATGTGGCAAAAATGTACTCCTGCCAAGGCCTCATGTGTGGGCTAGTGTTAGACCTAGTTCAGTCAAGAGATGAACTGGATGGCATCCTCATAAGCTCTGATGAAAGGAGTTTCATTCCTCGTCATCCTAAGAGAATTCCTAGATGGAAATTTAGAAACAGTGACACAGTCCTACCGTCACAACAGTGTCTTTGTCTGGTGGTGGAGTCTTGGCAAAATCAAATTTCTGAGTTGCTGTGGATTGTGTTTACTGAAAAGTGCATTTTTAATGATGCTTGAAGCTTATCAAGTGCCCTTTGTTGTTGTTTAGTCTCTTAGGTCATACATTGTTGTTGTGTAGTGGCTAAGCTGTATCTGACTCTTTGCAACCCC
The DNA here is from genome assembly GCF_963930625.1 of Muntiacus reevesi. Lineage (NCBI taxonomy): Eukaryota > Metazoa > Chordata > Mammalia > Artiodactyla > Cervidae > Muntiacus > Muntiacus reevesi. The sequence continues at coordinate 44,224,310 of NC_089260.1, forward strand.
ATGGACTGTAGCCTGCCAGGCTTCTCTGTCCATGAGATTTTCCAGGCAAGAATACTGGAGTGGGTAGTCATTTCCTTCTCCAGGGGATCTTCTCGACCCAGGAATCAAACCCAAAGCATCTCTTACGTATCCTGCATTAGCCCGTGGACCCTTTATCCTTGAGCCGCCAGGGAAGCACTTATCAAATGCCCTAGCTCATCTGTAAGACAAAACAAGTCGACGAGAGCCCAGTCTTCCAGTGTTCTAATATTCACATATACTTATAAACAGCCTTTTCTTTAATCAATTTCTATTGGAGGGTAGTTGCTTTATAATGCTGTGTTAGTTTCTGCTGTGCAGAAAAGTGAATCACTTTACATATACATATACATAACATATACATTACATATGCATATACATTACACATACATATGCATATACATTACATATACATATACATTACATATGCATATACATATACATTACATTACATATTACATATAATAAATGTATTATGTATAATACATATATACATATATATAATATACATATACATTACATATGCATATACATTACATTACATATTATACTACATTGCATACATTACATACAATACATTACATTACATATACATATAGCCCCTTTTCTGGATTTTCTTCCCATTTAGGCCACCACAGAGCATTGGGTAGCGTTCTCTGAGGTATACATCAGGTTCTTATTAGCTATCTATTTTATGCATAGTATCAGTAGTGTATATACTGTCAACGTGTTAATTCAAGACTGACACGTGAATCTCCCTAAAAGGTGAATTTAGTGGTATTTCAGCATTTCTATGCACTGATTTTGTCTAGAGTTTCTTCTCTTCAAAACATTTTCATCACATGAAGATCTAGTGTAAATGGCAGTGATCAGGATGAAAAAAATCAAGAAGAGACAATAAAAGAATGACAACAGCCAGTTCTGTGTTCTAGAAACAGGAAAAAAAAGATCTTGAGACTGTGGGATTCACTGGATAGAGGATGAGAGCAAAAGAATTGCTTTAGACTTGGACCTAACTTTTCTGTATAATATTGCTTTCTCTTCCGCAGACATAACCATCTTCGACTGACACAAAGCAACCTTGAGTAGCCTAGCATTGCAATGAGTTCCTTCACCTTATTTTCATGACTTTAAGCAGACATTTGCCATTTAAAAAAAATTGAAGTGTAGTTGATTTGCAATGTTGTATTAGTTTCTGGTGTATAGCAACGTGATTCACATATATATGTGTATATAAATATTCACATATATTCTTTTTCAGATTATTTTCCATTATAGGTTATTAGAAGATATAGACTATAGTTCCCTGTGCTATAGAGTAGGTCCTTGCTATTCATCTGTTTTATATGTACTGGTGTGTATCTCTTAATACTAAACTCCTGATTTATCCCCCGCTCTCACCCTCCTTTTCCCTTTGGTAACCATACGTTTCCTATGTCTGAACCTGTATTTCTGTTTTGTAAATAAGTTAATTTGTATCATTTTTTAGAATCCGCATATAAGTGATATCACATGGTATTTTTCTTTCTCTGTCTTACTTCACTTAGTATGACAGTCTCTGGGCTCATCCATGTTGCTGCAAATGGCTTTATTTCATACCTTTTATGGCTGAGTCTTCCCTGGTGGCTCAGGCGGTAAAGAGTCTGCCTGCAGTGCAGGAAGCCTGGGTTCAATCCCTGGGTTGGGAAGGTCCCCTGGAGAAGGAAATAGAAACCCACTCCAGTATTACTGCCTGCAGAATTCCACAGACAGAGGAGCCTGGCAGGCTACAGTCCATGGGGTCGCAAAGAGCTGGACATGACTGAGCAACTTCCACTTTCTTTCTTTCTAGAATCCCATTGTATATCTATACCCCATCTTCTTTTTATATTTATCATTCAAGTTGCTTTGAAATTGAATATCATATCAAAATAATTTAAGATCAGGGTTACATTTCATTCCTCTGTGTATGTTTATGTTTGTATGTGTGTGGTGCTGGGTACTGTTCATCTTGATTTGACAAGGAACAGCTAGTAGAATTTCCTGAGCGTAAGAACTATAGTAAGTTTACAATGTTTCTTCGTTAAACAAAAATGATAAAACATTTGATTATATTTTCTCCATTTGAGCCTCTTCACTGAACTATTCAGTTTTTACTAGGGAACGAAGTTGCAGAGCATATGAGAATATATTTCACAAGATGTATTAACATGCCACTGATGAGTTTAAAATATAAATAATTGTATGCTGTTCTTAGGCTAGTCTTATTTAGTGCATCACATAGATAAGAAAGGCTTTGTAAGCAGCTGTTTCTAAAAATGAGCTGCTCTTTATTTGGGTACAAATTATGAATGAATGTGTTTAATAGTATTTAGATAGAATGATTTTGGGAGTCAAACACCCATTTTTCTCCTAAGCTAAGTACCTAGGATTTTTTTTTTATACTGATGCTGGACACTAACTAAAGATAACATTTAATAATTTTTCTTAGTTAGAATTATTTGAAATACTTGCTGTTTATTGCTGTCATTCATTTACTTCTCCACCGAACTTTGGGAAAGCCCTGGGCCAGGCACTATGCATGGTCCCAAGGATGGAGGAGAAAGATACAGGGGTATGACTCTGCCACAGACAAGAGCACATACAGCTGTGGTACCCAGAAGCTGACAAGCCTGTCTGAGAGAAGTCAGGGAGGAAAACTGTGGACTGATGAAGGGTCAGTGGGAGAAGCCCTGTGCAAGGATGCAGGATGTGGGCATGGGGGTTGAACAGAGACCTTGATGTCTTTATACTGATAACCCAAGAGGACCAGTCCAGTGAGAGAGGCTACTGCAGATAGTTATAAAGAGACATGGGCCTGGGGAAAAAGAAAATGGTGGTGAATATAAGGAAGGTATGAATTCTAGGTCCAAGCAGCAGGAGGTTGTGATTCATTTAATATGGGGAATATGATGAGTCCAGATTGCAGCCCATTGAGTTTCAAGTACTCTAGGGTATATTGGAAGGGCTGATGCTGAAGCTCCAATACTTTGGCCCCCTGCTGCAAAGAGCCAACTCATTGGAAAAGACCCTGATGCTGGGAAAGATTGAGGGCAAGAGGAGAAGACAACAACAGGGTCAACAGAAGACTAGATGGTTGGATGGCATCACTGACTCAATGGGTGTGAGTTTGAGCAAACTCAGGAAGATAGTGATGAGCAGAGAAGCATGTCATGCTGCTGTTCATGGAGTCTCAAAGAGTCAGAAATGACTTAGCGATTGAACAACAGCATGGTACATCAAGTATCAGTGACCAATAGATGATTGATATATGGGCCTACAAATGAGATCTAAGATTTAATAGAGGGGAATGGGGGTGGTGATTGAAGTGTGAGTATGTGGGTTCTGTAGGCAGTGTAAATAGAATGAGGAACAGATGAAAACGGTCCTAGGAACCAACATCACTTAAGGGATAGGGAATGGATAATCTGATTGTAGGAAGATGCTCAGAAAAACAATTCATGATATTACAGACATCAGAGAAGGAGAAATGTTAAGAGAAATTAGACGGGAGTGGCAAATACCACTGAGGAGTCAAATTCAGAGAAGAATGGGAACATTTGGCAACAAGTTTTACTTAAAATGAAATATTTCTTTGAAGTGGAAGCAAGGTTCAAAATAATTTTTCAAAAGTGATAGAGCAAAATTTGTGTTTTGAAAACCACTCTTTCATAATGCATCTCTGGAATTTGTTACTGCAAAGCACAAGAAAAGTAAGATTTAGCCAAAGACATGGTGATTTTAATGTCGCAGTTTGGGTCTTAAAAAATGTGTTTTTCTCCCTTTCTTCCTCTAAGTATGCCAAAATAAGCCATCAAGCTGCGACTCATTTATTAACTGTTCAGTGTTAGCTTTTGTGACATTTTACTTCTATCAGGCATGTTGGGAAAATGTGAAAATACTAAAAGCTTATTATAATAGGAAGATGGAATCTAATCTTGATATGAGAACTCCAGTTGCTAGAATGTGGAATAAATCTGTGACCATGGTAATCTGTCTGCTCTTCCAGCAGGTAAAACACTTGGGGTGGGAAAACTTTGCACCCTCACAGCGCTGTTGTTGTTCCGTCACGTCCAACCCTGTGGCCCCATGAACTTCAGTGCGCCAGGCTCCCCTGTCCTTCACTGTCTTGTGGAGTTTGCTCAAACTCATGTCCATCGAGTCGGTGATGCCATCCAACCATCTTATCATCTGTCACCCACTTCTTCTCCTGCCCTCAGTCTTTCCCAGCATCACAAGCAAATCATAACACAGTTGCGAATAAGTTTTCCTATCTCTGAAATCAAAAGTACATATGCTCTAGAATTCTGCTTTTCAAACTATAGACTTCGACACGTTAACGGTCTATGAAATGGAAAATGGCAGAATATGTTCCACACAGTATGGAAGGTCTCATTTTGCCAAGCACGCATTTCAGCTGTATGTGTGTGTGTGTGTGTGTGTGTGTGTGTGTGTGTGTGTGTGCATATGTGTGAGACAGACAGAGATGTTACTAGATCATAGTATATAATGATTTTTCCCCCCTATTGATTGTTTTAAAGTATTTGAGGAATACTGCTTTTGACTCGATCCCTTTCCTATTCTAAAATTCCTCCATTCCAATTCATCATCAGACTCTTCTTTAGGTGTAGTAATGTTTCCTAATAGTATGGTGGAGTGACAGGTATGAAAACTTAAGGTATGACAGCTAATAACAGAAGAGAAAAGCATTAAGAGGTAAATAAGGCCAGCATCTGTGTTGTATTTGACCACAAGACTCAATGAGCCTTTAAAATTTATTAGTATTCTGACTCGCAGGTCATTACTGTAATTTATGAAGAAAAGTTAGAGTATGGTATATATTCACAAACAATAGAGTAATTCTTTTGATGGTGGTATAAATAAGCAACCATATCAAGGAGAAATAATCGTTTTTCAGAACTAACGCTACCGTGGCACATAAATTCTAGAATTGCCAATTAAATAATTACCATGTGTCTCTTCCGCCTGGCCACATAAAAAGATTCATTGACGTGGTTATGAGATAAGTCAGTGTATTTTTATTGGCCTCAACGAGAGGGAGGACACACCTAAGTCAGGTGTTTTGTTTCAGAAACAACTATTTGAACTTTCCCTGCTGGTCCATTCTGCTCTGGACTGTATTTGAGCATTTGTTTTTTCTAGCACGCTTATTGCTACTTGGAATTCTTGTGAGTGAGCAATTTTCCTATAAAACCAAGATTCAATAAGGGTTTTTCTTTACTCACTTGTAAACTGTTTTTAATTCTTCTGCAACCTATGAAATTTCATAGATTTTAGGTGGTAGCTCTTGGGGAAGATTGATCAAGGTTAAATCATTGCACAGGAAATGTTTTTCTTTCTTTTTTTAACTGGAGGATAATTGCTTTACAATGTTGTGTTAGCAACAAAGTGAATCAGCTAGCTGTATCCATGTATCCCCTCCCTCTTGAGCTTCCTTCCCACCCCTGTGCCACCCCTCTAGGTCATCCCAGAGCCTGAGCTGAGCTCCCTGCACCAGAGAGCAGCTTCCCACTAGCCATCTATTTTACATATGATGGTGTATATATGTTGATCTTACTCTCTTAATTCATCCCACCTTCCCCTCCCCCCATGTACACATATCTGTTCTCTATTTCTGTGTCCCTATTCCTGCCTCACAAATAGGTTCATCTGATTGCACAGGAAATTTGAGGAAAGTGTTATTATTTGTCCCTCCACACACAACTGTTGGACACTTTGCTGGCCTATATATTTTTCTTTCCTGTATGCCCTCTTACAAAACCCTGGGGTATTTGCTTTGCTCTTTTGCCAATCTCACCCCAGATTTTTGGCAATGATGTGTTTTCTGCCTCCTTTCCACTGCCAGTCAGCTGGCAGAGAGGGCCTTGGAGGGAAGGGGGATTGAGGCTAGCAGTACCATCCTGCTGTCTTTCCCCAGACCACGTCTTGTCCTTCTCTGGGACTCCTGCAAAGGTAGAGCGTGCAGGTGCTGGAGCTGAGGGTGTGCTGGTGGGATGGACGGGAGCTAGTGGGATGGGTTCTGCAGGGATGGGGTTAACTCTGCCTCCCTGGCCACAGCTGACTGGCCCATGACTGTACCCAGTGAGTCCCAGGCCCCTCCTTTCTCCCACGTGTATAAACATATATGCATCCTAAGTTGTTTCAGTCATGTCCAACTTTTGATGACCCTGTGGACTGTAACCCGCTAGACTCCTCTGTCCATGGGATTCTCTAGGCAAGAATACTGGAGTGTGTTGCTATGCCCTCCTCCAGCGGATCTTCCTGGCCCAGGGATCAACCTACAACTCCTGTAGTTCCTGCATTGCAGGTGGATTCTTTTACCACTGAGCTGCTTGGGAAGCCCCTATGATTGTGTCAAATTAAAAGATGGAGGGTGTTTTTTTTATTCTATGGGATAAAATATTTTATCCCATATTTGCTATCTAGCCATCTGATTTATTAAATGAGAAAACTGAGGCTTAGTGAGCTAAAGACACCAAAGTAGAAGAACAGGGTAGGGCCTGGCCCCTGGGTCTAGGCTCTTCTTCCACCACTTGTTGGTATATCTCAAAGCCCATGAGAAGATGGGGCTTTAGGTTGTTGATGCACTCCAGATGCTTGCAGGGTAGGGGGTAAAACACAGGCAAGTCTTGAGCTTTAAAATGAAGACAGTGTGTTTAGAAGACAATAGAGAAAATGGGCAAGGTTTATGCTGGACAGTATTAGGAAGCAAGATTATTACTTTCTCTGTTTTTTTTTGTTCTCTAAGAGAGTTGGTTGATACACAGTACACCCCAGCCAGATGGATGGGCGACATGAAGGTGTAATTTCTCTAGTCATAATTTCTCTCATTAAAAAAAATGAGAGAAAACCTGTACACCCAAAGGTTTGCTGTGACTATAAAGTAGTAGATCAGAAATTATTGTTCTTTGGAAAAATTTTAAATGCCATAAAGGTGAAAGTTGGTATTGCAGTTAGAAGGCCAATAAAAACTTGAGAAACTCACATTATATCCTTGATACTTTCTCTACAGAATTTTTTATTTGTTTTTCACTAACTATGCAGTCTTCCCTGGTAGCTCAAATGGTAAAGAGTCTGCCTGTAGTGCAGGAGACCCAGGTTTGATCCCTGGGTCGGGAAGATCCCCTGGAGAAGGAAATGGTAACCCACTCCAGTATTCTTGCCTGGAAAAATCACATGAATGGAAGAACCTGGCTGGCATAGGGTTGCAAAGAGTCGGACATGACTAAGTGACTTACACACAGGCAGGATATTCACTGTGAACATTGTTGCTTCGTGGGTGAGATGCATTTTGAACATAGTAACACCATTAAATACCTCCACACTCCCCATCTCAATGCCGGCAGATGTCATCAGGATATAGGTTGTGTGACACAAACCATCTATCACTAGTGTCAAAGGCTTGAAGTGTTGAGTAGAAGCCACTGTTGAGGATTCTGGTGCTCCCCTCTGTGTGTGGTACTGGCTGTTTGATGACTAAATAGTGTCACAAGAATGTCAAGATCAGCCTTCTGAGTTGGCATGGTGCCAACTGGTCAGAGTGGCCATCACTTCCTATTTTGAGTGTACTCAAAATTGGGAGGCAGGCTGAATAAGTAAAAAATAATAGTAGTTACCATCTGGAGTAAAATTGCTATTTACTGTCCTTCTGAAATTTATCTATATTGTATCTATTTTCTGGTAGTTGTGACAGTGGTTTTAGACACTTTATGGATTATATTGTTGATTGTGGGTGCTCAGTCGTGTCCGACTCTTTGCATCCCCATGGACTGTAGCCCACCAGCTTCCTCTGTCCGTGGAATTCTCCAGGCAAGAATACTGGAGTGGGTTGCCATTTCCTGTTGCAGGGGATCTTCCTAACCCAGGGATCAAACCCGTGTCCCTTGCATCTCCTGCATTGGCAGGCAGATTCCTTACCAACTGCACCAACTGGGAAGCCCAGGATTATGGGTTATCAGTTCAGTTCAGTCCCTCAGTTGTGTCTCACTCTTTGCGACCCCATGGACTGCAGTATGCCAAGCTTCCCTGTCCATCACCAGTTCCCGGAACTTGCTCACACTCATGCCCATTGAGTCGGTGATGCCATCCAACCATCTCATCCTCTGTCGTCCCCTTCTCCTCCTGTCTTCAGTCTTTCACAGCATCAGGGTCTTCCTCAAGGAGTCATTTCTTCTCATTAGGAGGCCAAAGTATTGCAGTTTCAGCTTCAGCATTGGTCCTTCCAATAAATATTCAGGACTGATCTCTGTTAGGATGGATTGGTGGGATCTCCTTGCAGTCTGAGGGACTCTCAAGAATCTTCTCCAACACCATAGTTCAAAAGCATCAATTCTTAAGCGCTCAGCTTTCTTTATAGTCCAACTCTCACATCCATACATGACTCCTGGAAAAACCATAGCTTTGACTAGATGGACCTTTGTTGACAAAGTAATGTCTGCTTTTTAATATGCTGTCTAGGTTGGCTGTAGCTTTTCTTCCAAGGAGCAAGCGTCTTTTAATTTCAGTCACCATCTGCAATGATTTTGGGGCCTCCCCAAATAAAGTCTCTTACTATTTCCACTGTTTCCGCACCTATTTGCCATGAAGTGATGGGACCAGATGCCATGATCTTAGTTTTCTGAATGTTGAGCTTTAAGCCAACTTTTTCACTCTCGTCTTTCACTTTCATCAAGAGGCTCTTTAGTTCTTCACTTTCTGCCATAAGGTGTCATCTGTGTATCTGAGGTTATTGATACTTCTCCCAGCATTCTTGATTCCAGCTTGTGCTTCATCCAGCCTAGCATTTCTCATGATGTACTCTGCATATAAGTTAAATAAGCAGGGAGACAGTATACAGCCTTGACATACTCATTTCCCCTTTTGGAACCAGTCGGTTGTTCCATGTCCAGTTCTATTGCTTCCTGACCTGCATACAGATTTCTCAAGAGGCAGGTCAGGTGATCTGGTATTCCCATCTCTTGAAGAATTTTCCACAGTTTATTGTGATGCACACAGTCAAAGGCTTTGGCACAGTCAATAAAGCAGAAATAGATGTTTTTCTGGAATTCTCTTGCTTTCTTGATGATCCAACCTATGTTGGCAATTTGATCTTTGGTTCTTCTGCCTTTTCTAAATTTAGCTTGTACATCTGGAAGTTCATGGTTCATGTACTGTTGAAGCCTGGCTTGGAGAATTTGGAGCATTACTTTGCTTGCGTGTGAGATGAGTGCAATTGTGCGGTAGTTTGAACATTCTTTGACACTGCCTTTCTTTGGGATTGGAATGAACACTGCCCTTTTCCAGTCCTGTGGCCACTGCTGAGTTTTCCAGATTTGATGGCATATTGAACACAGCACTGTCACAGCATAATCTTTTAGGATTTGAAATAGCTCAACTGGAATTCCATCACCTCCACTAGCTTTGTTCGTAGTGATGCTTCCCACTTGACTTCACATTCCATGATGTCTGGCTCTAGGTGAATTATCACACCATTATGATTATCTGGGTCATGAAGATCTCTTTTGTATAGTTCTTCTGTGTATTCTTGCCACCTCTTCTTAATATCTTCTGCTTCTGTTAAGTCCATACCATTTCTGTCCTTTATTGTGCCCATCTTTGCATGAAATGTTCCTTGGTATTTCTGATTTTATTGAATTGAGACCTCTATTTTTTTCCTCTATTTCTTCACATTGATCACTGAGGAAGGGTTTTTATCTCTCCTTGCTATTCTTTGAAACTCTGCATTCATATAGGTATCTCTTTCCTTTTCTCCTTTGCCTTTCACTTCTCTTCTTTTCTCAGCTATTTGTAAGCCCTCCTCAGACTACCATTTTGCCTTTTTGCATTTCTTTTTCTTGGGGATGATCTTGATCACTGCCTCCCATACAATGTCATGAACCTCTGTCCGTACTTCTCCAGGCACTCTGTCTTCAGATCTGATCCCTTGAATCTATTTGTTACTTCCACTGTATAGTCATAAGGGATTTGATTTAGGTCATACTTGAATGGTCTCGTGTTTTCCCTACTTTATTCAATTTAAGTCTGAATTTGGTAATAAGGAGTTCATGATCTGAGCCACAGTCATCTCCCAGTCTTGTTTTTACTGACTGTATAGAGCTTCTTCATCTTCGGCTGCAAAGCATATAATCAATCTGGTTTCAGTATTGACCATCTGGTGATGTCCATGTGTAGAGTCTTCTCTTGTGCTGTTGGAAGAGGGTGTTTGCTATGACCAGCGTGTTCTCTTGGCAAAACTCTGTTAGACTTTGCCCTGGTTCATTCTGTACTCCAAGGCCAAATTTGCCTGTTACTCCAGGTATCTCTTGACTTCCTACTTTTGCATTCCAGTCCCCTATAATGAAGAGGACATGTTTTTTGAGTGTTAGTTCTGGAAGGTCTTGTAGGTCTTCACAGAACCGTTCAACTTCAGCTCCTTCAGCATTACTGGTTGGGGCATAGACTTGGATTATTGTGATATTAAATGGTTTGCCTTGGAAATGAACAGAGATCATTCAGTCATTTTCGAGATTGTACCCAAGAACTGCATTTCAATGTTTTTTGTTGATTGTGAGGGCTACTCCATTTCTTCCAAGGGATTCTTGCCCACAGTAGTAAATATGAGTTATAGTGGAACATAGAAAACATGTCTTCCTGAGTCACTGACTTCCTTGCTTCTGAAACAGATGTGTGAAGGTGAATTTCCTCCACTCTATATGTCTGAGTAACCCTGGAGTTTATATTTTTTGTATTATTATAAACAGCAAGTTATTTTCTTTGTTAGGCAAAGTACCAACAACATTAGAGGTACTTTTCAAATGAAATAAGTTACTGAAGTCCAAATACAGAATAAACCACATGATCTGACAAAGACTGGAGCCCAGGTCTTGTGGCCTATCCTGATGTAAAGTCCCTCTTGATGAGACACCTTATTTCCTGTACTCTGATGTAGATATGGTCTTGACCTGTGAAATTCTTCTTTCAGGATCCACCTACTTCAGTTTCCCTTGGACTGCGAATGGAAGAAATGATTTTCAACTTGGCCGACACACATCTATTTTTTAATGATTTAGAAGTAAGTTATGATTCTTCTATATACTCTTCATGTTGCATGTTTGGAAATGGGTGATTGGTCCTGAAATAACAGTGGAATATTATTTTTTGAACATACAATTGGAGTGGTGAGGTAACATAATTATTGATTATATGGTAATGTGTTTTGCCTTCGTGGAATTTGTTTTGCTTTACTTTGGTTGTTGTATTTCAAAGTTTGATTCTGTGGAACCATTGATATGGATTAATGGTTGGTGGCAAGAATCTTTAAACTGTGTTGATTATCAGAAGTACAGATTTCTCAGTTAATAATCACTATTGAGATGTGTTACCTTTAATGATCCTTGCATATGTTATATGTTATCCATGTCAGACTCTTATCATATTGAGTCAGGTGCTTTTCTGTCAGGCTAGTCCAGCTGGTTGTATAACAGTTTAGTCAAGACTCTACTCGGGGTTGCCAGGATTCCTTATGTCAAACTGCTGATGGTTTTATTTGTCCTTTATAGTTTGGGAGGAAATTTTTGTACAGTGGCTAGTAAAATGTGTTACAGGTAGTGATGAACATGCTGATCTTGGTTGGAAGCATTTTTCAGAATAAAGAATATTGATTTTCATGTCTACGCTATGAGAAAATAGCCTGTTTTCACTCTCTCCTTGATAGAGATAGTTGTTTATTTAAATCCTGCTATTAAGCAAGCTTGTGGTAGGGCTGCCAAGAGGCATTAATCATCAGGTTGTTGTTTTGCTAGATTTTATAAATGTATGTTATTTCAGACAGGAGAAGAATCTGAACGATTCAAATAGAACTTTTACTGATCAAAGTTAATTGGCAGCAATTGGCCTTTAAATATTTCCTGATGTTTCCCCTTTTCAAAATCAAGCAAAATGCACCTTATTTCATAGATGAGCCAAAATCATTTTAAAAATGCTAGTGTGTGACAGAATTTAAATGCGGTTTGTTCAACATCTGTCCTATATTTTGATTTCTTTTCATCTGCAGTGAAACTACTCACAGACGAATTGGCAACTTCCAGTGCAATGAAATTATTTAAATGTGCTTCATTTTCCCCCCCATTCCTTTAGTGAAATATTTATTTTTATACATAGAGTAAAATACAGATTTTTTTTTTTTTTTTTGGCATTTAATGTGCTTGCTTTCCTTAAGGAAATTACGTGTAAGGCCTTACTACTTTTAAGGTAGAAATATTCCAAGGTAGTGACAATTTCCTAATTGCTTTAGAAAAGCTTAACAATCATACTTATTTTCAAAAGCTGTTTCTGATTTTTGGTTGTGATTCCCTTCATAAGAGAATAGCACCAAAAAATTCTGTATTTTACTAATACATTAAAATTCCTTTCTTGGGTTTCCTTTTGTTTCCAATGATACAGACCAGATTGATATTCTGTCTTGGATTCAGCCTTGTTAGTCTTACTGATGTTAATAGGTGTATCGGGATGGGGAATACATGTAAATCCATGGCTGATTCATGTCAATGTATGGCAAAAACCACTACAATATTGTAAAGTATTTAGCCTCCAACTAATAAAAATAAATGGAAAAAAATAATTTCCTAGCAAAAAAAAAGAAGAAATTAGCAGTAATTTTCTATTGTTTTTAAACTCTACTTTCTTAAAAATGCCAAAGCTAGTCTGTGCAATGCCAGAACTATGTGGTGAAAAGTGAGAAGTTAGGCAAAGTAATAACTTGGTGTAATATAAGACAGAGAAGCTTCCAAACTCAGTTTGGATGTAATACAGTCAGATTTTTATTTGTTTACTAACATTATTCATGCTGAACTATACAGAGAAGGTCTGAAATAAAAGTATATACTAAAAATTCTAGTTTAGGTTTGTGATGGATGTAGTTTTTTCATAAGCCTAAATTTAAAAAAAGGAGAAGAACTAAGGATCCATATACTGAAATACCAGATTTTATTCTTGAGGACTCTTTCTTATATTAGAAAAGAGGACAAAGGACTAATTCAACCACATATAAAAATCAATAGTGAAAAATTATTTAAGCTTGTTAACTTTACCAAAGCTGACTTCACATTATTTTACCTGAGAAGAATATAAAGGTATCAGCAAAAGTATAAATGAAGGACTCAGCCATTGCTCTAGATTTGCACAATGTTTAAAAAATAAATTGGTTCTTAAACTTATTTCAATCTTTTATTTTATATTTTTGTAATTCAACAAAGCTGAGAATGGTCACTGCAAATATTAGTTTCTTTCAAACTGAAGAGTGAAATTATTTCCTGGCAAAAATAAATGTATTAGTTTAATACTCTTTAGAAAACCAAAATTATCTCATCAGGCAAAAATGATGTGGTAATGCCTGATTTCACAGTCCAGTTAGCAGTGCACTGTGGTAAGGGGCATTAATATTTTAATATATTTTAATTACATGTTTTTAGCTTTTGAAGATTTAGAGTACAAGTAATGTTAAGGAAATTAATAGTCTGTTGGTTAGCTTGACGTGTGATTTCTGAACTCTGATTGTTGACTGTAGCTTCATTTTCTTTTAAAATTTTAACTTTTTGCCAGCCTGTCTATATAATTTGGTTAGTTTGCAGCTGTGACTTATAAGAGATGCTGAATAAAGAAATACACTCTGAGGAGCTTCCAGTGACAATTCTTACATTATCAAAATAGTTGCTTAAGGTGTTAACTAGAATATTAGTTGGGAAATTGTAGATATGATTTTAAAGTAACTTACAAATATCTTCATTGTACTTTAAGGTGTTAAAAAGTTACCCGTTTTTAGTTTTAAAAATCTTGTCATCTCGCTTACTGACAATTTTTAATAAAAGCAGTCACAATTTAAATTAATTCTGTTGCCACTTAAGGAAAAAAATAAAAAAGAGAAAGATTGGTTTTTTTGAGCCATTAAAAATACTTGACATGTGAAGGAACATGAGTGACAGAGAGACACAATTATCAAAGAAAATACTATTCTAGCCCCCACCCTGCCAGAGAAGGGTTTAGACTTGAGTTCCATGCACTCCTGACTTTCCTATGTCCACGTCTAATGCCCTCTGTATCATTTTACCAAAGGTCTCCGTGTGCAATCCTACTATGCTTATTATGGAAAGTCATTTTTTATGAATGACAATATGATATTGGAGGATTTTTTTCCAGCTTCTTGAGTAAAGCCTGTCTCTTTCTGACTGAATGGAGAAAGAGCTCTTTCTGTTGGGTATTTATTGAAAGGTGATGGGCCTTCTGAATATGATAACATTTCAGTTTAACTTGCCTTTTGTTTTGGTTCTCCTACTGAATTTCTCCAGTTATAGGAAGATATTTGATCAAGATGGATGTAAGTCTAAGGAAAAATAAGGCACACGCTTATGTTGAATTTTCTGTCTGATGTTAAGTAGTATCATCTCACTGACATTACAGTTGCCATCCTAACTGATGTTGTATCAGTGTGGTGACCTCTGAGAGTCTTCCTTTCAGACCACAGGGGTCAAGGTGGGGAAACAGAAGTGTAACAGAAAGTGGGGTCTGGCTGCTGGCTGCTCTGAAGCCAATAAAGAGGCCAGGTTGGTCAAAAGGAAAGTTTGCTTTATTTTCAATGCTGGCAACCGAGGGAAGGGTGGACGCGTGTCCACAGGCCGGCTTCTCTCCACTGACAGTCAGGGGGCAAGAACTTTTATAGGCTGGGGGAGGGGGCTACGTGTAGAAACAGCACAGTTACTTTTGGCAGTCATCTTGAAATTGGTCATCGGTTGACTGATCCGCTTCATCTTGATTGCTTTAGATACAGTTAATCTTCAGTTCCAAGGTCAGTTTGTTCCCATTTCCTTGAGGCCGGTTCTCAGAGTTGTGACAGCTTATATCATGGCTACAGTCTGGTCATCAAGTAGTTAACTTCTTCCGTCTGGTGGGAGTTTCAGTATCTCTAAGACAGCTCACAGGATACCTATAGCCCTTGAGAAGGAACTAAAGGTCCTTGACTATGCTTAATGAGTACATTGTTATTATTTAGTCTCCTTTGACTATTTTCCTTCATTTTTGCACCTTCTCACTTGTCTGATTAAACTTACTCTTTAGCTAGTTTCTCCACAGGCAAAAAGGCAGGCAGAGGACATGGGGGGCGAGGACCATGGGGTCCTGCTCCACTTCAGAAGGACCCCACCTCTTGTCCTTGGGGTTGTGCACGCCATGTTCTCCTAGTCGAGGGTGGAGCTGTGCTGCCACTTTCTCCCTCACACTCCTAGCATGTTGGCTAGTTGGGGCGGGCCAGAGGACTCTGGTGTTGAGCTCTACAATGTCAATGCCACAGTCCTTTCTTGGGCCTTTGACGTGTGGACTCCTGTCCCAGGTCTGATTTTCAAAGCATTTCCTCTTTTTTTTTTTTTTTTTTTTGGCGGGCGAGACGGGCCGGTGGTGCGCCCTCGGCGGACTGGAGAGGCCTCGGAATCCCACCTCGGCCGCCGGCTAAGGCGGAGCATTTCCTCTTATAGCTGCTCGTTTTCATAATTTTTTATTAAGAAAAGGCCTGGGACTAGGGTTCTGATCTCAATAGACCTGGGTTTGATAACTCAAAGACCAAGGAATGGCATCACACTTGAATGGAATGCCATACTTGAAAGGAAGTAAGCTGCAGTAAATTTTCTTATAAAGGAAAGAATTTAATTTGCCCCTTGGTTTCATTATAATTTAAACTTAGGATAAATTAGAATAACTAGGATAAACTTGGATAACTTTAAAATTTAGGTTATCGTGTGTTAATTATTTTGATATCTTGTTAAGAAATTGATTTTTAGCTAGGAAAAGAATCTTCTTTCAAAGGATGAAATGCCAATGCTAATTACTTTTGATCTCAAGTGAAGTGTTCTGTCCTAATGTTTGTGCTTCTAAAAGTGGAGGAGTTGCAAGCTAATTTAGAAGTTGATTTTTTTAATAGAAAAGTATAATTCACCTAGAATTAATGGAGGAACAAAAATAGATTGAAAGATGTTCTATAGAATTTTAACATTATTTTTATCTGCAGTTTGAGATTTGATTATTTTCTTACTTACACTTTTATGTGTATTTCAAATTCTCTATAACGTATACTTATTTCTTTTGTAGTCAGGGAAGAAAACAAACACTATTTTTGAAAACCATAGATAATATTAAAAGACAAAATTTAAAAAAAAAAGAAAATTATTTTTAACCAATAAAAAGTATTATTGCAGTGCACTAAGGAAAACCTAAAGAAATTAGCAAAGGACGTAAACAGATAATTCACAAGAGCAAAGCATTTGAATTTTCAATACATATAAAGAAAAGAAAAATGTTGGATTTCACCTTTAGTAGTCAAAAATGTCAGAGTGAGTGTTCAGCCTCTTGCCCACCAAATTAGCAAAGATTTAAAATCAGTAATATGGTCTAGAGTGCAGTGAGATGAACACTTATGTTACTGATAAGGGTATGGATTAGTACAGTTTTCAGAAAGGTGGCTTGATAATAATACGTCAGAACCTTAATGTACAGATCCTTTTACTCAGTAGTTTCACTTTTAACTTCTAAGAAAACAGTTATAGGCAGAGAATCGATAGAATAATAAACATTTACTGAACACTTGTCCTATGTGATTTACATACATTATTCCACTTAATACCCTTGTATTTCTATGATAGGAGCACTGGTATTATCTCCTTTTTATAGATTATCCAAGAGAAGCTTAGAGTGGCTAAAACAAAACTTATCTAAGGCCACATAGCTACTGAGTGGCAGATTCTAACTCAGGTTCAGTGCTTTCTAGAAATCCACTCGACCCCACGCTGTATCTTTCACATAGTGGTTGTTTTGGTTTTGTTTTGTTTTGTTTTTCACCTATAAAATATAGAAATACTTTAAAAATTCTAAAATAGATGAATAGTGACTAATGATACATCCTCATTGAAAATTGTTTTAAAACGGCTTATTAAATATAGGGAAAATATTCATGGTTAATTCCAAGTTTTAAAAATAGACTGTACAGTACAGTGTAGCCTTGATTTTAAAATGTATGGTAAATTATCTGGAAAGGCTACATACTGAATGAGTCCAACTATTTGACATTCTGGAAAAGGCAAAACTATGGATCAGCTAGCTGCCAGGGAGTGGGAGTAAAGAGAGATGAATTAGGTGGAGCACAGACGATTTTTAGGGCAGTGAAACTATTGAGTATGATTCCGCAGTGGTGGGTATAAACCCATAGCATGTACTACACCAAAAGTGAACATTAATGTAAACTGTGGACTTCAGGTGGTGAAGATGTGTCAATATAGGTTCACTGATTGTAACAAATGTACCACTCTGGTGTGAGATGTCAACAGTAGGGGATCTTATGCGTGTGTGGGAGCAAGGAATATATGGAGACTGTCATTTTCTGGTCAGTTTTGCTGTAAACCTAATTTTTTTAAATTAAGTTTATTAATTTTTCTTTAAGTATGGAATGTTGAAGATATTGGAGGGAAATTTTAAAACTATTATTACAAAACACAAGAGACACAGGCTGGATCCCTGGGTTGGGAAGATCTGCTGGAGAAGGGAGTGGCAAGCCACTCCAGTATTCTTGCCTTGGAAATCCTGTGGACAGAGGAGCCTGGCGAGCTATAGTCCATGGGGTCACAAAGAGTTGGACACAACTGAGTGACTGAGCAGCAGCATATAACTTTAAAAATAAACAGTCAGCAAAATAAATCATACTATACTATATGATTATGATTTTAGCACTTATGACTTATAAAATAACTAGAGTTAAATCCATTAAAATGTTGCCAGTCTGGATGTTTTTTTGGAGGTTATAAATGCTGTTTCTCTGTGATGCTCCGAAACTGAGACACTTCATTTACTAGCCAATATATATTTATTAATTGTTAGGTGTCAAGCACAGGTGTAGATGTTGAGGATGCAGCAATGATTAAATCAAGGTTACTGTCCTCATGGAGCTTGCACTCTGGGGGGGCAAGTAGAAAATAAACACTTTTATTGTAAATAAAACAGATTCAGGTAGAGATAAGTGTAGGAAGAAAATCAGAAGAGTAATTGGATAAGGGATGTTGCAGACTGGGGTATCTTTAGCTGAGATGTTTGGGAAGAGGTGTCTTTGAAGAGAGAACATTTGTAAAGAAGCCAGGAAGGTGGGAAGAAGCACCCGGAACAGTAGGAAGGCATTCTGGAAGGGGAATAACCTGTGCAATGGCCCAGAGGTGGGAATACATTTTGCTTCTTCAAGAAATAAACAAGGTCATCCATGTGGGTGGAGCAGAGTGAATGGGGGAAAGTTATAGGATCCGGATCATAAAGGGCTTTGTAGATTGTAGTAAAGAAAGTTGGATTTATTTCTAATTGCAGTGGGAAGCCATTGGAGAGTTTTTAGCATGAATATGATAGACTAGTGTTTACACTTTTAAATGACTGATCTGCTTATCATATAAGGAACTAGAATCAGTGAGATCAGTTAAGAGACAGTTGCAGTTCAGGACATGATGAAAAGTTGGAAGATTGACATATAATTTGGGGAAAGCCCTGGCAGGATCTGCTAATAGACAAGATGTGGGAGGAGAGAGAAAGTAGAGTTAAGGATGGCCACTAACTGTTGACCTGAGTATCTAGATGGATGCTCACCTTACCTGAGATGAGGAAGGGTGGGTTTGGAGTAGTAAGACTGGGGAAGGAGCTGTCCTCAACTCTTCTGAAATGAGCAGATTAAGTTTGAAATACCTATTCAACATCCAGATCAAGAGGTTACATACGTTTAGGTTTGGATCTCAGAGGAGAGAAGCAAATGTGAAGGTGTAGTTGTGGGAGTCATTAAGGTATAAGATGATATATCATCTCAAAGGGGAAAGAATAAGAGGGTGTAGGATTGGGCATTAGACACTCAGACAATTAGAAATAGGACCAAGAGAGAAGAACTTGCAAGAGAAAGTGGTAAGGAGTGTACAGTGAGGTAGGTGGAAAAGTACGAGGCATCACAAAGACCTGGAGAATAGTATTTCAGGAATGAGGGGTGTTCACTACTGCGTCAAGTGACTATTGGATCTGCCCAGAATATTGGTGGTAATGATTGTGATAAGCACCATTTCATTAAGCAGAACATGTAAACCCAATGGAAGTGGGTTGAAAATAAAATGAGAGTTGAGGAAGTGAAAACAGGAAAGATGGATTGGAGTTTCCACAATGACAAGATGCAAAGAGTTGGTCTGTATGTAGAGAGGATCATAGGATCATGGTGTGGGGAGGTTAGTTTAAAACAGAAGATATGTTAGACGTGTTTTAGTGTCATTTGGAATGATCCAATAGAAATGATAAATGATATGGAACGGAGAGGAAGCAGCAGAAAGAGTCAAGTCCTTGGGTAGCAAGAGGATAGGATTCAGAACACCAATGACAGAGCTGGACTTCAGCAAGAAGGAAGGAAGAGTCACCAGGTACAGATGCTGGAAGAGGAGGCTGTTCTCATTGTGAAAATACCTCCCTCATATCTTTTCTGTCTATCCCTTTTTTTATCCTCCCCCATCAGTCACTTGATGGCAGGGACCATGATTCATCCACTGGAAGCTTAAGCACCAGATTTGGTAGATAGAAGACTCTTCTCTGTCTTTTTGATTTTTTTCCAAAATTTTGAAAGTAACAGTCTATAATGAGCACTACTTTTAATAATTTGCAGACATTAACTTTTTAAAAGTAAATGTCTAATCACAAATCCTAAAAATAATTGAAATTGTCCAAGAGATTAAATTTTGATATTATTCTTTTTGTAAGTCAGATTTTCAAAATGTGGCAAAACACAATGGAGGTGCAAGAGGTATGATACAAAATGATATTCAGTGTAGTTCCAGTTTAGCTTTTTTTTTTTAACGTATATACATCCAAAAGAAGATGAAAGATTTTTCACATTAAAAATGTTACCAAAAATAAATAATTTCTACAGTAAAGGATTTATCTCTGGATAGTGGGCTTCCCTCATGGCTCAGTCAGTAAAGAATCTGCCTGCAATGCAGAAAACCTGGGCTTGATCCCTGGATTGGGAAGATCCCTTGGAGAAGGAAATGGCAACCCACTCTAGTATTCTCGCCTGGAGAATTCCATGTATAGAGGAACTTGACAGGCTACAGTCCATGAGCTCACAAGAGTCAGGCACAACTGACTAAGTTGCAACTTAGTTAGCAACTAAGCTACCACCAGTGGGCATAACACCAGCATGCACTAAACTGTACATTCTCTTTATATTTTTCTTTTCTGTAGTTACTATTTCTTATAATCAGAAAATTGTTGAATAATTATAATCAACTATTCCAACTTGACTCAAAGCCCTACATTTATGTAGTGTGTTATCTTACAACTCTGGGTTTCCCTGGTGGCTCAGATGGTATAGAATCGCCTGCAATGCAGGACACCTGGGTTCGATCCTTGGGTCAGGAAGATCCCCTGAAGAAGGGCATGGCAAGCCACTCCAGTATTCTTGCCTGGAGAATCCCATGGGCAGAAGAGCCTGGCAGGTTGCAGTCCATGGGGTCGCAAAGAGTTGGACACGACTGAGCGGCTAAGCATAGCACCGCACATCTTAACGATTCTAGGGTACTGGAGGTTGAACTCAAGTACTCAGTCATTTTTGAGGGACCCTATTGTGCCTCAATTTCTTGTCTTTAAAGTTGGATAATGATAGTATCCTAGGGTCAGTATGACGATTCAGTACATAAATACCTATTTAAATATTTTTTTTCTTGACCGGACCACGCAACATGTGCTGTCTCAGTTCCCCATCCACCGATCGAACACGTGCACCCTGCAGCGGAGTGGAAGTGCAGAGTCTTCACCACTGGACCGCTAGGGAAGTCCCCCTCAAACACCTGTTAGGTGCACAGAACTAGCTCCGACACATGGGAGGCACTAAGGAAGTTCAATCTGCTATTCTTTCCTGAGTATCTTTGATGCAAAAATTGGAGAGTAGGGCCATGGAGGAAGGAGAGGGGTGACTTAGGGAATAGTTAGGGAATGAAAAATTTGAAATAATAAGTGGTTTGCTGCCAAAATTCCCATGTAGAATTCCAACAGAAATCACACTGGAAAAACAATAGAAATTCTGCTGATGTTCAGTTTGCAAATGCAGATGGTTCCAGGCACATCACAGTGCACTCCTTTTGTTCTTTCCTCCTTTATGCTGTTCCCCCACCCCCAGTTCCAAGAAGGAAGGTTTCTTTGGGGCAGTTAAAAAGTCAATGTATGGCAAAAACCACTACAATATTGTAAAGTAATTAGCCCCCAACTAATAAAAATAAATGGGAGGGGAAAAAAAAGAAAGCTCTTATGTCTGGCTCCCCTCACCCTGTTCTGTCCCTTCATAGAAAACAAGGATGCTGGCTTCTTATCCAAAAGAAATGTGTTTCTTGGGTTGTGCTGATTGCCTTTTCTTGTTCTCTTCTGGCCTCATGTTTTGAAGGCTGACTTGTGGACCTTGCTAGTGGTGTCTGTGTCATAGAGTGCAGCCTTGCCGTGTGCAGAGTGACGTAGGAGGGAGAAGCTGGCTAAAGGGAAGCTCTTCTCACATCAGTACAGAGCATTGACCTTGACCTCCATCAGCACTGGAAACTCAGTCTTCTTATCGCCAGGGTGCACATGTAGGCAATTGAAATGAAGTGATTTTTGCCCAAAACCATTTGGTGGTGGTGGTGGTGATGATTCAGTCACTCAGTCGTGTCTGACTCTGCGACCCCATGCACTGCAGCATGCCAGCCTCCCTTGTCCTTCACCATCTCCCAGCGTTTGCTCAAACTCATGTCCATTGAGTCGATAATGCCATCCAACCATCTCATCCTCTGTTGCCCCCTTCTCCTCCTGCTCTCCATCTTTCCCAGCAGCAGAGTCTTTTCCAATGAATCAGCTCTTCACATCTTGATTAGGTAGTAGTAAAGCTAAGATGGGAAAAGGGATTTCCTGCCTCAGTGTCATTGCACAAACCTCTCTAGCCATGTCCCATAACCTGGCAATTTCTCTGCAGCAACGTAAAGGCAATAGTGGCATGTTGATGCTGTCACACGCCATTGTCATGTAGCAGATCCCATTAACAGAACATGTTTTCTCTGATGTATTATTTGTTAGCTTTGTTTATATGTTGTCCTCTACTATTAGTAGTTGCTCAAGCAACCTAAAATCTGTTTTGCAAAGGTTTGGAGGTAGGTGGGTAAATAGATTGCTTGAGTGTTAGATGATGGACAGACGGATGTACTTGTAAATTCCTATTGTTGAGTAGACAAAAATATTACTTTAGCTGCCTCTGTCTATCTATATTGCAGCTTCCGTGGTAGCTCACATAGTAAAGAATCTGCCTGCAATGCAGGAGACCCAGGTTTGACCCCTGGATTGGGAAGAGCCCCCGGAGAAGGGAATGGCAACCCACTCCAGTATTCTTGCCTGGAGAATCCTGTGGTCAGAGGAGCCTGGCAGGCTACCGTCCTTGGGGTCACAAAGAGTTGGAAACAACTGAGCAACTAACACACATCCACATGTGACAGAGAAAAAGTGCTATACATTTACTCATGCTTACTCCATCCTGGACACTGTGCTAGGCATTGAGGAGAAGAGATGAAATACATTCACTGCCCTCAAGGAGTCAGGATGGGAGGTGGAGACAGAAAAGTAAGAGAACGGTTATAGCAGTGAATCTCCACAGTGATGGAGACATGTAATGATAGCAGCAGAGTCCAAAACCAAGATCACCAGCCCTGCCTGGGGGAGGAGTGATGAGACTTAGAAGGCAGGAGGTATGACTTCCACATGATGTATGTAACCTTTGGTGTGAGAGAGCACGGCATTTAGGAACAGTTTGAGTAGATCTAAAGTGTTGGCTCAGATGGTAAAGAATCCTGCCTGGAATTCAAGAGCCTGGGGTTCAATCCCTGGGTTGGGAAGATGCCCTGGAGAAGGAAATGGCAACCTGCTCCAGTCTTCTTGCCTGAAGAGTTCCATGGACAGAGGTGTGTGGTGGGCTACACTCCATGGGGTTGCCAAGAGTCGCACACGATTGAGCAGCGGACACCCCCACACACAAGCACAGACTGCATGCCGAGCAGTTGGGAGATAAGAGGACAGAGAGGAGCCAGATCACGAGAGGCTTTGTAAGCTCTGCTAAGAAGTGCCATGTCATATGAATGCCCAGGGTAATCGTGAACGAGTGTTTATCTTTGCTATGGAGATGAATTGTATCATGAAGTCAGGGGTATTAATAATCTAGAGGAGAAATCACCAGGGCTTGTGTGTGGGAACAGAGTATGGGGGCAGATGGAGAAGCTCTTAAGAAAATAGTCTGGAGAGGATGTGGGAGTAGATTTGATGCACTGGGTTGGGAAACCATAATCTTAGTTCAGGCTTGAACAGTAAGGTAGAGATGGAAAACCCGGGACAGTGAGCTGGCTCTAAAAGGAAGATGCTAAGTACTGTTTTTTTTTGAGTTGTTGAATTTGAAGTGTGTTCTGGACGTCAGACAGACTCCAAGTATAGTAAATGCAAGTCTGAAGCTCAACAGAGAGAAGTGAGTTTGAAGTCATCACTCATGAAATTGGTTAAGATTTCCAAGAAGAACATATTGAGTGAAAAAGAGACATCTCAGAGCAGGGGTCTCTTGGTGAGACTTCTGTTTGGCAGCACAGAATCTCAACATACATTGATAACATATGTAAAACAAAAGTGAATATTCTAACAAACTGGTAATTGACCTGCCTGTGAAGCTATCTTCCTAGTTTTACCAAAATCTCTTTTTTATTATTTTTTATTGTGGTATAATTGATGTATAATAATATGTAATCATATGTAATAATATGTATAACATACTGATTCACACTTTTAAAAGTTATATTCCATTTATCGTTATTTAAAATACTGGCTTTTTTTCCTGAAAAATAGAATAAAATAAAATACTGGCTTCATTCTATGGATGAAGCAACTAGGAGGCAGCATGGTCTGAGGAAACAGTGAACACTTCTTTGAAATTCAGGCCCAGGTTCAGACCTCACCTGAACGATGAATGCGTGACCTTCGCCCATCAACCCCGGTGAGCGTCAGAGATGGTTCGGAGGCGCAGCACAGTTAGGAGAGAATATTTGGAGCCCCGGTCAGTGCCTGGCACCTGGTGGGCCTCAGCGTATAACAGTGCCTTTCCTTCTTGCCGAACAGACATGCCACTTCGGCTTTCACATAATTGGCTGAGGGCTGTCAGTTTATTTAAAAATCCTGAGAAATTGACCTGTTGGTGTCACCTATGACAGGCTTTTTGTTTAGATTCTTCATTTTGACAGGTGCCCAGTAATCTTCAGTCTGGGAGATTTTACTCACTTACCTTCATAGGAAGTTTTCTTAGTAGAGAAAAAAAGTCTTCTTTTTTTTTTTTTTTTTTTTTTTTAAATTGACGAGTGCAAGAAAAAGCCTGTAACTTCAACTTCCCCAAAATGTGCTTAAGTTGTGGTCCCTGGAGTCTTCTACCGTTTCGGGGCAGTTACAATAGAGCCTCTATCTGGGCTCAGCCAGTCTAGTATGCTAATGGCATTTCTAAGGAAAAGCTTTTAAATCCCAGATTCTTCTGCTGCTAATTGTGTGCTACTCCTTTGTAAGGCAGGTAGAGGACCGGGGCAGGCAGAGAGGATGCTGTTTTTTGATCAACATTATCTGATGATTCTGTTTGCCTCTTGGAAAAACAATCAACTAAGAAGTATCTTCTGGTATTGTGTTTTGTCAAGAAGTTAAAGGGACATCTTAGGTCCAAGATACCACCCCTTTTAATTGGTGGAAATTGTTGTTTTAAACACACATTCATGTAGTCCTCCTGGATTTGCAGATGAAAAATGTTTCTACTAAACAAAATATAAGTAGCTTAGAACATTAATAGTTGAAAAGGTAGTATTTAGCATGTATGTAGTAAGAACATGTAGAAGTGTGGTGAAATAATACTTTCTCTTTGCAAAGTAGAAATTATAGTCTTTGCTTTCTTCAAAATATAGGGGAAATTACTTGCACTCGAAATGCCAAAAATGAAAGATTCACTCTGCTTTCAATCACATACCTATTCAGATGGGTGTAAGCAGAAGTCATATCCCATAACTGGTCAAGGCTTTAAGGAAATTGACAAAAGCTTTCCCTAAATCCAAGAGAAAATGTAAAACTTTATCTTAGAGTTAAGAAACAAATAAATTTTGTAAAGCTTTTTAGGGATGATAGTAAACAAGATGCAGATATCTGTCTGTGTTCTCAAAGTGTTTAAAATCATGTAAGCTCAGAGTAAGGACTCAGAAAGATGAGGGTGACATTGAAACTGCCACAGAGGATTAACAGGAATCGGCAGAGCTGTATGGGGTGAACTGATGAGAAGAATGTTCTAAGAAGAAGGGATATAGAACATGGATCAGAGATTTGAGTGAAGAAAATGTCAAATAAGGAAAGTATAATATAGCCTAAAGAGATAACTGAATGTCATGAATCTAAGTTTGTTCATCAACCTGGTCATTCACTTAAAATTTATCAAGTGATTACTGTTCTGTGCACAAAGATGCTTACATATTAATTATTCTTTAATAAATTTAATTTAAATATTCTTTTAGATGCTTAAAATTGTAAGGAAGATTGACAGCCATTGCCCTACTTATTAACAGTTTAAAAAAATGCTGTCAGCATTTTAAAACAGTTTGAAGAACTATCAGCCATTGCTTGGTTAAGAGAAATATGAGACATGTATAATTATGGAATAGTAGTCAGCAATTTAAAAGATAATACAGATGATTAATTAATATAAAATGATATTTATTCCATATTGCTGAGTGGAAGAGAAAGTAGCTACAAAACAGGTACCTGGTTTTACATGGTTTTTTGGCATGTGCTCTGTGCTCCAGTCGTTTAGTCCTGTCCGACTCTTTGTGACTCCATGGACTGTAGCCTGCCAGACTCCTCTGTCCATGGAATTTTCTAGACAAAAATAGTGGGGCAGTTACCATTTCCTACTCCAGGGGATCTTCCCGGCCTCAGGGATCAAAAGTCTGTCTCTTGGATCTCCTGCATTGGCAGGTGGATTTTTTAACCCCTAGCACCACCTGGGAAGCACTTTTTTTGGGGGGGGTGGGTGATGTATCACCTATCAAAATTTAAGCTTTCCTATGAAAAACATGAGGAAGGCTGACTGAGTGAGTAGGACCAGGAAGAATGATGGAAGAATTTAACAGTGCTTACTTCTGAGGGATGGAATTGAAGTTTATTTCCTTTATATATTTTTCTGTTTTTCATGAATGCTGTACATAAGCATGTATCATTTTACAATCAAACAAGACAAAAAATGCATTTTCCTAAAACTACTAACTTTTTAATACTGCAATGACAAAACATAAAAATATTAGCAATTAATTTCCAGTTGGGTTAACCCATTCTTTCATATTAAATTCTTTCAGATAATCTGGAAGGTTTCCTTTAGTATCATCCATGTGCTCCGTCCATGTAGAAAAGGAATAGGCAGAAATAAGGTCCAACTTAGAAAACAGAGAGAAAAAGACCCATAAAAAGTTATCTCTTCCTTCCAAGAATTTACTACCTGCTGGGATACACAGAAGTGATCTCTGTAAGCCTTCATTTCCTTATCCATCAAATGTAGAGTTTCAGGGAGGGTTGGAAATACCATGGGCTTTCCTGGTAGCTCAGCTGGTAAAGAATCCGCCTGCAATGCAAGAGATCCTGGTTCAATTCCTGAGTTGGGAAGATCCCCAGGAGAAGGAATAGACTTGCAGTATAGGGGCCAGACACATAGTAGCCGTTAATGATTGTTGCTTCTGTTATTCAGTGAGCTCCAGGGCATAGGTCAGGGCTGACAAAGAAAAGGAATCTTGCCTTGACAGGTGAGAGAGCCGAGACGAGGCATTCCAGCAAGCAGTGGACACAACCGTTATCAGTGAAAGAGGGATGTGGAGACCAGGCCTGAGACTGGCCTGCAAGGAGCATGTGCCCCTCCAGATGGGCTGTGAAGGAGAGACAGACATGGCATTGGATGGGCAAGGTTAAGGCTCAGAGAAGCCCCTGAATGCCCATTTGCATTGGCATATATTTAGTGTTTCTAACTTAATTTTTCCTAAGCATCTTATTAGGGCTTCCCAGGTGGCGCTGGTGGTTAAGAACCCACCTGCCAATGCAGGAGACTTCAGGGACGCGAGTTTAATCCCTGGGTTGGGAGGATCTCCTGGAGGAGGGCATGGCAACTGACTCCAGTGTTGTTGCCTGGAGGATACCATGGACAGAGGAGCGTGGTGAGCTGTAGTCCATAGGGTCACACAGAGTCGGACACAACTGAAGCCACTCAGCACACACGCAAGCATCTATTGATCACCTTCTGGTTAAAAGGCAGATACAGAAACAGAAGTGAAGCGTATTACCTGCCACCAAGAAGCTAACCCTCCAGAGTGGAAATTGCATTTCGGGGGTGGGGGGGGTGGACGAAACCTACTCTGAGAGAACTGTATCTGCCAGTGATTTGATGCACAGGCGGGATTGAAGGAAAAGGGCTACAAGCATGGTGAATCCATGTCCCATTCTCATAGCTTTGTTAGAATTCTAGTTCCTTCCCTGAGAGAAAATTCTAGTGGCACTCACTTGTACCCTCTCTCTGCAGCCCTCCCCATGTTTACGAAGCCATTCTGGCTATATCTGCATTTCATTTATTTTTGTGTACTTAGCACCTGGTATAGGTGGTCGGTCAGTCATTATTAGTTGAGTACATAACAAAATGAAATAATACAGAATGTGTGTCCTGTAATATATAACATAGACCATATTAATGCTATATAATACTTTCCTGAGTAATATACAAACAACCAAAAGATATTCTCTGTGGCTTGAAATGTTTAATCATAGGAAAAGGGGGTGGTTTTATAGGAAGTGAGACTGTGAGTATGAACAAAATTTTCCCTTAGTTTTCAGCCCCCCACTCCTTTTCCCTCTGCTATTGACACGCATTGGTTTGGGGCACACCAGAGCCCCACACCTGCACCCCCATGCTGGAGGAAATTTACCAGATAAGACAGTTCAGACAAAAGTAATGGAGCTTAAGTCATTTACCCTTGCCAGAAGTCTTTGTCTTATAAAGGAAGATTGAAAAGGGAGGATTTCAATGGGTGGAATTTCAGAGCCCCTGATACTTAGAAGAGAAGAGAGAGCTTTTTGAGTAAGAAAGTGCCTCCTGAGAGGTCCTCACTCCCCACATGAGGGGCTGACAGTGAGGGAAGGTGATGATGGAACCTTCCTTCAGCTCATGGGGAACCTATTTTTTTAAGTGCCTACATCCGGTTCTGCCAACTTTTCTCTCGGGAGTCAGCAATAATTATATGGCAGAGGAAATCAGCGTGGAACATTTTTATTCACTTATGAACTGAGGGTGTTATTCTGAGCTACACATTCTTTGTTACAAAATTGAGTCTCTTTTACCAGTATAGCGTCATCTCGCTGTATATGCTAACTAAAATTGACAAATTGGTCTCTTTTAAACTTTCAAATTTTACTTCCCACCCCTGCAAAAAAAGAGTCACTTAAAAAACCAATTACATTGAAATATGTTTTTAAAGATTATAGACAAATGACTTGAAGGTCAATGAAAATGAATCAGTAGACATGGAATGATAATAAACCAGAACTTCTGTTTGTTGCAAACACTGAATTTTAGAGTGAAACATTGTTTCAGAGATTTAAAAAAAAAAAAAAGCTCTCTTAAAATATGACCTGTTTAATATTACAGCTTTAGTTCATTGGTTTATGTATGATCAAAACAGAAATAGTCCATGTAAATGAAAACTTCTAGTTAAATGCTTGGTGAATGAGTTAGTATGTGATTAATTTTCTTCAAATGGCAGTGACAGTTAAAAGAAAGTGATTGCAGGAAAGGATAAAAGGTTTCCTGGTTTGAGTATGTTTCCGTGCTTCTGGCAGCAAGTTTGTAATAAAAAGAATGATTTTTATAAGAATGTGATTATTCACAGCAAGACTAGAGTTGGTGTCACTATGAAAAATTCTTCTTTGGTAGATACTCTCAGCAGGAATAATACGTCTAAAAGAAAGGCAACAGGAATTACAAAGAACACTGTGGCCAATGACAAATTATGTTTGCAAAATGATGGGCAAACCCATTGAAAACTGAGAAATCAGTTCAGCAGTAAATCAAAGACTTATTCTTAAGAATGATCCCGACATTCAAAAGAGGACATTTATATTAGACATGTGCTAAGTTTTCTTTTTTTCAAGGCTCTGAATTATCATTTTGTACATTGTCAGCCTTTACTGTTTTATCTTACTACTTGATTTTAAATTACATGATACAATTAAAAATATATTTTAATGAAAAACTATGTAATACAATGTGACATATTATGAAACATTTGATGCACTACCCTATTTTGTATTTGAAGGTATGTAACATTTTCACTGATTTCTCTGCAGATTTGTAAAATGCCATATCTTCTTATATTAGCTGAACTATAAATGAAGCTATTATATTTGGGCCAAAGCTTTCTGTGTATAGTATCATGTGGTAATGGTACAGAATGTACTGAAATGTATTTTGTGCTATTGCACAAAACATAATCCATAAAAGATGGATCTTATAGAATTAAATTATTAGGCATTCACCATATACCTTTTCACTTGGTGCTTTTTATTTACTGTATTTTTAAATTTATTGTTTTTAAAGAAAGGAAAATTATGCGTTGATATCATTCGATCAAATGTAATAACTTGCCATAATTATCAATTAAATGAATCCATTACTTTTAGAGACACAATGCTGAACAATTTCAGATAAGCCCATTTCACTTTAAAAACTTATTTTCAGTTCTTTCTGGCTTTGATTAGTAAGCCTTTCTTTTCCTCACCCGAAGGTGGAGGATGTGAATAAAGACAAATATATTTAATATGACCATGTGGTAAAGAAGGTATTCATGGTTAGAAAGAAGGAACTCCAAGCAAAGTGAAACTGACATATTTATTAACACTGTACCACTCGCTAAGAAGAAACCAGCTTCATGCAATTCCTTTGGGATTCTTGGAGAAGTGTGCTGTGGTGGTATTATCATGCCATCTCACTTTTAATGAGCACATTTTTAAAGGAATTAATACTATAAGAAAATATTACAAATTTGAAAATATGTTCTCATCTTCTAATTCATTAATAAGAAGCTTGAGAGCCCTATAATTTTTATTTAGTGATCTTAAATATTTAGTATAACCTTGTACATATATGAAAACATAGCGTAAGCACTTTATCTTCTGCCTTAACATGCCATCTTCACATACTTTTCAAAAAGATGTTATCCTCTAAATGTTTTATGAATACTCAGCTAAACAGAATGAGATTGAAATAGCTAATGTCTTGCCTTTGCTGAAACTGCTGTAATTCAAGTCTTAGGTTTCAAATACAGGTACTAGAGATATTCTAGAAAAATATCTCTTTTGTTTAGATAATCCCTACAGGATATTGTAACTTTAAATGCATTAAAATATTGTTTCTCTAAGTAAGAAACAATAATTAAAAACAGCATGTGTCTCTACAAGTTGCATCTTATTACCAGATCTCAAAAATTGATGTTAAAATTCCTCTTACCTAGTTTGAGATTTGAAATTGTTTTTATTTTTTTTTCCCTATTGGCTTCTATATTTGTGTCATCCTATTCCTATCAAAATAGAACGGGATATTTAAATATTGACTTATTAACACGTGTTGGCACTGATGCTGTGCTGAGTAGATAGTTTTAAAGTGGGAATGTAAAGATAAATTTGTCCAGCTGTATTTTAATTCCTTGTGTTCCCCAAACTGTCTAACAGAATGAGGCAGATTTCAAAAACTCCCTTTGTTCTTCGTCTCCTGTGCCGTAGCCACTGGTAATCTGCAACCTTTTCTTTTGCAAGGAAGCATTGTGTGGGGAAGCAAGGGCGATCCACAGGTCACAAGGTGCACCCCAGACAGACATGACAGGTCCTGCTGCTGAGAGCCAGAGCTGCAGCCCCCACATCCTCCTTTCCAGGTGGCCCCTGCCACCGGCATGCCACCAGCCCGGTGACAGGCACAGGGACCCAGCAGTGCTGCGACTTTTCGTTGCATCCGTTTGAAAGTGTGGTGCGGGTTTGGACACAGCTTTAGGAAGCACACTACAAGCACATAATTTAGACTTGCTCTTTAGATTAGTGAGTCTAGATACACAGCACGTTGAATGAACAGCCTCTTTTATACAGAGCAAAATATCCCAGTAAAATCCAGGTTTCTGCAAATTTACTAACAGACAGAATGTCTTTCTTTCCTGTTTTAAGCAAAGTATATAATTGATTTATAGTCTTGTGTTAGTTTCAGGTGTACATCAAAGTGATTCAGTTATACATATATTTTTTTCAGATTCT
Organism: Muntiacus reevesi; assembly: GCF_963930625.1. NCBI lineage: Eukaryota > Metazoa > Chordata > Mammalia > Artiodactyla > Cervidae > Muntiacus > Muntiacus reevesi. The sequence continues at coordinate 44,255,780 of NC_089260.1, forward strand.
CTTCCATTATAGGTTGTTGCAAGATATTGAATACAGTTCCCTGTGCTACGCCATACAGACAGAATTTCTTTACCACAGAGCTCAAGGAGCTGAATCTAATTATCCGTGAATTAGGAGCAGGACTCTTCACATCTTTGCCATCAATTAGTTTGCTTCTGGACCACCCCTCCCCCCTCCATAGAACTTCCAAGTCACAGAAAATCTCTAGAGTTGACCCATCTTACCTTATTTTTCCAACGAAGTTATGCAGATATCTAGGCAGTCGGGAGTTATTTCCAAACGCCGCGTGGAAATCACTCCCTTAAAAACCTCTGTCACTCAAAGACTGGTCACCCTGTAATGCCATCTGTACAATGTAGATTTTTTATTAGAAAGAGGATAGTGTGACCAGATCCACAGGGAGAGTCTTTCGTTTTTTTTTTTAATTTTTCAAAGCACTGTTAATCACTTGTCTTCCAGACAACTTACGTGAGTGCCCACCATGTGTGTTAGTCGCTTCAGGTGTGTCTGACTCTTTGTGACCCCGTGGAACCCGCCAGGCTCCTCTGTCCATGGAATTCTCCAGACAAGAATATTGGAGTGGGTTGCCATTTCCTCCTCTGGGGATCTTCCCCACCCAGGGATCGAACCCACATCTCTTATGTCTCCTGCACTAGCAGGCAGGTTCTTCAGCACTACCTGGGAAGCCCATTTGAGTGAGTTGTCTAAAAGCATTAGAAATACTCCTGTACTCCATATATTATAGCTTTCATATTTAGGAATATAAGGAAAGCGTTCTGGTAACTTGCAGACGTCTAAGGTGTCAAGCTAGTTATCTTATTGTTTGGTGGAGAGGTCAGAGCAGTGGATGTAATTGCTTGATGACAGAAGGGGACAAAGAGAACCCAGCCACTGTGTCCCTAGCCAAGTCCAGCAAGCCTCAGTGGGCTCACTGATGCATGGACACAATGAAAATAGCTCCTTCTCTGGGGATGCTTTTTCTTTCCATTTTTACTTCATAAGGGAAGGTATTGAAACAATTAGTCGGCAGTATGGTGTTCGTTTTCTCATGGTAAATTTGGAAAATGGAGCAAGTATCGCTTCAGTCAGCAGAATCGGGACTTATATAACTCAACTTCTCCCAAGACATGTTTGTAACATTTTTATATTGTTCCCTTTCATAACGTGCAGACTGCCTCCAAGTCTTCAAGTCTGTTTATGCAAAGCCTGCAGGTTTACTTGGAGTTTATGTTTCTAGTGTCAGGTTCAGGAGTGTAAACGCCTCAGCATCCTGACTGCGATGTCACTGTGTTTGGCACAGAGAATAAGACCCATTGTAACTGTCTTAATTCTTTTCATTAATTTTCCTAAATGAACGTGAATGGCATGGTGTGTTTTTACATAATTATGGCACAAGTGAGAGGCTTGGGGGAAAAGTCCAACCACTAAGGTATCAAAGCAGAATAAATATTTGCAGAAAAATTCTGCCATAACTTAATATTTTGCATATGAGCCCCTGTACAAAATCTGAGTTATTCCCGGAGCACAGTCCAAAAGAACATGTCTGTGGCCCAGCCCTGGAAGGCCAGAGATGATGATGGATCGGAAAAAGGTCAGCTTGAGTAGCAGTGCCAAGAATAATGACAGAAGGAACCAAAAAGGCAGAATAACAGTGCAACTAGAGTTCTGAGGGAGACCATGCCTTTGCTGCATGGCTGTGAGATAGGACCCCATGTGGCTTTCTTCCTGCTCCCAACACTGGACCTGGTATTCAGCTGCTTCATGGGTTGGCAGTTTTCCCCAGCCATGCATGTCAGCATTTTATAATCCAACCCCACAAATGCTGAGATGTCTGTAAGCTGAGGGCCCAGAGTCACTGAAGCTTGCCGATTTTATTGATTTTACTACTCTGTGAGAAGCACAAGCCGTGGAACATAAAGGGAAGCCAGACAAGGCTAAACTTTGGGCTTTGGGTTTGTGGTGTTTATCTGAAGGATGCTTGCTTATAGGAGCCTTTTCAGGTACAATAGAGCTTGCAAGCCAGTGCCTGTGGACTCAGCATCATGCTTCCCTGATCATTGCCACTTGTCCCCCTCTACCATGACTGTGACCAAATCCTTGTTCCTAGGCTTTGAGCCTTCCAGTAGGACATGTGGCAAAGTCATGCTAATACCTGTGCTCTCATTGCCTACCATTGTGCTCTGTCCCCTCCACCCTTGTAAAGACTGAGTTTTCATGATGGCTTTCCTCCTGGGATAATTTCTCTCCAAAGTGCCAGTCATTTGGAGGCCAGGTAGAGAGATGAAGGGGTGGGGCTTGAACTGCAGGATGGAGCTTGAACCTCTGAGCTCTGGGCCAGAAGAGGGGCAGTGGTGACAGTGCTGGACCCCCAGGTGGGCATGGGGCAGACAGAGGTGAGGATACATCCTGGAGCAGGAATCCCGTAAACATTAAACAACTGACAAGCCAGCAGGGGCCTAAGTTGTGGAGTGGGCAGTTGTCTAAATTGTGCAAAATCCAGGGATCCTGGGCAGAAATAGTGCTTGGGGATCAAAGGCCTGAATAGTGTCTCAGCACTGAGGTTACTTAGCTTTTCTGAGTCTTCATTTATTTGCAGCTGTAAAATAGGCTGTAACATTCAATACTATTTTGTGTTCAACATAAATATCAGTAATTCAGCTCAATAAGAAATAGGAGTCTGTGTGAGTAGGAGCAACCATGGCCTGCCTCTGCAGGTGTGCTAAGTCACTCAGTCGTGTCTGACTCTTTGAGACCCCATGGACAAGCCCGCCAGGCTCTTCTGTCCATGGGATCCTCCAGGCAAGAATACTGGAGTGGGTTGCCATGCCCTTCTCCAAGGAATCTTCTCGACCCAGGGAACAAAATCGCCTCTCTTATGTCTCCTCCAAAATCCATGGAGTTTTTTACCACCACACACATATAGAAAACAGCTCTTATTGGAGTTGTTAGTCATCCTTCGAGGGAAGGAAAAATCCATTCTTCATGGGATATATAGACTGTCAAGACAGGATACCTTCATAATCCAGTGTCAGTGGGTGGTGTATTCCTGGTGCTTTAGGACTTCTGGAAAGGGAGGGACTGAGCTTAGGGTGGGAACAGTGGGCCCAATGCGTTAGCAATGTCTAATTCAGTAATAATTATGAAATTTACCTAGTGAAGGATAACCACAACTTTGCCCAGCACTGGCTTGACTCTTAGAAGCTCTTTGAGGGATGTGGGTATATGTTAAAACTGGTTAAATAAAAATGTTGTTATATACTCCTCTGTATTGACTTGACATGATGTAAACCTTTATACAAAAACATTGATTTTGACATCCCTTTGGAAAGCCATGAACAACAAATAGTTCTCTGCCTATCTCTTGATCCCTTTCCAGCCTCACATCAGTTCTCATATCTGTAGTTTGGGGGTTAAAAGAAACTGTGTTTAAGATTGTTCCTTCCTACCTCTGAGACCTGTTGATTAACTGCACAGAGTCCCTTTGCATCTGTGGGGTATTTTCTAGAGAGAAGGATGGCTGGCCTCCAAAAGGTCACCTTCCCCCACCCTCACACTGCAGCCATTCAGAAGTAGAGGACCAGCATTGACAGTCCCTGTCACCTGCTGGTCCATGTAACTCTTCCCCTTCTGCCTCAGGGCCTTTACACTTGCTCTTTCCTTGGCCTGCAAAGCTGTTTCCCCAGACACTCCCACAGCATTGCATATTCCCCTTGCCTGCTGTATTGTTTTTCCTTAGCACTTATCACTGTCTAACAGATTGTACATTTTGCATATTTTCTTGTTTGGATGTCTGTCCCAACTGGAGTGGTAGTTCCAAGATGGTAAGGATTTTTGTGTGAAGTGGTGTGTCCTTAGCATCTACAACAATACCCAGGACAGGTATTCCTTAATAAGTAATCAGACACAATAATAAATAAATGATCACCTTTTTAACCCAAAGCACCCATTAGCCAGTTTGGATCTGTGTTGAGTGCAAAGTCTGTCAGGAGACAAGGAAATCACAACTTCACACCCGTACTTGAGACCCCAAGCCTGACACCCATGTATGTTTGGGGTTCCTTAGGTATCTCAAGCCTCAGCAGGCCAGAATAATGCATGACCAATTAATTAATTAATACTAAATTGGTTGAACTGGTCATGGGAGGCCCCTATGTGGATGCTACCCCAAGACTTGGATTCGGTAATGGCTTGAATTCCTTAAAATCTTATTGCATAAGATTTTGGAAGTTTATTTCAATTACATTTTCAGCACATTCAGTCTTTTGGGAATAAAACTGTATTTTCTAATGAAATTATATATATTCTGCACTCTGTGTATTAAGCATCTAATTAAGGTTTGTAGGCATAGATTTTGGCCCCTGAAAATATAGAAAGCTTCCATTATTGTCTTCAGTGTCCATAGACTGTTGCAGTGGGGCTTTAAACTTTGTTGCTGTTATTGTTTCATTGGTTTCGTTTCTTCTCCTATCCCTCCGTTACCTAATTGTCTGGGTTTAGAATAGATTTGCAAATGAAAAGCAACCAAATTCAGAAAGCAAAAATGGAAACCTCAAATTAGGCTGTTAGGAAAACAGGCAAAAAGCTGGATGTCTTCTGAAAAGTGAGAGAAGGGAAGACTTATCGCCATGGAGGAGACAATTTCAGGATATCAGAATGCAGGGAACTGCAGTTTTCTAATTTAACAGTAAGTACACAGTACAAATTCACACATTACTGGGCTCAGCTGAGAAACGAAAATGATATTTCAGTATTTTAATATTCTCCATTCTTTGAGGAGTGAGTTTTTTATGGGTAAGCATCAAAATAGTAATATTATAGTTTCTCATTAAAATTTTTAAAATACACAGCTTATTTTCCAAGACATTCATACCATTATTTGTAAACTCATAATAGTGACTTATCATCTTTCATATTGTTATTCAGTCGCCAAGCCATGTTATCAATTGCAAGTTTGTGCAACAGACTACTTGTCTATTGTTAAGTAAACTGAGAGCCCATCCCAAAAACACATTTTACATAGGCGCTTTAATGATGTTTTAATTCCTAAAAGTGCCAACTAGGCCCTTTAAAAATGCTCTTGATTTTTAAATCTATTCCTTATTAATCTATTTTTTATTGGAGCTTTATAATATGTGTTAGTTTCTGCCATACAGCAAAGTGAATCAGCTGCACGTTTATCTCCTCTGCTTTTGGATTTCCTTCCGGTTTAGGTCACCACAGAGCACTGAGTAGTTCCCTGAGTACGTTCTCATTAGTTATCTATTTTTATTTAAATCGTTCTACAAAAATTCCCTGGCTAAAGTGTATTTATGGCTGATTCCTCTTGCTGTCCACCTCAGACTATCAAAACATTGTTAATCGATTATGCTCCAATAGAGAAAAAGTTCTAAAAAAAAATTCTCCAGCTAAACAGCAGGGTTTTGTGGTTGCTGTCACACCAGACTTTGCTTTAATCAGATCATTGTGAAGTGAGTTTGGTTATCTGCAGGTAAAAAGGCTGGGAGCAGTTGACCCTTAATTAGAGTAAACCAAGATATTGAACAGTACTTCAAATGAGGGCCCAGCCTGGGAACAAAAAGCCTTAAGGAAAGCTGGCAGGAGAAAACAAATGCAGGATTCGGGCAGACAATAGCCATGGTAGAGTCATCAACAGTCATTAGAAGATAAGGCTGCTCTGTTAGTAATGGAGATTTACAACTGCATTAGCTTAAGAAAAGCCTCTTAACACCTTGTTTTTTCCAAAGCATTCTTCCCACCCCTAGAATTAACCAAGTAACTTTGGGTCAGCTTTGATTCCTTAAATTCAATTCTTTTAAACATATCTTTTCCTCTTCTGATTCCCCAACTTCCTCCCTCTCTCTGTTCTTTCTCCCCAGAGAGAAAAATCCTGCATTAACAGCACCGAGGCTTTGGGGGGTTCTGCTTGTTTGCGGGAGTACCCTTTTTCACATTTGTTTGTGTTTTAACTAACCACACACCCTAACAGAGTCGTGTACCAACAGCATTTCTGTATTTCTGTCTAGATGAATGGCTAGATGGTAGAAAGTCACGATTTAGTTATTCTTTCAACCCAGAATAAGTACGTTGTTGAAAAAACACAACTATCTTTCACCCTCCGAATTATGTATAATAACTCGAAGAAATTTCCCATCGTGTTTTGCAGGAATGACCTGTTTTTCATACTTAAATTCACAGTCCTGCCTGCGAGGCCTCCTAGACTTTTATTCCTTTTTTTTTTTTTTCTTATCTGGGGTTATGGACCTCAGGAGAGCAGGAAAGGGTTACAAGGTCAAAGCCTTTTCCTCCTTGGAACTTGCGGCTTGCTGGGAGAGGGTTGCCTGGAAAATAGATGCTTTAGAAGGAAGAGGTTGGGGTCAGGATTTTAATTCTGTTAAGCAACAGCTGGTTTGAGTTTCTTTCCACTTCTATCTCCTGCGCCCTTCCTCACAAATCCTTGGAGAGAAGGAATTTGTGCAGAAGGAACTGGCAACATAAAAATCCACCTTCTATTCCTAGGGTGCTTTATCTCCGGCATCTTTGTTACACATTGGATGTCAAGTACTAGAGGGATAGGATAGATTTGATGAGGTGAACTCTATGGGAAAGATGACTAGAGTTTTAGTCCAAAGAACCTTTTAAAATACAAGATGCACGCCTACCGATTTCTTATAAGATTTTTTTCACTAAAACTTTTAATGGAAATAAGTGTCAGAAAGGCCACTGTGGTATTTGGAGGCTGACTGCCAAGAGAAGAATCATGCCTAAAATATTAAAACATGCCAAGTGCGTACTACTTGTTTCTGGACTAGAGACCATATCTGTCTCCAAATTATCGTTTGCCTTCATTTGTTCAACAAATGTTTATTGAGTGTTGCTCTTCCCACAAAGATGCTGGAGGCTGGGGCACAGCAGTAAGATATAAAAGTGCTTACATGTGAGCAGGTGTATCTGTGAATCCGTCCAACTGGGCTTTAAGTACACCCGCTATTCTAAACAGTTTATGCATGGTGTGGGATTTTAAAATCAGGTCTGTTCCAATCATATTATTTTATAATCAACTCATAAATCCACTATTTAAAATGAATATGTAATAACAGAAAAACAGTAAAGGGAACAAAAACAATAGAAGAAAAAAAAATAAATCTCATGGTTAATTTTTTTAGATTGGGAAGTCTCCCATGCTTTTTTCCTACACACACCCACACACGCGCGCGAGCAAAATAAAACTCACATCTCTCAAATCAATGGCAAACTAGTAACAGATTTTCTGGTCTGGGCTCCACGCTGGCCTCAGGCTGTGTTGGTGTGTGGCTCGACAGCAATCAAAGGTCATAATTTCATTGGCAGTTAGCATCAGGTTTAATTTTTCTAGCATGTTAGATTTACCGAAATGTCTGGTTTCAGTTACACTTCGGCATTGACTGAATCAGCTCGGAGCAGTGTGATGTCTTCAGGTACCTGAAGTTTATGGAACACATATGCTAATTGTTTTCAATCACTTTCCTTTCTAAACACAAAAATGTGTTTTCTGAACCTGAGTAACAGTAGTCCTTATTGACATTGCTCCTTTCTTACATTGAAAAAGGACCCAAAGTAGGTAAAAATGTCAATTTAACAAGACTGCCACCTACTGATTGACACGGTTGGCAAACACTACCAGTTTCAGTGTTTGGTGGTTGTTTTTTTTAAATAGCTGTGTATGGTTTTCCCCCAAAAAATGTAGATGCTTTTTGAAAATTAACATGTATCAATTTTAATTGTTTTAGGAATGTGACCAAGTTCACATAGACGATGTCTCTTCCGATGACAATGGACAAGACCTAAGGTGAGCCCATGATTGGGATGTTATAGTTTAATTGCTCAGCTCATTAAGATGAACTTTCTCTTTGGTTAACTTTGGGCTTTTCTTGCATCTAAATAGCACATATAACTTTGGAACAGATGGCTTTCCTGCTGCAGCAACCAGTGCTAATTTATGCTTGGCAACCGGTGTGCGGGGCGGTGTAGACTGGATGAGAAAGTTGGCCTTCCGCTACAGACGAGTAAAAGAGATCTACAATACCTACAAAAATAATGTTGGAGGCAAGTGACTATCACCAGTAGCTTGCTGGGTTGGTTAAGACAGTCTCAATAAAACACTCAAGAGTATCACACATTTACATAACATTTTTTTGGGTAGAACAGCTTTTTCTGAGAGTAGTTTCATCCAACCAGTGATTATTCTGCTGTGATTGAATGAGAGAAGTAATAGACTTAGAGCCAGCTGCCCCGGCCAGGCTAATCTAGTCCTGGCTCCCTCTCTTAGCAGTGGTGTGAGTTAGTAAACTTACTGGAGTAAGTTCTTGACCTCTTGCCTAAAGGACTTAAGAAGAATCATAAAGCATCCTTCTATCAGGTAGATGCTTGTATTAGTTCATCTTTTGATTGTGTTTCTAAAGGACTTTCATGTGAAAAGAAATATATTGACCTCCCTGGTGGCTCAGATGATAAAGAATCTACTTGGAATGCAGGAGACCTGGGTTCAGTCCCTGACTTGGGAACATCCCCTGGAGACAGGAATGGCAACACACTCCAGTATTCTTGCCTGGAGAGTTCCATGGACAGAGGAGCCTGGCGGGCTGCTATAGTCCATGGGGTTGCAGAGAGTCAGACGCGACTGAGCAGCTACCACACAATGAAAAGTTTAAGGGTGGTGCTGGTTTCTGGCATGGCTAAATTCAGATGCTCTGGTGATGCAATCAGTAATCCTTGGCCTGTGATTTCCTTTGGGGACAGTCCCTCCCAAAAGGTGGCAAAAGTGACCACCAGTAGACCCAGACTTCTATTCAACCAGTCCAGCACCTCCATGGGGTAGAGAAACTTCTTTCCCAATAGAGTCAACAAAAAAGTTCCAGACATTTTCAGCGGCCAAGCCAAGGTCATATGCCTATTCTGGGAGCCAGAGGATAGTGATGTGTCTCTGCCCAAATTATGCAGTTGTAGGAATAGGAGTGAGTAGGCTCCCTCAATAGAAGAGAGGACTTCTACAACTAGAAAAAGGGATGCCGGGAATGCAGAAACAATAGATGTCCCCGACAGTACTAAATATTTGTTGCATGGTATGTGAAAAATTGCTTAGTACACGTAAAGCTTGAGGGCAGTATTAGAGTAGTTTTAAATGTTTATTGTTTATAAAGTTGGCAAGACTCGTTGGTAAGGAAGTAGTTCCTTTGCTTTTAAATCCACAGGTCTGCTTGGTCCAGCCAAGAGGGAAGCCTGGTTGCAGCTGAGGGCCGAAATTGAAGCCCTGACAGATTCCTGGTTGACACTGGCTCTGAAAGCCCTCACACTCATTCACTCCCGGTAAGTTGTCCCCAAGTCACTTCGTAGAGCCTCTGCCTGAAGACAGGCTTTGCTTGTTCATTTTGGAGACTTATTTTTCAACTGTATTTTTTTTCTTTCTGTTCTCATAGAACGAACTGTGTGAATATTTTAGTAACAACTACTCAGCTTATCCCAGCATTGGCGAAAGTCTTGCTATATGGTTTAGGAATTGTATTTCCAATAGAAAATATTTACAGTGCAACGAAAATAGGTAAGCTACTTTTTAATCATTTATATAACAGTCAACCTTTTGCTTTCAGGCTAGTGCACATGCAAGGCAATAAATAGGATTTTATTTACAGAATTCTAAATGTCAGAAAACTAGAATAATGTTTAAACCAATTTTATTGTCAAAAATGCCTTTAGATATCAAGAGAAATTTAAAGTATAATCCATGTAACTGAACTCAGAAAATTTTACTTCACTGGCTGACATTAAAGCTTATGTATTTTACTGTAGTCAACTTAGCATCATTTTCAGATTATTATTTTTATTCTCTTAGGCAGCATCAACAAAAATTATTTTATAAGCTAGAACAAGTACTTATATAGAAATATACAAAGCAGAAATAACTAATAGCAGCTTTAATTAGGCAACTCCAATAAATTATTATTACTGGAACTATTTTTTTTTCTGCTTTAATTTAACATGTGTAAATGATTAAGTTCTCATTTTTGTTATGGGGATCAAAAAATTAGATTCTTGCAAAAAGAAAATGTAGTTAAGAAAGATTACTGTGAAATTTACTTAAAATATCAATCAAGACAAAACAAAAGTAGGAATTAAAAGAAGACATGGCTCTTGTTCTTAAGGAATTCACTGTCTAGCAGAGGAAACAAACAACAAAATAACTGTAGCATGACAAAATATTCAGTGGTATATAAATGAACATTTATCAAGTATTTACTAGGTGCCCAGAATTGTACTAAACATTTTACATATTAAAGTCCATCTTTGCAACCTTTTCATTTTACAACTGAGGAAGCTAAATCTCAGAGATGTAAGTAAGTCAGTTTAAGTTAATAGCTAGTAAAGTTGAGGGTTAGAGTAGATCTCTGAGTCTAAGGTCCAGCAAACCATTCCACAGGCTGAGGGATCCTACCAGTAAGGGCCCAAGTGTACACTTCAGTGGGAGAGCATTCAGTCCCACTCAGAAGGAGGCAGAAGGGCAAGTGTCAGTGAAAGTTAAAGGGAAGGTGTGACATTAGAGCTGGGTATAGAAGGGCATATAAGAGTTTTTCTATAGGCAGATGGCTAGTGAGAACAAAGCAACAGAGAAATTAAAATGTATTCCCTGCTGAGGGACTTGTGAGTTTTCCTGGGTGATTAAAATACAGTGTTCATGGGTAGCTGGCAAGGTAGATTTGGGTTTTAAGTGGCCTTATATGTTGCTATGATGAGGTGAATGTTACATAATTGAGTCCTAGGGACAGAGGATGAGTGTCCTGGTAAGTGGGGAAAAGGTTGTTTCTGGCTAAAGAAAAAGGGGCAAAACAGACTATCTCTGACTTGTTCTTCTCTTCAAAGAATTTACTAAATTATCACTAAAAAATTACTTGTTTAGTTATTTTTTCACAGCCTCCTTGATAACTGAGTCTGTCTATATCATTCATCATTGTAGCCATAGGGCCTAGCACATAGTAGGTACTCAATGTTGAATGAAATGGATGAATATATGGTTGTTTATTCAGAAGAAAACTGACAACAGAGGTTTCTTCTAGGCAATTGCATCAGTATTGACACTATTAGCTGATGGGGAAATCAGGTTTGATGACAAAAAATAAGAGTTTGGTCCTACTTATGTGAGTTTGAAGAACTGTAGGATATTCAAATAACCCTATAAAGTTGGAAATAGTTGGAGTTTGAGAATGACTGCTGCCTCCTGAGAAGGGGCAAGAACAGAAAACTAGAAGACCCTTATAAAACAAAGAATTCCTAGTAGTCTGATATACCCAGAATTTTTACATGTTCTCACATAAATTAGTAATCAATTTCCATTAACTCAGGTCTTTATCTGTATCAATTAAGAGAAATCATGTTTTGTGAATAGGGATCCAAGATAAGGTTTTATTGGCACATGAAAGAAAGAACATATTCCAAATAAACATGTAATATACAAGGGATAGTACTTAACTTCCTAGAAGGAAAGGAATAGTAGTATATTACATGTTCTGCAAGTTGAAGTTTAATCCCAAATAATCTGAAAATGTGAGGATAATAGGAAAATATAATAACAATCAAGAAAGTATTTTTAATGGACATATTGTTTGCAATATTGGAATTTTTTTCAGTATAGAATAAAAGTTCAATTTAAATACTGTGCAGTGGTAGAAATGATCTCAAAACCAGTGGTAGAATAACATTCCTGTGATTTTTTTTTTTTTTTACTAATAAAAATAGAGACTGAAACTCCTGTTAATTACTGCTAATCTTGCCATCAAATGAGATGTAATATGGGGATCAGTGCAGAAAAACCAGGGATTTTTTTCCTGTAGGCAAAATGGCAAAATCAGAGAAGGAAAGGGACTGGTCTCTCATTCAGCAGAGAGCTGTGACGTTCTTTCAAACAAATGGATACATCAAAATCAAAATTCCATGTAAGACCTCAAATTAACCTCTAAAAGTGAGCTTCAGTTTATTAATTCTTATTGTGTATTCACAATGAACCTTGGGTGAGAATTTGTCCATCACAGCTTTATTTTAAAGTCACATTGAGTTTACCTTCCTTTTCCCGTGAAGAGGAAACTTTGCAAAAACAGGCAAACATTTCCCTCTACGGGGGAAAAGAAAATTTCATGACATCCAAGTGTTCGGCTGTATATTTTTTTGCAGTGAAAACCAGCCTTTGTATTTGTTTCTCAAAGTGATTTAATATTTCACAGGTTAGTGAGCCACTACAGAAGCATTGAAATGACATCTTTGAATAAGGCTGGCTCCATTTCATTCTGTCAGATGCAAACTAGAGATTTTAGTGCAAAATACAAATATAAAGCAGACATTTGTTTAAGCAAACAAGCAATTTGTTCGTGTGTATATCTGATCCTTATTTGAAAGAGGTACAGGTCCCGCTCAGCCATTCACATCTGAAAACTATAAACTGTCCCATTGTCCATTAAAATGACCTTATTGGCAGCCCTGGACTTGGAACCCCAGTTCCTGTTCTGTGAAGCAACAATGACTGCATTAACCACAGGGATGTGCTGACAGCATAGCTGCCACTGGAGCCCAAGCTGAGTCTTGACATGGGAAAGATAATAGACAGATAAAGGTATCCTGTTACCTTGATCCCGCTTTTCCTCTAGGAAAGTGTTTTACTGAACATTAGATGCCTGGGTCAGGCAAACATGCTCTGGTAGGACCCCAAATTACCTGACATTCATTTCAGAAATAGTTTTCCAAGAATATTTCCGGTCAACACATTTGGCCTTGGGGGTGTCTTTGATTCAAAGAAGTATTCCAACCTGAAAATGAAGGGATAAACTACGTCCGGTGTTTGATTTCTCTTGCCGTAGCAAAACCAATCCTTCAGTTTTGTTCATCCTTCTCAATGGCCTTTCAGTCGGATATTATATTCAGTGTTTGATAGATCATGAAGCATTTTTTAAATCAAGTTAAAATATATTAGCAGAATGGCATGATTTTGTTTAGTCTCAGCTCAGAGTGGGCAAGGTACTACTACAAAACAATACTTTTTCTACCAAATTTATACTGTGAATGACTAGATCCTACTTTTTAATAAATGAGTCTTGGAGGAAAAAGTACTAAAATTGTCAATTTCCCAGGGACAGGATACCACGTGGGTAATTCATCTACAGTTTTTGCTGTATTGTGCTATTCTGCATACTGCCCAAATGGCATGTAAAAGCATGCTTTTCCTAGTTCACACAAGTATGATAGAGTTGGATCAGAAGCATAAAGAAAGCATTTTATATAAAAAGTTTAAGTCGCTGACTTACCCAAAGTTTACATTTTTTTATAATTTACTTTTGTTCATTAGGAAAGGAAAGCTGTTTTGAGAGAATAATTCAGAGGTTTGGAAGAAAAGTGGTATACGTTGTCATAGGTGATGGTGTGGAAGAGGAACAAGGGGCAAAAAAGGTGAGTGTTCCTCACTGGTGTTTCTTGTGCCCTTTAATTTTTCTTAGTCCTCAAAATTCTGAGCTGGATCATTTAAACACATTCCATTTCTCTGAAACAGATTGTGAATGTGTTCAGAACTGTAAGCACTGATCAAGGGCAGAGTAGACTTAAATCATTATTGAATAATCTTCACAAGCTCAGGGGTCATGGATGGTTCATCTTCACAGAACGTGGACTTGGGGAACAGAAAACGAGGCTTAGCTCTGCATCTGTCACCTGGAATAGAGACAGCATACATGCCTGCTAACGCCAGCATGCCCCTCTCTGCACCCATGGCAGACATCACCAGGTGATTAAACCTTTGTTACCTAAGCCTGGATGTAGCCTATGAACCTTGTAAACATCAATTCAGAGAACCTTCTAAACATCAGTTCAGAAAGGCTCTACCAGCTGATCAGAGCTAGGATGCAAAACTTTTCTGCCCTAGAGTATAGTATCTTCTTTTGATCACGAGGTCAGTGAATTACCCCTTTGGGGATGAGCAGAAAGGAAGAACGAAGCAGACCTAACTATTAGGTCTCTTAACCCAGTTTACCCATCATATTTCTTGCTATTTTTCCACATCCCTGCAAGTATAATTCTGTCATTTCCTTTAGCAAAAGCTTTCTCATGAATGTCCTTCATCACATTTTAAAAAGGGGGAAGGAGAAGGGACCACATTCCTTAGCCAGGCATTCAGGGTCTACACAATCTAGTAACAACCTACCTTTCAGGCTCCTCCATTCTTGCACCTTAAACACTGTAGGCACGTTGGTCTGCTTACCTTCCTTTGGCCACACCCAGGACTTCCTCCCTGCTGTTGCTCCTTTCCCCAGGGCGTGAATGTCACTGTCTTCCTCATGTTTCAAAATCCAGTTTATATACCACCTTTTCTGTTTCTATTGTTTGTAAGAACTCAGTTATAAGTAGCACCACTTATCCTATAATTGGAGAAAGCGAAAAAAGTGAAATTGTTAGTCACCCAGTCATGTGTGACTCTTTGCGACCCCATGGACTGTAGCCCACCAGGCTCCTCTGTCTATGGAGTTCTCCAGGCAAGAATACTGGAGTGGGTAGCCATTCCCTTCTCCAGGGGATCTTCCTGACCCAGGGATCAAACCCAAGTCTCCAGCATTGCAGGAAGACTCTATACCATCTGAACCACCAGGGAAGTCCTTAATTGGAGAAGCTATGGGAAATAACTTGGATTCTTGAGCCAGACAGCCTGCATTTGAATTGCAGCTCTATCATTTGCCAGCTCTGAACAGATTACTTTATCCTTCTCTTTCTTTATCTATACATAGGGACAATAGCAGCACCTAGCTCATTGGGCTATTTTAAGGTTTACATTTAGTTAACACATTATTGACTGTGAGACTTTTGCAGAATCTAGCAACTGTGGCCGGCAATTTGTTACGTAGGTGAATATTGAAACACTCTGGTCAATAACATTCAAGTAACAAGAGATATATTGATATGTCTCTGGTAAATAAGTTGTTAAGATATAAAACAGAGCCTGATACCTATGAAGTATGCAACAAGTGGCAGCCATTATTATTAACTATTTGTGCCTGTCTCAGCAGTTAAGTATGAGCTCCTGAGAGGTAGGAATCTTATATTTTGATTGATTTTTGTTTGACCCTCAGTCTTCATTTCTTTTTTACAACTCCCTAAATCTTGGCACAGTCATGCTCTAATATCTCTTAAGTTGAAGAGCATTAAATATTTTGAGATTAACCACTAGGATAATTTTTTTCATCTCTTGCCCACACCCTCACTCATAGAAATGACAATATATGTCCATAAAGGAGGCAAGCTCTTCTGGAATATTTCAGTATATTCCAGAAATGGCACCATGCAATAGATGCAGTATGGCACGTGGCCAACCTCGTTATAGAGTCCAAGAATGGTAAATTCACCTTCAGTAACCCTGAATTCCAGTAAAAGCATAGAAAGTGTAAGTCGCTTAGTTGTGTCTGACTCCTTGTGACCCCATGGACTGTAGCCTGCCAGGCTCTGTCTGTGGAGTTCTCCAGGCAAGAATATTGGAGTGGGTTGCCATGACCTTCTCCAGGGGATCTTCCTGACCCAAGGATTGAACCCATGTCTCCTGCATTGCAGGCTGATTGTTTACCATCTGAGCCACCAGGAAAACCCACCAAAGCATAGAAACGCTAATTCTATAAATAATAGATTATCTCTCATATTCATAGATACACCATATGCCCAGGATTAGAGTTTCCCCAAGTGTGATCAGCACTGGTGGAAACCCACCCACACTTTTTAAAAACTTGATTCTAAGCAGTATTTGCCATCTAAGCACTCACTCTGCATTCCAGCTTCACCAATGGCCATTGTCATCAGGTACATCTGTTAGCCCTTTGGGCTGTCTTCATAAAAAGAAATCTTTCCTAGACTAAATAAAGTGCCCAAAACTCAACCCTGGAGAGTTAAAGAGAATATTTGGTGCAAATCCAGACTCAAGTCTTTTTCCTGAGAAAGCCTCTGTAATCCCCTGCCATTTCTAGACAAGACCTCCTAGTGGCGATGGGAACATGGAATAGTTTTGCACCTCTGAGCATCATAGAATTGAAGAACAGAATTGCATGCCAGGATGGCCCAGGGCCAAGGTGTGAATGTGCCCTCCAAGCTGGTCCTTCTCCATCTGGTATTCAGCAAAATATTTTAAAGAGAAGCCAAAATGTGGCTTTCTAGCTTGTGGTAGACAGAAGAATGTTTATGAAAGTGATGACTTAATATGAAAAAAAAAAAAAAAAGACACAAGTCAAGTCTTTGGTCCCCAATCAAGGATTCTGTAGACCAGTTTCTTCCTAAGCCTTTCTGAGAAGTTTTCTTTCTTAGATATTTGTGTGAGTGAACACAACATGGAAAAAGAAAAGGAATTACTGGTTTGATATTAGAATTGAAAGTAGAAACAGTACTATTTGTTCCCTCTGAAGAGCAGTTAAAATTGTTTCCACTGTTTATCCCTTGGACATATTATTCTTTTTATTCAGGACAAACACACACACCTGTACCAAAAAAAAAAAAATTAGACAACTGCTTACAAAGAACATCCTCTTTAAATTGTTTGACCATGAATGAGAACTTGGAGCTTCAACTTTGCTTTAGTTTCTTGGGATAAGTGTTTGTGATCAGTGCAGTCCTCTTACAAAGGAACTCTGCACTTTGAGACCTACCAGCTTGGAAACTCTAATGAAACTGTAACCCAGAGTTGTAAGATCTTTATGTGTGTTTGTAAATTGTACAGATTTTTCAGAAATACTCAGATTTCTAAAAATTTCACCTGTGATTCAGATGTCACAGGAAGGTGAATACTTTGGCCAAGATCACATGGCTTGAAAGCTACCAAACTAAGATATGAAGCTGATTATATCTTTGAGATTCAGCACAAAGTTCCTTCAAATTATAAACTTCACTTAGACATCTTAAATATGATTTGATTAGCAAAAAATAATTTTAATGCTTTTAAAAAATTGTTATAGTGTGCAATGTTTATTTCCTTTTGGGAGGTATATAGAACTATGTCAAGTGTTCTCCCCCTTTTACACTCATGATTAAAATTTTAAAAATAAATCACTAATTCTAGTTTATGATTTGGTTCACAAGCATTTCAGATTACTAAATAAAACTGACAGTGAAACAGTGAAGTGCTGCAAGAGTGGGTACTAAAATGATTTGCAAAATCAAAACATTTTGCTTTTCTTCTAAATCAGTTTTAACCATTTAGCTTATGTCTTAGTTTCCTGTGTCCTTTTAAAAATCTAGTACAACACTTTTGCCTCCTACCTGTAGAGATGTCTTTCATCTCCCTAAATGATGTTCTTTTGCTAGATGTACTGTTTTCTTTTTTTGTTTTTAAGCCCAGGAATGAAAACTAGGAAGTATTCTGCCAGTTACCTGTTTTGTTATGCTCAAATCTGCTGTCACTGTTGCTCTCTCTTCCAGTACAATGCCAGGAGTTTCATCAGTAATTTGATCTAATTCTGTAATTTGTATCATTAAAAAACATTCCTTCAAAGAGAAAAGGTTAAAGATACCTTTGTTTTTAAAAAAACATTATTCTAAAAAGATCTTAAAAATTTTTTTTTATTGGAGTATGGTTGATTTACAATGTTGTGTTAGTTTCACATGTATGGCAAAGTAAATCAATTATACATATATCCACTCTTTGTTAGATTCTGTCCCCATGTAGGTCATTAAGACTGTTGAGTACAGTTCCCTAGGCTATATATGCATGCTCAGTCACATCAGTCGTGTCCGACTCTTTGCAACAGTAGGTCTTTATATATATATATTTATTAGCGTGTTTATGTCAATTCCAATTTCTCTCTCCCCCTGCCTTATCCCCTGGTAACCATAAGCTTGCTTTAACATCTGTAACTCTTTGTCTTATAAATAAGTTCATTTGTACTGTTCTTTTAGATTCCACATTTAAGTGATATGGTATTTGTCTTTCTGTGTCCAACTTCATTTAGTAAGGTCCATCCATGTTGCTGCAAATAGCATTATTTCATTCTTTGTATGGCTGATATTTCCATTGTATATGTGTACCACATTTTCTTTATCCATTGCTCTGTTGATGGACATTTAGATTGCTTCCATGTCCTGGCTATTGTAAATATTACTGCAATGAACACTGGGGTGCGTGTATCTTTTTTAATTTTGGTTTTCTTTTTCTGATCTCTCATTGCTCATATATAGGAATGCAAGAGATTTCTGTCTATTTTGTATTCTATAACTTTACCAAATTCGTTGATGAGCTCTAGTAGTTTTCTGGTCCAATTTGTATTCCTTTTCTTTTTCTTCTCTGATTGATGTGGCTAGGATTTCCAAAACTATGTTGAAACATAGTGGTGAGAGTGGACATCCTTTTCTTATTTCTGACCTTAGAGGAAATGCTTTCAGTTTTTCACCCTAGAAGAAATAAGCAAATTCTAAAAAAGATCTCTTGTAAGAGTTTTCTTCAAGCACCTCTTTGGTCCTAGAAAGACTGTTCAGAGAAACTATCTCCCTACCTGTCAATATCTTCCTTTGATGTATGTATGTCTTCTGTTGTCAAATTTTGCCATGCTCTTTTTTAACCATAAAATTTCTTGTTTTCCTAACATTCCTCCAGTGAAAATAGTTAAGCATGACTTAAAAATCAAAATGTAAGTAATAGTCTTCTGCACACTGACAGCAGTTTTGGTTTCTGGAGCAAAATGGCCTTGTTTTATTACTCTGACTTTATTTACTTTTCAGGGAACCACTTAAAATGAATCTCGTGAATAACATGGAGGGAAGGGGGGGTATGGCAAGAATCCATTATTCTGCATAATAACAGCAGCTTCATCAAAAATGTCCCTTTTCAATGTGCATCCCAAACCTTGCCCAAAATCAAGATGAAGCTAAGAATCTGCTTGATAATGCTTGATTCTGAGTTTATTTGGGAGAAAAATAAGGACTTTTGTTAAAAAAAAATATATTTTTGATGCAAGTTTTTGCTTTGAGTTTTAAGTGAGACAAAGGGATTACTAACACTGATTACAGAATTTTATTCTAAAGCCATTACACTTATTTAACTTAATGAGCACAAACTATATGCCAGATCTTAAATTGGATTTCATCTTTAAAGTGCACACTTTGTCCAGAGGGGCTGCAGATGTACAAATAGTCATAGAGCAAAGCTGTGCTGAAAGTTTCATAAATTCTCAGAATAATCTATTTACAATTTGTGAAGTATTTGTATCTCCATATGCAAATTTTCTACATATATGCATAGGAAAGCACAGATAAGTTATTTTTTATACAAATTTTAATTCTATACTTTTTTCTATACCTTTTTTTTTTCACTTAATATATATCCTGGTAGTTATTTTGTATCAGGAGCACATGGAGCTCTGTATCTCTAATGCTTATAAATGACCACATCAGAATTTCATTAAATTGATGTGCTATAATTTAACAAGTCCCCTGGGGCTCAACATTTTGGTGGTTTCCAGTATTTACTATTACAGACAGTTCTTATGTGGTTCATGTGTGGGCAAGTATCAATATATTTGTGGGATAAATTCCTAGAAGTGTAATGCCTAGGGCAAAGGCTATGTGTTTTTATGGTTTTGAAATACTTTTTAATAATTCAGCAAAATTCAAATTACATGTGAATGTCCACACACCCAGCTTTTTATATTACTGATCTTATGTATAACCAGAAGGGATAAATGCAAAATACCAGACAGGAAAGGTGGCAGAAGGAAATTTGGAAAACTGCACATGTGGGCAAGAGGAACAGAAAGGATGTGTCATCATCTTCCCATTAGGGAAATTTTGGTTCTAGTGACCCAAAAACGTGTGCTACTTCCCAAAAGTTAGGTCTTGGTGCCCATTTTTCTCAACATATGCCTAATCTCTATAAACGAATCACACACACATCAGTTTAGGCTATTATTGTTAGCTGTCTTGGTTTCAAGGCTCTAGTTACCCGATGGAGTATCTCCATGTTGTTGTTTTTGTTCATTCGCTAAGTCCTGTATGACTCTTTGCCACCCCATTGATTGTAGCACACCAGGCTGCTCTGTCTTCCACTGTCTCCCAGAGTTTGCTCAAATTCATGTCCATTAAGTCCCATTTCATCCATCTGAATAACTGCATATATATGTGGTATAATCTCACAATGTCTTTATCCATTCATCTGTTGGACACAGGTTGTTTCCATATCTTGAGTATTGTAATAGTTCTGCTGTGAACGTGAAGATGCAGATATCTGTTCAACGTATTATTTTCATTTCCTTCCGGCATGTATATACCCAGAAGTGGGACTGTTTAGTCATGTGGTAGTTCTGTTTTTACTTTTTTAAGGAACCGCCAGACTCGTTTCCATACTGATTATACCAATTTACATTCTGACCCACAGTATATAAGGGGTCCCTTTTCCCTACCTCCTCATCAGCATTTGTTACCCCTTGTCTTTTTGATGAAGGCTGTTCTAACAGGTGTGAGGTGATTATCGCATTGTGATTTTGACTTGCATTTCCCCAATTAGTGACGGTGAGCACTACTTCACATACTTGTTGGCCATCTGTATATCTTCTTTACAAAAATGTCTATTCAGCCCAATTTTTAAATTAGATTGTTTTGCTGTTGAGTTTTATGTTAACCCCTTATCAGAATATAGTTTACAAATTTTTTTTCCTCGTTCTGTGTCTTTTCATTTTGTCAATCATTTCTTTTGCTGTGCAGAAACTTTTTAGTTTGGTATAGTCTACATGTTTATTTTGCTTGCTTGTGCTTTAGGTGTCATATCCAAAAAATCATTACCAAGGCTGATGTCGAGGAGTTTTTCCCCAGTGTTTTCTTATAGGAGTTTTATATGGTTCTTGGTCTTACATTTAAGTCTTTAGTCCCTTTTAGGTTGTTTCCTTCTTTTACAGGTTAATTCTTTCATTCTTTTATAAAAGAATATGTGACTAGCCAGTATTCCCAGAAACATTTATTGAAGAGACCATCTTTTCTCCATTGAGTATTCTTGGCTCCCTTATATTAGTTTAGCATATATACGTGGCTTTGTTTCTGGGCTGTTGATTCTGTTCCATTTTCTATATGTATCTGTTTTTATTCTATTATATGCTGTTTTGATTACCACAGCTTTATAATACAGCCTGAAATCAGAAATGTGATGCCTCCCACTTTGTGCTTTCTCAGGATTGGTTTAGCAATTTGAGGTCTTTTAGCTCCATGTACATTTTAGGATTGTTTTTTCCACTTCTGTAAAAATCGCTATTGGAACTTTGACAGAGATTGCACTGAATCTGTAGACGGTGGCTCAGAAGAGTACAGAGTCTGCCTGCAGTGCGGGAGACCTGGGTTCCATCCCTGGGTTGGGAATATCCCCTGGAGGAGGGCGTGGCAGCCCGCTCCAGTATTCTTGCCTGGAGAATCCCATGGACGGAGGAGCCTGGTGGGCCACAGTCATGGAGTCACAAAGAGTCAGACGACTGAGCAACTAAAGGATGCACACATAGTATGAACATTTTAACAATATTTGTTCTTCTAATCGTGAGCTTGACATACCTTTCCATTTATCATTTGTGTCTTCTTCAGTTTCTTTCATCTGTGTCTTATAGTTTTCAGTGTAGAAATCCTTCACTTTTACTGTTTTTGATGTTATTGTAAATGGAATCACTTTATTATTGGACAGTTTGGTCTTACTGTATAGAAAGGCTGATTTTCATAGGCTAATTTTGTATCCTGCAACTTTGTTGAATTCATTGATTAGATCTAACAGTTTTTTGTTGGTGTCTTTAGGATTTTCTATACATAAAATCATGTCATCTGCAAATAGTTTTACTTCTTCCTTTCCAATTCTGATGCTTTTATTTTTCTTACCTGATGTGCTGGCTAGGTCATTTTGAGTCTTAATCCCACACTGCCTTACATCGTAATAAAAAAGTTTCAGCAGATATGTCTTGCCTGCTGGTTCTTGGCAGTGGGAGGATATGTTATGTATGTATATTATTTTATAAATCTGCTCTAGCTATAGTGCTGAACAAGTAATACTTTAATGAAAAAGTTATTGACTTTATTAAACCTAGGAGCAACCCTGAATCATTTCCCCTAACCCGTTACTTTACAAATAAACAAACTAGGGCTCCAAGGAGATGTCATGATTCAAAGTCATGTTACTAAAGTCAGAGTTGAGAATATAACCCAAGTCTCCTCATTCTAGAACCTGCTTTTCTTTTCCTCTTTTGCCACCATCACTCTCTGATTTGATATAAGAAATATTTGTTCCAAGCTAAACACTGATTCAGGAAAAAAATTATTTACTTTGTACTTACTGGGTCTGGGAAGCTCTTGTTGATCCATAAAAGCTTCACATTGGTATGTGCCTACTTAGAGAAAATGTTATTTTGCAATATAATTATTAGTTAACACGTTTGAATCCCCTGTTCTCTTCCCTAGACTCAGTCTTTTTATAATTAATATTAAATGTTCATAATAACTATTATTATTAATAAACTCTTTAATAGGACTAACCAGGTCTTGCACCATTTGACTCCTATAGCCAATAATGTCAGCTAACAATGACCTTGTCCTTTATCCTCTGCCCCTTCACACACACACAGCCATTACAGTGCTCTTCTGAACGATCATCCTTTCGTAACTAGCTCAGTTATTACCTCTCCTCTTACCAAGTGTCTCCCTCAGTTCCCCAGGCAAAGGGAATCGCCGCCTCCTACTCCTTTGAGGTGAACTTGCATAATTGCTGTTCATGTCTACTACTCAACCACAGACCATGAAAGGGTTAGTCAGGGGTGTCTTCTATGCCATGCATGCAAACACAAAAATCTCTAATGAATGAGTGCAAAATAGTATAGTATATTTTTATGATCTAAAGTTGCCCAGTGGAACATCATAAATATTTGAAAAGAGATCCCTAGTACTTGGTACTGAACTGTTATTGAAGGATAACAAAAATAGAGATACCCTAAAATAGTATAGATTCCAGAAAGGCCTACATGTGATATTGGACTGTGGTATATGTTTTTAGCAGATCACTTGAGACAAAGACATTGTCAATAAGTAACAATATTTTGTATCCCCAGAATAATAACACGTATGTGATCTATGCCAAAATAGTAGCTTCTACTGTCACTTAGATAGTCCCCCCAAAACTCCTCAGTTCCAAATTCTATTCGTTTTCATGCCATATTCTCCTAATAGTCTGAATTGTTTAAAAACTCCCTAGAACTATAATCACAAATTATACTCAGACCTTCACATTATTTTTTGTGTTAAAAAAAAAAATGTTTTCTGTGAGCTTAATAGAATTTTATTCTCTGAAAGGTGATGATTATCTTTCTCTTTTGTAAGAAGATTTTGCTGATACATACTTATTATAATGTTTTTGAGTCATAAAGTTGATAATCATGTTTTTATCCTTCATGGATGATGAAATTTTTGGGGGGAGAAAGGGGCTGTTTTTCTTGTCTCTGGTTAATTCAGATGTTTTACAAAGATATCCCCATCACATAAGGCAGATTTTTAAACAACTACAAAAAAAAGCTGAAAAAACTACCTTAGATGTTCATTTAAAATTTTGCCATATGGTAATGTGGTTTCAAGGTCAGTGTGGACAATGCCTGATGGAAATAAATGAAAAAAAAGTTGCTTCTAAAATCAAAATTTGATTTTAGTTCTAAAATCAAATTTTACAAAATGTAAAATACTACCAACTAAGGAAAATCGCTTAAACTTGCAGCATGAAAGCCCCAGCGGATCCAGATTTTGAAACGCAAATATTTGACACGTTTTTGTTCACAGCTACTGGGTTTTATTTGAAGTTTGGAATCGGCATTCAAGTGGCAGTGTAGGTCTGCTTAAGAAATACCCATCACCCTCTTAAAAAAAAACAGACTCCCGAATTGCATTTTAAAACGCACACTGGTATTCTTAGGGGAGGAGTAAGTTTGGATTTTTGTTTTAAACAGATGTGATGTTGAGATCTTAACGGGCAGTTTTCACAGTTCGGAGTAAAGGGGGTTGGGCCGTGCGTGGAGAGGACTGACAGAGCAGCCCTCAGGGCTGGTGCTGGGAGTGTTCTCCATCCTCACCACATTGTCTGCCCCTCTGCAGCACGCCATGCCCTTCTGGAGGGTCTCCAGTCACTCCGACCTCATGGCCCTACATCACGCCCTGGAACTGGAGTACCTGTAACAGTCACCTAGCACTTTGAAGCCGCACAGCCGCCATGTGACCAGGGGACACGTCCACCAAGCTGAGTCCCAAGTGGGCGCCAGACTCCAAACTCACATTTCAGAATTTTGACACCCAGCTGCTGTGGGTCCTCGCCTCCACCTCTGTGGGAAATGAAGGACACCACACGCCTTTCTTCAGAACAGCTGTTGACCCCTAGTACTGTGAATCCATTGCAAATAAGCCATGAGAATGTTCTAGCACAGTGCGGTGTGTCTTGGCCACATTAACTAACCATGGTTCGAACCTGTGAAGAAAGGACCTGCAGACGCTTTGTGTTTCTAGCATCTTCAATGTGACATAAAACAGCTTCTCCAGTACAGCAAACTTGATTGCACAACAAAGACTGAAATGGGTTTCCTGAGTACCAGTGGGGGGATATTTCTTGTAAAGGTTTACTTTTTCTGGTGTCTCATACCCAGGGTCTTCTGTACATCTCTACTTATTTATGAACAGACTTTAAAAAAAAAAAAACCACAGCTTTATCGAGGTATAATTCAAGAACCATACAGTTCACGCAAATAGACTTTTGACATCAGATAACTGAAGAGACAGTAGCATGATGACAGAAGCAATCAAAGGCCCTGGCCTCATGACACAGCAAGTACTTTGAATTTTAGCACATTGCAAAGTAGTTTAAAATATGTCTAATTTAAACATATAATATGTACATCACTGAGACAATCATGTACAGAAAGAATTTTTGGTGTAAATTTGTAATAATGGATGATTCTTTTACATATTGTTTAGGAAAATGATATCGAAAGGTAGCAATGCCTTGATAGTGAAGTATGAGGTGGACCTGCACAGACATGCAGGGCCTTCTCCAAGTACTGGGTATAAATATGTAGATAATGGATTTTTTTTTTTTTTTTAAGATCATGTTGTCAAGACCAAAAGCATGGATGTCACGTGTCAATAGGATTTTGTTTTCTAATTTTTTTTTCCCCAATCTGTACTTTTTTTTAAAAAATGCTGTTAGGAGGGCCTTGGTAAATAACACATCAGTGTCTTAAACAATTGAGGGGGAAGACAAGTCCTCTTAAAACCTCACTTCATTTTTAGCATTAATGTAGTATAGCTATTTGGCAAAGGACAGTAGTTCAAATGCTTCTTCCCACAGAGAGAATGTAGATGATGGATAGGTTTTATAAATGAAATGGTTCATGAATTAGACATTAGCAAAGGGACACTATCATGTGTCCAGATGATATTTTCTTGTTTAAGGAA
Source organism: Muntiacus reevesi (assembly GCF_963930625.1). Lineage (NCBI taxonomy): Eukaryota > Metazoa > Chordata > Mammalia > Artiodactyla > Cervidae > Muntiacus > Muntiacus reevesi. The sequence goes on from NC_089260.1 coordinate 44,281,250, forward strand.
GGCCATCATCACGTATCTGCAAATCAGCACAACTTTCTATTACTTCCTTACACCTCCCACCCCCGCCTCCAAAGTTCATTGCCAGCAGTGGGGCATGGTCCAGTCATCATCACCAAGAAAATAATGCTACTCTTTTCACCCCCATTCTAATTATATGACAAGCATAAATCTGAAAAATGAAGTTTGTCACCTTTGTAATACCCCAAAAAAGTTTATCCAAAAGCAATCCATCAGTTTATCTAGACACTAGTTTCTCTCATCTAAAGGCCTTCCATTGTCATGAAATTACTTTTTGGATGAATTTTCTTTAATAGTATATTGGAGGGGAAAAAACCCACCAGCTTTGACCCAAAGTAGCTACAGAGCTGCCCTATCCTTTCCTAAGGTTTCATGTTGCTGCTAGAATTAGTCAGTTGTGAATATCTCCAAATTGTTTAATCATTGAATTCAGTTGTTTTTTTTCCTCTCTTGCTTGAAGCAAACAGAAGTCAACAGTTTTTTAGCCTTTCCATTTTATGTTTTTGTACTCTGCAAACTGAAAAGACTAAAGTTTATCTTGGCCTTACTGTATAAAGGTGTGTCGTGTCCACAACTGTGTACAGACTTTTTCTTCAGTTTGTGTTTAAATTAATAAAACTGATTTGTGAAGTACTGTAAGCTCCCCGTCAGTATTGTCTTCATCGTTTGGTTCTATAAAATAGCAGGATCTTGGTGGTGTTAGAACACTCATAGTCCAACAAAAGGAAGCTGTATGGAGCAGCTGTAGTAATGGCTTTATCAGCCCTTGCAAGGAACTAAGCTAGCAGAATAACAGCTGTCTCTTTGATCACCACTAAGAACAGATGAATGGAAAAGCCTTTTACTTCCTCTGAAACTATATAAACGAGACCTTCACTCAGATTTATCTGCTATGGAACCGAATTCAACATCAAGTATCTTGGATGTCAGAGCATAGATTTAGCCACTTCAATACCCAAGGGACAGCAATGGAAAGTAGTTTCCATTCCATTTCATCTGTAAAGAACGCCCACAACATACATCTCTAAGATTTGGCCAGTTTCATCACTGACAAAGAGCTATATAACAGCACAACTCGCTTCTTCCTGGGATTTCATCTTAGAAACACAACATTCACACATACAGAACACATGAACATCAAACATGCAGTGGTCTGACTCATTCTTCAGGCCAAGGATGTTCATTTTTCACATGCACACGTTTGGCCAAGTGGCTTGAATAATGAAGTGTCTGTGCATGCTTGGTCGCCCGACAGTGAGACATTTGGAGAATGTCTGTAGAGAAAGTCAGGGGTGGGGAGTGGAGGGACTTTTGGGTCTCAGGTGAAGAAAGTATGGAAAAGAGTCAAATGGAGTGCATACCCTCAAATGATGGATTTTCTAAAGTGCTACTTCTAACATGATGCACTTTGGTCCATAGATGAGAGTCCACATTTCTCTCCCTGCCATTCTAGACTTTTCAGATACAGTCTCTACTGTCTTTCCAACATTGTATCTCATTATTCTTACAAACAAACCTTCGGTCCATGTTAACGGAGTTCTTTAATAGACCAAACAGCCCCTAAGAATCCTTGCCTCACCTCTACTCAGAGCTTGCCCACTGCCATCAGTGACTTCCTCCACCCTCAATCCACCCAAGCCATGTTCAGCTCCAGAGCCTTCTAGGCAGAACCTTCTTTCCCATCATGGCACACAGTGTTAGCTCCTTCTCTTGAACTTCTCCCCACCTCCAATGTCCATAGTCTTACTGACTGTTCATAATACCCTCTTCAATTAAGGCTCACTGTGCACCCACCATGGTGAGGGTGGGGGAGTGTCTGTCTTGAGATGTTAAGGATAGGAGGTCCTTGCTCCTGTGGATTGAGTTTACATCAGAGTAGGCGTGAACAGATGAATGAGTGAATGAGTGAATGAATGAGATATATTCAGTTGGAAACGTTCTTTGTGGAAAATTAAAACAGGGAATATATGTAAGTGACAGGGCTTCCCTGGAAAGGATGGACAGAGCTGAGACAGCTGAACTGAGACCAGCTGCTAAGAGGCAGGCAGCATGTGAAGAAGAGGAGTAGAAAAGAGAGGCACTAAGGTCCTTGGAGGAGAAGACTTCAGTTTATCGTGTTCTAGGAGTGAGAATCACACTCATGGGTCCAAGAAGAGGTGATTTTGCAAAGGATAGCCACCGAGAGGTCTACACAGGGCTATGACCCAAACTGATACATTCTTTGAAATGATCACTCTGGCTGCTGGGTGGAGAGTGGACTATAGAAGGGCAAGAGAAGAACTGGGGAAATGAGTCATTAGGCCAACAGCAAGGTCCAGGCAAGCAGCAGCCGGATTCAGATTAGGATGGGAAAAAGAACACTTGGATTTATTTTTAGCAATAGCAACAACAGCACTGGCTGATGGCTTGAAAGGAGTGAGCAGTGGGACACAAGAGGAGAGTGGACACCTCCAGAGTAAGGCGTCTCCCCACCCACTGTGAGATAGTACACCTAGTGGTTAAGAGCCTGGCCTCTGCAGGCAGGTTGCCTGGGTTCAAATCCTGGCTTCCCCATTTTATCTTGCCAAGTTAACTTCACTGTGCCTTAGTTTCCTCATCTGTAAAATGGGGATAACAATAATACCTACTTCAGACCATTAAAAAAGGAAATGGCAACCCACTCCAGTATTCTTGCCTGGAGAATTCCATGAAGCCTGTCAGGCTATAGTCCATGGGGTGGCAAAGAGTGACTATCTTACACTGAGTGACAACCGAGTGACTGTCACTCACTTCAGACCATTACAATGAAGACCAAGTAAGTTCATGTGAATAAAGTGCTTGGAACACCACTTGGCAAATTATTGAATGCTATTCATTCACATACTTGCTAAGTATTCATAGACATTTTTTTTTCTCTCCAACTCAAGAATCAGCTCTTTGATGGCACAGACCATTTACAAGGGGATTGCATTTTTCTGGACTAGTCAAGGAAAGTGAAAGTTACAGTGTTAGTCACTTAGTCATAGCTCAAACTGTAGCTCACCAGTCTCCTCTGTCCATGGGATTGTCTGGGCAAGAATACTGGAGTGGGTTGATATTTCCTTCGCCAGGGAATCTTCCCAACCCAGGGATCAAATGTGGGTCTCCTACACTACAGGCAGAGTCTTTGCAGTCTGGGCCACCAGGTAGGCCTAAGCCTAGGAAACAGGAGGAAAAAGACAACCATTATGTAGCAATTCTTTTTTAATAGCTACCATCCCAATGTTTGAGGTCAGGAATTAACGAGTGTCCTAAATGGAAAGGAAATCCGAAAGGAAGAGGATATATGTATATGTGTGGCTGATTCACTTTGCTGTACGGTAGAGACTAGCAACATTGTAAAGCAATTATACTCCAATAACAATTAATTTTTTTTAAAAAAGGACTTCTCTGGTGGTCCAGTGTTTAAGAATCCATCTGCCAATGCAGGGACACGAGTTCAATCCCTGGTCCGGGGAAACTAAGATCCCACATCCTGCGGGACCCTAATCCCTCATGCCACAACTACAGAGCCCTTGTGCCTACCCTAGAGCCCTGCTCCACAACAGGAGAAGCCACAGCAGAAAAGCCCATGCACCGCAACTAGAGAAAGTCCCCTCAAAACAACGAAGAGCCCCTGAGCGGAAATGAAGACCCAGCACAGTCCTTAATAAATGAATAAATTTTAGAAAAAAAAGAATCACAATGACAAAGGAGACTTCTGTGAGCGATCCTGTGGACATGAGAGGTGGGACCAGCAGGGCAGGCAGGAAACCCTGCCCCTAAGCTGAGCCCTGCAGGCTGAAGCTGGCCTGAGCAGAGTGGGGAGGAGGAGAGCAGAGGAGAGAGGCCACAGGACTACAGGAGCATAGGCAGTGTGGGTCTGAGTGGCCAGGAGAGGGAAAGGGGAGGCTGTGAACTGTCCTTCACCTCCAAGGAAAACTTCAGACTTAGTGCTTTTATTACCCACAAGCTTGGCTGTTCCCCCTCTATGGAAGACAGAAAAGCAAGAAGACAAGATCAGAGGTTCTCAGCCTCCTGCATTAGCACATAAAGCCTGGAGGACCCTTTACTAGGGCCCCTGATTCAACATTAAACTATTAGATGAGAGCCCTAAGTAGTGTCCAGCAGAGCCCCTTTTATTTTACAGATTACAAAACTCAGGTTAAACGCTCTTTCCTGAGAGATCACAGCCGAATCAAGCAGTCACGACTCTGAGCAACTCTTGGATACAACACAGAATCATGAAAAGATCATGGGCTCTCAGGTCAGTACAAGCTGACTTTTCCTCTGGCTTCATCGCTCCACACCAGGGCTTAGGCAGCCCTTTCCATTTTCAAGGGGTATCTCACATCCTGTCATTAATACAATTGTTCAGTGAGGCCTGAATGCTCATAGCACCTCAATTCTATGCTATCCTTCCAGACATGGATTTAAAATTTGACTCCCAATCAGCATTTACACATGTCCCACGCACATACATTTTGTAATAACTTTTCAAATTTGCTTTTCAAAACTGGAATAGGGCTTGGATGTTCCCCAACTCAATTGAATATAAAGGAGGCCATTTGCTGAAGGAGCTTCCCTGGTGGCTCAGATGATAGAGAATCTGCCTGCAATAAGGAAGGGCCAGGGTTCCATCCTTGGGTCCCGAAGATCCCCTGGAGAAGGGAACGGCAACCCACTCCAGTATTCTTGCCTGGAGAATCCCATGAACAGACGAGCCTAGCAGGCTACAGTCCACGGGGTTGCAGAGAGTCGGACACAACTGAAGCAACTTAGCACACATGCATTTGCTTAACAGAATGTGGAGATGGGCCCATGAACACTGTGTGTTCATTTAAGACCTCTAAGAAATTCCCTCTCAGATCCTGGGACTCGCCCCACCCCCCCCAACAGTCCCCACGGGTACAAAACCTTCAGCTGACTCATGTCACCCTGTCCATCCTGCTCAGGATGGATTTTTGACAATCCAAAAGGAGAGAACTAACAACAGCACTTCCTTCTTTCAGTGTCTCTCAGAAAGGTTTCCATTTCTCTCTGCTCTGTGTAATTATCCAAACTGACAGGCAAACTTGTGGCAGAAGAAATGAAAGAGTTTGTAATTTAGGAAACCTTTTGGCCCCACTGACTGAAAGCAGGTTGTTTGTAAAAAGGAAATCCTGACCTCAGCTAACTGGCAAACTCTGTCAGAAGCAATAGAAGGAAGCGAAAGAGAAAGAACAGCGCCGGGGATTTTTATTGGCAACAGAAGAAAACTGGATCCTCTTCCAGAGGAAAGCCCTTAGGAGTGAACTTTCTGGTAGAGGGACGGAGTGTGTCCAGAGCCAGTGCGTTAGCGGCTACACACTACACCGTGGTTTGGTTCTGGGCTTGTGGGCTCGTCTGACTGGGCGAGTTGGCTGCCTGGGACCATAGGTAGACTGACAATCCTGATGATGGACTCCCCCCACTTCCCTCTTCTGCTCCCAGCACTCCACGGCCTGTCCCACCTTCTCTCGTGGCTTGATATAAAACCCCAGGATCCAGAGATGACAGGGTGCCCCCGGGTGTGAAAGGAGATCAGCTGTCTGGGTGTTTTCCTAGTGCTGTCCACCGACTCACCCCTACCTTGTTCCTCGGTCTGCTGCCCCTTCGGCAGGACTCTGCAGGGACCTCTGCTAACTCCCTAAAATCGGAGCCTCACCCCCACCCCACCCAACCACAAGCTCTGATTTCCTTCTGCTAGTGGTTCTCAAAGGGCTGCCCCCTTGAAATCACCTGGGTGCTCAGAAAACTCCCCGAGCCCCTCCCTATAGATTCTTCTTTTAAATTAATTTTTATTGGAATATAGTTGCTTTACAATGTTGTGTCCATTTCTACTGCACATGAAAATGAACCAGCTGTACGTATCCATGTGTTCCCCCCCCTTCTGGCCTTCCTTTCCACTCAGGGCACCACAGACCATTAAGTCGAGTTCCCATTTGTTTTCTATTTTATGTGCATGCATGCATGCTCAGTTACCTGTCCAACTCTTTGTGACCCCATGGAATGCAGCCCACCAAGCTCCTCTGTCCATGGGATTCTCCAGGCAAGAATACTGAGTGGGTTGCCATTTCCTCCTCCAGCAGATCTTCCTGACCCAGGGATCAAACCAGTGTCTCCAGCATTGGCAGGCAAGGTCTTCACCACTGAGCCACCAGGGAAGCCCTGTCTATTTCATACATAGTATCATAGTGTATGTGTCAATCCCAATCTCCCAGTTCATCCCTCCACCCCCTTTCCTCCCTAGAGATTCTCATTGAATTTGTCTAGGTTGGGGCTTGAGCAGCAGCCAAGGCAGAGAGCCATTGCTGTGGGCCAACCAGGTGTGAGGGAAAGACCCCCGCCTAGGGCAACTCCCCGCAAGGCTGGGCTGTGTGTGGAGTGTGTGTTCCCAGCTCCTGGCTCTTACTTTCCAAGCCATTCTGATTCCTGGTTGGCCATGCCTGTGCCCCTAAAGTCCTTATGACCCCCAACTCAATTCCATCCCAGAATCTAGGGAATTCCTTCTGTGAATGAAGAGTTCTGCTTGGTGTCAGGGGTGTCCCAGGGGGGCTGGCCATCTAGTGGGAAAACAGATACTGTGAGAAAATGCAGACTATGATGAGGGCCTCACTGTACTGCAAGAACACCGGAAATCTAGGCGGGCAACTGTTGCAAAAAATTTTAATTTATGATGGAAGCCCAGAGGCGAGAGTGGTGCATGTTGGCTGGGGAAACAGGTGTCGTTAAAGGAATGACATTTTCACTGGCCTAAATGAAATATGAGAATAAGAAGCTGATAGGGCTTCCCAGGTGGCGCTAGTGGTAAAGAACCCACCTACCAATGCAGGAGATGGAAGAGCTATGGGTTCGATCCTTAGGTCCGGAAGATCCCCTGGAGGAGGAAATGGCAACCCATTCCAGTATTCTTGTCTGGAGAATCCCCACGGACTGGGGAGCATGGCGGGCTACAGTCCATGGGGTCACAAAGAGTCAGACATGACTGAAGCAACTTAGCACACAGCATGCAGGCTGCTAAACCTAGACTCCAGTCCTCCCCAGATTAACAAGAGAGAGATGTATAGTAACTGTCGCTGGGACACATGCAAGAGGTGGTGGCGATAACCCAAGCAAGATGGAAGGAGGGTCTATCCTAGGGCAGCCCTGGGGATAGAAACTCAGAACCCACACAGCAGGTGTCTCAGAGAGCAGGGCAAGTCTGAGCGTGTAGGGCCAGCTTCCAAGGTCCTCTTGCTGACCCCCTCCCCCACCTCCAGCCAACACTGGAAAGAATATTGTTGGATCCAGCCAGGTATAAAGTTGTGTAAAATCCAGTCAGGATTATAGCTAAGGGGAAGGTGTTAGTTCTTTCTAAATTTTCTCTCCAATCCAAACCTGGAAGACTTTGCTGTCTGTGAGTGTGTGTGTGTGTATAAGGTGTTGGTTCTGTGTGTGTGTGTGTGTGTGTGTGTGTGTGAGGTATTGGTTCTTTCTAAATTTTCTCTCCAATCCAAACCTGGAAGACTTTGCTGTCTGTGAGTGTGTGTGTGTGTATAAGGTGTTGGTTCTGTGTGTGTGTGTGTGTGTGTGTGTGTGTGAGGTATTGGTTCTTTCTAAATTTTCTCTCCAATCCAAACCTGGAAGACTTTGCTGTCTGTGAGTGAGTGAGTGAGTGAGTGAGTGAGTGAGTGAGTGTGTGTGTGTGTGTGTGTGTGTGTGTGTGTGTAAGGTATTGGTTCTTTCTAAATTTTCTCTCTAATCCAAACCTGGAAGACTGCTGTTTGTGAGAGTGTGTGTGTGTGTGTGTGTTGCACTGACTTGTTTAAAGGAGCAAGAATTGCAACCAGGTTTCCCTGATGGTTCCAAGAAATGCATCAATCAGGCTGAAGTAATTGAGAAAATGGCAGTTTTCCATTTCAAATTGGGAGGGGGGCGGGGGTAGGGCGGGTATTGGCTGAAGGAGTTTTTAAAGAAGCTAAATCCTTCTGTGGAGGCCCTTACTATCATCCTCTAAAAACATAACCTGGGTGGGAGACAGGGGATGGGATCTTTGTAATATTGTAAGCAGATGGATCACAGGGTCCCCAGAGAAAGAGAAAGAGGGCCATGTTGGTCTCAGCATTTTGTGATGTAAGCCAGGCCACAGGCTTGACCTTGAACAGGTCTCAATGATCAATGATCTTAAGGGAATAAAGGAACAGAGAAAAGGCAGCCAAACAACAGTACAGTGACAAAGCAGAGTCCTATGTCTCCTCAAGGGATATACAGAATAATATATCTGAATTCTTCAAGGAACTAACGCCCTCATCCATGGGGAAAGGACAGAATGATGATGTTGGCCCTCCTGACCTGAGGCAACTACAGCCTGAACTCTGTAGACATCTGCTCCAATTTTATGCTGAATTCTGCTCTGCTCAACCCCCTTCATGAATATGCATATACTGCCCAAACCCGTTCATGAACATGCATGGACCCTTAGCGTAAATACTCCCCAGTTTTGCTGTGCAGGGAGGCCCTGCTTTGGGAAATATCCCCAGGCTTCTTATTGGCTGCAAGTAATAATAAATCCCTCCTTCTTCCCATCTTTGGTTTGATTGTGTCTATTGGGTCAACACCCAAGAGGAGGCAAACCCAGTTTTCAGGTAACATCTCCAGAAGGACAAGGGTCCCCATAAACTCTCACTCCTTGCACCTCCCCTTAAGGGACACTGCATCCCCAGGGATGAACCATGTACCCAGAGGGCGTTCCAAGGTCCTTAAATGCAAAACCCCTCTGACGGTGTCCCTTGCATTTCCCTGTTTACAAGCACAGAGCTCACCTCAGACAGATGGCAAAGTACTAAAGAAGAGGAAAAGACAGAAGAAAAACCAAGACAGAGTGTGAAGGAGGAGAAGGGGAGGGCTTGTTGTGTCAACTTGGACATTCAAAAGAACTAAGCCACTGAACAGTACCCCCTGCACGTGCCCTCACTTTGTGGTGCAGGAGGTCTGGACAGCTCTCCCACCCCACCCCCACGAGTCACAGGGATCAAAGGCGCCGTGAGCCCTGGACAGCCCTGGGGTTAAGGAAGAAGGGGAGAGGAAGTCTGAGTAGAAGAGGCCTTGCCCCTTCCACTGGCTCTTCAGAAAGGGCCTCTTTCACCGCTTCCCACCATGTTCCTGTCTGTACCAACCTCTCACTGAGAAATCACCACAGGCCCCATCACCTAACCAACTCAGAGGTTCAAAAATACCAAGGGTTTTGCAGAACTTCCATTCTTCTCCAAGTAGTTAAAATGCAAGCAGGCGGGTGCCTGCGCTGATGGAGGAAGCCCACGCCCTTATTGGAACAGTCTTGTTTTGAAAAACTTCTGCCCTCTGGGGTTGAAAGCATTTCTTGGCCCAGTGGAATCAAAAGGTGACAGGATCACTCCAGCAACGCTCCCAGCCCGACCTTGATATTTATTTGCAAAGCCTTACAGGAAATCAGTGCTGCGCGTTCCATGAAAAACAAAGGGAAATGCAGGAACCAGGAAAAACAACAGACTGCTCCAAACAGCCTAACATCAACAGACTTTAAAGAAAATGAGATGCTGAAAAAATAGTTCCCTTTGGCATGTAATCTTTCCACACGTACTGAAGACCCACTGTGTGCCCGGCCTGGAGCAAGGTGCTGACAGAGTCTTGGCCCTGAGAAGGTCATGATTCCCAGGGTGGGGTTGGGGGGGGCTGCTGAGATAAAGGTGCTCTTGGGTGATTTTGACTTGAACAGTAAGGATCAGGATTGAGGCAGGAGATAGAGGGCCTCAGGCTGAACAAAACCTCTATAATAGCAGGATGATTGAGGAGGCTGGAATTGACCAGATAAAAGACGACATATTCCTCATTCTCAAAGTTAAGGAGACCACCCTGACTATGCATGTGCTCCTTGGAGGTTAAAAGGCGGGGAGGGAGGGCGCCACCTCATAGTAAGTGATGCAACTACCCATAAACCTCTTCTCTAGAATCCATCTTGGCTAAAGATGTGCACGCAAACATGGGAGGACCTTGTGCATGCTAAGCCACTCAGTCATATCCAACTCTTCGAAACCCTATGGACTGTAGCCCGCCAGGCTCCTCTGTCCATGGGATTCTCCAGGCACAAATACTGGAGTGGGTTGCCATGCCCTGCTCCAGGCAATCTTCCTAACCCAGGGATTGAAGCCAGGTCTCCTGTGGCTCCTGCATTGCAGGTGGATTCTTTACCTGTGAGTCAGTGGGGAAACCCCATGGGTATTTATAAAGGTGCACAAATAATTCATGGAAAGTAATTTCCTAGATATATAAGTGCAAGGTTAACAGGTATGACTATTTAATGCAATAAAATTTGCCAAATTATTATGCAAAAAAATTGCACTACTTTTTACATTTTCACTCAAAGTATTGTGAAATCTGAAAGGTCCTTTAGACTCTCAGAGCCCTGCTCCCAGAGATATTGCTGCAGTAGTTTGGAGGTAGTATCTAGAATCCACATTATTTAAAAGTTCTGCAGGTATTTCTAACATTTGCCAGTTTTTGTACTCAAAAAGTACAAGTAGACATCAAATTGTGTATTATCTAATTGCAACAAAAATCTAAAAACTAAGGATATTGTTGACAAAAGTTGAAGCCCTAAATAAACAGAAGGATGTACAATGCTCATAAATTAGAATACTGAATATTACAGAGAGAGAGAAAACACAGGCTGATTGCTAAAATAAACAAGAGAAGGAAGACCTATACTAGAAGTTGTCAAAACCAGTCAAAAAGCTATATCAGTTAGTGTGGTATTGGCACTAGAACAGACAAGGAAAAATGGAAAAGAAAATGGAAAAGAAAAAAAAAGATAAAACTCCATATATTCTGTCACTGATGACTAGGAGACTACAGTACAGTAGTCTGTACAGTACAGATGGCCTTTTAAATAAATGGTGTTGATCAAAAAATTTTATCTCTGTTAGGGGAAAAAATGAAACTTGATCCTAACTCTCACCATACACAAAAATAACATCTTGAGATGTATGTCTAAATTTAAATTGATACAGATATTAGAAAAATACATAAATTTATGAATTCAGACAGATTTATTAATAAGACACAAAAAATCATTAACCATTTCAAAAATTATAAATTGGACTAAATTAAAGATGTTCTACTCAAAGCGTACTATTGAAAGAATGAAAGGGCAAGCTACAGTGAGAAAAGATTCTTACAATACATATATCTGATAAAGTACTCATAAAGTGAATATATAAAGAGGTCTTATAAATCAATATAAACAAACAAGAAATCTCAAGATAAAAAACAGGTAAAAGATTTGAATGAACATTCCTTATAAAAGGAGATCCAATTGGCTGACAGTGGGAATTTGCTGTATGATGCAGGGAGCTCAAATAGGTGCTCTGTGACAACCTAGAGGGGTAGGATGGTGTGGGAGGTGGGAGGGAGGTTTAGGAAGAAGAGGACATATATATACCTATGGCTGACTCATGTTGATGTAAGGCAGAGACCAACACAATATTGTAAAGCAATTACTTGCTAATTAAAAATAAATTTTAAAAAAGAGGATATCCAAATTTTAAAAAAGAGGTTGATAAATACAGAAAAAGTTGCTCAACTTCATTGTTTGTCAAAGAAATGCAAAATAAAATGGTAATGTGATACCTTTCCATTATACCAGAATGGCTGAAATGAAAAAGAGATAATACAAGTGGAAGTATACATTAGTATAGTCTCTTTGTAAAACTGGCAATATCTGCTAAATTTGATCATGCTGGACTCCTCTGCATTACTGGGAACATACTCTTTATGCCATTTATTCTGTATTATCTGTTGCCTTGATATTTCTTAACCCCCTAACCAACATTTTAAACTTAGAGTGGAAACAATTCCTCGCCTCCTGTTCCAATAGAGTATCCAGGCCATCACAGGGTAAACATTCAGGATCAGTTGAAAGTACTGTTGATTTGTAGTGTAGCTCAACAAGCATGTTTTTATGTTACCCAAAAAATGATAATTCATTATTTCATTTTTCTTTGATATCTTCTCCATATTAAATATACTAGTATCTTAGATTTTAAATAAATAAGCTGTATACAGCTCAATTTCTGGGAATATATTCAGAGGAATATTGTTTATTGATTTATTTATTCACCAGATTTATTTGTTTATTCACTGGTGAATAATGCATAATGCAGCTGAGGCATAATAGGCATAATGCAGCTGAGATGCAATGGGAACCAACAATAATTACCTGGCTGGACTAATCATGAGCAGGGCATAAAAATGAATACTTGGGTTATGGTTCAGGATGGCGACACAGGGGAGCCTGAACTCATCTCCTCCCATGGACACCCTGGATCTGCAGTACATATGGAATAACTCCCTCTGAAAAAAAAGCTAAAACCTAGCTGAGCAACTCCTACTCATTGGGTGAATGAGCGAAGTTCCGCATCAAAGCAGGCAGGAGAGAGTGGGACACAGTCTCTCCATAAATCCCATTCCTGGCACAGCAACACACAACTGTGGGAATTCAAAACCTAAAGTATCTCCGTTAGGAGTAAAGGATTTGAACCCCACAGTGTGCACCCCAACTTCTAAGACCTGAATCTACCTTTGAAAGTCAATTGGGGGGGGGGACTTCCCTGGTTGCCCAGTGGCTAAGACTCCATGCTCCCAATGCAAGGGGCCCAGGTCCCATCCTTGGTTAGGGAACAAGATCCCACATACTGCAACTGAAGATCCTGCATGCCTCAACAAAGATCGAAGATCCTGTGTGCCACAACTAAGACCCGGGACAATCAAATAAATACTAAAAAAAAAAAAAAAAGACTAAAAAACCAATGGGGCCTGTGTCCATGAGACTCATAGGCTATAGCCATCTGAGAAACGGTTGTTAAAGGACTCACATACAGACTCATCCAACCCAGGGCTCAGTGCAATAGCAGCCCTTCTGTATGTTAGAAGCAGTCAGACTCTATGCTAAAGAGGCTCATTCATGAACCTTAAGCCTTTAGCCTGAGCCGTCTCATTTAATGCATATCTAGGGGCCTGCTGGCTGGGAAGCACCATTGTGGTGCTCTCTCTCTGCCACGCTTCTGAGTGCAAATATCTTTTGGAGTGGAGAAGATATGCATCTGGTATCCTGAGTTTTAGGTCTGGTGCCCAACTTTGGGGTCTGCTGCCCACAGAATGCCACTTAATCACCTGGCTCTGGATCCTGGATCCCACAGGACAGTAACAATTGAAAAGACAGCTCTTGGCAGACTACCATCTCCAGGGTACTGTACAGGCAGAAGACTGAAACACACCTGTGAAGGAGACCTTTCTGCATGTTCAGAAGTTTTGGCTTGAGGGGCAGCCTTCTGGTTTGGCATATGTATCTTGAGGCCTATAGAGGTGCCCTTGGTAAACAGAGGCCAGTGGACACATTCTTTCTGCACTCTCCAGCTCACCTCAGACCAGCTCACTAGTATATCCAGAAAGCAGCTTACATCCTTGTCTGGTGCCCTGATTTCTGTGGCTGACATCAGAGGAACCTCTATGTTGGAGGAGACCAGTGGGTCTTAAGCTCACGAGTCCCACAGGACTGGAGCCAATGGAGAAAGAGTTTTTAAATGGCTATCATCTCCCACCCCCAGAGAACAGTAAAAAGCAACAGACCCGGGACTCAGTCTTTCTAAGAAAGAAGCCTATTATCTTACAGCTATAGCCTGAGGGATAAGCTTCTAATTAAACCTACATCTAAGGACTGAATAAATCCCTTCCAGAGATCTTGGAGGATGGATGCTATCTTTGTGCTATCCTTCTGCTATGCTCCAGAGCACCAGTATCTCCTAGAGGTGAGCTTTTATGCACATCTGGTACCCTGCTTTTTGCAGTTTCCACCCAGAGGATACCCCTTGATCACCTGGCTCTGATGGCCAGGCGGGCTTGTGTTCCTGGATCCCACAGGACTGTAACAACCGGTAACCCAGTTCTTGGCTACTACCCAAAAGCATAGCACAGCAGAGCAGACAGAAACACACACCCAGTCTTTCTGTAAAAGAAACCTATTTGCTTGTCCTAGAGCTTCGATCCAAGGGGCAGACTTCCAGTTTGGCACCCATCTAGAGCCTGATGGAGATGCTCTCAGGAAACACAGGCCAGTGGACACACTCTTTGCTCTCTCCCTCTGCCTCAGTGTACCTTGCCAGTATCTCCCAGAAAGGCACTTATACACTCATCTGAAGCCCAAATTTTTGCAACTGTCACCCAAGTGACATTTCTAGAATGCCTGGCTCTGGTGGCCAATGGAGCTTACACTTGTGGTCCCATAGGACTAAATATACTTGTATACTTTAAAAGGTGTTGCCTGAAGTTCAGGCTTCCTGTCAGACTGAATCTCAGTGCTAAGATTTTTCCTTTCAGATCACTCGTAGTTCTTACAACGCCCTTAACTACTGGGAGCCAGTAAAAATAAAATAGACCTCTTAGACAATTACAAAGGTTTGACAGACAGCTAAGAACCAGAGCAGGATTGAATGATAAGATGTATCTCCTACACAAGGCTAACCCTTCAAGACTGGGAGAAGTGGCTCTTTCTTCCAAGGCATAGAAACCAACACATAATCAAACAAAATGAAGGAATAGAGGGATATGTTCCACAAGATAAAACCTTAAGGGGAAAAATCCTTAATGAAGCACAATAATTTACCTGATAAAGAGTTCAAAGTAATGTTCATAAACATTGAAAGAAGAATGTATGAACACAGTGAGAACTTTAAAAAAGAGATAGAAAATATGAGAAAGTACTAGTGATAGACATTAAAGACCCAAAGAAGACGATACTGATAAATCAAAAGAAACTATCAGTGAATTCAAAGACAGGACAGTGGAAATCACCCAAGTGGAGCAGCACAAAATAGCACAAAGAAAACAGAATGAAAAAAGTGAAGATCATTTAAGGGACTTAAAGGACAGCAGTAAGCAGACTAACATTCACATAATAGGGACCGCAGAAAAAGGAGAGAGAATGAGAGAAAGCAGCAGACATTTATTTGAATAAATAATGGCTGAAAACTTCCCTCATCTTGGGAAGAAAACAGACATCCATTTGTATATATTTATGCACCCAACACAAGAGGAGCTAAATATATAAAGCAAACATTTACAGACCTAAAGAGAGAAAAAGATGGCAAAGCAATAATAGTAGGGAATTTTAACACCCCACTTACATCAATGGATAGGTCACCCAGACAGAAAATCAATAAGGAAACATTGACCTGAAACAACATATTACACCATATGGACTTAACATATATATTATACACAGAACATTGCATTCAAAAGCAGAATACACATTCTCCTCGAGTATACATGGAACATTCTATTTTCCAGGAGGGTTCATATATTAGGCACAAAACAAATCTTAACAAATTTAAGACAATTGAAATCACATCAAATATCTTCAACAACAATGGTGTGAGACTAGAAAATCAATTACAAGAAGAAACCTGGAAAATTCATAAATATGTGGCGAAGAGACTTGCTACTGAACAACCAATAGGTCAAAGAGGAAACCAAAAGATAAACTGAAAAAGAGACAAAGGAAAGTGAAAATATATCAAAACATATCAGATGCAGCAAAAGCTGCTCTAAGAGGGATTGTCATAGTGATAAATGCCTACATCAAGCAACAAGAAAAATCTCAAGTAAGCAACCTAATTTTGTACCTCAAAGCACCAGGGGAAGAAATGACAACCAAAGTTAGTAGAAGGAAGGTAGTAACAAAACTCAAAGCAAAAATAAAAATAACATTTGCTCTTTGAAAAGATAAATAAAATTTACAAATCTTTAGGGAGACTCATCAAAGCAGGGGAGTATTCAAATAAAATCAGAAATTAAGGAGGAAAAGTTATGAAACTGATGAAGAAAGCAGAGTAAGAAGACCCTACGCTCACTTTCTCTCATGAGCACACCAAAAATCACAAATATATACAGAGCAATTAATGAAACATACCAAAATCTACCAGAAAAGACCTGCTACAACTAAAAATATAATGAAGAAGTCAAAACAACACAGGTAGGAGGGAGGAGATATAGTAGAGTCAAGAGCCATATCCCTGGGTGGGAGACCCACAAACAGGAGAAAGATTAGAATAGCAGAGGTTCTCATCAAGGAACGGGGGGCCAAGCCCCACATCAGGCACCCCAGCCCAGTGGTCCTGCACTAGAAAGATAAGCCCCAAGAACACTACCACAAAGACACCGGTGCTGGCAGGTGCTGTTTTGAATCCTTCTTCTGCCTTGCTAGCTGGGGGACCCCACCCCACCCACCAGTCTGTCTGCACCAGTATGGAGATGCCTCAGGCCAACATAGGACCCCATGACAGCAGGCCAATACCAGACCCAGGACCACCTAGTTCCCAGGCCATTAGCAGACCAACACCAACTCCAAGATACCCTGGATTCCTCAGCCAGCCACCCTGGGACCCAACTCTCACAAGCAGGACAGCAGAGCTTTGGGATACCTCACAGCCAGCTGTGTCAGGAACTGGCCCCACTCACTAGCAGATCAACACTAGAAAATCAATCCTATTTACAACTGCAACAAAAAGAATAAAACATTTAAGAATAAATTTAATCGAGGAGATGAAAGTCCTATACACTAAAAACCAAGATATTAATCAAAGAAAATGAAGATGATACAAAGAAATGGAAGGATATTCCATGCTCATTGATTGGAAGAATTATTATTGTTAAAATGTCCATACTGCCTGAAGCAATCTACAGGTTCAGTGCAATCCCTATCAAAATTCCAATGACATTTCTCACAGAAATAGAACAAGTAATTTCAAAACATTTGTATGGAAACACAAAAGACCCTGAATAGCCAGAGCAATCTTGAGAGAGAAGAACAAAGATAAAGGCATCATATGCCCGGATTTCAAACTGTACCACAAAGCTATAATAATCAAAATAGTATTGTACTGGCATTAAACACCATATATAAATGAAACAGAATAGAGAGCCCAGAAATGAATCCACACTTATAAGGGGAATTAATCTATGACAAAAGAGGCAAAAACATACACTAGGAAAAGACAGCTTCTTCAACAAGTGGTTTTGGGAAAACTGGACAGCCAATGCAAAACAATGACCTTGGACTACTACTTTACACCATACACCAAAATTACATCAAAATGGATTAAAGAGTTGAATGTAGGACCTGAAACCATAAAACTTCTAGAAGAAAACATAGGTGGTAAACTGCTTGACATCAGTCTTGGCAATGAATTTTTGGATTTGACATCAAGAGCAGAGACGATAAAATAAAAAACAAACAAGTAGGACTAATTATAACAGTAAGCAAGACAAACTGAAAAGCTTCTGCACAGAGAAGGAAACCATCAACAAATGAAAAGACACCTACTAGTGGCAGATGATAATTATAACTCTCACATGTAATAAAATGTTAGTGTCCAAAGTATACAAAGAACGCACAACGCAACTGAGTTCTGATTTTAAACATGAGCAGAGAATCTGCATAGACATTTTTCCAGAGAAGACACCGTTGGTCAATAAGTACATGAAAAGATTCTCCACATCACTAATCATCAGGGATATGCAAATAAAAACTACCATGACATATCCGCTTACACCTCATCACCTTACACATTCTGACACCTTAGTCAGAATGGCTATTACCAAAAAGAAAATAATAAGAAATGTTGGAGAGGGTGTAGAGAAAAAAGAATTGGTTGTAGAGTGTGTGTAGGGATGTAAAGTGGTACATCTACTATGGAAAATAGTACAGAGGTTCCTCAAAAATTAAAAATAGAACTACCACATGATCCAGTATTCAACTTCTGGTTATTTGAAAAATTAAAAATCACTAATTCAAAAATCATATGATCATTAAGCATTATTTTCAATAGCCAAAACAATAGCTAAATGTCCATTAATGGATAAATGGATAAAGAAAATACACACAATGGAATATTAATCAGTGATTAAAAAAATAATAAAATCTTGCCATTTGCAACAATAGGAATGTACCTTGAAGGCATTGTGCTATGTAAAATAAGTCAGAAAGAAAAAGACAAATACACTATGATCTCACCTATATGTTGAAACTCTCCCACAAAACAAACAAACAAACCTAAAAATACAACCAAACTCATAGATACACAGAACAGACTGTTGCCTGCCAGAGAAGGGGCTGGGAGTGAGTGAAATAGGTGAAGGAATCAAAAGGTACAAATTTCCAGTTATAAACTAAATAAGTCATGTGGATATTATGTACAAGGTGGTGACTATATTTACTTATATTGTACTTTGACAGTTGCTAAATGAGTGGTTCTTAAGAGTTCTCAAGAAAAATAAATTTGTAACTATATGCAGTGTTGGATGTTAACTAGACTTACTGCTGTGATCACCTTGCAACACATACAAATTATTATGTTTTACACCTGAAACTGATATACAGACATACCTCATTTTACTGTACTTGATTATACCTTGCAGATAATTGCATTTTTTACAAATGAAGTTTTGTGGCTACCCTGCATTCTGATAGCTCAGTTGGAAAGAATCTGCCTGCAATGCAGGAGACCCCAGTTTGATTTCTGGGTTGGAAAGATCCCCTGGAGAAGGGAAAGGCTACCCACTCCAGTATTCTGGCCTAGAGAATTCTGTGGACTATATAGTCGATGGGGTTGTAAAGAGTCAAACACAACTGATCGACTTTCATTTTGCATCAAGCAAGTCTATCAGCACCATTTTCCCAATAGCATTTGCTCACTTCATGTTTCTGTACAACATTTTGGTAATTCTCAACAGTATTTCAATTTTTTTTTTGGCTATTACTATATTTGTTATGGTGATCTGTGATCAGTGATCTCCGATGTTCCTATTGTAATTGTTTTGGGGTGCCACAAGTCACAACCATATTAAGACAGCGAACCTAATAAATATTGTGTGTTCTGACTGTTTGACCAACTGGCAGTTCCCAAGTCTCTCCCCCTCTTCTCAGGCCTTCCTATTCCTTGAGACACAACAATATTGAAATTAGGCTGATTCATAACAGTGCAACAGCCTCTAAGTGTTCAAGTGAAAGGAAAAATCACATATCTCTCACTTTAAATCAAAAGCTAGAAATGATTAATCTTAGTGAGGAAGGCATATCGAAAGCCAAGATAGGCTGAAAGTGAGGCCTCTTGTGCCAGACAGCCAAGTTGTGAATGAAAAGGAAAAATTCTTGAAGGAAATTAAAAGTGCTACTCCAATAAACACAGGAATGATAAGGAAGTGAAACAGCCCTATTGTTGATATGGAGAAAGTTTTAGTGGTCTGGATAGAAGATCAAACCAGCCACAACATTCCCTCAAGCCTAGGCCTAATCCGGAGCAAGGCCCTAACTCTCTCCAATTTTGTGAAAGCTGAGAGAGGTGATGAAGCTGCAAAAGAAAAGTTTAAAGATAACAGAGGTTGGTTCATGAGGTTTAAGGAAAGAAGTCATTGTCCATAACATAAAAGTACAAAGTGAAACAGCAAGTGCTGACACAGAAGCTGCAGTGAGTTAACCAGATGATCTAGCTAGGATAATTCATGAAGGTGGCCACAACAACAGGTTTTTGATGTACATAGAACAGCCTTATTATGGAAGAAAATGCATTCTAGACTTTCATAGCTACAGAGGAGAATTCAAAGCTTCCAAGGACAGGCTGACTCTCTTGTTAGGGGCTAAGGCAGTCAGTGATTTGAAACTGAAGTCAATGGTTACTTGCCTGTGTGCGTGCTCAGTCACTAAGCTGTGTCCCAACTCTGTGCAACCCCATGGACTGAAGCCTGCCAGGCTCCTCTGTCCATGGATTTCCCAGGCAAGACTACTGGAGTGGGTTACCATTTCCTTCTCCAGGGGTTCTTCCTGATGCAGGGATCAAACCCATGGCTCCTGCATTGCAGGCAGGTTCTTTACCACTGAGCCACCTGGGAATGCTCATTTACCATTCCAAAAATCCTATGGCCCCTAAGAATTATGCTCAATCTACTCTGCCTGTGCTCTATAAATGCAACAACAAAGCCTGGATGACAGCATATCTGTTTACAACATGGTTACTGAGTATTTTAAGTCCATTGTTAAGACCTACAGCTCAGAAGAAAAGATTCCTTTCAAAACATTACTGCTCATTGATAATGCACCTGGTCATTCAAGAGCTCTAATAGAAATGTACAAGATTCCTGTTGTTTTCATACCTGCTAACACAGCATCCATTTTAGAGCCCAAGGATTAAGGAGTAATTTTGACTTTCAAGCCTTACTAAAAATATATTTTGTAAGGTTATAGCTTCCCAGGTGGCACTAGTGGTAAAGAACCTGCCTGACAACAGGAGACAAAAGAGACTCAGTTTCGATCCCTGCATTGGGGAGACACCCCTGGAGAAGGGCATGGCAACCCACTCCAGTATCCTTGCCTGGAGAATCCCATGGACAGAGAAGCCGAGCGGGCTACAGCCCATGGGGTCTCAAAGAATTAGACACGACTGAGCAACACACATACACAGCTTCTGTAGACAGTAATTCCCATGATGGATCTGTGCAAAATAAACTGAAAACCTCCTGGAAAGGACTGGTATTCTAGATGCCATAAAGAACATTTGTGATTCGTGTGTGTGTGTGAGTCATTCAGTTGTGTCTAACTCTCTGTAGTCTGCCAGACTCCTCTCTCCATGGGATTTCTCAGGCAAGAATACTACAGTGGATTGCCATTTCCTCCTCCAGGGGAGTTTCCAGACATAGGGATCAAACCCAGGTCCCCTGCATTGCAGGCGGATTCTTTACCGTCTGAACCAGCAGGGATTCATGAGAAGAGGTCAAAATACCAATAGGAGTTTGGAAGAAGCCGATTCCCACTCTCATGGATGACTTTGAGGGGTTCAAGACTTCAATGGACGAATTAACTGCAGAAGTAGTAGAAATAGCAAGAGAGCTAGAAGTGGAGCCTGAAGCCATGACTGAATTGCTGCATACTCATGATCAAACTTTAACAAATGAGGGGTGGCTTCTTATGGCTAAGCAAAGGAAGTAGTTTCTTAAGGTGAAATCTACTCCTGCTGAAGATGCTGTGAAGACTGTTGAAATGACAACAAGGGATGTAAAATATGACATAAACTCAGTTGATAAGACAGTTGCAGGGCTTGAGGGAATCAACTCCAGTTTTGAAAGAAGTTCTCATGTGAGTAAAATGCTATGAAACATCACTGTATGCTACACAGAAATCTTTCCTCAAAGAAGGAGTCCATCGATGTGGCAAACTTCATTGTTATTTTAAGATACTGCCACAGCCACCCCAATCTTTAGCAACCATTACCTCAATCAGTCAACACCACCAATACAGAGGAAAGACCCTCCTCTAGCATAAAGGATTACAACTTGCTGAAGACTCAGATGATGGTTAACATTTTTTAGCAGTAAAGTTATTTTTGAATTAGGGTATGCACATGTTGTTTTTCCTGACAGCTTATGATTACTATTTACCCTTGTCATTAAGCACTTCCTAAAAACCATTGTTTAGGGCAGCATGATGGCTCATTTTATGAGCACGTACTCTTTGTCCAATGCTGTGCTGAGCACTACAGCAGCTATGAGAATACTGGAGAGTGATATTTTTCTAAGAGCTAGAGAAGGGGATTCTTTCATTTGATCATTACAATTTTATGAGTACTGTTATTAATTCTAGTATTCAGAATTAAAAAAAAATTATCAGTTATAGAAATGTAAAGTATTTGCCAAAGGTCACAGAGCTGGTAAAGAGTAGAACAAGAATATGAACTTAGAAAATCTGACTACAAACCCTACCCACTTAACTACTATATTATGCCACCTCCCACTTACCCCAAATGGACAGGGATGGTTGATCATATGCTCTATGCCAGATACCAGCACTGATTAATTACCTGCATTAATTTATCTAATTGCCACTATTGCTTCATGATTGTCATCTTTTCACAGAGAAGTCAGCTTTAGGTAATCAGAGTAGGTAATTGCAGAGAAAGTCAGAGTACGTAATGTGCTTAAGATCACACAGGTAGACAGTGGTGGTCTTGGGTCAGAGCCCAGGGCTCTGACTCTAGCCCTAAACTTGACTGCTCTTCTCTACTAGAGCTTAAAACACAATCTCACTGCCACATTCATTGTCAGGAAACTTCTCTTTTGTTTTTTTCTAAGAGTTTTATAGTTTGAGCTTCAATGTTCTGATCTACTTTGAGTTAATTTTTACATGTCATGTGACGTAAGCATCTAATTTCATTATTTTGCATGTGAATATTCAGTTTCTACAGCCCCATTTCTTAAAAAGACTGACCTTTCTCCAATGGTCTTGGCACCCTTGTTGAAAATCATTTGATGGTATATGTGAGGGTTTATTTCTGGGCTCTCTATTCTATTCCATTGGTCTATACTTGTGTCTTTATGTCAGTACAATGCTGTTTTGATTAGTTTATCTTTGTATTAAGTTTTGAAATCTGGAAATATAAGACCAACTCTTTTTCAGGATTTGGGGGGACTATTAGGGGCCCCTTGGGGGCTTCCCTGGTGGCTCAGATGGTAAACCATCTGTCTACAATGTGGGAGACCCGGGTTCTATCCCTGGGTCAGGAAGATCCCCTGGAGAAGGGAATGGCAACCCACTCCAGTACTCTTGCCTGGAAAATCCCACGGACAGAGGAGCCTGGTAGGCTACAGTCCATGGGGTCGCAAAGAGTCGGACATAACTGAGCGATTTTATTTCACTATACTTCACTTAGGGACCCATTGAGATTCCATATGAATTTTAGAATGAATTTTTCTATTTCTGCAAAAATAATTCATTGGGATTTTAAAACAGTTCACAACAAAGACATGTAAATCAATAACTGTAGTAAAATGTTGTGAGTGTTGAGAAGCACTAATCTTTTCCACTAAACTGTATGCATTTAAAGGGTAATTATTTCATAGGTATCCCCTCAGAATATATTATTGAATCATGTGCTGGGCAGAACTCAATTAATGCCTCTGAATGACTCAGGATTACTGAGCATCAAATCCTTATTTCCTTGTCTAATAAAAGCCAAGATATTTTAATAACGAAACAGAGCTGAAATTAGCCAGATTTCTTCTTCTCCATAAAATAAAACAAAGTTGAGTCCTGACTGGGGCAAACACATTGTAATTTTCATGATTATATAAAAGCTTTGAGGGATGCAAAATAAAGTGTGTGGAATTTTTTTCTATAGTTTAAAATAAGTAGAACCTCTCTCCTCCCCTCCCCCAGCTAGCTGTAGTTTAATGAAATTTAAAGGTGATATATAGATAGAGATCTTTATCTATTTTCTCTCTTTACATCTCTTGACCATCAAGGGTAAGTGGTTTGTTATTTCAGGGGCTATATTACTGGCTGCATGCTTATTGTAAATGCTCAGGTTTGGAGATGGTTTATTCCATTTATAGCATTAGTACTGTTTTTTAAGTTTAAATAAACAGATTGAAGAATTGAAGATCGCATAGTAATGTAGTTATATAATGTAAAAGGTATGAAACATAAACTTCTTCCTTCCTTCTGTGGAGTCTAATGAAACTGCCAGTTGTTTATTTTAGCACCAGAAACTCTTGGCCTGCCGAGCACAGGAAAGACAGAAGAAATGGTTGCTTTGATGCTTCTAGAATTAACCCAAGAGGCCTTGTAAACCAAGATAGCAAAACTGCCCTTACACTTCCAGCCCAGGCACTGTCTCCTCTGTGCTTCCTTCTCTTAGCAAACAAAATTCCTAGAGCTCATGAAGAAATAGGCCAACAGTGGTGATGTGTGGGGAGAGAACTCACTTTTATCTAGGCCAGGAGGGCTCCAACTTTTATGGAACATAGACCTCTTTGAAATCTGATGAAATATGTGAACCCTGATCCCCCCACCCAAACCCAAATGTAAACATACTTGCAAAGTTTTACATATGATTTCAGGGGGCTCACAGACTAGAACTTCTGGTCTACTGAATGCCAACTTTGTCCTATAAACTGTGCTAGGTGAATTAATACAATGCCATATACATTAATCTGGCAAGTGATGATGTTTGGGTCCAAGGATTAAAGGGAAGTGTTAGAGAATAACAGCTTTGCTGGTTTATTTTAATTTACTTGCCAGGAAAACAGCCCCAGAAATTGAAGAGTGGGCACAGAAAAGAGACTTGCTAAGTCGCTGTCTGGTAAAGAATGTGGACTTGCCCAATAAGAGGTGTGGCCTTTGCCCTCGGTTCCTAGTAGGGAATTGATGTCATCCGTGATAGGAGGGTCTTTGTTCAGGGAGAAAGCTGACCACACCAGATGAAAGGTGGCCAGCTCACACCTCAGATTACTGTATATTTCTGACCCACCCTAATATCTGGTGTGACCAGCTTTCTGAAAGAGACCAAACATGTGCTTTTGAGTGAAGGCTTTAGATCATGCAGTTGACCAGGAGGTTGAGATCAACCATGTGGGCAATCACTCAATCATACCTATGTAATGAAGCCCCGATGAAAACCCTGAACACTCAAGTTAAGGCGACCCTCCCTGGGTGGCAGTATTCCATATATACTGTCACATGTTGATGCCCAGGAGTAACACATTTTTGAGGATGATGGAAGTTTTGTGTTGGGACCTTCTCAGACTCTGCCCTACACATCTCTTCCTTTGACAAATTCTAGTCTGTATCCTTTGCTGTAATAAATCACAGCTGCAAGTATAATAGCTTTCAGTGACTTCCATGAGTCTTTGGCAGACTTGGCAGTCTGAAGGACTATGCCCTAACCTCACAATTTGGCTCTCTGTGTAGCCACTTTCAAGCAGAGCTCAGCACCACCCAAGCCCTTGGCCATCAGCTCCCCGGGGTGAGCTATAAGTTGTTAGAGGATTTCTAGACCCTCTATTCTTGGGCAAATAAATGACAACTTACTATAAATTCAAGAGAGGGATATTTAGGGATGAACAGAAGAAGTGCCAGGTTTTACATGGAAGAATAGGTATTTTAAGTCACCTAAATAAAATCGTGATTATTACAAAGAAATATCACTAACTTAAGTCTGAGGATATTAGTACTCTGGAAAGATAACAAGAAAAAAATTATACCAGTTTCTCTAAGATAATGGAGACTAAAAATTAGAAAGGGTTGGGACTTCCATGGTGGTCCAGTGACTAAGATTCCATGCTGCCAGTGAAGGCCGTGGGGCCAGGGTTTGATACTAGGTCAGGGAACTAGATCCCACATACTGCGACTAAGAGTTCTCATGCCTCACCTAAAAGATTCCATGCCACAATGAAGGTCATGTGCTGCAACAAAGACCCAGTGCAGCCAAATAATCATATTTTTAAAAAACAGCTAGCTGCCCTAACCCAGCGGGCTAGATCTTCCCATCCTGGGTCTGCCATCAGAAAGCAGGCCCAGCATGACTGGAATGATGGGAGTAGGGGGCTTGCACAAGATCCTATAGGGAGTAAGTGGCTGACCTAGGGTTTAAACTCTGGCTCATTCGGTGTAAAAGCACACAGCAAGTCCAGAGTGCACTGGGTCACAGCACAGAGGCAACTTCTGGCAGGGCTCAGCATCGGGAGGGTGAGGGGTTGGGGTTGAGAGGGGAAATGAGTACATCAGTAGAGGAGACCCAGAGGCAGCAGCCAAGGCAGACCTCAGCACTGGGGTTTCAAACACACCACCGCTCCTCGACAGGATGCGAGGGCTTGGCTGAGGGTGGGACTGGAGTAGGGTTGCCTCTGGGAGAGATGGAATGCTGGACCAGATGAAGAGAGGTAAAGCCTAGGTTTTATGGATGTGGGAAATATTTCCTGTGTTTTCCTTTGATCCCACCACCCCACCACGGCGAGGGGAGCAGCAGGGAGACTCTGTGCTCTCACTGGTACCAGAAAGGAACTTCTATTTTCTGAACCGGTATTAGTGAACACACGATTCATAAATTCTGTCTCTAATATGCACCTAGACTAGTTAGTGGCTTCAATACAGAGGCCCTGTCTCTAATTCTGTAAAAGAATAGAGAAATAAACTTGTCTTGTTTGTGTGATGCATGCTCAGTTGCTCAATCGTGTCTGACTCTTTGCGACCACATGGACTGTAGCCCACCAGGCTCCTCTGTCCATGGGGATTCTCCAGGCAAGAATACTGGAGTAGGTTGCTACCCTCTCCTCCAGGGGAATCTACCCAACCCAGGGATTGAACCCAGGTCTCCCATGTTGTAGGCGGATTCTTAACCATCTGAGCCATCAGGGAATTATTCATCTCCTCATTAGCAGCCTCCACTTCTTCCATAAAGAGCCAGGGAGCTGACTGAAGCAACCAGCAAGATTCTGGAAGTGACCAAGAAAAACAGCAGCATTGCACCTCCAGGGTCTAGGACAAACTGCATGACTTTTTTTGATTCAGCCACTCTTTATTCGGAAATCATTCAGGAAAAAGCTCCAAACACATGGAACAAGAATGAACATGGAACAAGCTGAACTCTGATCTGAAATTCTACTAAGGTGCAATGAGGATCAAAGAGTAAGGTGGAGGGCTTCCCTGGTGGCTCAGTGGTAAGGAATTTGCCTGCCAGAGCCAGAGACACAGGTTCAATCCACGAGGATCCCACATGCCACACAGTAACTCAGCCCGAGCACCCCAACTACTGAGCCTGTGCTTCAGAGCCAGGAGTCGCGACTACTGAAGCCCACAGGCTGGGCCAATGCTCCGCAACAAGAGAAGCCATGGCAAAGAGAAAGCCATTCACTGCAACTAGAGGAGTCCTTGTTCATCACAACTACAGAAAAACTCACCAGCAACAAAGACCCAGCACAGACAAAAATAAATAAATAATAATAAGTAAGGTGGAAAGGAAGAGAGGAAATCAACCCAACCTCAACAGGAAGAATGAATTTGTCAGGAAAAAGAAGGAAGCAGTATAGGAAGGGATTTGGGTTCTGAGAGACCGCTGTCTCCTCTCATTCCCTGTGGGTTCTTTTGGGCCTCAGTTTTCCTGTCTGTAAATGGGAATAAAAGTATCTACCTCAGAGGACACTATTCTTGATGAAGAGATTTAACAACCAAATGATAACGAGTGACTTTGTTTGGATCCTGGGATGAACAAAACAGTTTCAAAAGATACATCCAAGACAACCCAAAAAAATAAAAGAAAATGAAGATGGACTAGGTATTAGATGATAGCAAAGAATTATGATGTTTACCTTTTGAAGAACATGTCTATTTTTTTTAGAGATACACAGATGTACAGGTAACAAGATATGAGTTCTGGAATTTGCTTTTAACATCCTTAACAACAAGGGAGGGAGAAGCAGAGGCAGTTTGAATTTTCAAAGGCTTCTTTGCAGCTCCACCCAGCTGTAAACAGCCAATTCATCCAAAGCGGTCTCCTTTAAAACACATGGCACATTGAACA
Organism: Muntiacus reevesi; assembly: GCF_963930625.1. Lineage (NCBI taxonomy): Eukaryota > Metazoa > Chordata > Mammalia > Artiodactyla > Cervidae > Muntiacus > Muntiacus reevesi. The sequence continues at coordinate 44,308,699 of NC_089260.1, forward strand.
CCCAAATCTTCCTAAAACAGTCTTGAATATGAGCCACACAAGATGCTTGGCTCCTAGTGGGGGCTACCTATAGGTATTACATATTCTCAAATCAATCACTTGACGTTTTTATGGCATCACAAAATCTACACCTTTGCTCCAGCCTAAATCAACAACAAAAGCATCAGCCACGACTGTATATATTACAGGATCCTTGTAAATCAGCAGTTGCCTTTAGGCTCGAGGGACCTCCAAATCTGACCAGCTGTTCAAAACAGTAAAATCTCATTAGCTCAACATCCAACCACTCAACAGTGAAGCTGACTTCAAAGTCACACTCTGCACCAAAGACAGAATAACCAGGAAACTCCTGTATTTATAAGCTAATTAACAAGCCGAGAATCCGATTTCTTCTCAATAGGAAAGAAGGGAGCACATGCTATTTAAGGGTTGTTTTTTATCCTTTTAATTATTTCTCCCCTTTCCTTCTATGAGGAGAACACTTTTTTTTTTTTTTTTTTTTTTTTGGTGGAAAAGAAATGGTAGGACTACTGCTTAACGTTGACTGTTTCGATCCAATAAAAAATTCCAGTTAGTGATCATATTTGACTTGGGCATCAGGCTAGGAGAAGATGGCATTAACTTTCATCTCTGCTGAATAATATTATGGAAGGAAGCTTATTGTTTATTGGTATTTAAGTAAAATCCATTCTATAATAGCCATATTTCTCAAATATGTCATCACTTAAATTGCTGGTTGGCAAGTACATGGGACATGATATCTATCCCAATATCTATCACATGGTGAAAAAAGAGGGAAAAATTCTGTGTGCATGTGTCCATTTATTAATTTTATTTTTCTTGTATCAGGTGGGGGATTGGGGATGCTGAGAGAAGCTATTTTCAAAGCCCAGTTGCTCTCTGATATGATCCTTGACTGCTCTAGGCAAGACCTGACACTCCTGTTAGTAAGCACCAGATGTTTTTAGTACTTTGTTACTATTCTACAGATACTCAGAGACTGCATATTATTTGCTTGATGCTGAGTTTATGAGGGGCATGATGGTGAGTGAGGATACTGGAAGAAGGCAGGTGATGTGAGGTGGTGAGCATGATAAGCTTTTGCATGGAACACGTGTGTCAGAACAGCAAAGCGCACTGATGGGAATCAAACGCTTGGGACTGAGATGTGGAACCAGGGTTCCAGCTGGCACATTGAGGGATAGAAGCCAACACCTGGCTGGACCAATAAATCCTTCCTCAGAAATCATTGCTGCCACGTGCACGGCTGTGCTTATGTCTTCTCCCTCTTACACTTTGTGCCATCATAATCCATTCCACCTCTTCCAGAAGCTACACTGGAAGATAACAGCTATAAAGTTGAAAAGCATAAAAGGGGTATCAGTCATCACATCACTGTCCTTTTTTTCAAAGAACCATGTCGATCTCTAATTATTTTCATGGTGGCTTTTGGAGAAGGCAGTGGCAACCCATTCCAGTATTCTTGCCTGGGAAATCCCACGGACAGAGAAGCCTGGCCGGCTACAGTCCATGGAGTTGGCGATGAGTCAGACATGACTGAGCAACTAACACTTTCACTTTGAAAGGGACGTTGAGTGCCAGTAATATTTTTTCTATTCAAATCTAACATTGCTTCACTACTTTATGATCTCACTACTTAAAGTTTCAGGATAGCCCTAGTTTCCCTGGTGGCTCAGCAGGTAAAGAACCCACCTGACAATGAAAGAGACACAAAAGGAGCGGTTTTGACCCCTGGGTCAGGAAAATACCCTGGAGAAGAAAATGGCGACCCACTTCAGTATTCTGGCCTGGAGAATCCCATGGACAGAGGAGCCTGGTGGACTATAGTCTATGGGGTCCAGGAGTCAGATACAACTGAGCATGTGCACACAGTTTTATTAACTCTTACAAGAACACCTCGTGATACTGTGCTTTGCTTTACTTCAACTTCACAAGGACTGCGTGTTTGTTTGTGTTGTTTACAAATCGAGGGTTTGTGCAACCCTGCATCAAGCAGCTCTGTTGGCACTATCTTTCAATGTCATTTGCTCACTTTGTGTCTCTGTCACATTTTGGTAATTCCTGTAACATTTCAAACCTTTTCATTATGGTTATAATATTTATTAGGACAATCTGTGACCAATGACCTTTGATGTTACTATTGCAAAAAGATTATGACTGGCTGAAGGCTCAGATAATGGTTAGCCTTTTTAGCAGGACAGCATTTTAAATGAAAACCTATGCACTTTTTAGACATAGTGCTATTGCATACTTAACAGACTGCACTATAGTGTATATAACACTTTCACATGCACTGGGAAATTGAAAAATTCATATGATTTGCTTTACTGTGATGTTTGCTTTAGAGCAGTGGCTGTGCTTTGCTGGAGCAGCCGTGAAGAGATACCCCACATCCAAGGTAAGAGAAAACCAAGTAAGATGGTAGGCACTGAGAGAGGGCATCAGAGGGCAGACATACTGAAACCATAATCACAGAAAACTAGCCAATCTGATCACATAGACCACAGCCTTGTCTAACTCAATGAAACTAAGCCATGCTGTGTGGGGCCACCCAAGATGAACCGGTCATGGTGGAGAGGTCTGACAGAATGTGGTCCACTGGAGAAGGGATTGGCAAACCACTTCAGTATTCTTGCCTTGAGAACCCCATGAGCAGTATGAAAAGGCAAAATGATAGGACACTGAAAGATGAACTCCCCAGGTCGGTAGGTGCCCAATATGCTACTGGAGATCAGTGGAGAAATAACTCCAGAAAGAATGAAGGGATGGAGCCAAAGCAAAAACAACACCCAGTTGTGGATGGGACTGGTGATAGAAGCAAGGTTCAATGCTGTAAAGAGAAATATTGCATAGGAACTTGGAATTTTAGGTCCATGAATCAAGGCAAATTGGAAGTGGTACAGGAGATGACAAGAGTGAACATCGACATTCTAGGAATCGGCAAACTAAGATGGACTGGAATGGGTGAATTTAACTCAGATGACCATTATATCTACTACTGTGGGCAGGAATCCCTTAGAAGAAATGGAGTAGCCATCATAGTCAACAAAAGAGTCTGAAATGCAGTACTTGGATGCAATCTCAAAAACAACAGAATGATCTCTGTTCGTTTCAAGGCAAATCATTCAATATCATGGTAATCCAAGTCTATGTCCTGACCAGTAATGCTGAAGAAGCTGAAGTTGAACAGTTCTATGAAGACCTACAAGACCTTCTAGAACTAACACCCAAAAAAGATGTCCTTTTCATAATAGGGGACTGGAATGCCAAAGTAGGAAGTCAAGAAACACCTGGGGTAACAGACAAATTTGGCCTGGGAGTACAGAATGAAGCAGGGCAAAGGCTAATAGAGTTCTGCCAAGAGAACACACTGGTCAGAGCAAACACCCTCTTCCAACAACACAAGAGAAGACTCTACACATGGACATCACCAGACGGTGTACACTGAAATCAGATTGATTATATTCTTTGCAGCCAAAGATGGAGAAGCTCTATACAGTCAGCAAAAACAAGACCAGGAACTGACTGTGGCTCAGATCATGAACTCCTTATTGCCAAATTCCAACTGAAATTGAAGAAAGTGGAGAAAACCATGAGACCATTCAGGTATGACCTAAATCAAATCCCTTATGACTATACAGTTGAAGTGAGAAATAGATTTAAGGGACTAGATCTGATAGACAGAGTGCCTGATGAACTATGGATGGAGGTTTGTGACACTGTACAGGAGACAGGAATCAAGTCCATACCCACGAAAAAGAAATGCAAAAAAGCAAAATGGCTGTCTGAGGAGGCGTTACAAATAGCTGTGAAAAGAAGGGAAGCAAAAAGCAAAGGGGAAAAGGAAAGATATACCCATTTAAATGCAGAGTTCCAAAGAATAGCAAGGAGAGATTAGAAAGCCTTCCTCAGTGATTAATGCAAAGAAATAGAGGAAAACAATAAAATGGGAAAGACTAGCGATCTCTTCAAGAAAATGAGAGATATCAAGGGAACATTTTATGCAAAGATGGGCTCAATAAAGGACAGAAATGGTAAGGACCTAACAGAAGCAGAAGATATTAAGAAGAGGTGGCAAGAATACACAGAAAACCTGTACAAAAAAGATCTTCACGACACAGATAATCACGATGGTGTGATCACTCACCTAGAGCCAGACATCCTGGAATGGGAAGTCAAGTGGGCCTTAGGAAGCATCACTACGAACAAAGCTAGTGGAGGTGATGGAATTCCAGTTGAGCTATTTCAAATCCTAAAAGATGATGCTGTGAAAGTGCTGCACTCAATATGCCAGCAAATTTGGAAAACTCAGCAGTGGCCACGGGACTGGAAAAGGTCAGTTTTCATTCCAGTCCCTAAGAAAGGCAATCCCAAAGAATGCTCAAACTACCACACAATTCCACTCATCTCACCTGCTAGTAAATTAATGTTTAAAGTTCTCCAAGCCAGGCTTCAGCAATACATGAACTGTGAGCTTCCAGATGTTCAAGCTGGTTTTAGAAAAGGCAGAGGAACCAGAGATCAAATTGCCAGCATTCACTGGATCATTGAAAAAGCAAGAGAGTTAAAAAAAAAAAAAAAAATCTATTTCTGCTTTATTGACTATGCCAAAACCTTTGACTATGTGGATCACAATAAACTGTGGAAAATTCTGAAAGAGATGGGAATACCAGACCACCTGACCTGCCTCCTGAGAAACCTGTATACAGGTCAGGAAACAACAGTTAGAACTGGACATGGAACAACAGACTGGTTCCAATAGGAAAAGGAGTACGTCAAGGCTGTATATTGTCACCCTGCTTATTTAACTTCTATGCAGAGTACATCATGAGAAACGCTGGGCTGGAAGAAGCACAAGCTGGAATCAAGATTGCTGGGAGAAATATCAATAACCTCAGATATGCAGATGACACCACCCTTATGGCAGAAAGTGAAGAAGAACTAAAGAGCCTCTTGATGAAAGTGAAAGAGGAGAGTGAAAAAGTTGGCTTAAAGCTCAACATTCAGAAAAGTAAGATCATGGCATCCGGTCCCATCACTTCATGGGAAATAGATGGGGAAACAGTGGAAACAGTGGCTGACTTTATTTTTCTGGGCTCCAAAATCACTGCAGGTGATGATTGCAGCCATGAAATTAAAAGACGCTTACTCCTTGGAAGGAAAGTTATGAACAACCTAGATAGCATATTAAAAAGCAGAGACATTACTTTGCCAACAAAGGTCCATCTAGTCAAGGCTATGGTTTTTCCAGTGGTCATGTATGGATGTGAGAGTTGGACTATAAAGAAAGCTGAGTGCTGAAGAATTGATGCTTTTGAACTGTGGTGTTGGAGAAGACTCCTGAGAGTCCCTTGGACTGCAAGGAGATCCAACCAGTCCATCCTAAAGGAGAACAGTCCTGGGTGTTCATTGAAGGACTGATGTTGAAGCTGAAACTCCAATATTTTGGCCACCTGATGCGAAGAGCTGACTCATTGGAAAAGACCCCGATGCTGGGAAAGATTGAGGGCAGGAGGAGAAGGGGACAACAGAGGATGAGGCAGTTGGATGGCATCATCAACTCAATGGACATGGGTTTGGGTGGACTCCAGGAGTTGGTGATGGACAGGGAGGCCTGGCGTGCTGCGATTCATGGGGTCGCAAAGAGTCGGACATGACTGAGTGACTGAACTGAACTGAACTGAATGGTCTGGAGCCAAACCTGCAAAATCTCCAGGTCTGTCTGTGTAACATTTGTGTAAGAACAGTACTGTCAGATAGTGCCAGTAAAAGTCTGTGTAGTCAAAAGTTTGGTTTTTCCAGTAGTCATGTATGGATGTGAGAGTGGACTAAAAAAGGCTGAACACCAAAGAACTGATGTTCTCAAATTATAGTGCTGGAGAATACTCTTGAGAGTCCCTTGGACTGCAAGGAGATCAAACCTAAAGCAAATCAACCCTGAATATTCATTGGAAGTACTGATGCTGAAAGTCCAATACTTTAGCCGCCTGATGTGAAAAACCAGCTCAATGGAAAAGATCTTGATGCTAGGAAAGATCAAAGGGAACAGGGGAAGGGGCTGGCAGAGGATGAGATGGTTTGATAGCATCACTGACTCAATGGACACAAATGTGAGCAAACTTCAGGAAATAGTGGAAGACAGAGGAGCCTGGTGTGCTGTAATCCATGGGGCTGGGTCGCATAGTCAGACTGGACTTGACAACTGATCAAATGCTGTCACACAGTGGGTGCTCAAAAGATGTCTGTTAGATGAATGGATAAGTGAAACCAATCCATTTTACCTATTTGATAGCAATGGAAAAGCTGTCTCCCATTAGATTCACAAAGTTGCATGTCTGAGAATAAATTTCAGTCCCTCAGACTTTTCTTCATTCCTTTTCATCACGTTTCTCTCGGATTATAAAATTCCTGTGTTTTCTAAAGGTGCCACTAATTTGTTTGTTGCATGGCTGCCAAACACACTTGCCAAAAGGGAGTAAGCAGGAATCCTGCCATGCCATGTTCTGTATTCTTTAAAAGCACGGAAAGCCACTGTCTAAGAATTAAACTGACAACTCCTGCGGAACAATCGGCCCTTACTGGCAAATCTTCCAGATCACTAGATTGGTTTTAGAAACCAGACCAGAGACAACATGCACATACAAAACCCTGCCAGATTCTCACACAAGGTTTTAACATCACCCTCCGTATTTTGGGACAGATGAAAGGGTAATTGGAGGCCTGTGGAAAATATGAGTTTTTCTTTGCTTCTCATATATCCCTTCACATTCTAGAAGGGAAGGAAATGACTTATGTAATGTTATGATAGTATTAAATGACTATTGTTTCCATGCTTATGTTAACCACCTCAGGCAGGTTGGGGTGTGGGTTCTGGCTTACCCGTGGAGGGAACCACACAAGTCAGAAGAGTGTTTCAGTTTTCTCCCCAAAATGAATGGAGCAGCAGCACTGAACACAGACTTTCAAAAACCAGAGGTTCTGCTCTTCTGGTCCAATGATGTGCTTAACAGGGAAGAGGAAATGAAATTAAGCAAAAACAGGTTTCCAAAAACAGTGTCTTTGCCAGCCAAATCAAAGTCCAAAAAAATGTTAACAGACCATGATTATATCCTTGGAAAAGGATGATCCAAAACATGATCCATCAGGAAAAAGACAGTTGAGTCCAAGGTATTCCTTGAAAGGGAATCCCGGTAGGATACGAAGTAGCTCCAGCTTTTCTCATGGTGGAAAATGTCGCCCCTCTTCTCCCCAATCTGGTCCACGCATCCACCATGCCAAAACCCCATTGCAAAGCCACCTCCCCAGCCTGGTAAGACGAGAAGGACCCAGCAGAGTAGGCGGCCACAGTTCTAAGTTCCAAATGTGTCCTGCAACCATCTAAGGAAAATTAAACATTTGGTTACTAAGCTCTATGTAAGCATGCTTCCAGATGGTTAAGGCGCTCCAAAAAATGAATTGACACTTTTTTCTCACATGCTTATTCTATTATGGCTAATATTATGTCATCACCCATACACTTAGGCTCTGGCATTTATTTGTACACCTGGATCCTGCTGGTTATTTCCCAGAATTAACATCTTTCCTTATGCCTATTTTTTTAAATGCATGCCTTGACTTTTCTGCTTCATATTATAGAGTTTTGTAATTTCTACTGTCCCTCACATGTTTTCATTTGTTATTTACAAGTTCTTCTCACATTTACATGGACCAGATTAACTGGTGTAGCACCAAAGATTTACCCTTAGAAAATTAAAGGTAGTCCTAATTTATTCACCAGATACCAATTTTGAACAGGAAAGAGCATAGGGCACAAGCTTTCCTATGTTTGTCATATCAAAAAAAAAAAAAAAAAAAAAAAAGAATAACATGAATTACACACACATGATATGGGTTGATATTTGAGCTTTGAACGATTTGGGAATCCCATCATTTATTATTCAATTTATCTACTGAAGTGAATTATAAGAACAGAAGTCCATTTAAATCAGTGGTACTGCCTGAAAATTCTCATTCATATAGTTGAAAATTCCCTATAGATGTTCAGCTCATACACATGTAGACTTCCTTCCTTCTGTCCTTCCTCCTTCCTTCCCTTTCTACACCTGACCAGCTACTAGAAACATTTATTGAACAAAGTTGTTTTTTCTAATTAAAATATAGTTGATTTACAATGTTGTATCACTTTCAGGTATACAGCAGAGTGACTCAGCTACACACATTATATATGTATGTGTATGTATGTGTGTGTGTGTATACATATGTAGAGAGACTTTTAATTTTCTTGCATTATAGTTTATTATAGGACATTGATTATATTTCCCTGTGCTATACAGCAGATCCTTGTTGTTTATCTATTTCATATATAGCAGTTTGTATCTGCTAATCCTAAACTTCTAATTTATCCCTTCCCCACCCTGCTTGCTTTTTGGTAACCTTAATTTTGTTTTCTATGTCTGTGAGTCTGTTTCTGTTTTGCCAAATAAGTTCATTTGTATCATATGTTAGATTCCACATATAAGTGATATCATATGGTATTTGTCTTTCTCTTTCTGACTTACTTCATTTAGTATGATGAACTCTAGATCCATTTGCTACATGCCATTTGCTACAAATGGCATTATTTTATTCTCTTTATGGCTGAGTAGAATTCCATTGTATGTATGTACCACATCTTCTTTATCCATTTTTTGTTAATGGACATTTAGGTTGTTTCCATGTCTTGTTTATTATGAATAGCATTGCTATGAACATAGGGGTGTATGTATCTTTTAGAATTAGAGTTTTCATCTTTTCTGGATATATGCCCAGGAGTGGGATAGCTGAATCATATGGTAGTTCTATTTTTAGTTTTTTTTTTAAGGAACCTCCATACTGTTTTCCATAGTGACTGCATCAATTTACATTCCCACCAAGAGTGTAAGTGGTGAGCAAAGATTTATATTGTTATGTTTTAAAGTATAACATCTCTTACATTATTGGCCAAGTTTTGACTTATTCTTTATCTATTCATTCAACTCACATTTATTAATTAAGTGGCTATTATGTACAAGTTACTGTGCTAGGTGCTCAGAATACTCAAGAGACTTAGATTACTGAGGAAAATAATGTATGTACATAATGATAATGCAAGGTATCACAACTAAGAAGACAAAAGAACCACAAGGGAAGCACAGAGAGCAACCTAGGGAAAGTCAGAGGAATAATTTTAGGTGGAGAACACTCAGGAAAGGCTTCCTGAAAGAAGTTGGTTTTTTGTTTTTAAGACTGAACAATGAATTCACAAGCATTTGTGTGGTACATGTAAATTTCTCCCATGTTATTTTAATCATCTGTTTGTCTCTCTCAGTTATTACACAGCAAGTGTCTTGAGGGCAAGAGATACTGTTTGGTCCACATTTATTTTTTCTAATACCTAGGAAAAGTGCCTGGAATGTGCTCAGTAAATGTTTGTTGAATAACATTATTAATAATTAATTTGGTCATAGGGGAAATTCCAGGCAGGGGCCACAGAGAGCAGCTGACTACAGACAGAGTCTTTTGAGTCTATCATTTGGCAAATACAGAATCTTTCAGCTATGGAAAATAAAGCAATACGTTTCTTGTTTCATCTGAAAGTTTATTTTGATTTGAAACAAACTTCCTTGTCTTCTCCCATGTCTGGCTGCACGTCTTCACTGGCTGTGCCCGCATGGGCTGAGAGACAACAGAACTCGGGGTAGAAGCTTCCTCTTCCCACCCGGGTCCCTGAGCAGCTTCCTGGCCTGGGTAGAGGCTTCATTCACGGCCCCTCCAACATGTGGGAATGTCTCACTATGGCTACACTGAGGATTAACCAAACTCGGGCAAGTGTTTGGAGAGATTTAGAGAAAGGTCCCCATAGACCTACAAGGTATTAATGTGATGGAATGTTTAGAAAGTCAAGAAGCTTGGCTCAATTTTTCAAACTAGTGAGGTTCTCTGTTGGAATTACTGCTATGTTCTCATTTCCAACAGAGTATACATAGTCTGTTACCATCCACAGCATGAAAAAAGACTTAGGGAAAGGAGAGAGAGAAACAAAGTGTGAAGCCTGTATCACTTCAATATCTGTGTGTGTGTGTGTGTCTGGGGCGGGCAATGTCTAGTGGGGAAGGACTAGGGAAAGAGTATGTTAAATAACTAGATAAAAAGTCTCCTTCCAAGAGGTTCCATGAGTGGATAAAAGGAGGGAAACCCTTTCCCATTAACTGGAATACTGGGAATATTCTCCTCTAGTCTCAGCACTGTCTATATCAGTTAAGTGATAGTGAAGACCCTTTAATTTTTTAAAAGGTACTTAGTAGTAATTTCAGTTGAGTTTGAGAGGTGAATAAAAACAAAACAAACCTTGTAATCTCAAAGTCATATTCATTAATACTCCTCACTTTGGTCAAGATAGGTGCCTGGGAAGGGCATTGCTTGTCAACTCTTAACAGAGGTATGTGACAACAGCATCTTACATTCTATGGCACTGGCAGCTTAGTAAGTATGGTCACATTTTTTAAAAATTAATTTATCCACTTCAATTGGAGGCTAATAACACTTTACAATATTGTGGTATTTTTTGCCATACATTGATATGAATCAGCCACAGGTATACATGTGTCCCCCAGTCCCAAATGCCCCTCCCACCTCCCTCCCCATCCCATCCCTCTGGGTTGTCCCAGTGCACCGGCTTTGAGTACCCTGTTTCATGCATTGAACTCGGACTGGTCATCTATTTCACAGTACGGTCACATTTATGACTTTTTGAACTCTAAGAGAGTCAGAAGCCAGACATTTGAAGCCCAGTTTAATAGATAAAGAAACAGACTCAAGTTAAATATATTTATTTCTGTAAAACTGTTAATTAGTGATTGAGCCCCTTCATAAATGCCATTTCACTCTTATACCAGCCCCATAAGAGAAGGACTCTTCTCTTTCATTACGGGTGAGGATTTCTTCAAATCAAAGCAATTAGGTTCTTTCCAAAATATCACAGAATTTATCAAATAGTGACACTAGATTAATCGGCCATTAGAGCACCAACACTATTCTTTAATCACAGTGAAGGGTCAGTCGCTCAGTCATGTCTGACTCTTTGCAACCCCATGGACTGTAGCCCACCAGGCCCCTCTGTCCATGGAATTCTCCAGGCCAGAATACTGGAGTGGGTTGCCATGCCCTTCTCCGGGGCAATCTTCCTGACCCAGGGATCGAACCCAGGTCTCTCACACTGCAGGCAGATTCTTTACTGTCTGAGCCACCAGTGAAGCCCCTCTTTAATCACACTCCTTTATTAATTTGACAACCTATGTATAAGAGCACCCACTATGCATCAAACACTATTCTGGGTACTTCAGATATATCAGCATTGTGATGTTTACATGCTCAAAACAGAGATAAATGAGTGACTTTACAATTCTGTGTGTGTGCACACACTTACTGAGTCTCTATAGGAACAACTGATTTGAAGTGAATTTACCAGGACTTAACGTCACAACTGGAAATAGCTTCTATGTTTTCAGCAAGCACTGTTTAAGTGATTCAGTAGCCTTTGCCAAGATTCTTCCACACTATTTAGATAGAATCCAGTGACTACACCTCAAAAGAACCACCCCTGGGGTCTTAACTGCTAAACGTAGTTTCACAACCCATAGTCTTGGTCTCAGACCCCACTGTTGGAGAAAGGATAAACTAGTAATATGGCTAAGGATACTGGTATTAAATAATGTCTATATTTTGTTTGTGGCTCAAAGAATCTGATGATCCCATTTTAAATTAGAAAATAAAATGTTTATATTTTGTTTAAGAATAAGTTGTGTCATGTAGAAGTGATTAGTTACAAGGTTTTGTGCAATTCAGCCATCTCAATTCAGGAATTTGGAGAGGGCTATGCTACCATTCAAATATTTTCTTTCTCTCAGCCCTGACTTTTTTTTTTAATGTTAATTGATTTGATCCATGAAATGCCCTGTAAAGTGGCCAGATGTTGTAAGAGAACCTTGATAGTATGGGAATTCAGCAGGAGACTCCAGCAGCATAAAATGATCCTCAAGTTTCTCCAGCTCTCAATTTAGTGAAAAAACGGCTCCCACTTTAAGTGGGATTAGAAACAATCTCCGGGATTTCACTGGCATTGTCTAAAGAAAAGAAAAATTGCTTGCTACTCCCACCACTCAACACAACAAACAGGATTTGTAAACACAGAAGATACTATCCTGGATTGGTAGCCAGGAGACCTTGATTCATTCTTGACCCTGCTGTTGTCCAGCTGTGTGACCTTGGACATAGCATACAGTCTCTGTGTCTCACATTTTCATTGATTAAAATGGACACTGAACACAGCTGTGCTTCCCTTATGTATGAACAAGGCACTGTGGGGAGTCAGGGGAGCAAGTAAATCCCCCAGGAGAAGTCAAAGAAGGCTTCACAGAGGAGACGACATTCGGTCTAGTTTTGGAAGGAGAAAGAGAGTTTTGCTAGCTGAAAAAGACAGGGACAGGACTCTGGGATAGGAGATTTGGTGATTGCGTAGTCACAACCAAGAGCTATTTGCAGAGAAAATCACAAAAGGGAATAGAGAGCTGGTGTATTCAGGGGTCAGGGAAAAGCAGGGAATGAGCACAAGGCTACATAGGCAAGGCTGCGAGATCAGCTCCATTCAAAATTCAGGACCTCTGTGTGTCTCATTAATTTTAGATTTTATCCAGAAGGTAACCAGAAGACAACAGGAATTTTTGTTTGATCACTACTGCTTTTCAGGACAAGAAATTTTTTTTTTAACCTAGGAAGATAACTCTGTTGACTATATGCAGGATGCACCAGAAGAGAAAGTAAATGATGGGGAAGAAGCCAATTAGGAAGTTACACCAGGCAAGATATAAGGGTCTGAACTTAAAAAACCTAGCAGATTCCAATGGCAGAAGAAACTTCTGAATTTAAAGCCTGGAGGAAGATCCTAAGGAGGATTAAAAAGACTTTGTGACTAGATAAGAAAAAGAGAAATCAAGAGGCTGTGACTGCTCTAATTTGAGAGGCTCTAGACTTTGCTCTCCACATCCATGGGCTCTGTATCCATGGATTCAACCAACCATGGAACCCGTGGATGCAGAGAACCCACTGCATTGAACCACTTTATATATGGAACTTGAGCATCCACAGATTTTGGTATCCACAAGGGTCCTGGAACGAATACCCTGCAGATATCAAGGGACTGCCATATAGTGATTACACATAGACAGAAGTTCTCAAACTTGAGCGTGCATCAGAATCACCTAGAGGGCTTATGGAAACATAGATTTCTAGACTCCAGTTCCCAAAGTTTCAACCCAGTAACAAGGTCTCAGATCTGCCGCTACTCTGAGGAACACAATTTGAGAAGCACGGATGTAGGATTTCAGGGCATGAAGAGTTCAAGAGGAAGGAAGCTGTCAGGTTAATTTCCAAGCTCAGTTTGTTTGAGGAACCTATGGGACACGCTATATGTTTGTTGTCTAAATACCCCATCAGAGGTAAGCGCTAGGAGACCAAGAGTGTTGTCTGCTTTATGCCTGTACCATTAGTGTCTAGCATAATGTCTGGAGGAGAACAATAAAGATTTGCTAAATGAATAAAACAAAAAAACAATCCAGGTAAAGACCAGAAAGCAACTAGAAATATGGGTCCATGAATTTTGTCCAGAAGTCACATCTGTTCATATGGATTGGAATATATAGATGGCCACTCCTTTCTCAAAGGGATCTTCCCGAGCCAGGGATCAAATCCAGGTCTCCTCCATCGCAGGCAGATTCTTCACTGTTTGAGCCACCAGGGCAGCCCATGTAGATTGAAAGATGATTGCAAATAAGGCAGTTAGATGCGTTAGAGCTGACATTTTCAAATCGTTAAAGAGTCTAGCAAAATTAGGTACAAAGTCCCACTGAGTTCATAAACTTTGAAGGTACGTGCCAACAGAAGGTTGAAGATGCAATGCATGTTCAGGATCTCTTTCAGTTTGAGCCACAATACAACCTGCAAAGCTGAAAACTACTTGTTCCTAAAATGATGGAAACAAATACTAAAGGGGTATCTATGAGGACTATCAAAGGAAGAATTTGTGTACTTAGAGGCAAAGACTAGATGGTCTGTCAACCCCCTTCTAACTCTAATAGATATTACGATTCTATGATCTGAGTGAGAAGTAGGGAGCAACGATGGATTTGTGTCAACTTGAGATGAAGAACATAGTAGTTGGATGCAGTGGTACAGCCAATGAAAATTTATCTCAGAGTGAGAACAACAAGCATAATGAAAATACAAGAGCTAAGATACTGGAGGGAAAAAGAAACATGTGAGTCAGGGCATGGGTGAAGTGCCAGCCATGTTAGAAACAGGAGATGGACCATTTCAGCTCTGAGTCAAGCCTATGCTACTCATAGCCTGATGAGCCTGTACACATGGCAACATCAACTCCTCTATCTTCTCTGCCTTATTATTCAGAAATTAATAGATTGTTGTGAGAGAATAAGCAAATAGATTGTTGTGAGAGAATAAGCTCTTATTTAGCAAAATATCCTAGAACATCCTTGTACTAAAAAGTCACAATATCTAAGCATTAAGAAAAGACACTTATATTCTAACTCTGGCACTTACTGCTCACACCAGATTATTTTTAGAAAGAAAACATATAAATCAGGCAACATTTTGCTGAGAAGTAAATTCTTTTATCAGTAAAGGAAATTTGTGGCCTGATAGTGATAGAACATGGCCCTCTCAAGTTAGAATATGCTTTTACCTCTGCTACTGGTTTAGAAATGCTTTAGAAATACACAAAGGATTAAAAAAAAAAAAAAAATAGGAGTGCAGTGCCTCGGGGAGTACCGCTAGTTTAAATAACACATGAAAAGTATTTATGAGCCCTTTTTTATGAGGTGGTCAAAGAAAAGACCATCCAGCATGTAACATAAGACTGGCTGAAGAAGAAAGCATTTCCAAACCACATTGGAGAGTTAAGCATGAATGGAATTTTATTTCAGTCTCTATTGCTTATTTAAATGAATGGTGTTTTCAGATGGGGGCTAAATGATAATGCAGATCAAGGTGAGGCTTGCCAGGAAGAAAATATACTAGTCCATTATTCCAAGAATGTTACTAGGTAATGCTGGAGTCCTCTGAAATATATGGGTTTAGCAAAAGGAGGTTTCTGGAAGGGGTAAGCGGTTGTAATACGCCCAAGTCCATTTTGAATTCTGTGTACAGAGCGTTTTGCTAGAGTCAGGGCTTTGGAATGACTCCACATTCAGCAAGCATGGCTAGGTTGTCTACAGTCAACTGTGCTGGACACTGCATACATACAACTGCAACATGTGGCGACAGCCACAGTTGGCTGTGAACAGACTGTTCTCCATTTACTCCATTGTTGTGATGGTCCTCTCTAAAGAGTGCTTGCCAGTAGCTTTCTTCCTGCTGAGTGGTACTGGGCCTGAGCTAATCTGCTCACTGTCTCCTTCCTGGGCCTCTGTGTGACAAAGGGCATGCCCTGGTGTGTGACAGCTGGCAAAGGTTATGGGTGGTGGATGCAGCCTTGGGACAGAGCAAAGATAACTGGCCCCTAGAGGCATTCAACGGAGATCCTTGGCCTCATTAATTCCCTGTCTTCTAATGAGCAGCTGTCCTGTGAGTTGTATCAATAACAAATTGTAACGGTAAAATGTTCCCTCAGGCCACCCATTGATTGAGTTCCATAGCTGTGTCAAGAGCACTGTTGTTGTGTTCATCCCCTCAATGAATGCTAAGTGCTCCTGGCCATTCACTCACTCATCCCATGAACACTGACTGAGCGCCATCTGCATCCTAGGCACTCTGCTGAGTTGTCACCTAACTTCAAGATCTTCCAACAAATTCCTTTTGATTTTACAAACATCGTATGGCATACTAAACCTGCAGCTGGTGTTTCCAGATGTGAAAACAAAACTGTTTAAAAATTTAAAATGGAGTCCATCTGATCATCAACATCCTTCCTCCTCAAAAAGCCTACATTTCAAGTTCAGCAGTATCAAGCAAGGTCCACATCTATAACATTACACTTAGGAGATCAAATCAGTCAACCCTAAAGGAATAATCCTTCCAATGAATATTCATTGGAAGGACTGATGCTGAAGCTCTAATACTTTAGCCACCTGATGCAAAGAGCCAACTCATTGGAAAAGACCCTGATGCTGGGAAAGATTGAGGGCAGGAGAAGAGGGTGGCAGAGGATGAGAGGGTTAGATAGCATCACTGACTCAATGGACATGAACTTGAGCAACCTCCAGAGATACTGGAGGATAGGGAAGCCTGGCGTGCTGCAGTCCGTGGGGCTGCAAAGTGTCAGACACGACCAAGTGACTGAACAACAACAACATTTAATAGTTGCATTGTTGAATGAAACTTAGAAAAAGAGCTACAATCTTAGGCAACTTGTGAATCTATACAACAGCTTTAAAATATTTTACAAGGTGAGGGAAAAAATTGGCTGATAGGAAATTCAATTTTCAGGTGTGTGTGCTCAGTTTCTAAGTCATGTCCAACTCTTTGTGACCCCCATGGAGCCCACCAGGCTCTTCTGTCCATGGGATTTCCCAGGCAAGAATGCCAGAGTGGACTGCCATTTCCTTCTCCATCAGTTTCCAGGAAATTCAGTCAAATCGTTCAATCATTTTTTTCAGTCTCTTTTACAGAACCAGACCAATTTTGCTATAAATTTCCCTTTAAACATTCACTTTCTTCATTCCTTGATCATCTTTCTTTCTTCCTTCTGAAATCTGGGTTTGTGGTGGGATTGGAGATGATGGAAATGATGGATGCAAACCAGGGAGCCTGACAGTCCCATTTAGAAGGGACACTGGCTAGTGTGCAGTGTAGCCTGGCACACATCACCCCACCTCCTTGGTGCCTATTCTCTACTTCCCTTTCTTTCTGACCTCCTTGCCAGGTGGAATAGTAGTTTATCAGCCGGAGAGAATCCCTCCCGTGACCACCTCTATGAGAGATCCCTGGGTGTAGAACCAAACAGTCTCTACCCATAGCGTAGCTGTCAATCCCATCCCCGGGTAACTGATCACTTCTTCATCTTGTGGTGGGGGCCACCCTCCGGGAGGTAAAGAGAAAAGCTTAATTCACTTCTATTAAGAGTTAATCCATCTTCACTGTACAGCAGAAACTAGCACAACTTTGGAAAGCAATAATATTCCAAGTTTTTAAAAAATGCATTCCAATATACATTAGGTGCAGACAAACGCTGTTTGATTCCACTTATATGAAGGACAGTCAAATTCATAGAGTCAGAAAGTACACTGGTAGATGCCAGGAGCTGGAGGATAGAGGGTGGGGGTGGGAAAGGGGAGTGAGGACTTAAGTGTTTAATGGAGACAGAATTCCAGTTTAGGAAGGTAAAAAATTCGTGAGATGGATGTCAGGGAGAATTGCACAACAATGTGAATGTCCTTAGTGCCACTGAACTGCACAGTTAAATATGGTTAAAATAGTATGTTTTATATATGTGACTTTTTCCACAATAAAAAAAGGAGTTAATCCACAAATCCTCACTTCTCACTCTAGCAGTGATTTTTAAAATATATCCTGTCTTACTAAATACAGAGGAAATAAAAACAGAATGCTGCCTCCATTTTTTCTTTTTTTTTTAAAATCCAGTCTTTGCCGTAACTGGTGAAGGCTAGAGTCTTACTCTTCCGGACAAGAATTCACTCCAAAGTTTACCAGCATGATGCCATGCGGTGGAAAGGGTTTCAAAATGATGATGGATTTCCAGCCACATTCAAAAGGCAAGAACTTATGATCCTTTTTTTTTTTTCTTTAAATAATCTATCTTACAGTTGAGCAAAGAAAACTGGCCACAACCCTCTATTTGTTTGCTTTCTTCCCCCTTCTAAAATAAACAACACAGTACCTCAAGTGTATCTGGCTAATTGGAGGTCATTTTATTGATTTTATGCTCAAATTCTTCTTTTTCTTTCCCAGAGGCAGGCATACTTTTAGTTTTAAAATGAAAAGATGTAACAGCTTAGTCAGGATACAGCCCCAGTTTCTCCAAGAATCTTTTGGATTATCTAACGGTAACTTACTTTGTTTAGAGTGTTCCAGCAGCTTAAAAGTCATAAGCATTCGATTCTACCAGTGTTTTCCCAAGAAGCCACTTCAGTGCACCCTCACGGGGAGGTGGGAGAAAATTATTCATAAAGCAAAGCTTCCAGCAACATCAATAAAGTGATCATTGTAACCAGGAAGATCACATGTTATTTGTCTTGGCTCCCTCGACAACTAAGTCTAAAGCAATATTTTTTAATAGGTAGTTTTTCTATTTATGGATATTCCATAATCAAGAACAGAATTGCGATTCTCTTAGTCATGGCTAAGCTATGGTTAGATATTGTGCTATGACCTGACTGCTAAATGTCAGGACCCCACAAGGTGCTGGGATATCTCAGTTTCACAGATGGCATGCTCCCTGTGGCATCTAGGGACCTCTGTGACCCCAAGGATTGTAGCCCACCAGGCTCCTCTGTCTATGAGATTCTCCAGGCAAGAATACTGGAGTGGGTTGCCAATCCCTTCTCCAGGGGATCTATCTGACCCAGGGATTGAACCTGGGTCTCCATATTCCAGGTGGATTCTTTACAGCCTGAGCCACCAGGGAAGCCCCTTTGAAAATAGAACCACCGCTAACCACACTCAACAAGGTATTAATCAAAACTCTTCTCTGCCTGGGGCATCATGACTGCCAGTTTATGAGATGCTACAATAGTATGTGGACTTCTCTGGAATATAATTTGAAAGAGTCACTGAGTTCTTAACTCATTCATTTACTCAACAATGCACTCACTTTGAATGAGGCACTGTTCTAGATCCTAGAACCATTCCTCTTACAGAAGTTACACCCCACATCTTTAGATTTCTATGCATTTTATTGAGATGATCTTCCATAGACTAAATAGAGGTTGCCATATCTGAAAAGACTTGGGGTTTCTAGAGCCAGCAGCCACCATCTTGTACTAATTCTAGTAGTAATATCTGTTGGGATTTGTGAGGAAGGGACACATGGGGAAGGAAGCTGTCCCTTGGTTTCTGAAACATGTGGAAGTAGACTTCCATTGACTAGGGCATGCTCATGTGCTGTTTGTTGCAAATACTAGATTTGGTCCAGCCGCGCAGAGTCACTGGAGGGCTTCACCATGGATAAGGCATTAGTCTGGATAAGACACTCTCTCTATGTGACCTTCAAACACTCCTACTCACAACCTGCCCCCCAAAACACAGACATCCACCCCAGTATTGTGACACAAGGTAGGAAGCAGTGACAAAGGCAATAGTGCATTTATCATGCTGGTTACATTTGCAAATATCTCAACAAATAAGGGGGAACTTGGGGCTGATGGGATGTGATTTCAGTTAAATTTCATCTATTATCATTCTGGGGAAAATGAAGAGTAATGTGAGAAGCCCTGATTCAGAGAGACATGGGCTTCCCTATTGGCTCAGACGGCAAAGAATCTGCCTACAAGGCGGGAGGCCTGGGTTTGATCCCTGGGTAGGGAAGATCCCCTAGAGAAGGGAATGGCTACCCATTCCAGTATTCTTGCCTGGAGAATTCCATGGACAGAGGAGCCTGATGGGCTACAGTCCATGTGGCCACAAAGAGTCAGACATGACTGAGCGACCTAGCAGTTTTTTGTTTGTTTGTTTGTAGTCAGAATGCCCTGAGTTCTGGTTCTAACTACACTGCTTGCCACCTGAGTGAGCCAAGAATGCCTCTTAATCTCCCAGACTTTATTCTCCCATCTGGGACATGAAGATTATACTGCCTGTGCCCTGGTGCTCTTCAGAGGATTAAGGTAAATGGTCCAGCATCTTGTCCACTACAAAAAAGAGACCAAAACAGTGTTAGAAATCTGCCCCTTTATCACTTCATGCAGCAAAAGTTCTGCCTTCATATATGATGGGGAAGAAACACAACCTATTCAGATCAGAGTTCTGTAGCTTACAGAAAGAAAATCTCCATATACCCATTCAAACTATTTGTTTACTCTATTGATTGGTCACATTCTCTGTGAAAGGTACCACCTCAAGAACAATTGTCATCAAGCTCTTTATTATTATAGCCATTTAATCCCGGATCTGCATGGTTTTTAGGTGAAGTCTTGAGTCAACTGCTTACCAAGAAAATTTGGAGAAGAAAAGATCTTTTTTTACACTTCCGAAGTATGTCCAATTTGTTTTAAAAAGGCAGGATTCCAATCTCACAGTCAGAAAATGTGGTGTTTGGGGTGGCAGTTATAATACTGTGACTATATTTCTCAAACCATAAATTGACATGTGGTCTGACAAGCATAAAGTGTACTTCTGGAGACAGTGGAATAGAATATTTGAAATCAGAACTGGAAAATTTGGGACATATGAAGGCTATAAATAGTGGGCAGAGATTGGGCTGGTTCCAGCAGAGACTCAATTCCTACTAAGAACCACATAATTAGCCAGTCTCCATTTGTTATACACATAAATACTAGTACATAAGAGAGGCAATTTAAACCAGAATGATAAACAAGCCGTGCCTCTGCCAGAGGGCTGCCTGGCACACACATTCCCTGTTCCCAGAGCTCCGTGAAGCCCTGGATAGGGGGAAAGCTGTCCTTGGGGAACCGACAATAAAGCTGGGAAACAAAACACTGAGACCCAAACACACCCACATAGCACGGTGTGTTCATTCACATCACGTGGTCCTCCTCACTGACACTTCATGCTACAGAAGATGGCAGAACGATCTCACACTGGCAGTTTGGGATAACCCTGCCTCTTCCCAGTGGGAGAATCTACTTTCTGCCCAGACCATTAGGAAGTTACTCCCTGTACTAGACTGGCGAAACAGGGCTGGGATTAGAGTAAGCAGAAAGTTAGGGCAAAGAGCTTATTTGAAGGAAGTTCCGCCTCTTTACTGGGCTTCCCAGGAGGCGCAGAAGTCAAGAATCCACCTGCCAATGTAGGACATTCAAGAGATGCAGGTTCAATTCCTGGGTCCAGAAGATCCCCTGGAGGAGGAAGTGGCAACCCACTGTAGTATTCTTGCCTGGGAAATCCCATGAACAGAGGAGCCTGGCGGGCTACCGTCCACGGGGTCACGAAGAGTTGGACATGACTGAGCCAACCACACACACAGAGACACACACACACTTCTTTATTACTTTCACATTGCTTAGTAGGAATAACATATGGCACTGCTCTGCAAAATGTAAGGACCCCAATATAAGACATTGCTCCAGTAGAGGACAATGGATAGGATGTGGAGGGCATGAATTTATCAAGTTCATGATAGGAATAGCCCATTTGACGAGCTTGACTTGAAGCTGGCATGTGATGCCAGACACATGGCTAAGCATACAAACTCTCTTAACCCCAACAGATCCTGTTATCTCACCTTTTACAGGGAAGGACACTGGGGCACAGGTTCATACAACTTTAAGATTTTTTTTATGTGGACCATTTTTACCATCTTCATTGAATTTATTACAATATAGTTTCTATTTTATGTTTTGGTATTTTGGCTTCAAGGCAGGTGGAACCTTAGCTCCCCAAGCAGGACCAAGCCCCCACCCCCCGCATTTTAAGAGGAACTCTTAACCACTGGATGACCAGGGAAGTCCCTCACACAACTTCTAATAAACTGTGCAGTCTTCAACTGAATTCAGGTCTTCAAATTCCGTGACTCCCAACCAAACACCATAGCAAGAGCAAATATAGTTCAGGAAGGACCAGAACAGAAACTAGCCTCCCCACCTTCTGGTTCTCCACAGCAAAAGCATCAGAATCATTAAAGAACATTTTGAAAATACATAGGTTTGGGTCCTGCCCTGGAATTTCTGATTCAGAGAGCCTGTGTCTCCGTATTTCGAGGCATACCATCCCAAACTGGTGATTCTCATACATACCTCCTGTTGGGGACTTCTTGACAAGCCAGTGTATCTGGCTGAATTTTTGCTAATTCCTTAGCAAGAAGGGCTTAGAAATCAACATTTAATATTACTATTAAACATTTGTTATCTGTGCAGTACAAATCCACCTCTGATGAACATGTAGTTAAGTAACAGCTTGTGTGTTGTGTTTAGTCACTAAGTCGCATTTGACTCTTTGCTGCCCCGTGGACTGTAGCCTGCCAGGCTCCTCTGGTCCATAGGATTTCCCAGGCAAGAATACTGGAGTGAGTTGCCATTTCCTTCTCCAGGGGATCTTCCTGACCAGGGGATCTAATCTGCGTCTCCTGTATCGGCAGGCGGATTCTTTACCACTGAGCCACCTGGGAAGCCCTAGATTTATGACGGTAGTTCAGACACAGTCTAACCACCCCTTAATATCTTACATTCAGTTGATGTCTGCTCTGGATGCCATTCTTTACCACTAGCCCCAGGGGTGAAGCTCCTCTGGGTGATATTCTTAACTATAGCAGTAAGCCAAAGTCAGATTAAGCCAAAACTAGGTTAAAGATGGCTCCTTACAGACTGCTCGGAGGATGGCCAAGTTATGAAAAACTAGGAGACACAGCAGCCAATGGTATACATGTAGCAGAGCCAACACAACTTGAGTGACTTTTGGTCAATGGAATATGCCAATTTAAAAAGTATGGAACATACACTTGGACTGAAAGCAAAAATTCCCAAACACTAATCTCTGCAAAGTACTCAAATTAGGAAGGCAGAAAGGATGAAGAAAAGAGGTTGGTTCATTTCCAAAGTATTCATTTGAAATTTTTTGATGCTGCAACCAAGGAGATGGGTATAAAAAAGAAATTGGATCAAAATATCCAAGTCTATATTTCTGTATAACCCAAGTCTCTGAGGTTAGCCATTGTTTACATCTGCAATAGAATAGAGTTAAACACGTAACACTGGTCTTTTGGCTTGATGACAGAAAAGAACATGATGCCAAGGGCAATTTATATTTCTGACATATATATATGCTACTCAATGCCTTAGGTCAAAGATTTGACCCTAATGCCTTGATTTCTCAATCTGAAAATATGGGTAGAGAGCAAAAAGGGGGCTGCTAGTAGATGAGAGATACCACATTTGTACTATACTTATGCTCTAATTGCAAACTACCCACAGTTATGTACATTCTGTTTTATGTGCTTTATAAGAGTCAGATGTGTAATTCCCTGTTGGTAGTGGTTGTTTTAACTCTCTAGAAACTTGAAGGGAAGTTAGAACTAAAAAGAAACTAAAGAAATAAGACTTAAGAATTAAATGCTTTGAATATTTTCCTCCCTAATTTTCTTTGTAGAGAAATGGAAGACAGACTAGCATCAGTGGGGTGCTTTCAAGTGAATCATAATCAAATGTGATTGCAAAACCATCGGTGAAGTCTAGATGTGCAATTAAATGCCTAATTATGCTCAGAGCGCCCCTGCATTCTTTACTCCCTCACTGCACCCTGAGGAAAACACTCTGTGGCCTTCTGTCTTGAGTACGGGTTCTTTAAAGTGTTTAAATGGCATGAAAGTGCAACTGTGTGCCCAATTAGGGGTGCAATTGCTCGGTCAAAGCATGAGACACAGTCTATTCCCTGCCACTCTGGGTTGGCTCTCCAGACCTTGAGGGCCATGTTCCTCAGTTCCTTTGGCATCCCAGGGCTCAGTGAGAAGTACTGGATGGGTGCTTTATCCTTTGTCAGTTTTAGAGATGATACCAGGGAGAAAAAGTCAAACTCTAATGCTTCCACCAAAGGCTTTGATTTATTTCCTCAACTAAGAGATGGAAAGTTATCCTCAGATATTGCCCTGTGGCATAGGGTGAGTAAGGAGGAAAGAAGGATAGGAACCTCTTTTAATTCCCTCTCTTCATCCCTCAGTACTAAGTGTGGTCAGGCCCCTGTTCAGTTTATTGAAGAGAGATTAGGGATCATCAAAATATATTCACTACTCGGGACTCAGAGTGGGCTTCCCAGGTAGCTCAGATGGTAGAGTCTACCTGCAATGCAGGAGACTCTGGTTTGATTCCTGGGTCAGGAAGATCCCCTGGAGAAGGGTATGGCAACCCACCCCAGTATTCTTGCCTGGAGAATCCCCATGGACAGAGGAGTCTGGTGGGCTACAGTCCATGGGGTCTGACTGAGCCACTAAGCACGGCACAGCACAGAGACCCAGAGCACATGCTCTGAGAAGGTCGTGTAGGAAGGATTTAGAATTTTCTCTCATTTGGAAGTCACAGATAAACCTTTTTCATCAAAAGGTCTGATATTTGTTGGTCACCCATGTACCCAGGTCCAGCTGCCTTCCACAGATTTTTTTAATTAATTAATTTATTTTAACTGGAGGTAATTATTTTGCAATATGGTGGTGGTTTTCACCATACATCGACATGAATCAAGTCATAGTCAGTGGGAGGACTGCACTGCATGGGAAAAGCCAGAGTCAGAGGTTAGACAGCCTTACACCTTAGGGCAGCTAAGAAGAGGATCCCAGGGGTGGAGAAGAGGTGGGGAGGACCTACACGTGACAGGTGGTTGTGTGTGCAGGGTTCTGGGGAGCAGGCAGGGTGAGAAGAGTTGGTGTCAAAATAATTCGTAACAGTCAAAGGAGAGGTGTTTCAGAGGCAGAGGAACTTCAAGCTCTAGGGAGATCATCAGGAGAGCAGGATTTGAGTCCCAGAGAAAGAGGTAAACATAAGGAAGCAACAGGTGATCCAAAGCAAAATCAGAGCAAGAAGCCAGAGAACTCAGTACTGGACTAAGCAGAGTATGATGTTAAGGTTTGGTCATAAGATATGATAGGAGTCCAAGCATTGGGACTTTTACTTTAAAAACTTCGGTTTCCCAGGGGCCTTCCACAGTGGTAAAGAACTCGCCTGTCAATGAAGGAGACGTAAGAGACACGGGTTCAATCCCTGGGTCAGGAAGATCCCCTGGAGGGAAGTATGGCCATCCACTCCACTATCTCTGCCTGGAGAATCCCATGGACAAAGGAACCCAGTGGGCTACAGTCCACAGAGTCACAAAGAGTCGGACATGACTGAAGTGACCGAATATGCACCCACGCACTGTATGGCACACAGAACTCAATACTCGGTAATGATCTATATGGGAAAAGAATCTAAGAGAGTTGATACATGTATAACTGACTCACTCTGCTCTACACCGGAAACTAACACAACACTGTAAATCAACCACACTCCAATAAAAATTTTAAAATAGATAAAAATTGACACAACACCTACTATGTGTCGGGTGTTGATGACAGATGTCAGTATTGATAACACAATGGTGAAACCACCAATAGAAATAACGGTTAGAAACAGACCTAACAAAAGGCTTGGGATATTGAACACGCAGCTGTGGACTCAGGGGATCTTTTAGCTCCCTTTGCTGTTTGCAAATTCTGGGATAATATGTGAGTGGTTTCTGCTATGGGAATCCCAGTGCTGTGAGAGCAGAGCTGCAGCGGACAAGTCAGGACCCCGACTTAGTGGGACGTGTTTATGATTCTTCCTTCTCATTTGTCCAAGCTGCTGCTTTTCTGTATCCTCAGTTTTCTTAAAAAAAAAAAAAAAAAAAAAAAAAGGAAGGAAAAAAACGCACACCCTGTCTTAACATGCCTCACCTCCTTCCTACTTGGCTTAAGAACAAAAATTCCAGCTGTTGATATTTCATGCCTCATCATGAAACAAGGCTGACCTCTCACTGGCAAAGGGTCCCTGTTGTCTGGTGGGCTAACAGAACCTGTCCCACAAACCCCCTTCTTGTTTTTGTCAAAAGAGGTTTGTGTGACTGAGTCATGAAAAAAATACACGGTTCAAGTGTTAGAAGCTAGTTCCAGACTCAAAGAGAAATGCAGTGGTCAAGGCACATGAACAATAAAGATGCATTTATACAGTAAATCTCAACAATTACTCACCAAAAATATGCAACCCCCATGAGCAGTACTCTTCAAGTGGGAAGGGGCAGGCTGCATAGCAGCTTGGTGGTATAGAAGTAAACAAAGTACTAAGGTAAACTTTTTGGGAGGATCAATTTGGTCATGGTTACTGGTTATTAGTGGATCTGCCATATTCATAGGATCTTTCTCTGGCTATAAACACCGAATCAGGACAGTGATACGGCTTCCATTGACTTAAAGAACATATAGCCAGAGAAGCGCACAGCTGAAGCTTCACTAGCAGACAGCAAGGCAGGGTGCTAAGGTGGAAGCACAGGATGCATGGAAGTCAGAATCTTCTAGAGCTAGGCTCTGCCTTGAAGCTTACCCTACTTTACTGTAAACATCTCCTGGGTTTAAAAGGACTGAGAAAATATCTGAGTGTACCTTGATACACGATGACACAGAAGCTTCCTGGGCAGATTTTTGGTCGCCCATAGGCAGCCCACAGCGCTGACCCCACCCCTGACACATCAAGGGCTCCACACCAGGTCCCTCCCTTCAGGCGCTCATTGTCTCTCTGCTGCATCTCAGTGGCTCAGTGGCTTCCTGCTGATCTCCCCACTTGCAGGATTTCCTCTTCTTCACAGACATATGCACTAGAGAAAGCTCCTGAAAACCACACTCACACCACCCTCTTACCCAACAACCTCAACAATGCATCTCTAATAATATAATAATGGTAACTGCGATTTACGGACTGCTGGGCTCGTGCGTTGCCTCGGTTATTGTCATTCTCACAGTGCTATATTAGACAGGAGGTAATCCCTCCATCCGTTCCACAAAGAAGCAGGAACAAAATCCTCGCTAAAGTCATCAGTGAGGAAACTGAAGATCAGAGAGCTTGAGGCATCCTCCCCAAGCGCCGTGTAAGAGCTCACCTGACACCTCACATGCAGGTGTATCCAGGAGGAAGACTGGGCTTCTCTCTACTCCCCTAGACTATCCTAGCGGGAAAAAATGCAAACTCTCTACCTGGCATGCAGGCCTTATGGAGTCTGAACCTAAGATGGCTCCAGGTGAGCTTTCTCTGCCCATATTCTTTATTTTGGTCCAAGCAAATTGCACCCAGGGCCCTAGAAATGCCCAGTTTTACTATACTGTCTGGGACTTCTATTCTGGTCCTACTTCTCAGGATGCTTCTTTCCCATGTAAATTCCACCCACCAGTCCCAGGAATGAACTGTTGAAAAACTATCTCTGCCACCACACCTTTCCTTGCAAGTACACCTGTACCACAGACACACCAGCTAGAAGAGACTTCTCCTTCTGATCCCACCAGCAGACTTGTGAGACTCTATCATGACTTGTGTTGTGAATGGTCATACCACAAGCTCAGAGGTCAGAAGGCCTAAGGCTTAATTCTTCCCTTTTTCACTTACTACTTAAACTCTAGGACCTCTGCCTCCCTGTGCCATAGGATTGTTTTCAGGAGTTAGTTATAAAACAAATGGAAGTGTGCTCAGCACAGTCTGACAAGGAGCGAATGTCTATAATTATTATTATTACAGTGATGTGTATCCACACATTATCTGTCTTTTGAGCATAAGTTTCTTGAGGAGGGGTAACTACCTTACTCAGTCTTCTATTCCCCACCGTGATTAGTGGCACATGATAATATTTGGCAATGAATGACAACTCTGATGGAGGTTCCAATCTAATTTCAAAACCCACTAGGTTATAACTGATACCAAAGCTCTACACAATGAAATTGCAGCAAGAATTTAATGGGCAAATACACATATACTTCAGAGTTATTGTTTTGAAGAACTTAGATGAGTGACGTCCAGGGTCTATAATGCTGAGAGTTAAAGGAGAGAAAAAAACACTCAAACACACCTCCCGGCCCTTGTGCACAGATGAAGGAGCACTCACAAGGCTTGGGGAGAACAACAGGGATAGCAGAGGCATCATCATAATAGGTGGGAGGAATAGCAGCCAACATTTACCAAGTACTTCAGGAGGTACCAGACAATAGTTTAATTGCTTCATGTGTGTTAACCCATTGAATCCTCATAGCAACCCATGTGAGGTAGCTTCTATTCTTTCCCCATTTTTAGATGAGAAAACTGAGTCTGAGAAGAATTAATTTCTAAGGTCTCACAGGAAGTGATGAAATAGCGATTTGAACCAGAGCCCAAGTATTCTATACATTGTGACAAACAGTGACAGTCTCAATGCTCTGCTGTCCCCACACACTGGTAAGGGCACCAGTCCAGCCAGACCTCAGAAAAGTTTCCTGTCCCTGACCCACCAGTCACCACACTAAAGGGGCTGCTTCCTTTAGGAGATCCAGATGCCATCAGAAGGGGTGGAATGCGAATACTGAGCTGAGAGGACACTGAGCAGGCTAAGATGACTGAGTGAAATGACCCACATGGATGGAACTTCAGAGTGCAGGTCAAGGACCTTGTGAGGCCCTCAGACAGCAAGCTTTCTGAAGAGATCACAGTGTGTGAGGAAGCAGATACAAGCTGAGGCCAAAAAATAAAGGGAAGCAGCCTTGCTCCCGGATGAGTTCCTTCAGGAAAACAAATATAAACACATTGATGACCATGTTTTAGAATCCCATATTGTTTTAGGCTCGCCTAGCCACAGCTGGGCGTCTGGGGCCACTTGATGCTGAGGAGTTAATATTGAAATTGCTGCTTAAGCTAGTTAAACATAATGAGGGCTCTTCCTGATGAAAACCATGAGAAAAAAAAAATAGGCCCACATAAACGCAGCCCAGGATGACTGTGACCATTCATTAGTATCACTCTCACATAAATCACCATTCCTAAAGGAAGGGAGGCAACCATACTCTGGGGCATGAAGCTAATCAATCTCAGAAGAAGGAACTTTGCAAACCCTTCTTAAGGTCACCATAGCCTGGACCATGATGAATCCCTGCTCTGTTTCATTAGATATGTAAAAAGTAGAACTTCTTCTACAGGGTAAACTGTGTGCCAGTTTAGGGCCATGATGTAGTGCCTGGCAGGCATCTCAAGTCCACAAAAGACAGCATTGGACTGACCATTTCACTCACTAACTTAGACCAACTCCTGCACAAGCATTCTTTCATCCAGTTGGCCCTAGAACATGGATTTTTCAACATGGACAATAAAGGGGGCAAAACTGATTCTTAGAGGGTGAAATAAAACCTTACTATCTTTTAAAATAAATCACAGATATACATAAGATAAATAAACAGATATGTAATATATCTGTCCTGTTAAAATTCCATGATGGAGGGGGGAACAATGAGGGAAAAAAATATGCCTCTTTGTGGGAGAGGAACAAGAATGAGCCCAGTTTTTAAACACTAAGAGAAGTACAAGAAAATTGGAAACGGTTGCTGATGGGAGAAGTAGGAAGACAGAAGAGACAATATTCCCCCAACTTCAGTCTTTGCCAAAATCCACCCACAGTCTCTAAGGACATAGCTAGAGCCAACATCCAGGTTCTTCTTTGGTAGAGCTTGGTCCAACCAGCCATCAACAACTAACATAATGAAGGGATCCCACTTGTAGGAATGAGGATAAACTCAAAGGTCAGCTGTGCTCTGCAGTTTAGGAAAACATAAGAAGACCTTAGGAGAAAACAAATCTGATGACACCTTGATCTTGGGCTTCTATCTTCAAGAACTGTGGGAAAAGTTGATTTCTGTTGTTTAAGCCACATTGTTGTTCTTCAGTCGCTAAGTCATGTCTGACCTTTTGTGACCCCATGAACTGCAGCACACCAGGCTTCCCTGTCCTTTGCTATCTCCTGGAGTTTGCTCAAACTCATATTCATTAAGTTAGTGATGCCATCCAACAATCTCATCCTCTGTCACCCCCTTCACCTGATGCCCTCAATCTTGCCCAGCAATTAGAGTCTTTTCCAATGAGTCTAGTCTATGGTGTTTTGTTACTATGATACACATGGCTGGTATTCACCACTAAGGCTCACTCACACCAGATTCCCCTCTCCTGGACACAGGAGAACAATTTCCCCAAGTCTAACCAATTACTTTGAAGCAGAAGTGACATCGCATTTCTGGACCAAAGCATTACATTGCTGGGTCAGGATATTCTATTAACTCTCTTCCATGCCACAGTGATCAAAGAACATAAGGAGATGGAGGTACCAGGAAAAGGAAGCAGCCCAGAATCCCAAACCGCTACTTCCCTGGAGAACTGGGTCTGCAAAGGACTTTGTGTGAAAGAGAAATAAGTTTGTTCTGTTATGCCACTGAAATTTTTAATGTTATTTTTTTCACACAGCATAATTCAGCCTATTTTTACTGATGTACCCACCCTACATATGTTTGGGAGAATGTTTCCTGGAGTACTGGGGTGTCTCCTTATGGGCCACCTGTGAAATGAGATGTCTTCCCTCTAACAAAGTCATGAGGAAAGAAACAAACTGACAATGAAGAGTTCAAACAAAGGGGGTGATCCATGTGGAGCCTCAGCAAATCAGAGACGAAGGATAAGAATCTGTCAAAGTTTCTCTACACTTGTCTAGTCAAGTTGGGTAAGAATTCTGAGGGTGTGAGCAGTCAAGGGCCAAAAAAGGGGGGGTTTTACTATTTTGGCATAAGTCAGAGAAGGCTTATGGGTTCTATGGTGGCCTTAATGAAATGTCCTTCAAGGTATATTAACGCATATATGTGGAATGTAAAGCAATGGTATAGATGGTCTTATTTACAAACAGAAATAGAGACACAGACATAGAGAACAAACATATGGACACCAATGGGGGGAAGGGGGAGGTGGGATGAATTAGGAGACTGGGATTGACATATATATACTATTGATGCCGTGTATAAACTAGATAACTCAATGAGTGTTAGTCGGTCTATCATGTTCAACTCTTTGCAACCCCATGGACTGGAGCCCACCAGACTCCTCTGTCCACAGAATTCTCCAGGCAAGAACACTGGAGTGGGTTGCCATTTCCTTCTCCAGGGAATGAGAGCTCAATGAGAACCTACTCTATAGCAGAAGAAACCCTACTCAGCACTCTGTGGTGACCTAAATGGGAAGGAAATACAAAAGAGAGGAGATGTGTATGTATATATATAACTGACTCACTTTGCTGTACAACAGAAACTAACACAACCGAAACTAGTTTAGTAAACTAAACTACTCCAATAAAAGTTAGTTTAAAAATAAAGACCTTCTCTGATTTCCTTCTCACCAGGAAGGCGCTTTGATTCTTGGAGTTTGATTTCCTGGTCAACAAGAATAATTGTTCCCACAAAAATATATAGCATCATCTAACACTGTAAATCCAGAGAAGGAAATGGCAACCCACTCCAAAATTTTCTTCCCTTGGAAATCCCATGAACAGAGGAGCCTGGCGGGCTACAGTCCAGTCACAAAGAGCCGGACACATCTGAGTGACTAAGCAAGCAAGCAACACTGTAAATAGATTTCCCAGTACATTTCAATTAAGTATATTAAGTGTATTTAGCTAGCAGAATTCTGACAAACACCTCAAAATTTTATCACCCCAGTGGGTACCAATGATCCATGCTCCATACTTCCATGAACTCCATGCAGACTAAGTCATTGGTATAACCCAGCTTTATGACACAAAGTATGAAAGGATGATGCCCTCAACTTGTTGGTAGATTTCATTAAACCTATCTTCTTTTCACTTATGTTTTTTTTGTTCATTGCTCAATCCCTTTAGTTCTCTTCTCAACACCATGATGAATTTATCTTCTACTCTTGACACTTAATTTCTGTCTCATGTGGAAACTCAGCAAGGTGTGTGCAAGTTGCGTCCTACACAAAGGCTGCTCAGGCCAAGTAGTTGGGAGAGACATGATTTCTGAGCAGGGTTCCACTTGTCAGGCCATGTGGATTGCATGTACTCACATCAGCGACCACACTGAGGCCTTATCCAAGCTGGCTGGTCCAGAGCGGAGATTTTTCTATAATTTGCACAAAGGTCCTTGTGAGCTGGACGTGGCCGTGTCCTGAGTCACACACCCCTTTCCAAAGCCTAACTCTTCTCTCAGGGTCACATTCACACTGTTGCTCACATACTTCAAAGCAGGAGGTCCCTGCAGCAGGGCTGCCCCATCACTGCTGGCTCAGGCATCACTTCTGTGAGTGGATTTACCTCAGCCTCTGATGGACAGATGCTGTACCCACATCACTGCTTACTTCTGTGGTTCTCAGCAGCACCACCCAAAGGGGCAATTGGGAAATTTGTGGTGGCAACTTTTTGAGTTCTCACAATAATTAGAAGCACCACTATCTTTAGTGAGCAAAGGTAATGGATGCTGGCCATCCAGTGGGTGTGGGGTGGTCCTGCACAGATAAAAATTGCCCCTCATCCTGTGTGATTTTCAAATGCACCCCCCACCCCACCTCAACTTCATGGAGATGAAAAACTTTCAGACATTCATGCAAATATTAGCTAAATGCATGCTATGTGCTTGCCCCTCATTCAATGGTTCTGGGTGGATGAAATTCTCTGCTCTCTGGAGCTTGTAAAAACCTGTTTTAATTTTCTAAGCCTGGAACTCAATGCAATGTTACATAAAACAGAAAGTACTTTTGCACTGTCTTAAGATCTCATTATGTTTCCTGAAATGCAACTGCCATGCAAATTGAGGGAAAATTGTAATTAATTTTGTTCTGAAGTCAACCAAGAATTGTTCACTGTATCAGAAAACCACATCACTAACTGCGTCACTCTTCAGGACAACCAAGCCACCGGTATAATTTGTCTTTCCAGTTCACACTTACAGCTACACTATTGACAGGGTCCCTGACCAGGCAAACATCTGACTCCTTAAGGAACATTTAGCATAAAACCATACCCATACCAGGTAAGTAGCACATACTTCCCTGGTGGCTCAGATGGTGAAGAAACCACCCGCAATGCAAGAGACCCAGGTTCAATCCCTCGGTCAGAAAGATCCCCTGGAGAAGGGAATGGCAACCCACTCCAGTATTCTTGCCTGGAGAATTCCATGGACAGAGAACCATGGAGGGCTATAGACCATAGCGTCACAAAGAGTCAGACATGACTGAGTGACTAACACTTTTACTTTTTCACTGTACTTTACACCCAAACATTCAGAAATAGGTGTTATTTTATTGTAAATGCTTTCCTTTAGTTTCAGTTACATTATAGTTGTAACTTTATTATTAATATATTATTATTTTTTAAATATGTGTGTTGTTGGTTATATTATCGATGAATCTCATTTCAAGATGTCAAAAGTAACGTAAAAAAGTGTACCTTTTACAGAGGGGGTCACTGAATCTAATAAGGCGAAAATCAGTTCCTTAACTATTGAAGTACTCAGCCCTACAGTTTCCAGTGAAGAGCCTCTTCCTCAACAATTTTCTAGAAAACCTTTTGAGAGCAAGAAATTACTCGTATTCCCCTTTTTCAAAACTCAAGAGTCTCCTTCAGTCTAATGAATTTGAGGAATACCTCTTCAAGGAACTATATCCAGTGAAAATCTCAACACACAGGGTAGAAAAGCCCATGTGGTTATTTATAGTGAAATTAATGGGAAAAAAATGAGTTCCATACAACTAGTAACTTTAATGTTATGTAAGATTCTGAAAATCTCACATTCCCTAATTCAATGAATTACTCACAAAAATATATATAGTCATCATTGACTCGTCATTGGTTAAAGTAAAGGGCATACGCTAACTCCTAAGCTGTTTGGAAAGATACTTGTATCTAATACAAACACATGATAGGCAGCAATCTTCTCCTTGATGTCATGACTCTACAGAGAGTAAATGTCATGGAGGACATGAAACAGGATCCAGGACAGCCAGATTAGGGAGGAGAACAGCAGCTGATGGGGAAGGCATCTAAGCCATCCCACAGGGAGAACCAAGGGTGTGGGCTGCTAGTCCCACCAATGCCACTTACTGGCTTGTCTGACTATGGATGAGTTTCTTTTCCTCTGTTCCAGTCACAGTTCAACCAGAGAAGCAGAACCAATAGGAATTGTGTATCAAAAGATTTATTGCATGACATGAGTTGACATGATTATGGGACCTGGCTAGGAAAATCTGAAATCCATAGGGAAAAAAAAAAAAAAAAAAAAAAATCCATAGGGAAGGCGACCTGAAAGTGCTGGGCATGGGCTATGCCACTGTCCGTGGGCCAAAGACTTCCTCAGAGAGGCCTCACCTGTGTTCTTAAGACTCAACTGACTGAATCAGGCCCACCTAGACTGTCTAGGACAATCTCCCTCAGGAAAGTCAACTGATGACGACTTTAATCCCATCTACAAACACCTTCACAGTAACACCCAGATCAGTGTTTGACTGACTAATGGTGGGACAGCCTAAGTTGAGTCTTTCAAAAGACCACAAAAGTCCAGCCCTTGTCCACTGTGTGCCCAACACCCATCTCTTAAAAATCACAATCTCCAAATAAAGGGAATAACAAAGTCATAACTCTACATACCACAATGCAGCTATCCTTCATACAACTGAAAATACACCAACCTCTTCCCCACAAGAGAAGGCCAAGTTCTTGGGGAACGTTTCTATTTCACCTTTGATGTCCTGTTACTGAAATACTATAAGGTTCATCATTATTAATAACTTTTACATTAGATGATAAAGGGGTGAGAAAAAAACAAGAATATTTAATATGTATATAAATATCTGAGCAACAAAAGACAAATACAGCTATAATATTCTCAACTTCAAAGTGAGGATGACAAGGCCTATTTCACAAAGCTGTTCAAAGAAATCAGTGATGTGATATGTTATAAGCACTATATTCTAAATATCATCATCATCAGTATTACTACTAGACAGGCACCTATAATGGTTTTAGGGTGAAAACTGTGACTCAGAAGAACACAACAGTAACTCTAATGTAGGACTGAAAGGGAATTAAGAAATGGCTGTTTCTGGGGCAAAAAAAAAAGCCAGAAAGCCAACAACAGAAATAAAATCATAGTGAAACATACCAATTTCTTGAATGAAAATCTAAACACTGAAAATATCTAAATTATTTTCATAGTGCAGGCAGAGAAACAAACTTTCTCTTAGGGAGCAAAACTGTCTTTTGATAGGCAAAATACCTAAATAACATCTTTAACTGGAAACACTACAGCTTTTTCTTCCTCTCCCGTCATTCCCCTGCACTAGCCCACATAGAGGGACCTCTGGATTACAATCAAGGAGAGAAGGGAGTCTATGATTCCCCTATGAAGACTTCAAGAATCTGGAGGACCAAAGACAGAGAAAGAGACAGACATAGACAGACAGAGATACAGAGCCTCTGATGGATGGAGACAGAAGCCAGGAAAGAAACACAGGCTCCTGGGGTTGGTACAACTGTGCATAAGAAGTCAGGCAATGAGGTGTTATGGGGGCTTTCACTGCACTTATAAGATCCTCAAAATTTTCCCTAAAAATGAGTTTACTTTATGGAAATTATAATCCAGTATGCTACCTAAAGTCTTTGACTGTGTGGATCACAACAAACTGTGGAAAATTCTTCAAGAGATGGGAATACCAGACCACTTTACCTGCCTCCTGAGAAACCTATATGCAGGTCAAGAAGCAACAGTTAGAATCAGACATGGAACAATGGACTGGTTCCAAATCAGGAAAGGAGTACGTCAAGGCAGTATATTGTCACCCTGCTTTTTTAACTTATATGCAGAGTACATCATGTGAAATACCAGGCTAGATGACTCTCAAGCTGAAATCAAGACTGTCAGGTGAAATATCAATAACCTCAGATATGCAGATGATACCACTTTAATGGCAGAAAGCAAAGAGGAACTAAAGAGCCTCTTGATGAAGGTGAAAGAGGAGAGTGAACAAGGTGGCTTAAACCTCAACAATAAAAAAGAAGATCATGGCATCCGGTCCCATCACTTCATGGCAAATAGATGGGGAGAAAGTGGAATAGTGACAGACTTCAATTTCTTGGGCTCCAAAATCACTGGGGACAGTGACTGCAGCCATGAAATTAAAGGATGCTTGTTCATTGCAAAGTTATGACCAAGCTAGACAGCATATTAAAAAGCAGAGATATCACTTTACTGACAAAGGTCTGTATGGTCAAAAATGTGGTTTTTCCAGGAGTCAAGTACAGATGTGAGAGTTGGACCATAAAGAAGG
Source organism: Muntiacus reevesi (assembly GCF_963930625.1). Taxonomy (NCBI): domain Eukaryota; kingdom Metazoa; phylum Chordata; class Mammalia; order Artiodactyla; family Cervidae; genus Muntiacus; species Muntiacus reevesi. The sequence continues at coordinate 44,344,758 of NC_089260.1, forward strand.
CTGAGGGCCAAAGAATTGATGCCTTCAAACTGTGGTGCTGGAGAAGACTCTTGAGAGTCTCTTGGACAACAAGAAGATCAAATCAGTTAATCCTAAAGGAAATCAACCCTGAATATTCTTTGGAAGGACTGATGCTGAAGTTGAAGCTCCAATACTTTGGCCACCTGACGTGAAGAACCAACTCACTGGAAAAGACCCTGATGTTGGGAAAGATTGAGAGTATGAGGAGAAGGGGGCAACAGAGGATGAGATGGTTGGATTGCATCATGAACTCAATGGACATGAATTTGAGCAAGCTCCAGGAGATAGGTGAAGGACAGGGAAGCCTGGCATGGAGTTGCACAGAGTTGGACACAACATAGTAATGAAATAAATAATCCAATAAAGTTGATTTTTTAAGAATTCTATGATGATCTTAATTTTTATAAAATGTTAAGGAAACATTTTATAAAATGTTATAACATTTTAACTCTATGGCTGATTCATATCAATGTATGACAAAACCCACTGAAATGTCATGAAGTAATTAGCCTCCAACTAATAACAAAAAAAAAGGAAAAAAAAATAAAGAGAAACAAACATGATTTTAAAAAAATGTTATAACATTTTATAATGTTATAAAATGAAATAGCAAAATATTAGCAGTGGTTATTTCTCAGTGATACTGAGAAACACTGCTGATATGAAGCAGTGTTATGTTTTCAATTCCTCAAATAAGTGTACCAATTTTTTTCAGAATTAGAAAAAGTAAAATCTTCCTGAAAGAGAACCGTTTTCCACCAAGTCTGTGCTCATTTCAGAACAATGCTGACCATTTAAAACTTATCAATTTCAAATTGTAATCACTTCACATAGAATGATCCATCTTGTTTTGATTGCTACCCAAGTTCCAGTTTTCTTCGGAATCTGTTCTTGCCTTTGAAATTAATCAATAAAGCAAACGAACCAGCAACAGTGAAAGCATCTGCTCTTCTTGAATAAAAGAGCAACAAACGGAAAGACTCAAGACTCAGGTTTCCAAGACAGCTCTGCTAAAGAATTCACCGTGGCCTTGGGCGAGACTTCCCCTCCAGGCCACAGCTTCTTCAGCTATAAACCGCAGGCCATGAACCGGATCATCTCTAAGGGCCCATCCGGCACTGACATCCCACCACTTTATGTGCCCCTCGGGGAGGAAAAGCAAGCAAAGCAGGAATCCATCACTGAGTCATCTCATCGTGGCACTGTGATAGAAATCACACCTCAGACAGCCCCCTTCTCTCTATTTCTCCATTTCATCTTCACCTTCTCAGCCTTCTTTCTCTTGCCAATCATGTGGCAGTAAAACTTAGTTTTCACTCCCAACACTTCAGCTCTTCTGGCTGTTACTCTGAGAGTTCGGTCCTTATTGGTATCTGATTTTGCTCTGGTACTCAACGGGGGTCTAAATATTTCCTCCTCTCCATTCCAGCTTATTTCAGCAAAACTTCACACCCTCTCCTCTGTTGAAAGCTTCTCTTGCCCTCCCTGCATCACTCTCCCAGCTATTAATATAAATGCATGGGGAGCAGCCTCCATTTCTGCTCTCACAAAATGATGCTGGCATTTAAGAAAACTCTGTGTGAGTGCAGGGAGGCTGGGGACGGATGCGGGGGTGGAAACCCTGAGATCTTAATGTAATCATGCTCATTTTAAGATCTACAGTCATTTGTCCTTGGCTCCATCTTCCCAGAAATGACTGGCACAGGAAGCTTTTTTGAAGGGCTATTGGCTCAAGTCTCACTTGGCGGGTCTTGTGGTGGGGGGGATCATTTCAGTTACAGTTTCATCTGCCAAGTCTGTATTCCCTGTTGCCTGCTGACCCGAGTTGAATTTTAAATTTCCATCAAGACCACCTGCCTGGTGTTAATTAGTTATGGTTTCTTATTTTAAATGCAAACTTGTTTTAACATCCATGAACTGGCATAGCATCTTGGGTAACTCCCCTGGTTCTACTGTACAAGCAGCAGTCTCAGCTGACCCAGCTATTTGTACTTTAATAAAATGCTGTAGCCAGGAGGGTAGAATATCCAGCAAATATCTGAGGCTGACCATTGTGAAATCTAAGTAAATCTTAACTCCTGTTTTTCTCCTGTCCATTGTTTTTTTGAAAAATCTTGAATGTAAAATCAAGGATAATTTTTTCTTATTCCCCATCCCACACATGTGCTTCACACTTCGTTATAATGTGAATAGGAGAACCTTTGAGAGAAACACAAACCTATTGTTTTTAATGCTGCTCTAGATATCGCTGTAGGTTTCACTCATGTGTGATGCATTTACCTATTGCTGTTGAATTAGTTGCTCAGTCTGACTCTTTACGACCGCATAGACTGTGGCCTGCTGGACTCCTCTGTCCATAGAATTCTCCAGGCAAGAGTACTGGAGTGGGTTGCCATTCCCTTATCCAGGGGATCTTCCTGACTCAGGGATGGAACCATGGTCTCCTGCATTACAGGCAGATTCTTTACCATCTGAGCCACCAGGGAAGCCCGCTTACCAATTATTAAATCAAATCAACTGATTTCCTCTTACAGGTGAAGGAAATGATCTTACAGGTGAAGGAAATGATCTTTTCAGGCCTATTAACTTTCCTTTAGCATGAAAAACTAAAGGAGTTCTCTTCTCCACTGATATAAGCATGTTCTCAGGAAACATGTTCTGATCAGATAACTTTTAGAAATTTATCCTAAATTTCCCTTCAATCCACAGCACAAAAGTAAACAGAAGCACATTAAGAATGATGGACATAACAGCCAACAGGAAGATGATCTGGCATTAACACACAAATAAAATGAGTCTAGAACTTTGGAAGGGTTAAAAATCCCTCCTTTCTCCAAGACTCATAAATGAAAATGGAATCTGAGGGAGAGTCAGGAGTCACTGGCTTTCAAAGAAGAGCTTGTATCTATAGATATTTTGATGTTAAATCCACTAATTCTCATATATGTTGGGCCAACATTAAATGAAGGTGGAACAAAGTGAACTGATATTGTTGTCACTACATTTCCTTGAGCGGCCTGCCATCCAGGTTTCCTTATCTTTAGAAACATCCATTTCATCTCATTAGAACTGATTCAAATGTATTCTTTTTGATGGCTGAGTAATATTCCATTGTGTATATGTACCACAGCTTTCTTATCCATTTGTCTGCTGATGGGCATCTAGGTTGCTTCCATGTCCTGGCTATTATAAACAGTGCTGCGATGAACATTGGGGTACATGTGTCTCTTTCAGATCTGGTTTCCTCGGTGTGTATGGCCAGACTTTTGCACTCTATGGGAGAAGGCGAGGGTGGGATGATCTGAGAGAACAGCTTCAAAACATGTATATTATCAAGTGTGAAACAGATCGCCAGACCAGGTTGGATGCATGAGACAAGTGCTCCAGGCTGGAGCACTGGGATGACCCAGAGGGATGGGATGGGGAGGGAGGTGGGAGGGGGGTTCAGGATGGGGAACACATGTAAATCCATGGCTGATTCATGTCAATGTATGGCAAAAACCACTACAATATTGTAAAGTAATTAGCCTCCAATTAATAAAAATAAATGGAAGAAAAAAAGAAACATCCATTTCTAGAAGTGATGAGGAACGTCACCTTCACAGATGTATTGTTGTTTTTCTTGTGCCCCAGACTATCTGATTTTATGTTCAACTGTACAAATGACTAAATCCAGGGCTGGAAAGAGAAGACATGGGATTACTTTTTTGTCATAATCTAATGGACAATTTTCTGGGTGATAAGTATTAAATGGTTTTAGGAAATGATGAATGACACCAGCCTCAGTAGCTGGAAGGATTCCATCCCTCCAATTGCTGTCTTTTGGATCTACAAATAGTCTGGGATCAGCTGGCAACAGGAAAAGCCATTGTCTGGGGCTACCTCAGCTTCCCCTCTGGGTTCCTCCCTCAAACACAGAGCCAAGGCACACCTCTGGATGTGAGAAGGAAAGAAGCTGTGACTGTAGATTAAATCACGCTATGGAGCCAGGTCAGATGGGAGAAAGGCTTTGTGTCAGGTCATAACCATAAAAATGTAATATCTAAAAGCAAATGTTCTTTTGTTTTAAACATAATTACTGTCTTGTATATGAGATGTGAGAGTTGGATGATAAAAAAAGAATTGATGCCTTCAAACTGTGGTGCTGGAGAAGACTCTTGAGAGCCCCTTGGACAGCAGGGAGATCAAATCAGTCCATCCTAAAGGAAATCAACCCTGAATATTCATTGGAAGGACTGATGCTGAAGCTGAAGTTCCAATACTTTGGCCACCTGATGTGAAGAGCCAACTCATTGGAAAAGACCCTGGTGTTGGGAAAGATTGAGGGTATGAAGAGTAGGGGGCAACAGAGGATGAAATGGTTGGATGGCATCACCGAATCAATGGACATGAGTTTGAGCAAACTCCAAGAAAGAGTGAAGGACAGGGAAGCCGGACGTGCAGCAGTCCATGGAATCACAAACAGTCAGACACGACTGAGCAACTGTACAATTGAAATGCAGTTTCCTGAAGGATTTTTACCTTTGGAAGATAAAAATACTGACAGATCCTAAGTCCTCTAGTCCATATATATTTTTATATAATGCATGTGAATGCATGTGTACTTTATATTGTATACAGTATACATATCAATAAATTATGCATTTTTCTAGAGATAATTATGGGTTGTGATAAACAGTTATGTACACTGTGTTGTAATGAGTATGTATTAGTTCATACTGATTAGGCATCGCTCTAATAATTCCCAGCACAGCAGCAGATTCTAACCTGTCAAATCTACATTCATCCCTTTCTTGGAGTACTTTTAAGCAATGCTATATGATTAGAGAAGAAAACAGCAATTCAGCTCAACATGTAGTTCTATGTACCTTTACTCAATCAATATTCTTCTCAAGGAGAGATATATTTGCTTGCTTTCATGGCAAGTGATTAAACATTATGATCTTGCTCTATGCCAGATATAATTGTCTGACACATCCTTGTTTTTTATTTTCCCAGGGCTCTAGGCTGAATTCATTTTCTTCCAATAACTAGAATTTTCCTTTTGTACATGTCACTTGTCTTTGCAGTAATTACCATTTTGCTGCCATTTTTCCTACTAAATCATACTTCACACACTGATCTCAAACCCTTTTTAAAAAATCCCTAATTTCTACTTCCTTCAAACTAAAGGACAATGTTTGAATCTGTCATTTATGTAACAAAAGTGCTAATTTTACCTTTGGATCCTATTGGATTCCTTACTGAATCAAAAAGTATCATATTTGTTATTAGAAAATCATTTATAAGAATGTTACTTTCTTGTTTTGTATCATTAAACATTTCATGTCATACTTTGGAGGCAGGAGTTAATTTGTCAGAAGCAAGCTACTATTTGACTTAAATTCAGCCTGTATTTCATAATTTTAAGGTTAAAAATATTGTACTCCTTTTAAGAGTCCACCTTAAATTTTTTTTTAAACAAAGTGGGATGTATGTGGGAGGATGTATGGATGATAGATAGGTAGAAGACCCTTTAAAAATAAAGTAGATTTAGTAAACAGAAAGAAAGGATATTCAAAACAGAGAACCTCAGGAGCTAAGTGAATCAGTTATTCAACATTAATTGAATATTGATGAAGAAGAAAGAGTAAGTTATAAGTATACTCTAAATAAGGGCTCCCCTGGTCGCTGAGGCAGTAAAGAATCTGCCTGCAATGCAAGAGACCCAGGTTCGATCCCTTGGTCAGGAATATCCCCTGGGGGAGGAAATGGCAACCCACTCTAGTATTCTTGCCTCAGAAATCCTATGGACAGAGGAACCTGGTGAGCTCCAGTCCACAGAGTCAAAAAGAGTCGGACACAACCAAGCCACTATCACTTTCACTTTTTTCATAACCTTAATAAACATAGACAATTATTGGCTGAAAGGATAATCACAGAATCTGTATTTTTAGCTTTAGGGAGGGGAAGAAAAGCAGAAGGAGCAGCCACTCACTATAGATAGTTGTCCTCTTAGATCCATAGAGACTAGTGATCTGATGTCACCAATAAGAATTAAAAAAAAAAAAGCCCAACCATCAGCAAAACTACAAAATGGTAATTAGCATGAGAACTTCAAACTGACTAGAACCCAAGGCTGACTCTAATTACACAGCTATAAAAGAAAAAAAAAAAAAGACAGTTTGTACCTCGATATTTGTGTTTCTTTATTTCTTGGTCTGTATCTATATAGTATCTGAGTTTCTAATTATAATAAATTATAAAATATTTCATATCAGTCCTTCATCAGGCCACTGGGAAATCCTAGCACTTTTGCCTGTGTGGTCTAACCCAGGGCACTCTACATATAGAGGTAACTACCATAATTGCAGGTAAAATGTCTAGGGGGATTTAAGAGTCTTCCACGGAGCTGACTTTATGTGACAGCAAATTTTGCAGAGAGACATATAAAGGAAGGAATAAAGTCTTAGTCCATTATGTAAATCTCAGAAGATAATATATTATCATTTTTTATAGCTTGGGATTAAACTATTTATCCACTATCAAAGGGATCTTTGAATTGTTTCTTTAAGAAATGGTAATGATTAGGTTTTAGGCATTACAGATTCTCTAAGTTAAGTCTCCCTCATGAATAATACCATGCATTTTCAAAATAGCTTCTTAGCATGGCCTGAAAACAAACCACCCCAACAAGGAAACTGAAGCTATGAGCACTTATCTCTAACGACATGATCAACTGAGATAACCAGGACCTTGGAACATATCTTGAGGTTACAAAAAATACTTTTCCTTAAAAGATTATTTTAAATGAAGGGGGACTTTCCTGGTGGTCCACTGGCTAAGAATCTGTGCTCCCTATTCAGGGGGCCTAGTTCAGCTCCTGGTCAGAGAACTAGATCCTGCATGTCCTAACTAATACACATCGGAACCCCCAAAAAGGACTATTTTAAAGGGAACAAAGATTTACAATTTTTTTCAGTTTTGTCTTATACAGACTAAATTTTTTATAAAAAGCACATCCGGCTTTTTAAAGTAAAGATAAAAATCATAAGAATTATTTTTCATACCCAAATAAAAGTACAAAAACAATATGCATCCATTATCTCCAAACACTACTCAGTAAAGCAAAACAGTCCTGTCTGACCCCTCTCCCTCAGCTGGCTATGGCCTGTACCACCCTCTCCTTCATTCCACTCTCTCTTGGCTCCCTCTTCCTCTCATTCATTCACAGAACTGCCTTAAAGAACTTAAAACTCAGTTCACAGGATGACTTAGGGTGAAAAACACTGGTTGCAGCAAATAGCTAAAGCAAATAGCTTATATATCTAAAATGATGTAAACCGTATATAGCTTATTGATCTGTGCACAAGGAAATCAAACAAAAACCTCAATACAATCTATTCACTAGTTGTCAGGAAAAAGAGATGGACATAAATTGTTTTGCACTGGATACTCCAAAACACCTAAGCAACCTATCCTATAGTTGCCAACATTAATTGGCACCTATAACACGCAGACCCAGCTTGAGACAGACTTCACAATTTGGCTTAAACTCTGCATGACCTTTCATTAAAGGCTTAGCAATATCCATATTCTTAACAAATACTATTCTCCTGCAAGTAGGCTTCTTCACCATCTTTTAAAAAAGTATAGTTTTAACAGCTCATGTCTCTAGACTACAAAGTATAAAAAATATTTATTTTACTTTCTTGGTTAAAAGAAAACTTTAGATTTAATCAACTTTAATAGTAATCAAGCAGTTTTCCAGGAACCTGACTCAACCACTCTGCCCAATGTATATCATCCAAATGATTGTATCGGTAAAAAAAAAACAGGTAATGTGCCTTATGAATAACAGATACCAGATTCTTATAAAACCGAAAGCAGTTTTGTAAAAGTCACCATTGTTGGGACTTAGCGTGGTTTTATGCTTTTCCTCCATTAATCCGCCACTGCGTGGGATTTATCTTTTTATGTGAAATGCATGACAAAATATTTGACTGGTTATCAATCCATTAGGAAAATAGTTACATGGTTTTTCCAATGAGGTTAGAACAAAATGATTTTGGAATTTCCAGAATTTGCAGAAATGGAAAGAAGCCTGACCAACTTTGAACTCTGCTCAAGGAATAAGAAATGGGATTGGACACCATTTTGAAATGTGGGTGCATGTGTACTTGCCAGATTCTCTTCTTGCCAGCTGCAAAATCTCCTGAAATGTCATCCAAATTTGATTAAAGACAGGTTACTCCAAACTCATTCTTTCACATCCTTGTAATAAAAATGGGTATATTTTTCAATATTATTGACAGGAAAGTAAAATAATCAAAACCAGGTGAACAGCTGGAATTAATTTCTCTCTTTAAGGAAGTATAGTAGATGTGCCGCCTAGAGTTATCACAGGCGCACATAATATGTACTCTGGAAAAACAAAGTAATGGCTGCCTTACCGTGTTTTCTTAACTGTCTCACAATTTAGTACTTCCGTAATGTTAGCCTCATCTCAGAAAGACGGATGTGGTCATCTCAGTGTCCTAGATCATCTCAGAAGGAACAAGCACTAACATTTCGATAGTTCAAAAGAGGAATTGTTGTGGAAGAAGCACAGTGAACTGTCTAGACCAGTGGACCCCAACCTTTTTAGCATCAGGAATCTGTTTCATGGAAGACAATTTTTCCACCGATAGGGGGTGGGAAGATGGTTCAGGTGGTAACGCGAGCAATGGGGAGTGACAGGGGACAGCAGATGAAGCTTCACCTGCTGCTCCCCACTTACCTCCTGCTGCGCAGCCCAGGTCCTAATGGCTGGCCTGCGGCCCACTGGTTGGGGACCCCTGGACAGTGTCTCCTGCTAATGTCTCCTTCTGGAGCGCAGGTTGTGCAGCATGGCTTGCAGCTCACGGTACGAGGCTGGGGGTCCCCAAGCATCCTGTTCCCTGGCAGTGACGCAGACCTAGCCCCTGCACAGCATTCACCTGAATCACTCCATGTCGTCCCTGCGGGTCTTGCAGGGCAAAGGAAACTTACACTGCCATGAAGCTCCTGCTTCTTACCGTGCCCTGAGGAAGCTAGTCCTTTGTCTCTGATCTAGGAGACCTGTGTCTTCTGCCAGTATCCACGAAACTCTGGCAGGCAAGTTGATCACTTAGAAGGAAGGTAAAATCTCAGACCACTCACAGATTCTGACAGACAGGTAGTGAATCAATCCATTGATGAGGGAGCAAGCAGAGGAGAATGAAAGAAGAAATTGAAGAGAAAGATGAATTTGGTTTTGTTGCTGTTCAACTTGAAGTGGTTGTGGAGGCCGGGAGTGCCAACACAGATCTGTATTTTATGAGAGGTCTGGGCTAGAGGTACATATTTTTTAATTAATTTTTATTGGGGTATAGTTGCTTTATTTTTTTATAGATATAATCTTTTTTTTAAATTTTTTTTTTATTAGTTGGAGGCTAATTACTTCACAACATTTCAGTGGGTTTTGTCATACATTGACATGAATCAGCCATAGAGTTACACGTATTCCCCATCCCGATCCCTCCAAAATGTGGTGCTAGCTTCTACTGCAGAGCGAAATGAATCAGCCACATGCACGCGCACACACACACACACACACACACACACACACACACACACACACACACACACACACATATCTTTCCTCCCTTTAGGATTTTCCTCTCATTCAGGTCACCACGGTGCATTAAGCACAGCTCCTTGTACTATACGATGTGTTCTCATTAGTTGTCTGTTTTATTTTGTTGTTTAGTTGCTAAGTTATGTCTGAGTCTTTGCAACCCCATGGACTAAAGAGTGAGCAGTCAACATTTTAGGAATCAGTGAACTACAATGGACTGGAATGGGTGAATTTAATTCAGATGACCATTATATCTACTACTGTGGGAAAGAAGCCCTTAGAAGAAATGGAGTAGCCATCAGAGTCAACAAGAGTCCGAAACGCAGTACTTGAGTGCAATCTCAAAGATGACAGAATGGTCTCTGTTCATTTCCAAGGCAAACCAGTCAATGTCACGTACTCCAAGTTTATGCCCCAACCACTGATGCTGAAGAAGATGAAATTGAACAGTTCTATGATGATCTACAAGACCTTCTAGAACTAACACCAAAAAAAAGATGTCCTTTTCATCATAGGGGACTGGAATGAAAAGTAGAAAGTCAAGAGATCGCTGAAGTAACAGGCAAATTTGGCCTTGGAGTACAAAATGAAGCATGGCAAAGGCTAACAGAGTTTTGCCAAGAGAACACACTGGTCATAGCAAACACCCTCTTCCAACAACACAAGAGAACACATGGGCATCACCAGATGGTCAATACCGATATCAGATTGATTACATTCTTTGCAGCCGAAGATGGAAAAGTTCTATACAGTCAGCAAAAACAAGACTAGAAGCTTACTATGGCTCAGATCATGAACTCCTTATTGCCAAATTCAGACTGAAATTGAAGAAAGTAAGGAAAACCACTAGACCATGCAGGTATGACCTATATCAAATCCCTTATGATTATACAGTGGAAGTGACAAATAGATTCAAGGGATTAGATCTGATAGACAGAGTGTCTGAAGAACTATGGACAGAGGCTCATGACATTGTACAGGAGACAGTGATCAAGACCGTCCCCAAGAAAAAGAAATGCAGAAAGGCAAAATGGTTGTTTGAGGAGGTCTTAAAAATAGCTGAGGAAAGAAGATATGCTAAAGGCAAAGGAGAAAAGGAAAGATATACTCATCTGAATGCAGAGTTCCAAAAAATTATCTAGGAGTGGTATGAAAGTCTTTCTCAGTGATCGATGTAAAGAAATAGAGGAAAACAACAGAATGGGAAAGACTAGAGATCTCTTCAAGAAAATTAGAGCTACCAAGGAACATTTCATGCAAAGATGGACACAGTAAAGGACAGAAATGGTATAGACCTAACAGAAGCAGAAGATATTAAGAAAAGGTGGGAAGAATACACAGAAAAACTACACAAAAAAGATCTTAATGACCCAGATAACCACAATGGTGTGATCACTCACCTTGAGCCAGACATCCTGGAGTACAAAGTCAAGTGGGCCTTAGGAAACAGCACTATGAACAAAGCTAGTGGAGGAGATTGAATTCCAGCTGAGCTATTTCAAATCATAAAAGATGATGCTGTGAAAGTGCTGCACTCAATATGGCAGCATATCTGGAAAACTCAGCAGTGGCCACAGAACTGAAAAAGGTCAGTTTTCATTCCAATCCCAAGGAAAGGCAATGCCAAAGAATGTTCAAACTACCGCACAGTTGCACTCATCTCACACGCTATCAAAGTAATGCTCAAAATTCTCCAAGAGAGGCTTCAACAGTATGTGAACCAAGAACTTCAAGATGTTCAAACTGGATTTAGAAAAGTCAAAAGAACCAGAGATCAAACTGCCAACATCTGTTAGATCATTGAAAAAGCAAGAGAGTTCCAGAAAAACATCTACTTCTACTTTATTGACGATGCCAAAACCTTTCACTGTGTGGGTCACAACAAACTGTGGAAAATTCTTCAGGAGATGGGAATACCAGACCACCATACCTGACTCCTGAGAAATCTGTACGCAGGTCAGTAAGCAACAGTTAAAACAGGACATGGAACAACAGACTGGTTCCAAAAGGGGAAATGAGTACGTCAAGGCTGTATATTGTCACCCTGCTTATTTAACTTCTATGTAGGATATATCATGAGAAATGCTGGGCTGGATGAAGCACAAGCTGGAATCAGGATTGCTGGGAGAAATATCAATAAGCTCAGATATGCAGATGACACCACCCTTTATGGTAGAAAGCAAAGAGGAACTGAAAAGCCTCTTGATAAAAGTGAAAAAGGAGAGTGAAAAAACTGGATGAAAACTCAACATTCAAAAAACTAAGATCATGGCATCTGGTCCCATCATTTCATGGCAAATAGATGGGGAAATAATGGAAACAGTGACAGATTATTTTGGGGGGCTCCAAAATCACTGCAGATGGTGACTGCAGCCATGAAATAAAAAGACACTTTCTCCTTGGAAGAAAAGCTATGACCAAACTAGACTGCATATTAAAAAGCAGAGACATTACTTTGCCAACAAAGATCTGTGTTTTTGCCCATAGTCATGTATGGATGTGAGGGTTGGACTATAAATAAAGCTGAGCACTGAAGAACTGATGCTTTTGAACTGTGGTGTTGGAGAAGACTCTTGAGAGTCCTTTGGACAGCAAGGAGATTAAACCAGTCAATCCTAAAGGAAATCAGTCCTGGGTGTTCTTTGGAAGGACTGACACTGAATCTGAAGCTCTAATACTCTGACCACCTGATGCAAAGAAGTGACTCATTGGAAAAGACCCTGATGCTGGGAAAGATTGAAGGCATGAGCAGAAAGGGATGACAGAGAATGAGATGATTGGCTGGCATCACTGACTCGATGGACATGAGTTTGAGCAAGCTCCAGGAGTTGCTGATGGACAGGGAAGCCTGGTGTACTGCAGTCCATGGGGTCACAAAGAGTCGGACATGACTGAGTGACTGAATGGAACTGAACTGACAAAATATCAGTAATGTTTATGTGACAATCCCAATTCCTCCCAAGAAACATATTTTTGAATTATTCAAATCCACATGTGAGTTAACATCTTGAGGATGAAGAACCATATCCTGGAGAATACCATTATTTAAGTGGTAGTTAAGTGGTAGTCTATAGGAATAGATAGATTGGAATGAGGATACTGCGTCTCTCAGATGCCAAAAAGCAGAGAACTCCAAGCAGGGAGTAATCACCAGTGAAATGAAGATCCAAAAACAGAAAAACCAAAATCCCACTAGACTTAGCACCTAGAAAGTAACTGTTGTTCTCGTGTGATGTGCTGGCCCTGGATCTATGGGCCGGGAGATTCCCCTCCTCAACCTTCCCCGCACCTGTGTTCCAAACATCTAAACCTGCAGGCTGCACTTGCCAGGCTCACTGTCAGCTGGTCTCCAGCTGGGCTGAGTTTACCCAATGGTTGATATGGGTGAGAGATTAAAAGACAAAGGGAACAGAGAAGTTGGGTGTTTCTGCTTCTCTTCTCTGCTGTGGATGCATGTCTGACAGTACATGGGCTGAATCCCCTCCATGACTTCAGCTCCCTCTGGACAAGCCAGTCAACCCAAGAGTCTTGCCTCTAGGGTCATCTCCAGGCCAAGGTCTGATAGTGCCATTTTTACTCCATCTCTCCATTCCATGTGTGGAATAGCTTCCAGCTGTGGGCATCTAAGATATCTCACCATCCTCTGTCTGGTTTCTCAGTTACTCCACCACCCATCTAATCAGTTTCCCCACATTATATTTTTTTTTGTAGCAAATCACTGAAGGTGTTCATTTTTTGGCCTGCTTGGATCCTAAAAGAATAGGTAAGAACACAAAAGCCAAATCTGATAGGCAAAAGAATGGGAAAAGATGTTGACATCCAATTGTATAGAACATTCTTTGAGTAGTTTCATGAAAAGGAAAGAGAGACTTGATGGTAGCTGGAGGGATGGATCTTTTAAACTTGTTTGGTAAGACGTGCTTGTTTTAGGCTGAGGGGAAGATGTCTGAAAAGAGTGAGAGAATAAAAGGTAGATGAATTGAGCTGTGTATGTGTTAAATCACTTCAGTTGTGGCCAACTCTTTGCGACCCTATGGACTATAGCCCACCAGACTCCTCTGTCCATGGAATTCTCTAGGCAACAAAACTGGAGTGGGTTGCCACTTCTCCAGGGGGCCTTCCCAACTCAGGGATTGAAGCTGTGCCTCCTGTGCGGCTCCTGCGTTGCAGGCAGAATCTTTGCCATTGAGCCACCAGGAAATCAGTTGGATTAATGGAATAAGGTCCCAGAAGAAACAGGAGGAGGTAGCGGGTTTTGCAGGATCTGGGTAACAGATTTGATCCAGTTAACAGGGTTTTTTTCCCCCAATGCATCAGATAAAACTGGTAATAGTTCAGTTAGATCAATAGGATCCATCAACAGGGGTATAAATTTATATCATCAGCTAATGGGTTTGACCCTAACCTGAAATTGATATCCTGAAACCAGCAATACAAAGGTAAAGATTAGCTACCTTGTAAAGTGTGTGAAATTTTCTGATGGACTCAGCTTTTCCCAGAAGTTTAAGGCTTTGCTGAGTTTAGAGGTGAAAAGGTAGGTTGGAAGAGAGTGGTGATGGTCTGGAATCCTTCTGTGAGGATTTGGGAGTGAAAACTAACCAGGGATCTCTGAGGGGACTGATGGTAACGCAGAGAACCCAGCTGAGATATTCACAAGGAATTGCATAGTTTATAGTTTGGTTCCCCTCACCCTCAGATTATCAGTTGTGTCCGTTTGGAAGCAGGAGGACAAATCCAGTGTTGCAGTCTTGAGAGATGAACACTGTGGAAGGACAGAACTGCAGGAAATCATAGATGGGAAAGTGGTTTGGATGATCTCTTGGGGAATACAGACAGTATAGCCAGCAGAAAGAATGCACAGAGTCGCAGAGGTGGGCAGGACCGACTTCCCATCCCAGCTAAGGAAACCTAGGCAAGTGACAACATTTCTAAGCTTCAACTCCCTCATCCATAAAGTGAAAATAGGTTATAAGACTGAACAAGAAAACGTATATAGAGTGTAAACTAAAGATCCTCGCACAGAGAACTCAGCCAGTGACAGTGAAAGTGGCCGATTTTCATCAATCGGATCCTTATTCAATTTTGATATGTGTAGATCTCTCTTTGAAGATGAGTCGCAAATCCGCAGCTTCTCTAAAACGCACCATGTCATGTTCCCAAACAAGCCCACTGCAAGTCACTCTGTGACTCTGAACCACACAGGAAGATGCTCATGAGACTCCGATCTACCATCATCTAGAGAGAACAGAGCTGTTGAGAGCTCTGTGTGAAGATTATACTCTATGGGGAATATACACCTCTGGGGAGCCACACAACAAGCACTTCAACTGGAGCACAAAAATGGATCAGGTTGGGAAAGATCCTCCGGGGACTAGTGGCTGAGATTTACAGCTGGTGGGGGCACCTGGGGAAACAATCAGAGATGCATCAGCTAGCAGAACCAGGGTTCCAGTGCGTCTTCCCCACTGCGACTTATTTATCACAGACAAGTATATACAGTGTGATCTCGCTCTGCTGATCACCCAGTGTACTTCTGAACTCTTTGCTTTCTGCCTCCTGACAATTTTTTTTTTACTCATTATCTTCACAAAGAGAAGCAGCTTCCCCACAGAGTCATAATATCTCAAATGGGTCAGAAAACCCACATAGCAAATTTTCATTTGTTCTGACAAGTTGTTAAGGATAAAATTATTGCCTTGAATAAATTTCTTGAAAATAAGCTTGTGACCTGACTTCACATATAAATAACCACCCTGGTTCTTACTTCGATACTAAATAGGAGTTAAGTGAGCTCAACAATACTACACATTTAATTATTTTGCTTGCTCTCAGTGAACAAGAAATGATAAAATCCTCAAATATTTGAAACCCTACACAGCTCAGAATTGCTAACGATCATAGGCTTATTCTTTTAAAGAATTTACTGATAGGAAAATGACACATGTCATCGCTAGTTCCTGGGAAGCAGAGAGAAAACATTCAAAAGGTTTAATGAGCAGATAAAGATAGAAAACTGGTAACTAACATTTCTGGCTTGGGAATATGACCATCTCCAGAAGTGCAACTGGCCAAACCTTCTTACACATGGAAAATACTAAAGCTTTGCCCAGAGTCAACAAATGCCATGTTCTGAGGAGCAGTGTTTTAGGAGACAGATCTGTTAACCATCAGTGGATGTTTTTTACGTTAGCACTCATAGCAGGCAAAGTTAAAGAAGGTTTTGCATACCTGCTTTCCAACAGAAGCCTGAGCTCCCAGCAGGGGAAGGCTGGACTGGCCCTTGGGCCCGAGACAGATAACATAGACACATGCAGTACACAGACAAAGACACACAGCAAAGTTCTTCAAACACTTTCCTTCAGGCTATTTCCCTCTACTTTAGACTCACTGAAGAAAAGCCTGAGTCAACCTCAGGTCAGAGGATTTGACGGAGAAACTTTTTCATTCGGTTTTGTACTGAACGTAGATTTGCCTGTTCAGTCAAGTTGGAATGGCTTGATGGCATTGCCAAGAGCCATCCTCATACTAAAGAAAAGAGTGTACAGAAAGGCAATTTACAAGCAGTCTGACAATGGGCCTAGAGATTATCATAACTGGAGTCAAAGACAGATATCTTATGATATTACTTATATGTGAAATCTGGAGAAGGCAATGGCACCCCACTCCAGTACTTTTGCCTAGAAAATCCAATGGATGGAGGAGCCTGGTGGGCTGCAGTCCATGGGGTCGTTAAGAGTCGGACATGACTGAGCGACTTCACTTTCACTTTTCACTTTCATGCACTGGAGAAGGAAATGGCAACCCACTCCAGTGTTCTTGCCTGGAGAATCCCAGGGATGGGGGAGCCTGGTGGCTGCCATCTATGGGGTCACACAGAATTGGACACGACTGAAGCGACTTAGCAGAAGCATATGTGAAATCTAAAATATGATAAAAGTGAACTTATTTACAAAACATAAAAAAGACTCAGAGATAAAGAAAACAAACTTATGGTTATCAAAGGAGGGGGAGGTAGGGATAAATCACGAGTTTGGGATTAACAGATACACACTACTATATATAGACTAGATAAACAAGGACCTACTGTGTAGCATAAGGAACTGTATTCAATATCTTGTAATACTGAATGGGAAAGATTCTGAAAAAATATATTTTTGTAAATCACCGAGTCACTTTGCTGTCTACCTGAAAATAACACAACAATGTAAATCAACTATACTTCAGTTGAAAAAGGTCTTTCTAATGAGGGACAGCAAAGTCCCTTCATGGTTTGCCAGGTTTACACACTGCATCTTAGTGTCATCCCCAAAAGCTGACGTCTGCTTGATGCTCTGATTAGTGGTATATGCTACACAAGGCCAGCATATTTCTCCAGCAGTGAGGACAGAGTCAGAGACAGCCGCCACTGCACCCTCTCTTGGGTAAAGATACACAGTTCTAATCACACTCCTGCGGGAAAAATGCTACTAACGTTGAAAAGGTGCAACAGAGGGCACACAGAATGACTCAGCGCTTCAACAAGGAGGCACACGTGCTGACCTCACGCTCCTGCTGCAAATCAGCAGTGGTGAAAAGTCCCCACCAAGAGAAGCCTCCCAGAGCCTCTGCTTACAGATCTCAGCATAGGGGAAAATGGTCTTTCCTGATCTCCTGGATTTTAACACCTGCTCTTAAAACCCATTCAAACTAATCCATGTGTCAGTCAAAATCCAATCTTTCTATCCGGTCTCTTCTCAATATTCTGTAACGACTATGTGTGCTCAGTCACTCAGTTGTGTCCAATTGTAGCCTGCCAGGCTCTTCTGTCCATGGAATTTTCCAGGCAAGAATACTGGAGTGGGTTGCCGTTTCCTACTCCAGTAATGACCAATATGGAAAAATAATCTAAAAAAGTATAGATATGTGCATATGTAGAACTGATTCACTTTGCTGTAGAGCAGACACTAACACATTTTAAATGAACTAAACCTACAATTAAAAAAAATCCAATATTTATGTAGCACAAAAAAATGCATCTTGATTCCAACATTTTTATCATTAGAGGGAGGTCAACATATTGCTTTATTTTATTGTTCCTTTATTTTAATATTTGTAATTCTGTATGGTAAAACTTTTTAGTCAGAGGATAATTGCTTCACCACGTTGTGTTAGCTTCTACTGTAAAACAACACAAAACCACTGTATCTATACATATATCCCCTCTCTCGAGGCTCCCTCCCACCATCCCCTCCCTCTAGGTCATCACAGAGCACTCAGCTGAGCCCCCTGTGTTATATAATAGCCAGAATATAAGAAGATATTTATCATATGCTGCAAAGCAGAAAACCAACCCCCAAACCAAGATAGCTGCAGTCTCCTAGAATGTCCCTCTATTATATTTTAGATACGCTGTTACTAACACTGCGCTTTTTTTCTTCCCTTGTTTCCAGCATAACCAGTTCATTGGGTTGGGGGGGGCCAGAAGTGGAGGTGGCAGGGGAGGCACAGACAAGCAAACATTTTGCAAGTGATGCATAGCATGAAGTCAGCCTGCATGAATTTAATTCGCTGTGGCAGTGCAACAATACTGAAAGGGTGTGCTCAATCAGAGTCCTTTTGGATTGTTTCTGACCAAGTAACCTGAGGAGAGTTTCCTCATAAAGCTGCCTTTTTCACACAGCCAGACTTTTGAATCCCACCTGTAAATCACAGATGTCTATGGGGATTTGTCTGTCTTTTCCCTCTCCATCTCTTTTATCTCTACCCCCTTTTTTTGGTAATTTGTGAAGATAAAATAGTCTTCATAATTCTTTTATGTGAAAGAAGTTTTGGTTGCTCTGCCCTGAAAGAGGCACATCAATTTCGATCAACAATTTGCTCCCTGAAACTCAATCTCATAGATATTTACCCTACCTCTTGCTTGAAAAGAAAAAATGCCACCTGAAATTCCTTGTCTATAAGAATCAACAATGATGTTATTTTAAATTAGGATTTAGCACTAATTTTATGAACCTAACCTAAACAGGTGTATGCTATATACACAGATGACTACCTACATTGTTTAGTTTTCTTAAACAACTTGTAATTATTTCTCTGACTAAATATGAGATTCAACTGGTGTTAATGCAAATATATATTATAAAATCACCCTGCTCTATCAGTTTGCATTGGGATCAATGTATTTGTATTTGTGTCTCAAGTAAATTTTAGGTTGAAGTTATGAAGTGTTTTGACTTTGGATCACAGAATCAAGCTGTTTAAAAGGCACATATATACATATACACACACACAACATACCTCAGTAGTATTTACCATGGAAACAATTTAAATGTCTACTGCGGATTGGTTAATAAACTATGATATGTCCACACAACAGACTACCATTGAGCCACCAAACATAAAAATATAGAACAGGGGATGTCCCTGGTGATCCAGTGGTTAGGGTGCCATGCTTCCACTGCAGGGCGCACAGGCTCGATCCCTCATCAGGCATCTAAGATCCTACATTCCATGCGGCCAATAAATAAATTCTAAACATAAAAATCTTGTGTTAAATTTTAAAAATGTAGAACAATGTTCAAAGACATGAAAAGATCACCAGCACCACAAACAAGAGAACACTAACAATTGCAAAGGAATGTATACAATATCCTATTTCCATTAAAAAATATATAGATTCTTACACTTGCATAGAATCAAAGTCAGAGTCACTGCCTCTCAGTGGTTAGATTAGAAGTGTTTCTCTTAGTCAGTCCCAGACCTCACCCCCATACCCAGATTTTACAGAGAATGGCATGAATTTTTTAAAAAGGTTATTTTTCAATAGTAATTAGTTTTATAACCAACACTGGGAGAGCTAAAGAGGCCCCACTAGCAAAAGGCCCACTCACATAGATCATAAGTACAGGACAGCCAAAGCAGCTGAACCCAAAAGCTAACCTCAAAAGCTTAGAAATGAGTTAAAATGTGTGCCAAGCCGTGATATTCACTAAGTTGAAAGGAGACTGGCTGCATTACTTGTGAGACAACATGATTATTGCAGGCCTAGCGCTCCTCTCACTCTCTTAGATATCCCCAAGGCATCCCCTTGAATCACTCTCTGGGACTTGGGTCCAGAAAAAGCGAGTGCAGAGTGCCACGAATGTATCATGTTCTTAACCTAACAGAAATACTGTTTGTCTTTATTCATGATGACCATTTTGATAAGCTTTGTGTGTCCAAGGCATACTATAAATTTCTTTGTCAAACAGCTACAATTGTAATAAAATAAGCACACAAATATGGAATAAATTACATCTTAAAATGTTCCTTTTGGAGAAAAAAACTTTTACAAGACACTTTTAGCATGACAGAAAAAAGGAAAGAAGGGAGAAGGGATGGGGGAGGAATAAAGAAAAGAAAGGTAAAGAGGAAATAAAATTTAAAAAAATAAGATAACTAGAGATGAGATTAGCATACCATAATATCCCATACACTTGGAGAAAATGAGCCACAAATTTATATCTAAGCTTTGTAGTAGCCAATACCACAAATGAAACACAATTTTGTAATTCATAGTATGTTTAAGATAAAAGCAGCAGAAACAAGAGGGCAGTTTCTCCCATGATCCCTTAATAAGAAACACTTTTGTTGTTGCTGTTTAGTTGATAAGTAGTGCTGGACTCTTTTGCAACCCCATGACTGTAGCCCTTCAGGCTCTCTGTCCATGAGATTTTCCAGGCAAGAATACTGGAGTGGGTTACCATTTCCTTTCCCACAGTTATCTTCCCCACCCAGAGATCGAACCCAGGCTTCCTGCATTGGCAGGCAGATTCTTTACCACTGAGCCACCAGGGAAGCCCAGTAAGCAGTACTATGGGATGTAATAAGGCTAAATCCTCACCACCACCCACCAGAGTACACGCCTGCCTTACGGAGATGTTTCTCACAAGGGTCACAGAGCAGTCTGACAGAGCCACACAATTCAGTTAACATCAGCAGCTCAGAGGATGGAAAAGTTAACACGCTGGGCCAGGTTCCTGGCTCAGTGATGCTTCATCTTAGGATAAGTGTTTTCATTTCCAGAAATGCAGGTATGACATAGCTTTTTCAGTGCTCCATTATTAATTCCGTCAACCCGACTTTGAAAAGAAGAGTGCTGCAGTGAACTTGATATATCCTTCCCTCATACTCCTACTTACAGTTCAAAGCAGACCTGTGTGTTTTAACAGTTAGTGCACTAAATGAACTGTACCCTTTTTCATTCATTCATTCAATTAATTAAGTGTAATTCAACAAATACTTCTTGAATACTTACTTCATAGACGTATGTTTGCATGGTAGGATGACAGAGGTGACCGAAGCAGGCTTGGCCATGACGGGGTCCTCATGGAAATGACAAATCAGTCTAGAGTTACGTCAGCACCATGATGTTTGGGGTTGGATCACTGTTTGTTGGAGGAAGGGACCTGTCCTGGGCAGGGTAGGAGGTTTGGCTACATCCCTGGTTTCCATCTCCTACATCCCAGGAGCCACACCCCCAGTTGTGACAGGCAAAACTATCTCCAGATGTTGCCAAATATCCCCTGCAGAACCACTGGTCTAGAGAGCACTCACCCTAAGAAACAACAATGAATCAGTTCAGAGAGAGGAAGCAGGGTGCTGAGAGGACGTAAAGAAGAGGAACTAACCCAGTCCCGTATCCAATGGAGGCCTCCTTGAGAAGGTTAAGTGTAAAAGCTCCCGGAGACAGATGTCTAAAAACGGTTACTCCAGAGAAGTGAACTGGGACGGGATCAAGCTCTTCCTCAAAATACCATTAGAAACAACTCTACACATACTCCATCCAAAGCCAAGAGTAGCATGTAAAAGGCACCAAAAAGACCATTCAAACAAACAAACAAACAAATTAAAAATCAGTCAGTCACACCCTGAGAGTAATGGAACCTCAGTTGTCCTTCCTAAGAGACCATCCATCCATCACATGTTCAGTTGTGTCTGATGTACGTGTCTCCATGTACTGCCAGACTCCTCTGTGCAGCGGATTTCCTAGGCAAGGATACTGGAATCGGTTGCCATTTCCTCCTCCGGGGAATCTTCCTGACCCAGGGATCGAACCCACGTCTCTAGTGTCTCTTACACTGTAGGCAATTCTTTACCACTTGAGCTATCAGGGAAGCCTCTTCTAGGAGAAAACAATCCCAAACTGCACCAGTAACTGACTGAATTTAGTGGAGAGTTGTTAGCTGTGGCCCAGTTAAATGTTGGAACCAAAGAACTAATATATAAATCATACCATAGGGAGTTATTCAACCTCACTGAGAGAGATGTTTTTCCTTAGAATCATAACATTAAACAGAACTTTTTGCAAAACAATTATACCAATTAAAATCAAACATCCAGTAACCAGACTGGTTGGTTTATTTAGAAGAAAATAAAGATTCTAATATTTTTATTCTCTTCCTATGTTTCTTGCTTTCTCCTCCAAATGATACTCTAACAATAGGGTCAAATAGGACTGACTGTTTAGTGTTATCAAATGTATTATTTTCATCATCTTCCTCTTTTTTTAATTGATACACTGAGGGTCAAAACTTAAATTTTTCCAAGGTCGCAGACAGTAATTAGCCAAGCCAAGAGTGAAACCTGTGTCTTCTGACCCTACACCAAAGTGTCAATAGAAGAAAAACAGCATGATATGCTTTGGGGAAAGGAAGGATGGGTAGAAGATGTGAGAAAGACTATAACAGCACTGGGCATAGATCCTAAAGGAAGGAGAGAGCAAAGCAGATGTTTCCTCAACCCCATCCTGTAGGTCCTCCCAGAACACCTTCCATTTGATCAAAAAGGTAATGGTATTGAAGGGTACTTTTAATATGGTAGACACTTTATAGTTTGGAGAAGGAAATGGCAACCCACTCCAGTATTCTGCCTGGGAAATCCCATGGACAGAAAGCCTGGCAGGCTACAGTCCTTAAGGTTGCAAGAGTCAGGCATGACTTAGCAACTAAACTACCACCCAACCACACCTCTCTAATCCTTACAACAACTCTGTAGAACAAGTCCCCCTGAACCTTATGAATCACCTGGGGATCTTGTTAGATCTAATGCATATTCTACCCCAGCAGGGCTGGGATATGGGCTGAAAATTTACACTATACACACAAGTGTCCACATAGCCAAAACTATGGTTTTTCTAGTAGTCATGTATGGATGTGAGAGTTGGACCATAAAGGCTGAGTGCCAAAGAATTGATGCTTTGAATTGTGGTACTATAAAAGACTCTTGAGAGTTCCTTGGACTGCAGAGAGAACAAACCAGTCAATCCTAAAGGAAACCAACCCTGAATATTCATTAGAAGGTCTATTGCTGAAGCTCCAACACTTTGGCCACCTGATGTGAAGAGCCAAATCATTGAAGACCCTGATGCTGAGAAATACTGAAGGCAAAAGGAGAAGGGTGGCAGAGGTTGAGATGGTTATATAACATCACTGACTCAATGGACCATGAATTTGAGCAAACTCTAGGAGATAGCAGAGGACAGAGGCACCTGGTGTGCAGCAGTCCATGGGATCGCAGAGAGGTGGACACGACTTAGTGACTAAACAGCAACCAAGCATCACACTCCCAGGTGATGCTGATACAGCTGGTGCTGGAACACAGACCACACCCTCAGTGGCAGGTACTTTCATGGGGAGCATAAGAACTCGCTTAAGAGGTGAGTTAAACTCATGAGGAGCTTAAGAATTCACTTACGAGGTGAGTTCAAATGCATGATCCTGGGCCCCATCCCCAGAGATGCTCACGCATGTCTACAGTAGAGTCTAGCATTCCTCTGGTTATGAATACTCCAGGTCATTCCAATCCAGTAGTCTAATGGACTATGGAGTCCAGCAGATTTGGATTAAAATATTGGTTTCATGACTTGCCAGCTATAAGAAAGGACCTTGAGCTAATTAAAACTTCTGAGCTCTGGTTTCCCCCATTTGCAAAATGGGGATAAATAAAACATACCTCATTAGATGGAGAAGGAAATGGCAACCCACTCCAGTATTCTTGCCTGGAAAATACCAGGGACAGAGGAGCCTGGTGGGTTGCTGTCTATGGGGTCGCATAGTCGGACATGACTGAAGCAACTTAGCAGTAGCAGCATTAGATTGCACAGATGATTAAACACAATTATCTTTGCAAAGTAACTAGCACATTACAGGGATTTGGGAAGACACAGTGATTGTAATGGTACTGATATGATCATAAAGATACTCATTTTATAGATGAGAAGCTCAGGTGCAGGGGGTAAAATCACGTATATGAGCAACTAAGCAAAATTTGAACCCAGATCCAGTTCCAAAGCCATGTTCATTTCACTGCATCAGATCACAGGGACCAAGTTTTAGACAGTTACCTGCATTTATGGAAATTGTTCAGATCACTCCTTCTTCTGCCCCTATGCTATTAGTTCTGCCAAGCTCTCCCTTATTAGACATTGTTTTCTGCTTCCTCTCTTGTAACGTTCCCTCCCCCACTCCAATCCTTTGGATTTTGATCCTAGGGCTTGACCTTAAGAATTCTCCAAAGACTTTCTGCTTATCTTGCCCTTGGACTCCTGGGGCAAAATCTTCCTCCCAACCTGCTTACCCAGTTCAAGGGTGAACTTATACATATAGAAAAAGATGACAGGTAAAACAAAAATCTAATTTTGAAGATGTGCACAAGTACGTTTTTGCATCTCAGTGTGATGTACATGCCCTGCCTTTTACCCCTCTTGGATCTCATTGGGAAATTTTATTTTTTAATGAACAATTCTTGAGAGGATGTCAATGACAGCTATAAAACATCTAGGCAAGAGAGTCAATATAGAATTATTTACCCATTGCACTCCAATACACGTGGGAGGAATACCAAATATATTATTGAGGTAACACAATCCCATAAAATACATGACAAGAGAAGCCACAGACTTACATTACTACTGCTCTGGCTGAAAAGATATTTCGTGGAGGACCGAAACACTTCAAAATGTTAGGAAATACTCAGGATCCTAAATAAGCAAATTGTTTTAGCATTTCTGTTCCAAGCAATAACAGTCAATGGCTGTGTGGAGATTATTTTCAGTTGGGATTTTATGGGAAAACTATAACTGGAAATAAAAGGAATATTCTAGCCATAAACATGACGTATCTCTTGTTGCACATGTTGGTGATGACAGTGAATGAGATCTCCAAGCAATGTAAGAGTTATGATGTGTGGTGTCAGCATAATAAAGTAAGACTTTTCCCTCTCAAAGGTCAATGCTTGAGCTTCATAAAGATGTACAGAATTTCATAGCCTGAAAACTATGTTAAGGGGACACTGAAACCAGATGGCAAAAGAGTTTTAAGAAAGAAAAAGAGATCCTTATGCCCCAGTCTTAATTCACTGCAGTACAAATCAGTGTTTGAAACTAGCTCTTCTCTCTTTTTTTTTTTTTTTTAAAAAAGTCCATCGACATGAATTCTCCTGAAGAATGTGTCTACACTGAAAAAACACATGGAGAGTTGAGCTGTCATCTTAAATAGCCTGCATTGATCATTCTGTTTCTTCTTTACTAGGTACAAATTTATAAGGCTACTCACGTTATTTAAGTGGCCTTTAGCCTCCATTTTTCTTTCCCTATACTGATAGAAAGTGTATGACCAAGGATGGAAAAAATGCAGTAGATAGAGGTCAGTTGGACTGAAATAAGATGTCTCCTCAGCTAGAAGAGATCCACGGTTAACTTTGGGCTTCACAAGCACACAGCCTGCTTTAATCTGTTGTTTACAAGTTATTGATCTGGCCAAGTTACTTACCTAACTGAAGTCTCTAAACCTCAGTTTTTTCATTTGTAAAATAGCAATAATAATCCCCTCTAACAGGGTTGCTGTCATTACTAAACAACATAATAGATGTGAAAGACTTGGGATGTCTAATTCAGAGAGAACCATTTTTTTACATGTACATAACCATTTTAGAGATAATTCACATGCCATGCAATTGACCCCTTTAAGGTGTAAAAGTAAATATCTTTTAATATGCTCACATATTTCAAGTTATGCAACTATCATCCATTAATTTTTTTAACATTTTCACTCAAAAAAAGCTGTCTTTATTAGTGATTATTCCCTATTTCCCCACAAGCCTCCCCTCCCTTGCCCTCCCATTCTCCCACCCTGCAGCCCCAGGCAACCGCTAATCTTTCTGTCTATAGATTTGCCTATTTTGTACCTTTTATACAAATGGAATTGTGTAACCCATGACTGGGTACTTGCCCTTAAAATTGTTTTCCAAGTTCAACCAATTTGCAGCATGTATTAGAATTTTACTTCTTTACACCGAGGATTAACATTCCAATGCATGGATGTAGCAAATTTCATCTATTCATTCAGTAGCTAACAGAAAACTGAGTTGTTTCCACTTTGGGGGACTATAACGCCACTCTGAACATTCATGACATCATCAGATCCAGAAATAAAAGATTATACATTACAACCAAGTGGGATTTAGCCCATGAATGCAAGATTAGTTTAACATTGAAATGGCAATTTATATAATATACCATATCAATAAAAGGCAAATCGTATGATCATGTAGGAAAGCACTTGACAAATCCAATATCTCTTGTGATTAAAACATTCAAACTAGGAGGGAACTTCAACCTGCTAAAGAGCATCTTCAAAAAACGCACAGCAAATATAATACTTAATGATGAAGAGACTGAATGATCTATCCCTGAGATTAGGAACAAGACAAGTATGTTCATTTTTGCCACTTTGATTCAACATCTTACTGGAGGTTCTAACCAAGGATATTAGGTAAGAAAATGAAATAAAAGGCATTCAGATTGGAAAGAAAGCAGTAAAACACTTTCACTTTGCATACAACATAATCTTCTACACAGAAAAGTTCTAAAGAAGCTACTGAAATCCATTAAAAGGAATAAATGAGTTCAGCAAGATCTCAGGGTAAAAGATTGATATGCAAATATTGGTTATATTTCTATACATTGGCAATGAACAATCAATTCTATTTATAATAGCATCAAAAGAATAAAATCCAAAGGAATAAATAAAGCACAAATCTTATATACTTCGAAAACTTCAAGTTATCATTGAAAGAAATTCAAAAAAAGGCTTAAATAAATGTCTCCAATTAAAATTTAAAAATTTTTAATAATTTTAAATAAATGGAAAGACATCTCATATTCAAGGATCAGAAGACTTATTCTTAAGATGTTACTACTTCCCAAATTGATTTAAGAGATTAAACACAATCCTTATCAAAATCCCAGCTTACTTTTCTGCAGAAATTGGCAAGCTCATTCTAGAATTCATTTGGAAATATAAGGGACCCAGAAGAGGCAAAAGTTAGAAAATTTGGATTCCAAAAGTTTCTATTTCAAAAATGAAGCTACTACTGTGAAACTACAGCAGTCAACATTGTAGATCATGTTTGTACAGTAGTCTACAAACATGTATATCAATTAAAAATTCAGAAATATACCTTTACATTTAGTGTATATTTATTATTTTTAACAAAATTGTCAAGACAATTCAACAGACAAAAGAATGTTCTTTTCAGTTCTTTTCAGTTGTGCTCAGACAGCTGGATATCTACATGTAAAAAAGTATGAAGTTGGACCCCTACCTCACACCATACACAAAAAAATTTACTCAAAATGGATCACAGACCAAAGTGTAAAATCTACAGGTATTAAATTCTTTGAAAAAAACTCAGGAGTATTTACAGGACCATGGGTTAAGCAATGATTTCTTAGATATGACAGCAAAAACAAGCAATAAGAAAAAATAAATTGTATCTAATCAAAATTTAAAACTTTTGTGCTTTACAGGAAACTGAGAAAACCCATAGAATGGGAGGAAACATTTGCTTGCAAGTATCTAGACTACTCGAAGAACATAGCTCAATAATAAAATACCAGCTAAACAATGGGCAAAGTGTCAAAACAGACATTTCTTCAAACATATACAAATGATTAACAACACAAAAAGATGCTCAACATCAGTAACCATAAGGGAAATGCAAATAAAAACCACAGTGAAATAACACTTTCTACCCCCTAGAACAGCTAGAATTAACAAATGTGGATGAAATTGTGGGAAAATTGGAGTGCTCCTACACTGCTGGTGGAAATATAAAATGGGATGACCACTTTGGAAACATTTTGACTATTCCTCTAAAGCAGCAGTCCCCAATCTTTTTGGCACCAGGGACCAGTTTCATGGGAGACAATTTTTCCACGGACAGGTGCAGTGGGGAATAGTTTTAGAATGATTCAAGCACATTACATTTACTGTGCACTTATTTCTAATCTGACAGGAGGTACCAGTCCATGGCCTAGAGGTTGGGGACCCCTGCTCTAAAAGTTAAACAGAGAGTTACAGTAAGACCCAGCAATTCTGCTATACTCTGCTTCCTCCATGGTACATGACTCTGTTCTTATCCTCATCTCTGTGTTGTTGGACTCATTACTAATGACTTTTTCTTAGTTCATATTTTTACCTCTTTCATGCCCTTGGCAAGGCTGGAAATTATTTCCCAAGCCATGCTTCCTGAGTTACCTTCCTTTAAGAAGACAAAGGCATCCTGTTTTGGACAACCATCTTCAATGACCTCCAACCCACGGGACTTTTTTAGGTGTTGCTCGTCCTCATTATCTGCTATGTGGCAGTTTTATGAGGAAGGTTGAAACTGATCTCCAAATAGATTAGTGCTACCTATTGATAGCACCTGCCCTTTCTAGCACTAGGCAGCTCTAAGAGTCTTTTTTGATGATCACCCTATCAGTATTCTCACTGTGACCTTTCCCAACCTTTCCAGTGCTCCTCAAATGGCCAACCATTTCCACTTCATTCTCAGCAACTTTTACTGATAAAAATGGCAAAAACCACTACAATATTGTAAAGTAATTAGCCTCCAACTAGTAAAAATAAATGAAAAAAAAAAGTAAGTTATTTAACACAAACAAACTCTTCCAAGTTTGTTTCAGACCTTGGCTTCCTCATCAACCACGCTCATCAGTCTCATACTAACTTGATGCTAGGTACCTTAAGGTCATGGTTTGTGGTATTTTTCATGGTGATTTATTCACCTCACCTGGTGCTTTGCACTTAGGAGACAGTTAACCATGGACTGCATCAATGAATAAATGAACAAACAAATGAATATACAACAGCTGAAAAAAATGTTTATCATGTAAATTTAAGACCCCATCTATTTCAGTGATATGCCAATCCACAAGCCTCATTTAATACAGCTGAAAGATGGGCCCAAGCCACATTCCACCACATTCTACACCACTCACCCTCAGTCCAGCAGCAACACTAACCTGGTCGTGAAGTGAGAACAGGGACTGTATTTCCAGTGGTGTCATTTCAGAGACTTCACCACAACTCTTTTGGTTGAAAAATAGTTCCTTGCTGCTGTTCACAAAAGTTATTTAGACAATTTTAAAGTTTGTTTCAATTACGTCAATGTCAGTTATCCAATGCTTTCCCTAAGATTTCAATCAAACTCCAGTGAATAACCCTGGTTTCTTGTGAGGATATTTTGAGAACTATAACAGTTTTAAGGAGAGATAGGCTTCCCTTTCTCTCCTCCCTCCCCTCCCCACCTGAATGCCCACTGAAAACACATTTTAATAATGTCATTTGCTTAATAAAAGACCATATTTAGCTACTTGCAAAATAAGCTTCAACTCATTCTCACGATTTTGATATGTTTGCCACTGCCAGGACCCCTAGCACATTCCCTGAAACCTCAAAAAACCACCAGACCCTGTCCAGCAGATCCAGAAAAGACGGTACAGGCGGGGGCCCATTTCTCCCTTGGAAATCAAATTTGAAGTAACACCACCATTTGCTTGTCAGCATATTTAACTTCCTACTCAAGCGCGTGACCCAAGTCACCAGGTCAGACAGGCTCCGTAGCTGGCACCTCTGAAAGCAGAAGGTACTCACCTGTGCTTGCTGCCCAGGAGGCCAGGTCACCACGGTGGTGACAAGGCGAAGATTGATGGCTCCAAAGCGGCGGGTTCCTAGCAGCCAGGCTGCCAGGCAGGGGACTCTGGCTGGGCAGGCTCTCCTGTAGTTATCCCTCCTACAGTTTATGATTTGGCACACTGGCTCTTTCCATTTGGCAGCAGTGCAAAGGGCGTATTGATCTTCGAAAGCCACTTTGGCTGTTAAAGGAAACAAAATCAGTCTCTGGATGGATTTCTCCTCATAATGCATTTGTTCTTCACCTTGGATATTGGCAGGGCTGGGTCAGCGGAGGAACTCAGCCTACCATGAGCCTTTGACAACAGAAAGACTCTTCCACTTAAACTGAAAGTGATTTA
The DNA here is from genome assembly GCF_963930625.1 of Muntiacus reevesi. Classification (NCBI taxonomy): domain Eukaryota; kingdom Metazoa; phylum Chordata; class Mammalia; order Artiodactyla; family Cervidae; genus Muntiacus; species Muntiacus reevesi. Next base: position 44,374,730 of record NC_089260.1, read on the forward strand.
GAGGAAGGGAAAGACGGCAAGCGATGGTCCATTGTTGGGGGTGGGGGGCGCTTCTTAAGAAGACGCTCCTGCATCGTGACGTTGCCCTCTAGTTTGGGCGAGGGGGACTTGGGATTTATTTATTGCTTCTGCTGATTCCATCAAAGAGTTTTTCAGGCTTCCTGATCGATCCTTGGAGATTTCCAATCCACTTTTAAATGGGTTGCCATTTCCTTCTCCAGGAGATCTTCCGGACCCAGGGATCAAACTTGGGTCTCCCGCATTGCAGGCAGACTGTTTACCATCTGAGCCACATAAACAGAAGCAATATTGTAACAAATCAATAAAGACATTTTAAAAAAGGTCCACATCAAAAAAATACAATATTTCTAAAGTACCAATGATTAATCTGGCACCATTTACAAGTCAGCTTTCTCCACTAGACTGTGATTTCTTTGCAGTCAGGCTCTCTTACTCATTTGGTGCCTGACACATAGCAGAGGGTACTCAATTTGTTGACAGAATAAATAAATGATATAAATAAGTGAACTTGTAAAAATTATGTAGAATTTAGGAATAAAGTCTTCAAAACTGGGGAGACCAGCAGCTTCTAATAAGTGCTCTGTGCTGTGTTCAGTCGTGGCCAACTCTTTGCAACCTCATGGACTATAGCCTGCCAGGCTCCTCTGTCCATGGGGAATCTCCAGGCAAGACTACTGGAGTGAGTTGCCATGCCATCCGCCAGGGGATTTTCCCAACACAGGGATTGAACCCGTGTCTCTTGTGTTGGCAGGCAGATTGTTTACCACTGTGCCACCTGGGAAGCCCAGCCCTTACTCACAAGAGTAACATCTAAGAGAACCACACATGAATCACTTGGCGTTACTGTAGAGCAGATGCATCTCCTTCAGTTTAAACAGAATGGTCCTGCTACAGGAGGCACTAATAACAAGCTCTATCTGGTTCTCACCAGGGAATATGAGCATCAGTGAGAAATACCCTTGAGTTCTCTCTCCTGGACCTTTGTTTCAAAAAGACCCTAAAGTCAACAAGTAAATTATGTGTCCATTTTACATATTTTTTAAGGGCCCAGTGGATTTTAACTTTATCTTGGAAAAATATCCAACCGTTAGATGAAAGAGAAGAGAATCTAACAAAATTAACTACTTAGGCCTAATTCTGAAGTCATTAGTTTAAATAGGTTCACCTGCATTTCTTAGTCCCTTAACAAATTCTTGATACAGTAAAAGGGGCAGTATGCATCCATCCCCCACAACAAGCAGAAAAGGGTAGATAAACAGTGACAAGAAGCAACCACATTGCCCTAAATTTTCCTAGAAATCATTTGTTAATAGTTAGATTATTTTCTTTGAATGGTTATGTTTGCTGCACCTAAAAAAGCAGATTGAATAGCAGCCAGGTGAAATAAGCTATGGCCTGTGCAGGACATATGTTAAAATTTGACCCCATTTTTTTGGTATTTATTATCACCAGCTTAAACTCACACTGCCAAAGAGCCATTCATTGAGAATAAGTCAGTTGACAGCTATAAGGTATGTTTGCAAGGGTTTTCATGATTTACTTGCAATACGTGCTGAATACACACCATCCCCCATTTCCTGGAGTTTAATGCAGGAGAAAGGAACTGTACTGAAATGAAAAATCAATCATTTTAGAGGCAAAAGGTAACTTTATTTGAGAGCATAAATAAGTGCTGCTCAGCACTCCAATGTGTTGAAAAATCATTGCTCAGTATCAATGGCCATCTTTGTGGAGAATTATAGAAACTTTGGACCTTGTTAATAGACCTGAAAATCTACAGAAGCTTCAAGTCTCCCTAATCACCATTTCCATAAACCTATGGGCTTCCCAGGTGGCACAGAGGTAAAGAATCCGCCTGCCAGTACAGGAAACACAAGAGATGTGGGTTCCATCCCTGAATAGGGAAGATCCTCTAGAGAAGGAAATGGGAACACACTCTAGAATTAGCCTGGCATACTACAGTCCATGGGGTCGCAAAGAGTTGGACTCAACCGAGTGATTGAACACGCATGGAATGACTAGCATGCAATACTTTTCTCAGGCGATCCCGAACTTCTTTAGCATCACTCCTTCCAGTCCATTTTAGCTCACTCAAGCCTGATAGTGATCCATCATTTCAGTGCTGGGGTGTGGATTGAAGAGTTTACGTTGAAGTGCAACATTCAAACAGTTGAACCCAAAATAGTCACAGGTAAGGACCAATTAATTTTCTGGCTCATTTTAACAATGAAACAAGAATCCATTGTTGATCTCACCCTCAAGCTAGGCTTTGATGATATTTTCCCCAGAACTTCAATTACCCTTTCTCAGTTGCTGCTATAACCTCTTGGTCTTAACCATTCTTGCCCTTCAAACATGCTTGATTCCTTCCATAGAAAATACAAAAACACAAAACATTTCTTCCACCCACTCTACCTACCTCTGAAGTGAAGTGAAGTGAAAGTTGTTCAGTTGTGGCCAATTCTTCGTGACCCCTTGGACTATACAATCCATGGAATTCTCCAGGCCAGAATACTGGAGTGGGCAGCCTTTGCCTTCTCCAGGGGATCTTCCCAACCCAGGGATTGAACCCAGGTGTCCCACATTGCAGGTGGATTCTTTACCAGCTGAGTCACAAACCTACCTCTAATTCTTGGCAATCTGCCTTTCCCCCTCCCTACCACCATTTTGGAAGAATGTTCTATATTCCTGTTCTACTCCTTATATTCTACTTCTTCCCCAGCCTCTGGACTCTGGTTTCACTACCAAATGCCTGCCCTGTGTAGCTTTCTAAAAATTCAGATTACACATGTTCAGGTCTCTCTTCCAGAAAACCCAGTTTAGTACATCTGGGCTAGGAATCAGAAATTCCTTTGGTTTTAAATCTCCATAGGAGGATTGAGAAGAATGGCCTTTGACCTCTGCAATCTAACTTCCACCCTCATCATGATTTTCTCTTTTGAGCATCCCTGATAACCTCTTGGTCACCAAGTTCAATGTTTTTTTCCTGGGTGCTCATCTTCCTGTAGCATCAGCTCTACTGAATCCACTCTCCAGAAATGAGTAAAATAAGACTCTCTTCTTCTTTGTCTCTTCTATGTCTTCTTCCCCAACAAGGACAGCTAATGAAGATATCTTTTAACACTTCGTGCCCGACTTTCCTTTTCTATGTACACCCTTGGCCGACGCAGCCTCAGCACTCATAAGTATCCAGGTTTCTAAGTTCCAGTTCTGCTTTTCCTACTGTCAAAAGCAGAGCACATAGTCAGAATTTCCAGGTGGCACTAGTGGTAATGAATCCACCTGCAATGCAGGAGACATAAGAGATGTAGGTTTGATCTCTAGGTCAGGAAGATCTCCTGGAGAAGGGCATGGCAACCCACTCTAGTATTATTGTCTGGAGAATCCCCTGGACAGAGGAGCCTGGTGGGCTACAGTCTATAGGGTCACAAAGAGTTGGACATGATAAAGTGACTTAGCATGCACACATGAGACCACTACAAGGAAAGGTATGAAAACTCAAGTTTTCAATCCTTCCTGAACACTGGATATATTTACAAAACTTTTTGAAAATTCATACATGCAGGTCCCACTGGCAGAAATTGATTCTGTAGGTCTGGTTTGAAACCCTGCCTATAGCTTGTGTATTTCTCAAAGGTGCATAGATAATTGCTATGTGCACCAAAGTTTCAAAACCCTGCTACATATTGGGATCTGAAGTTCAGCAACATTTACCCTGAAAGATTCCAACAATCAAGGAAAAAATGCATCATTCCTTGAACTACCAACAGCAAATATGACTCACCATGTCAGGAGCAGCATCAGAGAATAAATCTAAGTTTACCCAGATGATACCAGGGTGCAGGTTTCCTGAATACAACCAGACTCTTTTCTTACTTTTAAAGTCAGGCTCAAGATATTGCTCCAGCCAAACAAATCTAACTGCAAAACCTCAAAGACTAATGGAGCTCCTTAATTAAATTTTATCAAGGATAAATAGGTTACATGTCATCATATATATACAGCAGGGGTCTCCAACCTCTGAGCCAGGGATCAGTTGTTTTCGTTTAGTTGCTGTCATGTCTGACTCCTTTCTACCCCATGGACTACAGCACACTAGGCTTCCCTGTCCTTCACCATCTCTATGAGTTTGCTCAAATTCATGTCCCTTGAGTTGGTGATGCTATCCAACCATCTCATCCTCTGTTACCCCCTTATCCTCTTGTCAAACCATGGACCAGTACCTCCTGTCAGATCAGAGGCAATATTAGATTATAAAGTACACAATAAAAGCAATGTGCTTAAATCATCCCCAAACCATCTCCTCCATCCCTAGTCCATTGAAAAACTGTCTTCCACAAAATCAGTCCCTGGTGCCAAAACTGTTGGGGACCACTGATGTATAGCAAAACTTTATTTTAAAAATCTTCTTTAAAAGGGAACACTCCTACACTGTTGGTGGGAATGTCAGTTGGTACAGCCACTATGGGAAATAGTATGGAGGTTCCTCAGAAAACTGAAAATAGAACTACCATATAATCCAGCCATCCCACTCCTGGGCATATATCCCAAACAAAATTCTAATTCAAAAAGATACACGCATCCCTATGTTCACAGCAGCATTATTTACAATGGCCAAGACATGGAAACAACCTAAATGTCCATCAATGAATGGATAAAGAGGATGTGGTAAATATAGACAACGGGATTCTACTCAGCCATAAGAAAGGATGGAATAATACCATTCGGAACAACATGGATGCAAGTAGAGATTATCATACTAAGTAAATCAGATGAAGACAAAGGTCATACAATATTGCTTATGTGTAGAATCTAAACTATGACACAAATAAACCTATCTACAGAACAGAAACAGACTCATGGACATAGAGAACAGACTTGCAGTTGCCACGGTGGGGGTTAGAGGAAGGATGGAGTGAGGGCTTGAGATCAGCAGATGTACTTTTACATATAGAATGGATAAACAAGGTCCTACTATATAGCACAGAAAACTATATTCAGCATCCTCTGATAAACCATAATGAAAATGAATATTTAAAAAAGAATGTGCATACATATATATGCATAACTGAATCACTGCTGTTTACAGCAGAAATTAACACAACATTGCAAATCAGCTGTTGTTGTTCAGTTGCTAAGTCGTGTCTGACTGCTTGCAACCCCATGGACTGCAGCACACCAGGCTTCCTTGTTGTGGGAATCAACTGTACTTCAATTAAAAAATCTTCTGTAGCATTTTAAAAAATAATTTTGTTTATTTAATTTTGACTGTGCTGGGTCTTTGTTGCTGCATGGGCTTGTCTCTAGCTTCAGAGAGTGAGGACTACTCTAGTTGTGATGCCCAGGCTTCTCACTGGGGTGGCTTCTCTTGCTGCGAGCCCGGGCTGTGTGTCACATGAGCTTCAGTATTTGTGGCACATGGGCTCAGTAGTCGCAGCTCCTGGGCCCTAGAGCACAGGCTCAATAGTTGTGACATACGCGCTTAGTTGCCTTAGGCCATGTGGGATCTTCCCAGACCAGGAATTGAACCCATGTCTTCTGCACTGGCAGGTGGATTCTTTACCACTGAGCCACCAGGGGAGCTCTTCTTTAAGAATTTTTATCCTAAGTTACACTCTGAAACAACTGCCAAAATAATCTTATTCTCCCCTTACCCCTCTACCTCTCCTTCTGCATTTTGACCCTTTTTGGTGGGGACAAATCCACTTATCTTTTAAAACCATGACTTCTGAAAGCTCTCCCTCCATGGGAAACATCAGCCTATGGTGATGGCTATGGCAACCATGGTCACCGTCTTTACCTGAACCCAGGTCCATTTTGTAATCTGCAGATCCCATACCTCCCCATGTATGGTATACCTTCCAGTAAAATGTCAGACCCATCAAAGGCAGCAAGTTTAAGAGAGGATTGGTAACTAGGCGATGGGCAGCTGTGAGGTCCAGAAGAGAACAATTAAGAAACATCAAAGAGTAAAACTAAGAAGAGGATTGATTATCTATCAGGAAATGTATCCAGAGAAATTCAATGAGAAGTGATGAGTGCAGTGAAGGAATCAAAGCTTTAAAACAAAAAAAAATTCAGAGCTGTGATGAACAGAAAGCTAAGTTGAATGGAGAAAGACAAAAGTACATAATAATATAAGAATATGCTAAGACCAATGTCCTAAAGTAACATTTGTTGCTGAAAGAAATAATCTTTCTGTCTTGGCTTGAACTCAACAACAGCCAGGACCAAATTTCATTCACCGCTGTGTAGAGCCTGGCACATAAGTGGAGGCATGAACAAAAGAGTTGATTGCTGATAGATGATCTGAACTCAGTTGTACTGTTTTTTTTAAATATATAGTTGACCCTCGAACAACATAAGCTTGAACTGCACAGGTCCACTTATATGTAGATATTTTTCTTCAACAGTAATTGCCATAGTATTATAGGATGCATGGTTGGTTGAATCTGCTGACGTAGAACCACAGGTATGGAGGGCCAATAAAAGTTATATGAGGATTTTCCACTGTGCAGAGTGGGCATCCCTAACCACTCTCTCCTCCATGTTGTTCAAGGTTCAACTACACTAACTTCTTGCTTGTTGACACAACTTAAGTGATTTGTTTTAAAGGATATGGTATCACTCAAAATCATTTTACTATCTAGCTTACTCCCCATCAACCCTTTCTCTGTGTCTTTGAAATGATCAGAAAAACCATGTGCATTTGTGTCTATGTGTGTTTCACGGGAGAACCATAATACTCCCTCCCTATCAACTTCCCAGAAAATCACATCCGTTTTCAATAATACAACTTCAAACTTTTCAGCACTTATGAACGTTGCACAAGCCTAAGAAAATAAGGTATTAGCAATAGTATAAATAAAATGCTGGCTATTTAGATATAGTCAAATATATATATCATTTTCACAAATGGATTCAAATTACTAACATGTGTTTGCATGTGGTCTTTCAGGTACACAATAAAATGTTAGGGTAAATACCAGATTAATTTTAATAAATACTCTTTGTTTAGACTGTAGATTATGTTATAGAATCAACAAGAATTTGTTGAACTGATTAAAATAATAGAGTAGAAATGAATGCACCAAAATAGTTATGCAAAAGTGTTCCTATCTGCATTCAGCACAGAAAGTGAAATATAAATTCTTTATATTGAAGATTATATCATTAACTATGACTTGAGGATAGGTGATTGATTCAGTGTCTTGTACATCATATTAGCTGATTGTTCTATTCCAAGTCAGATTCAAGGTATTAATTTTAGTTTTTAATGTCCCTATGTTTTAGGAACTACATCCTTGAACAAATAGCTAGATATGCTAAAATGGTCTTGCTACAGTTTCCCATATATACAGTCTGGATTATCTTTGATCTAGTGTAGTTAAATGAAAATCTCTGAACTTTCTGACACACAATAATACACTATTTCAAAATCATAATAAACTCACCCCATTTGGAAATGGCTATGGCCCAGGTTCTATTATTAGCCTGATACTATAGAGGTTCAAATTAAAATTTTTCCTTTCCTCACCAAGCACTTTTTGGATAAATTTTGACCTTCCTTCTATACAGCCTACATTCAAACAAACACCTAAGTTACAAAAACAATAATAACTATCACACTGACCAGACTGTTGGTATCAGCACAACTCTTTCTGATGCATATTTTAGCCATGTGACAGTTCTAGTTCTAATTGTCCATTAGTAAATTGGCATTCTAGTTTTTAAAAAATAAATTACTCTCTCATTCGCCTTTGTTCATCTTGCCCTGAAACCACCTGGAGTGAGGATCATCTTGCAGCAAATGATACTGACATTGTTCCTTGTGGGCTGACACATATGGTGCCAATGGCAGGATCAATTAAGGACAAGGATAAAAATTAGGTGGCTGGGGGAAAGTGAAATAAGAGCAATTAAGTTGTTGGAAGACACTCCCATCAGGAGACGATGAAAAACAGTATGGTGCCCCATTAGTTCTTTAATTCTTTTACCACTCTGAAGAACCCAGGAGAGCTGACTCAAAATTCAATTCCAAAATCAAATAATCTTTTTTAAAAATCTGGATATTATCCATAGTTTGGAAAAATAATTTACAAATTCATTATAGCTTCTTCGTATACAATTTGTCAGTGTTGGATTACATGTTCTCTGTTTGGTTGAAGCTACTAATATTAAAACAAGTGAAAACATTTTGAGTTTTAATGTTTGAATTTCATATTGATATTTTCAACAATAGGAACTTAGATTTAGCCAATATTTCCATGTTAACTACAACTATAATTTACCCATAAGCAGGGCTTCTCGGGTATCTCAGTGTTGAAAAATCTTCCTGTCAAGCAGGAGATGCAGGCTTCATACCTGGGTCAGGAAGATCCTCTGGAGAAGAAAATGGTAACTCACTTCAGTATTCTTGCCAGAGAAATCCCATGGACAGAGGAGCCTGGTGGGTTGCAGCCCATGGAGTTGCAAAGAGTCCAGCACGACTTAGTGACTAAACAACAACGACAAGAACTTAAATAATTGTCTCCAAAATAGCTCTCCAATTGATGTTAGCAAAAGGTTAATTCATTTATGAATTTTTTTTCCCAAATGAAGACTTAAATTCTTATCTTTTAGTAAAATATAGTCAGTCCTTATTTTCGTTTTCAACCCATTTATCACATGTTCTTCCATTTTGCACTAATGACAATTAACTTCCTGAAGTTACTGAATTTTACAAATAACCATGAGGAAATAAACAATGATTCTATAGCATCACTATTCTGACATTTTAATAAGTAGATGTATTTTAATTATATTATTTTGCAACATGCCAGTAAATGTTTTCTAATGCTTATTGTAGAGCCAGTGAAATCTTCATAATTTTATATCTGTCATCCCTTACTATTAAGTTGTTCACTGGAAACGTAAAATGATACTCTTCATGAGATTATGAGAATTAGATTTTGGGATTGCTGATGTTTGAGCCATTGTATGGCTACAATTTCTGTAATTAATTATCCCAGAAAGAATTCCATTTTATTATATGCTGATGTCATTGCTTTCATATCGCTTCTTGGAATGACTTTTCTGTGCATGCTAATCATCATTAAAAACCAATTGCTTATTCTTAAAATTGAGATATAGTTGATTTATAATATTATGCTAGTTATGGGTGAATACCATAGTGATTCAATATTTCTATAGGTTGTACTCCTTCTAAAGTTATTTCAAAATAATGGCTATATTTCCCTGTGCTGTGTCTGTCTGGCCCAATGCCTGGTTCGCTTGGGCAGGGGACGAGGGGTGTAATAGCTCTCAATCTGCCAGTAACCATTCAATTTTCTAGTTCCTGGCTATTCAAAGTAGAGTTCCATTCCAAATTCTTGCTGATATCTGGTATTAGGTCCCAGTGAATCAGGGAATGCCCCACCTGAGAACAGCTGACCCTCCTAACTCCATGTTTACCTATAAAGAGCCCTGTGGTTGGGGAATTCCTCCACAGTCATCCCTGATGTTCCTGGCTTGTACCCCCAGGTTCGCTACTGGGCTCTCGGACTCTCACTTAACACCCATGTGTGAATTAGCATGCGTGTGTGACCTGCCCAATGTTAAGCTCACTTTCTCCTCTGGACATCACCTACCTTAATAGCCTTTTCAGGCCTATACTCTCCTCCAGGTTTCTGTTTATGGAAGAAGGCTAGGAGGATCAATGGGGAAAAGAAAAAAAATCTGTGCATGGTATTTTACTTATTTACTGTCTTAATCTGTCTAGGCTGCTATAACAGAACACCACAGACTGAGTGGCTTATAAACAACAGGAATTTATTCCTCATAGTTAAGGAGGCTGGAAGTCCAAGATTAAGGCATCAGCAGATTCAGTATTTAGTAAGTCCGGTTCCTGGCTCATAGATGGTGCTCTTTTTGCTGTGTCCCCACGTTGTGGAAGGGTGCTAAAGTTCTTTGGGGTCTCCTTTATCTAATCTTACCCATGGGGGCTCCACCCTCATGACCTAATCACCTCCCAAAGGCCCTACCTAACACCATCACACTGGAGGTTCAGTTTCACTATATGAATTTAGGGGGATACAAACATTCAATCTATAGCATTTACATTCAATTTTAAGACTTTTAGAACTTCATGCTTGCTTTGTCATTGAGTCATGTCTGACTCTTTGTGACCCTTTGGACTGTACTCCACTAGGCTCCTCTGTCCGTGGGGTTTTTCAGGCAAAAAGAGTGGAGTAGGTTGCTATTTCCTTCTCCAGGGGATCTTTCCAACCCAGGGATTGAACCCACATCTTCTGTGTCTCCTACATTGCAGACAGATTCTTTACCTACTCTGCCATCAGAAAGCCCCTTAGAACTTCAGATTATTAAGTAAAATAAAAATTTTAAAGATCATAAAAAGGACTCAGGCATTTTTGAGCAGCTAGTAATTTAAATTATTAAAATTAAATAAAATATGAAACTTTAGTTTCTCAGTTATAGTAGCAACATTTCAAGGGCTTAATAATCATATGTGGCTAGGGTCCACCATATTGTGCAAAGCAGATGGATCACTGACATCATCAAAGAGAGTGCTACACTGCAGAGGGTGCTCAGGATACTTCATATAGCTTCTTCGTTGTTGCTGTTTAGCCACTAAGTCATGCCTGGCTCTTTTGAGATCCCGTGGACTGTAGCCCACCAGGCTCCTCAGTCCATCGGACTTTTCCTGGCAAGAACACTGGAGGGGGTGGCCATTTCCTCTTCCATGGGATCTTGTGGATCAAGGGATTGAACCTGCATCTCTTACGTTGCAGACATTCTTTACCACTGAGCCATCATGGAAGGTCATATAACTTCTTCACTTACTAATAGCAACACTATGGGGTAGGACATCATCCCGAGGTTTACACAGGAGGATGCAGAGATTCAGTGGGCCTTAAAAGGCCCACCCAGTGATCAAGTGAAAGAGCCAGAGGTTGAGATCAGAGTTGAGAGCCATCTAGGCTCAAGATTTAACTACGAATCTATCTGATCCTAACTTTCCACTATATAGATTCTAGATTCCTGACTGCTAATGATATGAACATGTATTTTAGAATATACCTTTGTCACTGGTCATCTGTTTCAATTCCCTGGCTTTATATATGAGACCAGGAAAGAAAACCATTTCAAAGTCCAAATGCTAGTAAATGACAAGGTGCTAGCCTTTCGCAAGGTTGCTTTCCCTGCCGTCACATCTCTTTTTCGGACCTAGTTTAGCAATGAGGTATTGGGAAAATTAGAGAAAAGAAAGTGAAAGGGCTCAGTCATGTCAGACTCTTTGTGACCCTATGGATTATACAGTCCATGGAATTCTCCAGGCCAGGATACTGGAGTGGGTAGCCTTTCACTTCTCCAGCAGATCTTCCCAACCCGGGAATTGAACCGGGGTCTCCTGCCACTGCAGGTGGATTCCTTACCAACTGAGCTATCAGGGAAGCCAGTACAAACTGACACAGTGTTTAGCATAAAGTTGCTGCTGCTGCATCACTTCAGTCGTGTCTGACTCTGTGCGACCCCACAGACGTCAGCCCACCAGGCTCCCCTGTCCCTGGGATTCTCCAAGCAAGAACACTGGAGCGGGTTGCCATTTCCTTCTCCAATGCAGGAAAGTGAAAAGTGAAAGTGAAGTCACTCAGGCATGTGCGACTCTTAGCAACCCCATGGACCACAGCGTACCAGGCTCCTCTATCCATGGGATTTTCCAGGCAAGAGTACTGGAGTGGGGTGCCATTGCCTTCTCCAGAAAGCATAAAGTTAAGACTTATTAAATATAAAATATGAAAGAGAAAGGAAATTCATATTTAATAAGTCTTAACTTTATGCTAAACACTGTGTCAGTTTGTACAAGAATGCTGTCAAGTAGGTATTATCCTCATTTTGCAAACAAGGAAACAGGCATAGAGAATATGTGATACATTGATTCCCTTGAGTCTCTCCCATAATTTGAGCAGTGATTTGTCCTAGTCCTAGTAAAGAGCAATTATTTTGGAGTTAATTTCACTTCCTTTGTCAACATTTTTGTACATGTATTTATTAATCCCTTATTCACTGCTTTGATTTCTTACATAATGTGGTAATGGACTAATCCCTGGGGTATTCATAGTCTTGTCATTTTCAGTGTCCTCCAGAAAGAGATAACTTTTTGGAAAGATGACACTGATCTTATGACTCAGCTATAGTGATAATACCTGGCAATATGAGGACACTGTCTTGGGAGATACAACATGTACTCTATGCCTGAAGCCTAAATATATTGCCATTTCTTTAATGGTTAGAATATAAAGAATCTGGGAATCCATCTGGGTAGTAGAGTTGGTGTTTCTTGTGAATGTACCTAATGATTCATTTGCAAAGTAACTACTTCTTGGCTAAGATTTTTAACTGTTGATTTAAGATGTTAATGTCCCAAAAAGGAATGCTTCTTCCTAGAAGTCAAATAATGATTGATTCCATTGCATTAGAAGCAAATGTTCCAAGTGCCATTTCAGGAATGGAGGGTGGGAGCACAGATCATGCTTTTAGCTGGGGGATTTCTCAGAGTGTGGGAAATATAAGATTGCTGCTTCCCCATGGGACATAGAAGGACTATAGCTAAAATCTGAGGAATCTCAAACAGCACCTCCATGTACTATGATGCCAGTGGTAAAGATTCAGAAGACCACAATCTTATACTTGCAGACTCATAGGAAATAAACTTTTCTCTGGTTCTAGTCTGCTCTAACTAGAGGCAGCAGAGATGGGCCGGGGAAGGAGGAGAGGGTTTGCATTAGACCTTGTGCGGTTAGTCGCTCAGTTGTGTCCAACTCTTTGCAACCCCATGAACTGTAGCCCATCAGGCACTTCTGTATATGGAATCTCCATGGGAAAATACTAGAATGGGTTGCCAAGCCCTGCTCCATGGGATCTTCCCAACCCAGGGATCAAACCCAGGTCTCCCACATGGCAGGCAGATTCTTTACTATCTAAGCGACCAGGGAAGCCCTGCATTAGACCAGTAGCCCTCAAACTTGGCAATCATCAGAAACATCCATAGGGGTTCTTAAGAGAAAGACTGCTGTGACTCCTCACAGAATTTCCGATTCACTCAGATATTTAAACACAGAACACAGAGATGGGCTAAAGCTGAGTCTCACTAATGGAGCCTCTTAAAATATTCATGCAGACCTACTGCTGAGAACCCCAACTTTGCCTGGGATGTGCCCTGCCCAAGATTTAGCAACACCTTCAATTCTGAGAAAGAGAGACATACAAAATTACAATAAGTTGATTTTATGTAACACTAGCCAGGCTCGGTTTATTTTTCTTATAACCAAAAGAATATTAACTAATATACAGGTCCTATGCCAATATTTTTAGAAAAGTGATTGTACTAGATCATTACTTAATAACTCCCTGCGATGCCAGAAATCATTCTCATTTCATAAATGAAGAAATAAATGTAGTCTCTACATTGGCACACAGAGAGAGTAAGGCCAACCTGAGATGTGCCCTTAGGTCTGACTGGCTTCAAAGTTCATATTTTTCTCTCTTACCTCACTCCAGAAGGAAGTGGAGCTAGGACCATAAACTGTCTGGATACCTAATGTTAAGCCACCAGGTTTCCAGGACCTTTAAAATCTAATACCTCTTTTTGGAATATAAAGTATGATGGGGAAAAAAATTTTTAAAGGAAATAAGATAAAGAAAACCATCAATATCAAAATATAGTATCTCATGCTATACAAGAAGGTAAAAAATTTGCATAATTTCTGAATAAGTTTTTTTTTAATGAAATGTGATGTTATTTCTAAGTCCATAATGGAATTCAAATGAGGTTAAGAACAAATGCCTAAAAAAGGCCATTGTTTACTAATGAGTAGAAAAGATTTATAATTGCTATCTCAAAAAAGTATTCAAAAGCTAAGTCTCTGATTACATTCAATTGCACTGTAAAATCAGATACTTCTAAAATTGTTTTAAGAAAAGAGTATGTTTCTTATATAATTAAGGAATTTAATTATTACTTCATTTGCAGCATTAACTTTTTCTAGGTCCTTTCAAATACTTAACATACTGGTAACCATCCACCCAGGCCTTTACCAAATTATTATAAATTCCAAATTAATCTGATTTAGTGAAATTTTATTCTAAGTTCAGCTTTTCATTAGCTCTTCACAGACATCTCTGAGCATAAACATTTGAAGCCTTTGAAATTTACTAACACATTGTAACTTTTGATTAGGCTATCTACCTTCTCACCTTCAACCAAGTCAATCCTGAAATGAAGTTATCCCAGAGAAACAAAGAAAACAAAATCACTTTCAAAACATCTACAAAATTGTGTCCAATGACACAGAGATATTCTCCAAGACCTACCCAAATCCAGGAATTACTGATCAGTCAAAGAAGTGGGCAGATATTATTTGGAACTACTAGATCAGAATAAACATTGCAGCTGTGTGGTTAAACATATAATGGATAACTACAATATTTCCCTCTTCTGATTACAATTCATTTTAAATATAATGTTGAAGCCTTATGCTGCTAATTGTTTCATTTTTGTTTTCCCTTAACTAGGTTATAAGCCCTTTAAAGAATTGTGTCCCATGCCTGTGTTTTCCTACAATGCCTAGCACAGAACTGAGTAAATGACAGATTAGAAGTAACAAATTTCTTATTTCCCATCTCCACTTTAGCGGCAGTGCCTTTAAGTACACTGAGAGGGATTGGGAATGCATGATTAGACTCCACCAAGCAAAATTGCAGATCATTGATTAGTGATGTATGCTCTGAGCTCAGAAAGTAGCAACATACAGGTTATCTGTTTTTACATCTCACTAATTGACATTAATTTCATACTTGTTAAATAAATAAAAAATATACACTGGGAAAAAAGAATGATGTCAGTTAAATATTCCCATTGAGTTTAATTTTCATCCACATTCAATAAAACTTATACTGCATGTGAGTTCAGTATTAAACAAAGAATCAATAAACTTTGTAATTTAAAGGAACACCAACTAACTTACAAGACAGACAGATTATGGTGGAGACTTCTGACAAAACGTGGTCCACTGGAGAAGGGAATGGCAAACCACTTCAGTATTCTTGCCTTGAGAACCCCATGAACAGTGTGAAAAGGCAAAAAGATAGGACACTGAAAGATGAACTCCCCAGGTTGGTAGGTGCCCAATATGCTACTGGAGATCAGTGGAGAAATAATTCCAGAAAGAATGAAGAGATGGAGCCAAAGCAAAAACAACACCCAGTTGTGGATGTGACTGGTGATGGAAGTGAAGTCCAATGCTGTAAACAGCAATACTGCATAGGAACCTGGAATGTTAGGACCATGAATCAAGGCAAATTGGAAGTGGTCAAACAGGAGATGGCAAGAGTGAACATCGACATTTTAGGAATCAGTGAACTAAAATGGACTGGGATGGGTGAATTTAACTCAGATGACCATTATATCTACTACTATGGGCAAGAATCCCTTAGAAGAAATGGAGTAGCCCTCATAGTCAACAAAAGAGTCTGAAATGCAGTACTTGGATGTAATCTCAAAAACAACAGAATGATCTCTGCTCATTTCCAAGGCAAACTATTGAGTATCACAGTAATCCAAGTCTATGTACCGACCAGTAATGCTGAAGAAGCTGAAGTTGAATGGTTCTCTGAAGACCTATAAGATCTTCTAGAACTAATACCCAAAAAAGATATCCTTTTTTAGGGACTGGAATGCAAAAGTAGGAAGTCAAGAAATACCTGGAATAACAGGCAAATTTGGCCTAGGAGTACAGAATGAAGCAGATCAAAAGCTAACAGAGTTTTGCCAAGAGGATACACTGGTCATAGCAAACACCCTGTTCCAACAACACACGAGAAGACTCTATACATAGACTTCACCAGATGGTCAATACTGATATCAGAGTGATTATATTCTTTGCAGCCGAAGATGGAGAAGCTCTATATAGTCAGCAAAAGCAAGACCAGGAGCTGACTGTGGCTCAGCTCATGAACTCCTTATTGCCAAATTCAGACTGAAATTGAAGAAAGTAGGGAAAACCACTAGACTATTCAGGTATGACCTAAACCAAATCCCTTACAATTATACAGTGGAAGTAACAAATAAATTCAAGGGATTAGATCTGATAGACAGAGTGCCTGAAGAACTATGGACAAAGGTTTGTGACATTGTGCAAGAGGCAATGATCATAACCATCCCCAAGAAAAAGAAATGCAAAGAGGCAAAATGGTTGTCTGAGGAGGACTTACAAATAGCTACGGAAAGAAGAGAACTGAAAGGCAAAGGAGAAAAGGAAAGATATATCCATTTGAATGCAGAGTTCCACAGAATAGCAAGGAGAGATAAGAAAGCCTTCCTCAGTGATCAATGCAAAGAAATAGAGGAAAACAGTAGAGGTCTCTTCAAGAAAATCAGAAATACCAAGGGAACATTTCATGCAAAGATGGGCACAATTAAGGACAGAAATGGTATGGACTTAACAGAAGCAGAAGATGTTAAGAAGAGGTGGCAAGAATACACAGAAGAACTATACAAAAGAGATCCTCATGACCCAGATAATCATAATGGTGTGATCACTCACCTAGAACCAGACATCATGGAATGTGAAGTCAAGTGGGAAGCATCACTACGAACAAAGCTAGTGGAGGTGATGGAATTCCAGTTGAGCTATTTCAAATCCTAAAAGATGATGCTGTGAAAGTGCTGTGTTCAATATGCCAGCAAATCTGGAAAACTCAGCAGTGGCCACAGGACTGGAAAAGGTCAGTTTTCATTCCAATCCCAAAGAATGGCAATGCCAAAGAATGCTCAAACTACCGCACAAAATTGCACTCATCTCACAGGCTAGTAAAGTAACGCTCAAAATTCTCCAAACCAGGCTTCAACAGTACATTAACTGTGACATTCCAGATGTTCAAGCTGAATTTAGAAAAGGAAGAGGAACCAGAGATCAAATTGCCAACATCCGCTGGATTATCGAAAAAGCAAGAGACTTCCAAAAAAACATCTACTTCTACTTTGACTATGCCAAAGCCTTTCACTGTGTGGATCACAACGAACTGGAAAATTCTTAAAGAGATAGGAATACCAGGCCACCTGACCTGCTTTCTGAGGAATCTGTATGCAGGCCAAGAAGCAAGAGTTAGAACTGGACATGGAACAACAGACTGGTTCCAAATCAGGAAAGGAGTATGTCAAGGCTATATATTGTCACCCTATTTTTTTAACTTATATGCAGAGTACCTCATGAGAAATGCTGGACTGGATGCAGCACAAGCTGGAATCAAGATTGCCAGGAGAAATATCAATAACCTCAGATATGCAGATGACACCACCCTTATGGTAGAAAGTGAAGAAGAACTAAAGAACCTCTTGATGAAAATGAAAGAAGAGAGTGGAAAAGGTTGGCTTAAAACTCAACCTTCAGAAAATAGATCATCTGGTCCCATCACTTCTTGGGAAATAGATGGGGAAACAGTGGAAACAGCAAAAAACTTTATTTTGGGAGGCTCTAAAATCATTGCAGATGGTGACTGCAGCCATGAAATTAAAAGATGCTTGCTCCTTGAAAGAAAAGCCATGACCAACCTAGCAGCATATTAAAAAGCAGAGACATTACTTTGCCAAAAATGGTCCCTCTAGTCAAAGCTATGGTTTTTCCAGTGGTCATGTATGGATGTTAGAGTTGGACTATAAAGAGAGCTGAGAGCCGAAGAATAGATGCTTTGAACTGTAGAGTTGGAGAAAACTCTTGATAGTCCTTGGACAGCAAGGAGATCCAACCATTCCTTCCTAAAGGAAATCAGTCCTGAATATTGATTGGAAGGACTGATGCTGAAGCTGAAACTCCAATACTATGGCCACCTGACGGGAAGAACTGACTCATTGGGAAAGACCCTGATGCTGGAAAAGATTGAAGGCAGGAGGAGAAGGGGACGACAGAGGATGAGATGGTTGGATGGCATCACCAACTCAATGGACATGAGTTTGAGTAAACTCTGGGAGTTGGTGATGGACAGGGAGGCCAGGTGTACTGCAGTCCATGGGGTCACAAAGAGCTGGACACGACTAAGCGACTGACCTGAACTGACTGAAACTAGCTTACAAAATCATGGGATACTTTGTGATTGTATCTTTTGGATCGTTTATTTAAAACTAATTCACTTGAAATCTTCGCAGGCTCTATCTAGAAAATGGCAAGGTCAAGGACTCTCAGAGCTAAATATGAACACACTGAAGTGTACACATGAAGGCTGGCTCAAGCGCAAAATACATGTGCAAGTGGGATAATATTTACTTTAATATTTACTAGCCCCAAATAACCATTGGAGTCCTTGGTTTAGTAGCCAGTAATAGCTCTAGTAAGAAAGGAACTGGAACAGGTATAGTTATCTATTCAGCCACCACAAATACACACAGCATTTAATGGTCATTGATCCTGACCATTCATCTCTAAATTGCATCCTGCTGCTGCTGCTAAGTCGCTTCAGTCATGTCCAACTCTTTGTGACCCCATGGACTGCAGCCTACCAGACTCCTCCATCCATGGGATTTTCCAGGCAAGAGTACTGGAGTGGGTTGCTGTTGCCTTTTCTGAAACTACATCTTATAAGCATGCTTACCTCTCTAATTTGTAGGAGTTTGGGAGAAAGCCAAGTTTACCACGACCAGTAACTCTCTGAATAGCCCACTGAATAAGAAGGCAGAATTTGATTTTGTTGTTGTTTGTATTTTGCATTACAGAGGAGCATGCAGGATTTGGTACTTGAAACAATTTTTCACAAAAAGTACGTTGGCAAAAATACTTATTCATGGAGTTGTCCACAGTGGCAAGCATGTTCAGTTGTGTCCAACTCTTTGTGACTCTGTAGACTGTACCACCCGCCCTGCAGTTCCTCTGTCCATGGAATTTTCCAAGCAAGAATATTGGAGTGGGTTGCCATTTCCTATTCCAGGGGATCTTCCCACCCTAGGGACTGAACCCACGTCTCCTGCGACTCCTACACTGGCAGGCGAATTTTTTTACTGCTGGCGCCACCTGCGAAGCATCAAGTAGCATCTTTCAAACAAAGGCAATTTGAAAAAGATCATAATTCTTCATTTCAGTCCATTTCAATAGCTCACAAAACTGTAACACTTACAAAAGTGGCAAAGGATTCCACCTAGTGAGGTGTATTTAAATTCAAATAGTATAATGAAGAAGGGGCTTCCCAGGTGGCCTAGTGGTAAAGAAGACACCTGCCAATGTCGAAGACGAGGGTTTGATCCCTGGATAAGGAAGGTCCCCTGGAGAAGGAAATGGCAACCCACTCTAGTATTCTTGCCTGGGAAATCACATGGACAGGGGAGCCTGGTGGGATACAGTCCATGGGGTCACAAAAGAGTCAGATATGACTTAGCAACTAAACAACAATACTGAAGAAATTAGGGAGTCATTATTCTAACCAAAGCTGTATAAAACTCTCATAATGTTCAGGTTAAGAAATATAGCAAGCTAAAAACAAACAAGAAAAAAACATATGGATGTGCCTTACAGAAAATGATTAAAGGCCACGAGTCTGGTGCTAATTGCCCATCCATAGCACCTGCTACCTGACACTGTAAAGTCTGCCCTAAGCGAGGTGGGTGGCCAGAAGAATACACAAGGCCATCAGGTTTGACCCCAATTATCTTATATTGTAAATAGGCCATATGTCAAATTCTAAGATAAATTGGAAACATTTGATCTCTGTCTGTCCCTAGATTAATTTTAAAGATTCATTTTGTATTCTTACAGATCATTTATTTGGGCTACTTTGCTCTTAAGTTTTAAAGAAAAGACATATTTGCTTTTATCTATGCAAGAGGATTCTCTCTTTAAGAATAACTTGGGAGGGAGAGAATTTAACAGAACATATTTTAGAGAAAATGCACACAACGAGCACATCCAAAATTTAAAGTAATGACCAATAACATCCACTGAGTTTCTTCATAGGAGTCCATGTTTACTCAAGAGAAAAGATAACAAAGAAAACATTTAGTACCATGCTTAACAGAGATGGATGCTTTAACAAATTTGCTCATTTCCCCATGCAAATCATTGCAATATCCATGCAAACCAACACAAATAAACATATCACACATAAAAAAAAAATAGTCCTATGAGCATTTGAGGTGTATTTGCAACAAAGGCTCTTTAAGAATGACTATTAAACCTCTGAAAAGATCCTGATTTATTCAAAAATTAAAATAACGTTAATGTAAACCAACATGGCCTACAACCAAATAGATTCTGCATGAGTGAGTCAGGGCAATGTGATTTTCATAAAACAACTTGGCACTAAAACTAAACAGCATAGCAGAATAGAAGCCATAGAGCCCAATTCCCACCCAGACACTCATGATCCTGTACAACTTATGTACTTCAGAATTTTTGCACACAAATAATTTTGGAGAAAGAAGTTCTGTAGAAATCAAGTTTTTTCCCTTAAATTAAACAGACTGGATAAAGGCTTTTTAAAAGTCTAATTTTGAAGGGGTTTGTCTATTTAGTAAAACACCCCTGAAGTTAGAAAATGTGTTTGTTTGGGTCTTTTTTTCTTTTTCTGGAAAGACTATACCATGAGTGTTAGCCTGCCAGATGAATTGCCCTTGAATCTATGGGTAGAGCCACTTTTGTGCTCATTCATATATGAGCAGGTCTCTAATTCTAACATCAGAGTTATTGTTTGCATTCCACAAATAAGACAAACGAGAGCTTCAAGCAGTGGAAAGATGAAGCAGAGATGAAAAGGGCAAGAGTGAGAAAAGCAATAAAGGGCTGAATGAAGGAAAGAAGATCTTACTGGAATGGAAAGAACATAGCATCCCGCTCTAGTCCTGTCTGACCTTGGTTGCTACTTAATTTTGAATTTTGTGTAATGATACTAAAGAAGCAAAGGGAGGTAACTGGCGAGATAATGAGGTACTGACCTCAAAGGCCCTTGAGGTCACACTCAGGTCTCTCACACGTATCCACTGATCTCTTCTCCCTGTCCCCATGCCACTTTCCCTCACATGACCCCAGGTTCCCTCCTTACAATTCATTCCCACCAACAGCATCCTTTATTCTTTTCAATCCTGTAGAAGAGCATCATTTTATGTTGAGAAAACAACTAATTAAAAAATATAGAAACATTTAGCCTAACCTGATATATATATATATATGCTATATATACACATATGCTAGGCATATGTTCTAATGAACTTTCCGCCTTTCCACAATAAAGGATTAATAAGAACAAAGCAAGATCTTCACAGTATCAGTGATCATTAATGATGTATTCATTACCAATAAGTGTTGGTGTCACATCGATGATGTATCTACATGTACACCTAATTATAATACTAAATAGCCGGTATGCATGATTAATTTATTTTCCTAAGCAAGTACACATTAAGAACTTATTTCTAGAAAGTTTTTAATGAGTCTCTTGTTACAGTGATATATAGTCTCCGGTCACATGAGAAGTTCATCTACTCCTAAGACTGACCCTTAATTTAAAAAAATTAATTTGTAAGATCACTGAGAAGAACTGACCACACCCAGGAGACAGAACAACACAAAGGCTCTCTAGACTTTATTTATTCAGACAAACTTCAGTTTTCAAATGTCATCTGAAATATATAATGCATGAAAGATGATTCCCTGAAACTTCAGGGAAAGAACAAATTCTGACAGCAGTTGCTACCATCCTTGCCTCCATCACTATTTCACTGTCCCAGAAAAGAAAGTAAAACTGTGGCATTCAGGGCAATCTGAAGTGGGCAGCATAGTTATATACATCATGACCTTTGATGAGCTTTCTCCACATTCTGGACTCAGGATCTCATGGTCCAGGGAAATGGCTACCCCAACTCTGAGCTAGAAATCATTACTCACCCAAATGATACCCCAGTAATGTCACCAGGTAACTATGGGATATTAGACAAACCACCCTACTTTCTGGGTCACTCTTTTTTTTTTTTTTTCAGCTGTACATGCAGCATGTGGAATCTTAGTTCCCTGACCAGGGATCAAACCTGTGCCCCCTAAAGTGGAAGTTTGGAGTCTTAACCAGTGGGCCACCAAGGAAGTCTATGGGTCACTCTTTCTGCAGCCATGAAATGAAGATCCCTAACATTCCTGGATTCTAAACAAATGTTGCTTGATGTAAATTAGAAAAATTAGTCTAAACATTTTTTCACATAGTCTAATATTTATAATCAACTCCATCAATAGCTGAATATCCAGCTTGTAGAATACTGATGGACTTCATTGCTGGTATTGTTTGATTTCTTTTATAATTATAAATTTCTCTGACATTAAGAGGGAAGGGGTTAAAATATGAAACATCTCATTCCACTATTTATAACAGAATTCCTAAAATGTTTAGTATGGAGGAAAGTAGAAGCTAAATATCCTAAAGAGAGGTTTGAGAATTTAGCATTCCACTTATCTGTATTTTTACTTTGTATATCTGAGGACATTTTACATTTTAATTGTACACACTGCATTTCTGAAGTGAGCAAAGCACATACTGGACCTAATCTAATCAGTGGTATCCCACCTTTTTGGCACCAAGGACCAGTTTCGTGGAAACAATTTTTCCATGGACTGGATGGGAAGGGATGGTTTCAGGGTGAGTCAAGCACATTATATTTATTGTGTACTTTATTGCTATTATTATTACATCAGCTCTACCTCAGATCATCAGGTGCTAAATCCTAGAGGTTGGGGACCCCTAATCTAATTAATAATTTTAACTTTCTCAGGAAAGAAGAGGAATAGATTCCGATATATTACAGTTAAGAAAAAGAAGATGGAGGAGAAGGAGGAAGAGCAGGGAGGAGGGGGAGGGAAGGGGGTGGGAAAGGGGGAAGGAGGGAGAAAGGGGAGAGGGAGGAAAGAGAAGAAAAGAGGAAAGAAAGAGTGCACGGACATGGATCTCCGTGGCATTCCGGTAGTTAAGACTCTGTACTTCCAATGCAGGGGGTATGGGTTTGATCCCTGGTTGGGGAGCTAAGATCCCAAGTGCCTTGCAGCCAAAAAAATATAACAAAGGAGCAATATTAAAACAAATTAGATAAAGACTTTTAAAATGGTTTACATCAAAAATAATCTTATGAAAAACAATGCACTAACAATAGGTTCCAGAATGATGCATTCCTTCAGCTGCCCATGTTGCCCTGCAAACAATGTACATAAATCTACAAAAACTGTTTATAAACCAAGACATCTAGGACCTGAGGGTTCCATTCTATTTCAACCCAACCTTCCTGGTAAAAACTTTCCTTCACTCTGATGAGGTACATATGTCCTAATATTTTCTTTCAAACATACTTTTAAGTGTTAATGAATCTGTAAAAGGGAATAAATCTTGTAGCTTTTTCATCGCTGTTCTGCTCCACCCCCTATAAAACTGAAAGTATCGATCCACTCTGACACAGCTAATTTTACCTCAGTTCTAAATACAAATGCACTTGTTGAGTACACCTCCTGGCCTCTGATCAGCATTCCAGCAACCACATAGCTTACAGAATTCAATGATTCAATGCAGGAAGAAAACAGCAAGCAGATTATGTTGGATGGAGCAACAGGTGCAAGAAATTGCATTCTGGAAGAAACCAGGGGAACATAGGCTAGAAATAAAGCATGAAAGAACACACCTTCTTTGAAAATAAACTGGACATTTTATTGAGCAAAGGAGAATTATCAAAGTTGTATGTGTGTGTCTATGTGTGTCTGTGGTTTTGTTGTCTTCTTTTGGTTGGTTAGTTGTGTTGTGATTGCTTGTCTAGAGGAAACATGATTAGATGATCTGAGCTCTGGGAGAATGGGTTGGGCATCCATGTATAGGATGGAATGAAAGCAGGAAAGACGGACTATAGAGAGGATAGCTGGGTCAAATGAAGGCACAGACTAAGGCAAGAGTGGCATCAATAGGGAAGAAGGGAAACAAAACTTAGCAACTCGTAGAAATATAATCCTCTAAACTTGACAGTGGTTTGGGTGTGGGAAGGGGATGGTATTGAAAACAATGCTTTTGAGTCTTGAGAATTAAGTAGATACCTTAACAGATTTAAGGGTCTTTGATAGGGACATGGAACTCCAATTAAATATGTTGAACTTGAAGTCCCCCAGAACACTCTGGTGTAGATGTGTGGCAGGAATCTGGAATGCAAGTCAGAGCTCAGAAGAGAGGTTGAAACTAGAAACGTAAATCTGGATGTCTTTCAACTGAAGTCCTATAATTGACTGAAATGAGTCACTGGTGAGCTATTAGGAGAAATTGGAGAGAAATGGGGGTTGGGAAATTAAAGATAGTCTAGATTTCCAGTCAGTCACAGACTTTGAACCCAGCCTATCTCAAAGCTCACTAGTTCTTTCTTCTTCCTCACCTCCATTTATTTATCATTTTCACCCCCATATGTATCCTTCCTTCTGTCATCACCACTTCTTATACTGCCTTCATTATTTCTATTCTCAGCCAAGAAAGAACTCTTGGAAGTCATGCTTGGCTTTCCTTGGTCCTCAAATCCGATACATCCTTCTCCTTGAAAAATCTCTTCAATCTAGCATTCTTTGTGCCAACTTATTCCCTGAGTTTTAGGTCCTTCTTATGTTTGACCTAATCTATCAAGACATGTTCCTAATTGAACACCCAGTCTGTGGTCCCTCCCTGCTCTAGCTATTCTCCCAATTACCTCTAAGAGATATCTCTCTAACAGATCAAACGGATCACATCCCCACAAGATGCTAAATCTCTGATGGCCAACTTTGCACACAGTGACACCAACATCTGGGCTTACAAAGCCCATATCTACCTGGGAAAAGGCAGGTGATCAAATATTACCATTTCTGTGAGGCCTTTCCTGTTCAGTCTCTTCCTTAGCATGCTCTATCCAGCCCTGAGATTAACAATTTTTGTGCTCTGTGCTCTAAATTTTGTGCTCCTAGCTGTGAAGGAGTAGTTGGAGAGGCTGAGGAATCTCAAAGACCAGTGCTTGAGAACAATCAAGAGAAGGGAGGTTAAGATCCTAGAAAATCATGGTGGAAGGGACTTCCCCAGTGGTCCAGTGATTAAGACTCCACCTTCCAATGCAGGGGAATGTGGGTATGATCTCTGGTCAGGGAAAAAAGATCCCACATGCTGCAGGGTGCAGTCAAAAAAGTAACAATAATAATGGGAGAGGGTAGAGGGTAGAAAATGATAGTCCAGAAGAACTAAATCCTTCATGTGGTTCTCAAGGCCCAATGACCCAAGCCCTGCCCAACTCTTCAGACTCTTCTCAAACCACCCCCTGGCTCTCTGCAGTCACATCTCACAGGCCTTCTTGCAATACCACCAGTGTCCCTCTGAAAATGTGGCTCCCTCAGGTGAAATTACTCTCACACACCTCTGACCTGCTAACCTAGATCTATCTCCACAAGTCTCATTCCTGCAGGGGCCAGGGCTGACTCTCAGACCATGTCTGGTACTCCACACATATTCTTCTTGAGTCATGAGATCTTCCTTTATAGCCCTTAATGTTGGCAGGTTGATACTTTCTACATGCATTCAGCAACACACACCCAACTCTGGCAGATCTAGTAGTTAATAAAGTATTAACATATCTAGCTTATTTCTATGTTATTCAAAACATGATTAACAATCTCATTCTGAAATGTTAGTCTTCAAAAGCTCAAAGATGGATAGGGTAACTTATTATCTATGAAACCTAATACAGTTGTTGGGGCTTCCCCCATGGCTCCGTGGTAAAGAATCCAGCTGCAATGCAGGAGACACAGGTTCAATCACTGGGTCAGGAAGATCCCCTGGAAAAGGAAATAGCAACCCACTCTAGTATTCTTACTTGGGAAATCCCATGGACAGAGGAGCCCGGCAGGTTATAGTCCATGGGGTCGAAAAACAGTCGGACATGACTTAATGACTAAACAACAATGATACAGCTTTCAGAAAGTAAAGGCAGATTCTCAAATGTGTGCCCCTGTTACAGACTCAAAAATCCATTCAATTGTTTTTTGGCTTGCTGTTATTATTATTATTTTTTTTTTTTAGCTGTGTTGCTCAAGGCTTACGGGACCTTAATTCCCCAACCAGGGATCAAACCCACACCCCCCTGCAGTGGAGGCATTGGAAGTGTGGAGTCTTAACCACTGGACCACCAAGGAAGGCCCATGCAATTCTTATTAATGGTCAAGACCTGTCAACATTTATAAATTAAATCCTTTTTTATGATCATGGAATACTTACATGTGCATAGGTTGGGTGAACATGCGAAAATTAGGACCAGCTGAATCCAAGAGAAACACAGAGATAGATGAGTAGACATTCCAGTCTGCCAATCTACACTCAGAGCAGGGAGAATAACAACCATCTTTCCTCTGGTCTTATCATGGCAGACCCACAATAAATATTTATTAGCTGGAGGATGCTGCTGCTGAAATCCTTGAGAAATGAGCACTGAGTTTTGGGTAGCAGAGCAGGATGGAAAAAGTGTAGGATAATTGTACAGTGCAGCCTTCCCAGGATGATGATGAGCAATTGTGGTTAAACAATAGTTTGGAAACAGGAGTGGTGAGAAAGAGTGTTTCCACAGTAGGGAGCAGCACTGTTGAGCCAGTTAAAAACAAAACAAAAAAAAGAGCTCTAATTATGTTTAAATGGAAAACCGAGGTAGAATTTGGAGTGCGGGGTTAAGATTCTTTTTTTTTTTTTTTTTTTTTTTTTTTTCTGAAAGCCCAGATGCAGACACAGGCTCCAAGCTTTCCAAGAGTGTGGTGAATATGCTATACACATGGACCTGGCATTGGGGATATTATTGGTGCAACCTTCAAGGCCCTGTTTATGCAGGATTTAGCCCATTCTCCCATTCCCCCCACGCCACCCAGAGAATAGCTAATGAAAAGAAGAATTGCCAAGATTACTTCGCAGACCTATCACCACCAAAATCCTACTTTAGACTGAGATGATTAAGAGTATGGCTTGTTTTATGAAAGGTACCATTGAGTTGGTGTCTAGCAGGAGCTCAATATCTATTAGGTCTTTGGAGATGCTTGAGTGAAAGGTGTTATATACTAAAATTATTGGGTTTCACCATATGCTCCCAGTTGGTCACAGGGGTGAGAAACAGCTGGTTCATCTTTGGAAGGCAAATCCTCAAGTCCCTTGAACCGACAGGTTTTAGGAACCATATTTGTCAGTTGTAAATTCACTTCTGATTTTTATTCATAGAAGCCATCTAGTCTAAGCTATTTATTTATCCACACATACCTATCTCATTCTCTAATTGCATTTAAAATCTTTTAGGGGAAAGTTGTTATAAAACACATCCTTGTTACATACGGGAGCCATATCCGTACAGGTTGATGGCATACTAATTTATCAATATCTAGAATTATTATGAAGAAGCTGTTTGAAAGTACCAGAACAGGACCAAAGTTTCATTCATTCATGAAATGATTGATTGCATAGACTAGGCAGAAATGGATTCATATTTCTGAAAACATGTTACCTTATATCCCTCAAAGAGAAAAATACATTTGCACTCAATGTGCATTTACAGGATAATATGACACAGGTGTGGTGATGTTAGAAAAGAGAAAGCCAGCTATAAAGAAGAAAAATAAAAGCTTTTCTAGGGAAGAAACTCAGATTTCAGAATGGAGCGGTGGATTTGGAAACAGGAAAATAGCCAAGCCAGAAGGATGTTTTTCATATTACAGAGAAGCTCTGTCTACCAGAAATCTCACAAGCAGAGGTCTTAGTAGGGCATGTTATAAGACATCAGGTTTATGACAATGAAGATCTTGATTTCAACAGCTGAGACCTTTAAGACAGGCTGAACAGAAGGCAGCTACTCAGCAAGGGGCCAACATGAAAAAGACATGGGGAGGAGGCAACAGAAAGTATTGGAACACTCACCCCCTGCAGAGTTTCATGTTGCTGCTGTATTAAATGACAAACTCCTGTTTTGAAGAAGCATTCAGCACTGATATAAAAATTTAAATGTGTCAATCTTTCTGGTGGACTCAAGTCTTTTATACATGGTCACATTTACGCACATTCTTATTCTCAACACAGCTTCATGTTAATTTTTAAAACTGAATTTGTAGATTCCCAATCATCGCAATGGACATGAGTTTGAGCAAACTCTGGGAGACGGTGAAGGACAGGGAAGCCTGGTGTTCTGCAGTTCATGGGGTCACAAAGAGTAGTACACAACTTAGTGACTTAACAACAACAATTATCTCTAGTTACTCTTAATACATTCTAGGACTTGGCAAGATGGAAAAATAAATTGTACTAGATATTTAATTTTTTAAAATTGACCACAGTGGCTTTTTGCTGACACAGTTAAGAAACTATACATATCAAAGTACCTGTTAATATTAAACACTGAGGCTGGAAATGCCTAATTCAAGAAATTCTTGAATTAGAAACAATTGCATAGTTTTTCAATGGATGTTATGATGATAAAGTAAAAGATAGCTGGGAATCTATTTATTTTTAAATGCATCTTGGCATCCAAGTGAAAAGTCAAATAATGATAAAGAGCATGCTAATAACAATAATAATAATTCATCTTCTAGCATTTATTGAACATGGATGTGCCAAGTATTGTGACTTTAAATAAAATCATCTAATTTAATGAGCCAATTTCATTTACATGGATTTTTTAAAATCATCATTACAAACCTAACAGGCAGATACCCCAGGGTATATGTTCTGAGAGTTTAGTATAGTGGTTAAACAGTTAGAAGCACGGATGCTACAGTAAGACAGGGTTGGAATTGGTCATACTCTAACTAAGTGCATGACTTTAAGCAAGTTACTTAATCTCTATACATTTTTGTGTTTTTCCTCAACAAAATAGGAATATTAGCGAAAATTAATTGCTATAATATATGTAAAATTTTTGAAACAGTGCTAAAAACATGATAGCTGTTATGATTATCCCTATTTTGTTGCTGTTATTCAATCACTAAGTCATGTCTGACTCTTTGTGACCCCATGGACTGCAGCATGCCATGAGTAAATTGAGGTTGATAATTTCAGAGACTTGCAAAGTCCACACAGCTAATAAGCAGCAGATCTAGGATATGAATTTCAGCAGAATCAACCCAGTTCAGTTCTGTTCAGTCACTCAGTTGTGTCCAACTCTTTGCAGTCCCATAGAATGCAGCATGCCAGGCTTCCCTGTCCATCACCAACTCCCAGAGCTGGCTCAAACTCATGCCCATCAAGTTGGTAATGCCATCCAACCATCTCATCCTCTGTCATCCCCTTCTGCCTTCAATCTTTCCCAGAACTAGGGTCACCCCAGAGATCAAGATTTTAGTCATATGTCATCCTGGACACAAAGTCTTGAATGTATTTTTATAAAGAATTTGACATTTAGATTTTATACAAGGTACATTTATGATTATTTTAAAATTCCTTTTAAAATTTATATCTGGATAAGTAATTATGGTCCATCTTTAGGGTGGAATCATTGACATGATTCAGTTACTCATAGAACCTACTTTGAATTTTAACCCACCCTTAGTTCATCCTATGACCTTCCATCATCCTATGTTTAATTCTTTTAACTTGAAAAAACATTGCTTTTCTAAGACAAATTGAGAAGGAAAAATATTGTATAATCTGACATGAATTTTGTAAATCATATAAAGAAATAGATTCTTGGGGTATTTTTAAGTTGAAACTTTAAAATCACAAATCTAATTAAAATTTGTATCTTTCTAAAATTTCAAACATCCGATGGATCATCAAAAAAGCAAGAGAGTTCCAAAAAACATCTATTTCTGCTTTATTGACTATGCCAAAGCCTTTGACTGTGTGGATCACAGCAAACTGTGGAAAATTCTTAAAGAGATGGGAATGCCAGACCACCTGACCTGCCTCTTGAGAAAACTGTATGCAGGTCAGGAAGCAACAGCTAGAACCGGACATGGAAAAACAGACTGGTTCCAAATAGGAAAGGGAGTACGTCAAGGCTGTATATTGTCACCCTGCTTATTTAACTTATATGCAGAGTACATCATGAGAAACGCTGGGCTGGAAGAAGCACAAGCTGGAATCAAGATTGCCGGGAGAAATATCAATAACCTCAGATATGCAGATGACACCACCCGTATGGCAGAAAGTGAAGAAGAACTAAAGAGTCTCTTGATAAAAGTGAAAGAGGAGAGTGAAAAAGTTGGCTTAAAGCTCAACATTCAGAAAAGTAAGATCATGGCATCCGGTCCCATCACTTCATGGGAAATAGATGGGGAAACAGTGGAAACAATGACAGACTTTATTTTTGGGGGCTCCAAAATCACTGCAGATGGTGACTTCAACCATGAAATTAAAAGACGCTTACTCCTTGAAAGGAAAGTTATGACCAACCTAGATAGCATATTAAAAAGCAGAGACATTACTTTGCCAACAAAGGTCCGTCTAGTCAAGGCTATGGTTTTTCCAGTGGTCATGTATGGATGTGAGAGTTGGAATATAAAGAAAGCTGAGTACCGAAGAACTGATCCTTTTGAACTGTGGTGTTGGAGAAGACTTGAGAGTCCCTTGGCTGCAAGGAGATCCAACCAGTCCATCCTAAAGGAGATCAGTTCTGAGTGTTCATTGGAAGGACCGATGCTGAAGCTGAAACTCCAATATTTTGGCCACCTGATGCGAAGAGCTGACTCATTTGAAAAGACCCTGATGCTGGGAAAGATTAAGGGCAGTAGGAGAAGGGGACGACAGAGGATGAGATGGTTGGATGGCAACACTGACTCGATGGACATGAGTTTGGGTAAACTCTGGGAGTTGGTGATGGACAGGGAGGCCTGGCGTGCTACAGTTCATGGGGTTGCAAATAGTCAGACATGACTGAGCGACTGAACTGAAAATTTCAAATCATACTGGACACTAAGCATTTCATGAAAATGAGTACTGAGAATAGTTAAAGAATTTTGTGAGGATAAAATTAACTCCCAAACATTTTCTTTGCTTTTTTGGGGGGGGCGGGTCTATTTTTTAAATTACCAGCTGCCAGAGTTCCAAAATGAACTCAAAATTACTACAATCTTTTTGGTATCCTTCTAACATACCTTAAAGACCACTAGCCTATAGACATTTGGATGCCTTTCAATATACTAAAGGCTCTGGGCTTTGCTACCAACACTCTTGCCTCCTGTTAGAGCACGCTGACCCACTGCCAGAACTACTTGGGAGGACAGCTTTCTCACTAGGTTGAGTTCTCTCAGCAAAATACCATTTTTCATTCATTATTGTATCTGAAGCAGCTTGCACAGGGCCTGGTGGACAGCAGATACAGATAATCATGATGATGATGGTGGTGGTGGTGGTGGTGGTTTTGATGCCGATATAATATAAACAAAAGAGCCAAAGCTTAAGCTTTGACATGAGACCCTCCTTCAAAAGTCAACTCTTCTTCCCTATTACAGGCAAATGACCTAATCTCCAAGCCTAGCTTTCTTTTCCTATAAAATGGCTCCATGGTTACTGTGAGAATTGTCACACGATGTTGCTGCTGCTACTAAGTCGCTTCAGTCGTGTCCAACTCTGTGTGATCCCATAGACAGCAGTCCACCAGGCCACTCTGTCCCTAGGATTCTCCAGGCAAGAATACTGAAGTGGGTTGCCATTTTCTTCTCCAATGCATGCATGCATGCAAAGTTGCTTCAGTCATGTCCAACTCTGTGCAACCCCATGGACAGCAGCCCACCAGCCTCCTCTGTCCACAGAATTCTCTAGGCAAGAGTACTGGAGTGAGGTGCCATTTCCTTCACACAATGAAATCACTCTAACTCAATTTTAAGCTCAGTGAAGTCAATCAATGTGACTTTCATCCCCTTCTGCCTGCTTGTGAAATAAACACCTAAGCCACCATCCAGCCTGACTCCTGGATTCACCCCTACCCTCACCCCATCTAAAGAGTAACCTTTCCCCGTACTCCCTCCCCCACTGCACCCAGCTCAAAGAGTGAGCAAGAAAGCAAGCGAATCTGTTGCTTGTTCTCACTCCCCTTGCTGCAGTCAAGAACCCTGGTGAGCAACAGTCACAGGATCACTTTTTTGCCTAGATCCATCCCCACAGATCAAGAACATGAGCAGCAGAGATTGCTTGCTGGGGGAGGCTCCTGGCTGAGACAGGAACCACACATCTGTTTTGACTGCCTTCAAACTTGGCCTTATTTAAAATGAAAAACTTACGCAGTGTTTACTTGAAGGGCCAAAGTCAGATGGAAAATTTTTCAACTGTAAAATTCTAGCCCAGTCAGAAGAACTCAAAGCTCTAAGGAGAAATGTAAAGGCTAGTCCAGGCCCACAATAAAACTTGGGTAGAACAGGATGTGGTTCCTATTTTAATTTGTATGTCTGTCCATGTTTCTGCAACCAATGATTTGAGGAAGAAAAAGTAGGTCTTTTTAAAAGAAAGAAAAATCAAAGTTTTTTGAAAGCCAGTCAAGAACCTATCAATATGTCATAAAACCAAACTAGCCTTATTTTAGGGTGGAAAGTGTTATGATCTAAATACAGGCTGGTGGATTTGTGGGTCACTGACACTAGTAAAATCTCTAGAAAAATGTACACTTACTCTAGAGTTATCCACTGGTCTTCAGAAATCTGTGCACTTGGACATATTTGAAAAGTGAAAGTGAAAATCGCTCAGTCGTGTCCGACTTTTTGCGACCCCATGGACTGTAGCCTGCCAGGCTCCTCTGTCCATGGAATTCTCCAGGCCAGAGTACTAGAGTGGGTAGCAGTTTTCTTCTCCAGGGAATCTTCCCAACCCAGGGATTGAACCCAGGTCTCCCAATTTGCAGGCAGATTCTTTACCATCTGAGCCACCAAGGAAGCCCTGGTGGATATATTTAGGCTTATATACTTAAGCGTTCAGTGAATAAGCTGTAACCTTTTGTATTAAAAATCCCATGTTGCCTTCTGAAAGAGTCTTTGTGGTGTGTCTTAGGGAGACCTACCTCACCGTTTCCTTTTCTATTCTTACATGTTAAAATGATTAAGGGTCTTATTAGTCCAAAATTGTTTTTGCAATCACAGAGCATGGTTTTATTTAACACCTACTTGCCTCTTACCTGTTTGACTGCTACCCAATATGTGATCTTCTAACCACAAAGCCACAGTCTTTCTCTCTGAATATTTCCCAGGTCCCTATCCCTGGATTCCACGTTGCCTTCCTTGGCATCTCCGTGGCACTTGGCTGATATAGCTCATCCAGTACCTTGTACAGCGGTTATTTGTACACTTGGGGTATCCCCCTCAGTGCCCTCCTGCAAGAGCTGGGTACAGAGGTAGGGAGACTTTACTCACCTCTGTGTCCCCTGAAGCACCAGCCCCTTTAGTGAATCAATACTGAGGTGATAAAATTAAATAAACCAAGGTCAGAACAGCCAATGTGCAGTGAGTTCACCATCAAGTATCATTTGCTACTGGATGTGCCCTTTGTTCTGGAACCAGGGCCATCTTGTACATGGAGTGATGTCTCAGGGGTATACATGCAATGTGCTAATAATTGGGTACTCACTGCCAATCAAACCTCAAGAACTTTTCTGCATGCTTTTCCACAAACAAAATAGAAGGTCCTGAACAACAACAACAAAAAACATCTAGAGCACCAGTTTCTATAGCCAAAATGTGTTCAAAAGTGAGATCCTATAAAACTCTGCTTCATCTAGTGCCAAGGCATCTGAACAGCATGCACCATTATTTAAAAGAGTCTTTTCATTTTCAAACCTCAGTCACAATTCGGAGACTTAACATTTCACAAGTAGAAGCACAGCCTTGGAGGGATTTTCTACTGCTGAGGCAACCAATTGCAGCCCTGCTTGGGAGATTCCAAGATGCCATAGGAGGTTTCTACATGTTGAGTTTTTTTTTTTTTTTTTAAATCAGGTGTTTACAATATTTTTTTAGTTTTCTAATTGGAGCATAGTTGCTTTACATTGCTAATTTCTGCAGTACAGCAAAGTGAATCAGTCATACGTATAGATATATCCCCTCTTTTTTGGAGTTCCTTCCCATTTGTCACCACACAGCACCAAAGAGAGTTTCCTGTGCTATACATTAGGTTGTCATTAGTTATC
Source organism: Muntiacus reevesi (assembly GCF_963930625.1). NCBI lineage: Eukaryota > Metazoa > Chordata > Mammalia > Artiodactyla > Cervidae > Muntiacus > Muntiacus reevesi. The sequence goes on from NC_089260.1 coordinate 44,408,886, forward strand.
TATTTTATGCATAGTATCAATAGTGGATATATGTCAATCCCAATTTCCCAGTTCATCCCACCCCTCCTTGGTGTCCATACATTTATTCTCTATGTCTGTGTCTCTGTTTCTGCTATGCAAATAAGATCATCTTTACCATTTTTCTAGATTCTACATATACACGATATTTGTTTTCACAATAATGTTTTTTCAAAAAGGCACATGTCACAGAAATTTAAAAAGCAGCTTCTAGAATACATTTTTGCCCAGGCTCACCCAGAGAATCATGGAAACAAGGGAGAGGTGTTCTTTGCCACACTCATAGCTCAGTTTAGACAGCTGAGCCCTAGTCATGACTACAGAGGATTATACCAAAGCCCTGATGGCAGGTTCAAGGAAATGAATAACAATATAATAATTTATCCAGTGCCTGCTCTTGGCCAGATGTTTTGTCAGGTGCCTTATGTACATTACCGCTAATCCTCACTAGATCCCTACAAGTTGGGCTTTTTCCTCACAACCCAACAGATGAGGAAACTAAAGCTCAGAGAGTTTCAGTAACTAGGCCTCAGAGTCATGCCACTACCAAATGCCCATGCTAGGATTTGAAGTCAAATCCTGTTTTGCAGTAGACTTGACTCCAAAGCCCACACACTTTCCATTTTTATCAAATTCCTTTTATGAACTACAGATTCTAAAACAGGAAGAATCCTCTTGAGAAAATATGACATTCATTCATTAAAACAAAGTCGGGAAACTGTAAGCACTCACATTACCTGACATCAGGTGATCACTATTCATCAGCAGAGAAGCCCCCAAATACCAACCAGCTTTTCACGCAGGGAGTAGGAATTTGAATTCTCAGTCAGGCTCAGCTCAAATCACAGCACCATTTATTAAGGCTCTGTGAGCACCTGAAACCACCTGGAGCGACCTCCCATCTTTCTCCATCCCCAAATCCTAAACTCCATCCAACTCCCCAGTGGGAGGAGCTCAGGTCTCCCCTCCCTCCTTCCTGCCGGAAGTGGCTCTCTTAACGCTTCTGCTTTAGTGCCGTGGAGGCCCCTGTTAAGTTAGTCAAGGGCTATCAACTATCAATTTAGCCAGACAACTGCTTGGACTCTTGTATGAGGACTGGTTTAGGTTGCTCTGTCTCATTCCCTTCAAGAAATCACCATAAATTCCATTTCACCATGAGGCTTCAACACAGGCCAACTCGGCATTGGCCAAGAGGCAAAACTGCCACCAAAACTGTCTAGGGTGGTAAGACTGCTGTCAGGACAGCCTGCTGAAGAGTGAAACTGAGGAATTTAAAGAGATACAATAACCAAGTGCAATGCTAGATCCTGACTCTGTAAAAGTGTCCAAACCTGAAGGGATTCTGAGGAGAGAGTAGCAATGTCAACGCTAATCTCATCACTTTGATGACTGTATTGTGGTTATGTGGGAAAAAGTTGTTTATAGAAAGTGCTGGTGGTAAAGAACGTGCCTGCAATGCAGGGAGATGTAAGAGATGCAGGTTCGATCCCTGGCTCAAGAAAATCCCCTGGAGGAGGGCATGGCAACACATGCCAGTATCCTTGCCTGGAGAATCCTATGGACAGAGGAGACTGGTGGGCTATGGTTCATGGGGTCCTTCCTTCCTGAAGGACACAACTGAAGCAACTGGGCTCACACATGCTCGCGCACTTTGAGGTATTTAAGTCTGATGGGTTATAAGTTATCAACCATCTTCTTTAAGAAACTTTCAAATGGATTTTATTAGTTTCCCAAATCTCAAAGATTTTAGTAAATTTCAATTAGAGGTAAATTTTTTATTAATATGATTTTATTTAGTTAGTTTAATAATTATTTATTTAATTAAAAATAATTTAATTAATTAAAAATTTATTTAATAATTTTACCAGTTGAAAGGCTAGTAATCTAATATTCCTAGTTTCAATGATGCTTAATCACCCATCTCCTTGAGTTTTATACTAAATGTAATAAAAATGTGATCTGAAACTCTCCCTACTCCCCTATAAAAAGGGAGAAGATTGAGGTGTCTGCAGCCCACTTACCCTTCCCCACCCACCTTTCCCTGGTGCAAAAAGTATATTTCTGTTTTAGGAAATTCATACAATAACTGATGGGATTCAAATGTCAATGCAAAGAAGTGTTTTTAGTTGATTTATTAATTTTTTTTAGTTGTTTTATAATAGACAAAAGTTCTGATTCTCCAAAGGTAAAGTTCTTTCCTATGAGCCTTCTCAGCTGTAGGCAAAGAGAGGATACAATGTGAGAGAGATGAGGAAAAAGAGCGAGAGGTCAGGCAGGGCAGCCACACAGGAGAGGCAACAATTGTCCTGAAAGTTAAGAAGTGAATGTGGACCAATGAAGTAATTTTCAGACAGATGTCATTCCGTTCTGAATTGCTTTATAATATTAGATACAAAAATTTTAGGAAAGATGTAAAATGAAGTCATCTTTCTGGTCACTAATATTGAAGCTGGTGTATTGTTCTACTCATCTCCTGGCAACCAGCCTCACATATTCCACCTTGTCCTAAGTCCAAAGGAATATTACAGTAAACTATCTTGATATTAGTAACTAATCTACATTAGTAACTAATCTACATGAGACTTATATTCCACAAATTCCCCAGATTAATGAAATAATGAGGGTGGAAACTTTACTATTTGCTCTTTATCACTTCCCAGCATCCCACACAGGGTCCCTGGAACTGTTGTTGTGCTCACTCAGTCTTGTCCGACTCTTTGCAACCCCATGGATGTAGCCAGTCAGGCTCCTCTGCCCATGGGATTCTCCAGGCAAGAGTACTGGAGTGAGTTGCCATTTCCTCCTCCATGGAATCTTCCTGACCCAGGGATGGACCCCGTGTCTGACCCCGTGTCTCCTGTGTCTTCTGCATTGGCAGGTGGGTTCTTTATCACTAGCACCACCTGGGAAGCCCCTAGGACAGATGAGGTTTTTAATAATGTGTGTTGAGTTGCCCTGGATAATTGCTGAGTAACTTCAGGAATTCTAAGGCAGCAGGAGACCACTCTCCAGAACATTGAATAGATATCCCCAGATTTTGATGGACAAAAACCATTGCTTCTGAACATCTCAAATTATGATGCCAAAAGGTATCATAAACATTCTAATTTTTATATATTCTCAAATTGGAGTACGGCTGGGTTTTCAGAATCTATATGGAATTAGCTCAGAGAAGTTTCACTTAGCAGCTCTAAAACCACTTCTGACCTCTTGCTCTTACAATGACTGGTGCCAATAATAAGCATATTGGAAGCTTCTTCCCTGAGGATAAGAGATCCTTCTCAATTATGTCACCGGGTCAACAGCACATACTTTTTATGGAGTAGTTTAATGGGTATTAATAACTACTTATTTGCATAGTAGGAGCAAAGACAAAAAAAAAAAAGAGTATCCAGGTTACATGTGCACACTCATCAAGTCACAAATTAATTTATTTCACAGGATCCCCAACAACAGATGTCCCTAAGTACAGACATGAAGCAATATCCAAAAACCACCATGTGAGGCTGTTCACAAGCCATCCAGCCATGGATCATCTGCTTGTAAAGCACGCTGGTCAGAGAAACCAGATCATCGTTCCAGACAGTAATTATCATGCTTCCCTGAGCACATTCAGGAGGTTGTCCTGAACACTGGCGGGAAGCCAAGTCTGAGGCCTAAAATTAGCTCTCATATTGGAAAGATCCCAGGGAACTTAGCACATGTCTGGATATGGGACTAAAGCAGGCAGAGACATCTACCTGCATTTGAGAATGAACCATGTAGCTGTGGTAAGAAGCCTAAACATTATACAGCTACCTTAAAAGACAAGGGCTTCCCTGGTAGCTCAGTTGGTGAAGAATCAGCCTGCAATTCAGGAGACCCAGTTCAATTCCTGGGTCAGGAAGATCCCCTGGAGAAGGGATAGATTACCCACTCCAGTATTCTTGGGCTTCCCTGGTGGCTCAGCTGGTAAAGAATTCACCTGAAATGTGAGAGACCTAGGCTTGATCCCCGGGTTCGGAAGATCCCTGGGAGAAGGGAAAGGCTACCCACTCCAGTATTCTGGCCTGGAGAATTCCATGGACTGTATAGTTCATGGGGTTGCAAAGAGTCAGACACCACTGAGCAACTTTCACTTTCTTTTCACTTAGAAGACAAACTTATCAGTCCTGGGAAGCTCTTCTCCAGAATGACTTAAAGTACCCTGAAATAGATGATCATATTGACCAAAAAGATTCATTATTTTGTTTCTTTTTGGTTTTGAATGCTGTGAAGGAATGCTGCTCTAAGTCTAATCCTCCAGTTGGACTGCTTATTTCCACTAAAGTTTGTGTTGATACATTCTTCTTTGTAGGACTTGTGATAGAATTATAGTTGGCAGTGAACTTGATAATTAGAATGTAAACCCAATTAGGCAAGGACCAGGTCCATCTTGTTCAGCATCGTGTCTTGTTCACTAAATAAGTAAGTGTTAGTTGCTCAGTTGTGTCTAGCTCTTTGAACCCCATGGACTGTAGCCCGTCAGGTTCCTCTGTCCATAGAATTCTCCAGGCAAGAATACTGGAGTGGGTAGCCATTCCCTTCTCCAGGAGATTTTCCCAACTCCGGGGTTGAACCTGGGTCTCTTATATTTTCTGCTTTGCAGGAGGATTCTTTACTGTCTGAGACACGAGGGAAGCCCTATCTTTTTCACTATCATATTCCTAATGCCTGTCCAGAGTCAGACTCTCAATAGAAGTTTGTTGAAGGCATGTATGCATGTATGAATGTTCAATAAACATGTATTGACTATATGCATGCACTCAGAACCATGCTAGGAGCAGATCAAGCCAACTAAAGGAATCAGAAGTCAGCAGACCAGACTGGCTGAATCAATTAATAACATTGACAAGCTCAATTAAAGAGATGTAAAACTCCAAGACAAACAAGAGCTACATCTGGATGCCCCCTCTCCCCCCCTTCCCTTTCCTAAGCCACGATTTCATATCATAATTCATTATCATACGTTTTGCCAGTTCCTCTCAGGTCATGGGGCCAGGTTGTATGAAGGGCAGAGAGCAGTTGGTCAGACATGTGAGGTTGCCATGCCAATGAGTTTCAGCAGAGTTGAGACTCAAGGCTACTAAGTGATCACCCAGTCAATAAAATACTCTCTAAACTGCCATTAGGTGTTGGCTTTTTAGCTGCACCTCCCCAAAACTCATCACAGCCTAAAGGAAGATGGGGACAGTAACTGGGGAAACCTAATACACAGGGCCTACTTGTCACTCATGAGTATAAGACATCTTCACAGAGATCTTAGCCTGGCTGGATAAAGGCTTGCTAGTCAGTCAATCCTAAGGAAATCAACCCTAAATATTCACTGGAAGGACTGATGCTGAAGCTGTAATACTTTGGCCACCTGATGTGAAGAGCTGACTCATTGGAGAAGACCCTGACGCTGGGAAAGATTGAAGGCAGAAGGAGAAGAGGGTGGCAGAGGATGGGATGGTTGGATAGCATCACTGATTCAATGGACATGAACTTGGGCAAACTCCAGGAGATAATGAGGGACAGGGAAGCCTGGTGTGCTGCAGTCCATGGGGTTGCAAAGAGTCAGATACAACTTAGTGACTGAGAAACAACAAATCTCCTATAACTGTCTGGTTTGGGGGCTGCCTGCATCAGCTATTGGGTAACTTATAACAAATGTTCAGGATCCATCCAGGTCTATAGAATGAGACTCTATTGAGAAGACCCATGCATCTTTATTTTTCACAATGCTCGGGTTTTCACACACGCTCTAGTTAAGAGGATCATGATCCCTATTGACTAGCCTAGAGTAGTTTCTCTAGCAATGAAACATGGTGATAACAAGCTTATCCCTTGTTTGTGTTACTTTGGGCTAAGGAATGAGATTCTATGAGAGCCTGGAAGCACATAAAATCTGGGGGATGGGAGTGAACGCAGGGAGGAGGGTATTTTCACCCAGCAGTTAAAACAGGGGAAAGGACAGACCAATAGAAGGAAGACAGTCAATCATGCTATAAAAATACAGAGGGCACTTCATGAATGAGGCTTCTGGAAACTTCCCAACACTTTTAGGTTTAAATCCTGTAATAATGCTTTGCCAGTACAGAAAGTCCCTTACATGGAAATTAGTTCCATTCCAAGAACACATTTGTAAGTCCAACAAAGTTTGTCTAGGTACCCAGCTAACCATCTCATCCAGCCAGAAGATGAGATGGCTGGATGGCATCACCAATGCAATGGACATAAACCTGGGCAAACTTCAGGAGATGGTGAGGGACAGAGAGGCCTGGTGTGCTGCAGTCCATGGGGTCACAAAGAGTCCAACACAACTGGGCATCTGAACAACAACGATGGAGCTAACGTGATAAGCTATATAGTATCGTACTGTAATAGGTTTATAATACTTTTTACACAAATAAGACATTAAAAACAAGCAAACACAAAAAGTAAAGAAAATGTTTTTAGTTTCATAGTATGGTACCTTGAAAAGTACAGTAGTACCTGCTACATCACCACTGCTTTTACGCTTGCTTCTGGACATCCTGGGCTTGAAACAAGGATGCTGTACCACTATACTCTCTAAGTACTGTAGTACACAGAAATACAGCCACTTGTAGAGGATGCTCGCATGTGATGATGTATGCCAGACACATGCAGTAACTTACAGGACTGGACATGCGAAATCATCTTTGAAGGTTCATATGTAGGGCACTTACTTTATAATAGATACTCTTACCTTTCATAGTGGTCCCCAAATTAAAACACTTGAAATATCCAGCTCTGATCAGGGTTCGTAGAATTGGACCCTCCTATAAACCTTTGTGGGGGGTGGGGAATCAAAATTGGAGCAGCCTTTTTGAAGAGAAATTTGCTAATACCTGTCCCCCCCCCCAAAAAAAAGTACTTTCCTTTGTATTCAGTCTTTTCACCACTAAGAATCAACCCTGAAGACACACTATACCTGTCAATCTATGCCAGTATTGTATGTTCTGCTAAACTAGTCTCTACTAAGAAATGGTTTGCTGATTTCATTTATCGTGCTTGCTTTTAGTTCTTTACAAACCTAGTGTACTACACTAAATAATAAAATAATCTTGCTAATAAAATAACATCACTAACATGGAGAAGGCATTTAACACTTACTGAGTCCCTAATGTGTGTCAAGCACTGTGCTAGAGGCTTTGGCATAATCTCTTCAACAAGTTAGCAATTTGATATGATTTTCTCCATCTTTTTCAGACAAAAAAACTGAAACTCAAAAAGGGAACAGTCCAGGTCATAGCTGACAAGTGTAGAATCAAATCCCAAAACTCTTAAAACCAATTCTCTTTTAAATTCTATCACCAAAGGAAGGAGTATCCAAGAATATGAATGTTTCTAGAAGCATTTCTAGAACATCAACACTGTTGAGTTTCTGAGTAAACTTACTCTGCTTCAGTGTACCACTTTTAAAAATCAAAGAAGAAGAGAAGCCATTATGTTGACCATTAGATTATGGTAGGAGGAGCTATTTCAAAGAAAAATCACCCCCAATATTTTAAGCCAATTTTAATGACTTATAGGGGTGGAAAAACACTCATGGTGATTTTTCTAGCCCTTTTCAGCTGCTTTCCTCTTGGCTCACAAAACTTCCATCACTGTCTTGCAGCTGTGGAAGAATTATTTTCATCCCACAAAAGACCCAAAGATTTCTTTCTAATAGCCCTGTTCAGTTCTTGAGTAAATAGAAATAATTCGACTCCCTCTTTAGAACTTAGCCCCTCCTATGTACTCTGAAGGATTCAGAGGGATGTGTGGAAATTATGGTCCAGCTCAGATTCACAGACTGAGGTTACAAGGCTCCTCGCCAAGTTTTCACCTATATGGAATCACTCACCAGCCTCAACCATGCTGCCTCAACCTGAAGGAAAATACTAGCATGATTTAACTGCAGCTAAGAATTCCAGTAGGTACTTGCTAAATGTGGCATAATCTTTCCCATGCGTAGAGAAAAGGAAATTGTTCTGCAAATCTATGCCTCACTTCAAACCATCATGTTTGACAGAGTTCCACTCTCCATCAAAGCTGAGGCAATTTAATGAACTTTAAATATATTTGATATAAAAGAGATAATTATGGGAACTAAAACAAAGTCATGGATGCAAGAGTTTTAAAAATGCTTACATGGCTCAAATGCACAAAAACATGGAAAACAGTCAAGGGTTTTCTTTGGAAAATCATGTTCACATTTTGCTCATCATTTCTGTTTTACTTCATCACTGAAGATAATTTCAGTAACATGGGGAAAGGGATGCAGAGCTAGTGATGTAGGGAGAAGGAAGAAATGCAGTATGCAAATGAGTAAGGGAGCAAACTTGCTCAACAAGAGGGTGACAGGAAAGTGGAGAGGTCTGGAGGAGAGCATGCTTCTGGCCAGACCATGGGACTGCAGGCAGGGTGGTTATACCCCTGTTTGGAGTTTCTCTGTGATCTCTTGCCAAAGGTAGATAACTTAGCAAAAGGTAAGAATAGAGGAATGATTTACCTTACAGCTAGTGTGGCAAGAAAATCACTTTAAGGTACTTTTTTTCCCCAAGCAATTTGATCATAAAGACAACAGTCCAGGGTGAACAATGTTAAATAGTTTCCATTTACATGGAAAACTAGTTCTGAGAATTTCTAAGGAGCTCAGCCTGCCAGGCTCCTCCATTCATAGGATTCTCCAGGCAAGAATACTGGAGTGGGCTGCCATGACCTCTTCCAAGGGGTCTTCCTGAGCCATGGGTCAAACCCGTGTCTCTCGCGTCTCCAGCATTGGCAGGTGAGATCTCTACCACTAGCACCACCTGAGAAGTCCTTGAAATGGAAGTTGTTTCCGGGGAGCACTGGGAAAGTGGTGGCCTTTTTAGGGTTCTCTGTCTCTAAGTTGTGTCCAACTCTTTTGAGACCCCATGGATTGCAGCCTACCAGGCTCCTCTGTCAACAGGCCTAAGGAGCTAAGAGTACATATTTGAAATGAAGAAAATCAAGGCCAAAAAACCAGGTCGATGTCAAAATGTATGAACTCAAAAATTCACAGGCAAATATTCCACTTAAAAAGACAAATTTAGCAGTTATTGCCTCTATCATTACAGCTAAGCACATTTGTGACTTCAGAATAAGTGCTGCAGTGGTTAAGAGGTTGATACTGTGCTTCTACCCAAAGGTCAAGGTTGGAGTACAGATGAGATAGGGGTAGATGGGTTTGAGGGAACAGGTGGCTATGATCAATTTGACTGCTTCCTTGGGAGGATGCTGTAAAAACTGTGTTGTAAGCTGAAGAGTAAACCATATGAGTAGTTTTAAGGAGGTGTTTAATGCTCAAGTTTGTTAGATGGGATGTTTTACCAGTAGAAATAGGGTTAAGTATAAATGGCCCTAGTAAGAATAATGCTCCAGAATTAGCTGGGGAAATACAAAACTGGAGTTTTCTGCGAGAGATCCCAACCCCATAGAACCATGTCCTACAATGGGGAGAGACAGAAGACAAATAGCAAAATCCTTATTGAGATTCAGGAGTTGATTCTGTTCTATAACTATGTTCAGTCTCGTCCAACTCTTTGTGACCCCATGGACTATAGCCTGCCAAGCTCCTCTGTTCATGGAACTCTCCAGGCAAGTATACTGGAGAGGGTTGCCATTCCCTTTTCCAGGGATCTTCCCAACCCAGGGATCAAACCTGGGTCTCCTACATTGCAGGCAGATTCTTTACCATCTGAGCCACCAGGGAAGCCTATGTATTACTGTTACTGTTATAATTGTACAACTTGAAGGCAGCAGGAGAGTTTTGAGAGGCCTAACAGTGCATTTACTGGGAAGGAGGCAAACCATTCCTGCTTTAGAGACATAAAAATGTATAACTCTATGGTGCCAGGGTTCCCTGTCCCAGAATTAACAAAAGTAATATGTGGAGCTGAGGTGAGGTGGGTGCCTTGGAGACAAGCTCCTGAGGCTGAGATGGACCATCCCCTACCTCAGAAGAGAAGCCAAGGTGAGCTGAGAGAGAGGACACCCCCAGACCTCAGCAGGGAAAAGCTAGTCTTGAGAGACTGGTGATTCTGCTGTAGGAATTCAGATCAAAATGTGGGGGCGGCTGGTACTGTCTCCTCCACCCCTCTTCATGTCCAGGAAGGCTGCTGTGAAAGTTAGGGACACAATTGATCGTTATACAATGTATCTTTTGAACCATTTCCTGATTTCTGTACCAGAAAAATTCATTTTTACATGACTTTTTTGGGTACTTACTTTCAGTTTCCATTAGGTCCCATCCTGGTAACCACACATGAGACCAACATTTTGGGACTTGGAGTTGTTCATGTGGGCAAAACCTAACATGTTACAAACAAAAGTGTCTAGAACACATTCTGGTCATGTTAAGTGTGGAAAACTCCAACCCACACCACCAGCAATCACATGGCTGTGGACGTGTTGGCACGGAGGAGCCATAGCATGTGGCCTCAGATCCCAGACCAAGAGCAGGTGCCACCTTCTTCAAGAGCCTGTGGTGGGCTCTGTAGACAGAACTGGGTGTCTTACTAGTGATCTCAGGCAACACAGGCATTTCCCAAATGACATAGCTCCACACTGGGCTCCAGTCTCAGAGGACTACCCTGCCCCCACCACACACTGGCCACTAATAATTCCCCAAATGATAGCAAGCTGTTAACAGAAAAAGAATTCTCTAACTCTCCCCCAACCTTCCCAGGTGGTGCTAGTGGTAAAGAATCTGCCTGCCAATGCAAAAGACTTAAGAGACATGGGTTTGACCCCTAAGCTGGGAAGATGACCGGAGGGGGAAATAGCAACCCACTCCAATATTCTTGCCTGGAGAATCCCATGGACAGAGGAGCCTGGGGTCTTAAGGAGTTGGACACGATTGTAGCAACTTGGCAAACATATACAAAACTCTCTTCCATTTTTTTTCTCAAAAGAGAAATATCCCTGTTCAAGAGACCCCAGTAGCTCGGATGGCCTCATGCCATCCTTCTTCCGGATCTCTGTGCAAAGTTACCTTTTTATCAATTAAACTCTGGAGTCCTTGTAACATCTATAGACAATCTGTGAAACACTTGTGATTCATGAAACTCAAAGATCAATTTTAAAAAGCTACTCTCTACAATTTTCCTTGCTCCCTGGGACCACGGGATTTGTTTCCACAAAAATCCTTGATTTGTTTCCAGAGCTTATCTCATGATTCCTGTTGTCTCTGGAAAGAGGTATCTCATCATTCTGATGGGGTCTCCATAGCTGTTAGATCAGAGAATTGGGTCTAATCCCCAAGCCAGGAAACAACCCTTAGCAACGTTCAGCCTGTTGGCATCTTTTGAAATGTATATCTTAAAGGTAAAGATAAATAAATATTTCTGGACTTAAAGAAGACTTTAGATATGTCAAGGAAACTTTTTTTTCCCACATGTGAACATTTTTCTAGAAGTAGAAGAACCCAAGCTCACCACAAGTGTATCTTTAGAAAGATGCATTCACTGTAATTATACGTGGCTTGTAGAACACATTAGGCAACTGCGTGTGTGAGTAAACAGATGGCTTCTCAGCTGGCTGACTCATAGAATTGCATGGGGCAGATCACCAAGTTCCAAATAGGTAATAAGCACTTTGTAGAGAACAAAATAAAGGAATAAAATTCTGTTTTCACATTAGTGGGGGAATCTTAGATCTGTGTGAGAAATGAGGGCTCTTGGAAACCAATGGTAACCCTTCTGTTCCAGTTAAAGTCCCTTTATACTAACATACCTCATATCCTTTCTGAAATGAGGTACTTTTCCTTTACTCCATCATCATTAGAAATTGCATGCTTCCCTGGTGGCTCAGTGGTAAAGAATCCTCCTGCCAATGCAGGAAACATAAAAGACACGAGTTCAATCCCTGGGTTGGGAAGATGCCCTGGAGAAGGAAATGGCAACCCACTCCAGTATTCTTGCCTGGAGAATCCCACGGAAAGAGGAGCCTGGAAGGTTAGTCCACGGGGTTGCAAAGAGACATGAGTTAGTGACTAAACAACAATGCATATATACATACACACATGCATATATGACCTGGGGGTCATTTTGTCCCCCAGGCTGAAAAACTCTGTTTACACCCAAAGCCCTAATCTTAACATTACTACTGCCCTTCCATCTTTCAGAACTGAGCCAACTCCGATTACTACAAAGATTCCTCCCAATATTCAACCAAAAGTATATTGGTGTGCTGATAAATATTTACCCTTCAATGCCAGAATCATCCATAGCTTAATTCCAGAAATATTCCCATCTTCTGTAAAATATCAAATCATTTAAATCTATTTTTTGTATGTATCTATTGAAAAGTTGGTATATAATGAAAGTATAGGGGAGAAAGAGTATGTGTATTCATTTCCTAGAGTTGCCATATCAAATTACCATGAGCCAGGAGGCTTAAAGAAAAGCTATGACAAAACTAGACAGCATCTTAAAAAGCAGAGATCACTTTGCCAACAAAGGTGAATTTAGTCAAAGCTGTGATTTTTCCAGTAGTCATGTATAGAAGTGAGAGTTGGACCATAAAGAAGGCTGAGTACAGAAGAATTAATGCTTTTGAACAGTAGTGCTGGAGAAGACTCTTGACAGTCCCTTGGACAGCAAAGAGATCACAACCAAGGAGATCACAACAGTCAAAAGGAAATCAACCTTGAATATTCACTGGAAGGACTGATGAAGACCCAAGCTCTACTACTTTATAGATTCCACATGTAAGGGATGTCATACAATATTTCTTCTTCTCTGTCAGACTTACTTCACTCAGCATGACAATCTCTAGGTCCATCCACGTTGCAGCAAATGGCATTATTTCGTTCTTTTTAAAGGCTGAGCAATATTCTATTGTACGTAAAATCAACATAAATAAATTATTTCATAGTTCTGGAAGGCCAGAGTCTGAAATTCAAGTGTTAGGAGGGCCCTGCTCCCTGGGAAGATGTCAGGGGAGTTCCCTTCCTTGCCTCTTCCGGCTTCCACTGGCTTCAGGCACTCTGTGGCTTATGTCCCCATCAGTCCAATCTCTGCCTATGTCTCCATGTGGACTTCTGCTCTCCTGTGTCTTCTCCCCTTCTGCCTCTTATAAGACACATGTAATTGGATTTAGGGCCACCTGAAGACTTCAAGCAGCTCTCTTCTCAAAATCCTTAATTACATCTGCAAATTGTTACCACTGTTCAGTTGCTCAGTCATGTCTGACTCTTTGTGACCCCACAGACTGCAGCATGCCAGGCTTCCCTGTCATCCACTATCTCCCAGAGTTTGCTCAAACTCACGTCCGTGCCATTCACCCATCTCATCCTGTGTCACCCCCCTCTCCTCCGACCTTCAATCTTCCCCAGCATCAGGGTCTTTTCTAATGAGTTGGCCCTTTGCATCAGGTGGCTGAAATATTGGAGCTTCAGCTTTAGCACCAGTCCTTCCAATGACTATTCAGGGTTGATTTCCTTTAGGATTAACTGATTTGATCTCCTTGCTGTCCAGGGGAAAATCAAGAGTGTTCTCCAGCACCACAATTTGAAAGCATTGATTCTTCGGTGCTCAGCCCTCTTTATGGTCCAACTCTCACACCCATATGTGACTCCTGGAAAAAATAGCTTTGACTATATAGACCTCTGTTGCAAAGGTCTCTGCTTTTTAATGTGCTGTCTAGGTTTGTCATAGCTTTTCTTTCAAGCATCAAATGTCTTTTAATTTCATGCAAGTACCATGGTCCTAAGTAAGGTCATATTCACAGGTTCCAAGTGATGTATCTTTAGAGGCCACAATTTAACCCAATGTGTGTATGTGCATGTGTGTGTTTAAAATCACTGTGACAAGGTCAGGCTCAAAATAAGCAAAACACTTTCTCAAGGTACAAAGTAAGGTTTAACATACTTTTACTTGAATGAATAGTCTCACTATACAGCTTCTGTCTATTGAATTAAAAAATCTATCATTTCTACCCACAAAGTGCTTAATATAAAGACCAGCACCAGAAAAACTGGTGGCTGGAGAAAACTGCAGAGAGAAGCCAGCAGGCTTACTTCCAGGTAAAGAGCATATGTGATTCAAGACAGGTGAGGCTCAGCATCATGGTACACACCTTCATAATCCTTCTAGATAACTCTCAAATGCTTCACTGTTGCACCAGGTGAAGGAAAAAAAGATCATGAAGCTCAAATGAACCTCAAGGATGAAGTAAGGCCTTGAAAAAATATTGTGTTAAAATCTTTCTTTTAGAAATTAGGAAACTAAGATCCCAAAGACTTTCATCTTTTGTAACTTGCCCAAGATTACTCAGACAGGAGACAACTAAGGCAAGATTAGAAATGTAATTCCATCATTCTAGGCCAAGCTTCCTCCTATATATGCTTCAGTGTGTGTGCTCAGTCACTCAGTCATGTCTGACACTTTGTGAACCATGGACTGTAGCCTGCCAGACTCCTCTGTCTGTGGGATTTTACTGGCAAGAATACTGGAGTGGGTTGCCATTTCCTCCTTGGGGAGATATTCCCAACCCAGGGATTGACCTCGCATCTCCTGCTTTGGCAGGAGGGTTCTTTGCCACTGAGACAACAGGGAAGCCCCCTTACAACCATATTTCACCTTAATTACCTCCTAAAAACCTTACCTTGAAATGCAGTCATGTTGGGGGCTAAGGGATTCAACCTATGAACTTGGCAGGACACAGTTCAGTCTGCAGCACAGTCCCTACCAACTTGGGTCAATAGAGCACTATGTTTTTCCAGAAAACTTTGTACCATTTAATCCCCATACCTCTGTGGTTTGTTCCACCTGACGAGTTAGGAAACTGAGGCTCAGAGAAGTCAACTTTCTGGCCTAGGTCACACAGCAACTAAGATGTAAGCTGGAACTCAACACATGCTTTTTATTGGAATTCTGGAGCTCTTCCCCAGTGTCCAAGATGATGTTTTGGATCAGCCACATTTAAAGAGCTGTCCTTATAAAGCATTCACAGACACTGTGAAAACACATAGTTTCTAACAAGGTCCTTAGAGAGAGCTTTGAAAGTCTAATGTTGTAATTCTTATACTTGACCACCCAATACATTAGTGACTTAAATCCCATAGAATGGAAACAGTTCAATGTATCATCTGTTCTCATGTACACCAGGAGTATGACTTGAGAGATGATTCAGCTGTTCTCATTGTAAGCCATCAAGTCCCACACACACAAAAAAAATCATAAAGGAATAAATGATTATTCATGGTGCCAAAAACACATGTATTTTGAACAATAAAACATTATGCTAAGGAATGTGAGAAAAAAAGATGTAGATTTATTCAATAAGCTTCTCAATAAAATCTCTAAGATGGAACACAAAGAATGTGTTCATTCCATAATGTGGTATCAAGGTTTTTTCCAAATGTAAAAAACACAACTATTTTCTGTTGACAGTGATATAAATTTTGAGAAGATTCTGGGTACAAACTAAAAAATGTAACATGCAAAATATTTTCACTGTTACATAAAGTTAAAAAAAACTTTACATTTATATTTACTGGGAAAAGTTATTCATTCATTTTCATAGGCATGATGACACTAGTTTTATAGAATTCTTTCAGAGATGAATGTGGAAATAAATATTTAGGAACGGAATGTCAAAAGTCTATGATTAACTTTTAAATTCTTCCTCAAACGAATCAAATATGTATTAAATTTCAGTGATAGGTATGTGGCAATTCATCACACTATTCTCTGTACTCTTATCTAGAAAGATTTTGTCTAAAAATTCATTCTTAAAAATAATGTGTTACAAAGTTACCAAATCTTTGAAGCAAAATATTAATATTTAATGGAATATGACTGTTCAATAGTGTATGAATGGCTCATATAAGAACACAAGAGAAAAAAACCACTCATATATGTGGGTTCAATCTCTGGGTCGGGAAGATCCCCTGGAGAAGGGCATGGCAACCCACTCCAGTATTCTCACCTGGAGAATCCCTTGGACAGAGGAGCCTGGTTAGGCTACAGTCCACTGAATAAGAAGGGCCAGTTTGATTTTTCTTTTTTGACTACAATAAAGCTATGAATAATAAATGTATGCAATCTGATGATTTGAAAAGTAAGTATATACCACATTGTATACATGCCATAAACCAATCCACCACCTCCAAAACTTTCCTCCCATCATTATTTATTTATAATTGTGTGATAAGAACCCAACCCAAGATTTGACCTCTAAGCAAACTTATAAGTAAACAATATAATGTTAACACTAGGTGCTTTCCTGTACAGCAGAGTTTGGTGATGGGGGCTAGCATGAATCGTCCAAGGATCCACGGTAAATGCAGAAAATTTCAGAAGAATTTACTCCTCATGCAACCAACATCAAAAGCAGAGTTTTATGGAAAGCACACCAGAGCACGCATACATTTTCTTCAAGCTTCTATTTGAAAGAATTTGTGAAAGGTTAGAAATCTTTCCCCCAGAGGGTATTCAAAAAGCCAAAAGTCGTTTTTTGTCACTTGCTCTGAATTTCTTTTCCCCCAAGATGAAATACAGGAAGCTAATTCAGAGTAGCTAGTAAATTTAGCCACTTTAGAGGCCCCATGCTTCTCCTCTCATCCCCCATCATGCACAATTCCTAATTCCTACCCAGAAGTATAGCAGTCAGATAGAGGACAAAGACGACCCTGGATTTTAGTGGAGTCATTAGCCTACCTGAGGGTCTTTTATTCACAAAGAAAGCTTCCCATTTTTACCTCTCATGTGAATGGTGTGTGTGTGTGTGCATGCACAGGAAATAAATATGCCAGAAAAACAAATCTGGTCTCACACTCAGATGTTCCTCAGCCTCACCCCTGTCTCTGGAGAGAACCACTTTGCCTCCGGAAGCTATCAGTCACCATCATCTCCCAGTTTGCAGGCATCACAAGACAATCATGACTTTATTTGACAAGTAACTCCACAGTTGACCTCCCAAGATTGGAGAATTTGGAAATAACTTGGGTTAGAAAAGATGCTAAACCCAATTACAGGAAAGAAGAAGTTACAGGACAGATGACTGAACCTCATCTTATAAAAGGAAGACAAATGAGGTGTGCATACATGCAAAAGCCCAGCTGTGAGCTCTCAGCATCATTATCCCTGTGGTTGAGAGGAGGAAATGCTTTTTCTCCAGCACCGAGGGGCTTCTTTGGGGACAAAAGAAGCATTGTGGTCAGTAGACGATCTCACAACTCTAGGAAAAGTCCAAACTGTATGTGTAATATTTTTCTATTAACAAAGAAATAATTCTTTCTAAAAACAATCACCCCTGATCCCATCCCTGGAAGTGGCACACCATTAGCACATAGACCCCTAGAAGCTCAGAGAGATTCGCCTGTCAAATCCAACTAAAAACATGACCCAAACCACAACCTCACTGTAGAAACTCTGGGTTTTGGGGTTTTTTTTTTTTTTTAAGACAAATTCCCCTGAAGGCTGGTAGCACCCTAGCTGCAAATAGAGTACCACTGACTGTGGGATTGTGTGGCTTTTACAATGTACCTCATGTATGCATGCTAAGTCACTTCAGTTGTGTCCGACTCTTTGCAACCAACTGGACTGTAGCCCACCAGGCTCCTTTGTCCATGGGATTCTCTAGGGAACTATACTAAAATGGGTTGCCATGCCCTCCTCCAAGGGATCTTCCTAATCTAGGCATCAAACACAAGTCTCTTACATCTACCTGCATTGGCCTATGGGTTCTTTACCACTAGTACCACCTGGGAAGCCCTACAGTGTACTTCATTGCACAGATATTTTCTTGAGCTTGATGGGTGACCTGGCATTAATCTAACACATTCTATGACCAACTTATTAACAGGAGTCTTTGAGTTAAAGAGCAAATGATCAAACAGCTTTTAAGTACTAGCTTTGTTTCATTTCTTAATTTTTATTGGAATATAGTTGCTTTACACTGTTAGCTTCTTCTGTGCAGCAAAATGAATCAGCTATGTATATACCCCACTTTTTTTAGATTTCCTTTGCATTTATGTCAGAGCACTGAGTAGGGTTCCCTGTGCTATACAGTAGGTTCTCATTAGTTATCTGTTTTTTACATAGTAGTGTATATACGTCAGTCCCAATCATTCCATTTCTCCCACCCTCTCTTCCCCTCTTTGGATGACAAAGGTCAGAAACCCCAAATCAGACTGGTTTATGCAGGAATGGATCTTAATGCAGAGGCTCTCCATCTCTCAGACCTGCAGCTCTTCATGATACTTTATTTTTAGGTGTCCCGTAACGAAAAGAGGGCCACCAGCAGCAACAGGCTATAGCCTTCCAGATTTAAATTCCTGAGGAAATAAACTCTCTTTCCCACTAACTGAATTTGCAAAAGAACACAAGGACCCTTGTGTTTGATCCCTGGGTTGCGAAGATCATCTGAAGTAGGAAATGGCAACCTGCTCCAGTAATCTTGCCTGGGAAATCTGATGGACAGAGGAGCCTAGTGGGCTACAGTTGATGGGGTCACAGATAGTCAGAAACAACTGAGTGACTAAGCAGTCATAGCCCCTTAAATACACTCACATCCTCAGAATTGTCATCTCTTCTTCCCAACTAATGGCCAAGCTTTTCTGTGTGCATGTGTAAGTTGCTTCAGTCATGTCCAACTCTTTGCGACCCTATGGACTGTAGACCTCCAGGCTCCTCTGTGCATGGGTTTCTCCAGACAAGGATACTGGAGTGGGTTGCCATGCCCTCCTCCAGGGGATCTTCTCAACCCAGGGATTGAACCCACATCTCTTACATCGCAGGTAGGTTCTTTACCACTAACAGCACCCGGGAAGCCCAGGCTTTGTTACTGAGGGACATCTGGCCTGGCTCCTTCCACTCTTGGGCCAGTGGTTCTCCCAGGTAGCTCGGGATATAATCACCTGGCATCTTTATCCCTGCTGACTTGCATGTTAGAATTCCCAACATTTCTCTGTCTCTTTCTCTCTGTCTCCCTCTCTCTCTTCTAAATTTAAAACAATTAAACTCTTTCTCCTTAGCATCACCCTTGCGGGGTCAATTTGGGAGACCTTTTGAAAGACAGCATGTAGTTGGCTTTCCAATCATTGTTTTAGATATGCAGTGGGGACAAGAAACTAAAGGGAGACCAATTTGGTCCCACTTGGAATAGATGGGATGACATAAAAGAGCACAGAGATGATGAGCCAAATGGTTCTGGGTCCACTCTGTCATCTTGCTGCCTGCTATGGGTGCCAGCCTCTGTCCTCGGCAAGCACGATAAATTATGGACCAGTTTCTAGAGCAACATCTGAAGGTGTGCATGTCATCATGGCCACTGGGGGAGCAGGGCCATCTCTGTCTCTATGGAGATAAAGACTGAGTCATCAAGGAAGGTAGGGATATGGGGAGAGCAAAGATGAGAGTCAGTGGGCTTGGGTTTGAATCCACAACTCTGCAACTTACTAGCTATGTAACCATGACTATGCCCTGGAATGATATAACCTTTCCCTCTTTGTGCCTCATTTCCCTTGTATATAAAAAGGGAATATTTTAAGTCTACCTGTCTCATGGGACAATCCTGAGGATTAAATTCGATAACACACATAAAGGGCTTATTACATGCCTGGTGCATTGTTGTGGTTTGTTGTTTAGTCGCTCAGTCATGTCCGACTCTCTGTGACCCCATGGACTACAGCCCTCCAGGTTCCTCTGTCCATGGGATTTTTCCAGGCAAGAATACTAGAGTGGCTTACCATCTCCTTCTCCAGGGGATCTTCCTGATCTCAGGATCAAAACCTCATCTCCTGCAACTCTCCTGCATTACAGGCAGATTCTTTACCTCTGAGCCACCAGGGAAGCTCCCTGGTGCATAAACCATCAGTAAATGTTCACTGCCATAGCAAGAATCACTCTTACCACCACTACTAAAATTACAGGTGATTTACAAACATAGAGTTTAGGGTCAGAGTGCAGAAGTTCAAGTCCAATTGCATCTCTTACTGAGGAATCTTGGCCAAGTTACTTAAGCTCCCCAATATTTAGTTTGCTTAGTCATAAAATAGGAATAGTAATGGTACGTGCCTCACAGAGGCAGGAATGAAGTTCAAAAATCATATTGCTGGGCTCTCAAATGTGCCTAGCACTTTCTTTTCATGGCATGACTTCTGAAGGGTTTTGATAAGCCCCCATGTCTCCAGGATCTCCACAAAGAAAAAAAAAAATTTCCACAGTTGCCACTTCTGTACCAAGCACCTGGAATTCTGGGGTTAAAGAGTGCTCCTTCAGATTAAAAGCACTGAAGACTGTTGGTAAATGCCCCGAAGTGGCCAGGAGGAGTACTACCCCAGCATCAGTTCTACAGTTCGGTTGCTTTAGCAAATACTTTCCAAGGTGACAATTTTACTTCTTTTAAAGATTTTTTTTTTTTTACGTGGGCCATTTTTAATGTCTTTATTGAATTTGGGCTTCCCTGGTGATTCAGAGGTAAAGAATCTGCCTCCCAATGCAGGAGATGAAGGTTCGATCCCTGGGTCAGGAAGAACCCCTGGAGAAGGAAATGGAAACTCACTCCAGTATTCTTGCCAGGAGAATTCTATGGACAGAGGAGCCTGGCAGGTCCATGGGATCGCCAAAAGTTGGACATGACTCGGCAACTAAACAACATATTGAATTTGTTACAATAGTGTTTCTGGGTTGTTTTTTTTTTAATGTTCTTTTGGCCTCGAGTCATGTGTGATCTTAGTTCTCCAACCAGGGGTCAAACCTCTACCCTCTGCACTGGAAAGTGAAGTCTTAACCGCTGGACCTCCAGGGTGACAATTTTAGGGAGGATGAGTGAAGGTAAGAGCACTAGACAGAACAGCTGCAGAGAGATGTGAAGGACACCTGGAAAGCCTGGGAGAGGGAGAAAGGCCTTGGATGTGCTGATCAGTGCTTCCTACAAACAAAGCGACCTTCTCAATTCACTCAAGGATTCAGGTCAGGCAGCCCACCAGACCCAGGACCCAGGATAGACCCTGGGATCCAGATCATCCTCTTGGTCTTGAGTTCAGCATCTCTACCACACAGCAAGGCCAACCTCAAGATTCACCAGCGCTTTCTTCTGATTTGGGAAATACTCAGGTTTTCTGATCCAGAGAAGGCAATGGCAACCCACTCCAGTACCCTTGCCTGGCAAATTCCATGGATGGAGGAGCCTTGTAAGCTGCAGTCCATGGGGTCGCTAAGTCATTGACATGACTGAGCGACTTCACTTTCACTTTTCACTTTCATGCATTGGAGAAGGAAATGGCAACCCACTCCAGTGTTCTTGCCTGGAGAATCCCAGGAACGGGGGAGCCTGGTGGGCTGCCGTCTATGGGGTCGCACAGAGTTGGACACGACTGAAGCAACTTAGCAGCAGCAGCAGCAGGTTTTCTGAAGCAATGTTGAAGCCACATGAAGCTCATCATGGAGTAGATGGTTTCACAACTCGCCATGGCCACGCCCTCTCATCTTTTCCAAATACTATTTTAATGATGAGCCAATTCCCCCTCTTCAGATGTGGAGAAACTGGAGAAACCAAGAATTTCCTGAGACCACAAAGCACAGAGAGATGCAACGACTGTCTTGAAATAATGGGATGAGCTTAAACCAAAAGAAATCTTCAACCTATTAGTCAAACTAGTATTCGTCTAAGGAGAGCACTCCCCAAGGAAATTTGGGCCACTCTCTTTCTGAAGTATGTTTTAAAATTCAACCAGACTAAACAATGGAGACCACAGGGAACAACTCTCCCCTTGCCAGGTAGAAGGGGCTGAGGGCCGGAATGGTATTTTCCAGCTCTCATTTCTGTGATAAGTGACCCTACGTACCTGGGCTTGCTGGGCTGGGAGCAGAGACAGACAGGGCTGGTTGTTCACACCAACTTTTGATTTTAATATGAGCCAATTTAATCAGTTCCTCAGTACAGCCCTCCTTTCAAGTCTCTGGAAACATCTCAAGGGAGAAAATGACACTAAGAAACACAGAAATCCTTTCTCTTCTCAGCAGGCGTCTGTCACAGCGCCAGTTCCTAAGTGCACAACGTTTGGCTGACCAAGTCACTTTGATATACTTTTCCCAGGGTTCAAAAAGAAAAGATAAACAAAGAACTTGTGACTTCAGGGGGAGCAAAGGTAGCCAGGAGTTTATGAGGTTGCTCATCTTCTTTGCATTTCTGGCAAAGAGGAATGGAGTGTCAGTGCAGAGAAGTCACCTTGTTAGTGGTTTCTGCTACGGCAGGGTTGGGATCTGGGGAAGTTTCTGGGCGGGTTCATGGGGGTTTGCTGCCACTTTCTACAGGTAAATCAGAGCAGCTTCTATCAGCCACAGTTGTGTTGGGTTGGCTCACCCACCTTTTGTTTTTCTTGTATTATTTTATTTAATTCTTATTGGAGTATAGTTGTTTTACAATGTTGTGTTCGTTTCTACTGTACAGCAGAGCGAATCAGCTGTATGTGTACATACATCCCCTCCATTTTGGCTCTCCTTTCCATTTAGGTCACAGAGCATCCAGGAGAGTTCCCTGCACTATACAGCAGGTTCTCATTAGTATCTACTTTATACATAGTGTCAATAGTGTATATATGTCAGTCCCAATCTACCAATTCCTTCCACCCTCCTTTCCCCCCTTGAAAATGAAAGTGTTAGTCTCTCAATCCTGCCAATGTTTGTGACCCCATGGACTGTAGCCCTCCAGGCTCCTCTGTCCATGAAATTCTTCAGGCTAGAGTACTGGGGTGGATAGCCATTCCCTTCTCCAGGGGATTTTCCAGGGATCGAACCCAGGTCTCCTGCATTGCAGGAAGATTCTTTACCATCTGAGCCACCAGGGAAGTCCTTGGTACCCATACATTTGACTCTATGTCTGTGTTTCTGTTTCTTCATTGAAAATAGGATCATCTATAGCATTTTTCTGGAGAAGGCAATGGCAACCCACTCCAGTACCCTTGCCTGGAAAATCCCATGGATGGAGGAGCCTGGTAGGCTGTGGTCCATGGGGTCGCTAAGAGTCGAACACAACTGAGCAACTTCACTTTCACTTTTCACTTTCATGCATTGGAGAAGGACATGGCAACCCACTCCAGTATTCTTGCCTGGAGAATCCCAGGTACAGGGGAGCCTGGTGGGCTGCCGTCTATGGGGTCGCACAGAGTTGGACACAACTGAAGTGACTTAGCAGCAGCAGCATGCTATTTTTCTAGATTCCACATATGTGCATGAATATACAATATTTGTTTTTCCCTTTCTTATTTACTTCACTCTTTTTCTTGACCATGCCACGTGGCATGTAGGATCTTGGTTCCCCGATCAGAGATGGAACCCCAGCCCCCTGCAGTGGAAGCATGAAGTCTTAACTACTAGATTGCCAGGCAATTCCCCGGTTGGCCCTTTTTATAAAAGCAAGGACAAGTATTCTTCATTTCAAACTGATTGTTAAAAGGTATATGGATTTTCTCTAATAATATTCCTTCAGGGGAATTAAACAGGCACGATAAAAATAGTATTTTCTTTAGACTTTATGGGAACAAATAGGATATGTGTAATTAAAACTTTTTTATTATCTAGGCCCTAACAACTTTGAGAGTGATTTATTTCTTCTAGGATAAGAATGCTTAGAATCACATTAAGATCCAAAACGTTAAGGAAACAATGGCATGTTGATAAGGAAGTGTTTCAATATCAGCCATATTTCTGTGATATGCTTTCATTCTTATGTAGCTCTCAGACACATTTCCTGAGCCATCAGTCTTATATCACTCTGCTAAATAAGACAGACTTTAAACAAACACAGTGACTACCTTTTGATACTGTATTCCTCTGGATATTTGCCAAGAATTTGAGATGTAAGAAATAAAAACTCATCTTCAATTTTTCATAGAATTGGACTGGGGCCAAGAAAACCTTCCACAAATCAAGAGTCTTCTCTGATGATGTGCCGATGATGTCATAATTGGAGGTGAGATTAAGAAACCTCATAGGATCTCAGCGGCTATACTCGCTAATTCCTTAGTCAGTCGAATTACTTCCTTCCCACTCTCTGCAAGTTTATGAAAAATCAGAACACTGCCAGCCTGGCCTCGGGGAGGGGGTGGGGGGGGGTAACGTACGTCATTACTGATGGAGGGTGGAAGAAAGGGAGGCTGGATTGCCCCAAGATTCTAGTCTCTCACTGCAGGTGAGCAAGGTCAGTGAGCATACTGACTGCCCTTGACTGATGCTGCATGATAGCATCTTGGAAAAGTGCCCTGTAGCCCTTGTTTTTTCCCACTCTGCAAGGTATAGTGCTTAGGTTTTTCTGTTTCTACTGACTGAGGGTGACTGGCTGTCAGATGTTGACATGAGCCAAATACCTATGAGACCGATTCAAAACATCAATAAATTAATTCACACTGACAAGTAAAACTCCCAAAGGTTCCAAGAGGCTCTTGAGTGTGATCAGACCATTCTTTCCTCTAGAGGAAAAGTCACGTGGGAATCTAAATTACATTTAAAAGGCAGTTGGGTGATACTCACAAGAAGTACCACCAAGGGATGATAAACTGTGCTGCCCAACTCCACTTCCAGGAATAGTTCTCAAAGAGGACAGGAGGATGGTCTTCAAGCCAGTGCTGACACTGCTAAATTAACCTCCTGATCTTTTCTCATATATGGGTAAATCACCACCATCCCAAAGGATATGGTGATTATCTATTTAAATATGTTATCTACATGTATTAAATAGATTTCAACATTTTTCCCTGGGAAAAAAATATAACAAAACACCCTGATAACTTTGACAGTACCAGGCAAAAGGTCCAGAGCCCTTGACTGAATTTGGGAAATATCCTTCATCTTCAGTACAACAATTTGGAAACTAAATAGCTTCATGGGCAACAAACAAATTAGACTCCAGCCAGGGGGCTTGCTTCTGCAAACTGAGCAGCAGACCAACCAATCCGTAAAGTTTCCTCTTTTTGCATTCACCTCCAGGAGTGACATTTTCTGACCTCGGTTCTGTATTTTGGACTGCATTCTGCTGTGCCTGCCTGCTGTGTGCCATGTTCCCATGTGGCTACAGAGTGTCTTGTCCCTGTTGCTTGGCTGGTAACATGGGAGCATAATTTTGGTTCAGTAATAAAATGAAGGGAATGCTGGAGATTTTCCATATCTAACAAGGTAAGAGAAGTGTTATAGCCCAACATCTACTTAAGGAATTGTATTACAGGGGAAGTTAGGACTTCCCCGGTGGTTCAGTGGTAAAGAATCCACCTGCCAACGTAGGAGACACAGGTTCAGTCTCTGGATTGGGAAGTTTCACTGGAGAAGGAAATGGCAACCCACTCTAGTATTCTTGCCTGGGAAATCCCTTGGACAGAGAAGTCTGGTGGGCTACAGTCCATGGGGTCACAAAAGAGTCAGACACAATTTAGCAATTAAACAATGACAACAACAACATTAAAGAAGTTAAAACCATTAGCCAATACATTAAGCATTATAAGATTCTCGTTTAAGGAATAATTCCTGAAAGTCATGTGCATGATTGTAGAAATTCTCTTAACTCCCCACTCTCTTTTCCAGTATTTGAAAGATACTAGAAAATACTAACAAATAAGAAATTCTTTTTCATGAGTGAATAAATGTATTTCATGGGCAATTTTTTTCTTTTCAATAATAATGACTGCAATAATATTTATTAAGCACTTAGTGCCTTACCCTAGATATCATACCAAGAACTAAATTAAATCTTCACAACTATTTCACAAGTTAAGTCTGATTAATAACTCTAGCAGGCATTAGGGTGAGAAAATTGGGCAAGTTGCTTAATGTCTGTATGCCTCAAGTTCATATAATTTGTAAGTGTCAGAGCTATTGCTTAAGCCCAGGGAAACTGACCATAAAACCTGCCTTCTTAACTACTAAGCAATGTGCCTCCTCAAAGTTTCAAACTATAAATACTTGTGTAGTTTGGCCTAACCCATTATATCCATTAGTATTGAGACTATAAACTTGATTACTATGCTGAAGCTGCTGCTTGTTCCCTTTTCCTTCATGAAAAATAGGCAAATATAAAAGTAGAACAACCTCCTGTTCTATTTCTCAGTGAATGACTTTATTATCATCTCAGCCAATTTGAAATCCCCATTTCAAAAAAATCTCCACCACCCACATTACCTTCATTGTTAATATTTATAACATGTGGTGAAAGGGTTTAGAACTCAACTT
The DNA here is from genome assembly GCF_963930625.1 of Muntiacus reevesi. Lineage (NCBI taxonomy): Eukaryota > Metazoa > Chordata > Mammalia > Artiodactyla > Cervidae > Muntiacus > Muntiacus reevesi. The sequence goes on from NC_089260.1 coordinate 44,435,102, forward strand.
CATTGTTCCAACAAAAATTTAAAATCTTCCAAATTGGCTGAGGGGTCTGACTTCTAAAAGGTTTACTCCTCAAGTGTAGGCCTCTTGCCAATGCATCTGACAAAATGAGTCTCAAAATTCGAAAGTTATCAGAGCATCTTTTGGCAGGTTAAAGAGAGTTCCAAGTGTCCCATGGACTGCTAGAACTGTATCTCAAAAAAATATAATTCCTTCACATTTGTATATAAGAATTTAACCAGATGTTCATTAGGAGGAAAAACAGCCAAGTTAACTAAGCAGGGACCTATTCATATTCTACTGTGAAAGTACCAAGTCTAACATAACTCAAAGGAACCCAGCTTACTTTTCAAAATATTAAACAATTCCCCAACATTGGTATCTAACTTTCTGAAGACGGAGCCCCCCAAACCTTATTTTTTTGGTGAAAATATTATGAAAGGAATCCATTTTCCCAGTTCTTTCTGATGTTTCCATTTTTCTAAGATGCTTCATGACACTGGAAATGCATCAGTGTCAAAGGGGATTAATCATAGTCCAATCACCATATCACTGTTAGAGTAAGTAGCCTAATCAGTTAGTGGAATCCTTTTCTGATCTTATTTCTCCTAGGATCTCAAAGGAGAACATCAAAGAGGGTTCTGTTTCAGGCATAAAGGTCCCCCCTTCATTTTCTCATTAATCTCTTGATGCCTAGATACCCAGGAAGCATGGACTTTCTCCTTCACTCCAATTTTCCAAACCCACATATAAGAGAACTGAGCTGTTCATAACATATTCTAAGAAGGCCATTCCCTCTTACATCCTCTTGCTCTATATTTATTTATTTCCTCTTGTTCTCCCATTTCCTCATCTCATTATGTTTGTATATAGCCTCATATTTTCAATCAATGATCCTATACTTCAGATACCTTCCGTTTTTTTTTTCTTCCATCTGTTTTGACTTTAGTCCTTTAGAACAGATAAAAAGATAAGATAAATATTTCCCAGAAATAATCCCAAAATATTAGTGTAAAAAATGTGATACTGAACATGTATTGAATTAGCACATTAGAGACTAAAATCTGTTCTCAGCTGGATTTTCAATCTTTGTTTCTTAAATATTTCCTATTTGTTAGACTGGGATGTTGTTAAAGTTGTCGCTGACATCTAAAGAGAAAAAGCTCTCATCTTCTACTCATTTAGAGGATTGGAAAGCTAGTCAAATCCTTTAGTTCAAGGGTCCTCAACCTCTGGGATCTAATGTTTGATGATTTGAGGTGGAACTGGTGTAATAATACAAATAAAGTACACAATAAATGTAATGCATTGAATCATCTCAAAAAAAAATTGTCTTCTGCAAAATCAGTCCCTGGTGCCAAAGAGGTTGGGGACTGCTACTTTAGCTCACATAAATAAAGCATGAGTTTCTGTTGAGAAAAACCTGATTAGATGGCTCAGTTGGTAAAGAATTCCCCTGCAATGCAGGAGATGTGGGTTCGATCCCTGGGTTGGGAAGATCCCCTGGAGAAGGAAATGGCTACCCACTCCAGTATTCCTGCCTGGAAAATCCCTTGGACAGAGGAGCCTGGTGGGCTACAGACCATGGGGTCTTAAGAGTTGGACATGAGTTAGCGACTAAACAACCCCCAACAACAACTGGACCCCATTTAATCAATTTGTCAGTCTCTTTGTAGGCTAAATGTTTCAACTTTAGCAACATTGACTCAGGGTTAAGTTAGAATATCTCAGTCCTCCCCACTAAAAAATAATAAAGAATTTAAGCAGTATGACTTATCTCTTTAGTTCAACTGAACAAACATTTTTAAAGTATAAAGACATAGGGACTTACATCGCTAGTTAAATAATGAAGTACCTCAAGTTCCAGAGGTAGCAGTAGCTGCAATAGTAACAGAGGTGGCAGCTTGATTCAGATCCCCAGGCCTTCACCTTTGGGTCCACGATCACCTTCACAACCATCATGGTAACAGCAGTGCTGTTAGAGAGACTCCAGTGAAGGCCAGGCTGCCACTTGTTATGTCAGGAGGGAAAAGAAACATTATCTCAGAGCAGAGATGTCATCAGAGTGAGAATTTAAAATACAGCCAATTTTGTTCACAGAAACCAGTCCTGACCAAAAGGACTGGTTCACAGATTAGATGTTTTAGATATCCCTTAGACAAATCACGTGGGAAGAGCATGACAGAAATGGAGTCACCACAAAGCAGATGAAGGTACAGCCAAAAATACTACATTGAAGTTTGTAATTGTGATCCAATTTTTTTACCTTCACACTAATACTGTCTCAGTTATCTGTTGCTACATAACAAACCATCCCAATACTTAGTGACTGGTTTGTTCTTTCTTGTGATTCTGTGAGTTGACTGGGCTTGGATGGGCTGTACTTCTGCTCCACGGGATGTTGACTGAGGCTCGATGGGGCTGGAACGCCCAAGACAGTTCACTCTCCAAGCTGACAGTTGATGTTGGTTCTTAGCCACGAGCTTAGCTAAGAATGCTGAACAAAATGCTTGAATGCAGACTCACATGATTCGGGCCACCTGTCAGTATGGCAGGTGGGTCTCTAAAGGAGGTAACCTCAGAGCTAATGTGGTAAGAAAGAAGCAAAGATAGAGAGAGAGAATGACGGGACATCACTCCTGACATATCTTGTTGATTAAAGCAGTCACAGGCTCAGCCCAAGTTCAAGGGGATGGAGAAATAGGCAGCCTCTCTGAATTTGTGGCCATGTTCCCTGTGTATAACCTCTGCCTTTTGATTTCAAGAAAGGGGAAAGCAGCTAACTGAGAACTGGGGTGTGACCAGGATGGTGGTGGGACAAGGGACTCCATCAGACACATCCTAGCTGTGGTTGCTCCTCAGGTTTCCTTTACAAGCTTAAAAGTCCATTCCATTTGAACTGTTGCACTTCTAATAGCTTCTCCATTTCTTCACATTACACTGCTGAAGGGGAAACACCTTTGTCTGGCCAGGAAACCACAAATCTCTTTTATCTGTTTCACTTTGCACTTGATGTTTTATACTCTCTAGCGGCAGGGTTAGAGGCACTAGGGTATATGCAGCCCTCTAAGGCATCATGTACTGCACATCATATTCACCATGGAAAGGGGTATTAAAATCTCAGGCTGTACTCCAGATCCAGTGTATCAGTCTCTGAGAACACACTCAGGCATACACACGTACACACACAGGAAATCCCTCCAAGTGACTCAGATATGCACCCTTGTGTTGAGTGCATTGTTTAAAATTTTTTAACTTTAAATTCTTTGGGGGAATATCTTCAGTGGAAAACTAACACATACGTAATTTTCCTTATATCAGATTGAGTCACACAATTGCTTTGGTCCTGCCTAGGCCCTTGTGAATAAAATTAAACATAACTCATTCTAAAGGCTTTATCTTTGCCTCAATCTCCTTTAGGTACCATTGGACTCATGGTGATGGAAAACCAAGGGACAGAAGAAGGTGGTGGTATGAAGCTTAAATGGAGCTGCTGACTCCAGTGTATAGTACACTGGATGCTTTGCAGAGTTCCAGAATATTGTTCTGAACAATTGTTGTTTGTTCAGCCACCAAGTCGTGTCTGACTCTTTGCGACCCCATGGACTGAAGCACACCAGGCTTCCCTGTTCCTCACTATCTCTCTAAGTTTGTTTAAACTCATTTCCATTGAGTCAGTGATACCACCCAACCATGTCATCCTCTGTTGTGCCCTTCTCTTCTTGCCTTCAATCTTCCCTAGCATCAGGGTCTTTTCCAATGAGTCAGCTCTTCATATTAGGTGGCCCAAGCATTGGAGTTTCAGCATCAGTCCTTCCAGTGAATATTCAGGGTTGATTTCCTTTAGGATTAACTGCTTTGCTCTCCTTAATGTCCAAGGGACTCTCAAAAAGAGCCTTCTCCAACACCACAGTTTGAAAGCATCAATTCTTCAGTGCTCAGCCTTCTTTATGATCCAGCTCTCATATCCATACATGACTACTGGAAAGACCATAGCTTTGACTAGACAGACCTTTAGAGCCATCACCCAGAACATAATCACCATGCAATGGGGTCTCTGTGTTCAAGCATGAAGACTCTGGTAACAGCATCCCAGTGTGTAACTGTGGAATCACCACTCTCACAGTTGCCCAACCCAGGCGCAGCACCTTTGGAGTGGAGAAGTAGCCTGGATGTGGGCACCCGGCCAACACTGTGCACGCCGTCAGAAGGAAGCAGAGGCCCAGGAGAGAAAGACAAATCCTCCTTCCCTCCATGCCCAGTCGAACACTGACTCTCTAGAGTAAAGAAGGTTGAGTTGTCCCCAGAACCAAGCCTCCTACGGGTTAATGTGGCCAATAAGCTTTACTGAGCCTCAGTTCGCTCTGGAGCAAATATGAGTCCTTGATTCTTCCTGGAGATGCTATAAGGATTGGTGAGACAATCACTATAAGATGCTGTGAAGTGAGTTGCTCAGAGAGCCAGATGAATACAAGGTATATTGTTAAGATCCACACAGAGCAGTTTATGAATTGGAAACCCTTGCTCCCACTCATTTCTGAAGGGACACACCCAAGTCAGCCTCTAACTCTTCGTGTCCCAATCTTAACAGCAGGCTCACTCTAGATGCTGGCAAATTGGTTAGGAAAAAAAAAAAGTCATTTCTGATCATCAGAACTGCATTTACTGGACAGCCTCTGCTTTTTTCTTTTTTTTTCCTTTGATAGAAAGGCGGTCACCAGCAAGGTTTCTTCCCCCAGCTGACAGCCGTTTCCATAAAGCCATGTGTTTTTTTAGAGCAGCCTACGGTGACATAGCAGCCCAGACATATGGTGTCATTATTCAGCCGACACAAATTTGACACTTAAGTGAATTTATTATATTTTGCTTTGCTCCTGGTGCCTGAAAGGCTTTGCCACTGTCTCTTCATAGAGCTTGTCACAGATGTTGATGTATTTTCCTCCTCCATGGCCAGGTTTTACTGTGGAAACTGATACAACTTCATGATAGAATTTCTAGATGAATTATTCACGCATTGCATGCTTTCTGCACACGGGGGCTTGGAAGAAATCCATACTATTCAATAAATAGTCTTTCTAATCCTCTGTAACAGAGCATTCTCTCCTGGTTTAAACTATGTCTCTTATCATCTTTGTAATCATACTGTTTTGGATAAAGTATTTCATAGTTGACAGCTTAAAATATTCACAATAGTTCACATTAATGTGCAACAAAATCATCCAGGCCCTGAAACAGATCCATTGCAGCAACAATAAAGCATACAGGCCAAATTCTCATCAGTTCAAAATTTTATTCACTCAGAACAAAACACATATACACACACACACACAACTGAACCCTTTAGTCAATTCTACTTCCAATGATTTATAGAGCAATTCCTGAAATATCTCAATATTTGTTATTGTAGACAGAATAGGCCCCTCTTGATGCTAATACCATCTGTAGAGATGAGTTTTTAATTGAAAAGAATTTTCAGCTTGATGGAAAAGAGTCAGATGAACTCATCACTGGCCTCTGAGAAAAGATTAATGAAACAAAAACATATCAAGCTTCTTTAATACCTGGAGAAGCCATAAGGATACCTCAAGTGACATTACGGGCGATGGTATATGGGAGGGAATAACCTTAACATGACACAGTAAGCCCGTGGAAGAATAAAGAGCTATAATTACAGTTTTTGAAGGATACTGACCTGTTGACCTACAAGATTTAAGACTTTGCCTCAGGGTCATTTCTTAACGTAGTTTTTGTTTTATTGTGGCTCACTGTGGGGTTTTTTTTTTTTTCCTATCCCCAACTGAAATAAGTTTTCAACTGTATTCAGTAAAATTCTAAGGGATAAAAAAGGCTTTTCCTTCTCTGTCTTATTTTTAATTGAATTAAATGCTCAAAGCACATGTTTTTGAATCAGAAATTCTCTTCTTCTAGAATTTGCTTCCCATTCAAAGAGCACTGACATTTACAATTTTTCTCAGGACAGATGGCCAAAGAACTGCACAAAAGCACAAAGAAAGATGAAATTCTAGCTAATGATTATTACTATTTGAACACATCCAGGCAAAGTGCTGTAGATTTCATGGCTGAAGCTTTGAGGTCCATCCATGCATAACTTCCCTCATTTGTTGTCCATGGCACCGCTCTCTTCCCAGCCTCTCACACCCTTGACACCAGTCCTCCCTGGCTACAACTTCTCACAACCTCATACCACTCCCCAACAAGTACTAACAATTCTTTCTTTCTTTGAAATATGAATTATATTCCAGCAGTGCCCAAACTTTGTGGCACCAGCCACTGCATGTCTTCATAATTTTTCTACAGACCATGGCAGGGTGTTTTCAGGATAATTCAAGCACATTATATTTACTGTGCAATTTATTTCTATTACTATTAATTATATCAGCTCCGCCTTAGATCATCAGGCATTAGATCCCGGAGGTTGGGAACTCCTGTTTTATTCAAATCTCTTTGTTTCCTCCAGCCTACTCCAAGCCCCCACTGTCTTCATCCAGACATCCATGATATCTGTCTTGTCTTGTCTTCCAGTCTCCAGAATGCCCCTCACTCCAGTCTGCCCTGTCTATCATCACCAGGATAAAAGTCCTCATGCACTATTTTATCACCTCTTGCTTAAGAACCTATAATATGTTTCTATTACCTAGTTTCTATCCTTTTATTGATGTATATAAATGTGCTGGGCTTGTTCTAAGTCCTTAAAAATATCAACTCATTTAATCCTCACAACAATCCTGCAAGGTAAGAACTGTGACTTTCCCCTTCTTATAGGTGTGGATGCTAAGGCACAGAGATGATGAATAACTTGCCCAAGATCACACAATCATCAAGTGATGGAGCCATGATTCTAATTCAGTCTGTATTTAACCAATACACTGTGCTGTCTCCTCTTGGAACCACTTGCACCTACATCATGTTTTATATTTTGTTTGGTTATTTACTTATCTATTTGGCTACACCAGGTCTTAGTTGTGACATGCAGGATCTTAGTTGCAACATGTGAACTCTTAGTTGCAGCATGTGGGATCTAGTTCCCTGACCAGGGATCAAACCCAGGGCCCCTGCATTGGGAGCACAGAGTTTCAGCCACTGGACCACCAGGGAGCTCCCCCATGTTTTGTATTTTGTAAACACCTCTCATTTCTTATTTTATCCAAGCCTTTAGCCTATTCAACCATAAATCCATCTTGTTTGAGTTCTTTTTAGTAAAAGATCCTCTATTTCAATGAACCACCCTCCCTATGTACCAATTTCTACCTCCTGCACCTTTGCCTGTGGGGATGTTCTTGCCTGGCCTCTCCTTCCATTCATCTCTCTTTGTCATGCATATATTAGGTCATATAAATTATGAATATTTGTCATTGGAATATATGAACTTCTTGCAAGATGTAACTCAGTTCTCAAAGGAGGCCTCTGAGCTCACGGAAGCCTCTTTTCTTCTTTGCCCTCTCTTAGTGTGTGCACACAAAGCCCATTGTGGTTACACTTTGTTCCAAGAACATCCTCAAACTCCCCTTCTTCTCTGACACCCCCTTCATAGGCAGAACTTAGAGCTATGACAACCGCTTTCTCACAACAAGAAGGGAGTTGGCTCAACCCTTGATGATCACCCCACCCCCCTGGTTCAACTCACCCTACCAGATTATGAGCTCCTCAAAGGCAGGTACTCCAAAACCTCATAGCATTGTAGGGAGTCAATGTGAATTCGTAATACATTAGCATGAAGTTCCACTTTGCTTTCCACTTGAGATATATATATATATATATTTATTTATTTATATGTACAGACACACACATATGCATACACAGACACATACACACATCTACACATATTTTCAGGCTTCCTTGATGGTTCACTGGTAAAGAACCCACTTGCCAATGCAGGAGACACAGGTTTAATCCCTGGGTCAGGAAGGTTCCCTGAAGAAGGAAATGGCAACCCACTCCAGTATTCTTGCCTAGGAAATCCCGTGGACAGAGGAGCCTGGCGGTCTACAGTCCATGGGGTTGCAAAGAGTCGGACATAACTTAGCCACTATACAACAACACATATATACACATCTACATACAGGCTTCCAAGCTGGTGCTAGTGGTAAAGAACCCTGCTGCCAATGCAGGAGACATAAGAGACACGAGTTTGATCCCTGGGTCAGGAAGATTCCCTGAAGAGGGAATGGCAACCCACTCCAGTATTCTTGCCTAGAGAATCCCATAAACTGTGAGTTACGGTCCATAGGGTCACAAAGAGCTGGACACAACTGAAGTAACTTAGCACACAGGTAGTGCACACATATATACACACCTACACACACATGCACAACTACGCATGTACATACACACACATGCTTGTATCAGTTGTAATTTCTAACAACACTGTGAATCCAATGAAGACAGATCCGGCCTCCACTTTACTTGCATTTCTCATCAAATCAAGTACACAGCTACCCCATCAATCCTCACTAAATACTTGCCATATGAATGGGTGAGTTATTAAAATTACCCCAGGAAATGAAGATCTTTGACTTGCCTTGCCAAGTGTTAAAAATGGCACCACTCAAAAATATATAGTCAACCACACATTAAAAAGTACTAAGAATAACTCAATATTTCTTGTATGGAACAGTTGCATTTTCTTCTGAGAATCCATATGTTAAAGTCTCTCTCTGTATTTCCCACAAGAGCACTTAAATCCAGAACTCACAGTGTATCTGGCTTCAAACCAAGTACATTAGTTATTTTGGAATTGCAGAATTAATAGTCATTCTCCCACTTGCAGATCTACCTCAAATAAAATTGTATTTCATTTGGATTAAGAGTTGTAACTCATAAATTCAGCTATAGCAAGCTGCACCAACACAACTCTTTAGCACTTACCACATGGCCCAACTTCAGAAAAATACTACCAATTATTAGTTAGTATAAATGGAGAAGAAAAACCTCTTGCCTCAATGCATAGAATATGTATATAGAAATCTACATTTTACTTATACCAAGAACCAGAATAGAATAGCAATATTGTGATTTATAGGCCGAATTCACAAACAAATTCAGGAAACCATTTTGGGAATTTGAAGTAGCATCCAGATGCTTGAGACTAAAGCCATGATAATGTAATTTTATCAAACGTCTCATAACTGTTCAAAACAGAACCAAACAATGTACCCAGTTGAAACTACTTTTAAAACTAAGTAAATGACCATATAGAAAATATTATCTATCTTAATATTTGTTATTAATAAATACATTTCTATTATTTTCAAAACAAAAAAGGAGAAGAGAAAAATTCACATTTCAAAGACTCAGGGAGGCTCAGCCTTAAGCAATGTTGCATCACAACCAGTGGAAAACCACGGATACTGACAGCCCAGCCCATTAGACACAAGGGAGGAAGAGAGGAATTGCATTGTTAAAATCATCTTATCACTCAGGTTAGGTTAAAAAGAAAAGCCAAACAGCCACAGTCCTTCTACATAGCAGCTGTAGATGAGAATCAAGCAAGTAATGTCATATTTACACACCATGGAGAGAGCTGTTGACTTCTCAGTTGTTGCTTTTTTTTCTTTTGGTCATTCCATACACACAGAATGTGAGGTCTCCCGTCACCTCCCAGAATGTAATAAGCCTGCAGGGATGAGACCGTGCAATATTTCAGTAACATGGTCATACTGAAAACATGGATTTAATTTCTGTGGTTCCCACTATAAGAGTTGTCTCACATTTTATTTAAATCAAAACTAATGACTTTTACCTACTCCAGTATTTCTGCCTAGAGAATCCCATGGACAGAGGAGCCTAAGCAATTCCAAATCAGGACAGAGCTAGTTTGGCCATTTCAAAAGAAATGTTGCCATATGCAAATGAGCATATCTTCACATACAAAGGAATCATCATTTTACAAAGCACTGTGAGGATCAGTCATTCACACACATGTGTATTGAGCACCTATTACACTGTGGTAGGACTTGTGGGTGAAGAAATAAATGTGACCCTTGCCCTGGAGGAGCTCTTAGGCCCCTGGGCAAGACAAAAAATAAAAATCAAATCAATTTTTAAAAGATGAGATAAATGCCTCAAATTTGGTATGTACAGAACACAAAGGGAATGCATCCAACCCAAAGAAAGGAGCTTGGCAAGGCTTCCTGGAAGGCTGACAATTGGTCCATGCCTTGCAGGTTGAGAGAACAACTTGGTTTCCTACACATGGTCACTTTGAAGGTCAAATGAAATGCATGCAGAGGAGGTGGTTTTAGAACTTACGCCTTAGCGGGAATTAAGATCCAAGTTAGTTGTAAGTTTGCATTTCAATACAAAAACAATCTTATGTACTGAGTTAGGGTACTGTATATGTTATATGTGTTAGTCGCTTAGTCGTGTCCGACTGCAACCCCATGGACTGTAGCCCACCAAAGTCCTCTGTTCATGGGAGTCTCCAGGCAAGAATACTGGAGTGGGTTGCCATTTCCTTCTCCAGAAGTACTGTAATATACTGTAGAGTGTACAAACAAACAATAAAAGATGGCATTTATCATCAGGAGTCTATGATTTAGTTAGATAGTAAATATCATATGCATGAGAGCTAAATAGCCAGATAGGGCAGTATTTGGTTCTGTGTTAGACCTCGAAGTTTGCCAAGCCAACTCTGAATTTTCTATTCTTACCCAACCTTCTTTCCCACAACTTCTGTTAATGACGTGTTTGCACAAGAGACAATACTCATGTATAATTCTTATAAAGTTTTTCCATTTGTTTGTATATAGATAAATATAACAACATCAAGAACAAAGCAATTACCCTAATAGACATTCCAAAAAACCAAACTTGGGTTCATATTTCTCCATATTTGTGGTAAATCCCATGTAGACTTGCTTCATAAACAGACCTCAATTAGAGGCCGTGTTCTTTCTCAGGACCAAAAAGTCATCATTATAGTTTTTACGCAAAGTTAGATATAGAATGAGTCAAAAGAATCAACGATGCAACTTGAAGAAATGCCAAACTGGCGAATTTGATTTGTAATTTATTTATGTGGTTGTTCCTCCATTGAGTCATGTTTGCTACATCTGAGAAAACACCATTGGTATATTCTAACATTTCATGAGGCAATTGCACTAAAAGTGAATCTCTAATACCTAGGGTCCTTTACCCCTATTCACAATGGGATCCAGCAGTTTGCTTTAGAGAAGCAAACCTTACAGATCAGTGGTTGTAGGAAGACATAGATCTGGGCTTGAATTAAGACTTTACCTCTACTGGCTGCCCTCTTTAACAATTTGTTCAACTTCTGTGAGCCTCAGTTTTGCCATCTATCAGATGGGTATAATGAGAGTTATTGAATTGTTTGGGAGGGTTACAGATTAGAGGGAAGGAATGGCACACCCATTCACGCTGAGAGTCAGTTCAATCTCTGATTTGCAAAGCCATTAAATAGAAATGAGGTGGCCACATAGAGCAGACATGTATGCACAGAAGGGACACAGCTGCCCAAAATACTATCCATACAAACAAGAACCTCCCTGACTGCCTTGAGAATCTCAGGCTGTTCTACCACCTTTACAGACTTGGGCTCATAGCAGCCTTCATGAAGAAACTATAGAGTAGTCAATGCACTACCATTTAAGTGAATATTGATATTCTTTAACACTTAATGGCCATTCAAAAAATAGTGACGATTATATTCTTCATTACCAAATGATGAGTTTTGGCTTGTACTTTCAGCAATATAAAATGAATATAATATAGAACATCCACTTTCCCAGGACTCCATGAACTTGGAGGGGCATGTGCTAGAGTACAAGTCACAGAATTCGCTGTTGCTCTTTTGGTTTTGCTCTCTCCCCCAGTTTGATCTCCCTTCCTCCCATCTGGGAGCCCCTGCTGGATACCTGCAATGGGTTTATAACACAGACACTGCCCCCCACCCAGCTCCCACAGGCTACCTTTCCTACTTACTACCCTACTTCTCCTGCTACTGGGAGAAGTGACACCTCCCACTGGGCTTGACGCTGTTAACTCTCCAAAGCCAGCCAATCTCCCAAGCCAGCCATGTCCCAAGGCATGGACCACATCAAAGCCACCTCTTGGCAAAGTCAGAGCAGGTTCAAGGGGTCATGACATCACCCTTACCACACAAGTCTCTCTACCAAAGAGAACACCTCTCCCCAGGCCCTTGCCTGTGATTCTGCAGGTGATTAACCCATGTCCCCGAGTCGTGCTCTGCACAAAACCCACTCAGTTCCATACAAGGGCCCCACTTCCTCCATACTCTGCAACGCGGCCACAGGAGTGTCACTACCGTATGTTCACTCATAGCTTAAACATTTTCATCAGTTCAGTTCAGTCATGTGTGATTTTGCCACCCCATGGACTGCAGCACGACATTTTTATAGAAAAGTGGAAAGGCTCTTTTACTGGTTCACTGTGACTCTTTTCCACTGGGATCTGGCATAGTCCCCAAGAAGAACAAAGGCACATGAAAGACAAAGATGAGCAACACGCAGGCAGAGCAGCCTCCCCCCACACCATAGCTCATGGGTTTTGTTTCTTGTCTTAGCCTCGCGATGACTCACTCATTCTCAGGAGGCTTCTTGGACTTTTCTCAAATAGTCCCCAGATAAGCACATGACAAGACTTTCAGATATGCTGGAATCACGGTGTGTGTGTAGCTTGGGTTCAAGCTGAAGGCCTTGCTGTAGTCATGAGCTAAAGATTTATAACTTACAGTTTCTTGATAAATTACTTTAATATGAAACACAGTGTTTGGAAATGGAAGAGTATTTTATTTTCTTGAACTCTATTTGCTTCTCCTCCCCACATCTAGATAGTATACACACACAATTTAATACACCTAAATTTAACCCTTTTTTGTTCTCTTCACTTTCACCAGAGTTAAAATATATGACATTCATATAAGTCTTTTGTGTCAGAAGTTCCATTATTCTATAAATGTGCTCGTTAAATATTTCCAGCCAGCAGAATTTTTGCTTCCATTTCCCCATGAAAAAAAATTTTCTGTTGATCAGTGGGTAAAACAAACTGGTGGCACTTATTTTTGTGGATAATATAATCCATTGAGGAAAGTCACTAACACACAGCAATTGAAATGATAAAATTAACCTCAAGAATAATTTTTGACATTAAATTACTCTTTATATTACCATAGAGGTTTCATACTTACAAAGGCCATTGGCAAGGCTTAAGAAATTACATCAGAATCTTGCGATGGTAAAAAAGTATATTCCAATTTTTTTCAGTCTAATAAAAAGACTTCATTTCTAAATTAGTAATTTAAAGCATAAGTAATGTTATAATGTACATCCCTGAACACAAAGCAAAAAGAAAAGTACTCCTAAAGGTATTAAGAGCACAAACAATTTTAGCTGATTCTTAAGAGTGGTTTCATTAATCATTACTTCACTCAGGTAATTTATTTTTCATGCTCCTCCAGTAAATTCCCCAGTTGTCTTTAATCTTCCCCATCATCTTTGTCAATGGCTCCAACTAGTTTCTTTTTTATCTGTGAGGCTGTTTTGTTACTCCTCCTTTCAGACACAAAGCAGCCCACCAACTGAGTGATCTCAACAGCTGAGAGAACTACCTGGCTTGTGTGAGGTAAAAGGAGAAATAACTTTCCAAAACAATGAGAAATTCACTTTTGAGGAGCTTTAACATGCTTAAGTACTACACTTGGAGAAGATTAAAAAAAGAAAAAGTCTAGGAATATGGCTTGTGTGTGAGAGAGAAACTCCAAATAAGTGACCCCCTAGAGTATAACACACATTCTATTTGAGTTTTAACAATAGTTTCCAATCTGACTCACTCCCAGTGAGATTTGCCATGAATTTTAATGAGTCTTTTCAACTCACATGTCCCAGTTTTTCTTTTCACACATAGCTAATAGTCCCTGAATAAGATAGTTCAATTTTTTACCTTAAGTCATTTTTTGAAGTAACTCTATCTTTTGTTTATTAGAGTCTATTTGACTGTCAAAAGACATAATTTAAGTGAAAACCAATATCATGTATAAATTTTAACTTTTCATAGATCACTATATACTAAAGAAAAAATCAAAGATACTTTGATATCACATAACAAGATGCTCTATTGTGAGATGGTAATATTGAGAAATAAGGGGAAATGATTCTCTAAGAGAGAGGAAAGCTATGAAAACAGCTTTCATAATTGCTAAACAGAATTGTCAAAAGAAGCAAAATGTCTTCACTTTATTACAGTCTTGTACAAGTGACCTAAAGTCAACAGCAAATCTATGTTGAAACTCTTAGGTGTTTCGGTTTCAGAAATGAAATAACACACCTTTCCTTGATATCTGGTCTCTGGAATATGGAAAATGCCAAGGTTCTTTGGTCCATGTTTCAGGCACCACTTTGCTTAATCCACAAGGACTTTTGCAAGTCTCACCAAGACTTGCAGTCCTCTAGACCTCTGTAAAGACCTTGTAGACAGGTATGAACATTCTGCAGTATCGTTTCAAATATCTAATTATAAAGAAGGGCCTGTACTATCTCCAACATTTAATCCAGAATTAGACAAATTCAGGCACAGCTTCCAAAGTATGGGAGGGTCTGGTGGTCCAGTGGTTAAGAATCCGCCTACCAATGCAGGGGTCATGGGTTCAATCCCTGGTTCGGGAAGATGCCACATGCCATGGGCCAACTAAGCCTGGGCACCTAGAACCTGTGCTCTGCAACGAGAGAAGCCACTGCAATGAGAAGCCTGTGCACTGGAACAAAGAGTAGCTGCAACTAAAGAGAAAAGACCTCATGCAGCAACAAGACCCAGCACAGCCAAAAAACAAATAAATAAATTAATAAAAAGAAAAGAAATCCTTTGTCTTGTTCTGCACTATTTCCTCTGACCAGTGTTTGACCTACCATGCAACTGCACCATGTCAGGGCACCTGGAGAACCAGGAATTTTCCATGAACAACCCACTTTGACTTTCTTCCCTGGTCCTGAGCACCATGCACCACATCACTTAGCCCCCAGATCTTAGGAGTACTAACACATGGGGCCTTAACTGTGTGCCCTCTGCCCTCAGTGGCTGCTCTCAAGCAACTGGAAAAGCTGGGTAGGCAGAGACACTTTATCAAAGTCGTTCCCTAGTGCAACAAATGCTTCCTTTGAATGGTGCTCTCTCTCAAGAAAGGAAAAGACACTTATTTAATCAGCAGAGTGATCAAGGAAGGAAGCAGTGGCCTGACCACCGGGGCCTTGTATGGAGTTTATCAGAAAACCCATTTGTCATCCTCACATCACAAATGACCTTGGATTTAGACTTCTGACTTAATTCCCAAATGAACACACCATATAGTCACTGTACTGTGTGTGTAAAAGATGAATTTGTCAAATATATTCATTTAAATGTGCCAAAAGCTTTCTGTAACCCTCTTTGGATGTTTATTTTAATATACAGAGAGGAAAAAAAATAACTGGCTTTTACTACATGACAAGGACCATTCTAGGCACTTCAGTTCAGTTCAGTCACTCAGTTGTGTCCGACTCTTTGTGATCCCGTGAATCGCAGCATGGAGACAGCCAGGCCTCCCTGTCCATCACCAACTCCCAGAGTCCACTCAAACTCATGTCCATCAAGTTGGTGATGCCATCCAACCATCTCATCCTCTGTCGCCCCCTTCTCCTCCTGCCCCCCAATCCCTCCCAGCATCAGGGTCTTTTCCAATGAGTCACCTCTTTGCATGAGGTGGCCAAAGTACTCGAGTTTCAGCTTCAGCACTTAGCGTGTGTTAAATCACTTAATCTTCATAGCCACCCTGATGTAGGGACCATTATTAGCCCTGTCTCACAGATGAGTAAACTGAAACACAGAGAGGTTAGGAATTCACCCAAAATCACACATCTAGCAGGAAATGGAACCCTGTTTCTAACCTAAACTGTCTGGATCCCTGCTCCAAACCACTGTACTCTACTGCCTCCTATGGACGTGGCTCGAAAGACCCTGACGACGACCTGTCCTCTGATGCTTTGTCCTGGCCCCAAAGCAGAGTATTTTCATGGTCCAGGCACTTTCCCTTGCTTGATATGGCTATAGCTCATGTGATGTTAATGATCCCACTTGAATCACACTGGGCTCTGGATTCTAGGGTAAGCCAGTCTCTAAGCATCATCTAGACAAGCAAGATGGCCAACACACATAGCAGTCACACCTTGACCCTGTGGTTCCTCCTCTTCCTGAGCTCCCCACTGACCAAATTCATCACCTGTGACACTTATTCTTCATTAGCTTGTTTTCTCCTCAGACCCATAGAAGTTATAGAGTCTCAGTAGCATTAGTCCACTGCTTTATCTTATTTAGAAGATTTGTTTAGTCACTCAGTTGTGTCTGACTCTTTGTAACCCCATGGACTGCAGCCCACTAGGCTTCTCTGTCCATGGGATTTCCCAGGCAAAAATACTGGATGGATTGCCATTTCCTTCTCCTGGGGATCTACCTGACTCAGGAATTGAACCTGAGTCTCCTGCTTGGCAGGTAGATTTTCTACCACTGAGCCACCTGGGAAGCCCAAGTAGCACCTTAGTTTTCCAGAATAACTAAGGAATACTTTAAAGGCTATATGTACCTACATGGATCAAGTATTTTGGACTTTTCTTGTCTCAGAAAAAAAAATATTCTGAGCATGAAAAGTTATCCTTTTGTCAATTGTTTAACACCTGAAATTTTATTATATATAACATAATATTTGAGACACTGGATTTAAAGTATACTATCTATAGGCCATACCTTTGGAAAATGGTTTCCTTAACTGAGAAGATACATTGTAGTAGATATGTGGGAATTTTTAATTATGCTGATAGATGTTATTGACCAATACTAAAATACCTCTGGTTTATCATATATGTTAAGCAAAAATACACTAAACCTAAACATATTCTGTTTTTCACTTCTTCTTTCCCAAGGTGTGAAAACTGTAACATTTTTCAGAAAATTCCCCAAACATAGGCTGACACTTGGTCTCCTTTTCCCTCATTTCCTCAAGGCGAAAGTAATTACTAACAGAACTTTAAGAAATCTTGTGTGTGTTGGGAACTTAGCCTTTCTTTTCGATATCAGCTTATTCAAAGGCCATTTCCTCTGAGAAAAGCTATTGGTTCTCTTGATAATGAGCAATTCCAAACCTCTTCCTTTATCTGGACTATGACATTGTCATTGAATATGGTTTGGGACCACCATGTAAGCAAGTCATTTTAAACAGTTTTTAACATATCCTGTGACTGATGAGGAGTCAAACTTCATATATCAAGCAGTGGTAAAACTACAGCTATTTCCAGCTGACATGTGTATCAAGAGATTTTTCTATGTTCATACCCTTTGACCAAGTAATTCCACTTTGGGGACTCTATCCTAGGGAAATAACCTGCAAACAGGAAAAAAAAACTTTATGCACAAAGACAGTTACCAGCTATCTAAATGGACCCCAAATATAGGAATGGCCAATAAACTATCCAGTTAAAGGAATATTTTATAGCCCTTGAAATAGAGTTATGAAAATTTTATAACATGGAATATTTTTCTCATGTTAAATGGAAAGTTAAGATGAAAATTACATGTAGAAGTTAACCACCCTTCTGTGAAAATCAAGAGCACTGCAGAGCAACAACAACAACAAAAAAAAAGGTGGGGGGAAGGGAACATAATACACTAACTCCCAGAGTAAGTAATTTTGACCACTTAAGTAGTCTTAAAAGAAATAAGAGCATTCAAGGCCCCAGTCAAATGGCTCTAGAAAAGGCTTTGGTGTTTTACATTCTCTTACATAAAGTGGGACTCAATAAATACTTGTTAAATTAAGGAATAACAAAAGTATAGGTGTTCACTACTGCCTAACACGCTGCAGCATATGAAATGCTGATATGTAACCATTTTGACCAATAAAAACAGCAATTTCACGTGGTTCAACCATGTAGAGTCAATGAGCCTTGACCACCACATGTTACAAAAGATCAGGATGAAATAATCTGAACCTCCAGCCAGTCACTCCCTCCATCCCTCCCTCTCCTCACCTCCCTTCCACCCCACAGTGGTCCAATAACCAGCTTGAAGAAAATCCAACTGGATATTTGACATGATATTGCAAAAGAAATAAAAATTTCAGATAGCCTTGTTGCTTTTTCCCACGTTGCTGTCATCATGTGGGCATACTATAGGGTTTAAGCAGGAGGTACACGTAATGCTTAAACTTTCTTGGCCATCGTGGGATAATAGACACTAGATAGCATCTTCTTTTCCTTCATCTGGACACCTAAAGAGAAAATTAGCAGATTTAAAATTTAGAGAGATTTTGTATTAGAAATAATCAGTGAGATCCCTCACTGTGGTCTTCTGATTTATTTCCTTTCATATACATAGAGTGGGAAATGTTGAATGGACACTCCCTATTTTGCAAAGAAAGCACTTTTATTTCTATTCCTTTCCCCCTTTACGATCCCCTTTGCCACTTCTAGGTAATCAACAAACAACATAGGTAACCTGACAGTGGTAAGGTAGAGGGGTGGGGTTGCTAAGGAGGCTTAGAACAGATTCAAAACAGTCAAGCAATATCTCCAATATTATAGACAGCTCTTGTGCAACATTCTGACTTCTATTTTAAGCAAATAGTCTACTTTTCCTTTTATGCTTTACCATTTCTAGTTCCTTTACTGCAAAAAATAAATATATAACTGTGTCTAATAACATTTGTAAAATTTTCACTTCTACCTCAGCCCTTTTCAGAGTTTTAGTTGTTAAAATTCTTGTCCAAAAAAGAAGAGGGAACTTGTTTCATTTTTTAAATAGGAAGAGAGCTAGGAAAATTATTCTTGAGAACTGCTGGAGAAAAACAATTAGTCTAAGTTACCGACAGTCTTATGATCAGTTTTTACCACCAAAAAACAGAATAACAAATATGTGAGATGATTAAAGAAAGCAGTTGATTTTAACCTATAATGTGGTCTCAGCAATGTTAACAGTATATATTCTGTCCTGATTATTACTGAGTTGGCAAAGGTTGATTGGCAAGTTGTTCTGATCAGATAACATTTTGTTAGGAGAGCATAGAAAAAAAAACTGACAATTCACTTCCAGGGAAAGGAAGAAAAGTATAAATTCTGTAGATATAAATATGCACCTGTTCTCAGTGCCTGTGTAAGCAAGACAAAATCAAATCCTTTTTGTGACAATAAATGATTCTAACTTTTATCAGCAATTAATGTACATTTTTATGTTCCTCTCATCCAAAGACAGATGGGAACTTTAATACAGTTTAACCATATAAGGAGTCAAATTGAGTTTCAAATCTACCCAGGAACTTACTTCATTCTTTTGTTATTCCAGTGACTTTGTTTGGATTTAAGACTCAAGACAAAATGAAACATATACAAAAGACAGTAAGATTATAACAATCACCTGAAGATTTGTCACTATAAGGTCACTCCATGTTCCAACTCAAAATAACTATAATTCCTTTCGTAGCAAGCTTTCTAAATGTTGTCCAATGTTTTCATAAGAACCTTATTCAAACCTAGCATGAAGCATTTTCTCAATTAGCAATTGGGGGTCTAAATTTTTATTATTAATTTGGTAATATCAAATGGATGACTTACGGCTGCCCTGGTGGCTCAGTGATAAAGAATCCTCCTGGCAATGCAGGAGACACAGGTTCAGTCCCTGATCCGGGAAGACTCCACAGGCTGCAGAGCAACTAAGCCCATGAGCCACAAACTATTGAGACTGTGCTCGAGAAACTGGGAGTTGCAACTACTGAACCCACAAGTCCTGTTGCCTGTGCTCCGCAACAAGAAGCCTGTCACTGCAGCCAGAGGGTAGCCTCCGCTTGCCGCAACTAGAGAAGAACCCACGAAGCAACGAAGACCAACCATAGCCAAAAATGAATAAATAAATAAAATGACTTTTTAAAAAAATGTATGGCATAAAACCACAGGGAAGTTGTTAGGTAAAGCACTGAAATAGAAGACCTAATTCCTCAGAGGTAGTCTTTGATTTATAACCATAAATATATAACCTCCCTAAATGCATAAAATGAGACCATTTTGTTGGATGGTGACTCAGTGAGCTTCTGCTTTTTCTGACATGATCCATTTGGACTTCAGTTTCTTAATCAATACAATGACATGATAACAAAATCAATTCTGAGTTGACTTCTAGTAATATTAACCTGAAACTGAAAGTGTTACTCTCTCAGTTGTGTCCAACTCTTTGTGATCCCACAGACTGTAGCACACCAGGCTCCTCTCTCCATGGGGTTTCCCAGGCAAGAATACTGGAGTGGGTAGCCATTCCCTCCTCCAGGGGATCCTCCCAACGCAGGGACCAAACCTGGGTCTCCTGCACTGCAGGCAGATTCTTTACTGTCTAAGCCACAGTATTAACCTAATTACATTTTAAATCATGGACTCTATGGATTCATGGAAAAACACAAGTTCTCAAAGATATGATACAATTTCAGAGCTGAAGAATAGAATCAGGGGCCATCTTTTGTGTGGTGTATATACAATGAAATATTACTCATCCATAAAAAAGAAAGAAATAATGCCATTTGCAGCAACATGGATGAACCTAGAGGTTATTAGGTCAAGTAAATAAGTGAAGTCAGTCAGACAGAGAAAAGCAAGTATGGTATGATATCACTTTTTTGTGGAATCTAAAAATAATGATACAAAAAACTTATTTATAAACAGAAATAGACTCACAAACATAGAAAACAAACTTAAGGTTACTGAAGGGGAACAGGGGGATGGATGAAATAGAGAAATTTGGGATTAACATGTACACACTACTACATGTAAAATAGATAACCAGCAAAGACCTACTATACAGGGAACTATACTCTAAATTTTGCAATGATCTATATGGGAAAATAATTTGAAAAAGAATATATATATAACTGAATCACTGGCTATACACTTGAAACTAACACAGCATTGTAAATCAGCTATACTTCAATTAAATAAAAGAAAAGTCATCTTCTGCAATTAAAACTAAAAGATGATAAACAGGTATGACTTATCTAGTAACTCATGTATGAGATTTTTATGTGGAGCTCACTTGGTTATCAGTAATACAAATAATGGAAGGAAAGATGTCATCTCTATGTTACAAATCAGCATAAGTTTGAACTAGCTTGTGGTTTGAAAAATTCCAGAATTATTACTATCCAAGGAAAAGGATGCCCTAATTCTGAAAGTCAGTGAGAGATATATAGAAAGGTAAATTTGGATTCCAGTAACATTTATGGAATACTGCTATGCCATCCATTGTGACTGGATCTTTTGTGTGTTAACTCATTTAGTCTTCACAAAAACCGGTAAGATAATATCTCAATATTACAGATGAGCTGCCTAGAATTTAACCTTCTTGTTCTCTGACCTCAAATCCCAATACATTCTATTATGTTTATTCTTCAGTGAATGGGGGGGGGGGAATGTTTTTTCTAAACTACCCCATCATAAATAAACTAATGTTTATTTCTACCAGACCCTTAAATTTGATTACCACCACTATATTTTGTCAGAGTTGATCAAATGCTGGATGGGATGTGTTGCATTCAGAAATGATCCAATATGTGACTCTGCTAACAGCATTTGCTAGAGAAACTATGCCTCAAAGTTCCTTTGACTTCATCATTGGAATCCCTGAGCAACACAAGATAAGTCTGGCCAAAAGAGAGAGAACTCATCATGCTTGTAACATCTTGCCTTAATTTAAGAACACATAAGATAAATCAGGCTTGCATAAATATTTGACACAACCTATAGACCTCTTTTTCACAGCTTTCTTGGACTTCTAGACATCAAGTAAAGAACCATCAGGGCTAGCAAACCTTCTGTTTTAATATGTTGGTGTTCTCTTCAAAAGCCATCATTCTGGTTTATAAATCAGTCTTCTGCATTTAATTGGCACGTGTTCTTCTTTTAAAGTATATGCTGATGATTTGACTTTGATAGGCTGTCTGTGGATGATTCCTGATGGGCAATAATGGTGATTAAATGTTCTGGTAGCACCATATCAAGACTCAGCAGTTCCACGCTCAGGTATTCACTCCAAGTGATAAGTGGAATCACTGAGAATAATGGAAAACTATCTAGTTGTGCAACAATGAGGAATTATTTAAAATATGATACATCATTCAACAAATAGACTATTATATGCTAGATGACAAATGAATAAGACATATGATTACTATGTTCATGGAGTTGGAAAGACACCATGTTCCAGGTATTGCTGCTGCTAAGTCACTTCAGTTGTGTCCAACTCTGTGCGACCCCATAGACGGCAGCCCATCAGGCTCCCCCATCCCTGGGATTCTCTAGGCAAGAGCACTGGAGTGGGTTGCCATTTCCTTCTCCAATGCATGAAAGTGAAGTTGCTCAGTCATGTCCGACTCCTAGCGACCCCATGGACTGCAGCCTACCAGGCTCCTCTGTCCATGGGATTTTCCAGGCAAGAGTGCTGGAGTGGGGTGCCAGTGCCTTCTCCAGTTCCAGGTACTATTGCTGTATAAAAAAAAAAACCAAAATTTTGTAGCCAAAAACAGAAACTGTATTTTTAATGCTTATAGATTCTGTGGGTGAGGAATCTGGACAGGGCATGCAGGAATGGTTTATCTCTTCCCCACAATGTCTGGGATCTCAGCTGGGAAAGCTGGAGGTGACTTGGTAACAGGAGGGTGGAATCGCCCACAGTCTCCTTCACTGACATGTCTGGGCTGGGATGAATCAAAAGCAAGGCCTGTTGATCAGAGCGCTTACATGTAGTTTCCCTGTGTGACTTGGCTTCCTCCCAGCATGGGGGCCTCAGAGTAACTGGACTTCTTCCTTGTTACCTAGGACTCCAAGCTTGAGTATTCCAGCAAGTGCATCACTTCTCATGACCAAGCCATTCAAGTCCCACTGTAACCTGTGTGTTGAAGCAGTCATGCACATGTATGTGCTTAGTTGCTCAGTCATGTCCAACTCTTTGTGACCCCATGGACTGTAGCCCACCAGGCTCTTTGTCTATGGAATTCTCTAGGCAAGAATACTGGAGTGGGTAGCCATTCCCTTCTTCAGGGGATCTTCCCAACCCAGGGATGACACCCAGGTCTCCTGCATTGTAGGCAGATCCTTTACCATCCAAGCCACCAGGTAAGCTCTGAAGCAGTCATAGGCCCACCCAAACTCAAGGAAAGAGGAACTAGACTCTCCTCTGGATGTGGGGAGTAGCAAGATACATTGTGGAAGAATATGTGAGGTGGAAGGTACTGTCATCTTTGGAAAATACCATTTGCTACAACGCAGTAGTAATAGTAGTGTTAAGAATGCGATTATTGACTGTTACATGTATTGACATTTAATCTTCTGAACAGCCCTAGAAGGTAATGTTTTCATTGTTTTCTTCCAAATGAAGATATCACTATGAAAAGAAATTATATTATTCACCTAAGAGATATTGGTAGTAGAAGAATCTGGATTTGTACCCAGTCTAGTTCCAGAGTCCCCACTTGGAATACTTGTTACCAGCAATAATAATTCTGAGAAATAATATTAAAGGCTATCTTACTTGCTGTTTCTCTTTACTTATTTCTAAAGTGATTTTAGGTCAAGGTTTTTTAAAAGCTTTGTCTTAAACTTCCTAAAATCACACTGAGATTTCTATAAAGAAAGTACTAGTAAAGAAAGTGGATTTGAAGACCACTTTCAATATTTTTCAAGTCAGTTCTCTTGGGCATGGTTTCCTCTACTACGACTTGAGGGTACCACTTGCCCTCTTCAGCTCTCAGAGTAGCTATAAGGATTATGGAACACAATGAATATGAGATAATTTACACTGAACTGGAGAGGACTGTCTGGAGGTAACAGATATTGCCATGTTCTGGAAACAAAACTCTTCTCTCCCCTCTTCCCAAAAGTCTAGGAAACCCAAGCTGGTTTACCCAATTTTTTTTCATCAGTGTATTAAGAATGCATCACTATCCAAGATGCCATGCATGCAGTTTGTCCTGCCAACATTTTAAAGTCTGCAGAACAAATATAAATGGATACTTGGAGGGATACGTGGAGGGGATTCCTGGCTTTGGTCCTGTATAAATACGAATGCATTCTAATCATGATGATTTATATATAACTGAGACATCCCACACATTTCCTTATAAGAAGGGTTAATTGTGGGCTATTAAAGATACATAAATGATCAAGTAGCCTGCATCGTTCTACTATGAGGGTGCAGTGAGCTCCACAAAGTCACATTTGGCAATGTTGATTTAACACCTCATAAAAAATCCAGCTCTTTAGAAAAGCACTCTGCTCTTCAGGCTGGGAACATAGAAGAGTTTAAAATAGGTCAATTAGCTAAGTTTTTTAAAAAAATTTTTAAAAGCTTGTCCAGAGCATGATACAACAGACTTCAAATGTTCAAACAGAATTGTGAGTACTTTGTCAATGTACCAAGACTAGTGATTTTTCTAAGCAAACTACATTTTAGTTCCATGTTCTTTACAAGTTCTTCAGAAAAATAGGGTGATGTTTTCAATTGCTGGGTTTCCTTAAATAAATATTTTTAAATATACCTACCCTGAAAGTAGAATAGTAATTTTAGGATTAGTATCTTTGTTCTATTGGCAGTAATAGATTTTCAAAATAGTCTTTTATTATTAATTATATAAGAAAACACTAAAATATCATGTATCTCCAGAGAGCCTCTGGAACACAATGTTAAGAACTTAAGCCTTCCACTTTGGATTACATATTTTGGCAAAAAAGAAAACTGAGTGTTTCATTATATTAATAAGCAAATAAAACTTACACTGAACACACCTGATAATTGAAAATTTTCCCAAAATTTCCTTGAGTACATTTCCAAGGACCATATGAACAGAATGATAGCTGAAATGTTTGTTCCATTTAATCTTTTATCTGTTTCTTTAGAAATATGAGTGATAATAAATATATCAAAGTAACAGAATAGTTTACATTAGAAACCTGATTTTCTTTAAAGAATTGCATCTGTATTTCCCAATTCTTAGAATTGATGACGAAGTCTCATCTCAGTTCCCGTAGCCATAAGAACCTGCTCCTGCCACAGAACACCTCTTCTGGTAACTCGGAGACAAAAGTAAAGGCAAAGATCTGGTAGGAAGGATGACGTAAGGAGGAGCTGTAGAGAGTGTGGCCAGCAGAGTATGAACTCATGGAAACCGGAAGGTCATGGTTGAATAGAGATGACTCTTTAATACTATCACAAACGCCCTCAGTTACTTTCTCTCTCTCTCCCAACTCTTGCATATTTTCTTGCCGTCTGTGAACAGAAAAAACTCTAGTCACAATTCTATGAATCATTTACTCCATATGTTAGGGTGGTGGGTATGTTAGTGTAGAGTATGTTAATATCCCTGACTCTTAGATGCTCTGTTTTTAAAAACAGAAACCTAGTTCTTCCCACCTCTGACTTCCATAGCCATGCCAGGGAGCTCCAAATCCAAGCACGACTTAAGTGAGAGCTTCTAAATGATGATTTGTAAAAATGCCCCTACCCCAAAAATATACATTCATGTCACAGAGAGTAAAGTATTAAACATTAAAGAATCTTTATTGGAATAAAAAAATCAAAGGAATGAAATTAGAATAAAGAATACTGATAGCCAAGCCATAAGGATAACCATTCCTTCATTCCCCTAAAAACTACAGTTGTTTAGTCACTAAGTCATGTCAGATTCTGCGACCCCAGCCTGCCAGGCTCCTCTGTCCAAGGGATTTCCCAGACAAGAATACTGAAGCAGGTTGCCATTTCCTTCTCCAGGGGCTCTGCCCAACCCAGGGATCTGCATCTCCTGCTTGGCAGGTGGATTCTTTACCACCAAGCCACTAGGGGAACCTTAAAAACCATAGTACATATGCTCAATTTTACTGTTCCTAATAACCAAAAAAAAAAAAAAAAGCAATAACAAAAAAATTTTAGCTTACTTAGGTTGAGTCATATAAAATTGTCAGTATATAACCATTTTAATATACAATCATGGTTTTAATAACAATACCCCAAACACAAGAATATTTGGGTCAAATATGAAATTTTGAGCTAATAAACTACTCTTCCACATCCAAGTATATTAAGTTTTTTAAGTTTCTAATATGTAGTGTTAAAAATTTTTTCAATGTTGTTTTACATATATATATATATTTCCAGTTCTAGTAATAGCCACAGTGACAATTTTGAGTGGTTCTTTATGATAGAATTTCCTGTATTTTATGCTCCATGATATGAAATCACAGGGTAACTCTGAATTTCACATGGGTCACATAGCACAAAGCCAGTAGGCTTTCAGAATACTCAAATTCTCACTGCCAGCAGAGAGAAGCATGTTACACTTAGAATAATAAATATCATTGCTAAAAAACTCTCAACTAGTGGTGAAAGACTAAACATTGTTTATGTAATTGTTTTTGTTTGTTTTAGTGGCTAAGTAGTGTCTGATTCTTTTGAGACCCCATAGACTGTAGTTTGCCAGGCTTCTCTGTCCATGGGATTTCCCAGGCAAGAATACTAGAGTGGGTTGCCATGCCCTTTGCCAGGGGATCTTCCCAACCCAGGGATTGAACCTGTGTCTTCTGCATTGCAGGCAGATTGTTTACCACTGAGCCACCTGGGAAGCAATTAAGTGTTTACTGGTGCTCAGAAAGTGGTAGTGTGCTACAAGCAAACACCTCTAATGAATTTGATTACCTGATTGCATTTCCTGTGCCGATGGCACATTATTCTCCCAGGTCTGCATTCACAGGACACAGTCTGCAGACTTCTTGCCAGAATAACTAGTAACTTATTTCCTTCTGTCCCCTCTCTGGAACTGGTGGGTCCCTGATAGCGGAATGAACTTTTATCTACCTTTGTACTCCTAGCCTAATGCCTAACATATAGTAGATGCTCAGTAATTTTGGATAAAAATTCTCAATTATTCCCACAGAATTGGAAAACAGACTGATTCTAAAAGGTTTTTGGAAATAGAATCAACAGGATTTGTCAAACCCTTGGATGTGGGGGAATGAGGGACAGAGAAAACCTAATGTTAAGTCAGATTTCCAGCTTGGTAAGGCATAAGTTCAAGAGTAGTCCAGAGGCAGGGACATAATTTGGACAAATTGAATCTGAAATATTGGTAGGCTAGCCAGAAGAAAAATAAACAACAAGGAGATGGAAAAATGCCTTGGAAGAGAATTCAGGATGACATGGATTTTGGCATCTTGCAGACACAGCTCACTGTTGGGTACCTGGGTGAAAAGAAGATCAGCCAGGAAAAGAAGAGAGGATGGGGAGGAGGAGAGAGGGCTCAGGGCAAGAATGTAAGGCAGCGCCTGTGTCTGAGCCAGTCTGAGCAAGTGAGATGGACAGGAGAGACAAAGGAAACCAACCTCAATGTCACAGCATAATGAAGGTAAAAGCCGGGTTGAGAAGTGGGAGCAAACGTTCTGGAGAGGGCAGGACCCAGGGAAGATAGAGCAACCTTACAAAAGAGGAGTGATACTGTTCAAGGGACTTATTTCAGTAGAATAGAGCAGTAAAGCACATTAAAGTGGATTAAGGAATAAGAGTGGCTGTCAGAACTCAAGCTTAAAAGCAGCAACATTTGGATACGAACAGACTGTTGGAAAACTGGGGTCAATGGGAGGGTTCTTTCTTCCATCAGGGAGATTGGACTTGTTTGTGAGGCTGACAGGAGGAAAGCAGCAGAGGGTCATGTCTTTGATTTTTGAATGTCTAGTTCTATTCCAGGCTTCAGCAATACATGAACCGTGAACTTCCAAATATGTAAGCTGGTTTTAGAAAAGGCAGAGGAACCAGAGATCAAATTGCCAACATCCACTGGATCATCGAAAAAGCAAGAGAGTTAAAAAAAAAAAAAACAAAAAAAAATCTATTTCTGCTTTATTGAATATGCCAAAACCTTTGACTGTATGGATCACAATAAACTGTGGAAAATTCTGAAGGAGATGGGAATACCAGACCACCTGACCTGCCTCTTGAGAAACCTATATGCAGGTCAGGAAGCAACAGTTAGAACTGGACATGGAACAACAGACTGGTTCCAAATAGGAAAAGGAGTATGTCAAGGCTGTATATTGTCACCCTGCTTGTTTAACTTATATGCAGAGTACATCATGAAAAATGCTGGGCTGGAAGAAGCACAACTGGGAATCACAACTGCCAGGAGAAATATCAATAACCTCAGATATGCAGATGACACCACCCTTATGGCAGAAAGTGAAGAAGAACTAAAGATTCTCTTGATGAAAGTGAAAGAGGAGAGTGAAAAAGTTGGCTTAAAGCTCAAGATTCAGAAAACTAAGATCATGGCATCCAGTCCCATCACTTCATGGCAAATAAATAGATGGGGAAACAGTGGAAACAGTGGCTGACTTTATTTTGCGGGACTCCAAAATCACTGCAGATGGTGACTGCAGCCATGAAATTAAAAGATGCTTACTCCTTGGAAGGAAAGTTATGACCAACCTAGATAGCATATTAAAAAGCAGAGACATTACTTTGCCAGCAAAGGTCCATCTAGTCAAGGCTATAGTTTTTCCAGTGGTCATGTATGGATGTGAGAGTTGGACTATAAAGAAAGCTGAGTGCTGAAGAATTGATGCTTTTGAACTGTGGTGTTGGAGAAGACTCTTGAGAGTCCCTTGGACTGCAAGGAGGTCCAACCAATCTATCCTAAAGGAGATCAGTCCTGGGTGTTCATTGGAAGGACTGATGCTGAAGCTGAAACTCCAACACTTGACCACCTAACGTGAAAAGCTGACTAATTGGAAAAGACCCTGATGCTGGGAAAGATTGAGGGCAGGAGGAGAAGGGGACAACAGAGGATGAGATGGTTGGATGGCATCACTGACTCAATGGACATGAGTTTGGGTGGACTCTGGGAGCTGGTGATGGACAGGGAGGCCTGGAGTGCTACAGTTCATGGGGTCGCAAAGAGTCAGACATGACTGAAGTTCTATTCCCTGCAATAACTTAGTGGTTTTATTGGATGGACAGGAGAGATATCTTTCAATTTGGAAGGCTTTTTCAAAAACACCCAAGGATATTTGAAAAGAAACATTCAAGTGCACATTTTCTTTATTTAACATGTCACAGATGTTGAAAGAATGAAAATTTCATGGACTAACTTTAGCTAATTGGTGGACTTGGTAGTTCAGCAATAGAATCAAAGACCATTAGGTAGCTTCCATTCACCAGTGAACCAAGATTAGTCGTTGGATAGCTCTCATCTATCTGAGAGATGACTGGCAAGCTAATGCATTCCCTCTCCAAGCAGTGCTCAAGTGGAGTGCAGTGGTGAATATAAGAGCTTTGGAGCAAGCCTGCCAAGTGCCCCTGGAGTAAATGGATGATGGTCTGTATGCCTCAGTTTCCATATGGATAAAATAGAGCTACTGAGACTATTTCATAGAGCTATTATGAAGATTATATAGGTTAATACAGATGGAAAAGCTTAGAATACCAGATAGGCAGGAAATGCTCAAAAAAAATTCACTATTCTTTTCCATACATTCTAATGCTGTGTTGTGCTAAGTTGCTTCAGTCATGTCTAACTCTTGGTGACCCCATGGACTGTAGCCCAGCAGGCTCCTTGGTCCATGGGATTCTCCAGACAAGAATACTGAAGTGAGTTGCCATTTCTTCCTCCAGGGGATCTCCCCAACCCAGGATCTTATGTCTCCTGCATTGGCAGGTGGGTTCTTTACCACTAGTGCCATCTGGGAAGCTCATATATTTCAACACACACATGGAAATTTGATTTTTATGAAGGTAATCTCAGGTTCCACTCTGTCATGTGTGGTCACCTTAATGAGGCTGTACAGAGACAGAAATGATGCTACTGAATTGTCATCATAGTACATGAACTTTCAATTATTTTTCCAGGAATGATAGAGGATTTTCCCTGAACACCACTCTCTCTGTAGTAGTCCTCCTGCTAAACCAAGGCGATTATTGGCAAATCAAGAAGCTAGGTAGTGTTAGAGATACAGCCTGTGACTAGGGAACTGTTTTTCACCTTCAGAGCAACTTGGGCCAGATGGGAATTGAAACTTGACCTCATTAATGCCACATTTCCAACCAGCCCAGCTAACCAAGCCAGGCATGCAATGCCTTGCAGATTTTGAGCTCTCTGAAAAAATGTCAACTTGTCCCATCACCAAGAAAAAGTGTTAAGAACTAAAGAACTTAACTATTATTTCCATTCGCCCAAGCTAAAATTAGAACAACCAGGTCCTGAGAAATCTAGTCTGGACCTAGGACTAGATTTCATCCAGGCTTTGTGCCAACACATGGTTGGCATTCAATACCTGCCATCTGGGTTGACCTATCACTGAAGCTAAATTCCTAAGCAGCCATAATAAAAAGAGTAACCTGCCTGAAGATCAAAATAACAGTAAGTAGAAGGTATGTCAGTATTTTATATGACTTTGCCTGGCCAGTTAAGAACCAGGTGTTCAAAGTTTTAACTATGACTATATATTCAGTTCAGCACAGATTTTTATATGCACTTCCCTGAAGGTAAAGTACTTAGCCTTCTAAGTCAACTTTACAGCCTCTTTCTGCTTTCACCTTAATGGATAACATCCGTCCACAAATTTGTAACATCAGTGGATGCTAATAATGACTGGGGAGAATTCCATTCCTATTCGAAGGTTAAGACATTTTCAACTCCATTTCAGAGTGTGGCTTCATCTAAAAGTTAATCAACCTCAACCTCAGAGATTTAACAAAAACATAGAAGAATCGTTCTGAGACCAACCTGTGTTCCACCTAAGACTCTGAGGGAAAGTGAAGAGGTTGATCTCTTTATTGGATCCAGCATGCAGAGGCAGCTACTCAACCCACTCGCTGGCGTGAACCTCTACCAGCCACATAAAGGAGGAAAATATCTCAGGCAGCCTCCCATATGGCTTGTGAAGGAATAAAGACTGTCACCCTGAATGTTTTGGTCTTCATAATACCTGTAGCTCAATCCTTACAGTAAATACCAAAATTAAGAGCTGGATTTCCTTAGCATTTCATTTCAGGCTCTTTGTCCTGCTTGTCTCCTGAATTAAGATGATGGAGAATCATTTCCAAGGATTTCATTAAAATTATATAGACCCAGGTTTTTTTTTAATTCATTAAATTATTAGTTTTTGATCATACCACGTGGCATTTGGGATCTTAGTTCCCCAACCAGGGATTGAACCCATGTCCCCTACATTGTAAGAAGATTCTTAACCTATGAATCACCAGGGAAGTCCCAGACTCAAGTCTCTTAACTAATCAAGTCCTTCTTTATTTGTCCCCATCTATAAAATACCTTATTGACAGCACTTGGAGGAATAGGTGCTAACTAAATAAAAGAAGAACGTATTTCTCACTTGGATCTTAGGTAGAAAATAATTACAACATGTGTGTGTGTGTGTGTGCAGTCTCATTTTTAGAACGTGAGTGAGAAAGCAGAGGATGAGATGGTTAGATAGCATCACCAACCCAATGGACATGAATTTGAGCAAACTCTGGGAGATAGAGAAGGACAGGGAATCCTAATGTGGTGCAGACCATGGGGTCACAAAGAGTGGGACATGACTGAACACATTTTTAGAACGTGAATGAAAAAGCATTGCGTAGCCTTGTCAAAATACTTCAGGTGTTTAACAAACTTGGAATCAACTAGCTACTACTAAGCAGTGAGATGTTAGGGATAATAAATAAGCACCTTCCTTTTGGACTGTAGAAACACATGGGATGTAGCTATCAATCACAGAACTGAATGATATTCAGCTGAACTATCTGACAGGGCCATTGAATTTTATCTTGAGTTTATATTCTCAAGTGGGTATGTTTTAATTGGAAAACATGATCTGAAACTTAGACATTTCCCAAGAAAGAGTTCAGGCTTAATTTTCCAACAAATTTGTGCTTTTAGTTTCTTTTGGGCTTCCTAGTGGTAAAGAACCCACCTTCCGAAGCAGGAGACACCCAGGATCCATCGCTGGGTCAGGAAGATACCCTGGAGGAGGGCATGGCAACGCACTCCAGTATTCTAACCTGGAGAATCCCAAGGACAGAGAAGGCTGGTGGGCTACAGTCCATAGGGTCACAAAAGAGTCAGACATGACTGAAGCAACAGCACACATAGTTTCTTTTATTCAGAAAATCATCTTCTTTTTCTTTGTTTTTATCCTAATGCCTAACAAATACTTTCCCATCCTTGCTGATTTTGCCAATTTTATACCCATATAGCCCCCAGCCCCACTCATTCCTCAAGCACTGCTTATCTGCTGTGTGCCAGGCCTTGTGCTGGAACTGGGAAAAGAAATATTTCCTCCCATGGTCTCTGCCTTCACAAAACTCATTTCCTTCCTCTCGGACAATGTGTTACCCCCATTATTTATAACCTGGGTTACTCTGCTGACTTTCTTTATGTCTTTGGAAGCTCCCATGGCCTCTCCATTGGGTATCTGTTTCAGAACTTCTTTCTCCCTGCCAAAAATTATTTGACCCTCACACAATTTTAGGGCAGGGATCCTATGTTGTATTCTATCACATCTTCCTCTTTTAAGAGTCGTTTCTCTCCAAAGTGTGAGCTTCAAGCGATAGTTTAACCACTCCTTTGCATTTCTTGGTCATCTTACAAAGGCCAACCTTCTGTGTACTTTCTAGAATACTCGAACTTTCATTCTGCACACTCAACACTTTGTCTGCATGTCTCTTCACAAAACTTTTGCTCTTCTCCCCCACTCCTCACGCCCTCTGCAATCCTTTCAACTTCACTGCTTTTGATATAAGAAATTGATCCAAGACAACTTAAACTTTGAGATGGGTAGTTTATCTATTCACATTACAAAATACAAGGTTCAGAGGGGAAAAAAATGATTACAGTTTCAATGCTTCTCAAAGTATATTTCACAAAAATTACCAACTTGAGAATTCTCAAGCTTGAAAGCCTAGTTAGTTCATACATTTAATATCGTAAGCCTGCATTCAATCAACCAAAAACAAATCATGCTGCAGAGAAACTTTTGGACTTTCATTGCTTTCATTATTTGAGTGACTGGGCTCCAAGGCTAAGAGGCATTGAGTCTGATTCAGTGCCAAGTGGCATCAAGGCATACACACCTTCTCTTCTAGGAGGCTGTCCCATTAGCCCTACACTGGGAGTATCTGAATCAGATCCAAGTTACTCTGAATTCCAAAGGTACCTTGTAGAGACTCTCTCAATCTCTATCCTTCAGGAATATAAGGTATCACTCATTGCTTCCTGCTAAACTAGCAATCCTCTCCTTCTCCATCATTCCCTCCATCCCACCATGCCCTCGATCCCTAACCCCTCCTACCTCTTCACTTCCAAGCCTTCTTGGAGATAGTGAATTTGACTAACACCGGCTAATACCTACTGAAACCAAGGGATTCAAACGACAAACAGGACAGCATTACAAGTGTACTAAATTCATTGTAGTGAACCGATTATCAGTTCAAAATGTCAACACTGGAAGATGTATTTAAATGTGTTTATCTAAAATGTACACATATATTGATGATAATGCCCACATAATGCCCACTGTTTCTGAGTCATTTATGGCAGCCACAAAAGGTATACCCACTCCATACCATTCATTCTTCATCCCGACCATCCGAACTAACTAGTAATCATCTGAGCCAAAATGCCAAAAATTCCACATAAAGCCCTTACTGAAAAACTCTGTTTAAGGCCATACAAATTACACCAAAAGTTTGCTAGATCAGTAAATTCAACATAATTCAGTAAGTTACAGTATAATCAGTAAATTTCAGCATAACGCTGAGCCCACAGTATACCTGTAATACGTATTTTTAACTATAAAACCTCCCAGATTTGTACATCAAAGAATTAAGTGGCTCCATTAAGTAAAAATTAGACATTTAGGAGTTTGATAGGTGCTTTTTCTTAAGGAAACCAGGACCCACTGAAACTGGCATTTCATTAATTACAATTAAACCCCTATTTACTTTTCGGGATTTTCCAATGACTGTATGACTAGAAAACAAAGAGCATATAATCAATGAATGCTTGGGCATTTAATACTTGTTGGACTTCAACTTTCCTTAAAAATTCTCTAGTTGTTAATACCATTATGAAATTTACTACTAGTGATAGAAACGACCCGCATAAATTACTTGAGGCTTTGCTAATTGAAATATATGATAGGGGTATCATATCTGTAACATACTTGGTTCAAGAAAAGTAGCTGTGTTTCATATCAAACTGGATTTGGCAGAGCACATAGGGTTTACAAATCTCTGGTGTCAGACTTGAGCTAAAGCACCATTTGTTTGGGGAAGATTTGAAGAACATGAGTGAGTAGCAAAGAGTGGGTCCAGATGTTCTGCTTAAACCCAGGTGTGGCTCAGTTGGCCTGTTTTGTGATGAGGGATTTTTCCAGAGCACAGGAAGCAGCACCTGTACGAGATTACACACAGATTTAAACTCGACCAAGTTGACTGCCTTCTGTCTGGTCTCTTCCTAATTGCAGGGACTTAGATCTCAGGTGGAACTGGCCAAATGTACAGACTGTTTGCTACTGCTTGATTGAAAAATTGAAAAAGAACTCAGTGGCAGTTTGATCTTAAATAAGGAAGATCAACTACCAATATAATGAAATCAAAGTTGAGAGCACGGAAAAGATTAAAGCTCACCAAATGAATAATTAACCCAGACCTTTTTATTGCTATTCTCTCCTTTCACTCAAAAAACAAACAAACAAAAAACCAAAAAGAAGCATATCTCCTATACAAACTCAATATGAAATCAGAGTAATACTGAAAAAAAATGGATTGCTAAGCATCCATGATGTTATGTTGGTATTCAACAGGTTTGGCTGTAAATTGGTTTGGTGTGTGTAGATGACTTTTGGCTGCCTTATTAAAGGAAAATTCTTCTAGTAAAAATACACAGCACCCTTTTTTATATAGTAAACAGATGTCAGCCTTTCATTGTAAAGTATTTTTGATTCAGTAGATGTCAAATATTACTTTAACAGACAATTCCTGTCTACAAAGAATACTTAACATTTGTAAGATAAAATAATGACTCAAAAGTTTTAAGGTTTTTCAGATCAGCTAATGAGACACCATTAAAACAAATAGCTTTGAAAATCTACTCTTAGCACTTTAAGGATGATCTCTATGCAATAAGATTTCTCTGGTGTATGAGTTGGCATGATAAAAACTTTGAAGTTACATGTGTTTATCTGACCAAATCTGCCATCCCATTAGTCTGTCGTGCTCTCATAAACTGCTGATTCCTTTTAGTTGCTACAGGCTGGAAGTGCCAAATGACAGAAGGCACATTACAGATGACCAAACCAAGACACAGCTATTTCTGAAGCCAAAAGTATGTGCCAAGGACTGCAATGGAAATAGTCTTTTTCCATTATGGAACATCTAACCATTAGATGATTTTTTGATCAAGTACGAGTCTATGTATATCTTTCATAAAGAAATCCTAACTCAAAGTTATTTGCTTCATACTAAAAGGATGTCACTCAAGTGGTATGACACAAACCTGGGTGGTTTCAAGGACCCCAAAGCATCTTTGCAGCATGACCTCTAAAAGGGAAACTCTGTAAGTTCTTGTGTCTCTCTAATAGCAAATTGCTCTGCCTATATCTGCATCCCACTCAACCGATAAAGTGAGTCACGTGGTGTTTTATCCTCCCAATCTCCAAGTGATCAGCTCCCATGACAAGCAGAGACCTGTCTGCAGCTGGTAATCAGCAGTCCCAAGTCTCAAACCCAATGAAAATAAAAATATCTTTCCTAATCTCTGACCAGGCAAATTCTTCAATCACTCCACATCTTAAAAATTACAAGTGAAATATTTTTAAACATTTGCTACATCATTACAATTATTGAATATAATATTTTCTCAAGGCAGCTTATTTAGAGAGCATGATTACAATGGATTCAATGATGGTCTCTCCAAAAGATAGGTTCATGTGCTAACACCTAAAAGAGACTTTGCAGAACCTTGAGATGAGATGAGGGGTTCCCTCATAGCTCAGCTGGTAACGAATCCACCTGCAATGCAGGAGACCCCAGTTCGATTCCTGGGTTGGGAAGATCTGCTGGAGAAGATATATCCTGGATTATCTTGGATTTAGTGCCCACCTGGATTATCCAAGTGGGAAATAAATCTGAAATGAAGCAGGACCCTATAGTCCTTGCCCCCTGCCATGTCCTCTGCCTGCCTTTTGTCTATAAAATATTGTCGTCAGAGTAAGTTCAATCAGAGAAATGGGAAATGCAGGAACAAAGGAAAACAGTCAAAGGAGACCAAATAATAATGATGTAGTCATTAAGCATAGTCAAGGACCTTTAGTTCTTTCTCTAGGGCTATAGATATTGTTCTAAGACACATCCTGTGAGCTGTCTTATGAAACACCAGGTGAAAGAATTTAACTACATGATGACCAGACTGTACCCATGACATAAGCTGCACAATTCCAAGAATTGGCCTCAAACAAATGGGAACAAATGAACCCTGGAACTGGAGGTTAACTGTACCTCAAGCAACCAAGATGACGCTGGTCAGACCACCAATGACCAATTTGAAGATGACTGTCAGAGTTGACTGTGCTGTTTCTGCATGAGCTGCCTCCACCACCACCTTCACTTCTGTCTATAAATGCTCTTGCCGCTACTGATTGCCAGTGGGGGTGTGAGGGCAGTCAGCTTTTAGACAGATGTCTGCCTCCCCTACCCCCACCCTCCAGCTGTTGCCAGCATCTGAAATAAAGCAATTTTCCTTTCCACCAACCTGGGCTGTTTATTGGCTTTTGAGCGGCGAGCAGCCGAATCCCACTACATACCTTTTCGTTACAAACCCAATGACAAATGGAGACAGAAGAAGAAAAAACACAGACCCAGAGAGGAGAAGGTCCTGTGAAAACAAAGGCAAAAACTGGCATGATGTAGCCTCAAGCCAAAGAATGCCTGGAGCCACTAGAAGCTGGAAGAGGCCAGGAAGAATTCTCTCTAGAGTCCTTCGATTTTTGTTTTCTGGCCTCCATAACACCGAGAGAGTAAATTTCTATTATCAGTTACCCAGCTTGTGGTAATTTGTTACAGCAGCCACAGGAAACCAAGACGATGATAATATAGTATGTTAGAGTTTTAAATGTGAACTAAATTAAATGTTTTTAGTATTAAGTTTTCTCAATCAGGAAGATGTTTAGGCTCCCTTTGGGAAAGGTTCTAGATGAACCCCAAGGTGAACAAATGTTTCTCTCACTGTGCCAGGAAGATCGACTCCCATGGAGCTAGGACTCCAGAGTCACAGAACAACCTGGAGCCCGAAGTCCCAAAGCTTTACTGGGGAGATGCGGGAGAATGTGAGGTGGTGAGCAAGGCTGATCCATCTCCAGCCCTGGAAAATCATGCAAAACTGAGTCTGACTATGATGGGCAAGTCGCCTCATATGGGTTACACACAGATGGCACACTCTCATTAAGTGTAAAATGCCATTAAATTATAAGTCTTGCTCCTAATCACAAGGTAGCTGTGACTGGAGGGCACAGAGTCACTGAATAGATGTAAACTTCTCTGGAGAATTCTTTGCTAGTCCCTTCGAACATTCAAGGGGCTCATGATACCCAGAAGGAGTGATGTTTAGTGACCATTCCCAGCATGGTACCAAGAAAAGCAAGGAACAAAACAGGGAGGTGTTCCGCAGGAAATAAAATTAGCTATATTCTTTAACACATCCATGAAGCTGTGAGGATCAAGACATTCTGCCACTTTTCAACAATAGTTTTTGCAGGTTGTCTTCTTGTTAAGTAATTTATTTTTTGACCATGCTGGGTCTTTGTTGCTGCACACGAGCTTCCTCTAGTGGCAAGCAGGAGCTACTCTACTTGCTGTGTGCAAGCTTCTCTGTGCAGTGACTTCTCTAGTTGCAGAGCACAGTCGTGTCCGACTCTGTGACCCCAGGCCAGAATACTGAAGTGGCTAGCCTTTCCCTTCTACAGCAGATCTTCCCAACACAGGAATCGAACCGGAGTCTCCTGCATTGCAGGCAGATTCTTTAGCAGCTGAGCTACCAGGGAAGCCTGTAATATATCATAAGGGAGCTTCAAAGAAGATAGCCTGGACCTCCCTGGTGGTGAAGTGGTTAGGAATCCACCTTCCAATGCAGGGGACACAGGTTTGACCCCTGGGTCGTGAAGATTCCACATGCTGCAGGCGACTAAGCCCATGTGCCACAGATCTTGAATGCTTGAGTTGCAACTACTGAAGCCCATGAGCCTAGAGCCTAGCTGTGCTCAGACAATCATGGGAACAACTTGTGGGAAGCCCAGGTTCTTTTCTGCCCCTGTGACAATCTTGGTATCTTTCCCACTGTGGAGTTGAATGAGAGCTCACTCCAGGCCATGCGGCCACAGTACCCAGTATTGTCCAACCACTATCAGATCACAAGAGGAGGAAAGGGAACTCCTGCAACTTAAAGAAATCTGTTATAAGACCCTCCATCGCAACCCTCATCTCCCCAAAACAAGCCATCCACCTCTGCTGGGATGATCTTGTGGCCCTGCAGAACCCCACCCTGGTCCCCACCCTTCATGAAAACTCACACTATCTCCTCCCTCCTTCTAATTACCTTCCTACACAAGTGGAGCACACACTCCTTCTCCTCATTACTGACCCAGCTAACTTCTCCAAGACCAGTTCAAGTTCTGCTCCAACTACTCAAACTTTAACCTTCCACCCTGTCCAAGAACACTCACTTCATGACAGGAAGCATTTCACACCCCCACCTCCATCTTTCTCCCAAGGAGGAGAGTGAGACTGGACATAAGCAGAGACTGGAATAGAATTGGTTCCCATGCTTAAGGAATAGAGTTTCTAGAACAGGGATATAATAAGACTCTATGGCAATACACATTACCTTTTTTCACCTATTGCCTTTTTCAGTCTTTCCTTAGGTTTATCTTCTTCCTCATCTGCATGTACTTAGACTGTCCCAAATAGTAGTTATATCCCCAGGTTCTTGATATTGATCTCTTGAGCCCTAACCATGGGCAAGTTCCTCACTTTCTTCACTTGAATCATTGGAAAAATGATACTTCCAAGGGGTGTTTTATGAGGACTAAATGAGAAACCTCTCTGAGGCTTAGTAGTAACACAATGCCTGGCATAAGGTAAGACCTCAATAAATATTAGCTATTGGTATAGAATCTAAAGTGCTGAACTAGGGTAAAAGCTAAATAGGTCATTCAGCATGCTTTTAGGGTAGACCTTGGGTTTCAGGTTTAAAAACAAAACAAAACCAAAAAACTCAGTGTTTGTGATTCACCCAGAGTCTATCTCAGCTATTGTAGCTAGAATTTGAACAAAAGAGTTTGGAACCACAGCCTTATGACAGTAAACAGCTTTTAGCCTGGAATTTACCCCCACCCTCTTCCTTGGGAATCTATAGTAACAGGATGAAGCTGATAAGAAGGCTACAGTTTCTAACCATTTCTTTTTCTTTGTCCACCCTCCTCCCCAAGCCTTTTTCCTCCCTCCCTCTCCAACTCCCTCTCTCTCTTGTCTTTCTATTCATCTCTTTATCTCTGTTTCTTCCTCAGAAAAGACTGACTATAGAGATGGCATGTGTGCATGTTAAGTCACTTCTGTGTGTCCGACTCTTTTCGATCCCATGGACTGTAGCCCACCAGGCTCCTCTGTCCATGGGGAATTCTCCAGGCAAGAATACTGGAGTGGATTGCCATGTCCTTCTCCAGGGGATCTTCCTGACCCAGGCGTTGAACCCACATTTCTTATATCTCCTGCATTGAGAGGTGGGTTCTTTACCACTAGCACCACCTGGGAAGCCCACTGGGCTATAAAATCCTTGGGGGCAGGACTCCAGTCTTAACAAGTCAACTAAAGCCCTCTGTAGACCCCAGCACAGTACTGCGTGCTGAGCAGCAGTACAATAAATACTTGGTTCAATTTCTTATTCTTAGTAAAGGATATTTGTTTTCTTTATACAACAACCCATATAAAAGGAGAGCAAAGGAAGTCAGGACATCTCTAAAACAGAGAAGCAAATGTATATGAAACTACAACCCAAGTTTTGTAGGAAATTCTAATGCCAAACCTTCAAGATGTGAAAAAATATACTACCTAATGTGAAATGTGTAAAAGTCTTTCATCTGATAAAGTGTAATATCTAAATTAATAACTGGATGTTTTTGTCAAGTTGTTGGCAAACAATTCTCTCCATAATGCTGGTTACATATTTAAAATCCCCATGTGTGCTAAATAACTTCAGTCGTGTCCAACTCTGCAAGCCCATGGACTATAGCCCAGCAGGCTTCTCTGTCCATGGGATTCTCCAGGCAAGAACACTGGAGTGGGTTGCCATGCCTTTCTCAAGGAGATCTTTCTGACCCAGGGATCAAACCTGAATCTCTATGTCTCCTGCCTTGGCAGGTGGGTTCTTTACCACTAGCACCACTGAATGAGGTATATTATATGCCTGATTTCTCCACCTTTCAGAATCAACTGAAGTACAGAAAAAAAATTCCAATATAAATACTTTTTCCTAACAGACATAACAGCAGCAGCTTTGGCTGATGCCACTTCCACAACTTACACAATGAAATTCAGTCCTCATCCTTAACCAAGTAGTTAAACCTCAGGCTGAACACGTCATCTGATGAGAAATTCAGTTTTCTCTGAAGTCCCCCAAATATAATCAGATTGTATGGATAGGGTGAAATAAGAGTTTCTTCTCTCAGCACTTTCATTTTCTTTTGGTCTTTTTTCTGATCATACCAATAATAAAATTCAAAAGTGTTTGAACATTTGAAAGTCAATGAGAGAGCTGAAGCAGGAGAGATGCCTTGCAGACAACCATGAGCAGGGTCTGTTACTGTGTGTTTATAAGCATTGTCAAGCTCCCATTGTTTCTAGGGGAAAATGGTGATGCAAAAATTATGCCCCTGCTCTAGGGGAATGAAAATCACATAAACTGTCTCCTGTAAATCATATTTTGCTCGTCTAAGTAGATCAGACGAGAGAGAAGGAGAGGGGCTCTGCATGGCAAGGAGCTTTGATCATTCTGATCAAACACAGACCACCGATCAGCCTTCCAAGTGCCACCATGCGTCATACACATTTTCAATATTGTGTCATAATAGCTACCAGTCATTGTAGTTGAGATTAAAAAAAAAGGATTGTAATTAAACATATGATTGGATCCAGACATTTTAATCATGCCCTCTATCTATTTTGCAAAGCAAGACTGTTGTCTTTTCAGCAGTCCCCAGGAATCGCCCAAGGATGACAATTTGCATGCTAACTGAATTCATGTACCGTGCGGATTACACCAGGACATCTGTTGCTCATTGTTTGGGTCCCTCTGCTTTTCAGACTCAAATATGAAAATGCAGAAAGTAAAAGGCAAATTATGGAGCCGCAGGCAAGAGCACAGACCAATTGTTTGATTTTTTCCTTCCCTCCTGCCATCCTTCTAGAGGAGACTATTACAGAAACTAAAACCATCCCCCACTTCGCCATCCTCCTGGCCTTACAATAAAATCAGTGCCCATGAAATGATGCTGTCTCCCAGCTGCTTCTTGTCTTAGTCTTACTCACGCTGGATAGAAAGGGAACCCAGTCCCAAATCCAAACACGAGATGCCAAGAACCAGAAAGTGCTGTCCTGACTTGGGAATGAAGACAGAAGACAAACAAGGTTTGAAATGTCCTCTGTTGCTTAGAGAAATTGATCAGCTGGCTTGGCAAACAGTCTCCCCAACCCAGTGAAGATGGGAAGGGGAAGGACTGACAGGTGAATGGAATGAACTGTGTCAAGTAAACACTTAAGGGATCATTAAAGACGTGGCTTCTTCAAAGGGCCTGTATTAACAAAGCTTGCAGAGGACGACTCGCTCAGGAATTCCTTCCTCTCCCCTCACTGTACTCAGGGCAAAGGCTGAGACAGAATTGAGATTCAGGAAGCATTTCTTATCAGCTATCATTTTTCTCCAATTCTCAAAATAGTTGTCTTGTGGAAACCAAGAACCTACAGTTCAGGGCTTTCCTGGTGGCTTAGTGGTAAAGAATCCACCTGCAAATGCAGGCGACATGGGTTCAATCCCTGGTCTGGGAGGATCACACTGCGGGGGCAATTGAGCCAGAGCACTGCAACCACCAAGCCCAAATGCTCTAGAGCCTGTGTTCTGCAACAATGAGAAGCCTGAGCACCCACAACTAAAGAGTATTCTCTGCTCCCCGAAACTAGAGAAAAGCCTGAGTAGCAGTGAAGACCCAGTGCAGCCAAAATAAATTATTTTAAAAAGAGAGAGAGAGAGAAGAACCAACAGTTCAGAGAGATTAAAGAATTTGCTAAGGTCACCCACTTGGGAAGTCACAGACCAGGGTTGATTCAAATCCAGGTCTTTTCCCTCTGAGCTCCTGATATTTTTCCTCAAGCACATGCTTTCCCGTTTCTGGGGCCGCATTCACCAACCCCTTGCTCCATTCTCCACGCAGTTCAAAATGTACAACTTGGACAAAACCTGTCCCTTCTTTCTTTGGGGGAGGTTCTTAGCTTTTGCCTCAACAGAAGACAGGAGAAATACTCATTTCATTATTTAAATCAGTTCAAGTGGGGAACTTACCTTTCCTAGTAACTTCGGGTTGCCCAGAGGCCGGAATGGAACGTTTCAACCACAGAAGTAGTCGCGTGGGCCAGAATCACCAAGAAAACACAAGAAACTACTGTCCTCTGTCACTCTACTGCACCACCACTCAGCTCCCCATTTAAATCCAAGTACAAGAACTAGTTTGTGAGCGTGGACTGTAGGTCAAGGACACGAACATTGATTTGCTCTGCAGCCATAAAGCAACCCCGTGAGATAAGTGGCAACACCTGAGCCTAGTAAGCATGGCTCAGAGAAAGAAGAAGGATCGGTGGAGACCGCTCAGCTGTTGGTAACGAG
The DNA here is from genome assembly GCF_963930625.1 of Muntiacus reevesi. NCBI lineage: Eukaryota > Metazoa > Chordata > Mammalia > Artiodactyla > Cervidae > Muntiacus > Muntiacus reevesi. The sequence goes on from NC_089260.1 coordinate 44,478,114, forward strand.
ACAAGATTCCACTTGATCTTAACTATAGGCCATTCCCCACCCCCACAACCTATCCCATTGTCCTAGGGCCTAATTTTTCTTATCCTTCCCATCAAACCCCCACCTTTCATCCTATAGACTTAGAGCAGAGCCCTCATCTACTTACCATCCTCTCTTCCAACACCTAAGCTGATGTTGTTCAGTCCTAAGTCATATCCAACTCTTTTGTGACCCCATGGACTATAGCCCACCAGGCCCCTCTGTCCATGGAATTCTCCAGGCAAGAATACTGGAGTGGGGTGTCATTTCCTTCTCCAGGGGATCTTCCCAAGCCAGGGATCTAACCTGTGTCTCCTTCATTGCTGGGCAAGTTCTTTACCCCTGAGTCACTGAAGAAGCCCAACATCTAAGCTCCCTCCTTCCAAATCCCACATTCAATTCCTTGGTGCCCTCACAGCAGTGGTTCTTACATTTTGTGTTTGAAAATCACCTGAAGAGCTTATTTCATTTCCTGTATCCATCCCAACGTATTCAAAGTCAGTAAGTCAGGGTGGGCCCTGAGACTCTGCATTTCAGACAAGCCTACAGGTGATGCCAGTGCAGCTGGTCTGTCAGCCACTCTTTGAGAGCCTCTGCCAGCCTGACTCTGGTCCCTCCACAATGTCCCTGTGGCTGGAGGCTGCCTCCTCACTGGCAAGAGAAGAGCCGAGACGTTTGGGCCCAACTCAGCCTGGTCACCACGCTGACCAGGACAACCAAGAAGATGTGTTCTGACGCCCTCTGCTCTGGCTCAGCCTCAGTGTCAAGCCTCCACTCTCACTGGCTTCCTCCCTACTCTAGAGCAGTGGTCACCAGCCTTTATGGCACCAGGGACAGATTACATGGGCAAAAATTTTTCCATGGACCAGGAGTGAGGGGGGAGGGTTGGGGTCATTCAAGCACATTACATTTATTGTGCACTTTATTTCTAATCTAATGCCACTGCTGATATCACAGGAGGTGCCAATCTGTGGCTCAGAGGTTGGGAAGCCCTTATCTAGAGAGGAGTGCTCTCAGGTGGTGGGGTGTGATAAAAGCTCCCAGGGTTTTAGAATCAGAGTTCTGCTACTGAATGTGCCCTTGAGCAAGTGATGTGACCTCTCGACACCTCTGATTCAAAATCTGCAGAGCTGGCATCAAAATATTTACCTTATAAGATTTCATAAAGACTAAAAATAACAACATTGCAAATCAACTATGCTGCTGCTGCTAAGTTGCTTCAGTTGTGTCTGACTCTGTGACCCCATGGACTGTAGCCCTCCAGTCTCCTCTGTCCATGGAATTCTCCAGGCAAGAATACTGGAGTGGGTTGCCATTTCCTTCTCCAGGGGATTTTCCTGACCCAGAGATCCAACCTGGGTCTCCCACATTGCAGGCAGATTCTTTATCATCTGAACCTACTATACTCCAATATAAAAGAAAAATTTTTGAAAAACGAACACAACATTGTAAATCAACTATACTCCAATATAAGATTAAAAAAAATTTTTTAAGATATAGTAAAGATCAAAATGTTACCAACCTGGATTCCTGGGCTCTTTACTCAATAGAAATTGATGAGGCCAGATGAAAAATTCAGGCAAAGCCTTATTGGTGTTACTGAGTCCAAGCTCGTACTATGTACCAGGTCAGTAAATAGACAAGTTTTGGGGGCAAGAAACAGTGACTTTATTCAGAAAACCAGCTGACTGAGAAGAAAGTAAACTCATGACCCAAAGACCCATCTTGCTTCTTTTATACTAAAAGTGAAAGTGAAAATCACTCAGTCATGTCCAACTCTGCGACCCCATGATACAGTCCATGGAATTTTCCAGGCCAGAATACTGGAGTGGTAGCCATTCCCTTCTCCAGGGGATCTTCCCAACCCAGGGATTGAACCCAGGTCTCCCACATTGCAGGTGGATTCTTTACCAGCTGAGCCTCCAGGAAGTGTGTTAGTTGCTCAATCATGTCTGACTCTTTGAGACCCCATGGACTGTAGTCCACCAGGCTCCTCTGTCCATGGGATTCTCCTGGCAATTGCCATTCCCTTCTCCAGAGGATCTTCCTGATCAGGGATCAAACCTGGGTCTCCCACATTGCAGGCAGATTCTTACTAAAAGGGGAGGGAGTAAAGTCAAACATTTCCTTGTTTCTGTCCGCCTCCAGAGAGAATGTGTTAATTTCTGTCTGTAGTCATTCATAGGTGGGCCTGGTCAAGATATGCTCCCTGTGAGCCACACATAAGTATTTTAACTTAATGCTCATTACCTGGGAGGCAGGGTTCCCAGAGATGGGCCATTATGTATAATTTAAGCTTATAAGCAACACTCCTTTAGTGATTAACCTGTAATAGAACACAAAGGTTCTGCCCTGTTACATTGGGACTCCGGCTGCAGCAAGAGGAAGTAAGAACAAGTAACTGAAACCCTTGCTCGCTCTCTAAGGGCGGGGTGCAAACTGGCCCCTTAAATGGGGTGAGAGCAGGGGCGGATCGGTGGATCAGGCTAGTAGGGTAGCTTAGGTGGTCGGCCCACCCCTAGCAGGTACTGTCTACTAGGTTCACGCATGCCCCTGCTTTTGCTCCTGGCACCTCACAAGTGGCAGTTGGGTTTTGGCCTTTTCGTATCTTACTCACAATTGGTCCCAATTGCACATGCACGTGGTTATCTTTACTTCCTTATAGTTTCTTTGCGTTCTCTTACTCAAGGAGATATTTGTCCAGGTGCAAGCCCTGCAGTGGGCCTCTCAGGTGGCTCAGCAGTAAATAATCTGCCTGAAATGCAGGATAGGTGGAGACCTGGGTTTGATCCCTAGGATGGGAAGATCCGCTAGAGAAAGAAATGGCAACCACCTCCAGTATTCTTACCTGGGAAATCCCATGGACAGAGGAGCCTGGCAGGCTACAGTCTATGGGGTTGCAAAAGAGTCAAGACATGACTAAGTGACTAACACTAAGCACTGCAGTGAAGGGTCCCAGGACTCAACTTTGTCTCAAAGAGAAAGAGCATAGTGATAGTCCTATTAATAGTATTGGGTTGGCCAGAAAGTTTGTTTCCATAACATCTTACAGAAAAACTTGAACGAACTTTTTGGCCAGCTCAATACACTGCCTGTATAGATGGCTAATCCATAATCATTCTCTTGCTCCTCTCTCTTTCCTTCTCTTGGGGTGTGTATGGTTCAGTGTCTGCCTCCAAATGCCGCAGCAGCCACTCAAAGCCAAGATGAAACTGCCAAGACAGTGAAAGATGGCAACAGACTCATAACTGCCACGCTCAAGGCATTTTCAGAAACTGAGTGTGCTTTCTCTTCTGATGGCTTTATTATGGATATCTATGGAGCAAGGGGAATCTGAATCTGCCACACCATTTGCTGGTTATTTCCAAAGGTCACAGGGGCCAGCAACTTCAGCATAAGAAGAGCTGGAGAGGTCAGGGATTTGCTCTCTGCCCAGAGGCCTCCTCTCCGAGGACCTATTGGGAAACTCAGGTTAAAGAGGGTAACTCAGCCCCTAAAAGAGAGCCTTGAACCCCAGAGTTCTTTACGACTTTTCATCTTGTGCTTTTCCAAAATCCCTAGTCTCTTAAATTTTGTAAATATTTATGTGTAGTACGTTTTTTAATTCTTTTAATATTTTAATTTGGGGTTTGTACAGTTTATGGAATATTCATTATTCCCTGCTTTCTGTGTCTTTCTTACGGTTTTTATCATTTTGTCTAATTTAATGCTTTTTTGGTTTCTAAATATTGTCCACTTACTTTAATTTCATGTTTTTCATAACCAGTTTTCCTTATAATTATAATTACATATACAGTGAGGGATAATTTCAGAGAAATCACATTTTACAAACAAGCAAAATGAATAATTTTTAAAAACTATACTCTCACTGACCCAAAGATAATGCCACATAACATGCAGTTGTATACACTTCCAGGCTGTTCTCCTGGAAAAACATCCTAAATTTTCTTTTAGTGTGGTTACTTTTATCCTTTTTAACAGTGTATATTTTTAAATTTTGTTTTATTATTTTTCTAATTGTCTGGTTTGACTTTTTCACCTTTGACATTATTTTGTGGTTTACACTATATTTCAACTTTTCTTAACCTGACACATTTTCATTCTTCTATTAGTTTTCTTACACTATTTATGCTCAGCTGAGCTTTTAAATAAAGTCTTTAATATATTGATCACATTTTTCATTTACTTTGCTTCTTATTGTCTAGAAGGTTTTATTTTTTAATTCTTTTCATTCTGCATTCATGAATGACCCCCAGATAGCCTCCAAGCAGAGCTGGTTGAGGACTCACCACAGTCCTTTGAGAGCCTCATAACAGAGATCATATCCCGCTCAATGCCAAATCACCTAAAAGTTACTGGAACCAAGTAAGAAAACCCATAGGTTGACTTTTCTCCCAGGATTATATTAATTTTCTCCAAACAGGCATTTTTCTTGGGCGATTGAAACAGTATGACTTTCTTCTGCACATCTCCTCCAGTCCCACAGAATGTGAGCTCTATGACCCAGCAACTATGGTATAGATCATCATGACATTCAGAAAGGTTTGGCCCATAATTGGATGCTGAGTAGAGGAGGAGGGTCCATTCAGGCAGGACTCTCAGGGTAAAGCCTGTCTGGTTTTAAGAAGAAGACTGAAGACATTGAAACTTCCAGTAGTATTCCTTGAACAGAGCCATTATTACAGGCTCCTCAACCAAGTTTTTGGAACCTTGTCTCCATCTATTATTACCACCATGACTCACCATTCATTTAAGCAGGGTCCCTGGAGACCCTTCTTAGTGTCTAAATCTCCTCAAGTCCATCGCTTTATTAAAAAAAAAAAACAAAGATAAGTTAATCCACGTGGAAACAAATATCCCTTGTAGGGTTTAAGACCCACAACAACAGCTGCTTCAGTTTTGTTTTGTTTTTTAAATCATAAATCTGTTTTCCACTGCAAAAGCCTCCAAGAAATAGAGAAGCTGACCATTTTCTTTTGATAGTTAGATGCCTATTGGATTGGTTTGAGTCCCTGAAAGTAACCTGGTTAACCAAGTCTGATTTCCCTGGTTCATTGTTTCTTTTATTTTCTACACTGCATATGTACCCCAGTTGGAGGCCTATTCAAGAAACAATTTCACTCTTTTAGGTGGAATTTTCTCACTGACATCTCTATCCACCTATCCAAAGTCTGGTACCTTAGCAGTCTTCCCCTACCCTTTGTCCTGTAAGGGCTCGGGTTCTTTCACATCCTTCATAAATATCAGTCTCCACTCCCTCCAGTTTGCATGAACTATCCTTAGCCAATTAATGCTTTAACTATTCATTGCCTTTATGTTAATTATTTTGTCTAAAGGGCCTGAAAACTCTCATATCAAAAAACACATAACCAATCCATGTCATTTATGCCTTGCTTCCTTTGCAATGTTGTTCTTGCTTAGTCACTCAGTTGTGTCCAACTCTTTTGGGACCCCATGGACTATAGCCCGCCAGGCTCCTCTGTCCATGGGATTTCCCAGGTAAGAATACTGGAGTAGGTTTCCATTTCTTCCTCTAGGGGATCTTCCCATCCTAGGGATCAAACCCAGGTCTCCATATCTCCTGCATTTCAGGCAGATTATTTACCACTGAGCCACTGGGGAAGCCCAAGAGTTTCAAACACTAAGTTATTAGTTGTTGTTGTACTGTCCTTCCTATTCATGGTGCTCTTCCCCATCTTCCCCTGGTTAACTGGGCACACTTCTACATCACATTTAACTATCTTCTCCTCCATACATAGCTCATGCTGCCTTCTCTGAGTTCCCATAAGATTCTGTGACACATTGATTTGTTTACAAATTTTGTCTCCAAGGAAATAATCTCCGAAAGTATTCTTGTGAAGGTCAGAGGCTTAATGAACTAGTTATCACACCAAAGTCAGTGGGTTCTCAGAAATGCAAATCACTCACTTTTGGTAAAGTTGATAACTTTGTTCTCCTTAGCTACATCTTCCATTTAGACAGAGGGGACATCTGTGTTCACTCACTGAACAATTATGTATCAGGTGCCTAATTCATGCTACAGATCATTCCAGGTGCTGAGGATGGAGCAAGAAGCCAGGAGACAACAGCCTGACACAGAAAATAGCCAAGAGCCTTCACAGGAGAGTCTCCCTGATGAAAACTGTGCCCAGGATTAGTTAGGTCTTAGATCCATTACTTGATCAGAGAGTGTGGAAAGGTGACCAGGAAATAAGCTTTGGGTTGAAAAAGAAAAACACCAAAACTAATTTTAGCCAGAAAAATATACCACACTCTCATTCTGTAACTCTGTCTGCACTTGGTGAAGTGATATGGGTCATGTTACAGTTAAAGGAGGAATTGTTGAGGAATTGTTCCCTAGTTCACGGGATCTTTTCCCCCTTCTCTTCTCTTTGTAAGCATTTGCCATTGAAGCTTCCTGCTGTGAGACCTTCATGTTCTACGGGAAAGTATCAGCCCAATGACTTCTAAAACCAGCACAAAAACAACCCCAAGAGTTGAAGAGAGCTTCTGAGCATCAGTTCCCCTCTTGACCTGAAAATAAGCTTTGTGTGAAAGAGATCACATTCAAAACACAGCAATGCTTTTCAAAGCACCAGACAGGGCTTGAGTGTGATGTCCTCACTAACCTGAAAATTGTGGGAAGCGTCTGCTTTGAAGTACATTGCTGAGCACAGCACATGGCTGCCAAATGTCAGCCCCTCGGGGCTCACAGAACGGATGCCAAAGGCGGAACTAGCAAGCCCCATAGCTTCCACTAGCCACACACAGTACTAACTGGAGAAGTCACCCCCTGCTCCCCAGGGAGGAGGAACTTCACTTACCAAATGCAACATGTCCCCGTGTGAAAAGGCATCTGAGTGATGTGCCAGTTAAACCAGACAGCTTACCAAGCCTTTCCTCTAGATTCTATTTTCATCTTTGTGTTTCTTACAGCATGAATTTCAGTATTTTCACTGTACTAGTACATTCTCTCTTTTTAATATTTTCTCAGCCAGGCCACACGGCATTGAGGGTCTTTTTTCTCCAACCAAGGATGGAACCCATGCTGCTTGCATCAGAAGCACAGAGCCTTCACCACTGGACCAGCAGGGAAGTTCCTACTAGTACTTCACCCAGTTGTGTATGTAAAGACAAGTATGGTTTGTTTGTTTGTTTACAATTATAATAATATCCATAAGAAAAAATAAAAAGACTATATAAAACAGAAGTTGCCCATTGAATGTAAATACTTTGCCTTTTATTTTAGATCATTTCACATAAATTTACTTAAACATACAATAAAATTAGAAAGCTAATTTTTGTATGCTGTCAGTATAGGGACAGAACACACAGAGAAGAAAATTAATGTAAATGCCACTTGAGTTACTTGTGAGAAAGCCAGAAACCTACCACACCACAACTTCAGTTATTTGAAACATTCTATTAAATTAAAATCGTGTAAAGGAGTGGAGGGAGAGGCAAGGTTGGTGAAGGGGATTAAAGATTATAAACTACTAGGTATAAAATAAATGCATTTAAGGATGTGATATACAACACAAGGAATATAGCCAATACTTTATGATAACTTTTATACTTTACAAGGAGTATAACCTATAAAAATACCAAATTACTGCATTGTACACCTGAAAGTAATATAATCTTGGAAAGCAACTATACTTCAAAAAAAAATACTTCTTTAAAACAAACTCTAACCAGGTATAATGAGCTATTCCTTGTTATCTTTACTATTGTAATTAAACTATCATCAACCACAATCTCCCTGGCATTAGGACAATTATATGACATCAGGTGGTCCTAGTGGTAAAGAATCCACCTGTCGATGCAAGAGATGCAAGAGATGCAGATCGGATCCCTGAGTTGGGAAGATCCTCTGGCATAGGAAATGGCAACCCACTCAAGTATTCTTGTCTGGGAAATCCCATGGACAGAGGAACCTGGTGGGCTACAGTTAATGGGGTCACGAAGAGTTGGACATGACTGAAGTGACTTCGCACACATGGCCTCTGGCACAGCCTATCAGGACACGATGGAATTGGGGCCATACTTAACTAAACTGACAAGGAAATCCTTATAGGGCATCCCAGTGGCCTGGAAACAGTACTGTAATTTCTTAGGCCTTCATGATTTCCAGAATTCAACTACACACTTAAGAGAATCTGACTGGTGTGGGGGGGTCATCATATCCACTTTTTGGTAAACACTTAAAACACTCTGCTAGATATTTTCACATACATATGTGATAATTAAATATGGAAATCCAAACAATTCCAACTTCTTAAAGCTGATCTCATGTATTCTCTGAACACCAGTTCAGAAAATCCTGAGAGTTTTCCTATATACTTGCAACACTGGAATGAGAGGTCAAAATAAACGGTTAATTTTTTCAGTTTACCTAGAAGACTGTTCTACTTTGTAATATTAACAGCACAGTGCTAATGTAGTAGTACACATTTGCTTACCAGGTTACAATCGACAAAGTAGTTTTAAATCCATTGTCTGCTCCAGGAGGCTGGAGGTTCCACCACAGCAGAGTCAAGCTGTCTTGTTCAGGGTTGTAGCCCTTGCGTCTGGGGCAGCTAACTGCTAACTACTTGGTGGCTCAGACAGTAAAGAATTTGCCTGAAATGCAGTAGACTCAGGTTCAATCCCTGGGCTGGGAAGAGAAGGGAAAGGCTACCCACTCCAGTATTCTTACCTGGAGAATCCCATGGACAGAGAAGCATGGGGGGCTAAGAGTTCATGGGGTCGCAAAGAGTCAGGTGCAACTGACTAAGCAGTACGTACCTCTCTTTTTACATAATGAGTAATATCGTTCAAGAAGGCATGCCAGGTACAAACAGTCTCATTCTAGAGATGAGAGAATGGAGGCTCAGAAAGTCAAATGATATGTGCACACATGCTAAGTCACTTCAGTCACTTAAACTACTTAAGCTAGGCCTTCTGATCCCAAGTCCATTTCTTTTCATTGACTGTGCCATGCCATCTTGCCTAATCTTGTTTTTTAGTAGCTGTCAATCCACAAACCAAAAAACTAGATTTTTCATCACGTCATTTGATCCATGTGATGGCCTTGGGTGAAGAGTCTGGGACTTAGTTTTTCATTTCACTAATGTGCGAACTGAGAGTCAGTAGGGTCACAACACAGAGAATCAACTTGTAGTTGCCAAGGAGAGAAGGATTGGGAGTTTGGGATTAGCAGATGCAAACTATTATATGCAGTCCTACTATATAGGATGAAAGTGAAAGTGAAATTCGCTCAGTCGTGTTCAACTCTTTGTGACCCCAGGGATTGTATAGTCCATGGAATTCTCCAGGCCAGAATACTGGAGTGAGTAGCCTTTACCTTGTCCAGGGGATCTTCCCAACCCAGGTCTCCCGAATTGCAGGCAGATTCTTTACCAGTCTAGTCACAGGGCATAGGGAACTATACTCAATATACTGTGATAACCACGATGGAAAAGAATATGAAAATCAATGTGTTTATATATATATATATGTATGTATGTATAATTGAATCACTTCACTGTACAGTAGAAATTAACACAACATTATAAATCAACTATGCTTCAATAAAGTAAATTTGTTTAACAATGTAGCAAAATAAGGTCACAAATCTCCCCACTAGTACGCGGCAGGGCCAGAACCAGAGCTGAGTCAGGCTCAGTGCCCATCTGACTGCTTCTCTGGTTCCTCTTCCTAGCCCTCAAGAGGTACCTCCCATTTCCACATGTAATCACTATGTCTGCAGTGAGCGGCTACGGGCAGACTCTTTGGGGACAGACTGGGCCAACGGCACTGTCTCTACCATACAAGGACTTACCTTCCCCTGGCAGGTTCAGACATGGGCACAGCTGACCTGGCTCTGAAACACACACACAAAAAGAGACACAGAGAAGGCAGAGGGGTCTGTCAGTGTGATAAGAAACAAGCATTTAGGGCCACAAAATGTGGTAATGATCCTGACTCCAGTTGACTTTCTAGTCATGGATAAGGCACCTACTTAGCCTGTCAAATAGGGGGGGCAAATGTACAGTGCTTATGGCAAGAGGGTGAGTTTTGTATAAGTGTAAGTTCCTCAGTCTTGTCTGACTCTTTGCAACCCCATTGACGGTAGCCCACCAGGCTCCTCTGTCCATTGAGTTCTCCAGGCAAGAATACTGGAGTGGGTTGCCATTCCCTTCTCCAGGGGATCTTCTCGACCCAGGGATCAAACTCCTGGTTTTCTGCATTGCAAGCAGATTTTTTACCACTGAGCTACCAAGGAAGCCTCATTTTGTATAACCATTCCTTTTTTTTTTAAAGACTTTATCCTTCACAGCTTAAATTTAAATACACTCTATCAAATTATTTAAATAAATTTGAATATACTAAATTTATTTAAGTAAATAAACATTAAAAGTTGGAAAAATTACTTTCCAAATGCATGCTTGCAACAAGAACTGCATCCTTATACACAAGCACTAACAGAAGCCTCATCTTGCTCAGAGGCCCTGCTCCTCATTCACTGAACGGCTCCTATGTGTCTAGTTGCCAGGTTTCTACACTGCTGCGCATTAGAATATAACCGAGCAGCACTCTATGAGGCCTTCCCAGAATAGACCCCCACCCATTCCCCCCCCCTCCAATGTGCTGCTGGAGGATCAGACTCGGCTCCTTGTCTGTAGAAAAACTTCAAAGGACCAATTTAATCAGAGAAGTGAGACAATGCGGAAAGAAGGGAAAACAGTCAAGCAAGCAAAATAATAGTACTCTAACCACTAAACAAAATCAAGAGCATTTAGTTCTTCCTCAAGGGCCATGGCTTACGTTCTCAGCCATGTCCTTGGAGCTGTTTTGTATAGACTGAGATCCTCACCAGGTGGAAGAAATTTATTATATGCTGCCCACAAGCGAGGTAGACCTCAGACAGGATGAAACCAGAAGGTTGATGAGGCTGACTCCAGATTACCTCATCACCAATCAATCAGGAGAATATCCATGAGCTGATCACACCCTGCTCCTTGGACAGTATGAGATTCCTCAAGCAGAGTGCTGGTGATCGGGTCACTGGTGGGGTTCTGCCCTTGGTTGGCTGGGTGCTGTTGGCCCCACTTCTAAAGTGCAGTACAAAGGGACATCGTGTATATGCAGCATTTGTTTGGTTGTTTTTCTTTTTTAAAAAAACTTTTGCTTCCATTTTTCTTTGCAGTTATTAAATCTGTATGCATGGAATTTTAAACCTCTGCCATACTATATCCCAAAGAATTGATGCTTTTGAACTGCGGTGTTGGAGAAGATTCTTGAGAGCCCCTTGGACAGCAAGGAGATCCAACTCGTCCATCCTAAAGGAAATCAGTCCTGAATATACATTGGAAGGACTTGATGCTGAAGCTGAAACTACAATACTTTGGCCACCTGATGCGAAGAACTGACTCATTTGAAAAGACCCTGATGCTGGGAAAGACTGAAGGCAGGAGGAGAAGGGGATGACAGAGGATGAGATGGTTGGATGGCATCACCAACTCAATGGACATGAGTCTGAGTAAACTCGGGGAGTTTGTGATGGACAGGGAGGCCTGGCGTGCTGCAGTCCATGGGGTCACAAAAAAAAGAGTGGGACACGACTGAGCGACTGAACTTAGCTGAATACTATATCCACCAATGGGCATTATTACCATGTCGTGTAGAAAGTCAGTTGTGTCATGCAACACTCAGAATGCTGTCTTCAGCCTTGTTTTTTCAGAGTGGGGTTTTTCAGTCATTTCTTCAAGGGGAAACGAGATGATTTAGTTGGAGCAAAGCTTTAAGTGCGTCAGTGCGCTTTTGTGCGGCTGTGTCCTGTGGCCATCTGAACCTTGCAGTGAGGTTGCAGGGCCCCTGGGACCCGCCGTCTGAGGACGCCTGGTTTGCTCCATTCACTTTCTGAGTTTTTAGACTCCAGAGGGAGACACATTTTTCCAAGTTGCATGCGAGGGCAACGCGTCACCTCGCCTCCCTTCTGCTCGCCTGCACATCCGACCATTGGCTCTGTCTGGGCCTGGGCTGCGACCATTCAGCTTGGTCCCTGATGTCGGGAAGAGCTGAGGCAAGGCGGTGGGTCCGGCGGCCTTGCGCCGCAGCGCACCCCTGCCCCAGCTCCACACCCACCGCGAGAGTCCCATGACCTGCCAGAGCCGGTGGCGGCCCCGGGCGAGACCGGCGTGGGGCTATCTGTCCTCGTCCCTGTCCTCGGGGGCAGGGTCCCCGGGTTCCGGCCTAGCAGCTGCAGTGCGTTTCTTCAAAAGAGGCCTCTTTCCATAGGTTGCTGACTCTCCCGTCTGTAATACCCATTATCAGAATGACCCTGTATTCAGTTTAATAATTCATTATTTCCATGCCGCAAGACGATTTCTAATGAAGGGGGAAAAAAACAACAACAGCAAGAACATTCTTATCTATGGAGCAGCTAACTCACGCACAGCGTCCTGCTTTTCATACAGAACTCATCGATGTACAAACCGACCGTGTAAATAAATACTCTCTCCTCTTACACTCGTGTATCATATGTGTACATGGCGGGTCCTCCCCGGGGACTCTTTCCTTACCGGTAGCTGTCCTACTTTCTGGGTTGTTTCTAATGCAAGATGAACACGCCCAGGGCTCACCCAGCTTGCTGGGCAAACCCACCTGCCCTCCGCGCCTGCCCACGGGGCTTGCGGGGGGCTGTCTTGTTCTCGCTTTAAGTCAGGAGTCACGAAAGACACTTTTTTTCGACTGAGGGAAAAAACCACAGCTCCACTCTGGTGCTCACCAGGAATGTCCGCATCGCCGAACGCTTCTCCCCTTTACCGTTGCTAATGACAACATGATGACTTACTCTACTATTCAGAAAGCCTTTTTATGTAATTAATGTATGCTTTCTTGTTTACAAATGCCTGATTTAAAAAGAAGAAAAAAAAAAAAAGACTCTTGCATACCCCATCCAGGGGGAGACACACAGTCTTGAGGGCATTAGCCTGCTGTGGCCCCCTTCCCCTAACAAAGCAATAAAGCTATTTCTTTCTAATTCACCTAAAACTCTGAGATTTAATCAGGCACTAGTATACAGAGGCTGAATTTTGGCGACAGAATCACCACCGTGGTGCTTTAAAAATATTCGAATGCCTAGTCCCCACTCAGATGAATTATATTGTCCATTTCTTTGTCAACAGAATGAGATGGGCTCAAATCATTTAATATAATAATGATACATAATTTTGTCTCTATGATTTTCTATAGTGAATTAAGTTATTTCAATTTTTTCTGTCGAGAGTCAATAAACAATTGTCTAAAGAGAATTTATGAATGGATGTGAAAATAAGCTGAAATGGTCTCACAATTTTCGGCGTGAATAAACTGTATGCTAAGTTCAATGGATACTTAAATTAGTATATTTTTTCTTGGAGAAGATAAAAAGTGAAAATGAATGAGAATGAACTTGGTTCACTTTAATACATAATTATTTCTAATTGGCAAAAAAGATACAATATTCTGAAAGAAGTGAAATGCTTATTAGCAATTATCAACATCAGCTACTTCAGTGATATATATATATTTTAATATATAATGGGTAATATAAATAGTGACTATGTCTCTAAAACATGTTTTTGTGAGGTTATGGTGCTACCTTCTAAATGTGAACATTGAAGTTTGAAACTGACCACTTTGTCACTAAATTACTTTGACAGTTTCAATGGTCTGAATTTGTAAATGACATGAAACAGCTACTACAAGAACAAAATTGTCTGATTCTTGTTACTTTGTGGTTGCTCTGTATTTCAGTGACAAAAGCAGTTTCTAGAAGTCACTGAGAATCATGTATGAACACATTAAGGTTTTTTTTCCCCCATGAAGTACAGATCAAAAGGACTCCCTGAAGCCATGTCTGTCCTTTATTTCTACTAGTATAATTGCTAATCTATTTGGTGGAATAGTGGCATTTTACTTTTTTCTAGGCTCATGATTATATTACTTTTTTTCTCTTAGCTGTCTAAAATGCCAGCAGTATGCTAGACTAGCTCCACGACTTTGGTCAAAATAAAAACGTAAAATTAAGAGCGACATATAGATTTCATGGTATGGTGGAAAGAGACAAAAATAGGTTAGAAGCTAGCTCATTTATGCTCGCACTCAAGCAAGCTGCAAGCAATGAGATAAAAGAAAAAGTAATCTTTGAGGGAAAATCCTTTTTTTAAAAAAAAAATTCTTTTAAAAAAATCCTTTTAAAAAAATTAGATTTCTCACTCTGACACTAATTCAATATACAATGGTCCCCTTATCTATGAGGGATCCCTTCCAAGTGGGTGCCTGAAACCTTAGATAGTACCAAACTCTACATATATTATGTTTTTTTCTGTATATATATACTTATGATAAAGTTTACTTTATAAATTAGGCACAGTAAGAGATTAACAACAGTAATTAATAATAAAATATAATAATAATAATATACTACAATAGAAGTTACATGAATATAGTCTCTCTCTTTCTCTGGGGGCATGTGTCTCCCTTTCTCTCTCTCAAAGTATCTTATTGTGCACTGTACTCACCCTTCTTCTTGTGATGATGTAGGGCAATAAAATTCCTATATGATGAGATGAAGTAACATGAACAACATAGCCACTGTGACATAGCATTAGAACTACTGACTTTGTGACTGTTAACTCAGAAGGAGGGTTATCTACTCCAGGTGATCCTGGATCATCAAGCCAGGACAATGTCAATAGATGGATGTCAGGAGAAGATGGTGTCAACAGTTGGGGATCCCAGGTAGGACATAGTGGAATGGTGTCATCATGCTACTTAGAAGAGTACACAATTTTAAACTTCTGAACTGTTTACTTCTGGCAATTTTTCATTTAGTATTTTGGGGCCACAGTTGACTGCAGGTGACTGAAACCCTGGAAAGTGAGACCACAGCTAAGGGGGGACTGCTACCATCTATTTTATCAGAGTTCCACTGAAGTATCAACTCTTCATTTTCTGCATCACTAATCTTTAGGCACTGCCTACACAGAATAAAAGTAAGATAGGGTGGAGAAGGAAATGGCAACCCACTCCAGTATTCTTGCCTGGAGAATCCCATGGACAGAGGAGCCTGGTAGGCTACGGTCCACGGGGTCACAATAAAAAAAAAAAAGTAAGGTAGGGGATAAGTTTCACCAATAACTATATTCATAGCATTACACATGGGAATGCTCATGGATCTTCTCAAACTCCACACAAATGATACCCAGTGATAAGCTCTCCTGCTGCTCAACACATCTACAGGTAAATCCCTTGGGGAGTTTCTTAACACATGTAAATTCCTGAGCTCCTCTCCTCAGTGAGCTAATCCTAGTCCTTGAAGGTGGGGCCCTAGGATCTATACTTAATACACCTTTCGGGCAATGCTTATAAAGAAAATTGGAGAACCAGTGGACCAAAAATGGACCCAAAGTTATGCACATTATCTCCAGTCCTTTAAAGAAAACTGAGGTGCCTGCATCTGGCTCTGACCCCAGGAATTAAATTTTGATGCACATCATAAACTTGATAGGGAAATATTCATTTTCCATCTCAGTTAGAAAGCATTATGTTACAAGGTAGGGGCAAGGTGGCAAACCATCAGTATAACTGGAGGCTTAAAAGCAGAGTGCTTGTACTCCTTGAGACAGTTGAACTCATTACCTCTAATCACTCAGAGAGGAGTTCACCAAAGAGCATGGTAAATACCTGCAGGTCCATGGGAGGCCCTCAATTGAGACATGCCTTGTGTAGAAATTGGATAATTAGAGAGTATATGTTCAATTAAATTTGAGGATCTATGAAGTACTGAGAATTATACAGGGTGCTAAAAGGCTCTGCCTTAGAAACCTTTGTTATTACCAGTTTGAGAAAAAGAGCTCTTTTGAAGTCTGAAGTCCAGAGTGTAGCTTTAATGCCACTTCAATGGAGGTAGCATCTTGGATTTGGTGACTGTTGTTTAATCTAGCAATTTTTTATTGAAAGTAGCTTAGTTACAAATAATGTAGGCTTCTTAACATGGATTCAGTGGTTGAGGGGTGAAGGATTCCTGCTCACCAAATGACCTAAAACATATTTCCTAAATTCTTTTAGCAACAATTCCAACCAGCCCCACCCCCACCCCCACCAGTTTCCACAATGGACACATTTAAAGGTACTAACTCTGGAATGCTGTGACATTGTATTCAATTTAAGTTTTCTTTCTGATGTTGGCAACAACTCTACTATATCTTGTCATTTAAATCACTGTATAAAAAAGCAGTGCATAATACTGAGTGAAACAATTATCGGGCAATTAAAATCTGATCAACTAATTAAAATAATAGAGATAGCAAACTTCAGACCCTAATAATTTTTCTTGAACTTACAACAAAGAACATCAGACTTACAGGTAGTCCATGTACTTCATATCTTCTTTTTACATCTGAAATGGAGAAATCCAGCCTGTTTCAACAACTTGTACAAACATTCTTTATCGGCTTCCCAGGAGAATACATAAAGAGACATTCTAGCTGTGACATGATTTTTATAACACTCCAAGTAGTTTTAGGATGAATTATAGTAAATACAAAAGCAAGAAAAGTAATTCATTCGATTTTTTTTTTTTTTTTTTTGTATAGTTGCTAGTTTTCTAGATGCTGTTTTCTACATGCTTGGCATATTTCAGTGAACAACAAAAAAGGACAAAAATCATGCCTCCATTCTACTTGAGAGTAACAAATGATAAACATAATTTTTAAAAAGTAAATTGTATCATTTAGAAGATGGTGATTAGTACTGGAAAAATAGAAAAAGTAAGAGGATTTGGGCGTGATGGAGTAGATTGCAATTTAAATAGGATTATCAGGATAGTCCCAAAGAAAAAGGTGAAGATTTGAGCACAGACTTGATGAAGGTGATGTCATTACAAAGCAGATATTTATGGTTAAAGATGTCCCACACTGCAAGAAAGGCTAGTGCAAAAACCCAAAGATGGAAGTAAGCCTGGTTGGTACAAGAAATTACAAACAGGCCCACAAAAAAGTAGAGAAGGTGAAAGGGAGTGGAGATCAAAGAGTAATGAGGAAGATGTGGCAGATCATGTGGGGCCTTGTAGTCCTGTTGCTGTGACTTGGTTTATACTTTGAGAGAAGCAGTGAGCCAGTGAACAGTTTTGAATAGACACAACAGAAATGTACATAGAGATGGTCCCATGACCCTAAAGCAGTTCAGCCTAGAGTCAAACAGACCTGGGTTTGGATTTTTTCTTCTACCTCTTACCAGTTGTATACCTCCTACTCAATTTTCTCATCTCTAGAAAAAGGTAATCCTTGCTTCAGAAAGCTGTTATAAGTATTTACAGAGGTAATATTCAAGCTGCCTCTCCCTAGGATTGTGTTTTTCAAGATGGTAGCCAAAAGGTATTTGCAACCTTTCTCCTTTTAAAAATCACAGCCAAGGAACATAACAAGTCAGAGAAATCTGGACCACAAGGTAAAGACCAACACTGGACAGAGAAATAGTTAATGGCTAAGAGAGAGGAAGCAGAGCAGACCTAAGAATCTACAGAGGGAGATTGTTCCCACTTTCAGGACAGTGTGGTTCACCCTACTATACCCCTGCCCATGTCTATTTCTAGATATTAAGAAATAGATGCTCTGTTCAGTTCAGTTCAGTTCAGTTGCTCAGTCGTGTCTGACTCTTTGTGACCCCATGAATCGCAGCACGTCAGGCCTCCCTGTCCATCACAAACTCCTGGAGTTTACTCAAACTCACACCCATCAAGTCAGTAATGCCATCCAGCCATCTCATCCTCTGTCGTCCTCTTCTCCTCCTGGCCCCAATCCCTCCCAGCATCAGGGTCTTTTCCAATGAGTCAGCTCTTCATATCAGGTGGCCAAAGTATTGTAGTTTCAGTTTCAGCATCAGTCCTTCCAATGAACACCCAGGACTGATCTCCTTTAGGATGGACTGGTTGGATCTCCTTGCAGTCCAAGGGACTCTCAAGAGTCTTCTCCAACACCACGGTTCAAAAGCATACATTTTTCGGTGCTCAGCTTTCCTCACAGTCCAACTCTGACATCCATACATGACCACTGGAAAAACCATAGCCTTGACCAGATGGACCTTTGCTGGCAAAGTAATGTCTCTGCTTTTTAATATGCTATCTAGATTGGTCATAACTTTCCTTCCAAGGAGTAAGCATCTTTTAATTTCATGGCTGCAATCACCATCTGCAGTGATTTTGGAGCCCCCAAAAATAAAGTCTGACACTGTTTCCACTGTCTCCCCATCTATTTCCCATGAGGTGATGGGACCAGATGCCATGATCTTAATTTTCTGAATGTTGAGCTTTAAACCAACTTTTTCACTCTCCTCTTTCACTTTCATCAAGAGACTTTTTAGTTCCTCTTCACTTTCTGCCATAAGGGTGGTGTCATCTGCATATCTGAGATGACTGATATTTCTCCCAGCAATCTTGATTCCAGCTTGTGCTTCTTCCAGCCCAGCATTTCTCATGATGTACTCTGCATAGAAGTTAAATAAGCAGGGTGACAATATACAGCCTTGACGTACTGCTTTTCCTATTTGGAACCAGTCTGTTGTTCCATGTCCAGTTCTAACTGTTGCTTCCTGACCTGCATACAGGTTTCTCAAGAGGCAGGTCAGGTGGTCTGGTATTCCCATCTCTTTCAGAATTTTCCACAGTTTATTGTGATCCACACAGTCAAAGGCTTTGGCATAGTCTATAAAGCAGAAGTAAATGTTTTTCTGGAACTCTCTTGCTTTTTTGATGATCCAGTGGATGTTGGCAATTTGATCTCTGGTTCCTTTGCCTTTTCTAAAACCAGCTTGAACATCTGAAGTTCACAGTTCATGTATTACCGAAGCCTGGCTTGGAGAATTTTGAGCATTACCTTACTAGCGTGTGAGATGAGTGCAATTGTGCGGTAGTTTGAGCATTCTTTGGGATTGCCTTTCTTAGGGATTGGAATGAAAACTGACCTTTTCCAGTCCTGTGGCCACTGGGGAGTTTTCCAAATTTGCTGGCATATTGAGTGCAGCACTTTCACAGCATCATCTTTTATGATATGAAATAGCTCAGCTAGAATAGATGCTAATGTTTAAAAGAAAAAAAAACCCTGATCATTCTTACTGTAGCCATCATTGTACTTATTAATGGATTTGCCGTATACTTTTTTTTGAAAGTATGACAATTACAGCCTTAAATATGCCTGTTCTAATTCTCTTCCACTCACTCTTCCATAGCAATCCAGCCAAATATACCACACTCATCTTAATCTTCTTAAAATCCAGCCTTGAATACAACATCCCTTGGTCAAATATCTTAAAGTGCCTCTTTTGCCCACAGGAAGGATCCTACACTTCTTAAACAGGCCCCTTGTTATCTTCCCAGTATGTTCTTATAAGGATCCCATATCAACCAAACTATTTATTCTCTGAATGTGGCTCAGATGGTAAAGAATTTTCCTGCAGTGCAGGAAACCTGAGTTTGATCCCTGAGTCAGAAAGATTTCCTGGAGAAGGAAACAGCAACCCACTCCAGTATTCTTGCCTGGAGAATTCCATGAAAAGAGAAGCCTGGTGGGCTATAGTCTATGGGGTTGCAAAGATTGGGACACAACTGAGTGACTAACACTTTCACTTTCATGCCTTTTTTAGTCTTCCTGGTCAGAATTCCCTCAATGACTATTTTCCACTTATCAAAGTCTTCCTATTCCTTTAAGACCCAAGTTCCAGTTTACATCCTTTACAACCACTTTTTCACCAAACCAGCCCTCAACAGATACACCGTCTTCAGAATTATATAGCATTCTTGTCTGTGTCATTCAAATATACTTAGCACCGTCCACCTTCTATTTTTATTAATCCTTGTATACAACTTTCCTAACTCTCCAGTTTCACTATAAATTCCTGAAAGGTTTCAAAATCTAGGACTTTCCAGGACTACTCCTGAAGCTACAAGTTTTCCCAAGACCCCAAGAAATCAGAGTTCAAAAGCACAGAAGGCTCAGAAGACTCAGAAAGGAGCAATTTTTAAAAAAACGAAATATTCAGAAAATAGTGACATTAGGAAGTCTAGAACACTTGTCAATATTTAGCTTAGAGAAGAGAAAGCTGGGAGAGACATAAAAGTCTCTTTCATGAGACACAGAAGTACAGAACAGACTTTTGAACTCTGTGGGAGAAGGTGAGGGTGGGATATTTCGAAAGAACAGCATGTTTATTATCTATGGTGAAACAGATCACCAGCCCAGGTGGGATGCATGAGTCAAGTGCTCGGGCCTGGTGCACTGGGAAGACCCAGAGGAATTGGGTGGAGAGGGAGGTGGGAGGGGGGATCGGGATGGGGAGTACGTGTAACTCTATAGCTGATTCATATCAATCTATGACAAAACCCACTGAAAAAAAATTAATTAATTAATTTTTTTTAAAAGTCTCTTTCATGCATGAGGGAACATTAGGTTTACGGATGTTCTCAACTTTAACTAAGATGGGACAAAGGAAAAGGGACTAATGAGAAGCAATGAGATTTGAGGATTTAGCAGAGACACTGAAAAGATTTATGACCATGAGGATTCTGAGAGGCTGAAATGTACATTATCAAGGTTAAAATTTTTTCTTGAATTTCTTAAGTTTTTAAAAATAACAATTGGCTTCAGATCTGATATGTAAGGAGTCTGGAAGTTGTCATTCTTGTCTTTACAAGAAGAAGTCAAACAAACTAAAGACGAACAACTTTTCTTTGACCCATCAGAGAACTAAGAACACAGGATAAAGGGCTACTTTTAATTTGGAAAGAGGTAAATTCAGCAAGTCACACCCTAAATCTGTTTACCTGAAGCAGAAGCTGCTGAAGCCATAAACTGGTAGGAAAGCATAAATGGTAACTTTGACCAACTGAGGGAAGCTGAGTGTGGACTAGCATCAGAATGAGAAACTCCTGGGGACAACAGTCCTCGGGGCCCCCTCCACATGTCTGTGGGCTTCACCTCCAGAATTCCTCTAGGTGCCCACAGTGAAGAGTTGATAAAGGTCACTTGTTGCTTTGGCAGTGGACAAGGGAGAGCAGTCACCATGAAATACAAAGCATTCTCCATCCTGAAGGCTTACTCTCAAGGAAGACTTTATCAGAGCGATAGTCACTGGGGGAAAGGGCTCTTCTCCCAAGGCCCCTCTAGCCTTCTTGTCCCAGCCAAGGGATTATTGTTGTTCAGTGACTAAGTCATGTCCAATTCTTTGCGACCCCATGAACTACAGCAATGCCAGGCTTCTCTGTCCTTCTCTATCACCCCACGTTTGCTCAAACTCACGTCCAATGAGTTGGTGGTGCCATCCAACCATCTCATTCTCTGCTGCCCCTTCTTCTCCTGCTTTCTATCTTTCCCAGCACCAGGGCCTTTTCCAGTGAGTTGGCTGTTTGTATCAGGTGGCCAAAGAATTGGAGCTTGAGCCTCAGCATCAGTCCTTCCAATGAATATTCAGGGTTGATTTCCTTTAGGACTGACTGGTTGGATCTCCTTGCAGTCCAAGGGACTCTCAAGAGTCCTCTACAGAACCACAGTTCGAAAGCATCAATTCTTCAGTGCTCAGCCTTCTTTATAGTCCAACTCTCACATGACTACTGGAAAAACCATAGCTTTGACTATATGGGGAAGCTAAGAAACACTTTGAAGTTCACAGTAAAGCAACATAGGCCCACCGAAAGACTGAGATTTACTCTATGTTATGTAACAGGAACTAATAGAGTGTTGTAGGCCAACCACACTTTTAAAAAAGAGATCAGATTTGTGGTCACCAGAGGAAGGGGTTTGGGGGTGGGGGTGGGGGGATTGGAGAAAGGAAGTCAAAAAGCACAAACTTTCAGTTATCAAATAAAAATAAGTACTAGGAATGTAATGTACAACATACTCTAACACTGCTGTATATTACATATGAAAGTTGTTGAGAGTAAAACTTGAGTTCTCAGCACAAGAAAAAAGTTTTTACTTTAATTTTTTCTACATCTTTACTTTGTATCTACGGAATGATGAATGTTCACTAAACTTAACATGATAATTACTTCATGATGGATGTAAATCAAATCATTATGCCATATACCTTAAACTTATATAGTGCTGTATGTCAACTATAATTTAAAAAAAAAAAAAAAAAAAAAGAACCTCCCTGGTTGTCCAGTGCTTAAGACTCTGTGCCCAAAATGCAGGGGGCAAGGGTTTGATCCCTGGTCAGAAAACTAAGATCCTGCAGGATTAAAAAATAATAATAATAAAGAAAAATAAAAAGACTGAGATTAAATCATAAGACTAGACAATGCTTCCCCTACCCCATATCTTACCACAGTATGAGCAGGGCTCCCATGTAATAATAGTGGATTGTAGCTGAAGGAATTTCCAAATGCAGACTTTCTCTGAGGAAGACTACTTAGGGAAGCCCAGAGTCAAGAGAAGAGATTAAAAACCAGATCACTAGAAGATTTTGAAGCCTCTGCCACCTACAGCTACAACAAACATTAATTATAGCCTAACTCCTCACTAGATTAACAGAAAAGCTCACACTACAGGCTTATTTTGGGGCTGCACGGGTGGCACAGTGGTAAAGAATCCACCTGCCAATGCAGCAGAGAGAAGAGACGTGGGTTTGATCCCTGGGTGGGGAAGACCCCTGGAGGAGGAAATGGCAACCCACTCTAGTATTCTTGCCTGGGAAATCCCATGGACAGAAGAGCCTGGCGGGCAACCGTCCTTTGGGTCACAAAGGGCGAGATACGACTTAGGGACTCAACAAAGACAGGCCTGCTTACCTCAGTTCCCTTTAAAAAATCAAATTTTATAAACTACAAACACTGTAAATAAAGAATGTTTTTGATGGGCTCATCAGTAAGGTAGACATGGTGAAGGAAAGAATACGTATAGTCCTTTGAGAAGATTGTGTAAATAGGTGAACAGAATCACTGTTTGCAACAGCCCAAAGGTGCAAACAATTCAAACGTCTAACAGATGAATGGGTAAACAAAACGTGGTGCACACTGCAGGTGTACAGTGCCTGTGCCTGGTGTCTGAATTGAGGGCAACCTTGTGGAAGGGCATGCATATGCCAGTGACGTCTGCACTAACTCCAGGCAGTTAGTATCAGAGTTACATGATGCTCTCAAGCAGAGAGGACCTAGGACACTGCAGGGAAGTGAGGGAGCTGAAGGCACAGGCCTTTAGAAACTCAGGGATTTCACCTCGCACCATATCAAACATAAAAGAGTGTACTCACATTCCTGTACTAAATACCACTTTGGTTTGAAAAGCCAAAAGGTTTTTTATTTATAAATAACTGTAACAGCATCCCAATGGACAGAGGAGCCTGGTGGGCTATACAGCCCATGGAGTCTCCAAGAATAGCACATGACTGAGTGACTAAGACACACCCAACTATGATTTACTTAATTTATTATACTCAGAAATCATGGTGAGTACTTGGGAAATCTTGAGAAGTGAGAAAAGTCTAACCTATAAATGATTTTCACATGTAATAAAAGTTGTTATGGATTCTAAGTTTAGCCATTCATGAATGGTATGATATTACATTTTATACATCCTTCATTAAACTTGCTATTAGTTTCAGTTATAAAATTTTCTTATTTTAAGCCAATTAATGTATTTTTTCAGTTCCCAACTGTTTCATAAGACTCCTAAGTCCACGGTGAGTCTGATGCCTAATGGATAGACTGGTTCTGCTGGGCAACCCAGGGACTCTCTGGGACGGGAACACGAAGTTCATGTCTTCACCAGCTTGAGCCGTCACACACACACAAAAAAAACCACCCTCAGACTGGGTGGTCTGAAATTTACCACCCAGTAATCAGAAATTTACCTTCTCACAGTTCTGGAGGCTGGGAATCCTCCAGATTCTGTCAGCATATTTTGTTCTTGATAAGCGCCTTCATCCTGCTTTGCAGATAGCCGCCTTCTTACTGTATCCTTACATGTAGGGGAGAGAGCAAATGCTGGTCTCTCTTCCTCTTCTTCGAAAGACCCTAACCCTATTGGACTATGATCCCACTTCTATGACCTTAGTTCAGTTCAGTCACTCAGTCGTGTCTGATTCTTTGTGACCCCGTGGACTGCAGCACATCAGTCTTCCCTGTCCATCACCAACTCTTTGAGCTTGTTCAAATTCATGTCCATTGAGTGGGTGATGCCATCCAACCATCTCATCCTCTGTCATCCCCTTCTTCTCCTGCCTTCAATCTTTCCCAGCATCAGGGTCTTTTCCAATGAATCAGTCTTCACATCAGGTAGCCAAGTATTAGAGCTTCATCTTCAGCATCAGTCCTTCCAATAAATATTCAGTACTGATTTCCTTTAGGATAGACTGGTTTGATCTCCTTGCTGTCCAAGGGACTCTATGACCTTAATTACCACCTAAAGGCCCTATCTCCAAAGTCAGTTACATGGGGGCTAGGGGTAAGGCTTCAACATTTTGTGTGCTTAGTCGCTCAGTTGTGTCCATCTCTTTGTGACTCCATGGACAGTAGCCTGCCAGGATCCTCTCTCCATGGGATTCTCCAGGCAAGAATACTAGAGTGGGTTGCCATGTCCCCCTCCAGGGAATCTTCCCAATTCATGGATCAAACACAGGTCTCCCGCATTGCAGGTGGATTCTTTGCCACCTGAGCTACCAAGGAAGTCCATGAATACTGAAGTGGGTAGCCTATTCCTTCTCCAGGGGAACCTCCTGACCAGGGTCAGGAATTGAACCAGGGTCTCCTGCATTGCAGGCAGATTCTTTACCAACTGAGCTACCAGAGAAGACCAACATTTTGGTGGGACTCAATTCAATCCTTGAGAGTTCAGGTTAATTTTTTGGTTATTAATTTATATTTTGTTCTTTCCCCTTTTTTCCCCTTTCCTCATGTGAAACAAATAGCCTCTGGATACCTTCTTCTTTGGGCTTCCCTGTGGCTCAGCTGGTAAAATATCTGCCTGCAATGCAGGAAACCTGGGTTCGATCCCTGGGTTGGGAAGATCCCCTGGAGTAAGGGAAAGGCTACCCACTCCAGTATTATGTCCAGTATCATGGACTATAGAGTCCATGGAATCGCAAAGAGTCGGACATGACTGAGAAATGTTCACTTTCACTTTTCACCTTCTTTGTGGCATTTGTATTGCTGGGCAGAGAAGAAACTGCTTAGAGTTCACCACCTTTCTTGGCTTTTGTTTTACAAGGCCTTTATTTACAAGAACTATTTGAGATGACTGGGCTAGAGAAAAGGGAGAAAGCAAATGTTTTAATGGAAATAAGAGAGAGATTTCACAGGACAGGGAAGAGAGGAGAGACGATCCCACAGGATAGTGGCAAGGTTTCAGAGTGATGACCATGAAGGTAAAGAAATTACCCTGGGTCCCCATTGACCTGATGACAGTGAAGATGGCTACCTTTGAGCGGTGAGTAGGTCTGAGCAATTATAACAGCAGTGGTGACAATGAAGGTCTGAAGACTAGAGGTCTTCTTATTTCTCCAGGCACCAGTTACATACACCTTCCAGATTCTTGGTTAGCCCATGAGAAGGAAGAGAGCCCCAGTAATGATAGTTTTCATGTCCTACTAGTAGCAGGGGCTTCCCTGGTGGCTCAGGGGTTAACAAAAGAAAAAGAAAAAGAAAAAACCTGCCTGCAATGCAGGTGATGTGGATTGAGTCCCTGGATTGGGAAGATCTCCTGGAGAAGGAAATGGCCACCCACGCCAGTATTCTTTCTTGGGAGATCCCATGGGCAGAGGAGCCTGGCGGGCTGCAGTCCAGTGGATTGGAAAGCATTGGATTATATACTAAAGCAACTGAGCACTAATAGCAGGACAGGAAAGAAACTTAGAAAATAGAAGTAATTTCATCCATATAAAACTAAAGTGATATCTCTTACACACCAAAGTTTGTAGCATAAGCTGCTCTTCTTCTGAAGCTAAATGTATCACCATTTTGTTGCCAATGTGATCTACTCTCACTGTGTGACCTGGTAAGGCAGTGATTACATTTGCATCAACTTAAGAATCGAGCATTTACTCATTATTAAACAAGTATTTGTAAAGCACCTACTATGTGCAGAGCACTGTGTGCTGTGCTGGGGAAACCTTAATGTGCACAATGCCAGCCTGCAAGGCTTCTACCAGGAAACCCAGACATTACATAAGAAATTAGAGTAAAATGTGACACAGTTAGTGATGATGCAGGAAATCCAAGTGTTATGAGTACTTAAGGAGACCTAGCAGAACAGTCACAGAGGGTCCCCCACAGGAAATGGCTAAGATCAAAAGAATGAAAGAAAAGTAGTCAGGCAACAAGGAAAGGGGAAAACTAGTCAAGAAAAGGGGAAAATATTCTACCTACTAAGTGTTGAAGGGCCAGTCATTAAAGCCCTTTTGAGTCATCTAATCTAACTATGTGCTCAGCATGGGAATCCTCTCCACAATATACTGACACACTATGGCCCAAAATTGCTATAAAAACATGTCCCCTACCTGACTCACAGGTGTGATATTCACCACTTCATATCTGAGGACTTAAATTAGAAAAGGCAATGGTGTTTCTTGGAGGCAGTGACCATGGATGACAAATAAGCAAAAGCTGACAGCCTAACATGAGACTTATTATGTGGACACAGAATTATACTGACACAAAGAACAATAGTAAGTCCCAATAAATATACCAAGGAAGTAAAAATACCCCTTAGAAAATTCTCTCTTAAAAATAGTTAAAATGTAGGACTTTTCTGGTGGTTCGGTGGTTAAGAATACACTTTTCCGTGCAGGGGGGTTCAGGTTTGATCCCTGGTTGGGGAGCTAAGATCCCACATGAACTGCAGCCAAAAAAACAAAGTATGAGGAAACAGAAACAATATTGTAACAAATTCAATAAAGACTTTAAAAATGGTCCACATTTTTTTTTTAAGTTAAAAGTTGTAATTTAAATGCAAACGTTTGAGTTCCACAGTAGTCTAGAAAGGGCTTCCCTGGTAGTTCATATGTTAAAGAATCTGCCTGCAATGCAGGAGACACAGGTTCGATTCCTA
The DNA here is from genome assembly GCF_963930625.1 of Muntiacus reevesi. NCBI lineage: Eukaryota > Metazoa > Chordata > Mammalia > Artiodactyla > Cervidae > Muntiacus > Muntiacus reevesi. The sequence goes on from NC_089260.1 coordinate 44,505,197, forward strand.
GTGCGGGAAGATCCTCTGGAGAAGGAAATGGCAACCTACTCCAGTATTCTTACCTGGAGAATTCCATGGACAGAGGAGTCTAGAGGGCTACAGTCCATGGGGTAGCAAAGAGTCAGACACAGCTGAGTAACCAGCTGTGGCACGCATAGGCACATGGCCAGAAAAATTCATATATTTAAAATATTTCAGTTTCAATAATACCAAATAATATAGTCATTACTATACACAGAAATAAAAAATACGGCAACGAAGAAAGGGGAATTGGGGAGAATGTCGTTCACCAAAACAGATGAACTTACAATGGGAAGGTGGCCCTCTTGGTTCCCAGCCTCACCTCACAGTCAAATCCTTAAGATCCTATAAGGAGAAAAGGCAACACTGCTTGTCCCTTTAATTCAGTCCATGGCTCATTGGTCAAACTTCAGCCCATATGGTTCCAGTCTGACTTTTCTAATGAATTTATCCTGAAGAGAGAAAAGCATTTTGATCAACATTTAGTGAACTTTTGTCTTTCATCAGTGTGGCTGGTTTTATTACATGGTTTTAATTTTGCTGATCTGTTACCCCAGCTACTATCACACTGTAAAAAAAAAAAAAAAGTTTAATGAAACCATATTTAAGTGGATATAAATTACTAGCTTTCCTGACTCTGAGCTGATTTTATGCTTTTTCGCTTCACTAATTCTTGTTTTAGAAGCTTAATTTTATGAGTTTATCTTACACATTTTCACCACTTAACTCTTCTTATTGAAAGTTAAACTTGGAGCTTGCCAGAAGGAATATGATCATAAGCTGGTGCTCAAGGCCAAAAGTAAGCAGCATTATGAAACTGTACTCTTACATCCTGGCTTTCCATGGTTTTAATCTTGAACTCTGGCTATTAAACTACGTGTAATGTGGTAGTACCTCACCCTCTGACATATGGTGAAGTACAAATCCGAGATTTCCAATCAAAAGAGAAAGGGAGGGAGAGAAAGAATGAGAAACAAAAACAGAAGCCATCCTTCATTTCCAATGCTTCTGTAGCTATCAATGTGTGTGACTTTGTAAAAAAAATTTTAAAACTCAGGCAAAATAGATAACCAGTGGGAATTGGCTGTATGACCCAGGAAACTCAAATCAGGGCTCTTTGACAACCTGGGGGTTGGGATGGAGTGGGAGGTGGGAGGGAGGTTCAAGAGGGAGGAGACACATGTATACCTATGGCTGATTCATGTTGATACATGGCAGAAACCAACACAATTTCTTGTTGTTCAGTCACCAACTCCTGTTCGGCTCTTTGCGATCCCATGAACTGCAGCGTGTCCAACCTCTCTGTCCCTCAATATTGTGCTTTACACAATATTGTAAAGCAATTATCCTTCAGTTAAAAATAAATACATTAAAAAAAAAAATTCAGGCATATTGAATCACATTTCCAGGAAGTGTGTCCCTTACACTGCGGGCTGTAACCTGACTAACAGTTATTAAACCAGTCTCTCGTTAAGACGTGGGCATTTCACAATATAGAGGTCATAGTGCAGTTACTCAAAACAAATGCCCAGTTCCCCTTCATGGACAAACTTTGCCTGGCATTCACAGCCCTGCCAGGATTATTTTTTTTTTATTTTTATTGGAGTATAGTTGATTTACAACTATCTCCAGTCTTTTTTAGATTTCTTTTCCCATATAGGTTATTAGAGATCATTAAGTAGAGCTCCCTGTATATAGCACAGGAAACTCTGCCAGGATTGTTTTGAATTTCAATCATCCTAACAGCTTTTTTCCCACCTGCCTTTGCATATCTTCAGCTTATCCTTTCCTATCAAACTTCCCTAGTCAAACTAACTTTATCCAGAAGGCCCATGGTATTCGACAAGACAATTATCAGTGTTTGCTTTCTCCTACTTCCTGACTTGAGGCTCCACTGTTTTATATTTCCTAAAGCATCCTATCTACTCTTCTCAGTAATTGCAGTGGAACAACAGAAAGAGTGCCTTTCCTCACATGGATACAGCAAATTCATGGAAAGTCTCTCACTGCTTGGGTGTGGGTCTTAATCTCTGTACTGTGGCCAGAAATCTGAAAGGCTTTGGTGTGCAAGTCTAGATCACATGTCCAGACACATAGAAACCCAAAACGTGTGGAGTAAAAATATGCTGTTATCCAAAAGGAAAATCTGGGGGCTTTTTTCAGAAGAGGAAATAGAGGCTGGGCCAGCAAACACAATTTTTATCTACTATATCTCCTAAGCAAAATTTTTTATTCCAAGACATAATTAAATTTTCATATGATTTAATATATCTCTCGAAACCACATATTTATGTGTTTAAGGTCACATAAATAAATAAGGAAAAGTTAAATAATCTAATAGAAAAATGGGCAAAGTATAAAAACATACAGTTTATAGTGAAAGAAGACAAACACCCAATAAATATAGGACAAGCTGTTTGGTCTCACTCATAATAAAATCCAAACAAGAAAGAGATAATGTCCTTCACTTATCAGAAATATAAATCACACAATGATATCTTTTACTCTTGAAAATGCTTACAGTTGGAGGATACCCAGTACCTGCAACTGGGTAAAGGAAATGGCCTTTAGTGGAAGTGTTAAATTGATGTAAATTAGTAGAGAAGGATCTATCAAATAACTATCAAAACTAAAACTGCTGATTCAGTAAACCCATAGCTAGGAATTTACCTTATTGATATACTTCATAAAAAGACATGCATACAGTGATAGTCATTGATACATAATTAAACTGCAAACTAACTACAACTGAAAATTACCCAGTGTCCATCAGTAGAAAATAGGATAACTAAATTATGATACATCTATGATACATCTTATTCATATATGAATGTATCATCTATGGAATGCAAGGAGTGCATGAAAGAGAACTAAACAGATCTGTTGGTGGAAAAGCTCTCAGATATAGAAGTGAAAAAAAGCAAGAGCAGAACAGTATGTTTTGTATATCTTATGTGTGAAAAGGGCAAAGTTTGATGTGGTAATGTGTGTATTTTTCTGGAAATAATCAAAAGGTAATAGAAATTACCCTGCAAAAAGGGAGAAGATTCCAACTTTCTATTTTATACATTTTTCTCATGAGAATACCAAATCTACTAATGATATACATCTACTAAAGTTGATGTTTCTAAACTTTTAAGTGTATTATTTTGTTATTTATTTTTAAAATATCAACAGGGATTATCTGAGTGGAAAGAATATAGATTGTTTTTATCTTTTCTTCTTTGTACTTTTCTGATAAAAGTCTTACTAGTGCTATATATATTTAAAGTACACACTTACAAGAAGAATAACTGATGGTGCCCTGGGATAATTTGATGGTATTTAAGAAAATAAAATGTAATAGAACAACATAATAATTGGGAGTTTACAATATAATAGGCAATATACTAAGTACTTCACATATATATATATAATTTTATTTAATCCACAGAATGACATTATGAGATTAGTACTTTTATTATTCCCATCTTAAAATGAGAAGAATAAAGTAACTTACCTAAGGTTCCTCACTGAGTAATAGGACCAAGATTTAAACCCAGCTACTTTGATTCTAGATCCAGTATATCCCAAAGCGTACTTTTTACTGGAAATGTAAATAGATACTGTCCTTCCATGGGGTCAGATTATGGAAGAATGTACATTGCCCTGTATGCTACTGTATACTAACTTCTAACTCCTCTTTCAAGTTCCCTGCCCTAAACTGAATTTACAGAATTGAGTTGACAACAAATTCTGCCTTCCCTGGGATGGAGAAAATCAAATGAGAAGATTAAATATGTAACATCCTTTAAAAATCATGACTCACCCCTCAACTCTAAGGTATTGTATAATAAGCAACCCCCCCCCCAACCCCGCAAAAGGACTACAGGCTAACAGATGAGAAACCATGCATTTCTGAACCAGGGGAGGGCTTTTCAAATCGAGGAACAAGCCTGGTTTTAGCAGCATTCACCTGGGGATCGCGCTGGGTTTCAACTGCCTGCAGAGCCTTGAGCCCAGACTATGAGGTAATGGTCTGACCCTCATTTTGAAGCACATAAAATCCAAGGAGGTTAACTAATTTCCCTCAGGTCACACAGAAGCCGCTGGTGAGGTTGGAACTGAAACAGAAGTTTCTTAATTCCCAGTCACTGCGATGCTCCCAAGACAAGCTCTTGTTGAAGAAATTACACAGTGACACCAGTGCACTTTACAGTCCCCTGGAGAAGAGTCCCAAGAAGCCAAAGATTTCATTTTACATTGAAAAATCTCAGACTTACAAAAGACTGATGTCTTCGCCAGACAGCAAATTATGCATCTCTCCGGAAAGTCCAGTAATCGTTCTACATAGTACACCTCGTCTCTTGCAACTAACCGGAAAGACTAGTAAGGAACATACAGTACTGTTCTCCAGCCAGCAAATGTGTAAGGGTTTATGCACGAGAAACTGTTTCCCTGAAACCATTGATTTGGTGCCTCATGTAAACGACCAACACATCTGCGTGGAACTGACGCTCCCTGAATGGAAATGAACTTGAGGGTCAAGGCTACTCAATTATCATCTCAGTTCTATAAATTCTGGGAAGTCTGCTCAAGGTCAGTCGCTATTCCTAAGGGTCACTAACCTCAGATCGCTAAATAAGGAGACCACTTTACAAATCATTAAAATAATTATAGTGATGGGAAACAGTGCAAAGGAGTGTAACACAAGTCCATCTTAGAAAATCTGCATGGAACAAGGATGATCCTGGCTGAAAACCCGACTTCTACAGGGTAACCTTTTGTGGACATACAAGCAGAGGAAGGAAAGAAGAAACTGATCCACACCCCCGTGGTTACTCTCTAAGAAGAGGAGGCAGGAGGACTCCATCTCCTTCTCACCCCTCACCCCAGCCCTCCCACAATACCAGACAGGATGAGAGGCTCTTCTGCCTGGTATAAACAGCATGTCCCAGGCTACACTAGCTGGGAGTGAGAGTTAAGGGCGCTGGGTCATTCAAATGTAAGCCAAACATGGCCAGGCAGCCTGCCCTGATCTCACCCAAGATAAAGGAAAATACCCACCTCACTCCAAAAGCATGCAAAAGTTCCTAGATTTTCCCTGAGGTTGTGAGACATAGACCATGTGATTACCTCCCACTTAGCACTTCTTTAATAAGCATCTATTTCTTCCTCCACAATTTCTACAAGTCTTTCCCTAAAGAAAGGTCTATGGAAATCCAAAAGGGAGGTGATACACCTATATGTAGGGATGATTCATTTTGCTATACAGTAGACGCTAACACAGCTTCCCTGGTAGCTCAGCTTATAAAGAATTCACCTGCAAAGCAGGAGACCCCAGTTCAATTCCTGGGTCAGGAAGATCCCCTGGAGAAGAGATGGGCTACCCACTTTAGTATTCATGGACTTCCCTGGTGGCTCAGATGGTAAAGAATCTGCCTGCAATGTGGGAGACCTGGGTTTGATCCCTGACTTGGGAAGACCCCTGGAGGAGGGCATGGCAACTCACTCCAGTATTTTTGCCTGGAGAATTCCATGGACAGAAGAGCCTGGTGGGCTACAGTCCATGGGGTTGCAAAGAGTCGGACATGACTGAGCAGCTAAGTGCAGCACAGCACAGAAGCTAACACAACATTGTAAAGCAACTATACTGCAATAAAAATTAATTAAAACAAAGAAAATAGGTTAAGTACAAGAATTTTCTGACTGAATTATTAGCTATCCATAACAAAATAATTCAGGAATTTATTTATGCCTTATATACAATATAGTCCATGACCTTCTAGAATAAATTATCCATCAGGCTCACAGAATCTTGAGCAATGAACAGTACAAGCTCTGATACATAGAAGTTACTCAGTAAGTACTTTAGTTATTAAAATCTTTAAAAGAAAAAGAAAAAATCAAAACCACAATGAGGTACCATTACACGCCAGTCAGGATGGCTGCTATCCAAAAGTCTACAAGCAATAAATGCTGGAGAGGGTGTGGAGAAAAGGGAACCCTCTTACACTGTTGGTGGGAATGCAAACTAGTACAGCCACTATGGAAAACAGTGTGGAGATTTCTTAAAAAACTGGAAATAGAACTACCATATGACCCAGCAATACCACTTCTGGGCATACACACTGAGGAATCCAGATCTGAAAGAGACACGTGCACCCCAATGTTCATCGCAGCACTGTTTATAATAGCCAGGACATGGAAGCAACCTAGATGCCCATCAGCAGATGAATGGATAAGGAAGCTGTGGTACATTTACACCATGGAATATTACTCAGCCATTAAAAAGAATTCATTTGAATCAGTTCTAATGAGATGGATGAAACTGGAGCCCATTATACAGAGTGAGGTGAGCCAGAAAGATAAAGAACATTACAATATACTAATGCATATATGCGGAATTTAGAAAGATGGTAACGATGGCCCTATATGCAGGGCAGAAGAAGAGATGCAGAAGTATGGAACTGACTTTTGAACTCTGTGGGAGAAGGGGAGGGTGGGATGTTTCGAAAGAACAGTATGTATATTATCTGTGGTGAAACAGACCACCAGCCCAGGTGGGAGGCATGAGTCAAGTGCTCGGGCCTGTTGGGCTTGGGGGATCCAGAGGAATCGGGTGGAGAGGGAGGTGGGATGGGAGACCGGGATGGGGAATTCGTGTAGCTCTATGGCTGATTCATATCAATGTATGACAAAACCCACTGAAAAATAAAAAAATAAATTAAAAAAAAAAATAAAAGAAAAAGAAAAGCCTCCAACCAAGCTCTCCTTCATGTCTCTGGGTTCTCTTTCAGTTTCTTTTCCTGCCTTGATTCTTTCTGTATACATACTCAAGTCTTCTCCCATCACAAGACTTCCTCCTTTCTCTGGGATCATGTCAATCAGTCAGCAGAGAAGGCTGGCAGAGCCAGAGGCCAAGACTGGGAGAGTCAAGGAGAGGAGAATAGGCTCCAAATTAATTTGGAACAGGCTCCAAATTAATGAGAAGGGCAGACCCTCCTGAAGTAGAGAGGCTTGAAGCTGAGATAGGACACAGCTTGCTAACCCATCAGGATGGAAACCCACCCTCAGAGCTGGTACTTACACCTCCTCACCCCAGTTCCATGGAATGGAAATAGTAATAGCATAATGAAATGGAAGTAGTAATTGTATCAACTAAATCAGTCACTGTGAGTAGAGAGGTTAGCACAGACTACTGTTTAGAGATGCTGCTGAATGCCTGCTCTTATTGTGATTCTCCTTGTGCTCTGTACCCCTCCCTTCCTGTATCAAAGTCTCATATAGTTGAAGGAAGGAAAATGCTGAAAAGCATTAGTTCACTGCAGTGGTTCTCATACTGTGGCTAAGGACTAATTTTATCTTTTATTTCCCATCTGTTCTGGTTCTACTGCCTGTGTCTAGAATGCAACTCATACCACATGCACCATGTCAGATGGATTTGGCAACAAGTGAACAAGTTAAACCCTATTCACCGAGATGAGTTCATCCTGCTCAGATGGCACAGCTCTGTCATATTGTTAAATGATGTTTCTAAACACTTGTTCTCAGTTTCTGTTGTAGACCAGTAAAGAAAGCATTCTCAGACCTCACTGTGAGTCGTGGTGAACGGCGATTGGCTGCAGCTTTCTTCTTCTTCTTATTTTGGTTGTGCTGGGTCTTCGCTGGAGCAGGCAAGCTCTCTAGTTGTGGCACGTGGGCTTAGCTGTCCTGCAGAGCATGTGGGATCTTAGTTCCCTGACCAGGGATTGAACCCATGTCCCCTGCCTTGGAGGACAGATTCTTAACCATGGGACTATCAGGAAAGTCCCTGGATAGAGCTCTTAAACAGAGTCCCACCAGGCTGGATTACTATGAGTTCTAGAGGTCTTAGAAAATGTACTTAACCTAATATACCTCCACCCTTTTCTTCAAAGCATCAGAGGTGTGCTTACCAACCAAATTCCATGACCCTGTCTCCAACCTAGGCATTTGCTAAACAGTCTGTGAAACAAAGTCTTCATGGGCCCCATTCTTCTGTAGCCTAATCCTCACATCTCCCCACACTTTCCCCCCAGCCAACCTTGCACAGAGATGCACTGAAGCAAAGAACAACCCACTCTTATAAGAAAGCCATTTGATAAACTAATTCATGCTATCATATCAGCGACTTGATCGGGGAAGGGAAGGAGAGGGGCTGAGATTTCAGAACCCCTTTGCTAATGTGAATGTAAATTTGTGTAGCTCTTTGGAAAATAGCCTCGCATTTCCTCAAAAGGTTAAGCACAGAGTTCCCATGTGACCTAGAAATTTCTGTTTTTAAGTATCTACCCAAGAGAAAGAAAAATACATGTCCACATAGAAGAAACCCTGAATGTTTAAACTAGCATTATTCATAAGTGCCAAAAAGCAAAAATGACCCAAATATCCATTTACTGGTGAATAAAAAAATAAAATGTGCTATCAGCACACAATGGAATATTATTCAGCAATAAAATGAAATGAGGTCCTGACACATGCTACAAAACAGATGAAACTTCAAAACTCACAAGTGATAAAAGATAGTCACAAAAGGTCACATATTGTACCATTCCATTTATATGAAATGTCCAGCACTGGCAAATTTATAGAGCTAGATTGTAGATTCATGGTTCCCTATGACTGAGGGTGGAGTGAGTAGAAGGACCGTAGCCCCCCAGGTTCCACTGTCCACGGGATTTCCCAGGCAAGAATACTGGAATGGGTTGCCATTTCTTTCTCCACGGTTATTCCCAACCCAGGGATAGAACCCGAGGCTCCTGCACTGGCAGGCAGATTCTTTCCTGCTGAGCCATCAGGGAAGCCTTATGTAGAATACAGGTAAATAAAATTTTAAACTGCATAGACAGAAAGATTGGAGTACTTTCTCTTACATTGTGAAGATTTACCATCTGAGTCACCAATGAAAGTGTCAGTTGCTTGGTCATGTCCAACTCTTTGTGACCCCCATGGACTGTAGTCTACCAGGCTCCTCTGTCCATGGGATTCTCCAGGGCAAGAATACTGGAGTGGGTAAACATTTCCTTCTCCAGGGGATCTCCTCAACCCCAACCCAGGGATCACATCCTGGTCTCCTGCACTGCAAGCAGATTCTTTACCGTCTGAGCCACCAGGGAAGCCCCCAGTAGGAAAGGGCTCTCTCTATACACGATTCTAATCTATCTACCCGTGTTGACCTGAAAATCCAACTCTTGAAAGGGTTGAAGACATACTGTTTCTAACAGACAGGGACTGCCTTCTCTTCCCTTCCAGAAGTTGCCAATGAGTTATAAGCCACAGGGGCTGAGCCCTGGGAGGTCCAACAGGCAGAAATCTCCCCCATGATAATCCAGAGACCTCTGTACTGGCAACAGGGTAGGGCTGTCTATTTACTCCTTTCAGAAACAGCTTGTTCTGACAGTTGGGTTTAAGAGTCTAGGCCCACTTAACCTGCCAAGGGAGCAACTGGAGGCAGCGTTCATTTGGGATTCATTTTGGGGTGACTTCTTAAGTATCTGCCCTGGCAAAGAAAGGTTCTGCTGGAGGTTTTGTGTTTGCTTTTACATGGCACTCTACTCCCTTCCAAAATTCACTTCTCTCATCTTCTATCATCTATACAGTATCCTCAAACAAATGACAAATTTCAGGTACATATAACTGCTTTACTATTTACAGATCATTTGCAATGTAAATACAATGAGCTCAAGAGTATTCTTGTGTAAAGTGCTAACAAATATTTGTTCTGCGAGGAGAGGCCCAGCCCTTCTGGCCAAGAACTGCTTCCCTGAAGCCCTGGGGCCTCTGACTGTGTTTCCCTCACACTTTGGCAGCTGAGATAGCCGACCTCCTAACTCAGTGAAATTGAAAAACTACTTAGTCACAAATGGATATTTAAACAGTTTCATTCCTTGGCTCCTCCCAGAGTCTGTGTTTCTAAAACAGAATTTAGTTTAGGAATAAAACTGTGCTTTCCTTCAAGTGCTCGCTGGGTCAGAGTGGCCCATACCTGAAGCTGCCCTGATGTAGCGAGGACCACTGTTGATGGAGCCCTGCAGACCTTCTCCTGAATCTGTGGTACTGAAGCCATCCTGGGGTCAAAATGCTACTGAAAGGCACAGTGAAATCCCCCAAATGGAAGGAAATTACAGGAGTAATTTCCTGATTGATGTCTGTCTGGGGAAGACCTTCTCCACAGCTGTCACTGTTGTTCAGTCACTAAGTCATGTCTGACTCTTTACAACCCCATGGACTGCAGCGTACCAGGCTTCCCTGTCCTTCTCAAACTCATGTCCACTGAGTCTGTGATGCCATCCAATCATCTCATCTTCTGTCGCCCCCTTCTCCTGCCCTCAATCTTTCCCAGTATCAGGTTCTTTTCCAATGAATTGGCTCTTCACATCAGGTGGCCAAAGTACTGGAACTTCAGCTTCAGCATTAGTCCTTGCACTGAATATTCAGGGTTAATTTCCTCTAGGAGTGACTGGTTTGATCTCCTTGCTGTCCAAGGGACTCTCAAGAGTCTTCTCCAGCACCACAGTTCAAAAGTATCGCTTTTTCAGTGCTAAGCCTTCTTTATGACCCAACTATCACATCTGTACATGCCTACCAAAAAAACCATAGCTTTGATTATCTGGACCTTTGTCAGCAAAGTGATGTCTCTGCTTTTTTAATAATACCATGTCATCCTTCGGCACTCAGTTCAAGAGCCAATTCCTCAGGAATTGTTACAATTTTGCAATTGTGTATTTGACTGTCTCTCTCCCTTAACAGAATTACAAGTCCTTGAGCGCAAGAGCTGGAAATATTTTCTTTCTCCATCTTGTCTTCAACATTGTCTGGGATGTAATAGACATTTAATAAGCATTGAATGAATGAGTGAATGAAGCTAGGACTTAACTGAGGTCTATCCCTTCCAAAACATGTTTTCTTACTTTTTGGGGGAGGGGGGAGGCCTTGGGGAGGGGACAGTTTTGCCACGTGGCATGTGGGACCCTAGTTTCCTAACCAGGCATCAAATTCAAGCCCCTTGCATTGGGAGTGTGGAGTCTTAGTCACTGGACCACCAGAGAATTCCCAAAAGCATGTTTTCTTAAATGGACATTTGCTGCTAAAAAGAGAAAACCCAGTCATATATAGAGTTAGGGGAAGGGCACTCAAGATGAAGGGGTTAATCCATGCAGAGGACTGCATGTTTAAGGAAGAAAAAGACAGCCAGTGAGTAAGGCTGTATGCCACAGGGACCACAGGTTCTATTGCTTACTAGCTGTGTGACCTCAGCCTCTCAGAGTCTCACCTAAAAATGAGGCAAATATTTACTGTATAGCATTGCTATAAAACTTGTATAAAAATAATCCATCAAAGTACTTAGCCCGGCACATAGTGAAAAGTAACTAAAACTAATGTCTTGCAGGATCTGAGACCTTTGAAATATACAGAGCCTTTATTTAAGAGAAATTTTCTGTCTCTTCATCCTCCTCCTGTCCCCTCCTTGCTCCCCTCCACCTTTTCTCTACCCTCTTCCCCTCCCCTCTCTCTCTCTGTGTCTCTCTCTGGCTCTCTGTCAAATCATTTCCCAAGCTACTGGAGTATATTTGCAAACACACTGGCTGTGACCTTGACATGGCCCCATTCCCACTCCACCACATCCCCTGTCATACACATGGGGACACACACACACACAGATATACTCTGTGGCAATGTAATCCCTATAAATTCCAGATTCCTGTGCTGTTTAGCTGATCACTGCTTTAAAATAAATCTAAAAGACAGACAGAAACACACTAAATCCTCATTTTAAATTTGCCGAGGTGTATTTAACTTTTATCTTCAAATATCTAGGACTTCAAAGTTTCTCTGTACATGTAGTTAAGAAAAAAAGCAAGCTAACATAGAAAGCATCAACAAGAAAAACACAGTTTATTTGGCAATGGTGCAGAAATATGCTGCCTGAGGCTACTACTCATGAAAATACATTAAAAAGAGAGCTCAGAAAAGCCTTCAACTATTGGGTAAAAGGATATAAAAGGCCTGTTTTTTTTTTCACATTTGTAAATATTCAGGGAGATTTTTTTAAACTGAACTATGACAGAGACATCCTAGTCTATGCATGTTCAAGGGGCATTCCAGCAGCACACTCATTGATTCTAAGAATGGACTGTCAATATTCCATATCAGTTTTTTTCATTTAAATAGCTAGTGGCAGCAGAAAACTTCAGTTTAAAGCTCATGGATTTTCCTATTTGCTGCTCTAAGAGCCCATAAACATATGTATCTTTGGAAAACTATCATGTGTTTTCAACTTCCTGAAGAATTCTTGTAAAATATAACTGAACCACATTACCCTTTGTCCTGAGCTTTTATTCCACTAATGGACAAATTGGGAGGAGGCTGAGAACAAATGTGCTATTAATTACCCAGATGGCTTTTTAATAGAACCTTGGATTATTCTTCAGCCACTAAACACTGTCCAGAAATTTCTTAATAATGCTGGTGTGCGAGGCATTCCTTCCAGGAGAATAAAGATCTCATTGACTGGCAGGCTCAGTTATGTCAGGTTACTTTAGGAGACGGTAGACAAAGGGTAGGTATTGTATAGACCAGAGAGAATGACAGACCATATCTGAGCTGCCCGGTCTCCCCAGCAATGACAGATTTTCTAATTCACTGCAGATTCTCACAAAACTGGGTGGTCAGCTTTGCAGAGAACCAACAGTGGGTCTATTGATTCTGGGTGGGAGCAACATAATTCTGAATTAACCTGAATTGATTCAATACAACAGAGAGCCTCGGTATTGGATTAAAATTAGGATTAATACATTAAATGTTAGGTCAGAATGTTAAGTCCCAGCGCTGAAAGACCTACATGAAGTAAGTCAAAGCCCTTACAGAAAGATATTTTAGCGAGCAGATAATTTGTACTTTTAGACCTTAGAAATACATCACTCAAAATCCACTGGCACAAATGAAAATTTCTATGATACAACGTGTTCTATTACAGTTTTGTTTTGTTTTGTTTTCTGCTTTGGTTATAAACAATCATTTTGAATGTGTGCCCCTTAAGGTCATTATATATATATATATATAAAATGACGAGAGAGAGAGAGAGAGAAGCTTTCATCTGACACAGTAATGGTTGTGAGACAGCCTGGCTCATTTTATGTTCCCGCTTTTGTAAAATTATCTCGCCAGAGGCAAAATCTGCTGCTTCGGGCTTTCCAAGTAGACAGCAATTAACTTTCACTGTGCTCTTTTGCAGACGTATGCTTCTGTTAAACCATGAAGGATGCAAACTACCATTTTGAATATGTTTTCCCAACTATGAAATGAATATATTTATATTTAGGAAAATAAGAATAAATCTAAATACCTTGCAGTTTCCTGGAGTCATTATTTTAACAAAAATTTTAAACCCTCTTGATTTTCAAACCGTATTAAAAATATATATATATCCAAATACCTCTGCCTACCAAAAAGTGTATGAACATTTGTTGCAAAATATAGGTCCTAGTGCATCTAAGCAAAACAGTTCCCAGATGAGCTGAGGGTAAACTAAAGTATTTGAAAGCAATAAAACTAAATGCGAGATTTTGTTGGAGAGTGTATTTTCTTAAATATTGATATTTAACATCACTTTGTTACCTTCTTCTCACTAGTTACCTTCCTCTCACTGCATACATTGTCTTACCTAAAAGAATGATACAATAAAAGAGTGAAATGACCTTTAACAATTATCTAACACATTAAAAGTACTTTTTCATTTTAAAAATGAGATGCTTATACTTAAATCTTAATAATTTATAAAATACACCTTTTAGTCTTCCTCTTTCTTTTGACCTTCCTCTGTTCTCTTTGCCATGTGATCACCCTAAAATGCAATCAATAAGGGATTTTTTAATAAATTTGAGAAGACTGTTGTCAGCATCTTTCTGTGTAACTTATCAGACTGTCATTTAAAGTACCCCTTATTAGCAATCATAATGGTGGGTCCATGCTGCTTTCATTTAGGCAAGATATATACATTCAGGTCTTCAGATGGACCTAATCTTAAGTAAATTCTGATTTATAGTTTCGGTTTGGGGTTAACCTGCCAAGGGCTCTTTGCCAAGTCTTACTAACTGAAAAAGAGTTTCCATTTCCATTTTCCATCTTGATCCAAGTTTGTTTTCCCAATGCTGCCTCCTGCCTCTATTTCTAGCACCTGCACACTGACCCCTGGTGGCGGAAACCAGATCCCAGCAAAATCTCGACCTTCAAATTAAACCTCTTTCTGGCTTTCAGCTGAAAAAGGGTTCAGCTGCCTTTTCCGAATCTCTCTGTATTATTAGTAAAACCCATTGCTCTTGCATCCCATTCTCAGAGTCCTGTTTGGTAATTCAGTTAATTAATCTAACATAAGTTGTGAATGTGAACTTCCATTCCCTTCCCTAGTATTGCAATGTTTTACATCAAAAAAAGGTTTCATACATAGCTGGACAGAGGAAAAGCTTTTGAGCAGGGGAACTTCGCAGCCAAATCACATCACAGAGGTCTCCATTCAACATACTCTCAAGATAGACCTGAACCTGTAGTTGTGTAATAAGAACAAGAGCTTTAGAATCAGACTTCATTTTAATCCTGACTTCTTGGTTTACTAGCACTGTGGTCAGAGAAGTTACTTGTCTTCCTGAATTCTTAATTGGCCTATCTGTAAAACAAGGATAATGATATTTTCCTCTGAAAGGTTGATGAAGGGACTATATAAGCAAAGTACCTAGAAAATAAATTCTCACATAAATGTTTGACATTATTCTTTTCAATGGAAAGATGGGACTGCATAAATCTGACGATCACACTTGCTTCAAAAACTAAGTATTCAGGACATGAAAAATATAAAAGAGATAGGGGGACAAAAGGACAAAAATATTTGAGGCCAAGATTATCCACCCAAAATCAGAGTCCTGGACGTAAGATGTCTGTAGTGTCTACTACACATTTGGAGAACTACAGCATGAAGTACAACATGGTATGTCTGTTTTTCAGTTGTAGTAAGTCTGAGGCTGCTGAGTGTAGCTTCCAAAAGAAGTCTTTTAACACCAAATCATATTTCTAAATAAGCCCAGAGAACAGGCAACTCTGACAAATGCACAAGTGTTCAGGAGATGTTTGTTTACACAGACATCCTCTGACACTGTAAATAAGAAAAAAAGAATGCACATTCCTTTGCAGCAGTCATAAAAGTTAGAATGGAGTTAGGTAGTGTCTAGACACCTTTGATCAAAAAGCAGGGATTAGTGGTTGCTGAATTTACTAACACAATTTTCTTTTCTTTTCTCCAATTATTTCTATTTCCAGCCTCACTTTTAGGATTCAGTTACAGCATCTTGCACTGCTTAGTCAGCAGACATGTGCCATTTGGGGATGCCATGATTCCCCTTTTTCAAAATTAAATTTTCAAGCCAGAAGTGTCAAGTTTCATTTCTCATTTAATGTAATTCTATGAGACTTTAGTCAGCATTATAAGACCAAGTCAGGACCCACTGGTCGTCATGTTTCTGGGCATCAAGCATACGAGTCATGCTCAAGGTCTTGCTATTATTTTCCTTTGCACTACCTACTGCAAACTTTTATCAGTTAAGTGAATTAATTGCAATAAAACATTGAGAGATACATGCTAAGATACATCATAAACATACAGCTTAGCTAGAAAGAGTCAATATACACAAATTAACAATAATAAAGCATTAGGGTATAAATTATACCAAAACATCACTGTAACACTTTAAAACCAACTTTTATTTTGTATTGGGGTATAGCTGATTAACAATGTTGTGATGGTTTCAGGTGAACAGCGAAGGGACTCAGCCATACATACACATGTCCATTCTCCCCCAAACGCCCTCCCATCTAGGCTGCCACAAAACATTGAGCAGAGTTCCATGTGCTCCACAGTAGGTCCTTGTTGGTTATTCATTTTAAATATAGCAGTGTGTACATGTCCAGGGCTTCCCCAGTGACTCGCTCATAAAGAACCCGCCTGCAATGCAAGAGATGCAGGAGACGTGGGACTGATCCCTGGGTTGGGATGATCCCCTGGAGGAGAGCAGGGCAACCCACTCCAGCATCCTTGCCTGGAGAATCCCATGGACAGAGGACCCTGACTGACTACAGTCCACTGGGTTGCAAAGAGTCGGACTTGACTGAAGTGACAGCACACTCGCACATGCCCACCCCAAACTCCCTAACTATCCCTTGTCCTCATCCTTCCCTCTGCCAACCATAAGCTGGTTCTTGAAGTCTGTGAGTCTATTTCTGTTTTGTAACTAAGTTCATTTGTATCATTTGTTTTTAGATTTCACATATAAGGGATGTCATAGGATATTTCTCCTTCTCTATCTGACTTCACTGTAACACTTTTTAATCACTAAATGTTCCTTAAGAAAATAACCTGGGGACTTCCCTGGTGGTCCACTGGATAAGACTTGGTGCTACCAATGCAGGAGGATGGAGTTCGATCCCTGGTCAGGAAACTAGATTCCACATGCCACAGTTAACACCCGGTGAAGCCAAATACATTAATTAATTAATTTTTTTAAAAAAAGAAAGAAAGAATAGAATCTGTACCAAAGGCTACACTGGGAGATATTTTCTCTTCCTGTGTTTATTTCACCTCATGTTGAATTCCCAACAGATCAGGATTTAATAATAGTATCCATCATAGGTGGCCATGCATTTGCAATTTTCTCCAGTATCGGAAAAGTTCTTTCTATTACAAGACAGGCTTAATTATAAGACTGCCTGAAGACACAGACCCAGGGGACAATTTTATAGAGAGATTTCTGTGTATCTGCTTGAATGCCAGGGGGATGGAATACAAAGGGACAACCTAATCCCTTTCTTCTGAAGCTCATGCTAAGTGAACATTCTGATCTCTTCTCTCCTCAAACTCTTCCTTACTTGCTGCAGCTAACTGGTCATCCCCTCACAGAGAAGTGACTTCTGGGAAGAGATGGAACTGTTGCTGAGAGAAAACAAATTCCTCCTTCAGCCTGAGCTGTTACAGGATGTAAACTGAGACTATGGGGAACAGAGATCATAAACAGAGACGAGGCGTGGTCTTCGTAGAGATCTGTAGCCGTGGTGAATTTTCCCTGCCTGGAGTAAGAACTAAAAACTCAGACCCTAAGCTCTCATTTCCTCTTTTTTCCTGGGTACTTTTTCCTCTTATAATTTTATATCCTTAATATTCTAGAAGAGATTATTTGTTCTTTTTTGACTCAGAGTTTTCCCATGTTCAGTAAATTCTTTGTTCTCTAGAACAACCTCATTGTTTTTCTCTTAGGCTAGATGATTCTATTTTACACTGTTTATTAGGATACCATCTGATTATAAAGGTGGATTTATTCTCCTTTTAATAATTCTGTAACAGCTTTTTCTTCAGATGAAAATCTGGTCTCAGTGTAACTCTCTAAGATGAAATATACCTATTTGAGGGTGAAATAATTCTCTCATTCTCTGAGAAGTACAAGTTTCCTGATGTATACATTGAAGATGAATATTCTGCACAAAAACTCAAAAAAATGTTGGTTTTATGAATTATGTAAAGTTTGGACAATTATGAAACATTTTATTTACTCTTTTCAGAAAATACTCAGAAGTAATTAAAAGTGCCAATGTGTACCAAATGATAAGAAAGTTGACCAGAATGCAACTTTATTAAAAATATTTTTCCTGCCAAAGGAAAAATAAAAATCTGAAAGTAGCATTTACTATAGTAACAAAATTATCAAGTTTTAAAATCAGACTTTAACTTAAAATGTCATTTCTGTAGTTCTTGATATCTGAACATTTTCATCAGTCTTTATCAGGAAATATGGTACCCAAATCTCCAAGGTGCTAGCCCAGGATTTTAACAATGCAGCTTCACTTAGAAATTTTTTCTTCAAGGTCTGTTAATCACATGGTAAAGACAAAAGAAAGCAGATTTTGGTAATGAAAGACCTATAAACATTCATTGCTGTTCAAAAGAAAAAAATTTTTTGGCAGTTGGTGACATTATTAAAATGTAAATATTAAAATTTGATTTTGATATCACTTTGTATTCAGCCAAATATTCACCTTTAAAAAAAAACTGACTTCAAAAAAATTGTCCCAGTTTTCCCTTAATATTTGAATCAAAATATATGTTAATTAAAATGAAATCCATACACTCCTAGTCTATTCCTCCTAATTTTTCAACATTTTTTCTTTGGAAGATCATCAGGCAGCCAAAAAACCTTACTCCATTACCAGATTTGGTCATTTAATTATTAAATTGTATTTGGCCAATAATTATTAAATCGTAAGTTTGGAAAATTGACACCTGTAGATTTTAAACACTTTAATGAATGAATAAACTAATGAGTGAATAAGTAGGGGACAATTCAAAACCATCCAGATAATAATTTTAAAAGGTTCCTAAATTTTATAACAGTATGGACCTAACAGAATTAGAAGATATTAAGAAGAAGTGGCAAGAATACACAGAACAACTATACAAAAAAGATCTTCATGACCCAGATAATCACAATGGTGTGATCACTCAGCTAGAGCCAGACAGTCTGGAGTATGAAGTCAAGTGGGCCTTAGAAAGCATCACTACAAACAAAGCTAGTGGAGGTGATGGAATTCAAGCTGAGCTATTTCAAATCCTATAAGATGATGCTGTAAAAGTGCTGCATTCAATATGCCAGCAAATTTGGAAAACTCAGCAGTGGCCACGGGACTAGAAAAGGTCAGTTTTCATTCAAATCCCAAAGAAAGGCAATGCCAAAGAATGCTCAAACTACCACACAATTGCACTCACAATTAGCAAAGTAATGCTCAAAATTCTCCATGCCAGGCTTCAAGAGTACATGAACTGTGAATTTCCAGATGTTCAAGTTGGACTTAGAAAAGGCAGAGAAACCAGAGATCATATTGCCAACATTTGTTGGATCATCAAATAAGCAAGAGAGTTCCAGAAAAACATCTTCTTCTGCTTTATTGACTATGCCAAAGCCTTTGACTGTGTGAATCACAACAAATTGTGGAAAATTCTTCAAGAAATGGGATTACCAGACCACCTTACCTGCCTCCTGAGAAATCTGTATACAGGTCAAGAAGCAACAGTTAGAACTGGACATAGAACAACAGCCTGGTTCCAACTGGGAAAGGAGTACGTCAAGGCTATATATTGTCTTATTTAAATGATATGCAAAGTATATCACATGAAATTCTGGGCGGGATGTAGCACAAGCTGGAATCAAGATTGCTGGGAGAAATATCAATAACCTCAGACACACAGATGGCACCACCCTTATGGCAAAAAGCAAAGAAGAACTAAAGAGCCTCTTGATGAAAATGAAAGAGGAGAGTGAAAAAGTTGGCTTAAAGCTCAACATTCAGAAAACTAAGACCATGGCATGCGATCCCATCACTTCATGGCAAATAGATGGGGAAACAATGGAAACATGACAGATTTTATTTTGGGGGGCTCCAAAATCACTACAGATGGTGATTCCAGCCATGAAATTAAAAGACACTTGCTCCTTAGAAGAAAAGTTATGACCAACCTAGACAGCATATTAAAAAGCAGGGACATTACTTTGCCTACAAAGGTCTGTCTAGTCAAAACTTTAGTTTTTCCAGTAGTCATGTATGGATATGAGAGTTGGACTATAAAGAAAGCTGAGCACCGAAGAACTGATGCTTTTGAACTGTGGTGTTGGAGAAGACTCTTTTTTTTTTTTTCATTTATTTTTATTAGTTGGAGGCTAATTACTTTACAATATTGTAGTGGTTTTTGCCATACATTGACATGAATCAGCCATGGATTTACATGTGTTCCCCATCTTGATCCCCCCTCCCTCCTCCCTCCCCATCCCATCCCTCTGGGTCTTCCCAGTGCACCAGCCCCGAGCACTTGTCTCATGCATCCAACCTGGGCTGGTGATCTGTTTCACCCTTGATAGTATACTTGTTTCAATGCTATTCTCTCAGAACATCCCACGCTCGCCTTCTCCCACAGAGTCCAAAAGTCTGTTCTGTACATCTGTGTCTCTTTTTCTGTTTTGCATATAGGGTTATCATTACCATCTTTTTAAATTCCATATATATGCGTTAGTATACTGTATTGGTGTTTATCTTTCTGGCTTACTTCACTCTGTATAATGGGCTCCAGTTTCATCCATCTCATTAGAACTGATTCAAAGAGAAGACTCTTGAGAGTCCCTTGGACTGCAAGAAGATCCAACCAGTCCATCCTAAAGGAGATCAGTCCTGAATATTCATTGGAAGGACTGATGTTGAAACTGAAACTCCAATACTTTGGCCACCTGATGCTAAGAACTGACTCATTTGAAAAGACCCTGTTCCTGGGAATGATTGAAGGCAGGAGGAGAAGGGGACGACAGAGGATGAGATGATTGGATGGCATCACCAACTCAATGGAGTTTAAGAAAGCTCTGGGAGTTTGTGATGGACGGGGAAGCCTGGAGTGCTGCAGTCCATGGGGTCGCAAAGAGTTGGACATGACTAAGTGACTGAACTGAACTCTATCAGTAAGTAATGACTGAAAATTTTATACATGCTGTACACCCTAAACTAATACAGTGCTGTTATGACAATTTCATCTCAATAAAAATGGGGGAAAAAAGGAAAATGTTAGCCCAGTGCCAAAGAAAACCTCTCATTCCTTCAAGTATTAATTTGGCCAATATAAATACAATTTTCATACATTTTCTAGGCTCTATTATAAATTCCCATATGCTCTATATAAGCCATTTTTGAAATGTAAATCTCTCCAAACTTTGCAATAATGCACATATTTACTAAAAGTATGGAAAATATTGGCAAAATGAAACTTCCCATTTAAAATGAGAATATGAGAGAAAAGCTGCTAAGACTTATAAGCTGGCCACAGGATGTGAATCTAGACCTCCAACAACAGCTACCATCTGCTAAGAGCTTATAATGTGCCAGGCACTTTGCTCTGTGCACCATATACATTATTTTGTTTAATCCTAATGAAAACCCTAAGAGGTCAGTAATACTTCTATGTCCATTTTGCAGATTTGAAAACTTAAGTTTAGACATATTGAGTAGCCAATCCTAGGTTTCACAGTTGGTGAGGGGAGCTCTGGTTTAAACCTCAGGATTCTGAGTGTCCACAGCTGGCAGCCTTAAGTATTCTTAAATGAAACTGCAGTGGGGAAGACAATGAAAGTCACAGAATACAGCTGTCACTGCAATAAGCAGTCAGTCCCCGCTTGTGGGATTTTCCCAACTCTCTCTGCCACTTGTACTATTGCTCTCTCCTCTGCCTGTGGGCTGTTTTTAGGTTACCAAGGAAGGTAAGTAAGAGATTAATGTCAAGGCTCCTGTAAAACATAATGCCATAAAGGGACTCTAATCTGAATCCAGATTTTATCCAGGCAGATCATAGAAAATGTTCCCAGGGAACCACAAAAGTCAAATACAGTTATCAACTATGATCACTTTTTAACTAGCTGCAAGGTGATGTGTTTCTAGGATACAAGGAAGCATCTAGTGTCTCTATTACCCTAGGGCTAGACTGATTACACCATTACAGCAATAGCTTGCTGAAGACACTTTCTTAACTTACACAGAAACTAGGCAAAGTCATAGGTAAAAACAGAATGGTTCAAGAAGCGCTTTACCCAAATGAAAAAAGCAAAACCCTTTTCAATGACAGAAATTATTATTTAAGAGCACCAGGTGTATGGCTTCTTTTCTAGGTAGCAGTTAGAGAATTTTGGAGACAACATCATTCCTTTCTCAGTGGATACAATGACTGTGATTTCCAGTCCACAACTTGTATGGTTTCATTTCTCCAGGCTGACCCCCAAGAAAAACAAAGTGAATATCTAATAATCATGAACTGAATGTAGCTCAATTATAGAACACAAGCATCTACTGGTTTTGTGGTTACACAGACAGTTTATCAAAGGGAGATTCATACCTGAATCCAGAGAGAGTGATGACTAGCTTTCCACAGGGGTAGCATTTGTAATTACTCCAGAGACTTGTATAAGAAGAACGTAGAAGTTTTAAGGCCATTATCAATCAGAACCACATTCACATCTAGTTTTGAGATTGGAGGAGACACTCAATTTCCAAGAAACTCAGTTCTTTCACTTGGGGTTTCTAAGCAGTAAACCTCCCTCATCAGACTCACTTGGCCACAAATTCCAACTCGGATTTAGTACTCTGCTTTCTTAAGGAAGTGTATTCCCCTCTTCAGGTGCTCTGTCTCTCTTTACTTGCTCTGGAGTAATTGTGTTTGCTTTCAGTTTTGTTGACAGGATAAACCTGCTCAGGACCAAACTCACAGCCAAACTCAGAAGCTTGCCTCAGACCATCTCATATCTGGAGATGACCTTCATTTTCTTCTCTCTAGATACAAATCCTGCATGCATGCATGCTAAGTCGCTTCAGTTGTGCCCGAATATTTGCAGTACCATAAACTGAAGCCCGCCAGGCTCTCCTGTCCATGGGATTCTCCAGGCAAGAATACTGGTGTGGATTGCCGTGTCTTCCTCCAGGGGATCTTCCCGACCCAGCGATCAAACTCCCATCTCTTACATCTCTTGCATTGGCAGGCAGGTTCTTAAACACTAGCACCACCCAGGAAGCCCCAGATACAAACCCAACATATCCCTAAAAACAGTTCAAGTCCCCTTTTTTTTTATCAAAACTCTCTCTGATAATTCTCACGTGAAGTGTTTGCTTCTTCCCATGACCAACCTCCATAGCATTCAAGTGGCATCATCATGCATTTCCTGGCACAATTAATAATTTTTAAGTCTAAACATCATAATTTTACTTAAATAATTACTTTTTCTCACTGAATGAATTAACAGACAACAAAATCAATCAAAATCCTCCCCAAATTGCACCTGCTTCAGCAACTTCCACACAGTATCTGCTCAGTAGTCAGAATCTGAGTTCTCTGTAGAAGACAGCTCTTTGTGCTATAGAGACTGGGCTTGGGTTGATACTCTTTAAACTGCAACTTGAAGAATCCAGATAAATGATGAAACCTCAGTCCAGCTGCTCAGAGTTAATCCAGGGCCATTGGGAGGACTCTAGGGAGCTGGGTTAAGACTAGTTACTCCTCTCCCCTATTAGGATGTTTCATAGATTGTTATGAATTGTTTTTCTTTCCCACAAGGAAAACTACTTTTACAAAATAGATTTATGTGTACCATCTTTGGGGCTTCCCAGGTGGCACTCATGGTAAAGACTCCACCTGTCAATGCAGGAAACGTAAGAGAAGCAAGTTTGATCCCTGGGTCAGGAGAATTTGCTGGACAAGTGCATGGCTGCCCACTCCAGTATTCTTGCCTGGAGAATCCCAGGGACAGAGGAGCCTGGAGGTCTACAGTCCATAGGGTAGCAAAGAGTCTGACATGACTAAAGTGACTTAGCGTGCATGCACATACAATCTTTGGTATCTTTTTGCCCTGAATCAAGATCTGCTGCCACTGGGGCTTTCTCTAATTATAGTTAACTCCAGATCCCGGACTTGTCTTTAGGTTGAACTTGGGCAACATGTTGAAATTAGAAAATAATAAAGCTGATGGTTGCTCAAAAAGTTAAACATAGATTTACCATATGATTCAACATTTCCACACATGTATATGTTTCCAAAATTAAAAACAAGCATGCAACTACTTGTACACAAATGTTCATAATAGCACTGTTCACAGTAACCCATATATCCACCAATGGATACTGAATAAATAAAATGTATTAGGTACATAAGATGGAATATTGCATGCCAAGTCACTTCAGCCATGTCCAACTCTTTAGGACCCCATGGACTGTAGCCCACCAGGCTCCCCTATCCATGGGACTCCCCAAGGAAAAGTACTGGGGTGGGTTGCCATGCCCTCCTCCAGGGGATCTTCTCAACCCAGGGGTCAAACTCCTATCTCTTGCAACTCCTGCACTGGCAAGTGAGTTCTTTATCACCAGCACCACCTGGGAAGCCCAAGGTGGAATATTACTTAGCCTTGAAAAGGGATGAAACTTTTTATGATAGGTGCTATAACCTCAAAAGTATTATATTAAGTCAAAGGTGTCCCCACAAAAGGTCAAAAGGTCACATACTGCATAATCCCATTTGTATGAAATATCCAGAACAGGTAAATATGTAAAGATGAGAAGATTGGTAGCTGTCAAAGGCTGACAGGAAGAGGATAAGCAATGATTGCTTAACAGGTACAAAGTTTTATTTTGAGCTGATGAAAAATGGTTTAGAAGTAGACAGAGGTGGTGGTTGCACAACATTGTGAAGGTATGGAATGCTATTGAATTGTACACATTAAAGTGGTTTCTGCTATGTTGAATGGATTTCAGGTCAATAATAAAATAACTGTTGGGAGATTGGGATCAACATATATACACTACTACATATAAAATAGGTAACTAATGAGAACCTACTGTATAGAGTTCCCTGTATAGCACAGGAAACTCTATATTCAGTGCTCTGTGGTGACCAAATGGAAAGGAAGTCCTAAAAAGAGGGGACATACACCTATGTATAGCTGATGCACTTTTCTGTATAGCAAAAGCTAACATACTATTAGTAAAGCAACTATATTCCAATAAAAAATAAATGTTTACATAATTAAAAATCTATAATAGTAACAAAGCTTGTCTGGCACCTACAGCTCCTGTTGCCCAAGATGCTATAGTAGGAGGGAGAAGGAAACCTCACTTAAGCAGGGGAAGCTTTTAGGAGACATTATATTGGAGCCAAGACCTGAAAGACAACTAGGATTTAAACCAACTAGGGAAGGTAGAAATAGACGGGGGAAAGGAAAACAATCCAGGGAGATATTATCTATATGATGATTTAACAATATAACACTGACACAAACTATTTCTCCTCTCCCATAAAATCAAATGAACAAATGTGTTTTCATCATCTGCTATTTGTGGGGAGCCATGCTAGGTGCTGGGAGAAACAGACCAACAAAAGGCATAGTCTGACAAGAGAAATAAAACCAGCATTTATTGAGCAGCTCCAATATGATGGATATTTAACATGTGCATGTGTGCTCAGTTGCTCCAGCTGTATCCAACTCTTTGCGACCCCATGAACTGTAGCCCGCCAGGCTCCTCTGTCCATGGGATTCTCCAGACAAGAACACTGGAGTGAGTAGCCATTTCCTCCTCCCGGGGACCTTCGTGACCCAGGGTTTAAACCCACATCTCCTGCGTCTCCTACATTGCAGGCAGATTCTTGACCACTGAGCCACTGGGGAAGCCCACGTTTTACATGTATTATCTCAATTAATCCTTTAAACAGATCAAAGCAATGAGTGTGATTAATCCTGTTAACTTGCCCAACATTGCACAGCTTCTAAATGGCAAAGACAAGATTTCATCCAAGTGTGCCTGACTGCAGGGTCCACCTTCTTGCCGCTACAGCAGGACTTAATTAGAGTGGCTGGAAGCTAAGTAACTTGTTAAGACATCAGTGGGTAGACATCACAAAGTTGAACACAATGCTCCCTCCAGGTTGAAGGACCTGGAAAAAAAAACTGGGGTCAGATCTGGAGAGAAATAACTGGCCCAGATCCCAGAACCAGAAAGTGGAGGCAACAAGGAAAAGACTTGGACATGAACTGTCCCTGAAACTTCCCCAATCACCATTGTACTGAGTGGAGGGAGCCTCTTCTCTGCACTGGTCCTTACCCCATCAAAGCGCTCCACAAATTCAATGCTTGGTTTTATATTTTTATTTATGTCTCAGTTCTACCACTTAATAGCTTTGAATAAATTACAGAAAGGTGTAACTCTCTGTGTCTTGGTTTACACATCTGAAAAACTAGAATAATAGTAAAAAAAAAAAAAAATCTGGATTAAATGAATACATATTATACAAAGGGCTTACATGTCAACAACACACAAGTGCTCAAAAAATACTGTTTTTGTTTTGGATGTTGTTGTTGTATTACTATTTCCTTGCCAAGAATTCCCAACTTCCCCAAAGCATGGACCATGTCTTTTTTCTTAATCTCCAGCCTCTAAAACAGAAGTTGGAGCATAGTAAACAGCAAGTTCTGAGTCAAGGTAGTGGTGAACCTAGCACTATATTGGCTAGGGAGATTTTCAAGACTTCAACATTCCCTAAAATCCCACTCTTTTGTTGTAAACAAAACTGTAAAATAGAGACTGTCAGTTACCAAATATTTATTGAACACCTACGATCTGGAGGGTCCAGCACTAGGAATACAGGGCTTTCTAAATTGCCAGGATTACATTTAGTCCATGTGGTTGATTTATCATTCAGTTTAGACGGAGAAATAAATAAGAATACAAACACTTGCGCAGCCTCAAGAGAAATACCTGTGCAGAGTCAAAGTTCTGGCTATCGTTACAAAGAAAACATTGCTACTCATGTACAAAACAAACTATGATCCATTAACTCAGCACAGAAGTCCTCTTTGGCTCCATAAAAGCTGGCGCCCAAGCAAGCTTTGCAGTCACACTGCCAAAAAATACCTGGCCAATACATTTGAAAGTCCTTCCTTGCTTTCTCTCAGACATATTTCAGTAATTGCCTGTCTGCAGGTACAAGATGCTTACAGGAAGTGATTAATCTTTCATGAGACTATTCTACTATTCCTTAATGCAGTATAATAAAAGCTCAAAGGGACAGCCACAGTCATGTCAGTGCATGCTTTAAGGAAAGGAAGTTTTAATGGGCGGTAAATCTGATCACATGATAGCGGTCAATGATGAAATCTCTTTTCTGAAAGAAAGCAACCCAAAAGGGCAAATCTACTCCCTGGGGCAGGGGGGAAGCCCACCTCTAAACCTAAAACCTCTTTTTTTCTGGTTGGAGGCCAGATGGGATCCTTGGACATCATGAAACACTACAACTGGAAGCTGAATGGTTTGTCTACACCCAGCCCCCCACACATAGACACTGGAGATGAGAAAGGCTCTTGTTTGCTGTCTGAAGCAGGTGTGGTTGGACTAAATGGAGAGAAGATGTCCAGCTGGAAAAACCCATCAACCAGCTGCCCAGGCCCGTCTGCTTAGATAAATACCACCTGTTACTAAACAGCCAGAGAAAAATTAGTCCTGTGCTAGGAACCTGCCACTTCTCTGCCTATTATGCTGAGGCTTTTGTGTCTTTTCAATATCCCAAATCCCATGAGTGTCTCAGAGCGATGGTCATATTTGCTGTGCTTAATTCTATTCTGGACAATGACAGATGATTTTGGAGCTATAGATTAAAGTATTCTCTGGGGGCCAAGAGCACATATGTGAGAGAATAATAAATAACACCTATAAGAAGAGGTCAGTGACTCAAAGGCACTTTTTAACTTGAGCACCTCACTGGTCTGTGGAGTCTGGCCTGCTTGAAGGACGGGGCATGGCCCCATCTCCCAAAACCTGTGCCCTTTTCCTCACTGCTCCTCGGCTGAACCAGTCTTCTCCTGAGCACTGAGTTTGATTAAATACACACATGCACATGCCAGTGGTAAAGAATCCACTTGCCAAACGGGGGATGCAGGTTTGATCCCTGATCTGGGAAGATCCCCTGGAGAAGGACATGGCAACCCACTCCAGTATTCTTGCCTGGAAATCTCATGGACAGAGGAGCCTGGTAGGCTACAGTCCATGGGGTCAAAGAGTTGGACAAGACTTAGCAACTAACAGCTACAAAATACACACTCACATACAGACACTCCTTTGTTCATGCTATTCCCATAACTGTAATGTCCTCTCCTGAACTTTCCAAATCCCACTCTTTAAGACTCAAAATCCTGCTGCCTCTCCTGGAGTCTTCCCCAAAAATGTTAGCTGAAAATGACTTTCTCTGAAATGCTACTACACTGAGAGTCCACAAAGTACATTTGGTCACTTTGAATTCTTCCCAAGTAAATCTCATCTACCCAATGAAGGGAGGATAAAATTCATCCCTCTGAAGCTTAGCCCACCATCCAACACAAAGTTAGGCACCTGGCACCTCAAGAGATGTACCTCAACTGAAACTCCGAGGAGGCAATTCTTACTATAGTGTTCATATTCATTACCAAAACCATGCATTCATGGTTCTTGAGAAAACTGCACAGTTCCTTCAACATCAAACAGATTAGAACAAACTAACTTATTATTCTAGACTGACTATTTTTTAGGCTTCAAAAACTTGGCAGACTTCAAAAACTGGGGACTTTATAGATATGTTTTGCCCAGTACCTTCACATTTGTTTTGCCCAGTATCTGACTAGTGAAAAGTTATTAGGATTATAGCTTTTAGAAATATGTCTTAAACTGTAATAGACAACTTGATAATGACATTTAGTGCTATTCAACTTAAAAATAGGTACTAGCTCCTAAATCTTTCTTAGACTCAAAATCTATATAGTCACATACACATACATATGCAGGAGGTTAAAGTTGTGTGTGTGTGTGTGTGCGTGTGTGTGTGTGTGTGTGAGAATTTCCTGGAGGTATGTGCCATAATTACCCAGTATTCCGGAGCCTCTCATGTATCAATTTATCTTTGTAATCTGATCATACACTGCAGTCAGGGTATGTCCCATTTCTATTCCTCCACAAAGTTCACTCATGTTTGTAAAATAATTACTCTAAGAAAGAAGACAGTACATTTCAAAAAGGAAAAAAAAGTGACATACCAAGAAAAAAGACAAAATCAGAAGTGTGTGAAACTTACTTTTTAAGGAAGCAATTTGGGGCACTTTTCTACCCTAGAATTCATCCAACTCAAGCAGCTTGAGCTGAGAATACAGACAGTCCTAAGAAAGTTCTCAATCCAGGGCATTTTGTCCCTCAGCTGGGCAGGGGTCAAAGCAATCAATAGTAGTTTAGACTAAACAGGAAGAAAACCAGCTCCATTAATGTGGCAGATGCACGAATGGTCATCACATTTAGAAACAAGGTAAGTTTGAAACAAATTTAGTTGTTATCATTGTTGCGATTGTTGGCTAATACATGTATTGTTGTCTAATACATGCAGATAAATTTTGCATCTTCCATCCTTTTTAAATGTATCTAGTAAACCCTCAAGACTTCCAGTCATTGTACTGCACATAAGTTTCCCACAGAGACTTCATGAAAATCAACTCAACCTCTTTTTAAAACTTATCCCAGACATAGCTTCTAGTACAGAGGAAGCCAAACATCCCTTTGCCTGCCGTCCCCCACCCCCACCCCCCAGTGTAAGGAAAGCCACTAACTCTTTCACAGGAGCAGATTGTTCCAACTTAATTGAATGAAGTAAACTTGGGGAAATACCTGACATTGCCAACTTGACCTCTGCTAAGCCTTTTGAACTTCAATCACTGTCCTCCAACACAAAGCCTTCTATTAGGCTTTCAGCTATTTCCCCTGATTACACAGGTAGCTTATCTTAAGGATTCCATGGTTTCAGTTATCATTTCTAACCTGATTGTGAGACAAGTATTATTTCCGTGCTGAGTCTTGTGACTAAGCCTGCAAAGGTATTTGCTGGTTTGATTGAGTAAAAAGCATCTCATTTCAGTTTCTTATCCACCAAAATCCAATAACTTATTCTAAAGAAAAGAAAATAGTTTTAATTTATTTATAAAATAGTTTAATAGGTGAAAAAGCTCAAATGAATAACACCAGTCAGAAACTGTCCAAAATCATAGTCATTGGTGTTTCATGTAGATTTCAAAATTTAAAATATAATTTATAACACAGGGCAATAAAAATGAAGATTGTTCCCAATAAACAAAGTGCAAATGGTAAAAACAAAATAGCTTGAATTTCTTAAACAAGTAGAATTAATATTTTCTTGTATCTAGTTCCCTTATAGAAGAAGGAAAAATTGAGGTTAAGGTTTGAAATATTTTGAACTAATTACCCATATTAGCAAATAAAAGGTGCTCATAATCTGGGAGTAAAGATGTGATGGCAGTTATTTTAAGAGTTAAAATATTTTTAACTATTTTTAATAGGCAGTTATTTTCATCCTATCTAAGCATCTGTTTTTCTTCTTCTTGACTCTACAGTACATGTACCTTTCAGAAATACACAGAAAACTTTTAAATATTTCAAAATATTTAGAATCATCCAGTTCTTTATTACAAAGTAAAGCAGAATATAATTTGTCCTCAACAGACTGTTAGTGATTAAAAAGATTGCTAACAGCCTGTTCCAGCAAACATGGGAAAATTATACAAATACAAATATACAAATAGGTGGGGAAAATATACAAATTTTGTGGAAAGTAATTTGGTTGTCAATATCTATTGAAATTTGAAATGTGCATACCTTGTAAGGCTGTTCATTGAAAAAACATGTTTACAATAGCAAAGATAGGAGGAAATTAAATTGGGGAAAAAATAAAATTAATAAGGGAATGGTTCAGTGATAACAATATACAGTCATCAAAGAGCTAAAAAGTCCTGCATGAAATGACCTAGAAAATGTCCATACTATATTTTTAGTAATTAAAACTGATTCTAGATAAAAGCATTTAATAATATTCTAGTTTAGGGTATCAAATACATATGCACATAAAGTAGAAACCTAAGAAAGATGAATGATGTATATCAAATAGCTAGCCAGTAGTTTTTAACCCTGGGCAGAGAAAGTGTATGGTGGAAGAAGTCTCTAGCTTCTTATTTTATAAAATCCAAACATAAATGGAAGGATAGCAGGTGAATTCTATTTATTTTTCAACATATTTGGAAACATTTTCAAATTAAAAAAATATTCAGAAGTTATAAATCTATATTTCAATAAATATATTTTAAAGTATTCTCATCATCTACAAAATAAAACATCTATGAAATAATTGACCTCTTAATTTAGGGAGAACTGCATTGGAAAAGACCCCGATGCTGGGAGGGATTGGGGGCAGGAGGAGAAGGGGACGACAGAGGATGAGATGGCTGGATGGCATCACCGACTTGATGGGCATGAGTTTGAGTAAACTCCGGGAGTCGGTGATGGACAGGGAGGCTTGGCATGCTGCGATTCATGGGGTCTCAAAGAGTCGGACACGACTGAGCAACTGAACTGAACTGAACATTTGCTAAAATGAGTTACATTGACTTGGACTCTTATCCTTTGCCATTTGTTATAATTGGTTTCCAGTCATTCTAAATATAATAAACATGACTATTTTATTTCTTTTGGTATAACTGAAGTGCAAATTTGCTGAAGGAATACACACATTGCTTGTGTTATAAGTTTACATGATAATTCCAAGAGTTGCCTCAAGAAACTTTATTATGTTGTTTGGTCAACTGAATGGAAATTATTTTAAGTGGAGGACTTAAGGATAGAGTATAACAATATTCCCAATGTGTTTTGACTATGAGTTGTTTTGTTTTGCTTTACAAAAAATAAAACATTGTATTTATTGATTCATATACTACTGAAATAAAATGTGCTTAGTGGCTCAGTCATGTCCGACTCTTTGTGACCCCATGGACTGAAGCCCGCCAGGCTCCTCTGTCTGTGGGGATTCTCCAGGCAAGAATACTGGAGTGGGTTGCCATGCCCTCTTCCAGGGGACCTTCCCAACCCAGAGACTGAACCCAGGCCTCCCACATAGAAAGCGAATTCTTTCCTGTCTGAGCCACCAGCAAAGCACACTGAAATAAAATAAGATTGTCATATAATAGGTTTGGGTTTATAATTTCCAAAACTATATATCTTGTTCCCAAAGTGCCTAAATTTCTTATCAAACCAAAAATGTGAACATTAACCAACCAAACAAGCCCACACAGCCTCTTAAGTGCCCTAGAGGGATGTTAGCATTGGCAACAAAAGTGCATGTAATCTACTACTTCTGCTACAGGTGCCTGGAATTTCCTCACATTCCATCCCATCAGAATATCAGTTTATCGTAGACCAGCAATACCCAAACCAGCAAGGGTCTCAGGCATGCGTGCTCTTCTCCCTTACTTTTTTGACTAATACTGCTTATGCAGCCTTGAGAAATTTAACTTTTCTGAGCCTTGACTTCTCATGTGCAAGATAGAAGTAATATTATCACCATGAAGGTTTACCATGAAAATCAGGTGAGCATATTGCTTAGAACAGTGCATGCCTGTGTACCAAATTGCTTCAGTGGTGTCTGACTCTCTGTGACCCTACGGACTGTAACCCAGCAGGCTCCTCTGTCCATGGGATTCTCCAGGCAAAATACTGGAGTGCATTGCCATTTTCTCCTCCAGGGGATCTTCCCAACCTAGGGACTGAACCCACGTCTCCTGTGGCTCTTGCATTGCAGGCAGGTTCCTCTACTGCTGAGCCACTGGGGAAGCCTCCATACAACAGTATGGAGCTCATAATAAGCACTCAAAGAATAGTAGTTTTATTATAATTAATAGATGTTAATGATAGGAATACTGAAATTAAAAGCTGTACGCTACTATGCTGTGAATGTAGGGCAATAAACCCCAATCTCTAAATAGTAAACAAAATCAAGTGTGAACTTTCAAAATGAAGATTTGTGGGCCCCACTCACCAAAGATTCATCTCAGCCTGGTATTAGTCATAGGAATCTTCCTTTTTCACAAGTACTGCAAGTGATTCTGACAAGAAACAATGTTACGGGAGTAAGAATGGAGGACCTTCAAGGAAAAAAGAGGAACAGAATACATGTGCCCCGTCCCATAAAGTCCTTGTACTTCACTCACATTAACTGTTCTGATTCTGAGGCCAAGAGATCTTCTCCCAAATCTAACTTATATTTGTGTTATGTCAGGAAGAGAAGAATCAGAATGGTTCTCCTACTTCATCTCCAAACATTTCTGACCACACTTTCCTCCAGCTTTGATAACAGTGCACCATGACCCAAATGCCTTGGTGCTATTTCATTGTGTCTTGTTCCTTTGGATTTCCATTAGTGTTGGTTCCTTTTGACACTAGTGGTGTAGGATCAGGAAATTGGGATGACTGATATGGACTCACACCTTTAATGCCTATGTACCAATCCCTCAATCTAAAAGCATTCATAGTTTCATCAGAACTTGGGATTCACATCAGCCCCCATATCCCCCATGTCAGATGCACTCATGTGCCCAGTTTGCCCATACAGCATCCTTACTCTTCTTCTGAACAATGAACCTAATGAATATCTTGCTCCCAGACAGAAGGATCCAGGTTTTAAGGTGCCTGAAAGTGTGTTAGTGTTAGTTTCTCAGTTGTGCCCAACTTTTTGCGAACCCATAGACTATAGCTTGCCAGGCTCCTCTGTCCATGGGATTTTCCTGGCAAGAATACTGGAGTGGGTAGCCATTCCCTTCTCCAGGGGGTCTTCCTGACTTAGGGATTAAATCCAGGTCTGCTGCATTGCAGGTGGATTCTTTACCATATGAGCCACCAGGAAAGGAAAACCCTGAAGCCTATCCTATTTCAAGATTTGCTCTTAAAGCATACAAAAAGAAAAAAAGGAAAACCCTCACCTTTCACATATGTATATATTCATGTGGATTCAAGGCTAGGGCTCCTCTCAGAGCCTTAGACATTGTTACAAATTGTTGTGTATGACACCTCCATTCATAGGAAACTCTACCCCCAGTGACACTGTATTTGGAGATAGTACTTTTATGGGGGCAATTAAGATCAAATGAGGCCATAAGGGTGAGGCCTTGATCTAATACAACTGGTGTCCTTACAAAAAGAGAGAGACACACCAGGGATGCACATACACAGACAAAAGGCCATGAGAGGACACAGACAGAAAGTGGCCATCCACAGGTCAAAGAGAGAGGCCTCCAGAGACATGACCCAGGCTGGCACCTTGATCTTGGACTTCCAGCTTCCTGAACTGCTAGAAGACAAATTTCTGTTGTTTAAGCCACCAACCTGTGGAATTTTGTCATGGCAGCCCTAGAGAAGACAGCAGAAATGGTTCATGCAACTGAGGGCCCTGAAGCTACTATATCACTGGCTCCTTCCTACAGCCTCCTCTCCTATCAGGCAAGCTGAATTTCCCATTCCATTATAGCCAACTCTGACCACTGGTTCTCCAGGTAT
This sequence comes from Muntiacus reevesi, assembly GCF_963930625.1. Lineage (NCBI taxonomy): Eukaryota > Metazoa > Chordata > Mammalia > Artiodactyla > Cervidae > Muntiacus > Muntiacus reevesi. The sequence continues at coordinate 44,539,211 of NC_089260.1, forward strand.
GATAAACATACCCATCCTCAAGAGTCCAGCTTAAATATTACAGTCTATGAATTCTTCTCTAATCTTCCCAAATGAAATATATTTTTCCCTACTCCATAACCTGTCCCACACATATCTGCACCCCTATTATTGCTTGCTTTATTTAATTCTGTCTTAACATTGTTATCAGTCAGTATTCACATAATACTATCATATTTATGCTATCATTCATAGCTATTAATATTTACATTAATTCACAATGACAATATTTACTTATTGATTAGCCACTTAAATTCCTTGTGGGAAGACAGCATGCTTACTTCCATGCCTAACACAATAATTTGCACACAGGAAGCCATGAACAATCGGTTTATTGAATTGGCTGATATCTGTAAAAAGTCTTAAGGTCTTTAGCAAATAGAACTAAGTTAATTATCTCTGTATATGTGAAAGTGAAGTGAAAGTTGCTTAGTTGTGTCCCACTTTTTGCAGCCCCATGGACTCTAGGCTGCCAGGTTCCTTCTGCCCATGGAATTCTCCAGGCAAGAACACTGGAGGAGTTTGCCATTCCTTCTGCAAGGGATCTTCCCAACCCAGCGATTGAACCTGGGTCTCCTGCACTGCAGACAGATTCTTTACTGTCTGAGCCACGGGAAAGTTCCCTATCTAGGTATAATAGCTGCCTTTAGAGCATATTCATAAAATCAAATAATTTTATATGAAAAAGCTCTTAGAGACATTTTTAACCAGTTTTTATTTTACCTATTTACCAAGCATCACCTAGTGAATTAATAACAGATTTACTCTAAATGATAGACTAAAACAGAGACCTCGTGAATCCTAGACTTCATCCTCATTCCACCATGCAACCTGGCCAGTCATCCAGACTCGATCAAAAACTGTAGATGGACACATCCAGCTATTTTGGAATCATTTAAAGAACACTATACCAGCACAGAGCAATGTCCAGATCATGCTTTGGCTTCCACTGGAGATCTTCCTATAGGGACTGAATGCACAGGTCTCATCAACTCAAGCATGGTCATTTAGATTGTCATTGTATTTCTCACTGTAGTTAAATAAATTGGCATTCTAATTGTTTTAACTTAAACTTGAAGCCGATTGCAAACTTCTTGGAACTAGTTCAACCACTGTGGATATTTATTTAAACTTGAGAAAGAGAATTTCCTGCACTCCTAATTCAAATGTTGCAAAGTCCATTAGGCAGGGTAATTAGCGTGCACCCAGCCAAACTTGGAACCAAGTGGTCAAAGTGAATACCTGATTTAGTCTCTGGGTTTAACCCTTCACTTCTTATTTGGAAAGATAAAAAAAAAGCTTTGATGATGATGCTGTTTGGAATATGAACTACAACATTATGAATATAACCCAAACATCAGTTCCTCCCCAGTGGTCTCTGAGTTTAAGCAGTGATGACAGACGTTAGATAGACACTGCTAAAAATGATGTGCTGACGAGAGAGGATTTATATCCCATTACCAATCCCCTGCGTCATGCCATGAACCTTCAACTAGACATTTTATCATGTTGGTTGCCGCTCTCTGCATTTTCTCTAATTTGTCTCTTTTTCAACATGTGGTATCCCAAACTAAAAGCAGTTGAAATATGTTCAGGCAAGTCTAGTGCCAAGTCACTGGAAATAATTTTTTTCTGGTTCAGAACATAAAGCTTCCATTAATACAGACTGATATCACTTCTAAAGGATTTGAGGGATCTCTCTTTTTAACAAATCATGGAGGGGTTTGTTGACTTTAACAGCTCTCAAAATACATTAAGGCATGGAGCAGCAACCTATAAACAATACAGTAGTAGGTAACTTTGAGAGAGGTGAATTATGTTGTTCTTTGGTAGCCCCCTGCCAAGTCTTCTGAAGTGGCTGTTCATCCTTCAGCCCCACAGCCAGCCCATCTCATCTATATATAACCTAATCTTAACTAGAGAGTGTGAAAAGTTAAAGTCTTTGTAGATATAGGAATACATTCTCTTACACTGCCCCACCTACAACTCACACCCATGAACTCTTAGGTTTCTACATTTTCTTTTTTTTTTTTTTTTTTTTTAGTGGAGTGCAGTTTATTACACCGGCGGGCCCAAGGCAGAGTCTCCTCTTAGCCAAGGGCCCTGACCAGCATTTGTGAAAATCTTTTATACCCCATGTGTTCGCGTCCAAACCCACCACCCCAATCCCTTGATGCTTACAAAAGAAGGGTAAATACAATCACAATAACCCCATCATTCACGTGTTATGTGTTTAAACAGTTAATAATCAATAAGCCCACAGTTACATTCCAACCAGTTAATAACCGATAAGCCTGTGCTTACATTCTGATAGATAGTGCCCGGAGGCAGGGGTGATTAGTGTCTGTTTTCTCTTAGGTGATGAGTAACCTGGATGTGATCTTCAAGGTTCCCCTGTCCGGAGGGGGTCTTATCCTTCCATTGTCATTCCCACAGGCACTAAGCAGAGAGTTCAGAGTCCACTGGAGAGGTAGCCGAGCACGATCAGCACAGACAGGCCTGAGATGGAGTCCAGGCCCTATGGATTTCTTCTTCATTCCCCCCTCTTGATGCTCTTAACTCATATTATGAGCATCATTCATAAGGATATATTGCAGCCTGGCTCTCCAACTGACAATTAGGGAGAATGACATCAATCTTCAGGTTACAAAGTTCACAATACATTGTAAAATTCAGGGTCCACAAAGCAGAACTATCAAGGCAACTATAACAGTGGTAAATATAGTTTTCCACCAATCGCTTTTCACCCAAGATAGGACCGAAGTCCAGAAAGGAATGTTCTCATTTGACATTGCTTTTACTTGGTTTTTCATGTCATCTAAAGTAGTCGATACATTGTCAGATAAGTCAGGAATGTATACACAACATTCAACCTTAATTATAGCACAGGTCCCTCCTTCAGCAGCTGTGAGTATGTCCAAAGCCATTTTTTTATGAATTGCCACTTTTCTCATTTAGATTTGCTCTTCATTTAAGGTTTGGATGGCTTCTGTTCTATCTAGGAGGGCCTGTTTGTGAAATTAGTCAAGGCCTCTACTTTAATCATAATATATTTGTTGTCCCTACAGAGGGTACGAAAAAGGCAGCAATATACTCATACCATTAAAACACAGATCTTGTCCACCTAGCATGTAAATAAGGTAGATTTACTGGGGCTTGTTGGTTTCTACATTTTCAACGTGATTCTTGAGAACAGGAAAGAATTCAAAACCAAAACAATGAAGTTACTCTATGTACTGTGAGGTCATATTTCACTTGGGAGTTGGGTTTAAAGTTAGTGCAAACTACAAAAACCAAGTTGAGTCAAAATTATCTCTGGAAATCTTTTTTTTTTTTTTTTTTTTTTTTAGCCACGAATAAGGCCTCTTGTCACCATTAAAAAGGCCTGCATTTTAAACAGATTCTTGGACTGGGGGCTCATATCCATCAGTTTGTTTAACTTTAGCACCTGTCTCATCCCCAGCAGCTTTTCCAGAACTAGTTACTTCACCATGTAGTTCCATGAGTTTTCCCAATTCAAACTTGGACTTCTTCAGCATTTTTACTTTTCTAACAAAGACATCATAAAGCAGATAAATAGATTGGCAAGCCTTTTCTATGTCTTTTCCAAAGCTGTCTGGAATCAATTTACTGACCACCTCTTTCAAGTCACTTGTCTGCACCCCTCAGGTCATGATTTCCATCATCTCCATGTGAATCTGGCATACCTGCTGATGCTGGACATAAGAGGTCTTCTGAATTTGATTACTGTGTTTCTTAGTAAAGCCCACACAGGACAGACGAAGCAAATAACCATCAGTAGTCTTGACAACAAGGTGAGCTTCAGTCATGACCTACCATTTTTTTGACCATGGAGCACATTTTGTCACAGGTAAGATCTATGCCATGGAAACTAGTCAGGCAGTTTTTGCCTTGAACATCCTCCGTAATTAGCTTGAATTTTCTAAAGGCAATTTCATCATTCTGCAGATCAGTGAGATTCACTTCAGAAATACAACCCTTGAGGCCATCAGATTCAATTTTGGTTCCTTGAGTTCTTATGACCAGTATTTTCCCAGAATAGCTGGTGCTTTCACATCATACCAATATTTCTTAGAAAATGGGTCAACCACTTTCTTCTTGGCTTTCATAAGGCACTTATTCTTGCCAACCACCATGATGCTGTTCAGAAGACTAAAAGGACTAGAAATCTTAAGGGGGCTGTGGTAGGCAGAATTTGGAAGACGACCTCCTGAGAGTCCTTTTCTGGTTATTCAATCACACACCTATCTGACTACCATTGTGAAGGGATATTTTGCAGGTGCAAAGCCCCAAATCAGTTAGATTTTATATACAGAGAGTATTGGGGTAAACCTGATCCAATTGAGGCAACTTTGAAAGCAGAATATTTGCTCAGGCTGGTAGTAGCAGGGGAATTCAAAGAGACTGAAACAACCACACAGATTTGCTTAAGCCATTGCTGGCTTTCAAATGGAAAGGAGGACCAGAGATTGGCCACTATCTGCTGAAAGTGACCCCTGGCCAACTGCTGGCAAATGAACAAGGACCTTAGTCCTACAGCAACAAGAAACTGAAGGCTGTCAATAACTTGAAGTGAGCCTGGAAGCAGATTCTTCCCAAGCTTCCAGACAGGAGCCCAGCCCAGCCAACACCTTGATTTCAGTCTTTTGAGACTCTACAGAGAAACCAGCCAAAAGAGCCCATATTTCGGACCTAAAGAACTGTGAGCTAATAAACAAGTATGTGCAAACTGCCAAGTGTGTGGTAATCAGCCAAACAAAATGAAAAATGAACATTACTCAATATAACATCATGAGGCTATGCTTTTCAAATTACTTTTTATTAATTTAAATTCCTCTGTCACACTAGCCACAAATCAAGCACACCATAGTCACATGTGGCGACTTGCTACCATATTGAATACTAGAAACTACAGAACCTGTCCATCATCACAAAATGTTCTATTGGACGGAATGCTCTGAAAGATCCAAAAGAATCAGTTTTGGGGACTTCCCTGGTGGCCCAGAGGCAAAGACTCCATACTCCCAATGCAAGGGGCCAGGGTTCAATCCCTGGTCAAGAAACTAGATCCCAAATGCTGCAACTAAGAGCTTTTGTGCAGCAACTAAAAATCCCTCATGAATGCAACTAAGACCCAGAGCAGCAAAAATTATAAACTTTTTATAAAAAAAGAAGAAGAATTAGTTTTCCTGTAGTTTTAGACCAGATTAACATTACTTTCATAGTACTTATTATGAATATCCTATTGCAAAATTCAGACTTAAACTGAAGAAAGTAGGGAAAATCACTAGACCATTCAGGTATGACCTAAATCAAATCCCTTATGATTATACAGTGGAAGTGAGAAATAGATTCAAGGGATTAGATCTGATAGAGTACCTGAAGAACTATGGATGGAGGTTCATGACATTGTACAGGAGGCAGTGATCAAGACCATCCCCAAGAAAAATAAATGTAAAAAGACAAAATGGTTGTCTGAGGAGGCCTTACAAATAACTAAGAAAAAGAGATAAGCTAAAGGCAAAGGAGAAAAGGAAAGATGTACCCATTTCAATGCAGAGTTCCAGAGAATAGCATGGAAAGATAAGAAAGCCTTCCTCAGGGATTAATGCAAAGAAATAGAGGAAAGCAATAGAATGGGAAAGATATAGAGATCTCTTCAAGAAAATGAGAGATACCAAGGGAACATTTCATACAAAGATGGGCACAGTAAAGGGGAGAAATTATATGGACTTAACAGAAGCAGAAGATATTAAGAGAGGTGGCAAGAATACACAGAAGAACTATACGAAAAAGATCTTCATGACCCAGATAACCACAATGGTGTGATCACTCAGCTAGACCCAGACATCCTGGAGTATGAAGTCAAGTGGGCCTGAGGAAGCATCACTGCAAACAAAGCTAGTGGAGGTGATGGAATTCCAGCTGAGCTATTTCAAATCCTAAAAGATGATGCTGTGAAAGTGCTGCACTCAATATGCCATAATCTGGAAAACTCAGCAGTGGCCACAGGACTGGAAAAGATCAATTTTCATTCCAATGCCAAAGAAAGGGAATACCAAATAATGCTCAAACTATCAAACAATTGCACTCATCTCACACGCTAGTGAAGTAATGCTCAAAATTCTCCAAGCCAGGCTTCAGCAATACGTGAACCATGAATTCCAGATGTTCAAGCTGGTTTTAGAAAAGGCAGAGGGACCAGAGATCAAGTTGCCAACATCTGTTGGATCATCAAATATGCAAGAGAGTTCCAGAAAAGCATCTATTTCTGCTTTATTGACTATACCAAAGCCTTTGATGGTGTGGATCACAATAAACTGTGGAAAATTCTGAAAAAGATGAGAATGCCAGACCACCTGACCTGCCTCTTGAGAAACCTATATGCAGGTCAGGAAGCAATGGTTAGAACTGGACATGGAACAACAGACTGGTCCCAAATAGGAAAAGGAGTACATCAAGGCTGTATATTGTCACCCTGCTTATTTAACTTATATGCAGAGGACATCATGAGAAACGCTAGGCTGGAGGAAGCACAAGCTGGAATCAAGATTGCCGGGAGAAATATCAATAACCTCAGATATGCAGATAACACAACCCTTATGGCAGAAAGTGAAGAAGAACCAAAGAGCCTCTTAATGAAAACGAAAGAAGAGAGTAAAAAAGTTGGCTTAAAGCTCAACATTCAGAAAACTAAGATCATGACATCCGGTCCCATCACTTCATGGCAAATAGATGGGGAAACAGTGGAAACAGTGGCTGACTTTATTTGGGGGGACTCCAAAATCACTGCAGATGGTGATTGCAGCCATGAAATTAAAAGACGCTTGCTCCTTGGAAGAAAAGTTACGACCAACCTAGACAGCATATTAAAAAGCAGAGACATTACTTTGTCAACAAAGGTCCATCTGGTCAAGGCTATGGCTTTTCCAGTGGTCATGTATGGATGTGAGAGTTGGACTATAAAGAAAGCTGAGCACTGAAGAATTGATGCTTTTGAACTGTGGTGTTGGAGAAGACTCTTGAGAGTCCCTTGGACTGCAAGGAGATCCAACCAGTCCATCCTAAAGGAGAACAGTCCTGGGTGTTCATTGGAGGGACTGATGCTGAAGCTGAAACTCCAATACTTTGGCCACCTGATATGAAGAGCTGACTCATTGGAAAAGACCCTGATTCTGGGGAAGATTGAGGGCAGGAGGAGAAGGGGACGACAGAGGATGAGATGGTTGGATGGTATCACTGACTCAATGGACATGAGTTTGGGTAAACTTGGGAGTTGGTGATGGACAGGGAAGCCTGGCATGCTACAGTCCATGGGGTCAAAAAGAGTTGGACACAACTGAGCAACTGAACTGAACTGAACTGAATATTACTTTAAGCCACAAATATTACATTAATTGCATTTAAGGACCATGTGTAAGTAAAATTTATATATTTAATGCTATAGATGAGATGGTTGGATGGCATCAATGACTCGATTGACATGAGTTTGAGCAAACTCTGGGAGATGCTGAAAGATAGGGAAGCTGCAGTCCATAGGGTCACAAAGAGTCAGACACAAGTGAGCAACTAAACAAGAACAACAATGCTATAGTCACATTTAGCCCTGTGAGATGCTCACACCAGGGAGAAACAAAAGAGAACTAAGACTGATCAAGCAAAACATATTTCTCCCTTCCATTTCCTGCTCACACTCAGATACATAATCAATTTGTGGAATGGTGAGTAGAATCTGTGATATTATTTCTACCCTCTCTCTCTGAACTCCTAGAGTTGGACTTGTTTCACGCACATGACATGATTCTACTATAACTGCCATACTTATTTGCAGAAGGCTAGCAATCATATTCTGAGCCATCTTGGAAAAGAGAACAACCTGGAACTAACTTTGGAGTCTGACAGTTTGGTAGAAAGGAAACTCTGGTCATTCAATTCCAAGCCCAGGGAAGTCTAACCCTGGCTAATAGTGGAGGGATATTGTAGAGAAACAAACCACGGATGAGCACCCAGGCTCGAAGGTGACAGCAATTCTAGGTATCAATTAAAGTAGGGGTGGGAGGCCACAAAATTTCTTTCCTGAAAAGTGATAAGATTTTGACCAGTTATATCAGGTATTTTTGCCATTTGCATACATTTCACAAACCTAAAGATAAAGAATCACATTTTAAGCCTTTTTTATTTTGCAACCTCCATCCCATGGGGTGTGCTTATGACTGTCTTTGAAGCTATGGCAAGACCACACAGTCACATGTCTGGTGTCCTTATAAAAACCTGAAAATCGGATTTTGGTTTAAGTCCTGGCAGATAAAGAAAACACAGGAATTAGATGAAAGGCCAAATCAGGACTCAAGTCATACCAGAAAAACAGAAGGAGGGACTCGATAACAGGACCCTGGGAAGATGGAAAAAATTGGGAAACTAGGAACAAAAGACCTAGTCAGATGGCCCTACACTGACATGCATCACTGATCAGGCCACAGACATGTTTTAATGGTCAGAAAGTCTACAGTTCAATGGGCTCTGGAGCTCAGTTCAACCTTAGTGACATACATGGGGGATAGTAGGCCAGTTCCAGACCATTCTCCTTTTGAAAAGTGGAAACCACACACACACACACAAAGAAATATCGTGGGGTTACTGTATTTAAAATAGATAACCAACAAAGACCTACTATATAGCACAGAGAACTCAGTACAATATTCTTTAATAGCCTAAACTGGAAAAGAATTTGAAAAGGAATCAGATCCTTATATGGTTATAACTGAACCACTTAGCTGTGACACCTGGAACTAACACATCATTGTTAATCACTATGTCATTGTTTAGTTGCTATGTTGTGTTTGACACTTTTTATGATCCCATGGGTTGTAGCCTGCCAGGCTCCTCTATGCATGGGATTTCACAGGCAAGAATACTGGAGAAAGCCCATTTTAATCACTATCAGTTCAGTTCAGTTCAGTCGCTCAGTCGTGTCCGACTCTTTGTGACCCCATGAAATGCAGCACACCAGGCCTCCCTGTCCATCACCGACTCCCGAAGTCTGACCAAACCCATGTCCACTGAGTCGGTGATGCCATCCAACCATCTCATCCTCTGTCATCCCCTTCTCCTCCTGCCCTCAATCTTTCCCAGCATCGGGGTCTTTTCCAATGAGTCAGCTCTTCACATCAGGTGGCCAAAGGATTGGAGTTCCAGCTTCAACATCAGTCCTACCAATGAACACCCAGGACTGTTCTCCTTTAGGATGGACTGGTTGGATCTCCTTGCAGTCCAAGGGACTCTCAAGTCTTCTCCAACACCACAGTTCAAAAGCATCAATTCTTCGGTGTTCAGCTTTCTTCCCAGTCCAACTCTCACATCCATACATGACCACTGGAAAAGCCATAGCCTTGACCAGATGGACCTTTGTTGACAAAGTAATGTCTCTGCTTTTTAATATGCTGTCTAGGTTGGTCATAACTTTTCTTCCAAGGAGCAAGCGTCTTTTAATTTCATGACTGCAATCACCATCTGCAGTGATTTTGGAGTCCCCCCAAATAAAGTCAGCCACTGTTTCCACTGTTTCCCCATCTATTTATTTGCCATGAACTGATGGGACCAGATGTCATGATCTTAGTTTTCTGAATGTTGAGCTTTAGGCCAACTTTTTTACTCTCCTCTTTCATTTTCATTAAGAGGCTCTTTGGTTCTTCTTCACTTTCTGCCATAAGGTTGTGTTATCTGCATATCTGAGGTTATTGATATTTCTCCCGGCAATTTTGATTCCAGCTTGTGCTTCCTCCAGCCCAGCTTTCTCATGATGTACTCTGCATATTCCAATATAAAAAACAAAAACAAATAAACCAAAAAAAAAAAAAAAAAAAAGTGGAGAGGGCTTCCTATGCACCACAGAGCCAATGGCCACCTGCACATGACCTAAGCCAGGAGGTACAGACATCACCACAGGCATCATCAACTCAATGAACATGAGTTAGAGCAAGCTCCTTGGGAGATACTGAAGGGCAGGGAAGCTTGGCAAGCTGCAGTCCATAGGGTCACAAAGAGTCAGACATGACTGAGCGACTAAACAGCAAAAACAGGCAGCCAAGATAAGGACAAGCTGACACAGGGGTGATAGGTCTGTAGGTGGGAATAGACAAGGAGATGCCACCCCAAGGCTCTCCACTCCAGCAACAAAGTTCTTCACCCAGCAGGAGATGGTCAACGATGCCCTCCTCTCTCCTCTGTGAGTTCTGCTTTCTACTCTCTAGCCCTCCCAGCTGCTTTCTATTTCTCATTCCTGGACACTTAACCTGTATCCCACCTTGTGTTCAGTTTGCTGTCAAATAACCCCAGCTCAGAACCTTATAACTTTTTCAGATCAAGTTATTTGTATATGTATGAGATATAAATACATATAGGGACATCCCCGGTGGTCCAGTGATTAAGACTCTGCACTTCCAATGCAGGGACTGTGAGTTCAATTGCTGGTCAGGAAACTAAGACTCCACATGTTGTATAGCAAAAAAATTAAAATTAAAATAAAGTGTACACTTTGAAAAGTTTCAAACAGATTTAAAGTGTCTGTGTGTGTATACACACACACACACACACACACACACATATATATATATGCTAAATTGCTTCTGTCATGTCTGACTCTTTGCAACCCCCGTGGACTATAGCCTGCCAGCCTCCTCTGTCCATGGGATTCTCCAGGCAAGAATACTGGAGTGGGTTACCATGAACTCCTTCAGGGGATCTTCCCAATCCAGGGATCAAACCCATGTCTCTTTTGTTTCCTGCATTGGCAGATGGGTTCTTTACCACTAGCACCACCTGGGAAGCCCTATACATATCTACTTTAAATACCAGATACCAGGGTCCTAGTAGTAGTAGTAGTTTAGTCGCTAAGTCGTGTCCGACTTTTGCAACCCCATAGACAGTAGCCTGCCAGGCTCCTCTGTCCATGGGATTCTCCAGGCAAGAATACTGGAGTGGATTGCCATTTCCTTCTCTAGGGAATCTTCCCAACCCAGGAATCGAATCCAGTCGCCTGCATTGCAGGCAGATCATTTACCAACTGAGCTATGAGAAAGAAAGAAAAAAAGAAAATGAAGTCGCTCAGTTGTGTCTGACTCTTTGTAACCCCATGAACTGTAGCCTACCAGGCTCCTACGTCCATGGAATTTTCCAGGCAAGAGTACTGGAGTGGGTTGCCATTTCCTTCTCCTCCACGGCCCTAGGAGGATATAGAAAATACAAACATATATAATACATACACATGTACATACATACATACACAAAAGAAAGTGAAACTCCTAAAGTTCATCAACTTTCCTAAATCCACACCCTTAATGAAAACATTAGCTGTCAAGCCCAGGTATCCCAGGTCTCCTGACGCCTCGTCTGGTGGTCTAGTCATTTTGCCTTCCAGCAGCTGTTCTAAAATCTTTCAAGCATTTTCCCTTTATCCTCACAAGTTGGTGGGGCGGTCATCCACCACCAAAGAGAAGAAAACTGAGCTCAAGATTGGTCAAAATGAACAGTTAACCTCGATGTCACACTTTAGTTTCCTTAAAGTGAATTAAATTAAATACATTTTAAAAAATACATCAAAATGTGCTTGGGGGAAAACTTTCATTCGTTGACATCTCAGTAGATGTTTCATGAAAGAAGTGATGAAAGATCTGTTTGGGAAAAATTGGGTTTAAAAAGGGAAAAATATTTTTAAAATTCACAGATACTTTAATATCTAAGTAAGCAAATGCATCTACAAGAAGCTTGGTTATAAGGTACATGTAATATTTTTCCAGCGAAACTAACTATTACCATCTTGAAGACATTAGTGTTCCACAGAACATAGTTTGGGAAACACTGTCATAAAGTTCAGAAATATCAACATATAATGTATATTTACAATCTATAAGAAAGTGCTCTGTACCTCAGTCTGCAATTAGGGCCTGCAAATCTTCTCATCCATTTCAGAAATTCTTATCATTTTTTTTCACTTAGTTTGCTGCCTTTCTGTTCCAAATATTCATTGCTTCCCTTGTTACTGTGCTCCATCCCTGTTTCTTCCTAATAGCAAGTGTTTCTTTATTATCATATTGGCGTATTCCGCATTTTTTTGCACACTGCTTTTCCTTTCCTCCTCTCTTAGCTTAACTTCTCTTCCCCTAGTTGGCCCTGTCCATCCCCTTTTCTCAAATAACACTAAGTATGCAATAGCTGCTCACGGTTTAGCTACTATGTGTATAAGCCAGGCTTGTATTCTAGTAAAGTTTCTCCTCTTATTCCAACTATATCTCTTTTTTAAGGTTTAAATTTTACCATATGAAGAATAAGGATCGATTTCATAAAGATATTATGCTTATAAACACTAACAGAGCTAACACTAACACTAACAAAACCAAGAGCTTCCATCGCTATTTCTAGAATTATGGTCTGATTCTATCATCTTGGAACAGAGTATTCTGACTGCCACATGGATGGACATGGGAAAACCTATCCCACCTACCTTGACCTCTGCCTTTCCTACTACATCCTTTGCTTCATATACCCACCCATCCATTCTTTATTCTACAGACTGATGGAGGACTTTGATATCTACTGAGGGCTCCTTTTCTCAAGCATTGAAAATAACAAGATTAATAAGACATGATGCCTATTCTTGAAGAGCATATGGTCTAGTCATAGGAGATAGGCATGTAAACCAATGACTACACACATTCTCATAAGTGCTATAAAAAGTACAGAGAGAACCCTGCTGGAGGACCCTAGAATCTTTTGAGGGTAAGTAATCTATGACCCACCTCCCAGAGTAATGGAAATAAAAGCAAAAATAAACAAATGGGACCTAATTAAACTTAAAAGCTTTTGCACTACAAAGGAAACTATAAGCAAGGTGAAAAGGCACCCTTCAGAATGGGAGAAAATAATAGCAAATGAAACAACTGATAAAGAATTAATCTCAGGAATATACAAGCAGCTCCTGTAGCTCAATACAAGAAAAATAAATGACCCAATCAAAAAATGGGCCAAAGAACTAAACAGACATTTCTTCAAAGAAGACATACAGATGGCTAACAAACACATGAAAAGATGCTCAACATCACTCATTATTAGAGAAATGCAAATCAAAACCACAATGAGGTACCATCTCACAGCAGTTAGAATGGCTGCCATCAAAAAGTCTACAAACAATAAATGCTGGAGAGGGGATGGAGAAAAGGGAACCCTCTTACACTGTTGGTGGGAATGCAAACTAGTACAGCCACTATGGAGAACAGTGTGGAGATTCCTTAAAAAACTGGAAATAGAACTTCCATATGACCCAGAAATCCCACTGCTGGGTATACACACCAAGGAAACCAGAACTGAAAGAGACACAAGTACCCCCAATGTTCATTGCAGCACTGTTTACAATAGCCAGGACCTGGAAGCAACCTAGATGTCCATCGGCAGATGAATGGATAAGAAAGCTGTGGTACACATACACAATGGAATATTTCTCAGTTATAAAAAGGACACATTTGAGTCAGTCCTAATGAGGTGGATGAAACTGGAGCCTATTTATTATACAGAGTGAAGTAAGTCAGGAAGAAAAACACCAATAGAGTATATTAACACATATATATGGAATTTAGAAAGATGGTAACAACGACTCTACATGCAAGACAGCAAAAGAGACACAGACATTAAGAACAGACTTTTGGACTCTTTGGGAGAAGGCAAGGGTGGAATGATTTGAGAGAACAGCATTGAAACTTATATATTACCATATGTGAAATAGACGACCAGTCCAAGTTCGATGCATAAAGTAGGGCGCTCAAAGCCAGTGCACTGGGACAACACAGAGGGATGAGATGGGGAGGGAGGTGGGAGGGACGTTCAGGATGGGGGGACACATGTACACCACACCCATGGCTGATTCATGTCAGTGTGTGGCAAAAACCAACACAATGTAATTAGCCTCCAATTAAAAAAAAAAAAAGACATGGTGCCTATTCTTAAAGAGCATATAGTCCAGTCATGGGAGATAGGCATGTAACAGATGACTACTCAAATTCTCATAAGTGCTATAAAAAGTACAGAGAGAACCCTGCTGGAGGATCCTAGAACTTATGAGGGTAAGTAATCTTCACAGGAAATGCAACTGAAAGGACAAGAGACACAGATGGTTTTTGTTTTTTTGTTTTTTTGTTTTTTTTCTAAGTTCATGCTTTTATTTTCCTGTTTATTGGAACATACACAGTATCTCATAGAAACTGTACTCCTTTAGATTCCAAAAGGTTCACATGATTTTTTTTTAAATTTTATTTTATTAGTTGGAGGCCAATTACTTCACAACATTTCAGTGGGTTTTGTCATACATTGACACGAATCAGCCATAGAGTTACACATATTCCCCATCCCGATCCCCCTTCCCACCTCCCTCTCCACCCGACTCCTCTGGGTCCTCCCAGTGCACCAGGCCCGAGCACTCATCTCATGCATCTCACCTGGGCTAGTGATCTGTTTCACCATAGATAATATACATGCTGTTCTTTTGAAACATCCCACCCTCACCTTCTCCCACAGAGTTCAAAAGACTGTTCTGTACTTCTGTGTCTCTTTTTCTGTTTTGCATATAGGGTTATCATTACCATCTTTCTAAATTCCATATATATGTGTTAGTATGCTGTAATGTTCTTTATCTTTCTGGCTTACTTAACTCTGTATAATGGGCTCCAGTTTCATCCATCTCATTAGAACTGATTCAAATGAATTCTTTTTAACGGCTGAGTAATATTCCATGGTGTGTATGTACCACAGCTTCCTTACCATTCATCTGCTGATGGGCATCTAGGCTGCTTCCATGTCCTGGCCATTATAAACAGTGCTGCGATGAACATTGGGGTGCACGTGTCTCTTTCAGATCTGGTTTCCTCAGTGTGTATGCCCAGAAGTGGTATTGCTGGGTCATATGGCAGTTCTATTTCCAGTTTTTTAAGAAATCTCCACACTGTTTTCCATAGTGGCTGTACTAGTTTGCATTCCCACCAACAGTGTAAGAGGGTTCCCTTTTCTCCATACCCTCTCCAGCATTTATTCCTTGTAGACTTTTGGATAGCAGCCATCCTGACTGGCGTGTAATGGTACCTCATTGTGGTTTTGATTTGCATTTCTCTAATAATGAGTGATGTTGAGCATCTTTTCATGTGTTTGTTAGCCATCTGTATGTCTTCTTTGGAGAAATGTCTGTTTAGTTCTTTGGCCCATTTTTTGATTGGGTCATTTATTTTTCTGGAATTGAGCTTCAGGAGTTGCTTGTATATTTTTGAGATTAATCCTTTGTCTGTTGCTTCATTTGCTATTATTTTCTCCCAATCTGAGGGCTGTCTTTTCACTTTACTTATAGTTTCCTTTGTAGTGCAGAAGCTTTTAAGTTTCATTAGGTCCCATTTGTTTAGTTTTGCTTTTATTTCCAATATTCTGGGAGGTGGGTCATAGAGGATCCTGCTGAGATTTATGTTGGAGAGTGTTTTGCCTATGTTCTCCTCTAGCAGTTTTATAGTTTCTGGTCTTACATTTAGATCTTTAATCCATTTTGAGTTTATTTTTGTGTATGGTGTTAGAAAGTGTTCTAGTTTCATTCTTTTACAAGTGGTTGACCAGTTTTCCCAGCACCACTTGTTAAAGAGATTGTCTTTTTTCCATTGTATATCCTTGCCTCCTTTGTCAAAGATAAGGTGTCCATAGGTTCGTGGATTTATCTCTGGGCTTTCTATTCTGTTCCATTGATCTATATTTCTGTCTTTGTGCCAGTACCATACTGTCTTGATGACTGTGGCTTTGTAGTAGAGTCTGAAGTCAGGCAGGTTGATTCCTCCAGTTCCATTCTTCTTTCTCAAGATTACTTTGGCTATTCGTGGTTTTCTGTATTTCCATACAAATTGTGAAATTATTTGTTCTAGTTCTGTGAAAAATACTGTTGGTAGCTTGATAGGGATTGCATTGAATCTATAGATTGCTTTTGGTAGAATAGCCATTTTGACAATATTGATTCTTCCAATCCATGAACACGGCACAGATGGTTTTTGAATGCAATGAGGTGACACAGGTTATAACTTCAGTAAGCCGAGAGCATTTTTATGACTACCTCTGAAAGCTGATGTGGGCAGAAAACCTGATGTTAAATTTTCAGACTCCTGGCTTCAGGAGTCCATACTGAAACACAGTTTTGTTAATCCTGCAATAATAAGTGACTTGCTTTAAAGCCAGTAAAGAAAGAAGTGGTCTTATATAGTGAGATGACATATATTATTTGGTACTCTTTGACCAGGTGCCCAGGGAATTTGGGGAAATGTAACTCCTCATGTGGAGATATTTCATTCTTTTGTTCATGTTTTTGCCCTAGGTTTTCAAGTAGATTTTTATGAATTCAGTGAGTCTCCTCAAAAGACATCCTTGAGGTGACCCTAGTGCAGAGAAACTTTTCCACAGTCTGTAAAACAGACCAGTGTAGACATGTACACAGGCGTTTGCCAAGTGGAGAAAGAAAAGAAGCAGAATTCAAGCAGAGGCACAGCATGAACAAAGGCACAGAAAAGTGATGGCTTCGGCATGTTTGGGAAGGACTGAATTCATTCAGGAAGCCCTAGTACTATGCAGGGAGATGAGACCAGATGGACCGGTAAAAGCATGAAGGAGCTTGTAAACAAGGTCAGAAGTTTACTTTCTCCCTTATCGATATTAGGGAAGCCAGAAGAGGATTAAAGCAAGAGGGTCACATGGTCCATCTTGCATTTTAAGAAGTAAATCTGGTGATATTTTAGAAGATAGACTGAGCTCAAAACAGCTGGGTAGCTGGAAACAGGATAAGGAAATGTTAATGATAGTCTTGGGAGGATGGGATTGAGAGAAGACAGTCTGAACCAAGATAATTAGAAATGAAGACAAGAAAAGAGGCCAGTTCATAGAAATACTGCTAAGAGAGAATTC
This sequence comes from Muntiacus reevesi, assembly GCF_963930625.1. Classification (NCBI taxonomy): domain Eukaryota; kingdom Metazoa; phylum Chordata; class Mammalia; order Artiodactyla; family Cervidae; genus Muntiacus; species Muntiacus reevesi. The sequence goes on from NC_089260.1 coordinate 44,556,215, forward strand.
TAGCATCCTGGAGCCACCTTGTACCAGCTTGTAAGGGTCAATTATATATTCAGAAATTTTGTGAGTTGGTTGTTAAACCATTGGTAGCTTGGTGTCAGCAATGGAAATTGGCCACAGAAGTCAGCAAACACTATGAATTGGGGTTTCTAGTTTTTCAAGAGTCAGTGTAGCAGAGTCCTAGAAGGAACTGACAGGATGTACACTGGATACAAGGAAACAAGCAGGAGATATCAGATATTGTGGAGGCTGAAACTTTTACAATTTAGGGGATCCTCCTTAAGAAAAAGAATATAGACTCTGAATTCAAAATTAGGCATAAATAATGGACAGTACTCAAGAGAAAGGGGACATATGTATACCTATGACTAATTCTTGTTGATGTTTGACAGAAAACAAAATTCTGTAAAGCAATTATCCTTCAATTAAAAAATAAATTAATTAAAAAAAAAATAATGGACAGGAGGAGTATTCCTGGAAGCCAGCAATAATTCAAATATACACGGAAGTGACTACAAAACCACAAAAAATATTCTGCTAAACCCAAACTAAATATGTCCCCAACTCAACTTCCCCTTAGCCAGAAACTAAAAGTGCCCACAACCACTCCAACACCACTTCACATGACGGGAAGGATGTCAGAGGAGAAGTCAAAGTGGAAAGAAACAGCAGTCTTAACCCACTGTGGTTAAAATGTCTTACATTTGCACATTTTACAAAAACATGCAACCATGTGAACCCCTTGCCAGGGCAGCTCTCAGAACCTGGGAAAGGGTCCCTGAAGTTGCAAGAATCTGAAGTTTAACCTTGGTCATCTTCACGGTGAATTTGACTCTGAGAGCAAGAGAGGTATCCAGGGTAACACGAAGGTTCAGGAGACCAAGTGTGGCTCATATACTTCTGTCCAGTTCCGCAAGAGATCGTGATGGCTGGATGCCTGGTGACACTACTATCCAAAGAGCACAGAGCATCCCTACCAGATGTCAGATCTCAGGCTTTCCCTGATTGGTGGAGGAAGCCAGCACTATTCATACATCCCTGTTAACTAGTTTCAAGAACCAACCTTGTCAGCCCTGATAGCCCATTTCCAAAAGCACACCAGCTCCTTTCCCCCGTGGGCCCTTGTAGAGAGCCCTCTGGTCTTCAGCAGTGATGCTGCTGGAGGACGTCACGATGAGGAAAGGTGAAATCTGTCTAGCGCGAGCCAGAATAATCCATTCCAGACATATGTGTAATGCCGGGGAAACAGGTGCAAACAATTGAACCAGCTGTCAGCAAGCCACAGGGATCGTTTTTGATATCTTAATCGTGAGTTGATCCGTGAGCCACGTTGACAGCATCACTGTCATAGCTGACTGCACATCTGTAAACCTTTTTGAGTCTCTTCTGATGTCAGCGCGAGTCTCCGAAAAGCCTGACATCGAGAGAGACTTAAATTGAGCGTGATTGCCTCTGTTTCCGTTTTCCTGCCACGGAACCAGAGGGTTGACAAATGCCAATAATGGCTAATTTTCACTACTGTTTGTCATGTGCCACACAACGCAAGGGCAGAGAGCCAGGCCTGATGCCCTGAGAACATCCTGCCGTTGTTGGTTTAAGGGACTGCTTATTCTCTCTCTGCTGAATAAGGGATTTTCCCAGTAGCCAAATTCAGGAGTTTTTAATGGATTTATCTCAGCCTCTTCATCTCATCAACAAGGTAGTACCCCATAATCAGCTGGGAAAAGATTTTGAATGGATGAATGTTTACACTGACAAAATGTCTTCATTCTACTTTCTATTCAAGAAAAATATCACCACAATAATTAGCTCGACAGGTAATTAGTCCCAATATGGGCATTGGAAATCAGTAACATTATCTGTAGGGACCCATTAGCTAAGAGATTTGTCAAAAGATTTATATTAAAATCTTTTCAAAAAAATAAAATCTTTTCACTCTTATTAATTGAACACTTTGAAAATGAAGCTACTTTGTTTTAGCTTCTTTGAATTCTGTTTAGCAGTTAAAATTAAGTTTATCATGTTCACATTTTTAGAATTTTAATTTGGAGAGTGCAACATGTTTTAATGGAAACTCAGAGAAATCTCAGTGAAAATTCAGGCTGTTCCTATTCAGTCTGTGGCCTTGGACAAGCATCAGTTTCTGCATCTATAAGAGTATTGTGAAGACAATGAGAATATATTTAAAGGCCTTGGCCAGGGACTCATGCACAGTGAAGGTCAATAAATTGTAGTTAAGAAAAGCATGCAGAAAATGCTTATTTCACTTACTCTAGTGAGTTCAAATATTTTTTTCTTGTTTCCTTCATTTCAAAATAATGAAAACAATTACTCAAAAATGTAGACAAGTTCCTGGAAAAACATTGCAATCATTTCCTACCAATCTGATATAGGTAAATGCAAAAATTTCCCTTAAATGTCTAACTTTTATGCATTCTTTTCCCTAAACTGTTTTCATTAGAAAACTGTGAACTCACTTAACTCCACATCATTATTTTTGGTGTTTTACCAAAAAAGATGTCATATTTCATATCCACTCTCCAAGAAAAATCTCTAGCTGTTCAAGTTTAGCAATTTTCATTTTTGTGCCAATGCACCAAAAAAGTTCTAGTAAGTAAAGTGTTGTTTAATTTCCATATTATTTTTCGTGACTGAATGAAAAAAAAAACTTGATAAAGTTAATAGAAGAACTTAATTTATGGCAAGTATACTTTTAAGGTGAAATTCATCTTTTCATTCTTCAGTAAGTCTCATACCTCACACAATATTTTTAGACAAAATTTTGTCTATCACTAATGCAATATGTAGGGCTTCCCACGTGGCTCAGTAGTAAAGAGTCTGCCTGCAATGCAGGAGATGCAGGTTCAGTCCCTGGGTTAGGAAGATCCCCTGGAGAAGGAAATGGCAACCCACTCCAGTATTCTTGCCTGGGAATGGACATGAGGAGACTGGTGGGCTACACAGTCCATGGGGTGGCAGAGAATCAGACATGACTTAGTGACTAAACAACAACAATGTAATATGTAAGTTTCTACTCTTAGGTACTCTGACAAATATAATTTTATTTGGTTGAAAAACACTGATATATTCCTAAAACTAAGTGGGATAGAATAATTATTATTAAGATTTCATATTTTGCTGAAATTTACCAAGGCATAGATAGCCTTAGCATTCATTTTCTTTAAAACCCCTTTTACTATTGTTCAGTCACTCAGTCATGTCTGACTGTTTGTGACCCCATGAAATACTGCACACCAGGTTTTCCTGTCCTTCCCTGTCTCCTGGAGTTTACTCAAACTCATGTCCATTGAGTCGGTGATGCCATCCAACCATCTCATCCTCTGTCACCCCCTTCTCCTCCTGCCCTCAATGTTTCCCAGGATCAGGGTCTTTTCCAGTGAGACAACTCTTCACATCTACAGCAGCCATGAAGTATAATTGTTGCTTCATAGGTCTTACGTGCACCACTGCTGATACCAGCAGAGATTTTATAAGTAACTATATCAAGATCTTCTAGAAATAAAATTCTGCCCATCATGTAGATAATGAGTTTATAAATCTCCAAGATCCCAAAAATGAATCTTAATATCTGTGCCACAATTAATTCTGAAAGCTCTAGGGAAAATATAGAGGAAGAGAAGTTTTAAATGATCTCAACATTCCAATTTTTTAGGGTTCCCCTTTCCAGTCCTGGTATCCTCTTATTACATTATCTGTGTTTTGGTCACTTTGCACACTGTGGACATAACACCTACAGATATGTCCCCTTCCCTCACAGAGCCAGAAGCTCAGTGAAGAAGATAGCTAGTCATCAAGTAATCACAAGAGCAAAAGGAGCCTCTATAATCACTGTGATATGACATGGAAATAAGAAACCACTTTCCAGAGTAAGTTAAGGAAATGACAAGAAGGAGTTAACTAGGCAAGCCCCTCTTCCCACTTGCCAGGGGACTACCCTGGAAAACCCGAGAGCATATCAGTGATACCCCACTGGATCTTCCACCTAGGCCTGACACTTGCTATTATTTCTTCTTCTTTTGTCCCACACCTTCGCTATTCACTGCTACAATGTTTTGCCCTTGGCAGGCAAAAAGAACTATTATTTTTTATAAGTATTTTTCACTTCTACTTGAAAAAAGTGCCTTTATTTCTCCTCTAATTACAATTATAGGAAAGCTTAATATGGTAATATTAGAAAGCATTGGAATTTACAGAGAGAGAAAACAAAAATTATCTATAATTCTACCACAAAGATAACTAAAATGTTAAAATACATTGTGTGATCTATCAAAGATTTTTCCATTGTTTTTCTCTACAAAAATAAATTTAAGAACTATTTTGAGATTTGTTTTATTTTTCTCTTAAGAAAAACACTTTTTACCATGTCAGTGAGTATTTGTCTGTAATGCTACTTTTAAACTTCTGCTTTTTTAAAATAAAGTATTAAAAAGAACTATTATTAATGGTGGTGGTGGTGGTTTGGTTGCTAAGTCATGTCCGACTCTTACAACCCCATGGACTGTTATCTGCCACACTCCTCTGTCAATGGAATTCTCCAGGCAAGAATACTGGAGTGGGTTGCCATTTCCCTCTCCAAGTGATCTTCCCAACCCAGGAATCAAACCCAGGTCTCCTGCATTGTAGGCAGATTCTTTACTAACTGAGCTACAAGGAAAGCCCCACTATTATTAATAGAGAAATGCAAAAACAGTCACCTAAACGTATGAACAGGAGACAGGGATCAAGACCATCCCCATGGAAAAGAAATGCAAAAAGGCAAAATGGCTGTCTGAGGAGGCCTTACAAATAGCTGTGAAAAGAAGAGAAGCAAAAAGCAAAGGAGAAAAGGAAAGATATTCCCATTTGAATGCAGAGTTCTAAAGAATAGCAAGGAGAGATAAGAAAGCCTTTCTCGGCGATCAGTGCAAAGAAATAGAGGAAAACAACAGAATGGGAAAGACTAGAGATCTCTTCAAGAAAATTAGAGATACCAAGGGAACATTTCATGCAAAGATGGGTTCGATAAAGGACAGAAATTGTACGGACCTAACAGAAGCAGAAGATATTAAGAGAGGTGGCAAGAATACACAGAAGACCCAGATAATCAACGATGGTGTGGTCACTCACCTAGAGCCAGACATCCTGGAATGTGAAGTCAGGTGGGCCTTAGAAAGCATCACTACAAACAAAGCTAGTGGATGTGATGGAATTCCAGTTGAGTTATTTCAAATCCTAAAAGATGATGCTGTGAAAGTGCTGCACTCAATATGCCAGCAAATTTGGAAAACTCCCCAGTGGCCACAGGACTGGAAAGGTCAGTTTTCATTTCAATCCCTAAGAAAGGCAATCCCAAAGAATGATCAAACTACCGCACAATTGCACTCATCTCACTCGCTAGTAAAGTAATGCTCAAAATTCTCCAAGCCAGGCTTCAGCAATACATGAACCATGAACTTCCAGATGCTCAAGCTGGTTTTAGAAAAGGCAGAGGAACCAGAGATCAAATTGCCAACATCCACTGGATCATCGAAAAAGCAAGAGAGTTCCAGAAAAACATTTATTTCTGCTTTATTGACTATGCCAAAGCCTTTGACTGTGTGGATCAAAATAAACTGTGGAAAATTCTGAAAGAGATGGGAATACCAGACCACCTGACCTGCCTCTTGAGAAACCTAAATGCAGGTCAGGAAGAAACAGTTAGAACTGGACATGGAACAACAGACTGGTTCCAAATAGGAAAAGGAGGACGTCAAGGCTGTATGTTGTCATCCTGCTTATTTAACTTCTATGCAGAGTACATCATGAGAAACGCTGGGCTGGAGGAAGCACAAGCTGGAATCAAGATTGCCAGGAGAAATATCAATAATCTCAGATATGCAGATGACACCACCCTTATGGCAGAGAGTGAAGAGGAACTAAAAAGCCTCTTGATGAAAGTGAAAGAGGAGAGTGGAAAAGTTGGCTTAAAGCTCAACATTCAGAAAACTAAGATCATGGCATCTGGTCCCAACATTCATGGGAAATAGATGGGGAAACAGTAGAAACAGTGCCAGACTTTATTTTTGGGGGCTCCAAAATCACTGCAGATGGTGATGGCAGCCATGAAATTAAAAGACACTTACTCCTTGGAAGGAGTATTAAAAAGCAGAGACATTACTTTGCCAACAATGGTCTGTCTAGTCAAGGCTATGGTTTTTCCAGTGGTCATGTGTGGATGTGAGAGTTGGACTGTGAAGAAAGCTGAGGACCGAAGAATTGATGCTTTTGAACTGTGGTGTTGGAGAAGACTCCTGAGAGTCCCATGGACTGCAAGGAGATCCAACCAGTCCATCCTAAAGGAGATCAGTCCTGGGTGTTCATTGAAAGGACTGATGCTGAAGCTGAAACTCCAATACTTTGGCCACCTCATGCAAAGAGTTGACTCATTGGAAAAGACCCTGATGCTGGGAGGGATTGGGGGCAGGAGGAGAAGGGGACAACAGAGGATGAGATGGCTGGATGGCATCACCGACTCGATGGACATGAGTTTGAGTAAACTCCAGGAGCTGGTGATGGACAGGGAGGCCTGGGGTGCTGCAATTCATGGGTCGCAGAGAGTTGGACACGACTAAGCGACTGAAATGAACTGAACTGAACTGAAACGTACGAATGACCAAATCAGCAGTGAGAGAAACTCATTTATTGTGCATCTATGCCATGCTGAGAACTCAGTGCAATGCTTCCATGGATTAGCTCACTGAAAAAATTCTACTATATGTATGTATATATGTGTGTGTGTATTTACATATATAAATAATTTTATATATGTAAGTATATACATAATTATTTTCCTTTTCATCAAATAGAGAAACTGAAATTCAGGGGTGTTAAGAAATCTACCCAAAGTAGGACAGATTATAAACAGCAAAGCTGAAACCTAAGGATCTGACTCTAGCCCAAGTCCTTGTTACTGTACCAACTATGCTTCCACTTTAAAGATCTCATGAACTGTTTAGATTCTAGCCCTTAAATACCTCTAGTAATATCTTAACCAAATGGTCAAATCTGAGACCAATATTGTTCCCTTTACAGGAGCTCTTTAAGACCTCTTGGCTGAATCTGAGTCCAGCTGAGCTATGTGCATTAACTGTCTTATACTCCAGTCCAGGAACTAGATGATCTATTCCTTAATCTCTGGCTTGGCTCCCAGACCTGGTTCCTTTGTATCTAAAGGCTTTGTTTCTCCCAATTCCTTCCTAGGATGGGAGCCCTCCATATGTCCAGTGTCTCACCTGTGTTCTCACCCTCTCTGGATCTCCTTGACTCAGTCTACTCCCTGCACCTGCCATGTTGGTTCCCTTCTACACAGTCTTCCCCCGTCTTTGGGCACTTTGTCTTCTGTTTTCCACCCTGATCTCTCCTCCTCCAACATGTATTGCTGCTTGGTGAGGATAAACCATGACAAAATTGAAAGAAAAAAAAATACCTAAAGACAAATGTCAAGCAATGTAACAGACGTGTAGAAGATTTGGAAGCAGGAGAACTTTCCCACTCTTTCTGAAAACTTAGGACACAGATGACTGGATTCTACCCACATTTATGGCACTATCTCCACATAACTCCCTGTACTAGAATTAATAACAAATATTTATGGAGCACTAGGTACCTGTTCTGAGTATACTCTCTTCTAAGCACGTTAGATGGATTATCTCACATATTCCTCATCATAACCCTTGCAGTAAAACACTAATTAGTATTAGCCCCATGGGAGGAGGAAGGGGAGGAAAGAGGCTTGCACAGATGTGTGAATTCCTCAATGCCACACCATTTAGCAATCTGTAAAACTGGGGTTTGAATCCAGGCAATCTGGCTTTTAAAAAACAACCATATGTTTAACTGCTCTACTTTAAAGATCATGAGAATCTGTGTTTACAAGGTGCCAAAATCTGAAGAAAGCTGAATAAATTCAAACATAGTGTTTATTTATTCTTTGAATAAATATTTATAAAGCCAGAAACAATACTATTATTGGAACTGGACACAAAAGTGAACAAGATAAAGAAGGGCTCTGACCCCCTTACAGCTAATATTCTACTAGAGTGAGATCATAAGCAGATAACATATAAGGTAATTTCAAATAATAAAAAGTGATGTAAAAAATGCAAAGAAAAGAGGAAAGCTACTTTTGATAGTATGATCAGAGAAAGTCTTTCAGAAAAGGCATTATTTGAATTGAAAGTGAGACTAACCCAGCTAAAGATCTAGCAAGGCATTCTAGCTAAACTGTGAAGAAAAGTCCCTGAGATATGAACAGGTGAGGTCAAGGAACAGGTAGACATGGAGTGAAGGGGAGAATAATAGAAAGTGAAACCAGAGAAGTGAACCCCAGCAAGTTCATCCAAAGCCTTATTGGTCATGTTAAGGAATCTGAACTTTATTCTCAGTGTAATGAGAAGCCTTCAAAAGATTTTATGTGATGGAAATGATCTGACTCAAATTTTTTAAGGTCACTCTGGTTTCTCTGTGAAAAATGGATTAGCTGAGGGTGGGAAAGAATGGAAGAATCTGAAGGTAGGCCTTCAAATACATTAGAAGGATTGGATTAGGGAAGGAGAGAAAGGGAGTAATCAAGGATGAAGTCAAGGCTGAAAACCTGTAGGGCAATGCATCCCATGATAAACTAAGTTTGTGATATCCATCCCACTTTTTATAGATTCTAATCAACCAAATCAGTCAATAATCACTCAATGAGGGACTTTCCTGATAGTCCAGAGGTTAAGAATCCACCATGCTAAATCGCTTCAGTGTGTCTGACTCTTTGCGATCCTGTGGACTGGAGACTGCCACGCTTCTCTCTCCAAGGGATTCTCCAGGCAAGAATATTGCAGTGGGTTGCCATTCTTTCTCCAGGGGATCTTCCCAATCCAGGTGTCAAACCCATGTCTCTTATGTCTCCTGCAACGGCAGGCAGGTTCTTTACCACCAGCACCACCTGGGGAGCCCAAGGTAATATTCTATTTCTTGATCTGGGTCATAGTGACACAGATATGCTCACTTTGTAACAATTCATCAAGCAGTGTATTTATGATTATGTATTTATGATGTGCTTTTATGTATAGTGAACCCAAAAAATGCATTAAAAATATTGACTAAGACTCTATAGTCCCTTTCTATTTCTAGTTAATAAATTTTTAATTACTGGAAAATTTTCTGTTTTTTTCTGTCATAAATTCCAAGCCATTATTCTTCTTGTAGAAATATGTTATTATGAATTACTATGTAAACTTAAAAGGTATATTATTATATATTGATTTGCAATCTGCTTCATTGATCCTCTTTAGTATTTCCAATAATTATCAATGACACTTTTCACTATTTAGTAATATTTTTTATTTTACTCAAGCTGACATTAATATATATTTTGATTGTCCTACTATCTGAGAATAGATTTTCAACATTTAAAAAATTGCTGCTTCTTAAACCTGGGTGGTTCTCAATAGATAATGCACATAGAAATCATTTGGGGAACTTGTTTAAAATACATGTTTCTCATTCTCTGCTGAAATAACTCTGTAGTATTTTGGATGAAGACTAGCAATTTTCATTTTTCACACATACCTCAAATGGTTGTGATGCAATGTCCCCCATCACTGTTTGGAAACACTCTTATAGACCATTCATTTTGGTGATTTTAAATTTTCCATGGTTTCTTTTTTCTTGTACTACAAAACTTTCCACTGGTCTGTATTATTTGGGGAGAATGGAATGAGGACTCTGACGAAGGTTGGTATTCCTTGTTACTGGAATTTTATTTTATCTTTGTTGTTTAATTACTTTGTCATTTCAAAAGATGTATATTTTTTTAGGTATTAAAGAAAATAATTCTTGAAACTCTCTTGGCTTTTGTGACATTATGTACCTGAAGTCAATTCCTCTTAGTTTCCTCTGAAGGCTCTTTTTCTCCCTTCCCTTAAGCCCATTTTCTCTTTCTATTCTATGCATTTTCCCTGGGTGATCTCATTCATGTCTGTGGTTACAACTACCATCAACATGGTCTTTAATTTCTTCAGTCTGTACTTCAAACAAGAATATTAAGTTGCCTGTTAAAAATGCCCATTTAACTATCCCTTGGGAACCCAGATTCAATATGTCAAAAGCTGAACTCAACTTGTACCCCAAATCTATTCCTCCTCCAGTATTTCCTATCTCCATGAATTTGCCATATCCAGTCAACTATGGTAGATGCTTGATTCTGTTCCTCTCACCACCCATGTTCAGAAGACCTTCACCTATATTATCTCTAAATTCTGCCCCCTCCTTTTGTCCACACCAAAGCCATCCCAATCTAGTTTTCGTATATGGCTATGACTTTTCTCCCTTCCTCTGTTCATGGCCTTTTCATACTCATATTTCATACTACTTCTAGTGATGTTGCATATATGTTAAGTCACTTAAGTTGTATCTAACTCTTTGTGACCGTATGGACTGTAGCCTGCCAGACTCCTCTGTCCATGAGATTCTCTAGACAAGAATATGGGAATGGGCTGCCATGCCCTCCTCTAGGGGATCTTCCTGACCCAGGGATTGAACCCACGTTTCTTACATCTCCTGCATTGCCAGGCATGTTCCTTCCCACTAGGGCCACCTGGGAAGCCCTCTAGTGATGTTATAAAACTATAAATCTGATCATGTCACATTTGGACTCAAAATGCTTCCAAGTAGTCTTCCACATAAAGTTTCTAGGGACTTCCCTGGTGGTCCAGTGGTTTAAAATCTGCCTGTAAATGCATGGGTCACAGGTTCAATCCCTGCTCTGGGAAGATCCCCCTGAGCCCCACAACTACTGAGCCTGAGCACTTAAAGTCCATGCTCCACAACAAGAGAAGCCACCTCAATGAGAAGCCTGTGCACTGCAACTAGAGAGTAGTCCCCACTCGCTGCAACTAGAGAAAGCCCATATATAGCAACAAAGACCCGGCACAGCCAGAAACTGAATAAATAAAATTTTTAAATAAAAATAATAAAACTTCTAAACATAGTCAACAACATCCTTTAATATTTAACCCAACCTTCATCACTAGCCTATCTCCCATTATTTCACCACTTACTAAACTCAAAGCACAGTCAATCTGAACCACAGGCAATTTCTTTCTGCCTCTCATAACATGCATGTTTTCCCATGTGCTTCTCACTCTGCCTTCAGCACACCTCTCCATCTGACTATCTTAGTCATTCACACCCATCTTTAAGTGTTGACTTAGTTATCAACTCCTCCTCCGAACTTCTCTGGCCTCTGACTTGGATGGAGTCCTCTGTCTGCTCTTATCCTCTTATAGCATTCGTCTTATATGTTCACTTCTCTCATAGCATTTCCCTCATCTATTGTTGGCCTATTTTTATGTCTTCCCAACTAAATTTTTCAAACTTTACTCAGGTCTCTACCTAAAAGAATCCTTCCCTGACTATATACTACCTAAAACAATACTCAACAACACCCCCACCCCTTTTCCCCACCTTACTGCTCTCTATAATCTTCCTCATGGCACTCAAGAATGTAATATCTCTTAATTTGTTCATCTATTTAGTTTCAGATTTCTCACTTAGGATAACCATTCCATGTGAGCAATATCTTACTTCACCACTCTATTCCCAGAACTAGAAGAGTCCCTGACACATAAGTGCTGGATAGATATGTGATGAACAAATAAAAGAACAGGTTCTTTGTATGTCGTTTCCAACTTTTACACCATTGTATCCTCAGCACTTAGAACTAGTGTTGCTGACACAAAGTATATATTTAATAAACATTTGATGAATTAACAGTTAGATGGCTCTAATAATTGCTCTATCAAAAATAAAGATTAAATTTGTGCTATCTCATACATGAAGTGTATGTGACCAGCAGTGGTAAATATTTATCTATAATTACATTACAGGAATAATTGAGATATTCAAAATTACTTAGTATTCAAGAAAAACAAATTTGTATTAGGAACTAAGTAATGAAGGCCAGCACTTCTGCTTAAAAATCGGGTAGTTTGGAGGACTTCCCTAGTGGTCCAGTGGTTAAGAGTGCCTTGCAATGCAGAGAATGTGGGCTCGATCCCTGGTCAGGGAACTAAGATGCCACATGCCATGGAGCACAACTAAGTCCCACACCCCACAACTATTGAGCCTGCGTACCATAGCTAGAGAGTCCATGCATCTCAAAGAAAAACCCCACATGATGCAACTGAGATCCAATACAGCCAAATAAATAAAAATATTTTTTAAAAACAGGTATTTCAAAAAAACATCAGGTAGGTCTTTGTGTTAGTCATAACTCTAAAGAGTTCCTGAAGATTCTTATCCCCTGGCTATTCAACCCACTGGCTAAATATAGGTAGTGCTACGAAAAGATGTTGCAGATGTAATTAAGGCTACTAATCACCTGACCTTAATAAAGGGAGATTATCATAGAATAACCAAGTAGGCACAATACAATCACGTGCAAGTTACTAAGTGTGTGTGTACTAATCACATGTGTGTACTAAGTTACCTCAGTCATGTCTGACTCTTTGTGACTATGGACTGTAGCCCACCAGCCTCCTCTCTCATGGGATTCTTCAGGCAAGAATACTGGAGTAGTTTTCCATGCCCTCCTCCAGGGGATCTTCCTGACCCAGGCATTGAATCCACTCTCTTATATCTCCTGCATTGGCAGGCAGGTTCTTTACAACTAGTACCACCTAGGAAGCCCCAATAAAATCACATGAACCCTTATAAGTAAAAGACGAAAGCTGAGAGTCAGAAGAGATGCGATGGAAGCGAAGGTTATTGAGTATACCCCAGCTTCTGGTTCTGAAGATGAAGAAGGAAAGCCACAAGCCAAAGAATATGAGTCACCTCTAGAACCTGAGAACAAGCTCCAGGAGGTAGCCAACAAGAAAAGAGGGGCATCAGTCCAACAACCACAGGGAACTGAATTTGGCCAACAATTTGCATGGGTCTGAAGACCTAGGCTTTCCTGGAGCTTCCAAATAAGAGCCCAGGCCAGTCAACAGTTTTATTCCAGCTTTGTGAGAGATTAAATAGAGAAGCCAGCTAAACCACCCAGACTTCTGACCTCCAGAACTGTGAGATAATAAACTTGTGTGGTTTTAAGCTACTAAATTTGTGGCAACATATCACTGCAGCAATAGAAAAGTAACAGAGGTTCATTTCCTATTCTACCACCAGTTTGCAGGGAGTCTCTGAACAAATTATTTCACATTTCTGTGTTTTAGCTTGGTATCAGGTTCTACTAATAAATGGGATTGAAAATAAACAAATTAAGTAAAAATAACTACTTGATAGAACTTTTTTAGGAATTAAGAAAAATCTTAAGAATTCCATTGAATCTTCACATTTGCAGACTAGAACACTGGGGTCCACATCCCTAATTACTAAAAAAGCCGAGATTTGAGGTCAGATTTCATAACTACCAGCTTAATGTGCCTTCCACAACAGCATATAACAACATGTAACTATAGCCCTCACAGATGGCTTGCAGCTGTGCTGGAGAGGAATCTGAGGTGTGAGGGGGAAAGGCTCAAGCTGGCAATAAGAAACTAAAAATGTGTTTTGGCCCCATGACTTGGTAGCTGGGCAAACCCTAAGGAAGTTGTCATTGCCTGAGAGCCTCAGTTTTCTTGTCTGTATGATGGGAAAGATATTACTTTCCCTGCTTTCTTTCATGGGTTCTGGTTAATAAGCATCTACTGAGCACTTACTACATATTAAGTATTGCACTTAGTGCTTTGTTACAAAGATAAAACTGGGTTCCTGATTTCAAATAATTCATTTATAAACAGGTGATTTCAATGTCATGTGACACATTATATGCAAAAGGTAAACAAATGGGCTATGGGAACCAGAGGGTCATCTAATCCAGACAGCTAACCCAGATGTGAAAACAGAGGGAAAGAATGCTCCTATATCTTGAAGGACAAGTAGACATTTGCCAGCAGAAAAGGGCTTTCCAAACGTGGGACCAACATGAGCTCAAATGTACAAAGAAGAGGAAGCATCATATAGACTACAAGTAGCCTGTTTTGCCAAGAGCCAAGAGTGTGAGGAGACTAGTTCATAGGCAAAAGTCAGATAGTAAAAGCCATTGTCTGACTTGCTAGAGGATGTGAACTTTGTAGCAACATGGCTGGAAATTATCATACTAAGTGAAGTAAGCCATAAGCAGAAAAACAAATACCATATGATACAATTTATATGTAAAATCTATAAGAAATGATACAAATGAGCTTATATATAAAACAGAAATAGACACACGGACATAAGAAACAAACTAATGGTTGTGCACCCAGTGGCATCTGACTCCTTGAGACCCCCTGAGTTGCCATTTCCTACTCTAGGGGATTTTCCCAAGCCAGAGATCAAACCAGCATCTCTTGTGTCTCCTGCATTGGCAGGTGGATTTTTTACCACTGTGGCACCTGGGAAGCAAAAAGGGAAAGGGGAGAAAGAGATAAATTAGGAGTTTGGGGTTAACATATGGCTTCCCTGCTAGCTTAGACAGTAAAGAATTTGCCTGCAGTGCTGCAGACCTAGGTTTGATCTCTGGGTCGAGAAGATCCGCTGGAGAAGGGAATGGCTACCTACTCCAGTATTCTTGCCTGGAGAATTCCATGAACAGAGGAGCCTGGCTGGCTACAGTCCATGGGGTCACAAAGAGTCAGACACAACCGAGAGATTAGCACTTTCAACCTTCACTTTCATGAATAAAATAGATAACCAATAAGGACCTAGAGTATAGCACAAGGAACTATACTCAATATTTTTTAATAACCTATAAGTTATTTTTTAATAACTTATAATTTCCCTATAAGGGAAAAATCTGGAAAAAAAATAGATATATATGTATGTATAACTGAATCACTTTGCTGTATACTAGACACTGACAACATTGTAAATCAACTATACTAGAATAAAAATAAAACTGTTCACTGAGAAAAAAAGACATTTTTGAAGACTGTCATTGTTATTACAAGCTCCTTGAAGGCAAAGAATGAAATCTTCTTTCTATATCCCCAATACCTAGCATTGATTGATGAAGTGAAGGTAATATCTGTGCCTCTTAGTACACACAAGTTCAAGTTTACTGTATGAATGCATGAATTAATTACTCCTTATTGAAGCAGTCTCTGTTCAAGGCTCTTGGGACATAATTTATGTTTATTTCAGTGCCACAGAAAATTTTTGAAAAATTGACCTTGTCCAGTTACCCAAAATAATATAGCTTTAACTTGAACAAGACCTCCGGAGACTAATTTGGTAATGTCCCAGAGAATTAAGAGAAAATTATGCATAAGATTACAAGACAATCATCATAAAAAGTTAACTTTCAGTTAATTTTCTGAAACAATTTCCTTTTAACTGGCACAAATTATTTCTATGCCTTTCTATTTTTAGTATTTAAGCTAACTCAAATTATCAAATCAGATCAGGTTATACCAGAATATTACTATTTTTGACCCAAGAGCCTTTGTAAAACTGACAAAGCAAAGAATAAATATGATGTGATATTATAATAAATGATAGAGATCAAAACAGAATCAAGTTAAAAGTCATGTTTGAGTATAATAAAAAGTAACAAACTTCAAGAAATTATTATTGTGGTGTCTAAGGTATGTCTAGATATCAATAATGGTTAACCATTTCTACACTATGACAGGAATTGATACTAGTTAAATTATGTCTCCCTCCCAATTCTGCTATGCTCATCAAATTTTCTGCTGTTTTTCTGCATATATATACTGTTTGGAGACAGGAAGAGAAAGAGAAGGTGAGAGGGAAGGAGGGATTTTAAATACACAGGTACATGACTCGGGTACTCTCTACATATAGGAAGACCTAAGTCATGGCAACGGGTATGGCTTAAGTCCAGACTGTCATAAAGGCAAGTCTGATTCTTGAAAAGGCAATGTAAAATAGGAAGTATCATCTACCTTATCACTATTAACTGTTTTTAACCGAACAAACTTTTATACAAAACAACATAACAATGTTTTGACCAAAGATCTAAGATTACTAACTCTGTGAGAAAATATTTATGAGTCCAGAGAGATTAGACAGGGATGAAACAGTCCAGGAATTTCAAACAGAATCCTCCTAGATCTCTAGCAAGCAGAACAGAGAGATGGTCATGGGAAATGGTGACTGAAATGTGTTAGTATGTCTCCTATTTCCACTTTTAAATGTTGTGTATGATTCTGGAAAAAGCAAATCTGTAAAATAGATAACAGATCATTGGTTGCTAAGATTGGAAATGCAGAAAGAGTTGAAAACTAAGGAGCAGCACAAAGGGAATTTGGGGAGGGTGAAAAAACGAGATCCTGCTGGTGGTGGTAGTTCCAGAAACTACACATTTGTCAAGGCTCGTAGACCTGCACACCAAAATAAACGACTTTTGTTGCTGCTGTTGTTCACTCACTAAGTCATGTCCAACTCTGAGACCCCATGAACTGCAGCATGCCAGGCTTCTCTGTGCTTCACGATCTCCCTGAGTTTGCTCAAACTCTTATCCATTGAGTTGGGTTTGCCATCCAACCATCTTATCCTCTGTTGACCTCTTCTCCTGCCTTAATCTTTCCCAGCATCAGGGCCTTTTCCTATGAGTTGGCTCTTCACATCAAGTGACCAAAGTATTGGAGCTTCAGCATCAGTCCTTTCAATAAATATTCAGGGTTGATTTCCTTTAGGATTGACTGGTTTGATCTCCTTGCTGCCCAAGGGACTCTCAAGATTCTTCTCCAGCACCACAGTTTGAAAGCGTCAGTTCTTCAGCACTCAGCCTTCTTTATAGTCCAGCTCGCACATCTGTACACGACGACTGGAAAAACCATGGCTATGACTATATGGACATTAGTAGGCAAAGTGATGTCCCTGCTTTTTAATACTCTGTCTAGGTTTGCCACCACTTTTCTTCCAAGGATCAAGTGTCTTTCAATTTCCTGGCTGCATTACTGTCCGCAGTTATTTTGGAGCTCAAGAAAATAAAATCTGGCACTGTTTCCACTTTTTCCCATTCTATTTGCCATGAAGTGATGGGGCCGGATGCCATGATCTTAGTTGTTTGAATGCTAAATTTTAAGCCAGCTTTTTCAGTCTCCTCTTTCACCCACATCAGAAGGCTCTTTAGTTCCTCTTCACTTTCTGCCATTAGAGTGGTATCGTCTGCATACCCGAGATTGCTTACATTTCTCCCAGCAATCTTAATTCCAGCTTGTGATTTATCCAGTCCAGCATTTTGCATGATGTACTCTGCATATAATTTAAATAAGCAAGGTGACAATACACAGTCTTGATGTACTACTTTCCCAGTTTTAAATGAGTCCATTTTCTAGCATATCCCAAACAGGATAAACACAAACAAAAGCATGCACAGACATATAACAACAAATTTCTGTATAACAGAGATAAGTTTTAAAAATCTTAAAAGAAGCCACAGAAAACTAAAATATTACATACTGGAGAACAAAATTTTGACTGCAGTATTCTCTCAGAAGAATACCCAAAGTGGAGAAAAACACTAGGCTATTCAGGTATGACCTAAATCAAATCCCTTATGCTTATACAGTGGAAGTGACAAGTAGATTCAAGAGATTAGATCTGATAGACAAAGTGCCTGAAGAACTACGGACAGAGGCTCATAACATTTTACAGGAGACAGTGATCAAAACCATCCCCGAGAAAAAGAAATGCAAAAAGTCAAAATGGTTGTCTGAGGAGGCATTACAAATAGCTAAGAAAAAAAAGAGAAACTAAAGGCAAAGGAGAAGAGGAAAGATATACCCATGTGAATGCAAAGTTCCAAAGAATAGCAAGGAAAGATTATAAAGCCTTCCAAGTGATCAATGCAAAGAAATAGAGGAAAACAATAGAATGGGAAAGACTAGAGATCTCTTCAAGAAAATTAGAGATACCAAGGGAACATTTCATGCAAAGATTGGCATAATAAAGGATAGAAACAGTATGGACCTAACAGAAGCAGAAGATATTAAGAAGAGGTGGCACAAATACACAGAAAAACTATACAAAAAAGACCTTCATGACCCAGATAACCACAATGGTGTGATCACCAGAGTGGTTCACTCCAGGAGCCAGACATCCTGGGATCTGAAGTCAAGTGGGCCTTAGAAAGCATTACTGCAAACAAAGCTAGTGGAGGTGGTGGAATTCCAGCTGAGCTATTTCAAATCCTAAAAGATGATGCTATGAAAGTGCTGCACTCAATAAGCCAGCAAATTTGGAAAACTCAGCTGTGGTCACAGGACCGGAAAAGGTCAGTTTTCATTCCAATCCCAAAGAAAGGCAATGCCAAAGAATGTTCAAACTACTGCACAATTGCACTCATCTCATATGCTAGCAAAGTAATGCTCAAAACTCTTAAAGCCACACTTTGACAGTACATGAACCAAGGACTTCCAGATGTTCAAGTTGGACTTAGAAAAGGCAGAGGAACCAGAGAACAAATTACCAACATCCACTGGATCATAGAAAAAGCAAGAGAATTTCAGAAAAACGTCTACTTCTGCTTCATTGACTATGCTAAAGCCCTTGACTATGCAAACTGTGGAAAATTCTTCAAGAGATGGGAATACCAGACCACCTTACCTGCCTCTTGAGAAATCTGTATGCAGGTCAAGAAGCAACAGTTAGAACTGGACATGGAACAAAGGACTGGTTCCAAACTAGGAAAGGAACACTTCAAGGCTGCATATTGTCACCCTGCTTGTTTAACTTATATGAAGAGTACATCATGAGAAATGCCAGACTAGATGAAGCACAAGCTGGAATCAAGATTGCCAGGAGAAATATCAATAACTTCAGATACACAGATAATATCACCCTTATGGCAGAAAGCAAAGAGGAACTAAAAAGCTTCCTGATGAAAGTTAAAGAGGAGAGTGAAAAAGTTGGCTTAAAACTCAACACTCAGAAAACTAAGATCATGGCATCTGGTCCCATCAACTTCATGGCAAATAGATGGGGAAACAATAGAAACAGTGACAGAATTTATTTTGGGGCTCCAAAATCACTACAGATGGGACTGCAGACATGAAATTAAAAGACACTTGCTCCTTGGAAGAAAAGCTATGACTGACCTAGACAGCATATTAAAAAGCAAACATTATTTACCAACAAAGATCTGTCTAGTCAAAGCTATGGTTTTTCCAGTAGTTATGTAGGTATGTGAGAGTTGGACTATAAAGAAAGCTGAGTGCCAAAGAATTGATGTTTTTGAACTGTGGTGTTGGAGAAACCTCTTAAAAGTCCTCTGGATTACAAGGAGATCATCCTTGCAATCCTAAAGAAAATCAGTCCTGAATATTCATTGGAAGGACTTATACTGAAGCTGAAATTCCATACTTTGGCCACCTGATGTGAAGAACTGACTCATTGGAAAAGGCCCTGATGCTGGGAAAGATTGAAGGCAGGAGGAGAAGACAACAGAGGATAATATAATTAGATGGCATCACCAACTCAATGGACATGAGATTGAGCAAGCTCCAGGAATTGCTGATGGACAGGGAAGCCTGGCATGCTGCATTCCATGGAGTTGCAAAGAGTCGGACACAACTGAATGACTGAACTGAACTGACTGAAGCTCAAATGGGCCAGTGCCTTGAAAGAAAGAAATGAACAAAACTCACTCAAAGAGAAATAGAGAACTTGAATATTCCCATATCTATTACAGAATGAATATCTTCCCACAAAGAATACTATAGGCCCAGATTGTTCCACTGGAGATTTCCACCAAAATTGTAGGAAGAAGTTACAACAATTCTACACCACATGTTCCAAAAAAATGAGTAAAGACTCTCATTTTATGAATCAGTATAACATTGATACCAAAACCAGAAATAAGACATAAAGAAACTACAGACCAATGTCCATATGACCACGAAGGCATAAGACCTCAACAAAATAATAGCAAGCTGTATCCAGCAACATATAAAGCAACAGTATGAATGAACTGGGGCTTATCCAAGGAAATTAAATTAGTTCAATACTTGAGAATCAATCAAATATTCATATAATTCACCATTAAGAAAGCTTTTTAAATTCATAGATTCTATTAACTAAGGAAGAAAAAAGCCATTGATAAAACTCAGCATTAATGATTAAAATACCTCTGCAAAGTAGGAATGAAAAAGAACTTCCTTAACCTGATAAAGGGCATCTACAAAACACCTGTAGCTAACATCAAAATAGTTATCTAAGCCTTAAACATCTAATATGTAAAATGAGGAAAGAAATATTTGCCTCTTGGACTTGTTATGAAAGTTAAAGTTGTTAGCATTATGCCTAGCACATTAAAATGGTGAAAATGGTAACTCCTATTATATATGCAGTAATAAAGTTTGTATTCATCACACATCAGTGCTGCATTATTAGTTGGAATGTAGTAGAATCCAGATCTCAAAATGTCTCCAGTATGTATTACAAAAACAAAAAAGCACAAGTTGTAAAAGCCACAAAGTGATAAAAGACAAATCAGAGACAAATTTTAACTTTTTACCATTGTTATGATGTATAGATTCCCTTAGAGAAGCAAGGTGACTCAGTGGTAAAGAATTTGCCTGCTAATGTAGTAGACATGGGTTCAATCCCTGGGTCGGGAACAGTATGAGCAAACTCATACTGTTGGGGTTGGGAAGATCTCCTGGAGGAGGAAATGGCAACTGACTCCAGTATTCTTGCCTGGGAAATCCCATGAACAGGGGAGCCTGGAGGGCTACAGTCCACAGGGTCACAAAAGAGTCAGACATGACTTAGTGACTAAAGCACACACACATATAGATCCCCTTATGAGTTCATTAGCAGATGTTAACTATTTTTGAACACTCAAAAATCCGTTAGATTAAGTGTAACCATCAAGTTGGATGCAAAGTTTAATTTTCAAAGGAAAAACTATTCCTAATATAATTTATATGAATTCATGATGCTTTTTCTTTAAGGAGACATGATTCCCTGTCATGAGGACACAAAATATATATCCCGCTCTATAAAATTTGATCTTATTTTAAAATCAAGGGATTTCAATGATGTAAGAATATGAATCTTCACATCCAAAGCAAGCCATATGGCCAAATAGCACAGAGCCATTTTTCTGCTATAAATGGAAACATTCTCCACTTAAGGATTTCACAGTTCTAAAAATCCCTGGTTGTAAACCATGGTCTCTTAAACAGACTAATGTGCAAACCCAAATGTGCAAGATAGAGGAAAATATGTCCACTGGGCCAGAGAGAAGAGGCCAAAATGGAACCCACCATGGTGATATAAGGCAGAAGACAAACAGAATCTTTCTAGATACTACATATTGCTGAAAGTAATATAACAGACAGCCGTATTCATGCCCTGTCTTTCTAACAGAAGTCTGATTTTCCTCATTCTCAGTTCCTATGGCTTGGGTGAGACTGGCATCAACCCAGCTCCAAGTCTGAGTATGTGACCCAAGGCACACCAACCAGAGTCAATGAAACTCAATTCTTATATTTTGGTTGGAATTATTACAGAAAAGGCATGATCTTCCATTTGAATTGTTAACAAAATAGGACATAACTCTAGAACTTCTAACAGCCATATTATCACCATGAGGAAGAGCCCACTCAAAAGATAGAACCAATACAGAAAAAAGCCAAGCCAAGAGAGAGTCTTAACCCTTATTGACATTATTTGAGTCTGGATTAGACCAAGTCTGAAGCCCTAGGCTTTTCAGGTGTGGAATTAATACATTTATTTTTCTTAAGTCAGTTATCAATAAAAATACTCTTTAAAGAATTAGTATAAGATACATTCACAGTTCACACATTTTAAAATATTTGAGAAGAGTCAATACTATAGTCACATAGCTCATGTTTCAACCTTTAAAAGATTCTTCTATTTGCAATAGACTCTTATAAGCACCATGCTTTGTATTAACATCTTATTATTTTTTTAATTTGTATATAGTTCTACTCATTATAGATATATTAGAGTATTTAAGGGTTTTCCCATTCATAGGAATCTCTGGTAAAGAATAAGCTTCTTCATAAATAAATAGAAATGTACATATTAACAGAAATATCAGAATAACCCATTATAAACCCTCTTATTTGTTAAAGTTCATAAATAATAATCAGAAAGAAATTAAACATAAAAACATGAGACTAGTTATCTTTTTTATCCTCATCACCTAGCTCAGTACTTGAAATTTAATACATTGGTTGAATGAACAAGGAAATGAATACATAAATTTAAAAAATTAGTGTAAATCATTACACAACATCTGACTCTTAGGTTTTCCCCATATTAATAACATTAGCCCTTTGTTAATTCAGTTTCTCTACAAGTAAAGTAGGGACGGTCCCCTGGAGGAGGAAATGACAACCCACTCCAGTATTCTTGCCTAGAAAATCCCATGGACAGAGGAGCCTGGCAGGTTACAGCCCATGGGGTCAGACACAATTTAGCAACAGAGCACACACACACAGCATAAGGTATAAATTGCTACTTGGAATCCCTGTGTGTAATTAGTACAAATCTGGAGCATATGCTGTGCTTCCCTGGTAGCTCAGCTGGTAAAGAATCCACCTGCAATGCAGGAGACCCTATCTCAATTCCTGGGTCGGGAAGATCCCCTGCAGAAGGGATAGGCTACCCACGCCAGTATTCTTGGGCTTACCTCGTGGCTCAGATGGTAAAGAATCTGCCTGCAATGCAGGAGGCCTGGGTTCGTATCCCTGGGTTAGGAAGATCCCCTGGAGGACGGCATGGCAAACCACTCCATCAGCCACTCTAATGGTGGAAGAAAATACCATCCTTTGTTGAGATTTTACAAATGACACACGTCTCACTGCCAGTAGATAAATACACTGTTTTTTATCCCCCCACTTATTTTCCTTTTATTTCCTTTTGTTAGTAAAGCTTTTGCAAAGGAAAATGAGTGATAAAATCACATGGCCCAATTTCCACTTGGAATATTTTAGTAAATCTGAGTTTATAAATTATTTTGATCTTTTCACAGACTTGAAAAATAGGGGATATCCACATAGTTGTCATAGAAATAGAACTTTCTCAGATTATTCTACAGTCATTCATTTTGAATCCACAACAAACTGATGGTGTAAATGCTACTATCAACTTTTCAAAAGTGGATTAACTGAAAACCAAAATGGATGATTGACCCTCACAGGGTAAATTACCAGGCCTGGAACGCAATGCACCTGGCTTCCATATTTTTTGAGACCACAAAATGGTGGCTGCCATTCCAAACCACAAAGATAAAAAGCAATGCTAAAGCCTCACTAATAGAATAGGCTTTTAGAGAACTTTCTTCCCTCTGGCCATGTCTGGGCTGATGACAGTCTGACTCTTTCCTGTGCTACAACATATGTGACCAGACTCTCTCAAACATTGGCATGAGGTCATTTCTAAACTCAGTGATTAATACAAGTGCCTTGAAATTGTATTCAGAATACAAACTTGCTGAGAAGGTTCTATTTTCTCTGTGGTACCTGACATAATTGTGGCATTTGATCAACAAAAAATATTTTTCTTATTTTTTACAAAATATTAATTAAAATTATCATAGCTATTTGAAAGGAAAGAAGATGTGGTCTTGTTATCCTTTTCTGTAGGACCTTCTCAACTTGGAAAATATACTAGTTAATTCTGATGGTAAGCTTTGCCAAAAACATTGGCATGATTTTCCTCACTGAAAGAATAAAGAAATCAAAATTACTACACCTGAATCAGAGAATTTAGAAATGAAAAGAAATCTGAAAATTAGAATTCTAATTATAAAAATTAGCAATCCAAGCTTCCTCATTTATGTCATGTATCATTTTTATCCCCATTATCTGCCAAGCACTATACTAGGACCTGAGGATAAAATAAGAAAAACATGAAAATTGGAGATCAGCAAGGTTACATGATTTGTTTAGAACCACTTAGCCACTTTGTGGCTATTTTATAAAGTAAATCAGTGATAGGTTCTTATTTTTTGAACAAGATAACCTCAATCGTTTCCTTGGCCATATATGTGAAAAAGCACCCTAACCAGCATCACTGACTTCGCAAGACTTCAACTTCAGCCAACATTTTCTCATGGTCAATCTCAAATGCTTACTTGCAGACTCTCATTTTTATAAACAAATGAATGCACAGTGGGTAAAGGTTTATAGACAGCTCACCTTCAGAAGCATAGGCCAGGTTTCAAGATGAAGAAAGCAAAGTGAATTTTTCTTCTGTTATCCTTATTGATGAACATCATGGTGGTTCAGATGGTAAAGAATCTGCCTACAACGCAGGAGACCCGGGTTTGATCCCTGGGTCAGGAAGATCCCCTGGAGATGGGTATGGCAACCCACCATGGACAGAGGAGCCTGGTGGGCTACAGTCCATGGGGTTGCAGAGTCAGACACAACTAAGTGACTAACACCACCACCGCCACCATGAAGTACTCCAACCATTATAGATAGGACATTAGTTTTATCAACCACCCCTGCTCTGCTCCACCACTTTACTTTCTTTTTTTTTTTTTCATTTATTTTGCTCCACCACTTTAAATTCATTCAAATCAGATGAAGATTTTCCACATAAACTGCTGTGAACCACCTCAGCTCACCTTCTCACTGCATTTCAATCACAATTGCTTATTTATTTCATTTTTCTACTTTTTGGTTTTGAGACAGTAAAATTTATAGCCTTGCACTGAAACTATAAGCTCTAGCCTTATAGTACTAAGAAGTAATTTATTATTAACAATTTACTTTTATTAATTTTTATTAGATTGATTAATCTAATTAAAATTAGATTTAAAAAGAGCAAGCTTTATTAGGATGTAGATGTCTTGAACAGGACAAAATTTCAGGGTTAATCCCAGTTTGGAAGTGCTTTTGACTTCTCTCTTTCCTACAAACACACACACAAACACAGAAAGACTTTCGATCAATACAAATGAAAGATTCTTTCTGCTGTCAGTCCAAAAGACAAATTCTTGGGGAAACTTCTTCACTCCTTTAGGCAAACTCTTTCTAACACTAAATGAACTAACAAAAGCAATCCTCCCTTTTTTCCAGGTAATCAATTTCAAAACCTAAACAACTATGAGGAGCGAGACATTGTGATGCACAACAAATGTCCTGTGATAAAACTAAACAGAAGACGTCAGGATGGCCCACTTTCTAGTCAGAATCATTCATAGAAAATACTAAGTTTTCTTGCCGGGGTGAAGGCCACTTCAGACCAAAGGGGTTGAAATAAGTATGCCTACTTGGATAGTTTTCAATGAATTTCTGCTGAAAGTTTTTTGATAAAAAATGGTGCTAGGGTTAAAACTTTAAGATCTGGAAAGGTTATTCTGGAAATCATCCACCCTGGGTAATGTGGTATCTAGAGACCCGATAAGGTTAATCTGAATTATCCGGGAGATTACCCCTGAGACATCAAATGGTTCCATAAACATCACCATTGCTATCCCAAGCAGAGAAATGATATCCTTCACTTTTGTAAGCATTTTCAAGGAGACTAAACCTGAAAAAGTTGGTGAAATGAAGACTGGAGTTTATAGGCAAAGCTGTCACTGGACCTCTGAATTATGAGGCTAGACTTTCAGTAGCCGCCAAGTTATACAGGTCAAGGCCTCTAGGTCAACTTTCACCTCTTTCACAAAACCCATGATGAAATTTCAAAGCCTTTTATGTGAAGTTTTATTAACTTGGGTTAGCTGGAAAAAAAAAAAAAAAAAAACATAGCCAGAGCAAAATGTGAAATTTCATTATCTTTGTACATTGTTTTCTGCCTTTTTCACTCCAATGCTTGTAGGATCATTCATGGATAATCAATTATTCTGGGCACACAGTGGGAAAGCAAGGTAAAAAGGTTAAGAAGATTCTTAAAAGAGGGCATTTTCTATGCAGTATTCAAGAACTTCTGTTTCCTTTTACATTTTCATACTTTTAACTTTCCAGCTATTTAAAATTAAGTTGGAATAATTTAATCTTTTTCATAATTACCATAATGTTATAAGACAGTAGGAGAAAAATATAAATTTATGGGTCATAAATTAAAATCCTTTATCATTTGGAACATAGTAGGTGCTCAATAAATGTTGGTTGACAATTGCTGCATTAAAAACAAAGACAAAGTGTAAATATTAACATGTGCAAGTTGTGTTATTGCCATATCTAAGTGACCATTTATACATGCAAATAGTTGTATGGAAAATGAAAATTTTAAATATATCCAGATATGGGACCATGAAAAGACATGATTATATGAAAAAAAAAGGAATTGCTGTATTGGTATTTAGAGATTTTTGCTTACCTTCAGTCAAGTAATCTAATTCTAGCACAAATATGGGGACATTATTCTATAAAGTCAAAAATTACAGTTGTTCTACATATTCAATCTAATTTTCCAGGCAAGAATACTGGAGTGGGTTGCCATTTCCTTCTCCAGGGGATATTCCCAACCCAGGGATCAAACCTAGGTCTCCTGCATTGCAGGCAAATTTGGGAAGCCCAAACAAAGACTAAAACAATCCATTTGTTTCTTTCCAGCTGTCCTGTCATCACCCTAACACCTGCCCCTAGGATCTCTAGTCAGGACTCCTGCAGAGGTCTCCTAACTGATCTTTCCAAATTCTCACTGTCCACTTTAAAATTTGCTCAGTTTACATCCAGTGTTTTTTGGGTTTTTTTTTTTCCCAATATGCAGGTCTGACTACATCACTTTCCATTGTTTGCAACATTTGAACAATTCCTAATTCAGAGACTATCATAAAGGCAGGCCATGAAGGCTCATATGCATGAAAAGCCACAAACTTCAAGTTTGACCCTACCTCCAAAGAAGGACAGGGCCTCCCTGGTGGCTCAGACGGTAAAGAACCTGCCTGCCAATGCAGGTGATGCAGGTTCAAAGCCAGGGTCCAGAAGATCCCCTGGAGAAGGAAATGGCAACCCACTCCAGTATTCTTGCCTGGGAAATCCCATGACAGAGGAGATGGCAGGCTACAGTCCATGTGGTTGCAAAGAGTCAGACACGACTGAGTAAGTAGACAACAACCATCACCAAATAAGGACATTTGGAATCACAGAGACATAGTGCCAGGATTGGGAGAAGGTGCTCAACCATACAACTTCAAATCAGTGTCCCATTACCGCTCTCGACTAATTTTTTGTAAGTCCTTTAATTACTTTATGAACAGCATATTCATACTAAATTGTATTTTTATATATTCAGAGTATTAAAATGAAAACCCTAATTATAAGCCTCTTTAGCATTTCTTTTCTTTTTTTTGTATACCATAAACCATGAACTAAACTCTCAACAGCTGAGAGGTACTTTTCCAGCCAACTTGGGATAACACAAGTACATAATGTGGCCCATGAGACCCGACTGCCCTGGCTCCTACCTCACTCTACAGCCTCACAACATCACCATACTCCTCTTGCCTCTGAACTCAGGTAACTCTGACCTTCCTTCTGCCCTTCAGACAATCCATGCTTCCTCCTGCCACAGACCTTGGCACACACTAGGCCCCTGAATGGAATATTCACCTTTCTTCTCTCCCTGATGCCCCTGCAGTGTTATCTCCTGCTCATCCTTTAGGTCTCACCTCAAATGCCACTGCCTCCAGTAAGCCTTGCGTGACCTCTGAGTAAATGAAGAAGAGATGAAAGTTGTTCAGTCATATTTGACTCATTGCAGCCCCATGAACTGTAACCCACCAGGCTCCTCTGTCCATGGAATTATCTAGGCAAGAACACTAGAGTGGGTTGCCATTCCTTCTCCACTGGATCTTCCTGACCCAGGGATCAAACCTAGGTTTCCTGCACTGCAAGCAGATTCTTCACCATCTGAGCCACCAGGGAAGCCCAGATCTCTGAGTAGATAAATTTCTCCTAGTACACATTCTCTCTACACCATGTTTTTACTCCAGTTATAATTATTTTTTATTTACAAGATTTTTAGATTAATATCTGTCTCCCCACCAGATGGAAATTGTAAGAGAAGAAATATCTTTTCACCTGGTGAGTAGGGGAGGCAATGTGTATGTATATACATGCTTTCTGTTTGCCCAGCACAGTTGGCTTGCATTTATAGGAGCTTAATGGATATTTGTTTAATGAATAAATGTTCTTTTTTATCACATCATGCTGCCTCTAAGAAAAGTCTAAACCAATATTAATTACAATCTATGTTTTTAAAGAACAATCATATTCAACATTTAACTCTGTACTGGTCCAATTTATCTGAAACAAACAGGGAACAACAACACAAATTTTTCAAAAAACTGGTATTATGCCAAAATACTGTCATACCCCTTCAAAAACAACATCTCTTTTGCTAGTGATTTCAAGTCTAAAGTACAAAACTCTAACCTCAGGTACATGAATCAGTGAGGCAGAAAAAAAAGCACCAGTGATTTGAGATACTATGTGGGGTTTTGTGCTACAAACAAGATGTACTGAGCCAAAACATTCAGCTGACCTGGTTCTCCATGGCTCTATAAGCATCTGAGTCATGTGGAGGAAAGTAGAGGCACCTATTGCTGCTTCTCAACCATCCAGATATCCTCCAATGAATCCCATCAGTGATCTGCTTTGCCTCTACTCTCATCTCACTTGTATATGTGAGTATAAGGCTAAAGAGAAAAGGTCTCTCCCACACCACAATCAATCATATTGTTTCAATAGAATGGATAAATAACAAAACTATATTCATAATATAGTTGTCATCCATATGTAATTGTAATATATATGTAATAGGTGTACTATAAAAATTCGACTTCCTATAAACAAAGAAAAAGACATCTAAACAACGGGACATAAGCCCAATTTGGTGTGGTCACAGGACGTCTCCCATGCTCCTGGAAAGGCCACTACAGGTCAGTAGTTGAATGGCTTATGTGTATACAGTGCTTGAAGTGAAGTGAAGTGAAAGTGATAGTTCCTCAGTCATGTCCAACTGTTTGCAACCCTATGGACTGTAGTCCACCAGGCTCCTCTGCCCATGGAATTCTCCAGGCAAGAATACTGCAGTGGGTAGCCATTCCCTTCTCCAGGGGATCTTCCAGACCCAGGGATTGAACCCGGGTCTCCTGTATTGCAGGCAGATTCTTAAGTGCTGATACCAGTCTAAGTACATTCACACATTTTAACTTGTTGAATTCTCACAACTGTCTCACAAAATAATTATTTTTATTATCAACCCCATTTTACAGATGAGGAAACTAATGCACAGGGAGGTTAAGTAAACTGTCAGAGACCACACCACTAGGCAGTGGAAGAACTAGCGTTGAAACCCATGCCATTTGGCTCCAGAGTTCTTGCCCTTAAAAACATTATACTGACTCTCAACAGTTGTCTGTCTGAGATTCCACAATCCTAAATTTATCATATCACTCTAAAATATCCAAAATCTCAGATTTTTTTCAGATACTATTAACCAATAACTATTTGGAGTTGCACATATCCATTTTTCTCAGCATTAGAGCAAATATTTATGATGTGGAACAAAGACATCCAAGAAAAGAGAAGAAAGTCAAGGCAGTTAGAAGGCCAGAATCAACCCCTCCAATTGGGTATCATAATCATAGCTGACATTTTTTGAGCACTGTGCTAAGTGCTTTAGTAAACTGTACCATTTAAACCACACAGTAAGACACAAAGATTAATAGAACAGAATATACAACCCAGAAATAAACCTACATATATGTGGGCAATTAATTTATGACAAAGCAGACAATAATATATAACATGAATATACCCCTGGCCCCCTAACTTAGCACAAGGTAACTTAGGACTAACTTAGCACAAGGTAACATGTACCAGTGCTATTTGTGAAATGTATGGTCTTTCTAAATGACTAATGGATTTGTTTGAGTTCCTAAGTTTTGAATCAAATCCTAGAGCCAGTTGATACCCTAATAATCTGGAGGACAGAAATAATAGCATATCAATAAATGGAGGTTCCTCCTTATGATGTAAGCTAATTATGAAACATGTAAAATATTTGACAACTCCCCCCTTTTTGACTTTGTACTTTTCTGCATGTTCATTCATTTCTAATTAATAAAGAATAAACTGTCTAAAAACCAGGAATGTGTATTTCTTCAATAAACAGTGTTGGGAAAACTAGACAGTCACATGCAAAAGAATGAAACGGGGCCCTTATCTTATACCACACACAAAAAGTAACTCAAAATGGATTAAAGACTTGAATGTAAGATGTGAAACCATAAAACTCCTAGAAGAAAACATAGACAGTAAGCTCCTTGATATGAGTCTTAGCAATGATTCTTTGCATTTGACACCAAAAGCAAAAGCAACAAAAAATAAAACTTAACAAGTAGGACTAAAGTGAAAGTCGCTCAGTCGTGTCTGACTCTTTGTGACCCCATGGACTATATAGTCCATGGAATTCTCCAGGTCAGAATACTGTAGTGGGTAGCCTTTTCCTTCTCCAGGGTATCTTCCCAACCCAGGGATCGAACCCAAGTCTCCCACATTGCAGGTGGATTCTTTACCAGCTGAGCCACAAGGGAAGCCCAAGAACACTTGAATGGGTAGTCTATCCCTTCTGCAGCAGATTTTTCCAACCCAAGAATCAAACCAGGGTCTCCTACATTGCAGGCAGATTCTTTACCAACTGAGCTATGAGGGAAGCCCCACAAGTAGACTACATCAAATTAAGAAGCTTATGCACAGCAAAGGAAATAATCACATATTTCAGCACCAAGAGGTAGTTCAGTTCACTTCAGTCCAGTCACTCAGTCGTGTCTGACTCTGCGATCCCATGGACTGCAGCACACCAGGTCTCCTGTCCATCACCAACTCCCAGAGTTTACTCAAACTCATGTCCATTGAGTCGGTGATGCCATCCAACCATCTCATCCTCTGTCGTCCCCTTCTCCTCCCACCTTCAATTTTTCCCAGCATCAGGGTCTTATCAAATGAGTCAGCTCTTCGCCTCAGGTGGCCAAAGTATTGGAGTTTCAGCTTCAACATCAGTCCTTCCAATGAACACCCAGGAGTGATTTTCTTTAGGATGGACTGGTTGGATCTCCTTGCAGTCCAATGGACTCTCAAGAGTCTTCTCCAGCACCACAGTTCAAAAGGATCAATTCTTCTGCACTCAGCTTTCTTTATAGTCCAACTCTCACATCTATACATGACTACTGGAAAAACCATAGCCTTGACTAGACGGACCTTTGTTGGCAAAGTAATGTCTCTGCATTTCAATATGCTCTCTAGGTTGGTCATAACTTCTCTTCCAAAGAGTGGGAAAGACATGTCAAAAAGACACAGAAGCTATCTTGAAGGGGCACTTTAGGCAAAATCTGGTCAATTTGAACATCAAAATAATAATGACAAGGGCAATCCAGTGGTTAAGATTCCAAGCTTCCACTGTAGGGGTTCTGGGTTCCATCCCTGTTCGGGGGGAACTAAGATCCCACATGCCATGCAGTATGCCAAG
Source organism: Muntiacus reevesi (assembly GCF_963930625.1). Taxonomy (NCBI): domain Eukaryota; kingdom Metazoa; phylum Chordata; class Mammalia; order Artiodactyla; family Cervidae; genus Muntiacus; species Muntiacus reevesi. The sequence continues at coordinate 44,587,697 of NC_089260.1, forward strand.
CAATAATGATAACAACAGATTATAAACCACTGAATAAAATAGGAATTGATGAGTCTACACTGACACAAATAAATGCAGAGAATGGAAGCTCTGTTTATAGTATGACACTATTAAATGTAGAAAAATGATGGAATTAGAAAAAAAACATCACTTAGAAACCATCATGATAATAATTAAGTTAAGCATGATACATCAATGCATCCTAAAACTAGTGGATAAAGGAGAGGTGAGAAAAAGGTATTTATGTAGTTTCTTTTTTATTTAAATTTTATTGAAGTATAGTTGACTTGTGGTGCTGTGTTGGTTTCAGGTGTATAGCAGAGTAAGGACTCAGTTATATATACATATATTTTTTTTCAGACTCTTTTCCTGGACAGGTTTTACAAAATATTGAGTATAGTTCCCTGTGCTCTACAGTAGGTCCAGGTATTTATATAGTTTCAATTTCCACATAAAACACTTAATTACAAAGACAAAAAACAACTTTACAGTGGAGACACTATGGCAATCAAGTGATCAGTGTTTACACATCCAGCAAGGGGGCAAGTCAACATTGTGTGGCATCCAATTGGAACGCAATGATAAAACACATCATCGCTTCTATAATATTATTGTCAAAAACTGCATAATCTGGCCATCAGGAAACATTTGAAAAGCTGAAATTGATGGGCAGTCTACAAAGTGACTGATTTGTGACCTGAAAATAGTCAAGGATATGAAAATCAAAGGCAGACTGAGGAACTGTTCGATACTGAAAGAATTTAGAGGTTTGTGACCACTGGTTGCAGGTGGTGACCCTGGATCCTTATGCTATAGAAGATATCAAAAGGATAATTGCTGAAACTTGAATGTCTCTAGGTGAAGAGTATATAGGAGATTTTTGTGCTGTTCTTGCAATTTTTCTTTAACTTTGAAATTATTACCAACTAAATTGCTTCTTGTGTGTGCTCAGTCACTCAGTTGTGTCTGACTCTTTGTGACCCTATGGACTATAGCCCCCCATGCTCCTCTGTCCATGGTATTTTCCAATCAAGAATACTGGTGTGGGTTGCCATCTCTTTTTCCAGGGAATCTTCCTGACCCAGGGATAAAACCTGGGTCTCCTGTGTCTCCTGCGTTGGCAGGTAGATATTTTACCACTGCACAACCTGGGATGCCCCCTTAAAAATCTCAAATAAATAATGAAATAATGTTGAACAGGTTATAGAGTAAAACCATATTGTTATTTTTATATTAACCAAGAAGCTCATGGAAATCTGATGAAGCACTTCTTTATTAAGTAAATGTTTAATAACCTATAATGGAAAAGAATTTGAATATATATATATATATACACACTTAGCTGTACACATGAAACATTGTAAACCAACTATATTTCAATAAAAAACAAAGTAAGTGCTTCAATAAACAGAAATATTTGTTTCTAATTAAATCATTATTAAAAGTTGAAAAATCACCCAGTCTTACTCTTACACAGTTGGAAACTAAGGCCCAGAAAATAAAGACTGAATGGTAAGATTTTATCAGACTTACAGAATAGTATTCACAGATAACATTTTCTTTTTTAAAAAAAATTTGAAGTTGTTCTTTTATACCTTAAGATTATTAAAGCAAAAGTCTGCTTTCACAAATCAAATAATACCTTGAGTAATTTTTATAAAGATCAGACACAATGATACATATTTTTCAGTTGCTGATCTGCACAAAATTCTGTGAATTTAGACTCAAAATGTTTGCTCATGTAAAAGTCTTTAATTAATCTTTCATTAGAAATGACTATTCTTTTAAGACTTTGTTCCTCAAATTTCACAGTGATTAAAAGAGTTTATAGATGAACTTAAAAACAGATTTGGGGTACAAATGAGTTCCATAGATACTATAGTAAACATCATGAATTTCTCCTTAGCATTCATTGCAGTCTAAATGATTCCAGTCAAGCATACTGATATCTATCCCCTTGCCAGTAGTGGGTTCAAGGATGCTAGATGAGGCTGAATTGCTAGAAACCATATTATGATCATAAGAAGTCGTCTAAGGATGGAGTCAAAGTCAAGAATGACAACGTGGAGATATAGAAGAATCTTAGTGTCCAATAACATTGTTTATCCACTGAATTAACCAACCCTGTAGACTGCTTGGGGCTTCCCTGGTGGCTCAGAGAATAAAGCATCTGTCTGCAATGTGGGAGACCCGGGTTTGATCCCTGGGTTGGGAAGATCCCCTGGAGAAGGAAATTATGCTGCTGTTATTGTTGTTCAGTCACTAAGTCATGTCCGATTCTGCAGCCTCATGGACTGTAGCCCGCCAGGCTCCTCTGTCCATGGGGTTCTCTAGACAAAAATACTGGAGTGGGTTGCCATTTACTTCTCCAGGAGATCTTCCTGGATCAGGGATCAAATTCATGTCTCCTGCATTGGCAAGCAGATTTTTTACCACTGGGCCACCAGGGAAGCCCCATTTTCTATTATAGAAATAACGATTATCCTTATTTTTTAAATTAATTTGAGATGGGTTTTCTGTTGCAGCCAAAAGCATCTTCAAACATATATATCAAGGAAAAGGTACAAGATCATTGAAAATTTCCTACAAAGAGAATAAATCTTAAGATATGCATAAAGATGAAGTATCAGCCACGGGCCTCAAATTTCTTACAGAGTTTCCAGAGTTGAACCAGTTTCTGGAAGATTATAGTACCTATGGTACAGGGGGACTTTTGTAAGCAATAGACTATAGAGTTATTGTAGGAGCCAACCACTAATCCACAGAGGAAAGGAGGGGCATAGAGAGAGTGAAACAATCAATCAAATTCACAGCCTTTCCTTGAGGAGAAAACTCCACATTTCTTATTTAAATAAAACAACCAACAACATTCTCCGCTTCAAGTTTTGCTCATGTTGTTGTTGTTCAGTCATGTCTGACTCTTCGTGATCCCATGGACTGCAGCATGCCAGGCTTCCTTGTCCTTCACTATCACCCAGAGTTTGCTCAAACTCACATGCATTGAGTCAATGATGCCATCCAACTATCTCATCCTCTGTTGCCCCCTTCTCCTCTCACCCTCAATCTTTCCCAGCATCAGGGTCTTTTCCAATGAACTGAATTAACAGGACCTTATGAGGTGTGCTCATAACGTCCTGTAACGCAAGACTTAGCATCCCAAGACATTGGGTTGGCCAAGTGCAGGAGGTCATAAGTACAGCAAATAGCCCCATCAAGGTGACTGTGGAGAGCTATCCACATAAGTTGCTTGTTAAAAACATCTGCTCCTAATACCAAAACTAGGGACCATATTCAAAGCACTCACTCTAGTAGCCACTCTTGACCTTGAGGATGATATACACAAAACTCTGAGTGGGAGAACTGTCAGAAGAAACGAAGAGATGAGATAATAGCTGAGAGATAATTTTAAATGGGTTCCTACCCAGTTAAAGCTATCAGGTTTCTCTGAAATGGCATGTGACTTCACTGGGGGTATCCAATGACTTAGGTATTTGCCATTTGTCTGGAAGGAGATTCCACGTAGGGGGATTGCCATCTGCTGGTGGCTCTCTTTTTAAGGAAAGAGACCCTTGAAATTTAGGGACTGTGCCTTACTGCAAGCCACACACAATTATTCAGCAAGTGATAGTTTCCTTTTCATGGAAAGATACTGTCTTTTCTGTTGATTAGATGGATATAAAATTCTCCTGAGGAAGGTGAGAACGGTATCTCTAAAAACAAATAGAAGAGAAACAAAATAGATGACAAATACATTTCACTGGAATATCAGTTTTTGTCCAATGGTACTCTAAAATCCTGCAGATAAAATAGTCTTCATGATAAAGCAAGTACTAACAAAATTTCATTAAAGGGATTGTAACTCCCATGCTTGGAAAAAATAGACATAAATGTACTACGCTGGTTTATCTGAGCACATACTTAAAGACCAAGTCTTAAAATCTCCTGAGAGTACTAGTCTCTCAGGGAACATATTTCTAAGTAGTATATAAAAAGAAATGAGAAAGAAATTCTAGCTTCCAAGCACAAAGCTGTAAATTTAGCCTTCAAAACCAAGATTAAAATTCCCTTTTTTTGTGAAATTCTTTGGAAGCACACTTCTTTATATTCTAGATACACTTATACAAGCAAAATTCAGTCCTTCAGGACACAGAATATGGATTTTAGACCATGAAATTTCTCTATTTGCCCAGTATAATTTCGAGTCGTTGAATTTAAGAAATATGAAATCAAGTCATATTATTTCACCCACATTTCATTCTTCAGAGCAACATTTCTCTTTGAGAATATCACAGGATCTCTATATCAGGAAATAGCATCTCAGAATAGACAAGTTTGTTCTCTTTTCTTTAATGTAAAGTAACAGGAGGTGAAAAAAATTAAAAGATAAGTGGCCTGTAAAAGTGAGAAACTCCTGTTACATGCTACAACATGGATAAACATTGAGGATGTTATACAATACAAATACTGTACAATTACAACAAATACTGTATGATTCCACTTATATGAGGTTTCTAAAGTATAGTCAAATTCATAGAGAGGTGGTGGCCAGGAGCTTGGGGGCAGGGAAATTAGAATTTAATGAGTAGTAGCACTTCAGTTTTGCAGGATGAATAAGTTCTGAAGATCTGATTCACAACAATGTGAATATGCTTAACACTATTGAACTGTACACCAAAAATAGCTAATCTGGTCAATTTTATGTTATATGTTTTATTTTGTCACAATTAAAAAGGATAAACAAAAATATTAGAGGCTAAAAACATGATCTGTAAGCAAAGGTGAAAGGAATTGCTATCCCAGTATTTAGTCTAGCGACAAGGAGTACACAAGGTCACAATCACAAGGATCTGAAAATGTCTCATAAAGAGCAAACCCTTGACCTGTTTTCTCTACCTTTGGAGAGGGCATAACGAAGAGACAAACTAAAACCACACAGCAGCAGCAGCAGGATGTAGCAAAAAGAACAGCCCAACCTAGAGTTATAAACTTCACTCTACTCCTAGCTATGGTTTTTCCAGTGGTCATGTATGGATGTGAGAGTTGGACTATAAAGAAAGCTGAGCACCGAAGAACTGATGCTTTTGAACTGTGGTGTTGGAGAAGACTCTTGAGAGTCCCTTGGACTGCAAGGAGATCCAACCAGTCCATCCTAAATGAGATCAGTCCTGGGTGTTCATGGAAGGACTGATGTTGAAGCTGAAACTCTAATACTTTGGCCACCTGATGTGAAGAGCTCATTTGAAAAGACCCTGATGCTGGGAAATAATGAGGGCAGGAGAAGGGGACGACAGGATGAGATGGTTGGATGGCCTTCTCATGGGTTTGGGTGGACTCCAGGAGTTGGTGATGGACAGAGAGGCCTGGCGTGCTGCGGTTCATGGGGTCACAAAGATTCGGACATGACTGAGCGACTGAACTGAACTGAACTACTCCTAACTTTGTGACCAGGACAAATTAAGTATCAGAGAAAGAACACTCTATCCTTGAGGTCACATGGGCTTCAAGGAAAGATATGACTGCTTTTGACTCCCAGTTTTGTTTTGGTTTTGTTCACTGAATGTATTAATTCCAGCCAATTACTTAATGTCCCTGAACCTCAGTGTTCTCATTTGTAATGTAGGGATAATTGTAACTATCTGGCAGGTTGTCAGGAGACTGTGAAATCCAACAATGATGGGAATGCATTTAGCAGAATGACTGATACTAAGTATTCAGTAAGTGTTTGTTCCTTGAGTAAAACTACTGGTACAAAAAAAAGTTTATAGTAACTTTATTTGTAATAACTAAAAGTTGGGAAAAAACCAAGTATCCATCAATAGGAGAATGGATAAAAAAAACAAACTGGTGGTGTATTTATACAGTGAAATACCAGCCAGAAATAAAAGGAACAAACTATTGATACAGGCAACAAGACTGATGAATTTCAAAAATAGTATGTTGAGCAAAAGAAGCCAGTCACAAAAAGTACATAGTGTAATTTTGTTTATATGAAGTTTATGACTAGAAAACTAATCTTTAAAAAAGGTACAGCAGTTACCTTGGTTACCTCTGGGTGGGAGACAAGGATTTTCTGGGATGTGACATGAGGGTCACTCTACCATATAGTGATGATAATGTTCTATATCTGAAAGGAGTTTATGTTACACAAGTGTATTCATTTGTCAAAATTAAGCAAATATTCACTTAAGATTTCTGCATTTTTTGCAAATCAAAACTACAATGAGATATCACTTCACACCAGCCAGAATGGCTATCATCAAAAAATCTATAAACAATAAATGCTGGAGAGGGTATGCAGAGAAGGGAACCATCCCACACTGGGTGGGAATGTAAATTGGTATAGCCACTATGGAGAACAGTATGGAGGTTCTTTTAAAAAACTAAAAATAGAACTACCATATGATCCAGTAATTTCACTCCTAGGCATATATACGGAGAATAACTTGATCCAAAAGGATACCTTCACCCCAATGTTCATTGCAGCACTATTTACAATAGCCAAGACATGGAAGAAACCCAAGTGTTCACTGACAGAAGAATGGATAAAGAAGATGTGGTACATATATAAAATGATATATTACTCAGCCATTAAAAAGAATGAAATAATGCCATTTGCAGCAACATGGATGGACCTAGAGAGTGTCATACTGCGTGAAGTCAGTCAGACAGAGAAGGAGACATATTATATGACATCCCTTACATGTGGAATCTAAAAAGAAATTCTGCAAATGAACTTACAAAACAGAAACAGACTCACAACTTAAAGAACAAATTTATGGTTCCCATGGGAAGGTTGGGGAGAAGGGACATTTAGGGAGTCTGGGATGGACATCAACATATTGCCGTATTTAAAAGGAATAACCAACAAGGACCTACTGTATAGCACATGGAATTTTCCTCAATTCTATGTGGCAGCCTGGATAAGAGTGGGGTTTGGGGGAGAATGCATACACGTATATGTGTGGCTGAGTCCCTTCCCTGTTCACCTGAAACTATCACAACATTGTTTATTAATTGGCTATATCCTAATACAAAATAGAAAGTTTTTTTTAATATTTCTAAATTTTTTGGTGAAAATTTTACCTAAAAGAATGAAACAAGTGTTGAACTCTACTTATAAATTATACATGCTGAGCATACTGATGTCAACAATTTACTTTGAAATGCACCAGAAAGTAAGACAGAGAAATGGATAGATATATTATAGGACAATGGTAGCAAAATATTAATGATAAAATCTGTATGGTAAATAATATAGGTATTCACTGTAAAATTCTTTCTACTTTCCTCTGTGTTTAAAATTATCCACAATAAAATGTTTTCTTTAAATTAATGAATAAAATAGAATTACATAAACTAAAATATTGGAAGTGAAAAGAATCATTGAGGGCAGCCATTTTAAAGTGACATCTAATGCAGGAATCTCCAATGACATCCCAAAACATGTGGATTGTGTCAGCCTCCATTTATATATGGATAATGGCTGAAAAATCACTATCCCCAAAGCAGACTACTGCATCTTTGAATGTGGCTGAAAATAGTTTGTTATCTTACATATAAACTATACTTAAGCAGTAAATGCAGAGGGAACAACATGATTTTGTATATGAAGTATAATCTGAGGAATTAGAAACCTGGGGTGTGATATCTCTCCTTTTCTTAAATCCTTATCCCATTGGCTGACTACTTCTTTGGTCAACTTAATTAACCTACCTGGCCTACATTAATGAATGGTCATTTATTTATTCATTCATTCATTCAACACATGATTTTTGAAAGTGAAAGTGACAGTCAGTCAGTCCTGTCTGACTCTTTGCGACCCCATGAACTGTAGCCTGCCAGGCTTCTCTGTCCATGGAATTCTCCAGGCAAGAATACTGGAGTGGGTAGCCATTCCCTTCTCCAGGGGATCTTCCCAAACCAGGGATCAACCAGGTCTCCTGCCTTCCAGGAGAATTCTTTACCATCTGAGCCATCAGGGAATGACTATTGAGCCCATATTATATTTCTTAAAACCCTAATACCCAAATACCTAAAGGCACAGGAGTGAACCAGGTGATCTGAGATTCCTGTTCACTCTAAAGCCTATGGTTCTGGGTGAAGAACTGATGAATAAGCCAACTGATCTGTTCCACATATCTAACTAGTTGAAAAAGAAAACAGTCCACAGAATTCTCCAGGACAGAACACCGGAGTGGGTAGCCATTCCTTCTCCAGTGGATCTTCCAAACCCAGGGGTCAAACCCAGATCTCCCACATTGTAGGCAGATTCTTTACCAACTGAGTCACCAAAGAAGCCCAAAAAAGAAAACACTTTTTTCTTAATGGAAGTAGTTTTATTTTAATCACAAATAATTGCCTCATTTCTTTTACTTTTGAAAATAAAGATTAGATTACACATTTAAATGTTCTTATATGAACATCGTTTTTTATAATTTTCCAAGCTATGTCCCCTATTCTGAGAAAGCATCTTCTGACTTGCCCCTCCCAGCATGAAGAAGCAAACCTCTCCCTGATTAGACCATAAGCGCCTCCTTGTGGTCGACAGATGTAAGAACCTTAAATTCAAACCACAGAAACACGTAAAAAAGAAAAAAACAAAATGATGTGATCATATTAGGATTAGCTCTAAGATGAAAAACACCAGCGTGAATTTCCTTGACTCTGTCTCCCTGGATTCTCACTCAAGCATCTGATCAACTAATCCAACTCAAGGATCCTATTTGGGAAAGAATCCAGATTAGCATATTCAATCCCAGGATCTTTTTTAAATCTATGGTGGTTTAAAGTAGCATATGTTTTACCTTCTCAAATCGAGATCTAAACAATAAACTCACCAGTCTTGCTTTGATCTGTGGCAAGTGAAAACAACTCCATGGTTAATTGTAGATTCTGCTTTATTGTGTAACAGTTCCTATCCTACCCAACATAATTCTTATCAATAACTTAAGTGACTATATAGAAGGATTGCTTATCAAATGTGTGAATAACATGAAGATGGTAGGCGAGTTAAAATACAAGGTGATCCAACTACAATCCAAAAGAAAAATTAACAAGCTGAATAATTATATGAAGTTAGATTTTAACAATATCAATTTTTAAGTGAAAAATCCACCTCAAAAATCTACATGCGAAATAAATTGGGGCAAAATACAAGGTCTTACATTAAAATTTTTCAGAAAATGAACTGAAACCAGATAGGAAAATCATAGATTAGTGATAGTACATGTAAAAATTAGCAGTGTGAGTTGGTTATTGAAAAGCTAAGATGACTTTGGACTACATTAAAATAAATGGAACCAACTTAAATGTCCACCAGCAGAGAAAGGATAAATACTGGTATAGTTATGACAATAGAATAGAGTGTAACAGTGAAAATGAATGAACTAAAGTGTCATATATCAACCTAGTTGAATCTCACAAACATAACAGTAAGTTACAAAACAATATATACATATGGGGCTTCCTTGGTGGCTCAGTGGTAAAGAATTCGCCTGCCAATGCAGGAGACACTGGTTGGATCCCCGATCTAGGAAGATCCCACATGCCATGGAGCAACTAAGCCCCTCTGCCAGAATTAGCTCCCTGTGCTCTAGTCAGGGAGCCGCCGTTACTGAGCCCATGTGTGGCAGCTTACTGAAGCCCACGCACCTAGAGTTCATGCTCTGCAACAAGAGAAGCTATGGCAATGAGAAGCCTGTGCACTGCAACCAGAGAGTAGCCCCTGCTCGCCACAATTAGAGAAAAAGCCCACCCAGTAATGAAGACCCAGCACAGCCAAAAATAAATAAACAAATAAAATTTTTAAAAATATATATGCATATGAACATTTTTATAAAGGTTCAAAATTTTTAAATGGAAAGTTATACTCTATATTGCTTAGAAATATGTGTTATTTTTTAAAAGAGAAATATGCAGTTACTTTGGGGAAGTAAGTGCATTTGGGGGAGCTATGCAGAGCGTTTCAATTGTCATTTGGTGATATGTCTTATCTTTAATCTAGTGGCAAGTCTATGAATAGTCATTGAATTATTTTTTCAATATTTTGCATGTCTTAAGTATTATATGATTTTTCTCTTATGTTTAAATTGCTTTGAGAAGCAGTGAAAAGATAGACATTGGCTTTCCCTCATGGGACATGGGTTTCACTGGTGGCTCAGATGGTAAAGAATCTGCCTGCAATGCAGGAGACCTGGGTTCAATCCCTGGGTCAAGATGATCCCATAGAGAAGGAATAGCTACCCACTCCAGTATTCTTGCCTGGAGAATTCCATGGACAGAGGAGCCTGGTGGGCTACAGTACATGGGGTTGCAGAGCTGGACATGACTGAGCAACTAGCACTTTTACTTTTCACTTTCATGGGACTTATTTTCTAGTGAAGGAGACAGATAGCATATAAATAATTACAGAGCATGGTAAGTGCCATTAAGCATTTGTTCAATATTTCTACATCTTACCAGTCCTGTGAACTTGAGCAAGTTATTAACCTCTCTAAATCCTTATAAAGAACAGATAAAAGTGTAGCTTACTCACAAGTCTGTTTCGAGAGCTAAATGCATTCACTGTCGAGCACACAGGAAAACTGACTTAAGAGTTAGCTAATAATATTAATAAGAATAATTTAGTGATCACACAGCTTTCCAAGTTCAAATATACATATATAAATACACACACTGTATTAAACATTCTGCTACAACTAAACTTTCTCAGCAGAATTCCTTTTTAATATAATCTCTGTAAGTAAAGACTTTTCCCTTCAGTCATCTTCCGTCCGTGTTGTGGGAATTCAGCCCTTTTCATCTTTTTCTGCAAATCTTTTTTTCCACTCCAAGATCAATTTGTGCCTATTTTTGCCAAGTATTTTCTATTTCTCTTTTTTTTACTTTTCCTCCAAAAGAGAAAAAAAATTCAATGTCTGGGTCCTCGGAATGCCCAGGCTCAGTTGTTTGTGGAAATTTGAAGACCAAGAGGGTTTGAGAACTATAGGTCAGTATGCCCTCATCTAGTCTGGAACAATAATGCAAATGTGATACTCTATAAGAATGAGCTCACAGAAGAGTGGAGCAATGTATTCATTTATAGAAAGGAAATTGCACTCAGGATACCTGCTTTCTAGATCAGTGAATAGATGGCTATCAAGCTAAAGTAAACCTCTTAAAAGTTAATTTTTATGTGTAAGTCAAGCTGTGCAGAATGACCCTGAGATGGAATTAGGTTTATGGGATGGGAACCAAGAAGTGCATTTACAGCTGCTCAGACACATAAGAAAAAGTGCTTCTGGGATCAGAACAGGTGAAAAGAATTTCAGTCATTCCTGCCAGGGAGGTGGCAGGATGCAGTAGGGAAATACCTGGCTTTAAAGTATGAATATTTACTGGGTGTGAGGCCTCAAGCAAGTCAGGTAATCTGTTTAAGTCTGTTACCAGTAAAATGGAAAACCTAATAATATCAACCATATATATTATTTTGAAAATTAAAGGAGATAATGATTATGTAAAGCATCCTGAGTCTAAATGTTTATGAGAGCCAAACATAGGTTTTTTTCTTTGGAAGGAAAAGGAAAGAAGTCTAATTTGGCAAAAAAATCAGCACTGATTGCTAAGGAGTAAAAATGCATCCCTACCGAAAGATGATTTAAGAGTTTATAACATGCAGATGAGATTAATGAAAAGAAGTATTTACTAATAGGAAATGATATAGTTTCTGCTAAAGGGAAATTTAAAAGAAATTAAAGAATAATGTAGAGGCTCAAATATAAATATAAGCTCAACAAATGTTTCCTTTCCCCTTTTCTAGCAGATATCTGAAACAGCAAGAATTTGGAATTTTAAAATCCAAAGAAGTTAGGTCCTTAGAAAGTTACTTGGTATATTACTCAAGTCCAAATTCTGCTGTTTATTAGGTGCATAACCTTAGAAAATTCAACCCTTTCTGAGATTTGGAAATATAATAATATCCATCTTCTTCTGTAAAGATGTTGTGAGGAGTGAAATAAAATTATAGAATGCATGTTAGAAGTGTTCTGCAAACTATAATGTGCAATATCAACAGACAATGGGTATCTAGTTGGTTTATATAAATATAAATTTATATTTAGTAGGAAACTTTTGCTATGATAATTGGTGATGTTTTAATTACAGTAAAAGTAAGTGACTTCTCAAGCTCACACAGATAAATAACTCCAAGTCCTTGAAACTGATGAGCAAACAATTCTCTGTACTACTCTAATCAGGACTTAGCCTGAAAAAAAGAATGGGAGCTTTTCAGTGGAAGAAATTACAAGGGAAAATATCAACAGATTTCACTATATAAACAAAATTTCCATACATATGAAATATAAAACTAAAAGGAATGAATATTTATAACAAATGTGACAAAAGCTAATATCCTTAAACAAAGGCCTCATAAAACTAGATGAGCAAAACAATAAGATTGCAAAGAAGAACAGGACAAGGACTTTTTACAAATAAACTCATTTTAAGATTGATCTATTTAATCATCAAGGAAATTAAAATTAAAAGCATAATGTGGTATCATGTTTGAGTACTAGCAAAAATTCAAAATTATAATAATGGTATCTTGGTACAGGTGAAATAGAAACTTTCACAAGTCCTTTGGGAACATAAACTAGTAGAATCTTTTGAAAAAACAGTTTAATAATACATATCAAAAAGTTTAAAAAAATACTTAACTCCTTGGTCCAAAAGAACTACTTTCTAACCCAGAGATCGGCCCAAAGGACCCCACAGAAATGCATGGAAATTAAAGTATCCAATAAAATATGCAAGATCAACAACAATAATAGCTGTAGCCAACATTTAATTAGTGCTCATTGTCTAAAGTGCCTTACTTGTATTTTCCGGTTTAATCTGTACAGAAGTCCTATTATTTTCTTTATCCCAAATAAAGACATGGAGGCAAAGAAAGATTAAGTAATTTACAAAAGGTCAGACATCTGGTAAATAGAAGAGCTAGGATTTAGTTCATGCTTGGAAGATAAATTCCACTCTTTTTATTTCAAGGATAAACCACTACACCAGAATTTGTGATAAGTGCCAAAGAAATGTCATATATACCATATATTGGTAAAAGCTATGGTGGTCTTCAATAGGAGAATTTATCCTTCTCATATAGAAACAGATTGAACTTCATTGGCAATGAAAACAGTTTAATTCTTCTAAAAGGAGACAACTAAAAACTGTGGAGAAGCAACAAGTAGAGATGGAAAAATTGATGCATGTAAAGATCTTAGAATGGGAACTTGGTCTTTATTCTCAGGACTCTTTAGTGACCCAATGGATAACATCATTAGAGATAACATAACCATGATGGTTGTTATAGACCATTCATCTAACCACTATTCCCATTCCCCACAAGTCCTTCCTATGTATTAAATCAAATGTTTAGGTGGTCAAACCAAAGCCCCTATCCAAACCTTGAAAGCTCTTGTTCCAATCTCCATATAGTATCCCCACTGCTTTCTCACGTATACTAAAGCTACAGAAGGGAGACCAATCATGCATTTGCATAATTGTGAACTAAGGGATATATAGATTGCTGGTTTTACAGTTAAATCATGCATCTAAAATCCAACTCTACTTGGAATTTACTTTTTTATTCATAAAAAACTTTCCATTAATCTCCATCTTCTTTGAAGATGGAAGACTTCACCACAAAACAAAAAGTGTGCTGTACGAAATCCTTAAAAATCATACCAAACTTGGTCAATTCTTTCAAAACTTGCCACACAACTAAAAAAAAAAATTGCCAAATGGTCAGGTTGAAACAAATCCTAACTTGTTTAGTCAATTGCTCCCATCTTACATATTATAAACTGTCCTTATATGATGCCTGCACTCGTATTTTATGACATTGTTATGAATAATAACAAAATTCTTGTACAAAAAGCCTTATAAAAGCATAAGGTGATTTTTATTTATAAATAAGGTATTCACTGGATTATAAAAAATATTAAAATGGGGTCATAGAATTTGACATTTTAATAAGTATGTACTGTGATAAAAATGAAAGGTTCAATTTAAATTCCAGATTAACTCTGAATTAAGAAATTTTTATTTTACCTGCTTAAAACCTTGCCTCTCTTGGCGTATTTTCATACATATTAACAATTTGAACATGAACTCCTTTTTTTCAACAAATACATTAATAAGGAGTGCTGACATTTCTCTGGACTTTGCTTAAACTATCATAGATTTTTGGCATTTTGCAAAAGGTCTAATTACAGTGTATGTGGAGGCCAAGGAATGAACTTCTTGGCTTTAAAAGAAGTATCTTTGATTGCTAAAGTGACATATGAAAATACACTACAGCCTAACAGAAGGCCTGAGGAATATTTTCAAAATCTCACAATATAGCTAACAGATTAACTCTTCTAATTAAATGAGGTACCATATGTAAAATGCTTACAGTCAGTAGTCTCTTAGATATTAATTCTCTTCTCTCTACATATGTCTGGAAAAAGTCGGAGTGGAAGTTAAAAAAAGCATTGGATAATGTTGGGTCTTAATTTTGGGTAACCACATTTGCATCCAGATTTGACTGATGTTTGCTTGTGTCATACTATATTTCTTTTCTACTTATCAGTTTCTAAGAAGTAAATTTTACAACTATTCATGCAAATAAAAAACACAAGTCATACATATACACATATATACGTATATGTGTGTATATGTATGTATATATATAGTTTTTAATCATGGAATAAATATTCCATCAAAGAGATTTTAATGTTCCACAGAGGCAGTTCTCAAATGACTTTTATGGTATCATGTTAAAAACCAGAACACAGTCCATTTTTACAGCAGATTTACTCAATCACAGTTACTAATTAAATTAGCACCGCTTTTATGTCCAACAAATTTTAAGAGTTGAGGCACCATTAGAGAAGCTACATATTATGAGTCTGTGGCCCACATTGTGTTTTACTTGTCAACCTTTTTTAAAATGGTCTGAAAAAATAGCTTCAAGGAATTATTTTTCTTCTTAAACTACACTTAGAATAGTATATTTCTATATCACTACAATTTATTCATTTTTAATGTTATAACATGAACATTTTTATCTTAAAAGAAGCTAATCCTTTACTTAAGTCAACATATCAAATGGTTAAGTTCCATTTCTACTGACACATCATTTGAGACTAGAACAGCAATGTCACCTAAAGAGTTTATCAAATTAGTTGTAGCAGAAAAAGATCTACATATGAGCAATGGAAAGCCTGCAAAATCAACCAGCCTGAACTATTATAATTCTTAAATAACATAAATCAATATAAAAGACTTAATACTGGTAGAAGAATGAAAGTTTCCATGCCTCTAAATTTCTCATAATTTAAATAAAAGAACCATTAAAGCCAGTTTGTCTGACTTAAATTAAGCTCTACTGCTGTCTTCTATCCAAAACAAGGCAAAATTTATGTTATCTAATATGTCATTGGATGAAGAATGCTCAACAATGAAAAAAATAGTAGAAAAATCAAAAGAAGTCAATGTTTAATTTTGCTGATGATAGATGACAGACAAAAAACCTTTTACAAAGTTTCTGACACTACGCAAAACTAGTTAGTTCAAATTTCATCTCATGATTTCTATAGTCCACAGTCAGTTTTGACTCAAGACCCAGTCAAAACTTGGGAAATGAGAGTAAAATTTAACAAGTGAGAATTTACTATACAAATGCCTGAGTCCTAAACACAACTAATACAGTCTTCCCTTAGAAAACAAAAACCCAAAATAAGTATAATAGAAATGTACTTTTATCAACATATATTTAGCTATTTTGAGGTCTAATTTTTCCTAAATTATTTATTCTACTATATCCCATAATTTAAAAATCAGTTACAAAATAAATCATATATATATATATATATATATATATATGTATGTATATATATACATACACACACACACATATGCAATAGAACAAACCGGACCTTTCTGAAGGAAGTATAATTCATTCTTAAATCTCTTTTAAAATTCCATTTTAAAATGGAATTCCATTTTCCAGCATGGTCATTGCAGGAGAGGAGGAAAGAGGAAGGAAGTGGATAGTTAACAGAGCATGTCCATAGATCCCACAAATGAATAATCAATTTTCAAAGGATCCTTAAGTTTCCAGGTGTCTAGTAGATTTCCCCATGGCTTATCTATTAAAATTCTAGAGGACAACAGTGACATTCACAGACATGGCTGTGCAATTGGTTTAGAAGACACAAAAGTGACTGAATCTTGTACAATAGAAGCTCTTTGGGGTGGTCCCATGAAAGAACTATAGACATTTGGTATTTTCAGGAGCTGAAGACAGAACTAGTGAGTCAATCTTTAAGAGAAGCTTCTTTTTACTAGAACGTTAATTTTTCCAAAGTTATCTAACTTTTCAGGATTCTGTGACAGAATTATGAGTTTAAAACATTCTATTTCAGGAAAACTTTGAGGGAAGACATAAAAGGAGGAAATAAATCTCCCTGCATTCAGAGAATGCAAGCTAACAAATTTTCAAGATATCTGAGCAGGCCACTCAATGAAGTAAGGATAAGAAAATGAACCAAGTCCAGCTGAGAACTCCAGCAGGGGAAGTGCCTGAGGATATGATCAGTAATGGATAAGGGCAAGGTGGGAGGGAAACAGGGGAAGAGCTATAGATTAACAATTTATCATTCACCAAATAACTCAAACAAAGGAAAGAGAACTTCTAGAAAAACCTCAAAGATCAGATCTCCATGTTTCAGAGAGCCACACAAAGAACTCAGAGAACCATGATGAATGTGGAACTTGATTCAACTCAAAATTAAATCCTCTTGCCACTGAAGCCATGTATACTGAATATTTTAACCTTTTTTTGAGGGTTGAGAAAGGACTGAAATCTTACAGGACTTCAGTGACTATGATTAACATCTCTATTAATACTAGTTAGTACTTGTTGCTCTAATGAGTCCTTGTACCTGAGAGTTACATCTCTCAAGAAGTGCTTCTTTCATTTAAATCAAGTCCACCAAAATCTAAGACCACACACCACAACTCAAGAAGACTATAAAATACCTCTCTTCATGTAATCATAGATATTCACCAAACACATTTTTTTGGTCTTCCTAGTATTCTAAGGTGTAAATGCTTGCCCGTGGCTCCTATATAGAATGAGAAAGAGTAAGAGAATGAGAATATATAACATTATTTAGACTTGGTGTTCAATTTCTTTTGGTCCTTGGTATATAGTTGGCAAGAGGATATGATCATCTTAACAAATCTTCATAGTCCTTGTCTTGGTCTTTTACACAGGCCTATTTTGAGGAGTTCTATTTGAACTTCTGAAGCAGTAAAAGGCATTGCTCAAGGTGGTTGCTATGGACTGAATTAATTCCTCCCCAAATTCATGTATTAAAGTGTTCATCCCCAATACCCTAAACCTGTATTTGAAGATAGATTCTTTATAGAGGTAGTTAAGGTAAAATGAGATCATAGCAGTGGATTCTAATTCCAATATGACTAGTATCCTTATAAGAAGGAAAGATTAAGACACAGAAAATACACATACACACCAGGAGAGGATCACATGAGGACACAGCCAGAAGGCAGCCATCTGTAAGTCAAGGAGACAAGCTTCAGAAGAAACCAAATATGCCAACACTTGAATCATGGATTTCTAGCCTCTAGAGTTGTGAGAAAGTAAATTTCCGTTGTTTAAACCACTCAGTTTGTGGTATTTTGTTATGGCAGCCCTAACAAAAGAACACAACGCTAACAAAAAACTTGAAAATAAGATTATCAAGCTAGGAAACAGAGAGCTAAGAACAGAGTTTTAAAACCTAACCAAAAAAAGAGAGAGAAGCAGACACAGGCCTTAACTTCTCAAGATTCTGGACTGAAAATAATAATCTTGTGCTTATAGTTGTGCTAAAGATAACATATAAGTCTTGTCTACTTACTGTGTGCCAGATACCATGCTATTAAAAGAGGTAATAATAAAGAATGAAGTTAACCAAGTATTCAGATATTCCTTCTCTAAAAGATATCATGGATAAAAATGGTCTATTTTTTCCTAAATGAAAATGATCTTTTGTATTTCCTTAGTCACTATCTCAGAGTCACAGTTATATACCTCACTTTCCCTATGTTCTCTGCAGTATTATAGTTAACCCAATCTACCCCTAAAAAATACTGTGCTCTAACATATTTCACTAGAAAAATTCTCAAAAGGCT
The DNA here is from genome assembly GCF_963930625.1 of Muntiacus reevesi. Classification (NCBI taxonomy): domain Eukaryota; kingdom Metazoa; phylum Chordata; class Mammalia; order Artiodactyla; family Cervidae; genus Muntiacus; species Muntiacus reevesi. The sequence continues at coordinate 44,605,913 of NC_089260.1, forward strand.
ACAAATCATTTTGATAATATGTCTTCAGTTCAGTTCAGTTCAGTCGCTCAGTCGTGTCCGACTCTTTGCAACCCCATGAATCGCAGAACACCAGGCCTCCCTGTCCATCACATACTCCTGGAGTTCACCCAAACCCATGCCCATCAAGTCGGTGCTGCCATCCAGCCATCTCGTCCTCTGTCGTCCCCTTCTCCTGCCCCCAATCCCTCCCAGCATCAGGGTCTTTTCTAATGAGTCAACTCTTTGCATGAGGTGGCCAAAGTATTAGAGTATCAGCTTCAGCATCAGTCCTTCCAATGAACACCCAGGTCTGATCTCCTTTAGGATGGACTGGTTGGATCTCCTTGCAGTCCAAGTGACTCTCAAGTCTTCTTCAACACCACAGTTCAAAAGCATCAATTTTTAGGCCCTCAGCTTTCTTCACAGTCCAACTCTCACATCCATACATGACCACTGGAAAAACCATAGCCTTGACCAGATGGACCTTTGTTGGCAAATTAATGTCTCTGCTTTTTAATATGCTATCTAGGTTGGTCATAACTTTCCCTCCAAGGAGTAAGCGTCTTTTAAATTTCATGGCTGCAGTCACCATCCGCAGTCTTTTTGGAGCCCAAAAAAATAAAGTCTGACACTGTTTCCACTGTCTCCCACCTATTTCCCATGAGGTGATGGGACCAGATGCCATGATCTTTGTTTTCTGAATGTTGAGCTTTAAGCCAACTTTTTTCACTGTCCTCTTTCACTTTCATCAAGAGGCTTTTCAGTTCCTCTTCACTCTCTGCCATAAGGGTGGTGTCATCTGCATATCTGAGGTTATTGATATTTCTCCCAGCAATCTTGAATCTCTCTAAGAACTTGAATTTCAGTTTCTATAGCAAAAATAGTGGAATTCCACTGCAATAAATTCTTGCAGTGGAGACCTTATTTCTACTTTAGGGAAAGTAGTAATGTTGCAGGAAGGGGCCTCCTTCCAGGACTCAAAAGGGGGCTCTTGTCTAACATTCAGTAATGACTTGTGCAAAGAGACACATGTGCTGACAAAGCACGAGACTTTATTGGGAAGGAGGACCCAAACAGAGAGCAGGAAGGTAAGGGAACCAAGGAGAAGGGCTCTGCCAAGTGGCTCAGAGTGTCTGGATTTATGGTGATGGGATTAGTTTCTGGGTTGTCTCTGGCTACTCAATCTGACTCAGGGTCCTTCCAGGTGGCATACACATTACTCAGCCAACATAGATACCAGTGAGAAGGATTCTGAGAGGTGCTAGGACAGTGGCATCTCCTTTTGACCTTTTGTGAACTCTTCTGGTTGGTGGTGGCTTGTTAGTTCCGTGTTCCTTGTGTGGTACAATAACTCATGCAAATGGTTACTATGGTGCCTGGCCAGGGTGGGTGGTTTCAGTGAGTGTGTTTCCCCTAACAGTGAGATGGACAAAGTTTATCTTCAGGATCTGTAGTACTCTTCCTTCAGCATTACCCCAACTCCTTTATACTTCCAACTCCCCATGTACTTCAAGGACTCAACCTTTCTTCCCCATCCCCTACCACCACCCTATCCTCATCCAAAACTTCTCTCATGGGACAGACTCATAAACCTACCTCACTGAGATAGGCAAACATCTTTAAATACTAAATAAAAATATTTTCACCCATGCACAAGAATCTTTTCCCAGCAACAATCTTTTCTTAAAAGAAATTCTAGTCTCATGTATATATACATTTTAGCAACCAATTTGAGTTCCTGAGTATTTAAATTGTAAGTCATTTCTATTAGTGATAGGTAGAAAAAGAAGGAACTAGTGATTGGAAATAGAAAAATAGAGTGGTTGGCAGAGAAACTGTAGAACATTTTGCATTGGGCCCTTCTCCAGGGATAAAGGAAGCTAAGGAAAGGTACCCTTCAGTTTTGGAATTGCACTCTACTTTGGTAAGGAGGGCTTCCCTGGTGGCTCAGATGATGAAGAGTCTGCCTGTAATGTGGGAGACCTGGGTTTGATCTCTGGGTTGGGAAGATATCCTGGAGAAGGAAATGGCAATCCACTCCAGTATTCTGGCCTGGAAAACCCCATGGATGGAGGGGCCTGGCAGGCATGGGGTGGCAAAGAGTCGGACACGACTGAGCAACTTCACTTGGTAAGGATGGAGGGAGATACACATAAGAGCTGGTGGTGTGTTTTCATGCAAATTGCAGTGATTAGAACCAAGGTATTGAATTTTCAATTTAATTCATAGTTTAGGAAATATCTATTTAGTTAGGCCAAATATGTAAAATAAAGGCTACCCAAAGTTTGATAAATGTCAGATCCCTAACTTTACTGCATTTCTGAGACAACTGTCTGGGAAATTGGAGTCAACAACTCTGGATCATAAAGTCCAAAAGGATCCAGACAGAACATTAGACACAAAAGAAATAGACCCTTAGTATATATATTATCCCCATAAGGTAAATTGGACATTTTTTGATCTCTCATTGGAACTAGCACATAGAGATCCTGAAAATGTTCTAGTAGCAAGCAATGATTAATGGAAATTAATGGTAAAGTATCCATTATTATTTATGTCAAAGGGTTGAAATACACTGACTGTTCTCCTTATTTCATGTACTAAAAACTTTAATCTTTCTAATTCAATTTACCTGGTAATATATTTTTAAAGGGTGAATTTTCCTACCAAAGAGATTTTTTTTTAGGAACTTGGCCTTCTCATTGTGTGTGTGTGCTGGGACTGTGGGTAAGGTGTCTGCTCTGTTTACATTTTAAGAATAGCTAAATGTAAGACCAGAAACTATAAAACTCCTAGAGGAGAACATAGGCAAAACACTCTCCGACATAAATCACAGCAAGATCTTCTATGACCCACCTCCCAGAATATTGGAAATAAAAGCAAAAATAAACAAATGGGACCTAATGAAAATTAAAAGCTTTTGCACAACAAAGGAAACTATAAGTAAGGTGAAAAGACAGCCCTCAGATTGGGAGAAAATAATAACAAATGAGGAAACAGACAAAGGATTAATCTCAAAAATATACAAGCAACTCCTGAAGCTCAATTCCAGAAAAATAAACGACCCAATCAAAAAATGGGCCAAAGAACTAAACAGACATTTCTCCAAAGAAGACATACAGATGGCTAACAAACACATGAAAAGATGCTCAACATCACTCATCATCAGAGAAATGCAAATCAAAACCACAATGAGGTACCATTACACGCCAGTCAGGATGGCTGCTATCCAAAAGTCTACAAGCAATAAATGCTGGAGAGGGTGTGGAGAAAAGGGAACCCTCTTACACTGTTGGTGGGAATGCAAACTAGTACAGCCACTATGGAAAACAGTGTGGAGATTTCTTAAAAAACTGGAAATAGAACTGCCATATGACCCAGCAATACCACTTCTAGGCATACACACTGAGGAATCCAGATCTGAAAGAGACACGTGCACCCCAATGTTCATCGCAGCACTGTTTATAATAGCCAGGACATGGAAGCAACCCAGATGCCCATCAACAGATGAATGGATAAGGAAGCTGTGGTACATATACACCATGGAATATTACTCAGCCATTAAAAAGAATTCATTTGAATCAGTTCTAATGAGATGGATGAAACTGGAGCCCATTATACAGAGTGAAGTAAGCCAGAAAGATAAAGAACATTACAGTATACTAACACATATATACGGAATTTAGATAGATGGTGGCGATAACCCTATATGCAAAACAGAAAAAGAGACACAGAAGTACAGAACAGACTTTTGAACTCTGGGGGAGAACGTGAGGGTGGGATGTTTTGAAAGAACAGCATGTATACTATCTATGGTGAAACGGACCACCAGCCCAGGTGGGATGCATGAGTCAGGTGCTCTTGCCTGGTGCACTGGGAGGACCCTGAGGAGTCGGGTGGGGAGGGAGGTGGGAGGGGGAATCGGGATGGGGAATACGTGTAACTATATGGCTGATTCATGTCAATGTATGACAAAACCCACTGAAATGTTATAAAGTGATTGGCCTCCAACTAATAAAATAATATTAAAAAAAAAAAAAAAAAAAAACCTTAAATCTGGGTGGGGTGGGGGTAGGGATGGAAGAAAAGAATTCATGTTTGCTACCAAAGCTAAACTTACTACTCAGAACCAACAACTAAGTACTGAAAGTGTTCATTTTACTGTCCTGGGCAGATATTAAGTTAAAGTGGTTATTCCTGCTGCCAGAATTTTAATCTATTCCTCATTTTTCCTCTTAGAATGAATTATTATATTATTTAATATACTAAATTACTCATTACAAAAAATATGATCACTAGAGTATATTCCTAAGTTTTGAGGCAAATACACATAGTGTAATAGTTTGGGGGAAGTTACCAGATTCAAATATAAAGAAAAGAGTCTTTCTCTTCTACTGGTATTACTCATGGTCACAAATATTCCCATTCTTCCCAAACTATGTGAAATAATTTTGACAAGACCGTCTAGGACAGTGAAGATAAAAGGACATTAAACTATTAAACTATTAAAACTGTCCTGATGAAATTTAGAGAAGGAAAATGATTGCTTTTAATCAAAATACTGTTGTTTGGAAAAATAGTAAAATTGTTATGCAATACAATAAACTGATTTTTAATCAGGTTGATATATGTTTTCCTTTATAATGAAGTAATGGATTAAGTCTATTAAATGAGTGCATTTATAATCACCCTTTAATAATTATACACTAACAATATTCTCCCAAGGACATACTTTCTGTCAGAATTTGTATTTCCTTAGGGGCCTTGGTAAAAGAGATATGACAAGGAAAAGGTTTTTATATGAGCCAACTTTCCTTTCTTTGAAGGCTGGCAGGTCACCTGCAAGACTCTAGGGTTTCTTCTCCACTTTTCTCCAAATCTCATCATAGAGCCTGACACCTGTTCTGCCTGGAATAAAAAAAGTATGGCCTTAGAGGAATGATTAACTAGTGGTTGGAGAAAGTCAACATTTTCTTTAAGAAAAGGAGAGAAAAAAAGTCTTGGCAAGGACAATGGTACTTTACATTTGCAAAGAGCTTTACAGGATACAAAGTACCCTCACATCCATTATTTTGATTCTTAAAACAAGTCTGTGAGTTAGGTAGAGCAGCTGTTATTTCCATTTTACTTAAGGAAATTAAGGCTCAGAGATGTTAAGTGACTTTCCCAAAGTCCTCACATTGTTAAGTGACAGAGTCATAATTTGAACCTTTCTTTGAATTCCAGGAACAACACTCTTTCCATCACCACTCAGAAAAGATTGAATATTAGAACACTAGTGAAAAGCTTCTTGTAAATATAGTCCACTTTCTCAAAGAAAGAATGGCAATTCTTTATGTGTTAGTAACATACTAAAGACTTCTAAGAGGTATGATTCTGTTTTTCAATTTTCCTAAAATACCCCTAAACATTTCATTTCAAGGAAGCAACAGGGAAACAAGAGCGTTATCTCAACTTTTAATCTTGAGGTGGGAAACTCTTAGATGTCTACCAGAATCTCATCAATAAGTCAGACATGGGGTAGGGGGAAGCTAAATGTATAATAGACAAACGAACCAGGAAATCTGTTTCCCTGCAGTGCTGAACAAACAGCTCAAGGGGTGAGAGAACAGATTCAAGCCGCTGTTGATTGGACAGCCAGCTCTCTTTCTTCACAGCTTCCTGGTATATGTCTTTGCCTGTAAGCAGTGTTATGAAATAGTGTGATTTTAATCAGTTTTGACTGTACCTTGCTCTAAAGGTTTACTCAGTGCAGTCCTTAGAGGCACATTACCGTTCGGCCCCATTCCAGGGAAGAAGTCTGTTCTTCATCAGCTTCAGAAAGACAGGAGTGTTTTTGTCTCACCATTCCAGACCGAAAGAAGGACCTAAGACACAGATGGCCAGCCATGGCCTTGGCCTTGCCAAACTGCAACCACACAGTCAATAGGCCAGTGTGTAGACCAATTCTCTAGTAATGACTTAGCAGAGGTATGTCAAATGGCACAGTCTCTAAGACCACTCAACCCCCAGTTACATTTGCATATAGCAATTTAATGCAAACAGAAGTCCCAGAAAATCAAATGTATTTTGCATGACCCAGCACAAATGTCTAGATGCCTCCAATACATGTGGCCATTTACCCCCCAGATTTCACAGATTTCTCCAGAATCTCTGAGAATCTTTGGGTAGATTCATTTTATCACTCATTTAATAAACAGTGCCAGACATTAGTTACATGGTGGGAAATAGTTGTAGTTTAAATGCTGCTTTATCACAATAAATAAGTCATAATCTTCTCATTCATGAAGGTTATAGTCTAAGTAAGAGACAGTCAATAAACAGGCAATTTGTTAAATTAGAAGAATGTAATTATAATATAAGAAAGGTATTCCAAAAGAAAAATAAATAAGACATTATGGTAGAAAGTAACAGTAGCTGGATGGGGAATGATTTTTAGGTTGACCAGGGAAGGACTTGCTGCAGATTTAAGCTGAAATAGAGATAATCATGTAAAAGTTATATTAAAAAGCATTCCAAGCAGATGCCCTGAGCAAATGTGCTAAAGCATAGAAGAGAACAGCATCTAAAGACCCGAGAGGACATCACTACTATTCAATATAGTCTTGGAAGTTTTGGCCACAGCAATCAGAGCAGAAAAAGAAGTAAAAGGAATCCAGATAGGAAAAGAAGTGAAACTCTCGCTGTTTGCAGATGACATGATCCTCTACATAGAAAACCCTAAAGACTCTACCAGAAAATTACTAGAGCTAATCAATGAATATAGTAAAGTTGCAGGATGTAAAATTAACACACAGAAATCCCTTGCATTCCTATACACTAACAATGAAAAAACAGAAAGAGAAATTAAGGAAACAATACCATTCACCATTGCAACAAAAAGAATAAAATACCTAGGAGTACATCTACCTAAAGAAACAAAAGACATATACATAGAAAATTATAAAACACTGATGAAAGAAATCAAAGAGGACACAAACAGATGGAGAAACATACCGTGTTCATGGATTGGAAGAATCAATATTGTCAAAATGGCTATTCTACCCAAAGCAATCTATAGATTCAATGCAATCCTTATCAAGGTACCAACGGTATTTTTCACAGAACTAGAACAAATAATTTCACAATTTGTATGGAAATACAAAAAACCTCGAATAGCCAAAGTAATCTTGAGAAAGAAGAATGGAACTGGAGGAATCAACCTGCCTGACTTCAGACTCTACTACAAAGCCACAGTCATCAAGACAGTGCAGTACTGGCACAAAGACAGAAATATAGACCAATGGAACAGAATAGAAAGCTGAGATAAATCCACGAACCTATGGATACCTTATCTTTGACAAAGGAGGCAAGGATATACAATGGAAAAAAGACAACCTCTTCAACAAGTGGTGCTGGAAAAACTGGTCAACCACTTGTAAAAGAATGAAACTAGAACACTTTCTAACACCATACACAAAAATAAACTCAAAATGGATTAAAGATCTAAATGTAAGACCAGAAACTATAAAACTCCTAGAGGAGAACATAGGCAAAACACTCTCTGACATAAATCACAGCAGGATCCTCTATGACCCACCTCCCAGAATATTGGAAATAAAAGCAAAACTAAACAAATGGGACCTAATTAAACTTAAAAGCTTCTGCACAACAAAGGAAACTATAAGTAAGGTGAAAAGACAGCCCTCAGATTGGGAGAAAATAATAGCAAATGAAGCAACAGACAAAGGATTAATCTCAAAAATATACAAGCAACTCACGCAGCTCAATTCCAGAAAAATAAATGACCCAATCAAAAAATGGGCCAAAGAACTAAACAGACATTTCTCCAAAGAAGACATACAGATGGCTAACAAACACAGGAAAAGATGCTCAACATCACTCATTATCAGAGAAATGCAAATCAAAACCACAATGAGGTACCATTACACGCCAGTCAGGATGGCTGCTATCCAAAAGTCTACAAGCAATAAATGCTGGAGAGGGTGTGGAGAAAAGGGAACCCTCTTACACTGTTGGTGGGAATGCAAACTAGTACAACCACTATGGAGAACAGTGTGGAGATTTCTTAAAAAACTGGAAATAGAACTGCCATATGACCCAGCAATACCACTTCTGGGCATACACACTGAGGAAACCAGATCTGAAAGAGACATGTGCACCACAATGTTCATCGCAGCACTATTTATAATAGCCAGGACATGGAAGCAACCTAGATGCCCATCAGCAGATGAATGGATAAGGAAGCTGTGGTACATATACACCATGGATATTACTCAGCTGTTAAAAAGAATTCATTTGAATCAGTTCTAATGAGATGGATGAAACTGGAGCCCATTATACAGAGTGAAGTAAGCCAGAAAGATAAAGATCATTACAGCATACTAACACATATATATGGAATTTAGAAAGATGGTAATGATAACCCTACATGCAAAACAGAAAAAGAGACACAGATGTACAGAACAGACTTTTGGACTCTGTGGGAGAAGGCGAGGGTGGGATGTTTCGAGAGAACAGCATGTATATTATCTATGGTGAAACAGACCACCAGCCCAGGTGGGATGCATGAGACAGGTGCTCGGGCCAGGTGCACTGGGAGGACCCAGGGGAATCGGGTGGAGGGGGAGATGGGAAGGGGGATCGGGAATGGGAATACATGTAACTCCATGGCTGATTCATGTCAATGTATGACAAAACCCACTGCAATGTTGCGAAGTAATTAGCCTCCAACTAATAAAAATTATTGAAAAAAGAAAAAAAAAGACCTGAGAGGAGACCACAGTAGATTGTGTATAATAAGCAAAGAGAACACTGAGATTAGAAAAGTAAATATCATAAAACATGTAAGACCTCGTAATCCATGACAGTTTCAATTTTATTTATAAATACAATGGGAAGCCAGTCAAGTATTTTAAGGGGCAACATAAACCTATTTACAGTTTTAAAAGGTCATTTGCCCTCCTCATTGTATGTGGAAATGAATTACAAGGAGATGAAACAAAAAGAAAAACACCAATCTGACGCCATTATTGTAGTTTGTGCAAGAAATGATAGTGTATGGGCTGAAATAATGAAAGCCAAGATGGAAAAATGTAAACACATTCAAGATATACTTTGGAAATAAGACTCTGAGAGTCTTACTGTTGGACTGAAGGAAGATGGTGAGGTTGAGGGGGAGGGACAAATCACCAATGACTCCTGGGTTTCTGGCTTGAATGATGGTGCATTTACTTAGGAGAAAACAAAGGAAGAACAGGTATCAGCCAGAATGGCAAGGTGGGGATGGGGATTAAAAATCCATTTGAGGCATATTAACTTTGAAATTCCTGTGAAAAATCCAATAGGCAGATATATATAGATAGATAGATAGATAGATATCTGAGAAGAGTCTATGCTGAAGACATAAACTTGAAAATCACCAACAGAGTATATAGAGGCATGTAAATAGATATGACCTAGGAAGAAAATATCCAGAGAAGAGAAGGGGACCTAAAACCAAGACCTGAGGAACCCTAACACTTAGAACTCAATTAATGTAAGAAAAGCTGTCAAGGGTTAGAGAGGACTGAAGGCCAAGTAGAGGTTAATTCATTTGATCCATCTCAGAAACACCCTGTAATAGTGGATTTGTGCCTTATCAATATTATTCCGTCCTGTGTCTTTCAAGATTAGATTCAACTACATCTAACATAAAACACCAAGATAATGTTCCTTAAACAAAATTAAAATGTATTTCTCTCTCTTGTAAATGAAGCACAGAAGTAGCAGTCCTGTAGCTGCTCTAGGGTTCCACAGTGTCACTCGGCTAACCTTAACACATTCCTTCGATTTTCAAGGTCACCTCATGATGCAAGATATCTGCTGGAACTCCAACCATCACATGTATTTCAAGAGATCAGTAAGAGAAAAGAGAGAAAGACACTAACAGCACACCTCCTCCCTTTTAATGACTCTTTTAAGTCTCATACAAGACTTCCACTTGTATTTATTTGTCTTAGAAGTTGGTCAACATGGCCACATCTAGCTTCAAGGTAACAATTTTTTTTTCAAGTTAAATATTTTTTATTTTGTTCTGTGTTCTACATCTGGGCAGAAATATGCTCAGTTAATAATGGCTGCCTATTACTGAGGAAGAAAAGAAGAATTGATAACAGGCTGGGCAACTAGTAGAGTCTGCCATAACCATCACCCTCAAACTCATAATCCTGAAACCATATTGAAACATACCTTCCCCATAACCTCCTTCAGATGACCCCTCAAACTCTTGAAAGGTAGTGTGCACAGTGGTTTGGAGTGTGACTCTGGAACCAAACTACATGGTTTCTACAAGTTTTTAAACTTAACATGTGACTTTGGGCAAGTGGATTAACCTATATGTACTTAATTTCTTCTGAAAATAAGGACAACAATAATAGCTACCTTATAGGACTGAAGTGAAGATTAAATAAATTAATATTTCTTAAGCATATTCTAATGAGTTAGAATGGTGTGTTTTACAAAGCACTCAGTAAATATCAGTCATTATTATTCTCTTAGAAATTCTTCATATTTTTTAAGGCCAACTGGCTTCTAGAGTGGATATCTATCAACCCTCCACCTTTCTATCATAAACACCCAGGGATTGGATTATACAGAAGAGATCCTTGCATAGAACCAGACTTGCTTCCATCCTCTGGGAGAAACCAAAGCCTCTGAATCTACTGATATTAATATCTTGAACAAGATCTGTCCCATCCACGCCCCTCTTTCCTCACTTAGCCTCCCTCACCTCACATCACCGTTTCAATTCCCTATCAAGAGTGACCTAACAGACTCTGCTCCTATACTTTTCCTTCACCAAACATTTTTAAAGGAGTATCTATCTCACTTTCTCTGCACAAAATGAAATAACTAACGCCTATTATTTGATTAACCAATGGATTTAGCTTTTACATTGGTATTATTTGCCAGGCATGTTAGGTTCAGTTACTATATAAAAACTTTTTTATATGTATTTCATTTTTAAGTGAAATATTTTTATTGATTTTTAATGTTTCCAATTTATTTTTATTTTAAATTTTTACTTTATATTGGAGTATAGTTGATTAAATAACATTGTGTTAGTTTCAGGTGTATAGCAAAGTGATTTGGTTATACATATGCAAGTATCTATTCTTTTTCAAATTCTTTTCCCATTTAAGGTAAAACTCTCATGTTTTAGAGAGAAAAGTATGTTTTGCAATTCCTTGGTCCTGTTTGTTATCCATGGAAAATGTATCTACCACCTGCCTTTACTATACCTTATATTTCTACATTACTTCCCAATTTTTATCTAACAATAACAGCAATATTCCAGGTGTATGTTATGCCAGGTGTATGCTAAGACTTTACATTCACAATATTACTTAATTTATTTTAATGATCACCTTATTTTGCAGATTGTGGAAACTGAGGCATAAAAAGGTAATAAAACTTGCCTTTGGCCATATAATTAGTAAACCTATGGAGCTGAGAACCTCAGAAGACCAAAATTTATTTTCTTCCAAATGTTTAAACCTGAATAAAAAACATAATACAAAGAAAACATATAGTGTGATCCCACATATTTTAAGAAAGTAAACCCTATGATAATAATGCAGTTTGGATGTATACATACCAATGGGTTAGTTGCAGTTATCTTGATGGATAGGACCATAAGTGATTTTCTTTTCCTTTTTGAGAATTATCTATGTTTCCCGTAAGAAGCAAGCATTAATTTTATAATTTAAAAAATGTTATTTTCTGTATTAATGTGGAAGTAGGAAAGCCCAGTAGGGCAATTGTGTTTGATTTTGAGTGTCTAAAACCACAGGCTAGAATAGAGGTTTTTAGCTGGGGTATGCCAAGGGGTATAAATGCTCACAAATTTCCATGTCCTCCCTCCCACCTTTTACATACACATACACACACACACACACATACACACACACACACACACACACACCCCTCTGTATAACTGTAGCTGTCCTACAGTGTTACATATTATTATGTATGGGGCTGAAGATTTTGAAATTTCTGATATTCAAACATTTCTCACTTACAAAAACAACAACTTCATATGATCCAATACAACTGAAAGAGCAAGAATCTGTGCCCAGTGGGGATAGAGTTGAGTCAAAAAATTATTTAAAAAGTAACATACATACTATATTTAAAAGCCATTTAAGGACTAATTTCTTCTGCATCAAGGCCATCATGCATCTATACTTGATGCATGTGTTTAATAGCATATATATTTAAGACTTGCCTTGCCCCTGGGCAATAAAAAGTTAGTCAAGGTATACTTTGCTTTTTCTTATACCAAATGTCTGAGAAGAAACTAGATACATCATTAGACAATGTATATAGCTTTCTAGATGTGATATAGTCAACTTAATATCATGTGTAGTAAACAGGATGTAAATTATGGAGAAAATGTTTTTTCTACTTGACTTGGAATAAATTATGTGAGTAATTTCCTTGAACAAAAAAACAGACATAAATTATAAGTTTGGGATTGACATATAACACTATTTTATATGTAAAGTATATATAAAATAGTTAACTAATAAAGACCTACTGTATAGCATAGGAAACTCTACTTGTTACTCTGTAATGGCCTAGATGGGAAAAGAATCTTAAAAAATTTAGATATATGTATATGCATAACTGATTCTCTTTGCTGTACACTGAAACTAACACAACATTGTATATCAGCTAGACTCCGATAAAATTTTAAAGTAAAATAAAAAAAAAAACAGTAATGTAATGTTGTAAAGTAATTATCCTCCAATTTAAAATAAATAAATTTTTAAAATAGCGATAACAAAATGCTACTATGGTTGCTACTACTAATAATAATAAACAGCAGTGTGTAACTAAGAGCATAAACATATCTTATATATGTTCATTCATTTAATCATCATGTAAGTTAGTACTATTATTTATCCTTACTTTCAGATGAGGAAACCAAGTCATGAAGAAATTAAGTAACATGTCCATACATATACATCTAGAAAGGGACGAACAGATATCTGAACCCAAAGAGTCAGGCTTCAGAGTCTTGTACTCTTAACCACTATGCTACATATATTATAAATCATAGTCTATTGTTATGTACAAGTGAAGCAAAAGTCACTCAGTCCTGTCTGACTCTTTGCAAGCCCATGGACTATAGAGTCCATGGAATTCTCCAGGCCAGAATACTAGAGTGGGTAGCCTTTCCCTTCTCCAGAGGATCTTCCCAGCCCAGGGATCGAACCAGGGTCTCCTGCATTGCAGGCAGATTCTTTACCAACAGAGCTATGAGGGAAGCACTCATTAAAGTTATACAAAGTTATACACTCATTAAACTTGTACGAAGCGCTCATTAAAGTTAAGGATTTTTGTGTGCTTATTTTATTATTTATTTATTTGGTTGCGTGGGGTCCTAGTGGCCGCACACAAGATCTTTGCTGTGTTACGCTGGCACTCGGGCTCAGGAGTTGTGGTGCAGGGAACTGGCTGCTCTACAGCATATGGGATCTTAGTTCCCCAACCAGGATTCAAACCTGTGCCCCTTGCAATGCAAGGCAGATTCTTAACCAATGGACCACGAGGAAAGTTCATGTGCACTTATTTTTAAAATCAAAATGAGAAATAGTCTAGCTTATATTTTTTGGCTAGCAATCTAGAGTTTCTCTTCTGTTATGTAATAGCTTAAAAGCCAGTCACAGGGGAAAAAAGCCATTCGCGGTCATCATTTGCTCAAATAATACACATGAAAGTAGTTAAAAGCTCTTTACAAATGTAAACTATTATTATTATAAAACTGTTTATATTTACAAGTCTCAAAGGACTTTACTGCCACTTAGCCTCATTACCACACTATGAATTCAAAGATTGCTCTGACCAGAAAACATTTTTGCAATTATTGCCACTTGCTATATATCTTTCATTTTTACTTTGCCCCTATACAATAAGATGGAGAAGGAAATGGCAACCCATTCCAGTACTCTTGCCTGGAGAATCCCATGGGCAGAGGAGCCTGGCAGGCTACAGACTGGTCGCAAAGTGTCGGACATGACTGAAGCGACTTACTTAGCATACAATAAGAGGGCTTCCCCTGTGGCTCAGCGGTAAAGAATCTACCCACAATGCAGGAGATGGCAGAAGACGTGGGTTCAATCCCTAGGTCTGTAAGATCCCCTCGAGGAGGGCATGGCAACTCACTCCACTATTCTTGCCTGGAGAACCCCATGGACAGAGGAGCCTGGTGTGCTATAACCCACAGGGTCACAAAGAATTGAACAGGACAAGCAACTGAGCACACATGCACACAAGAATACAGTAAGAAAGTTTTAGGCATACTCATCCCTCAGTAAAAGTTTTAGTTAAATTATGTATATAAGAGTTCCTTATGAGAGCATTCAAAAGCTAATCCTTGCATAGTACTGTGCCAGAAAGTGTTCTAAACAATTTTTATATATATTATATATATATATATATATATATAATTAATACTAGTCCTATGAATAAGTACTATCACACCACGACTCCTCCATTTTATAAATGGTAAACTGAAACAAAGTGGGGTCAGTGAGTTCCCCAGGATCACACAGCTAATAAATAGTGAAGCTAGAATGTAAAAGCAGGTAACCTGGCCTATAGGTCAGAGCTCATATGCTCCCACTTATCACTCTAGTATGTGTAGTTCTTAAATTCTAAGGCCCTTGAATTAGAAGCAATATGTTTCTGAGAGAATAGAGAAGATCTAAATAAATGAAGAGATATGCCTTGTTCATAGGTTCAGAAGTCCAATTTTGTTAAGATGTCAATTCTTCTCAATTGACCTGTAAATTGAACACAATCCCAATTAAAATCTCAGCAAGACTTTCATGTAGAAATTGAAAAGCTAATTCTTAATTGTATATGAAAATGTGAAAGATCTATAATATCCAAACAATTCTGAAAAAAAGTGATAACAAAGTTGAAGAACATATACTCCTTGATTTCAAGAATTAATATGAACCTATAGTAATCAGAACAAGCATGGTATTGGCATAAAGACAAGACAGATCAATGGAAAAGAGTAAAAATCCAGAATTAAACCCACATATGTATAGACAACTGATTTTTGACAAATATGCAAAGGGAAAGTACTGGAGAAAGGCAGCCTTTCCAACAAATTGTAATAAAATGATTGCATATTGATATAGAAAAAATGTATTTGGATCCATACTTTGCAGTGTATATAATAATTAACTCAAAATAGATCATAGACCTAAATTTAAAACCTAAAACTATAAAATTTCTCAAGGAAATATAGGAGAAAATCTCTGGATCTTGTATTAGACCAGAGATCAGAAAATTTTTCCTATACAGGGCCAGAGAGCAAATATTTTAAGCACTGGACCAAGAAGAAAAAATGAGGATATTCTAGAGGTACTTACATAACAAGAAAGAAAAAAATTTCCACAAATTTAGTGGAACTAAATAACAAAGTGAAACTTATTTATAATAAAGATCCACAATATTGATAAAGAGTATGAACAAATGATTCTTTGAGGAGGGCAATATTTCACTTAGTTGGAGGCCAAAGTTAGTATATTTTCTAACATCAAAATTGATTACAGTGTAACATCAGGAAAACTGGCAGAGTAAATACCTCCAAAAGTTTGCTCCTCCATAAAAGCAGCAAAAAAAAAAAAAAAAAAAGGTAAAAATTGTCAAAATAAACTTTTTCATAACTCTGGAAATTAATCAAAGGCTGCAGTAATCCAGGAATCATTTAATCAAGAAAAACAGCTAAATCTCAGTGAAAAATTAAGATTTAATTTGTACAAGTCCCATACCCAGAAATGCAGCAGTCTTGAAAAAATTCACAGCTCACATGCCCAGTGAGAGCAGAACAGATTTCATTCCCAAAGAATTATTATTTGACCTGTCTGATAACTCTCCATTAAAAATGTTTGCATTTATATTTGACCCTTAAACATTGGTCTGAACGGCGCAGATCCACTTCTCAGTTCAGTTCAGTCGCTCAGTTGTGTCCAACTCTTTGCGATTCCATGAACCGCAGAACGCCACGCCTCCCTGTCCATCACCAACTCCCGGAATCCACCCAAACCCATGTCCACTGAGTCGATGATGCCATCCAACCACCTCATCCTCCATTGTCCCCTTCTCTTCCTGCCCTCAATCTTTCCCAGCATCAGGGTCTTTTCCAATGAGTCAGCTGTTCTCATCAGGTGGCCAACGTATTGGAGTTTCAGCTTCAGCATCAGTCCCTCCAATGAACACCCAGGACTGATCTCCTTTAGGATGGACGGGTTGGATCTCCTTGCAGTCCAAGGGACTCTCAAGAGTCTTCTCCAGCACCACAGTTCAAAAGCATCGATTCTTCGGCCCTCAGCTTTCTTCACAGTCCAACTCTCACATTCATACATGACCACTGGAAAAACCATAGCCTTGACTAGGCGGACCTTTGTTGGCAACGTAATGTCTCTGCTTTTTAACATGCTGTCTAGGTTGGTCATAACTTTCCTTCCAAGGAATAAGCGTTCTTTTAATTTCATGGCTGCAAGCACCGTCTGCAGTGATTTTGGAGCCCAGAAAAATAAAGTCAGCCACTGTTTCCACTGTTTCCCCATCTATTTGTCATGAAGTGATGGGACTGGATGCCATGATCTTAGTTTTCTGAATGTTGAGCTTTAAGCCAACTTTTTCACTCTCCTCTTTCACTTTCATCAAGAGGCTCTTCAGTTCTTCTTCACTTTTCTACATGGATATATTTCAATACATACACTACTCTCCCCATTCATTTGAATTCACAGATACAGAGGACTAACTATGGGAATTAAGCATCCCTGGATTTTGGTATCTGCAGCAGCTACTGGAAACAACCCCTGCAGAGACCAAAGGATGACTGCAATTAATCTCACTTGAACTGGTCCAGAACTAAACAGGATTATTTGTCAAATATTTAACATCTTACATGCCTGAGGCAATAAATGACAGTCAGGGCAAACAACAGACTAACCAAAAGTTTTAAAAGGAAAACCTGATGCTTGAGATGTCCATATGGGCTATAAAAAAGATCTGACATATTCCTGAGACTGCATAAGGCCATATGAGTACCCACGGCTGTTCAGTTCAGTCGCTCAGTCAAGTCCAACTCTTTGCGACCCCATGAATCACAGCAAGCCAGGCCTCCCTGTCCATCACAGTTATTTGGATTTTACTCAACTCATGTCCATCGAGTCAGTGATGCCATCCAACCATCTCATCCTCTGTCATCCCCTTCTCCTCCTGCCCCCAATCTTTCCCAGCATCAGGGTCTTTTCAAATGAATCAGCTCTTCACATGAGGTGGCCAAAATATTGGAGTTTCAGCTTCAGCATCAGTCCCTCCAATGAACACCCAGGACTGATCTCCTATTAGGATGGACTGGTTGGATCTCCTTGCAGTCCAAGGGACTCTCAAGAGTCTTCTCCAACACCATACTTCAAAAGCATCAATTTTTCGGCGCTCAGCTTTCTTCACCATCCAACTCTCACATCCATACATGACCACTGGAAAAACCATAGCCTTGACTAGACAGACCTTTGTCTGCTTTTTAATATGCTAAGTTGGTTGATTTTGGAGCCCAGAAAAATAAAGTCTGACACTGTTTCCACTGTTTCCCCATCTATTTCCCATGAAGTGATGGGTTGCCTGACCGCAAAGCTAACCAGTGGAGACTTTAGTGGGTGCACACACACAAAAAAGATACAAACTTATCAAAATTAGTTCTCAGAAAAGCTTCTAAACAAAAAATTGCTTCAACAAGTGGCAGTTATATCAAATTCTGAAGGTGGAGCAAAATCTAATTTTCAGAGTGCTACACTACATTATTTGAAATGTCCAGTTTTCAACAAAAAATTACAAGACATGCAAATAACAAGAAAGAATTATACAAATTCAGGGTTAAGTTGTCAAAATACACTGTCCCTGAGGAAGTTAGTACTGGACAGACTAGACAAAGACTTAATCAGCTATGCTGAAAATGTTCAAGGAATATGGAGATCATGCCTAAAGAAATAAAATATTAAAATAATGTTTCCTTGAATAGAGGCTTATCAATAAAAAAAAATCCAAATAACAAGTAGCAATCAAATAGAGATTCTAAAGTTGAAATGTAAAATTGGTTTCATGAAAAGGTAAACAATATTGACAGGTGTTTAAAAAAGGAAAAAAGAAGATTCAAATATTAAAACTATGAATGAAAGGGGAAACATTACTATTAACCATTCAAAATTATAAAGGATTATAAGAGAATATAATGAACAGTTGTAGATCAATAAGTTATAAAAAGTGAAAGATTTCATTAAAAGACACTACCAAAATTAATTTGAGAAGAAATTTTGGGGAGGGAGGAAAATTGGGAGACTGGGACTGAGGTATACACACTACTATGTATAAAATAGGTAAACAAGGACCTATAGCACAGGGAACTATATTCAATATCTTGTAATTACCTGTAATGGAAAAGAATCTGAAAAAGAATAGATAGATGTGTGTATGTATAACTGAACCACTTTGTTGTACACCTGAAACTAACACAACATTGTAAATCAACTATACTTCAATTTAAAAAAAGAAGTAAATCTATTCATCTATAGTCAAATTGTTTTAGATGAGGATGCAAGAGCATTCAATGAGGAAAACAAAACTTTTTCAACAAATGGTGCTGAGACGGCTGCATATCCACATGCAGAAGAATGAATTCAGACCCATACCTCACACCATACACAAATATTAGCTTAAAATTAATCAAAAAACCTAAACATAAGAGCTGAAACTATAAAACTCTAACATAGGTGTAAGTCATCATGAGCTTCATTAGGCATGTTTTTCTCATACATAAAAACAAAAATAACATCAAAGAAAAAATGGTTACACGGACTCCATCAAAACATAAAACTTTTGTACATCAAAAGTGAAGATACAATACACAGAATGGGAGAAAATATTGCAAATTATATATCTGATTAGGATCTAATATCCAGGTTGTACAAAGAGCACTTATACCTCAACACAATTTAAAATGGGCAAAGAATTTCAATAGATATTTTTCCAAAGAAGATGCACAAGTAGCCAACAAGCACTTGAAAAGATCATTAAGAATCACTGATCACTAGGGAAACGCAAATTAAAACCACCAGCTACCACTCTCACTGGGATGACTTCCATTAAAAAAAAAAAATGTTGGTGAGGATGTAGAGAAACTGGAGTCCTCATATCCTGTTAGTGGGATTGTAAAATGGCACAGCTACTACTGAATCAGTTTAACATTTCCTAAAAATGTTAGACATAGAATTATCATATGACCCAGTGTATTAATCCTCTAGGGGTTCCATAACAAATTAATATAAACTGAATGGCTTAAAACCATAGAAATTTATTCTTTCACAGATCCTAAAGTTGGAAATCCAAAATCAGGCTGTGATTTCAGACCATGCTCTCTTTAAAGATTCTAGGGAAGAGTCCCCCTTGCTTCTTCTAGCTTCCAGTGGTTATCATTACTGGGCTTGTTGGTACATCACTCCAATTTCTGTTTCTGTCTTCCCTTTATGTATGTCTGTCTCTGTATGTCCTAATTCCCCTCTTCTTATTGTTGTTCAGTTGCTAAGTTGTGTCCAACTCTTTGCCACCCCATGGACAGCAGCACACCAGGTTTCCTTGTCTTTCACCATCTCCCAGGGTTTGCTCAAACTCATGTCCATTAAGTCAGTGATGCCATCCAACCATCTCATCCTCTGTCAACCTCTTATCCTCTTGCCCTCAATCTTTCCCAGCATCAGGGTCTTTTCCAATGAGTCAGCTCTTCGCATCAGGTGGCCAAAGGTTTGGAGCTTCAGCTTCAGCATCAGTCCTTCCAATGAATATCCAGGGTGATTTCCTTTAGGATTGACTGGTTTGATCTCCATTCTGTCCAAGGGACTCTCAAGAGTCTTCTCCAGCACTACAATTCCAAAGTGTTGATTCTTTGGCACTCCTCTTATAAGGACATCTATCATAGGATCAGAGTCCACCTTAACCCAACATCTTAATTTTATTAAATCTGCAAAGAAATGTATTTTCAGATAAGGTCATCGCAAAGACAGCAAAGGTTAGAACCACAACATGGCCTTTGTGAGGAGGGATACAATTCAATCCATGACAGTCAGCAATTCCACAACTAGGCATATACTCAAGATAATTGAAAATATATGTTCAAACAAAATTTTGTACATTAATGCTCATAGGAGCATTATTCACAATAGCAAAAACAGTAGAAACTTTCAATCAATTCCTACCAATTATTCAAATTTGTATCAGTTAGTAAGTGAATAAACAAATGTGGAGTATCCATATAATGGAATTCACCATAAAAATGACAAGTACTGAAACTTGCTACAATTGGCTGAGCCTTGAAAACATATGCTAAGGGAAAGAAGCCAGACAAATGGCCAGATAAACAATTTCATTTATATTAAATGTTCAGAATAAGCAAATCCATAGAGAGAGAAAAGTAAATAGCAGTTAGAGGAAGGGGGACTTAGGGACTACTAGTGGGTATGGTTAGATAGCATCACCAACTCAATGGTCATGAACTTGCACAAACTCTGGGAGACAGTGGAGGACAGAGGGGCCTGGTGTGTGCCACAGCCCATGGGGTCACAAAGAGTAGGACATGACTTAGCGACTGAACAAGAACAACAAAATGGGCATGGGCTTCTGGTGCTGATGTAAACTTTCTGAAACAGTAAATGTACAACCTTGTGAAAATACTAAAAACTACTGAAGTATACACTTTAAAATGATGAATTTTATGATATGTGAGTTCAATCTCAATATAAAAAATTAATGTAAAAAAATAAATTGGAAAGGAACATACTTTAATGCTAATCTATAATGAGGTTTTATTATACAGTCTTCCATGGTAGCTCAGTGGTAAAGAATCCACCTACCATGCAGGCAGCACAAGAGAAAAGGGCTCGACCCCTGGGTTGGGAAGATCCCCTGGCACAGGAAATGGCCACACACTATAGTACTCCTGCCTGGAGAATTCCATGGACAGAGGAGCCTGGGGGGCTCCATGGGGTTGCAAAAAGTTGGACACGACTGAGCTACTGAGCACACACAATGAGATTTTACACATTTTTATATTTGGAAATGTCTTTCACATAGATGGGTATTACCAGATACTGATAGCAATCCATAATCATATGATTTTAATTAAGAATATTCATCACTCGGAAGGCATTTACATAATTCTTCTAGAGTCTTTTCTTTGTATTTTTCTTTCAGCATGTCATTACACTGCAGATTACTTCTAAGTGAAGGTTACTTGCACTAAAATAAATGGATTTTGAAATATGGAATTTCTCTTGCCTTTGCATTATAGTCTTAAAAATGCTTCTGGAAAAGATACCTACTACAAATCTGCATAGGAATGAAGGTTTCATTTCTTGTTTTAACACTGGACAGTATAGGAACTGTATAAAGAAGGCTGACATTACTTGAGATTCAAGAAACAAAAATCAAAATGACTTTGCTTCATTATACTTTATTCATGTATGCACTGTTTTCCTTGTAATTTTGGAGTAAGCGCATTAACTGTTAAATTGCAGCAAAAGCTAACTTCCAAAGCCATTCAGTGTTAAACAGTAACAATTCAAAGAGGTTCTTTGCTTTCAGAAAAATTTCAGTCTTAGCCCTTAATTCAAGAAAATCACAATGGAACACTACCATTGCTAAATCATTGAACTGCTGTCTGGAAGGGCAAGCTAGGATATTCTGCTTCTGTTTTTGATAAAAATTCACAGGACTCACAATTGAAGCCCATGAGAGTAAGTGAAGTCTACTTTTAACAAAAACAAATAACAAATTCAAATATTATTATTTCCTGCAAAGAACCACTAAATAACCAAAGGCTTTAAACAAGTTTTATTTTCAAAAGTTATGTTCACTTGTTCAACCAAATCTTTCTTGCTTCATTCACATTTTTACCACTAACAGATGTAACACGTTTTAGCAAATACCACCCTTCAGGTTGTACTAAATTAATGTTTTCCTAACTTATTTGAAAATATTCTCACCTGTAGTAGTTCCATGCTGACTTTTCATTGGGCTAATACTTTATCACTTTGTATTGATTCTTTGAATGCTGTGCTCAGTCGCTTCAGACATGTCTGACTCTGAAACCCCTTGGACTGTAGCCTGCCAGGCTCCTCTGTCCATGGGATTTTTCAGGCAAGAATACTGGAGTGGTTGCCATGCCCTCCTCCCGGGGAGGAAGATCCTGATCCAGAGATCGAACTTGCATCCCCTGCATCTTCTGAATTGCAGGCACATTTTTTACTGCTGAGCCACCAAGGAAGCCCTAAATCTTTGAATGAACAGTAACAGTTAAGGAATATCAATAACATTTTTCAATTGATCAACAGCCAAGGAAATGCACTTGAAATCATTTGCCTTCATTTTAAACTGACTACTGATGTCCCTCCTAATGTCTTCAACTCTTTGAGGAATCACTTTTGCCCAACAACTAATAATCTTAAATGTTCTCCCTCAACACATTTCTTTTTCAGTCGCTGCAAACAAGATTTAATTAATTTGCCACCAGAAATCCTTGCTTGGCTAACAAGTGGACCACTTGAAAGCTTGTTTTGGTTGCAGCCTCACTTTTTATTTTTGGGAAAAAAAAATTTACCATGATGAGATATTTCATTGAAAATTTCTAATTTTTCCTGTTCTGTCCTATGTGTTGGGAATATCGTAATGAATAGTCTGGTAATATCAATGTACATATATTACATTCTTTCAGCATAGCTGTTGAGTCATTCCACAATAAATAAATACTTCACCACCTAATTTGTTAACAAATTGTTAATTTAAATGGTTAAACTCTACTGTGCCTTAAAAGCATGATATTTAAAATCTAGTTTTCTCTTCTTGGTGTGACATGACAGGATTGCCCTGGTGATGAAAAAGTAAATATAATGTCATGGTACAGTGATATGTGATACACAAAATGCTGTCAACAGCATTATAACAGCATCACAGCAATTTATAGTGCATTGAGCAACAGTGGAAGGTAATGGGATTATCATATATAGCTTCTGTTACAACTACCCCATTCTGTTATCATAGAGTCACAGATAATACATAAAGGAATAAATGTTCCAGTGAAACTTTACTTTGGACACTGACATGTGAATTTCATATAATACTCATATATTGAGAAATAATACACTTTTGGTTTGGAAAAGGTTCATTTCCAACCATTTAAAAATGTTAAAATATCTACCCACATAAATGAGTAAAAGAAAGACTGCAGAAATCTGAATAAGGTTTGTGGATTGTGTCAATAACTTGGTTGTGATATTAAACTATACAGTTTTGCAAACTTCTACCACTGGGAGAAATTAGAGAAACTTTATATGAATGCCTCTTTATTGTTTGCTATAATTTCACATGAACTTATAGTTATCTCAACAAAAATTTCTATTAAAAAATTCTTGACCACAGATCATGTAAAACAATCAGCAGCCCATATTTGCACTATAGGTTATATAGTTTGCTGACCTCTGGATTAGGCTAAAATTTCTTAGATATGAAACAAAAAGTATGATCCATAAAAGAATAAATTGATTAACTGGACTTCAACGAAATTTAAAACTTCTACTCTTCAAAAAGACCCTGTTAAGAGAATAACAAAACAAGTCACTGACTGAGAAGAAAGCTTTACAAAGTACATACCTGATAAGGGACTTGTATTCAGAATACAAAAAGAACTCTCAAAATTCAGCACAAGTAGACAAAAGGTTTGAAAAGGCCCATCACCAAACAAGATATACAGATGACAAATAAGCATATCAAAAGATGATTATCATTATGAATCATTAATAAAACACAAATTTAAATCATAATGAGAGATCACTGTACAACAATTAGAATGTCTAATATTAACAAAATGAACATACCAAGTGTTGGCAAAGATATGAAACAACTGAAAATCTCGTGCACTCCTGGTAGAAATATAAAATGATATAATCATTTTAGAAAATAGTTTGTCAGTTTCTTAAAATGTTAAATACATATAGCCAGCCATTTCACTCATTGGGATTTACTCAAGGGAAAGGAAATATATGTTTATACAAAGACTTGTACACAAATGTTCAAAACAGCTTTATTTGAAAAGTCCAAAACTGAACACAAGTCAAATGTCCATCAATGTAAAGTGTGGTATATCCATACAATAAAATGCTACTCAGCATTAAAAATAATAAATTACTGATGCCTGGATAAGTCTTATAGGATTATGATGAATGAAAAAAGACAGTCTTTTAGATATACTTGACTTACTACACTATTATTATCAGGTGTACAACATAGTGACTCAAAACGTTTACAGATTACACACCATACAGTTGTTATACTATATTCCTTGTGCTGTATATTATAACCCAGCAACTTCTTTTATAACTGGTAGTTTGTACCTCTTAATCCCCTTCCATTTCCCCCTCCCCTCACACCTTCCTATGTGGTTAACAACTAGTTCTTTCTTTATGAGTCCATTTCTGATTTGTTATATTTGTTTATTTTTTAAATTGCACACATGAGTGAAAACATACTTGTCTTCTCAATCTGACTTATTTCACTAAGCATAATACCCTCCATGTCCATAAATGTTGTCACAAATAGCTGAGATTTCATTTTTGTACAATATTATATATTATTTTAATCTTTTATTATATATTATGTATTATGATATAATCTTTTAAGTAATATTCCATTGTATATATGTGCCACATCCTATTTATCCACTCACTTGTCAACAAACTCTTACATTGCTTCCATATTTTGACTATTGTAAATAATGCTGCTGTGAACATTGGGGTGCATGTATCTTTTCAAATTAGTGTCTTCATTTTCTTCAGATAATTACCGAGGGGTGGAATTGCTGTGGTGAATGGTAGTTCTATTTTTAAATTTTTGAGGAACCTCTATACTGTTTTCCATAGTGGCTTCAAGCATGAGGTATCTCACTGTGGTTTTGAGTTGCATTTTCCTAATGATTAATAATGCTGAGTATCTTTACATGTGCCTACTGGTTATCTGTATGTCTTCTTTGGGAAAATGCCTATCCATGTCCTCTGCTAATTTTTTAATTGGGTTTTTTTGTTTTTTTTCAAGTTGTATGAGTTCTTCATATATTTTGGAATTAAATCCTTTTCCAGTCATATCATTTGCAAATAGTTTCTCCCATTCAGTAAGTTCCCTTTTCATTTTGTTGACTGTTTCCTTTACTTTGTAAAAGCTTTTTTGTTTTGAGAAGGTTTTATTTGGTCGCTTTGGAGTATTATTGCTTTACAATGTTGTGTTGGCTTTTGCCATACATCAGTGTGATTCAGCTATATGTATATACATAACCCCTCACTCTTGAGCCTCCCTCCCATCTACCCCCATCCCACCCCTTTAGGTCATCACAGAGCACTCAGCTGAGCTCCCTATGTTATACAGCACTTTCTCACTTGCTATCTGCTTTATACACCATAGTGTATATATGTCAGTGCTATTCTACCAATTTGTCCCATCCTCTCCTTCCCCATCCTATGTCCACATGTCTGTTCTCTACATCTGTATCTGTAGTCCTGCCCTTCAAATAGGTTCATCTGTACTATTTTTTTTTAGATTCCATATATATGTTAATATATGGTTTTCTCTGACTTACTTCACTCTGTATGACAGACTCTAGGTTCATCCAGATCACTACAAATGACCCAACTTCATTCATTTTTATGACTAATATTTCATCATATATATATATACACATACATACACACACACACACACATATATATATACTACATTCTTTATTCATCTGTGGATGGACATTTCGGTTGCTTCCATGTTCTGGCTACTGTGAATAGGTCCAATTTGCTTATTTTCACTTTTGTTCCCATTGCGTGAGAATACAGATCACCCCCCCCCCCCAAAAAAAACTGCTTAGATTAATGTTAAAGAGTATACTGCCTATGCCTTCTCCTAGAACTTTTTTCTTTTTGAGATTCCCTTATTTTTTTTTTGTACAATTTTTAAAGATTACACTCTATTTACAGTTATTATAAGGTATTTGCTACATTCCCCATGTTTTACGATTCCTCCTTGTAGCCTATCTCACACCCACTAGTTTGTACCTCCCTCTCCCCAACCCCTGTATTGCCTCTCCCCCTTCTCCCCACTAGCAACTACCAGTTTGTTTTCTACATCTGTAGCTCAGACTCTTCTGCAACTCTTCTGTCAATGTCATGGTGGGGTGGTGGTGGAGGAAAGCGAAAGTTCTGTTCTGACTTAACAGGCTAAAGAGACATAATAAGAAAATGTACTGCATAAGTCTCGATTTTACCCTGGATCAACTACATGACATTTTTTAAAAGGGATAGTAAAAATATCAATGATTTCCAAGAGTTCTAGGGGAAGGAAGACAAGTTTAATGTTTTGTGTTGTACAAGTTCTATGGGTTTTAACAAATGCATAATGAAATGTATCCATTATTACAGTTTCATATATAACAGTTTTACTGTTCTAAAAATACCCTGCATCTCATCCATTCATCCCTCTCTTCCATCAATGAAATATAAGCCAGTTTTTTCAGAAGTCTGACAAAACTTAAAAGAATCTCTGGTTTAAAAAAAAAGAAAGCTCAATTACTAATACTAGGATTGAAAGAAGGAAAATCACTAAGATCCTACAGATACTTAAAAGAAGATACTATTGTAAAACAATTTTTGCAAAATTTTGATTAGACAGATACTTGAAAGAAGATACTAGCGTAAAACAATTTTTGCAAAATATTTTTGATTAGATGAAATAGACAAACTCCTTAAAGATACAAATTACCAAAGCTGATTTTAGAAAAAACAGAACATCTGAATAACCATCCTATCAATTAGAGAAAATAAATCAGAATAAACTCTTCTCATAAACAAAACTCCAGTCCCAGATAGCTTCACTGGTGAATGATTTCAAATACTCAAGAAGCGAATAATATTAGTTCTGTAGATAGAATTCTTAGAAAACAGAGGAGGAGGGACCTCACCCCTATTTTATGAGACAGACTGATTTTGTGAGACAAGTCTTTCCCCAATAACAATAAAAGGCAAAGACATCGGCAAAAAATTTTAAGACAAATATGCCTCATGTACATAGAAGAAAAAAATGTTAATAAAATATAAGCAAATTAAATCCAGCAATACATAAAAGTGTTATACATTATGACCAAATAGGGTTTTCCTGAGAATACAAGATTGATAAAATATATCAATTGATTTATTTAATTGATAAATAAAATAAACTGAAAATAAATCAGTGCAATTCATCATATTAGGAGAATGAAGGAGAAAGGACATCTGAGCATCTCAAATCAATGCATAAAAAATACTTAAGAAACTTTAATACCTATCTTAACTTTTAAATCTCAGAAAACTGGGACTAGAAAAACTTCCTCAACTTGATAAAAAAAAGCATCTACTAAAGATTTATAGCTACTAAAAAACCCACAGCTAACATCATGCTTAATAGTGAAGACAATATTTCCCCCTCAAAGATCAGAAACAAGGCATGTATCTGCTCTGACAACTTCTGTTCAACACTGTTGAGGTCCTACTCGTGAAATAATGAAAGAAAATAAATAAAAGGAATACGACTTGAAAAAGAAGAGGTAAACTATCTTACCATGAAAAAGAAATTATTATATACATAGAAGACACAAATACATATCAAAAAGCTACTAAAATTTAATAAGTGAATTTAGAAGGCTTACAGGATGCAAGGCCAATATATACCAATCTGTTGTATTTATATATCTTAGCATGAAATTAGAAGACGAAATTTAGAGGATAATTCCATTTTCATTATCATGAAAAATAAAACATTTAGGGATAAATTTAATAGGATATACACACTGAAAATTATAAAATATTGTTGAGGAAAAAATTAAAGACCTATACAGATAAGGAAATGCTGAAAACTCAACTGTATTAAGAAGTAAACCTTCTCATCCTAAATTGGCCCAAAGATTCAAAGCAATCCTAATCATGGGAGGGAACTTTGGAAGAGAATGGATACGTGTGGCTGAGTCCCTTCACTGTTCATCTGAAACGATCACAACGTTGATAACTGACCACACCCCAATACAAAATAAAAAGGGGGAAAAAAAAATAAGCAACCCTAATCAAAACTCTATCCTTTCTTTGTAAAGGCTGACAAGTTAATTACAATATTTATTATGGAACTGTAATGGACATGGGTTTGGATAGACTCCGGCAGTTGATGATAGACAGGGAGGCCTGGTGTGTTGTGGGTCATGAGGTCGCAAAAAGTCGGACATGACTGAGCGACTGAACTGAACTGAACTGAACTGAAAGGACCTAAAAAAGTGAAAACAATATTGATATAGAACAAAGTTACAGGACTTAACACTACCTATTTCAAACTTACAGATACAGTAATCAAAACTCTATTTGCTGGCCTATGGATAGACATATACAGCAATGGACCAAGACAGACAGCCCAGTAATAGTTTAGAATAGACAGACAAATAGTCAATTTGTTATTTACAAAGGTGCTATGATAACTATATAGAGAAAGGACAGTCTTTTCAACAAATTGTTCTGGAACAACTGGAAATCCATCTGGAAAGAAAGAAAATTCAATCCTTACCTCATACCACAGACCAAAATAATCCAAAATGGCTCACAAACCTACATGCAAATTACAGATTTCCTAGAAGAAAACATAGGAGAAAATCTCTGAGACTTCGGGGTAGGCAAATACTGATAGGTTTTGGCTTCCCTGGTAGCTCAGATGGTAAAGAACCTGCCTGCAATGCAAGAGACCTGGGTTTAATCCCTGGGTTGGGAAGATCCCCGAGAAGGGAATGGCAACCCACTCCAGTATTCTTGCCTGGAGAATTCCATGGACATAGGAGCCTGGCGGGCTACAATCCATGGGGTGGCAAAGAGTGGAACATGACTGAGTGACTAACACTTTCACTGTGGTCAATAAAAAATGAATGGCTATGAAGTGAAAGCTTTAAGAGCCAGGACATGATTTAACATGTTCCCTTTTCCAAGTAATCAGGAAAGCATCTGTCCAGACAGAAGCTCTGTCAGAGATTCTGCCCATTATTTGTGGACACGCAGTGTGAGAGTTAAACTTCTGTATCGTTAAGTCACTGAAATTTGGGCATTCCTTGTTACTGAAGCATATTCTAGCCTGATAAGTAATAAATGGATTGGTTATTCAAACCAAATGCTATTTTTCTTAGAAATGTAAGGATTTATTGACAATTTTAATATAGAAAGCTGGTATATCATCAATTGAGAACTTCAATCAAGTATGAAATTAGAGGTAGAACCTCAAAGAAGAGATGTGCTATTGAAGGTGACATGTGTCCAACCTCTGAGTGATGCAAAGAGAAATTGAAAAGTATGATTAAAAGAGTGCCCAAAGAATGGTATGGAGTCATTTCTACTGAATCACTGCTCTAAATTTTAAATCTCCATATTTTTACTCTACATAAAGGTGACCCCATACTAATAGCCATACTCTACCTTCTTACTAAACCTAACAAAAATTATAAAAAATGAAGAGTTAACTGCAACCAACTGGCTTAAGGTCTAATTAAGTGGCTTGACTTTATGCTGGCCTTTAAGTCCAAATATTACAATGACACACTCATTTTTGACCATTCATTTTCTTTTTAAGTAGCAAATAAATCACTGTTTTTGACCCAGAACCCTTCCCCTTATTAGCTGACAAATGGAAGCTAGAAATGGCATGCCAACATTTCACCATGAAGCAATCCATCTCCTTCCCAGAGTCTGATCCACACACATTCCAAAAGATTAACACACAAAATTTAATCTAAGTGTTTCTTCTCTTCCCCCAAACGCACACATTGAGGCTGCTTTACAACGACCAGGATCATCCAATTTTGCATGTGGAGCTTGCTAAGTGCTGAGCCAGGAGAAAAGTCAGCCTGATGGGAAGAAGAAAAAAACCTGTGTTGCTCTATGACCATAGCCAGTAGATTGCATTCAGTTAACTTCTTTCAGGCATAATCCATCATTGACAGAGTCAATTTGTTAATGTACATTCTCTGGCTAAATTAGGCCACAGACCTGCTGCCTAGCATACCATTATATCCATAGACATGCCAAATAATACTCCTTTCAGTTGGACAACCCAAACTAAAAATCCCTCAAAGACATTTATGAACTGCTTACCTCATTGATCAGATCTGTTTATAACCACTCAAAGAACATTTCTGAGCACTCAGTAATCATAATATTGGGGCTTTTTACAAAGCAACAAGATTTCTGTTATAGCACAATGACAATGTAATTGATTTATCACAAAACTGTTTTTGTCTTACATGCACAAATAACTTTTTTATATAAAACAATAACAATTCTCAAAACACTTATTCATTCGGAACCAACAATGCTTTATTGTTGCCATTAAAATTCTTTAAACTTTCAATACCAAAGTATTCCCCTTACTTCATACCTGGCTATAAATGGGAAAAACTGAAACATCTTCAAGTCCTAAAAGGCAAAGACTAGCAAACCATAAATTAAAAATCAAAGGGCTGATTTTTGCTGTTCACCTCACAAGGTTTTTTAATTTTATTTTTTAACACTTGTATAAGTATTTTTTTTAAGTTGCCATGGTATTTCAGTATGATATTATGACCAGAAGACATCACAATCAAGAGTACTTGTAGTATATCAAATGAAACCTTGTGTGTTTTTACACTCCTATCAGTTCATGAAAGTTAGAATTCCCAGCTTGTTGGCTTGTGAAGGCTGTGATAACAAAGGCAATTCATCATATTATAAACTAGGTTATATTGCCAAGAAATCTGGTTTTCACCAGAAGCCCTGCCTAGTACTAAGTTGGGCCATTCAAATTCATTTCGGGGTCAATACAAGTTAAAATCCAAATTATTAGGTTCCCCCCTGTCATGGAGTATTGTCCCAAGCATATAACACTAAAAAGAGATATATAATTGCCTTTTTGTTCTTGTTCACAAGTCTTTTGTTCAGAGATTAGCAAAGATCCAGACACACAGTAAACAGGTGTTATTATTTAC
This sequence comes from Muntiacus reevesi, assembly GCF_963930625.1. Classification (NCBI taxonomy): domain Eukaryota; kingdom Metazoa; phylum Chordata; class Mammalia; order Artiodactyla; family Cervidae; genus Muntiacus; species Muntiacus reevesi. The sequence continues at coordinate 44,637,081 of NC_089260.1, forward strand.
AATGTTCTAATTATCACTTTAGAGCCTGGGATTAACAAAGTGAATAAAACACAGTCTTCCTCTCAAGTTGCTTATAGTCTGGCAGAGAAAACATATAGTAATGATGCAAAAAAAGACATTCTCATGGTATTACAGCATTAGATTGCCATGTATAATTTTGGTGCTTAGCTGGACCATCTTAAATAAAGTCTAATTATAAGTGTTCAGCATTACACCAGGCAGGTGAAATAACTTTATTTTGTATATTTTACTTTGTTTATCTAAAACCTATGTATTTTCTTGGCTTTTTTAATAAATCAATTTTTTAAAATTTTTAATAAGTTATCTTGCCTAAGATCTGCCAATATTCAAAATTCTTTTTTTGCCAGGTCTTGAAAGATTCATGCTACAGCAGGATTGAGCCATTTGCTTTATCCAAATGTTAGGAAATAGGATTTGACAAGTGAGAACGGATGATCTGAAGGTCGATGTATAAACTATCATTAGTGGATACAGTCAAAGGACATTTTAGGTACTACCAGCCTACATATCAACCAACCCAGGAAACATATTCTTTGCAGCTAATCTAATCCTATCTTTCAGTTCAGTTCAGTTCAGTCGTTCAGTCATGTCCAACTCTCTGCGACCTCATGAATCACAGCATGCCCAGCCTCCCTGTCCATCACAAACTCCCAGAGTTTACTCAAACTCATGCCCATCGAGTCGGTGATGCCATCCAGCCGTCTCATCCTCTGTCATCCCCTTCTCCTCCTGCCCCCAAGCCCTCTATGCATCAGGGTCTTTTCCAACGAGTCAACTCTTCGCATGAGGTGGCCAAAGTATTGGAGTTTCAACTTCAGCATCAGTCCTTCCAATGAACACCCAGGACTTATCTCCTTTAGGATGGACAGGTTGGATCTCCTTGCAGTTCAAGGGACTCTCAAGAGTCTTCTCCAACACCACAGTTCAAAAGCATCAATTCTTCAGCACTCAGCTTTCTTCACTGTCCAACTCTCATCCATACATGACCACTGGAAAAACCATAGCCTTGACCAGACGGACCTTTGTTGGCAAATTAATGTCTCTGCTTTTTAATATGCTATCTAGGTTGGTCATAACTTTCCCTCCAAGGAGTAAGCGTCTTTTAATTTCATGGCTGCAGTCACCATCTGCAGTGATTTTGGAGCCCAAAAAAATAAAGTCTGACACTGCTTCCACTGTCTCCTCATCTATTTCCCATGAGGTGATGGAACCAGATGCCATGATCTTTGTTTTCTGAATCTTGAGCTTTAAGCCAACTTTTTGACTCTCCTCTTTCACTTTCATCAAGAGGTTCTTTAGTTCTTCACTTTCTGCCACAAGGGTGGTGTCATCTGCATATCTGAGGTTGTTGATATTTCTCCTGGCAATCTTGATTCGAGCTTGTGCTTCTTCCAGCCCAGCATTTGTCATGATGTACTTTGCATATAAGTTAAATAAGCAGGGTGACAATATACAGCCTTGACGTACTCCTTTTCCTACTTTGAACTAGTCTGTCGTTCCATGTCCAGTTCTAACTGTTGCTTTCTGACCTGCATACAGGCTTCTCAAGAGGCAGGTCAGGTGGTCTGGTATTCCCATCTCTTGAAGAATTTTCCAGTTTATTGTGATCCACTCAGTCGAAGGCTTTGGCGTAGTCAGTAAAGCAGAAATAGATGTTTTTCTGAAACTCTCTTGCTTTTTCGATGATCCAGCAGATATTGGCAATTTGATCTCTGTTTCCTCTGCCTTTTCTAAAACCAGCTTGAACATCTGAAAGTTCTCGGTTCATGTATTGCTGAAGCGTGGCTTGGAGAATTTTGAGCATTACTTTACTAGCGTGTGAGATGACTGCAATTGTGCGGTAGTTTGAGCATTCTTTGGGATGGCCTTTCTTTGGAATTGGAATGAAAACTGACCTTTTCCAGTCCTGTGGCCACTGGTGAGTTTTCCAAATTTGCTGGCATATGAGTGCAGCACTTTCACAGCATCATCTTTCAGGATTTGAAATAGCTCAACTGGAATTCCATCACCTCCACTAGCTTTGTTTGCAGTGATGCTTTCTAAGGCCCACTTGACTTCACATTCCAGGATGTCTGGCTTTAGGTGAGTCATCACACCATTGTGATTATCTGGGTCGTGAAGATCTTTTTTGTACAGTTCTTCTGTGTATTCTTGCCACCTCTTCTTAATATCTTCTGCTTCTGTTAGGTCCATACTATTTCTGTCCTTTATTGAGCCCATTAAAGTGTTCCCTTGGTATCTCTAATTTTCTTGAAGAGATCTCTAGTCTTTCCCATTCTGTTTCTTATAGGCTAATGTCACATGCAAGACAGATGAACTAAAACAGCCACTTGATTCATAGATAGCATACGTAACATTTTTTGAAGTATATTACCAGGCTTTCCTCTTTTGCATACCATTTAGATATCATAAAGTATCTGTCTTCCTTGGGGAGTGGGATAAAGAGGTTAGGATTGCTGCAGCTTCAATATAAAGAGAAATAAAAGTATATAATCACTAGAGCCACCGAATAGAGTTTTCAAGTCAACAAGGTTAGGAAACAGTCTTTAAAGTCAGGCTTTGTGTGAGAGAAAAAAGATTTTTAAGATTCATTTATGGGTGAACAAGCAGACCTGGCTGACTTGATCAGAGATTTTTACATAAGAAAAGTACAGATAAGACAATGAGAAGTGTGAAAGCCTATTTCTTCCTTTGCAGGTGGCTTTTGGGAAGAGGAAGGAAGACAGAAGAGAAGGGAAGCAGCAAAAGAAAAGTATTTCCTACCCACAATTTCCAGGCTGAAGTGGGGGGATGCAGGGTGGACTATTAGGTAAGATAAAAGGAACATTGAAGGCAAAGGGGCTCTTTACCCCTTGGGTCTCAGGAACCAAACCACTATGCAGGGCAACACTATGCTAATACAGAGTAAAAAAGTAATACATCCCTAACAGAGTACAGAAGGCAGAAAAAGATAGTCAGAAAGAGGCCTAATTAAAAAAAAAAAAAAAAAAAAGATGCCTAATTATCATTCCTAATCTCTCATCTGGTGGAGTAAACCCAAAGGTTTCCACAGGTTCCTTAGGAAAGAAGTTAACAGGATAGCAGTCACGGTGGGGCTTTCTATGCTGAGGAACAAAGAGACCCACAGAAGAGGATAAAGGAGATAGTCAGTGTTCTTGGCAGCTCACGGCAGAGACTTGAAACCAATGCAGCATCAGTGAGAGGTGAGGTAAAGCCATGCCATATGGGATGAACAACAAGGTCCTGACCAAGCTGAGTCTAAACTTACAGCAGGAGTTGTATCCACTGCACACTTCAGAAGCAAATGCCAATATATTACCCAGAATTGGTGTCCACTAAATCCAGTTCATCAATTATCAGCCAGTGTATATTCAAGATCAACACAAGGCCAGGGTGTAAGTTCCCTTCCCCAATATACTTAAAGACGAATTTAAGGTGAAGCACCACCACAGTTTGCATTTGTGCTTCAAACAGGAGTCAGAGACAGCTCACTGGACTTTTATCTACTATAAGATGGCAGGAAAAAATAATTTTTTTTCAATAAGTTCTAGATCTGCTTTTTATTAATTTTTTTTTAGATCTGCTTTTTAATCTGAAATTTCCATGTAGGCTAAAAAGTTCAAACACCTGTAAATTGAATACATGCACTGTTGATGAAAGTTATTTATTATAAACAGAAGGAAAACAGTACTGAGACTTCCCAAGGGCCAGAGCAGTCAGCCATGAACTCTCAAATTCTATTTCAGGTGAAGCCTACAAGGGTGATTCTGACCTCAAGTCCAAACCTCTAGAAATGCTAAAAAGGAGCAGAGCACAAACTGAGAGGATATTCATAGGTTCTTAAAGAACTTCAGCTGGATGATCCCTGCTCTATCTTGCAAAGGCCCAGAAGTTCCCATGACCAGCTATAAGTGAACAAGACCACTGCCTCAGAACACTTTTCAAAATTAATCAATATTCTTCAGAAGTAGTGGTGGACCATTTTCCACCCCAATATGTATTAAGCTGTCCCCCAAATTATAGGCAGAGTATATACTAAAGGGAATCCTTTAGTTTACCTTATGTCTAATAATTTTCATTCACTAATCTCTTTCATACAAACCCCAGGTTGAGATTCCTTCATGTAAATCCGTTTTCACGTCCTCCAATCACAAAATAATTCAGGATCAACCTTTCTTTACCAAAACTCTACCACATTTGGTTCAAAATTTCAATAGTGCCTCTATATTTTCTTTAAAAAGATAAGAGCATGAAAACTTATTTCTGCTTTATAACTCAAATAAAGCTCATCAAATTTTACAGCAGACTTGAGACTATTGCTAGTGACTGAATTTTCTTAAGATTTGGGGACTATAAGGATCCCTTCAGATCAGGGACCTTATCTATCTTTGTGATCTCAGTGGCTAGAACTCTACTTGAAACACCTTCATGCTTGTGTGCGTGCTAAGTCACTTCAGTCGTATCCAACTCTGTGTGACCCCAGGGACTGTAGCCCACCAGGCTCCTCTGTTCAGGGGATTTTCCAGGCAAGAATCCTAGAGTGGGTTGCCATTGCCTTCTCCAGGAAATCTTGCCAACTCAGGGATCGAACCCATGTATCTTACATCTAACCTGTATTGGCAGGTGGGTTCCTTACCACTGGCACCACCTGGGAAGCCCCTCCATTAATGTTGTTTGCTTAAATACTTATTAATGTGAACAGCTGACTTAACCTGTTTATACACTAATGTTTTCAAATAATATCATGACTGAAGATGACTCTAATATTTAGCATAAGGAATGACACTTTTAATAAATTTTTTAAAGGGGAGAGTAAGGTTCCTCAAAATGTTAAACATAGAATTATCATGATTCAGCAATTCCACTCTAAAAAAACTGAAAATAGTGACTCAAATAGATAAATGTACATGAATGTTCACAGTAGCATAAGTCCCAATAGTCAAAAAATGGAAACAATTCAAGTGTTCACTGACAGGTGAATGGATAAATAAGATGTGGTGTATACATATGATGGGGTATTATTCAGCCATAAAAAAGGAATAAAATTCAGATATATGCTACAATATGATAGGTGAACCTTGAAAATATTACAAGTGAAATAATCCAGACACAAGAGTAAAAACATATGATTCAACCATATGAGGTACCTAGACTAGTCAAATTCATAAACAAAATAGAATAAACATTATCAGGACTGACTGGAGGGGAGAAAGGAAGAGCTATTGTTTAATGGGTACAGAGTTTCTGTTTGAGATAATGAGAATGTTCTGGAAATAGATACTGATTATGATTGTACAACATTGTAAAGTATTTAATGCCACTAAATTGTATATTCAAAACTGGTTAAAATGGTAGATTTTATGTTGTCTATATTATGCCACAATAAGAAAGAAGATAGTGACTGTTAAATAATAAAACAATGCTTCATAAGGTAATAGGTAATAATGTACTCTATAAAGTAAAGGATACAAGACATATATGCTGTGTAAATTACATATCTTACTTATTGACATGAAACTCCAATGGAAGCAAAGACTAATCTGTTAAAGAGTAAACAAGTAAAATTTAAAATAAAGATCATTGATCTTTATCAGAAACCTTAGCAATTGACAAACTAATATGAGGGCAATGAATGTTTTGTTCTTACTTAGAAGTAAATTGAGTAAGAAAATACATGTTGTCATAACAGAATTTGAGATAGCTATAAAATGATACCTGCTAAAGATTCATAATTGAATAAATCTTTAAGTCACTAGATTCATTTTGTAACAAGTACCTTGACAAGTAAACACTGAAGTATATTTTATTTGAATTTAAAAATATGAAGGAATGTGGTGAAAACCAGCAAGTTAGAATACTAAGTCCTCTAAAGAGTTAAAATAAGCTGTAGTCTCTGAGCAGTCACTCTCTAGAACAATGTCTTCATAAATGTGATTCATTTATAGAGTGTTTTTGATGATAGGCAATTCGTTGTTGGAAGTTAAGTGCTCTTTTATATGAATAAATAAAGAAGGCTTTGGTTTGAACTAATACATTATTTTGACAAATGTTTATTGGAAAACCAATTATGGGTTCATAAATCAGGGTTCTTTGTGGTCCATCAGGTGAGCTCACCAATGCCACCAGATGTCACAGCGCATACAGATTCGGTAATTAAAACAACTCCTTGGAATGCTGTCCCTCCCTGACACAATGACAGAAGGAAAAATAGAGCTTATTGCCTTTAACTTAACAAAAATGTTTTTGCAAGATGTCATGATCATACCTTCAAGGAAAAAAAAAAGCATTTGTTTTCTATTTACTATTGGATTCAAATGATATGGTCAAGAATGATGTATGGACTGTCAGATAGATGATTTTCAAATACTTCTCATGATAAAAAGGGGAAAAAACTCATCCACATACACCCCCGTGACCAAACTATGTCCTTAGAAGAGTAATTCCTTTTTCTTTGTATCCTTCTCTTCCTTGTCCTTTACTCCCTTTTTAAAATAGCTGTTATTATATTTCCTGAAGAAATGAATCCTATTGACAATGCTTAGTGTACCTAGACCACAGCACATTTAGCTGTATATTGCATGAACCTGAGGTGGATGAAAAATGCCATGAAAAAGGTTTGTCTTTTTCATTATCAAAAAGAAAACAGTTGGCAAGACAATTATGGCAGAACAACAAACCCATTTTAGCTGAAAATTGGAAAGACTTTTAACTCTAAAGACGTTTGGAAGTACTTGTATAGCCCAAATGTACTAATCACAGAAGGGGGGGGGGGATGAAGTATTTAATTAAAGCAGACATTTGCATATTATAGTCAAGAGTGGGAAATTTTCTTGATGTTTGATTTTCTAATCCCAGTGAAAGATGTAGAAAAATCAGACCTCAGTGATTTGCATAAAAGTTATGACCAACCTGGATAGCATATTAAAAAGCAGAGACATTACTTTGCCAACAAAGGTCCATCTGGTCAAGGCTATGGTTTTTCCAGTGGTCATGTATGGATGTGAGAGTTGGACTGTGAAGAAAGCTGAGCGCCGAAAAATTGATGCTTTTGAAGTATGGTGTTGGAGAAGACTCTTGAGAGTCCCTTGGACTGCAAGGAGATCCAACCAGTCCATCCTAAAGAAGATCAGTCCTGGGTGTTCATTGGAAGGACTGATGCTGAAGCTGAAACTCCAGTACTTTGGCCACCTCATACGAAGAGTTGATTCATTGGAAAAGACCCTGATGCATAGAGGGCTTGGGGGCAGGAGGAGAAGGGGACGACAGAGGATGAGACGGCTGGATGGCATCACCGACTCGATGGGCATGAGTTTGAGTAAACTCTGGGAGTTTGTGATGGACAGGGAGGCCTGGTGTGCTGCAATTCATGGGGTCGCAAAGAGTCGGATATGACTGAGCGACTGAACTGAAGAATTCCATGTCTTATCAATATTGCCAAATTTGTTGGAACTATTTCTTTTAATCTTTCCTTGTTATATAAGTCCATAGCTGACAGTTTTGCTTTCTGTGTAGGCAAAGGATCTTTTCCTTTGTAGAAAGAATGATAACATGTTATTTAAGACATTTGAGTATATACTCAATAGAAATAGAAATATTATATTTTCCTATATGGTACAGTTAAAAAGGGGCTTCTGTCCTTTTTGTTTACACATCACTATCCAGCAATAGAAACTCAGGGATCTCTGCCTGTCACAAACTGCTAGACAGATCTCTGCATAATCCATCACTAACAATCACAAGTAATACAGGCCAGCACATCAGGGATTTGCCTCTCCACCAGCCAGGCAGCTCCACATGAAGTGCCAATAGGGTAAGGCCACACATGCAGTGTTCTGCTATTACTCTTGAACTGCACTGCCCATGCCTGCTAGCTTGGCTATTATTCATAATATAAACAAATGGGTGAGTGACAACTCAAAATGCTAACTGTTGAGTTACCCTAACCTTAAACCCAAGAAATTTTGTCATTAAGACTGACTTTAAAAGGATACTATCTAAATATAGCTATTTGTGAAAGTCCTGAATATTCATTGGAAGGACTGATGCTGAAGCTGAAGCTCCAATACTTTGGCCACCTAATGCAAAGAACTGACTCATTAGAAAAGATCTTGATTCTGGGAAAGATTGATGGCAGGAGGAGAAGGGGACAACAGAGGATGAGATGGTTGGCTGGCATCACTGACTCAATGAACATGAGTTTGAGTAAGCTCTGGGAGTTGGTGACGGACAGGGAATCCTGGAGTGCTGCAGTCCATGGGGTCAAAAAGAGTCAGAAACAACTATGTGACTGACCTGAACTGATTTGTGAAAGACAAAAACATGTTACCACTGTATCACAGTTCAGTTGCTCAGTTATATCCGACTCTCTGAGACCCCATGAACCGCAGCATGCCAGGCCTCCCTGTCCATCACCAGCTCCCAGAGTCCACCCAAACCCATGTCCATTGAGTTGGTGATGCCATCCAACCATCTCATCCTCTGTTGTCCCCTTCTCCTCCTGCCCTCAATCTCTCCTAGTATCAGGGTCTTTTCAAATGAGTCAGCTCTTCACATCAGGTGGCCAATGTATTGAGTTTCAGCTTCAACATCAGTCCTTCCAATGAACACCCAGGACTGATCTCCTTTAGGATGGACTGGTTGGATCTCCTTGCAGTCCAAGGGACTCTCAAGAGTCTTCTCCAACACCACAGTTCAAAAACATCAATTCTTCAGCACTCAGCTTTCTTCACAGCCCAACTCTCACATCCATACATGACCACTGGAAAAACCATAGCCTTAACAAGATGGACCTTTGTTGACAAAGTAATGTCTCTTCTTTTTAATATGCTGTCTAGGTTGGTCATAACTTTCCTTCCAAGGAGCAAGCGTCTTTTAATCTCATGGCTGCAATCACCATCTGCAGTGATTTTGGAGCCCAAAAAAATAAAGTCATCCACTGTTTCCACTGTTTCCCATTATTTGCCATGAAGTGATGGGACCAGATGCCATGATCTTTGTTTTCTGAATCTTGAGCTTTAAGCCAACTTTTTCATTCTCCTTTTTCACTTTTATCAAGAGGCTCTTTAGTTCTTCTTCACTTTTTGCCATAAGAGTGGTGTCATGTGCATATCTGAGGTTATTGATATTTCTCCCAGCAATCTTGATTCCAGCTTGTGCTTCCTCCAGCCCAGCATTTCTCACAATGTACTCTACATATAAGTTAAATAAGCAGGGTGACAATATCCAGCCTTGATGTATTCCTTTTCCTATTTGGAACCAGTCTGCTGTTCCATGTCCAGTTCTAACTGTTGCTTCCTGACCTGCATACAGATTTCTGTATCACAGAAAAGTGTTTAGAAAGAACTGAACTGGGAGCTGTGTCTCTTAGAGCATCCTGGATTCAAATTATCTGAGCAACTCCATTCAAAGAAGAGTTATGTTTACATGGGTGTCTGAAGGGCCTTGAAATCTCACAAGGAATCAAGAGATTTTTCTTATTGGCTTGAGTTGTATGAATCTTCTTAATGTCAGGTCAGTGGACAGTTGTCAAGAACCACACACTGCTATTAATAGTGCCATGTCAGCAAGAAGAGCTCCGCTGAATCACTCCTAGTGAAATTGAGAATTATTAAAAAGCAAGTAAAACTTCTGGAAATGATAGTAAGTGCAAACAACAAATGGAGAAACATCTATTCCAAAAACACCTAAGAAACTTTCTATAAGAAAGGTGAGAGTCTGTGTTATCTGAATCAAGACCACTCTCCCTATTCCACACCCAGCTCAATGAAGCAGACACTCCACTCAAGGTCTCCTGCAGCCAGGAATACAGGGCTCCCTCTTAAGGACTTCTTCCTGACACTTAGCAAGTCTTCAGTGTTTCCCATCTTGCACCAGCTCTCAGGCAAGTGCAGGCAAGAGTTGGGGCTCCCTACTTTCACCCAAATCCTACTAGTGGAACTGAGGCTTCTATAATGGGGGTATCACACAGAGAAAAGCTTGCCATTGTCCCCACCACCAGCTCCAGGGTCCAGGGTCAGAGATTTTACCTGAGGGAAGAAGCAGTCATAAAACAAGTAGTTCTGATATCTTCCCACAGAAACTGACTTCATTTGCAACACAACTTGGAGAAATTTAACCTAAGAGCACTCTCAAGAAAAGTGGAGAATGTGGCGAAGGGCAACTGGGAGGAGATTTGTGTGTGTGATGAAGAAAAAAAACCTAGACTGTAGGCTGGCAAATTTAATTTGTGGGAGACAACTGGGGACTAAGACAGCTGGGAGGAGTCTTCCTGGGGTCAGAACAAATATCAAAAACTGATTTCAAAAACTATTCTCTCCAAAAAGCCATAATTTGATGGGATTCATTTGTAGAGGAATTTATGCCCCAGGGCATTTTTTTTTTTTTTTTTTCAATAGAGCAACCACCTAACACTTAACAGAGTTTTAACAGTTGAGTGTGGTCAGGGCCAGAGTGGAAAAAATTCTACAAGTGCTGCTGTCACCCCAACATGACTGGGAAAACCTAAATTTGTTCCTAGAAGCAACAGAGACTTAATACTGCGGTTAGAGGGTGACAGAGGATAAACTTCACTAAAATAATCCAGCAATCACTAAACAAGCAAACAGCAATAACAAGCCCCAGAATGAGGTGACCAGTGCCCAGAGCTGCTCCAATATATTGCCTAAAGTGTCAATGAAGCATGCAAAGAAACAGGAAATTATGACTAACACTCAAAAAAAGATAAATGTAGGCAAAAGAAAATTCCTATGAGAGCAACCAGATGCCTGATTCAACATAAAAATTTTCAAAATAACCATTATAAATATATTCACAAAACTAAAGAAAATCAAATTTAAAGAAGAAAAGAATACCAACAATGTTGTAGTAAATAGAGAATATCAGTAAAAAGAATCAAATGGAATTCTGAAGTTAAAAGTACAATAACAAATAAAAAAAATTGCTAGAAGGGATCAATAATAGATTGGAACTGGTAGAAGAAAGAACTAGTAAACTTGAAGACAGATTGATGGAGATTATGTAAGCTAAAGTACAGAGCGGAGAAATAAAGAAAAATAAACAGAGCCTCAGAGAAATGTGAGAAATCCTTAAGCATGCCAACATACAGATAAAGGCAATACCAGAAGGAGACAGAAGATCCATGATCCATGACTGAAAATCCAAGCAGGATTTATTTCAAAGATTAAAGATAGGTTTATCATCTGAAATCAATTAATATAATAAATCATATCAATAGATCAAAAACCAAAAATCAAATAACCATCTCAACCACATAATCTTCTCAAAAAAAATTGACAAAAATTATGTCACCCTCCCCTTATGATAAAAATATTAAACAAACCAGGCATAGAAGGGAACTCCTTCAATCTGATAAAGAGCATCTATGAAAAACACACAGCTAACATCATAATTAAAGTTAACATAACATCATAACATAACATCATAAGTTCAGTGAAAGACTGAACTTTTAACCCCTAAAATGAGGAGCGAGACAAGGATGTCTGCTCTCACTACTTCTATTCAACACTGTACTGGAAGTTCTAGCCAAGGGGACTAAGCACAGAAAAAGAAAAGGCACCCAAATTTGAAGGAGTAAAACTATCTCTATTTGTAGATGGGCACGCTCTGGTATATAGAAAATCCTAAGGTACCTCTAAAAAGCTATTAGAACTAATAAATGAATTAAACAAAGATGCAGGATTTCAGATCAATACACAAAAATCAGTTGTGCTTCCATACACTGGCAATGAACAATCTAAAATGAAGTCAAGAAAACAATTCCACCCCACTGGCATCACAAAGAAATATCTAGCAGTAAATTACAAAGAAGTATAAAATTCATACTCTGAAAACTATAAAACACTATTGAAAGAAATTAAATACCTAAATAAATGGAAAACATCCCACATTTAAGGATGGGAAGACACTGTTAAGATGGCAATACTAACCAAACTAAACTACAGATTCAAAACAATCCCTATCAGAATCCCAACTGAGTTCTTTGTAGAAATTGACAAACCAATTCTAAAATTCATATGGAATTGCAAAGGATTTAGAACAGTCAAAACAACCCTGAAAAAGAAGAAATAACTATAAAGATTCATACTTCCTGATTTTAAAACTTAGCAACAGCAACAAAGAAACAGCAATCACAATAGTGTGGTGCAAGGACAGACATACAGACCAATAGAATAAAATTTAGAATCCAGAAATAATTCAATAGCTCTTTGGCCAAACAATTTTCAACAAGGGTGCAAAGACCAGTCAATGGGGAAAGAAGAGTTCTTAATAAATGGTGCTGGGACAAATGGATAGCCACATGCAAAAGAATAACACTGGATTCTTCTGTCACAAATGTACAAAAAATAACTCAAATGGATTTAAGACATAAAGAACAAAAACTATAAAATTCTTAGGGGAAAACATAAGGGCAAATATTCATGACCTTGGATTTGGCAAAGGATTCTTAGGTATGACACCAAAAATATAAGAAAGAAAAGGAAAAATTGATAAATTACATGTTATTAAGTTCAAAACTTTTGTGCTTCAAAAAACATCATCAAAGAATGAGAGTAAATATTTTCAAATCAAGTATTTGATTAAGAGACTTGAATCTACAGTATATGAAGAACCCTCACAAGTCAATAATAAGAGGACAAATGACCCAATCTAAAAAATGAGAAAAAATATAAATAGACATTTCCCCAAAGAAGATGTCGTTGTTGTTGCTGTTGTTGTATTGCTAAGTTGTGTCTGACTTTTTTGTGACCCCTATGTTCTAAAATTGACTGTGGTAATGAACATGTCTGTGAAAATGAAAGTGAAGTCACTGAGTTGTATCCGACTCTTTGCGACCCCATGGACTGTAGCCTGCCATGCTCCTCTGTACATGGGATTTTCCAGGCAAGAGTACTAGAATGGGGTGCCATTTCCTTCTCCAGGGGATCTTCCTGACCCAGGGATCGAACCCAGGTCTCCCGCATTGTAGGCAGATGCTTCACCATCTGAGCCACCCAGGAAGTCCCAAACATATCTGTAAATACACTAAACATGTCTGTAAATACACTAAAAAACACTGAAATGTACACTTTTAGTAGGTGAATTGTATATGACTTATATATCTCAATAAAGTTGTTTAAAAAAAAAAACACAGACTACAACAGTAATATTTCCATAAATTTTTTAAAAAGTGCTTTTCATCCATAGACCACCAAAAAACACAAATCACGCTTTGGAGTGGTGATTAATCAGTTAAGAAACAGGTATTTACTAAGCCTTACCCTGCCACTGAATTGAACACACAGCCCTCAAACTGATGGACTGATTCATGCTCCAAACAGGAATCAGATGACTTTCCTAGTAGTCTATGGAATGAGATATATTCACATTTCCAGGGGTTCACAAAAAGTAACAGTACTCTGTTGCTACTGGAAACTCCCAAACATGCTATACAAAGACCTCTGAGGGGCACAGAAAAACAATCACAAGCTTATAGTCTAGTTAGCGTGCATACTGCTAGACACAAACACAATAGGTAAAACTTGTGTTTAATCTTAAAGCAATCATAGCAAAGGTGTTCTGTTGCCCAGAAGAACATAAGACTACAGCCTGCCAGGCTCCTCTGTCCATGGGATTTCCAAGGAAAGAATACTAGAGTAAGACTGTATTTAGCTGCACTGGGCAGCACACAGCTGCATCAACTGCATACAACAAATTCTGATACACTCTTTTCATTTTTATTGTTACAAATATTTTCTAATTTTCCTTATGACTTCTTAGATATAACCATCATTTAAAAGTGAACATTTAATTTTCAAATATATGGGGTTTTCTAAGTATCCTTGATATTAATTTCTCATTCTGATACTAGTTTCTCATTTAAATGCTTCCTTCTCTGCAATCACCCTCTGTGTTTTTTCAGTCAACTTTATTGAGGCTTTCAATGGCTAAGTCAAAGATCTCTCTTGGTAAATGTCACACTGCACTTGAAAAAACGTAGGTCACTTTCAAATATCTTTTTATATTGATTTCTAACATAATTCTACAGTGATGAGAGAAGAGACTATATGATTTCAATACCTTTAGACCATGAAATTCATGTCACTGGATATGTTCCAGTGTCTTCTGGCTTATAGTCTATGGGAACTTGAATAGAATTTGTATCCTGCTGTTGTGTGAAAATTGTTATCAACCTTAATCACGTTGAATTGGTTCATAGTGCTTTTCAGGTCTACTATATCCTTCTACTTTTCTGTCTATTCACTCTATTAATTTTTGAGAGTTTGATATGAAACGCCAACTAAAAATCTTATCTACTTAAGAAAATCATTGTAATATATAGTAGAACCATATGTAACTTTGTTCTGTATTTTCCAAGTTTCCTGTAAATGTGTTAGCACACTTTCATAATTTAAAAAATAATACTAGAGTGGGTTGCCATTTCCTTCTCCAGAGGATCTTCGCCACCCAGAAACCGAACCCACATCTCCTGCATTGGCAGGCAGATTCTTCACCACTGGGCCACCAGGGAAGCCCAGGAGCAATTTTATAATATGGTATAATAATGACATCTGCTGCTGCTGCTGCTAAGTCACTTCAGTCGTGTCTGACTCTGTGCGACCCCATAGACAGCAGCCCACCAGGCTCCTCTGTCCCTGGGATTCTCCAGGCAAGAACACTGGAGTGGGTTGCCATTTCCTTCTCCAATGCATGAAAGTGAAAAGTGAAAGTGAAGTCACTAAGTCATGTCCGACTCTGCGCGACCCCATGGACTGTAGCCTACCAGGCTCCTCCATCTGTGGGATTTTCCAGGCAAGAGTACTGGAGTGGGTTGCCATGTCCTTCTCCAATGACATCAAAACCAAGTTCAAAATACACTGCATGTTGGTGGAAGTATGTCAAAAATAGAAAATTTCAAAGATAGTTGCAATATATAAAACACTATCACAAATAATATCTCGCTGATTTTTCTCAACAACCCAGAGAGATAGCTTTATTATGTAATTCTCTGTCTACATATATAGAAATTGAGACTTAGAGAGATTAAATCATCAAGGTCATCCAGGTAATAATGACAAGGCAAGAAATCAAATTCAGGCCTTTGGGCTTTCAAAGCAAAAGACAATATAACAAGGACCCTGCAAACTGTATCTTTTGATTTTTCTCTAGTCCTTTTGTACTATCAAGCAATACATCTGGGAGAAAAGAATTACAAATTCCTGATAGTCTGTGAATCTTTATGTTCTTTGAGTTTAGTGTATACCAGGTTTAATACTTTTAAAAGTACTTAGGTCTCAGTTTCACAAAATAAAAAGTACATGTATCAAAACAATAAATACTATTTAAGTGTAGAATTATCTTCGTAACTAAACCTATTATCAAAATGCCACCTCTCTGGGAAACCACAAATTGTTCATGTTAACCCCCAATACTACTAGATATACATGCAAAAGCCCACTTAGAAAAGTCTGGTATTTAATTTATTGTCATTACAAGCATCACCCAGAGTTAGAACTGCACTGTATCTCTACGACCCTCACAACCACAAAGACAAGCTTTTATTTTTATTATAGTTGAGAATGAGCCTCATGATATTGTATAGGAAATTAATGTTTGGCTTTGGTTTTCTTACAGCCTATGGCAAAACTGTAGCTGATAGCATAAACCAGGGACTCTATTGCACACCTAATTTTTCTATGGTTCCACTGCCCTCTAGTGGCTATGTTAAAACTAGTTATTAACAGTGGTATTAGCCCTCAGAAGTCAGCAACAGTTCTCAAAGCTGAGTGGGCAGACCAGCAGCACTAGCCACATCCAGGAACTTCCTAGACATACAGAGTTCAAAACCCACCTAAGATCTACTAAAAAGAAACTCTGTGGATGGCGCCCAGCAGTATGTTTTAGTGACCCCTCCAGGTGATTCTGATGCACACTAAAGTTTGAGAACGACTAGGCAGTCTAAGGAGAAGGCAATAGCACCCCATTCCAGTACTCTTGCCTGGAAAATCCCATGGGTGGAGAAGCCTGGTGGGCTGCAGTCCATGGGGTCGCTAAAAGTCAGAGACGACAGAGCGACTTCACTTTCACTTTTCACTTTCATGCATTGGAGAAGGAAATGGCAACCCACTCCAGTGTTCTTGCCTGGAGAATCCCAGGGACGGGGGAGCCTGGTGGGCTGCTGTCTATGGGGTCACACAGAGTCGGACACGAGTGAAGCGACTTAGCAGCAGTAGCAGGCAGTCTAAGGGAAGCATTCTACCTGTAGTTGCAGTAAATGTGAAAGTATAAAGGTGTGTGTGCGGGTTAATTTTATGGTTTAATTTAACTGGGCTAAGTGTGCCAGATGGTTAGTAAGACATCCTGGGAGTCTGTAAGGGTGTTTCTCAAAGAAATTAGCATTTGATGAACTGAGTAAAGCAAATGGCTTCCCTAGCATGAGTGGGTATCATGCAGCTAGTTGAGGGCCTAAATAGAACAAAAGTCAGAAGAATGAGAAATTCACTCTCTCTGGTCCAGCTATAATATCCATCTCCACTTGTCTTCAGTCATTAGGACTCCTGTTTCTCAAGCGTTTGGACCCAGTTCAGCACTTAAATCATCAGCCCCATGACTCTTAGGCCTTCAGATTTGGACAGAATTACACCACAGGCCTTCATGGTTCTCCAACTTGTACATGGCTGATGGTGGGGCTTTCCGGCCTCCACAACCACGTTAGCCAATTCTTACAAGAAATCCCCTCTTACATGTCTCCATATCTACCCTACTGGTTCTGTTTCTCTGGAGAACTCTGACTAGGACAGTGCATGAGTGCTCTTTTATAAGTATTGTTCATAATTATTCCTATGATTTTTCTAAATTTTCAAAAGCCCTTCATATGTGCAGAATAATCTAGAAAAAGCTTACACTAAATTGAGGGGGGATTTAAAAGTGCTATAAATCTAAGGCTGAATGATATAGAAAATCAGATAAAATGAATAAAGGTAAAATAATTAGATATTAAAAGTTCATTTTAAGAACTTGCTAACTAGCCAAAACATCTGACCAGGATCCAGGTCAGTTATATATATATATATATATATATATATATATATATATATATATATATAGACCCATTTGTTTCTTTGCTATAAAATCAATCATAAAATAAGTGTTGAATACAATGAATATTCAATCCAGGTTGGTGTGGGGAATGCAATATCCAGTAGATGTACATTATTTTCTACCCATTTTTCCATTA
Source organism: Muntiacus reevesi (assembly GCF_963930625.1). Taxonomy (NCBI): domain Eukaryota; kingdom Metazoa; phylum Chordata; class Mammalia; order Artiodactyla; family Cervidae; genus Muntiacus; species Muntiacus reevesi. The sequence continues at coordinate 44,654,335 of NC_089260.1, forward strand.
CATAAGTTGCCAGTTTCCATTACATGTACTGTTAGTCAAATTATTCAGTGACACAGCCTTAGCCCCATCCTGAACTAGAGCCAGAAAATATTGGGATCAAACTTTTAAAAAATTGTTTTCTTGGCAAATAAATAATTTAATAATAGCTTTTACAAATCATGTGTAATTTATTATAGCTCTAGGCTGTTGATGGGTCAGTTCATCTATTTATCAGATAAAGAATAGAATAAAAGCAAACTAGACTTGAGGTCAAAAGTATGAGATTGGATCTGTGTGAAATTTGGCAAGTTACTTAAATTCTATGAGGCTTGCTTTTCCCAGCTGAAGGGTAGTGATAACAATAAATATATTGACCAGTTTTTTGTGAGGGTCAAATAAATAAGGATAAGACAGACTTAAGTGTTAAACAAAAGGAACTCACACATTATGTTTGAGCAAATCTCAGAAAAAAATGCAAACATTACAGAAAGACTTAAAAATGGTACTGATTAATAAAAAGATGGATATAACTCTTACTGCTTAAACCCTTTCTCAAAAAAAGCCCACTATAAACTCTGGATAAAACATGAAAAAACAACTACCTGGAAAAAAGTAGGCAGACACTGGAAGGCAGTCAACGTTGTGAAGAAGGAACGGCACTGAGTAAAGATAGACCCCGTCGGCACACTGTGTACACAAACCGAGATAGAAAAGCTGCAGTCTTATTGGCTTAAAGTCCTAGAGGACAGAGTAGAGAGTTACCACAGAAACTGAAAAGTGACAGTGAAAATCGTAAAAAGGAGACAGCCAACATACAGTAAGCCTCATTTCATGTATTAACTCTTCCCAAATCACTGACTGACTGAACTATATATACGTGACGGGCAGACTCCAAGGAGTACATTGAAGGCTAACCAAATACTCTTTAGAGTTCAGAGTTTAAGTTTCTGAAAGAAAAAAAAAATATTCCTCTAAGAAACAATCAAGAGGATCTAAAGATACTCATAATAGCCAGGAAACAATTCAAAATTAGACAAGAGGTAGAAGCAACTCAATGAAGTATAAAGAAAATGTGGCATATATGTATATACCATGGAATATTTTTCATCCTTTAAAAAGAAGGAAGTCTTCTCACACACTACAGCATAGATGAACCATGAGGATATTATGCTAAGTGAAATAAGCCAGTCACAAAAAGACAAATACTTCATGATTCCATTCATACGCAATATCTACATAGCCAACTTCATAGAAATAGAAAATATAATTGTGTTTGCCAGGGAGAAAGAGAAGAATGGGAAATTGTTCAAGGGAAATAGTGTCTCAGTTCTGCAAGATAAAAATGTTAATGGAGCAGCACAACAAAATGAATATAGTTAACACTACTGAACTATATTCTTTAAAATGGTTAAGATAGGTTAAATGATTAATTTATTTTTGTTTTCTTCCTCTTCCCTCCTTTTCCTTTTCCTCTTCTCATTACATAAAACTGGATCAAGAAAATAGAGGAAAGATGACAAACACCAGTTTTAGCTCAGAAACAATGAGGGAGAAGTTGGAGGCAATTCAATTCTACCTTCTAATTATGAGAATTAGACCCTTTCTTTCAGTTCAGGCTCAAGATGGCAACTTTACAAGGCAATAGAGAAATTAAATAATAAAAATAATATTATACTCTCTAACATTCATAATTAATGTACTAGAACTGGTATCAAATTAAGATAGGCAAAAATAAGAAACACACACATACACAAACCTTTTCTTTACTAACCAATGAAATAAAAAATAAGGAAACATAACTCTTAAGTGAATAGCTTATTCCATGAGGAAATACTTCATTCTACAATCTCTTTGAGCTGGTTTTCCATCAACTTCATCCAGTTTAGTCTCTTCACTTGTGTTTGGGTGCAAAGTCCCATAATAAACAAGAAGAAAAATAATTCCAAGGAGAAGAGAAAGAACTATAGTAATGCTGACAGGTATAAAATAGTCCGCATTAAAAATATAGAGTGGGTCAAACCAGAACACAATCAATATCCCCAATGTAACCAATACCCTTACAATATAATAACAAGACATTGGGCATTTGGTATTTTGTCCCTTAATATTAAAAAATGTAAAAATAAGAATGAATCCAACAACAATCCTGTATAGGATTTCCATACTTGTGGAAACACAAAAAGCAGTTTGTTCTTTAAATGCCCAAAATATACCTAAAAGCCAAAGAAATGACAACAGAAGGAAAGCAATCTTAACATTTAAGAATAAAAGAAGCACAACACTCAACATCCAAGATAATAATGTAAACAACTTGTAAAAGAGATATACAAGCTTGGGACAGGGTCCATTAAAGAGGTTTTTATCAGGTAAGGATTTTCTTAAAGCTACTTGATAATCAACAGTCGACCAAGAAACAGCACAGCAAGAGACCACGATGGCTGCATCTACAAAACAAAAAAATTTTTAAGGATGTAGTTATATAAATAATAATAGCAATATTATTATACACCATACATGTTTTATCTGTATATACACAGCCACAAACACAAGACAGGCACTTTATATACTCATCTCATTTAATCATTTGAAATAGATATTAATATTTCTGTACTACATATGAGGGAATTGAGGCTTAGAGAATATATGTATTACTTGACCCAAATCACACAGCCAGCAAGTTGCAGAGAGGTGAGATCGGAATTGAAATCTGCCCGATTCCAAAGTTGGTATACTTAACCACTATACTTAACCAGAATGTGAATAAATTCACTGGACAAATCTTCTTGAGCACCTGGTAAAATGCAAACTGCATACTATGGAAGTTTTCTAAGAGACTAGTTATAGTCCTAGCTTTTCCAATCTTTTTGACTTTGGCCTTGGGCATAAACCTAATTCACTGAGAAATGGCATCCAAGAAAGAAAACAGCAGAAAGACACGGAAGGAAGTTAAATAGAAATTTTAACCTAAGTATGAGCTATTAACAGCTCAGTTTCCCATGTCTTTAAGATGATAGATCAAATGAACAAATATGATCTAAAACTTATAAATTACTATAGGTTTTACATGTTTAGCCTATTTTTTATCCCATCGAATAACAGAAAAGCAAGTTAATTACTACTTTGGAAAGACATGTCATTATTCCACCGTCAAAGTTGGGGACCTAAAACTGAAAGCAAAGATAGTAGGGAATTAGAAGGAAGTAATTTAGAGTAGAATACAAAATGCTCATCATTCCCATTTAAGCTCATTGAAGGTCAATATATTAAGAAAGAAAGGCAGATTTAAGACAGATCTATCTATTGAAGAGGATTATAAATGACTTTGTCCACTCTCCTGGTTTTAGCATATAGCATTCTGTGGACTCCACTAATTAGTTGGACTTTTCTTTCTTCTTTAATTCAAAAATATGAATTAAAACATCATTTCCCCTAAACTGCCCTTCAGTGGTGTCTTTTTTATAACTGGTTTTAATTTCTACCAAATCCAGTACATAAACTTCATTTTTAAACATCAATAAATGCCATAGAATTTATAAGAAAAAAAGCAGTAGCTTGCTCTGCCCCTTCTCACATCTCAGTAGGGACCCTCAGAAAAAACCACTATCTACTTTTAGCTTTTCTGACATTATTGCCCTATTTCTAAATAAAACACATACTGTGCTATTTTTTTTAATTTATCTACTTTAGACACTGCTTATTGATTTAAAAGCTGCTCGGCCAAATTACTACCTTCTGCTTATATTTCTTTTCCTTTTAAAAACTTTTTTTGTTGAAGCATTTTATTAATTTTAAAAAAATCCCTCAGCTTTACTGAGATATTATCAATATATATGCAAATTTACAGTGTGATGATTTGATATACATGTATATACAAAATGATGACCACAATGAGGTTAATTAATACCTCATGCCCCCATGACATTTTTGGTGGGTCAACATGACAACTTTCAAGTATACAATGCAATATTTTTAAAACATTTCATTGTTCCTTACTTTGCTTATTATTATTTCATGACTCATAAATATTTTTTAGCAAACTCTTCAAATTAATTAAACTCCCCAGATACATCTATTAGCTTTTTTAAAAATAATAATATGACCTTTCTGGTCAAAGGTAGCTGTTGTCAAGGTTTGCTTTCTGTCTTCCCAGAACTTGCCTTTACCTTTCATCACTGTTGATTTTGTTACCCATTATTTCTTTCTTGCTTCATTCTCATGGTTGGATCAAACATTCTCCAGACATTTCTGAGAAAAGCTGCACCTAAGCTGAACTTTTAAGCATGAATGTCTCTAAATGTCTTTATTCTACCCTCCATATTTGATATACAGTTTCAACAGAAATAGAATTCAAAGTTTAAAAATTTTTTCCAAGGAAACTTTGAAGTCATTTATCTTTTAAATTCTAATCTCAAGTGTTACACTTAAGAATGTCAAAGTTATTCACTTTCTCTATACTTAAATAATCTTTACTTTCTTTCAAATCTTCTAAAATCTTTAAGTCTCTGAAATGTTATAATGATGGGCTTGGTGTGGACCATTTTATCAACTTTTCAATCTAGTAACACACATCCTTCAGAGATATGCTGCTTTTATTCTTTGAAGGCTTCCCAAAAAATTACAACATGTATACTAAACAGATTAAAGTTTAATCAAAATTTCTACCTCACAGGAAGATTTATCATGGAGGTAGTGAAGCTTAAATTTCAGGGACCCATTCCTGCCCAGACTCCTTCCAAACCTGGCAAAGCCCTGGCAATGTGTTCACTTTGTCATATACTTTTATAAAATTTGGAAAAATAAGATGTTTTAATTGTAATTGCTTAAATTCCCTGTTTCTACTCTTACTTTCCCTCTTCCACATTTTTCCCTAAGTGTACTGAAGCAACTGTCATCATTTTGGGGCTCTAGCTAAAGAGGAATTGAATTGAGAAGAGTTTAGGTTTAGGAAGATTTGTTTATAAGATTTGCTTGGATAATTATGATGAGTAAGTAACAGATCTAGGATTTTCAAGCAGTTTGCCTTATCTTGAAGAAGTGAAGTGAATTCGCTCAGTTGTGTCCGACTCTTTGCAACCCCACGGACTATAGCCCACCAGGCTCCTCTGTCCATGGGATTCTCCAGGCAAGAATACTGGAGTGGGTTGCCATTTCCTCCTCCAGGGGATCTTCCCGACCCAGGGATCGAACCCAGATCTCCCGCATTGCAGGCAGACGCTTTAACCTCTGAGCCACCAGGGAACGCTTCACTATCCTGCCATGAACAGGTCTTTGATTCCTTAACATTAAGGCATGATGATTTATCCTTGTCCACCTGACACTATTTGTTTGATATTATTTTCCATTTCCTGCTTACCTACCTGTTTCCAATATACATTTTCTGCCCATTTTTCTAATCTAATCTGTACATTACACTTTATCCAAACTGAATTTCCTTGTCTTTGCGAAACCATGCCTTTGTTTATGCATTTCTCTCAGTATGGAATGACTCTGCCCAATTACATCTATACAGATTCTTTTTAACTTCCTCTGATTCGACATTATTGACATCAGTGAAAAAAAACAAGACTCCCACTATTTACTAAATTAGACATCAACAATAAATTGGTGTTTTCAATTCAAACAGTATTTAAAATCAGTTACTTCATCAAAAAAAAATCTTGATATACCCTGATCTTAAACCACATTATTGAATAAATTGGTAGTTTGTTTCAAATGTGACAATAATCCAAAAATATACATATAACATTATCAATAATTTGTGAAGTTGAAAGAAACTTTTCTAAATTAAAAGATAAAATTTCTCTTAACTATGCTACAAAAAAGATTGAATTTTTCTTTTCTACAAAAAGTATAAAATCATTATCAAATCAAAAGCCAGTCAGATACTAAAAATTTGTATTAAAGAGCATTAAAATAAGAAAAAGATACCACTTTTCTTTCTCTTGTGAAATTTGTGGTATTGGTCAGATTTCTTATCCCCGTAATTTGCTATTACTTATTTTTTATATTTTAAAAAAAGGTTATTTTCATACCTTTTATGGCCTGAATTATATTTTTCCAAAATTCATATGTTAAAGCCCTAACCCCTAAAGTGACTACACTGAGATAGGCCCTTTAGAGAGATAATTAAGGTTCAGCAAGATCATAAAGGTGGAGCCTGAATCTAACAGGACTGGTATCCTTGTAAGAAGACAAGGAGATACCAGAGATCTCACTTTTTCTCCATACATAGAGGAAAGACATGTGAGGACACAGCAAAAAGGTGGCCATCTGCAACCCAAAGAGTCCTCACCAGAAACCAACCCAACTGGGCCCCTTGATCTCATATTTCCAGTCTCCAGAACTATGAGAAAATGTATTTCTGTTGGTTAAGCTGCCCAGTCTGTGGTATTGTTACGGCAGCCCAAGCAGACCAACATAATATCTAATTTTGTCTTCCTAATAATATATTCTTTAAAAAAAAAACATAGGGTCTAATTGTTTAATTTTACACCTTAAAAAGACCAGATTCATTTCTGTTTTAACTTTCTCCTGAACTGTACAAGGCATTTAAGACAGTTTAACTCCATTCATCTTCCACCTGTCTTGTATTTATTTCTGTCTTGGATTTTCATTCTTTTCCTTAGCCACATAGTATTATTTTTGTTTATGCAGTCAATTTTCATTTAGAGGTAGGTAGCTTTACTTTTATCCTGAGGAGGGGGAGGGTGCCTTCTGGCATGTCAGCTTTAAAAGTAGGATTTTCTACTAGATATCCCTCCCTTGTGAGGACCCTGAGTTTTGTCTCCAGTCCTCCAGACTCTGGGAAGCTATCAAAACTGAATCTGCTGTGTATAAGTTTCTGTAAAACTCCTCAGGGTATAAATGCCTTCACAGTCCTACTCAACCCTGCTCCACTCCCACTTTCATGCATATTTTGGCCTGTTACATCGGACTATTTTAAGCTTTTATGAAGAATTTTGAAACTATATACCCAATTGTTTCAGATAATTTCAGGAGGAGAATTGATTCAAATAATTTAGCCTTTTGGTGGTGGTGGAACTGATTTGAATAACCCAAGTTTTCCATCTGCTTTCCATCTTCTAAATATTTACTGATATTTCTAGTCTGCTGTTCTACTCTGCATTCTCTTCATCCTTATGAGTTTTATTGTTTTCACTCCTTTACTTTCCTCTTTAGCATGATTTCAGGGAGGAACAAAGATAAAAGAATATGTTCAGTTTTCTGAAGTCATTCTATACACAAACTGATTTTTTTTTTTACACTTTGAATTATTTTTCCTGATTTACAAAACATGGTTACTATAAAAATTTTGAAATTCAGAAAAATATAAAGAAGATGAAATAAGTAAAATCATTCATGATCCCAGCACACAGAAGCAGCCACAGTTAACATCAGCAGATCTACCAAAGCACAGGTTATAAGCTCTAAATGTTGATCTTTAGCTTCAGGGACTATATAATATACAACTATTCTGGGCATCACAAGGAAAAAGAGATCTCATATGCTGTAGGCTCATTTCAGTGTTATACTAACAAATATGAAAATATTAGAAAGGACTACATCTAGAGGTTTATGGGAAACTGGGAACAGAGAAGACTGTTTAGGGGAATTAACTCATTTAACAAGAAAATCTAGCATAGAGAGAACTCCAAGGGAGAGGACAATCTGCTACAACTCTGAGGTGAATCCAAGACCACATGGAACTCTCATCACTAATGAAAAGAGCAACTATTTTTATCAAATAAGTAGTTTTTAACATCTCAAAATAAATACCTATTAAAATATTTTTTAATAGAAATACCGAACTGTCCTTTTAAAATGTGCATTTAACCATGAGAAAATCTGCTATAAAAGAGCAACATATTGACCAATTTGCAAAGCAAACATTAGTTTTGTAGTAGGGGCACATTTACACAATGATTCTAATTCTAGGAATTTACCCTATGGATAAACTTCACACATGCAAAAGGATACGTGCATAAGATTATTCACAGCAGAATTTTTTTCCAACAGTAAAATATTAGAAACAACCTAAATTAACATAAAGAAGCTTGTTAGATAATTCAGGATACATCTATAATTTATAAAACTACGCAGATAATAAAAATAAAATGTGGGCACTCTTTCTGTACCAGTATGTTTAGATCTCCAAGACATACATTAAGTAAAAAAAAAAAAAACACAAAGATAGTTTTCATGTTACCATTTCTATAAAAGAAAAAGAATAAATAAAGGCTCTGAAAAAATTTTTTTCTGAAAGAATCATTAAAAAGCTGACAATAGTTTCATTTGTAGGCAAAGAGAAGGAATAGGAAGAAGGGGGGAGAGAGAGTACACGTTTAAATACTTTTTGATATTTGAACTATGTACTTCTTTTCAAAAATAACAAATTACTCTTTAAAAAATGATAAAAATAAACATAAAACCTGCCAAAGAGTTACACAGTTGACGTAAGATATCAGCGGCATCCATCTAACACAAGGAATTAAGACAGACCTACACTGAGTGAAATTTGCTTGACCGTGTTCCAGAAAGATGTAGAGCTGAAGAGCAAGTTGTGGGCAACCTTCCAGGTAGGTCTCAAACAGCCTGAGCATGCTCAAATCTGTCACCCTATCATTAATCTGTTTTTCCACGAAGTTTTCAGTTTTGCTGCCATACTTGAAAGCCACTTGATAACCTTGTTTCAAGGCAAACCAATACCTGTAAAGTAAACATGAACATTTATCTTCAGTAATAGATTCTTCATATGTGTTCATATACATAATAATTTTGAAAAAAAGCAATTGTGTTTAAGAATAGAATTTTCCCACAAACTTTTATCTGCTACAATTTTGTAAACATTTCACAGTAGTTGTATTGAGATTCGAGACTCCACAATTTTTATTGGATGTTTGACGTGTCAGTGCATGCTAGCACTATTAAGCATACATGATCTTATTTCATCTTCAAAATAATTATGAGAAATGAGTCGGTATTATTTCCAATTAACAGTCAGGAAAAGAAAGACTGAGAACTAGAATGATATGCTGAAAGATACACAAAGTGTTAGGAGCAGACCTAGAGTCCAAACCTTTATCTTATAATTCCTAGTCCTAACCACTACTTTCTGAAAGATAAACTGCAACGTCCACTTCACACAATTTATCTTAATTATAAGACAGATATTAATACATGCCCTTATGAATATGTCAAGGTTGAAGATAAGACTGAATATTCTTTCAATTTAATCTAGCAAATAATTACTTGACCCTTGAACAACATGGGGGCTAGGGACACCAACCCTCTGTGCAGTTGAAAAATTCATGCATAATCGCTAGTTGGTAGTTGGCCCTGTGTCCTCAGTTCCACATCCATGGATTCAACCAATCTCAGACTGGGTAGTACTGTATTATTTATTACTGAAAAGATCTGCATATAAGTGAACCCACACAGTTCAAACCCATGTTATTCAAGGGTCATCTGTACTCCATAATCTACAAAGTATTAGTCTCTGTGACCATCAGCATCCTGAAAAATATATAAAATTTCAAAGACTCCTAAAACATCCTTGCTGAGGCTCTTCTTTACAAGGAATTTTTAAATGAACATGCGTTATCATCATTCAAGTAAAATTAATGACAAAAATAATTGAAACAATTATTTTTAAAATATCCAAGGCTAGCAATAAGACAATTAGGATTCTAGCTCAAAGTTTACCAAAATTCTTTATTTATACCTCAATTTCCTCATATATAAAGTTACAATAGTGATATATATCCTGCTTCAACCTGCTCTGTCAATGTTTCCCATTTCAGTAAAAGGCACTAATATTCATCATGTTGCTCAAAACAAATGTGGTAATAATTTCCAATTTCTTTCTTTTTCTAACACCCTATAAAAATTCCCCAGTGGGTTCTCTTGGTTCTTAGTTCAAACTCCAAATATTTCCAAATCTAAACACATCTTATCACTTCCACTGCCTCCATCCTAGTTTAAGCAGCCAATGTCTCTGGCCTGAATTACTTCAATAGCCTCATAACTGGTATCTCTGATTCTACTCTTGCTCTCTATACAGCATCTAGGTTGAACCTGTTAACCATAATTTAGCTGCTATCCCTCCAGTCAAAATATTCTAATGCTTTCCATCATACTTAGAATAAAACACAAAGTTTTTACCCCATCTTACAAGGCCCCCTGTAATCTGACTCCCACACACACTATAACACTGCCTTTCCCTTTCAAGTCTCCCACACTTCCAGGGTACTATTCGTGCTGTTTTTTTCCAACTTAAAGGCCTTGGTCTTTGCTAATGCCTCTTCCTGGAACTCTTCTAAACCCCAGAGATTTTACATGCTTTCTCCTTAACTTCATTCAGGTCTCTATTCAAATGCCACATCCTTACTGATATCTTTCCAGATCACACCATCATATTCTCTTTATCCTATTATTTTTCTTTATTACCACTTGACACATTATATATTTTTATTTGTACCTTCTCACAAGAATGAGATCTGCATGAAAGCAGGGACTTTGTTTTGTTCATTGCCATATCCTAAGCAACTAGAACAGTCTTGGGACATAGGAGGCTCTCAGAAAATATTTACTGAAGGAATGAACAAATGAAAAACTCATGACAATTTTTCCATAAAGAGACAGTAGATATGAAAAGGCTTTGAAAAGTTGAAAGACATAAGATATTCTGATTGTAAACATGATGTATACATATATGAATATGCAAAGATTCTTCACCTAGCAAATAGAAGTATATTTTTACCATAATAGTTTTAGGATAACATAGTCCATTATACTCCATGTGGACTAGACGCCAGGGCAGAGGGTCTACAAAAATGATGAAGACATGACCTCCACCTTCAATGACCTTACAGCCTAGTAGGAAGTTCAAGCCTATAAACTGCTAACTGCAAAATGAGGCAGAAGAAATAACCACTCAACAAAAATATAAATACTATTGATACATTGTAAAAGCACAGGAAAAAATGATTAACACTGTCCAGGATTTACAGGCAAGAGTCATAATTTGTGTTTGAGTTTTTTCTGGGTATCTGGCACAATAAGGGGAGCTTCCTGGTGGCTCAGACGGTAAAGCGTCTATCTGCAATGCTGGAGACCCGGGTTCAGGCCCCTGGGTCGGGAAGATCCCCTGGCAACCCACTCCAGTACTCTTGCCTGGAAAATCCCATGGACAGAGGAGCCTGGTAGGCTGTAGTCCATGGGGTCACAAAGAGTCGGACACGGCACAGTAAGGAGTTCCCATATGTATATTATGTAAGACTAATAAGCAATACAGTATGTGGTTCCTGTTTTTAAAGATATCTATCCTTTTAAAGCAAGAGGATAGATACCACTAACTGAAAAACTTGAAAAACACACAAGCATTATTGGTACATGCTCAGAGCAAATTAATATGGGTAGCACAGAGTGGGAGAGCTAGCAGAGTACAGTGATTAAGAGTAATGACTCTAAAAAACTCAGGATGCTTGGATTCAAATCCTTGCTCCAATACTTCTTAGTGATGTTTCAGGTTCCTCATTTGAAAAAGGGAGTAATCATCATACCTACCTCATTGGGTTGATATAAGGATTAAAGGAACTAATACTGGTCTAAAATGATTAGACCAGTATCTGGCACATGTTAAGTGCTATGTCAATGACTGTTAAACAAAAAAAAAACAGATGGGGCTGTTCACAGATATGCACATTAATATTTCCAGGGACTTTAGGGAGGAATATTTTCCAAACCTGTAGCACTTAGTGGCAAATGTATACAAAGTTCTGCTTATCTAAGGATAATTTCATGCAAAGGGGAGTATGAATATAATTTTTTTAATCAACAGGATATTGTTTCAGTTTTATGGGATAAATGATGAAGAGGCCAAAGAAAAATAAACAGAAAGAGCTTTCTTAGCATATTTTATCACAATGTATTATTTTATTTGAGATAAAGAGGCAACAGCTTCTAGTAACGATGGATTCCTTTGCATCAAGCTCACCCTCCTACTGATGACAATGATAAATTATAGACAAAATATTAAAGATAACAAGGCACTAAAGAGCAACCAAAAGTAGGAAGAAGCATGAGGTCACTTAACCCTTGAGAGAAGGGAACGATACTACCGGAGAAGCACATGTGACTTTTCCTCTAAAAGCATCCCACAGTCCAAACAGTACAAAGCAGACACAGTTCAAGCAGAAAGTCAAATTATTATTGGCTCAAAGTGTCAGAGGACTGAGGTTGAATCTGCCAGAGTGGTTAGAAATTAAGAGGGACCTCAGAAAAGAGGGAGCCACAGAGTAAAAGAAACCCCAAATCTGCACATACTCTCCTTAAATCCTCAGTCAAACCCTTACTATATATATGTAGGGTGACACTCTAAGGAACTGAGGAACAATGGCTAAATGGGACTAGGCAGAGATTTCAGCAGCTATCTATCTTAAGGAAGAGAATGGAGTTTGCAATCCACCAAATTCAAGGAGCTTGGTAAATACTTCAGGCATCCCATTGAAACCCCAAAAGGCCATGTTTTAGAAATAGAGACGATATTTTGAGTTGTGAGACTTTCCCTAGGACTAAGGACAAAAGCAAAACAGACCTTCCCTAATAAAGCTTAAACCAAGTCTCTGTAATACATCAAGGTAATTTGCCAATAATTTAGCTATTTGCTTTCTCTTCAATGGAAGATAACAGAAATTACAGTCACTACAAGGTATCAATCACAATGCCCATTACACAATAAAAAAAATTACTTGAGTAAAATTTTTACTTGAGTAAAAAAAATTCACTCTTAATGCAAATTAAGAGTAAATGTAACTTATGCTAAAGGGGAAAACCAGGTAATAGAAACATATCAGTTAGCAGAAACATACCCACAGATGACCCAGATATTGCAACTAGCAAACAAACACAGAAAAAATTAGGAAAAAACTAACAGAACCTCATAACGCAGGTGTAATTGAAGTCACAAAAGAAACAAAGAAAATGGGACAGGAAAAAATAAAACTTGACAACATACTGGCCAAAAATATTTTCCAAAGTTGATTAAAAACAACATAAAGCTCAATGAACACAAACAGAAAACATGAAAAGAATATAATATGTAGGCCAAGAAAACAACTATATCAATAATTGCAATAATATATGAAATGGAAATAGATTAAATACTTCAATTAATAAAAGACTGTCAAGCTGGGGGAAAAAAATTAAGATTCAACTCTCTGTGATTTGGAAGAGACTCTCTTTATACATCTTGAGCTTCCCTGGTGGCTCAGATGGTAAAAAAGCATCTGCCTGCAATGCGAGAGACCCAGGTTGGATCCCTTGGTTGGGAAGATCCCCTGGAGAAGGAAATGGCAACCCACTCCAGTATTCTCGCCTGGAAAATTCCATAGACTGAGGAGCCTGGTAGGCTCCAGCGGGTGGCAGAGTCGAACACGACTGAGCAACTTCACTTTCACTCTTTATACATAAAGATACAGACAGTTTGAAGGGCAATCACAAAAAAATAGTTAGTATGGCTATATTAGTATGCCAGACAAAATAGATTTCAAATCAAAGAGCATTCACAGAGATAGAGGATCATGTCATAATGAATCAATTTTTCCAGAACACATCTGAATGTACCTAATAACAGAGTTTTAAGACACATGAAGCAAAAACTGTCAAAAGTACAAGGAGAAAAAGATAAATCCACAATCTTAGAGCATTTTAACACTCATCTCTCAGTAAATGAAAGAAAAGGTAGGCGAAAAGAAAAAAAATCAGTGAGAATATAAACAACTTTAATGACATTATCAACATACTGCCCTAATTTATATTTACAGACCACTATGCTCAACCAGGGGCTTTCCAGGTGGCTCACAGTGGTCAAGAATCTGCATGCAGTGAAGAAATGTTCAAGTTCTTGGTCAGGAAGATCCCCTGGAGAAGGAAATGGCAAACTGCTCCAGTATTCTTGCCAGGGAAATCCCATGGACAGAGGAGCCTGGTGGGCTACAGCCCATGGGATCTCAAAGAGTTGGACACTCAACAAAGGCGAGTTACAAGTTCTTTTCAAATGCCCATGGAATATTCACCAAGTTAGACTATGTGCTGGGAAATGAAATAAGTCAGTTAATTAAAGAAGACTGTAATCACACAAATTATGTTTTCTGATCAAAATAAAATTGAATGAGAAATCAACAACAATAACATATCTAGGAAAATCCCCAAATATTTAGGGATTGAAGGGCCCAGACTCTCAAGTTTCATATATATTGCACCCTAGGAACTTGAACATTACCAGATGACCTCTATCTAAAGAGTTTTAAATAGAAGAATGGGTAAGGAAAAAATGCTCAACTATTTAATGCCCATTTAAGAAACTTCGGGCTTCCCTGATAGCTCAGTTGCTAAAGAATCCGCCTGCAATGCAGGAGACCCTGATTTGATTCCTGGGTCAGGAAGATCTGCTAGAAAAGAGATGGGCTGCCCACTCAAGCATTCTTGTGCTTCCCTTGTGGCTCAGCTGGTAAAGAATCTGCCTGCGATGTGGGAGACCTGGGTTTGATCCCTGGGTTGGGAAGATCCCCTGGAGAAGGGAAAGGCTACCCATTCCAGTATTCTGGCCTGGAGAATTCCATGATCTCTATAGTTTATGGGATCGCAGAGTCGGACATGACTCAGCGACTTTCACTTTGACACTTTAAGAAATTCCTTAAAGAAGGGCCTAGGGACCTGTGGAGGAATTGAAACTCTTCTCCCACTGAACTCTGTTTCACAAAATTTGAACTTTTTTACCAGCTATTTAAAAAGAGCAATAATAACTTCCATATTGCAAATAAAACAAATTCCTTTCATATATCCATCAAAGGAAAAAGTTTCCTTTGACAAAGAAAAAAGTATTATCACAAGTCATACAAAAAATAGAAATACAAAAGTGTCATATAATTTATATTCTGGAAAAAAAATCGTTCTACCCCACAGACCACTAAGCAATAAGAACACACTTAGTAGCAAGACACTTATACCAAATAAATAATTCATGTTGACATTCCTTGTCTTTCATCTACCAACACAAACTCAATTTATCTATTCTGTAGGGAAATGAATCTGTATTTTAGTATATTTCATGTTTTTGCATACTTAGTTTAGACAAATCCTTGGATAATTTGGCCACTTTTAAGAACTGCTTTAATTTTTGCTTATTTCTCACTATTCATGTCTGTATTGGGTCACTTCCAGCACCAAGAAAACACAAAGAAAAAGACAGACAAAAAGAGGAAAATGTTTATTTATCAAGTATCTGTTTAACAGTAATGAATGAGTTCAGTCATTCAGTCGTGTCCGACTCTTTGCGATCCCATGAATCGCAGCATCCCAGGCCTCCATGTCCATTACCAACTCCCAGAGTCTACCCAAACCCATGTCCATCGACTCAGTGATGCCATCCAGCCATCTCATCCTCTCTTGTCCCCTTCTCCTCCTGCCCCCAATCCCTCCCAGCATTAGGGTCTTTTCCAATGAGTTAGCTCTTCATATCAGGTGGCCAAAGTATTGGAGTTTCAGCTTCAGCATCAGTCCTTCCAATGAACACCCAGGACTGATCTCCTTTAGGATGAACTGGCTGGATCTTCTTGCAGTCCAAGGGACTCTCAAGAGTCCTCTCCAACACCACAGTTCAAAAGCATCAATTCTTCAGCACTCAGCTATCTTCACTGTCCAACTCTCACATCCACACATGACCACTGGAAAAACCATAACCTTGGCTAGACAGACCTTTGTTGGCAAAGTAATGTCTCTGCTTTTTAATATGCTGTCTAGGTTGGTCATAACTTTCCTTCCAAGGAATAAGCGTCCTTTAATTTCATGGCTGCCATCACCATCTGCAGTGATTTTGGAGCCCAAAAAAATAAAGTCAGCCACTGTTTCCACTGTCTCCCCATCTATTTGCCATGAAGTGACGGAACCGGATGCCATGATCTTAGTTTTCTGAATGTTGAGCTTTAAGCCAAGTTCTTCACTCTCTTTCACTTTCATCAAGAGGCTTTTTAGTCCCTCTCCCCTTTCTGCCATAAGGGTGGTGTCATCTGCATATCTGAGGTTATTGATATTTCTCCCGGCAATCTTGATTCCAGCTTGTGCTTCTTACAGCCCACCATTTCTCATGATGCATTCTGCATATAAGTTAAATAAGCAGGGTGACAATATACAGCCTTGATGTACTCCTTTTCGCATTTGGAACTAGTCTGTTGTTCCATGTCCAGTTCTAACTGTTGCTTCCTGATCTGCATACAGGTTTCTCAAGAGACAGGTCAGATGGTCTGGTATTCCCATCTCTTTCAGAATTTTCCAGTTTATTGTGATCCACACAGTCAAACGCTTTGGCATAGTCAAGAAAGCAGAAATAGATGTTTTTCTGGAACTCTCTTGCTTTTTCGATGATCCAGCGGATGTTGGCAATTCGATCTCTGGTTCCTCTGCCTTTTCTAAAACCAGCTAGAACATCTGGAAGTTCACAGTTCACGTATTGCTGAAGCCTGGCTTGAAGAATTTTGAGCATTATTTTACTAGCATGTGAGATGAGTGCAATTGTGCAGTAATTCGAGCATTCTTTGGCACTGCCTTTAACAGTAATAGGAAACCTAATTCAGTTTTTCTTTTTCTTCTCTTTTAACTAATAGGCAAAATATTCACATAAATCAAAAAATCAAAAAAGAAGTTACTAACTTTTTGAAAATACTCTATCCCACTTCTATGACCTAACTAGCCAGTTTTCACCCTCCCCCATGACCATAAGAATTCATGGTTACTAGTTTCATGTATACCCTTTCTAGAGTTTCTTTATGCATATACTAACACATGTAAATATGCCTTTTCACCACCTTTTAAAAATAGACTGTATTATATCATACCTGTTGTCTGCACCCTGTCTTTTCACTTAAAAGTACATCCTGGAGATTTTGCCATTTCAGTATATAAAGTACTTTATCATTCTTCGTAATAGTCATTGTAGTATGACATAGCATAGATATACTATAAACTCTAACCAACAGACATTTCAATTGCTTCCAGTATTTTGCTGTTATAAACAATACTACAACCGAAAAGCTATGCATATGTCATTTTACATGTATGCAGGTATGATAAATTCCCAGAAGAGGAACTCTGACCTAAAGGTATGTGCACCTAAAATATGCTCAACTGTCCTTCACATGGATTGTACCAATCCATACTCCCAACAAAAAAGTATGAGAATACCTGTTTTCCCATACCTTACCACGAGAGTGTATTATCACTTGGATTTTCACCAATCTGGTAGGTAAAGTATCTCAGTGAAGTTTTAATTGGCAGTTTTTAAATTATGAATGTGGTATAGTATCCTTCAGACAACTTAAGAGCCATTTGTATTTCCTCTTCTCTAAAATATCATTCTTTTTCCCATTTTTCAACTGGGAGGATGACCTTTTTCTCTTTGACTTCAGAAGCTCATGAAATATTAAAAGACTAGGTCTTTTTCTATTAAAAATTACAAATATTTTCCCCTATGAAAACTGCTTTCCTTTTTGCTTTGCTTTTGTTTGTTGGGATATTTTTGTTTTTATTTATTGCGTGCAATTTTTATTGTCAAATCTATAAATTATAGCTTGGGGATTTTGAGTTATGGTTAGAAAGGCTCTCCATTTCAAGCCTATAAAGGAATTTTCCTATGTTTTCTAATAGTACATTTCTTATATTAAATATTAGAGTCATTTGAAATTTATCCTGGTGTCTGGTATTTTACCTAGCTGTATACTCTATAATATGCAACCTTAAATTATCCCAACTCCAAAGTGAAACAAAACTTTTACTGTTCTTATGTTGCATATACTGTATTACTTCCTCTTATTTCCATTCCAGTCAATTTCTACAATCTGTGGTCTATCCATTTAAATGGCAAAGGGGGGAAAAGCTGTTTCCTTGTCCTTGTGGTTTGGGTTGGGTGTTGGGTGTTGCAGGTGGGTGATGCTTAGTGTCTCTCTGGAAACAAAGCTCTTCCAGTTTATGCTATCAGATATTCTTCTGATTAGGAGGAGTTAGAACCCATGACCTGTCATATAAAAGACTGAGGAACTGAAGACATAAACTGCAACATTTTAAAACTCTCCCAATACTGTACCCATCTCTATGTTTCTACCAATGTATTTCTAAAGATTTCACCTTCATTACAGAACAGGCTAAACTCTCTTCAAGATCACATACCATGCGAGAGCATAAGCTAAGTATGACCTTTGTGTGAAGGTCCACTTATAGTTTATTTATTTTCTCCAAATGACTATCTACTTATTCCAACATCTCTAATTACTAAGCATAAAAATCAGTAAGAATGTAGAATCTCCATTGCATGTACAAGGGAATTCCCGTAAAACTATCAGCTGCCTTTTTCATAGAAATTCTGCAGACCAGAAGGGAGTGGCACCATATAGTCAAAGTGATGAAAGAAAAAAAACCTATAAGCAAGAAAACTCTACTCAGCAACGATATCATTCAGATTTTAAGGAGAGATATAAAATTTTACAGACAAGCAAAAGCTAAAAGAGTTTAGAACCAGTAGACCAGCTTTATAAAAAATGTTAAGAAAGCTTCTCTAAGTGGAAAAGAGACTATCACTAGAAATATGAAAATTATGAAAGGAAGAATCTTACTGGTAAAGGCAAATATACAGTAGAGGTAGTAAATCATCCACTCATAAAGCTAACAGGAAGGTTAAAAGACAAAAGGAGTAAAATCACCTATATCCATAATAAGTATCCAAGGAACACACAAAACAAAAAGATATAAAATACGAAATCAAAAACAGTAAATATGGGTGGTGGGAAGCAAAAGTGCATGGTTGTTACAAACTGTTAGAACTTAAAACATCATCAATTTAAAATAATCACATATCAGTATGATAATCAGATTATTGACTTCCCTGGTGGCTCAAGCAGTAAAAGCGTCTGCCTGCAATGCAGGAGACTGGGGTTCGATCCTGGGTCGGGAAGATCCCCTGGAGAAGGAAATGGCAACCCACTCCAGTACTCTTGCCTGGAAAAATACCATGGATGGAGGAGCCTGGTGGACTACAGTCTACGGGGTCATGAAGAGTCAGACATGACTGGGCAACTACACTTTCAGATGGTAATAATAAAACAAATATCTATAACAGATACACAAAAGAAGGGAAAGAAACCCAAACATAACACTAAAGACAGTCATCAAATCACAAAGGAAGAGTGCAAAAGAAAAAGAAAACAAAGAACTGCAAAACAGTTAACAAAATCGCAATAAGACATATCTAACAATAATTACTTTAATGTAAATCGACTGAAAGCTCCAGTCAAAAGACACAGAGTAGGTGAATGGACACAAAAACAAGACCTGTATATGCTACCTACCAAGACTCACTTCAGAGCTAAAGACATATAGGCTGAAAGACAAAGTATGGGGAAAAGTATTACAAGTGGAAACCACAAGAAAGCTGGGGTAGTAATACTCATATCAGGCAAGACAGACTTTAAAACAAAGACTGTAACAAGAGACAAAAAAGGACTTACATAATGATAAGAGGATCAATCAAAGAAGAAGATATAACAATTGCAAATATATAAAAACACAACATAGGAGCACCTAAATGCATAAAACAAATATTAACAGACATAAAGAGAGAAACTGACATAGTAGGAGACCTTAACACCCCACTTAGATCAGGGGAGAGATGTAAGATCCAGATAGAAAATCAGTAAGAAAACACTGGTCTTAAATGACACTGAACCAGATGGACTTAATAGATTATATATTGACCATTCCATCCAAAAGCAGCAAGATACACACTCTTTTCAAGTGCACATGGGACAGTCTCCAGGATAGATCACATAACAAGCCACAAAACAAGTCTCAATGAATTTAAGACTATTGAAATCATATCAAGCATCTTTTCTGATCACAATGGCATAAGACTAGAAATCAATTACAAGAATGCACAAAAAACAAAAATAATATGCTACTAGACAATCAATGGGTCACTGACAAAATCAAAGAGGAAATAAAAAAACACCTGAAGACAAATGAATATGAAAACACAATGACACTAAATCTATGGGACACAGCAAAAGCTGTTCTATGAGGGAAGTTTATAGCAATACAGACTTATCTTAGCAAACAAGAAAGATCTCAAATAAACAATCTAACAGTAACAATCATGTTGGATATAGCAAGAAAATCTATCTTAAGTTTGTTTGGAGTACAGAAGGAAAAGAGACAGAAATACGGTAAAGAAAATGTTAGAAAAGATAATGGCTGAGAATTGTGCAGAACTCATGGAAGCTAATAATTCACAGAATCAAGACAGCAAGCAAATCCCAAGTGAAAGAAATAAAAATAAATTCTTCATATGGATATATCATAAACTGTAGAAACCCAAATATAAGGAGAAAAATCATAAGAGCAACCAGAGGGAAAAGAAAAACCCTTTTAAAGAACAACAGCAAGACTGACATCTAACTACTCAATAATGACAATGGAAACAAAAAGATGAGAGAATATAACATACAGAGAGAAAATAACTATTTACCTAGAATTCTGCTACCACTAAAATCTTTCTCAGGAAAGATGACTATTAAAATAGCTCAAATTCAAAACCTAACTGTAACAAAATAGTATATTATCCTCTTAATATTTGTCTTTAATTCTACTCCTTACCTTTAATATATATATTGTTTTGAACAGAATTAAATCTAAGATAATGAAAGAAAAGGTCATGTGAAATTAGATATATGGATAATCATAGAATTCTCGGGGCTCATTTAGATTGTACTTTCTTTAACCATAAAATAGGTTTTAAACAACATGATTCTTTAAGTTTGTTTTTAGTTCTGAGTGATTCTGTACCTAGCTAACCACATGACGACTGCACTATTGCAGTAAAAATTTCATCTCATTAAATCAATAGTACAAGTTACTTAAAAAGTGCGTGCTCTGTCAGAGTTGCAAGTGATAGGCTGTATTTATATAATCAGTTTTAAAATATAGAGGAGAAAAGATTCACAAGACATAGAAGTGAGTCCTTTTCTTTCTCATAAAAATGTGCTATTAGAAAAAGCAACTTTATTAGGTAAATTAAAACATTCTATTAATGAACCTGGAAAATTCTGACAGTACAATGACTCATGCAAGCATTGCTAGTGAGAAGCAAGTAACCTTTGTCCTACATGCAAACAGAGAAACTTTGTACCTTTCACTAACCAGATACAGAAAGTAGCTTCTGTCTGAATCAGAGAATAACAGTATTAAAGATCAAAAGTATATGCTCACCTTGTAAAAACTCCTCCTTGCAAGCAATGAAGTAGAAGAAAACAATGATGACTTTCTTGGCCTGCTTCCTTTAAATCAGCCTTGAACCAAGAATAACTAAAACACTGGACCACAAGTGTTCCAAAGAGCATAAAGCTTACTGTTAAAACACCAAAAACATACTGTC
Source organism: Muntiacus reevesi (assembly GCF_963930625.1). NCBI lineage: Eukaryota > Metazoa > Chordata > Mammalia > Artiodactyla > Cervidae > Muntiacus > Muntiacus reevesi. The sequence continues at coordinate 44,675,789 of NC_089260.1, forward strand.
TTTCATGAAAAAATCTGACAGACACCCAGATGTCCACAATTAAATCAGTTACATAGATCATAATGCCAAGGACTGACATCATAAAATTCAACTTAGTATATTTCATTATGAATCACTATATCTCTTGGTTATTTACCTCCTCCTCTCATACAAAAAGAAAAAAACAAATATTAGTGCATTCTGTGATGTAGCACTGAATTTTAATTTCCACTCCCTAAATATTTAAAAAAATAAACATTATGAAATTGGAACACTAAAACTAAAGTGACTAATTTTAACTTTCTTTTCTAAACCTCTAGTCCAGTTGTTACTAGGCTTTATTCAATCTTGTTTCACAGTGATCTTCATTACAGATGATAACACCTAAAATAAAACATAAAAAATTCCAAAAATCTTGGTTCTAACATTAAAAATCCTAGGCCATGACTTTATCAAAGCACTACTTTTTCTAAAAGTAATATATTACCACTAAATACATTTCTTACAATATATAGCTTTGGGAAAGTAAAGTGTTAGAAATATACTTAATAGTTGACAACTTCCTCTCAGACTATTTGCTTTTTAAAAAACATAACCTACTCACAAATATATTTACTAAAGGACTATATATAGAGGCAAAAAATTGGAAATAACCTAAATGTGTCAACAAAAAGAATTAAATAATTGTAGATTCATAAAGTGGAATATTACAAAGCTACTAAAAATATATTTAACAAAGGTCCAGCAGTTGTGAAAATTTTTAATGTGCTTTGATACAGCAATTACATCTAAGAATCAAGCCTAGGGAAATATCTACAAACATGCACAAAGGTATATGCTCTTTGCAAGAAACTTTTTTAAAACAGCAAAAACTGAAAACAACCCAAATGACAATTGAGAAGTCTAATTCAATAAATTATGGTACATTCACACTAAAGAATATACCATGCAACCTTTAAAAAGAATGAAGTAGCTTCATATAAACTGATTTCAGAAAGTCTCCAAGATATATTAAATGAAAAAAGCAAGTTCCAGAAGGATATATATAACACGTTGCAGTATATGCTTTTTTATTATACATGGAGAGGGAAAAGGAGTTGAGTGGGAAGCAAACACAATTTCAATCTTTTAAATATTTTTTCATATTGTTTGAGTTTTTTACAACAGATATGCACTAATGTGTTTTATAATTTCTTAAAAACAGTAGTAAATGACACTTAGAAAGAATTTTGATGACTGGGGAAAATACTTATTCTATTAATAAGTTACTACATGCCAGGCATTGACCTATATGTTGCAAATAAAATGTTCTCATATAATTCTTACATCAAACTTAAAAAGTAGATATTACTATTATGAAGCCTATTTTACAAACATGAATGCAATCTGCAGATGACATCTGTTCAACTCAACAGGGATTTCTTTAATTGTACTAATGAATTGCCAAGATTTCATATAAAAATCCAGAGTTTTCACTGCTATCAAAGAACTCAAAGGTCTGCTACAGTAGACTATCATTTCTTCATAAGCAGTGGGTACCCACCCTAGATGCCAAAGGCTCTCTCAGGTTCACCACAGCAGCCAGTCACCCCACTTCAGTCATTTCAACAGTGAGGTCTCAGTGCCCATGCAGCTATCTAATAGCTGTGTATCCTTAAATATGTTCTTTTTACCTCCCTATCCTTTATTTTCTTCATCTGAAATATGGAGATAATAATGGTATATATTTCAGAGGGTTGTTGTCAAGGTTAAGAAAGATAATATATATAATACATACAAGCCTCTAGAAAACTACATGGTACAGTAAGGGCTTAAAAACTGTTAGTTACCATTATTACTTTGCCTGTCTGCCTGATACCTGTAAGCATCTGAGTCTGCAGTCTTTGACTTCACTTAAAGAATGTTAAGTGGAAAAAATACTGTTATAATCTCAAAGCTTTGAAAATGTAAAGGAAATAGGACTGGAGAAATAGCAAAAAACGTTAACAGTAGTTTTATCTGGGGAATTAATGGTATTATAGATGATTTTTTTCCTTCATCCTTTTCTATATTTATGAGTATGAACCTCAAAATTCATACGTTGACATACTAACCCTCAAAGTGACTGTTCCTAGAGACAGGCCTTTATGGAGGTAATAAGGTTAAAAGAAGTCACAAGGACGGGTCCCTAACCCAACAGGAGTGGTGTCCTTATGAGAAAGGACACAGCAAGAAAGAGCCATCTGCAACCCAAAGAAAGAGGCCTCAACAGAAACCAACCCTGCTGGCACCTCAGTGTTGGACTTCCAGTCTCCAGACTGTGGGAAAAATTATTTTCTATTGTTTAATCCACCAATCTGTTGAATTCTGTTAAGGCAGCCTGAGTAGACTAACACCCTATATATTCTATAAAGAGTATTTATTACTTTAAAAATTAGGAGGGGAATATGTTACTTAAAAAAAAAAAAATCTAATACTTAGCAGTGTTCCTGTCATTTCAGCACTTGGATTTTCTTTAAAAGTTTTCAGAATAATATTAAAAGATAGTTCACTCTTCTTACAGTAAAAAAAAAAAAAAAAAAAATGCTCATTATTGCTACTTTTCCTACCAAGAATGTTGTGGCCAACAGGATGGAAAAAAAATTTTTTTAAGTCTGAGTATTTCCAACCTAATAGGGCATGAATTTCCCTGCAGTGAGTTTCTTATCTTAAATGAAAGACGTCATGTCAGTTTAAGCATGGAGTTTAGCAGGATGAGATTTCATCAAAAAGTTCTGTTTAATTAAATATTTAATTAAACCTACAATGTGCTATTTTAAGCTCTTGAGATAGATCATGTGTAAAAAAAAACAAAAATCCCTGCCATTGTGCAACTTACATCCTAGCACAGAAAGATAATCAAATAACAATAAAAATAAGTAAAATCAGACATCATATTAGAAGGTGATAAGTGATACAGAAAGAACAGAGCATGTTAAGGGAAATCAGGAGTTGGAGTAGAGGCAGGTGCATCACAGGTTGTAATTTTAATTAGAATGGTCAGAGCAGGCCTCACTGAGAAGATAGCATCTGAGTAAAGAAATTAGCCATATTGCTATCATATGAAAAAGCTTTCCAGGTGGAAGGTACAGTGAGTTCAGAAGTCTAACGTACTAGATTTTGAGTATGTGGAACAAAATTCCCCAAAATGTTGTCGGATTTCTTAACAAGATTATATTGGATGTGTTTAATGTGTATCCAAGTCCTGTTTAACAGTATCTAAAAAAACTGCAATTTCCTAAGCTTTCTATTGAGGAAAAAAAATATTTCCATATATAGCAGAAGAATAGATAGTAAGAATAGTAGCTACCACTGCTGAGCATTTACTATGTGTGAAATGTTTTACAAACTTTAATTCTCACAAATTCCTGTAAGAAGATTATCATTGGCCCCATTTTATAGATCATAAACTGAGGCTTAGAGATGTTGGTATTTGCGTGAGTTATCTCTAATGAGTAAACTGATTTTAAAGTACAGGCATGCCTTGGAGACACTATGAGTTCAGTTCCAGACCGCCACAATATAGCAAATATCACAATGAAGTGAGTCACACAGTTTTTGGTTTCCCTGTGCATATAAAAGTTATGTTTAAGCTATACTGTAGTCTATTAAGTGTGCAATTATGTCTAAAAACTGTATATACTTAAATTTTAAAATTCTTCGTTGCTAAAAAACTTCTAACCATGATCTCAGCCTTCAGCAAAACAAAATCCTTTTGCAGTTGTAAAAGATCATGATCACCATAACAAACATAACAATAATTTAAAAAAAAAAGTTTGAAGCACTGTGAGAATTACCAAAATCGAACACAACACAAAGAGATCAAATGCTGTTGGGAAAATGGCACTGGTAGATTTGCTCCATGCAGGTTGCCAAAACGTTCAATTTGTAAAAACCACAATATCTGAGAAGTGCAATAAAGTGAAGTGCAATAAAATGAGGTAGACCTCCTTGTGCACAATTCTTAATCACTCTCCCCACAAATATAGCTTCCTTTACCTGGCATGGAAAAGGAAAACTCTAGCCATTTTGAACCAAGATTTACAAGATGGGAAAAAATAGTTTCTAAGAAACTTAGAAATTGCATTATTGGCAGAACATCAGACTCAATAAACTAATCTGATCTGGCAACTTTTAAATTCCCAATTTAGTGAAGCAGAACATAACGCCAACTGGAAAGAAAACTACACAGCAAAGTACTTAATAAACATAGCAGCTCTCATAAAAAAGGGCCTGCACTTCCTTCAATAACCACTTGGTCGGATAACTTGTATGAAGGATGTTCATCTTTACCCCTACAACTGATCACTGTTCCAATACCACCTTATCAGAAATAATGCCAATCTACAAAATTTCACTTCACTTAGAGAATTCGCAACACTGACTGACTTAATAGGCGTTTCAACCCAGTTTCTCATTCAGAGGTCAACCCACCTGTGTGACTATCTGGCTGCCAGCCAAAATATACAAACTTTGCCCACTGTACAGCTCTCTTCCTCTCTTTGCAATAAAGAAGATACCTGAAGAAGTACAAACTAGCAAATGTTCACTTGTCAATCAAATTTAATACACATAATATATAGACTTACTTGTCATATATAAAAAGCCTTCTTTAATTCAAAGTTCCTTCTGGAAAACCTTCATCCTGGGAATTTTTTTTTTTTCTTCCTCACGGAAAATAAGCATTATTAAGGAGTGTGTAAACCTTTAAGAACCAAACCAAAATGAAACTGAAATCACCTGTTAGTCATATGTTCGATATTCTAATCCAGTGATAAGAGTCTATATCATTGTGACCATAGTATATCCTTTTTTTTTTTAACTATCACCTTGGGGGAAGGAATTACATGGCTCCTTTTACAGACTGATGAGTTTACAAGCTTCTACTATATTATCAATTAATTTTTTTAAAATACAATTTGCCTCACAGCATATCTAAGTGGACAATTCATGTTTGAAAGGGAGAGATTCCTGAATTTGAAATACTCTAATAAAGAATTTACAATGACTGATTCATATCAATCTATGACAAAACCCACTGAAATGTTATGAAGCAATTAGCCTCCAACTAATAAAAAAAAATAAAAGTTAAAAAAAAAGAAAGAAAAAAAAAAAAGAATTTACAACGTATTATTAATGGAGCTCTACCTACCTAATTTTTCAAACTTTATACCTTCTCAAACCCTATGCTCCAAGAACATATGATCGTTAGTTTCTATTACCAAAATAAACATTACAGTTCTTATTTCCAAGCCTTTGCTCAAGGTTATTTACTGTCCAGAAAGCCCTTCTTCCTCCAGCTACCTGATAAAAGTTATATCAATCCTTTAAGAATCAGCTTACATCCACTACTGTTAAGCTTTCTCAGATCATCCTAATTTCTCTCCTTCCTTATTGCAATCTCATCACTTTCACTATACTTCTATAGGATTCACCTGAATATGCTCTAAAATATTATCATGTACATCTCCTTTTTAGTTATAAGCCTCTATAAAGCTATCCTATTCATTTTTACACACATTCCCACACATCAACAACAATACATGTTAGAGGTAGTTTATCAATTATTGTAAATACAACTGAACAGAATGTAAAAATCATTGGTCTTCTTTCTTGGGAACTTAAAACTTCAAGTTACACTGATATTCACAAAGACTCAGTTTTGAATCTGAAGCCTCTTTCTTCCTAGCTCAAGCCATACAACTATTTGTGGATTTCTTTATGGGAATATCCCACAATGACCTCAACTTAAACGCCTCTAAACCAAGTTCATCACCTACACTCTGTTCTGCTCTTCTGCTAGTGTCTAACGTCTCCTTCTATGACTCGACTCAAGTCACTTAACTTTTAAATTATTTGTTGGGCCCATTTCTTCATCTACCAAATGAAGACCCTGGCAAGGAACTAAATGAAATTGGGATGGAAGGCACAAGGAAAATTCTAATTAACGGGGGAAAGAAAAAAAAGGAATAAGAAAGTAGAGCCCACGAAAATAGTTCCACTCTCTTTTCAAAGCTTTGCTGACTTTCCAGTAGAGAGGTTTTAAAATGGGAAGCCAGCTTCTTGCTGGAAGAGCTACTGATAGCAGACAAATAAATACTGTTGAGTTGAAAATACTTGATACAGGGAATTTTGATGATTACTCCAAGCAGTCTTTAAAGGACTTGTCACTTGCCTTCCCATTGCAAAGGGGATAATTCACATGGTTGTTTCAATGAAGGTTTTTGAAACATTTTGCTATTAAAAGTACATCTTGAAGACACAGGGAAAGAATTTGCCACACATAACCCAGGTGTGTTTTCAAGAAATCTGAAATATTAAACTCCCGATTTGTAATATAAATACTGCATACAAAGCAACAGTCCTTTCTCCAGAAACACCTGCCAAAAAGAATGTTAAAAATGCACGCCCTACAACCTAGACTGGTGGGACGGGGTAGGAGGGGCATTCAAGAGGGAGGGGGCACGTATGTACCTATAGGGCATTCATGTTACTGTATGGCAGAAACCAACATATTATAAAGCAATTATCCTCCAATTAAAAATAATTATCTTTAAAAATACCTAAATTTTAGAACCACTAGCCATCTAATGTGTCAATTTATCATTTCTTTTGAAAAAGGCATGGGCTAGGTGTGTTCCACATCTTGTAGGGTGGTTACATACCGGTAAGGGAATGAAACTGATCATGGGATCTGTGCATTTCCTTTTAGGAAAACAGGAACTGGATTTTTTTTTTTTTTTTTTTTTAATACGGGGAGGGTTAGTTAACACTGGGGTAGTTAACTGCTCAGCAGATTAGAAAAGGACTCCTTACAAAGAAAAAGAAGTCCTTTATGTCTCGGACACAGCCTCCCACCACAAGCACAACCCCAACAAACGCGCTCGCGGCCCCCCTAGTCTTGGGGTGGATGAGGTACCACAAGCTGCATAAAAGGAAGCGGGGCTCCTCGAACCCGCTGCAGGGGTGGCGTCGGGTGTCGGTACAAGGTCGGGGCAAGTCTCCAAACCTCCGTTTTGCGCCTGTAAAATGGTCATAAAAATACTGCCTTCCTCTTCCCATTGTGAAGATTAAAGGAGATAGTAGTGTTTGTAAAACGCACTCGGCACAGCAGTAAGTGCTAAATGAACCTCCCTCACTGCTATTTATATATATATAAGATAAACCAGTTCCTCCTCACACACTCACCCCAACCCTCGCCTGAAAACCCGACTAGCTACCCTTCCCGGGATTCCGTGCTCTGTAACTAACCCGAAACCTGCCTGCCCCTTGCTCCCTCACAAGACTTCCCTGGTTAAAATGTGTCTTGCAATCGAACAAACTCGCCTGCCTGAAATCAAACTCCTGCGAAACCACCACGCTCTGTGAGACGCGGCAGCACGCAAGGGCCGAAGTCCAGTCTCGCCTCAGGCCGCCGCGCGCCTCGCGCAAGCGAACAGCCTAGCGCTGCAGCTCACGAAACTCGGCCAGAGTCACGTGCCGCTGGCCCCGCCTCACCCAACATCAGCGACTCCCCCACCCGCTGGGCTCGCGCGTCAACACGTGATCTCCGGCCCCGCCCACGGCACCAGGGCTGATTTCCCCGGCCCTCCCACTTCGCTCGTGCTGCACCACGTGACCTCTGTCCCCGCCCCCGGCACCGCTACCGGTCCACGCCCCACTCCACTCGCGCGGCGTCAGGTGACCGCCGGCACCGCCCCCGGCCTTGTTGCTGGTTCAGAGATTGGGCGGTCCTGCCTTCTCTGCGGCGGTGAGCGGTAGAGGAGGAGATGGCTGCCACCTTGCAGCGCATAGAACGGCTGTCCAGTCGGGTGATTCGCGTCCTGGGCTGTAACCCGGGTCCCATGACCCTGCAGGGCACCAACACCTACCTGGTGGGGACCGGCCCCAGGTAATCGTTTCTCCACGCTCGCCATCATACACACCGGGCCGCGGGACGCACGGAGTTGGGGCTGCGGGGACTGCTCGCGGCGGGCGGAGAGGCTGTGCGCCCGCAGCCTGCACCGTGGGGTCCTGCCCCAGCCCACCCCGATTCGGACACCCCCGCCCCTAAATAACTTCTTCCCGGGGTAGTCAACTGCCTTAACTTACAAATGGCTAAGGAAAAATGGACACGTTTCCTGTTTTCGAGACCCAATTTACTTTGTTTGATTTTGAAAGTCGGAGTGTTTAAGCTGTTGCGACACTAGGATCGCCTGGAGTTAAGAATCCGGGAAGGCGTTTACTTTCCTCACCTGACTTTCACTGGTATTTGGCTCTGAGTTTGACTTCGTTCACAAAAGCTAGTGGTTGTATTGAGGCCTTTTTCTTAACTCGATAGCAGAGAACAGGATTCCCTTGCTTCAAATTGCTCGAGTCTGGGAAAACGCTAGCTAGCTTGGGGAAAGAAGAGCTAACTAACTTTGTTTCTTGTTACTGTTGTGTGGCCTTATTTTAATTTTTTTTAAACTATTTTAAATTATTCTGCGAATGGAATAACCTGTCTGTATTTCCAAGATTTTTATCTTGTTCAGACGCATTCTGTTTTAGTGGTATCATGCAGAAACGGGGACATGTCATTTGCCTGCAATGCAGAAGACCTGGGTTCGATCCCTGGGTCGGGACGATCCCCTGGAGAAGGAAATGGCAACCCACTCCAGTACTCTTGCCTGGAAAATCCCATGGACGGAGGAGCCTCGTAGGCTGCAGTCCATGGGGTCACAAAGAGTCGGACACGACTGAGTCATCACACACACACACACACACACACACACAAGTGCATTGAGCAATCTTTATGTAGTCCTTACTCTAGATAAAAATACTCTAGATAAAAAAATTGAAAATAAGATATAGTTTACCTTGAGCCCAGAATTTAATTATTCAGTCTGAACGTGTTCATCAGTTAAATTTAGTCACTCAGTCCTGGCCAACTCTTTGTGACCCATGGACTGCAGCAGGCCAGGCTTCCCTGTCCACCACCAACTCTGGACGTGTGCTCAAACTCATGTCCATCGTGTCAGATCCCATCCAACCATCTCATCCTCTGTCGTCCCCTTCTCCTCCTGCCTTCAATCTTTCCCAACATCAGGGTCTTTTCCAATAAGTCGGTTCTTCGAATCAGGTAGCCACAGTATTGGAGTTTCAGCATCAGTCCTTCCAATGAGTATTCATGGTTGATTTCCTTTAGGATTGACTGGTTGGATCGCCTTGCTGTCTAAGGGACTCTCAAGAGCCTTCTCCAACACCACAGTTGAAAAGCCATAAATTCTTTGGTGCCCAGCTTTCTTTATGTTCCAACTCTCACATCCTTACATGACTACTGGAAGAACCATAGCTTTGACTAGACAGACCTTTGTTGGCAAAGTAATGTTTCTGCTTTTTAATGTGCTGTCTCCTTTGGTCACAGCTTTTCTTCCAAGGAGCAAGTGTCTTTTAATTTCATGGCTGCAGCCGCTGTCTGCAGTGATGTTGGAGCCCAAAAAAATAAAGTCTCACTATTTCCATTGTTTCCCCATCTATTTGCCATGAACTAGATGTGTTACAATTAGTAAAATATAGTTGATTACTAAACAGTTTAATAAGTATAGTTTATTAGGTTTTCATTTGAAGTATCCACTGTGTTTGCCTTTTTCTGGTAAATCACAATTTTACCAGAAAAAGCAGCAGCTTGGAGAATATGGAAGTATTGACCATCTAGCAGAAAGTGAAAAGTTGAGTCTGAGATAAACAACGCAGAGTCGGAGCTTTAAGCTGCCTCCAGGATCTTGGCGAACAGAAAATTAAGCAGAAAAAAAATACCTCATATGTAGCATAGAGTGGGGGTTGGCTTAGACTCACTCACCCCAGGAAGTCCATAGGTATGCTCTTCGCTTTTCAGTGTATCATCTTAAATGAGTTCTAAAGTCAGTAAGATTAAAATTGCCTATAGTCAAAATTATCCTGGGAAATCTCTCAGGAAAACACAACATAGGAGATGAGTGTACTGTCTCTCAATAAGTTCAACACAGCCTGTTTTTCCTCCAGCAATGAAACAGATGTCTGGCTCTGTTTGAAAATCAGATGAAGAAGTTGGCAGGGGTTGGGGACGATGTTGTATAAAAAAATCTATACTATATCTTTAAACACTAGAATCACACTCAGCATGGCAATGTGCTGGTGCTAAAAGACGTGAAGAACCTGAAGCTGATTGAGGGAAGAACAGATTCACCGTCTTTGATGTTCTACTGCTTAGACTACTATGAATGGCCAGTGGAATCACTCACAGATGCATGCGAGCGAGAGAGATGATGTTGAGCCCATGCAGCTGAGCTATGATAAGTTAATGTGCAGGTGTTGCTGCTTTGCTATATAAAGTAAATATTAGGTGGCTAGAAATGAGTAGTAATTGGGTCCAGGTGATTCTGATAAGTGATATCCATCTATTCCACTAAGATCACTGGTGGCTTCTGTATCACTAAACCCAGTGGCATTTTACCATTCCCATCTTATTTGAACTTCAGTATCTTCTGACGCTGTGGCCCACTCCCTGATTGATTGACACGGCCTTCTGGCTTGCTCTCACCTCGCTAGCTACTCTACTCTCTAGCAATCTCCTTTATAGAATCATCCTCTTTACCAGATATTTTAAGCTTTTGAGTTCCTCAGGAGACAGTCCTACTCTTTCTTCTGTTCTCATTGTTGTATTCTCTACCCAGGGGATTTTGACTACTTCCTGGGCTTCACTTGTTATATTCATTAACAACTCCCGAATTTATAGCTCCACTGTAGACAAATCCAGGTTTCATCCTCAGACAAGGGCAGCCAACTGCTTTTTAATATCTCTAATTGGATACCTCAAAGCCACTCGAAACTTCCTGTCTTCTTCCAGTAGTCTGAATCTTAGTAAACAGAGAACCATCCCCATATATAATCAAGGTAAGTACTTAAGTACCCTCCTTGACCACTTTTCTTTGCTTCCTGCACACACATATCCAAGCCATTATAAAGATCTCAACATTTCCACTGCTGTTAACCTGTCCAAGCCAGTACAACTCTTGCTTTGGCTTTTAAAATAGTCTCTCACTGGCCTCTCTGCATCTGCTTTTGTCCCTGTTCAGTCCATTCTTTCCCACGTAGCCAAAGGAGTAGTGTATGGTTTTTGTTTTCGTGTTTTGGTCACTTACCCTGCAGCAGGCTAGTCTAACGTATTCACTGGCTGATTGCAGGGTTCCAGTGGAATGAGAGGAAGAATGTAAAGACCTAGAGGCGAAGGCTTATAAATGGCAAGACATCACTTTCATGTCAGTCCATTGGCCATAGGAAAACCCAGTGTACATCCATACTCAAAGGATAAGGAAACAGGCGCTAGTCCTTGGTGGGAGGAACTTCAGAGTGACGTTTCAAGAGATATTGTTATATGTAGGTGAAAAGTGAAACTTCCTTTTTTCCTTGCAGTATGCTTAATAAAATGAGATCCTGTTTGTAAAGTGTTAATACAACTTAGTCTTGATTAATTTGTGCTTTAATAAAACACTTCTGGTATTTTTTTTAATTTTTGGAGACATAGTATTTCTTACTGTTTTAAATGGGATTTGATTAAAAGAGAAAAAAGAAAACTTTCATTGATTCATAGTAGAAAAGTGCCTAAGTGCCTGCAGTGTTTCAGGTAGTGTATTAAGGGAGTCCTATGAACTTGGAAAAAAAAAAACACCCGTAACAATAGCTTTGTTTTCCCTTGGCTTAGAGACTTGTAGATACCATAAGTCATCAGATAGCTCCCAAAATGAATATATAATTTAATATTTGATGCAACCAGTGAAGAGTAAGTCTGCTACTGCTGCTGCTAAGTTGCTTCAGTCATGTCCAATTCTGTGTGACCCCACAGATGGCAGCCTACCAGGCTCCACCATCCCTGAGATTCTCCAGGGAGGAACACTGGAGTGGGTTGCCATTTCCTTCTCCAATGCATGAAAGTGAAAAGTGAAAGTGAAGTCGCTCAGTCATGTCCGACTCCTTGCGACCCCATGGACTGCAGCCTACCAGACTCCTCCGTCCATGGGATTCTCCGGGCAAGAACACTGGAGTGGGTTTCCATTTCCTTCTCCAGTGTGTGAAAGTGAAAAGTGAAAGTGATGTCGCTCAGTGTCCGACTCCTTGCGACCCCATGAACTGCAGCCTACCAGGCTCCTCTGTCCATGGGATTTTCCAGGCAAGAGTACTGGAATGGGTTGCCATTGCCTTCTCCAAAGAGTAAGTCTAGGATAGTATAATTAAAGGTTTTAATCCAGTCATCACTGTTAAGAGAAGTTTCCAGTGTGGCAATTCAGTCAACATGAGAAGTCATAGAAGAGATGTCATTAACATATAAACTCAGGTTGTTTTTACAGGGCAAGATGGGTTTTTGCCTTGCAAGAGAAGCATAGCACATTTTTGATATTTTTTAAAAAAAAGTAAAAAACAATCAAAAAAAGCATAGCACATAGTAGATGGTTCATAAACAGTTACTGAGCAATTAATGCACAAATGAGTAATTGAGACTTTTCATCAAGATGAATCCTCTCTCCCCCAGCCTCAACTTGGGATGAATTCCTGTGAAACAGCATGAAATTAAGAAGTTGGTGAATTGGTTCTGGAGGAGGGAAATGTCGCTATTATTTCTTCAAAAGAACTTCAGAGAGAAAGACTGTTGCCCCCATGAAACAGTGGTGTTCCATTGCTCAGTCGTGTCTATTTGCGACCCTGTGGACTACAGCACGCCAGGCTTTCCTCTCCTTCCCCATCTTCCTGGAGTTTGCTCAAACTCATGTCCCTTGAGTTGATGATGCCATCCAACCATATCATCTGTTGCCCCCTTCTGCCCTCAGTCTTTCCCAGCTTCAGGGTCTTTTCCAGTGAGGCCGCTCTTTGCATCAGGTGCCAAAGTATTGGAGCTTCAGCATCAGTCCTTCCAGTGAATATTCAGGTTGATAAAACAGGGAGGAAGGGCAAACAGCAGGAGGAGGGTTCAGAGCCACAAGCAGAAAAGGTAGGTTGTCTGAGTGAAGGAGGGAAACAGCTCAAAGGTCCCCCCACCCCCACCCCCTTGCTCCCCTGCAGCCCTCACTTTCACAGATGGAAACCCCAGTACTTCATTTTGTATATAGTGAAGACTAGATTTCCTTCAGGAAACCACTGAATCAACTTCTTCCCTATTGCTCAGACATTTGAGGATGCTGTAAAAAATCTCGAGAGCAGAGTGAATAAAAATGCATATTCTGGCACCAGAATACCTGAACTTGAATGTTGGTTCTGCCATTTTTTTACAAAGTAACCTTGGGCCAGTTACTTAATTTCTGGATATAATAATGAAAAGCTTACCTTCAGAGTTTGTTACAAGGCATATAGTTGTAAAAACATGTAAGATCCTTGAAACTATGCCTTATTTCTTTTTTATTTCTTTTATATGCTGTGTAAGTGTTCAATATCATTGCTATTCCTTGTTGAGACTCACATTTAGCTTTAAGTTTTTTCAAAGAATCTTCTTAAGGTGAGATGATTATAGTTAAGCTTATGTGCATCTGGTTTTCAAACACTTTGGAAACAAGGCAATTTATGCAGTTTCTTACACGTACTGTAAATTATCTGTGTGAGAAATATATTGATACTGTGTGTTCTGATTGTGTGATTATCTTCCATTTAATTTTCAGGAGGATCCTCATCGACACTGGAGAACCATCAATCCCAGAATATATCAGCTGTTTAAAGCAGGCTCTGACGGAATTTAACACAGCCATCCAGGAAATCATAGTGACCCATTGGCACCGTGATCATACTGGAGGCATAGGAGATATTTGTCAAAGCATCAATAATGGTAAACAGAAAATATTCATTAAGCTCATTGAAGAAAACTGTTTTTCAGGATCATTTAATTCAGTTAACAGAGCTAAGTAAGCTAGTAAACCATTTCCTGAATACCCCATAATTAAATGGTACTTTCAGAAACTACTGTAACTTGAAAACTAGCCCCAGTTTTAACAAAGGAGGGAAGAAAAGTCCTATTTTCTACCTCTGATCTCTTTTTTCCTGATATTTTTCCCCGTTGCCCAGTAACAAAGGTCATTTTTAATTTAGTTTATGTGACACTGTTTCAGATTAAATACTAAGCAGCTACTGTTGAATGTTTACTGTGTGCCCAGCACTGTGCCGATCACGTACCCTGAGTACTGTGAGGTGGGTGTGTTCTTATCTGTATGTCTTCCAGAGCATAACGCAATCACCATGATAAACTGAACTACTGGGGAATGGGTGTCACATTGGTAATTCTGTCCTTGAAACCTTCTAAGTACTGACGCTTCACCATCTTTCTCATTCCCTCATCCCACCATCACACAGTTTCATCCATCCATCCATTCCTTTACCAAACACTGCTATATGCAGGTACTATTCTTGACACAAGGAACCTAGCAATGAACGAAACATGGAGCTTTATTCTCACAAGGAAGGTAAATGAATCACAGATCAGATGGTGACAGGTACTACAAAGAAAAGTAAAGCGACGACATGAAAGCAAGGGGAGAAAGGGTAAAGCGGCGGAGGGCAGTGGCAGAGATATCCAGGGTGGAGGGAGAGACAGTGAGCCGTACAGTATCTGAGAGCAGGGCTTACCTGGCTAAGGGCATTGCAGGGCCAGAGATACTGAAACAGGACTGTGCTTGGCCTGTCCAAGGCACTGGAAAGACAAGGAAGTTGAGAAAGTTCATTCACACAAGGGATGCATGTAGCATTCAAATAGTATTATTTCTATTACTATCTTTTTAGGCCTTGAGACTAATTGGGACACCAAGATATTCTCAGGCCCAGTACCATTATCACCAGGCTGCCGGTTGTGAAAATCTGTCTAACCTGACCGTTTTACCTTCTCACTTCCTTTCTTCCAATCCAAGGGGACTGTCCACCGCAGGAAATTATTCTTTCTCAGTCTGACCTGTCTTCGCCTTTCTTTCTCTTGTCCATCATTAAATTTTGCAAATTAAAAAACTATACTGAGGACCCTTAATTAGCTCTGGTCAGTTCTTTGAACGTGACAGTCAGGGTGGTGAATTAAAATACTTATGGCCCCCTTTTCCTCTTTCATGAATCAGCTTTATTGAGCTTGAATTCACGTACATAAAATGTACCCATTTGAAGTGGCAAACACTGATGTGACCACTCCAATCAAGATAATTCTCCCACCACCCCAAAAAGAAATCTGCCAATGGCCCTTTGTGGTGACGTCCCCTCCACCCTCAACAGCCACACATCTGCTTCATTTCCCCATAGGTTAGTTTTGTCTGTGTTCTGAAGTTTCCTATAATGGAAGAATACAGAACCACTCTTTGGCTTCTTTCACACAGCATCTTGTTTCTGAGATTCACCTGTGTTTCATGCATCAGTGGTTTGTCCCTTTCTTATTCCAAATAGTAACTCATGGTAGGAATATACCACCATCTATGTGTATCCATTCACCTATTAATGGCCATCTGACCCACTTTCTTCAAATTAAACATGAAAACAGGTTTGAGTTCCCTACAGAATAATATTTATTTAATAAATTAACTATTATGTTGATTTAAAAGGAGAAATTTGACACAGCTTTATAGCCACAAACCTTTAGTGCTAATTTGAGACGTGGCTTGTGTTTCTTTCTGAACTCTGTGGAAACTAGACCAGCTACATGCAGACCTTGAGTTGCTCAGCACTAAAATTGTTCAGAGGTAACTTTCAGGGTCCCGTCCCCAAAGTTCCGTATATTTCTTCATTCTCTCAATTGTTAATCACTATCATTTTTGTTCCATTTCACTTTTTTTGTTCCATATTTTAATTAGTTTAAATTTTTTTATAATTTTGTTTAGCTGTTAGCATGGCAGAAAATTTTCAACTACTTTACAGTGCTAGTAACCTATGTTTCTAACAGTACACACCAAAATTATGAATGCCGTTTATAAGATTTTTGTGGGAAGATAAGTTAATTGCTCAGTCATGTCCGACTCTTTACAACCCCATGGACTGCAGGCCACCAGGCTCCTCTGTCCATGGGGATTCTCCAGGCAAGAATATTGGAGTGGGTTGCCATGCCCTACCCCAGGAGATCTTCCCATCCCAGGGATCGAACCTGGGTCTCTTGCATTCTTGGCAGATTCTTTACCATCTGAGCCACCAGGGAAGACTGCCTGTTAAGCAACCTGCTTACAAAATTTAAAATACAATCAGTATGTGATTTGGGAACTCCTAGTGGCTTACAGGGAGAAGGCAATGGCACCCCACTCCAGTACTCTTGTCTGGAAAATCCCATGGACGGAGCCTGGTAGGCTGCGGTCCATGGGGTCGCTAAGAGTTGGACATGACTGAGCAACTTCACTTTCAGTTTTCACTTTCATGCCTTGGAGAAGGAAATGGCAACCCACTCCAGTATTCTTGCCTGGGGAATCCCAGGGATGGGGGAACCTGGTGGGCTGCCATCTGTGGAGTCGCACAGAGTCGGACACGACTGAAGCGACTTAGAAGCAGCAGCAGTGGCTTACAGAGAACCAGAATTTTACCAGACATGAGAACTAGATGGCCTCGGGCCGTCTTGAGTGTTTTGGTTTGGTTTGGTTTGGGGTATATCTTATAAAATATATTTTGCTATCTGATAATTATTATTTTGCAGCTGAAGTTGGGCCTTTGCCATGTGTTTAACATCCAAGTCCTAGGAGTCAAACAGTTGCTTCCTGCTTTTCAATTAGAATGTTTTTATTAGAAAGGATTATACATGAGCAGTATCACCTTTGTATCAGCTTAAATAATTAGCATCAACAATGTTGTTATAATCCATAAACCTTAACAAATGACTGAGGGTTTCCTCCTGTTTAAATAATTATATGATGGAGACAGAAAGTAGATAAGTTGTTGTCAAGAGCAGGGAGAAGGAAAGAATAAGGAGTGAATACCATTGAGTATGAGGATTTGAAAATGTTCTAAAATTTTATAGTGTTTATGGTGTATAGTTCTTTGAATATATTTTTTAAAAAAACAAACAAACCTAACAACAATAGTGAGTTGCACATTTCAGAAGTTTATAGTATGTGAATTCCATCTCAATAATAATATGATTGCTTTCAGCATGCCCTTCTTCATCTTGCCTGTATAGATTGCTGTTGTGAATAGGATATGTGTTTTCAAATTTGCACATAATTTTATGATACAGACTTATTTTGTCATATGACGTTTGTTTTGTAATTTTGAGATAGTTGTGAGTTTTTTGGAAGGGTCGTCTGCCAAAGATCTCATAACTAGAGATATAATATCTCCACTGCTTCAATGAAAGGCAAAATTGTGTAGATTACAAAATAAAAACAAAAAACCCTCATTATCTCACTCTAGAATGAAGACAGCCTTATTGTATAATGTCAGTTCCCAGCATAACATAGTGTTTTTTGCTTCTGCCTCTTAAGATACAAAGTAATGGAGTTTGGAGCTGAAAAGAGGGAAGGTCTAGTTGCTGTTGTTTTATTTTCTTTTTATTATATTCACGATATTTCTGTCCCCTTCCTACCAGCCAGATTTCTATCGTTTGTCAGTTTTCCTCGGAATGTTTTTTTCTCCTTCCATTTTCCACCACCCTAACCCTGATGCTCACTGTCTTTCAGCTGGTTTATTGCAGTCACCCCGTCCCCAGTCTTTCTGATCTCTCCCCCTGCAGTCTCCCCACCTACAGCCATCATACTCATCTACCTGTTAACACTATTTCATTTTATTACTAGCAAGTGTACAGTAGCCACATACAGTGAAGCTTGAATCCTTCTGTTCTGTGAAGGGCACTTTAGAGCCCGCCATGATCTGAGTTCATCTTACTTACCCCACTTTCCCTCCACATTTCCCAGCCAGTGTTTTGCTTTAGACAAGTAGGCAGCATCACGTTTGGCACAGGCACAGAGCTCATCCTTGTTTCTATGCCTTTACTAACACCGTTCCCCACAAGTCTTTCTCTGAACCTTTTCCCATCCTACTCACCTGTAAGTCACACATCAAGTTCTATCGTGTCTGTTAACCCCTTCCTAACTGTCACTTCTTTCTCTAAACACTTGTTGCTTTTGTTAGCTGCATTGTCCATTTCGTATATCCATGAAATAGGCCTGAGTATAGTCTTCTAATTATTGCCTCTTTGTGTTTTTATTTCCCCAACTATGACAGTTTTTAAGCACTTTGGGATCATGGTGCTTGTATTCACTATACATGATATACTGGTTATATGATTGCCCACTCAGCTGTTGATTGGTTAAGCAATTGATTGTCTTTGTGTCAGGGAGGGTACTATGGTTTACATTGATTTTAATGTTTTCATATCTCAGCCCTGGGTTTGGGGCTTCTTTTCCTCATTCACAGAAGGAACCTTATGCTCTCATCCTTTTATTATTAAGTTCTGCCATGATGCCATATTTCTTTTACTTATTTAGGCCCTTAGATTGGAGAAGGAAATGGCAACCCACTCCAGTATTCTTGCCTAGAGAATCCTGTGGACAGAGGAGCCTGGTGGGCTGCCATCTATGAGGTCTCACAGAGTCAGACACAACTGAAGCAACTTAGCAGCAGCAGCAGGCACTTAGATAGAAAAAAGTTCCTGGGTTCTGTACTGCTGCTCCTTAAACACCCACTTTTTTTTTTTAATATCAGAGTATAGTTGATTTAGTGTTGTGCTAGTTTCAGGTGTACAACAGAGTAATTCAGTTATGCAGGTATTCATGTCTCACACTTTATAACCCAATGGACTGTAGCCTCCCACTCCAGGCTCCTCTGTCCATGGGATTCTTCAGGTAAGAATACTGGCGTGGGTTGCCATTTCCTTCTCCAGGGGATCTTATAGATAGATAGGGGATCTTATAGACTGACAGACAGACATAAATATATATATACATATATATGCTTTTTCAGATTCTTTTCCCATATAGGTTATTACAGAGCTTTGAGTAGAGTTCCTTGTGCTATACAGTATTCAATACCCATCTTGAACTCAAAGCCGAGACTGTGAAGTGCTATTTCCAAATTTTGTATAAAAATAAGAGTGACTAGAAAAACACAGAGGCTTTTATGTAGACCTGGAAGGGCATGATAGAATAACAATCTCTTTGTTAAGGTGGGAAAAAATAGTTACCATCTCAGAGGTATGCTGCTGTAATTCATCCCAATTTCTGTTGCCTGTTATTGTTAATATACTTTGCAGCCACTCTCAAGTGTTTGTGGCTCTGCTCTTGTAAAAGGCTGAATTAGCACTTAAAATATGACTTCATATATTTTACATGTTTTGTGACTAGACACTACCTATTGCATTAAAAAACTCCCACGGAATCCTGAGAGAAAAGAAATTATAGGCAATGGAGAGCAACAGTATGTTTATGTGAAAGATGGAGATATAATTAAGACTGAAGGTGCCACCCTAAGGTAAGTCAATGTGCTTGAGCTGGGGAAGGCTGGATGGGGATCTACATCTATGTGTTATAATAGCAGTAGAAGGGAGATTTCGTCACATTGCTTGTCTGAGTGAAGATATCTCAGGAAGGATACAGAAGATGTGCTCTGGGAAGAGAAAACAGGTTGCTTGATAAGCAAAGGAAAAGACTTTTCACTCTAGATACCTTTCTAAAATTGTTTATTTGAATTAATTGAGGACCTTTTTTAATAAATTTAAATTTTTAAAAATGGAGTAGCTTCCTGCTAGAGTGATTTAGGGATCTTCCCATTAGGTAAATTCAGGGCTCTTTCATGCTCTCACTTCCAAAGGCTGACCCATCCCTAAAGTAAACACATTTCAAGCCAGACTCATCTCTCCTGAGACCTGTCTGAGGGATTCAAAAGGGTATTTCAGACTCAGCTTTAAAGCCAAACTAATTCTGGTTTTCTCTCCCCCACAAACTGTACTTGCTTTCCAACTTCAGAAGAGTTACTTTTCATAGTACTTTATAGATTTTTTTCCCCAAGATAGAAGCTGACTCCCCTTCACTCTTATCGTTCCCCCTTCTCCCCTCCCCACCCTCGCCTGCTACATTTAATCAGGTGAGTTTTTAACCTCAGAAATATTTGGCAGTGCGGCCTCTTTTTCTCCATGTGCACAACCACTACCTCTTACTCAGCCTTCCTGTCTGCAGACTCCCCGCTTTCTGATCTACCCTTCGTACCCCGTGTCACCTGGAATGTAGAATAGCGCTCCCTGCACACAAGATAATGTTTGTTCCCCTGTGTGTCACAGCCTGGCCCCGCAGGTTCCTGGTCTTCGCGCTCATCACTGCCCTCACGGGCACAGCTACAAGGACATTCTGTGCATCCGTGCCTTGGTTCCTACCATCCCCCGTACCAGGCATCGCCCCTTCCCTTCAACTTGTCTCCCTGACAGATTCTTTTGTTCATTCTTCAAACCTAATCCACCCATTACTTAGTTTAAGAACCCTTCCTGGGCAAAATTCATTGCTCCTTCCACTAACTTTGCTATAACCTTTATTGTTTTGTCATAGCACATATTAAATTTTAAGTTTTTTTTGTATGGAAGTACCTCAGGTAATCAACTCCTTAACTTCACTAATTAATATTAGTTAATTCTAGTTGTTGTGGTCAACCAACCCAGAAATGAGTAATGGCTAAAACATAGAAGAAGTTTACTTCTCAGTCACAGAAAGTTCAAAAGGGGGTAGTGATTAGTGAGGGGCCCTCCTGCAAGGGAGGTTTCAAGCTCCTTCCATCTTGTGATTCCAATACCCTCAGTCGTTGCTTTCAAGGTCACCATGCTCACCTCCCTCAACCCAGCAGGTGGAGGAGGAATTGCAAGCACTTTGACAGAAAAGGCAATTTGCAGACTCTGAAAAGAATGGTTTTCCAAATGAATCTTTCTCAATTAAAAAAAAAAAAAACTACTGGGTCTGTTCATAAATTCATTTTATTGTGATTGTTCATAGGATTGTCCATAAGATATGATACACACCGACACTATTTTTTCCATGGTGGTTTGATTTACATGTATTATGGTTCAGCTAACATCCATCATCTCACATAGATAAAAAGAAATGAAAAAAGAATAAAAAGAAAAAAAGAACAGTTTTCTCCTTGTGATGAGAACTCAGGATTTATTCTCCTAACAGCTTTTTTACAGATCATACAGCAGTGGTTAGTCATCTTGTTGTACATTGTATGCCTTGTACTTATCTTATAATTGGAAATTTGTACCTTTAACTACCTTTCCTCCATTTCTCCCTCCCCTTACTCTCCACCTCTGGTAACTGCATGCCTGATCTCTTTTCCTATGAGTTTGGTGGGTTTTTGTTTTTTGTTTTGTTTTTTAAGATTCCACTTATAAGTGAGATCATGTAGTATTTGTCTTTCTCTGTCTGACTTATTTTACTTCACATAATGCCTTCAAGGTCCATCTATGTTGTCCCAAATGGTAGGATTTCCTCATTTATTATGGCTGAATAATACTGCATTGTGTGTGTATGCATGTGTGTATCACAACTTTTTTATCCATTCATACATCAGTGGCCACTTAGATTGTTTCCATGTTTTGGGTATTGTAAATAACACTGCTGTGAACATTGGGCTACAGATATTTTTTGAAGTTAGTGTCTTGATTTCCTGAGGATCTGTTCCTGGGAGTGGAATTGCTGGTGATATGTAGTTCTACTTTTAATTTTTTGAGAGTTCTACATATTGTTTCCTGTAGTGGCTGTATCAGTTTACAGTCCTACCAGTAATGCACAAGCATTTCCTTTTCTCCACACACACAGCAGCACTTCATATCTCCGTGTGTTGATGACCATTCTGACAGGCATGAGGTAACATCTTATTTTGGTTTTAATCTGGATTTCCCCAATGACTAATAATATTGAACACTTTTTCTAATATTGAACACTTTTTCATGTCCCTGTTGTTGTTTCATCTATCTTCTTTGGAAAAATGTCTATTCAAGTTTTGGGTCTTTTTTTTGAAAAGCACTTAACATTTAATGAATTTCCCAGCATGTGGCTTCAAACCACCAGGACACAGGCCCCACCTACACCCTTAATCTTCTCCTCAGCTCTTCTGCTGAAGAATTTGGCCTTCACAATGACAGGCTGCTTTGGGAGCTTTCCTTTCCCCAGAACTTTGTAGTAATCTGATCGCACCACATCAATGATAGGAGCAGCTCCTGTCTTGTTCTTGGCAGCATTTACTCGTGTCTGCTCACTAACCAAGGTCCACAATTTATCAAGGTTGACAATCGGGCAGAAACTCTGGTTCCTCTTTAAGTGGTAATGCCTCATATCAACTTTCCCAAAGTATCCTGGGTGATATTTTTCTAAGTTGATCCTGTGATGAAGCATGCCACCAGCATTACCTCGGCTTCCCGGGTGCTTCCGGTGTTTGCCAATGCAGCCGTGGCCGTGGCTCACGTGGCCTCTGAGTTTCCGAGTCTTCCTAAGTCTGGATGGCATGTCGGCAGCCTAGACAGAAGAGCTGGGTCATTTTATTAATTGGATTTTTTTGCTGTTGAGTTGTATGGGTTCCTTATGTATTTCGGATATTAACTCCTTATCAGATAAATGGTTTGCAAATGTTTTCCCATTCTGTAGACTGTCTTCACATATTTTTATAGTTGCTAGAAATATACCTACTAGAATCATTTTCATATAACATGAATACTTTCACTAACAGGTTGCAGCAGGTTTAATCAGACCGGATATGATTTCTAACATCTCTTTAATAACTTGACATTGGTGCAACTATAAAATTGTAATTGTCTGCAATATATAAAGTGTACACTTAGAAACCATAAAAGCATAATAGTTCTTAATGTCAGTTCTTAATGCCTCTCAAAAGTAATTGCTCCCATTACACTAGTAGCTTATGTTCTTGTACCTTATATCTATTACACTTTTAGCAGAATTTTTTATAAGGATTTGTTTTTTGTTTTTTTTTTCGTAAGGGAGAAATCATTCTAAGTTATACTCATTTATGTTTTCTTGTTGTTCAGTGGCTAAGGCATGTCTGACTCTTTGCAGCCCCATGGACTGTAGCACGCCAGGCTTCCTTGTCTTTCACTATCTCCTACAGCTTGCTCAACTCATGTGCATTGAGTCAGTGATGCCACCCAACCATCTCACACTCTGTCTCCCCCTTCTCCTCCTACCTTCAATCTTTCTCAGTCTCAAGGTCTTTTCCTATGAGTTGACTCTTCACGTCAAGTCGCCAAAATATTGGAGCTTTCAGCTTCAGCATCAGTCCTTCTAATGAATATTGAGGAGTGATTTCCTTTAGGATTGACTGATTTGATCTCCTTACTGTCTAAGGGACTCTCAAGAGTCTTCCCCAGCACCACAATTCAAAACTATCAATTCTTCACAGCACTCAACCTTCTTTATGGTTCAACTCTCATATCCGTACAGGACTACCGGAAAAACTATAGCTTTGACTGTACGGACCTTTGTTGGCAAAGTGCTATCTCTTCTTTTTAGTACACTGTCTGGATTTGTCATAGCTTTTCTTCCAGGGAGCAAGTGTCTTTCAATTTCATAGCTGTGGTCACTGTCCACAGTGATTTTGGAGCCCAAGGAAATAAAATCTGCCACTGTTTGCACTTTTCCCCATTATTAGCCATGAAATGATGGGACTGGATGCCATGATCTTAGTTTTTTGAATGTTGAGTTTTAAGCCAGCTTTTTCACTCTCCTCTTTCACTCTCATCAAGAGACTCTTTGTTCCTCCTCATTTTCAGCCATTAGAGTGGTATCATCTCAGTCAGTTCAGTCACTCAGTTGTGTCCAGCTCTTTGCAACCCCATGGACTGCAACACGTCAGACTTCCGTGTCCATCACCAACTCCCAGAGCTTACTCAAACCCATGTCCATCGAGTCAGTGATGCCATTCAACCATCTCATCCTCTGCCGTCCCCTTCTCCTCCGGCCCTCAATCGTTCCCAGCATCAGGGTCTTTTCCAGTGAGTCGGTTCTTCACATCAGGTGACCAGAGTATTGGAGTATCAGCTTCAGCATCAGCCCTTCCAATGAATATTCAGGACTGATTTTCTTTGGGATAGACTGGTTGGATCTCTTTGCAGTCCAAAGGACTCTCAAGAGTCTTCTGCAACACCACAGTTCAAAAGCATCAATTCTTCCACGCTCAGCTTTCTTTACAGTCCAACTCTCATATCCATACATGACTACTGGAAAAACCATGGCTTTGACTAGATGAACCTTTTTGGTAAAGTAGTGTCTCTGCTTTTTAATATGCTGTCTAGGTTGGTCATAGCTTTTCTTCCAAGGAGCAATTATCTTTTAATTTCATGGCTGCAGTCACCATCTGCATTTCAGAGTGATTTCAGAGCCCAAAAAAGTCTCTCACTGTTTCCACTGTCTCCCCATCTATTTCCCATGAAGTGATGGGACCAGATGCCATGATCTTAGTTTTCTGAATGTTGAGTTTTAAGCCAACTTTTTCACTCTCCTCTTTCACTTTCATCAAGAGGCTCTTTAGTTCCTCTTCACTTTCTGCCGTAAGGGTGGTGTCATCTGCGTATCTGAGGTAAGTGATATTTCTCCCAGCAATCTTGATTCCAGCTTGTGCTTTATCCAGCCCGGCATTTCTCATGATGTATTCTGCATTAAGTTAAATAAGCAGGGTGACAATACACAGCCTTGACATACTCCTTTCCCTATTTGAAGCCAGTCTGTTGTTTCATGTCCAGTTCTAACTGGTGCTTCTTGACCTGCATACAGATTTCTCAGGAGGCTGATCAGGTGGTCTGGTATTCTCATCTGTTAAAGAATTTTCCACAGTTTGTTGTGATCCACACAGTTAAAGGCTTTGGCATAATCAATAAAGCAAAAGTAGATGTTTTTCTGGAACTCTCTTGCTTTTTTGATGATCCAGCAGATGTTGGCAATTTGATTTCTGGTTCCTCTGCTTTTTTCTAAATCCAGCTTAACCATCTGGAAGTTCAGGGTTCACATACTGTTGAAGCCTGGCTTAGAGAATTTTGAGCATTACTTTGCTAGCGTGTGAGATGAGTGCAATCGTGCAATATTTTGAACATTCTTTGGCATTGCCTTTCTTTCGGTTTGGAATGAAAACTGACCTTTTCCAGTCTTGTGGCCACTGCTGAGTTTTCCCAATTTGCTGGCATATTGAATGCAGCATTTTAACAGCATCATCTTTTAGGATTTGAAATAAATAGCTCAACTGGAATTCCATCACCTCCGCTAGCTTTGTACTCAGTGATGCTTCCTAAGGCCCACTTGACTTCACATTCCAGGATGTCTGGCTCTAGGTGAGTGATCACACCATCATGATTATCTGGGTCATGACGATTTGTTTGTATAGTTCTTCTGTGTATTCTTGCCACCTCTTCTTAATATCTTCTGCTTCTGTTAGGTCCATACCATTTCTGTTCTTTATTGTGCCCATCTTTGCGTGAAATGTTCCCTTGGTATCTCTCATTTTCTTGAAGAGATCTCTAGGCTTTCCCATTCTGTTGTTTTCCTTTATTTCCTTGCATTGATCACTGAGTAAGGCTTTCTTATCTCCTTGCTATTCTTTGGAACTCTGAATTTAAATGGGTATATCTCTCCTTTTCTCCTTTGCTTTTAGCTTCTCTTCTTTTCTCAGCTATTTGTAAGGCCTCCTCAGACAACCATTTTTGCTTTTTACATTTTTTTTCTTTGGGGATAGTCTTGATGACTGCCTCCTGTACAATGTCAGGAACCTCCGTCCATAGTTCTTCAGGCACTCTTATCAGATCTAATCCCTTGAATCTATTTGTCACTTCCACTGTATAATCAAACGGGATTTGATTTAGGTCATACATGAATGGTCTATGGTTTTCCCTACTTTCTTCAATTTAAGTCTGAATTTGGCAATAAGGAGTTCATGATCTGAGCCACAGTCAGCTCCTGGTCTTATTTTTGCTGACTGTATAGAGCTTCTCCATCTTTTGGCTGCAAAGAATATAATCAGTCTGATTTCGGCATTGACCATCTGGTGATTTCCATGTGTAGAGCCGTCCCTTGTGTTGTTGGAAGAGGGTGTTTGCTATGACCAGTTCACTGTTCTCTTGGCAGAACTCTCGTTAGCCTTTGACCTGCTTCATTTTGTACTCTAAGGCCAAACTTGCCTGTTACTACACGTATCTCTTGACTTCCTCTTTTGCATTCCAGTCTCCTATAATTAAGAGGACATCTTTTTTGGGTATTAGTCTTAGAAGGTCTTATAGGTCTTCATAGAACCTTTCAGCTTCAGCTTCTTCAGCATTACTAGTCGGGGTATAAACTTGGATTACTGTGATATTGAATGGTTTGCCTTGGAAACAACAGAGATCATTCTGTCATTTTTGAGATTGCATCCAAGTACTGCATTTTGGACTCCTTTGTTGACATCTAATTATTATTAATTATCATTAATGCCATTAGAGTTGTGTCAGTTTTCTTAAATACAGTTACAATTTGAATTTTGTCATCTTTGCAATGTCTAGGGCAGTGGTCTCACTAGTTTTCTCCATAGATTTATTATTATTTTCAGGGATCGTATAATATTGAAACACCCTTGCATTTTTGATAAACTTTATTTGATCACTATGTTATTTTTAAATTTGGTTTTGCATTCTATTTGTTAATATTGGGTTGACCAAAAAGGTCATTCAAGTTTTTCCATAGCAGCTTATGGGGAAAACCCAAACGAACTTTTTGGTCAACCTAATATTTGGTTAAGATTTTTATAATAATATTCATTAATGAGATTGGGTAGTTAGTTTTCTTTTTGTGCAGCCTTATCAGGTTTGGCAGTTGTAAGTTTTCCTTCTTTACCTATGCTCTGGTGTAGATTATAGTGAAACTATCTGACTTTTAAATGTTTATTAGAGTTAGTCCATAAAAATACCGAGCCTTTAGTTGCTAACAGTTACACATCTTGTTAGTGAAGCTTCATTGTTGCTTACTAGTCATATGGTCCTGTGAGTTAAGCTTAAATAAGACATATTAAATAATAAGCTTATTTGTCTACTTTTTATAGATTCTCTTTTTAATTCGAGATTAGCCTGGAAAATCCTATGGATGAAGGATCCTGGTAGGCTAGAGTCCATGGGGTTGCAAAGAATCGGACACGACTGAGCGACTTCACTTCATTTCACTTCAGACTTTAAAAAGTAATGTAATCTAACTTATTTTATTAAAAGAAGGTTTACCTGCATGTGCATGCTCAGTCACTTCAGTCATGTCCAACTCTTTGCAAACCTATGGACTGTAGCCCACCAGGCTCCTCTGTCCATGGGATTCTCCAGGCAAGAATACTGGAGTGGGTTGCCTTGCCCTCCTTTAGGGGATCTTCCTGACTCAGGAATCGAACCCAAGTCTCATGTCTCCAGCATTGACAGGCAGATTCTTGACCACTAGCACCGTCTAGGAAACCCAGAAGAAGGTTTACTCATCATAACTTGCTAGAATCTAAAAACCAATCTTGGAAATATGTTTATTAGATCATTAGGTAGGCTTTTGAAGGTCTTGAAGCAGAGAGGAATGCAAAATTACCTTCGGTAGTACAGCTTTTTGGGGCCAGACAGACACACACACACACAAAAATTCAGGCACGTGACATACATAATTAGCAAAAGGGGTGAAAATGGATTCCTCTAGGGACAAAAATGAAAGAGGGTGGAGCAGTGACAGTAACAAATCTTGAAGGACTGTTTCATCATTTGCTGCATCTTGACTTTCCCGTTTAGTTGGTTTTTTTTTTTAACTTAATTTCCCACTCTGAAAAAAATCAGAGTTGATTTTCCCACTTCTCTTATTTATGGGCTCCATTCCTGTCTCCCAGTTTTCTGGGGTCATAATTTTGGTTAGCTCAGTATTCAGTGTTAACCTTACTAGGACTATAGATACTATTTACAGCTGAACCATTTAGTAAACTGTGCTTAATTTTCCTTTCCTGCTTTCCTGCAGTTAATAATTGTTTTGTTACTTGAATAATTTTCTATATACATATCATTAATTCAACTCCAGTTACATAAATGTTCTCTCAGAGTGTTTAAATGTATCTGGGATTCTCACGCTTCCGTGTTCTGGATGAACCTCCCTCAGAGCCCCGTAACCTGCTGTTCTGGACGGGTCTCTTCCAGGCTGACTGTGATCCTCCCAGAAATCCCTCCGAGCTCACCCGGGGCTTCCCCTTGCCTCCCTCCAGTCTTGGATCACCTGTCCCCTGTACGCCATAATTTTCTTTCTTGATACTCCTGTTTTGGTGGAGCCCATCTCCAATAGCTTTCTGAAAAAGTGCATTTTTTAAGACCTTTCATATCTAAAAATGTCTTTGTTTAATCCAACTTGATTTAAAGTGCACTGTTTGTAAATTCCAGGTCGAAAATCTTTTTTCCTTCTTGGTTTCATATGTAAGATTTCATTGCCTTCTAGTTAATACAGTTTTGAGATTGAGAAATCTGAAACCTTTCAGATTGCTGAACTTTTTTGACCACCTGTTTGTTTGTTTGTTTCTTGTTTTTTTTTTTTTCCTTCTTCACTATGTTCTGGAAATTCCCAGTGGTATACCTTGGAGGAAGTTTATAATGCTGGACCCTTGAGAGGCCTTTTCAGTCCGGAAACATGTGTCCTTCAGTTCTCACAATTTTTCTGAAGTTGTTCACTGATGTTTTCTCTAATCTGTTTTGTCCTGTTTCATTTATTAAAACCCCTCCTATTTTGTTAGAACGCTTAGACTCATCCACTAACTTTATTTTTTTTCTCCTGTTTTCTATCTTTTTTGCCTTTTTGCTGTACTTTCTGGGAGGTTTTTATCAGCTTTATCTCCTACTCCTATTTTTCCCTTTCTCTTCTCACATTTTTAGTTTTCAGGCTATCTTTTTGCCCCCTAAATGCTCTGTTCATACTATTCTTTCTTGCTTCATCGTTGCAACTTCTTATCTCTCCTAGGACATTAGTGGGGCTGTTTTTCTTTATGGCTGTGGAGGGGAGGTTTGTGTGTGTTATTGTTTTTGTTGGAAGTTTTCTTCCTCATAATTTGTGGCCTGCAAATTAGTTTGCTTGTTTTTATTCACTCTCCTCAGTTTGAAAGGCTTTCTTCAGATGTCTGGTGATCTGGTGTTTACCAATGTCTTCTTCCTTTAGCCTCTGCTCCCTACTTCACCCTCCACTTCTAGATTCCTGGCGTCCCACGTCCAGAGACTGGTGACTTCGGCAGTGTAAATCTGGATGGGTCTCAGCTTTCACCTCTGCCAGCTTAAATGTCATTTTTTCTTTCATCTAATAAGTCATTTCTCACTCATGTGTCTTCTTTTAACTTCTAGAATTCTAATGATATGGTCCATTCTCCTCACTCCTGTGGGTTTATGCCATTTTTCACATATCCCTTTATGGTAATTTTATTGATGTTTAGGAGGAAGATAAGAGATACAGGTGTTCAATCCAGTCTTAACCAGAAACACACTCTCAATTCCTATACAGTAAATACAAATATGCAATTATATTTGCCCTATCTTCCCCCCCAAAAAATCCATTATTGAGAAAAATTATTTAAAGTATTCCAGGCACATAAAATGCAATACTATTTAGAATAGACAAAGAGAAGGATTTCCTTGGCAGTCCAGTAGTTAAGACTCCATGCTTCCACTGCAGAGGGCATGGGTTTGATCCCTGGTCAGGGAACTAAGTTCCCTCATGCTGCACTGAGTGACTGAAAAAATAAAATTAATTCATTTTTTAAAAGTAAAACCAAAACAGAGCTCTGTTTTCGCAGCCAAAAAATAAAGTTATATTTTTAAAAAAAGGTAAGGCTAATTAACCTCTCAAGCTAAATAAAAGATAATTTAAATCTTATTCCACCAGACATTTTTTGCTATCTCCTGTGATTTCGTTATCTGAAATAGAAAACAGAGTGGTTAATAGTACCCACCCCATTATTAGTAGAAAGGATTAAGTATAATGCTTGTAAATTCCTGAAGTAAGTGCTTGGCACATGGAAAGCAATATATTGATATTAGCTACTACTGAGTGCTAAGCACTGGGAATATAAAGATGAGAATAAGACAGGAGTCCTGCCTTTCAGAG
Source organism: Muntiacus reevesi (assembly GCF_963930625.1). Lineage (NCBI taxonomy): Eukaryota > Metazoa > Chordata > Mammalia > Artiodactyla > Cervidae > Muntiacus > Muntiacus reevesi. The sequence continues at coordinate 44,705,809 of NC_089260.1, forward strand.
TTCATAACCTTGTGAGGTAGAATGGTAAACAAGAAAACAATGTGAAATCTGCAGTAATTCAAAGTATGCAATTCAAAGTACAGGAGTAATAACAGAAAAAAATGACTACTAGAGAGGGTTGCCTCTGTGTGGCTGAGCAATCAAGTACTCTGCAGAACAAATTATTTAGACTTAGTTCTTTAACTGGTTTATTATTGGTATGGTCATAAACCTTGATGTAGAGGATTTCCTGGCAGTCCAGTGGTTAAGACTCCACTCTTTCTAGAAAATGTGTTGACATCATTTATTTGTGTCTTGTCCATAAAGAAGGAGAGAATAATTTATGTCTCAAAATTTCTTCTAAGCATACGAGTTCCAACTGTTACTATTTCTTCTTTGAACTAGAGTTATATACACACCTGGCCACACTGATGATCATATGGCTCTAGTCTTAGAAGAAGAAAATGCTCTGTTTTCTGGAGACTGCATCTTAGGGGAAGGAACAACCATATTTGAAGACCTCTATGATTATATGAACTCCCTGAAAGAGTTATTAAAAATCAAAGCTGAAGTTATATATCCAGGTGGGTCATTCTTTTAACCTAGCAAACCATTTGTTTCAAATGATGAGAAAGATTTTCTTTTGGTTTGTCTGTGTGTCTTCAGCCTTGAAGAGATACGTATAAACTGCTTCTTTCTAAATTACACCCCTAAGTCTTGTCTAGCAATGCAATTAAAAAGAAGACTGAGAGTTCTATTAATAACTTTTTTAAAGATAGGGTTATTTTTTAACATCAACCGAACTGTTAATAGAACTGTTAAACAAAGGAAATAAACTTATTGGGACCAGAAAATGTTTTCATTTCATGAGCTATCTTTAGTTTTGTTAACTTGATTTCTATTGTGGACTGCATTTTAGCCATGTAACCAAGTAACATTTGACCTCTGAGCTTTAGTTTTTTAACTCACACTATGGAAGTCAATGGGGCTTCCCAGATGGCACTTGTGGTAAAGAACCCACCTGCCAATACAGGAGACTAAGAGATGTGGGTTTGAACTGGGTCAGGAAGATCCCCTAGAAAAGGAAATGGCAACCCTCTCCAGTGTTCTTGTCTGGAAAATCCCATGGACAGGGGAACCTGGCAGGCTATAGTCCATAGGGTTGCAAAGAGAAGGACACAACTGAAGTAACAAGCATGCATGCATGGAAATCAATATTTTCCATATTAACTGTGAAACTGTACATTTATTTCAGTTCCTCAGAAAAACAAAAACAACTGTTTTTAGTATATCAGCTATCACTGCCCTGCTCTACAGTATGAATCTCCCCTCCCTCCTAAAACCTAAGAAAGATACAGAACCCAACAGAAGGCCCCAGGAGGGGAAAGAGACTCAATTACTGACTGTTTTAAGTCCTTTAACTTGTTCCTAGCCAGAGAGCCATGAAAAGATCTGTAAATACAATGTCTTCAATACCTTCATATTCTCTCATGAGTTCCCACTGCCGAGGGGTGGGAAACATACGTTTGGTGGGACTAGGCATTTGGATTAATGTATGACATCAAAGAAGCAGAGGCTGACAACTGTTTTGAAAGAGAAGAGAGGAGACATTTGAATTGGTCACACTGGAGTGAAGCTAATGAGAGGGTGCCTGGTACAGGTTCTTGGAGTGTTGGCTTCAGTGAATTCAGTGAACTGGCTTATTGGTGCAGCAGGAGCCCATGTGTCAATGGTACTCCATAGCCGTAGCTACCACGTGTTAAAGCCTGCCGCCCTACCTGCCAGGTACAGTGTAGGGACCTGCACAGAGTTGTCTTCACAAAAACCCAGTGAGGCAGGTAGCTGAAGAAATAAGCTCCGAGATTCAGGGACTTTCACAGCCATACAGCTAGTAAATGGTAGTCAGTATCTTTTCAATCTTTGACAAGCATAGCAGTTAAGAACACAGAGTGGTTAAAAGCACCTGAGTCAGAATCCCAGCTCCACTTAGCTATGTAACTGCAGACAGATTATTTACCCTTCCCATGCCTCAGTTTCTGCTGTTCAAAGGGGAGAATAAGCATACGTATTTCATGGGATTTATGTAAGAATAAAGTGTACCAAGCATTTAGAGCAGTATCTGGCAAATAAACTCAACATTAAAAAGATCTAAGATCACGGTATCCGGTCACATCACTTCATGGCAAATATTGGGGAAACAATGGAAGCAGTGACAGACTTTTTATTTTCTTGGGCTCCAAAATCACTGTGGACAGTGACTGCAACCATGAAATTGAAAACACTTGCTCCTTGAAAGAAAGCTATGACAAATCTAGACAGCATATTAAAAAGCAGAGACTTCATTTCACCAACTAAGGTATGTATAGTTAAAGCTATGGTTTATCCAGTAGTCATGTAAAGATGTGAGTTGGACCATAAAGAAGGCTGAGTGCTATGAAGAACTGATGCTTTTGAATTGTGGTGCTGGAAAAGACTCTTAAGAGTCCCTTGGACAGCAAGGAGATCAAACCAGTCAATCCTAAAGGAAATCAACCCTGAGTATTCATTGAAGGACTGTTGCTCAAGCTGAAGTTCCAACACTTTGGCCACCTGTTGGAAAGAGCTGACTCATTAGGAAAGACCCTGATGCTGGGAAAGATTGAAGGTAAAAGTAGAAGGGAGCAGCACAGGATGAAATGGTTGGGTGGCATCACTGATTCAAGCATATGAATGTGAGCAAACTCTGGGAGATGGTGGAGGTCAGAGGATCCTGACATGCTACAGTCCACGAGATTGCAAAGAGTAGGACACAGCGACTGAACAACTACTGGCAAATGATGAACACTGTTAATATTACCTATTGTTACTGTTGTGGTTACTATTTTTAATTTTATTGTTATCTTTTAATTGTTACTTTTCTTTTTTCTACTGAACACTGTAATGTTTTATATAGATTTTGACATAATTCTCTAATAGTTTTTAGCTTGGTATGTAATTTTTAAATCTCTTTATTACCTATACAGGTAATTTTTCCTGTATAATTTTCCAGATAATTCTCACTTGCATATTTAGTATGCCTTTCCAGTACACTGTATGAAATATTTTTTAAGTAGAGTGAATTAACTTCAGTTGTACTTAAAATTTTTTATTTGGTTGAAATAATTTTTATAATTATTCTGATTCAGGACATGGCCCAGTCATCCATAATGCTGAAGCTAAAATTCTACAATACATTTCTCACAGAAACATCCGAGAACAGCAGATTCTTACCATATTTCATGAGAACTTTGAAAAGTCATTCACAGCAATGGAACTTGTAAAAAGTATTTACAAGGTAATTTTTATTTATCTTATTTGTACATAGACACAATTTTAATAGAAGAATCTATTCATTAGACTATTTATGTGGTAAACTCATCGCATCTTAGAGCAGAATGAGTTGGTTAATTTTTTAAGTAATATTAGTCACTTGTACAGATTTGAGATAATCAGATCTCTAGTTTCTAGAACACAGAAGTTTGATAAACTCTGGCCACAGAATAACCCTTTTGAGCCATTATTAAGCCTTTTATACTTCTTTCTATAGGATATCATTGCCAATAGCCTGGTGATGAGGCTTTGTTATGATTTATGTTTTACTTGGAGAAGGGAATGGCAACCAACTCCAGTATTCTTGCCTGGAAAATTCCACGATCAGGCTACAGTCCATGGAATCGCAGGGAGTCAGACACTACTGAGTAGCTAACAACAATAATGTATTACTCTGACCATCTTGATTATCTAGTGTCCTACTTGGCAGCGAGTGAGAAGGGGTGATCTACTGGAGACAGATCCTGGCTAATAGCAGTGAGAATTAGTAGCAGTGCCTATGAAGGTGAGAGTCGCTCAGTCATGTCTGACTCTTTGCAACCCCATGGACTATATATAGTCCATGGAATACAGGCCAGAATACTGGAGTGAGTAGCCTTTCCCTTCTCCAGGGAATCTTCCCAACCCAGGGATCGAACCCAGGTCTCCCACATTACAGGCAGATTCTTTACCAGCTGAGCCACGAGGGAAGCCCAATGGATTAAAAGGAGAAAGGCCTCAGAGAAGAGTGTGAGAAGAGTCATTTAGTAGAGAAAGAGCCCCTCACACAGTGGCCTCTGAGCACATCCTTGTTTGACAGCAGCGTGTGGCAATCCATCCATAGGATTCAGTTTCTCAGCAAATCTGTGTTACTTCTCAGAAAAGTAACAATTAAAAGATAACAATAAAATTAACAATAAAAATAGTAACAACAACAGTAACAATAGCTAATATTAACAGTGTTCATCATTTGCCAGTTGTTCGGTCGCTATGTCTCTTTGCAATCTAGTGGACTGTAGCATGTCAGGATTCTCTGACCTCCACTATCTCCCTGATGTAGGCAGTATAGCTTAGGAGTTAAGAATGTAATAAGATTATCTGGGTTTTAAGACTCCCACTGCCATAACCTATACAGCCATAAGATACATGAGAGTGTAACTAAAGATGAGCTTGAAAAGGAACCTGAGTGAGTTTCATTTAGTAAAGGTCTTTAACGTCCCATCAAACCAGACAATCCCTGAATATTCATTGGAAGGACTGACAGTGAGGCTGAAGCTCCAGTACTTCAGCCACTGATGTGAAGAGCTGACTCATTGGAAAAGACCCTGATGCTGGGAAGGATTGAGGGCAGAAGGCAAAGGTGGCGGCAGAGGATGAGATGGCTGGATGGCATCACTGAGTTTGACATGAGTTTGAGCAAGCTCCAGGAGATCGTGAAGGACAGAAGCCTGGCGTGCTGCGGTCTATGGGGTCAGAAAGAGTCAGACCCGACTTAGCGATTGAATGACAACAATGTCCCAATGTCCCATAGGTCTAAGTTATCAAAAACCAGTTAAATCACACTCAGTGTGCTTTGTGTTTAAAGGGAGGGATGAATAATTCAAAGGACTGAAGAAAAAAAGTGCCAGGAGCAAAGAGGAAATGTAAATATTTAAATTCTGTGAAAAGAGTTCACTTCCTAGAGTTTAGCCATTCTAGATTATGCATTGAAACATGTGTAGTATTTTCTAACCCAAGTACAGACTGCAGAACTCTCTGATAACCCTCACAGGTGAGGCAGCCAGTGACTGTGCCTGCCTCAGAAATGCTGGTTCTGCATTCAGAGGTGTGTTCACGGATGTGTTCACTGTGCATATGTGTACAGCACCTGTCACATATAGAACAGCATTAGATATTGTGGAGACATTTATTCTTTCTACGAACATTTACTGAAGTTTTTGTGTGCCCCTGGACCAGGTACAGAGATACTAAGATGACTGCAGAGATAACTAAGATAACTCCAGATCTCTGCCCTCAAAGAACTTGGGGTGTAGCAGACAGACATGTTCATAATAGCTCCCATTTTTTGAGCATGTTATGTGTTAGACCCAGTACTACATGCTTCACATTACACTTGTATTTGGGGGTACTTAATTTCCAGTACCCCAAGTTTTCACTACATAAAGATACTATTATTCCAACTTAATAGATTTAAAAACTGACTTTATAAGTGTGAGCTAAGTAACTTTTCCAAAGGCACAAAATTCGCACATGTCACATACTCAAATGTCAGAAGTCAGATACTCAAACCTTGTGTTTTTCTGTAACACCAAGCTTCCCTCCAAGGCCCATACACAGCACATTGGAGGCCCAAAGGAAAGAGAAGTCAGTCCTACCTGGTGAAGATAAGACTTGTTTGGAACAGCTTCAGAAACTTAATCATTGAATCGGATCTTGAAGAAGGAGTGAGCATTTCCCAGGCCAGACACAGGAGAAGGGAAGTCATTCTAGATAGAAGGAAAGATGTGTTCAAACACTGGGGGGTCATAAAAGCCTTTTATGTGTTCGAAAAACCCCCCCAAAAATGTGTGTTATTGGAGCACAGAATGCATGTTGCAGGTGGTTAGGGAGGGGGTCCCAGGATATGAGGCAGGAAAGACAGGCATGGTGGGTCAGAGGAAGTCCTTGGTTGCCATGCCAAAAAATGTGGGCTTCAGCCATAAACTGAGAATGACCACCACAGATCTCAGTCCAGGGGGACTGCATAATTAGACTTAGAAATCATGCTGGTGGATATAGTAATACATGGTGCTGGAGCTTCAAGAAGAGTTGGGTTTGGAGGTTTTTACTTGGGAATCTTTAATGCAGTGGCAAGTTGATTGAGTAAAAAGAGAGTCAGTGATACAATTCATTGTAGACATCAGTGTTAAAGAGAAATCCCAGGAAGAATATCCAGAATGAAGACAAAATAATGAGAGGTAGGATAACCTAGGGAAGGGAAAAGAAAAGAGCTCTTCCAAAAGGAGAGACTTGCCTGCTGATTTCTGGTAAAATGAGGACTTAAAAGAATTCTTTGAATTTTCATTAAAATGTAATATGATGACCTTAACAAAACATTTTCAGGGAGCTGAGAAATGGAGATAGTCAATTTAGTCAAGAAGCTTGACTTTGAAAAATTCTTATTTAAAGAATAAAAGAGACAAATAGTGTATGTGACAAATAAGTGTATGTTACCTCTTGTAATGTGGAATCTAAACAATACAACAAGCTAGTGAATTATAACAAAATGGAAACAGGCTCACAGCTATAGAGAACAAATTAGTAGTTACCAATGGGGAGCAGGAAGGGGGAGGGGCAATAAAAGGGCAGGGATTAAGAGGTGTAAACTGTTATGTATACAGTAAGGTAAAAATAATATTTTATTGATATAACACAGGGAAATAAAGCCAGTATTTTATAATAACTCTAAATGGTATACCCTGGTGGCTCAGTGGTAAAAGAATCCACCTGCAATGCAGGAGACATGGGTTTGATCCCTGGGTTGGGAAGATTCCCTGGAGGAGGAAATGGCAACCCACTCCAATATTCTTGCCTGGAAAATCCCATGGACAGAGGAGCCTGGTGGGCTACAGTCCATGGGGTCACAGAGAGTCCGACACAACTGAGCACCTGAACACTCATGCACACATAAATGGAGTACAGCCTTTAAAAATTATGAATCACCATATTATAATTACATAATATTGGACAGAGGAGGCCTGGCGTGCTGCAGTCCATGGGGTCACAAAGAGTCGGACATGACTGAGCGACTGAACTGAATACTGTATATCAAGTATGCGTCAATAAAATAAAAATATATATGGAAAAAAGAATAAAAGGAATATTTTGTTTACCATTCAGGTAACAGTTGTCAATAATTACATTACTAGCTTAGCAAAAGTAAAGGAAAAATTGTAAGTTTTAAGGTCAAAACATATATACTTTTAATAAAAATATGTAAAGATATTACCATGTCACCTAAGTAAACCATAGGACCAACTGTCTGTAGCATCATCAAAACTATCTAAATAATTTTTATGTTTATTCATTCACTTATAAAATACTCAGTTCCCACTGTATGTCATTTTGCTAAGCACTGGGTATTCAGTAGTGAATAAATTATACTACTGCATTAATGGAGCTTACAGTCTATTTTGTCTGTAAAATATACTGCTAATAGTGACCCAAAGTGAGACATATATAGGATGCAATAGTTTTGGTTATTACTATATAAAAACCTAGAGTTAAAACTGTCTTCTTGATGGTATGGAGACTCCTTAAAAAGGTAGGAATAAAACCACCATGTGACCCAGCAATACCACTCCTAGGCTTGTACCCTGAGGAATTAAAAACTGAAAAAGACACATGTACCCCAGTGTTTATGGCAGCACTGTTTACAGTAGCTAGAACATGGGAGCACCCTAGATGTCCATCGACAGATGAATGGAAAAAGAAGCTGTGGTACATACATACAATGGAATACTACTCAGCCATAAAAAGGAATGCATCTGAATCTGTTCTAATGAGGTGAACAAAGCTAGAGCCCATTATACAGAGTGAAATAAGTCAGAAAGAGAAATATAAATATCATATGCTGACATATATATGGAATCTGAGGAGACAGCACTGCTGAATTTATTTTCAGGGCAGCAGTGGAGAAACAGACATAGAGAACAGACCTATGGACAAGGTGGGAAGAGAGGAGGGAGAAGGGGAGATGTAGGGAGAGAGTAATACAGAAATTTACAATACCATGTGTAAAACAGATAGCCAGTGGGAATTTACTATCTGACTCAGGGACTCTGTGACAGGCTGAAGGGTGGAGTGGAAAGGGAGATGAGAGCGTGGTCTGGGAGGGAGGGGACATGGGTGTACCTATGGCTGATTCTTGATGTATGACAGAAAACCACAAAATGTTGTAAAGCTATCCTACAGTTAAAATTTTTTTTTGAAAAGTACCTCTCAACAACAAAAAAGACTGTCTTTTGTCTTTTTTCTTTAAAAGTTTCAAAAAGATTAACACTGTTATTTTTTGAAAAAGAAATGTTGTAGGGACTTCCCTGGTTCTACTGCAGAGTTCGGAACTAAGGTCCTGCGCACTGTGCAGTATGGCCAGAAATAAATTAATTAAAAATTTAAAAATACCATACTCTCATCATTCCTTTAGGATACTCCCGAGCATTTACATAAAATGGCCCAACATAATGTCTTGCTGCACTTGAAAAAATTAGAAAAAGAAGGAAAAATATGTAAGTATTCTTCCAAATTTTTTTTATTTTGGGCACTGAAAATATTTGTTAACAAATGAACTAGTTTCCTTTGAGGAAAAACACCACCCACCAGAGTTCTCCCTTGAATGTCACTGTAAGTGGGGGAGAGAGTCATTAGGAAGGGTCAGTAGCGAAAAGCCAGGGAATGACAAATTAGAACAAAAGCTCCCACAGGAGTGAGGGCCTTGCGTGGGGGCTCCAGTCCTCACCCACCCGAATGTAGCGGGAAGAGAACTTCACCTTTGCCAGAGTGACCACAAAGAACTTTACATGTAGATTTGGGAACAGCCAAAGGTTTTGCGGTAGTAAAGGTAGTAAACGCGAAGATACTAAAGCAGTAATTCTGTAATTGTTCACTGGTGTTGACTTGTCAACTTAATAATCTTAGAAGTTTGCTGCTTAAAAAAGAGGTGCAATGTTGGCTCCTGTGTAGAAGTTTTAGCAACGTTTTTATTTGTAATCCCCCACCCCCGCCGCAAGAGAAACCCCAACTTTATATTGAGCAACAAAATTTTTTTAGGAATTAATGCTCTTTCTAGTTACAAGAGAACTTAAAATCCAGTGATTTTGCTTGTCTGTTGTTAAATATCTACTCTGTAATTTTCTTTCCACAGTTAGCAACACAGATCCTGAGAAGAAATGGAAAGCTCATCTTTAGTTTCAGCTTAATGAAAGATTGTGTTGTTTTGATTTTGGAGAATGAGATATTCTGTTAACTATGAATTATTTACAGAGAATATAGCCTATGGAACACTGAAAATAACCCTAGGTATACTTTTAAATAACATTATACCTATTCTAAAATGTGTAAACCACAATTTGCACCTACAGTATTAGCTATTTATCTAACCAGGCTCTTATAACATTTTACCAAAAATGCAGAAATCCAGTAGTTTATCCATTTTCAATAAACAAAGTAACGGTTTCTTTTAAAATAATAAATTTTATGTCATTTAAACTGGATATTATTGTTGGAGATTATTTATCCATGACCAGTGGTCAGTAATACATTTTTTTCCCAGCTGCTTCAGTTAACAGCACAGATATCTATGTCATCCTTCCTTTTCTACAACCTTTGTCTATTTCTGTAGATTAGAGGCTTGTTTTCATGTTTCTGTCAATCATATCATGATAAAATAGCAGCTCTGTTCCTCTGTATCAAATATATTTTCTTATAATGGCATCCTACAAGTGATTCATATAAGTCAATGTTTGGTAATAGAAAACCATTAAATTCCCAATTAAAGTCATTGTATGTAAATAATTATTTCTGTAATCCATGAGTACAACCAATATGCTTTACTAATTTAGGTTTTAGTATATAGTGGCTCAGTTGGTAAAGAATCCACCTGCAGTTCAGGAGACCCAGGTTCCATCCCTGAGTTGGGAAGATCCCCTGAAGAAGGAAATGGCAACTTACTCAGGTATCCTTGCCTGGGAAACGCCATGGACAGAGGAGCCTAGATGGCTACAGTCCATGGGGTTGCAAGACACAGCTTAGTGACTAAACCACCACCATCATCAAAATATATATGAATTACATACCAAAGTTTTTTAAGATTAGAATATTATAAGAGCATTTTTTATATAAGTAGTGTTTTTAAATAGTGGTTAGGTTCTAAGGTCAACCACCACTGCTTATTTAACCCATAAGGTTGCCAAATAACAGTACAAAAATGAGCTCAGAATCCTAAAAGTCTACTTCCTTTTCTCTTTTCTAAGACTTTTAAAAAATTCTTTAAAAACTTTTTTTTTGACAACCTCATCTCTTCCTGCCCCTTTTCCGAAAGTGAAAGTGAAAGTTGCTCAGTTGTGTCCACCCATGGGATTTTCCAGGCCAGAATACTAAAGTGGGTAGCCATTCCCTTCTCCAGGGGATCTTCCCAACCCAAGTGTCGAACCCAGGTCTCCCGCATTGCTGGCAGATTCTTTACCAGCTGAGCCACCAGGGAAGCTCCTTTTTCCCAACGCCTCTAGCATTTTCATATCATTCTAAACTCTGGAGATCTGTTGTGTTCCTAAAACCATTCCATATTACAAAATAACTGGGAATTCAATGACTAACAACCCAAAATGAGCAAAGGACTTAATAAGACATTTGTCCCGAGAAGATATACAAATGGCCAATAAGCACATGAAAAGATACTCAACATCACCAATCATGAGGAAGATGCAAATTAAAACCACAGTGAGTTAGGGGGCAGGGATGAGAAGGGCTTTCCAAATTGAAAGGATCACATACACAAAGCCATGGAACCATTGTCTTTCTCTAAGGTACCAGAGCACACTTGAGGCTGCAAGTGGATCTAGTGAAAGAGGACTGATAATGGAAGGTTATTAAACTTGGTTCTGACCCAGTCTATAAACAAGTTTTTTTTTTTTCTTCTTTCTTTTCATCCCCTTGAAGTTTTTTTTTTTTGTTTGTTTAATTGGAGTATAATTGCTTTACAATGGTGTGTTAAGTTTCTGCTGTACAAGTGGATCAGCTATAACTAAACATACATTCCCTTCCCCTGGAGCCTCCCCCGCCTCCCCCCACCAGGTCAACACAGAGCTGAGCCTCCTGTGCTATAGCAGTTTCCCAGGAGCTGTTTTACACATGGTAGTGTATATATGTCCCAGTCCTCTTGCCTGGAAAATCCCATGGACAGAGGAGCCTGGTAGGCTACAGTCCATGGGGTCGCACAGAGTCGGACACGACTGAGCGACTTCACTTTCACTTTCATGCATTGGAGAAGGAAATGGCAACCCACTCCAGTGTTCTTGCCTGGAGAACCCCAGGGATGGGGGAGCCTGGTGGGCTGATGTCTGTGGGGTCGCATGAGTCGGACACGACTGAAGCGACGTAGCAGCAGCAGCAGTGTATATATGTCAGTGCTACCCCACCCTCTCCTTGCACCCCTATGTCTACTCATCCATTATATCTGCGTCTCTGTTCCTGCCCTGCACATAGGTTCATCTGTACCATTTTTCTAGATTCCACATATATGCATTAATATACATTATTTGTTTTTCTCTTTCTGACCTAATTCACTCTGTGACAGCCTCTAGGTCCATTCACATCTTTACAAATGGCCTGGTTTTGTTCCTTTTTATGGCTGAGTAATACTCCATTATATATATATATGTACCTCTAACAAAAACAATACCATCCACTGAGTATCTGCTTTGTGTGGATCCTGGGCCGGCACTGGGGATACAAAGAGGAACAGAACAGCATCCTGCTCTCATCAGAAGCTCATCTGCTTGTGGAGACACAGGGTTACAATATGCAATAGCAGTAAGTCTGTTTGGAGTAACCTGGATGGGTTACAGAAAACTGCTTAGAGGAGCCTAAGCCCAGTCCTGAAAAGTAAGCAGCAGTGCAGCCCGGTGACGAATTTAGGGGTGTTTTGTACATGAGAGGGCTTCCATGGTGGCTCAGATGGTAGAATCTGCCTGCAATGCAGGAGACCCAGGTTCAATCCCTGGGTCCGGAAGATCCCATGAAGAAGGAAATGGCTATCCACTCCTAGTATTCTTGCCTGGAGAATCCCATGGACAGAGGAGCCTGGTGAGCTACAGTCCATGTGGTCCCATAGAGTCAGACACGGCTGAGCAACTAACACTTTGGGACATGAGAAGATTGTTCTAGTTGGAAGAAATAATGTAGGCACATTAACAGCAAAACATCACATGGTTGGGGAATTAATTTATATGACTACACTACACTGTATAGTGTTCGTGGGTTGAGGTCATAAGGATACAAAGCATCTCATGGGAACACAAACTCATAGGAACCAGTGTGCTGTCCTCCAGCCACACAGGCTAGAGTATACACAACTTAGCAATTGAAAAGCAGGTGGTGGTCGGGGCCAGGACTAATATTTTGTTGCTTCCCCACCAGAGAGTTTGCCCCCAAACATGATGGTAATTTTGCTCTTCTTGTTTCTATCACTCCAGTCAATTACTTTACCTTCTATTCAGTATAGTTTCTTAAGAGTGTCTACATTCTCCTCATCACTTCTCTCCTTTCTCTGTAAATGTTCAACTTTTGTTTGGAACCACTGAGGAGCCCTCTAGGTGTCTCAGATTCGGATTGCCTCATAGAAGACGACCTGATTGGTGTAATTAATCTTCCATATCTCTTCTTGAAAACTCTCCTGCCATCTTTACATGTTATTGACCAGACCTTAGGGTAAAATTCTCAAGACCAGTCACCTGGGACTAGAAAGGTCCCAGGAAATTTTATTAGAAGTATACCCCATTCATCAGAGACAATACACAGAGTAAGCATTCTGAGATGGCCTTTTCGGCACCACAGGGAAAGGAGAAATAGGCCAAAGGAGTCTCAAATGTAGTAGAAGACAGAGGAACAGATAGGAGAAATATTTGTGAAGAGTAAAAGAACTTAGAGACCCGTCAGGTCCTGAGGGATGGGGGTCAGGTGGAAAGGAAGAAACCCAGTGGAGCTGCAGGTTTCTGACTTGGGCAACTGGCCAGTGGCTGAGTTGATAACCAGGAAGATAGAATACAGGAAATGGGGTAGATATAGGGAGGATGGGAGGAATGATGCATTGTACTGCAGGTGTGAGTCTAAAGTAGCAGGGGACATCCAGAGGGAGATTCCTGGTAAGCACTTAGGTATACAGAGCTGGGGCTAAATAGATAAGGTATATTCTATTGCAGGTGACAAGACTAGTGAAATCAAAAAAGGAAGTTGGTTGGCAAATGTAACGAACCTGAGATGGATGAAGGTGAAGTCAGGCTTGTGAACAGGCTTGTGAAGAATTGGATCCTACCAACTCAACCCCAGACACCTCTCTGATTTTTTTCTTGTTGTTTTGAGTCCAAGCCTGCACAACAGACTGGCTTCTTCACATGGTGCAGGACATGGTTATGGGCAGCTGTGAGCTCTTCACCAGCCAGGAAAGCTGGTTCTTCCAGCTTTAGTTTGGAAGCTCCTAGGAGAAGGACTCAATGACTTACACTGGCTCATTGCCCATTTGTTAAGCCAGTCCCCATGGTCAAGGAAGCAAGAAGTTCTGTATTTGGCCCAGCTCTGGTCACATGCCACCCCTGTGGCCAGAGAGGACGAGGGCTGTCCTCAGATGGAGAAAAGGGTCAAAGAAGGATTCTTGACCAATATCAATTCCTTCCTGAATAGCTTTTCCTTCTGTCCAGTGTGTGTAAAATATCAATAGATAATAAATAAATTACAGCTCTGCAGTAGCTGATGGAATGACTGGGCCAATTCTCTGAAACCCGAATCTTTCCTGAGTGCTTCTGGGGGATCTTTTGAGTATTTTTAAGTTATTTGTCAGTATCTTCATATATCCAGGTTGTCACTTCAAAAAAAAAGTAAACCTAATAACCTATATGGGAAACTCATTTGAAAAACGATATATATATATATGACTGAATCACGTTGTTGTACACTGGAAACTAACACAACATTGTATATAAACTATACCCCAATGTAAAAATATAAAAGTAAACCTGACTAGTAGCAGAGAGGCTAGAATCCTGGAGAAAATGAGACAACATTTAAGTGCGGGTTTTTCTTAACTCTACAAGTGCTGGACTTCTGCACCCCGTTCCCTGCCAGTCTTTCTCACCCACCAGCACAGTGCATCTCCTTGGATCTTGCTACCAGTTCCTGGCCATTATTGGTGCAGGAAAATTCATTCATCTTTCCCATTTTGCAAGGAGCTTAAAATACTTGGGTTTGGTAGGAGGAAAAAAGTTCAATGTTTGAAATATTGATTGTGAAAGTCTTAGTTCCAGCCCACATTGATGCTGGGCCTTTTGAAACATCTGGAAATTAAAGCAGAGAATGCAATGCCAGTACCATACTCGTGGATAAACCTAAATATTGTCACAGAGTGAAGTCAGTCAGAAAAGCATTGTACTTGTACTTGTTCACTGTAATGCACGTATGTGGAATCTAGGAAGATAGTATACTTGATCTTATTTGCAAAGCAGAAGACAAGTCATAGTTCTAGAGATCAAAGGTATAGGTACCCAGGGGGAAAGGAGGGAGGGGTTGGGAAATTGGGATTGACATTTATATACTACTGATACTGTGTTTAAAATAGATAACTAATGAGAACCTCCTAGGTAGCACAGGGACCTCTACTCAATGCTCTGTGGTGACCTAAATGAGAAGGCTATCCAAAAAAGAGGGGATATATGTACACCTGTGGCTGATTCACTTTGCTGTTTGGCAGAAACCAACATAACATGGTAAAGCGACTATTCTCAAAAAAAATTTTTTTAATAAAATTGAACTGGAAAGTGAAGGAGGGGCCTATATAAGTGTATTTACTTGTGTACGCAGACAGTGTCTCTTGGAAAATACCCCCAAATTAAAAAAAAAAAACCACAGTAACAGTGGTTACCTTCCAGGAGAACTTACGGGTAGTTGAGGGTCTGGGTATAGGAATGAAATCAAGGAGAAGCCCTTCAAATCTTCAGGCTATGGGTATGTTGGTAGGATTAGGGGGTCAGACTCACTTAGAAGGAAGCATGAATCTAAATGGCACAGGCTTCTTCAACATACCAATGGATTTTAGGACATGATGCCTCCGAATACCCGAGGGAGAAATTTTTTGTGTCCTAGAAGTTTTAACCAACCATCAACTATGTGCACAGGTAAGGACTCAAGAAGTATGTCTGCCATGCACCTCTCTTTGGGGAGTTGCTGGATAATGCATTTCAGAAAAACAAGGAAAAGGAAAGCCCACAGTTGAAATAGCAAATCCCACACAGAAAAATGTCAAAAGTGAGTTCTAAGGGAATTCCCTGGAGGTCCAGTGGTTAAGACTCTGCTCTCTCACTGCCAAGAGCTCTGGGTTCAATCCCTGGTCTAGGAACTAAGATCCCACAAGCAGTGCTGTGGCCCCCCACAAAAAAAAAGAGTTCTAAGACAAAAGTGTCCCCAAAGCCTGTAGATTGAAGCAAGAGGAAGTGAAGGCTTCAGAGAGATGGGGGCAGGGAGGGCTATGGGAAATGAAATGTTACCTGGGATGCTTGGGGCTTTGGGGAGAAAAGAACTGCTGATGATCAGACAGCAGGTCTAGTTGAGCAACTGAAGCAACAATCAGTTATTAGAAAACTATACTGGGGGGTGGGGCAGAATGGAAATGAGACAATTATTGATTCCAGAAAACAAAAGTGATGCTAGGAAGGAAATAAGTACGAAACACTATCTGACTTCAATTTTACATAGGCAATAATGTAAACATTGATTAAAATTGCCTTATAGGATAATGGAGGGGAGGAAATGGGAGGTCGAGACTGCTAAATCATCACCTGTGATAATAGAATGTCAATCCTATTATCCATTTCTTCCTTTCAGTGAGACTGACATCTATTCTAATGGCATATGATGCAGCCCATGCTTTTACAATTTTCCCAAGGGTTGAAGAAAATTTTTCACTGAAAGAAGCTCTCTGGTTTTATACCACAGAATTATTCCCAGCCTACTTTGTGGAAGTAGATTAATCCTGCTTCTTTCTCCTGCTTCAGTTTTCAAAAATGGTGAACGTGTCAATCACAAATGGCGTATCTCAAGATTTTATATGCAAATTCAAAACTTTAAGGAATATTTTTAACCATCCATTCTCTTGGTGCAAAAAAATGGTCTTGAACCACTTTCATCACTATCAGCTGGGGTACTACAGGAGGAGAAAGGGGCAACAGAGGATGAGATGGTTTGATGGCATCATCGACTCAATGGACATGAGTTTGAGCAAACTCCAGGAGATAGTGAACCACAGAGAAGCCTGGTGTGCTGCAGTCCATGGGGTCACAAAGAGTTAGACACAACTTAGGAACTGAACAACAACAACTTATTACAAATAAGCAAATTTCTAGTCCCTAACCAGATTTATTGAATCAGAATTCCTGAAAAGGACCAAGGAATATAATTCTTCTCATTGACCCATATGGTTCTTTACTCACACGAACAGAATTTAGTTTTATGTCATGGGGCTTTATTTCTCAAAGTTAGTGTAAGATCCACGCATATAAAACCCCTACCTGTTTTTTTTTATGCTATTGAGGACATTGTGTGTTTCACTATTCAGTGTTCTGCAGTGTTCACAGGATGAAATCTCTTTCAGATTTTAGAGCTAGAAAAAAGGTTTTTCTCGTATGAACTGGTCTGTTTCCTTTATTAGTCTGTATGTGTGCTTAGTTGCTCAGCTGTGTCCACCTTTTTGGGACCTGTGGACCATAGCCTGCCAGGCTCCTCTGTCCATGGAATTGTCCAGGCAAGAATACTGGCGTGGGTAGCCATTCCCTTCTCTGAGGATCTTCCCGATCCAGGGACAGAACCTAGGTGTCCTGCATAGCCAGCGGATTCTTTACCATCTGAGCCACCAGGGAAGCCCTTTTATTAGCCTAAGACTTGTCAAATTTGACTAACTATTAGAATCACCTAGGGAACTTTGGGCTTTCCTGGTAGCTCAGACGGTAAAGCATCTGCCTGCGATGCAGGAGACCTGGGTTCAAACCCTGGATCAGGAAGATCCCCTGGAGAAGGAAATGGCAATCGACTCCAGTACTCTTGCCTGGAAAATTCCATGAATGGAAGAGCCTGGTAGGTTCCATGGGATCACAAAGAGTCGGACATGACTAAGCAACTTCACTGGTTGCAAGAAAGTGAGACTAAATGAGAGGGAACTTTGAAAACATGTATGACTTCCCAGACCCACCAGAGTCTCCAGATTTGGTAGGATCCATAGGATATTAATAATTAACCATGCTTCATACACTCTGCATGGGACAAATATCTTACTTAATTCACCATGTTCACACTTTGCCTTCCTGGAATCTAGTTTTAAAGCAGTTTTTGTTGGAATTCAGTTTTTTAATATAATCATTGTCCTTTTCTTTCCCTGTTTTATTAATTGTCTCATTTAATATTTTTTAATGAATTTCAACTTTAGATGAAATATTTTATAATAATACTATTCTTTGGACCAACATGTTCCCTGCAATAGCATTTAAGCCTAAAATAAATCACTCGTTAGGATTAAGGACTAAGAGAATGTTGTGAGTTCTTAAAAGTTTCATCATCCAGAGTGTATGGAGACTTCAGGGAAATTACTGTTAGAAAAGTACTCTGAAAGCCATTGTTACTAAATGCTGATATATAATTAAGATCCTGATTGCACCGCTTTGGCCTCTTCACTACAGGCACTCCCGAGACTAAATCTGTTGTTCCTCTTTCTTTTCATTCACCACTTCAAAGAGCTAATCCATTTAGTCGTGTTAACCATCACCACCAAGTATATGCTAGAGCTTGAATCTTTTGCTATTGGCAGGAACTGTTCATGTGGTTCTCTGACCAAGTCCAGACTTCAGTTTGAAGAAATTCCATCTGTCTAAAACTGAACTCTTCTGCTTACTCCACAATCTCATATTCCTGATCACGTCCCCTTCCCAAGTCACCATTTGGGTTAAACAGTATCACCACTCTCCCATGTCATCAGCCAAATTTGTCCCTGGTTGCTCATATTTCTTTTAATCCCTACACCACTTAGCAAGGGAATATTTACATTATTGTTTGAGGATGTAGCTACCATCTGAAGACCAAAGAAAATGCAGGTGGGTGTGAGAGATGCCCCAGAGTGATAAACTGCTTAGGAAATGAAAGGGGCTTGCTTTACAGGTATGAATACAGACTATCATTTCTCTTACACAGTCTCGGGGGTTTATCCCTATCTCTTTCCTTCCCTGGCCTAGTGCTCATTTCCTGAGTTAAACTGCTACTGATTGATTTCCCTGAACGTGGCCTAATCCTGTTTCCATTCATCATGGTAGTGGTGGTGGTTGTAATGGTTTAGGAATATTATTTGTCCAATCAGTTCCTCATCTATAAAGATTGACAGTGGTACCTAACTCAACGCAATGAGGAGTTGTGAGTATTAAATGTTCGTTGTGTTTAGCACAGCGCTTGGCACCCCATAAATGTTAGTTGCTATTTATTTTGTTAACAGAACACACTCACATATTCCCAAATGATTTCACTTGGACTCACACCAATGAAGCTCCACAAAGCACCATGTTTACTCTTTAGTAAAATCTTACCATAACTTTACAAGATAAAATGCACATTCTTCATCTTGGGAATTAAAATGTAGTAGTTGTAAAGTCTTATGTTATTTTACTGAGCAGAAGCTTCCTTATTTGAAATAGGGAAAACATTATGTTCCTGGTTGATATGAAGATTAAAATTAATAATGTATATCAACAGTGCTTGGGGGACTGCAAAGAATTATACACATTTTAATTGTTTTCACTTGAGCTGGAAGCCTTGTCTTTGAGCACAAGGGCTGATGCAAACAGGGAAATGGCTCCAAAGCATCTTTGGCCACAACCCCAAGACCTTGGCTCTACTGGGCACTGAGCCATACACCATTTCTCTGATGGCTACAAGACATCATGTCAGCTCCACCAGTCATGAATTCCCTGAGGCATAAGACCTTCTAATTTTAGAAACAGTTGAGCAAAGCTTTTGGCACAGAACAATGCACTCATTATTTCACGCTCCTCAGGTGAACATGAATGACTGGGTGGCCTTCCTGTCAGAGGAGTTACCTGGCAGGTTAAGTCTCCAGTTACTTCATGAAGCATCCCCCCCAATATTCTGCTGTGACCTCATGTATCAATCTTCCCAGGAGCCGCTTACCAACCACTATTTTCCTGTCTGTTCACGAGAACTAAAACCCTCTTGCATAGTACAGTAGTGTGCCTGCATGCTTAGTCCAGTCCGACTCTTTCCAACCCCATGGACTGTATTGTAGCCTGCCAGGTTCCTCTGTCCATGCAATTCTTTTTTGTTTGTTTGTTTTTGTTTTTGTTTTTGTCCATGCAATTCTTCAGGCAAGAATATGGAGTGGGTTGCCATTTCCTCCCTCCAGGGGATCTTCCTGACAGAGGGATTGAACCCATGTCTCTCAGGTCTCATGTGATTCCTCTATCAACTGAGAAGCCCCTGAGACCCTCTTGCTGGTGAAACAAATTTAAAGACCCCCTCCTCTATCTCTATCTGCTGAATTTATTTCAGAAATCCACCCTTTGCCCATCTCCAGAATCCTTGGCTATTGCCTCAAACACAAGTCATTTATTCTATTCCATCCATTATTCTCATTCACTCATGTTCATTTGCCGTTGGATTTTTCTCCCTTGATCCAACACCTGCTGTTGTTCCTCTACCTTTAGAACCTTGTTCTCTGGATCACCTATGTTGGTTCATGTTCTTATTTGCCCAACACCCTTCCTCTACACCTTCTAATAATAGACACACCCTACCCATGGGAAAAGCACATGTCCTAGAAATGACGATACAACCAAGCCACCCTAGTCTAGATCTTTTCTTGGGATTGTTCTGATAAAACTTGCAAGGGACCATGCTCTCTGACATGTACATAAAGTCCATTGACTATAGGGAAAGACGAAGCCAACCTGAAACAAAAGACAGAAAAAAAGATTTATGGAGAGAGGGTCCTGAGAAGGTCAAGTGGCTGGTTCTAGTTCCTAAAATCCACAACATGTCCCAGTTCCCGAAACTTTTCTTTTGAATCTGTTGAATCTTTTGACTCTTTCCTTTCAGTCCCTTGAAACTAGGAGAGTTATAATAAGATAATGTACTTAATTATAAAGAAAACTTCCTACATCCCCCACTACTGCACCAAACATTCCTTTGATGGGTTGCCAAAACTGTGTCCTAACCCTCGCCTCGAATCACCAAGCCTCTTTAGTGGGGCTGACAGTCTCCCGTCCCAACCCCTCCAGGGCCACCCTGCTCAACCACCATCTTTACTTCCACACTATGACTGTTATGCCCCACTCATTCCTTCAAAATAGGATTGTAGCTCACAGTCTTCCTGGCACTGCCCGCCCTGACCTCAGTGCCGTGGGAAGAACCTCCACTCAGCTCCACAACTGACTTGTGTCTACTGACCTCTCCTTCTCCCTCCATTTCAGTGTGAAAAGAGGGGTCCCCTCCTATAGAAAGTTAACCCTCTACCTATGTTCTGGAGGACCCAGTCCTTCAAGACCTCATCCCATCAATCTTCCCACCTCTCCCCGCTTCCCCAATGTCTTCAACCTCTTCCTCTTTTCCCTTCTCTCATCTAAACATGCTCGACGGTCACATCCTTCACAAGTGAACACAAAACCTACCTTAACTCCCTATTCTTTAGTGACCAACCCCGCTCTCTCCCCCACTTCAAAACTAAACTTCTTGAAACTATTTGTGCTTCCTGTTTCTACTTCTGCACTTTGTGTTCACCACTTTATGAAACTGATCTCTAGTCTATCAGAGAAGCATTAACTTGGCCCCTTGGTGTGCTAAATTAAGTGAAACTAAAGTGAAGTAAGTTATACTTTAAAGAAGGATAGATGCTTCATCTAGGGTTCCTTAAGCTTCTAGAGGTCAGAAGGTCACAGTCCTGTCCTTAGCAGGACCCAAGAGTGGTATGAGTGGGTCAAAGTCTTTTCATTACCAGTCAGCTCTTCCTGCCAATCTTTTCTAAGAGTAACAACACCATATTATAAATTTGGTCTATTGTTTCAATAGCAGTAACATTTATACTCAAGAAAATTATATCATTTCCAACTATTAAAGCAGTGATTTTGCTTCCTCATAGAAATACAATTTCTTTCTCACAAGTATGAGTGCAATTTTATATTCTTAAAACTTACTGTAAATGATTAGACAATAGCACGTAAACAGATAAATGATATGACCTGCTTTTTTTTTTTTTTTTTTTTGAGCTCCATCAGAGCCAGTTTCTTCAGTGGATTAGGTTGAGAATCATCACTTTCTGAAAGTTCAAGGTCATCCTGATAAGTTAAACTCCTGGAGGACTGTTTATATTGAAGTAAGAATGGATCTGTCAGACAAACAGGTTTCCAGCGCTGGGACTTCGGGCAAATTACTTAACCTCTCTGAGCCTCAGTTTCCCCATTTTAAAATTTTAACAACAATTTCATAGGGTTTCTATGAAAACTAAATGATGTAACCTGGAGCATAGTAGTCATGCAACAAATATTAGTTTCTCATTTTCCTTCCTCTGTCCCCTAGAAGATGGTAAAACCCAATAGTTACATGTTAGTTTTTCCTTTTATTAGACACATGCTTGTTGTACTTACTTTCACATCATCTCAGAACTGTTTTTTTCCCCTTTTTAATATGTGTCTTGTACAACCAACTAGAAATAACTCTTCGGAGGGCAAAAATCACCTTTCTGTTTCTTCTATATTTCTCATAATTACAGCAACCCCATGCCACAGTTTTTCCTGGACAGACTCAGTTTCAAACAATCTTCTCTTTACTCTTTTTTATATTATTAAAAATATCCTGAGGTCCAAGTGACACTTGCCAAAACATCACTTACCCAGAACATAACGCCTGTACACATAGGAGCCAGCACCATGCTGGACCATGATGGCCACCTGAGGGGGACACGCCTGAGCAATCAGTCTGCTTAAGAGAGGTCTCTAGAGCCCTAAGGGCCTCATAAGACCACTTTCCCCACCACCATGACCCACCTTCAGAGGATTTCATGGCAGTCCCCCTTCCCCCAGTAAGCTTCTGAAGCAGCCCACCCTAAAAAGGAAGCTAAAATTAGAATTGATTCCCCATTCTCCCCTAAATGGCCACCTGGGTAATCGCCCCATGCGGCAGGATGCTCTCCACCTGAGTCCCCTTGGAGGCAAGTCTCCAGCATCAACCACCACCAGCACATCCTTCCCCATGTGGCTTTTCCTCCCCTTATTTGACTGATGCTAACGTCCCCACTCCCCACCCTTCCACTGCATCCCCTAGCACCCCAGCTCTGCCAGATCCTTCACAGCTCCCCACCCCCTTTGCATATTTTCTTCACCCTCTTGCATGGAAAGCTGGCGCAGCTTAACTGGAAACTGAAACCTGCTCTCCTCCCACGCCTTGCCCGCCTCAGAGCCGAAGGGAGGAGCGGGTGTTCCCAGGGCCCTCGCCGCTGCTCACAGACAGCTCTCTGTCTCATCTGCTCAAAACCCCCATGCCCTCCAACTACACCACCCACTGTCCTCCACCCCACCACCATCACCCACTCACCAAGCTCCCAACTCCTTCATCCTCTTCATTCATGCCAGACGTCAGCACCTGGCTCCTTCACTGGCTCCCTTCTGTTCTGCTCCTCAACTCCCTCTTGGTGAGAGAACATTCATGAAGTGCGTGGAGGGCACCCTCCCCTCCCACTGCCTCACTCATCCCTTCCAATGTGCGCCTCTCCATCCCCTCCGCCCACCCGTGTCCTTCATCACGCCTTTCCCGTCTCATTGCCAATGACCACAGGCCCTCTGGATTCATCATCCCCAGCATCCCACTCTGTGACCATGTCCTGCTCGGCCAACTAGCCCCGCTCCAACCATCTTCCACCCCACAGGCACCCCCAAGTCTGAGACCCAAGCACTCTGCATCTGGGAATATGGAACCGGCAAGGCACAGATGGCTCACTCAGGAGAGGCCGAGATGGAGAGAGTCATGAAAGGCCTATGGACAGGGGAGCAGGCTGACTGAGGGAACCAGCCGGAGACAGGGCGGCTCCTGGGCACTAGGAACAACCTAAAGAGGCAGCGGAGAGGAGGCACTGAGCCCAGCGAGAGCTAGAATGTGAGAGAAAGGCTGACAGGGGCTGTGGCCTCAGGAGAACATGGCCCCAGCAAGAACCACCTCAAGACAAGGAGGGAACCGAGGGAGAATAAACCCCCAGCTCTCTTCTGGTTTGGAGCCAGGGCCTTCCACTGGCTGAAGTCAACTAGAAGTCATCGCACCTGGGAGTCTCTGTGAGTCTTGCCTTTTACAGCAAAAAAGGATGGCGTGGAGGGTGGAGGGTAGGGGGTGGAAGGAGCACAGCTACCTCCTCGCAGCCTGGGCCTCATCTGCAATCGCCGTCCCCCTGCCCCTCCATCATGCTGGCCTGGCAAACACAGCTCCCTGCCTTCTCCAGAGCTGTACCCAACCAAGGTGAGGGGACTGGAAACAATTATGGGACTCTGCTTACTAGTCTCACTTTTTAAAAAAATTTTTTTTTATTTATTCTATTCTTTGGCTATGCTGGGTGTTTGTTGCTGAGTGCGAACTTTTTCTAGTTGGGGAGAGGCGGGGCTCCTCTCCAGGCTTCTCAGGTCTGGCTTCTCTTGATGTGGAGACCAAATCCTGAGCACGGGCTCAGTAGCTGTGGGCTTAGTTGCTCCGCGGCATGTGGGATCTTCCTAGACCAGGGATGGAACCCTTGTCCCCTGCATTGGCAGGCAGATTCTTAACCACTGGATCACCATGAAGTCCAGAGTCTCACCTTAAATATAGGTCCCCAAGGTCCCCAAGTCTCAAGGAGGCACTGCTGTCTGATTACATTCCTCTAATCCATTCGCCCTTTCACAGTTTTATCCCATTTTCTCTTCAATCTCCAATATGCTATACCCACTCCTGATGATTTCATGTCATATTTTACCGAGACAATAGAAGCAACCAGAAGATAACTTCATTGGGCCATTCTTACCTATCCACAGACTCTGCTCTCCTCTGGTTACTATGGGAACACCATCCCTGTTACCATGGGTCCTCCGCTTGTACACTAGACGCCATCACCTCTTACAGATCTGTAGGAATTTCCTACAGAAGAAACGTCTCTAATGGGTCATTCTCTCTGTGTGCAAACATACAACAGATCATATCCAGGAATGATGTGGGAGTTTGGGATTAACAGATATAAACTATTACATATAGAATGGATAAGCAGCGAGGTCCTACTGTATAGTACAGGGAAATATATCCTGAGATAAACCATAATGGAAAAGGATATGAAAAACAATATATGTATAACTGAATCACTTTGCCATAAGCAAAAATTACAAGACAATGTAAATCAACTACACTTCAGAAACTTAATTTTTAAGAAATAGATCATATAAGAAAAAAAAGGCTTTCCCTAGACCCTTCAGCCTCTCTCCAATGCAGGAGACACAGGAGACTCGAGTTCAGTCCCTAGATCGGGAACATCCCCTGGAGGGGAAAAGGGCAACCCCTCTCCAGTATTCTTGCCTGGGAAAGTCCATGGACAGAGGAGCCTGGAGGACTACAGTCTGGCAAAGAGTGGGATGTGACTGAGCATGCACGCACAGCATTCTCTGAAAGAGAAGGGAAATGATGAAAAAATTTTGAAAAATTCTGTTAGAAGCATCATTTTAATATGAAATTGAAAGGGAACTGCAAGTAAGTAAAACTAGTAACTGTTTGATCAGAAAGGAGGAAAATAATAATAGTTAACATTCATACCTAACTCTCTACTAAGCACTTTCTTTGAATCATCTCATTTAATTGCCAAAATAGGTACAATTCTCTTTTTTTATTGATGATATCCACATGGTTTGCTCCCTCACCTCTTCAAGTCATCAGACAAATGTAATCTCCCATTTTCCCTAGTCCCCTTTATTTTTCTCCAGAACTCTCATCTCAGTTTATGTTTCACTTTTTAAATCTTGTGTAAAGACCCTCTCTCATACTAGAATAAAAGCCTGCAAGAATAGGCTCAACTGTATTTTTCCTTGAATTCTTCATCCTCAGTGCTTAGCACACAGTAGATAACCAATAAAATTTTTGAATACCTAAATAAATAAATGAGGAATTGAGTTTCATGGAGATGAAGTAACTTGTCCATGATCATACAGGTAATAAGTGATCAGAATTCTGATTTAAAAACCCATGTTCTTAAACCATTAATAGATTCACCAGAGTTGTACTATTGTACGCTAGAGATGAGTCCCCGCCTGAGGGTGCAGCAGTGATAGATGGGGCGAAGGACTGAATGGCCTGGGTGTGACAATAGTCTGTATGTGGAAGGACGCTGAGAGAGATCACTCCAGGATGACTTGGTTTCTAGATTTGGCAAATGCGTAGACAGTGATACGGTTCATCCGGAGAAAGTATACCAGACGTCTTATATTGGGTAGAATTATAAGAAAGAAGGACATGTCTAATCCATAAACTTTTAAAAACCATCTCGTCGATAACCAAGAAGTGTTGTTAAAAAGTAAGAATCCAGTAAAACCCAAGCTAATCTCGTCAGTCGGACACCCGTTGGGGAATGGGAATGGACAGGTGAGACCAAATAGGAGTTGTTCTTTTTTAAAAACTAACTCAAGGCTACAAAGAACAAGAAAAAGCCCTCAGGTGTGTTAATAGTAATTCTGGTTAACTTTTAAGGCAGATGCGAACACCAAAGAATGGCCCTATCCTTATGTAGTTATGTTGTAGTCAGCAAGATTATCTTGCTAGTGGCACTGGCTTTCAAGAAGTGACAATCAACGTGGAAGCAGGCACTGACACCCAAGAGTAGCGCGGCCAGGAGGGCAGGCGGAAACGCTTACAGCAATGCACGCCGTAGCACGTGGTCGCCCTCGGACCCCGGGGCGGACTCAGCCTGTTAAAGAGGCGCAGGGAGCTCGCGCCTCAAACGACTCCCAACCCCCGCCCCGGCGCGGAGCCGGCCGGGCACCGCTCAGTTTCCTTCCACCGGCCCGGCCGCGGGCGGACGGCCTCCAGTCCCTAGGCGGCGCTGTGGGCTCGCAAGAGCGGCCGCGGCACCAGAGAGCGCCGTCCCTCCCAGTGCGCATGCTCGCTTCCGCCGTGGGCTTGCCTTTTTTTTTTTTTTTTTTTTTTTTTCGGGTGGCCCAGGCGGCTGCGTACTGGCTGTGGGATGGGAAGTGAAGCCCCAGCGAGCGGCAACGGCGGGGCTGTGAGGAGCAGCCAGAGGGAGGCGGCGGCGGCGGGGAGTCGGTGAGCAGCTGGGAAAGCGGAGCCGGGGCGGAGCACCTGCAGGCACGGGCGGCGGCTTCACCATGGCGATTCGCAAGAAGAGCAGCAAGAGCCCCCCGGTCCTGAGCCACGAATTCGTCCTGCAGAATCACGCGGACATCGTCTCCTGTGTGGCGATGGTCTTCCTGCTGGGGCTCATGTTCGAGGTGAGCCCAGCCCGCCCCAACCGCCCGCCCCGCCGCCGGCCCGGGCTTCTAGCACAGCCCCTCGGTCCGGGACCGCTGGGGGACCCCGGCCGGGGCGGGGGGAAGGTGCCGGCCCCCCCGGCCCCCAAAGAGCGGGCCCGCCCCTCCCCGCGCTGGCCTGGGACTGAGGAGCCCCGGGGGCCTGGCCGCCGCCCGCCCGCAGGGACCGGGGCCGCCGCGTCGCCCCCTCGGCCACCGCGCACGCCGCCCCCTCCCGCCGGCCGCGCAGTTCCTGGTTCCCGCGAAGGGTTACGTGGCAGCCGGCGAGGGGCCGGCGGGCGGCGGGGGCGGCCCCTGCGCGCCGAGCTGGCTGCGGGCAGTGGGCGGGCTGGGGAATGGCCGGCCGGCCAGGCCGCAGGGGGCCGGGGAGAGCCGGGGGCCGCGGCCGCGGCGGCGCGGGGTTTGAGGGGCAAACCGACGGAGCCGGGCGCCGGCTGCCGGCTGGAAGGGCGGTGGCCACACCGGGCAGTGAGCGGTCGCCGCGGGATCACCCACCCGATTGTTAAGAACTTCGGTCTCCCAAACTGGTATTGTTACCAGTGATCGAACTTTTTTTTTTTTTTGCCCCGCGCTTGCTCTCCTTAAAGAAACAAAGTCTGATACGGAAATCGGGGTACAGAGCAGAAGTGCCGAGGAGTCGAATAATTTTCTTTTCGTTTCTTGAAGTAGGAGAGGATGGAAATGTCAGAAGTGTGTAAATTCTCTTCCCACGTAGCGCGTATCGTGATGACTTACTTAACAGCTGTTGAATGTGGGTAATAAACTTTGCCAGGTGAACGGGTAACATCCTACGGCTTCCTTCCCCTCGCTCCCCAAAACACACACCCGTTCCTTATCCTCTCTCCCTTTTTAACTTTTCTCTGTAGCTCCTGAGCCCCCACCAAATGCACTCGTTATTTTACCTATTTATTGTCTCCCTCCTGGAATGTAACCTCAGTGAAGGCACAATTTTTTTGGTTTTGTTTTTCTTAATTTCCAGCGCCTAGAATATATCCCGGCATTTAAGAAGTGATTACAAAATATTTGTTTAATGAGTGACATTAAGAATTCTTGACTACTGGGTAGCTCAGGGAACCCTACCCAGTGCTCCGAGGTTACCTAAATGAGAAGGAAATCCAAAAAAAGGCGGTGTATGTATATGTATAGCTGATTTACTTTACCAGTACAGTAGAAAGTAACACAACATTTTAGACAGCTATGCTCCAATAAAAATGTTAGCAAAATACAGACAGAGCAGTAAAGACTTTCATATGCAGTTCAGTGTGAACAGTATCCAATTAAAGACAAGAAATCCTGTTTCCAACTCACAAGTGATTAAACAAACAGTAATTAAATTAAAAAAAAAAAAAAAACTCTTAAGAAAAACTAGTTGGAATGAGACTGCCAGTGACCAAAGGATGACTAAATTGTTAAAATAGAACCTGTGTGGCTCTTTTAAATGTTATTATTAGAAATTGAATATTTTAATACTTAAATTTATTTTCAAACTTTTTGCTCATCTTCAAATGGGCTTTTTCTGGATCTAGATAAATTTTTTTTTTTTAATTCTTGATAGTGTCATTTTTGCCCACTTAGTCCAAGTTAAGGAGGCAGTGAGTATTCCTAAATGGGAAGGTAGAAGGGAACTAACATGTGTCATATAGTTCATTTTAGGTTGGGCCTGTTCTACTTACCACCTGAATGACCTAAGAGTAAGCCTCAATTTTTCTGCTCTGTATAAGGAAATTCGGGTGCTCTTCTCACCGCTTGCAAGGATCAGATAGCATGGTATGAAGGCATCTCATGGTTTATAAAGTACTGTATGAATATGTGTGATATTAAAAATGCAATGCTAAACATTTGTACTCACTTTCTGAATATTATACTTACATACATATCCCTTCTGCTTTGGTCTTATATTGAACAGTTTTGTAAGACTTGCCATAACCCATCTCCACATGGTAAAAATTCCTGACTTTGAAGATATAATTTAGGAGTAATATTATCTGCAAAATGTATTTGCAGTGTTTTGAATGAAATGGAATATAAATCAGAAATGCTGACACTAAGAAATGTTTTAGCTTTGTTTTTATGTAAACATTTTTATGTTCTCTCACCGCATTTCTAGGGGAGTTCACCACCAGTTAACTTCCTCATATCAATGATTTTTTTTTAACAGTGAAGGGATTTTCACCTTTACATCTGTAAAATTTATCGATTTAAATAGACTCAACAAAGATCTAAATAGAAGTTTTTAAAGTCAATTCAAAAAAGAATATTGAAGTAGTATACAGGAGAAAGTTTGTGTATGTCCCATGACATTTTTCTTGCCATATGTTAAAGTTTTAGGATTTAAAAGCATGTTATCTACACATGGGAAAAAAATATACCGGTTCGTTTTGATGCTTTCAAAATAATTGCTGATGAATCTCACCATCAACATAGTTATTGAATGGTGGTATCTGTGCTAGAATAATAGAGTTGATATTTTTGCAACAGAACTGTTAGCCTTTTGTGTAAATATACTGAGAAAATGTCAGAGGATTTATGGTGAAATTGACAAAGCAATAACAGATACAGTATTACTAGCCAAAATGAAGACTCTAGTATAAATGCTGAAGCTAAAGGGAGTTAGACCTCTACTGCTTGCTAACTTGGTAACCTAGGGCATGTCATTTAACTTCTCAAACTTGTTTCCTTTTCTGTAAGATAGGGCTCATTGGATTACTCTAAGAATTAAATTAGTTTGTGTAATTCATAGTTGAAAGTTTAGCTTACAGGAGACATGCCATAAATGATAGCTCATTATTCCTTAAGTATTTATCAAGGTCAAAAAATAGAAGACAGAATTTTTATGTGAGAGAAGGTTCTAACAGCATCTAAAGAGCTGTATATACCAACCTGCCAATGCAGAAGACACAGGAGATGGGTTCGATCCCTGGGTTGGGAAGATTCTCCTGGATTAGGAAATGGCAACCCACTCCAATATTTTTGCCTAGAAAATCACATGGACATAGGAGCCCAGCAAGCCACAGTCCATGGGGTCGCAAAGAGTTAGACATGACTGAGCACACACATTCATTCTTGATAAAGCAATAGTTTGTTTTGGGGAAATGGAAGACTTTAATTTACAGGGAATTTTGTGTTCTCAGAAATTGCTGATTTTGAAATTATGTTTTTTTAAGTACAGTCAGTTTCTGTCCACATACTGCAAATTGTGGTGTATAATTCATGACTTCATATTGGAGTGAGGAAAATTTAATAGTTAGAAGATGTAAGGATACTTGAAAAGCTTTCCAAAAGCAAGGATGCAGAAGAGGAGTTAGGAGTCTCCACGAGGAAGATCTACTGGAAGGGACTTAACTTTTCACATACTCAGGAGTCCAGGTTGTTCATGCCATGCCAGGTTAGGGGGACCTTTACAGTTGCAAGTATCGTGAAACAGACTTGGAGGTTTATTTCTAAGTGTGGCTTGTCTTAATGCCACTGTTTTCTTTCCTTCTTTTTTTAAGAAGTTAATTTTATATGTCAGTGAGAAAGTAGGATTTGATATTCAGAAACTGCCTATATCTTTAAGACATCCAGTCCATGTAGCAGTCACTCCTTCCTCTAGCAAGTACAACGTAGTTAACATTTCTGTGTAACAAGCTACCAAGCCCCAGCTGGTGACCGTGAAAGAAATATTATGATATTCATGATAACTGTAATCAGTGCAGAGTTAAATAATTCATTAAGTGTCATGGTAACCTGTTTAAGATATATCTGAATAAGTCTCATATTTTTCTTATAAATGGAGAGCAGTGCTTCAAGTGTCCCAAACTGTCCTAAACTCAGTCTTCCTTTTGAACACATTACATGTTTCTTGTGTGTGCATGCTTAGTGTGTCCGACACTTGGTGACCCCGTGGACTGTCGTCCTCCAGGCTCCTCTAGCCATGGGGTTTTCCAGACAAGAATACTGGAGCCATTTGCCATTTCCTCTTCCAGGGAATCTTCCCCACCCAAGGATTGAACCCCTGTCTCTTGCATCTTATGCATTGACAGGAGGATTCTTTACCACTGCACCACCTGGGAAGCCCATGTATTTCTGTAGCATATTTTATTCCAAACTAATTTGTCTTCCTATTGATTAAGTGTAATATTAGTTTAACGAAAACAGTGTTGCCTGGGATATGACACTTAGGAGGCCTGGAAATGGCTAAGGGCATGATTATTCGTTTAATTTTCCTTCTCTTTTAAAAAAATTTCCTATAAACTTTTGTAGGGTGTGTGGTTTGTATTTTTCTTCTTATTCTACATACTGTCACATGCTAAACTAGCTGGAAGCCAGATTTTAATTTTATTTGGAAGCCTAGGATGAAAGGATAATGTAATTTTTGTTGCTTTGGGAATTTGATATTAAATTTATCTTTGAAGAATTTCCCTTGTCATTTGTTTAAAACTTAGAAGTGTTTTCAGCTACAGTAGTGGTGACTTCATATTTTAAACTAGAAACAGGGATACAAAGTGTGTTTGTATATGAAATCTAAATAAGATATTAAAGCATAAAATTTAGTCATCAATCAGCTTTATTTAAAAGAATTGCAGAAAAGCAGTGTTACCCTGGAAACACATGTCATCGCTCTGCTGTAATGTATCCGTGTGAATGACCCAGAATGTAACATAGAAAAGCCTTACTGGCCTCTTCTAGTCAAGGGGCTTACTGTATCTACCCAGCAAAGCAACCCACTGGAGGGGCCTTACCCTGACTCCAGCTCACAGGCCTGCAATACTCCGGGATGGCAGAGCCCCGCTACACCGGTATGTTGTGCCTCTCCCCACCTCTGCTGCTCACCTGCTGGGTCTCCCATCTAGTCCAGGCCTTGGTGGGGCCTGGTTCCCTTTCCTTTTCTCCAGTATAGTGGCCTCCCGTTGCCTTGCTTTTCTCCCTGCAGGCTTCACTGTCCACACTCTGCCCAGGCCCTCGGCTCCCTTTCCCTGTTGGTCTTTCTCCCTGTTTGACCTATACGTATCCAGCTGTAGTTCCCCCTGGCACCTGCCTTTTCCCTGCCTCCCCATTTGTGGGTTGCTCAGGGTTGTCAGAGAAAGTTGTGGGCTCAGGCTGCTAGATAGTATTACAAGTCAAAGGTTTCTGACCTCAGACAAAAGTAATACTCAGGGATCTTTTTACTTCTCCCTGGCCAGCTCCTTTCCCTAAAGGAACTTTAAAAATACTCATCATTGGATTCCCCAGCTTTGCTTAACAGATAACATTGCTTCCCCTCCATGCCAGGGAGAATTTCTTCAGTTTCTTGTGTTTTGAATTTATCTGTCCCATCATTTTTACCTTCTGCTTAGTGTAAGAGGAAAACAGTTTAAGATTAACCTTTAGCTAAAGCACTTTGGCCACCTGACGCAAACAGCCCACTCACTGGAAAAGACCCTGGTGCTGGGAAAGACTGAGGGAAAGAGGAGAAGGGGACGACAGAGGATGAGATCGTTGGATGGGATCGCTGACTCAGTGGACAAGAGTCTGAGCAAACTCCAGCAGGAGATAAGTGAAGGACAAGGAAGCCTGGCATGCTGCAGTCCATGGGGTTGTAGAGTCGCTCATGACTCAATGACTGAACAGCAGCTATCCTTGTGTTTCATTCCTTACCAGATCTTTCTGTCCATTTTGCCCTTACATGTTAAATTCTCCCTAGCTCCTTTCCTGACCAGCCTCTCTCACCAGCTCAGTCCCTCCCATCATGAAACAACTTAAGCCTGCCCTGGGACCTCTCACTGGGAACCCCTGTGTTCGTCCGTTTTGGGCTCTCCGCACCACTGTCACGTGCCTTGCGCGCTCTCGGTTGGAATCACTCAAACGCTGTGACCACTGATGTCTTCTTAAATCGTCCAGTCCACTGTACTCTTTTCCTAACATGTCTCTATTGAAGCTTTGGCTTTATTGTCCACACCGTCCTGAAATGTTTCCCCTCTGGCTTTTGGGGTGTCCACTCTCTTCATTCTCTGCTGTTCCTCTCTGATCATTTCTTGTTATTTCCCTACCAGCTTTCCTCTGCCCTCTCCATGGTTCTGATTTGTCCTGCTTCTCTTTAAATCCTGTACACTCTCTACAGAGGACTTACATATTTCGACAGCCTCCACTGTGTACCATCTATTCTCTGTAAAGAGAGACTTCCAAAAATCCTTGAGCCTGGCCCTCCCTGCGGAGCTCCAGCAGTGGGTCTCACCTGCCTGTTGGTCTTTCCACCTGCATATCTCAAAGAAATCTAAGTTTACTGAAAACTCCTCTTTCCCTAAAACCTGTTGTTCCTCCTGTATTCCCCATTTTTATTAATAGTATTGTTTTTCGCCTACTTGTTGAAGCATCAGTACATGATCTCTGATTCTTCCCTCCTGCATAACAAGCCTTCAGTCAGTCAGTCAGTCAGTCAGTCAGTCAGTTAGTTCAGTCGCTCAGTCATGTCCAACTCTCTGCGACCCCATGAACCGCAGCACACCAGGCCTCCCTGTCCATCACCAACTCCCGGAGTCCACCCAAACCCATGTCCATTGAGTCAGTGATACCATCTGACCATCTCATCCTCTGTCGTCCCCTTCTCCTCCTGCCCTCAATCTTTCCCAGCGTCAGGGTTTTTTCAAATGAGTCAGCTCTTCATATCAGGTGGCCAAAGTATTGGAGTTTCAGCTTCAACATCAGTCCTTCCAGTGAATACCCAGGACTGATCTCCTTTAGGATGGACTGGTTGGATCTCCTTATAGTCGAAGGGACTCTCAAGAGTCTTCTCCAGCACCACAGTTCAAAAGCATCAATTCTTCGGCGCTCAGCTTTCTTTATAGTCCAACTCTCACATCCATACGTGACTACTGGAAAAACTATAGCCTTGACTAGATGGACCTTTGTTGGCAAAGTAATGTCTCTGCTTTTTAATATGCTGTCTAGGTTAGTCATAACTTTCCTTCCAAGGAGTAATTTAATTTCATGGCTGAAGTCACCATCTGCAGTGATTTTGGAGTCCCCAAAAATAAAGTCAGCCACTGTTTCCACTGTTTCCCCATCTATTTGCCATGAAGTGATGGGACCGGATGCCGTGATCTTTGTTTTCTGAATGTTGAGCTTTAAGCCAACTTTTTCGCTCTTTCTCTTTCACTTTCATCGAGAGACTCTAGTTCTTCTTCACGTTCTCCCATAAGGGTGGTGTCATCTGCATATCTGAGGTTATTGATATTTCTCCCAGCAGTCGTGATTCCAGCTTGTGCTTCATCCAGCCCAGCATTTCTCAGGATGTACTCTGCATATAAGTTAAATAAGCAGGGTGACAATATGCAGCCTTGACGTACTCTTTTTCCTATTTGGAACCAGTCTGTTGTTCCATGTCCCATTCTAACTGTTGCTGCCTGACCTGCATATAGGTTTCTCAAGAGGCAGGTCAGGTGGTCTGGTATCCCAATCTCTTTCAGAATTTTCCACAGTTTATTGTGATCCATACAGTCAGGCTTTGGCATAGTCAATAAAGCAGAAATAGATGTTTTTCTGAAACTCTCTTGCTTTTTCGATGATCCAATGGATGCTGGCAATTTGATCTCTGGTTCCTCTGCCTTTTCTAAAACCAGTTGGAACATCTGAAAATTCATGGTTCACAGATTGCTGAAGCCTGGCTTGGAGAATTTTAAGCATTACTTTACTAGCATGTGAAATGAGTGCAATTGTGTGGTAGTTTGAGCATTCTTTGACCTTGCCTTTCTTTGGGATTGGAATGAAAACTGACCTTTTCCAGTCCTGTGACCACTGCTGAGTTTTCCAAACTTGCTGGCATATTGCGTGTAGCACGTTCACAGCATCATCAAATCTTCTAGGATTTGAAATAGCTCAATGGGAATTCCATCATCTCCACTAGCCTTATTCTGCCTCAAAGTTTCCACTTCTCTTCTACCACCGCTGCCTTAGTTCAAACCTTAATAGCTTTCACGGGGTTTCTCCCATACTTGACTTGCCTCCTTACTCCAGTTTATTTTTCTCTGATATTTATTTAGTAATGTTGATCAATCACTGAATAAATGCCACACGCCCTGCCGGATTCTGAGCTTCTAGTGATGAACAGAAACCAGTGTAGTCCCGGCTTTTACGGAGGTTACTGTATTGGGTAACAGCAGTTGTGAATATCAGCACGCCGAGAGTGTGCATTTTGTAAGAATGGAACCCAGGTCTCTGAGGCAGTCTAACAAAGGAAATGACCTATCCTAAGAGGCAGGGAAGGCTTCCTTGAAAGGGTGTAGTTGACCTGAGATCCCGAGTGGAGAGGTTTTCCGATAAAACCACACGTGCACAGAGCCCTGGGTGGGAGGAGTGCAGGAGGCAAGGCCAGACCCTGGAGTTCTCATCCTGGGGAGAATGGGACTCAACTGGAGGACCTTTGGGGGTGGTGGAGGAAGGGTGGGCGGGCCTGGGGAGTGTGTTCACCTGGTGGAGGGCAGGATTCCAGTTGCCAGCTAGAGTGTGGATCTGAGGGTGACTTGGGGGGCCAGCGCTGGGCCACAGTCAGCCGCCTCTCTAAACACCAGTAACTCCCTCCTCACATTGTCTGGTCAGGCTACAATAAAGTGCATTACTTAGATCAGCACATAGGCCCTTCCTCACGTCCACCTGCTACGCCTGACCTCCTGGTTCCAGCTCCTTGACCTTTGCGCTTCCCTTTTTCCCGCCTGGGCTGTCCTCCCCTCCCCTGCCAGGGAACTTTTCTTTGCCAGCAGGAGCCGCTCAGGCACCACATGTCCTGCAGAGCTTTTCCTCACCTCAGGAAGAAAACAAAAACCTCACTCCTCACCTCAGGAAGAAATCAAAAACAACAACAAAAAAAATGCAGTGTTTTCTCCTCAGTTCCTGTTGGCTCTGATTCTTTGGTATTATCGCCATTTGTTTCTTCCAAAACCCAAATAAG
This sequence comes from Muntiacus reevesi, assembly GCF_963930625.1. Classification (NCBI taxonomy): domain Eukaryota; kingdom Metazoa; phylum Chordata; class Mammalia; order Artiodactyla; family Cervidae; genus Muntiacus; species Muntiacus reevesi. The sequence continues at coordinate 44,741,344 of NC_089260.1, forward strand.
TTTCTCGTCGTCTGGATCACATCATCATCTTTGTTATCCTTTCTTGTCTGGTACAGTGTTTGTGCCTGTAAATACTGAGTAAGCGTTCCGTTTTCCTGTTGTGACCACTCTGCTTGTACCAGTCGGCAGGTCAGTTCAATATTTGTGACCACGTACCTATGCCAGGTGTGAGGAGATTAACACACACACCACAGACCCTGCCTTCCGTCCGTTTTCGTCCTGGTAACGGTGCTCCCTTTTCTTTCATTAATTTACATTTAAAAATTTTCCTGATGGCTATTTTGTGTTCATTGTACAGGTCTAGAGAGAGAAACATTATTTATCAAAAACACTGTTTATTGGAACTGCAGTTCTCTTTTTTTGAAATCTTAAAGTTAGGAGTGAATTGCACAATCCCATCTAAATTGCAGACTGCTCTGGTGAATTACCTTAACTTCACGCTCCTTGGCGAGGGGGAATCCCAGTTGTGCCTGTCTGGGTGACACAGGAACTGGGGGGGCCCTTGGTTCTCAGATGCAGGGAGAGAACTTAGAATGTTTTTTCCCCCAGAGTTGCTGTTTGGGAGAGCGTCACTAATTGACCTGATCTTTCTTTTTTTCTAGATAACGGCAAAAATTTCTATTGTTTTTGTTACTCTTCAGTATAATGTTACCCTCCCTGCCACAGGTAGGTAGTTTTCTTTTGGAATTTCCTGGTTAAGTAGAAGAGTTCAGCTGGGCAGACTTGGAAATTTCTGTGAACACTAGGTTCTTCTTTATCTTCACAGATCTCATTCATGATGAGAACGAATATTATTCTTGATGATTTTGTGATAATGCAAGATCTGATGTTTTGGGTTGACTTCACCCTGTATGAAAATCAGTTTTTATGTGTTTAATGTTTACTGTGTACTTTTGTAAGTGGGCTTGAAATTCCATCAAAGAATAGGGTTTTTGTGGGGTTTTTTTGTTTTTGTTTTTTGTCCTTCTCTTCCCTCTGATCTTTTCATAAGAAAATCCTAAGCATAGATATTTTGCATTTTCTGAAGTGTCATTGTTCAGTCAAGGTTTCTAAAGGCCCAGTGTTCAGGTTCAGTTTTTTTGACCTATGAGTTCTGCTTGGGAACTATAATAACATCCCTCTTAAGCCCATATTATTGTTACTTTTTGGTTCTGCTCTACCATCTATCAGTTATTTTGATGAGAGAATGACAGTAAGCTCTAAGAGATATCTTGGGAATAGCATCCAAACTACATTTTTAGGTTTTATTTCAAGTTTTTTTTCTAGATTATGCTACGTGAGAATCAAGTAGTTATTTAAAGTTGATTATAGTTGAATATAGTAATTAATTTATTAGCATGGATGAGAGATGTGGTATTCACTTAACAAGATAGCATATTCAGGCAGTAAATTTGTCCCCAGTGTCTCTATTTAGAATGTGAGATAAATTACACAACATGGAATTGGGTTTTTGTTCAATTTTATCATTTTATAAATGTTTGGTTTAGTAATTTAGATATCAGATTACTCAAAACCACAAAGTTGTTTAGAAATTTGAGTATGCCAGAGAGGAACAAAGCTCTTTTATCAACTCACAAGTATTTGCTTAAGTCTTGTTCTGGAAAATTAGCAGTTTTAAAGACTGAAAACAAAGGTAGCAGTTGCTTCTGTCTCCCCTGCTTAGAGTTCAAAACTAAATCAAATCAAAGTCAGCTTTTCCATCAGAATCATAAATATGGTATCTAGTTTGAAAAATAGAGCTAGAAAGTTGAAAGTTTCAAAAGTTCCTTGAAAACACAGGCAAATGGGCTAAGTATAACTTACTTTAATATAACTGAAATATAACCTGCTCTACCCCTGGGATCTCCAAGGGTCTGAGTGTGGCCTCCGCTCCCCTGTGCTCTGACTTTAATGGCTGTAACTAACCTGTGTCAAGTCTTTGTAAGTAATTTCTGAAACTTTAGACTTCTAGGTAATCTCAGTTTTCATTGCTGCTAAGACTCAAGGTGTCCAAAAGCATATTACCGTGATGTTTCTGTAAACTTATTTATTAGATTAGTCTTCTTTTGTTTCCATAACTGTGTTGTACTCAGTGCTGTTTTTATAATCTTATGCATATTTTTGTGTGTGTGTGTGTGTGTCCTGTCCTTTTGACCTTCAGAAGAACAAGCTACTGAATCAGCGTTCCTTTATTACTATGGTATCAAAGATTTGGCTACAGTTTTCTTCTACATGCTAGTGGCGATAATTATTCATGCCATAATTCAAGAATATGTGTTGGATGTAAGTATACAATCTTAGAAATGTATACTTTATAAAATACTAGCTCTCCATACCATGATAGTTATGTTAAATACGTTTTTATAATCTTAAATTTACAATTGTTTTTATTTTTAGAAAATTAACAGGCGAATGCATTTCTCCAAAACGAAACACAGCAAGTTTAATGAATCTGGTCAGCTTAGTGCATTCTACCTGTTCTCTTGTATTTGGGGCACATTCATTCTCGTATCTGTAAGTATGTACTACGCTTAAATTCTCATCTCTCAGAGTATTTAATTATATACTCAGAACAGGAAATGATGTCCTATTTTTAGCACTCATAAGCAAACCCCGAACCTTAGAAAAATTCCTCTTCTGTTGTTGTTCTTATCTAAGATTAGGAGTTCTGCTATTGAACTAGTCTAAATCAAGTTTCATCAGTGAGCCTCTCTTTGAGTTTTTATACAGCAAGAATTGCCAACTATGTTCAGTGTTCCAGAAAGCCTTACACAGTTGTAGGCGATCTGAATGTTGTCTTCATATCTGTAGTCATTTGCAAGTGGCTCTGTATTAGCAGAAAGGGTAAGTTATCAGTAATACTTTCACAAGGTTGTATGTATACTAGAGATGAATAAATAGGCCAAGTGAGTTTTCCAGGGTATGACACGGTTGGAGACAGACTAAAACTCAGCTTTTCAAGTCCAGAGCTTGTTCCATTGTAAACTGCTGCTTTAGTGATTATAAATGAACATAAAATTCAGCTTAAAATCTTATATACTCAGAAATTTTTTTTTTATTATTGATGTATACAAATTCTGTCTTACACAGTTTTAAAAAAACAAATGTGTTAAACCTCAATAGATATTAAGGATAAGTTGCTTCAGTTTTTTCTATATATACATATGTGATAATTCTCACTAAACAGATCTGGTTATCTAAGAAAAAGACATGGTTATTATGTGGACATGTATGCATGCTCAGTCACTTCAGTCATGTCTGACTCTTTGTGACCCCATGGACTGCAGCCCACTAGGCACCTCTGTCCATGGTATTTTCCAGGCAAGAATACTGGAGTGGGCTGCCATTTCCTTCTCCTTTTGTGGACATAATCTTATAAAACTTGACACCACCTTGATCCTGTCTCCTGTCAGGTGCCCCCTCTTTTGGAACTCTTTCTTTGATTAACTGAGACAAAATTCATTCCTTGGATGACTGTTATGTGCCATTACTGTTTTTTGGTTGTGTTTACATATGTGTCTTTTTTACTCTCCTGGATCGAAAGAATTTCAAAAGGCAGGAATTACGTCTTTTTGGACTTCACATCATTCATTGATTTTCACTTCACTAAAGTAAGCAGTTCGACTGAATGAAAAATAACTAAAACATCTAAAATGTTTGACTTCCGTGGACCCTTTGGAACTTGAGATGGAGAGTTGTAAATGTGCAAGAAGTGAAAATACTGTCTTATTTTCTAAAGAATTTACATGCTCATTAGGCTAATTATTGTATCTTCTCTCTTAGGAAAACTACATCTCAGACCCGACTATCTTGTGGAGGGCTTATCCCCATAACCTGATGACGTAAGTCATTTTTAGTAGACTTTTCTCACTTAAGGGCCATGGTCATGTCACTTTTAAGCAGGATTTATTATTCTCCTTTAAGACATGAGGCAAATTCGTACGATGGGTATGTCTTTGGCAATCACGCTGCCATAAGAATGAGAAATTCCTTCTTGCTTTTATTATGTGTAGTCTTCTCAGTGTGTCTATTACCTTAAGAAAACTGATTTTAATAGTAATCCTGCTTTAGTCCTCTGTCTTCTTCTTTTCCCTCATCCCTGCTCCATCTTCTACATACTCTTGCTCCTTTTCTTTACCCTACTCTCTTTTCTTCCATTTCTTCTCTCTTAACACTGTAAGCTTGAGGGTAGAGACTGTTTCACTTTTTTGGCCCCCAAGGTTTCTGTACAGTGCTATAAGAAGCTCAGGGGTCGCCAAGTCAGCTAGCTAAGTTACTCATTCTTCAAGCCCAGTTCTAAAACATCTATTCCATATTTTCCTTGCTCCTTTAGCATCTGTGGGCTTCTGCTTTCCTGAATTTTTCATTTTGTTGTGCAGCATTTTATGTTTATACATTGTCTTGGCTGCTCTGTAATTGTCTCATTTATGGAAATCAGTCTTATGTTGTGCCCATGCCCACCAAGACTGTATGTACTTGACAGCAGAAGGAACTGTCTCTCTTCATATCCTTTGCTGTGCCAGCTGTAGGGGCTCATCACCTAGGCAGTAGTCAGTGGATGCATTGTGATGGGAGAATTGGAGAAAAAGATATGAAGAGAGTAACATGACCTACTGGAGAAGGCAGTGGCAGCCCACTCCAGTACTCTTGCCTGGAAAATCCCATGGATGGAGGGGCCTGGTAGGCTGCAGTCCATGGGGTCGCTAAGAGTCGGACACGACTGAGCGTCTTCACTTTTACTTTTCACTTTCATGCATTGGAGAAGGAAATGGCAACCCACTCCAGTGTTCTTGCCTGGAGAATCCCAGGGGCGGGGGAGCCTGGTGGGCTGCTGTCCATGGGTTCGCACAGAGTCGGACACGACTGAAGTGACTTAGCAGCAGCAGCAGCAGCATTACCTAGTTTTACCATATTCTGCTGAGCCATTCTGACTTTTAATAAGTGTATTAATTAATTCAATGAACTTTTGTAGAATGGGGATATAAACATCATATTTATGTGGAACTGTATTTTCTCCCCTTCCCTGAACCCCTTCCCCTCTCTCCCTACAGAATTATTCAGATAGGCTTTGTGTTTTCCACTTTAGACCTCTGGAGGAGAGGGGGAGGGAAAGCAGAAAGAGGAGGTCTAGAGGGGTGTGGTGTGAAGAGACTGTGGACTCTAGACTGATGAGAATATGTCTCCTGGGAGCCCTACAGTGCCTTATTCCTCTCTTGAATCCAAGTTTGTTTCCATTTATTGGGTGCTCTCAAGTGTCTCAACCAGGTAGAGTTACCATGTTTCCCTAAGGAAAAATCCAGAGGCTGTTTGAAATTGGGATTGTCTCAGTTTCCAGTGCTGGTGAATCTGTGCACCTTCACTTCCTCACCATCTTTTTGCCCTTCCCACTTCCCTTTTGCAGAACCCTTACAGATGTGTGATTTGATTCCCTCAGGGACATGTTCCGCACATTTTCAGTAGCTGACAGGCACACTCATCAGCGCTCGCTCACTCACTCACAGGCAAGGGGCTCTGTTCCCTGGTAGCTTGCTTGGTTGCTCCCAGGATTCTGTGGATCATGTCTTTGCTCCTGCTGTTTGGTCCAGAGGAACTGACTGATGGCGGAGAGACCCTGGGGGGGCTGGGGGAGGGGGCTACTGCCGAGTGAAGTACAGGAAGTATTGTAAGGGGACCTGAAATAGTAACACAAAGGTAGCTACCTAGCACGTCCTGATTTCCAGTGTTTGTTTTTACTTTATTCTTTAAAGATGTTGTGCTTTAAACAATATGTTCTACTTTCTTGTGTTACACAGATTTCAGATGAAGTTTTTCTACATATCACAGTTGGCATACTGGTTTCATGCCTTTCCTGAACTCTACTTCCAGAAAACCAAAAAAGTAAGCAGGGGTTTTGTAATTTTTAGATTTGTGTTGTCATTTTTGCCCTTTTTTTGAGAAGTTGTTTTAAAATTAAATATTTCCTCACATCTCTAGCCTCCCTTTTCCCCTCTTCCATCCCCCCACTATTCTCTCACCTCCCCTTTTTCCACACAGACTAAATGTCTTTAAGTATTTATTGCAGAAACTTTTATTCATTTCAACTTAAGAGGGGGAGATCTTACATTTGACATGCTAATTTCTCATTTTAAAATTGTATTAGTGATAATTTAAATAAAATTTAAACAAATCTTGCAATGTAATATTCAAACTCTTAGCAGTTTCACAAGTGAGACTAAACGGATTAATTAGATTATTCTGCAACTAATGGTACTGTGTATAAGTCCCAGAGAAAAATTCAATATTGAGAAAAGTAAACCAGAGTTAAATATTCACCTTGATTCTTTTCCTAGTGAAATAGGTAGGAAAGATGTTCGTTTGTCTTGTTTGAACAGTAACTCAGCTCCTGGAGCACTGCAGTAGCCTCCTGTGTAGTTTTACCGTCGGTACCTCTGAAGTCAGTCTTACCTGATGTCACAGAGTAAACTTTGTTTCCTTGATTTTAACTCTTTCTCTTCTAAAAACTGTGCTAGGTCCTTTTTGCTCTAAATTAAAATCTAGCTGCTCACCTATGTTCCAAGGGTTCTTTCCATCTGTGCCCCTGTCCCCTGATCCCTTTTTCTTCCCTTTTTGTACCTCATTCAGTTTTAACATTCTATAATTCTATAATCCCAGCACATCGTTCTTTTCTCCAGGATACCTTTTCTAATAAATTAATCAAGCACTTTTATTCTCCTTTGGGGAGAGATTGTTTTTAAAATCCCTATATATGAACTGACGTTGGGGGGGGAGGTGCGGGTGATGGATGAAAAGAAAGTCATGAGTTAACAGCCATAGTTGGGAGACAGGTACATGGGGATTCATTATGCTCTCTGTGGGTTGTGTGTATTTTACATTGTTCCACATTTAAAACACTGGTTTTAAAATCCTCTTACTTTGAGAAGGTTTTCCAAAACAGAAATGTAACTACCTATCCAGTGACCATTTTATCTCTGCCTTCTTAAAAGCCACGAACACTTCTTTCTATATGTTCTGAGTAGTTAATCCATGAGTATAAGTACTTGATTTTATTGCTGTATTGTGTCTCTGGTTTTTGTGTCTTGTGTGTCAGTCATCATTGATGTCTGCCATGATTAGAGAATAGCACCAAATTAGAGTCCATGTAAAGTAGAATGGTTTTTAGTTGATTATAAGGATTAGGATGAAGATCCATAAAACCTTTGACTTAGAACTGTCTTAATATAAAATTTTTAGGCACACCACTTCCAATAACCCTTCCATATTTAGTGATTACCTAATGTGAACCATACGTGTCCCATAGCTGCACTGTCCAAAACAGTAGCCACAAGACACATTTAACCTAATTAAACAAAAACAGAATTCGCTTTCTTGGTCACACTAGCCATGTCGCAAATGCTCGTTGGCACACATGGTTTCACAGTCTGCCATTTTGGATCAGAGACAGAGAACCTAACCCTCATGGCAGAAGGTTCTGTGGAGCACTGCTAAGACCGTCATAGTCCTTGATATCTTAGCACCATGGTTCAGATGTTTAGATCTTCATGTACTTTTGTATCTATGGGATGTTTTACCTCTGGGTTTCATTATGAGTTCATATGTCTACATATTGTTCATTGACCATGTAAGTAGAGAGGGACATTTCAAAGTAATTGTTCATTTTAGTTCTCAAAGCTCTTTTCTTATCAATTCCTGCCAGATGGCATTTCTCCAAAAATGCAATCTAATTTTTGTGGAATAATTTGCATAACTTAGAACTTAACTGAAACTATTTTTAACACCTACATATGACAGTCGAAAGTAGCTGTTGCAAGTAATTAACATAATTTGAAAGTAACAGCTGCATATGTGTTCAACGGTTTCTTAAAATTTACTCTATAAGAATTATTTTTGGAAGAACTCTTCACTGGAAAAAAATTAGAACAGTGGTTGTTTTGACCCAGTCCTACAGAGAAATGGAAAAAGGAACACAGTAGAAATTCAAGAGGTGTGTTAGTCACAAATAACTCAGTTTGCTTTAAGAAGGATATTTTAAATGCATGTAATATGTATGTTTCAATATAAACAGTCCTCTCTTTTGTCCATAAGAGGATTCAAAATGTAATTTCTTAGCCATCTTGAATATAAGAAGTTTCAGGGAAGTGTGGATGGAATATCCAAATGTTTTATTTCTGATATTCAGATTATTTGGTTTAATTATCCATACATACAGTTGTATATGATATAAAGTATATTAAATTTTTAAAAAGCTTTTTGCCCACTCCTTCCTGAGGGTTAAATTCACACTTTTCATGTGCGACTTGTTGCTAATATCTGTCCTTCATCACTGGAGCTTCCTTGACTCATTTAAATCAGTTTTTCCAAAGTACATCGTTACTCTGTCTTATTGATTCCTCCACTAACCTTGTGTAAGCATTTAGAAATGACATTGGTTGAGTTTTCTCAGGTTATGTATCTTAACCCATTTATTTGTTGTTTAAAATAATCAATACAGATCTCTGTAGTATGAGAGCTTTGGAAAAATTTACATATGAGATCACTACATTTTTGGTTTAGGGGAAAATCTTTGCCTTATATTTGGGCATATATGTGATATTCAGTTTAAAGTAAAGTTCATATTTTAGTACTGTATAGTTAAGAAAAACATTTCCTTATAAAAATAGAAATTTACTAAAGTATACAGCTGACCTGGTTAATAAAAGATGTTGGAATAACAACCAAAAATGTTACCTGAAGTTATTTATAATTTTAGCATTTGTTTTGATTTAAGTGTACTGTGTTTATTAGGTATTCCATGAAAAAGGAGACTTATCAGAATTTTAAGTCATTAGTCTATGACTTTGTCTTTATGTAAACTACTTGAATATTAGCATTAAGGATATATAAGTACTTGGCAACTGCTCATTTCATTACATATTTTTTCCATTCAGGTTTAAGAAAGTTTGTAAATAAACAAAACCTCATTTCTGACTTCTGGTAAAAAGAGTTTATTTACATAACAAAATCATAGGGTAGTGAGTCTTGGAAAACCAAAATAGCTTTTTCTCATCCACGTTTGCATTCATCTAGACTCTAGGTTCTAAAACAGTTATGACTCCCTAATTGAAATCTGTGATGTGGCCGGTTAACTGATACCGTGAACTGCCTCTAAGAGTGCCGACATCTTTTCTCACTGATCTTTTCACCCAGCCTTCTCTTTTCTCACTGATCCCCACACCCCAGGGAAGCATGTAGGCCCCAGAGACCATGGTGCTGGGTAAGCTCTTTATTGTTGGCCACAGGCATGTAAAGCCCCAGAAGGGCTGTAACCCTATGAGAATTGAAGAACATCAGAGGAAGTCTGGTTTCATTTTAAAAATCATGCTACATCACACCTATCACCTATTATTGTTAATAGGGAAACACCTTTAACCTTCACTCTCCACCACTCCTTGCAGTAGACCCCTCCTTGTCACTCATTTATTTTGACACTTTTCTCTGGTTCAGCTTTGAATTTGCAAACTGCTTTAGAGACACTGGCCAGTTTGTAGAAGGCTCTAGTTTCTATTACTTAGAAAAAAGATTTCTTGGTATTCTGTCCTTTTGGAGAAGCTCTTGCTAAGGATTTGACAGTTGTGGCGATGGGACCTTTGGTGGTATTTTACTCACCATGATTGACTAAGTTGCTATCAGAAAGGCAGGGCTGAGATGCAAAGTTGAACTTGAATTTAGGGAAGAAGCTCTGGACTTTTCTTTACCTAAGAGCAAGCGAAACCTTGCCTCACATAATTAGGTTGAGATTTAAGGGGAAAAAAGAGAAATGGAATGACTTTTTGAAATATAGTATGTTTGTAATTTATGGTAGTGTTTTTAGATTTGTCTAACAGGAAAAAAGATAGGCAGCTTATGTTCTCTGCTAAATAGTGTATTTTTAAAACCTATTTGTGTTTCTTCTTTTTTAAAAAAATCTTTTTTTCTTTAATCTTTCCAAGCAGTTACACTGCTGTAGCTTTTCCAGCAGTTATTCCAGCAAATTAGTTTTTTACGTTGATTTATACAAGTTCTTATGTAATAAAATGAGTTTAGTGTCCAATCAGCAATTTTAAAACTTTTTAAAAAGCTTTTATTATAAGTATCAAGGGTCCTCTTGGTGGTGTTTTCCCCTCAGAAATCTGGAACATTGTGTAGCACATCTGAAGGAATATGGCATTGTTTCTTATATGTAGTCACTTACATGCCACCTCACTGCAACTTAAAATGTATTTAAAATTATAGTGAGAAACTTCCCTGGCAGTCCAGTGGTTATTAAGACTTCCAATGGAGAGGGTGCAGGTTTGATCCCTGGTTGGGAAGCCACATGCCTTGCAGCTGAAAACCAAAACATAAAAAAGAAGCAGTATTGTAACAAATTCAATAAAGACTTTTTAAAATGGTCCACACATTAAAAAAAAAATCTTTAGAAACAATAAAATGAAAAATAAAATTATCGTGAAAGTTAAAGTGTTTTGTTGTATACTATCTAAAATCATTTTGTACGGTGCCAATGATATATACACCACACTTTCAGAAATACAAGTACCATGTATTTAGTGACACCTCTGTTTACATAGGATGTCAAATTGTAATTATAACACTATAGCTGAGCTGGTCTGAAATGATTTTAAGAGAGTAAAGAGACTTCCTTATGGTTGAACTTTGCCATGTTATCACACCTTTTTCTCTTGCTCCTTTAGTAAGGAGAAATATTTCATTTGAAGTTTGAGAATTATGTGGAGAAAATTGTCAGCCAGCCTTAGTTCTCTCTCCAGTTGGAAGCTCCACTGTACACTTAGTATTGTATCTTGGGAATTTTCCCCGAAACGACTATATAGAAGACTCTATATAGTTCTGTTCAACTGTCGTACATTCTCTAACACTTGATCTTTGTACCATTCTTATTGGAAAAGACTTTTCAGTTTCAAAACTACACTTACGAACTCTCTACTCTTTTCTCGGAGGATTTGGTGAAGTAACTGTACTTGAATTGTAGGGACTGAAAGAGAAGAGATCTGTGTTCAGCTCTCTGTATGCCAGAGACAAGTCTAGTGAGGTTCCAGGAAAATGGTGCTCAGTTTGCTGACATCAACCATATTGTAATCATTTTAATTAGAGCTGCAGTACATGAATAGTACTAGCCAGGCTAGTAGAACCGTATATGTGGTAAACTGCCAAAAACAGAGTAGAAATGAGCAGTACAGGCATTTCCTAAATTAACAAGTGTTTATAGGACCTGCTGTTCATTTTTTGCAAACATTTTTTACTGTAACCTAGGGTGAAAAACTGTAGAGTTTACATTATAATTCTGTGTGTGTACAGGTGTGTGTGAAATCTGGAATAAAACTTTCATGAAACAATACAATGTGCTGTACACTAGCATTTTTTAAATTATATTTCATATTTCAAAAGATGTTAGGGTGACCCCCAAATTAATTTTATGAGTCACTTGACTTAAATATCTTTGAAAACTACTATTTCTAAGATAACCAAGTCACTAAGAACTATGGGGTTGGCGGGGAAGGAAAAGCAAAAGTGAAATCTGAATACCTGACTTACAGGGTTATTAAGAGGAGAAAGAATATACAAGTAGATGGTGTCCTAAGTGAGAAGATAAATTTTAACCTTTGGTTTTAATGACTTGACTGACAGTGAAATGAAAGGGACTAAAAATCGTGAATACTATTTGGATAAACTAAAGAATCTCTGCTGGTATAAACATAGCAGTTTTAATATTAGAAGGACATTATGGTTATTAAGATTGTGTCATTTAATATTATTTATTATAAAAAGAACCACTCAGTACTAAAAGGGATTTGGAGTTCATCTGATTCAAGCAAACCCAGGTGTTATTCACATTTCCAGATGAGTAGATGAAGCCAAGAGAGGGTAAAGGACTGGCCAGTTGGGGTGAGCACTTGGAATGGGTGCTGGGCAGAGTGGCCTTCAGGTCTTCTGTGACTGCATTTTCACACAAATGCATTTTCCAAACAAAACTACTTCCCCCAGTGTTAACACATTGTGCCATTTTCTGTTTACAGGAAGATATTCCTCGTCAGCTTGTATACATTGGCCTTTACCTCTTTCACATTGCTGGAGCGTATCTTTTAAAGTGAGTTGGGATTTTTCTTGGGTGTGTTCATGGACTGGGCAGATAGTATGCTACTCTGTCTTAATTCGTAATTAATCTTTTCATTTTAAATGTGTTCTTTTAACAGCTTGAATCATCTAGGACTTGTGCTTTTGGTGCTACACTACTTTGTCGAGTTTCTTTTCCACATTTCCCGCCTGTTTTACTTTAGTGATGAAAAGTATCAGAAAGGGTGAGTCTTTCAACTATTCTGTTTCCTGTGTAGTTAAAGTCAGTGCCTATGTTGCAAAGGTCTATGCTATTGCCAAGGTCCATGCTATGGGCAATTATGTTGTTTTATAAGCTACTTTAAATAAAATGACACTTTTTAACAGTTGAAGTTGGTATTTTGTTCTCTAAAATAGTCTTTCTTAGCTTGAGAGATAGTATATTGGAACTTGTAGTTTTGAAGGTTGAGGATTTACTTTTCTGATACAACTTTTCCTATCTTGTTTAGTGCACATTGTTCTTTTGGAGAAGGAATAATGAGGAAAAGTGAACTTTCAGAAGAAATTGAAATAATAGATTATAGAGCCTTAAAGATACAAAAATATTTTGATGGGAAAATTAAATTAAACTTGGACAGCATTGACGTAGTATGTCTTGTAAAGAGCCTTGGGGAGAAAAAAAGTGAAACGAAGACTCTCATGAGAATGGAATACATGGCCTTTGTTTTTATTCAGCCTTTTCCAAAATTGTTCTATATACCAGTAGCTCTGAGAATCATTAATAGTTGTCATACACATACACAAAAAATCAGCTAAACAAAAAAAAAAATCATATTTCTTTAACTGGACTTTTAGAACCTGAAATATGCTATGTTATACAATCTCCAAGAATGTAATATAATATGAAGCATTTCCCTAGCATTTTATTTCAGAATCCTTTTTGCAGAACTGTACGAAATGGCTGTTTTAATATGCAGTTACTTAACAGAAATCTGATTTCTACTAGCATCTTATCTTTGCAATTTTGTGAATCTGACTTTGACATTTTTTCCCACAGATTTTCTCTGTGGGCAGTTCTGTTTGTTTTGGGAAGACTTCTGACTTTAATTCTCTCGGTACTCACTGTTGGCTTTGGCCTGGCAAGAGCAGAGAACCAGAAGCTGGATTTCAGTACTGGAAACTTCAATGTGTTGGCTGTTAGGTAGGGTTGATTTAACACTTTTCTCACCTTGCCCTACAATATAGTATGTATTATCAATTTAAAATGTGAATTGTCTAAAATATAAAGGTATAATTATGAGAGGTAGGGGAAAATACTCATTTGATTTGATTTCATACCTATTGCAATTTCATGTATAAATTAAAGTATCAATACTAAAGCATTTAGATACAAATAAACTAACAAAACAGGAAGAGACTCACAGACTTAGAAAATGAAATGGTTACCGGGGGAGGGGATAATTAGGGAGTTGGGGGTGGACATGTACACTCTGCTGTATTTTAAATGGATAACCAACAAGGACCTACTGTCTAGCACAGGGAACTCTGCTCAATATTCTGCGCCAGCCTGGATTGGGAGAAGGATTTGAGGGAGAGTGGATACATGTATATGTGTGACTGGGTCCCTTTGCTGTTCACCTGAAACTACCACAACAGTTTAATCGGCTGTACCCCAATAAAAAATAAAAAGTTTAAAGTTTGAAAAAAAATTACTAAAGCATTTATTTAACTTCTGGGGTTAATTATTGTGCCCAGTCACTTTAGTCATGTCCAACTCTTTGTGACCCTGTGGACTGTAGCCAGCCAGGCTCCTCTGTCCATGGCATTCTCCGGGCAAGAATACTGGAGTGAGTTGCCATGCCCTCCTCCAAGGGATCTTCCCAACCCAGGGATCAAACCTGAGTCTCTTGCATCTCCTTCATTGGCAGGTGGATTCCTTACCATTAAGCCACCTGGGGTTAAATTATTAGTGGGGTAATTATTCATTAATATAATCCTTGTCAATGTAGTGGGAATTTAGCACTAAGCTAATACTGTCAAAGCAAGAGAGACTACTTTATTCAATGGCATTGCTTGGGTGCACGTTAATTTTCTGTTTATTTCTTTGTATTCTCAGAATTGCTGTTCTGGCATCCATTTGTATTACCCAAGCATTCATGATGTGGAAGTTCATTAATTTTCAACTTCGAAGGTGGAGAGAACATTCTACTTTTCAGGCACCAGCTGTGAAGAAGAAGCCACCAGTGACTAAAGGCAGATCTTCTAGAAAAGGAACAGGTTTGTACTCAGTAAACAGTGAAAAACCTGAAGTAGAAAACACTTTTTTTTTTTAATGTTTTGAAGTCTTATTTATAATCTTATTAAGATTTAAAATCTTAAAAAGAAGAGTTAATTCTACTTACTAGCAAAATTAGAAAGAAAATCATTTTGCCCCATCTTACAGTTTGGTGGTTCCCTTGAATCATTTATTGCCCTCAAAAACCGTCCACTGAAGTTCTTTCTCACAAGTTCTGCAGACTTGGTGACTTTGAGCCCCTCTAGACCAGTGTGTACATGGACACTAAAGTTCTCTCTCACAAGTCCTCCAGAGTTGGTGATTTTGAGCCCCCCTAGACCAGTGTATACATGGGCAGTTTTAATGAGTGAGTATCCTGAAGAGTGATAGTACTTTCGGACATCTTACTCATATTTGAAAAACAAGACCTCTTTCAGCTCCTTCCATCTGCCCTTTAGTCCCAAGAGGAACAGCTCTTGTATAACTCCTGATTGTTTGGCCCTTCATCTTTTACTTTGCCTCTTACCTCTTTTCTCCTTCAGGCTTTTGATTGAAAATGCATTGACAGTGGAATAACTTTTCAACTTGTAGTAGTATAGTTGAAAGTGTAAGACAAGAAATTCCGTTTTAAAATCTTTATCAACTGTGGTGGTTTGCTCCTTTTGTGTCTTTATATCTGATAGTTTATGTCTTCCAGTCTTGTCCTTATTCAGGTTTGTATCAGCAACTCTTGACCCTTTGCGTGTCATATGAATTTTAGTGCATCTTGGTCAGTTTGCACACACACAAAAAACTTCACTGGGGTATCGGGTTGATATTACATTGACTCCATAGATCAACTGAGGGAGAATTGAGTATTTCAACCCATGAGCCTGATGTGTGTGTGAACATCCAGTCTTTCACCTTTAAGTTTGGTGTTAGCTGTGTGTGTATGTGTGTGCGTGTTAAGTTGCTTCAGTCGTGTCCGACTCTTTGTGACCCTACGGACTGTAGCCCACTAGACTCCTTTGTCCTTGGGAATTTCCAAGCAAGAATACTAGACTGGGTTGGCATGCCCTCCTCCGGGGGATCTTCCTAACACAGATATCGAACCCATGTCTCTTACATCACCTGCATTGGCAGATGGGTTCTTTATCACTAGTACTAACTGGGAAGTCCCAAACATGCTATATACCTCCCACTTATATAGAGTATCTCTGATTAAATGTTTTTTAATAACTGCTTTATTGGAATATAATTCATACACGAGAAGTTGACATTTTAAAGTGTACATTTCAGTAATTCTTTAAGTATATTCACAAAATTGTGCATCAGTTCAGTTCAGTTGCTCAGTCATGTCCAACTCTTTGCAACCCCATGAATCGCAGCACCCCAGACCTCCCTGTCCATCACCAACTCCCGGAGTCTACCCAAACCCATGTCCGTCTAGTCGGTGATGCCATCTAGCCATCTCATCCTCTGTTCCCTTCTTCTCCTACCCCCAATCCTTCCCAGCATTAGGGTCTTTTCCAATGAGTCAACTCTTCACATGAGGTGGCCAAAGTATTGGAGTTCAGCTTCAACATCAGTCCTTCCATGAACACCCAGGACTGATCTCCTTTAGGATGGACTGGTTGGATCTCCTTGCAGTCCAAGGACTGTCAGGAGTCTTCTCCAACACCACAGTTCAAAAGCATCAATTCTTCGGTGCTCAGCTTTCTTCACTGTCCAACTCTCACATCCATACATGACTACTGGAAAAACCATACCCTGGACTGGATAGATCTTTGTTTGCAAAGTAATGTCTCTGCTTTTAAATATGCTCTCTAGGTTGGTTATAACTTTACTTCCAAAGAATAAGCGTCTTTTAATTTCATGGCTGCAATCATCATCTGCAGTGATTTTGGAGCCCAAAAAAATAAAGTCTGTTTCCACTGTTTCCCCATCTATTTGCCATGAAGTGATGGAACCAGATGCTATGATCTTAGTTTTCTGACTGTTGAGCTTTAAGCCAACTTTTTCACTCTCCTCCTTCACTTTTATCAAGAGGCTTTTTAGTTCCTCTTCACTTTCTGCCATAAGGGTGGTGTCATCTGCATATCTGAGGTTATTGATATTTCTCCCGTCCATCTTGATTCCAGCTTATGCTTCATCCAGTCCAGCGTTTCTCATAATGTACTCTGCATATAAGTTAAATAAGCAGGATGACAATATACAGGCTTGAGGTACTCCTTTTCCTATTTGGAACCAGTCTGTTGTTCCATGTCCAGTTCTAGCTGTTGCTTCCTGACCTGCATACAGGTTTCTCAATACCACTGCCTAATTCCAGAAGATTTGTATCACCCAGAAAAAACCTCATGCCCACTAGCAGTCATTCCATTCCCTCCTTTCCTCTGCCCCTAGCAACCTCTTACCTGTTCTGTCTCTATAGATTAGCCTTTTCTGGACATTTTTTTTTTTTCACATAGCATGTGTTTAAAATTTATATATATCATACATAGCATGTGTTGATACTTCATTCCTTTCCATGGCCAAATAATAAACGAGTGTATGAAGATACAGTGTTATGTTTATCCGTAAATTGATGAATATTTGGGTTGTTTCCATGTTGGGGCTACTATGACTGATGCTGTTAATATTTGTGTACATATTTTTGTTTGAACACCTGGTTTTTGCTGTTTGGGATATACCTAGGAGTGGAATTGCTGGGTCATATCATAACTGTATATTTAACAGAGAACTGCTAAACTGTTTTCTGAAGTATAACATTATACTAACACATTTATCGTTTCACCTGTTGATATCCAATTATCTCTGCACCATTTGTGAAAAAAACTAGTTTTCATTTAATTGTCTTGATACTCCTATTAAAAAATCAGTTGATTATAAAAGTAGTAATTTATTTCTAGCTCTGTTCTGTTCATCTGGATGTCTGTTCTTATGCCCTTCTCTTGATTACCGTAGCTTTGTAGTAAGTTTTCAAATCATGCAATGTGAGTCTGCCAGTTTTGTTTTTCTCATGTTTTGGGTATTCTGGGTGCCTTGCATTTCCATACAAATTTTAGGATCAGTTTATCATTTTCCTGCAAAAAAGTCATCTGGACTTCATTTGGAGTATCTTGGGTCTGTAGATTGCCTTAGGGAGTGTGAACATAGATGTCTTTATGTCTTTTGAGGTCTTCTTTAATTTTTTTCAATTAAATTTTATAGGTATCAGTGTATAAGTTTTGCACTTCTTCATTAAATTTATTCCTAAGTATTTTATTCTTTTTGATGCTGTTGTAAATAGAATTGTCTGCTTAATTTCATTTTTGGATTTTTCATTGCCAGTGTATAGAAATGCAATGGAATTTTTGCATATTGATCTTGTATCCTACAACATTGCTGTACTTATTGGGGTTTTTTAAAGTTTTATTTCATTATTTAATTGCACATTTGTGGATTTCTTTGCATTTTCAATATACAAGCTCATGTCATCTGCAAAGAGATAGTTTTACTTTTCCCTCTTCAGTCTGGATGCCTTTTATTTCATTTTCTTGCCAAATTACCCTGGCTAGAACCTTCAGAACAATTTTAAATAAGCAAAAACAGACATCCTCACCTTATTCCTGATCTTAGCAGGAAAACATCCAGTCTTTCACCTTTAAGTATAATGTTACCTGTGAGTTTTGCCTAAATGGGTTTCAGCATGTAGAGAAAGTTCCCTTTTTTCCTTTGTTTGTTTGTAATTTATATCGTAAAAGGATGTTAGGTTTTATCACTTGCTTTTTCTGCATCTGTTAAGATCATCAAATGGTTTGTATCCTTTATTATTATCATGCATGCGTGCTCAGTCACTTCAAGTGTGTCTGACTTCCTGTGACTCCATGGACTGTAGCCCACCAGGTTCTTCTGTCCATGGGATTATCTTGGCAAGAATGTTGGAGTGGGTTGCCATTTCCTCTTCTAGATTATTATCATGGATTATATTAATTGATTTTTTTAATGTTAAGCATATAATGCAATCCTGGGATAAAGCTCACTGACTGGTAATGTACATAATCCTTTGAATGTCACTTGATTTGACTTGCTAGTATTTTGTTGAGGATTTTAATATCTGTATTCATAAAGAATATAAATATGTATTTTTGGTAATGTATTTCCTGGCCTAAATCCAAGTTGATGATAATATCTCTTTTGTTGGATTGTTTTTTCAATATTTTGTTAGAATTTTTGCATCTGTGTTCATGTAAAAGATTAGGCTAAAATTAACTGTTTTGTCAGGTTTTGATATGAGTTTTGCTGACTATAAAAGGTATTGGGCAGGTTTGTCCTTCATGTAATGCCGGCATCATTTCTTATTTAAATGTTTGGAAGGATTCACCAGTGAAGCTATCCAACCTAGACTTTTGTTTATAGGAAGATACAGATTTGCATTCTTTAATAGATAATAGGATTATTCAAATTTTTTCTTATCATTTCTTTTTTTGGTAAATTGTATTTTTCAAGGATTTATCCATTTCATCTAAATTTGTGAAATGTATTGATGTAAAATTATTCATAGTATCTACTTATTAATGCCTGTAAAACAGTAATGATTCCCATTTTCCACTTCCCATGTTAGTAATTTATGCCTTTCTCTTTTTTCACTTCCATCAGCCAAGAACTAACATTTGTCTTCTTTTGCTGATTGTCTCAGTTCTGTCATTGATCTCTGTTCTTATTTCCCTTTAATTTGCTGTTTTGTTATTTGTGGCTTTGTTAGAATGAATCATTGATTTTTATCCCTTCTCATGAATTACTTGCAAGTAAGGGCAGACTTCCCTTTCAGCAGTGCTTTACCCTTATTTCACAGGTTTTGATACGTCTTTTTCATTATCATTCAGCTTCAAATATTTTATGATTCCAATTGTGATTTCCTCTTTGACTCATAGATTACTTTTAAGTACATTGTGTAGTTTACAAATATTTGGGTATTTTCTAGTTTTTACTAGTGATTTCTACCTTACACACTGTGGTTAAAAAGCATACTCTGAATGATTTCAGTTCTTTGAAATTTGTTGGGACCTTCATTATGTCTCATCATTTGTTCAGTTTTGATGAATGTTCCCTTTGGCCTTCTCAAGGATGTGTATTGTGTGTTTGTTGAGTATGTTGTTCTATAGGTAGGCATCAGGTCCATTTGTGTGGTCCATTCTTTTGTGTCTTTACTGACTTGGTAGAAGGAGTTCTGCTTGTTCAGTCAGTTATTACAAAAGGTATTGACCCACTTCTCCTTGTAGCTTGTACATTTTTGCTTTAAATATTGTGAGGATATATTACAGGTGCCTCAAAGTTTAGGGCTGTTATAAATCCCTGTGGAATGTGTCCTTTGTTATTGTCACATGTCCATCTTCATCTCTAGTTAGTCTGAATTCACTCTGGCTCACCAATTTTCTTGTAGTAAAATGTTATATCATGGTGTACCTTTCCCTGTTTCCTATTTTTCTACCTTAAACCTTTTCTTGTCCCTAAATATAAATTGTGTTTTGTAAGCAGTGTGTAATTTTAGTTTTTCCTTCCAGTCTGATGAAATTGTTCTTTTTGACAGTTATACTGTGATGTGCATAAGTTTGATTTTCTTTATGTATGTCCTGCCCTGCGTTGTACCTAGCTTCTTGAATCTTGGCTTGGTTTCTTTTACTGTTTGGGGAAATTCTTCACCATTATTTCTTCAGATATTGCTTCTGCCCCATTCTCTTTCTCCTGTCCTTCGGGAATTCCAGTACATGTGTTTAAACCTCTTTATCCTGTCCTTTTATATCTTCTCATGCTTTTCTGGTTTTTTTCCATCCTTTTTTTTCTGAGTTTCAGTATGAGTATTTTTTTCTAGTTCACTAATCTCTTCTGTTGTGTCTAATCTGCTGTTAAATTTTTATTAAATTTATATTTTTAGTTGCGCTATTTTCCAGTCCTAGGGTTAAAGATCTTTGAGTCCTTGGATGAAACGACTTGTCTTTGCATTTATTTTTATTAGTCATTGTTCTATTAATGTCCCTGTCTGACAGCTCCACATCTGGCTCATCTGAGGATCTATTTCTGATATTTTTTTTTCTCTTAGTTTTCAATCATTTGGTCTTGTTTTCTGACACACCTGGTAATTTTTAATTGAATACTGAATGTTTTGTGTAAAAGAATGTAGATACTGTGGCTGCATCAGTAGAAACTCTGGATTAAATATGAGTGGATCATTCTATGTCACTGAAGCCAATCTATTTCCAGTTCACCCTCATTCCTAGGACACCAACTATTTCTAAGAACTTTCTTCTCTGATAGGCGCCGAATACTTATTTTTATCTCCCTGTCATTGTGAGACGTCCCAATTCTCTGTGTAGCTTTTTGTTCACAGAGTTACTTTCTGCTGGATTTCTCTGAGTCTTGCTTGGTGTGTGTGCACATTTGTGTGTATATATGTGCTATGTGCTCATTTAAGTAGCTGGCTAAATCCCTTGGGGGAGAAATATTCTTAGCTGACTTGTTTTTTTCCCCAGTGCCTTCAAATAGCCATTTTTATGTTCTCCTTTTATGGGTATTTTTGGAGGGAGGATTGGTCTGACATCAGTTATTCCACCCTAGCTTGAAGAAGGCCATTATAACACTCTTAAACATAAGAGTTATCCTAAATGGCAATTTTTTAATATGTTGTAAAGAAACATATCCCCAAGAACCTCCCTTGTCTGCTGTCCAGTGTAAAAAATATTCCTGTTTTTCTATGAAAGTGTTGCTTTGCAGACTTTGTTGTATAATTCTTCTTGTTCTTGCTTTCCTTTTTTGAACTATTTTTTGAGATATAATTGACATATTATAATTCCTTTTAATTTGCTGCTTTCAGTTCATTGTGTTTAACTTATTAGCGTGTTTTATGATTGGTTAAATACTCATATGGATTAAGCACTAGTAAGTTTCACCTAAGGGCATAAGAATATATATTGGGTTTTAAATTTTCTTTTCTGAAGGTACCTTTATGTATAAAAGATACTGTCATTTACACTTATTTATAAAAGAAAGTAATCCTGATTTTTTTTCTCTTTTCAGAAAATGGTGTCAATGGAACAGTAACCTCAAATGGAGCAGACTCTCCCCGTAATAGAAAAGAGAAATCTTCATAATGAATTATAATCTAATTGATTAATGTCCCCAAAGAAATCTGCTTTTTACTATATCTTTCAGCACTAGAGATTTTTTTCTGTTCCTGAAAATACGTTTTCTGCTCTTTGATTCTTGCTACTATTGCATTGTTTCATGCATTTTTTTAAAGGGCATTTGAGGGGAGGATGATTCCTATGAGTGAAAAAATGTTTTAGCTTAGACTAAGCTACCTGCCTTCAAAATAGTTTAGGGACCACCATCATATTTTATTTTATTTTATTTTGTTTTTTATCTTTAAGCATTTTTCTAATGATTTGAAGAGATAACTATTTACAAAAATTACACATATCAGTGATACAATTTCTTGCTCTCACCAATTTTTTATATTAAGCAAGATGGCCTGTTCCAGCAGGGTCATATTTTTTAAGTTATCTTTCAGGGCAAAATGGAAATAATATAAAGTTGGATGTCAAATTTTAATATGTTTTCAGTGTTCTCTAATTTTTAGGAATTTTTGTAGCCTTTACACTTGGGGAAAAAGATTTGTAAATTCACCAAAATACTTGTGTGCTTTATTTTATAGTGATTGTTAATGCTACATCCCCATTTTTTTAAGGAAAGAAACATACTTTTGGTTACGATATGTGGAGATATATTGCCATGTATATTGAATCAAAATATCTTAACATAAAAGTACTTGTGAAGTAATAGCTTTCTTGTGCATTTTCAACACTTGTAAACTGGAAATCAGAAAATTAAATGTTTCCTATAAAGAAGAAAATTTGACCATAGCCCTTTTTGATATGTTTATTAAATAATGATTCTTAATGGGGCTTGTCATAAGTTTGATATGCACAGGATCTTAGAAAAATACTGTTTAACCTAAAAACCCTTTTAAAAAATAATGCCTCCTTGATTTATATACATGAAAAGGATGTCAATATTTGAAAATATTTAATGCACTAACCTCAAATTGAAAATTCAGGTGGATAAATAATCTTACAAAAGACAGTGCTTTATGTTATAACTGTAGCTTTGGTTCCATCCTTATTTGAGAAACCATTTATCTGTATAAAACATATTTTTGGATAAATATATATATATATATATATTTGTATCTCTACAGAAAGGCTCTAAAAAACATTTGGGTAAAATATTTGGTTCCCTTTTCTATAATTATCCTTTCAAATCTTTATAGCTGTCCTTGGGTTTTTGTCATCTTTACAAGACACATATCACTCCTTTCAATGTTCACATCTTGCTCCCCACTTCTCACTTCTGTCACCAGCTAATGTTTGCGCCATTTTTAGTATAAAAGTTGCAGACCTGGTCACTCTGCAGTTTAATGAGTTGCCATGCTGCTAGAAAGTGCTTTCTGTTTCCAGCTGTTTACCTACTTTCTGGAAAAAGTAGTAGCTCTCTGTAGCATCATGGAGTTTCCGTGGAACCAAATCTCTGCCATTAAAAACTGGCCTTATATTGAACTATACATTGAGAAATCAATCAGAATAAAAATTTTTACTTTCACAAGCTGCATCTTGAACGTTTTCTTTGTTAGCAAATTTTACACTATTTTTAGTGTCTAATCTCATTAAAAGGTACACATTTATTTTTAGAAGTGAATTTTTTTTTTAATATTTATTTTTGGTTGCATTGGGTCTTTGCTGCTGTGTATAGACTTTGTGTAGTTGCAGCAGAAGGGGTCTACTCTCTCTCAGGCTTCTTGTCGTGGCTTCTGTTGTTGGGAACATGGCCTCTAGGATGCACCAGCTTCAGTAGCTGCAGCACACCTGCTTAGTTGCCCTGAGGAATGTGGTATCTTCCCAGACCCCAGGGATCAGAGCCATGTCTCCTGCTTTGTTGCAGGCGAATTCTTAACCACTGGACCACCAGGGAAGTCCTGTACACATGTTTAAAGAGCATACTTTTGATAAGCATTTAGGATAGCCTTTCCTCCAAAGTAACACATGTTCTACCAAAAAGCATGATTAGTTTCATGTATTATTTATGAGAGCATGTCTGAGAAAAAATGGTTTATAACCAAATTCAAGGACTGTTGGGCCAAACAAACTTAACGGTGTGTCTCTTCCTGCCAGACTGGTCATCCTTTACATGCATACATGCTTCCTGACACACCTAGAATGGCAGCAGTGGGGACCCAACATGCAGTGACTCCACACTCAGTGGAGGAATCTTCTTGCTATGAAATTACAGCACTTACTACAGGTGCTGCAAACCCACTGAGCATATGCTATGGGTTTTGATGTGAAGCCGTTGGCATTACAAAACACACATATGCAGCAGTGTACTTGTAAAGAGTAAGCCCTAGATCCCCTCCAAGTAAGGTTTCCCTACAGGCCCCCAGAGGCTGCGTGTCCCCCAGCCTGTCACACTGAAGCCTGTGGGGAAGCATCATGGAGTGACCTTGAACCAGTTGCTTTGCCACTCTGGGGGTGTCTTTCCCCCCAAAAGATGCCTTCTTGCCAGCATTTTAGGATATGACTGTGAGTGGCCCAGGTGGACTCTTCTGGAAAAAAATGGATTAACATTCTTCTAAAATTAGTTGTGCATAGTCTTTAAGTTCAGAACTAATCCTGGAGCAATGCTTGTGTAAGCGAGGGAATGGGAGAGAAACATGTCACACAGATGTTGGCAACAGCTAATGACACCCTTTATCTCCAAGGTGTTCCCAGATGCTTTCACAGAAAACTAGTTCTGTGGCCTGTGTACAATCAATAAAACTCAGTTGATGTTGATCACCTGTTTGCATTTTTTAAAAAGTAACCTTCAGAGTAACCCTGGAGGAAATTATAGGTTAGTGCTTAAACAGATGTTTTTCCCCCAAGGGATGTTTTTCACCCTAGGTATGATACTTGATTCAGTTACAAAACATTATCTACTATGAAACTTCAACACAAAAGATAATGCAGAGTAGAAATTAGCTAGTGTTGAAAGAATTAAAGACTTACAGTTAATAAGAATTAACGAAGGGCCTGAAGAGAGTAAATGGGGTTGAACTGAGTACATGTTTTAGAAGCCCTGGGTATACAACTCAACCCACTAGAATGGAATACAAGAAGGCAAACCTACAGCATAGGGAACTATATTCCATATCCTGTAATAAACCATAATGACAATTATTTGAAAAAAAATATGAGGACTTCCTTGGAGGTCCAGTGGTTAAGACTGTGCTTCCAATGCAGGGGGTACAAGTTCAATCATGTCTGGGAACTAAGATCCCACATACCATGTGGTGTGGCCAAAAAAAAAATTTTAATTAAGAATGTACATAGGTATAAATTAATCACTTTGCCATACACCACAGAAACTAACACTACTTTGTAAATCAACTGTACTTCAGGAATAGGGCTTTGACCATCTGATTACTAAACACTGTGTAAAGCCATTAGCCATTCACATTAGGCAGCACCCACCAGGGCTCAGCTCTATCCTGTGAAGACAGCAGACAGCCAAGTCTTTAAAAAGAGAAACTAGTCTTGTGCTTAGCTAAGCATGACTTGCTTAACAAAAAGCTGCACTAGGTACCTATGTGTCACACATCAACCAGATTTATCCAAAATTCAAGGAAAGGCTAAGCCAATTTGCCTAGCTTAACTATTTTTGTGAAAAGATTATTACTATATTTGCTTAAAGCTGAAATCAAACATTTTGTGTTCTAAAAAAAAATCAAAAACTTAAGAAGCTTAGGTTCCATCACATAAATATTAGTAACTTTGAATTTACACTGGCCAAAGAAAGAAATCTCTTATTTTGAAGATCCAAACTTTAATGATAAATAGCTTGCTGATTTCCATGAACATTAATAAGTACATAGTGGCAAAACTAGAAGGCCAAACTTCAAATCTTGACTCCACCCATCAGCTCTGTATGATCTAGTTAACATCTGTGACTCAGTTTACTGAGAGTGATAGCACTGTCCCCATGAAGTAATTCTAAGAATGGATTGTGCATAGCTCCATGCCTGATGCCTGTCAAATGTTATTCGTTAGCTCATAAGTTTGTGGCAAATAGTTCATGGAATGAATGGCTCATAGTATTATTAAGTAATTTTAGTTAACTACTTTTCCCTGTAAGACCTCATTGCATGAGGCTGATGAGTACTTACTCACTGAGCAAGGACAGGGCTTCATGGCTGCTGCCCTTGAGCTCAGGGGCCAGCGATACTGCAAGAGATGTTCAAGTCACCATCACAGCCTTTAATCGTTTGAAGACTGCTTGCATGCTTTTACCCAACATGAATGTCCATAAAGCAAACTTTCAAGTCTGTATCAAATGAATTACATTTATGTGATAACAATAATCATAAAAGCAAATAGTATGTGTAATCTCTAAAAAATGATTTTTTAAAAATCAGGTACCTATGGTTATGAAACTATACCTTCATTTAGATGGCATGTACCACTTCCAGAGAGCTATTAGCTGCTTAGAATTGCCTTACCTTCTAACAGATTCAAACTCCATCAGGTAAGTGAGCATATTTACCTGGGAAAGGAAAAGGGTGTATTACAAGATAGTGTTTATCAAGAAATTTGAGCTGATCTCATAAAATGTCCTAGAAATTACAACTGAACTGGGGGGCCTAGATGTGGCAGATACCCAAGTGTGGATAATATATGAACCAGACCAAAATCTGAAGACTGAGGTTGTTACTCTTGTTATATGTTGGTTGACTGACTTCGGGACTAATAGTTTCTTCCCCCCTTAAATATGAGAAACTATGGTAATACTCCTTGTGAGAACAATTTGAGATTAATGTTTCAAAAATGCAACTTTACCAAATTTAGGTTACTAGTGATCTGACCAAATAGAGTGGTCCTTTTCTATTTCTTGCTGATTTCATTCACAATGAACAGAACAGTAAGAGGTAGGGGCTTCCCTGGCAGTCCAGTGTTTAAGACTCCACGGTTCCACTGCAGGGGGCATGGTTTGATCCCTGGTTGGGGAACTAAGATCCTGTATGCCACAGGGCACAGGCAAAAACAAGCAATTTTTAAAGACCCAGAACAGTAAGACACAGGTTATTTGTAACTCAGATCAGAGGGGAAAATGCTTATACTGTATCTATGCTAATAAAAGATTAAGTGCTTTTAAAAAGTGAATTCAATTCTGTAGGATTAAGGTCTAGAAGACTACCAGGACTACGTTAGAAGACTGGTGATTAACCAAATTCTAATACACATATGAAGCTTTAAAGAGTTCAAAAGAAAATACTCGAGGCTTGGTTCAACCTTATCTTCAAAGAGAACTTGGGTAACTACACATCAGTCATTCTCAGTGAATAGAAAGCCCAGTTCTAACCTAGAAGTCATTTCTCAGTCGATACCATGACATAGTGGGTCAGCTCTGTCTCAGTGCAGAAATAATGGTATCTAGGAACAAGAGGAGGATGGGGAAATAGCCCTTTAGCCAAAAGAAGTCTTTCTTAGGTGAAATATTCTGCAGTGATTTTCATTGAAGTTTATAGAGCACATTTCTAAATATTGGTCATTATACAGAAAGCAGGCTCATCTCATTTATTCTTCTGTGATATAGCATCTTAATTTTGCATGGTCTGTGGGTTTTTTCCTTTTTTTTCAATGAATATTGAAACAATAAAGAATTTGAAAAGCAAAGCCATTTTGTGGACTGTAGCTTCAGGTTTAAGTAATCATGACTTTTCTTGTTTTACTGGATTTTGATGAGCGCCAACGTTCTAATTACAGTCCAGCGTCTCTCGTTCTGCCGCAGCGCCAATCATCCCCCATTATGAATGGACGTGGAGTAAGTGCCTGGTTAGGGCTGCAGCAGTCACCACCGTCATTTTCCGCTCCCGCTCGTCCACGTCAGCGCTCCAGTCTCCATGGGCAAGAGCAGCTGTACTTCCTGTACTCATTAACCCAGCTGCCCTTGACATTTGTTCCCTTTTTTTAAAACTAATGTCACAAATTCTCTTCTAAAGGAAACAGTTTTGGCTTGTGATTTTTTTTTTTTTTTTTTTGGTATCGATTATTTCAGCTGTTTCTTTATGTAGGAGCTACACTTCCTGCTGAAAGAATCCTTTTCCATTTCACACACTGGGCTTCAAAATTTCAAATAGAAGCCCTACACATTATTATGATCTGATGTGATAGAATGGCCAATGGGAGGGACCAAGCTGAATGTAGATCCACAACTTCACTCTTTGATCTGGAAGTCTGGCTTTAGAAGTAGTAGAAGTTTCTTTCTAATATTTCTAATTGCCTAAATAAAAAAAAAATTGAAGTTACCGTTATGTAGGGTATTTTTATATGGTGATTTTCATTTCAGAGATGCTGAGTTTTAATGGGTTCATACTCGGCTCTGCCTCCCCTTGAGCTCTGCAAATGTCTGTTGGTTTTTTTTAACTTTTTTATTTTATATTGGAGTATAGCCAATAAACAATGTTGTGATAGTTTCAGGTGGACAGCAAATGGACTTGGCCATATATATGCATGTATCCATTCGCTTCCAAACTCCCCTGCCTTGCAGGCTGCCACATACATCCAGCAGATACAACGTGCTATACAGTTGGTCCTTGTTGGTTATCTGTTTTAAATATAGCAGCATGTAAGTGTCCATCTCAAACTCCCTAACAATCCCTTCCCTCCATCTCTCCCCCTTGCTGATGTATGATCTTGTTTCCATTAATTCCACAGCATCTTTATCTTTCCCTGCATGCAGCAGGGCCCCAGTGTCTAGCATCTTGCATTTGAAATGAAAGAACTGGGGACAGGATATTTGCATCTTTACATTCTGGTAGACCAAAGCACTAGCCTCTCCCACATCAATCCCCCAAATACCCTCCCACAGCCCATTCTTCATCCTTCACACTTTTTTCCCCCAAAAGATACAATAATACTCTATTGATTCTAGACTGGACTCTCCCACCCCCATACTTCAGCCTCTCTGAAATAAGAAGGGGTTTTTTCAATCAATGGCATGTCATGATTGGCAGCATTTTTTCTCAATGTACATAAAATAAGGACTTTTTTTAACAATGATTTCTTAGATTCTATGAAATGCAGTAAAAAAAAAAAAAAAACTGCTAGCATTTGTTGAAGGCTTACTAAGTTGTAATTATAGTAAGTGCTTCCCCAACCCTCATTTTCACTCTTCATAAGAACCATATGAATAGAAAGGGTCCATTCTCCGCCCAGTTCGATCCATAAGTCAGGAAGGTCCCCTGGAGGAAGAAATGGCAACCCACTCCGGTATTCTTGCCTGGGAAATCCCATGGACAGAGGAGCCTGGTGGGGTACAGTCCATAGGGTTGAAAAGAGTCAGACACCACTGAAGCAACTTAGCATACAAGCATGCAAAGCCAGGCTTTGGACACAGGTGTGTTTGATCTGTTCCTCCATCCACACCTCCTCCACCCAAGCCTGCCCGTAGAAGAGGAGCCTTAGATCTGATGTTCACTGCTCTTACTTTCAGGGAGTATTGCAAAGATAAAGTTATTTGTAATTGTAGACACAGCATTAATCAGACACAGCATTTTAATTTATTCAATAATCACTAATAGACTTTTTCTGGATATGACAGGGGTACAAAATTTACTAAACAGAGTCCCTGCCTTTAAGGGCTCACAGTCTAAAGGGGGAGGCAGACATCCCAGACAATAATTACAACAATGGGCAAAGTCTTAGAGCACCTCAAGCAGAAGGTGCCTCAGGTATGAGGCTGAATTCTGTCTGGAAGCTGAGGAGAGGCTTTCTGAAGGAATGACCTGAAACTGAGTTTTGTTTCATTTTTGGGTTTTTTGGCCACACTGCGTGGCATGTGTGATCTTAGTTCGCCCACCAGGGATTGAACCGGTATCCCCTGCATTAGCAGTGTGGAGATTCAACCACTGGACCACCAGGGAAGTCCTGAAGCTGAGTTTTGAATCTGAAGAATGTGCTCAGGGCTTTGTGCCCAGGGCCCAGTGATGAAGAAAGGAGTGAATGAATCAAGCCACCAGTGAAAGAAGGAATCAGCTAAGGCTGGATGGTTTCCCAGGCGAAGAGCCCACCTGCCAATGCAGGAGATGGAAGAGACGTGGGTTCGATCCCTAGGTCAGGAAGATCCCCTGAAGGAGGGCATGGCAACCCCCTACAGTATTCTTGTCCGGAGAATCCCACAGACAGAGAAGCCTGGATGGCTATAATCTGTAGGGTCACAAAGGGCCTGACACGACTGAAGCGACTTAGCACGCAAGGCTGGAGAGAGACTGGGTCCGTAACTTGGAGACACTGTAGGTAAGGAGCAATCAAGAAAACACAAACCTTTGAGAGAGCCTGAGAGGGAAGCGAAAGAGGTGAAGAGACGCTAGAAGTCATGGAAACCAAGCAAAAGGGCTTCAAGGGGGAAGTGGTCAACGGTGTCAGAAGTGGCGAGAGAAAGCAAAGACTGAAAAAAAAAATTTCCTCAAATCTCTGAGGAACTCTTTGGTGTCCTCCTAAGAAGAGCAAAAGATGTGACTGTAATGGGGGCGGGGCGGGGCTCAGCTGTTAGCCATCCGGCTCAGTCATTGGTCAGAATCAGCAGTGGGCCCCTCCCCCCAGGTTAGTGACCGTTAGGAGCGACCGTTAGCAGTCCTGCTCAGCCATTGGTCAACATCTCAGTAGGTCCTTCCCTCTGCCCTTCCTCTGTATAAAAGGAGCCTGAGTTAGGCTGAGGGGAGATGATTTTTTTAGACACTAGTCTGCCATCTGCTCCATCTGTTCCCTTTCCGATTAAAGTCGAATTCCTTTCCCCCAACAACTGGGCCTCCCGATGTATTGGCCTGTCCTGCAGTTAGCAGAGTGAGCTTGGGCTAGGTAACATTACATTGCCTCACTTCCATTTATAGACCTAGGGCCTTGAAGGGTCTGGTGGGAGCCCACAGGATGGCAGGTGCTGGACCCCTCCCAGCAGGAGGGAAGAGACACTGACCACCCCCTCACCCCAAACTGCACCGCAACGCCCCTCTCCACCCGACGCCAGCATGCAGGACACCCACAGTGGAAAAGTGCAGGAAAGGGTGTGGACCCGGGGACACTGCCCCCCAGCCCCTGTTACTGAAAGCCTGCTAGGGCCTTCCCAAGTCTGCTGTGTGCCAGGCTCCCAGAGCAAGGCCACCGTCCCCACTAAAGACCCTGACCACAGAGACTGATGGGAGTGATCAGATCCCCAGTTGCTAGGACCCAGGTGAGGCCTGCAGCCCAGAGACTTCAGGTTGGGGGTGGAGTGGGCAAACGTTCACAGCTTCCATCATGGCCCCGCAGTGGCTGTAACTAGTAACATAAGTCTTTTCTTGAGACGCAAGTGGTTTTTTATGACCCACAACAGACATTACAAGCTATAGGATCTGCCCAAGTGCATTCCCACTAGCAGAAAGAGAAGGAGCCCACAGAGTGGGTTTGAAGGGACAGTGACACAAAATTAAGTTGCTTCATGATTCCACCCTATCAAAGTCAGTTCATTGAATTAAAAGTTTACAAGTGAAAATGGAGAAAAAAATCCATTACAGGCAGACCTCAGAGAGATCACAGGGTTAGGCTCCAGACTATAGCAATACACAGAACATGGTAATTAAAAGAGTCCCATGAATTTTTTGCTTTCCCAGTGCATATAAAGGTTATGTTTTCACCATAATGTAGCTTACTACGTGTGCAATAGCATTATGTCTAAAAAATGTACATACTTTAGGTAGAAAATACTGTTTTGCTAAAAAGTGCTAAGCATCATCTGAACCTTCTGTGAGTCATAGGAGTAACATTAGAGATCACTGATCGTAGATCACCTAAACAAATATAATAATTTTTTTTAAAAGCTTGAAATATTGCCAGAATTGACAAAATGTGACACAGAGGCAGGGAGCAAGCAAATGCTATTGGGACAATGGCCCCAACAGACTTGCTCAACACAGAGTTGTGCCAAACTATCAAGTCGTAAAAAGCATAGTATCTGCGAAGCTCAATAAAACAAGGTGAACCTGTACAAGCAGCGTGGTTGCTGAGGCCCAGCAGTCGCTCACACAGATATGAGTGCCCTGGTTCCAGACAACATGGCAAGGCTCAAAATCCACAGGAACAGACATCACAGGTATGATTCCCAACCCTCACTGACCTAAAAGTGCGAAGAAAGTAACCATATACAAAAATACAATGACACACTATAAGTACTGGAAAGGTAGAGGTGTGGGCTCAGTCGTGCCTGACTCTATGCAACCCTATGAACTGTAACCCCTCAGGCTCCTCCGTCAATGGGATTCTCCAGGCAAGAACACTGGTGTGGGTTGTCATTTCCTACTTCAGGGGATCTTCCTGACCCATAGACTGAACTTGCATCTCTTGTGTCTCCTGCATTGGCAGGCAGATGTTTTATCACTGAGCCACCAGTTAAGTACTGTAAAGGGGTCCACCAAATGTGAGAGGGAGAGAGACAGAAAAGGATGGAAGGAGAGGAGGCAAGGCATCTCTTGAGAAAATTACCTGTAAGCTGAGAAGTATTGTACTTACCAGGCTGAGTACCACTAGGGCCAAGAGCGAAGGGGGCATTGGTTACAGCAGCCCACCCAGGATAAAGGTGCCATTGGATGGGGAGGCCAGCAGGGTGGGGTCTTTAAGACGTTGATGCCAGGCCTTGGGCTGCCAGGTCCACCCATTTTCCTTGGTACCAACGTATCTCCAAGGTGTTTCTGTTCCTGCCATCTTCATGGAGAAGTGTGGCCTGAAGGTGTATAGTGGGCAGGTTCCAGGTTAGGAAGCTTCATCCATTTTCTGTCTTGTTTTGTCAGCAAGTCTTTCTCCTTTGAAGATGCCAGTGAAAGTGATATTTCTCGGGACACTCTCAGCAATATTGTTAAATCTTACAGGTAAGGTGCCTGCTTACATGTGCTCATTTTCTAGCACATTTAATTGGTATTATTTTATTATTTCATTATTTCATTCCTCCTCCCTGCATTTATTGAGCACTGTTAGATTGGACCTTGTGCTCAGTCATGTCCAACTCTTTGCAACCCCATGGACTGTGGCCACCAGGCTCCTCTGTCCATGGAACTCTCTAGGCAAGAATACTGGGATGGGTTACATTTGCTTCTCTAGGGAACCTTCCTGAACCAGAGATAGAACCCAGGTTCATCCTGCAAATTGTTGGTAACAAATCTTCAGTGAAATAAGTTTAGAAACAGAGTAAACATTTAGAACTTTTATGGAAGTTTGACAGAATAGTTTTTGTGTGTTGAATCTAAGAGAGAGATTTAAACTTGTGTTTAGTAGTCTTTGGGCTTTTTTAAAATTAAATTTTCCTAGTAGTTTATTATTATTTTCCAAAACATTGTTCTGTGATGGATTTTTAAAAAAAAATTGGTCTTTCTGCACAGGTGCTCTGACATGCTTTGTTTTGAGTCACTAGTTCAGTTCCGTTGCTCAATTGTGTCTGACTCTTTGCGACTCATGAACTGCGGCACTCCAGGCTTACCTGTCCATTACTATCTCGCAGACCTTGCTCAGACTCATGTCCATCGAGTTGGTGATGCCATCCAACCATCTCATCCTTTGTTGTCCCCTTCTCCTCCCGCCTTCAATCTTTCCCAGCATCAGGATCTTTTCCAATGAGTCAGCTCTTCACGTCAGACAGCCAAAGCATTGGAGCTTCAGCTTCAGCATCAGTCCTTCCAATGAATATTCAGGACTGATTTCCTTTAGGGTGGACTGGTTGGATCTCCTTGCAATCCAAGGGACTCTCAAGAGTCTTCTCCAACACCACAGTTCAAAAGCATCAATTCTTCGGTGCTCAGCTTTCTTTATAGTCCAACTTTCACATCCATACATGACTACTAGTAAAACCATAGCTTTGACTAGATGGACCTTTGTCAACAAAGTAATGTCTTTGTTTTTTAATATGCTGTCTAGGTTTGTCATAGCTTTTCCTCCAAGCAGCAAGCGTCTTTTAATTTCATGGCTGCGGTCACTATCTGCAGTGATTTTGAAGCCCAAGAAAATAAGTGGGTCTCAAAGGCACTTTGCTCAAAAGCACAGGCAGTTAAACCTGATAGTTCTCAAAAGGACCCAGAAACACTCTTGACGAGTCAGAAGGGAGCTTGGACCTACCCTGTAGACTTTCTCATTCAAAATGGAGGCTTTGGCCAGGTTCTTAGCAGCTTTCCAGATTTCTGCCAGCAGTAAACAGAGATAAGGAAGTTTTGAAAAAGCATAACACACTCCTCTTGAAAATCCTATTTATCCAGAACAGACACTTGGTTTTACAAGAAGTCCACAAAAAGAGAGCTGGTCAGAAGGAGGCACAGAAGGTTTGGGTGGTATCACTGATGCCCTTGGACAGCAAGGAGATCAAGTCAATCCATCCTAAAGAAAATCAGCCCTGAATATTCATTGGAAGGACTGCTGCTGAAGCTGAAGCTCCAATACTTTGGCCACCTGTTTCGAAGAGCTGACTCATTGGAAAAGACCCTGATCCTGGGAAAGATTGAAGGCAAGAGGACAAGGGGGCAGCAGAGGATGAGATGTTTAGATAGCATCACTGACTCAATGGACATGAGATTGCACACACTGAGGGAGATAATGACGGAATGTTGCAATTCATGGGGTTGCAAAGAATCGGACACAGCAACTGAACAACAACGAGCAACTGATGTCTTCAGACCCAAGTGTCATGTCTGCTTTTTCTGACTCTAAGGAAAATAGAAGAGTCCTGAGCTGATATAGCTACAAAGCCTCTGGCATAAATCCAAAGATGGCCACTGTAATATCATTATGGTTAAACAATATTATGGTTAGGAAATCAGGTCTTCAAGTTAGCCACATTTACCTATGTGGTTCCTCCTAGATTGCTAAGAAAGGTGAAACCTGCTATTGGATGGATTTCACCAGGGAAATGCCACAAAGTCCCCAACTGGGATACTTCATTGCCAGCGAGTCTGAGCCAGCCTTCAGCACTCATGGGTAATTGAAATTAACATGTCCTTAGTGGACACAACCAGTTCCCTTTATTTGCATTCTTAGCTGTTCTCATATGTCTTTAGTTGGTGTCTTCCATTAGAGTGAATTAGTTGGATTTTTGCAGGCAGAAAAAAATATCTTCCCATATCTTTTGTAATTTTCCCACATGCCTATTACATTCTGTACCCAGAGGGTTCTGAGTAAATGTTGACTAACCCGTTAACAAAATGATGTAAATCAAACAGCAGGCTCTCTTTTTTCACTTTCAAAGTGCATTTATTTTCCATGCTGGTATATTATTGTATTCAAGGCTCCATGAATTAGATTTAAAATTTTGGAAATGAAAGAAAAAAATAGTACAGAATACTTGGCAAATATATGTCAAGACCTAATTAGCTCAGAGAAAATCTAAGCCATCTGACCATTGGAGGAGGCCTCCACCAATGAGATTTCTTGAAGGGAAATTAAAAACTAAAACCCTGATTTTTTACATTCCATTTTCTCATCTCTTCTTGGATTTCCTGAGAATTATCCAGAAAGGCCCCATGTGTTCTTTCTTGGCCACAACATCAGTGAGTAGGGACCCAGCTATGAGGGGGCCTGGAGGGAGTGAGGGTGGCAGGGTCTAGAGAGGACAGCCAAGTTGACGGGAGCCGGGGAGTGGGGGACCACAGGCCAAGGTGGTAGACCGTGGAGCTCCAAGCTGAGGAGAATCAGGAGCCCTGAGGGCACAGAAACTTCGTTCCATTTTCCCTCTCCATCCCCTTGTCTCCTTCTCCCCTGCATTTGCCCACCACACCCCATCTTTGCTTAGCCAAACACACTTCCCTTCTGATAGACAGACAAGGGAACTTGTTTGGCTGGGGTGTGGGGAGTGGCCCGCATTGTGTTTTCAATAGAGGGTTTCATTTTCACTTGTCACCCCATTGCTCTGTAATCATCCTGCAAACCTAGCAAGTGGAACCACAGTTTTATCAAGAAAGACCCCACACTCTTCAAACACAGCAAGTCTCAACCTCCCCAAGGAAGAGTGCATGGACACTGACCAAACCCTTTGAGAACCGCAAATCATGTTTTAGACTCTTGTTACAGCTCGTTCCAGAAAAGGCATATGTGGTGTCGCCACTGAATGTCATCTGCTAATAATACGGTTCATGTAGTAAGTGAGCACCATCCATGAGAGAGAACCTAAAGAAAAGAAAGGGAGGCATGAAAAACAGGATCAAATAAGTACAGGCCCACAACTCTGGAATCTTGCCCTTTTCCAAAGACCTCATGAAAACAAAATTAGGCAACAGGAGGCGGGCAGAGAAAAGAAATGGACTTTGCCTGTTTCTTCCTATTTCCTTTGTTTGGTTTTCCAAGAAATACATTCTGTAGCCTCATTTTGGTATGTTTGCTGTTGGCAGAAGTTTGTAGGCTATTTCATGTGCAGGACTTCATTCAACAATACATTTTGAGGTCAGAACTTCATTACCTGTGGTGAAATCACATAGGCTATTTTGATTATTTTCTAGGATATCAGGGGGGAAAAAAAGACTATTTTTTTAAAAATTAAGAAACAGGAAGGGTAGAAGGAACAGAGGAAAAAAAGGAGCTAGAAAAATGTTAAGTCAAATCTGAAGGGGAACAAACTATTTTTCCTGATAACGTGAGGCCCAGTTACTTGTGTATGCCGTTAAAGGGGGTGTCTGTGTGGTAGGGTGGGGGGTGCAGAGGGGCCAGGAGACACAGGGAGTGCTTCCCTACATCTTCCATTAACTGCATCCACTCACTTCCGAGGACCTTCCTGTGCTGTGCCGTCCCGTGCTTAGCGGCTCAGTCGTGTCCCCGCAGAATGTAGCCTGCCAGGCTCCTCATGAGCTATGGGATCATTGGCAATGAGAAGTGGAGAAGAGCAGTCCAACCAGACAGACCAGGAGAAGTTTAGATCATGCCCAAGCATAGAAACAGATACCCAACTCTTTTCTTGGTGCCCATGCAACTTGAGAACTCAGGCTCCCCTCTCATCAGAGTTGGGGGTTTGGAAGCAGATCCAGGATGGAAGGGACGGTACAAGATTTGAGAACACGTTTTGCACTTACTTCTAAATGGTAAGAGGAAATGCGGAGGCAGGCTTTGTGGGGAGAGGGAGCCTTACTGGTTTGGGGGAGTTTTGGCTTCTCTTCAAGATCTTGTTTGGCTTCCCTGGCTAGGTGCTAGGTCCTTACGGGTGGTCACAGAGAGGGGGAAGAGTGGTGAGTGAAAACAGAACCCAATTCATGACCCGATCCCAAACAAAGATACAGGCAACAAAGCTCTTACACACGTGCACGCGTGCACACACACACACACACACCCCCGTAGGACACTATAATCCTCTCAGGCAAACTAGCCCCAAGCTAATCTTGAAAGGCCAGTGCCCCTTTAAGACTACAAAGGTGTAGTCCTGTAGTCCGACTCTTTGAGACCCCACTGACTGTAACCCACCAGGCTCCTCTGTCCATGGAATCTTCCAGGTAAGAAGTGGAGTGCTTTGCCATTTCTCACTCCAGAGGATCTTCCCCAACCAGGGATCGAACTTGCATCTTTTGCATCTTCTGCACTGACACAAGGATTCTTTACCACTGCACCACCTGGAAACTTAAGACTACACTGCCTCCTTGTCCAACCCTAAGGAAGTGGAAGAAGCCAGAACCCCCTCTGGTGCCCTCTGTGCCCAGAGGTTATTTAATATCTAGTTTTGATCCACTTGAGCTTTCATTCAGGTTATGTATTTCCGTCTGCTCATTCTTTCTTTCAACCACGATTAACATATTGTGGGTTTTTTCAGGTCAGTATAGATAAAACTACCGTATTTTTGTTATTAGATGCTTCAGTTCAGTTCAGCAGTCGTTCAGTTGTGTTCGACTCTTTGCGAGAGCACACCAGGCTTCCCTGTCCATCACCAACTCCTGGAACGTACTCAAACTCATGTCCGTCGAGTTGGTGATGCCATTCAACCATCTCGTCCTCTGTCGTCCCCTTCTCCTCCCGCCTTCAATTTTTCCCAGCATCAGAATCTTTTCAAATGAGTCAGTTCTTCACATCAGGTGGCCAAAGTATTGAAGTTTCAGCGTCAGCATCAGTTATTCCAATGAATATTCAGCACTGATTTCCTTTAGGATGGACTGGTTGGATTTTCCTGCTATCTAAGGGACTCTCAAGAGTCTTCTCCAACACCACAGTTCAAAAGCATCAATTCTTCAGTGCTCAGCTTTCTTTATAGTCCAACTCTCACATCCATACTTGACTACCAGAAAAACCATAGCTTTGACTAGATGGACCTTTGTTGGCAAAGTGATGTCTATGCTTTTTCATATGCCATCTAGGTTGGTCATAGCTTTTCTTCCAAGGAGCAAGTGTCTTTTAATTTCATGGCTGAAGTCACCATCTTCAGGGATTTTGGAGCCCAAAAAAATAAAGTCTGTCATTGCTTCCACTGTTTCCCCATCTTATTTGGCAAGAAGTGATGGGATCGGATGCCATGATCTTAGTTTTCTGAATGTTGAGCTTTAAGCCAACTTTTTCACTCTCCTCTTTCACTTTCATCAAGAGGCTCTTTAGTTCTTCTTTGCTTTCTGCCATAAGGGTGGTGTCATCTGCATATCTGAGGTTATTGATATTTCTCCCGGCCATCTTGACTGCAGCTTGTGCTTCATCCAGCCTGGCATTTCTCATGATGTACTCTGCATATAAGTTGAAGAAGCAGGGTGACAATATACAGCCTTGACATACTCCTTTCTTGATTTGGGCCCAGTCTGTTCTATGTCCAGTTCTAACTGTTACTTCCTGACCTGCGTACAGATTTCTCACGAGGCAGGTCAGGTGGTCTGGTATTCCCATCTCTCTCAGAATTTCCTATAGTTTGTTGTGATCCACACAGTCAAAGGTTTTGGCATAGTCAATAAAGCAGAAGTAGATGTTTTTCTGGAATTAGATGCTTAGCATTCCATTAATAAATTTCTCCCAAAATGATCATTTAAACAATTTCTACTATCTGTATTCCTACAAATAATACTGCAGTGCAAGTCTGTGAAGGCCTGCCTGCATGCATGTATATATGTATATATATTCATGCATCTTCATGTATTTGTAGAATAGTTTAAAAAAATGGGATTGTTAGTTCATATAATACACAATTATCCTTCCCACAGGCTGTGCTATTTTTATAACTATCAGTAGCATGTCCTTTTCCCTCTCACCTACATCAGTTATATGCATTTTTTTTTTAATATTTCCCCATCTGGTAAGTGAAAAACTTAGACTGAAATAGAAAATCTATCTTTGATTTGTGTTGCTTCATTTCTTAACTTTTTAGTTTAACTAATATATGTTAATAGGTCCTTTATCATTCTTCTTGGTGATTTTCCTGTTTATATCCTATTTTATTAGCTCTTTCTCACTTTCTTCTTGATTAGTAGAAGCTCATTATATTTTGAGTTTATTCATCTTTGTCTATAACATTTGTTTTTAATCTTGTTTGTCAGTAGTCTACTGATTTGGGGACTTTGTTTTTAACGTTTTTGCTGGAGAGAAAGTTTTTAAATTTTGGGTCAAATCGCTCTATCATTTCTATATGGTTTCATATCTTAGGGAGTTCTATCCCAGCTCCTATATGTATTTGCCTTTAGTTTCTTTCTTTTCAATGTACACATACTTCTTTTGAAAATTATGCTAATAACATACAAATTCATACTTAAATAAAATAATGCAAATGAATAAACTATTTTCACTTTTTATTTTTCTCATTCTCACTTCTCTCCCTGGAGATAACCACTATTGACATGGAAGCCATCTTTGCCCTGCCACACTGATTCATATTTTGTCTCATTTCCAAAAGAGTATAATATTGTTTTCAAAGATATAAACATAGAGAAATAAAATATTGGGTTGGACAAAAGTTCATTTGGGTTTTTCCTGGCTTATGGGAAAATTTGAAAGAACTTTTTGGCCAACCCAATGTATTCTAAATTTCTTACAAATCAGTGTTATAAAAAGGAAAATATCTAGGTTCGTAAGGTAAAAATAAGCCACATGCTCATGAAAAGCACAGTTTCTGATTCTGAGATCTGGGAACAATGCCTTGCTGGGAAAACACAGTAATGCAATGAACAAGATCCTCATAATTACAATCAGGAGTTTCATAGCTTTTCTTGCAACAGCATTCAAGGTCAATGGCATTGTGCCATTGGATCAATTTAATATGGGCCAATATCAAGCCCTACAAATTAGCACCTCTCTGATGGGCTAAATTTTGGATGATAGAATTTATGACACAGCATTAATTTCTTGAAGACAGGACTCAGGGAAGGGAGCAAAAGCACTGCAATCTTGGCCTTTCATGAAAAGCGAGTCAACATAATTGTTTTTATTGTAATTTTGATAATTAGACAGACTTGTGACAACAA
Organism: Muntiacus reevesi; assembly: GCF_963930625.1. Taxonomy (NCBI): domain Eukaryota; kingdom Metazoa; phylum Chordata; class Mammalia; order Artiodactyla; family Cervidae; genus Muntiacus; species Muntiacus reevesi. The sequence continues at coordinate 44,781,138 of NC_089260.1, forward strand.
TTGTGAATTGCTGTATAGTAACCATTACTAAAATTAAAAACAGGTTCTTTATCCTCCAAGTTATTTCAAAAGGCAAGCAAAACAAAGTTCTGTTTATACTGAAAGGAGAACTAAATCTAAAAGAACACAAAGGAAACCGAAAACAAAACCACAAAATAATATGACATTGATCATAACAGTTATGACAATTACAAACTCTTATTAAAAGGCAAGGTTTGTGGGAATGTAAACTGGTACAGCCCCTCTGTAGAACAGTTTAACAGTGCCTTGTAAAATTGAAAAAATGCATATCTTATGAGCCAGCAATTCCATCTCAAGGCATATTCCCAACCAAAATGAATATAAGGGTCACTAAAATATATGCATAAGAGTGTTCACAGAAGCATCATTTGAGATAGTCCTAGCCAAGAAAGACCAAAAGACCATCAACCATATTTGTTGTTGTTCAGTTGCCCACTCGTGTCTGACTTTTCATGACCCCGTGGACGGTAGCACGCCAAGCCTCCCTGTTCCTCACCATCTCCTGGAGTTTGCCCAAGTTCATGTTCATTGTCTTGGTGATGCCATCCAGCCATCTCATCCTCTGATGCCCTCTTCTCCTTCTGCCCTCAATCTTTCCCAGCATCAGGGTCTTTTCCAAGAGTCGGCTGTTCATATCAGGAGGCCAAAATATTGGAGCGTCAGCTTCAGCATAAGTCCTTCTAATGAGTATTCGGGATTGATTTCCTTTAGGATTGACTAGCTTGATCTCCTTGCTATCCAGGGGACTCTCAAGAATCTTGCAAAACTAAACTGTGATACATCACATGATAAAGTATTATGCAGCAATAAGAGTGAACAAGTGCAGCTGCACCTACAAATATGGACAAATTTCACAAACATAATATTGAGCAAAAGAGCTGATACATGAAGGTGCACACATTATATAAATTCAGATAAAATTCAAAACAATGTGAAGCCATCTGTGCTGTTAGAAATGGTGCCCTTGGTGAGACCAGTGCCTGGAAGGAGGCAAGTTGAGAGTTTCTGGGTGTGCTTGATCTGAAGGCTGTTTCCACAGCTCTATTCACTTTATGAATATCTATCAATTAATAGTTTGTGTGCTTTCTGGATGTTTGTTTTTAATAAAAGCACAGATTTCTCTTTTTAGCTGTGACTCACGGCTTGTGGGATCTTAGTTCCCTTACCAGGAATTAAACCCCAGGCCCTTAGCAGTAAAATGCTGAGTTCTAACCACTGGACTGTCAGGGAATTCCCAAACCACATTTTAAAAACAACACTCACTGACTTACTATTTATAAGACAACCCAACTAGCACAAAATATAAGCAAAAAACTAAAAATAAGAGAATTTTTAAAGATCAGCTATCATTTACTGAGCACTTATTACAAGTCAGTGTCACATTCTAAGTGCCTTTCTTATATTACTTTACAGTCGACCCTTAAACAACACAAGTTTCAACCAACCACAGATTGTATAGTACTATAATTTTTTACTCCACTGAGGCATTTAATTTGCATGTATATATTACAAACTGGATATATGAACATACTTTTTTCTTCATGTAATTTGATCCTAGACTGTTAGACATGGATACATAGACACATATATAGACACATATATGCTCAACTTTATGTTTATAAGGATACAGAAAGTTCAAAATAAAAGAACGGAAAAGCCAAAAATTGATCTTTGAAAATACTTTCAAAATTGATAATCTCTAGTGAGACTGATTTACTGATTTTAAAAGGAAAAAAGGCAAATTACCAATATCAAAATTGAAAAGGGATATATCACTGTTGATCTTTCAGACATTGAAAAGACAGAAGTATGTTATGAACAATTTTACGGAAGCACAGTTGAAAATTTGAATGAAATGGATACATTCTGATAAAAGCAGACCTTATTAAATGAAACAGAAACAGACCCTCATATCTGTATACTTCCCGTTCACAACAAAGTTATGTGTGTGTGTTCATGCTCAGTCGCTCAGTCATATCCAACTCTTTGCCACTCCATGGACTGTAGCCCGCCAGGATCCTCAGTCCATGGGATTTCCCAGGCAATAATACTGAAGTGAATTGCCATTTCCTTCTTCAGGGGGGTCTTCCCGACCCAGGGATCAAATGGTCTCCTGCATTGGCAGGTGGATTCCTTAACAACTGCACAACTTGGGAAGCCCAACGAAGGTATGATACGTCATAAAGTAACAGTTCAACAAGTAGTTCTGAGACAATTTCCAAATAGAAAAAAATTAAATAAAGCTGAATACTACCTCACACCAAAATTCCAGAACATCTATAGATTCAAATGTGAAAGGCAACAAAATAAATCTAGAAGAGAATATAGATTAACTTCATAACCTAAGGTTAGAAAAAGATTTCTTAAATAGGACTCAAAATCACAGACTCTTAACCACAGAGGAAAAGATTGATAAATGAGAGTTCCCTAAAATTAAGACTTCTTATTCATCAAAAATGCAGGATAATAAAAGGGTAAGCAACAGAATGGCAGAGGTTATTTGCAACACATTTAACTCACAGTCCTATGAAGAACTCGTAGAAATCAACATGAAAACACAGACAACCCATTGGTAAAATGGGCAAGATACTTCACAAGAGTGTTCTCTAAATGGCCAATAAATATGTATGAAAGTGCTTCACCTCCTTAATCAAAGAAATGCAAATTTAAAATCCCAGTGTTACACAATTACAATCTCACCAGGATGGCTAATGTTAAAAGGATTGCTAATACAAATGTAAGAAAGGATGCTAGCCACTGGAACTTTCATACATTGCAAATGGGATTATAAATTAATTAGTACCACCACCATGAAGCAGTTTAGCATCACCTATTAAAGCTGAAGAAGTGCATTCCTTGTGACTCAGCAATTCCACTCCAAATAGAAATGTATGCACAGAAGGTAGGAGGATGTTCACAGAAGCACTAGTCAAAAGCAAGTGCATAATGAAGAAATAAGTCCTGGGGTACTCATATTATAGGGTGCCATACAAAATGAAAATAAACTGCTCAAACAAAAAGAAGTATTTCATAAATACAATATTGAGCAAAGAAGTCAGACAAAAGAATATATAGTATATGATTAAATATCTAGTATAAGTTGAGAAAGGGCCTTGGTAATTGACAGTACATGCAAAGGAGTAATTATACTATTTGATTTTGGAATTTAACTTGTGTAAGAAGAGAGGGATTGGGGGAGAATGGGGCAGTGAAAAGATGGAGGTTGAGTTTCTAGGAAAAGTGAGCTGGAACCTCCTTGTACATAGCTGTATTATTTAAAATAGCCAAGATACAGAAACAACCTAAGTGACCATCAGGGGATGAATGGATAAAGAAATAATGAATGGAATATTATTCAGTCATAAAACAGGAAGAAATTTTGCCATTTGGGACAAAATGGACAGAACTTGAAGGCATTACGCTAAGTGAAATAAGTCAAAGAGAGAGACAAAGAGTTATATGTCTCACTAACATGTGGAATCTTGGGGGGAAAAAAACAAGTTCATTTGACACAGAGAGCAGACAGAGGTGGAGAATGGAATATGGGTGAAATAGATGAAAGGGGTCAAAAGGTACAAACTTCCAGTTATAAATACATCCTGGGGATGTCACGTGCAGCATCGTGGCTACAGTTAACCATAATGTGTTGTATATTTGAAAGTTGCTAAAAGAATGAGTCTTAAAAGTTCTCATCACAGGGAAAAAAATTGTAACTATGTGTGGTAATAGATGTTAACTAGATTTATTGAGGTGATCATTTTGTAATATATACAAATGATTATGTATATATTATCATGCTATACAAATCATTGTACAAATGTACAAATCATTGTGTTGTACACCTGTGACTAATATGCTGTTTTATGTCACATACTTCAATGTTTTAAAAAGTGAGCTGGAGAGACAGGAGGTCTCACTCAGAGAGTGCAGTGCCTGGAGGGGTCGTGGTGACTGGTATCGAGAAAGTCTAGAGAATGACCACAGAGGTAAGTGCAGATGGGGAAGGAGAGATGATATGGGAGGCTCAAGATTCTGAGAGGCCTGGGTATGGAAGTGACCATCGGTGTGTATGTTAAAAATCACCAAAAACCAAGACAGGAATGAACTTGAAGAGACTGACAGTGAGCTGGGAGCTCCAATTACTGAACCAAGTGATAATATAGCCCAAGGAGTTGTGGAGAGTGGGTGATATAGTCTGATGACGTGAGGTCAAAGCTGGATGAATCTAGGCAGGATGAGGGGAATGGCCTGGAAACATCACTGAGGAAAGAGGAGGACAACTTCAGGCTCAGGAGTACCAGGGTGCAGGAGCGGGGGTTTGGGAAGAGAATGACTGGGTAGCAGTGACCTGTGGGGGTGGGTGTCCATGTTAAGTTTAGAATAAGAAGCTAAGGGGAGCATTCACAAATGAGGTAGAGGGTGCAGCGGTTTTCAAACGGCCAAGGGTTTGGGGGTTGAGGAGGGGTGGGAGACATGCTCAGGATATTGGAAGGGTAATGCCATATGGAGATGAGGAGGGTAGGAGCAGAGAAGTGGCTTAGTTATCTGGGGAGTGAGTGAGCACAGCTGAAGGTACAATGAGACAAGTCCTCATAGATTGAAAAGAGATTTCGGTGGAAAGGCTGCCAGTGTTTTGTTTTTTTGGTTTTTTAAGTAGTAGTTAAATTACCTTGTTTAGTGTGTCAGCTTTCTGGGTTTTTTTTCTTTTCCTGTTTTACAAATTCTAAATGTCACTTGCTTTGGAAATATAGAATTATTAATTTTCAAAACATATTTTGATTTTCCCGTCTAAACCCCTACTGAATTATTATTTTTAATTTAATTAATTTTTACTGGAGTATAGTTGATTTGCAATGTTGTGTCGGTTTCAGGTATACAGCAAAGTGAACCCATTAAACATATACAGAGATTCACTCTTTTTTAAGATTCTTTACCCATGCAGATTATTAGAGGGTGTTGAGTAGAGTTCCCTGAGCTATACAGTAGGTTCTTAATAGTTACTTATTTTATATACAGTAGTGCATATATGTCAATCTCAACCTCCCAATTTATCTCTCCCCCTTTCCGTGTGTTGGTTTCCTTAGTGCTAATTTTCGTCTTGTGCTTTGGAATTTTTGTTTTGTTTATTTTCTTCTGTTGAGGGATGCGTGTGTGTGTGTGTGTGTGTGGTTGGCTGTCTGTGAGCTCACTCTCCTGTAGCAGGTTTATTGCTGCCTGCATCAAAGACCAGGTTTTCTCATTCAACAGAAATGGAATTGGGGGGCTAGGGGCATGTAGTGAAGAGGCACCAGGCAGCTTAGACTTGGTTCTGGAGTTGCTCTCAGTCCCTTGGTCTGAGTTACTCTCAGCTCCTTGGTCTGAGTTGCTCTCATCTCCATCCCGCCAGAGTGAACAACTACCCTCCTCCCAGCTGCAGCCCATACGTATGGCCCCAGCTTTCTTGGACTCCTATCTCGTGAAGGGAAGCCCATCTCTGCTCCAGGTTCACCTGTGGAGCCTGGCTCCTGGCTTCCAGCCTTGAGAGCAAAAAGCTGCAAGGCAGGATGGGAAATATAGTGGCATCACTACCAGATTCCTTACACTGACTGGACCAAATTTCAGCTGGATCAAAAATGTGAAGGTAAAAAGAGAACCTAATTTTTAAAAAATAGTCCAGGTTGAAGAAGGCTTTTAGGAAAGGATTTTTTTAAAAAATCAAAAGATAAAAAGATCATACAATAAGTTAGGAGCTCTTACAAATCAATGCTTTAACTGAGGTATGATTAACATGTAACATTGTATTGGTGGCAGAGGTACAACATAATGATTCAGTATTTGCACAGATTGCAAAATGATCACCACAGTAAATCTAGTTAATATCCATCACTATATATAGATACACATTTTTTTCTTGTGATGAGAATTTTTAAGATCTATTCTTTCAGCAACTTTCAAATATACAGCACGGTATTATTAACCATGGTCACTAGGTTGTATGTTTTATTCCAGTGACATTTGTAACTGGAACTTCGTAGGTTTCAACTACCTTCACCCATTTTGTCCACTCACCACCCCCTGCCTCTGGCAACCACCTATCTGTCTCTGTGTCTATGAGTTCAAGATGTTTTTATTTTTGTTTTTATTTTAGATTTCACATGTAAGTGAGATCATACTGTCTTTGTTTTTCTCTGTCTCACTTACTTCACTTAACATTATGCCCTCAAGTTCCATCCATGTGTCACAAGTGGCAAGATTTCCCTCTTTTTTTATTTTTCCATTTATATTTCCATTTATTTTTCCATTTCTTTTAAATTTTCCAACATGTCTGTGTGTGTGTATCACAGCTTCTTTATCCATTCATCCAATGACGAACACAGTTTGTTTCCATATCTTGGCTATTGTCAATAATGCTGCAGTGAACATGAGTACAGGTTTCTTTTCAAATTAGTGTTTTCATTTCCTTGCAAATCAAATATTTGAATGGCCAAAATGCCCAATAGAGAAATCAACAAAATATACACAGTTCAAAGAAAAAATACATGTATATACACTTATATATATAAAGAATCTAAAAACATCACTATGAAATAAAGGCAAGTTAAAGCTATAATAGGGACTTCCCTGGTAGTCCAGTGGCTAAGACTCTGCTCCCAATGCAGGGGGCCCAGGTTTGATCCCTTGTCAGGGAACTATATCCTGCATGCTGCAACTAAGACCCAGCATAGCCAAATACATAATTTTTTTTTTACAAAAAGCTATAAAAATGCTATTTTCACTTGCCTACTGTCCCACAAGGTAAATTATCAGTTACTCCATGTTTGCATGGTGCTGACGTATCACAAATCAGATGGGTAAAGAAATACCTATTTAAAGATATTTATTTTTATATTTATTTATTTGGCTGCCCTGGGTCTTAGTTACAGCATGTGGGATCTATTTCCCTGATCAGAGATCGAACCTGGGCTCTCTGCAATGATAATGCAGAGTCTTAGCTACTAAACCACCAGGGAAATCCCTGCTTGGCATATTTTTGATGTGTTCAGTGTCCCTGTGCATTTAAATATGCTGTTCCTTCTGAATAGAAGAACAATCCTTCAACCCTTTGTTAGATTTATATCTAACTCCAACTCATTCTTCAAAACTCAGCTCATCTCACCTTCTCCAGGAAGCCTTTCTGGATTACCATCACAACCACCCTAGTCTGATTAATTTCTCTTCTGGGTTTCTGGGTAATTTTTTATTTTAAATTTGATCATATTCTCGTCTCATTGATTTCAACCCTTGATTTACTTGTTCCATTTCTCAACTACTCTGTAAGAGCACCAAGTCTAATTTGATTTTGCGTTCCCAAGGCCTCGCTCATTGGAAGCACTCAAAGATTCTTTGTTGGATGTATGAATGAAGAACTTGTTACTTCAAGGGGAGATCATACGTGGTTGATTTAGTGACTCTGGGGTATGTGTCAAGCACACTCCACTGGGAGGCAGTGTTGTGCAGTGAAAAGCTCTCAGCTTTGCATGTATGCCTGGCTCCCACATCACTCTCACCACCTTCTACCTGCCTGTTCCAGGACCATGCAAAATCTCAAGACTCCAGCAAAATGAGAAGAGTATTTTTCTTATAAGATTATCATGAGGATTAAAGATAACTAAGGTAGATTTAGGAAAAGTGTCCAGCATATTGTAGGTGTATTTATCATAAGGAGTGTGTGTGTATGTTAGTTGCTCAGTAGTATCCAACTCTATGCGACCCAATGGGCCATAGCCCACCAGACTCCTCTGTCCATGGAATTCTCCAGGGAGGAATACTGGAGTGGGTATCCATTCCGTTCTCCAGGAGATCTTCCCAACCCAGGGATCAAACCTGGGTCTCCTGAATTGCAGGTGGATACTTTACCATCTGAGTCATCAGGGAAGTCCCTTATCATAAGGTAATTCTTGATTACTTGCGTATATGCTAATAGCCCCAATTGCAGGTAAAAGTCTAGTTCAAAGAAGTGTTCTTCGAAATAATGTTGCAAATTATGGTTTCCGAAAAGGCTGTCAGCCCATTTCTTACCTCCCTCAGAGGTCTTGGGGTTGCAAAGGTTCAGAGGTTCTCAGGGCTCCATGGCACTAGGAGTCCCACTGGGACTTAGGCAAGTCAAGGGCTTTAGTGACTGTTACTGCCAGGTCCTGGTTCTGCTATGTGTGCATTAACTAGATTTTTACGCACTGGCCTGGGAAACAAGCCACTATCTATAATTCTGTTTCTATGGGGAAAGGCTTTCTGTGTTCCAAACAACCCACATACTATTGAACTCTTGGAACACAACCTATTGGTCAGCTGGGACCAGCTGACTGGGTTTATATGGCTAGGCAGCAGTGAGAATAACTACATGATGTTGATCTAATAATCACAAATCCTCTCTGGTGACTAATCTAGTTGTGGTCTCCACAATTGAAGAGGAATTTTTAAAAAACTGGAGAGGATTCTACAAAGAACCACAACGATGGTTAAAGAGCTGCAGGAAAATCTAGTCTGATCTCTATCATGTCCAGAAGATTCCAGAAACTACCCCTGTGATGTGAGCGACTGTGTGTTCAGTCGCTCTGTCATATCTGACTCTTTACAACCCTATGGACTGTACCCTGCCAGGCTCCTCTGTCCATGGGATTCTTGAGGCAAGAATACTGGAGCAGGTTTCTACTTCCTCCTTCAGGGGAATTTCCTGACCCTCGGATCGAACCCAAGTCCCCTGCATTTCCAACATTGCAGATGGATTCTTTATCACTGAGCCACTGGGAAAAGCCCAACCCCTGCAATAATCACTCTCAAATGAAAAAAAAGTGTTTGATTCTGCACTGTGTCAAATACCTTTATCATTTGCTAATTGATTATAAATTCGTAGGGAAGGGAGCCGAAGTTAGTCGAGCACTCACCTCGGTATCAGGCAGGCCTCTTCCATACAGTTCTTAAGTTTATCCTCAGAGACACCCTGCCAGACAGACATTAAGATGTCTGTTTTACAGATGAGGAGATTCTTGTTGAATCTTGAGATTCAACAAGATTAATCTGCCAAAAATTTTATAGCTAATCATACAGAACCAGAGATCAAATTGTGAACATCCGTTGGATCATCAAAAAAGCAAGAGAGTTCCAGAAAAATATCTACTTCTGCTTTATTGACTATGCCAAAGACTTTGACTGTGTGGATCACAACAAACTATGGAAAATTCATAAAGAGATGGGAATACCAGACCACCTGACCTGCCTCCTGAGAAATCTGTATGCAGGTCAAGAAGCAACAGTTAGAATTGGACATGGAAAAACAGACTGGTTCCAAATCAGGAAAGGAGTATGTCAAGGCTGTATATTGTCACCCTGTTTATTTAACTTACATGCAGAGTACATTCTGAGAAATGCTGGGCTGGATGAAGCACAAGCTGGAATCAAGATTGCCAGGAGAAATATAAATCACCTCAGATATGCAGATGACACCACCCTTATGGCAGAAAGTGAAGAGGAACTAAAGAGCCTCTTGATGAAAGTGAGAGAGGAGAGTGGAAAAAGTTGGCTTAAAACTCAACATTCAGAAAACTAAGATCATGGCATCCAGTCCCATCACTTCATGGCAAATAGATGGGGAAACAGTGGAAACAGTGACAGACTTTTTTTTGGCTCCAAAATCACTGCAGATGGTGACTTCAGCCATGAAATTAAAAGATACTTGCTCCTAGGAAGAAAAGCTATGACCAATCTAGACAGCATATTAAAAAGAAGAGACATTACTTTGCCAACAAAGGTCTGTCTAGTCAGAACTATGGTTTTTCCAGTAGTCATGTATGGATGTGAGGGTTGGACTATAAAGAAAACTGAGGACCGAAGAATTGATGCTTTTGAACTGTGGTGTTGGATAAGGCTCTTGAGAGTCCCTTGGAAAACAAGGAGATCCAACCAGTCCATCCTAAAGGAAATCAGTCTTGAATATTCATTGGACGGACTGATGCTAAAGCTGAAACTCCCATACTTTGGCCACCTGATTCAAAGAGCTGACTCACTGGAAAAGACCCTGATGCTGGGAAATATTGAAGGAGGGAGAAGGGGACGACAGAGGATGAGATGGTTGGATGGCATTACCGACTCAATGGACATGAGCTTGAGTAAACTCCGGGAGTTGGTGATAGACAGGGAAGTCTGGCGTGCAGCAGTCCATGGGATTGCAAAGAGTTGGACACGACTGAGTGACTGAACTGAACTGAATCATAGAGGACATAGATTCAAATCCAGGCCAGATTAATTTCAAAGTGCTTCCAACAATCAGTTTTCTACACGGTTGCCAGAAAAATATGTAAACTTTCTGAAATATCAACATGATCATGTCCATCCCCATATAACACAGTCCACTGGCCCCATGATGCTCCTGGGAACTAAGCCTCTCAATGTGACAGACAGGATCCCCAAGTGTCCTCGCTCCTGCAAACCTACCTTGTCTCCTGTCATCACCTACTCTCCTCATCCCCAGGTCTGTGTTCAGGTATGTTCCCATTTCTCTATTCCTCCAGATGTGTCCTGCTTCCAGGCTTTCACACAGACTTTTTCTCCTGTTTTCTTCCCTTTTTGCCTCTATTGACCAACTTTTCTCTCCTTCCCACTGTGGACTTCAGCTCATACACACCTTTCTTTGGTGTCCTCCCTGGACCTTCAAGTACCACCCAGTCAACCCCTCCCCATGGTCTCAAAACAGGTCACATTTTCCACATAATAGCATGTATTGCACTGAACTGTAACTGCATGCTGATTTAGCCTTAGACATCCCCTACCCAACACACACACACACACACACACACCCCTCACTCAATTACCATTTGTTAAATAAATGTTGAATTATCACACCACAGGTTATTTTTACAAACAAGAGTTTAAAGAATTGGCACATTTTACTTTTTTTAAAAAGAGGATTTACAGTGATCCTGCTCACAATACGGCCCTCGTTTTCTGATGCTTTCTTGAGAGAAGGAAAAGTGCAGCCGCCAGTAGCATGCCAGGAGTTGTGTAAAGCATCAGTATGCCCATGGGAGTGTGTATCCCAGGGGACATCGTCCATCACTTGGGTCATGGCAGAAAAGCGAGGTGGTGAACCTTCCATCCCTTCGCTTCAGGAAGCACCCAGGGAATCCATAACTTTCAAAAGAACATTGATCTTTGTGGTGTCCTCCAGAGAGAAATCTCCCATGCTATCTGGTGTCAAAAAGCCTTGGGGTTAGGAAATTCTTCCTTTTGCTTAACATTAATAAGCCCATTCTTTTTGTGTTCTTGGCAACAGAGAAAACACAGCCATCATCCCCTGTGCCATGGCTCTTCTGAAGTCTGTGTTCAGCACTGATGCTTCTCAAGTGACCCTGAAGCTTTTTCTCTCTAGGGTAAATAATCCCAGGTCTTTAGCCCTTCTTTGCCGGTCACTGAATGACTGTTTTGCTTTTCTCTGAACTCTCTCCACATTCTCTGAATCCCATTGAGCGATGGAGAATCAGAGCTGGCCCAGCTCTGTTACAGTTCTGATCTGTGCAGAGCAGTGTAGCAATTACCTCATGATACAGACATGCTTTTCATTTGCCACAGTTCTCTGCTTGCATTTTTTTTTTCAATCAACAGAACTGCAGGGTTGTGACAATTCCTCCCGGTCAGCTGGCTATCCACTAAAGCTATACTTTTAATTTTCCAGCCAACTGCCTTTGAGTGGCTGGCACCTTGCCTTTGAACATGTTCCCTTTTCAACTCCAAGTGCATAATCCTGAATTTTTTTTTTGCTGAACTGCATCCGGTCTATGTCCCATTATTTCAGTTGATCAGCATTGCCTTCTAGGACCACTGTAGGCTGCAGAGATCTTTCTGTTTGTGACACTTCAGGGTTTGGGGTTTTCGTTGCCTGCTTCACATTTTCAGTTGATCAGTGCATTAGTCAGATTACATTAAATTATACTGCTATAAACAAATCATCTCCAAATCTCAATGACTTAAAACCATAGTTTTGAGTTCTCTTTTCCACTCATACTACATTTTCTACACTGGTCATCAGAGGGACTCTGACCACCAGAGTCACTCCATGGTCCAGGTTGGTCCATTTTGTTGTGCCACCACCTCAACTCGAGGCTTCTAGGTTGGCTGGGGCAGGGTCACAGAGCATGTAGAATGGAGGTGTTTGGCATGTTTATTCCATCTAGAAGTGATGCACATTGCTTATGCTACCATTTCTTTGATGCAAGCAAGTCACATTCTTGTGACTCATTCCAAGGATGATACATGCTCCAAAGGACAGAAGAACCAGAGAGAAATCCTGGTACTCACAGAAGGTATCCCACAGCCAAGGAGATCACAGCTTTTTTAAACACCTCAATCTTGTCTTTTATTTCTGCATGTGTACTCAGTCACTCAGTTGTGTCTGACTCCTTGAAGCCCCATGGACTGTAGCCCACCAGGCTCCTCTGTCCATGGAATTTTCCAGGCAAAAATACTGGAATGGGTTGCCATTTCCTTCTCTAGGATATCTCCCCAATCCTGTGATTGAACCCGTGTCTCTTGTGTCTCCTACATTGGCAGGTGGATTCTTTACTGCTAGCACCACCAGAATTTATTTCTACATCATCCATAAATTCTTAGGGACTTGCAGATTCTGGATCTGTTTCTCTTCCACAAAAATAGGGGCAGTATTTTTTTTCCTCCCATGGTCTAGATTATATACTAAGATATTAGGTCCAAGACCAGACTCTGCAAAAAGCTACTAGCAGAATATCGAGGCTGAGTCACTGATAATGTTTTTTCTCTACAAATAGGAGTGCTGTGAAAGATAGAATTGTTAGGAAACCAGAGGCATGAACATGTGAGAGACAACTCTCTCTCAGTCCACCAGATCTGCTGCTTAGTCAGACTTGCTATTATAACTTCATATTTTACAAACAGTAGATAGACGTGCAGACCGTCCCTAGTGGTTTTGAAATCTAAATAAGACAAAGACTATCAAATCTAAATGCAAAAGTGAGCCTGCAGACAAAGGATTGCGGATTGGGAATCTGAGTTGCATTTAACTTCTAGGGAGCTCTGTGACCTTGGGAAAGTCATTCCACCACATGAATCTCAGGCTCCAGCTCTTTCCTGGAATAGGGTGGGACTTGATTTGTGGTTCTCAGCTCTAGTTATTAATCAGAATCCCCTGAAGAGCTTTTTATAAACAGATTCTTAAGCCTCTCCTGAACCTTCTAAATCATTTAGGGCGGGACCTGGAATCTATTCAGAGTTGAGGACATCATCTCTAATCTTGAAGTGTGGAGTACTCCACCACTGATGCTTTCGAACTGTGGTGTTGGAGAAGACTTGAGAGTTGCCTGGACAGCAAGGAGATCAAACCAGTCAACCCTATGGATGTGAATATGAATGTGAGAGATAGTTGGATGGCATCACTGACTCAATGGACATGAGTTTGAGTAAATTCTGGGAGTTGGTGATGGACAGGGAAGTCTGGCAAGCTGCAGTCCTTGGGGTCGCAAAAAGTCAGACACGACTGAGCAACTGAACTGAACTGATGGATGTGAGAGTTGGATTATAAGGAAAACTGAGTGCTGAAGAGTTGTTGCTTTTGAACCATGGTGTTAGAGAACTTTTGAGAGTCCTTTGGCCTGTTGGAGACCAAACTAGTCAATCCTAAAGGAAATCAGTCCTGAATATTCATTGGAGTAACTGATGCTGAAGCTGAAGCTCCCATACTTTAGCCACCTGTTTCGAAGAGCTAACTCACTGGAAAAGACCCTGATGCTGGGAAATATTGAAGAAGGGGATGACAAAGGATGAGATGGTTGGATGGCATTACCGACTTAATGGACATGAGTTTGAGTAAGCTCTGGGAGTTGGTGATGGACAGGGAAGCATGGTGTGCTACACTCCATGGGATTGCAAAGTCATACACAACTTAGCGACTGAACAGCAAAAGCCCCACCATTCTGTCCTTGACCCTGTCTCAGATTTTTCACACGGCATATTTCCAGGATTCCATGTCTTTAATCGGAACCTAGAAAGCACAAAACTGAATTCATCAATTCAGCCCTAAATGAAAATATCTAGATTTTGTGTAGGTGAATGGTACAATCTTTCGTCCCATTAGTGAAACCAGAAAAGTCTGGGTTCATTTTATACTCCTCCCTTTCCCACCCAGTTAATCTTTCAGTCCTGAACATCTTTCCCCTTTTCGCCTAGAGCCCTGGCTCAGATTTTCACTGTTGCTGGAACTATTGCATTAGCCTCTTTCTAGATTTCCCTGAGTTTAATCTCCCTGATTCCACCTCCTACCCTATCCATAACCCTCAGTTTCAGAGTGGACATTCTAACATAAAATATCTGCTAAGAAATCTTCAATGCTTTTCCATCACTACTAGTTTAAAGTCTAAATTCTCTTGTATTTGCACATAGACATTCAAGGTCCTTCAAGATTTTACCCCAGCATTTCAAGGTCATTGGCAGTGGCTTCACTGCTGACACCGTACTCAAAGCAGTCCTTTGCCACTAGTGGTCCCTCAGCTTCTCCATGTCTTTGTACACATTGTTCTCCAATGGAAGCATTATTCCTACACCTGTTTTCTGAATATGATCTGCTCGCTGCCAGCTCTGGGAAGTCTTCAAGGTTTTCTCCTGATAGATTAAGAAACTACTTCTCCTTTTTTCCCACTGTACTTTGCTTGTTACCGATCTAAACTCATACTGCTTACCGTATGATAGACCAATAAATTGAGAGATGAGTTGTTGGGGCAAGAAATAGTGACTTTATTCAGAAAGCCAGCAGGTTGAGATGGTAGACTAGCGTTCTAAAGAACCATCATACCCAAGTTAGAATTCAGGCTTCTTTTATTCTAAAAGGGGAAGGGGTGTGGTTGGTTGCTGCAAACTTCTTGGTGCTGGAGTCCTTTGTTCTTACAACTGTCCACGTAGGTCAGGTCTTGCTGTTCCTGTAAACCTCCAACAAGATAAATGTTACTCACCGTTATGCAATTTTTTTTTTAAAATCTCTCTATGAATGGGAAAGTTTTATACCATTAAAGGTCAGAGCCTTGAGAATGAACTATCCTGTATATTTCAGGCTACAGGAAATATAATTAACTTGTATCAAAAGCAATAGAATACAAAGGTTAAAGTAAAAAAAACAGATCCAATATGGAACCAGATTTGTTCTTCCCTATTACAAGCTCACACTTCTATAATAGCATTTGTTTGACTGGATTATAATGGCTTTTCTGTGTATCTACCTCCTCTATTGGAAGGGAAGCTACTGAGGGCCTGGGGCAATGCCTAGCACAAAGCTCAAATATGAGATGACTGAATGAATGAATGACCCTGTCAATTCTAAACATCCTGTAAGCTTAGAAATGCTTCAGAACAAAATATGAAGTAAAATATTAAATTTCATGATTAAATTAACACCTAAGTAATCATTTGCAGCAAGGTGGGAATGGACAGAGGTCTCTTCAGGGAGTGGGCAAAAGATGAGGAAAAAAGACCAATGCAATCCTGGGCAGAACAGAAAACCAATGTTCTGACCCCAGCTCTGCATCCTTAATGGCAAAGCTGTTTTAAAAGATCAAATTAGAAGTGAAGTGGCTAGAAAATTAAGATTAATTTGAAAGCCACTGAATACCATAATTTCACAGAAGAACTGTTTACGTGCTTAAAGGAAATAATTTTCACTTCCAGCTGCTTTTCTCTGACCCTCTTCTCAGTATTGACATAGGCTAAGCCTAAAAAAGCTGAAATTCTCCTTAGAAAAGAGAAAAGATGTAGAATGTCCAAAGTGAAGCATCTTCCCATTGGCTCTTCTCTGAAGGGAAACTTCACTGACAGGCTTCTTAAAGCTCCTGCCATCTGCTTATCTTTGCTCAGTTGTATCTGACTCTCTGCAACCCCATGGACTGTAGCCTACCAGGCTCCTTTGTCCATGGGATTTCTCAGGCAAGAATACTGGAGGGAGTTGCCATTTGCTTCTCTAGGGGATAGACACCACCCAGGGATCAAACCCATGTCTCCTGCATTGGCAGGCAGATTCTTTACCACTAGCACCACCTGGGAAGGCCCCAGGACCAGGGCTCAAAGAGGAAGTTTCTGCAGTCAAGACCCTCATCTCCGTGAAAAATGTCTCACTTTTAATACATTTCTTGTTTAAACAAACCTTAGAGGACCATTTGGTGCCAGATTCTTAGAACTGGCGTACAATGAATTTTTTTCTTGGCTATTTATGCTACCCAGCCTGTAGACTTTAACTTAACAAAGAACGTTTAGTATAAGGTAGCAATGTGAATGAATAGTTTTTTGTGTGCTTACTAAAAATGGGGGCTCCAAAGAACAAATCGAAAATCCATTAGGAATAATTCTGCTTTACCCAGTGATGGACAGAAATCATGCAGGGAAATGGGAGGGAATTATGAAAGACCTTATTCTAAAGAGGCAGCAGTGTCAAATGTCAGTCAAATAACTGTTGAACGAAAACCAGCCCAGACAGCCGCCCAGATGCAGGAATGAGCCACCACACCCAGCCCTCTGTGTCTCTGCTTCTGTGTCTCAGTCTCTATGTTTCTGTCACACACACACACACACTTCACAAATAAAATTCACTCGGTCAGAGCCATATCAGGACAAAGCTCCTCTTTTGGCTTGAGGCTTAAACTTTCCAATAATTACTGGTATGAAATTATTTAGCAGCAAAGAACAAGGTCATTCTCTATGACTCCTTTTTGTTCTGAAGGTAAAAACAAAGGTTCTTTAAAAAAATTTTTTTATTGGAGTATAGCTGATTTACAGTGTAGTGTTAATTTCAGGTGTTCAGCAAAGTGAATCCATTATACATATACATATATCCACTGTTCTTTAGGTTCTTTTCTGATATAGGCTGTTACAGAATATTGAGTAGAGTTCCCTGTGCTGTACTGAAGGGCCTTACTAATTATCTATTTTATATATAGTAGTATATGCATGTCAATCCCACTCTCCCAATTTATCTCTCCCCTGCTTATCTTCTGGTAAGTATAAGTTTGTTTTCTACATCCTTGACTCAAATTCTGTTTTGTAAATAAGTTCATTTGTACCCTTTATTTAGATTCCATGTATATGCAGTATCATATGATACTTATCTTTCTGTGTTTATTTAAGACATAGTTTCTCATAATCACCTAAGGCCCAACATAATCTAATAGCCATTAACCCTTCCATCTTTTGTAATCTGCTTCCTCCCACTCCGTACTTCAGCCCTAGTGGCTTTATTTCAGTCCTTCATAAGTGCGGGACTCATTGCCACTTTAGGACATTTAAAATGCCTGAAACCCTGTCTTCTCTCACTACAAGCCTTTAAAAAATTTTTAATTTATTTTAATTGGGAGATAATTGCTTTATGACATTGTGTTGGTTTCCGTCATACATCACATTAATCAGCCATAGGTATATACATGTCCCCTCCCTCGTGAACCTCCCTCCCACCTCCCACCCCATCACACCCCGGTAGGTTGTCACAGAGCCTGGGTTTGAACTCCCTGTGTTATACAGCAAATTAGATACTGGCTATCTATTTTACATATGGTAATGTAGATGTTTCCATACTATCCTCTCAGTTCATCCCACCCTCCCCTTCTCCCACGGTGTCCATAAGTCTGTTCTCTGTCTGCATCTCCATCGCTGCTCTGCAAATATTTTCATCAGTACCATATTTCTAGTTTCCATATAAATGCATTAATATATGATCTTCGCATTTCCCTCTCTGACTTACTTCACTCTATCTATTAGGCTCTAGATTCATCTACCTCATTAGAACTGACTCAAATGCATTCTTTTTTATGGCTGAGTAGTAGCCTGTTGTATATATATGTACCACAGCTTCTTTATCCATTCATCTGTCGATGGACATCTATTCCATGTCCTAGCTATTGTAAATAGTGCTGCAGTGAACATTGGGGTACATGTATATTTTTCAGTTATGGTTTCCTCAGGGTATATGCCCAGTAGTAGGATTATTGGGCCATATGGTAGTTTTATCCTTAGTTTTTTAAGGAATCTCCATACTGTTCTCTAAAATGACTGTATCAGTTTACATTCCCACCAGCAGTGCAAGAGGGTTCCATTTTCCCTGCACCTTCTCCAGCATTTATTTTTTGTAGATTTTTTGATGATGGTCGTTCTGACCGGTAATTCTAACTTATCCTTCACATCTCAATTTGAACATATCTTCTTCAAGCAAGCCTTCAGGGATGCCCCAGACCAGATCAGCTTTGTTTTAGAAAGTCCCCTACTGTCATATATCTTTGCTTCATGTCACTCTTTGCATTTTTGTCATAATGTATTCATTTGTGAAATTGATTAATGTCTCATCTCCCCAACCCCAGTGGTAAACCCCAGGAAAGTGGGCCCCATTTCTGGATTTGTTAATCATCATATCTCAGTACCTAGCAAGGTTCTTAGTACATGATAGGGACTCAGTGCTTTTTTGTTAAGCGAATGAATAAACAAACTGGTCCAATCCAGAAAACAAAGCTAACTCTTTTCATTCTCTCTCTCAAGAACCTGATGATATCCATACACATTTAATTAAGATTTAACATGGACATTCTGTTTTAGAGAAAAATGCACTTCAGGACTAATTACAATTTCACAGGACAATGAGGCAATCTTTAGTCACAGACTCTCTCTGTATCACTTCCTAGACTTACTCCAGGTTCAGGGTAGCAGAAGAAAATATTGTATTTGTAAGTGGTTTCCTGCATCCATGCTCTTTCCAATGTGACTTGCACTTCATCAAGAGATGGAGACTATTTCCTCACCTCTAGAATCTGGGCTGGTCTTGTTATTTACTTTGCTAATAGAATGCAGTAGAAATAACATTCAGCCCATCACAAACCAATGCCTCAAGAAGTTTCAACCGCTTCTGTTCTTGCATTGCTACCATGATACTAGATCAAGCCCACACTAGCCTTTTGGAGGGTGAGAGCTGTGTGGAGCAATGTCAAGTTATCACAGACAAGGCAATTCTAGACCAGCTGTCTGCCAACCTCTGGGTAGAGATCAGCCAAGACTGTCTTAGATCAGCAAAACTGCTCAATCAACCTATAGCTAAATAAGTGCTTATTGTTTAAGTTTGGCATGGTTTGTTACATGGCAATAACTATCTGAAACACCATTTAAGGCAATGTTGCTAGGCTCCTAAAAGTAATTACTGTTACTCCATTTGCTTTGCTTCTGCTTCAATAGCACAGAACTTTCAGGTAGATAAACCTAGTTATAAATCTTCCCTGAAACATGTATTAACCAGATGAATTTTGGACAACTTAGTTCTAAGTCTCAAATTTCTTATCTATAAAGTATTTATTTATTTATTTTTGGCTGCACTCATTGCTATGCACGGGTTTTCTCTAGTTGTGGTGAGTGGAGACCACTCTTCTTTGCAATGCTCAGACTTCTCACTGTGGTGGCTTCTTTTATTGTGGAGCCCAGAGCACAGGTGCTCTGACTCAGTAGTTGTGGCTTTCAGGCTTAGATGGCCCGTGGCACATGGAATCTTCCTGGACCAGGGATTGAACCCACATCCCCTGCATTGCCAGGTTGATTCTTAACCACTGGACTGTCAGGGAAATCCTTATCTATAAAATACAATTAATAATATTGTCACAGAGAAGGAATCTAATTATCCCCCAATATCTTACCTTCTTTTCTCTGTGTTTTAGATTCCCCAGTTTTTAATTGGGCACATGGCTGCCCACCTAGGTATGCTTATGTGACTAGATTCTGGCCAATGAGCTCTAAATGAAATATCATGTTGTAGAAACATTCCTAAGGAAGCTGGTACATTTCTTTCACCCCCTTTTTCTTCATTCCTTTCCTTTCTGTTGGCATGGCAGCTAGTGGCCACTTAGGGAGCGAAAGAGTTTGGATCCCTAAGGACTTTGTGGAGCAGAACTTTGGAACCAGCCCTATACTGCCTACAATGCCGGGATGATCTCCTAGAGAAGGAAATGGCAACCCACTCCAGTATTCTTGCCTGGAAAATCCCATGAACAGAGGAACCAGGTAGGCTTCAGTCCATGGGGTGGCAAAGAGTCGGACACGACTGAGCGAGTTCACTTTCACTAGACTGCCTAACTCTGGATGTTAATGTGAGAGGGATGAAATTCTTGCTTGTTTAAGATATCATTATCTTAGGTTTCTGTTACTCATAACTGAATCTAATCCAACTTGATCTAAATACATTTCTTGGTTTATTTTGAGTTAGGTGGTAATATAAGTGCCTACATCCTGGGGATCAAACCAGCATCTCTTAAGTCTCCTGCATTGGCAGGCATGTTCTTTACCACTAGCGCCCCCTGGGAGGCCCCTAGGATACAGTAAGAGACAATAAACAGATATAGCTATTATCGTTTTTTGATTGATAGTAACAATAGAGGCAATACCAACATACCTCTACAGCTAATGCTGAGATAAAACGGGCAATATTGTTGAAGTCAGCTAAAAATATAGCTGTAGTCACAATATTTATATAATAGTATAGATCTGTGAGATGTTTGTTGTTTATGTTATCTAAAAGTTTCCTTCTTAACTCATTCATCACTAAAATAAAATTTTATCTTAATGAAATTTAGCAAACATATACGTTAGCAATGTTAGTACAGCACTCACTTTGTCATAAATTTTAATTCACTCATGTAGTAATCCCCTCAAAACATGGCAAAACAGGAGAAGGTTTTTAGCTTTTTCCCCCTCATAAACATTTAAAAACTATATTAAGAAAATACAATCTTCCCATGTACTTGAAAAGTAATGTTTTATATATATATATATATATTACTACATTTACTAAGGCCATACAGTTTCTCAACAAAAAAATTATACCGCAGCTTTAAAATACTGAAAAACTTTATTTTAGCTATTGGAAGAAGAAGTAGTCTTTAGAAAACGATTAGCATTGTAACTCTGCCATTAGCTTCTTTGGTATTCCCTACTGTGAAGATCATTATTTTGAGACTTGGAAAGTCAGCAAAAAGGCATGCAGAACCTCTCCCAGTACTGAATCAATTTTTTTTAAAGACAAATTTTCCTCAGAAATATGGTGAAACACAGAGAAGTCATTCATAATGAGTTCCTCAAGCAAAAATTCTTTTTAATTATTTGAACATTGGAAAAAGAGCTCACAGAGAAATACTGTTCACAGTGGATTCCATATAAGCATTTGATAGTTAATTGTCACTACCAGAGTAACTAACAGGTCCAATTTAACTGGAATTGGGCTTTTCCATTATGGTGGCTTTTTCTGTATGGAAATCTATTATGAAGACTTGAAGTCCTATACTGTGGAGATCAAGAGAGTTTTTGGGGTTTTTTTAGATGGCTATTAGAGGAAGTTGGTCCAAATATCCCCCAAAAAAGCCAAACTAATTTAACAGGAGAGTCAAGAAAAGGTTTCAAGGTATAAATGGATTTGACATGCCTTTTTTGACCTGAGGGATCTTAGTCCTCTGACCCGGATCGAACACACATCCCCTGCAGTGGAAGTGCACAGTCTTAACCACTGGACTGCCTGGAAAGTCCTGGATTTGAGATGCCTTAGGGGGAATGGTGGAGAAGGAAATGGCAGCCCACTCCACTGTTCTTGCCTGGAGAATCCCAGGGACAGGGGAGCCTGGTGGGCTGCCGTCTATGGGGTCACACAGAGTCGGACACGACTGAAGCGACTTAGTAGCAGCAGCAGTAGGGGGAATGGCCGTCTGACTAGTAAGACACACAAGTACAAGAGAAGCAAAGTCAAGGCAAGAGGCAGGACAGCCTGTGATCAAGTTACCTATTGGTGTAACCAGCAGGATGCTAGTTAGGAATAGTAGAACATAAGACTGGGAATGCAAACTGTGACATTAGAGAAGGTGCAATATGAGATGTGGCATCTAATTCATTAATAATTGGTAACCGTTAAAGAATTTTTAACAGAAAGGTAAAAAAAAAATTAGTGTTGACTTCACAGGATGAATTCTACCAGACATTTACAGAAGAGTGAATACCAGTTCTTCATGAATTCTTCCAAAAATGTGAAGGTGAGAAACCGTTCCCAGCTTGTTCTATGAGACCACAATTACCATGTTACTAAAACCAACCAAAGACATCATAAGAAAAGAAAAATTTTTGATAGCAAAAAAAGTCAATTAAAAAATGGGCAAAGGATATGAATCGGTATATCTCCAAGGAAGATATACAAATTGCCAATAAACACATGAAAAGATACTCAGCATCATTAGTCATAAGGGAATGCAAATCAAAATTGCAAGGGACCCTGTTTCACACCCACTAGTTTAGCTATAATAGAAAAGACATTAACAAGTGTTGGTGAGAATGTGCAGAAATTGGAACCCCCAAAGTCCATTGGTGGGAATGTGCAATAGTGCATTAATTTTGGAAAACAGTGTGGCAGTTCCTTAAAGAGTTAAACATGGGGTTATATTATGATCTACCAATTCCATCCCTAAGTTTATACCCAGGAGAAATGAAAACATGCTCACACGAAAACCTGTAAATGAGTAAATGAATGTACACACAGCAATATTCCTAATAGTCCAAAGGTAGAAACAATCCAAGGGTACATCAACTGATGAACAGACAAAATGTCATATCCATACATACTACAACATAGATGGTCCTTGAGAACAATATGCTAAGGGAAATAAGCCTGGCATAAAAAGACCACAAAGTATATGATTCCATTTATGTGAAATGTCCAGAATAGGGAAATCTATAGAGATAGAAAGGAGATTTGCATTTGCCTAGTACTGGATGGTGAGATGGGAGGACTGGGACATGATATTTAAGGGACAGGAGTTTCTTTGGGGGATGATAAACATGTTCTAAAGTTGATTGTGGTGATTATTGCACAACTCTGTAGACATCCTAAAAACCACTGAATTGTCAAAAAGGAAAATCAGTGTTATGTTTGAGGGAGATCACTGATGGGAGTGGAGAGAAACAGAGAGCAAAGGCATCAGTTATGAAGTGACTACTTTCCTAATATAGACTCAGAGAGAAGACATTTCAGGTCCTCTCTGCCTTGACTCTCTAGGCCCATTCTCATCAAATGCAGTCAGAACACACTTAGTTACCAATCTATACTTGGAAACTTGAGAAATATGCTACAGGATGAGACTTGGGATGAGGAAATCATAAAAGATACATCCAGCTCTCTAGTGATCATTTTTATTATTTAAGTAACCAAAGGAAAAGGCCAGTTTCTCAATTGGTTTCTTAAAGATCATGAATTTAAACTTCGATTCTAGGCAAGAGGTATTTAGCTGACATGGGGCCTTACACCAAATGGTGAATGAGTTTCTGCTTTGTGCCTGAAAAATAGTAGTCCTGCATAATATTTTTTAAGTAATTTACTGAATGAATTTTAAGAATAGAAATAGATTTTATGGTAAGTGTTACATAAACATAGCCATGAAAGACATTGTGAGATGAGAAAGTAACATAATCTTAAACTGGTGATGCAGAAAAAGTTATGAAGAAAAAGGAGTATTCAATTACCTAATAAGACAGCAAGTCTTAAAATATGTCATGAGTTTCTTCCATCCCTTTCAGGAAAAAAATGTTAGAAAGAAAAAGAAATAAATTGTAAAGTTATATAAAGGAGTAAGAATATTGCACCCTAACAATATAGAGAGACAAAAATCCATTAATGTAATCCATTTCATCAAAAGTCCAAAGGAGAAAAATCATGGTCATATTGATAGATGCATAAAAAGCATTTGATCAGATCCAATACTGATTCATGATAAAAGGTCCCAGCAAACTAGAAATAGAGGGAAATTTTCTCAGCTTGAGAAAGAATAAAAATAAGAATTAATTATACATCCAGAGACCAAAGCCTTTTAAGGAAGCCAAATGGAAAAATAAATCATTACACAAAATTTTGGTAAGATAAAAAGTGCAATAAAGGAAAAAGATTAAAGAAAAGAATAAGGAAATAAAAGAAAACAAAGGAAAATTGGGAATGAAAACAAAAATAAGGAGACGTCTTCAGTGTCCAAAACTGAAAATAATAGTCATCAGAAACACCACCCTGAGACTGTCATGTTCTCCCAACCAGTTCTAGCCAGAGAGATCTGGTTTCTCTTATCTAGAGAGCTTCTGTTCTTTGTTCTAGGGAATAATTAGGAAGTTGGGAAGAAATAAGCCCAAGATTCAGGGATTACTAACTGCTGTCTCACAAGAATGATGATTAAAATATCGTGATTAAGAGTCAAGGACCTTCAGCCCCTTGGAGTGCTGATTACAAAGTGATTAGGAAGGATTACTGTGAGATTAACAATGTTTGCAAGGAAGATGATTTGATTCATTCCAGGCGTTAGGGACAGAGGTGGCAGATGGTTTCATTATACCAAGAGAAACTGTAAAACATACAGAATAAAAGACAGTTGAATTTTTACCCTATTTTCTTTGAAAAAGAGAGGAAAAAAAAAAAGAAAAAGAAAGCTCTTTATGGGAGAGAGCATGTTTAAGGCTTATGTAATACCTTTTCAGTTTGTTGAGAGTGTGAAAATGACGTGGTTAGTTTCTGTCTGGGAGGAATGGAGAGATCCAGATAATGAAAACATTAAGGGTAGGGTACCCATTTGGTCCTTTATGTATTAATTAAAAACCCTTTGATGAGAATTTTTGATGTAAACTAACTTGCTTGGTTCACAATTTAGACAGGTGTGGAAGGAAGCAGAGTAGTTTTAGATGCTCAAACTAGTACTTGCATATGCAGATGACATGTTAATGATTTTATCAACTGATGAGTCTGTAAAAAAAAAGTCCCTTGAATATTGAAGCATATGTTTAAAGCAGCTGGTTCTAAAATAAGTTTAAAACCAGCTATTTGCTTGATAGGGCTGACAAATATGAACAGGTGATCACCTTGGAAGAGGTGGTTGTTTAAAATTGAACCAATTGGGAGTTTAGAAGGGTTTTTACAGAGTCAAAACAATGAAAAAATCACACGGAAAATCAATGTAGCAGATAAGTTACTGTCTCTAGCAGACTTGGAAGTTATTTTGTTGTACTGAATGTGTCATTAATCAAAAAATTTTTTCATTGCCTTGAGCCATATGGAAGTGATTTGCTATGTTTTTCTTGCTGTCCATTTGCAAAGTTATGTTTGAGGGAGCTGGCAAAGTGCCTTTAAAAAAACACTATCTTTACAAAGGTACCTTAATGAGCTGATTGAAGACAAGATTCTTTGTATGGCAACCATGAGGGATGTGGTCTTAACTTGTAAGAAGAGTCTATGAGAAAGAACTTGATAAAAAAAAATTCTTCCTCAAATGCTTCTGCTATTCCAAGACATAGGAATCATATATACTAAGTATGCTGACTACTTAGAATTATCTAAGTAGAAGAACCTTTCCAGTCAGTACAGTTTGGAAGCATTATTTTATAATTTTTGAAAACCTTCTCTTGCCTGGAGAATCCCATGAACAGGGGGTCCTGGCAGGCTACAGTCCATAGGGTCATTAAGTTGGACATGACTTAGCAACTACACAGAATATGATTAAGAGACTTACTAATGTAGAACTGTTAAAAGACTACTGAATCTGCTCCTGAAGGAAAATGATCTAAGGGAAAGAGCCAGGAGATGAGAGTCAAGATAGCTAGTTTTCTGGGAATTCCCTGATAGTCCATTGGTTAGGACTTGGCACTTTCATTTCTGGGGCCCAAGTTAAATTCCTGGTCAGGGAACTAAGATCCTGCAAGCCAGGTGGCATGGCCAAAGAAAGAAGATAGCTGGTTTTCAGCACCAAGCATGTTGTCACTCGCTCTTTGTCAACTTTGTTTTCTTCATATGCAAAAAGGGGGGAGAAAAAAAGGTAATAGTAGCTAATGTTTATAAAATTCTCACTGTCTACCAGGCACTTTTTAAAAAGTTTATATATACTTATTTCATCTCCCCAAAACAAGTTGAAGTAAATACGATTATCGTCCCCATTTCACAATAAACTGATTGGCGTATGTAAAACATGTCAGACTGCCCACTGCCATAGTTCAGTTGCTCAGTCATGTCCAATTTGTGACCCCATTTACTGTAGCACCCCAGCTTCCCTGTCCTTTACCATCTCCTGAAGCCTGCTCAAACTCATGTCCATTGAGTCTGTGATGCCATCCAATCACCTCATCCTCTGTGAACCACCTCTCCTCCTGCCTTCTATCTTTCCCAACATCACGTTCTTATCTGGTGAGTCAGCTCTTCACATCAGACAGCCAAAGTATTGAAGCTTCAGCTTCAACATCAGTCCTTCGATTGACTATTCAGGGTTTATTTCCTTCAGGATTGACTGGTTTGATCTCCTTGCAGTTCAAGGGACTCTCAAAAGTCTTCTCCAAATACCACAGTTGGAGAATTCTTCAGCGCTCAGCCTTCTTTATGATCTAACTCACATCCATACATGACTTCTGGGAAAACCATACTGCCCATAAGAACTGATTATTACAGACTTCCCTGGTGGTCCAGTGGCTAAGACTTAAGCTCTCAATGCAAGGGGCCTGTGTTTGATACCTGATCAGGGGACTAGATCCTGCATGCCATAACTAAGAGTTCTCATGCTGCAGCTGAATATCCCTTGTGCCACAACTAAGACTGGGTGCAGCCAAATAAATAAGAATGAATTATTAAAATGTAAGGTTGTGGGATTTTCATTTTGTTTTGTTTCTTTGGCTGCACTGAGAGGCTTGTGGGATCTTAGTTCCCCTGACCAGGGATCATACCCCCAGTCCTCGGCAGTGAAGGCCTGGAGTCCTTATCATTGAACTGCCAGGAGATGGTGAAGAATCTACCTGCAATGCAGGAGACCTTTGCTCAATTCCTGGGTCGGGAAGAGCCCCGGAGAAAGAAATGGTTACCCACTCCAGTATTCTTGCCTGGAGAATTCCATGGTCAGAGGAGCCTGGTGGGCTACAGTCCATGGGGTCACAAAGAGTTGGACACTGCTAAGTGACTAACACTTTCACTTTCACTTAATATGAAATCTGAACTACAGAGCAGTTTGGATATACTCCAGACTAAGAATAGAGGCTTCCCTGGTGGCTAAGATGGTAAGGAATCTGCCTGCAGTGGTAGACCTGGGTTTGATCCCTGGGTTGGGGAGATCCCCTGGAGAAGGGGATGGCAACCCAGTCCAGTATTCTTGCCTGGAGAATTCCATGGACAGAGGAGCCTGGTGGGCTACAGTCCATGCAGTTGCAAAGAGTCGGACACAACTAAGCGACTAAGCACATGAGCACCAGAATAAAGGAGCTAGATTTAAAGTTTCCTTGTATGCCCATTCATGCAAAAAAAAAAAAAAGAAAAATCCTAGAAAACTAGAAATAGATGAATATGTTCCTAATTTGACAAAAAGAATCTATAAAAACATGCAATAAACATTACACTTGATGGTGAAATACTAAAAGTATTCACCACTGAAGTCAAGAACAAAACATGGATGCTCATCATCACTATTTTTAATAACACTGAACTACAGTACCAATGTAATAAGTAAAAAAAAAAGTTATAAGAATGACAAAGGAAGAAATAAAACTGTCATTATTCACTGATGATGTGATTACATATGGAGAAAATATGAGCGAATCTGCTCTGGATGTAGCAAGATCACTATGTTCACAAAATCAATATAATATATCAATGTTATTTATATATAATGAAAACAATTAAAAATAAAATAAAATAAATCTCTTAGAAATTACAAGTGTTGGCAAGGATGTGGAGAAAGGGAAACACTTGTGCACTGTTAGTGGAAATGTAAACTGGTGCACCCAGTGTGGAAAACAGTATGGAGATTCCTCAGAAAAGTACACCTAGAGCTAGTAGATGATGCAGCAATTCTACTTCTGAGTATTTATTCAAGAAAAATGAAAACGCTAACTCAAAAAGATATATGCATTCCTCCCATGTCTATCACAGCATTATTTACAATAGCCAAGACATAGAAACAATCTAAATGTCCATCGATGGATGAATAAGTAAAGAAAATGTTGGGACTTCCTGGTGGTCCAGTGGTTAAGACTCCAAACATCCACTGCAGGAGGGTGGGATCCCTGGTGAGGAAACTAAGATCCCACATGCTGTGCAGAACACCAAGAAAAGAAAACAGAATGATCTGTATAAATACAAGAGAACAGTATTTAGCCATAAGAAAGGTAGAAATCTTACCATTTGTGACAATATGGATGGGCCTCAAGGGCGTTATACTAAGTGAAATAAGTCACACAGAAAAAGATAAATACTGTGTGATCACACTTCTGTGTGATACTAAAAAAAAAATGAGCTCATGGATATAGAAAAGGTGTGTTGTTTGCCTGAGGTGTGGTGGGGGGAGGGTGAAAAAAATAAGTGCTGGAGATAAAAATGTACAAAATTCCAGTTATAAAATGAATAAATCATAAGGATGTACAACGTGGTGATTATAGTTGATAATACTGCATTACATAGTTAAAAATTTTCATCAAAAGAAAAAAATTTTGCACCACCAACATGCATGGTGATAGATGTTAACTGTACTCAGTGTGATGATCATTTTGCAATGTACACAAATATCAAATCATCACATTAACTGGAAACTAGTATATGTCATCTGGGTCATTCATGACTCAGATAACCACAATGGTGTGATCACCCACCTAGAACAAGACATCCTGGAATGCCAAGTCAAGTGGGTCTAGTGGAGGCAATGGAATTCCAGTTGAACTATTTCAAATCCTAGAAGATGATGCTGTGAAAGTACTGCACTCAATATGCCAGCAAATTTGGAAAACTCAGCAGTGACCACAGGACTGGGAAAGGTCAGTTTTCAACCAAATCCCAAAGAAGGGCAATGCCAAAGAATGTTCAAACTACTGTACAATTGCACTCATCTCACGCCCTAGCAAAGTAATGCTCCCAATTCTCCAAGAGAGGCTTCAACAGTATGTGAACTATGATCTTCTGGATGTTCAAACTGGATTTAAAAAAGGCAGAGGATCTAAAGATCAAATTACCAACATCTGTTGGATCATAGAAAAAATGAGAGAATTCCAGAAAAACATTTACTTCTGCTTTATTGATTACACCAAACCCTTTGACTGTGTAGATCACAATCTGTGGAAAATTCTTCAAGAGATGGGAATACCAGACCAGCTGACCTGCCTCCTGAGAAATGTGTATGCAGGTCAAGAAGCAACAGTTAGAACTGGACATGGAACAACAGACTGGTTCCAAATAGGAAAAGGAGTATGTCAAGGCTGTATATTGTCACCCTGCTTATTTAACTTATATGCAGAGTACATCATGAGAAATACCAGGCTGGATGAAGCACAAGCTGGAATCAAGATTGCCGGGAGAAATATCAATAAACTCAGATATGCAGATGACACCACCCTTATGGCAGAAAGTGAAAAGGAACTTAATAACCTCTTGATGAAAGTGAAAGAGGAGAGTGAAAAAGTTGGCTTAAAACTCAACATTCAGAAATGGCATCTGGTCCCATCACTTCATGGCAAATAGATGGGGAAACGGTGGAAATAGTGAGAGATTTTACTTTCTTGGGCTCCAAAATCCCTGCAGATGGTGACGTCAGCCATGAAATTAAAAGACACTTGCTCCTTGGAAGAAAAGCTATGAACCTAGACAGCATATTAAAAAGCAGAGACATCACTTTGCTGACAAAGGTCTGTCTAGTCAAAGCTATGGTTTTTCTAGTAGTCATGTACGGGTGTGAGAGTTGGACTGTAAAGAAAGTGAGTGCCGAAGAATTGATGCTTTTGAACTGTGGTGTTGGAAAAGACTCTTGAGAGTCCCTTGGATTGCAAGGAGATCCAACCAGTCCACCCTAAAGGAAATCAGTCCTGAATATTCATTGGAAGACTGAGGCTGGAGCTAAAACTCCAAATTTTGGTCACCTGATGTGAAAAACTGACTGATTGGAAAAGACCCTGATGCTGGGAAAGATTGCAGGCAGGAGGAGAAGGGGACAACAGAGGATGAGATGGTTGGATAGCATCACCAACTTGATGGACATGAGTTTGAGCAAGCTCTGGGAGTCGGTGATGGACAGGGAAGCCCGGCATGCTGTGTCCATGGAGTTGCGAAGAGTTGGACATGACTGAGCAACTGAGCTGACTGAGTATAATGTTATATGTTGATTATATAGCAATATAGAAAATATCACTTAGCATTTTAAAAATCATGCCATCTGGGAATAATCTGATGAAATTAAAAACACCTTCATAGAAAAATCACAGAATTATATTAAAAGAAAAATAAATAAAATCTAAATACATAGAATGAACATGCTACATTTGCAGATTGAAAGACACTGCTGTAAAAATGTAGTTCTTCCCAAACTGATCTAAGATATTAAATGTAAATCCAATTTAAACCCCAACAGGTTTCTAGGCAAATTTACTACCTGATTCTAAAATTTATTTGGAAATTCAAAGGGCCAAGAATAGCAAAGATAGTTATGAAGAAGAGCAAAATTAATAAACTTACAAAACTGTAATAATTGATTAGTGTGTCATTCTTATAAAAATAGACAAATAGACCGTTGGAACTGAATGGAGAGTTTAGACACAGAATGAGTGTGGTATCATGAGGAAAGAAGTAGTCTTTTCAAATAACACCAAGTTAATTGATATCTATATAAGAAAAAAAAAGTGAAAATTGAATCTTATCTCTCACCTCAGACATGATTAATATTAGAGAATTTTAATTCCAAACATGAAATAATAATATTCTTAGAAAGAAGATAGATGAGAGTATTTTCATGAGTTTGAGATAGGTGACAATTTTCTAAAACAGGAAAAACCATAAAGTACAAATTATGAAGATTAAGATCTGAAAATTGGACTATATTAAAATAAAAATTTATGTTTATCAGTATCATTAAAACAGTGAAAAGGAAAACAGGCAAGTGGGAAAAGATATTTATAGTACAAATATTCAACCCCAAAACTGTATCTATTGGGTTGGCCAAAAAGTTCATTTGGGTTTTTCTGTTACAGTTTAAGGTAAAACTCAAATAAACAAATGGAAAAACCTGAATGAACTTACTGGCCAACACAGTACATGTGAAGCATTCCTACTAACCGATAGAAGAAAGCAGCCTACTTGACAGAACAATGGGCAAAAGGTTAAAATTGGTATTCCATAAAAAGCATACCCGATCAATAAACCTGTGACAAGGAGCTTGTTTTATTAATCACCAGCAAAGTGCAAATTAAAACCATTGCATGCCCACCAAAATAGCTAAAATGAACAAAACTAACAGTACAAAGTGTTGGCAAGAAGGTGAAGCAAACTGAACTTTCATATACTGCTGGTAAAAGTGTAAATGTGTATTACAACTTTGAAAACCTGTTTGACAATATCTACTAAAGTTGGACTTAAATCCTCCATTTTTCACTGTATAACCAAGGGAAGCTTATACATACAAGTCCCAAAAAGCAAAAACAAAATATTCTTATCAAGACTCTCCATAATAGCTCAAAACTCAAAACAATTAAAACGTTCATCAATATTTGATAGATATATTATGAACATGTATATTATGATATTCTTATATAATGGAATACTATATTAACAATGGGGCTTCCCAGGTGGCTCACTGGAATAAAGAATCGCCTGCACAAAGATGTACAATGGAAAAAAGACAACCTCTTTAACAAGTGGTGCTGGGAAAACTGGTCAACCACTTGTAAAAGAATGAAACTAGAACACTTTCTAACACCATACACAAAAATAAACTCAAAATGGATTAAAGATCTAAATGTAAGACCAGAAACTATACAACTCCTAGAGGAGAACATAGGCAAAACACTCTCCGACATGAATCACAGCAGGATCCTCTATGACCCACCTCCCAGAATATTGGAAATAAAAGCAAAACTAAACAAATGGGACCTAATGAAACTTAAAAGCTTTTGCACTACAAAGGAAACTATAAGTAAGGTGAAAAGACAGCCCTCCGATTGGGAGAAAATAATAGCAAATGAAGCAACAGACAAAGGATTAATCTCAAAAATATACAAGCAACTCCTGAAGCTCAATTCCAGAAAAATAAATGACCCAATCAAAAAATGGGCCAAAGAACTAAACAGACATTTCTCCAAAGAAGACATACAGATGGCTAACAAACACATGAAAAGATGCTCAACATCACTCATTATCAGAGAAATGCAAATCAAAACCACAATGAGGTACCATTACACTCCAGTCAGGATGGCTGCTATCCAAAAGTCTACAAGCAATAAATGCTGGAGAGGGTGTGGAGAAAAGGGAACCCTCTTACACTGTTGGTGGGAATGCAAACTAGTACAACCACTATGGAGAACAATGTGGAGATTTCTTAAAAAACTGGAAATAGAACTGCCATATGACCCAGCAATCCCACTTCTGGGCATACACAGAGGAATCCAGATCTGAAAGAGACACGTGCACCCCAGTGTTCACCGCAGCACTGTTTATAATAGCCAGGACATGGGAGCAACCTAGATGCCCATCAGCAGACAAATGGATAAGGAAGCTGTGGTACATATACACCATGGAATATTACTCAGCCGTTAAAAAGAATTCATTTGAATCAGTTCTAATGAGATGGATGAAACTGGAGCCCATTATACAGAGTGAAGTAAGCCAGAAAGATAAAGAACAATACAGCATACTAACACATATATATGGAATTTAGAAAGATGGTAACGATAACCCTATATGCAAAACAGAAAAAGAGACACAGATGTACAGAACAGATTTTTGGACTCTGTGGGAGAAGGTGAGGGTGGGATGTTTCGAGAGAACAACATGAACATTATCTATAGTGAAACAGATCACCAGCCCAGGTGGGATGCATGAGACAAGTGCTCGGGCCTGGTGCACTGGGAAGACCCAGAGGAACCGGGTGGAGAGGGAGGTGGGAGGGGGGATCGGGATGGGGAATACATGTAACTCCATGGCTGATTCGTGTCAATGTATGACAAGACCCACTGCAGTGTTGTGAAGTGGTTGGCCTCCAGCTGGTGGAAATAAATGAAATAAAATAAAAAATAAACAAAAAATAAAATAAAAAAAAAGAATCGCCTGTGATGCAGGAGATGTAAGAGACATGGGTTCAATCCCTGGATCGGAAAGGTCCCCTGGAAGAGGGCATGGCAACACTCTCCATTATTCTTGCCCGAAGAATCCCATGGATACAGGAGCCTGGAGGGCTACAGTCCATAAAGTCGCAGAGAGTTGGACACGACTGAGCGCAGCGCACAGCACACACACACAATAATGAGGAAGGATAGCCTACAACACTAGGACTGATTATCACAAACATTAATGTTGAATGAGAATCAGATTGAAAATGATACTTCTAACTGCATTTTTACAAAGATCAGAAACAGGTGAAACTATGATGAAAGAAGTCAGAATAATAGTTAGCTTTGGAATGAGGAATGACTAATTGGGCGTACCTGGGGGCTTCCTATGGTGTTGGTTATAATCTATTTCTTGATCTGAGTGGTGGTCATGTGGGTGTGTTCACTTTACAAAAAATTATTTGGCCGAACCTTTCTGTATAGATAGAATACTTCAAAAAAACATTTACTGAAAAAGAAGCTCCCTTCTAGGTTTACAGATCTATGAAAATTTAGAATTTGAAACAAACAGAAGATATAAACTTAACTAGTTGTTCTTCAAACAGTTCTTGAGGACTGACATTACAAGCACTGCAAGAGAAAAAATAGACACATGGGATTTGAATTTTTAATTAACAATGTAAGTCAGAAATTTATTTTACAACTATGACAAAGAAGAGCATTTATTGTTGACTTAACTAAGAAAGTATATCCACTACTGTATATATTATATATAAAAATTTATCTTATATAATATATAAGATATATAAGAAATTATATATATATTATATTTCTTATATATATAAGAAATATTACATAAGAAAATATATCCACTACTATATATAGTATATATATTAAAAAAGTATATTATATATATAATTATATAATATATAACAATACAATTAATATATAATATAATTAATATACATATGTTAATGTTTATATATACTATATTATAATAAATATATATTTGTATTATATTTATATATTATTTATAAATAATATTTATTCATAAATTTATATAATTTGTTAAATATTTATATAAATATTAAATATTTATAATTAAATATTTATAAACAATACAGTGTGTATAAATATATAATATATATTATAATATATATAATATATCCACTCTTTTTAAAATTTAAGTTTTATTTTATATTGAAGTTCATTTGATTTACAATTTTGTCTTAGTTTCAAGTATATCCACTACTATACTCATTCTGCTTCTGAATAAGTAATTCTCCCTCTTTACATTTCTTTATTTCCAGAGTGTCTGGAAATAAACGAAAATTTCTAACTTTCCTAAGTTTCATGTTTTCATGGAACTTTATATGCATTACTTTTCTTTCCCCTTAGCCAACAATTCTCACTTTTTGTTGTGAGAATTGTTGTGAAGCAAGGTTCAACCTCAGAGTAGCTAGTGTAAATTCTCAGGATACCAGGCTAGTGAAAATAGCAAACTACAGTTAAGTCTTTCTTGTAACTTATGAAAAATAGATAAGTTTGGAGCAGCATTCCAAATACATTTCAAATACACTATCATTGAAACTTAAATTGTGGATAGGGGAAGCTGATCAATAATCTGCTAAGTCAAAATCCTTATGATAAAATTGAAAGATTTTATTCCTTTCACTAATCAAGGCAAGATAACTAAAAAGGACCTACAGTATAGCACAGGGAACTCTACTCAATACTCTGTAATGACCTGCGTGGAAAAAGAATCTAAAAAAGAGTGAATATATGTATATGTATAACAGATTCATTTCGCTGTATAGCAGAAACTAATACAACATTGTAAATCAACTATTTGTTGCTCTTGTTTAGTTGCTCAGTTATGTCCAACAATGTACGCTAATTAAAATTTTAAAAAAAATCAAGGCAGAAACAGGAGAACAAATGTAAATTGCAGCTTTACCTGAAACCTTGATTTCACATTTTCCAAGTTAGAACTTCCTGGATCCTTAGAGAGCTAATTCTAGAACAAGTCTATTCATATCTCAGAGGGCACATATACCACAAAGAATTGGGTAGTACATTTCTACTTTTTAAAAAAACTTCTGTATACCAGATTTCTGAGAGCCTTTAGGAGTACACTGCCTTCGGGCAACTTCAGATCTGGTAAATAAACAACTCAGATTCTTCTCATAAGCACAGACAGCTAGAAGCAAAATTCTTCAGCCCTGAGTTGGACTCTATCCAGGGAGAAATCAAAGTCTTCTGCTTTTCAGAAACTGTCAGGGACCTGAGGCAAAAAAGTTTAGAGCCTGTTTTCATCAATACTGTGACCTGTGCTACAATTATACCCCTCCTACCCTCCTAACCTTTCCTTATCAAAAGGCTTCTGTTAACAAGAAGGGAACAGGTTGAAGCCCAAAGTCTTTGAAGTGGACACTCATCTTATCAGGAACTAATCTGTGACGTCAATATCACTAAGATGTAAAACCCAAAACTACCATGTTTGAGTCCAATTTGGCCAGTTTTCCTCCTCGTGTCACCCAGCTGATGTAAAGAATATTATTGTCTATTAAGAATACATCTTCCCTGGTGGCTCAGATGGTAAAGCGTCTGCCTGCAATGCAGGAGACCCGAGTTCAATCCTTGGGTCAGGAAGATCCCCTGGAGACGGAAATGGCAATCCACTCCAGCACTCTTGCCTGGAAAATCCCATGGACGGAAGAGCCTGGTAAGCTACAGTCCATAGGGTTGCAAAGACTGAATGACTTCACTTCACTTCACTTCAAGCATACATCTAAGATAGCACAAACCAAGAAGAAATGATCTCTGCAATTGCACCCTGCACAGCATTTTGAAGGCCAGAATGACATTTGACCAGGACCAGATGCCATGATCTTAGTTTTTATAATGTTCTGTTTCAAGGCAGCTTTTTCACTCTCTTCTTTCACCCTCATCAAGAGGCTCTTTAGTTTCTTTTCATTTTCTACCATTAAAGTGGTATATCTGTATATCTGAGGTTGTTGATATTTCTCCCCACAATCTTGACTCCAGCATGTGATTCATCCAGCTCAGCATTTCGCATGATGCACTCCGCATAGAAGTTAAACAAACAGGGTGACAATATGCAGCTTTGTGGTATTCCTTTCTCAATTTGGAACCAGTCCATTGTTCCACGTCCCATTCTAACTGTTGCATCTTGACCTGCATGCAGGCTTTTCAGGAGACAGGTAAGGTGGTCTGGTACTCCCATTTCTTTAAGGATTTCCCACAAGTTGTTTTGATCCGCACAATCATAGGCTTTAGTGTAGTTGATGAAGCAGAAGTAGACGCTTTTCTAGAACATAATGTGGCATTCAGTTCAGTTCAGTTCAGTCACTCAGTCATGTCTGACTCTTTGCAACCTCACGGACTGCAGCACACCAGGCCTCCCTGTCCGTCACCAACTCCCAGAGTCCACCCAAACCCATGTCCATTGAGTCGGTGATGCCATCCGACCATCTCATCCTCTATCATCCTCTTCTCCTCTCGCCTTCAGTCTTTCCCAGCATCAGGGTCTTTTCCAATGAGTCAGTTCTTCGCATAAAGTATTGGAATTTCAGCTTCAGCATCAGTCCTTCCAATGAATATTCAGGACTGATCTCCTTTAGGATGGACTGGTTGGATCTCCTGGCAGTCTAAGGGATTCTCAAGAGTCTTCTCCAACACCACAGTTCAAAAGCATCAATTCTTCGGTGCTCAGTTTTCTTTATAGTCCAACTCTCACATCCATTACTACTGGAAAAACCATAGCCTTGACTCAATGGACCTTTGTTGGCAAAGTAATGTTTCCACTTTTTAATATGCTGTTTAGGTTGGTCATAACTTTCCTTCCAAGGAGTAAATGTCTTTTAATTTCATGGCTGAAGTCACCATCTGCAGTGATTTTGGAGCCCCCAGAAATAGTCAGCCACTGTTTCCACTGTTTCCCCATCTATTTATTTGCCATGAAGTGATGGGACTGGATGCCATGATCTTAGTTTTCTGAATGTTGAGCTTTAAGCCAACTTTTTCACTCTCCTCTTTCACTTTCGTCAAGAGGCTCTTTAGTTCTTCTCCACTTCTTGCCATAAGGGTGGTGTCATCTGCATATCTGAGGTTATTGATATTTCTCCTGGCAATCTTGATTCCAGCTTGTGCTTCATCCAGCCTGGCATTTCTCATGATGTACTCTGCATATAAGTTAAATAAGCAGGGTGACAATATACAGCCTTGACGTACTCCTTTTCCTATTTGGAACCAGTCTGTTGTTTCATGTCCCATTCTAACTGTTGCTTCCTGACCTGCATACAGATTTTTCAAGAGGCAGGTCAGGTTGTATGGTATTCCCATCTCTTTCAGAATTTTCCACAGTTTATTGTGATCCACACAGTCAAAGGCTTTGGCATTATGAATATGTATTTTTCAAACTGGGCTCACCTAACATTTTGTACTTTGTTACTCAGTCATGTCTGATTGTTTGCAGCCCCATTGAGTGTAGCCTGCCAGGTTCCTCTGCCCATGGGATTCTCTAGACACCAATACTGGAGTGGGGTGCCATTTCCTTCTCCAGAGGATCTTCCCAACCCAGGAATTGAACTCATGTGTCCTACATCTCCTGCACTGGCAGGTGGATTCTTTACCCCTAGCACCACCTCAGAAGCCCCACCTAACATCCTAAAGTCAGAGTAATCAAAAGAGTAAGCATTTCTCAGAGACTGTATCTTCCCTGGTGGCTCAGACGGTAAAGCGTCTGCCTGCAATGCGGGAGACCCAGGTTCAATCCCTGGGTTGGGAAGATCCCCTGGAGAAGGAAATGGCAATCCACTCCATCACTCTTGCTTGGAAAATCCCATGGACAGAGGAGCCTGATAGGCCACAGTCCATAGGGTCACAATGAGTCGGATACAACTGAATGACTTCACTTCAAAGTCCTGAGTACATTAAATACCGTATTAACATTCTAAGAAGTTCAAATTCTGTGTCAAACTTGAAGTCAAAGCACACAGAGGAGAAAGGAATTCACAACGATTAGCCATGAAACAAGGGATGGTGACACTCTTCATTCTTCATCTGCTCTGGAATAGAAGTGAATCATTCCCATCTCAGGGACTTTTTCCACATCCCATATGCCTTTCCCACATCCCATTTTAATCTGAAAATAGCATGTGAGTTTGCTGTGTTGCAACTGCCATATTTTACTGATTTTAAGACATATTTTCCCCATTTTTATCTCTCTGAAATTGGAATATATTTACAATTGGTGGCATCTGACAATGACACTTGTCAGCATTTTAAACTTCTTGGTGCTACATAAAATAATAATGCATCTTACAATTAACCCTGTGTGTGTGAGTGAGTATTCAGTTGTGTCTGACTCTTTGTGGCCCCATGGACTGCAGCCTGTCAGGCTCCTCTGTGCATGGGTTTTCCTTGGCAAGAATACTGGAGTGGGTTGCTATTCCCTTCTCCAGGGAATTTTCCCGATGCAGGGATTGAACCCGCATCTCCTGAGTCTCTTGCATTGGCAGGCAGATTCTTTACCACTGAGCCACTTGGAAAGCCCATAATTAACCCTGCCTTAGAATAAATCAAGTATTGGATATATAAATGAAATTACTTCCTCAAATGTCAGTGAATTCTTCCAGGGGCAGTTATTTCAATATTTTTCCTGACAGAACTTAGATTAAAGGAGATTTAAAGATATACTAGGCAAATTTGGTGTATGAATCTTGTTTGAATCCTGATTTGAACAAACCAACCATAAAGGACATTTTGGAGGCAATCAGAAAAATTTGAGCACAAACTGGATACTAAATTATATTAAGAAATTACTATTCACTTTTAAAATGTGCACTAATATTGTGATTTAAGAAAAAGGCTGCTGCGACTTCCCCAGCAGTTCAGTGGTTAGGATTCTGCCTTCCAGTGCAAGAGGGACACAGGTTTGACCCCTGTTCGGGGAACTAAGTTCCCACATGCCTTGGGATGTGGCCAAAATTAAAAAAAAAAAAAAAAAAAAAAAAAAGCTCCTTATCTTTGAGACATACATAGTGAAATATCATGGATGAAATGATATAATGTCTGAGATTTACTTAAAATAATCCAAGGAAGGTATGTAGGGGACATAGAGGATGGTGATAAATGATTGGCCATTTGTTGATAATGGCTGAAATGGGAAGATGGGTTCATTATACTCTTCTCTCTTCTTCTGTATATATTTTAAAATTCCCACAAAGAAAAAACTTTTTTAAATGTCCTAAATTCTGAGTGATTAAGTTTTGTTTTATCATATTAGTATTTCTGTGAAGACACTCCGTGTGTGCGTGTTAATCGCTCAGTAGTGTCCGACTCTCTGTGACCTCATGAACTGTAGCCCTCCAGGCGCCTCTATCCATGGGATTCTCCTGGCAAAAATACTGGGGTGGGTTGCCATACTCTTCTCCAGGGGATCTTCCTGACCCAGGGATCAAGACCGAGTCTCCTGCATTGCAGGCAGATTTTTTACCATCTGAGCCACCAGGGAAGCCCCACAAAAACACTCCTTATATCCGTTAAATTATTTTAAAAATAGATTTCAATTCTCTTCAGTGTTCCTCCAAATATTATGTAAGTAAATTTCCTCAACGAAATGTGTTTACAACCTACATAGCATCTATTTATTTAATGCTTCTGTAAGCATTCCAAATATTTGGAAGTATTTAAAACTGTAAAACCCTGGGAACTCACTGGTGTTCCAGAGGTTAGGACTCAGTGCTTTCACTGCAAGGGTTCAGGTTCGATTCCTGGTCAAGGAACTAAGATACCAAAAGCCATGTAGTCCGACCAAAAAAGAAAGAAAGAAAGAAACTGCAAAATTCTAACAGGTACAACTTTCTCTCCAGAAAGTATACATTTTTGGAAAAGAAATGCTAATGAAGCAGGAACAGTGTGGCATAGCGGGAGAGACAGACCAGACGTTAAAGTCAGGTCTAGCTCCACCATTAAAAAGATATGAATAAGAAAAAAAAAAAAAAAAAAGGAAAAAGAAAGAAAAACAAACAAACAAACAAAAAGCTATGAGACTTGGAGTGAATTAGCCAAGTCTATCTTTTATTAAATTAGGATAATATTAGCTGTTCTGCTGTAGAGTGTTTGGAGATTCAAATAAATAGTAAATATAACAGCCTCTTAATGGTTGAAAAAAAATTTTAAGTGTGCTCTTTATAGCAAGCCTTCAATGAAATGTACCATTAGATTAGAATCTGAGGTCGTGTCAACACAGCGGCTAGGAGAAAAAAAAATCAGTCATCTCCTGATTGTTCTGCTATGTGACACCAAACAATCAGTTTGGCTGAGTTTCTCACTGGCTTATCCAAACAAAGCAGATGTTTCAGTCCTATTGTTTCAGTTCTCAACAGTCAGGCCTTGGCCACACGTGAAGTCAAGCAGTGCCTGGGCACCACGTGTTGGGCAGCTCTGCAAGGCTCCTGCTGACTGTGCTGATGAGGTTGAAGGAAGGGAAGTGCTGGGTGAATAGCTTCAGCACAAAGCTGATCAGGTCTCTTAAGACCCTGTTTGAGACCTTAAAAGACGATCCACCTGAACTTGCATACACAGCAAGCAAGAGAAGCCCCTGCTTTGCCAGGGCCCTTCATAAGTTTTGGTATAGTTCCAGATAGTTCTAAAAGTTAGAGACTTTCTGAAATATCTGTCCTCAAAGCCTCTTTCATTTGTTCTGTGTTTCTTTTATCCCTGTCGGTAATATACTTAGCCCATTCTT
The DNA here is from genome assembly GCF_963930625.1 of Muntiacus reevesi. Classification (NCBI taxonomy): domain Eukaryota; kingdom Metazoa; phylum Chordata; class Mammalia; order Artiodactyla; family Cervidae; genus Muntiacus; species Muntiacus reevesi. The sequence continues at coordinate 44,822,032 of NC_089260.1, forward strand.
GGCAGGAAGGCTTCCCGGGTGTGTGTTGGGGAGAACTGTCCAAGTATACATACAGAGAAAGTGAGAGAGTTGGAACTGAAAGATAAAGGTATATCAAGCCCCATAACATTTTGAATCCCTTAAAGATGACAGTCATGTCTTTAATTTATTAAAATGCTTACATCATTTCTTTGTGAAACCTTTATTGTTTCAGAAACAAATCTTAGTCACTCTTTTCACTCTCCCTTAGAATTTATGTTTCACTGGAAATAAGTTTTTCGGATGATTTTCTCTTTCAGCCTCGACAACTTTCTTATTACAACTTACTTGTACAATCAATGCTGCCACTGTTAGGCTGTGTGATCTTGCACAAGTCAACCTCTCTGATCAACTGCCTTCCTAAAGTATAAAATGAGTGGGTTTGATCTGCTCTTCTTTTTAGCTCTCTAATTTTCTGAACTTCTGTATTATTTAACACTTACCAGAATGCTTACAAAAGAGATGCTTTTATAGATAGCATTTTCATGCCTACTGAGGTTTAACCAACAAATAATTTCTCTTACAATTCTCTTTATTTGAAAGTATTTCTAATGTGCACTATAATCCTATTAGAAATGCAAATGCCTAATCATTAATATAATGATTATTAATGTAAATTAAATCTGACAGAATATTAAAAATATCATATATCAAATCCTACTAAAATTTATCCTGGAAATGCAAGGATAGTTTGATATTGATAAACATATTAATATAATTCAGCAATGCAAGACTAAAGAATACATGAATATATTGATTGATGATAAAAGACAATTGATAAAATTCATGTTTTCTCTTATTTCTAAATTAGCACTATAAAGAATCTTTATTGGGAATTCCTTGGTGGTCCAGTGTTTAGGAATATTTTTTCCCAGATTCGAACCTGGACCAATCTGTGTTGGCCCAGGTTCAATTCCTGATTAGAGAGCTAAGATCCCACAAACCTCATGAAATTGCCAAAAAAAAAAAAAGTAAAATGTTAAAAAAAAGAATACTAATATTGTAAAAAAAATTTTTTAACCCATAACCAACTTCATACTTAATGAAATTCACAAAGCACTCCATGTATTCCATGGTCCTTGGACCTCCTAAAACTGTTAAAACATTTTTTATAGATCCATGCATTTTCCTAGTTAACTTTTATCAGAGTCTCAAAGGGATAGAGCATACCAAAAATGCTTCAGAGGCATTACATTTATATCAAGAAAAGAATTCTTGCTATTATCAATATTATTTACTAAAATTCTGGGATTTCTGGCTAATGCCTTTAGGCAAGAAATAGAACCAAAAGGCATAATTATCAGAAATGAGAAAGATTAGATCACTGTTACTGGAGAGCAATAAGATTGTATTAATTTTTTTGAATGCCTAACATAGAAGCATGCTCAAGTTATATGAGTTACATCAATTTATTATGAAGACACAGAAAGCCAAGAGGAGAAGAGTCAGTCACACTGGATGGGATGTGCTCAGGACAAAGGAATATAATCATCTGATGACAGGTGTCCCTTGTTCTTTACCCCGGAGCTCCACCATAAGGTGATTGATCTGTTTGTGCTATAATTAACTCACTCACAGAATCTATATGTCTCTTCTTTGTAAACAAACTTGCTCTTTCCAAGTTTCTGCTCATCAGGCCAAACTGAAGTGTTTGTAAATCTTGATCCAAGGCAACCTTCCTTTTTTTTTTAACTTTAGCGAAATCAATACATTAAAAAAATTTATTTATTTGTTTTTATGGCTGTACTGGGTCTTCGCTGCTGTATTGGCTTTTCTGTAGTTACAGCCAGCAGGGGCTACTCTTAGTTGTGGTACACCGCCTTCCCATTGCAGTGGCTTCTCTTTTTGCAGAGAAGAGAAGCTCTAGGCCATGGGCTCTAGGCCACGTGGGCTTCTGTAGTTGAGGCTTCTGTAGTGTAGGCTCTCCCTAGAGCACTGGCTCTGTAGTTGTGGCTTACAGACTTGGTTGCTCTGTGGCATGTGGCATCCTCCCAGATCAGTGATCGAACCTGTCTCTCCTGCCTTGGAAGGCAGAATCTCTCCTGCTGAGCCACCAGGGAAGCCCTCAATAGATTATTATTAGAGATCATTTAAAAGAACCATCGAAATTACCAATGAACCACACTTACCTTTAGTATGAGAGAAATGTAAAGGAGAAATCTTCACCCTCACTGTTGTTCAGGGAAACCCACTCTATTGTTCAGGATCCATAAAACTGGAATAAATTTCTGGGATGTGCTGTAATACTGAACACAGCTATCTATTGACCAGATCTGTGTCTACTCATTATCTGTTAGTATTTCACTGGGAATAACCAAACTGGCCATTGTCTCTGGTCTAGAAAGGGATAGCAATTCAGCTGAAGTTAAACTTCACCCTTTACATCCAAACGGCTTTATTCATGAAGCTGAAGTATGACTGTTCTGTGACTATGCACAACAGATAACCTTATAGTACTTGAGAGCGACAATGGCATCCTAGAACTTACTGTAAATTTCACCCAAGGAAGGTGAAGGGCTTCACCCAAGGGCTAGAGGAAGGCTAGGACTATGGAATGGGTCTGAACAGGCAGTAGGGGAAAGAAATAGTTGTGTTCTGCTTGCGTCCTGTGGAATCCTGCTCTTTAAACAAAATGGTTGCAGTAATAATTATAATAGCAATAACAACCCTAAACATTTATTGAGGTGTTACTATTAACATGTGCCAGGTCAAGTTTAAGTACATGATTGTCCTTGTTCATTTAATCCTCACAACAACCCTAGGAGATATAACTGTGAATTTTGTAAAACCTATTTCCAAAAAAAGGAAACTAGGGCTTACAGAAATTGAGTAACTACTTATCATAACAGTCACAAAGAGTCAGACACGACTGAGTGACTTCACTTCACTTCACTTCATCATAATATGGCTAGTTAGTGGAAGATCTGGAGTCCATTTGATGCTAGTACACTCAGAAATGGACCCTGGCATGCCCCCTGCTTGTCACGAGCAACTTATGAACCTTGTAGCAAGTCCGGAACTCTCTCACATGTTCATATGGTTCATAGATTCATATGTTCATAGGGAATGGTTTCAGGAGGCATGGACTTGCTCCAAAATTTCCAGAGTCATCCACATAGATTTCCAGCAGATTCCACACAGTATCCTGATCTACAGAGGCCTCTCTAAACTCATGGAACAGTGGGCAGCATTCCTGACTGAGTAGGGCTCTTTGGGAAGAGGACAAAAATTCATGACATACATTTGTGGTTTTATAGCAGCCTTACTTAAATGTAACTCACTTTTCCTTTTGTTAAAAATGCCTTGGATCATGTAATGAACTCAAGTCCAGGACTTGCCTGAGGGCCTAGTACTCCTTGCTCTATTGAGTTTGAGTTGCATATAGGATCCAGTTTGTCAGGTTTGTATTTTTTCTTCTGATACAATCAAACAACTCTTTGCATTACCTGACAATTTTGTTCCTGTGGTTCCCATAATTGACACGCTTAGAGGATTGGGCCTCTCTCATGGCCACTTTCCACCAAAATTTCATCACTGCATCTCCCTTGGTGACAGACCCCACTTGGCTTCTGTCCCCTTATACTCATTATTGGGATCCCTGTCACATTTGGCCTCATCACAGTTGGTCTCCCATTGTAATCAGTAAGCTGACTTTCGTGTCAAGCTCTGAAGGTGACACATGAGATGATAAACAAAGATACACTGAATGTTAAGAGTTAAATCATGTTCAGAGTTTGAAAGATAAGAAACTAGCTGAACATTCAATGATTTAAGTTGGGATACTCAATATGTGTCAAAATTTTCCCACTATAAGAATAGTTGTATCCTAACATCAGTACTTTTTTCTCTGTATCTTAAGGAATATATATAAAATCTAGTTAAAAGGGGATATTGATAAATACATAAAATAAGATATTAATATATAAAAAGAGTATATTAAAATGTGTTATAAATAGTTGGTGAAAAGATAGAGATAAATCAAATATGAATGTCTAGTGTAAGATAAAGATTATAGTTCCATTTGGAAGGACAATAAATGGTGTTGAGACACTTGGCTAACCACGTGGGAAAAAAATAAAGCTTGGATTCCTACCTCGCTCTTATTCAAAAACAAAATCCAGCTAGCTCAAAGATGTAAAGATGAAAAGTAAGACAGTACTAGAAGAAAACATGGAATAATTTTTTTCTATTCGATCTCAAAGTAAGGGTGGTTTTCTAAACCCACCAAAAGCCATAGAGAAAAAAGGGAATACATTTGACTACATAAATTAAATATTTCTGTGTGAAAAATTACCATGAGTAAAGTTGAAAAGGAAAAGCAAACTTAGGAAAAAATATTTGAAGTAGATATGATTAAAAAAAATCTAATTTTTAAGAGTTCCTAGAAAGGAAAGACAGAAGTAAGTGAGGAATGGAAAAAGGATGAGAATGGCAGAAGAAACCTATCCTTCAAGATGTGAAAAAGTTGTTCACAGAGAAAGACATACCTGTTGCTTAGGCATAGAAAAACACACTCATCTTCACCTGGGGTTAAAGAAAAGCAAATTTTCAATCACTGAGATATTTTTTAACCCATCAGAGAAACAGGGAAGGAATCACTCTCAAACAGTGTGAGAATATAAATTGGACTAGCTCTATGGGAGATAATGTGTTAATGTTAAAAAAAAGTTTAAATGCAAACATACTTTGACCCAGCAACTTTATTTCTAGGAATTACTGTTAAGAATCAAACAGACTATATGTATGTATATTCATTACAATACTTTTAGTAACAAAATACTGGAAATAGCCCACAGGTCTATAAATAAGGATCTAGTGAAATCAATCATGCTATGTTCATGCAGTCGAATTCTATGCACCTGTTTAAAAGACTGAGTTACAGCACCACAAACAGGTGTAGAATTGTCTCCACATTACATTGTTTTCTAAAAACTAATTAATTTATACTGCTCTAGGTCTTCGTTGCTATGTGCAGACCTTCTCAATTTGTGGCAAGCAGGGGGCCACTTTCTAGTTGCAGTGCAGAGGATTTCCATTGTGGTGGCTTCTCTTGTTGTGGAGCACAGGCTCTAGAGTACAAGCTTTAGTAGTTGTGCACAGGCTTAGTTGCCCCAGGGCATGTGGGGTGTTCCTGAACCAGGGATTGAACCCATGTCCCCTGCATTGATAGGCAGATTCTTAACCACTGGACCACCAGGGATGCCCTCCACATTATATTGTTAAGTAAAAAATACAATCTGTAAAAAATGTGTACAGTATGGGGCTTATAATAAAAGAGACGGCCATTCCTCCATATATATGCTTGTATTGAATATATGGTTTGTAAGGAAAATTCTCAATACCATTTTGGAAGTTAAAATGGTATAAGTCATCTAAAGAGAAAAAATACTTTGATCCTTTATGTAGTGGCAGAGAAATCAATCTGCTCATTAATAAATTGTGATTAAGGATTCTCTCAACTCATTGTCTTATACCTGGCTCTTATACTGAAAGTTTCATTAAAAAATTTTTTTTTTCAAATATAAACATGCCTCTTTATTTGTCCTTTATTGATGTTCTTTGTTCTTTTTAAAAAATGATAAAAATAAATATTTTGGGTTTTTGTTAAACAGTTAAGTTCCAGGTAATCATGGTTTATTACTTAACTGTTTTCCAGGTAATCATGGTTCAAAAATTTGTTTGAACCATCAGAAGTACTGTGAGAACTTAGACAATGAACTTTTGGTGGCAAGAAGGGAAGAGGGGGTTAGGGAGTTTGGGATGGACATGTTCACACTGCTATATTTAAAATGGATAACCAACAAGGCCCTACTGTATTGCACAGGGAACTCTGCTCACTGTTAAGTGGCAGTCTGCACAGGAGGGGAGTTTGGGGAGAATGGATATATGTGCATGTATTGCTGAGTCACTCTGCCATCCACCTGAATCTATTACAACTTTGTTTATTAACTGTACTCCAATATGAAATTAAAAATTGAGACAAGGTGGAATTATACCAGCAAGTAAACAAAAAAATCTCTCAGCAGCCTCCGGGTCACCTTTGCTTTTTGCAGTTTCCCAGCAAGTTCAGGGAAGAGGATAAAAGACAGGGATCACCACTCCAAAACTTTGTGTCAATACGCCAGGGAGAGATGTTATGGAACAAGAGTCAACAATGCTGAGGCCAGTGGCCTTGATGACTAAAAACCCCTATTTTATAGTTTCTGCCAAGATAGCTTAAGTTAATAGAGGTACTGAGGAAATAGAATTGCTCTCACTTCCCTGAGTAAGTGGTGCCCACATCAAATCTGGGCCATTTTCCTGGATTCTGTTTCAGACCCTGTTATGACTGGCAAATGGAAATGAGAAAAAAAACCGTCTCTAGACATGTTCATTTGATAGTTATCATCCCGATACATTTAGTAGCAATCGATATAGGAAAGTATTTAAGTTGGTTCTCTATCAGTCATAATTTTCCATTTGCAGTTTCATAGCTTACAAAACTTTATAAGTAAACAATGAAATTATCTTGGGGGCAATTTTGACCTCCGGGCAATATTTGGCAATGACTAGATTCATTTTTGTTGTCACAACCAGGAAGCTGAGCTGGTATCTTGTGGGTAGAATTGAGGGAGGCTGCTAAACATTTTACAGTACATAGCACAGTCCCCACAACAAAGAATTATCCTGTCTAGAATGTCCACGAGGGCACAAAAGTGGGAAGCCCTGGTTCCTTTCACCTAGTGTAGTAAGTGGTGGGTCCCTGCTTTAACTCAAGCTCATGACAAAATTCAGTCTTCCTTTGATTTAAGATCATCAACTTATTGTTTATGAATTTAATGCAGTTTTAGAAACTATAAGATTTTTTTTTAATGTGGACCATCTTAAAGGCTTTATTGATTTTATTATAATATTGCTTCTGTTTTATGTTTTGGGATTTTTGGCTGTGAGGTATATGAGATCTTAGCTCCCTGACCAGGAGTCGAACCAGGGATGTCCTGCAACTAGCTTTTAAAGTTACATCTTCTTGGCACTTCCTTGGTGGTCCGGTGGTTAAGACTCTGCCGTGTAATGCAGGGGACACACCAGTTCGATCCCTAGTCCAGGAGGATCGCACATGCCACGGAGCAGGTAAGCCCGTGTGCCACCACTACTGAGCCTGTACTCTAGAGCCCTCAAGCCACAACTACTGAACCTGTGTTCCTAAAGCCTGTGCTCTGCAACAAGAGAAGCCACTGCAACAAGAAGCCCGCACACCACAGCTAGAAAGTAGCCGCTTCTCACAACTCAAGAAAATCCCCCACACAGCATCAAAGACCCAACACAGCCAGACAAAAATAATAAAGTACATTTTCTTAGTATTTTCTCTCTCCTGTTTTTTCCTCTCTCTTTCTCTGTCCCACACTTTCACACTGAGTTACATACTCTGCTGAGATGCTCCCCAAATATTCTGTAACTCTGATACCTTCTTTACAGTAGATAATACCTAGTAATCCTTTATGAATGTGTCAGGTTTGTGTTAAATGTTTTATACACACTGCTCTTTTTCTGTTGCACAGCAGTCCTCCAGGAGAGGTCTTATTTTCCCTCCTGACTCTAGAGTACACCTGTGCTTACAATACTTTCTCCTTCCTTGTCACACCAGCCCGAGATCTCTGAGTTTCCCATCAGCCTCCCCTTGTCCAACGGGGTCTTACTATTTCTATATCTTCACAGCATCTCATGCAGAGCTCATGCAGAGTAAGAGAAATTATGACGACTGGATGAATGGATTGAACCCAAGTCTCCTGCTTTATAGGCAGATTCTTCACCATCTGAGCCACCAGGGAAGCCCCCATTATATAGATACATACTGTCAAATTTGGAATCTTGCCACATTTATAAAATCCAAACACTCTCTGCCATGTAAAGCAGACAATCTACTTTAGCTTTTCTATATGCCTAAAAGAGGATTGAGAAATAGCATTGTAGCTAGCTAGCTAGTGAAAGTCACTCATCGTGTCTGACTCTTTTGCAACCCCATGGAATATTCAGTCCAGGAAATACTCCAGGCCAGAACTCCGGAGTGGGTAGCCTTTTCCTTCTCCAGGGGATTGTCCCAACCCAGGGATCAAACCCAGGTCTCCTGAATTGCAGGCAGATTCTTTTCCAGCTGAGCCACCAGGGAAACCCATATCATAGCTAGAGGCGTCTATAAATGTATTTAGCTAAGAATGTAGGTTTTCACTCTTGACTTTATATTTCAGTAACTTAATTCAATTCCCTGTGACCTGAGAAGAGCAACATGACTCAAGAAGTATTCTATTGGAAACATTTCCTAGGAACAGTTTATTTGGTTGATCTTTCAAATACTTTGACACATGTAGTAATATCTGAAGTAAGTGTTAAAGTGGTTTTACAGTTTCAGTGCAGGGTGATCTGCTGACTGGGATGATCTGTCTGTAACTTTTTCACAGAGAATGTGTAACCCTATTATGTGTGAACAGAGAAACTTGTCCAGGGAAATCACCGTTTGGCCTGGACTTTTGAATGGACTCTGGCCTTTCCCTTCATCCCACAAGTGTGCAATAGCAACTTTGGCACAAGAGAAAAAGCTCCAAGTGGTAAGGAAGTAGTAAGAGGTTCATATATTCTTCTTCGAGGATTAAGAAATACAGAGGTTTTTTTCTTTTTTTTTCCGGTTGTTTGTTCTTTTTAATTATGAATATACATTTATTATTTTTAGTTTTTGGCTGCACCATGAGGCCTGTGGTATATTTAGTTCCCCAACCAGTGATCAAATCCACACCCCCTGCATTGAAGCACGAAGTCTTAACCATTGGACAACCAGGGAAGTCCCCTGAAATTGCAGCTATTTATTATTTATTTATGCACATTTCAAAAATGCAAAAACATCAGAATATTCCATTAAAAAAAAATCTCCACCTCCTCATTCTTCATTGCCAATTTCTTTCCTCACAGGTTAACTTTTTTTTAAGTAGTATTTTAATTCGGAAAGGAATAATTAGCATTTCTGCAAACAACATAGCATGTGAAAAGGGGAAGTCTCCCTCCCATTTCCCCTCCTCCCAGCAGGTAATCATTGTCATGAGTCTTGTTTGCCCTTCCAGAATGAGCATGGTTTTATAATATTTAGAGAAAAAGAGCATTTTTCCTCAGAGTCCATGCTCTAAGCTAAGTATGTGTGGCATAAAACTCAGTAGCAAGCAGAGGCACATTTGTTTGGCCATTTCTCACCTTTTCAGATGTAGTCTGATAACAAAAGAAAAGAAAGGCACACAAGAGAGTCAGACTTTAAAAGTCTGAATTAGTGAAATGCTTGTTTTCTTCAGAAGGTAGTTTATTGTTTTGACTGGTTATCTTATGAGGAAGGTTCCTCTGTCCATGGGATTCTCCAGACAAGAATACTGGAGTGGTTTGCCATTTCCTTCTCCAAGGGATCTTCTGATCCAGGGATTGAACCCACATCTAGGAAGCCCTTCTAATTGGGAAGGTAGGAAAGGAATCCTGAGAAACTTGGACAGTTTTTCTAAAGTACAAACAGGAAAACGCCTAGTATTTCTGATCTGGCACCTGAGCAGAAGTTGACCATTGGCCTCATGTCCTGCGTTGCTTATAAACCTGAACCACAAACGTTTCTGTGTGATGCAACTCTCGTCCCAGGCAAAGGCCAACGATTTTCCAGGAAATGTCCTCAGTATTGTATGTGTTCAAGAAGTGTGTTCTCAGTGCTTTCCCAAGATAAAATTGCACTCTGTCTCCATGTGAGAAACGTCCTGGCTAGGGTGGATGTTTTAGTCACCCTATTAAATTCACTGTTGCAATTCTACAGAGGGGAATTTTCACGTTAGTTCCAATCAGAATATGGGTATGAGATTTAATGCGACTGCCCAAGCATTTGTAGGCTTCATGTACTTATTTTTCTTACTTGACCTCTGTTGTTTTTCCTCCATATTTGTGCAGAAAGAGAAAAGAAATAGTCCGATATCTACAGCACTCGAGGACATAACATGGTCCGGATAGGAACCGTACAGACTTTTCTCGAAACAATAACTTCTATTTAATCAGGACCTGAAAATCTCTGAGTACATTAAAGGCTTCAGAAACATTTTCTTCCTATTTTAAATCTCATTAACTTGCTATTTTATCCTCACAGTGCCCATCTAATGAAAGGAGAGAGAACAGAGTATTATTACCTGTCTATGCATGAGAAAGCTGAAGCTACAGAAATAGCTTAAGTGCTCAGGGACACACACCAAGTCAGAGATAAAATCTAGAAAAGAATTTTGGTGCCCCACCCCCACCCCCCATCATTGTTTGCTGTGCTGAGAATACTATGTTTGTGGCATTCTTTCCTTGGCCTTTAAGCAACTCTTCTGACTTGTTTTGTTTAGTCGCTGAGTCGTGTCCAACTCTTTTGGGACCCCATGGACCGTAGCCCGCCAGGCTCCTTCGTCCATGGCAACGTCCCAGCTCCCCTGCCTACAATATCTCAATGTTCATGCTGCCCATTGGAAACCACTGTGCAGGGAGGAAGAGGATCCCCCCAGATCACTTGAACCAAACACAGGAGCTAAAGATAGCATGTGCAATGGTCAAGTCCTGATCTTTTTCTGGGTGGCTTTAACCTCAGGCTCAGCGTGTTAATACTAGAAGATATGGAAAGGCCTTGTGTCTCATGGAGTGATGGCTTCTCATTCGAAGCCAGATCCTGGCATTGCCATTGATAAAAAGCAAAAGGCAAGAATCCTGGCCGTGCCCTTTGGAAATATGGTAAAATGCCAAATACAGGATTATCAGATGATTCAAGGCCAGGTGGTGTCTGTATGGAAAGAACAAATAGGTTCAGGGAATGTCGTTAGAGGTGCTGGGGGACTCTCTCAGTTTCCAGTGGACTTTGCTTATGTGCATAGCGCCTCAACAACACCCACTCTCCCAGTCACTGCATGTCCAGGTGGGAAGGTACTTGGCACTAAATCCCTTGGAAGTCTATCCTCCTCAGCCATCTTGAAGCTGAAAACCATTAAAATCAAAGGGAGAGAAAATCCTAGTTGTCTAAGGAACATTTCTATCAGAGAACAGATCCCTAGAGCCATGAATTTTTCATTTTATCTGCTTTTTACTGTAAGGCACGTTTGAGCCTCCAAGGCCTCAACAAGTGACTCACCAGGGGTTTCCCTAGTACATGAGACTCTCTTTAATCAAGAAGAAACAAAGGGGAAAAGTTAGAAAAGGAGTTAGAACAGGCTCATAAAATTTATGAGGACAAAAATGGATGCCATTTTCTACATAACTTAGCTATCACCTATAATAAGCATCTAATTTTGTTGGTTATAGTTAACTATTTTCATGATAGAAGTAACAGTTTTTCTAGTTATAGAAAAAGTAGAAATTGCAAGTGAATAAAAAAGAAAAATCACTTCATAATTATATCACCAGAGATAACCATCATACAACGTATTGAATTTCTGTTTTCTTCCAGTGGTTTTTTTTTTCCATGTGTGTGTCCCTATATTTATGTAAAACAGAGACCATGACACACATCATTTGGTAAACTGCTTTGCTCACTTAACTATATAGCATAAATAGATTCTATGGAAATGAGTGTTTTAATTTCAAAATCTGTGTAACCTTTCGCCGTATGAGTGAGTGTGAGTGCTCAGTCAGTCGTGTCTGACTCTTTGTGACCCCATGGAGTGCAACTCCCCAGGCTCCTCTGTCCATAGGATTCTCCAGGCAAGAATACTAGCATGGGTTGCCATGCCCTTCTCCAGGGGATCTTCCCAACCCAGGGATTGAACCCAGGTCTCCCACAATGCAGGTGGATTCTTTATCCTCTGAGCCACCAGGGAAGCCCAAGAATACTGGAGGTGGGTAGCCTATCCCTTCTCTAGGGGATCTTCCCCACCCAGGAATCGAACTGGGGTGTCCTGTGTTGCAGGCAGATTATTCCACCAGCATTAGTATTAGACATATAGGTTGTGTACAAATTTTTCAATATGGTGGACAGAAATAGCCTTACACAACTGTTCTTACACACCCATTTAATTATTTCCTTAGTATTAATTCTAGGAAGTAAGTTTTCTGGGTCAAGGAAAAGTGCGTTTTCAAGCTATTGATTCATTCAGACCATTTAAAAACAGTAAACAAAGAAGTTTGGAATAATTTTTCTTTAAAATCAAGCTGAGCAAGAAAATATTAGAAGAATAAAGAAAAGACTGTATCAGAAAACATAAAGTGTTTTTTAAAATTATTATAGCTAGTAATTTTTTAAATTCTCAGTTTGGGTTCCAAATTTTGGTGACTTTATAGGTGAAAGAGAAGAGGAAATGTAGAGGGATTAAGGCACTCCCACCCCCACCCCCACCCCGCCAAAAAAAACCCCTACACAAAACAAGGGAAAGAGAAAGAGAGACACAGGGAGAAACCCATATTTCCTATTTCAGTGATTCAGCCCCTTCCCCTCAATTCTTCCTTGGCATTTACACAAATGTCTGGGTTCCCTGGTATCTCTAAATGAACTTGGCCATCAGTGTTCAGGCCTGAAACTAAGGAACAAATACACATCCACCCATCAACATTCCCATTCCTCTCACTGGATACGAATCAGGGTAGAGACTTTTCTTTTTCTTAGTCTCAAACTTCCTAGCACAATTTTATTGGTTAAACTTTCTATCTCACTTTCAGAAACCTAAGAAAAAGGAAAGTAAAATATTTTCTAAAGTTTCTTAGAGTTATGAGTAAAGTTTCACCCAGGTGTGATAAGCAGCAATTGTTTTTAAAAGAAATATTGCTTAGAATTCTAAGAAATTGAAGTCTTCAGAAAATTCCTTAAATTGGGTCTCCTATAAATGAGACCCAAATGCCTTTTGAATGCTCCAGAATAATATCTTGCAAACTAGCCTTTCTCAAGTTTGGTTACCTTTTAAGTAACCAATTGTCCTTAATGTTTTTCACCACAGATAGAGCAATTGAATACAGGGTCAAATTAACTTAGCTGTTTTCTTTGGGGCTTCCCGGATGGTTCAGTGGTAAAGAATCTGCCTGTAATACAGGAGACACAGAAGACCCAGGTTTGATCCCTGGATCAGGAAGATCCTCTTGAGGAGAAAATGGCGACCCACTCCAGTATTCATGCCTGGAAAATTCCATGGGCAGAGGAGCCTGGTGGGCTACAGTCCAAAGGGACGCAAAGAGTTGGACACACCTGAGCACACACACATTTCCGTTTTTAGAGTAATACCTTGATATTCATTGGACAAATACATATTTGGAACTTTTAATTTACATTCTTTACAAATGAAAAAAAATATTTTTTTAAATTTTATTTATATATGTATTTATTTTTGGCTGTGCTGAGTCTTCCATGCTGCATGTAGGCTTTCTCTAGTTGCGGTGAGTAGAGGCTACTCTTTGTTGCACTTTGTGGATTTCTCATCCCTGACAGCTTCTCTTGTTGCAGAGCATGGGCTCAATAGTTGTGACGCATGGGCTTAGTTGCCCTGTGGCATGTGGAATTTTCCTGGACCAGGGATTGAACTCATGTATCCCACATTGGCAGGTGGGTTCTTAAGCACTGGACCACCAGGGAAGTCCCAATTAAAAAAAAAAAAATCTTAATAGAAAAACAATAAACTGGATCATGAAAGAAAGAGCATTTGATGAGGGATAGGGAGGTGCGCAGGGCACAGCTGGTGAGACAGAAACCAACCAGCAAGACAAAACATTCCAGGCAAAGAACAGAGATGAGGCAACTTCAGACAATGATATCAAGGCTGGCATAGCTCATTTGTTCTACATGAACTCTTGAAATAAGAATTGATCCATTATTCAACATGGGGCCATACTTAGGGCTTGTCTTAATCTTTTCAGACTGCTAATACCATAGACCAGGTGGCTTATAAAACAATAGAAGTTTATGTCTCAAGTTCTGAAAACTGGGACGGCCTAGATCATGGCAGGTTTGGTGTCTAGTCTGGGCCGTTCCCTAATTCATAGATGGCCATGTACTCTTTGTGTCTTCATATGATGGAAGAGGTGAGGGAGTTTTCTGGGGTTACTTTTATAAGGGCACTAATTCCATTCATGAGGACTCCCCCTGCATGACCTAATCACTTCCCAGAGGCTGCACCTCCAAATACCATTATATCGGAGATTAGGCTTCACCCTATGAATTTGGGAGGCATAGAAACATTCACTCGATAGCAGTGCCTTTATAACTTTGGATAAGCAGGCATAAATAAATCTGTAACTAAGGCAAAACCAATTTGATTAATTTCTCCCTGTTCTTAACATATCACACTCAATTTAGCAATCAATCCACTAGTAAATATTATTTTCTTGTCAGAATAGAGTAAGCATATGAATTCTGCCCTTGAACAAGCTTAAATTTAGTTGAAAAAAGAAAGTGAGTACTGGAGGAATTAAAATGCATTGAAATGTTAAACCATAGGTATTAACGGAAAGTTCAGTGGGAGTTCATAGATCATTTCAGAGAGAAGATAGTGGTCTAATGTGGGAGTTCGGGCTTTATCCATTTCATCAGTAAACTCTTATTAAATGCTTATACTTAGGCTAGGTTTATTCTTACTGGGAAAGACACAGTCGCTTGATCAATAAAATATGCCTTTATCCTTGAATGGCTCATTGCCATAATGGAGAGAGTCTTAAAATTAAATAAATAATTACAATTCAATGTTATAATACAGATAACATACAAATTACTAGGAGGGAATTCCCTGGCTGTCCAGTGATTAAGACTCCAGGCTTCCACAGCAGGGGCTGTGTATGCCATCCCTGGTGGAGGAACTAAGATTCCACACACCATGCAGCATACCCAAAAACAAAAACAAAAAATAATGAAAAATAAAAGCAATTAACAAAACAAATTATTTAGGGTATTTATGGGAGCACAGGGGAAGACTGACTTTAGGACACAGGAAATGAGAAGAAAGGACTTTTGTGCTAAAGGCTTAAAGAATGAGTCAGATCTTATTTAGGGCTCGAGTTCTAATGGTGATATTTAAAAGTGAATGCTTAGGACTTCACTGGTGGTCCAGAGGTTAAGACTTCACCTTCCAGTGTGGAGGGTGTGGGTTTGATCCTTGGTCGTGGAACTAAGATCCCACATGCTTCGTAACCAAAAAACCAAATCATAAAACAGAAGTGATGATTGTAACAAATTCAATAAAAACTTTCAAAATGGTCCACATTTAAAAAAAAGTAAAATGAACCTTTAAATCACCAATAAGTTATAGTATCTACATATACAGTATCTAGAGATCTGGGGTCTAGTTAACCCAACATAGCCAGATTTTCCTCCAGTTTAGAAACAGATTGTTTCTTCTTCTTTGAGCACCAGATGAAGAGTTGGCTTGTGTTTATTGGCTCTGTTGTATGAAACACACTTATCTTGAAACACTGGGATTACACCCTCTGTGGTGAGATACTCACATGAACATATGAAAATCACAGTGGGTCTGAGCAGACTGAGGAAGCAGTCAATTCAAGCATACCATCTCACTTTCATTCAGAAACACAAACCCATGAAGCAGAATGGGTGGGCAGACTGTCCTCTTTCTCCCCTATCTCTCTGTAGAGCAAATCGTTGAATTCTCAAATGTTAAACTCACACTTGGTAGAGCTGTTCATGCTATGAAGAGGAAGATGGTATTGTAGAGAGATGAACCAGATGTGGGATGACAAGAAAATGGGAGAGGATCTTGATGTGATTAGAGAAAATTAAGACATCCAGGGACTTCCCTGCTGGTCCAGTGGTTAAGAATCTGCCTGCTGATGCAGGGGACATGGTTCGATCCCTGTTCCAGGAAGATCCCACTTTCCACGAAGCAACTAAGCCCATGAACCACAACTACGGAAGTGCTCACTTGGCAACAAGAGAAGCCACCGCAGTGAGGAGCCCAAGCACCACAACTAGAGTAGCCCCTGCCCACCACAACTAGAGGAAAGCCTGAGCACAGCAACAGTGACTCAGTGCGGCAAAAAAAAAGATCCAGGATGGTGAAATTACAGGATAGGGTAGAAAGAGGTTGGCCAGCCAGGGTTGGACAGCTTGTATCATAGGACACTTTGGATGCTATTGATAATTTTAAATCAATAGTGACAGGATGGGCCTTATTTATTTACTTTTTATTTTGTATTGCGGTATAGCTGATTAACAAAGTTGTGATATAATAGTTTCATTTGAACAGTGAAGGGACACAGCCATACATGTACACGCATCCATTCTCCTCCCAGATCCCCTCCCATCCAGGCTGCCACATAACACTGAGCAGACTTCCATGTGCTATACAGTACGTGTTGGCTATCCATTTTAAATATGGGTGTTATTTTTGAAAAGACCATTTTTGTAGCATGGTGAGGATGAGGTCAGCACATTTTTTCTGTAAAAGGCCATACGTCATAAGACCAGTGTCTTTGTCACAAATAGTTCTATCTGCCTGGTAGCACAAAATCAGTTATAAACAATGTGTTGTGTCCCAGTAAATCTTTATTTACAAAAACAAGCTGTGGGGCCAGAATTTGCTGACCCCTGGATTATAAAATGGTGATGTGGCTGGTGGAGAGATTAGAGCTAGGTGCTAGCCCAGGTCAGTAGTTTTCAAAGTCCCTGGAGCAGCAGCATCACCATCACCTGGGTACTTGGGGGTGGGTCTCAGGACTCTGGGTGTGAACAACCCCTCCAGGTGATTCTGATGTCTGCTGGGGATTGAAGCCCACTGGTCTAAGACAGATGGAGGAGAATGAATTTCGGTATTTTGGAGCGGGCAGTAGGAAAGGAGAATGGGGTAGATTTAAGATATTCTCTCACTTTCTAACACACTGATGCACAGTGAATAGGACTTTGGTGACTATATGGATGGGAAGTTATAGAGATAGACAAGAGTAGGTGAAAATTATCTTCATCTGTTTTGTTCACTTCCTGATCCCCTATGTTCAGGTAAATGGGAAGAGGATGGTTATGTCATGTCCCAGGACTAGGGTGAGTCCTTAGGATGGGCCTCGAAGTGAGAATCCTTGGCTTCGTGCTGGACAGAATTCAAGAGCTATAGAAAAGTGAAGGCAAGTTTATTTAGACAGATACACATTAAATAGGGCTTCCCTGATAGCTTATTAGGTAAAGAATCTGCCTGCAATGCAAGAGATTCAGGACATGGAGGTTCAATCCCTGGGTCAGGAAGATACCCTGGAGAAGTGCTTGGCAACCCACTCCAGTATTCTTGGGCTTTCCTAGGTGGCACAGTGGTAAAAAATCTGCCCTCTTGCAGAAGATGCAAGAGGTACAAGTTCGATTCCTGGGTGGTGAAGATCCCCTCGAGTAGGACATGACAACCCATTCCAGTATTACTACCTGGAAAATTCCATGGACAGAAGAGCCTGGCAGTCCATGGGGTCACAAAGAGTCAGACACAACTGAGTACACACACACACACACCAGTATTCTTGCCTGAAAAGTCCTATGGACAGAGGTGGTGGGCTGCAGTCCAAAGGAGAGGCTGAACACACAGGCACACACATTCCACAGCAGAATGTGAGCCATCTCAGAAACGCCCCAGGGCATGGGGTTTACCTCAGAAGGTGAGAGGGGCCCTGACCTAAGAGGTGGTTAGTTTTTTAAGGGTTGAGTAATATCATAGGCTAATGAGTGGGAGGATTTTTTTCAATTATTTTGGGGAAGGGGCAGGGATTTCCAGGAATTGGCCCCCCACCAACTTTTTTGGCCTCTTATGGTCCACCCGGGAACTGTCCTGGGGCCTGTGGGTGTGTCTGTCATGTAGCATATGCTAATAGATTACAATGAGCATGTAATGAGACTTCAGGTATACCAGGAGTTGAATCCTCCACCATCTTGGGTCTAATCAGTTCTAGCCTGTTTGTGTCATAGCCTCAATGGCTATGTCATCCTTTTAAAGGTTGTGCTTTGTCCCCTTCCCTCCTGTCTCACCTAGAACACTACTGGGCATAAGGTAAGTACTTAAAAAATACTTTTTTTAATGGACCTGTGAGTGATTCTTCCAAAGTTGACAGTTTAGATGACTGAACAGATGAGGAATGGTATTAGCCAAGACAGAGAACACAGTTAATAGTTTTTGAGTAGTTGGTGGCTCAGATGGTAAAGCATCTGCCTACAGTGTGGGAGACCTGGGTTCGATCCCTGGGTTGGGAAGATCCTCAGGAGAAGGAAATGGCGACCCACTCCAGTACTCCTGCCTGGAAAATCCCATGGATGGGGGAGCGTGGTAGGCTACAGTCCATAGGGTTGCAAAGAGTCGGACACAATTGAGTGGCTTCATTTTCACTTTCACGAAGAAAAAGGATAAAGGAATATTTATTTAGCACAAGATTTGCCGACTATGTGCTGGGCAGTATTTTACATACGTTACCTCATTGGTTCCTCAAACCAGTTTTTAATTAGCTATTATCAGCATCATTTTCAAACTAAAACCACTGGGGTGCCAGCTGGGGTAAAGAAGGCAGGCAACGAGTGACAACTAAACCCAGGCTCGTGCCACTTTGCAGAACAGAGCTCTGCTTTGTTCTTTATTTTTTTAATGTATTTATTTATTATTTTAGCTGCACCATACAGGATGAGAGGAGATCTTAATTCCCTGACCAGGGGTCAAGCTCATGCCCCCTGCAGTGGAAGCATGGAGTCTCAACACTGGACGACCAGGGAAATCCCAGAGAACTATTTTGAATTTGGGCCAGACTTTGCAGACTAGGAAAGCTTTAACGATACAAAATACAGAACTTGACCACTTGCAAAGCAGTTACATGTACTACGTCTTTTGAGTCAAACCACTTGGTGTGGGTTCAGATCCCAGCCTTGTCACTAATGCAGCATCTGGAGGTAGCCACAGGAGGAGGTAATGACAATACTTTTTAAAAAGTGTTTATTTTTGGCTATGCTGGGTCTTCTGCTCGGGCTTTCTTTAGTTGTGGAGAGCAGGGGCCACTCTCCAGCTGTGGTGCTGCAGGCGTCTCACTGTGGGGGCTCCCGTTGCGGAGCACAGGCTCCAGGGCACCTGGGCCCAGTAGCTGTGGTGTGATGGCTTAGTTGCCCCACAGCATGTGCTATCTTCCCGGACCAGGGATCGAACCACTACCACACTGCACTGCAAGGCAGAGTCTTAACCACTGGACCATCAGGGAAGCCTGGCAATGACAATAATTAGCACAGCTACTTTGCCAGTGAAATAAGATATGTAAAGCACTGGCATAAGACTGAAGTCAGTAAATGGTGGATGGTATTATTTTATAATCCCTGCGAAGCGCCTTCTGTAAGGACAATGACGCCCCCCCCCCGCCCCCCATGAAGTCACCTGAGAGACATTCTCTCAGTTTAAGTCTTACAAGTGCCTCTTAATGAGTTTCACGATTTTGCTTAAAGGACTTATCTCCTGTTCAAGGTGTGTTGACTTTTAAACAGGTTTTGAATTGGGCCGAGACTTGTCCTGTTGAAAGTCTGGTTTTACCTCATGGCTTAGCTCTTGGCGGCCACAGTGGTCCTTCCACTCCAGGGTTTCAAGCTCTATATACATACTGGTTTTCCGTCTTTCAACACTCCCCCCCCCCACCCCTCCCCCACCCCACCCCCCCAATCTGCAGCTTCTACACAACTTTCTTGTGTTTATTCCCTTACTTGTCAAGTCAAACAATGGATGAGTTTAGGGGATCAGAAAACAGGAGGTGAGGAGAAAGTATTCTTAAAAGAAATGCCTTCTTGTCTAAAAGAAATTTACTCCCTGTTATGAAGGCAAACCAGAAACAGTCTGGAGAAAACTGGATCTGCTAAAGAGGAGAAACCAATCCCCTGTCCCTACTTTGCTGCTGCTGCTGCTTTTTTTAAATTTTAGACATAGAAGAGCCTAATGGTCTGGTGGCCCTCCTCCACTTTCCAAACCTGAGGACATCACTTTCCCTGTCTCCCAAAGGACATCAGCGCCTTTATCCCAGAAAGGTTGGTTTGTGACCTTCTGGCTTTCTAATATGTTTTAGGTGATTTTAGAAAACAAGATTGTTGCTTTGCAACAGGCTAGGTAAACAGCAGTTTCCATTTCAAGGGGAAATCATACTTGACCATCTTGCTGCGTCGGTTCCACTAGATTAGAAAACAAGCCGAGATAAAAACAGCTTTAGTGGAGTTGGTTGTACATGAAGGAAAAGAATAACTGGGCCTTTTAAGATAAATGGAACTGACAAAGGGCCAGTTCTGCAGAGAGTAAACACAGCTATAGAAGAGTTATTCTGAATGAGGATATCTGCTAACGATAGTTGAACCATGTTGATGCAAAGGTCTTTTTCCCAAGATTTGAAATAAAATCTACCCCCCACCCACCCTCACCCTGCACTATTTAACCAAGCTGATAAAAATCATGTTGTCAGAAATGACAGAGCTAATTTGTGACTTTTCCCAAACCAATTTTGAGGTAATACAAGATTAAGTGAATGATTTGACCCCCTTCCCCCCTCTAAAATGAATTAGAACAAATTGTACTGTTCTCTGTGTCCTGTTACACAGACTAACTTAACAGAAAATTCAGGATTTTATTGCAAGATTTCGAGAATTATTATCAGAGATCTATTTTCCCTTGACATTGATTGGCTTCTTAAAAGATAACTGGTGATTTCTTATTGTACAAGTGTAGTCAAAATAACATTTTGGGATGGTTTTTAAGGTCTGGTCCAGAATGCTCAGCCTTTCTTAGGATCTGCTTGTTTTTTGTTTTTTGCCCTGAATTAAGTAACTAGGCTTATAAGCACTGAAGTTTCCCAGTTAATGTTTCTTGCCACTCACTAATAAATCGGAGGGGGTGAAAAGTCCCTCAAGCAATCCTGGTGGTGATCTGTACGCATAGCAATTCACACTTACAGTCCTCTGCCAGCTACACTCAGGTTGTAACTCCCGACACTTAAACAGGCAGTTTCTCACTTGAACATATGCTTCGCTCCCCCTTTGAGGAAAAGATTCCCAACCTCAAGCACACTAGCAGGCCCTGATTAGTTCTAATCCCTAGGTTTTATGGTAGGAAAATTGACTTGTAAGGTAATGAGGGAACTGTGGAAAACTAAGTTAGTTTTCTCTTTTCCAAAATGGCATCGAATCATTGGCCCAAACTTTCCTTTAACGTGCTTATCAAAATGTCCTCAAGAAAATCTTCCTCAAATCCATATAACTAATAAATGCACTCAAAGTTGCTTTGCTTCGGTATAATATTTGGCAGGAAAACATGGTCAAAGAGACTGCATCATATTAAATGGATTTTATGTTTATTGACTACTTGTAGCGCTACTTAATTGATTTATGTCTGCTTTAGAAAGCTTTATGCTATGAAACATAAAATATATCATTTATAGTTTATTAAGTCCTGCATTTGGTAAAAGTTGGCATAAGGCCCTAGGTCAGGAACTTTGCCCTTCTGTTCCAGCACTGTTTCTATGAGAAAATCATATTTGATACACTTTATTTCCACTTATGATAAATTTCCTAGGAGAATAATCCATAGATAAAAGTGCTTGTGTTTCTCAAGCACCCACTCTTATATTCCCATAGTGTTTGAATGAGGTTGTTCTGTCTTCTTTTGTGATTTTGAGTTGAAATAAAAGTGAGAGAAAATAGTAAAAAAATAAAATAAAGTATATCTTAAGGCCCTAAGGTATTTATTTGGATTTTTAGAACTGGCAGGAGAGGGCCAAGACCAGACAGAGAGAATATTACAACACTACTAAGTTTTTTAAAACTCTTCTATGATGAGTCTGTGTGTGCATGCATGCTAACTCTCTTCAGCTGTGTCTGACTCTTTGTGGGCCTGTGGACTGCAGTCTGCCAGGTTTGTCTGTCCATGGAATTCTCCAGGCAAGAATACTGGAGTGGGTTGCTATGCCCTCCTCCAGGGGATCTTCCGGACCCAAGGATCGAACCTGCGTCTCTTATGTCTCCTGCATTGGAAGGTGAGTTCTTTACCACCAGAGCTACCTGGGAAGCTCATGATAAATCTATCTAGGTCTATATAAGTAAATCTTTAAAAAAAATTTTTTTTATTGAAGCTAGTTGATTTACAGCATTGTGTTAGTTTCAAGTGTATAGAAAAGTGAATCAGAATTATGTATATATATATATCAACTCTTTTTTAAAAATTCCTTTTCCATATAGGCCACTACAGAATATTGAGTAGAATTCCCTGGGCTATACAGTAGGTTGGTATTAGTTATCTATACAATATATAATGGGACTTCCCAGGTGGCACTAGTGGTAAAGAATCTGCCTGCCAACGTAAGAAACATAAGAGACACGGGTTCAGTCCCTGGGTTTTGAAGATCCCCTGGAGGAGGGCACGACAACTCACTCTAATATTCTTGCTGGAGAATCCAATGGACAGAGGAGCTTAGCAGGCTATAGTCCATAGGCTTGCAAAGAGTCAGACACAGCTGAAGTGACTTAGCTTGCATGCTCACATGTAATATCTAATAATATGTATATATCAATCCTAATCTACCAATTTATCCCTTTTCCCACTTCCCTCCCTGGTAACCATAAGTTTGTTTTCTGTGTCGTGACTCTACTTCTGTTTTGCAAATAAGTTCATTTGTACCTTTTTTTAGATTCCACATGCAAGCGATAACATATATTTGTCTTTGACTTACTTCATTCAGGATGACAATCTCGAGGTCCATCCATGTCGCTCCTATACGTAAGCCTTGATACAAAGACTTCTGCTTAGATAGACTAGGTGGGTACCAACATCAAGAGCCAAGAGCATTTCGGTGCCCCATCCCATCCTGTCTGCCAATTTTGTGTCCCCAATTGTCCCTCCAGAACAAGTTTATGAGTCTTGTTTCTCCTGCTCCCCTAACACTGAATCTACTGAACTCACCCCAGTCCTATGAGCAAACACCAACAAAATAGTGATATGAGAAATAAAACTCAGCTTTGTTATTTGAAGATACAAGAGAAATTGGGGGCACTGGTAGTGTTCTCTGTCAGAGTTTCTTTGAATTGTCACATCTGGTGCCACTTCTTTTCTGAAATATGTCAAGGACAATAACCATGAAGTGTTATATTTTTGTGTGCATTCTAAGCAATAACCAACATTCAGTTAATAGCATTTGTGGATGAGAACGCCTCCTGAGTCCCGGAAATTGGTGGCTGATGTCAGCGCTATTTAGATTTCGGCTTTAAAATGTGCTTTGGTTATGACATATTTACATATGGGCAGATCTGATCTCAAAATTAAAACAAAATTAAATGAAGGCACGACTCAGGAGAGCTGGGACACTTGCCTCCTTAGGCTGAAGTCTGCTCCTGGCCTCTGTTGCCAGGCAAAGCCTGCAAACTCTCCAGACAAATGTTAACTCACCTGTCTTCCAAATCTCTTTTGACTCAGAGAGACCTTGGTTTTGTTCTTTGTTTGGAATTGATTCAAAGTGCTTCCATTGCTCATGTGCGAATTTCATGTAAAAATCAGTGTGAATATAGAAAACTGAAAAGTCAGTATAAGTTCTTATTGAGAACAATGGAAGCATTGTTGACAGCAGGATTTGGTGCAACTGATGCACCCTGGATTGACAGTGGGTGGCATCTGTTTACTCACCAAATAGATTATTACTCGAGCGCATCACTTTTCTGTGTGGATTGCACAGACTGACTTCTTGCTCCTACTTAGCCTGCTCTCCCAGTTGCTTTGTTTTTCTTTCCAGACAAAATAGACTTTACTATTACTGTTTAAAATTTTATTTTGCCTGCCCTGTGCAGCACATGGGATCTTAGTTCCCCGACCGGGGATTGAATCTGATCCCTCAGCAGTGAAAGCACAGAGTCCTAACCACCAGATGGCCAGGGAATTCCTGTAGACTTTATTACTTCTTAGCATCATTTTAAAAAATTGAAGTATAGTTAATTTACAATGTTGTGTTAGTTTCAGGTGTACGGTGAAGTGACTCATATTTATCTGTGAGTCATATATATATATTCTTTTTCAGATTCTTTTCCATTATAGATTATTACAAGATATTGAATACAGTTCCCTGTGCTATATAGGTCATTCTTGTTTATCTATTTTATATATAGTAGTATATATCTGTTAATCTCAAACTTCTGATTTATCTCTTCTCTGCCACTCCACCCATTTGTTTTCTTTATGGCAACTCACACTGTAGTAATGGAGCCAAACAGACCAGACTCTAAATCCCAGTAGTGATGCCATTTAGCAGCTATGGAAATTTTGGGTACTTAACCTTCCCAAACCTTGATTTTGTCATCTCAAAATGGGATTGATTACACCTGTTTTGGAAAAAGAAGATTACTGATTCTTTGTGTTAAAGAGCACATTATCTGATACATCTCCTTTGGTCAATTCTGCCTTAATTTACAGAGCAACATAACGTTCTAATTTTTTCCTGTGGCGTTAAGTCATGTGGTTTCCCTGGTGGCTCAGATGGTAAAGCAGTGCGGGAGACCTGGGTTCGATCCCTGGGTCAGGAGGATCCCCTGGAGAAGGAAATGGCAACCCACTCGTGTTCTTGCCTAGAAAATCCCATGGACAGAGGAGCCTGACAGGTTGCAGTCCACGAAGTCACAAAGAGTCAGACACGACTAAGCAACTTCACTTTCTTTCTTTCTTTAAGTCTTGTCCTTAATAGTATTTGGGGAGTAGAGAAAAACTTCTTGGCTAACCAAGAAACTTGATTAAGTTTTGCATACTTATTTCCTCCATCTTGGGTGTGATTCATCCTTTTTGCTTTATGGCATGTAGGTTTGAATCCTATTCTAGAATAGCCACCTAATATAGAGTACATTGGGCTTCCCAGATGGCTAAGTGGTAAAGAATCCACCTGCCAATTCAGGAGTAGCAGGAGACGCAGATTTAATTCCTGCGTAGAGAAGATCCCCTGGAGAAGGCAATGGCAACCCACTCCAGTATTCTTGCCTGGGAAATCCCATGGACAGAGGAGCCTGTCGAGCTACAGTCCATGGGTCACAAAGACTTGGGCAGACTTAACAACTGAGCACACATAGATTATGTTAGTAACACTGCTCACTGCAAACTTAAAAGATGCATTTACCTCTGGGAAGTTATTTATATGTAGCTACATATTAAAAATGCTTTGGTAACATTGACCAAATCGATGCTGAATCATGACCCGTTGAATAAATTTACTGTGACTGCAGTATTGTTTCTCAACCTGAAAGCTAGGCCCCAGTGGGTTCTTCTCTATGAAGCATTCCTTGATAGACTGATTAGAAACTCTTTTTCCTCTGCTATTCTATTCTATTCTGCTTATATCACTCTCATGTTACCTAACTAAGCTTTGTTTTAATGTTACCTTTATAACTTTCCCATTATATTATAAGATCTTTGGGAACATAAAATATATCTTGTATTAATATAAGCAATGGTCTAGTGGAGAAGTCAGCCAAAGGTTTGGATCAACCCTAACCTTCTCTCTGGAACCTTCTCTGAAAAGTCTAGTCTAAATCTATCCAGCCCCCAATTCCTATGATATTTAACCCAACCAAGCAATTTAGGCTTCATATACTTTCATGTTAGTTTCTAATTATTTTACATGTTTTTTTTTTAAGTCCATAAGTAGATTACAAACTTCTTGAGAGCAGGGACTATGAATGAGATAAATGAGAATACCTGTGAAAGCTCTAAAAAAGTGTGATCAAATGAAAGGACAGTTATGTTTTTGCTTTTTCTTAGTGCTTGCCACTTAATTTGACACATGGAAAGAATTCAGCATATACTAGTTATGGGACTAATCACAAGTATTAATAGAAGGGAAGTTTCTGCTTAGGTAACTAGGCCTTTGGGGTCAACTTTTGTCTTTTTTATCCTTCAATAATATGGAAGAGAATAGTTTTAAGAGGATGAGAAATGACTACTGCATCAGTGTATTCAATGATTGGTGAAGTGGGCCAAGATAAAAAAGAAGATGGACCCTAATAACACAAAAAGTGAGGGTCCCATTTCACTACTGGTATGTGAGACTAGCACATACCCCCCTAGGCAGGCTGGAAGCCACTAGGACCCATGTCTGGGTCGCCTGGCAGAAGCGACCCCTGAAGCTGAGCAAGCAAAGGTAATTGATCAACAGGTGATACTGTAATCCAACTGTCTCCTAAATTATCTATATTTCTTTAAGTGGGTTGTCCAGGAGATGTTGGACTTCCCAGGTGGCGCTAGTGGTAAAGAACTCACCTGCCAATGCAGGAGACATAAGATACTTGGGTTCGATCCCTTAGTTGAGAAGATCCTCTGGAGGAGGGAATGGTAACCCACTCCAGTATTCTTCCCTGCAGAATCCCATGGACAAATGAGACTGGTGGGCTACAGTCCATGAAGTTACAGAGTCAGACACAGCTGAAGTGACTTAGCATGCATACTTACCATGAGATATTACTTGCTAATAATTGTTCCTCCAAGAATTGCTTCGATGATACTCTTACAAGCCCAGAGATGTACAGTAGAATGATATAAAACTAGAGAACTAATGTCCTTTATTAGTCAACCCTGAGTCATTTTTTTCAGTGAAAAGATATTTCCTGAGCACATACTATGAGCCAGACCAATTTAGGTGCTGGGAAACATCAATGCAAAAAATGAACACAATTCCTTCTTCTGTGAGGATTATATCCTGGTCACTGAGAAAGATGATAATTCATAAACAGAAGTATATCTGGTGAAGGGGGAGCGACAGGGGTGAAGGAGTGGGAAGTATAAACTATTTGGTATAGAATAAGCAGAGGATGAGATGGTTAGATACCATCATTGACTCAATGGACATGAATTTGAGCAAACTCCAGGAGATAGTGGAGGACAGAGAAGACTGAAAAGCTACAGTCCATGGGATCACAAAGAGTTGGACATAACTTAGCAGCTGAACGACATAAAATAAGCTACAAGGCATTGCATTGTACAACACAGGAAATATAATGAATATTTTGTAATAACTGTAAAAGGGGATTAATCTTTCAAAATTGTATAAAAAATCACCTTTATCATATTTTTGAAGCCCTAAGTATACATAGGTCAACTTCTGGTTCTGTTCTGTTCCATTACTCTACTCTGAAATAAGTACACATTGTTTTTATTCTTATAGGTTAATTATACATTGCTTTGTAAAATTAAAAAAAGGTAGTTGGCATAATAATTGAAGTTATTTCTGTAAGAAAAATCAAGTATAAAAATGTAAGAATGGAAAAAAAAAAAAAAAAAGGTAGTTGGAATTTTGGTTGGAATTGCTTCAAATAGATAGATTCATTTAGAGTAGAATTTATACCTTTATGATACTGAGTGTCATTATCCAGGAATATCCAGGAATGGAGGAATTAGATTTCTCCTATTATTTGTATTGTCTTCAATGTCTTTCAGTAAAGCTTTATAAGGTCTTGCCAAAAAAAAAAAAAGTATATCTAATATAAATTTAGATAATGCAAGTACTACAAAACAAAATAAAGTGGGTCAAGGGTGTTGAGAATGACAAGGGGTAGGCAACCTCATTTAGAAAACACAGTCTGGGAAGGTCTCTCTGAGGAAGTAACACTGAAGGGACCTGAGATGTATGAGTTTATAAGGCAAGAAGCTTCCAGGCAGAGGAGGTAGTGTTACAATAGCCCTGAGACACAAGCTGACTTCATACACATGAGGAACCATGAGAAGGCTGATGTGGTGGCAAGGGAGAGGAAGACAGATAAGCACGATGGAGATCATGTTGAATCTTAGAGTTCAGCTTGTATTTTGAATATCGGGGGAAACTTTTGGAGGTTTTGGAGCAGAAAATAATATGATCCAGGTTACATTTTTGAAAGATCAATCTGGCATCTGGGGGGCAAAGAGAGCCTACAGGAGAAAAGATTGGAAGTTCAAAGACCAGTTTAGAGCCAATTATGATAGACCAGGCACGTGCTGACAGTAGCCTGGGCCAAGATGGAAGTTGCAAAAATAGTGAGAGGTAGTTTGATTCAGAATATAGTTTGAAAGTGGTGCTGTAGGACTTACTAGTGAATTGGATGAGAGAAGTGAGAGATACAGAGAAATCTGAGTTCTCTCATCACTGATGGTTACCAGGAAATAGTCACTGAAATTCAGCCACATAGGAATATGTGCACCACAATATGCCTACACCAATACTAAGGTGGAAGAGTTAAGTTTGTCAAACAACCACTTAAGCTTAAAGCAATCAATCAGGGGCTGAATTCAGCTATCAGTTGCCAAATAAATGATTAAATGATTCTGCCATTTCTTTCAACAGTTTTGCATGAATGTCCACATGTCTATCTTTTTGCTTATTACTTATATATACAATCCATATGGCCATGCAGAAATTCACGTCTGAGGAACACAGAGTCAGAAGTCTGAGGTTACTGTTTTTACAGCCCAGCAGTCTAGTACTTTGGATGAAAGAATACAACTATATAAAGATTTCCAAATATCAAGTTAAGCAGTTATAATTTCTCATTTTTATCCAAAGATTTGCTGTCATATAAAACATAGCAATTGTGCGATGATGTCATCTCAGTGCAGTAGTGGCATATCACCTCATTAATGATTGCTCTACTTAGACCTGTTCAGACCCCAGAAAAGTGCCCCAAATATCAAATCATAGATAACTTGCCATTGGGCAAGAACACCACTCAATAAATCTGAAGCAGATATTCACAAGAGCAAATTATGCACTTAGATACTAAGACTAAAAATGAGTTTACAATGCTTTGCAGGAAACAAAGGCTTAGGATTTCCCTGGTGGCCCAGTGGTTAAGAATTCACCCACCAACGTAGGGGACACAGTTTTGATCCATGTCAGGGAAGATCTCACATGCCACTGGACAACCGCGCCCAGGTGCCGCAACTCCTGAGCCCGTACTTCAGAGCCTTCGAGCCACAACTACTGCGCCCACGTTCTACAACTACTGAAGCCCACTTGCCCTAGATCCCATACTCCACAACAAGAAAAGCCACTGTAATGAGAAGCCTATGCACCACAAGGAAAAGTAGCCACAGCTCATCACATGCAGCAACCAAGACTCAGGTGCAGCCACAAATGAAGAGATAATTTCCCAGGCACAGATACTGGAGTGGGTTGCCATTTCCTCCTCCAGGGGATCTTCCCTACCCAGGGATCGAACCTGTGTCTCCTGCCTCTCCTGAACTGCAGGCTGATTCTTTACCACTCAGCTACTGGGAAGTCCTCAAAAAAAAAAAAAAAAAAAAAAAAAAAAGAAACAAAGATTGAGCCCTCAAATGTGTGGTGGGGTGGTTCATATATATATAATTTTTAAAATAAAAAATTTATATCTGCCTGGTTTTTACATGTAAATTATTCAGATAAATCAAGCTACTCAATAGTAACATTTAATATTTATGATGTCAACGAACCTTTACAAATTATTTCACAAGACTTACCTAGGTGGCAATGTCTAATTTTTTACGGCTGAAGGATGAAGAACCTGAGGCAAAGGCCCAGCTAATGTCTTGCCTGTGGCAATCAAGCAAGTTGGTGACAGAGCAGGAAGAGAACATAGGAACGAACAGTGCTGCGTAGGTGAGAGGCATGAAGTGAACTGAGTTCATGTTATTCATTGACTCATGCATCGTGTTTTCCAGCTACATTGCTCTCTTTGGCATATCTTGGATAGATTCTTTTTTTTTTTTTTCTATTTCAGCAACAGAAGTAAGAAATATTTTTATACTAATAGACATGTAATAGTCATAATCATAGCAAAACTAATGACAAGAAAACCAGATAGGATGAAAGATGAAAGAAAAATATACTAAGGATGGTAATTTCAAAGATACCTATATGTATTAAAGTACATAAAATTTGGGGTGACATGATTGTGAATGAAATTGAATTTCACTGACCTTATACAAATGATACCTTCAGAAATTTAAAAAAAAAAAAGGCATACGAGTGAAAAAACAGACACTAATACAGAACTAAAGGAAAAACTAG
The DNA here is from genome assembly GCF_963930625.1 of Muntiacus reevesi. Lineage (NCBI taxonomy): Eukaryota > Metazoa > Chordata > Mammalia > Artiodactyla > Cervidae > Muntiacus > Muntiacus reevesi. Next base: position 44,852,005 of record NC_089260.1, read on the forward strand.
GACCCAAGGAAAAAGAAAATTAAAAAATCATAAAAATATCTTTTAAGGCAGTCTTCATGTATTTTAAGCCAGACTGTTGTCAGAGATATTGGAGTATTATAACATGGCTTTTAAATATTCAGAGCAATCTGTTAATAAAATTATCAGCCAGAAAGAACTGGTTTCATTACAGCAAAAAAAGACAAAACAAATCCCTAACCAGGATACAAATCCTCAAGATCAAGACTTGGGTGAAATGACAACTTTATGCTAAGCTCTCAAGGTCAGTCAAATCAGATGAGAAATGACTAAAAATATCGATAGCAGATTTTTTTCATAATGGATTGAAGATTCCTAAAATATATACATATTCTTTGTGCTGCTGAATCATTATGAAAAAAATGAAAAAGTTACCCATGAGCTATGCTTTGAAACACTTTGGACTAAAGCATGTAATAAATGCTCTGCTTCTCCACTGCCAAAGAGGCCAGTCCGTTCAGAGAGTTTGCCTACATAATGCCAGACATCTGTGCAAAAGCTGCAAATTTTGGTCAAGGATTTTAATGTTTTGATGACCTGGTGCCAAACATCTGGATATTTGAAAATATCCGATAATTGACTGATTTTTTTTTTAATGTTTCATCCAGATGTTTGGCATCAGAATTAAATACCATCTTACTATGTAAGAGCATTTATGATGTGAAAGTGCTTGCCATCTACCCTTAATATTAAAAAGAGGGGGCTTAAAGTCATTATACAGTGCGATTCCAGTTTTCAAAACAAAAATTGTAGATATGCCCACAGAAGAGAACTTGGATGGAAACATAATAACGTGTGTCATTCATTCTCTGGTTGGTGGGCTTATTGCCGATTCTCATTTTGCTTGTAGTTTTTAAAAGCTTTTTCTAATATCCTTTGGTAAAACATGCATTGCTTTGACAACAGAAAAGCATTTTAGTTGTGTGATTAGGCAATGAAGTTAATTTGGAAACTAAAAGAGTTTAATTTAGTGCTTGGCATTGGGTATATTCAATTGAAGCTGTGAACCTATTGGTAAGGTAGGCTGGTTTTGGAAAAGCAAGTTAATAATAGGTTGACAAAGCTCTGGGAATCTAAGGACTACTAGGTATGCATGACTGGCAACAATGGGCCTGACTGGTTTTTCCTCACTGAATTTACTGGAGCTTTTTTTTTTTTTTTTGACCCTGATGCTTGTGTGACTTAGTTCCCCAATCAGGAATCTAACTTGGATCCATGACAGTGAAAGTACTTAGCTGTAACCACTATACCACCAGGGAATTCCCCTAGAACTTTTAATTTTGCATACATCCCCATCTTTGCCTGCCTGCACCAATGCACCAAGCTCTGAACTTCGGATGCTGTTCTTAACAATGCCCAGTGCTTGGCTAGTGCATTGAGAGTCCGATCCTAGTAATACCTCCTCTCAAGGCCAACACGTCCCAGTGCCTTTTTTTTTTTTTTTTGGTGGGATCTTAGTTCTCTGACCAGGGATTGAACCCGGCCCTTGGCTAAGAAAGTGTGGAGTCCTAGCCACTAGACTGCCAAGGATGTCCCAATTCCAGTGCAGTTATACCTTCTCACTCTTAGTCCCCTTTCCTCACTGGAGTTGGCAAGTTAAATTTTGTTCTCATTCATTTTCTTGCTGTTGCAAAATTCGTCCAAGGTTAGACATGCAGAATGTTAGGATACTCAGTAGATTTAGTCCAAATCTCTCATTTTATAAGTAGCGAGACTGGCCCAGGGAGGTTAAATGTCAAGCCTCTGATGATACATTCAAATCTAGAAACAGTCTGTTTTCAGCCCAGAGCATTTTTCACTACACAAGGCTTTGATGGTTATTCTGGTCCTTAAATTTCTTCATCTATAAAATAGAATAAATATTTGCATGCAAAGTGAAAAGTGAAAGTCACTCAATCATGTCTGACTCTTTGCAACCCCATGGACTATACAGTCCATGGAATTCTCCAGGCCAGAATACTAGAGTGGGTAGCCGTTCCCTTCTCCAGGGGATCTTCCCAACTCAGGGATCAAACCCAGGTCTTCCGCATTGTAGGTGGATTCTTTACCGTCTGAGTCACCAGGGAAGCCTTGGAATACTGGAGTGGGTAGCCTATCCCTTCTCCAGAGGATCTTCCTGACCCAGAAATCGAACCAGGGTGTCCTGCATGCAAAGTGCTTTGGGCTATTTGAGAAAGAAACTGCACACAAAAAAAGTATTATTTTGGCACCTTTTCTTCTGTATTTTATAAACTTTGCTATTCAGTAATGATTAGAAAACTTAGACAAAATCTAGATAGAATTTCAAATGACATCCCAATAAAAATAAAAGTTCCTCAAGCATCAATATCTTAATTATTCTGAAATTTTTTAAGAAGTTAAGTGTTCTTGGGATGATCTAAACAGTTCCAAACTAAATAAAGACCAAATGGTAAAGTTATCTGGAAACATTTGAAATGGAAAATTTGAGATCCCTTTTAAAAAGTAACACAAAGATTGAAGGACTCTGTAGTGTGATTTTTTTTTTCCCTCAGTCTTTGTAGAGAGCAACGCTACCATAATTCACTGATGAATCCCATACATTCTTCTGTCATTGTTAATTTTAAAAAGCTGTTCGATAAACAACACTTAAAGTAAAAAAGCAAGTACTATTCTCTAGTTTAATGTTATTCCCATAGTTCAAGTACAAATTAAACTAACCTGAAAAAATACCAAGTGAACAGATCTAAACGAAAATGGCTCCCCCTCTCTAGGCAAATTTAAAGCTAAACAGTTGAAGAAATACTAGTCGGTAAATCTTCATTCCTCCTGTTCCTCCTATCCTCTGCCCAAAAGGAAAGAAGAAAGAACAAAAAGAATCACTTTTAAGTAGTGAGCCCTATGGCTACATGTAACCTGCTTAACTTGATTCTTCACAGTCAGGCCCAAGAAACACAGTCCACATTGTAAATATCACCAAACACATTCTTAGCTTGTTCTGGAAACACCCTTAATTCTTAACACTTTCAGTTTTTTTTAAATGATTTATTTGCTCAAGACATGTGAAATGTAGAAAGAAGCAAGAAGTTTATCTTTTTAATACTTTGTCTCTTCTATTCATTTAAGGTTCTTATCAAAAATTCTTTCATGAACCAGGACTTGGGACCATAGCAGTTACTAGTATGCAGGCTCATTATTGCTTATATGTATGTGGTATGTATGTTTTCAAAGCATTTCACCATCATTAACTTCATGTCAGCTAAGCTGGATATTGGACTTGATGGAAAAATGATCTAATCCGGTATGGAAAATTCTGTTCCTAAAATCCACACCTAAAACAGGCACATTTCTCCTCTCTGTGCCAGAACGTTCTCAATATGGAGGGTTTACAAAGCCAGGTCCCCAAAATCTTTGCAAAGTGAGGTCAGTGGGGGAATTTTGTTGTTATTGTTATTTGGGGGATTTTTGTTTGCAATTGGCAGTGAGGATGGTGTTTTCAGTCAGTTTGTTTTGCTGTGTTGTGGATTGGGAAGGTTTTTCAGAAAAGAAAAAAATGTATATATATGGTTAAGTGAAGTAATTGTCAAATTAAAACTTGGAGCCTGCCAATGTTCTAAGATAATTTAGCTGATGGTCTAGTACTACCTCTGAGATAAAATGAAAGGTCTTTAGGAGTGAGAGGGTGGGAGGATGAAGGACAGTTTCCCCAGAGAAAGGTCAAACAGCCAAGCAGTCCATTACAACGAAAGTTTAAAGTCAAGTTCTGATGAAGGGAACAGCTCCGTTCCCTGCACGATTGCTAGTTTTACATCCTGTCACTCACTTTCTTCTCAAGAACAGTTCAGAGCTGCTGAGCTGTCATGAGCGTGACTTGATGCCTAAAAATTGACTGTGTTCCAAAACCTCATTATTGGAAAACTTTTCCATTTGATGCTAAATATAGGGTATTATATAAACACAATGTATTATAGGTCAAATCCTGTTACCACAAATGCTAAGAGGCTATCCAATTTGGAGCTAGGAAGGGAGATTGTATTAGAATTTTACAGTACACATCAAATCTGATTACAATTATGTAAAACAAAACTATTTTCAAGTCCTAGTCAATAGGCAACATATTTCACTTGTCAGTAGAAAATCCTTCAGTTCTTCAAAATAAGAGTTCCCTTAAATGAAACATGAACTATTCTCAATCTTTTTCATCCTATGGTGATCTTCCTCCTAAACGCATAGTATATATTCCTGTATTGCTCATTTCAAATTTGATAATTTATTACTGTATAACATGCTTACAGGTTGTTTAAAGCATAAGATTATCTAGCATTTTTTTATGTATTTCTATTTGTCTTTTTAACTTGATGATGAAGTCTCTGAGGGAAAATATCCAGGGTTTGCTTTTATGTGTACTTTGTATTTTTAAGTCTAGAGAAAATCTTCAATAAAAGGAAGGGAGAAAGAAATAAAAGGAAGGACAAAAAGATGGTGTGGCAGATTGAGGAAGGGTTGATGCTCATCTGAAGGGTCTCATTGACAGTTCAGGGGATTTTATCTAATAAGGAAACATCTCACCGAACACCTGATTTAAAACAAAGGCAGGGGCTTCCCTGGTGGCTTAGTGGTAAAGGATCCACCTGCCAATGCAGGAGACATGGCTTTGATACCTGGTCTGGGAAGACTCCAAATGCCTTGGAGCAACTAAGCCATGACTGTTGAGTCTGTGCTCTAGAACCCGTGCTCCACAGCTAGAGAAACCATCACCAGGAGAAGCCCTAGCACAACTAGAGAGTCAGTTCAGTTCAGTTGCTCAGTCGTGTCTGACTCTTTGCCACCCCATGAATCGCAGCACGTCAGACCTCCCTATCCATCACCAACTCCCAGAGTCCACCCAAACCCATGTGCATTGAGTCGATGATGCCATCCAACCATCTTATCCTCTGTCATTCCCTTCTCCTCCTGCACTCAATCTTTCCCAACATCAGGGTCTTTTCCAATGAGTCAGCTCTTCGCTAGAGAGTAGCGCCCCCCCCCCCCACCGCCCGCTTATCTCAACTAGAGAAAGCCCGTGTACAGCATTGAAGACCCAGCACAGCCATAATCAAACCAGTCAATCCTAAAGGAAATCAGTCCTGAATATCCACTAGAAGGACTGATACTGAAGCTGAAGCTCCCATACTTTGACCACCTGATGCGAAGAACCGACTCACTGGAAAAGACCCTGATGCTGGGAAAGATTGAAGGCAGGAGAAGAAGGGGACAAAAGAGGATAAGATGGTTGGATGGCACCGCTGACTCAATGGACATGAGTTTGAGCAAGCTCCGGGAGTTGGTGGTGAACTGGGAAGCCTGGTGTGCTACAGTCTATGGGGTCGCAAAGAGTTGGACACAACTGAGGGACTGAACTGAACTGAAAAAGTAAAAATAAAACAAAGGCAGGGCATAGCTTCAGTATACCTTTCTACTTCCAAACAGCCTAGGTTTATAAATTTGTAGATCTCAAATACATTTCTCTTAAGGAGTGTGAGTTCATTTTTGAGCTTTAGACAAGCCAGGCTAATATACATCATATCAGTCATCTTTGTGCAAAATGAGTTGGTTTCATCTCCACCACACATGCAGAGAAGGAGGCAACTCCTTTACTTGATGAGTCACCAAGAGCCTAAGGGATGCTTTTAGCAGCTCTAGGGTTTTGCTACTAGCTCTCTACCTGCCACTGACACTGGATGTGGTCTCATTGCAATGTGCCATGAACACTGGGGTGATAGTGAGATCCTGAACAAAACTTCAGCAGCAGCACTTGGGCCATGACCTGCAGTCCTTAAGCTCCTGTCTCTGCTGAGTTAACGTTAGGCCTGTAGGCCTCCTATACCCTTCGCTTGTGGATCAGACTTCTGCCTTCAATGCTGGCTTGATGCCTGGGTCAGGAAGATCCCTTGGAGAAGGGAATGGCTCCTCACTCCAGTATTTCTGCCTGGAGAATTCTATGCACAGAGGAGCCTGGAGGGCTACAGTCCATGGGGTTGCAAAGAGTCAGACACAACTGAGTGAGTGACATGTAGGCCTCTAGTTTTGCTCCTTTTTGTGAAAGTTCTAAGTTAAAATTTGCCAGGTAGGGGAACTTCTGTCCTAAGGAGTATTAACCTTGACTCTTCAAGAGAATCTGGAATTTCAGTCTGGCCTTACTCCTGAATAATATCAGATTGAAAACACAGGATCAAAGCTTTCTTCCTATAATGTTAACAGTCTATCTCTTAGACAACTGGGTCTTGAAAAAAGATCTTTTTTCAATCTTTCAGCTCCCAGCTTCTTGCAACCTCTGTCATCTTTACTTTGTCCAATTACTCCTTAATAATTGCTGTATGAGATAGAATTATAGTATAATTAATAGTTCAAACCAGGACACATTGCGATTTTGTTCTGTTACAGATTTTTTTTTGCAGTTTTTGAAATTGAGATTTAATTCACATAATATACAATTCACCATTCTAAAGTGTATGATTGAGTGATTTTTAGTATATTCAGTGTTGTACAACTCTGTATGGTTCTAGAACATTTTCATCTCCCCTAAAGGACCCCATATTACGCACTGAGCAGTGACTCCATGGTCCTCTTCCCCCTTGGCCCTAGCAACCTCGTTTACTGTGGATTTGCCTATTCTGGACATTTCATATAAATGGAATCAAGTAATGTTTGACTTTTTGTATCTGGTTTGTCTTACTGAGCATAATATTTTCAAGGTTCATCTCTGTTGTAGCATGAATCAGTAATTCATTCCTTTTCACGGGTGAATGATATTCCATTGTATTGTTATACCACATCTGTCTAGCCATTCATCAGCTGATGAATATTTGTGTTATTTCTACCTTTCAGTTATTACTAATAATGCAGTTATGAACCCCCATGTACAAGTTTTTGTGTGGATACCGCTTCACTTTTCTTGTGTATACACCTAGAGATGAAATTATTGGGTCATATGAGAATTCTTGTTTAACTTTTTGAGAAACTAGCATACTGTTTTCCATAGTGGCAGCACCATTTTACATTCCTGCCAGCCATTTAGGAGGGTACCGATTTCTCCACATCCTCACCCACACTTGCTATTTTTCTCTTTTTTATTATAGCTATGGTATCTCACTGTGAATTGATTTGCATTTCCTGAATGACTGTGAGGTGGAGTCCCTTTTCGTGTGCTTATTGGCTATTTATATATCTTCTTTGGAGAAAAATCTGTTTAAGACCTTTGCCTATTTTTATTTATTTATTTTTTACGATTTTAGAAATATTTTTCCCCAAACTTTAAACTTTTTATTTTATATTGGAATATAGCTGATTAACAATATTGCAGTAGTTTCAGGTGAATGGTAAAGAATTTATCTGCAATGCGGGAGACCTGGGTTTGATCCCTGGGTTGGGAAGATGCCCTGGAGAAGGGAATGGCTACCCACTCCAGTATTCTTGCCTGGAGAATTTCATGGACAGAGGAGCCTGGCAGGCTACAGTCCATGGGGTTGCAAAGAGTTGGACACGACTGAGGGAGTTTCACACACACACATGCATTCTCCCCCAAGCCCCTCTCCCATCCAGACTGCCATATAACATTGAGCAGAGTTCCATGTGCTATACAATAGGTCTTCGTTGGTTATCCATTTTAAGTATAACAGTGTGTACATGACCTTCCCAAAATCCCTAACTATCACTTCCTCTGGCAACCTAAATTTGTTTTCTAAGTCTGTGAGTGTCTTTCTGTTTTATGAGTAAGTTCATTTGTATCATTTCTTTTTAGATTCCACATATAAGGAATGTTATAAAATATTTTTCCGTCTCTATCTGACTTACTACTCAGTATGACATTCTCTAGGGCCATCCATGATGGCATTATTTCATTCTTTTTAATGACAGAGTAATATACCATTGGATAAATATATCACATCTTTATTCATTTCTCTGTGGATGGACATTTAAGTTGCTTCTGTGACTTGGCTATTGTAAACTTCAATAAGCATAGTGTTTATTGAAATTTCAATAAACTGCAATAAACATAAAACAAACTAAATAAATACAGTGCTGCAATAAACATTGGGGTGCATGTATCCTTTTGGATCATGTTTTTCGCCAGATATATCCCCAGCAATGTGATTGCAGGGTCAAATGGTAGCTTTACATTTAGTTTTTTTAGGAAACTCCATACTGTTCTCCATAGAGACTGTACCAATTTATACTCCCACCAACAGTGTAAGAGGGTTCCTTTCTCTTAACACCCTCTCCAGCATTTGTTGTTTGTGGATTTTTTGATGATGACCATTCTGACTGGTGTGAGGTGGTATCTCATTGTAGTTTTGATTTGCATTTCTCTAATAACTAGAAATGTTGATCATCTTTTCATGTGCCTATTGGACATCTGTATGTCCTCTTTGGAGAAATGTCTATTCAGGTCTTCTGCCCATTTTATGAGTGGGTTGTTTGTTTTAATGCTATTAAGCATCATAAGCTGTTAGTAAATTTTGGAAATTAATCCCTTATCATTCACATCATTTGCAAATATTTTCTCCCAATCTGTGGGTTGTCATTGTTTTGTTTATAGTTTCCTTTACTGTGCAAAAGCTTTTGAGTTTAAGTAGATCCCCTTTGTTTACTTTTGCTTTTATTTCCATTATTCTGCCTTTTCCCATTTTTAAATAGAGTTCTTTTTCTTTTCATTTTTGAGTTGTAAGAGTTCTTTATACAGGAGGTGGAAGGGATAAATCAGGAGTTTGGGATTAACAGATACACACTATATAAAATAGATAAACAATAATCCTACTATATAGCACAGGGAACTATATTCAATACCTTGTAATAACTTATAACAGAGAGGAATCTAAAAAAGAATATATATATATGTACATATATAAAACTGAATTACTTTGCTGTATATTTGAAACTAGCACAACATTGTAAATTAACTATACTTCAACTTAAATAAAGTTCTTTATATATTACAGATACCAAATGCTTACCTGATATATGCATTACAAATATTTTCTTCAGGATATATTGACAAATGAGGAGAGAGAGCTATTAATATTTACTCAGGTAATATAGGCATGTTGTTATTTATTCTCTCAGTTGTATTGGACTCTTTAGCAACTTCTTGGACTGTAGCCTGCCAGTCTCCTCTGTCCATGGGCTTTCCCAGGCAAGAATACTGGAGTGGGTTGCCATTTCCTCCTCCAGGGGATCTTCCCCATCCAGGCATTGAACCTGCGTCTCTTGCACTGGCAGGCAGATTCTTTTACCACTGAACCACTTGGGAAGCCCCAATATAGGCATAAACTGACACTATTCCAGCAAAGCAGGGCATATGATTGATCCACATGTGGAGGATCCTGATACATCAGGTTGAAGAATAAATGTTATGTTAGCTTCAATGGGACAGTTTATCTATCCAGATAATCAGATATAAATAATCAAACTCTGTACCCTTCCTGTACTATGCAGAGTGCTAGAGACTATGAAAAATAATATAAAAGAAATGCTTAAAAATTCATGTCTTTAAGCAACTTAATGTCAAAGTTTTCAGAATTAACAAAGTAAGGATTTAGGTGCTCTGGTGGCAAAGAAGAAGAGGAAGAAATTAGTGTTGGAGAACTAAGCGGAGTTTCAGCCTTGAAGGACAAGTAGTACCAAAAGCAAGAGAAATTTTATTTTAAAGAGGATATGAACTACCAGGGGATGCAGTGTATGTATAAGACATGCTGAGAAGTCAAGAATCACAGGGAAACCTCATGCTTTTATGGTAAGAGGAAGGATTGCAAATAGGGTATATATTTCACATGATAAAGCTGTACTCCCTTTCCCAAACTTCTTATTATATTATCATCCTATAAGAAGAAAGGTCTCTAGAAATGAGAAAGTTGTGCATCATTCGACAATCCTGCTTGGGATGCTATTAAAATGCTGCTACTGAGGAAACATATCAGCCATTCAGAACATATAGGCTCACGATGGTTTCTATTGCCCTGCTGCCCCAATGGGGCATTCACCCTTGGTTTGTTCGCGCTTAATAGCTCTCAAGGCTCTTCCTGTTACGTGTGAACCCACCCACTTTCTAAAAGGAAAGTAAACTCTTTGAGGACAGGAGCTTTCTTACTTGTCCGAATCTTCCCTTCTGGATCTCCTTTTTCTCTTCTGCCCTGCCTCGCAGGGGCTGGCAGGTATGGGTTCTATCCACGAGAGCGGAGCCGTCTAGCTTCAGCGGGTGGGGAGCCCCTGGTAGAGATCAGAGGGTGGTGGGCCAGTGACAGCGGGATGTCAGGTCCCTGGGCCTCTTTCCTGTGAGTTCTCTGCTCCTCACAACTCTATCTCTGGCTCTTTCCTCTCCTGTTCCCTTCAGAACCCAGGGGTGGTGACAGTGGTATTGATACTGGCCTTGGGTTCCTGCAGTCTCTCCTTGGCCAAACCTTTGCAATGAATCCCTTCTATAAATAAACTCCCCTTGGATGATCCTCATTTGAATGTACCATCTGTTTACTCTTGAGACCCTAACTGATACAGTCCCTCACGCTACCCAATGCTTTAGGAGTTGTGTAACAAATATTTGTTAAATTATTAATAAATGAATAAATGAGGAGCAGATGCTTCGGTTTCATCTTGTTTCCCCTAACAATTATTTGTGCAGAGGTGAGATTTTTGATAAAGGCCATGGCATTGATTTGAGAAATCCATTTTTAACTTAAAAATGCCAAGTGACATTATCTGATAAATTTTCTTTATTGTGTCACAACAGTAGTTAAGAACATCACTTTCTGTATGCTCTCAAAAGCTTGTACAGGTGGAAACAAGAAACTTTTTTTTTCTAAGTTGTATAAGTTATGTGTGTATATGTGTGTGTGAGAGACAGAGACAGATTGGGTGACTTTAATACAAAAGGAAAAAGAGAAAGAGATAGTTTGTCTCTCATTTCAAAAATTTCTTATACATTTTCTTGCAATTTCCTTCTTAGCTGGTATTCTGATTTCTGTCTTGTCCAATTGTTATACTGAATACTTCTGATTACAGAGGGAAAAAAAAACTAGGGTATTGTACACTGAATTTTAACTTTAGTCTTCTTATTTCTTTCAATTTTGCCTTCACTTTTCTCACTCTGAACTTCTGTTGTGATGTGTGTCTGTGTGTGTGTGTGTGTGTGTGTGTGTGTGTGTTCTTCATGGTCATGCTGAAGAGAGAGGAATTTCTTCCCTTCAAGTCATTCCTTTTAGACTATCACTTTTCTCACATCAAGATATTCACATCATCAAGATATTATTGCCTGCCCTACAAAGACTAATAAAGCTTTCTTTTGCTTTCATAAATGATTCCTTCAGCCCTCTCGTTTTCTTAAGGGCCAGAAGAAAGAAAAAGAGCATTAGCCTCCATTTTATCCCTTTGTGTTATAGCCTCTATAAACTTGAAGAAAAATACCTATCAGAGATAACAAATATGCCCATGCAGTCTCTTTGCCAAGAAGTTAGATGAGAATAAGAATATGAAAGATGACTAAGGATCAATAATACTGAATTCATAGACCAAAGGCCAAAGTAATGGTGACCATCTCAGCAAATGCTTAAAAAAAAAAAAAGAAAAGAAAAGAAAGTGGGAATTTAGATTCACTCTTGACAAGGGATTAGAAGATAAAAAACTTCAGTCTCAAAGAAAACATTTGCAGACCAACTTTTCTGTGGATTTGAAGTGAGTCACACCATGAAGCTCTTGGACAGTTATCTGACTGGGCACAGTGGGTGTGGCCACTATTATTTGACTGGACACTATTTCTACCACTTTCTAAACTGGGAGCTTGGAACATAATCGTTTTGGAAGTTTCCTTCAAATTATTGCCTAGACTTGTCATGACTTGTCCCAAAGCAGTCAAACAACTGTCTTCAAAGTACTTTTTGGCCCAGTTCAGCAGTTCTAAGCCTTGATGAGACTGACCATACCTAGATCTTGAGGAGACATGGCAAGGGTCAGCTTTCACCAGAACATCCTGCTTCGGTGACAATGTGTTAAGTTGCCCTCTTCAAAAAAAAAAAAAAAAAAAAAAAATGCCATTCTCAATTACAGTTTTACTTAAAAAAGAAATTCTCAAAGATTGCCAGAGAGAAATTTAATCAAAATTATCTTCATATTAATTTTCCAGTGGATTCTATAAAACAAAGATGAATTGTCATGACTCTAGTATGTTTGAATTTCAACTTTTGCCCTGATTTCAAGCCAATTAAACTCAAATTTTGATCTGGTCAGTTCACTGAAAAAATTTCAGGAAGCCTAGCATGGCTCAGCAGCCTCAGATTTATGTTCCGATGACAGGACCATAATGAATGCTTTCTAGCCTTTTAGGCATAGTTTAGGGTGTATATCAAACCTTAGACATTCCAGAGAGGCAAAGTTCATATTAAATGTCATATTTTCTTATCCTTTAACTTCTTTTTACTCATTCTCACATAACTTGCAGAAAAAGAACTATTTCTTTTAAGAAAAAAGTCACTTTAAATTGACCCTTTCGTCAGATGGAAAAACTGAGTGAAATAGAGAAAACTAATTAAATTAATTAGAATATTTCCTGGGGACTCTCTAGGGAAAATCAGAAGAGGAAAAAAAAAAAATCATTGAGATTTAAAATAGATTTGGGGAAGAGGACAAAAGCAAAACCTCATCCCAAGCCATTATGTAATGATGAGCCAGGAATCAGAACCATGAGAAATATAGTTCAACGCTATACAGTAAAATCTATAACGAAGGATAACAAAGGACAGAATCAAAGTTGAGAACTGAGAGGTTCTTTGTGCTTTTCCCAACCAAGAGTACTAGGAAGTCTTTGTAACCCTACACTCTTCCACAGTTCTCTGTAAGGCACCTTAGGAGTTAATGTAACTGTGAAGATATTTGGGGACAGATAAAACTTTAAACTGATAGAGGAAAGGTTGATGGTTTGATGTTGGTGTATATCTTCCCTCAGTTCTACCCAGTGTACTGTCCTCAGATTGAAGATCTGCTTTAGGAATGAGGAGCCGACATAGCCTTGCGGAGGGTGGAGATGACTTGCTCTAAAGAGCTTTTTGTCTGGTGATTCTGTGACTAAAGATAATATTTGTTTATCTTGTATGTTTAACTTGTGTCTTGTAATCCAGAGAGCTGGGGGAAAAAATGTGGAATTACAAGTGAGTTAGTGAACAAACCCATAGTATAGGGTATAATTTCTAGGCATGGGAAGGGCAGGAAGAACCAAATCAGCAGTTAGGATAGAGTGTATTTTTTCTGTGCTCTCTCAGCCCTTCCAGTAGGATAATTTTACAATTCAAGTGCTGATTGTACTGCAGCAGTTGATATAAAGTTACGTTTCATTACTCATGGAAGCAACTTGACTTGAAATACTTTCTTACTTAGAACTCTTAGTTCTTGCATGGTTAAATGATTTTTTTTTTTTTAATAGTAAAACAAAAAGTCTTCCAGGGGCATTTAGGGACTTAGAAAGCCCACGGTGGCAGAAAACTGAAAAGGATTTAAAACTGTAATTTCATCCTATTACCAAAGGGTGATTAAAGAAGCTCTATGAATATACCAAATATTCTAATAGAGTCGGGTGACCAGAGGGGTACGGTGTTTGGGGGCAATCCATTCAGGCTCTTTAAGGATAAAAGATCCAGCAGAATTCCAGAAGGAAAAATCTATGTTCTATCACTGAGGCATATTCTCAGGGAAATCAGTTCCTCCTCCTTCTCTCATTCCAGTCTGGGCTCAATATTATTGAAGTAGAGCCAACAGCAAGTTAGCAAACCAGCAGGGGAGCAAATTGATTATACAGTTAACTGTGGAAAAACTGAAATTCTTTATTAAGGGAAAATGAAATACAGTTAATTTATGCTTCAACGGAGCCTTTCCCCACGTGGCATTTACTCTACTGGTTCTTTGACTTTGCTGTGAAGCTGTAACTCGGCCAAAAAATGACAGAAGCTTTACTGATTTAAAAATAAGGCAGGTTTTGAGCTTTTTTTTCCCCCTTGCATGATGATTTTTCCAGCTACAATTACTGTAACTCACTCATTATAGAGGATAACATAGCAGGCAAACAGGCAAGGGAAAAAAATGTGGTAAAACAGTTGGCAGGATGTGAATTAAAAGTCTTTGCCATCTAATTTTAAACAGTATTTATAGAGAGCACCCATACATAATACAGCATTCACCGTCTCACACAAAATCGTTTAAATAGTAGAAACATTTACTGAAGTTGTTAGCAAAACGAGTGGACGCTAATAAGGGGAAAAGATTAATAAAACTTTAAACTCCAAATGGAAAAGGTAGAATTGGGGTTAGGTACATCAGTTCGGTGTAATTTTGAATTATAAAACCTAATGCTGAGGTGCCCTTTCAGAATTAAAAATAATATTAACGATCTACACACATAAAGAAGGCTTTTCAAAGATCTGCACTGTATATTTTGTCTTATTAATTCTGGAAACAGCCCCAGATTCAGAGAAATTGCTATGGTTTTTTTTTTTCTTAAAGACTATTTTATTTCAAGAGAATTGCAAATTCTCACAGAGTTGTAAGAAATAGCACAGAGAGTCCACACACCCATTGCCCAGTTTCATTCCATGGTGACATCTTACATAATTATACAACATTGTCACAACTAGGAAATTAACATTGATGCGCTCAGCAATCTTATTTAGTTTTACACGCATTTGTTTGTGTATGTGTGTCTGTGCACTTAGTTCCAGGCAATTTCATCACATCTGTAGATTTACGTGACCACCACCAGTTGAGACATGGCCTAGTTTCATCCCAAAGATGCCTCGTGCTACCATTGCATAGCCCCAGCCCATCCCCACCTACTCCACTCTCTCTAACCCCTGCTAACCACTAATCTATTCTCCATCTCTATTGTCATTTCAAGAATGTTATATAAATGGAATCCTATAGTAAGTGAACTTTTGAGACGGGTTTTTTCACTGAGCATAGTTCCTTTGAAATCCATCCAAGTTGTTGTGTGTCAACAGTTTGCTCTTTTGTCTTACTGAGTGATATTCCATGGTACAAAGATATAGCGATTCAATGATTTATTGAATTATACACCCACTGAAGGACATTTGGAGTGTTTCCTCTTGGGGAATATTAGAAATAAAACTCCTATAAACAGTTGTAGACAGATTTTTGTGTGAATGTAGGTTCTCATTTATCTGGGATAAATGTCCAAGAAAGAAAATTGCTCTGTGTGTGTGTGTGTCTGTATACTTAGTTCCATGCCATTTTACCACATTAAGGTTGGTGTGTCCACCACCAAGGTCAAGATGTATATTATTTTTTAGAGATAAAAATATGATACTATGCATTTCAAGATGGGACATGGGCAGAAATGCAGGACTGCATGCTCACTCCAGGGCATCTTGCTTAACCATTTGCTAATAGTTCAACATTTACCCTTAATTCAAATATTTATGAACCATAACTACTATTAATACTCTGCCAGGCACTATGCCAGGGAGAAAGGCAGAACAGCAGAGCTACCTTCTCGTCCCCCAAGGATCTCAAATTGGAACAATTGCTCAACACCCTATGGTGGTGTTAAAAATGACCCTGAGTATAAAGATCCCCTAGAGTCAGGGTGGCTACCTGACAACAAAGACCCCTCTCCCCCAGTCTCAGACTGTAGGATATACTTTTGTAGCATTTCCTCCTGCTTTCAATGTAAGGCTACTGAAAGAAGAACACGTATTGAAACTTGTATTCCCTGTCTCTCTGCTTTGCCTAGTCATTCAGCTGTGTCCAACTTTTTGCGACCCCATAGCCTATAGCCCAGCAGGCTCCTCTGTCCATGGGGATTCTCCAGGCAAGAATACTGGAGTGGGTAACCATGCCCTCCTCCAGGGAATATTCCTGACCCAGAGATCAATCCCACATCTCCTGCATTGCAGGCAGATTCTTTACCATCTGAGCCACCAAGGAAGCCCATTGTATCCCTTTAGAGAAGTTCATTCATTCATTTATTTAAAACATTTAAGTACCTCCTGTTTACCAGGAATTGCACTAGGTGTTGAAAATTCACAGATGACTAGAATCCTGTCCTCAAGAGGCTCCAAGTCTAGAAAAGGAATGTAAGATAGATTGTCTCCAGGGAATTTACAGTCTTGTTAGACAGGACACTGAATAAGTAGGACATGGGTGCATGCATGCTCAGTTGCAGAGAATACTAGAATGGTTTGCCATTCCCTTCTCCAGGGGATCTTTCTGACCCAGTGATGGAACCCATGTCTCCTGCATTGCAGGCAGATTCTTTACCACTGAACCACTGGTGAAGTCCCGAATAAGTAGCACAAAAAGGTCTTATAGGGGATAGACTTCCAAGAGACCCAGGCTCGAGCTGAATCTTAAAATAATGAGGATTTCCATAGCAGAGGGCTACAGGGAAACCATTATTGACAAAGGGAAAAGCAAAGGCAATGTATCTCCATTTTATATTTGGAAAGCAGGAAAGGATTATCAACTGGAGCGGGAGTTTGTGAATGCTGAATTAGTGAATGGTGACCCCAGAAATTACCTTTTTTAGAAAAAAATTACCTTGAAGATTATTTATTTACTTTTTTGGCCACAGACCATGTGGGAATCTTAGTTTCCCTGACCAGGGATCAAATTCATACCCCCTTCATTGGAAACACAGAACTTTAACCACTGGACCACCACGGAAGTCCTCAGAAACTACCTTAGATCAAGTGTGATGACCTTCAGTGCCAGGCCTGTCTTTGGCCTTTGGCGTTTTTGGTAATGAAAAGCTAAGGAAAACTTTTGAATATGAGACTAATATGATGAAAACTTTGCTTTAATTAACCTGGCTCTGTGAAGTTTATGTTAAATAATTCGATATCTTTAATTTTAAGAAATTTAATCTTGTCCATGAAAGAAAAACTCTTTGGTGGGAAATGAAAAGCTTCCAGGACCTACAGGTAGACTAAGTTCATCATCCTTTCCACCACACAGAGGATGCCCTGAAGAAATAATAGTTTCACAAAATTATAATAGCCAGGACTAAGCGCTGAACTAGTAGAAAGGTAGGGAATCCAGAAGAGGGATGAATTATCAAGAATGTGGTGAACTGAACAGGGATTTCTTGGAGGTGTTCAGACTTGAACTGAGGCTTAAAAGAAGTACATACATATACACAAACAGAGAGGAGAAGGGCAAAGCCCTCCAGGCAGGAAGAACTGTAAACCAAAGGTACAGAGTGGGCATGCGTAGGACAGATCCAAGGAGCTATGAACAGAGTGGTTTGCCCGAGGCAGAGTGTTCAGGTTCTTGTGAAGTTACAGAAATGTATACAAGTATGCAGAAAATCACTACTGTCTAAAGATAGTGATCCCTTTAAGGTACAGAATAAAGAAAACAATGTATTGTGCCTACTACTATAATATATTCTTAGGTCTTTGTGAAAAGCCTACAAATTTTGTATTTACTATTGTGTTTCTGCTGTTTAGTCACTCAGTCATGTCTGACTCTTTGTGACCCTGTCCATGGGATTTTTCAGGCAAGAATACTGGAGTGGGTTGCCGTTTCTTACTCCAGGGCGTCTTCCTGACCCAGGGATCGAACCCGAGTCTCCCGTGTCTCCTGCATTGCAGGTGGATTCTTTACCTGCTGAGATATTGGGGAAGTCATATTTTTTATAATAAAAGGAATTTTCAAGGTTTTTATTGGGGGGACTCTAAGATAATAAAATGTGGGTCATTGAAACCTATCTCTGATTATCTTCTTGGTAGCACTACACGAGGCACAGAGGTGGCTCAGAAGAGGTATAAGACAAGTTGTTCCCTACCATTGGGCAAGAAGGAACTGTTCTCCAGCAGAAGTGACTAGTAACAGCGGTTATCAAAGACTTCAGGGGAAAGGAAAAAGCCTTGGTATGTCAGGCCAGCAACAGTCTAGGATGTTTTATGCAAAATAGAAGTCAGTAGTTGTTGACAAAGCAGTATTACAAGAAAATAAATATTACTTAGAGGAAAAATTTGACCTTACATTTCACAATTAGGCATGTGCTTACTAAGTTAGCAAAATTTCCTAACCCAAGAAATTTCTTTTTTTATGCAAAGGAAGGCTTTTTCAAATTAACTATGATCTAAGAAAACTAAGCACTTAAAAAAGTTTATGAAAAGGTTAATATACAAGAATGATGACTATTTGTTTTCATCTCTAACTGAATTTAGAACAAAAGTGAAAATAAGGTTTCAGACATGTTGCTTGAGGGATTTATGTATACATCCAAGTAATGACTAAGATAACCTAAGAATGGTGATAATTATTCTCTTCAGCCCTAGGAATAAATTTCCATCCGTTTAGAATGGCTTAAAGGGTTCAATCACCTGGGGATCTCATTAAGGTTGGAGGGTCTGAGACGGGGTCAGAGTGTTGCATTTCTAGAGTTTCTAGATGAGATAATGTGGCTTGTTTAGAGACAGCAAGGAGCCCCATGACCAGTCAGCCTTTCAGTGGCTCTTCTAGGCCATTGAGTGTTGGACAAGATTGCTCTCTTGACACCTTGTCTTAATTTTGAGGTCCTGAGCACAAAATATTAGACCCCCAGTAACAACTGGGATAGGTGGAGTCAGAGCTGGAGAGTAACACAGCATAGGGCAGGTACTCTGAATGTTAATGCTGAAAACCAAATACAGTTTCAGAATGGATGAAGGAAATTGTACCATGGAGGAGGGCAGCAGGAGTCTCCAAGTAAAGTGATGGCTTCAGTAAGGCTGGGTGAAGAATCTGGACTGCATCCCTTCCTCCGAGCTCCATATCACCCTGTGTGTCCCTCTATAAATATACTTACAGTGCTGTATTGACATCGTCTGCTTATGGGGTCTTCCATCCCACTAGACTATGCTCTTCTTGATGCAGAGCCTTTTCTTCCATTCACAGCACATAGAACTTGCTCAGTAAATATTTGATGAATGACTGAATGAATGATGAGGCATCACATCTCCATTTGTGATGTTTCCTCTCCCAGAATGCCTTCCACATCAGTCTGCTGCCATAGATCCAACTTCTTACAAGGGTCAGGTCAAGAGTGACCTCCTCCCTGAAGTTTTCCCTGATCCTCCTTTACACTGGCCTTCTTGAAAGCCACCATAACACCTTGCACATGATACCATTATTTCATCATGTATTTGTGAACTCCTAAAGGGCAGGGACTGTATTTAAGTTACTTTTGAGTCCCTAGCACTTAGGATAGTGCTTGGCACATAACAGCATCCCATATACTACTAGGTGTAGCAATCCACACCTAATTAGGAATTCAAACCACAGGTAAAAGCAAAAGCAATATTTTATATTGAACTAGTGCCTTTCATCAGAGGATATTAAAGGATATTAAATTATTTAACTAGTAAATCTTGTTAAACTTTGTTAATGAGGTAGCTATTACACTACTTATTTTACATAAAGGTAGCCTTAGAAAAGGAGTATAAGCCCTTCGAAAAGGACTTAGGCAGGAGCCCAAATTTCTGAATGGAAAGAGGGCAATGTAAAAAACCACTTAAATTTAGGGCCTGCACAATGCCCCCTATTCAGATATTCTGAAGCATCTCAGTGACTGAATTTCTAACCCCTAACCCTGGTGTTTGGTATCACATATTCTTAGTCTTAAGTGAAGATTTTAAACAAATTCTAATATTGGAAAAAAATAAAAAGCCGGAAGAAATCCTTTGTCCTAGCTTCTGGAAGCCTCTGTTATTTACTTCCAGATCAAGGTCCTTATTAAAATGGATATTTTTTTTTTAAACAAATGTAACTTCAATGGCAATATGTCCTCAGTATAAAACTCCCCAATCAGGCCAAGTCAATCTCTTTAAAATTTTCCCAACAGTCACAATTTATAAAACATGTAAGCCAAATCCAATAAATCAAGTAAATAGCATTGCATAATGGAGGCTTAAATATAGAACAAGACAAGCCAGAAAGGTTCAATTAAGTAAATGCTCTACATATGTCTAGCTTTGGTGAGGTCAGTATAATGTATTGTTTTTACAAATAAAATCTTGATTTTACAAATAAAATAAGATAATTTAATGATTAAATAAAAGAAAGGAAAAAAGGAATAATAAAATTAATACTTTAGGAAAATACAATGAGAAAAAAAAATCCTAGAACAAATGAGAGGTTTAATTACAAATTAATCTTAACAAAAATCTTGAATTAGAAAATAGGTGGGAAAACTTCAAACTCTGGTAACAATACAAAAATGCAGTGAAATTCTCTGAACAAACACAACATTGCAGTAGTAATTGTGATTTTTATTTTATTATTTTTTAAAATTTTCTATTTGGCCATATCACACAACTTGTAGGACCTTAGTTCCCCAACCAAGGATTGAACCCAGGTCTTTGGCAATGAAAGCACAGAATCTGAACCACTGGAACACCAGGGAATTCCTATAACTGTGATTTAAAAATGCTAAAAGGCTTTTACACTATGGAGAACAGCATGGAGATTCCTTAAAAAACTGGAAATAGGACTGCCATACAACCCAGCAATCCCACTGCTGAGCATACACACTGAGGAAACCAGAATTGAAAGAGACACATTCCAACGTTCATCGCAGCACTGTTTATAAAAGCCAGGACATGGAAGCAACCTAGATGTCCATTGGCAGATGAGTGGATAAGAAAGCTGTGGTACATATACACAATGGAATATTACTCAGCTATTAAAAAGAATGCATTTGAATCAATTCTAATGAGGTGGATGAACTGGAGCCTATTATACAGATTGAAGTAAGTCAGAAAGAAAAACACCAGTACAGTATATTAACATATATATACGGAATTTAGACAGATGGTAACGATGACCCTATAGGCGAGACAGCAAAAGAGACACAGATGTGGGAGAAGGCAAGGGTGGGATGATTTGGGAGAATAACATTGAAACAGGTATATTATCATATGTGAAATAGATCACCAGTCCAGGTTCGCTGCATGAGACAGGGTGCTCAGGGCTGGTGCACTGGGATGACCCTGAGGGATGGGATGGGGAGGGAGGTGGGAGGGGGGGTTCAGGATGGGGAACACATGTAAATCCATGGCTGATTCATGTCAATGTATGGCAAAAACCACTACAGTATTGTAAAGTAGTTAGCCTCCAATTAAAATAAATTAAAAAAAAAAAGAACAACAACAAAAAATCTTAAAAGGCTTTTAGATAACTCATATGTAGCAAAAGCAAAGTGTGTGTGTGTATGTATGTATCCATAGAATGTAAAGCTACCATGGTGATATCAGGGTACTGAAAGAGCATGTAACTCTAACACAGTTGGGTAGAAAATGAAAAATTCATCTAATCACCCAGATATTTTATCTAAACTGTTGTAAAAGTATACTATTTCAAGTTATCTGGGTCATTTAATGAACTTACATTTTTTTCTATGAATGTTTGATTCTGGCCAACCTTTTCTTTATCTTTGTAGTAGAACAGTAGTCATATCAGTTTGGAACAACTTAACTCATGAAAAATATAACTGTTAAATGTATGCACAACACAATGTCTCTCAGTACATGCCCATAATGAACATGCTGTCAATTTAACCATGATTAATTTTTTTCTTCTAATATTATTTGTTACATGTTTGTTTATTTTGCTGTTTGCTGCTTATTAGCAGGAAGGAAAAAACACTCTGTTTAAGAAACATGTACCAGTGAAAATTTTTAAACAGAAAGATCTATCCACAATATATTATTTTTTTTAATATATTATTTTGTATTTGTTGGGGAAAGACAGACATTATTTAATTCCACCCCCTCCCAAAAAAAGAAACCCTGTACAACTTATTCATCATCATGGTCTCAGAGCATAAATTTGAGTATGATTCACTTCCCCGATGGCTCAATGGGTAAAGAATTCACCTGTGATGCAGGAGACCCAGGAAACTGGTTCGATCCCCGGGTTGGGAAGATACCCTGGAGGAGGAAATGGCAACCCACTCCATATTCTTGCCTGAAAATTTTCACAGACAGAAGAGCTGTTGGACTACAATCCACAGGGTCACAAAGAATCAGACATGACTGAGTGACTAAACACACACTTCAGTCAAGCTGAAACTGTTTGCCACAGATTGGTAGTTGAACCCACGTGGCTGGGACTCAAACCCAGCCAAAACCACAGTACCTGGTTTTAGGACCTAATGAAACTCAGGTTCTTGATATCTTATCACAGAAAGAATTCAGTGAGAGACAAAGTGATAGGTAGGATGTGGATTTATCCAGATTCAGAGAGAAGCACGCTCCACAGAGAAGAGTGTGGGCCGTCACACAGGGCAAGGACAGCAGCCCTGAAATTTGGGGTGGTTGGTTTTTATAGGCTGGGTAATTTCATATGCTAACGAGAAGGAGGATTATTCCAGTTATTTTTGGGAAGGAGCAGAGATTTCCAGGATTTGGGCCACCGCCCACTCCTTGGTCTTCTTACAGTGTCTTGGAACTGTCACGGCACCTCTGGGTGTGTCATTTCACTTGCTGATTGAGAATCAAAGTCTAGTCTTGTCTGCCACCTTGGTCCCATTTGACTCTCATCGTTTTTTGTTGTGTCCTTGGGCTATGTCATTCTTTTAAAAGTTGTGCCTTGCCCCTTTTCCTCCTGTTATAAAACCAGATTTTTTACCAATTTTTGAACATCTTGTGCTCTTCCACTTCTCTGTTTTTATCTTGGTTTATAATAATTCATTTAGTCATTCAACAACTAGTTATTAAGCACCTGGTAACTATTGGACACCTGTGCTACATGCAGATAATACAAGGTGGACAAACACACACAGTCGGAGCTCTCATGGAGGTTTTGATCCACTGGGATGGACAGACACTGATCAACTGAACAAATGAATGAGTGGGATGGAGCCTGTGTTGAAGGGTTTGATCTCACCATGAAGATCAGGGAAGGCTTTCCCTCAGGTGGCTCATGAGCTGGGGTTACTAGGTGAACAGGCTGTGGAAACAGTATTCCAGGCAGAGAAAAGAGCCTCTGTGGAAACCATAGAGCTGGAGAGATACTAGCAGGAACTGAGACAGGCCAGCACAGCTGGACCAGAGAGAATACAGCAGCATGTTCAGACAGGGCTCTGGTGAGAAAATAGGGGCCAGACCACGCCCCTGAGAGGGCTCTTCAAACCAAGTTAAAGGGTTTTTATCAAACCCTACAATGTTCCTCCCAACCCTAAAACAGATGGCTTCAGAATCCTATATGGTCTTTCTTACAAAGGCCAGCTCCTCCAAAAATACTCCTCTCAATTCTCTCAAGTCAAATATGTTGTCACCTCCCCCATGCCCTGAGGCACTCTGATCATATCTGTGTTGTCTCTTCCATCTGGTTCTGCCTTGTATTAGGGTTATTTTTGTATATGCCTCTCTCCCTTGGCTCTTCCCAGGTGGCTCAGCAGTAAAGAACCTGCCTGCCAATGCAGGAAACATGGGGTTCCATCCCTCGTTGGGAAGATCCCCTGGAGAAGGAAATGGCAACCTGCTCCAGTATTCTTGCCAGGATAATCCCATGGGCAGAGGAGTCTGGTGGGTTACAGCCCACGGGGCCCAAAGAATCAGACACGACTGAGCAACTAAACAATTCTCTCTTGTTTGCTTGGTAATCTCAGAGATGTGAGTTATTCACCTTTGTCTGCCATTCACACACTACAAGGGCTCAATAAATGTTTTGTTGTTATTGTTCAGTCACTAAGTCACGTCTGACTCTTTGTGACCCCATGGTCTGTAGCCCACCAGGCTCCTCTGTCCGTGGGATTTCCCAGGCAAGGATACCAGAGTAGGCTGCCACTTCCTTCTCCAGGGGATTTTCCCAACCCTGGGATTGAACCCAAGTCTCTTGCATCTCTTGCATTAGCAGATGGATTCTTTACCAGTGCATCACATAGGAAACCCTACCACAGCACGTAGACATAGAGTAAATCAAAAGCATTAAAATTTCATAGAGAAGGGGGATTAGTTAGGAAAAATATGTCTTTTTGGCTTCACCACTTGGGGGATCTTAGTTCCCCGACCAGCAACTGAACATGGGCCACTTCAGTGAGAGCACTGAGTCCTAACCACTGGAAGGCCAGAAAACTTCAAAAGATGTCTTAATAGAGTCCTTAATAGGCTAAGGATGAACAGAAAGATGCTACTCTAGAGCTTGTGCTCTTAACCACCAGTTAACAATGCTTCTTAATTCTCATGTTTTGTTTTTTCTTTTCTCTAAGAACAAATTGAAGGAGTAACACATTTCATCAATAATGTGCATTCATGAGCTGCAGAACAATGTGAACTTATAATCTGCTAAAATGCACCAGTCTTGAAATAGCTAGTTTAGGTATCCCCAGTTAATCAATTATGCATTTATCAAATAAAACTTAATGTACCATATACACATTTTACTTCTCCTGGTAGTTTTCTTTTTATTGTTTAACTATATACAGTATTTCTATGACCCAAGGCAATTCTAGGGAAGTTTATGGAGTAGGTACAGGTGATCCTGGCACTTCCCTATTATCTTGAAACTCTTCACTTTTCCTCTTAGTGTTCTCTCTTTTTATCTCCCCTCTCTTATTCATTTATTCATCAAGCCCATAAACATTTATCGAGTACCTTGTGCAATTTCATCCACTCACATGATTTTAATGACAACATATATGTTAATGAGCCTCATTTATTTAATGAATCTGAAATCTTTAATCCTGGCAAAGATTTCTTCCCTGAAGTTCCAAAGGACCAGACTGCCTAGGGGACCTTTTGTCTTAAAAGTCCCCCCTAGTTGCTTCACACTCTGTATATGCAAAAATGAAGGAATCCCCTGAGGGTCCTGTGATTAGGACTGTATGCCTTCACTGCCAAGAGCCTGGGTTCCACCCCTGGTCAGGGAACTAAGATCCTACCAGTCAGGTGGATCATGTCAGGACTAAATCATGTCTATTTGCAACCCCATGGACTGCAGCATGCCAGACTTCCCTGTCCTTCACCATCTCCAGGAGTTTGCTCAAACTCATGTCTATTGAGTTGATGATGACATCCAACCATCTCATCCTCTGTTGCCCCCCTTCTCCTCCTACCCTCAATCTTTCCCAGAGTCAGGGTCTTTTCCAATGAGTTGGCTCTTCACATCAGGCAGCCAAAGTATTGGAGCTTCATCTTCAGCATCAGTTCTGCCAATGAATATTCAGGGTTGATATCCTTTAGGGTTGACTGATTTGATCTCCTTGCTGTCCAAGAGACTTTCAAGAGTCTTCTTTAGTACCACAGTTCAAAAGCATCACTTCTTTAGCACTCAGCCTTCTTTATGAGGGGTGGCAATTCTATCCATCTCATCATCCAAGCCTGAAACCTGGAAACCTTTTATTAATATCACCAGTCACATTACGCATTTTGACGATTATGCTCCCTTAAGATCTCAGACTCTGTCTCTTTTCCAATTACTGTTCCTAAATTCAGATTCTTAACATCATGTCTGGAAAACTGCTTCCTGTTCTGACATCTTTAAATAGCCGTTCATTGCTTAAAGAATGTAGACCCTCTATGATCTGGCCTCTACCTACTTGTCCACATTGGATACACCACCCATCATGACTCACATCCTAAGATCTTGAGGCTTGTGACTTGTTTTTAACATTCTTATTTTGAAAATGTCTAAATCAAAAGCCCCCTTGACCTATATGAATCTACTAAAGCTGGCTCAGTGGTAAAGAATCCCCTGTGATGCAGGAGATGCGGAGACACAGGTTTGATCCTTGGGTCAGGAAGATCCCCTGGAGAAGGAAATGGCAACCCCACTCCAGTATTCTTGCCTGGGAAATCCCATGGACAGAGGAGCTAGTCAGGCTACAGTCCGTTGGGTCCCAAAAGAGTCCGACATGAATTAATGACTAAACAACAACAACAAAAAAAGCGTTTTTTAATATATAGATCAGAAAACACAGTCTTTGTTTTAACCAAACATTTAGTACCTAAAATCTACTCATCTCTCTCTCTCTCTTTAAAGTACACTCTTCTTAAAGCAAGGACATGGGACAAAATATGTTTCTATCACCCCTACAGTGCCCTGTAGGTGCTCAATATATTTTGACAAAATGCTATTGACTATTATTTTATAGACTTGCATGTTCTTTCTCTTTGGAAATAGAATTATGTTATAAAACCACAGTATTTCTTACCCATGTAATTTGATGGGAGGAAACACAAAATAAACTATAAATTCAATTTGCTGACTTATTATGGAAATTGAGATATTACTAAGTAAAATATAGATACCCTCTCCAGCTTTTTCAAAAGACAGATACACAAAAATATAGCTATTGCTGAAATCAGTTTGTGACAGGCTTTCTCAGTTTACTTAGTGGAATTGTAGTTTGTAATCAATAGGTAAACAATAGGATTCCCAAGGGACAAGTAAGTCACTTAAAGAAATTGATGAAACTGTTTTTGTTAAAAATTTGAAACTTTACCCAAAACATAGGATTTAATTTCAAAAGGAAAAAAAAGGTACGTAGAATCATAGGTACCTATTAGTTTAAAGAATATTTGCCAAATCTAAACTCATGACAGTAGATACAAATACATCTGAAATTATCATAAAAATATTTACATTATAATTTTAATTTTTGAGAGTCCAACATTTCCTTCAGTTTTGTGAGTGAATCCCAGGATCTTCTGAGTTCAGAGGTGTGAATTTTACTTGGCCTAGTGCCAGTCTGGAATGAAGGACTTGTCTTCTAAAATCCTGTAGAGAAATTCATCATATCTTTAAAAAAAAAAAAAAAGAGCTACATCATATCTGCTTTAAAAAAAAAAATCCCTGTATTTCCCATTGTGACCGAGTCACAGAAATATTTCATTTGTAAATCAATACTGGCCCTTCCCTGGCAATACAGTTGTTAAGAATCAAGGACTAGTTTGATCCCTGGTCGGGGAAGTAAGATCCCTCATGACACTTAGTGTGGCCAAAAACAAAACACTGTATTATGAATCAGAGCTATCTATCTTGTTCTCAACTGTCAGGAAAATTGTTACCAAATTTGAAACTAGTGATACTGTTTGGACTCGCTGCATTTGTTCAATTATCAGTATTCGCAAGTTGGGAAGGCCAAGTGGCTCAGTGGTAAAGGAATCCACCTGCCAATGCGGGAGCTGCAGGAGACTCGGGTTCAATCCCTGGGTCAGGAAGATCCCCTGGAGAATGGAAGGGCAGCCCACTGCAGTATTCTTGCCTGGAAAAGCCCATGGACAGAGGAGCCTGGCAGGATACAGTGCATGGGATCGCAGAGGCAGACACAGCTGAGCGACTGAGCACACATTAACAAGTAGGGTAAATGCAGTATTGATACAGGACTTCATCCATCCACCCATCTCCACTCATGTTTATCAGCCCCTGGTTCGTGTTTATTTCCTGCCCACCTATGCACGCTCCCATTCAGGGCACACTCCCCGTTGGCCACTTATTGTTTCCTTTGACTGCAACTTTATTTCAAGTCTGGTGCTCTGTTTAGAGTATTCAGAAATGTGTTGAAACATGAATACATTTGGGGAGGCCTCTATATCTTTTAAATCAGAAGTATATAAATAAAAACATTTTAGCAAATCAGCTTGGTCACTGCTATATCTTTCAAAACTATGCAAACAGTGGCTGGAACTAATAGGCTATTTGGAACATATTTTAATTAAAATTCATATACAAGTCAATGCATAAAATATACATTAGGCTATGTTGTCTACAAAGATTTATGGATATTAAAATTATCTAAGAATTTTCAAGAATTGAAATACACATAGCTGAAATAACTAATACTCCATTTGTATGAAAAGCTAATTAATTTGCTTTATGAGAGTGTGGGATAGGCATTCACCACATGAAAGCATTTTAGTCCAACCACTTTTCACAAATACTGTATTTCTGCTGCTTATAGCAATAGCTAAAGAGTTGCAATGGTTAAAAGCAACACCCTTGTGGTAATCAATATGTAGCATTAGTGCTACATATATTATAATTCCAACTAACTTAGGTCTCTTTCTGTTTTATGTTCCAATGTATTTTCATTTGGTGATGTCAAGAGAATGAAAAATGTGTTGTTTAAAAAATGAAGTATTAAGTTTACTGCAGATACCACGTCTTACAGAAACACTCAAAGTATATCTTCAAGTACAACTGAATAATGTAAACTAGAAAGAGGTAGAAATAAATTACACATATTCATTACCAACATATTTATTTAATTAAAAACAAAATGCAAAGTATACACAGAAGTCTACAAACCACCACAATTCAACTGCTATAGTTCCAGCATCCTCAGCCAATCTTATATGCAAACATAATTTTGACATGTTGTCATAATATGTTAGAATAAATTTGTATTTTCATAAGAAAGAGAATAGGTGGTGTTTTAATGTTACATCCACAGTTCACTTTATTTTATTATTGATGTAGAACAACATATAGCGGCTTTTTTTTTCCTTAAGAAACGTACAGTTTATTTGAACATTTGTCAGTGGAGATCTCCATTTTGGGCCAACTTTTGAAAATCTATTTATTAATTAGAAATAAGCTGACAGATGAGACAGGGAAAAAAAAACCCTATTTATTAAAATCAACACATCTCTTTTACTTCATTTCCTGGATTCTCGGCTCCTTAATCCAATTAGCATTAGGCTGCGGAATATGAAAAATAATCTGCAAAATCATTACTCAGTTCGAGTGCTTTCTAATGACCTGGGTATCATCTGCCTCACTCTGGCATTATTACTTTTTCTTCCAGTTAGGAAAAAAAATCCTTTTTCAAAGTGAGCGGAAAGAATTTTTAGGTCAGTTATAGATTTTTAAAAGTACCGTCAGCACTCGTATCCAAGGATGCAGGATCTGTGGACATGGGGTGGGGTGGGGCTGGTCATACTATGCATTTTATATAAGGGCAAAACAAACCTGCTGGAGTTCTGGAAATAATTACTGGTGGATCCCGACTGACCTACCGTGATAGCAAGCACATCAGTGGTTGCCCCGAGAAAAGAGGGTGGTTAGTTGGCTAGGAAGCAGAAGAAGGAATCGTCAATGGGCTCAAAGAAACTTGAGGAGGTGAAGGATCTGTTCAGGCTTCATCCAAGTGGTGGTTTCAAGGAAATACACATGTCACAGCTTATCTAACTGTACACATCAATCAAAATGTGTTTTCTTGTATGTCACTATCCCTTAATATGCTGTGTTTAGTTGCTCAGTCATGTCCAACTCCTCTGTCCATGGGGATTCTCCAAGCAAGAATACTGGAGTGGGTTGTCATGCCCTCCTCCAGGGGATCTTCCTAACCCAGGACTCTCACCCAGGTCTCCCTCATTGCAGGTAGATTCTTTACCGACTAAGCTACCAGGCAAGCCCATCCCTTAATAAAGTTGTAAAAAACAAAAACAAAATTATGGACTTCCCTGTTAGTCCAGTGGTGAAGATTGCATTCTCAATGTAAGGGCCCAGGTTCGATCTCTGGTCAGGGAACTATATCCCACATCCCAAAACTAAAGATTCTGTGTACTGCAACTAAGACCGGGCACAGTCAAATAAATAAATTAAATATTATTTTTTAAAAAATAGTTTTATCATAAAAGTAAAGGTAATTATTAAAGTAATTATCAAGTGACTGTGATTTTATGCCATTATCCTTGAGGGAGTAAGAGGTTTTCCTTTTTACCTCATTTTTTGGTGATGTTTCATTTTTTTAAATAAGTCTTTTTTTAAAGACTTCCCTGGTGGCTCAGACAGTAAAAGCATCTGCCTACAAGGCAGGAGACCCGGCGTCGGGCAGATCCTCTTAAGAAGGAAATGGCAACCCACTCCAGTACTCTTGCCTGAAAAATCCCATGGACGGAGAAGTCTGGTAGCCTACAATCCATGGGGTTGCAAAGAGCCAGACACGACTGAGTGACTTCCTTCACTTATTTTTTTAAATGCAAAATCAAAGAACTTTTAACTCAAAAAACTTTTAATGTACTACAATCATACATTGTTTTGAGGTTACAAACCATCTTCTGCTGATATCTTTATGATATCAGTCTTAAACTTTTTGTTCTTCAAGTTGACTAAAATTTAAACCTTACATTTATTATTTTTTATACTCACCACTTAAGATTAATTATACTTGTTTCATATTTCCCATTATTCACATTTAATAAATATAAGTCTTTCCCTGTATATTAAGAGAATGAAATGTCAAACAAGATTCTTAAGGATGAGTTTGTGATCACAACTCTGGGAGAAATTGCCCCATATGTATATTAAGTGACTTCAGTCTTGAAAGAAGCATAGTTTAAAAATAAGAAAGAAAGATGTACTTCCCTGGTGGCTCAGTGGTAAAGAATGTGCCTGCCAATGCAGAAGACACGGGTTTGAGCTCTGATCCGGGAAGATCCCACAGGCCAAGGAGCAACTAAGCCTGTGTGCCACGACAGTTGAGCCTGTGCTCTGGAGCCCTGGAACCACAACTTCTGAGCCTTCGTGCTGTAACCACTGGGGTCTGTCTGCCGTAGAGCCGATGCTCCACAGCAAGAGAGGTCACCACAAAGAGAGGCCCGAGTACTGCAACTAGGGAGTGGCCCCTACTCTCTGCAACTAGAGAAAAGTCCAGCAATGAAGATGCAGATGACACCACCCTTATGGCAGAAAGCAAAGAAGAACTAAAGAGCTGTTTGATGAAAGTGAAAGAGGAGCGTGAAAAAGTTGGCTTAAAGCTCAACATTCAGAAAACTAAGATTGTGGCATCTGGTCCCATCACATCATGGCAAATAGATGGGGAAACAGTGGAAACAGTAGCTGACTTTATTTTTCTGGGCTCCAAAATCACTGCAGATGGTGATTGCAGCCATGAAATTAAAAGACGATTACTCCTTGGAAGGAAATTTATGACCAACCTAGACAGCATATTAAAAGCAGAGACATTACATTGCCAACAAAGGTCCATCTAGTCAAGGCTATGGTTTTTCCAGCAGTCATGTATGGATGTGAGAGTTGGACTATAAAGAAAGCTGAGCACCGAAGAATTGATGCTTTTGAACTGTGGTGTTGGAGAAGACTCTTGAGAGTCTTGGACTGCAAGGAGATCCAACCAGTCCATCCTAAAGGAGATCAGTCCTTAGTGTTCATTGGAAGGACTGATGCTGAAGCTGAAACTCCAATACTTTGGTCACCTCATGTGAAGAACTGACTCATTGGAAAAGACCCTGATGCTGGGAAGGATTGAAGGCGGGAGGAGAAGGGGACGACAGAGAATGAGATGGTTGGATGGCATCACCGACTCAATGGGCATGAGTTTGGGTAGGCTCTGGGAGTTGGTGATGGACAGGAAGGCCTGGCGTGCTGCAGTTCATGGTGTCGCAGAGAGTTGGACACGATTGAGCAACTGAACTGAACTGAAGATCCAACACAGCCAAAAATAAATAAGTAAATTAAAAAAAAAATAAGAAAGAAAGAAAAGATGAAGGAGAGGAAGGTAAAGGAGTAGAAAGAAAGATGCATAATTTAAGTAAAATTGTAACATACTTATAACCCTTTTGTTTTCTTACAGGGGCATATTGGAGTACTTCTGTTTAATTGAAAGGCTTGTCACCAATGGGACGTCATTCATGCTCCTCCATATCCCAGTCGTCAGATGCATAATTTTAATCCAGCTTCAAATACAAACGGGAAAACTGAGCTTGTAATAGCAGTACAATAAAACATCTTAAACTCATGCGTTTGTAATTCCTTAAGATGAACGAATGTGTTTTGTACTTAGCTAACCCAGCTGAACTTGCTTTGGCATAAGACGGTAAAATAGCAAATTGGAATTTTGAAATTGTTAATGTTTTGAAATGCAAAGAATCCAAAATGATTAAATACTGACATTAACCAAAAAGAAACCCTATTCTTCTTACTTTAGACTGAAAATCATGTATAACATATATTTTAATTTCCCATAGTAAGTTAATGAAATATAGTAACATATATATATATATATATATATATATATATTTTTTTTTTTTTTTTTTCCCTTTAATTTGGCTGCACTGGGTCTTCATACCAGTGCTAGGGTTTACTTATTCTCCCCCCACCCCCAGCATGTGGGATCTTACTTCCCCAAACAGGGACTGAACACACATCCCATGCATTGGAAGGTGGGTTCTTAACCACTGAGCCACCAAGGAAATCCCCTAGTGATATCTTTATTCTAGACTTTATTTTTTTAAAGCAAATTATTTTGACATGACATGTGATAGATGCCATGTAGAGGGCATGCTGCTTGCTGAGTGATTTGCCCTACAGAATAGTTGCTCTTCGGCCTTGCTTCAGGCAAATCTCTCAACCAAGTTCCTGTCTTCCATCATAGACAGTAGAACAGCTGGAAATTAAAGATTTTGAGACACATAGTGTTTTCATTTAAAAAGTTTTATATGTACAACAGCAAATGTATTGTTTTTTGTAAATTAATTTTTATTGTAAAGTTGCTTTATAATGTCGTTTTAATTTCTACTGTATAGCAAAGTGAATCAGTCACGTGTATGCATATATATCCACTATTTTTAGAGTTCCTTCTCGTTTAGGTCACCACAGAGTACTGCAGCAAAGGTATTTATTTTGGGGGGGAGTGTTATTTGTTTTTTGGAGCAGAAAAAGTTTATTGCAGGGCCAAATAAGGAGAATGGGTGGCTAGCACTTAAAAACCCTGAACTCCAACAAAGGGATTCTTAAGAAAACTTTGAGGGGAAAGATACCATATTCTTTAAGGGGAAAAAAATGCCACATTCTTATCAATCCTACATAAGAACTATGTTTGTTTTATTGCTATTTTACCCATATTTTTATGTTATTGTCATCACATATGAAAGTATATTTTATTTAAAATATTAAAGCTCTTTGGGATTTCCCTGATGGTTCAGTGGTTAAGGCTTCATGCTTCCAATGCAGAGGAAGTGGGTTTGACTTCTGATCAGGGATCAAAGATCCCACATGCTGCTTGGCCAAAATAAGTAAATAAAATATTGAAGATCTTAGACTTTCTCCATTTTCACTGAAAAAATCCTTAGTACGGGCAGGTTTAGGTAAACTGGCTCTTGTGATACATATTTGTGACTTTTTTTGCCCAAACTACACGCATGCCAGGAAATTGACAGTTTTCTATATGTGACTCAGCAAGCTGGAGAAGACAGAACACCTGGCTGTCCCCGGCTAGGTTTGACATCCTATACAGAGACTGGTTTGATGTGATGTTGGAGTTTCATATGCATGTCATTAAATTTGTGATCATGTGGCTGCCCTTGTGGCATCTTCCTTCTCCAGCCAACTTTTGGAGTAAATAGTTTGCCGCAGTAAGTTGAAGGGGAAAAGAACAGGGGCCTGGGGTGGGGGGAAAGAGTACCTGTTTGTCCAAATTTGGGGAAATAACTATTCATCTTAGAACACTAGGAGAGTTTGTAAGAATTTTTTCCAAGCATTCAAGGAACAGATTGTTGAGCTACTTTTTTGGCTTTTAGTACTAGAATGTATAGCTGACAAGATGGTGTTTTGCTAACCAATGAAAGTATTCATACTAAAAGAAAATTAATCTGCAAAAAAATTAACTGCTTTTAAACAGAGATGTAAGGTTAATGGATAAAAAGAAGGTATGGAACTTTATATATTCAATTTGAGTAAAGTATTCATGTGTGAAAACTTCACTACTTATACTGAGATATGATTCTATATTTGATAGCATCTTAATCTTTTTTTTAAAGTAAAAATTATCTGTCTCAGGTTAATTTTTATTCTATTTCTAGCTTCCCCAGTTTCTCTGTTTTAATGAAATGTTCTTGATTTTTCCACTGAAAACTGAAGGTTTATTATTACTTTCAAGGACATCTATAAAAATATTAGCACTGGATCTGCCATCTAATGACATGTCAATAAATTAATTTTCAGCTGTATGGGGAAATAAGAGTATCCCATATAATTGTGAACTTACCATTTGACATGATATCAGATTAACAATAGTCAGATAATTAGATTATGAGACACATTGAATGTAATTCTGGCTTTCTTTAATGGTTTAACGACTAATTCAGAATTTTGCAATGTCTTATCCTTGTGACCGTTTTCATTCCAACTGTATTTAGGCATCTTATGACATGCTAGGCACAGGACTAGGCACAAGAAATGAAAAGACAAATAGATGCACAGTCATGGACTCTGCCCTTCAGAAACTCATATCAAATAATAATAACTGGATAGATAAAAGAGCTGCACACTGAAGCTTTCCAGTTTTTAGCATGCCAGATATTGAAGAGTTCACCCTGCATATCATTAACTTGAAGCAAGACCATATTATCTGCTGGTTTTATTTATTTTTTAAAAATTATCTATTATTTTTGGCTGTGCTGAGTCTTCATTGCTGCACGTGGCTTTCTTTAGTTGCTGTGAGTGGGCCTCTCATCACCATGGCTTCTCTTGTTGCAGAGCAGGGGTGTAGGGATCGAGGGCTTCAGTAGTTGTGGCAGCACAGGGCTCAGTGGCACCATGGCATGTGGGATCTTCCCAGACCAGGGATCCAACCAGTGTCCCTTGCATTGCAAGGCAAATTCTTAACCACTGGACCACCAGAGAAGCCCTCTTTTAGTTCTTTTAGTGGTCTTTTAGTTCTCAATTTATTTACTAGTGCCCATAAGGGTCGATTTGAATTGATCTATCCAGTACGATTTCACCTAACTATATGAATGCTTATAAAAATCAAATTTAAAAAAATCAAATTTAATAAAGTATAATACCTCCTCCTTCTCTATTAATCTTACAGTTCTGTTTAAAAGCCGGTAATTTTTTTCTGAGATTAGTTTTCATTTAGTCTGAATGCTTTTGTTGGTCATCAAAATTGTGTCATATGATTTATACCTTAGGCTTGCTCTGACATACGCTTGGTACTTTTAACAGCACCTTAGTTCAGCTTATCAGCTGCAGCGGGACAGAATTATTTGTCTATTTCCCAAACCTGTTATTTCCTGGTAGGAAGTATTAGGTCATCTCTTTTCTCAGCTCAGAAAGCCCAAATTATCCAACTACAGAAAGAGAAGAGCTTTTGCTGTGTACTTGGTATCTAATTTTTATCTCTGCCTAGATTT
Source organism: Muntiacus reevesi (assembly GCF_963930625.1). Taxonomy (NCBI): domain Eukaryota; kingdom Metazoa; phylum Chordata; class Mammalia; order Artiodactyla; family Cervidae; genus Muntiacus; species Muntiacus reevesi. The sequence goes on from NC_089260.1 coordinate 44,887,095, forward strand.
ACTCCATGAAAAATACACCTGAAAGAGCTGAGAGAAGTGGAGACAATGGCCCAGAAAATTTTGGAAATTCAGCTCCATTTTTATTCCCTCTTCTGATTGTGCCTGGTGCTTGGAAGAGGTGATGTGTTGTGGACCCAGATTTAAGCTTGGAGAAATGCTCTAGGCTGGAGCGACACACAAATCCCTTGAAGGCATCACCACACCAGAGCTTGGCTCTGGCAGAGGGACTGCCCTCAGGGGCTGTGCAACCTTGGGGGAGGGTATGGGGTTTAACTCTTTTCCTCCCCATCCCCCTTTCCCCTCCGCCCCCCCACTGCCCCTCCTCAGGCAACCTCATTGTTGTTTTCTGGCTGACTTCAAGACACCGCTCAGTTGGGAATTCCCTGGTGGTCCAGTGGTTAGGACTTGGCGCTTTCACTGCAGGGGCCCGGGTTCAATCCCCAGTTGGGGAGCTAAGATCCCACATACCTTGCAGTGCAGCAAAAGCAAACAAAAAAACAGACACCACAGGTTGCTGAAAACCAGACCCTGAGGGCCTATGAAAGGAAGACCGTGTCAGGATTGACCTTGAAGTTGAGGCTGGACAAGGAAGAAAGGGAGGATTGGATTTGGGTGAAGGACAATAACAGGTATTAGGAGAGATTGATTGATTATACTTTGGGCTTCCCAGGGGCCTCAGTGGTAAAAAATCTGCCTGCCAATGTAGGGGATGCAGGTTCCTTCCCTGGGTCTGCAAGATCCCCTCTCCAGTATTCTTGCCATGGAAAATCCCATGGACAGAGGAACCTGGCGGGCTGCAGTCCACGGGGTAGCAAAATAGTTGGACATGACTGATTGACTAAAAAACAACGACAATAATTCTTACTGCACGGATGAATTTCTACATTTTTTAATGGATGAAAAAAAATGTCAAAAGAATAATAATTTTGAGGGAACTGAACATTATATGAAATTCAGATTTCAGTGCCCCTAAATAAAGTTTTATTGGAACATAGCCACATCCATTATTACATACAGTCAGTGGGTAACTGCTCTTCCACTGAAAAGGCAGAGTTGAGTTGTTGGAACTGACATTTATGACCTCATATGTATGAGCTCTTATGTTCTACAAAGTCTAGAATAGTCACTATCTTCCCTTTTACAGAAAAAGTTTACTGACCCCTGCTCTATGCATTAAAACAATCCTTAATTTATTTATCCTTTGGGGAAAAAAAAACTACCTGCTGCCTGACAAAGACCCTCATTAAAAAATGAGTTTTTAAATTTTTTTATTTATTTGACTGTACTGGGTCTTAGTTTCGGTGTGTGGGTTCTTTAGCTGTGGCATGAGAACTCTCAGCTGAGGCATGTGGGATCTAGTTGCCCGACCAGGGATCACACCCAGCTCCACCACACTGGGAGTATGGAGTCTTAGCCACTGGAACACAGGGGAAGTTCCCCAAACTGAGATTCTAATTGTAGGAGGAACTAACGCACTGCCAAGAAAAGAGATTGGCAAATAGATAAGCTGTTCAGTTCAGTTCAGTTCAGTCGCTCAGTCATGTCAGACACTTTGCGACTCCATTAACTGCAGCACGCTAGGCCTCTCTGTCCATCACCAACTCCCAGAGTTTACTCAAACTCACATCCATTGAGTTGGTGATGCCATCCAACCATCTCATCCTCTATCATCCTCTTCTCCTCTCGCCTTCAATCTTTCCCAGCATCAGGGTCTTTTCCAATGAGCCAGTTCTTCGCATGAGGTGACCAAAGTATTGGAGTTTCAGCTTCAGCATCAGTCCTTCCAATGAATATTCAGGACTGATATCCTTTAGGATGGACTGGTTGGATCTCCTGGCAGTCTAAGGGATTCTCAAGAGTCTACTCCAACACCACAGTTCAAAAGCATCAATTCTTCGGTGCTCAGCTTTCTTTATAGTCCAACTCTCACATCCATACATGACTAATGGAAAAACCACAGCCTTGACTAGATGGACCTTTGTTAGCAAAGTTATGTCTCTGCTTTTTAATATGCTGTCTAGTTTGGTCATAGCTTTTCTTCCAAGGAACAAGCATCTTTTAATTTCATGGCTGAAGTCACCATCCACAGTGATTTTGGAGCCCCCAAAAATAAAGTCTCTCACTGTTTCCATTGTTTCCCCATCTATTTCCCATGAAGTGATGGGACCAGATGCCATGATTTTAGTTTTCTGAGTGTTGAGCTTTAAGCTAACTTCTTCACTCTCCTCTTTCACTTTAGTCAAGAGGTTCTTTAGTTCTTCTTCACTTTCTGCCATAAAGGTGTCATCTGAATATCTGACATTATTGATATTTCTCCCGGCAATCTTGATTGCAGCTTGTGCTTCAGCCAGCCCAGCGTTTCTCAGGATGTACTCTGCATATAAGTTAAACAAGCAGGATGGCAAAATATAGCCTTGACGTACTCCTTTCCTGATTTGGAACCAGTCTGTTCTTCCATGTTCAGTTCTAACTGTTGCTTCTTGACCTGCATACAGATTTCTCAAGAGGCAGGTCAGGTGGTCTGGTATTCCCATCTCTTTCAGAATTTTCCACAGTTTGTTGTGGTCCACACAGTCAAAGGCTTTGGCATAGTCAATAAAGCAGAAATAGATGTTTTTCTGGAACTCTCTTGCTTTTTCTATGATCCAACAGATGTTGGCAATTTGATCTCTGGTTCCTCTGCCTTTTCTAAATCCAGCTTAAATAGCTGGAAGTTCACGGTTCACATACTGTTGAAGCCTCCCTTGGAGAATTGTGAGCATTAATTTACTAACATGTGATATGAGTGCAATTGTGCGGTAATTTGGACATCCTTTGGCACTGCCTTTCTTTGGAATTGGAATGAAAACTGACCATTTCCAGTCCTGTGGCCACTGCTAAATTTTCCAGATTTGCTGGCATATTGAGTGCAGCACTTTCACAGCATCATTTTTTAGGATTTGAAATAGCTCACCTGGAATTCCATTACCTCCACTACTTTGTTCATAGTGATGCTTCCTAAGGCCCACTTGACTTTGCATTCCAGGATGTCTGGCTCTAGGTGAGTGATCACACCATCATGATTATCTGGGTCATGAAGATCTTTTTTGTATAGATCTTCTTTGTATCTTGCCACCTCTTTTTACTATCTTCTGCTTCTGTTAGGTCCATACCATTTCTGTCCTTTATTGCTGACAGATGCAAAAAAGCAGTTTACCTAGGAGGGTATTAAACTCAGTGAAATAAGGTAGGTGGAAAAGACAAGTACTCAATGTTAACACTTACAGGTGAAATCTTAAAAATAAAACAGACAAATGTATATAACAAAACAGAAAGAGACTCACAGACTAGAGGAAAAGCTAGTGGCTACCAGGAAAGGAGAAGAAAGGAGGTTGAGGCAAGATAGGGAGAGGGGATTAACAGGTAAAAATTCCTATGAATTAAGAAAAATTAACAATAAAGACAGATTGTACAGCACAAGGAATATAGCCATTATTTTTTAATAACTTTAAATTGAATATAGTCTATAAAAATATTAAATCACTATGGACATGAGTTTGAGCAAGCTCCAGGAGTTAGTGATGGACAGGGAGGCCTGGCATGCTGCAGTTCATGGGGTCGCAAAGAGTCGGACACAACTAAGCTACTGAACTGAACTGATGTTAGTGCTTAGTGTTCGTCACTCAGTCATGTCCAACTCTCCGCACCGCCATGAACTGTAACCCACCAGGCTCCTCTGTCATAGGATTTTCCAGGTAAGAATAAAGGAATGGGTAGCCATTCCCTTCTCCAGGGGATCTTCCCAACTCAGGGACTGAACCCAGGTCTTCTGCATTGCAGACAGATTCTTTACCATCTGAGACACCAGGGAAGGCCAACTTTAAATGGAATATAATCTATAAAAATATTAAATCACTGTGTTGTACACCTGAAACAAATATAATATTGACAATCAATACACTTCAATAAAAAAAGAAAAAAAGAGTCAGCAGAGGGAAGTGCAGGGTAGCTATGCTCGCTGTCTTACTGCTGTGGGTCCAAAGCGTGGTGAACAGGATGGCCTGGAACAGATCTGGGGGAGATCAGATTCAATTTAATCGCAGGTACTGCACATCATTAGTCAGCCAGCCCAATCGTTTTGAGTCTCAGCTTATTATTACATGAAGTGGGATATTCATTACCTCACTGGGTGGATGACCTGTAATAACCTTTACAAAAACAGTCCAGATTCAGTAAGCATTAGTTTCTTCCCCACTTTTAGCAGTGAGATCTCAAGAAAGAATGAATTACAACTTACGTCACCAAGAGACCACTTCACACATGGCAGCAATAAGAGAAAAAAATTTTTTTTCATTTTCCAAGCTCTGCACTTCAGAGGATTCAATTAGAAACTATAAAGAAATTTCAGGCTCTTCACAGATCCAAGCAGACTGGAATTAAGGCAGCTTGGTGGCAGAAACACACTGTACTGTAACATGAATATCCCAAATTAAGAGACAGTAATGCAGCATAATACGGTCATATGATGGAATATTGGAAAGCTATGAAAAGAAAAGGAACAACATTTTAATGACATATATAAAATGTGAAAGATATAATACTTTGTGAAAAAAACCAGAGTATAAAATACAATACAAGCTCAGCTGTATTTAAAAGAAAAAATCACAAAGACTAAAGAATATAAAGTACATGAACTTGGGGAAAAAAAAAAAACTGTTTAACTGAGATGCAATTCACATACTGGGATGTGGACTTTTAAGGCAAAATAGGAGACTTCAAAAAAAAATTGGACTTACAGAGGGTGCTTCAGGCTCCCCCTTATTGATCTTGGGGCTGCATTTAATTACTCTTTTTAGAGAAACCTTGCAAGAAACACTGATTTAGTTGAGGCTTTCAATTTTCAGGTCAGGAAATTAAGCCCCAGAGAAGTGAATACACCTGCCCAAGGAAGCACAGCACATTAGCAGCAAAGTAGGAACTAGAACTTCAGGCTTCAAGTTCAATACACCTCAACATGCCAGTTGTCTAACATCATCACTTTTCTTTTCTTGTTCAATCCATATTCACACATAATTGGGAGTTCCCTGGTTGTCTAATGGTTAGGACTCAGTGTTCTCACTGAGGGCGTGGGTTCAATCTCTGGTTGGTGAAATAAGATTCTGCAAACCACGTGGTGTAACCTAAGTAAACAGATAAATAAGTAATAAAAATAAAACATATTCACATATAATTTCTATGTTGTTGTAATTATAGTATAGACACAAATTGGGGACTACTAATTCTTTAAAACAGTTTTTCTTCTCTCAAGTTCTGCTATGTCAACATTTATTCTTTAGACTCTACTTTTCATCTGTATAAGCAGTCTGCCTGCAGTATTTGTGAGCCTGGGGAGTATTTTTGTAAAAAGCCCAAGAAACTCAAAGGGCCCTTTTATTAGCAATTGTTGGAACCTCTGACTTCACTTTTAAATTTAAATTTTAAATTCCTTCCTCTTCAAAGTTTGCCTCTTTAGAAAGGACTTATAATCTCTTCCTCTTAATTTTTCATCACGATAGATACTTTAAAAAATACCTCTCTCTCTCCAGCCACCTCCAGCCTCTTGGAGGACAAGTTGGGCTCGTTGCAAACTCCTTGCCCCTCAAGCCCTGCCTCCAACAAAGAACTTCTCTCCTCAAGTCATTAGGATCCTAATTTTCTGCTTTCCTTGTACGTTAGAACCTGCCATCAGTTATTTCTATCTTAGTCTAGCAGCTCTCAACCTTCCCTGAACTTTAGAATCACCTGCGCTGTGCTGTGTTCACTCAGTCATGTCCCACGCTTTGCGACATTATCGTTTGTAGCCCCCCAGGATCCTCTGTCCCTGGGGATTCTCCAGGCAAGAATACTGGAGTGGGTTGCCCTCCTCCAGGGGATCTTCCCAACCCAGGGACCGAACCCAGGTCTCCCGAATTGCAGGAGGATTCTTTACCATCTGAGCCACCAGGGAAGCCCTTAGAATTATGTAGGAGCTCCTAATTTATTTTTTATTGGGATGAACACGTGGTTCTCTTCCTCAGCCGGGATTGACAACTTCTGCCTTGGATGAATAGGTTAAAACGAGTGTGATTTCTAAGGATATTTTTGTTTTAAAATAAGTTCAGTTGGCTGACAGGGGAAGTATTTTTTTGGAAGAGACCCCTGAAATTATGCAACTAATGGTTTTCATTCATTCATTTATTCATTTATTCTTCATTCATTAAAAACCTACACTGTGCCAGACACTAGAGGTTGACATATGCTCCTTGTTTTCATGGGGCTTATTATCTACTAGTAGGAAAAAAAGTGCTCTAGTAAATATGAGGGAGTGCCATCTGTGGTATGGTAGAGACGTGTATGCATGTATTATATCGAAACCAAGTTAAAAATTATAATAATTCTTGTTTAATTTGAAGTTATACGTGAAACACTATATAAGTTATGTGTGTAGACTAACACTACAGTTTTATCAATAGAAAATGGAAGGTTGTTTAAAGTTGAGGTCAAATTTGAGGGGGCCTTGAAATGACAAAGACTAGTTCAAGTGGCTCAGTAGCAAAGAATTCACCTGCCAAAGCAGGAGATGCGAGTTTGATCCCTGGCTTGGGAAGATCCCCTGGAGGAGGAAATGGCAACCCACTTCACTATTCTTGCCTGGGAAATCCCATGGACAGAGGAGCCTGGTGGGCTGAGGTCCATAGGGTCATAAAGAGTCAGACACAACTGAGTATGCTTGCATAGAAACATTGGTGTAAAAGAGAAAAACTCATATTGAGAGATTTTTCTTAAAATCATTCAGAATGAAAGGAAATGATAGTTAACAAAGTTACATTAAAAGTAAATAAGCAATAAAAATATATGATAAAGGGCCAATGGGACAGACCAAGAGTAGAACAGAAACAATTTGTAGGAAAGGAAAAAAAGCAAAAAACCTCAAGAATGTCTCATGAAGAAACCATAGTCACTCCAAAAGAGAGTTCAAGTATATTTAAGAATATCACAAGTTAATGATATATTAAAGGGAAGAAACATAAAACCAGAGTAATGTGTATAATAGAATGAGACTGGAAAATATATGCCATTACCAAAAAATCTGTTTATTATTTATTTAAAATATGCTATACAAAATAAATCATTTACAAAATATATCCTTTTGTTTCATTTGAAAAACAATTTTAGGAGGGAGCAGACTGGAAATAAAACTTCTTAAAGAATTGCAAAAATGTCCCTATTTAAAATTTAGCATGAAAAACCTAGTAAAGATCAAAGAAAAGCCAACAGTGAAATCAAGCCAAACACACTGGGAGAATTTACTCAGTAAAGAATCTGATTATCTTGTTCGTTATAAAATCCTCCAAAATTCCACCATACTATAAGAAATCTTGAAATTATTCCTATGGGGATCCAAAATTTCTCAGTTTGGCACTGACAACAGTATGATAGAAAGCATACTGAATATAGCTCTCAGTTTAGGACTACAGATGTACCTCATTGCTGATGGTATGTTTGTCTGTGTTAATCGCTCAGTCATATCTGACTCTTTGTGATCCCATGGATTGTAGCCTGCCAGGCTCCTCAGTCCATGGAATTCTCCAGGCAAGAATACTGGAGTGGGTTGCCATTTCCTCCTCCAGAGGATCATCCCAACCAAGGGATCGAACCTGGGTCCAGCCAACAGAATTTATGAATAAGACTTCTTCATTTTTGATTATTATAACTACTATTATAACTAACTATTGTTAATAGAGTACTAGATTTTTGGTCACAAAAAAAAGTTGAGTTAGATTGTTGAAACTGCTGTTTCATTGATATATATATATATAATATATAATGATATTATATATATATATATATATATATATATTTTTTTTTTTTTTTTTAAGCAAAATATTGCAAAGAAGGAATCCCTGGCAGTCCAGTGGTTAGGATTTGGTGCTTTCACTGCTGGGGGTTCAGGTTCGATTCCTGGTTGGGGAACTAAGATGCCACAAGTCATGCAGCATAGCCAAAAATAAACAAACAACAACAACAACAACAAAAATACCCAACACTGGCCCTCCCATGATGAAAGCGATCCAGTGTAAGCAACCTGCCGACCAGATGGCTGACTGCTCCCCCTGGGAATGGTGCCATACTGGGGACTCAGTGTTAGTCTCAATGGCTGGCTGACTGAACACTCTCTGGTAGCCATAGCCAGGTTGGCCTTGGTTAATGGAAGTCCATGTTGTCACCGTGACTACATTGTCCATGAGCCCATTGGGCAGTGACAAGAATCTCTGGGGAAAGAAGTGACCTGGTAGCCACAGAATGGGCTATCCTATCCACCATCATGGTTTTACACAGCATTGCCTCTGAACGAGGAACTCACTTGATGACAAATGAAGGGTGTCAGTGGTCCGCCCTCACAGATTTCTCTTCTTCAACCGTCCTGAAGCAGTTAGCTGGATAGAATAGTGGAAAGTCCTTTTGAAGACAAAGTTAAACACAAGAACAGCTCAGGGTCACTACGTTACAGGACCGAAGCCAGGTTTTCCAGGAGGTGGTGTATGCTCTACCTTGGTGACCAGTATATGGTGCTATAATTCCCTCATAGCCAGAATTCATGGGGATGGGTCTAAGAATCAAGGAATGGAAATGGTAAGGGAACCTCTCACTACTACCTCTAGTGATCCACTGGCAAAAATTTTGCTTCCTGCCCCTGTTACCGTAAGTTCTGCTAGTCTAGAGGTCTTAGTTTCGAAAGGAGGAATGCATCCAATCAGGGACACAGCAGTGATTCCAAGAACTGGAAGTGAAGACTGTTACCTGCCCACTTTGGGCTTCTCAAGCCTCTGAGTTAACAGACAAAAAAGAAGGTTACTTACTATATGGCTGGAGCAATTGATCCTGATTGCCAAGGGGAAATTGAACTGCTACAAGCAACTGGAGGTAAGGAAGGGTGTGGCTAGAATTCAGGAGATCTGTTAGGGCTCTTAGTAACATAACCTGGGTTAAAGTCGATGGAAAACTGCTGCTGCTGCTGCTGCTGCTCCTAAGTCGCTTCAGTTGTGTCCATCCGACTCTGTGCGACCCCATAGACGGCAGCCCACCAGGCTCCCCCGTCCCTGGGATTCTCCAGGCAAGAACACTGGAGTGGGTTGCCATTTCCTTCTCCAATGCATGAAAGTGAAAAGTGAAAGTGAAGTCGCTCAGTCATGTAGGACTCGTAGCAACCCCATGGTCTGCAGCCTACCAGCCTCCTCCGTCCATGGGATTTTCCAGGCAAGAGTACTGGAGTGGGGTGCCATTACCTTCTCCACAATGGAAAACTACAACAGTCTAATTCAGGCAGCTCTATTAATGGCCCAGCTGCTTCGTGAATGAAGGTCTGGGTCACTCTACTGGGTAAAAAACCACAAACAGTGCTGCTTCAGCAGTACAAATATTAAAATTGGAATGATACAGAGCAGACTAACATGTGCCCTGCACAAGGATGACAGGCAAATTCATGAAGTGTCCCATAGTTTTAGAACAAACTAGTGATTACCAGTGGGGAGACGAAAGTGGGGAGGGGCAAGATGGGGGAAAGCGATGAAGATGTACAAACTACTATGTATAAAATAAATAAGCTACAAGAATATACTGTAGAGCACTGGGAATATAGCCAATGTTTCATAATGACAAGGGATGGAATATAACCTTGAAAAATTGTGTATCACTATTACACAAACAGATCATATACCTGAAACATAATATTGTATATCAACTCTATCTCAGTTTAAAAAAAAGAGAGAGAGAAAAGAACCACAACCAGCCAAGTTGCTTGGTGAGGATGAAAGGAATATGTAATGGGTAGTGAAAGAATACAGTTATCAATACCGGCTATGACCATGTGACCAGTTACAGAAATGAGGATGTAACTGTCATATTTCTTGCTTTTCTTTTGCTATGAATGTGCTTGTGTGTATAAGTATGTGTCTGTATGTATGTGTGTATCCACCTGTCTGTCTACGTTTGTTTTCTTCCCCCACCCCCTTATCATGTAACATAAAATGTATTAACTTTATTCTAATATTTATTTATTTATTCATTCATTTTTTTTTTGGCAGTGGTGGGTGTCTGTTGCTGCACGTGGACTTTCTCTAGTTGTGATCAGGGGTTGCTCTTCGTTGTGGTGCGTGGGCTTCTCATTGCAGTGGCTTCTTTAGTTTCAGAGCACAGGCTTTAGGTATGCAAGCGCCAGTATTGTAGCCTCTAAAATGTATTAACTTTAAATCATAATATTTAAATATTGTTAACTTTACATCATAAAGTTACAAGAATATCAAGAAGAGTGAACATCACCCAAGGGTTTTGGATCCTCTTCTAGGGAGTTAGTGAGCTTTCAGCTGCACACAGGATGCCTGTGAGCTAAGTCGCTTCAGTTGTGTCTGACTCTTTGTGACCCCGTGGGCTGTAGTCCGCCAGGCTCCCTCTGTCCATAGAATTCTCCAGGCAAGAATACTGGAGTGGGTTGCCATTTCCTACTCCAGCGGATCTTCCTGGCCCAGGGAGTGAACCCGTGTCTCCTGTATCTCCTGCATTGTAGGCAGATTCTTTACTGAAGCACCGGGAAGCCCCATTGGAGCACATTCCCCCTGTCTAATTTATATTCTGCATTCTGCCACCCCTCTGTTCAATGATTTCACTTAATTTTTACAAAACATAAATATTTATTCTATGTGAATGGTTTTCTTTAGGCACAGTCAATCATTCATTCAACAAATATTTACCAAGTGCCAAGTATGAGCCACATGATTTGTAAATTCCATTAAGATAGGGCTTTTGCCTGTCTTGTTACTTGGTCTCCAGTACTGAGAATAATGCTTTGTACAGAATAAGAACTCAATAAATTTGTAGTGAATTAATAAATGGAAAGAAGCATATCCAATATCCCTGGTAATAATTTGTGCATTATCTCTGGCACTCCATGTCCAAAGGTTGTTAATATATACTTCCTAGCTGTGAACATAACAAGTTCTTTAATAACCATTAGCTATGACAAAATGGCGCTTTTTTTAGAAAAAAAAAAATGTTTTTGTGAAAGGCTTTGAAGGCTCAGATGAAAAGTACAGGCAATCTTCATGGATTTATTTCAAAAGTTTACTTGTTCATTGATTGGTTATGAGGCAGAACATATTTTTCTGTGGAAACAAGGTTTTGCAAGGGGTTCAGATTCTCAGAGCTGGCCTGCTAAAACCTATGACATAGAAAATAGCACAGTCGTAGTAATAGAACATAACCATGTGTTTCTGTGGAAAACTAGAATTTAATCTGCTGTATTTGGAAAGGCACTCTGTGAAGCATGTCTACATTAGAATGGCGAGTCTTGAGGTTAGTGGTTACACTGCAGAAGAGTATTCAAATTCACCTGTGCTTGGTATTTTATCTTAGGACAGCTGTACAGGTTGAAACAAACAACTAAACTCTTGAGAGGCATAGGGTTCAGATACAAGGAAGTGGTGGTATTGTGAATGAAACCACTGTTAATGAGGGGAAAGTAAAAGCTGTATGTGAGGCTTAAAATAGAGAGGGAGAAGAGGAAACTTGAGTGGGAAAAACTTTAGGGAGAGGCAAAAAGAAAAGGGAAGTGCAGTCAAGTAAAAATCTTGCCAGTCTTAGGTGGTTGGTTGGCCCTGGCCATATGTAAGCCAGGGATTGAGAGTATTAGAAAGTATCCAGTATTAGTAGTTTATTTTAAAACTTAGCCCAAAAGAAATAAGAGATCTAAGTATTAGCTTTTCTTGTTTTGTAACAAAAGAATATGCTTAAGTAAAATATATAACACAGAAGGAATGTTTAAAAGTTTTTTTATTAAATGTTTTTTTTAAATACTAAATACACACAAAATAATATTTCTAACAGGTGTGACAGCTATAAAGAACAACAAATATCCACATGCCTACTGCTCAGTGAAGAACTAGGATATTAGAGTTTGAGGATAGGGCAAGAGAATAATTGCAATCTTTCAGGTAGTTGTGTGTCTGAAACTTCATAATCATCTTGGATAAAAGCTAAAAAAATTGAAACAAATATACCAAAAGCATAGGCATTTCATCAAGGATGTAAAAAACTGACATTCATAAATAAAAGACTAATTAAAATATAACATTGATTGACCCTGTAAATGTTTTGAATAAAAACAGAGTGTTATATTTTAAAGCCCAAGAAATATTGCTAGAATGAGAGCTCTGTGGTGAGCAGCACTATTTGTCAAGTGGTCCACGTTTATAGAGGCCTGTTTCAAAAGCAGCAAGAAGACGGTTCGAAGGAAGAAGAGTCGTTATTCAGATGAATTCTTTTTGATGAAGGTATTTTTCTGTCCTAGCTAACATTGAACAGACATTCCCCTTCACACCCAGGATTTTATAAAAATCTTGCATTTTAACTGAAGGAAGCTTTTTTCCCTTTGAGTGTGCTTTAGCTCCCTGATACATGGGATCTTAGAAATTCCTTGAGTTGGAAACTGAGTCTTTAATACCATGTCCAGAATATTTTCATGAGAACGTTCTGGAGATGGGCAGTGGTTGAAAATAGTGTGCATGTACTCAATGCCACTGAATTGTACACTTAAAAAAGGTTAAAATGGCAATTTTTAGGTTATATCCTTACATGCTTAGTCACTCAGTCTTGTCTGACTCTTTGAGACCTTCTGGACTACCCACCAGGCTCCTCTGTTCATGGGATTTTTCAGGCAAGAATACTAAAGTGGGTTGCCAAATAAAAAGATGTGACCAACCAACCAACCAACCAACTAACCAAGTGTTTAAGTAACACTGTTTATGGGTTTAGATTATGATCTAGAACCTACATCCTGTTCTAAGACTCCCTGTCAACCTACCCACATGAACTTTTGTGTTAAGTGAGATGAGATCAACACCTGACCAGTTCTTACTTATTAGAGTACACAAGTGTGTTGTGATTCTCATATTGTACTGTATTACTTTTTTTATCACTCATTCATTCATTTTCACTTCCATATGGTATTCCATTGTGCAAAAATACTGTAGTTTATTCATTCATCTGTCATTGAATTCTACTGGAAATATACTTAGGAGTGGAATTACTGGGTCATAAAGCAGAAATACTCAGCTTTAATGGATATTGCAAAACAGCTTTTCAGTTTACATTTCAAGTTTTCATTTTCTGTTTCTAAAATATATAAAAATGCAATTGTATTGTAACAAACATACCACTCCGGTGGGGGATGTTCATAATTGGGGAGCAGTGTATGTGTGGGGGAGGGGAGTTTATGGGAAATCTCTATACCTGCCAATCAATTTTGCTGTGAACATAAAACTGCTCTGAAATATTTTTTTAAATGCAATTGTATTTTGTATATTGACCTTCTGTTCCAGAGACCTTCTAAAATTTAATTCTAGCAGTTCATTGATTCTTTTGGATTTTCTACATAAACATTCATGCCATCTGCAAACAATGACAGTTTTATTTTTCCTTGTGTGTGCTCAATTGTGTCTGACTCTTTGCGACCCCCTGGACTGTAGCCCACCAGGCTCCTCTGACCATGGGGTTTTCCATGTAAGAATACTGGAGTGGGTTGCCATTTCCTTCTCCAGGAGATGTTCCCAACCCAGGGGCAGAAGTGGCGTCTCTTGTGTCTCCTGCATTGGTGGGTGGGGTCTTTACTATTGAGCCACCTGGGGAACTTTTATTTCTTCCTTTAGTGATAGTTACATCATTTTTCTTTCCTTACCACATTGACTAGAATCTCCTGTACAATAGTGAATACAAATGATAATACTGGGCATTCTATTTCCAATTCTCTATCCCAGTCTAGGAGAAGCTCTAAATGTTTCACCATTGAGTATGACATTTGTTATAGACTTTTTGTATATACAATTAATTATACTGAGGAACTTCTCTTTTATTGCATTAAAAAATGTCAATATTAATCTGTTCTGGTATAATTTACAGATAGCAAAATACATAAATCCAAAGTGTACTACTCAGTGGAGTTTGACAAACCATTGTCAAATGTAATCATCATTCAGATCAATATTTTCTTAGGTAAATACTTAGGAGTAGAACTGCTGGGTCATATAGTTATAAGAGGAAGTGCCACCCTGTTTTCCAAAGTGTTTGCATAGTCCTGCCAGCAATGAATGACTTCCAATTGCTTCATATTCTTGCCAATACCAGGGACTATCAGCCTTTATCACTTTAGCTATTCTAGAGGGTAAGTCCCATCTCCCATGGTTTTAATTTGCCTTAGTTCCCTGATGACTAATGACTTGGGGAGTATCTTTTCTTATGCTTACTGACCATTCACATACTTTTGTAAAGTGCCTTTATAAGTCTTTTCTTCCATCTTGTAATTGGATTTTTTAAAAAGTTAATTTAGAAGTGTTTTTTGCTTATTCCGGGTGCAGGTACTTTGCCAGATTTGTGTGTTGCAGATATATTCTCCCCATCCATGTACTACTTATGCACTTCCTCTGGTATTTTTTGATGAGAAGTTTATCATTTTAATGAAGTCCAATTTATCATTTATTTTTCTTTTCTGATTAGTGTCATTGAAGTCCTGTTAAAAAAAAATCTTTGTCTACCCCAAAGTTTTAAAGATACTTATTAACCCATTTTTTTTCTAGCAAGTTTATAGTTTTAGCTTTTACATCTAAGTCTATGATCAATCTGTAATTCATTCTTGTGTATAACGACATGAGGAGGGAGTCAATATTCATTTTCTCCATACTGCTATCTAGTTGTTCCAGTCTTATTTATTGACAAGACTTTCTCTTCTTTGTTGAATTTGACAACTTTGCAAAAAATCAATTGACTGTAAATTTGGGGGTCTATTTCTGGATTCTCTATTCTGTTCCATTGATCTGTTTGTCTATTTTTACACCAATATTCAGTTCAGTTGCTCAATCATGTCTGACTCTTTGCGACCCCATGGACTGCAGCATGCCAGGCTTCCCTGTCCATTACCAACTCCTGGAGTTTACTCGAACTCATGTCCATTGAGTTGGTGATGCCATCCAGCCATCTCATCCTCTGCTGTCCCCTTCTCCTCCTGCCTTCAATCTTTCCCAGCATCAGGGTCTTTTCCAATGAGTCAGTTCTACGCATCAGGTAGCCAAAGTATTGGAGTTTCAGCTTCAGCATCAGTCCTTCCAATGAACATTCAGGACTGATTTCCTTTAGGACTGACTGGTTGGATTTCCTTACAGTCCAAGACTCTCAAGAGTCTTCTCCAACACCACAGTTCAAAAGCATCAATTCTTCATTGCTCAGCTTTCTTTATAGTTCAACTCTCACATCCATACCTGACTACTGGAAAAACCATAGTTTTGACTAGACAGACCTTTGTTGGCAACGTAATGTCTCTGCTTTTCAATATGTTGTCTAGGTTGGTCATAGCTTTTCTTCCAAGGAGCATCTTTTAATTTCATGCCTGTAAGTCACCATCTGCAGTGATTTTGGAGCCCAAGAAAATAAAGTCTCTCACTGTCTTAATTATTGTAGCTCTCCAGTGATTATTGAAATCAGTAGTGTAAATTATCCAACCTGTTTTTGAGTTTATCTTGGCTGTTCTAGATAATATATATATATCTCCATATAAATTTTAGAATTAGCATCTCAATCTTTGCTAAAAAGATGTGCCAGAATCTTGATTGGAATTGTAATGAATCTAAAGATCAATTTGGTGAGAGCTGACTTCTTAACAATATCAAGTCTACATATCTTTCCTTCTATCTAGGCCTTTGTAAATTTCTGTCAGCATTGTTTTTGGTTTTCAGTGTAGAGATCTTGGTTATCTTTGGTTAAATATTTTCCTAAGTATTTGATGTTTTTTATGTTTTGTAAATGATATTTTGAAAAATGTTTCTAATTGTTTCTTCCTAATATATAGAAATATAATTTATAATATTTCTGACTAATGACCTTGTATCCTGTGATCTTACATTTACTTTAATAGTTATAGGTTCTTTTGAATTTTTTATGTACAAAGTCACATGAATAAAGATGATTTTACTTCCTCCCTTTTCATTTTCTTACCTTATTTCACAGGAGAGTATTTGCAGAGAGTCTAAATAACTTGCCTAAGTTTACAGTTAGTAAGAGCCAAGATTGAAACCCATGTCAGCCTGTTTCCAGAACACCATGGAACGAGTGAAGGTGTATTAAAATTTTTGTGGCTGTCATTGCTAGAAAAAGCAGTTTGGGTCACACTTATTCAAGAAGGTCTTGAATATAAGGTAAATAATTTGAATTGTATTGGGTAGGTGATTAAAGGTTAAGTGTTTTCAAATGGTAAAGAAATAGTAGTGGTGATTTTAGTCTTGTGTGTAGTGTGGTTTGATGGGAACCCTGCATTTTTGATTCATTCATTTCAGAATCATTTATTGAGCATGCATTATGTTTTAATAATTGTTATAGGTACTGAGGACATAAGGATGAAGATAATCTGCTGCTTAGAGTAGTAGAGATTTTCACTGATGAAGGAAAGAATTTTAGTGCAATCTCTCAGCCATGCTGCAAACACAGCTCTACGATCTTGCATAAATTAATTTCCTGGAACCTAATTATTTTCATATGTAAAATGAGAATAATAATACACATAATGCCTACTTTGATGAGAAATAAAAATACATGTAGTATGCTTGACCTGTATCAGACACATTTATGGTACCTATAATATTTAAGGGATTTGGAGAGCGCATACAATAAGAATGAAATACCTAGCCAAACAATTGATTTTTCCACTAATCAAATGTCAGTCAGTTTTAACTGATTCCCTCCTTCAGTGATTACATCTTAAATATAATGAACGATGCTTTTTGCTCTTATAACTTGAACACTGAGATAACTGTGCTATGCACAGATCTAGTCAACATAGTAATACTCTATTCGTGTAAAGAACTCAAGAGTTAACAAAGAACATTTATTTATACCATTTTGTTTGAGTCTTCCAATAATCATACAGATGAGGAAACTGATATATTTACTCACATGGTAAGAAGCAAAGCCCAGTTCATATATTTGCCTATCTTTAACAGCGCTTCTTACTACACTATATTCAGTTCAGTTCAGTTGCTCAACCATGTCCGACTCCCTGTCCATCACCAACTCCAGTGTTTACTCAAACTCATGTCCATTGAGTCAGTGATGCCATCCAACCATCATCTGTAATATAGTGTACCACACCATATTACCTCTCATTATATCATGAAGCATGCTAGTAGTAATAATACAAAAATCACAATGAATCTTCCAATTTTTATATAGCTTATCTATATGAAGGAAGTAAGTAATTTGAAGTTGAATGAGGAAAAGAAGGCAGACAATACAGAATTTCTTGCTCTAAATCCTCTATGACCCACCTCCCAGAATATTGGAAATAAAAGCAAAACTAAACAAATGGGACCTAATTAAACTTAAAAGCTTCTGCACTACAAAGGAAACTATAAGTAAGGTGAAAAGACAGCCCTCCGATTGGGAGAAAATAATAGCAAATGAAGAAACAGATAAAGGATTAATCTCAAAAATATACAAGCAACTCCTGAAGCTCAATTCCAGAAAAATAAATGACCCAATCAAAAAGTGGGCCAAAGAACTAAACAGACATTTCTCCAAAGAAGACATACAGATGGCTAACAAACACATGAAAAGATGCTCAACATCACTCATTATTAGAGAAATGCAAATCAAAACCACAATGAGGCACCATTACACGCCAGTCAGGAAGGCTGCTATCCAAAAGTCTACAAGCAATAAATGCTGGAGAGGGTGTGGAGAAAAGGGAACCCTCTTACACTGTTGGTGGGAATGCAAACTAGTACAGCCACTATGGAAAACAGTGTGGAGATTTCTTAAAAAACTGGAAATAGAACTGCCATATGACCCAGCAATTCCACTTCTGGGCATACACACTGAGGAAACCAGATCTGAAAGAGACACGTGCATCCCAGTGTTCACCGCAGCACTGTTTATAATAGCCAGGACATGGAAGCAACCTAGATGCCCATCAGCAGACGAATGGATAAGGAAGCTGTGGTACATATACACCATGGAATATTACTCAGCCATTAAAAAGAATTCATTTGAATCAGTTCTAATGAGATGGATGAAACTGGAGCCCATTATACAGAGTGAAGTAAGCCAGAAAGATAAAGACCATTACAGTATACTAACACATATATACGGAATTTAGATAGATGGTAACGATAACCCTATATGCAAAAAAGAAAAAGAGACACAGAAGTACAGAACAGACTTTCGGACTCTGTGGGAGAAGGCGAGGGTGGGATGTTTTGAGAGAACAGCATGTATATTATCTATGGTGAAACAGATCACCAGCCCAGGTGGGATGCATGAGACAAGTGCTCGGGCCTGGTGCACTGGGAGGACCCAGAGGAATCGGGTGGAGAGGGAGGTGGGAGGGGGGATCGGGATGGGGAATACGTGTAACTCTATGGCTGATTCATATCAATGTATGACAAAACCCACTGAAATGTTGTGAAGTAATTAGCCTTCAACTAATAAAAAAAATTTTTTTTAAAAAGTTAAAAAAAAAAAAAAACTTTCTTGCTCTATAGTATTCACATTGTTCTGATTTTCTTAGGTGGATTGTTAACTATATAAATTATCATTTTTCTTTATTACTTTGTTGCATTTGTGATTTGGCTGACATTTCTTTTTGATGTGTCTACTTGCCTCATCTATCCATGATGTGTTGTTTCTGCTTCTACTAAATTTCAATAATTTCCTTCCCCTTTCTGATTTGCACCCACATTTTTTTCCTTATTGGGTTGTTCTCTGTTGGTAATATATCCAGTTCCTATATCTTCGCTTTCATTTTTTTCTTTGCCTGAATAACTAAGTCAGTTTATTTACTTTTCTTCCTTTTCATGTTACATTATCACATGATAATTCACCAATAATTATGGCTGGTTTTACAAAACAATTATTCTGAGGTCTTATAGAAATCTAAGTTCTTCAAAAATACTGAAAACATTTTTCATAAATATGTTTTAAGAGCAAAGTACTGGAGGGTAAGTTGGGGAAATGAACATGAAGATTGACCAGATAATGTCATTTACATTTTATAGATTCACATAAACAGTTAACATTAAATAAGTTAGGAGCTGTAGCATGTAAAAGCAAGAACAAGACATGGGTCCTGAAGAGCTTACGATCTAGTGAAAGAGAAAGACAAATATATAAACAACTGCAGTACCAGACAGTATATTGTTATAACTATGGCATGAAGTGTTGAGGGAGCCCAGAGGCTGTACTAGAGTGTAGAAGTTATAGGATTCCTCAAGGTTGGAGGCAACTGATTAGCAGCTGGAGATGGAACTCATTATGCCCCCTGTTAGATTTTTTTGTTTTATTTTTGTAGAAACAGTCAGGCATCTTGAGTAAGTTTTATGGAGTAATATGGAAATGCAATGGGGAGTCATTTATTTGCACAGATATCATGGGTGGTTTTTGAAAGTGTGAAATCTACTCGAGGACTGATGAATTCTGGATTTCTGCCAGAAAAAGGGAGAGTTAGAAAGCCAGGAGAATCTTTCCTTTATCACAACTCAGAGTTGGGGGTGAGGACAAGAAAGGAAATTGGAGGCCAGCAATGTGACAGACCTCAGGTGATTACTATCTCATTGTAGGAATACACTGGACAAGTATTTGTGGAAGAACACAGGTCATTAAAAAAAACCCTTTCCATTCCCATTGCTTCCCCAGTTTTTTGAGAACTTTGGGATTTCAAGAAATCTAACTCTGTTATGCCATGTAATTAAAATAATCTATAAATGTTTATGAAACTAATACATGGTGAATGCAAACATTTCAAACATTATAGTGTAAAAAAAAAGTGGAATTACTATTCCTCTACACACCCACTCATACTCTCCAGTGCTAACAATTTGTTAGCACTTGGAAACATTTTCTACCATAGTCAAACACACACACACATTTTTTTCTTTCTCCAAAGAAAATTTGTGTTACTCCCACAAATTTGAGGTTGAAGTCACCATTAAAAGTGTGGGCTCTGGATTGGGATAGAACCGGGCTCAAATCCTCTCCAACTTCCTGGCTCTATGACCCTACGACTTCTTTAAACTTCTTTAAACTTCATTTTTTGTGTGAAGGATAAAAATGGTATTACTTTGTAAGGTTTGAGAATCAAAATCTAGAAATCACTTAGCCCAGTGACTGAACACATAGTAAGTGTTCAATAAACACTATTATTGTCCATGGCAAGTGACCTTTCTCATTTTAAGACTAAAAATAAAATCTGTTCAACCAATGTTCTTTTTTTCCCCCCCTGACTAAGTGTTATCTGGGTTGGGAAGAACTTGCTTTTCCAAGGCAGAAAGCTGATCCAAGTGTTTCACGAGGCTTCTCTCTGAATCTTCAGGGCAACTCTCCCGCGTCCCCCCAACATCACTTTCTGTCTAGAAAGTGGACTTTTCAATAAAAAACTTCTGTGACTCAGGTCGTGACGAGAATGCTCAACCAGGTCAGGCTATTTACACTGTGTGCACTTTTGCTTTATCATGCAATTGCTGGGTGGCACCCTTTTAAGCTCGCCTCACACGGTCGCGCCCCTCCATCCCCTCTTCAGAGGCGGCCGCCAAGGAAGAAGCCAATTCTCCCAGGAGCCGGGAGAGAACTGATGGACGACAGGCGCCTCCAGGGCGCAGCAGCAGACGCGGGCGTGCGAGGTGCGCCCTAGGGGTGCCGACTGCTGCTCGAGGGGCGCCGGTGGAGCGCCGACGGGTGGCTCCTCCCGGGGCGAACCTGGCACTGCGTTCTCCCCATCTGCGTGCGGGGGCATCTGCCTGGCCGTCTGCAATCTCAGACCCCGCCGCCTCCACTCTGCAGCCCCGGCCGGTCCCACGCGCTCGCTTTTTTGGCACTTGCCCTTTGCCCTCCCATGGAGTCATCTGTTTACTCTCCCCTCGCTTCCAGTCACCCACAGGTCACCCTCCCTGCCACCACCGTCACCCATTTTGTCCCCTCTCCCTTCTCTCCTCACTCTTCACCTCTCCCCGGGTCGTCTTAAGAGGACTCCGCCGACGGAGATGCTGCAGAGTCCGCGGCCAGGGTCGGCTCCCGGGAGAACCCTCCGTCCACCTTTGCCCCCTCCCCGGGGGCGCGGGACGCAAGTTTCCGCCCCGTCCTTTCCCCAGTGACAGGACTCGGCTGCGGCCACGGCCGGGGAGGCGGAGGGAGGGACTGCCTGACTCCCGAGCCCCCTCCCCTGATCGCGAGCTCGCGCGGTCTGTGTGTCTCTAGGCAAGTGCGGAGACGCGGAGGAGAAGGAGGAGGAGGTGGAGGAGGAGGAGGAGGAGGGAGTTGGGGGAGGATCTCCATTGAAATAAACAACCAGGCAGCAGTTATTAACACGGGAACATGGCGGCCGCAGCCTCAGCCACGGCTTCGGCGGCGAAGGTCAGCGCCGACGGCAGCCGGCACCTGACGGCGTGACCGACCCGAGCCGGTAACCGCTCCTTCCCTGGGGGCCGCGAGGGCGGGCTGGAGCGGGGGGCGGGCGGCGGACGGGCGGGGGGCGCCGCGTCCCCACCCCCCGGCCGCGATCGCCCTTCCTGCGCCGAGCCGGGCAGAGCCGCGCGCCGCCGAGAGGGCTGTTTTGTGTGCGGGGAACCGCTGCCCCAGTGCGCGGAAAACGGGAGTTGCATCCCCGGAGAGGCGCCGTGAAGCTGGGGAGTTGGGACTTGGGGGGGTGGGGAGGGGTGGGGAGGGCGGGAAGCGGCGGGGAGACGCGGAGTCCCTGGGAGAGAAAGGAGGCGCTCCAGCGCTTTGCGAGAGCTCGGGAGACGAGTCCCGGAGCGCGAGGCGGGCGGAGGCTGCAGCCCGCGGCGCCGGCCAAGAGGTGAGAGCCGAGGCGCGGCGGAGGCCGGGGGCGCGGGTGCGGCCCCCGCCGGAGGAGCCCCGGCGCCTGCCGCCCCTGCCCGGTGCGGGTCGGCGGGGAGCGCGTCTCCTGCGCCCTCGGGGGGCGCGAGGCAGAGAGACGAGAAGGTGAAGCCCGAGAAGGTGCATTCTTTCATGGAAACGCGGAGCGACTGCAGCGCAGGGTGGGAGCCGGGCGAGGGGTGGCAGGACTCGGGAAGTGGTCGGGGGTGTGTGAAGGTGAAGCGCCTTGTCAGGGGCGGCCGGCGGGGTGAGACGTCGGGAGGAGAGGGGATCCGCGGCCCGGCGGCCGGGCCCGGCCCGTGTCAGCGCCGGGGGCGGGGGGCGAGGGGCGCCGCGCGCGGACGGGAAGGAGCTGCGGCGGGCGGGGCGGGCGGCGCGCTCGGGCCGAGCAGGCCGGGCCGCGGTGGGGGCGGGGAGCCGGGGGGCCGGAGCGCGGCGGCGCCGAGCCGGGCTCGCCCCTGACTTAACTTTCTGGGTGCGGGCGTGTGTGCAGGAGGCGCGCAGGGGCCGGGGCTGGGGGCGGGAGGCGGGCCGGGAGGTTCCGGGTTGGCTCGCCAGCGCCCCCTCTTCGCTCCCCCATCTCCCCGCCCCTGAAGGGACAGGCCCTCAGGGCCCCAGGCGGGAAGCGGGAGGGGCCCTCCCAGCCGGCTCGAGACGGTCACGCCCCGGGCCCGGGGACACTGCTCTCTCGGGCCTCTGGGGGCTGCTGGGGGAGGGGGCCGGGGGTCGTCGCGGCGCGCTGGCGCTCCCCGCCCCCCGCCCCTCCGGGGAGTCCCGGAGGCGCCTCTTCCGAGATCGGGGGTGGGTCGGTCCCTGGTTAGCTGGTTCCTCCCTCTTCCCCCCTCCCCCTAGTGGTTTCCGGGGCCTGCGGGACCGAGGGGCGGGAATCAGGGACCTGAGCGTCCTGCACCGGCTCGGAGCGGGACCGGGCCTAACGCCGTCCGGGTCTGTCACTCTTAGGGGAAACTTTCCCAAACCGGGGACCGAGCCTGAACACCCTCCTCCGTCACCTCGTCCTCTAATCCCACTCCCACTCCACCTCCTCCACTGCCTTCCCCTCCCACCGACCCGAATCTCGCAGCGTGTGACTGATGGGGCAGTGAGCCAATCGAAGGCGGGGAATTGACCTGCCGGGTGTCGGTAAGCCAATCGCGGGGACCGCAGGAAGGAAGGGGGCGGGGCTTCTTCCGGACCAGTTGGAGCGGAGTTGCAGGCAGGGCGGGGGAGTCATGGAGACGCCAAAGAGCTATCCACTCTTGTACATCCCTGGTCACCCACTTCTAGATCTGTGGGGTAGTGTCACTCACAGGGCCTCCTACCCGGGGAAGCACGCAAATTGCACGAGATACTGTATTGCTTTGGTACCAACAGAGACGTTGTCTTAGACACAAGGAAGTCTAAAGGTACTTAGGATGTGGCAGTAACTGTCCGAGGCCCGTTTCTAAAATGGCATATATTGTAGTGATCGCGTTCCGAACCTCAGCGCTCGGTTTACGTGCTAAGGATCCTAGGAGTTATCTGTTTACCTCTGTCTCAGTTTCACTTAGCTACTCCAGCGTGGAGACAATGAAATTTGAAAGGCTGCTCTGAAAACGAAGGCATCGGGAAAGCTTCACGTCAATTGATTATTGGGAGTGTAAAGCATCATTGTTTGTATGGCTTCACTGGTTCCTTGATTAATTAGAGCGCCAGTTTCCAAAGTGCACTTGGAAGTTCGGCGTTGGGATGACATTTTTAAAAAAAGTTGTAGTTTATGGTATGCATTTTTATTTTTGGGTTTTTTTTTTTTTTTTTTTTTTGCTCTTGAGTAAACAACATGAAGTTAGGAACCAAAGCATCACTGTTTGCAACCTAAAGCGTTGATATTTAAGGAGCAAGCCAGTCAAAGAATATTTGTCTACAGAAAAAAAGTGAATAAATGTAGTTTGCCAGATTACTCCCACACAAAAGATTCTTAAAAATAAATTAGTTTGCTTAAACACTAGTGAATGGTTCAGTGTGTGGGTACTTTTTTGGTGTTTGCAAGGTTAGGAGACATCTTTGGTTATTTTACACTGTTGGGTGCAGTCTAGTGACTTACTCAACTCTAACTTTTCAGAATGGGAGGATAGGTCTTTGGTTGTTTGTAAAGATCATAGGTTGCTCTGCGGGAATAGCAGTCTTTTAAAAAGGCAGCAGCTGCTGCTGCTATGCTTTGTGTGTGTGTGTGTGTGTGTGTGTGTGTGTGTTTGTGCTACTCTTTGTTGGGGAGGTTAGCGCACACTGACAGCAGCAAGACTCCTTTTCCCAACTGGAATTTGTAGAATCTTTGGGAGTTCAAAAGATGAGTAATGTTAACTTGAGAATGCATCTATTCATTTTGTGATGAGTATCCCATGAATTTAATCTTGGGGCTTTTTTTTTCCTTTTTGAGGCATTTTATGTGCGTGATTACTTATGTATACTGCTTTCTCAGGCTTTTAATAACTTGGTGTTACTAAGAAAGATTTGAGGGGTCTTTTTAGGAGATTTAGGGTTTTTAGGGAACAGTGTTTAACCACACTTTATCAATGTGCTCTGTGTAATAGACCGGTTTCAGATTCATAATGTGAATTCCCAATCCAGTAGAATTGTAAGTGTTCATGAAGACAGAAATTAATCGCGTTTTGTTGTAGCCCTTGAGGTGTTATTTTAGTGATACAATAGTAAAAACCGTGAATATAAAACAAACATTTAGCTGCCAGAAGTAGGGAGAATTATAAATTAAACAGCGTGCAGCATTTGACAGCATGCAGAACCGCCCCGTCATTAGTTAATTTAGTTCCTGAAGGCCACTCTGATGTGCGCCTTTTGTATGCTCAAGAGCAGCACATTATTTTACTCCTTCTCCACAATAATCCTTGAGACTGTTCTCAGATTCTTAGTGGCCGTGAGTAGCAAGTCCCCTAATGCCTGGCTAGGGGAAAAAAAAATCCTCTCAAGCATATGGAGACATCTAGAAAAAGATGTGCGTCGTCAGCTGTGATTCCATTGTGTGCTCGCAGACTGGAGCTGAGCCTTCCTCCTGGGAATTTCAGTCTTAACAGAGGAGTTGTAGATGTTAGGATACTGAAGCAGAGGATAGAAAAAGAGCTCACCAATTACGAATTTAATATTTGTTAGATAGATTAGCTCTGATTTTAATCCTTCATTGGTTACACAGAATTTACATGACTTTTGCTCCGTGTTAGAGGAGCGTTTTCTGAGCAACCTAAAATGTCAGGATCAGAGGGGAACTTGGGCTGCCGTGTGAGGCCGTAAAGGGGTAGTGCTCCTTGGTTGGCTTTATCTTTAGATATATCTTTTTTTTAATTTTATTTTTTATTGGCAGATAATTGCTTTACAACATTGTGTTGGTTTCTGCCATACATCAACATAATCAGCCATGGATATACATAATGTCCCGTCTGTCTTGAACCTCCCTCTAGTTATATCTTATTAAAGCTTTGCACACCTTAGAAGCAAGGACCAATGAACAGTTCTTTAATTACATACCCTGTATTTAAGGATGCAGTACCTTAGCTGTTTCATATCACACCCGGTTGAAAAGATGACCCATTAAATTGACAGCTTGGATTTCTTAGAAAAAATTGTGTTGTATTGGATTTTAAAAGGGTGCTCTTTAAACAAACTTTCTAGTTTAGTTTTCTGAGATGCACAGTGTATCTTTCTTTGATATTTTGACCATTTGTCATGATTGATATTATATTTAGATGCATGATTAGTGCTTCACTATTTTTATAGCAAAACCACTTTTGAAGTCATTATTCATTTTTCAATATTTTGTGTTTATAGTTTTGGTCATTTATGTTATTATATGCTATATCAATTTTAAATTAAGAGAATAGGAGGGAGAGTATAAGTCATTTGCTTTAAGGTATTGATCTTTTATTACAGTAAATCATAAAATGAACAGTGAATCAGGATCTTTCCTGCAATGAAATAATCAGATTGTTTACAAACTAATAATGAAAACCATTTAAGAGAAAATAGAACAAACCCCTTACTCAGTTTTTTAATACACTTTCACATGTTGAGCTAATTTTACCTCTAAATGCCTTGTTTTCTCAACAAAAACGATTTTAACATTTGTGTTTATTTCCTTTCTTGTTTTTACAGGCTTGCAGAAGGGTTTATGAATTCCTAACTGTAGAAAGAATATTATGTCATATTACTTTTTAAAGTCTATTAAAAGTAATGTCTGGAAAAGCCGTACAATATGGATTTAGTGTCACAGGCCCTCAATTCAGACAGTATAAAAACAACATATACTTGATGGATTCTAGATAGTAATTTCTAACAGAAGTGAGAATGTGACTTTTGTGGATATTTTAGAAACTTGCGTAGTTTTCCTTGCTGTTATAAAACTGAGGCAAGGGTGATTATGGAGAAGAGTGGAAATCTTAAAGATTGTGCTATGAAGGTATCTGAAATTAAATATCTACATGGTCTGCAGATAGATTATAATACTCTTGGCTCTTATAGCAAAGATTTTATGTACTTACCCTATGAAATGTTCATCAGTGACCATATTTCTGGCTTCCAGCGGCTGTGATGACGTAATGCAATTGTGGAAACATCGATTCTAGGAGTTTTCAGTTGGTTCCCTATTTGGAAACTTCTAGAGATGTATTAAATAAGCAGGGAAACTACGGAAGTATTTGACTTACCTACTTTTGGAAATAGATACTTAATTTTAAGGAAGAAAGAGTAGAGCTGCTTATAGGTAGACCTTATTAGCAGTAATTACATAGTTATTAATAGTTAAAGGTTCTGAAAGAAAAAAAAGTTTTTACTTTGGGTGTCAGTTGACAGATGCACATGAAGAGTTGAAGTTAGCCTGTTAATTCTGGCAGAATTTATGTTTTTTAGGCAGTCAATTATGAACTATTAAGAGTTCCCGATGGAGTTCCCCGTGGCCAACTTAACTCCCATTTTGGGCTTTTTATATCTTGTTATTGCATTCCTGCTTCATTTAACCATTGTTTCATTCATTTACTCATGTTATTTGATGAGTTTTGAGTGTCCCAGCTTTGGCAGTTTACTGCCAAAATCCTCTGATTAAAGGGGGAACACACAATGGGTGATGATTTTGTTTTATTTGTGGTGGGGGAGGGGTTGGGGAGGGACATGTCCACTCTAATGTTCAATTTGCTTTCAAACTAAAGATCTGCCCGTCTTTTAAAGTGTAATTTTAATTATATAACAGAGTCAGATAATTCTGCTTTAATTTGGGTTTGGGTTCCCCCCCCCCCCGCCCCGAAAATAGGATTATAGTGTTTATAGTAAAAAAGGTTGTTAAGTGTCCCCTTGACTGATTAGCTTATGAAGAAATAGACTTCCTTTAATAAAGGTATGAATATTTATAACTAGTTTTGTTTTATTTTCCTGAAATCATATTGTGTGTGGTCAGCATGACGATCTCCAGTTGGGTAAAGGTGACCTCTGATTTCTGTGGATTGTTTGTGTCTTGTCGCTGCTTTGAAGAGTAACATATCCTGTGTCTTACCTCCCTGGTTTTCTAAAGGGTGGAAAAATCTCCTTTGCACAGCCCTTCACAGGTATTCTGCTGTGGTAGTCAGTTTTTCTAGAGGAAACGCACTCTTGCTCTTGGCTGAAACATCTGTATTGGCAGAGCAGCAGCAGAAGTGATAATGGCATCTCTCAAGGAGTGCCATAAACTTCTAGGGGCTCTCTGAAGCATGCTGCCTTCTTTCATTCTTGCCCATACCCTGTGAAGTAGAAGCTACCCTCACTTTCCAGGAGATGAAGTTTGAAGGGGAGTAAGTCGCTGTGCCTCTGAGCAAAACTTTGGGGAAAAATGAACCTTGCCCACCAAATGGGGAAGCACTGTAAATTTCATAGGGGATGGTGAGTCCGAGGACATCTTCCTATTAAGGATCTGATAAAGCAGTGTTTGCAGGTTTTTGTAAGACTCCCAGTCTGGTGGTTTAGGTTGTAAAAAGGATGAATAGGTTTGAATAGACCCAGTCCTGCGAATTCTGTAGACCTGTATCTTTCCCAAACCCTTGCCTCCAGGCAGGCCTATACCTGGCCAGATACTTACCTTAAGACCTACAGAGAGTCTCCAGATTTTTTAGTCATCAGCCCGGTATTTAACAGGTCCTAAATTGCAGGATTCTTTCTTGTCTTTTAATTTTCAAAAAATAACGAATGGAAGTGGATGAAGTAAAAAACAGGTAATCTTTAACTGAGTGCTCACTTAAAACCTGGTGCCCTTTACTATAGACTCCTGTCTGGCTCTCACTGGAACGCAGTGAGGGAGGCACTCTTGTCCCTCCGCTTTCACAGTTCAGGAAGTAGAAGCACAAAGCTGTCAAATAACCTGCCAGAGGTCACACAGCCTGAGTGCTGGAGAGGAATTTGAACCCAGGCCAGCGTGGCCCCTTCGCCCTGCTCCCTGACTAGTGAGCTGGCCAGCTACACCTCCTTGCAGCCTCGCGTGGATGTGTGCCACCCAGTCCTTGTGGAAAGCACGGATCAGTCATTCCCCACGAGGGAAAAGGACGGGTGGGGGTGTATTTTGCAAAAGCACACTCAGGTCCCATATTGTTTCTCACAATAAGAAGCTCAGAAAATTAACTTGCGAAAACTTGAATGTGGGAGGAGAGGCAGAAAAGAGATGGAGAGAACCTTTTAGGGGATAGAGGTTTTGGACAGATGAAACACTGGTGTTTCTGTAACATATATTTCATCCTAGCACCTTTAGCTGTTAGCTGGTGGTTTGTGTGATGCATGTTTGGCAGATTTTTTGCAACCCATGTAGCACGGGTGACTCGGTGTTGCGATATTGTAGTCCCTGAAGGAGGCTGATAATATATTCAGTCATCTGACTTGTACTCTGCTATTTGTGGAATTCTTCTGTCTGCGCAATTGTTTTCAGGGAGCCAGGAGAGCTTTCAGGGAACTCTTCACCTGTGCACGTGTGGGGATCAGCAGGCACTGCTTTCCGTGTTCTAGCTGCCATTCTGAAGCCCTGTTGTAAGAGATGAACATGCAATGCATGGTATTTTCTGTTACTCATTTAGTGGATCCTTAGGAAATGTGATCCCACGTCTCCCAAGGCTTAACTTGCAGGGTGTGACGGGGTCCTGGGAGTTCCCTTTGCTTCTGGCTGACCTTTGCCCCTGGAAGTGGGGTGGGGTGGGGGGAATGAAAGTGTTAGTCGCTCAATTGTGCCCTACTCTTTGTGACCCCATGGATTGCAGCCCGTCAGGCTCCTCTGTTCATGGAATTCTCCAGGCAAGAATACTGGAGTGGGGTGCCATTCCCTTCTTCAGGGGATCTTGCCGACCTAGGGATCGAACCTTGGTCTCTCACATTACTGGTGGATTCTTTACCATTTGAGCCCCCAGGGAAGCCCCTTGCCCCTGGAAGCCCAGATCTAAATGAGAATGTGCTTTTCTGGCAGACTGTTCCCACCTACAAAATCAGTCCAGGAATCAAACAGGAAATGATTTCCCTTGCCTTTGGTGGTCTAGTACAATTGGTACTGGTTATAAGTTGGAAATACTAAGGGGCTTCCCTGGTGGTTCAGACTGTAAACAATTCACTTGCCAGGGCGGGAGACACAGGAGACGAGGGGTTTGATCCCTGGGTTGGGAAGATCCCCTGGAGGAGGCATGGCAACCCACTCCAGTATTCTTGCCTGGAGAATTCCATGGACAGAGGAGCCTGGCAGGCTACAGTCCATAGGGTTGCACAGAGTTGGACACGACTGAGCGACTAACACTTTCACTTCCACTTGGAAATATTAAAGATGATTTAAGATTGGTGAAAATTTCATCAGATCCCTAAAGTCTTAGGAATGCCCGCCTCTCTGGAGTTTCTGGTAGTGTGTTGTATTTTCAATTTCTGTAGTTCTCTTCTGAGATTCATATATAGTGCTCTTGTTGCTTTTCAAGTAACATGTATGACTATCTTGATTCCTTAAGATTTTTCTATAAAAGTGTGATATAGAAATATTTTCCATTAAGAAGTGTCATTTTATTGTATTCTAGCACCACCAGAGTCTTTTCTTAAATAAACAAATAGTAAGTATAAGTCAGAGCTTCCCAGGTGGCTCAGTAGTACAGAATCTGCCTACCAATACAGAATACATGGGTTCGATCCCTGGGTCGGGACGATCCCCTGGAGAAGGAAATGGCAACCCCCTCAAGTATTCTTGCCTGGGAAATCCCATGGACAGTGGAGCCTGACAGACATAGTCCATGGCATCACACAAGAGTCAAACATGACTATTTATCTATTAAACACCAACAACAAGAATAAATAAAACCTAGTGAAGTTATTTAAAAATTATTTACGTGATAATCTTTATGTAAGTAAAGTTGTATAAAGATCTGTTTATGGTGTACTACCTTGTATTTTAAGCAAGAGGTGTGTACAGTTAAGAGTTTAATAAACTAAAGGCTGTAAGCTGTTGAATACAATGTAAGAAAATGATACTCATTGTGTTCTGAGCATACTGACAGTGGCAACTGACAGTGACAAAAGTCAACAAAAATGCCTGGACACCGAAGGACATTAGAAAAGAAAACCAGAGCATTCTCCTCTCCTGGGTGAAGCACACGCACATCATAAAACCACATTCTCATAATCATGGATGATCTCACCATAATAGTAAATTTCTCACTTTGAGAAATAGCATTCAGGAGGAGAGAGCTGGGAGGTGGAGGGAAGCCCAGGTCTGTGGGCTTGAGGCAAGTGAAGGTGGGTCAGGATGGAGCTGGCAGGGGGGCATCTGGCCTGGCCCTGCGTGCAGGCCGTCGGGTGAGCTGGGACTCTGCTCTCCACCACTCCCTCCTGTCTCATGGTCACTGGAGACAGGCCCTGACCCTGTGGTGGGGAGGGCAGGGCAGAGGAGGGAGAGCCGGTGACAGGTGAAGGTGGGTGAAATCCCAGGGGATCCAGGTCCCAGACACTCAGCCGCACAATGGCTGTCTCCATCCGGATCTCACACCAGGAGCTGGGTGGCTCCTGCATGCAGAGTGTTCAGATGAGCTGCGTCCTTAATCCTGGACCCTGGACCCAGACAGCAGTGCAGATGGCCGGCTCCCTCCAGGCACCCCTCAGCCCTGCGGCCCTTCTCCTCTGATACTCTGGGTTACCACACGGAGCACTTGGGAGACTTTCTTCCCCTTCACAGGTGAGAAGTGAGGGGACCACTCCACCCAAGAGCAGGCAAAGACCAGGTAGGTTGAGGGAAGGCCTTCTGGGGCTTGTGATTTTCATAGGCCGAGCTCCTGTCTTCACCTGGCCGGGTGCTCAGAGGAGTGAGGGAAGCCAGGGCCTTCTCACCAGAGGAACAGAGAGGGTTTCCTGGTCATGGAGGCCCTCTTCATTCCCTTCCCCAGAAAGGGAATTTCCCAGTGAAGGTCAGGTGTCTCTAGTAGCCTCACCCCAGGCTTTCTGGGCCTGCCTCAGTGGTCCACAGATGTTTATCCACTTGGAGAAAGGGATTGAGTGTGTAGCGGGGGAGAAAAAAAAAGGAAAGGTATTTGGAAGGAAGCTGAAGGTGGCCTTCAGGGGAGTTACTCATTTAATTGAGGCAGAAAAGGGTTAGAACCACGCAGTTGGAAAATATCAATGCAAAAGAGTAGTCTTGCCTGAAATCTGTAAATTAATGAAAGCCTTGTGGCCCAGATGGTAAAGAATCTGGCTGTAATGCAGGAGACCAGGGTTCGATCCCTGGGTCAGGAAGATCCCCTGGAGAAGGGAATGGCAACCCACTCCAGTATTCGTGCCTGGAGAATCCCATGGACAGAGGAGACTGGCAGGGTACAGTCCATGGAGTTGCACAGACAACTGAGCCACTAATGCTTTCTGCATAGAGGAATTCCAGAGTAACAAGTCCATGCCCTTGGAGCTTGAGAGATTTTTCAAGGATGGACTGTTTAGTTTATCAACTTGATCAAACTGAGTAGTCAACTTATAATACTTGTTACTTTAAGTGGAACCAGACTCCTTAATACACACTTTTTGGTGAAGGTTTAGATAAATAAGTGGAGGGCCATAACATGTTAGTAAAGCAGATTAGATGTTTTGATAGATATTAAACTCATTTAATATCAAGGAGAGAAAGCATCAAATGGTTTGACAAATCTGGCATTAAAATTTGTCTGTTGTGTTCTGTGCTGCTGCTGCTGCTAAGTCGCTTCAGTCATGTCCGACTCTGTGCGACCCCATAGACGGCAGCCCACCAGGCTCCTCTGTCCCTGGGATTCTCCAGGCAAGAACACTGGAGTGGGTTGCCATTTCCTTCTCCAATGCATGCATGCATGCCAAGTCGCTTCAGTCGTGTCTGACCCTGTGTGACCCTGCGGACAGCAGCCCATCAGGCTCCTCTGTGCACGGGATTCTCTAGACAAGAACACTGGAGTGGGTTGCCATTTCCTTCTCCAATTGTGTTCTATGATATGCTTAAATGATTATGTGCACTGACTTGCTGTCTGAATGAAAGAGGTACAACAGGGAATGGTACCTGTTTTCTTACTGGTTTGCTACAATTGGGAGACATAGTAAGGACTGTGTGTGTGTGTGTGTGTGTGTGTGTGTGTGTACGTATACACATACATGTATTTTTTTTTCCATTCATTTCGCCCCTCTCACATAGTATACAGAACAGCTTAAAATCATTCATTTTTAAACTGTATTTTGGGCTGATTTAATGAATTCACCTTTTGTACTGTAAGTAATAGACTGATCCTTGTATAAGAAGTTCCCAATCACCATGGAATGACATTCCCAGACACTGTCTAGATGGGTCTACCACAAAGCTGTATTCCCATATTTCTACTCTTTATATGAACCTTTGTACCTATTAGTCTGTTCTTTCTGGTCTCCTCTGAACACGTTGACCATGCAAGCTCTTGTTTTTGGCTGTGTGGCTTGCAGGGTTGAGTCCCCCAACCGGGGATTGAACCCATGTTCTCGACATTGAAAGCACAGTCTTAACCACTGACTGCCAGAGATTTCCTGAGAAAGCAGTTCTTTTGATATAAAACTCAATTTGTTGAGAGTTTATATGATTGACCTTAGTTCATAGCAGAGTGTACAATCAGAACAAAAAGACGGAGTTCAACAATATTTGAAGATTATTAGTCAGTTGCTTATTACATTGATTATAGATTTTACATAGAAAATTCTTTAGAAAAAGAAGGAAGTCCACTTCAAGTCAGAAACAATAAAGACAAAGTTTTGGTTTTGTTGCCTCAGTAAAACTGAGCATTTTCTGTATCGGACTTACTGACTTTTCCCCTGCAGAGTATTTTGACAGTATGATGAGAATAGGGATTGATAATCTCAGTTTATAGTGGAAAGAGGAGAACAAAGGTAAAGAAAACTGGGGGAATCTGGTAGTTCTGGAATGGTGATAAAGCAAAAACAAAGTATAGGGCTGTCACTTAAACACTTCCATGGAAGAAGTGATAAAAAAAGAGAATGAAAGCATCACTTGAAGGGCTGATGTCTCAGTAGCTAAATAATGAAATTCTACAACTATTCGAAGAGCAAAACCCTTATAGACCGCACATTATTATATACTTGTGACAACACCTATAAAATTGTTCTCAACTTTCTTCCCAAATCTCTACTTCAACAGTAATTTTTTTGCTTTGTGACATCATTTTACTTGCACAATAAGTCAGAAGGCTATCTATCTGTCATCTATTCAGATTCTGTCAGCAACCAATAATGTATTAAGCAGTAGAAACGGTCTCCAACCTCAGTGAAAATGCAAGCTGGTGCTTTTGGATGTGTGCAGTATCATGTGTCTCTTTTTCCTTAGCTGCTATGATGCTTCCATAGTGTGGTAGAACAAGTGGCTGCATAACAGCCATTTCAGTGTTGTGTAATGCTTTTCCTTTCCCTCTTTCTCTACTTTGTCTGTGTGTGTATATGGGTGTGTATTGCATGAACTATTTGGAGGTAAGTTACAGATGACCCTTTATCCAGAAAGCATGTTGCCATAAAATAAAGGCATTACCTTAGGTAATCACACAAAATAACAACCATTGAACCTAACAAAACCTTTTTTAAAGCCTAAGAAAACTCATATCATCAAGTATCAACTATTTCAGTTATCCCAGTTTTCTCCAAATTGTCTGTTACAGCTTTGGGTTTCAAACCAGGATCTAATGAAGCTCCCCCTTTACATTTGGTTCAGTTCAGTCGCTCAGTTGTGTCCGACTCTTCATGATCCCATGAACTTCAGCATGCCAGGCTTCCCTGTCCATCACCAACTCCCGGAGCCTACTCAAACTCATGTCCATTGCGTCGGTGATGCCATGCAGCCATCTCATCTTCTGTCGTCCCCTTTTCCTCTCGTCTTCAATCTTTCCCAGCATCAGGGTCTTTTCCAATGAGTCAGTTCTTCATATCAGGTGACCAAAGTATTGGAGTTTCAGCTTCAGCATCAGTCCTTCCAATGAATATTCAGGACTGATTTCCTGTAGGATTGACTGGTTGGATATCTTTGCAGTCCAAGGGACTCTCAAGAGCCTTTTCCAACAACACAATTCAAAAGCATCAGTTCTTCAGTGCTCAACTTTCTTTATAGTCCAACTCTCACATCCATACATGACTATTAGAAACACCATAGCTTTGACTAGATGGAACTTTGTTGGCAAAGTAATGTCTCTGCTTTATAATATGCTGTCTAGATTGGTCATAGCTTTTCTTCAAGAACAAGCATCTTTTGATTTCATGGCTGCAGTCACCATCTGCAGTGATTTTGGAGCCCCCAAAAATAAAGTCTGTCACTGTTTCCATTGTTTCCCCATCTATTTGTCATGAAGTGATGGGACTGGATGCCATGATCTTAGTTTTCTGAATGTTGAGTTTTAAGCCAACTTTTTCACTCTCCTCTCTCACTTTCATCAAGAGGCTCTTTAGTTCTTCTTCACTTTCTGCCTTAAGGGTGGCATCATCTGCATATCTGAGGTTATTGATATTTCTCCCGGCAGTCTTGATCCCAGCTGGTGCTTCATCCAGCCTGGCATTTCTCGTGATGTACTCTGCATATAAGTTAAATAAGCAGAGTGACAATACACAGCCTTGACGTACTCCTTTCCCGTTTTGGAGATTTGGTTCAGTAATCTCTGTTAATAATCAACAGTTCCCCTAGTTTCTGTTTGTTGGTTTTGTGGGGTTTTTAGATGCTGTTTTTTTGTTTGTTTTTTAGCGGTTATTCTTTTAAATTAAACTTTTTGATTGTGGGGAGATACATGTAAAATTTACCATCTTACCCATTTTTTAAGTGTACAGTTGAGTAAGGTTAAGTGCCTTCATATTGTTGTGCAACCAATCTTTTCAGTGTTTAGACTTCAGTTTTTCAAGTAGGGCTAAGAAATTAAGTTGTTAAATATATTAATGGATTTGATAGGGCTGAAGGAGCACTTAAATACTAAGAACTTCCTGCTTGAAATACTGACATCTTGGGATGTTTTCTCAGCGCACCCCTTGTGAAGTCTCTGTAGGTTTGAACCTAGCCATACTTTCTACAGACACGTCATAGGGAGATTCATACAACTGATGCTGTGAGGGGAGCAGGCACAGAGGGGATGCCTGCCTACGAGAACGCTTACTGTCAGAGAATTTGAGAACTTCTTTCTTCCTCGAAGTTGTAGATTTCTGTGTTAGGCACAGGAGGAGGTTTAGATTGAGACGTTAATTTTATAGCACACTTGGCTATTAAATAGAAAGCTTGTATACCAAGCACTTCTTTGGAGTAACTTCATAGAGATGACTATTTCCTGGGGTTTTGGAGTATGGCAGTTTAGGAGACACGTAAGAGATGCCAAGTGGTAAGAAAAGTAGGACTGGATATAGGCCTTTGTATTTAACAGATTCAGACAATTTTAAGGGGACTAGAATTTAAATGACTGATTTTTGATTTTTTTTTTTTTTTTTTGCAAGACTTTTCTGAAATGTCTTACAGACATACTAGGTGATGTCCTCATTTCTGCCATTTTGTGAGTGCGGTGCTGTGTTCAGTTGCTCAGTCATGTCCAGCTCTTTGTGACCCCGTGGACTGTAGCCCGCCAGGCTCCTCTCTCCATGGGATTTCCCAGGCAAGAATACTGGAGTGGGTTGCCATTTCCTACTCCAGGGGATCTCCTCGACGCAGGGATTGAACCCGCATCTCTTGTGTCCCCTACATTGGCGGGTGGATTCTTTACCACTAGTGCTACCTGATATGGTGCTGCTTAAGAAAAGAATGTTGGCCCTTGAAACGTTGTAAACCAACTATATGTCAATTAATAAAGAAGATAAATAATTCATTAGCATGGTTTAAAAGAAATATATTCATGAATATCTTTGCTCAACCTTGCAGAAGGTGCTTGAAGAGCTTATTAAAATAAACTGAATTAAAAACAAAAAATGTTGGCCTTTTGGAGAGGGTTGAACAGAGTATTGTGGTTGTGTTTTTCAGTGGATTTGTGACATGGTAGCAGTTTGGGTCAGCTGGCAGGAAAGTACTTTAGAGTTCTGAAATGTAACCAAACAGCAGGGACATTAAGGACTGAGGGGACAGAGGCGGGGGCAAAATTAATAATAAAGTCATAGTACTGCAAAATAGTGGCTATACAAAACTTTCAGAAAATGAGGTCTCATGTATCTATTTTTTTTGCTTCTGGTTTTTATTCCTTTGAGCACCTCAAATTTTAGCATTAGTTATTTACGAGAAAATGCTTTTAAAATGCATAGTATTTTCCTGTTTACTAAACTGATTTGAAATGTGCTGAAATTCCCCTGAGTGTCCATGGGATCTTTTAGGATACTGATCTGTCTGTCTCTTTACTCAGTCACTGTAAACCATGAACCCCTTACTACCAGCTCTAGCTCAGCAAACTAGACTTGCCTTTTTCTGTTGCCTGGATGTTACTTTTTGAGTGTATGTGTATATGTTTATGTTTAAAAATTACAATGTAAAGAACAGTCCATTTTCTTTTTTTTTTGGCACTTTACCTGCTGCACGGGTTGGGAGTTGGGAACACAGAGATTAAAAAAGAAATAGGCTCCATCCTCGAAGGTCTCACAGTTTAGGGAAGGAAAGAGACAAGTGGACAAGTAATTACAGTATAATATATGCGTTAGAATAGAAAATTGTCTTAGAAGGGCTGGACAGACATTTTATGAGCAGCAAACAGTTCCTTTTGTGAGGCAAGGAAAGGCTTCATAGCTGCTCTGTGGTTTGATTTGAGCATCACGGGCTGATGCAGATTTCATCAGAGAGGAGAAAAGGCATTCTAAAGAGATGTGCATAGGATGAAGATAGAAAGTAATGTAGTGTGTTTCTAATTCCTTTTATTTTACGTGAACTTTCACTAAGACCTTTGAGAGTCTGACAGACTGTTATCAATAAAGCAGGTAATCTTTAGAGCACAGCCCTGGGGAGATTTATTTTGAAGCTTCAGAAAGAAGCTTTTTTATCCTTTGCCTCTTTTTCGTTTCTTGTTTGTGTTCGGAATTAGAGAGTTTTGTTACCGTTGCTGCTTAATATACCATCTGAAACTTGGTGGCATTCTGCTCACGAATGTTACCACGTTGGGAAAAGGCATGATGGGCACAGCTTATCCACTCCATGATGTCCTGTGTCTCAGTGTGGATGACTCAGATCCAAGACTGAGTCAGTCAATGGCTCAGTGTTGGAAGCAAACAAAGACGTGCTCACTTGCAGACCTGGTGCTGGACAGAGGCTGTTGGCTGGGACCTCAGCTAAGTAGTAGGCTAGAATACCTGATTACAGCCTCTTTGCATCTGCTTGAGCTTCCTAGCAGTATGGCCTCTGGGGTTCAAAGAGTGATTTCCAAGGAATCTGTATCTAATTTTATGACTTAACATCAGAAGTCACATCTTAGGCTTTAGTCACAAGCCTCCCCAGATCCCAGCTCACCTTGGGAGGAAAGTTACAAGTTGAACGAGAAGAAGAGCATGTGGGATGAGAGGTGTGGTCATCTGTGGGAACTGTTGTCTGTCGCAGGCTGAGTTGAAATGTTGCTGTCCTTTCCTTTAAAAGAAGAGAACAGTGAAAGGAGTGTTTATTGTTCCTGAGATACATGAAATGATTCAATATGAGATATAACGAGCAGCAGCAGATGCAGCTAAGTTTCCTCAGTCGTGTCTGACTCTTTGTGACCCCTGAACTGCAGCCCGCCAGGCTCCTCTGCCCATGGGACGTCCCTGGCAAGAACACTGGAGTGGGATGCCATTTCCTTCTCCAGATAGTTCTTTAATCCCTCAGAAGGTATGGTTCCTCTGATGAGATTTTAGTTAGATGTTTAGAAGAACTTTCTGATAAAAATTTATAGATTTTATTTAGAGCAGAGGAAATCTGTATGATTTAAAGATAAATTTAATAATAATGAAGTGTATACTACCTGTGACTGGATCTGTCACCTTGAGCAAGTGATTTAATATGTCTGAGTCCCAATTTCTGTTTTTGTTGAATGGGGGCTATACTTGTTTGCCTCAAAGAGTGGTGAGGCTCAAGGTTTAATTATTAATGAAGGCAAAATGAATTACATGACTTTAAAGAAATCTGGTAAAGGGTTCTCTTTTATCACTAAGGAGGATGGTGGGATATTCGTTAATCTTTCTCAAATTTTTTTTTAAATTCTAGAATTCTTTTTTTTTTTTTAACCAAATAGAGGGGGAAAAAATGTGGCCTCTTTCTGTTACTTTCTTTGCTATTCATGTATTTACTGTGTAGAACTTTTGACTAAATGATAATGACATATATTTTTGGACCATTTGTTTTACCAGAAGCATTTCTAGGGAGTTAGGCCTGGAAGCTGCTCGTGTTATGGGTAATAATTAACACACTTCCCTTCAAAAGCACCAGAATGGTGCTGCCTCAGCAGATCATGTTATAGATGAAGGCAGCATTTTTTTTGTTGTTGAAAGGCGCTGCTTTTCCTATGCTGGAAGCATGGATGATGTGGTTTTAGTCTAAGTTGCTGGTCCCAATATCAGAGAGCATAGGTAGTTTATCTTGCTTGTCAAAATGGAAATCCCGAGATCTCATCACGATTTACAGAAGTATAGGGTTGGGGAGGGAGGGTGTCTGGTTTTTTTTTTTTAAAAAAAGAGACTCTTCAGGTGACCCTGACAGATAAGGTGGGGGGTCGGACGACAGGACCACAGAAGGTCCTATGGTCTAGACCCTGAGACTCCTCCTCGCCAGGAATCTCAGTAACCTGAGATTAAGCAGGGGTTGGGGACCAAAGAGGACCCTCCCTCGCCCATCTCTGTGTACTCTTTGAGCACACTCTTACATGTTAAGAAGACTCTCAGTAGCAGGAAGATGAGAAAACCACACGCTGAAGTAACTAATGACATTTTGTGTACCACCAGCCGCAGGCTTGTCTTTTGAAAAAGGCCTTTCCATTTTAAGGACAAAATAAAAGTAAAATCTCTGACGATCTTGAAAGAAAGGTTGTAAAATCTTTCTTGGAGAATTGACTAAAAATGTGTGGAATGTTCTGTTGGAAGCTGTTAACACAAGAATTCTGGAGTTCCTTGAACGCAGGAGGTTTACTTCCTTCCTTTTTTATTTCATTCTGTGAGGTCAGCTGGGGAGTAGCACTTAAGAGCCACGCTGCCTGGATTGTGGTCTGCCTTCATCACTTGAACAGGCATGACCCTGTGCCCCAGTTTCCTTAAATGTCCACTATTGTTGTTATGATTACTCTCAGTCTCCTTCAATGATCAGTTTTTGACCCTAACTGGTGTTCGATAGATCTTGACTAGTTATTTGGCATTGTGGTTCAGAGTAGATTATTTTAGATGCAAATTGAGGACTATTCAGGGAATTATTTTGGAAGTTAATCCTGAAAGACTAGAAGCACCTAGGTATTCAAAATTATTTGTGGTCCAGTTTTTTTTAAACCATCTTTCTTTGTCAATTAACGCATGTTCCAGAAATGGAGACAGTCATGCCGCACTCTGTTTTTTAGTCATCATAAACTGTTTCGTAATTAGCAACTGTTTAGAGTAAATGTGCAGCTACTCTGATCACAGAATGATTATTGTCATCACAGAGCATCTTAGCCCCTAGTAGGTCTAATTCAGTGGTTCTCAAGGGGTAGGAGTGGGGAGCGAGGACAAAGATTAGTTGAATGGTGGTCTGCCAACTTTCTTGTCCTTGTTAAATCCATGTGGTTCCAAGCTGGTAGTTACTGTTTTATGCAGGAAATTGAGAGGAGAGTGATTTATATGCAGAGAGTTAAATTTACTTATGTTTTGGAGAAATTTGGGGCAGTATTTTTAAAACTACCCAGAGGTGGTAGAACATTTTAATTATCATATTGAAAATATCAGAAATACACGTAAGATTGATATTTCATAAACATGGAAGATTGAATGCTTGCTTGATATATCTAAATATTGGTGTTAGAAGTGGACTGTGGTATCCTATTCAAAGAGATAACTTAGATTTCTGAGGAATATCTATATCTATGTATCTATCTATATATAATGCCTCAATATTGGAATCATCTGGCTGGTTTTGATTATAATTTAAAACCGCTATTTTTTTTTTTTTTTTTTTAAGAAAACTGCTACATAAGACTTGAATGTTATTTTTGACCAGTTCAGACTGTGCTTTCAAATACAGTGATTTTTATCAGGAAAAAAAAGAAAGATGTTCTTGCTAAGAGTGGTTGAACATAATTCCCTAAATCAGGTATTTGTTTTTCCTGGAGTTTGAATATAATCCTGTAAGTAGACGTTACAAAACCACCTTAATTACCAAGGAAAGCAAGTCTCTTTAGCTCTTCTCTACTTCAGTGGTCTTCATTTAGTTAAATCTGGTCTTCAGTAACAATTCTGTTTTTCATAGGGATAAGCTCACTCTGGATTTTTCAAGATCCTGGCCTGTTTCATAGATCAATTGACATTTCACAAATCACAATGCTGGATGCCCATATTTAGTTGTGTTCGCCCACATTTACTACACAAATGGAGTACAGTGATTTAAGCAGAGGTGAGGGGAAACTTTATTAATAGCTAAGTTCCCTAATGGGAAATTTCCAGATCCTCAGGGGGAGATGAGATAGATAGAGTTACCAATGAGGAACATTTAGAAGCTCTGTGCATGAAGTTCAAAGGAACAAACACCTTCTCTTATTAGTTGAATGTGAGCAGGGTATTTGTGAACAGCATAAAGGAAACTTCTAGAATGATTGTAGTCTTCCTCTCCATTTAAAAGTGTTTGATTTAAAGAGTCCAGTTTAAACATACTTTATAAATCTCAGTTACCCTGTTACATAGGCTGATGTCTGTTACTTCACTTCTAGTCAAGCTTCTGACCATGGGCCTGCCTTCAGTGAGTAATTACAGGTTAATGGACTAAAACAGAAGGATCATGTAATTCCAGGTCTAGCTCCTCCTCAGTGAGAATTTTTCCTTTTAGGTCTGATTGTTGTGTGTTCACATAGGAATTAGCATAGCCTCATTTACTGCTTAGCCCTCTTCTTTTCCCAGCGTCCTGGTGGCTTGACAGGACTTTTCTGGAAGAGACACATGTGTGCACTAGCATCTGGAGGAACTGTCTTATGCTCTGGGTGCTCCATCTAGAGTTTACCTTTTCAGCTAGATGCCACTGAATTGGATATGAAAATTTACTATCTTTCTCCCGTTTTTCTTAATTTTTCATATTTGTTTTTAATCTTGAAGTAGGAACATTTATTAGTGAGTCAAATGAGCTATTCAGTGAGAGCTGTGGGAACTGTGGAGTACCATCTGTGTCGTCTGCGATGTGCCATATCAACTCGTACTTGAGCTTTTAGCAGGGAACGAGATACAGAATCACAAAGCATCATTATTAACACAGCTGATCCTGCAGCGAATCAGGGTGAGAAAATGCATCTCTGGGGGACGAAATGCTTTTTTTGAATCAGTTCTATTAACCCTTCTGGACCGTGCAATACCGTTTTGTAATTTACCAATTGGTGTGTGCCAGTTTGCTATCTTGGTATGTTGAGAAAGAAATGCATGCATGCTTTGACTTGGCTGAGACTCGCTTTTACAAATAAACTGTAATTTTCATTCAGAATAGTTATGTGCTAACTTCCTTCCCTGTTTCATATTCTGAAATTCCTGAGCAACAATATCTAATAGCTGTATACATGTCCTAGATAGGGTTGGTGGGCTTGGAGCAGCAAATACTCAAGCCTTCCCAGCATGGGATATTTGCATTCCCTGGTCTTCCATGACTTACATTGCATCATGACCAAGATTTCTTTGTTCCTTCTTTGTTGAAATTTAAAAAAAAAAAAAAATTAAACTTTTTTTTTTCCGGTTTTATTGAGATTGACATATACCATTGTATTAATTTAAGGTGTACAACATGATTTGATACATGCCTGTACTGCAAAGTGGCCACTACAATTAGTTTAGTTAACATCTGTTACTGTACATACAATTTTTTTTCTTGTGATGACAGCTTTTAAGATTTACTCTCAGCAATGTTAACTATAGTCACATCTAGACATAACATCCCCAGACTTTATCTTATAGCTAGAGATTTGTTTCTTTTGTCCACCTTCACCCATTTCCCTCTACTGAGGCACTTCTCCCCCCCACACCATCTGTTCTCTATTTCGCTGAGTTGATTTTTTTAAAAATTCTGCATGTAAGTGGGATCATACAGTATTTTTCTTTATCTGACTTATTACACTTAGTGTAATACCCTCAGGATGCAAACATGTTGTTGCAAATGGCAGGATTTCCTTTTTTATGGCCGAATAATATTCTGTTGGATCTGTCTACCTGTCTGAATAAAATTTGAAAATTTTATTTACTTGTCAATGGGTCCTTGGGTTGTTTGCATGTTTGATTGTTGTACAAAATGCTGCAGTGTACATGAGAGTACAGATATCTCTTTGAGAGAGTTATTTCGTTTCCTTCAGATACAAACCCAGAAGTGGAATGGCTAGATCATATGGTAGTTCTGTTTTTAATTTTTTGAGGAGACTCTGTACTGTTTCCCATAGTGGCTACACCAGTTTCCATTCTCATCAGCAGTACACAAGGGCTGGTTCTGATTTTCTCCACATCCATACCAGCACTTGTTATCTCTTGTATTTTTGATGATAGCCATTCTAACAGGTCTGAAGTAACATCTTATTATGGTTTTGATTTGCATTTCCCTGATGATCAGTGATGTTGAGTACTTTTTCACGTACCCTTTGGTTGTTTGTATGTCTCCTTTGGAAAATGCCTGTTTGGTTCCTCTACCCATTTTTAAATGAGATTGCTTTTTTGTTGAGTTGTGAGTTCATTCTATATTTTAGATGTTAATCCTTTATCAGATGTATGATTTGTAAAACCTTCTCCCGTTCATTGTCATTTTGTTAATGGTTCCCTTTGCTGTGCAAAATATATATTTTAGACGTAAGCCTCTTTATTCTAGCCAGTTAACTTATTGGAGTCCACTCGCAAGCTTCAAAGTTTTTTGTTTGTGAAAGTACACAGATAGAAAGCCGCCCTCCACTGCTGTCTGGTGGGCCTCCTCATATCTTACATTACACTGACTCTAAGACCCCTTTTCCAGTATCTTGATCCATTGGTGGTATTCTTCCTTCCTGATCTTTCATCAGTACTTACTGGCTAGACCACACATTTGATACCTTATCTCACGTTTTAATTTTTTGGTATGTATTTAGGTTTTGTGTCTTAATGAAATTATGAGCTCCTTCAGCAGCTTTGGATAATGGAAAATGAAAGGAATTTGGATTTAGATGTTTGGGCATCAGTTCTGAGTCCTGACCCCATGAGTTGGAAGCATAGGCATCCCCATGTAACTCACCTAATTCACAGGATTTTATGAAGAGT
Source organism: Muntiacus reevesi (assembly GCF_963930625.1). NCBI lineage: Eukaryota > Metazoa > Chordata > Mammalia > Artiodactyla > Cervidae > Muntiacus > Muntiacus reevesi. The sequence continues at coordinate 44,930,892 of NC_089260.1, forward strand.
AAATGAGAAAATAGAGATTAAATGCTTTATAGCCTGTAAAATGCCATTGCGAATATTATTTGTTGTGGTTATGGTCACGTTTAAATATAGCCACGAGATCTTAAAACTGTATGGTATTTGGACCAGCTGTTGACTCTAAGCAAGAGCTTCAGAGGTTGAGAAATGTCAAGTACAGTGTGTTATATTTAAGAAATCATCTAGCTTTGATCCCTATCCTACAGACTTCATTACTCAGCTTCAGTTTTACACTTCTGCTATTACCTCTATAAGCTTGAGTGGCATAAGAAATATTATTTTACATTTGGTAGCTGTATGCTGTTGCAATAACAACTCCATTTCATCACCTGTGAGGCCGGAAAATACAGAAATACATTCCCCTGATTAGTGTTAGTTTCTGTGTAGCTTTAGCTTGGTACCTTGGTAGGGTCCTCCGTCAGCACAGCCTCCTAGGACGTGGTCAGTGACAGAGATTAGCACTACCACCTTCAGTCTAACACGTGAGTAGTTTGAAACGGTAAAACTTGTTCTTTATATAATTAGGATTCCAATGCAGGATCTCATGGTGGATTAAATCAAGTACATCGAAATATCTCTATCATTCATGTGCTGTCTTTCTCTGCAGTTTCCTGAAATTCCTGAAGGTAATTTTTTCTTTATATTAGGTAATGGTCTATTACATTAAAAAAAAAATTACTATGGAAAAGTTTGTGTGTGTGTGCTCAGTTGCTTAATTGTGTCCTACTCTTTGTGACCCCACGGACTGCAGCCTTCCAGACTCTGTCCGTGGGATTCTCCGGGGAAGAATACTGGGGTGGGTTACCATTTCCTCCTCCAGGGGATCTTCCCAACCCAGGGATCAAACGCACTTTTCTTTACATCTTCTGCATTGACAAGAGGTTTCTTTACCATTGCACTACTTGGGAGGCCCAGGGAAAAGTTTAGACCTGTGTAAAAGTGGACAGAATAATCATATATAATGATCTCCTATGAACCAACTCCTCTGTTACCTTCACCCCCCCCCCCCATTTTGAAGCAAATCCCAGATCATATCACTTCATCCTATAAAGCAGTTTTATAAAGAACAGGATTTCATATGTTAAAATGTGAGTTAACCGGTGCTCACTGATGGAACAAAATCTTGGGCTGTGCAGTCTTTTAAACGTTTTGCTTCCTGGTGGAGCAATTGTAGAGTGTTGCTGTTAGGCTCACAGAGTGAACCTCTTGCTACTGAAGGGACGCCAATAACAGATGTGCAGTCCAGGGAAGGTAGACATTAGATTAATAATCCTACTCGGGACTTCCCTGGCAGTCCATTGGTTAAGAGTCCCGGCTTCCCCTGCAGGGGGTACAAGTTTGATCTCCGGTTTGGGAATCAAGATCCTACATGCCAAAAAAAAAAAAAAGATCCCACATACCACCAGCCAAAATGAAAACCACTGAATTAAGCTCTAGAGGGCAAACATCTTGTATTTTTGGCCCAGTGCCTGGTATATTTTAGATGCTAATAAATTTGTTGAGTGAATGAAAAAAGTTAATTTGAAAATGGAATTTTTTTTACAAAATGGAATTCTTGTGAAGTCTTACTTGTGTTTAGTGTCATTTAGAATTTAAAGTATGTGTGTTGATAGGGGAGGCTTGGGAGGAATTGAAGAGGAGGAGAGCAGAGCATGAATTAGAATTTGTCTTGAGGGACACACAGAATTACACTTGGCTTAAAACTGATTCTTAGTAAAACCTAGTAGCATCTCTTTAAGAAGTTATGTGAAATATACGGAATTTAGATAAATGGTGGCGATAACCCTATATGCAAAACAGAAAAAGAGACACAGAAGTACAGAAAAGACTTTTGAACTCTGGGGGAGAACGTGAGGGTGGGATGTTTTGAAAGAACAGCATGTATATTATCTATGGTGAAACGGACCACCAGCCCAGGTGGGATACATGAGTCAGGTGCTCGGGCCTGGTGCACTGGGAGGACCCTGAGGAGTCGGGTGGGGAGGGAGGTGGGAGGGGGGGATCGGGATGGGGAATACGTGTAACTATATGGCTGATTCATGTCAATGTATGACAAAACCCACTGAAATGTTGTAAAGTTATTGGCCTCCAACTAATAAAATAATATTTAAAAAAAAAAAAAAAAGAAGTTATGTGAAGTGTATAGGTAGGTGGTAAGTAATTTGTATCACTCTACTAAAGAAACTGGAAATAAAAGATAATTCTAAAGCTTTTACATTAATAAGTTATTTAGACTGCCGTTGGCTTATGGTATTTCTGATACTTCCCCCCCCCGCCCCCCCCCCCACATTAAGAACCTTTCTAACATTCATTTCCTATCTTACTTGTAGAAGATAAAACTGTATGCTGAGTGTTCATGTTTGCATATTCAAAACACTTAAAATAATCCTGTTGCCTTGTTTTGAACCTTGGTGAGTTTTATATAAACTTCCTAATTATTGACATTTTTATATCTTTCTATGGGATGTGGGAAAACAGAATTTCAGTCTATAACCATCAGTTGGTCGTCTTTGAGTTATAGTTAATTTGCAAGCTATTAATAATAGCTAAATCAACACAAGGAAATAAGTGATATAATCAAAAGTCAAGTTGCAAAAAAAAAAGTCGCTCAGAGTGTTATGTAGAGTATAAAGACCAATTACTCTGTTTTGTTGCTAATTTTAATATGTAACTTTTAAAGAGTTTTGGTTGGCATGAAGAAGACTTTTCCTTGGGGTTCATTTTCCTCAGTGGCCGTCTGCAATACAGTAAACTGTGGCGGAAAGAGATAAAATAAAAGTGAAAACGTGAACTACTGCTAAATGTAGAGGATAGGCAGTCTGATGACTCCATTAAGCAATAATGCTTTTGTCCAGATTCATTCATGGAAAAGGGGTACTTCTGCTGGGGATTTAAAAAGGTTGAATGAAACCACTTGACAAACTTTTTTTAGAGATTTTTTTGAGAACTTTGATTTTCCTGTCCTGGGTCATAGGCTATATTTGTTAAGTAAACTCTGAAACATAAGATTTCTCCTATGCTCATTAAATATTATAGTGAAAGATGATAGATTTTCTGGATTGGAGATTTTCTAGATTGCTTGAATTTATGCAGATCTTTTAGGAAACAGGATTGTTCTTAAAACTATTTTTGATTTAACTTAGGCTTACATGGTATTGCATTTTAGCTTAAATAAGGCGGAATTGTTGTTGTTCAGTCACTAAGTGGTGTCTGACTCTTTGCGACCCCATGGACTGCAGCATGCCAGGCTTCCATGTCCTTCACTATCTCCTGGAGCTTGCTCAAACTCATGTCCATTGAGTTGGTGATGCCATCCAACCATCTCAAGAGTCTTCTTCAGCACCACAATTCGAAAGCATAAATTCTTCAGTTCTCAGCCTCCTTTATGATCCAACTCTCATATCCATAGATGACTACTAGAAAAACCATAGCTTTGACTATACGGATCTTTGTTGTCAAAGTGATGTCTTTGTTTTTCAATATGCTGCCTAGGTTTGTCATAGCTTTCCTTCCAAGGAGCAAGTGTCTTTTAACTTCATGGCTGCAGCCATCGTCCGCAGTGATTTTGGAGCCCAGGAAAATAAAATCTGTCACTGCTTCCACTTTTTCCCCTTCTATTGGCTAGGAAGTCATGGGACTAGATGCCATGATCTTAGTGTTTTGAGTGTTGAGTTTTAAGCCAGCTTTTTCACTCTCCTCTTTCACCCTCATCGAGAAGCTCTTTAGTTCTCCACTTTCTGCCATTAGAGTGGTATCATCTGCATATCTGAGGTTGTTGATATTTCTTCCAGCAGTCTTGGTTCCAGCTTGTGATGCATCCAGCCCGACATTTCAACATTTCGCATGATGTACTCTGCATATATGTTAAATAAACAGGGTGACAGTATACAGCCTTGTTGTACTCCTTTCCCAATCCTGAACCAGTCAGTTTTTCCATGTCCAAATCTAACTGTTGCTTCTTGACCTGCATACAGATTTCTCAGGAGGCAGGTAAGGTTGTCTGGTATTCCCACCTCTTAAAGAATTTTCCAGTTTGCTGTGATCAACACTGTCAAAGACTTTTGGGTAATCAATGAAGCAGAATTAAATGTTTTTCTGGAATTCCCATACTTTCTCTATGATCCAACGAATGTTGGCAATTTGATCTCTGGTTCCCCTGCCTTTTCTAAACCCAGCTTGTACATCTGAAATTTATCAGTTCAAATACTGTTGAAGCCTGGCTTGAAGGATTTTGAGCATAACCTTACTCGCATGTGAAATGAGTGCAGTTGTTCAACAGTTTGAATATTCTTTGGCACTGGAAAGGAGGAAGTACCATATAATAATTATCTTTTAATATACTCTAAGGCCTTCCCTGGAGGTCCAGTGTCTAAGACTCCACAATCCCAATGCAGGTGTCCTGGGTTCCACCCCTGGTCACATGCCACAACTAAGACCTGACGTGAACAAACAAATAAAATTTAAAAAAATAAAATACTTCTTTAAAAGAAATTTATTTAGGACAGCCTTCTTAAATTTTCTACCCTTATTCTTTAATCAGTCATGAGTCCTCATGAGGTGAGTGTCACACACCTAGTGGTTAAGAGCAAAGTTCAAGGAGCCACAATTGCCTGGTTTTGAAAAACAGCTCTGCCACCTAGGAACTATGTGGGGAACCATAATAATGTGCCTGTTATCTGCTTCTGTTACTGTGGGGACTAAATGAGGCCCTAACAGCAGTGCCTGGTACAGTTAGGGTTGTACAGATGTTCACTGTTGTCATTGTTATTATGGCCAGCATCACAGGTTGCTGTTTGCAAAGGTGATTGAATAAGAGTTTCTTCATCTTGTCATTTTTTAGCATAGCAGGTAAAGAGCTGGGACTTTGAAACTAAAATAACTTGCATTCTCATTTGCTTTTATGCTACTAGTAGTTGACCTTGAGAAAGCTTTTTAAATTCCTTGAGTCTCAATTTTGTCATTTTTGAAGTAATGATAAAAACCTCAGGATTATGTAAGAAATCAGTGACATTTTTTGTGCTGCCAGATCCCTCTGAGATTCTACTGAAAGCCTTGAACCATCTCCCTTGAAAACATGGACCTTTTCCACACTCCCCTCATTTCATTTTGCATACTACTTCACCAATTTTGCACCAGTTATGCATCAGTCTGCTACATTATAATGGTGTTGCGTGGAATGACATTGTAAGAAGTCTTTTCCTAATTAAATTTTTTTAAGAAGTGTTTTAGAAGATAACTATTATGAGAATTCCTCCTTATTTTAGCTGAAATGCAACATCATGTGAGCCTAAATTCAAAATACTGTTGTCCTTTCTCATTTTAACTTGCGATTCTATTTCCCTCAACTTAGAGGCAAAATTTCCTGTCAAATTTTTGACAGATGATGTATAATATATTTAAAATAATATTTTAAGAAACTATTTGAAAGTCTGCATATTGAATTACTGCTAAATAATTATTTAGATCTTATTTAGAATCAGTTTGTGGTTATTCAAGACTGTTGATAACCAGCAATAAGCAATATCTTAACAGGCAGTGTTACTGACCCACATCTTCCAGGAAATAGATAATCAGTGGGAATTCATTTCACTAGATCTCTTGTGGTTCTAAGTTGGGTCAGAATTTTTGCTTCCTACCCAAACCCCAACTGTGATTTTGGCTCTGATAATTAGGCCAATATCGGCCTATGGAAATGAGACTCAGACTTATCATTGTCAGTTTAAAGATTGGAGCACTGACTGTCAGACTTGTTATTTCCTTGGAAAATAAGAAAAATTAAAATTCTTTGCTTTTTTGCCCATTTAATTTAGATTTATAAGCTCCAGTGGTAGCAGCTGTCTCATCTTAGATTTTGTGCAAGAACTGTCACATTTTGGGTGTTCAATTAATGTGTTTTTACTTTTTATCTAAATTAATGATTCTGCCCATGAACTAATTTACATATTTCTACTTTCAGTACTATGGAAATGGGAAACATTCTTTTCAATTCAGTGCCTGGAATTTTAGACTAAAAATTTCAGTACATCAGGTAACAGCATGAAAGATAGCTTTATTTGAAAATATGTGGTAAAGGGGTTTTTTTCCCCAAAAGCTGTTCAGCCTAATTTGCTTAGAAAAATGGCTCAAACTGCCAAACTGATCAAAGATAAGTGAAATATTAAGAGATTTAATCTTTTTAAATGGATATGTTGGCTATTACTAATAAGTGTAACACACAAAATAATTAATTTTTACTTATTTGTGTCTAAATTAACTACCTGAGACTATTCCTTTTTAAATTATTTCAAAGAAATTAAATGTGTTAAAATTGTAGGAGATTTCTGATATGTGGGAAGTAAGTTTTTCTTTTAAAAAATTGATATTTAAAATTTTTTCCACATAATCAGTTGTTATTCACAATGTTGGAATTATTCAAGGTGTTTCTTTAATATTTTTGTTATATTTTGGTATGAATTTTGACTCACTTGGGAGCTTGACCAATAGGTCTTTAAAAACACATAAAGCACTTTTTTATTCTTTTGTTGATCATCATCTTGGTGTGTAGAAGAAAACATTGTATAAGCACATTTACTGCAGAAAAACCCATTATCATCATTTGTGGAAAATCAATATATATTTTTCAAAATTTAGATTGATGGTGACGTGCCATCGATGTTAGCTGAGGCTTGGGGGATGCTCAGGGGTCAAGAGCAGGCCAGCTGAGCTCTTGCATCATCAGTGACTCTGAGATTGACTGTTTTCAGGCAGCTCTTTCCAGCCTGGGCCCTTGAGTTCCTTAACTGAAGATGAAAGATATACCTGAGTAACGTTTTGGCAGGAAATAGTATTAAATAAGTGCTGTGTATATCTGTAACACGGCTATCTTGGGCTAAGGTGAGTAGATTTTATCCATGTCTATGAAAATTGAATTTCATTGGTCTGTTTTTTATGGAAGCTTAGTATGAAGTACATCTATCCATAGACCTTTAAAATAATGCTGCATTCCTATTTGTTTCACAATGGCAACCCACTCCAGTACTCTTGCCTGGAAAATCCCATGGACGGAGGAGCCTGGTGGACTGCAGTCCATGGGGTCACTAAGAGTCGGACACAACTGAGCGACTTCACTTTCACTTTTCACTTTCGTGCATTGGAGAAGGAAATGGCAGCCCACTCCAGTGTTCTTGCCTGGAGAATCCCAGGGACGGGGGAGCCTGGTGGGCTGCTGTCTATGGGGTTGCACAGAGTCGGACACGACTGAAGCGACTTAGCAGCAGCAGCAGCTAACAGTTCAAAGATTTAAATCTGTTCATGACCCTCTTTCTTGCATGTGTATTAGAATTTGTGAAACTGCAGTGTAAATCACCACTGTTAGTGGTTCACCATGATTTGCTGATCGGTCCCTAAGTCTGAATCGATAATGTGGGCTGAGTACCAGTAGCTAGGGTACAATCACCTGTGATGTTGTTTATGTTTAACATTAGTATCTCATACATCAAATCACTGCCCTTTAATTCCTAAATCTCATTATTTTTGCCTTCAGCGTTCATTTCTAGCTATCCTAGTGGGGTTACTGAAATAGTGTATTCTGGTTGCTTCTCGTCCCACAAGAGATTTGATTAATTCATTTCAGATTTTCTGAAGCAGCTATCTCACCTGAGGCCAGAGGCAAGTTCCTAGCCAAGCAGAGGCTTTTCTTTTCTTCTTCTTTAAAACATTTTTTGAAAATTTTACACTGAAGCGTCGTTGATTAGCAGTGTCGTGTTAGTTTCTGGTGTACAGCCAAGTGATTCAGTCACACATACAGCAAATGCTCTTAACTGAAGATTTAAACGACATCAAATTGGGTGGTCATCCTCTAGGATAATCTTTCCATCATTGCTTCAGTTCAGTTAACAGTTACATATATCTTATTTTTAATTGATGAATATTTTAACTTTTCTTAAATATAAAAAATATGATCATAACAATACAAACTTTGGAGAAGTATATAAAATGAAGTATATAAAAAGTGAAAGTTTTCCCTTTATTCTTCTCCCAACAATTCTCTCTTCTGACGAGAGCTATAGTTTGTAGTTTATCTTTTCATACCTTTTTTTTTTTTTTTTGCTTTTACGGATAATATGTGAGATTAAGAGCAAATAAATAGTATGACTGAGCATCAGTTCTTTTTCCCCCTACTTAAGTTACTGATGGGCTTATGTTCCTTAATTACCTTTAACTTTTTCCTTAAAATTGCCAATTTTGGAAAATACAGAACTGCAAAAAGGAAAAAGTCTCTTGTAATCACCCTTTAGAGAGAATTCTTTCATGTGTTATGTATACTTTGAGTTTCTTTTATGTACCTTTACGTATAGATTTGGTTGAACTAAAATGGGATTATGTTTTTAATATTGTTTGTCAAGCTACTTTTTTTTCCACTCAGCAGTGAGTGAAAAATTATATAAATTGACAAGCTGGTGCTAAAATTCATGTGGAAACATGAAGACCCTAGGATAACTAGAATTTGTTTTTGAAAGTGAAGAACAGCTTTGAGGGTTTTACACTATCTGATTTCAAATTTTTTTATAAAGCTTCAAGATTCAAGTCAGCATGGTGGTGGCATAATGACAGACATAAATTAATGGAACAGAATAGAACTTGCAGATAGACCCATACTTATAGGGTCAGTTGCTTTTTGATCAACAAATGATATTAAAACAATGAATATTGGTATGGGGAGAAACTGAACTTTGTCCTCTTGACTTTTCTCTCATAATGTGCATAAAATTTAATTTGAAACAGCTCATAGGCGTAAACATAAAAGTTGAAACTCTAAAAGTGTTAGAGGAAAAGAGGACAAAATCATAACCAACTTTGGGATAGGCAAGTGTTACTTAGAACACAGAAAGCACTAACTACAAAAGAAAAAAATTGATAAATTGGACTTCATCAGAATCAAAGCCATCTGCTCTTCTAAAGAAACTGTTAAGAAAATGAAAAGGCAAGTCACAGACTGGAAGAAAATATTCACGATCCAGAAGACTTGTATCTAGAATATGTGAAAAACTCCAGTTGTAACTTAACAATAAGAAACCAAATTTTTAAAACGTTCGAAAGATTTAGACAGATACTTCACAAAAAATAGATATGCAAATGGCCAATAAGCACATGGAAGAATGCTCGATATCATAAACCATCAGGGAAATGCAAATGAAACCCGCAGTGAAATAGCTTAGCTCAATTAAAAAAACCTGACAACACCAAGCATAGGGGAGAGCTGGAAGCAAATCTGATCTCAGTCTTTGCTTGTGGTGGTGTCGGCTGTACTGCCGCTCTGGGAAACAGATTGGCAGTTTCTTAGAAAGTTTCTTGTGGAGTTTATTTAGCATGTACTTACCGTATTACTCACCATTTACCTAGGAGGAATGTAAACACATGTCCACAAAAAGATTTTGACATGCGTGTTCTTAGTGGTTTTATTCATAACAGCCCCAAACTGGGGAAAACCCAGATGTCTATCCATCAGCAGGATAAATGGTTGAGTAAATCGTAGTATTCATACAATGGAATACTATTCAGGCTAGTGATAAACATAACCACCTCATTGGAGGAGCTCACAAAGGTAATGCTGATTAAAAGTACTGCTGTATGTTTCCATTATTTATTTAGAAAAGGAAAAACTAATGTATAGTGATGGCAGTCAGACAGTGGATTGACTTGAGTGGGAGTGAGGAATTAACTATAAAGGGTCATGAAGGAACTTCTGGATTGATGAAATGTATTTGTTAATTCCACTATCAATGTACATTTATGTGTTTGTTAAAGTTTAGCAAACTATTCACACTTGTGTACACATTTGTTAATATTAGTACAGTTCATAAAACACAAGCTTTGGGTCAACCATGGTTTTGGATGCTTTGTTTAAATGATGGAGGTCATGCCAGTGAGAAGAGTTCTCTTCTCCTCCCTTCCCAGGACACAAACTTGGTATAGGCCAAATCATAAAATGATTTAAAATAAGTATATGTGGCACTTGTAAAAAGAGTAGGATTTTGGTGGGAGTAGGCAGTTGGTTCTCCTTGTGAATTGCTGCTCATTGTTTAGTTCTGCATAGCTCCTAACTAAATCTTTAATACCTCAGAACACATGCTAAAATATTAAATTCAAACTTCTGTATTAAACACAGTATTCCCTTTCCTTTTCCAGTAACTGAGAAAACTTAAGTAGTGGTTTTTGTATGGGTGGATGACCTTTGAGCTCTTATAGAGTGTTAGAACAGAATTTGGTTTCCAGAAATGCTGTTTTAAATTCTGTGTGGAATTTTTTTTTTTGTCTGTAGGGTTTCAGAATGAATGTACCCCTATGTCTGCCTTTTTTTCCTCTCTCCTTGTTTTATTTTCCTTCTCCAATAACTCAGTAATCTAGTTCACTAATTTTTCCACTTTTCTTTGGCCTGCAGGGATTACATAACATAAAATAGTTAAGATAATTTTTAACCCAATGCAGTTTTTTCCTAAATACCACAAAATAATACATGCATATAAAATTTACATTTGTGAATATTTATTGTTTTTTTAACATAATAAGTTTTAACTTGATAATTTAATGTTAAAGGAATCTATCATATTGTCTAATAATGACCTTAAAAAAACGTACAATTTTTAGAATAGCACTCTGAAGACATCCTCTGATGTTGGCCCAAAGTGATAGGGAATTTCCCTTTCAGGGTATTGAGGAAACCAGTGAAGTGAATGTATTTTAAAAACTGCAGTAGTTTTTATGTCCTCTTGGGACTGATGTATTTCCCCAAATGTAGTATATTTGTGTTTATGTGGTTTAAAAAAATACATTAAAAAATCCGGCTGTGCACATTAGTACTCTTAGAACCCAAGTTTGTGCTGATAGCTATGACAATAAAATATCTTTTTATCAGAACATCAGGAATTTCTATAAATCACTTAACATCTTTTTTAGTATCTTTATAAGAGGAATTTCTGATTTGTGTGTTTTCACATAATCAAGTTGTATATTTTAAACAAGAACTAACCGTGCTTCTAATTTTTTTAAGTTGAAGTATAGTTGATTTAAAATGTGTTAGTTTCTGGTGTAGAGCAAAGTGATTCAGGTTTATATATATATAACACACACACATATGTACACATACGTGTGTGTGTATGTGTATATATATGTGTGTATGTATATACACACATATATGTTCTTTTTCATTACAGGTTATTGCAAGATACTGAATATAGTTCCCTATGCTGTGCAATAGGACTTTGTTGTTTATTTGTTTTATGTGCAGTAGCTTGTATTTGCTAATCTCAAACTCCTAATATATCTCTTCCTCTCCTTACCCCAGTGGTAGCCATAAGGTTGTTTTCTATGACTGTAGATCTGTTTCTGTTTTGTAACTAAGTTTATTCTTTATCATATATTAGATTCCACATATAAATAAATCATATATTTGTCTTTCCCTGTCTGACTTACTTCACTTAGTATGATAATATCTTAAGTCCATCCTTGCTGCTGCAGATATGATGGCACTGTTTTAAGTGTATAAGAATCCTAAATTGGTTTATGGGATCTTTACCTTTATTTATTTTTATTATTGTGGTAAAAAAGATGTAAAATTTACCATCTTGACAGTTTTGAAATGTACGGTTTAGTAGTGTTAAATATATTACACATTGTGCTTCCCTTTTATTTTTAAGGTAACTTCGTTATCACCCATTATCCATTATCATGGATCATTATCACCCAGAACACTAATAAAGGTTATGTGACATTTTTGTTTAATTTTAAATCACTTGTCTAGAATTTTAAAAAGCTGATCCTGACACCAGTCTTGATAAACTTCAGTTTTGGGCTTTTTTTTTTTACTGATATCTTGCATATTCTTTTTATCATGAGCTTCTAATCGTAGCTTCTGTTCCTTTAGGGTATATCCCCCACTTTGTCTTTTCTCATTTTTTTCTTTTTCTCGCTTCTTTAGAGTATTATTTCTTAAAAACAAAAAATAAGCAATGCAAGTGGAGGAAGCAGACATTCACAAGTCCATTACTTTATAACACAAGTTCAGATTTTTTTTTTTTTTTTTTTTGCTCCAGAAGAGTTGATTTTTTCCCCTGAAACAGATTCTCTTAGGATGTGTCCAGGTGAAGCAGTGGTGGCTGAGAAGCACGGTCATAATTAAATGAAGGTGTTCGTAAGAGCAGGGATTCTGTGAGACCCAGTGGCTGATTCTCCTACTGCCCAAGTCTTCTTTTAGCTGCCAGAAGTCTGTTGTAGAAAGGATGTAAAGAGACATACATATGTGTGTGTGTATTTGTGTGTGTGCGTGTATATACAAGGGTCTTTTGAAGTAGTATATGTACTTAGAGAACTTCAGTAAGTTTTTATTTCATAGTTGTTCACTGTTTGTTTAAAGGATAATTTCCTCACATAAGTGGAAAATAATTCCTAGAAAATTCCATGAAAGAAAGCCTAAAATTTTCCAAAGTAATATTCTTCCCTTTTCTGCTTTCTTTTCCTAGCTCTCACTTTTTTATTCTGTGTGTTTTACAATATTCACCTTATAACCTGGAAAAAAAGGAGGCGCTGGATGAGGCACTGCTCTGCCTTTCACGCTTGGTAGCTTTTTGTTGTACTTCTCAGGCCAGCAGGGAAGGGACAGAATCCTACTCGGGTTGTCTTGTTGAGACTCATGGTATTCTTAGGAGGTTAGTAATAGTAATAGTAGTAGCCCTGTCCGTCCCCACTACACGTGTGTTCATTGTTAGGAATGTTTGGCTGTCTCTTAAATGAATCATTGGCAGAAGTAAGATGCACGTTGAAGGATGGTTTTGAAGATTGTGTGCCTTCTGCCGTGTCTTGTTACCTTATCCTGCTGGGGAACAAGCAGTGTAACTTGCTGCGGATTAATTGGGTTTGCGCAACTCAGCATCATGTATTCACTAATTAGAAAACTGAATTTCCAACTTATAATTCTTCTCTGATCTCTTATGATAGAAGTACTTTAAAACCATGCTTATAAAAAAAACAAAAAAACCATGCTTATAAGCCAGTTTTTAATACCACCATCTACAAAGAGCAAACTACAGCACGTTAATCAGGGCTGATACTCACTTTACATCTGTGCATCTCAGTTTTACAAAAGAACTAGGTGTACTACTGGCTTTCTTAAATGAACATCTTCCAAAGTATGTTTAAACTGTATGAGTTACAAAAATTGAATTTATGTGGACTATTTCAGAATACATCAGTGTGTCAAATGAATATGAATTTTAAGTGAAATCTGTGCATTTTGATAATACATAAAAATTTATGGAATTTCCCTGGTGGTCCAGTGGCTAAGCCAGTGCAGGGGGCCTGGGTTCAATCCCTGGTCAAGGAACTAGATCCTACATGCCACAACTAAAACCCAGTGCTGCCAAATAAAATAAATAAATAAATCCAAAAAATTACAAAGCATTTAAAATATTACTAAAGTTTATTAGGTACACTGATAAATATGAAGAAACTAGCAAATGTGTAATGTAATTAGTGGGATGGAAATGGAAAGTATGAAGAACATTATAAACCTCTTTTTTATTTTAAATTTAGGACTGTAGTATTTTTTGGAACATTTACTATTTTAGTTATGTAGTTCTATGTATGTTTAGTTTAGCTCTCTATGCAGGTCAAGCAGCAACAGTTAGAACTGGACATGGAACTACAGACTGGTTCCAGATTGGGAAAGGAGTACGTCAAGGCTATATATTGTCATCCTGCTTATCTACCTTATATGCAGAGTACATCATGAGAAATGTTGGGCTGGATGAAGCACAAGCTGGAATCAGGATTGCTGGGAGAAATATCAATAACCTCAGATATGCAGATGACACCACCCTTATGGCAGAAAGTGAAGAAGAACTAAAGAGCCTCTTGATGAAAGTGAAAGAGAAGAGTGAAAAAGTTGGCTTAAAGCTCAGCATTCAGAAAACTAAGATCATGGCATCCGATCCCATCACTTCATGGCAAATAGATGGGGAAACAGTGACAGACTTTGTTTTGGGGGGCTACAGAATCACTGCAGATGGTGACTGCAGCCATGAAATTAAAAGACGCTTGCTCCTTGAAAGGAAAGCTATGACCAAACTAGACAGCATATTAAAAAGCAGAGACATCACTTTGCCAACAAAGGTCCTTCTAGTCAAAGCCATAGTTTTTCCAGTAGTCACGTATGGATGTGAGAGTTGGACCATAAAGAAAGCCGAGCATGGAAGAATTGATGCTTTTGAACTGTGGTGTTGGAGAAGACTCTTGAGAGTCCCTTGGACTGCAAGGAGATCCAATCAGTCTATCCTAAAGGAGATCAGTCCAGAATATTCATTGGAAGGACTGATGTTGAAGCTGAAACTCCAGTACTTTGACCTCCTGATGCGAGGAACTGACTCATTTGAAAAGACCCTGATGCTGGAAAAGATTGAAGGCAGGAGAAGGGGACAACAGAGAATGAAATGGTTAAATGGCATCACTGACTCAATGGACACGAGTTTGAGCGAGCTCTAGGAGTTGGTGATGCACAGGGAAGCCTGGTGTGCTGCAGTCCATGGGGTTGCAAAGAGTTGGACACGACTGAGTGACTGAACTGAACTATTTTAGTTGGGTGGTTATTATGTCAGAGATGTAAATTTTGTTTTTAAATGGCATATTTACCTAATATAAACAAACCAGGTACATTTCCAAACTAGACTTACCCACGAGGAATAATAAAGTGAATCATCAGTTTTAGGAGGGGTTAGTTATATTGACCAACCAAAAACTGATTTCTTCTGGTGCTCACATGGCACCCTTACAGCCTAACAGAATCAACAAGACTGTAAAGCAAAATTTATTTCCTTTTGAGAAAGACTTTGTGCCAATAATAGCAACTATCCTAATTTTTCTTAATTAGATTTTTACGTAAATACCATTAGTTTGTGACACTTTAGAAATACAGTGAAAGGTTTTAATTTAAAAAACATCAGACTGTACTTTGGCTGTTTTATACAAAGAATAAAGTGAAGAATTGATAAATTTCATTGATACAGATAACCAGTCACTTTAGCCTCAGTGATAGATATTCTTTGACTTGAAAACCTTCATAATGGCTGTATTTCTTTACCTTATTTGATTATGTACCATTTACTTTTTTTGGTCTTTGATCTGCCCCTCACATCCCTTGGTGATCATGCTTCTTAAAACTCTATCTCAGATTCCTCCTTGAACTTTTCATTGTTTTAGAATTGCCACCAGGCCAGGCTGAAGTTCCCATCCTGTGTATGTTTTAGCCTCCTTGTCACAAACACATGTGTTGTACTCAGCCAGACTTCTTTGGCCAGTATTCACTGATGCTTGGTTCTGGGAGTCTTTCTGCCTATCCAAATCCTACTTGTGCTTTACATCTTAGGAGATTAGGCCTCATTTAACTTTCTGGACTAAGCCAGCACACTTCTATTTCACATTTTGATGAAATTGTTGCTGCTGTTCTCTATACCTTCCATTTGGTATATAAGCTGTCATACCTTGCACAGTTCTTAGAACATCAGTAAATTCTTTTATTATTTATCTCACTTCCTGATCTTCCTTTGATATCTTCCTGAGAGCAGAGGCCTGTGTCTTCTGCTTCTGAATCTATATTGAGCTCATTTCAACAGCATCTGCTTCTATTTAACACTATTTTGCACATAATGAGGCCACACACACACACACAAACCACACACAGAATTCATAAAGTCAGATTTTTAGAACTAGAAATGTTGATCGAATGTCATTTAGAGTTGAGAATATAGTCTTATACATGTGAATTTGGTGATGGTGGGGAATAGTATCTTCTTGAAGTCATAGTGTGGCTTGGGTATGTTTTATTGTTACCTCTGTTATTTTTATTTTAGCAAGGTCTGTATAATAGTTTTT
The DNA here is from genome assembly GCF_963930625.1 of Muntiacus reevesi. Taxonomy (NCBI): domain Eukaryota; kingdom Metazoa; phylum Chordata; class Mammalia; order Artiodactyla; family Cervidae; genus Muntiacus; species Muntiacus reevesi. The sequence goes on from NC_089260.1 coordinate 44,946,807, forward strand.
CACTTAGCCCCTTTTAAAAAATAACTTTCAAAACATCCTTAACATTTTAGATATGTGATTATTTTGTAGAGAGAATTTTCAAACAGTTTAAATGGTATTGCTTAATACTTGGAAACTGATTATCAAACATTTAAATTGAAACTGTTTGTGAACTGGTTTTTTACTAAAAGCTGGAGTACTGTGATTATTGGCCCCTCTGTGCAGTAACTCCAAAATCTATGTTCTACTCCCAGCAGTGCTATTTATATATGTTGTTGGTGTAACTATTACTCTGTTGGTAGTCTTTTGACTGTATCTGGAAATGTAGTCCACCTCCTGAGGAAGAAAAGAGAAAAAATAGTAGCTGTTACTACCATTATTCCCACAGAGCTTCAGAAATCAGTACAAAAGTTTTCATACTAATTTCACAAATGCTGTTATTTTGCATTTATTTCATTTCAGAACAGTATTCAGTGTCTTTTAAAGAAACGCAGAAGGTGAATCAAGGTCACTGTTACAGAAGAGGGAGAAGAGAATGGTTTTAGGAGTTTGTATTAAAGGAATAGCAGTGGTTAAAGGGAAGAATCTAGGCTCCTAGTAACTTGCATTTCTTTCTCAAAAAGAATCTTCCCTCGTGACCCAAGGAGTTGGTCTGGTGTTTTGAAGGTCATGCATACAGTAAAACATGATTGGGTTTTCTTTTCCTTTCGAAGAACTATAGGAGATTTCTGCTTTGCCATGTCAGTTACAGGATGTTGTGATTAGATTTAGAGTATGTGAGTGTGCTAAGTCACTTCAATCAGGTTCAACTCTTTGTGACTCTATGGACTTTGTGACCCGCCAGGCTCCTCTGTCCATGGGATTCTCCAGGCAAGAATACTGGAGTGGGTTGCCATGCCCTCCTCCAGGGGATTCTTCCTAACCCAGGGATTGAACCCACGACTCTTATCAAGTCTCTTGCATTCATAGGCAGCTTTTTTATCATTAGTGCCACCTGGGAAGACCATAGAATTAGAGTATACTGACCGCTAACATTCTACATCCGTCTTTTGCATTTATGAATCTTTAGCATATTAAGGGGTAAAAGGTGTCTCCAGTGTCAGAACTCAAGGTCAGAGTTTTACCTTGTATTCTGCTCAGGTGTGTGAATGGTAGCCACTAGAGTTCTCCTGAGATCTCTTCTTTGCAATATCAGAATTCTAGGAAGGAATAGCAAGCATGCAGTAAGTACCCCTAAGATAACCTTCCAAGTAACTTTAAAAAAAAGGAAAAAAAGCTTATTTATTTGTCTTAGTTGCAGCGTGTGGGATCTTGTTCCCTGACCAGGGATCAAACCCTTGCATTGGGAACGCAGAGTCTTAGCCATTAGACCCCCAGGGAAGCCCCCCAAGAAACTTAAAAAAAAAAAGACTGCTTAATTTCATAGGCTGGTGTTTCTTATTTTCTGAATCTTATTTACAGACATGTACTCATGCAGGTAATGGAAATATAATTCTGAATCAAGTGCTTAGGGAAAAAGCCTTGCAATTGAGAATTAAAACACAGTTTTTGTGTTTTTTTTTTAACCTTCCCTCACCAGAGCCCTTGAGTATGGGACTAAATATTTCAGCCTGAGCCCTTTCTGAATAGTCATTTGTGACTAAGGTCATATTAGAGGTAGTTCACATGGAAACACTGAACATCCTTAATGTTGTTATTTCTTAGATTCATAATTTGTGTTGGGTGCTGTGTGACTCCCAGTGCAGACGCTCTGTAACCCCAGTCCCCGAGTGTTCCCTGCATCCCTTCACTGCTTTAGAGCAGCATCCTTTCAACTGACCTCTCTGCACATCCCTCACTTTTCAGATCACGCTTTTTTCCCCCTGACGCGTCACGCTAGCACTGTGGTGGCACGAGGGTTTTGGGGGGCTGCACGGATTCTGTGTGGAGACTTGGAATGGAGCCTGTGGCTTTCGAGGGACGGCAGTGTAGAGTGACGGTGCTGGCAGGAAGGCCCCTGACTCAGGTTTGGGGAGCTGTTCTTTAAAGCTCCCCCCATTCATCTCCCAGGTGCAGACTTGCATTGATTCAGTTCCATGTTTGTTCATTTCATTCCTCCCCTTCACTGTACCTCGCCCTCCATCTTCTACCAAAATGAATGGTGATGGTTAAGGGATCTTTCACCAAAAATGAATTTGTTGGCTAATTAATATCTTTCTGTATGTTTTTATTTATCTTCTTTTATGGTCAGATTTATTCATTTTCCCCTTCGCTTGTCTTCCTTTACATTGCGAAAGAAAATTTAGAGAACTGCACTGCCACCAATAGGGATTTCTGGAGGCAGAAATAACATTGGAATCTGTAGTGTCGAACGCTTGAAAGACATTTAAAACCATTTATGTTTGACCATATTGTAAAAATTTGAAAGAGAATATATGTGTAACTGAGTCACTTTGCTGCACAGCAGAAATTAACACACATTGTAAATCAGCTGTATGTCAGTAAAATTTTTCTAAATGTCTGATTGAAAATGGATGGGCATCATGCAAGATACAGGATTTAATTGTTCTAAAAGTCCATAGATGAGGGTGTTCCTGTGAAAGAATACGCTGTGGGCTAAAAAAGAACAGTGTGCTATGTAATTTGGTTCTGAATTAGATGATTTAGAAACGATACAGATATTCAGAGAAAGGAACAAATAAGGTTGACTTTATGTAGAGATTCCTTGTTTCCAACTAGAACAGGACTTTATTCTTTGGACTTATTATTTACAGTGTTATCTGTTTTATATGGCTTCCCTGGTGACTCAGATGGTAAAAAAAAATCTGCCTGCAATGCAGGAGACCCAGGATCGATCCCTGGGGTCAGGAAGATACCTTGGAGAAGGGAATGGCTACCCGCTCCAGTGTTCTTGCCTGGAGAATCCCATGGACAGAGGAGATTGGCAGACTATAGTCCATGGGGTCACAACAACTGAGGAAATGATTGTTTTGTAAAGTCATCTGTGATACAAATTGATGGTACAATCCAGCACGTTATATCCAATCCATAAACATTCATTGGATTGAAGTAAACATATTTTTCTGTATCAGTTATTCTCTTTCCCTATTGGATAACTGCCTCAAATGAGATGCCTTAAAATGGAAAAAAACTAGAAAGGTCTGTGGTAAAGAACTACATTGTTTGGCCATTGTAATGAAACTCCAGATAGGCATCAAACACTGATGATCACATCAGATCACACAAACAGAAGGGACCATCCCTACCTCAGAATTCCTACACCAATAGGCACGGACTCCAAAACAGAACTGTTTATTTTATAGAATCTTCCATTAGAAGGTAGACTATTGCCTTGCTCCTTCTGTTTCTTGGTATAAAACTATTCTTTAAGTGTCATGGGGCAATGAATAATAGAGTGGTCAAAAGAGTTTAGGCTGTGCTGTCAGACAAATTGGGTTTCAAGGCTTAGCTCTTTCATTTATGGCCCCGTGACAATAATCATCTATGGGATTAGCACATGGACTTGAAAGTTCACATGTTCCTTGTTTACAGCTCGAGAGAGTACAACTCTTAATTAGCATTTTTACACTTCAGCATTTATGGACTTTAGTATATACCATCTGCTTTAGTTCTCCAAGGTCCCCTTGACTCTGTTTTGCTGTTTCCAATTCACTGCATTTTCTCTCCAAAAATTATAATTTTCCTTTTAAAGTCAGAATTGCTATTATCTTCAAATTAAAGTTGATTAAACATTTTCCCCATGTATTTCATGTTTTTTTGCTTATACCATTTCTTCTCTCCCATCCCCTTCCTACTCTGTATATGGTGTTTGAAAGATGAGTTAAGTTTGCTCTCAGTCTTAAGTGTAAAACTCGAAAGCTTTAAGTGATAACTTTCCCCCAGTGATCTGAGATTGGCAGCTGAGCTAATGTTCTGTCCATCTGTATTTTTCCTGGCAATAGAGACTTGAGTCACGTCTGCTCTGCGTTTCACAAAGCAGCACCCTTTCCCTTTAGCATTTTTGTACCATTCTTTCAGTCTTCTCTATTTATGTTTTGCCATTGTTGGACCTAGCAGTACTGCATATAGTATTCAGGTGATGGAAAAAATTTTTTAATAAGGTAAGTGAAGTGAAGTCGCTCAGTCATGTCCGACTCTTTGTGACCCCATGAACTGTAGCCTACCAGGCTCCTTCGTCCATGGAATTTTCGAAGCAAGAGTACTGGAGTGGGTTGCCATTTCCTTCTCCAGGGGATCTTCCCGACCCAGGGATTGAACCTGGGTCTCCCGCATTGCAGGCAGATGCTTTACCATCTGAGCCACCAGGGAAGCCCTTAATAAGGTAAAGAGTACCTTTTTTCCAGTACACTCCTCATAATGGCCAGCATTTTCTTGACATCATATTGAACATTTAAAAAATTTATATATTACATGCAGAACAATCCATTTAAAAACATCCAATTCTATGTGTTTTGACAAATACATACAGGCAGATATAGTCAGTCATGTAGGGGCTTCCCAGGTGGCACTAGTGGTAAAGAATCTGCCTGCCAATGCAGGAGACATAAGAGACGCAGGTTTGATCCTTGGGTTGGGAAAAATCCCCTGGAGAAGGGCATGGCAACCCACTGCAGTATCTTGCCTGGAGAATCCCCATGGACAGAGGAGCCTGGCGGGCTACAGTCCATAGGGTTGCAAAGAGTTAGACATGACTGATGTGACTTGACACGTCACGTAACTACTATACATAGAACAGTTCTATTCCACCCCACCCCACCCCTAAATTTTACGGTGCTCTTTTTAGGCAACTTCAGCCGTTGCACTGAGCAGCTCACAAGCCCTGATCTCTTGCTGTAGCTTTCACCTCTTTTAGAATGTCATAGAAATGAGGTCTCAGCTTTGTGGGTCTGGCTGTTGTGGTGTTGGTTCATTCCTTTTTATTGTTGATAATATTCCGTAGTATGTTGTGTCAGAGTTTGTTTATCCATTCACTTAAAAGACATGTGGGTTGTTTCCAGGTTCTGGCAGTTAAGAATAAAGCTGCTGTAAACCTTTGCCTACGATCGTATGAACATAACTTTTCTTTTCTCATAGGTAAATATCATGAGCTTATGTATTATGTGCATATATTCTTTAGTGAAGAGCCTTTTTAAATCTTTTGCTTATCAAAAAAAATGTGGGGTTTTTTTTTTTGTAGTTTTGAGAGTTCTTTCCATATTCTGGTCAGAAGTCTTATCAAATATGCTAATTTGTAAATATTTCCTACCAGGATGTGTGGTTTTTTGTTTTTTGTCTTTTGTAAGTAAAGTTTTATTGGAAAACATCTAGCCTTATTTGTTTACATGATTATCTACAGCTGCTTTGCACTACAATGGTAGAGTTGAGTATTTCTTGGAGTATTTTTCAGAGCATCATTTTGCAGGACAGTGACAGGGTTGGCAGAGCTCTTGTGGCCCCTGAACCCTAAAATATTTACTATCTGATATTTTTACAAGAACAAATTGCCCCCTCCTGTCCTAAAGCTCCCATTTGATGTGTGTTCTACCCTCCCCCACTATATTTTCTTCATCTTTAAACTCTTTCATGCTTACCTCCTCTTTGCCTATGTGGCATTCTTTTTTTTTTTCTAATTTATTTTTTTTTATAGAAGGATAGTTGCTTTACAGAATTTTGTTGTTTTCTGTCAAACCTCAGCTTGAATCAGCCATAGGTATACATATATCCTCTCCCTTTTGAGCCTCCCTCCCGTCTCCTGCCCCATCCCACCCCTCTAGATTGATAGAGCCCCTGTTTGAGTTCCGAGCCAGACAGCAAATTGCTGTTGGCTGGCTCCTCAGAATGTGTTTTGCTTTTTTTTCACTTATCAATTTTTCTTTGATACATTGTTCTGAGCATTGATCTTAATACCGTACCAAAAACGAGCTTTTAAAAAGGCATCTAAATATGCTTGTGTGCATTAAAGTCCGTGTATGGTTTTGATTATCCTGTTGATTTCCTTCTTTTCTTTAACTTTGCTCTTCCTCCCATCATCTCCCCCAACACACACACACACGCAGACACACACACACACACCTTTCCTTATTTATTTTAAAATCAGGTCCTTTAGGACAATACAGTAAATATCTATGCTCCCCCAAAGAAATCAATCCTGTCACACTTAGGTTTAACAGGCTCTGAAACAGTGCAGCTGTATGGGGAAATGAATTCTGTTCTCTGTCAGAGCTGGAAAGGACTGCTTGTTTTAACAGCTACTGAAGATGGAAGCATTTATGCCATGGTCATATAGCTTGTCAAAACTGGGTATGTTCCTGTGTTTAAAATATTTGGGATTTTCCAAAAGTTACCATTTCCTCTTGATCCTTCTTAAGGAAGGCTTGGTTTCTTATTACAGTTAACCCCTACTTCACTGTTAAAACTGCCACTGAATAGACTTAAAATATGTAGTCCATCTAGAAAAATGATTAAACTGCTTACAAGTGTCGGCATTCCATTTGTGAATGGTAGACATTTAGAGATATTTTGCATCGGTGATAGGTGATATGTCAAAAGTCCTCATTTTCCCTCATTAAAGTGCTAGAATTTAGGTATACACATCTAAATGAATTAGAATTTCACAAACGTAATTGAACTTTCCCAGTTTTCATTGTAAAGGCATGCTCTGTAGAGACATAGTTTTGTTATGAAGAAGCTAATGTTAAAAATTGATAAAAGATGAGGATCAGCATACTTCCATTTAACAATGCAGAGTTATTAGCATGGGTGGCTTTGGGCATAGACTGTTAATTTCATTTTATGAAGTGTTTTTTTGTTTTTTTTTAATTTGGCCTTTGAAAAAAAGTTTTTGTTATTTAAGTGATGTGTTTGGCCAAAGACCATATTAGAATTTGTATTTTTAAAATAACATTTTAAATAATAGAGATATTTCAACCTTCTGATTATGTGGAAATAAATGGTATTGTGTTAACTGTGGCTTTTAAACAGGTTTGTTACAAGAAAATCTCTTGGTGGGTTGAAATAACCATGAACATAAAATCTTCCATTGACCTTTTTTTAAAGTCTCATGTACTATAATTAACAACCCTTTAAATATAAGGGTGCTGTTTGTATTGCTAGTTAAATTCATAGTTAAGACTTGTAGGGCAGCATTTATGTGTTGTTTTGTCTTGACTTTAATAACTTGAAAGGTGATACGAAGGTATAAATAGTGAATTTTCATTAAAATATACTGAAAAAATACATGCTACATTCTAATACATTTAGCTAATAACTAACTTGTCTAAAAAGTAAACATATGGCTAAAAGTGACAACTTATTTCCCTTGCTATCATTACTGTTTTTACTCTAGGCTTTGTGATTTATCTGTTGACACTAATTTGACTTTAGAGACATTTAAAATGTACTGAAAAATTTACTTGATTACATCCGGTAGATTTTATGTAGTGTAGAATATTGATACACTCCAAATAAAAAATAATTTAACTGTGTTTGTTATAGTTAATGCAGAGTAGGATTAACCTTGGGCTCCCCTGGTGGCTTGGTGGTAAAGAATCACCTCCCAGTGCAAGACATGTGAGTTCAGTCCTTGGATCGGGAAGATCCCCTGGAGAAGGAAATGGCAACCCACTCCAATATTCTTGTCTGGGAAATTCCATGGACTGAGGAGCCTGGCAGACTATAGATCTTGGGGTTGCAAAAAAGTCAGACATAGCTTGGCAACTAAACAACAACAACAACGGGATAACTTCAACATATGTGTCTAAGAGTTTTTGTGTCTACTTTTCTTTCCTAATAGATTATAGCAAAATTTGTTTCAGCAAAATAAAGTTTAGTCTAGGAAAAAAAAAGAAGCATAACAGAGATGGAATGGAGAGAGAAAAGGACCACAGAATAAGACAAGATAAAATGATTCACACAGAAAATAAAGCTTTAGGGCAGCGTATATGTATTTTAAATGCAAATAAAATATAGAATGATATGCACAATGTTGATTAGAAGGAAACTACTTCTATCTAGTTTCAAAAGATATTTGTTAGCCCAGAAGGAGACTCTGTATCCATTAAAAGCTGCTCCCATTTCCCTGTCTTGGCAGCCCCTGCAAACACCAGTCTTTGTTCTGTCTCTGTGAATTTACCTCCTCTGGACATTTCATTATGAAAGGAATCAGACAATATGTGACCTTTTATGTCTGGTCTCTTTTACTTAGCACAATATTTTCAAGCTTCTTCCATGCTGTAGCATGTATTAGCAGTTAATCTTTTTCACAGCTGAATAATATTCTATCATCTGAGTATACCATAGTTTGCTTACCCATTCTTCCTTCAGTAGACATTTGGGCTGTTTCTACCTTTTGTCTGTTTTGAATAGTGTTGCTATGAACATATGTGTGTACCCGTATTTGTCTGAGTACCTGTTTTCACTTCTTCGGGATACATACCTAGAAGTGGAATTGATGGGTCCTGTGGTAATTCTGTGTTAACTCTTTGAGGAACTGCCCACTGTTTTCCAGAGTGGCTGCATCATTTTATATTTCCAGTAGCAATGCAACTAGCTTCCTGTTTCCCATCCTCACTGACATGATATCTGTTTTTGTGATTGTAGCCATTTTTGTGGGTGCGAAGTGATACCTTATTGTGGTTTTGATTTGAATTCTCCTAACGACCAGTGATTGGAGAAGGAAATGGCAACCCACTCCAGTACTCTTGCCTGGAAAATCCCATGGACAGAGGAGCTTGGTAGGCTATAGTCCATGGGGTCGCTAAGAGTCGGACACAACTGAGCAACTTCACTTTCACTTTTCACTTTCATGCATTGGAGAAGGAAATAGCAACCCATTCCAGTGTTCTTGCTTGGAGAATCCCTGCAGCCTGGTGGGCTGCTGTCTATGGGGTTGCACAGAGTCGGACACGACTGAAGTGTCTTAGCAGCAGCAGCAGTAACGACCAGTGATATTGACCATCTTTTCATGTGCTTGTTGGCCTCTTGTATAGCTTCTTTGAAAAAATATCTGTTCAAGTCCTTTGCTCTTTTTCTTTTGCAAAGTCACATAGCATGTGAGATCTTAGTTTCCTGGCCAGGGATTGAACCCATGTCCCTGCAGTGGAGTCTTAACCACTGGACTGCCAGGGAAGTCCCAGCTGACTTTTTAATAGGGTTGTTTGTCTTTTTGTTGTTGAATTATAAAGTTCTTTATAATAACTTTATAATTATAAGTTCTTTATTTTGGATTCTAGACCCTTATCAACTATATGATTTGCAAATGTTTTTCTCCATTTCTGTAGTCTTTTCATTTTCTCGGTTGAATCCTTTGATGCACAAGCATTTTGAATTTTGATGAAGTCCAATTTATCTATTTTTGCTTTTATTTTTGGTGCCAAATCCAAGACCACAAAGACTTGCTGCTATGTTTTCTTCTAAGAGTTTCATGGTTTAGTTCCTTTTTTAAAAAAATTAATTTATTTATTTATTGGGCTGCATCAGATCTTAGTTGTGGCATGTGAGATCTAGTTCCCTGACCAGGGATTGAACTTGGGTCCCCTGCATTGGGAGTCTTGTCACTGGACCACCAGGAAAGTCCCATGGTTTGAGTTCTTGTATTTAGGTTGTTGATTCATTTTAGTTAATCTTTGTATATGGTGTGAAATAGGTGTTCAGTTTCATTGTTTTGCATGTGGACATCCAATTGCCTTTTGTCCCAGCACTATTAATAATTGTTGAATAGACTGTTCTTTCTTTTGAAATTGGGCAGTGTGAGTTTTTTAACTTTGTTCTTCTTTTTCCAATATTGTTTTGGCTCTTTGGAGCCCCTTGGGATTTCGAATATGTTGAAGATTGGTTTTCCAGTGGCAAAAAAAGCTATTGGAAATAAAATCATTAGACTAGTTAGGCTAATATTGCCATTTTAACAATATTAATCTTCCAGTCCATGAACATAGGATGTTTTTCCATCTATTTAGGTCTTTACATAGAGAGTAGACATAGGGACATTATGGGCATAGGGAGAGGGGATGAGGGTGAGATGTAAGAAAAGAGTAACATGGAAACTTACATTACCATATGTAAGATATATAGCCAACGGGAATTTGCTGTGTGGCTCAGGAAACTCAAACAGGGGCTCTGTGTCAACCTAGAGGGGTGGGATGGGGAGGGAGATGGGAGGGAGGTTCAGAGGAGAGGGGATATATGTGTACCTATGGCTGATTCATGTTGAGGTTTTACAGAAAACAACAAAATTCTGTAGAGCAATTATCCTTCAATAAAAAAATAAAAAGAAAAACAAAGATCATGGGAAAAAACACATATTTAAGTCTTTAATTTCTTTGATGAGTGCTTTGTAGTTTTCATTGTACAAGTCTTTCACCTGTTTGGTTTAATTTATCCCTTGGTATTTTATTTCAAATGCCATTATAAATGGAAAATTATTTCTTCATTTTCTTTTCAGATTGTTCTTTGCTGGTATATGGAAACACAGTTGTTTTCTGTACACTGATCTTGGACCCTGGCAGAAGGGACATGTAAAATAAATTTTGAACAATAGAATTTGATGGCCAAAATAATGTGGGAGAAGCATAGTCCAAACACAGGAAACTCATTGAGCAATGATTTATTAAACTACCTTCTGTTTGGGTGGTAGGGGGAAAAAGAAGAACAGTATTGGGGGGAAAACATGTATAATAACTCTAAAAGAAAACATATAGGACAGCAAAATGCAGCGAGAGGGCAAAGAAAAGATGAATTTAATCCAGATTTAATGATGTTCCCTGTTTGGTGAAAATAGCTAGCCATTTTAATCGTACCATCAACTATTTGATGTTAAATGAAGTAATGAATGTAACAGTAAACTCAAAAACTGGCAAAGCATCATAGACACATAGGGAGAAATTATTACTTCTGTGCTATTGATTTTTATATCAATTCGTGTATTAGTCAACTAACAGGGAAATCAGTTTGTTTTTTGAGACTTTTGACTTAAAGGGTTAATCAGCAGGAAAGTATGACTTACTTGCTTTTGGGAACAAAATTATTTATTTATAGTTATTAAACATGCTTCCAGTATTGAAATATGTAGTGTACAGAACTCTCTAGCCTTTATTCTTCCCCTTTTCACATTTTCAATCATTGGACCAATAGTTTCTATAGCAGAATTTTTTGTAATCCGTGCTTCTTAGGAGGACAGCTGTCAGGGCTATGTTTTCTCTCCCTCTTGCTGTAAGAATGGTGAGTTAAGTGTTTTTGTTTGTGCTCACTACGGGAACATTTATTGAAAGAAAATAAGAGGTCAACTTTTAAAAAGAGAGACAAGGACTATAAAATCATTCTCTCCCATAGTCTTTCTAAATTCTAAGAAGGCAGGTAAAAATTATCCTTGTTAATTGTATGTTTTGTCAGAGAAGTGTGAAAACATTTAGCTCCTGTGTAGAAATAGTTTAAATACATTGTTCTCTGCTTCTACCGAAGTGGAGAGAACCAGTCTCAGTCAGAATCACAAAAGGGGTAGCTCAGTTTGAGAAATGTCATGTGTCATTAAATTAATGTTTGTGTGATATACATGTAGGACAGAGGGATGAAAAAAAATTCCTTATGATGGAAATTGCAAATTTAAGTTCCCACCGTCTTTTTCTGTACCTGATATCCATATCAGGTTTGACTGCTGACTCGACTCCAAACTTTTCTGTTGAATTTTGCATCACGGCCTTAAAAACCTTTTCAGCCTCCTGCTTCAGTCAGGATTTCAGAGTTAGTAGGTGACAGGCAAGTGTTTGCATCTTATATGAAATGAAAGTTTCAAGAGGGTAGTTGGCTAGTTCTTCATTTTATCCATCCACCTGTCCACAATGCCTAAAATGGTGTCTGACACAAAGTAGACGCTTGATAAATGTCAAAATAAAGAACAGATATCTGAGAGAACTCTACTCAATACTCTGTAATGTCCTATATGGAAAAGACTCTAAAAGAGCTGACTTGTCCAGTTGCTAAGTCATGTCCAACTCTTTGCCACCCCAGCCCACCCCATGGACTTTAGCATGCCAGGCTCCTCTGTCCTTCACTATCTCTTGGAGTTTGCTCAAACTCATGTCTGTTGAGTCGGTGATGCCATCCAACTATCTCATCCTCTGTCCTCATCCCCTTTCCTCCTGCTCTCAATCTTTCCTAGCATCAGGATCTTTTCCATTGACTCAGCTCTTCATATCAGGTGGCAAATCAGAGTAGTGTCATCTGCATTTCTGAGGCTGTTGATATTTCTCCCGGCAGTCTTGATTCTAGCTTGTGATTGGGCTTCTCTGGTGGCTCAGAGGGCAAAGAATCTGCTGCATTGCAGGAGACCCAGGTTCAATTCCTGGGTCAGGAAGATCCCCTGGAGAAAGGCATGGCTACCCACTCCAGTATTCTTGGCCTGGAGAATTCCATGGACAGAGGAGCCTGGTGGGCTACAGTCCATGGGGTCACAAAGAATTGGACACAACTGAGCGACTAACACTAAAAAAGAGTGGATATATGTAAAAGCAATCACTTCACTCTACACCTGAAACCAACACAACATTGAAAATCAACTATACTCAAAAAAAAAAAAAAAAAAGGACAAATATCTGTCTTAGAAAGTATTTGTGAGACAGGCAGGCTTGAAGCCTCTTAACTTTGATTCTTTTGTTTAAGCATCAGAATCTGTTCCCCTTTAGGTGGATATTTGCATGTTTTTATTAGCTTAGGTCAGCACAGTCTCCCTTCTGGTTTTGAATACTCTTGCATGTTCTTCATACTGAGTGTGGCTGATCTGGACATGTGCCATACATATGGCTGACATCTTATAGTAACAGAGAAGTACATTTGATGGCTTGATCAGTATTCATTTCCCAATACATAACAGCTTAATTTTGTCAAATTTGCATTTAAAACATTATAGACAGTGCGCTAATTACTGTGGTGTCAGTGTGGATTTAGACAGCTGACAGAGCAAACGTTTGAGGATCAACAACAGTGCCAGAACACCTTTAATTACAACAGGCTTTCGTCAGCCTCATCTTTCTCAAAATAAATTCATTATATTGGAACTGTTCAAATCTCGGAGAATAATAAACCATCAACTTCTTCAAAATTCACTCTACGAGAAGGATAAATGTCTTATTTAACTCTCTTGTGAGTAAAATTCTGTTATTTTTTTAAGATTGCTGTTAGGCAAATGTATTTTTCATAGAGGCCTTTAGCATTAAGTAGGGGCTTGTTTTAATTATTATTAATATTAAACTTTTAATAATATCCATGGAAAAGATTGCAGTATTTTTCTGGTGGATCCATTGTCGAAATTTTAAGTCTAGAAACATACAGTTTTAAATTTCATCAAAGATGCAGGTCAAGTGTTCCTATTCCCAGAATTGTTGTATTTAGGATTATGTCACGTTTAAAAAATTTTTTTTTTCTTTGCATTTTTTAATGCATTTCAGATGACTGTGTAGTAGTCATAGGATACAGCTATCCTGTGCTAAGACTGCATATTATGTTTACAAAGCACATGTCTTTTGGGGAATATGTTTGTTACTGCCTACAGAGGGGAAGAACGCACAGGTCACCTCTGAGTTTCTGCCCCAGCTGCCTTTGGGAAAATCTGTGAGAAGGCATGGGCTTCTTTCTAATTGATTTATAATTGGAAGTGAATTTTGTTCTTTCTAGCTTTTGAGAAAAGCTTAAACTAAAGCCATATCAACAAAACATGAAAATAAATACTTGTAAAATTCAATCAGATTTATGATTTGACACTTATAAATATCATACAGTTATATAGTGATGATATTTAAAAATAACTGTTTACATCATTTTTATAGATACAGTGCCCTTATAGTCTGAGAAAAGATGAAAATGACATATGTTTTCATATTATTTGTGACGCTTTGTAATTATAATCGAAAACTTTTTCATGCCCTTGGAGAGGGTAGACTGCAAATAAAGAGAGTGATTCCTTTTTTTAGAGGAGAAATGGTTTTCTTTCCGATGGTTGCAGAACATGATAGAATCCAGAGCTAAGGTCTTGGCAGGCGTTGCATGCAATTAAGGAGATTAAAAATGAAACTGACTTTAAAGTAGTCCTGTGGTTAAATTACATTTACCATTTTAATAGTTTATAAGGGTTAGTTTATTTATAAGACATAGCAAAAGATCTTACTGAAGAGTTAAGATGTATACAGAGGAATCAATTAGAGGACAGTGTGCAAGGTTGCATAATCAAGTATACTTCAGTGGTGCAAGTCAGAGCATAATTGCTTTAGAATTTTAAACAAAGCAGATATCAAGGTTAGCTGCTGTTGATAGTGATTTTTTTTTTTTTTTTTTTTTTTTTTTGTAAGATGTGGACAATGTGTAGCATAGTGGAAAGAGATCCCACTGATAGAGCAGCAGTTGAGAGCTAGTGCAAGTTCTGTGATTAAGGACATATATGACTTTGGTCAAATCACTTAAGCCTTTAAACCTACAGAGTTTTTTAAATGTGTAACATCGTTTTTATTTCTAAATTCTTTCCCATTTGTTATGCTAAAAAAAGATTTACTGAACTAAAATTTAAGAGTTTGGTTTATCTAAACTGTTTAAGGATGGTTTAGATCCTTTTAAGCACCCTGGTTGGTTGTTTTTTCTAAATATGTTTTCTTTGATGGTAATAGACTATCACTGTGATAACTTTAAACCAAATTGCTGTAGTTAATTTATTAAAAAGTATTTGTAAAGCAAAATTTAATAGTTTGGACCTAACAAACAAATATTTTCAAAGTAGAAAAAGTTTGATGCTCTTAAAAGTAGTGGATCATTAAATATGAGAACATATTAAAGTGTAGGGTGGTTTGAATGATCTGTTATAACACTACTAGGCATAGTAGCAAAGTAAGTCTTAATGGGTATTATCTGTTGTAAATACTTTATTTATAAAGAATGGCCAGATTGAGTCAGAAGCAAAAGTGGAGATATGGTCTGATCAGCCTATTTTATAGGACAGTGTTTTGCAGATTGGAGAGTGTGACCTGTAAATGGATTCTAAAATTTACTTAGTTGGCCAGGACCAGCATTAAGAAAAGTGTGATAGATGATTGTATATCACGTGTAGTAATGGTAAGTACCAAAACTTTGGTTTCAGTTATTCCGTGTAATCTGGAGAAGGAAACGGCAACCCACTCCAGTACTCTTGCCTGGAGAATCGCTTAGAGGAGCCTGGTGGACCACAGTCCATGGCGCCAGAGTCGGACACACCTGAGCGACTGGCGCGCGCGCACATGCACACACACACACTGTGTGTATTGGTTCATGATGTAAAAGATATTTTTTAACTTCTCTCCTCCATCCTGAACTCTTAATACATAGTGCCTTCAGGGTAGTAGACAGTCAATAACTTGCCTAGCTGCACACAATTTAATTGAGTAAATCTAGATAGGAAAAAAACCTCTAAATAAATTCAGAAAAACTTCTCATACAGAATTTTGTTAGGAGAATTGATAGGACTCATGTGTTGGAATTGTTCTGTTGTTTCTAACCTGTGACCTTCTTGGATGTAGGGACTGTGTCATTTAACTTTATATCAGTGTGTAGGCTAGGAAGAGCATCCATCTCAACGTCAATAAAGACCTTTTGAAAGAGTTCCGATTCTGATTATTGCCACATATAAACTCTGAGCTTAACCTTCCCCATTGAAAAAAAAAAAGAATAGTACTTACTTATGATTAAATGAATCATCACTGTACTGTAAACACCAGGTACTTGGACTATAGTATTTTTAGTAAGTATTTATTAAGTTAATTAAAAAGATACAGAAACTTTTTTGAATACTAGTGCTTATTTTAAAAATCTGTTTTGAGTATCTTGGAAAAGTATGAAATATAAAAATTAATTGGATCACACTCAAGAGCAGAAATTTCTCATGACCTTTTGAAAAATTAGAAGCCCTGATTATAGAAGATAGCTTTTTTTAAAAAACAAAAATCAAACATTGCTCAGTTAAGAAAGCGTAATGTGCAAGATGTAAATGAGAAATTAAGTGGGCCAAATTCAAATAAAAAAGTTACTTTTAAACATTAAAAATGAACTCAGATAAATCCTCTTCAGTCAAAAAACCCAGGTAAAGATTCATTAGTAATTAATTCTTGGAACTGGCTGATAGTCATGTGTAAATTATATACTCAGGGATGAAAAAATAGGAACATGTATACATTGGAATCGTTATCTAAAATTTAGTTTAAAATCAGAAATAGAACTGTTGAAAAACTAGAATATTCTTGGCTTAATTTGGAGAGAACAAATGAGTAGAGTTATGGAGCTGTTGGCTGGAATGTACAACCTGTTTCCCTTTGTTCCGATTATGTTAATATAAAGATAGATTGTCAATATATGCCCCATTATAGGAAAATATGAAGAAGTGTAGCAGGAAAGCATGTGTCAGCTAGTCTCACTGTATTTTAATATTCTGGGATTTGGAACAAAAATATTGAGTCTGGTTTTTCAATAGAAAAGCCTGCCTGATTGGCAAACTGGAGTTATTTTAGGGGATTATTGGAGTACTTTCATGAGAGAGAGAGTGAAAATAATTTATGTAAATTTTATAAAGACTTTCAAGGTTCTAATCCCAAAGGAATAAATTTGTGTGTGTGTGTGTTTTCCTATAAGATGGAGAAGAAATGCTTATTCCCAAAGTCACATTGACTTAGAAACAGGAAGCAAATGTTGGTCATCAACTGTCACTTCTCTGGAGGAATTTTTTTTTTTTTTTCAGATTTTTTTTTATGGGTTTCTGAGGACTTGGTAGCGCTGGAGGTAATCTCATTTCGTATTTTTTCTAAATGGTGTGAAGGGGCGTGTGTACAGTCAGTTTCAAGCTTTTGGGGTAATGAGGTACCACAGAAGAAAACCTGATTCCAGACGATGAGTGAGAAGAGATGAAATAAAGCGAGTGGAGGACAGTTTTTTGAGGTCTGTTTAAGGAAAAATCAGATGAATTACATTTATTAAATGAGGAGTCCTGAATTTAGTTCTAACCATGATGAGAGTGTAAGCTGTTGTAGATGATTCTTTCTAGATACAGTGCTGAGAACCTCATCAGTACATCAGTGATGTGCTTGATATTCTTTGGACAAGTGTGGGAATAACTTGCATGCTTCTTGCCGTTGTGCAAATCCATGCTTTGTACACACCCTAGATAAATGCTCTGTGTTGTTCTGTTAATTAAAAATATTGAAGTATCTGGACTTACAGCAGTATACTGCAAATACTTGTTCCTTAAAGCATAATACTGAGGAGGAAGGTGTAATTGAGGTTATTAAAATACAATCTTGGAGAAGGAAATGGCAACCCACTCCAGTATTCTTGCCTAGAATATCCCATGGACAGAGGAACCTAGTGGGTACAGTCTATGGGGTCGCAAAAAGTCGGGAACAACTGAGTGACTACACAACAAAAATACAGTCTTGGGTAAATTCCTCAAATACCATCATGTCAGAATGGAGGGTGGGGTAAGAGTGCTTCTAGAAATTTTGTGAGTCAGGTTTAGGATAATAAAGAGTGCTCTTCTATACTGAAGAGTAAACTTGTGGAAATTAGTACTACAAGGTGGAATATAGATTGAAAAAATAATGAAAATCAGATTCACAGATGATATATACAAAATAGAAAATTAAAGAAAATTTGAGATAATTAGGATCTGCTTTTTCCAGTTGGAAAATGACATGAAACTCTTTAGTGTCACATGGAACTCAGCATTTGATGGGATGCTGACCTGACTGCATATGCAGTCACTTTTCCTGTTAAAACTTAGGAAGTAGAGTTGGCCTGACGAGACCACCCAGAGTGATGGTGGGCTTCTAGGTAGCCTTTCCGGAAGGCCCTCTCTGCCCCCTTGTCTGCCAAAAGCTGTTTTTTTTTTCTTTCCTAGTTTGCATTTAGTGATATGATCATATGTTTTAAGGGATCTCAAGTAAATATTAATTTTTAATGGTTACTATGGGCTTTAAATTTATTTTTTTTTAATTGTAGTTGATTTATGATGTGTTAGTTTCAGGTATATAGCAAAGTGATTGAATTATATACACACACATACACATATATTTATATATATCCTTTTTCAGATTCTTTCCCATTGTTGTTTATTACAAGATATCGAGTACAGCTCCCTGTGCTATACATACAGCACGTTTTTGTACTATTTTTACCTATTTTATATATGTGTGTTTGCTCAGTTGTGTCTTGACTCTTTGTGACCCCGTGGACTGGGGCCCATCAGGCTACTCTGTCCATGAGATTTTCCAGGCAAGAATACTGGAGTGAGTTGCCATTTCCTACTCCAGGGGATCTTCCTGACCCAGGGATCAAACCTCTATCTCCTGCATTGCAAACAGCTTCTTTACCACTGGGCCACCTGGGAAGCCCCATTTTATATACAGCAGTGTGTATTTGTTAATCCCAAAGTCCTAATTTATTCCTTCCCCCTGCCTTCCCCTTCAGTAACTATAAGCTTGTTTTCTGTCTGTGAATCTGTTTTTGTTTTGTAAATAATTTATTTCTTAATTTATGCTTGAGCCACTTTCAATAATGCATAGTTTGCTAGAATGTTATCAATTCTTTGTTGTTTCCAACTATTGGCATAAAGTTGCTCGTAGTTTTCTTCGGTGATTATTGAAAGTCTCTGCTGTGTCTGTAACTATAAATATGTCCTCCTGAGTTCTTTTTGCAGCAGTTTCTTGGCTTGATTTTCTTGACATCACATTTTTAAAGTAGGGCGTTCACTGTTCATTGTTTTACCTCTCATCAAACGCTTGCATGGTCAGGCCCTGTTGACTCCTGCTGAACTGAGCTGAGCTTGGATTTGGAATTCAGGAGTTGATGGACCTTCCCTGTCTCTGGCCAATACTATGTGTCCATCGCTAGCTTGTCTTTCCTCTTCCCCTCCCTCCATCCCCCACTGGTAGGAATTTTCAAAAAAATGTCCCTCTCTTCTAAGTCAGTGTCTCTTTTTGTTAGTGATCTCATCCAATCCAGGCTTTTGCCATCGTCTTTATTTAGATGGCTCCCAAATTTATAACCCGAACTTGACCTTTCTTCTGATCTCTGACTGCTTGCTCGGCATTTCTCCGAGTATCTTGCTTACACCTTCAGCGCAGCTCAAACCAAAGGGAAACTCCTGACTTCCCTCAGCCCAAACCAGTTCTTCCTCCAGATTTCCTGGTTTCTGTTAATTGGCACTGCTACTCATCAGGCTCAAAATCCCAGTCATTTTGACTCGTACTTGCAGACTCTGTGCAGCCTGCCTTCCGAGTGTCAGCGGCGTGTGTGATGTGCCGACCCCTCGTTCCGCGCACCGCCTGCTCTCAGAGCCTCCGTGCTTTGTACCCGACGCTTGTTAATAACCCCCCCGCCTTCTGGGCTGAGTCCAGTTCATTTTCCACGTAGAAGCAGTGTAATCACTCGCCTACTCAACGGCGGTCAGACCACTCTTTAGATTCAGGTTACCTGAAGCCAGAGCCTCCTCAAGTAGGTCCGAGCTCCTTAGCTTTCTAGTCTTCCAGAACAGCGCCCCCAAGTGTTCCCTCCTTGATCCCCTCCACTGCTTTATCCAGCTGGCATCCGGCCTGAGGGTTTTATCTGTTCCGTGCTTGAGTTTGTTCAGCTGTTTGCCCTTCAGTTTGCCCCATCTCTACCTGCTAACAGGAAGCTTGTCAACGGTAATCTCGTACTTTCTTGACAAGGTTTGGTGACCTGCAGAACGCTCTTCCTTTTCTTTCTCGGGTACTTAGCT
The DNA here is from genome assembly GCF_963930625.1 of Muntiacus reevesi. Classification (NCBI taxonomy): domain Eukaryota; kingdom Metazoa; phylum Chordata; class Mammalia; order Artiodactyla; family Cervidae; genus Muntiacus; species Muntiacus reevesi. The sequence goes on from NC_089260.1 coordinate 44,966,518, forward strand.
CACCATCATCGCCATTTGGGTACTTGCTTAATATCTCCTCCTGGATTATAAGCTCCTAGTAGGTAGAAACTGTTTTCTGACTCTGCTTTCTCTTTTTCACTGCCTCAGCAATTGCTATGGACACTCAGCAGATACCGATTGAAAAGGATGAAATGATTATCCTTGTTTATAGTTGCCTTCAGTGAAGCTCTTTATCCTCTCTTCCTAAGAAGTTTAACTATTCCAGTACTTAGAGTTAATGGTATAGAAGGGTTATAAAATGAGCCTTTCTAGAGATGTCCCTGCAAGTGTACAAGCAGGCTCCTGGGGTGACAGGCACCATCTTTCTAACAAGTGCTGTCTCTATAGCATCATAGAGCTCTGCTGGAAGTGAGTCCTAAGGTATCACAAGAGTGATGACGTTGGTTGATTTCTGGTGTGGTATCAGGGCTCGGTTGACCCCACCCCCACCCGCCTCTTTTGGTTATTTCTATTAAATAAAAGATTTAAACAACCCATGTTGATACTTTAAATTTTCAGATAGAACTTACTTACATGAATTCAGCATGGATTTATAAGTGTATGAAATGAATCCCAATATCTTTGTACCTTAATCCACAGAATGAAGATGATTAAGAAGGGGAGATTAATTTTATTCAGTTTAAAGAAAATTGTTTAGGCCAACTTATCGTGAATCTGCCAATATATTTTACATGGGTGGTATTGGTAAAGACAAAAATCGTGCTTTTGTAGTTGAAAAATCGTAATTAACCTGTCCACTAATGTTAGTTGCTCAGTCATGTCCGACTCTTTGCAACCCCGTGGACTGTAGCTTGCCAGACGCCCTTTTCCATGGGGTTCTCCAGGCAAGAATACTAGAGTGGGTTACCATTCTCTTCTCCAGGGGTTTCTTCCCTACCCAGGGATTGAACCTGGGTCTCCCACATTGCCAGCAGATTCTTTACTGTCCAAGCCACAGGGAAGTTCAACCTGTCCACTGGCCTGTCAGCAAATTAAATATATGACACACTATTATGATAAAAGATTTGGGAACACAGTGAACAGATGTACATAGAAATTATATTAAGCATTAATCTGCTACCATTTATAAAAGTTAGGTTTCTATTCAACCTAACCGCTTGAGTGTAGAGATGGGCTCGCCAGCCCAGTTGTTTTCTGGATATGTTGTGACTTAGTATGATCTGGGCTCTGGGCAAGCTGCCTGCTTGATATGTCCTGTGTAGTGACACTTCTGGGTATAAATATATATGATAAGCAAAGTTCTATATTTTGTAAAAGAAATAATTTCTTATATCAGTGTTTGTCTTTTTAAAGGAAAAAGGCAGGCATCTCGTGTTCAGATTGATAATCATTTCCATAATACTCGGCATCTTAAGCTTTAGCAATAGAAAAATACTGCCCTCAGTGCAGACACAGGCCTTGATCTGAGGCTGTTTCTTTACCTCTGTAAAAAGGGATGTTACGAGAAGGTGAAGTAATTACTGTTTAGCAAGCTCTTTGATATTTACGCCCAGTGGCTGTAAACAGTTATTAAAAAGTCATTGAACAGGTCAGAATGGCAGGGGCAGTGGCGTGGCTAGAGCAAGGGCCAGAAAAGCAGGATCTTGGCAGTTTTGGAGAAGGAGATTCATGTGAAAATGTTCTATTCGTGATTGAACATTTTAGTATTTTTAATTTTTAATTTTATATGAGCGTAGCTGATTAACAATGTGATAGTTTCAGGTAGACAGCAAAGCAACTCAGCCATATATTTATGCATCCATTCTCCCCTAAACTCCCCGCACATTCAGACTGCAGCAGAACCTTGAGCAGAGTTCCCTGTGCTATGCAGTAGGTCCTTGCTGGTCCTCAGTAATAGAACAGTAAGCATTTTATTACTAAACGTTCACAGGGAGGATTCCATCACTAGATTTCTTTTGTCTCAGAATGTTACAAGAAACCCCATACATTCTGTTGATAAACACAGATAAGTTGATTATTTCTTCTTTTTAATTTTAATTGTAACACCAAAACCATTTTGTATTGGGGTATAGCTGAGTAACAATTGTAGTAGTTTCAGTGAACAGCGAAGAGTCTCGGCGATAATGCATGCATCTGAACTCCCTCAAACTCCCCACCCCCATCCAGGCTGCTAATGACATTGAGCAGTTTCCTGTGCTACATAGTAGGTCCTTGTTGGTTATCCTTTTGAAACATTTTATCCTTAAACATTTACAGTATGAGGATTCCATAGGTAGATTTCTGTATGTTTCAAGAGTGTCACAAGAAACCACATACATTCTGCTGATGAACACAGATAGGCTTGTTTCTCTTTAAACACTAGCATGGGTGCTCATTCCCCATAGTAAAGGTAGTGCTCTTAGAAGGAAATGTCATTTCGTGGCAAGACAGTAAGCACTGCAGTTCTTTGTATTTGGACAGGAGTAGTGGGGGTAGGGATTGGAGAAGGAAATGGCAACCCACTCCAGTGTTCTTGCCTGGAGGATTCTGTGGACAGAGAAGCCTGGTGGGCTGCTCTTCATAGGGCCATACAGAGTCGGAGGGTGGGGGTTACAGTATGGTGTGGGGAGAGGCTGATTAAGAGTCCTCAGCCTCAACTCTGCTGCTGCCTGCTGATTGTATGAACCCAAAGTCACTTTTTACTCCATCCTTTGGCACTGTTTGACCTTAGGCAAATCACCGGGATTTTTTTTCTCCCCTCAAAATTTTTTTTGAGAGTGTTGGAGAAGATCTCTTTTGAGTCCAGGTGAATGTTTTTGTTTTTTTAAATTTTGGCCCAGGGAGTGTGGCTTAGTGGGATCTCAGTTCCCCCACCAGGGATTGAACTCCTGGCCGTGGCAGTGAAAGCATCACATCCTAACCACTAGACCACCAGGGAACCCCCGAGGCAAATATCAATTAAAAAAAAAAAGTCTGTGATTTTTGGAGCACAGTAGCAGAAAATACCATGCAGAGTAAGTTGGCATTTGTCATGGACTCTGTGAGAGGGATTTAATGCTTATGCTGCATTTAGAAGTTTAGAGCTAAAACAAATCTAAATTATGAACGATTCATCATCTTAATAGGATTTTACAGGGTACTTGGAATGTGTCCAAGCATTATATGTATTTATATAAGTCAAGGTTTAGTTGCCATCAGATTGCTGCTGTTAATTGTTTTTGTGCTGACTGGTTTCTGCAGCCCCTGCCTGCCTCTGTAGAGAGAAGAAAGGACACATTAGTGTTTGGGAGCACGTGCTGTTAGTCCAAGTATCCTTCTTAAAAAATGCTTTGAAATTTTATCTGGCTGAAAAGTCACATTTCAGAATTTGAAGACAACTTCTGAACAGAGAAAAAAATCTATGAAGCGTGCATGGCACATTTACAAATTCTTTGAGAAAACTGTGTGATTTGGAGTGATTATTTATCCCTGTGTCCCCATATGTCACACACTGCCTTTTTAGCCCTGGGGAGTAACCATATTGTATTATTTGTGATCTTTGGAGTTATATGAAATGATAATTTAACTTTTCAGATGTGGTTAATCCACAGGCCCTGGTTCCTAACCATGAACATACATGGCATGACAGGCTTAACTGTTTCCAGGTGCGATTGGAGAACTTGGACGGTAAATTACTCGTAGATGATCTCGGCCACTGTAATTTACTACAAAACTGCCGCTTTGGCGTCAGCAGTTGAAAAGAGCATGTTAGTGTTAACTCCACTTGGGATACATTTTACATGAAATAAAATAACTGCCTTTTTGAGAGAGCTAAGTGTTTTATTTTTTATCCTACTATTTAGAACTCAATTTTGTCTTTGGGATAGCTGAAGTTTTGTTAATAAGCTGCCCTTGATTTCTGTAATCTGGATTGACTTTGCAAGACTTCTGACAGTTTGGGAGCCTCCCTACCCTGTTATGTGCCCAGTGTTGGAAACTTTTCTCTCCTCTGGCTCACTTTTAGCCCTGCCCTGCTCCAGAGAGCAGCCATCATCTTTCCTCCTCTCCTGGCTGGTCCCAGTTCCTGGAATGAAGCTTCATTTGCCTCCAAGGAAAGAGCTCAACCCCGATCTAGACAGAAGAGGGCCCATTTAACACTCCTGCTGTCCTTGCCATTAGCAGCAGGAGTCCTTAAGTGATCTGGAGGGTTTGTAGTTAACGAAGGCAGAGAGAGGCTGTGTCTGTTTTGTAGCCTGCTGGAGGATTGAAATTCGGGGCAGAGGTAACACGGTGAGAAGAGTTGAAAGAGGCAGCATGCTGGCCCAGACCACTGGTTGACTGTCCACTGGTTAGCCCGGCTGTACCCTCTATTCTTACCCGTGGGTGTTCCCCCTCAAATTCAAAACTTCCTGTCCTTCACCTGGTGGTCAGCCACTCTTAAACCTTCCCCACCGGAGTTGTAAAGGTATGCTGCTGCTGCTGCTGCTGCTGCTGCTAAGTCGCTTCAGTCGTGTCCGACTCTGCGACCCCATAGACGGCAGCCCACCAGGCTCTGCTAGTGCTATACAAATAGAATATGTGGATTAAAAAGGCCTTTGTTGCTATGAGAGAAACTCATAACCATTTACAATACTTCGTAGCAGAGAGCGTCCCAAGTTCCAAACAGTCAACCCTCAGGGTTTTGGAAACACTTAAAAAATAATAATTTATTTGATTAATTAATTGATTCAATTTTTGGCTGTGTTGGGTCTTTGTTGCTTCATGGGCTTTTCTCTAGTTGCGGAGAGCAGGCTTCTCACTGAGGTGGCTTCTCTTGTGGAGAACAGGCTCTAGGCATGCGGGCTCAGTGGTGCTGGCACACAGACTTGGTTGCTCCGAGGCATGAGGGATCTTTCTGGATCAGGGATTGAACCCATGTCTCCTGCACCGGCAGGTGGATTACTCACCACTGAGCCACCAGGGAAGCTCCCGGAAACACGTTTTTTAAGGAAGATTGTTTTCTCTTGTGGAACTCATGTTGAATATCTCCTTTCACTTTTCTTTAACTCTGAATTAGGATGAAAGCTTCAAATAAACTCAGATTCCGTTTGGGTTTTTTTTGTTTTGGTCCAGCCTTGTGGCCTGCAGGATCTTAGTTCGCTGACCACGGATCGAACTCACGCCCCAACAGTGAAAGCTCGAAGTCCTAACCACTGGACTGCCCGGGAATTCCCAAGACTCAGATTCTTAATGAAAGAGGAGATAGGGCTCTTTTGTCATCTGCATTTTACATTCATCACCCATTTTAACATGCCAGTGTAAATCATCACTGATTCTTTGACTTTGGGGACAATTTTTTAGATGGTAATGGTATAGACATATTCATCCATTATTTTAGTTATTTGTGACATCCTGGACGTGTGTTATGTGTGGCAGAATGATAAAGAACAGGCAGGACAGAAGCAGAGACTGCACTGATTTCATTGATAAAAATGTAAACCTTAAAGGAACATTTGATCTGAGACATTGAATAAACGTCAGTAACCTAGCCACATTGTCCCTTGAAAATTGTTTACTAACCTGTGGGATTATAGCTAGAGGCATTTGCTAATGTATTTGCAGTGACTGCTGAAATAATTCAAATTTATTGACCATATGAGGATATTAAATATTTATCTTTTCTGCTCAGTGCCTGTAATGAAATAGAATATAAGTTGATGGTTAATGGCTTATAGGCTGTTATTTCTGAAATACTATCTTTATGTACTTTATCTAGTGACATTACTTCCATTTTGTATGTGTTCTAAAGCATATTTGGAATCTACCTTCTGTAATTTTGACTGCTTAGCCAAACAGTATTCCAGAAGAGATTTTAAACTGTGTAAGGTGTATGTGTGTGTGGGTGTGTGTGTGTGTAAATAATTGCAAAGAGAGAAAAGTATGTTAATTTGTAGGATACAGAGAAATCTATCATTATGAAAGAATAAATACAATGAAATAATAATGTATTACTATTACTATGTGTGTGTTCTGGCACCCTGGCAGTATTTAATGTATTCTAGAATGTTATCAGGTTGGCCATAATTCAGCATGTGAAAATCTAGCAATCGTGTTAGATTATTGTTAGGATGATTAAATAAAAATGTATTTGTAGGTATAGAATCAGAGAAAGAAGCTAACTTATTTAGGTTTCCTTCAAATTAATGAGAATGCAGTGGTAAGCTAAAACTGTCTTAATATGAAAGTAGTTTTATTTGATTTCATATAAACATTGTGAAGAACATAAAACAGTATTTGCAGGTTTTAAGGTTTAAGAGAAATAACTTAAAGTTGTTTTGAGTTTTCTGAAAACTAGGTATTCAGAACTGACTTGTAAAGATGGTGAGAAGCTCCGATTTTTCTGCAAGCCCTAAGGGACTGTCTGAGGGTTTTCTGTTTTGTTTTGCTTTCTATTACATTAATTTTCACTATCTTGAAGAAAATGACTGCATTAGTGTGGTTAATTTTAAAAAAATTTCAGATATTTTGAATTTTAAAATTGCAAGGAACTTAATTTAACTGTCATTAGTTTGTCAAAACAGACAAATCATTTAGAAATAGTTGGCTGGTTGAATAACTGCTTCTGTGTGTGATATTGTTTCATGTGAAGTATCAGGTGTATTACTGAGTTCTGTAGTGGTTAAGATAACAACAAACTTAAAAAAAAGAATACCTCAAATCTTAGCATCATTCAAAAAAAATCTTTAGTTTTTTTTTTTGAGAGAAAAGAATCCTGGGAGGTTTTAACAATTGTACTTTGAAAGTCACTGTCATAGAAAAAGAGATCTGTATGGAATTAAAAGTTGTTGCATACTTGAAATGTAACATTTGGACAAAACACATAGAGGAAACAACATGGTATTGACTGATATTAAATGGAATGCATTTGAATATTGGAAAACTTGGCCTAAGGTCTTTCTTTTTGTTCGCTCTATGTGTCTGCCAGGGTTGTGGAAAATCTTACAGCTTACTCCCCAGGCTTCTGTCTTACCAGAGGTTAGAATTTGCTAATTAAAAGACCGTAATACCTATGGCTGATTCGTATTGATGTATGGCAGAAACCAACACAACATTGTAAAGCAACTATCCTTCAATTAAAAATAAATAAAATTTTAAAAAAGACTTAAGCAAGTATGAAACTTGCAAATAATGTTATAAATGCTAAATAGAAACATTCATGAGTAGTATCTATGTTCTTGTCTTAAATAATATTCATTAGTAATAAATCAGTTATGACACTTTTCCCCCCGTGTGTGCTTCATTGCCATCAGTTTTACCGACTTTTTAGTGTTGGAGACTTTGATTTGTGGTTAGCAAGTATGTACCAGGAAATGTACACATTGAACAATTGGTTGAGATACCTGGACTTCATTGTTGTTGCTGTGGTCGCTAAGTTGTGTCTGACTCTTTTGTGACCCCATGGACTATAGCCCACCAGGCTTCTACGTCCATGAGCTTTCCCAGGCAAGAATACTAGAGTGGGTTTCCATTTCCTGCTTCAGGAGGTCTTCTGGACCCAGGAATCAAACCCACATCTCCTGCATTGGCAGACTAATTCTTTACCACTGAGCCACCAAGGAAACCTGGACTTCATTGTTCCTTTGTAGTACTGATCTTCTTCATAGAACTTACACTGTTTATTTTACAAACGCTGGGATAGTGATTGCCACGGGATAGGCCTTGTTCAGTAATACTAACTCAGTTTACTTAAAACCTGATAGCACCGCTGAGTTGAAGTGGGCATGATAGTCATCTCTGATTGCAGATGGCACGTAGGAGTCAGACCCCTCAGCTGGTGTGCGGATCTCAGTGGGTCTGCCTCCATTGTCTGCCCCACCACTTGTGCCCTTAGCCAGTATCCCCTGTTCCTGCCCAGAAAGATCTTTATGGAAAGTTGAGTGGAAATTCTTTCCCTTGTCGGATCCTTCCATGCTCTTGCTGACCGGACAGGGAGCCCTGGAAGGGGCATGCTGGCTGGAGTTCTCACCATCTAACTTGGCTAGCTCTTGGAGGCAGGCAGTGTGATCACATCTGACTGTGAGTGGCTCTCATTTGGCTTCAGGAGCAACCCTTGGGTAGAAACTTTCCTGGATCTAGAATGAAGTCTACCCTCTTATTCTAGAGATTTGATGCTAAGAGTGAGAGCAGTGTCCAAGTTTACAGTGGAGGCTAGGAATAAGGAAAAAAAGCAGAGAGACAGTACTGTTGCCTGATGGCAAATATGAGCCCCACACCGAATCTCACCAGTGCCAGTATTTAGAGGAGCTTCATTTCTCAAGAACAACTTTGTTAACCCGCTCCAGATGAGCAATAGTGGGGACTTGTTTGTGATTAGTGATTCTTCTCAGCAAGGCTGGGGGCGCATGCACGCATATGTATGTGTGTGTGTACACATGCACGTAGGATTACTCTTAAAGATGTCAATATTTGGCCCATACTACATATTAAAAAATTGTAATGAGTTTATGTTAGCAGTGCAGTGCTAAAGAATCCACCTGCCAGTGCAGGAGATGCAAGAGATGAGGGTTCAATCCCTGGGTCAGAAAGATCCCCTGGAGTAGGAAATGGTAACCCATTCCAGTATTCTTGCCTGGAAAATTCCATGGACAGGGGAGCCTGGTGGGCTGCAGTCCATGAGGTCGCAACGAGTCGAACCCAAGTGAGCACACACACAAACAAGCCCTAGTTTATGAGCAGCTCCTGGTCTGTAGCATCATCACACACACAGACCTGTCTCCATCGGTATTCTTAAGGGGAACTTGTTGTCTCTAAGTTTCAGCTGCTTTGTAAGGTGACTTTTTTTCCCTTTGGAGGTACCATTTTCCTCTTTTCACACAGCCCCTCAGAGGGACTCTCGAGTTTTCATAAAATAAACCTTAAGTTGTGCACCTATGTTCATAGCAACATGACTCATAATATCCAAAAGGTGGAAGCAGCTCAGTGTCTATTGAGAGATGAGTGGATAAATAAAACTGTGATCTCTAGCTGCAATGGAATATTATTCAGTCCTGAAAAGGAAGCAAATGCTGACAAGTTAGATGAAACTGTTCTCAACAGTATGTTGAGTGACATAAGCTAGTCACAGCAAGGCAAATATGGCGTGATTCCACTCCAGTAAGGTACCTAGAGTAAGTCCATAGAGACAGAAAGTGGAATGCTAATCACCAGGAATGAGGGTAGTGAGGAATGGAAACTGGGAGTTTTTGTTTTGTGACTACAGAGTTTCAGTTTTGCATGACGTAAAGAATTCTGGAGATTGGTTGTGCAATAGTGTGAATGCCCTTCTCACTACTGAACTGTACACATAAAAATGGTTAAGATGGTGAATTTTATGTTATGTGTATTTTACCGTAATTAAAACAACAGCAGACCTTTCAGATTCAGTATAAAGTCTGTTCAGCTGCAATGTTTTCATTGACAGACCCATCCTGGTAGGAGCCAGCTCCTGCAATGGTTGAGAGTACTGAGCTCAGCCCCACTCTCCAGGGAACAGACGTCGTGGCTCGACTGTGAGTGTGTTATGTCAGTCCTGAGAAAGCTGATCATGGACGCCGAAGGAAGGGATCAGGAGCATGGGGAGGCGTGTGTGTGGGCAGAGCTCATGGAGACAGGAATGAGCGGACCACGTTCACGGCGACCGAGGAAATGACCATTGTTTATGTGGGCAGAGATGGCTGATGCCACCAATGCCACAGTGCTGGCAGAAGTCTGCGTCTTTACAAGTTTTGACTTTCTGATAATTTTGAGACTTTTTGATTATTTATTTATTTATTGTCATTTTGCTTTATTTTATTTCTCACCACATCTACCAGGTAGCATATTTGATGCCTTCTGCCAGGGACCCATGTACACTGTGTTTATCAGTACTTGTTATAACAAGTATTTCAAGAAAAGTCCTGTGCTATAGGTATTAGGATTGTTGTAAAGAACAAGCCAGAGCCCCCTGTCCTGGAAAACTTTCTACTCTGAAAGAGAAGATAGAGCATGTGGACCATTATAACTGAAATTTAAGACAGAGCCTCATAAGCAGTATAAAGAGATCCAGTTTTCAGAAGTGAGATTTGAAAGATGGAGAGGCTGTTACCACGTAGAGATGACGGGGGTCTGGATCCATGTTGAGTATCGTGACACAGATGCATACAGGCCAGGCCAGGGAGATCCCTGCCAGGAAAGGCGAAGAGCCCAGTGTCATTGGAGAACAGGAAGCACGTTAGTTGTAGGGAGAAGATGATGGCAGAGATGCTTTAGGGCCAGATCGTGGGGAGTTTTCTATGTATTGTTGAAAGGTTTGAATTTCCATCAATAGTTGGGAACTGTTGCAGGTTTCTAATGTGGGAATGACGTGGTTTGACACCTTCAGAGGTTAAGCACACAAACGTGTGGTTAGGAAGCAGACTTGATCTGATTGTTTAATTGTAGAGGCCCATTTGGTTCTTTGGTGTCCATCTGAAGTAGGAAATTAGGTTGGATAAATAGGGAGGATATAGATTAGGCATTAAAAGTTAGGTGGATGTGTTAAGAATAAATCTGATTCACAGTAGATATCTATTGAAAGAGTTTGAGATGATGAAAGCTATTTTATTTTTTTTTACATATATTCTTTTTCATATTCTTTTCCATTATGGTTTATCAGTTTCACAAGATATTGAATGTAGTCCCCTGTGCTATGTAAGACATCGTTGCTTCTCCATTCTGTATGTAATAACTTGCGTCTGCTAATCCCAAACTCCCAGTCCGCCTCCCTCCATGTAAATTCTCTCAAAGATCAGCAGCATAGAAATGCTCTTAAAGGCAGCAGTACAGAAGGGACTTTATAGAGAGAGGAGCTCCTTAGTGAACAGTTTGTTGAATGGTGGAATTAGGACAAGCTGAGGAGGGTAGTAGCAACAGAAACAAAAAGAAGATTGACACAAAGCAGAGGAAATGGTGAAAAGGAGGAGGAAGTGAAATTCACAAGTGGTCAGCGTATTTATGTACGGAGCATTTGTTCCATGACAGGACAACTGGCCAGTCATGCCCACTCTTAGAAAATAGACAGATTGGGGCACGAAGTTGTGAGATGGCTGGGCTGGGCAAGCTGATGGGAGCCTGGTAACTCTCAGGACCTCCCAACTGACATGGGCAGACAGCTCACTCTCAGAGTCCACAGACGTACCCAGGCCAGTGGTCCTCAAACGCCTGTGCCTTGGCACACCCGTGAACGGCAGACCCTTCAGAAACGCACTGACGTTACTGCTGTGTGTGGACAGGCACATTGCCTGGCAGCGTGTGAAAGAGGGCCCAGCTGAGCAGGTTATCAGGGAGACGATTGCTGTGACTGAGGACAGAGCTGGGTTCACTGCCTCACTCTGCTCCCCGAGGCTTCCGGAGACCCTTCTGCCCAGTAGCAGTACAGAACAAGGGGATCTGGGATGGATGCGCCCTGGGTTAGGCATTGATGTAATAGGGCACACTTGTGACAATTCTTGACTTTGTTCCATTTCCTTTTGAGTCTTTTCGTTCATTCACTGATGCCAGCTAACAAGCAGGTCCAGTCCTTGAACATGCCTTGTAAGCAACTGGCGAAGACCGGTCCCGCCAGCTCTTTGATAAATGTGTCTACCAACTATCACAGTGGATAAAGATAGAGTGGAAAGAAGGTGGAATTGAGAATGTGGAATCATAGGTTTGAATCCTTGCTTTGCCACTAGCAGTGAGACTTTAGGCAAGTTATTTAGACTCAGTTTTTTTCATTTCTTTGTAAAATGAAGGTAATAATACTTACCTTTCAGGCCTGCTTTGATGACTTGAGGTAATGACTAAATACAGGCACCGTCCTCCGTGGGGAGGAATACTGTATTTCTTGTCTCCGATCTGTGATGATTTCAGTGCTTTGTATTCCTCTCTATATTAAGCAGCCATTTCCCAGGTTTTGTAAAGCATGTGTTTCTCTGAACTATGGACTCCTGGAGTTTGAGCTTTAAAGATTAAATAGACTTAGAGTACTCAGAACACCAAAGCAAGCACCGATCACTTGTGAGTTTTTTAAATGGAAAAAAAAATTAGTTTGATTGAAGTATTACATTTGCTGTTAAAATCTATTCAAATAGCAAAATATCTTGTCATATACCTTAAAACACATTTTTTTTTTAAAGTACTTATCACCTTCCTCAGAAAACAGTAGTATCAACAACAAAACTTATGACTAAAACAGTCAAAGGGGATTTTGGTAGAATTTTCTATCAACTTCCACAGAAAAAAAGACTCATCTTTATATATCTAGAACTAGGAATACGTTGGGGAAAAGTTTTAGTCTGACTAGCATTCTTGAAATAGACTAAATCATTTTGTAGTGTGTTGTGATATTGTGAAACAGATTTTAGTGTAGGTGGTTTTCTTTTAATAATTGAGTGTAGTTTTAAACGCGCTTACAAACCTAGCCAGTTAAATTCATAGTAGGCTTAAGCTCAACACACATATTCCCTGCTCAGATGCAAGTGTAGTTGTGTTTTCAACCAAAAAAAAAAAATGACTAGCTTTTTAAAAGAATTCCGAGAGATGTGAAAATCTGGGGGCTGTTTACTTTGTCCAGCTATATAGCTACAGTTCGTTGGCTTCATCCCCAACTTCTTTGAATTCCAGTTACTATTGACTGTATACCTGTGTTTTCAGTTAAATAGTTGATTTGCAAGTCTTAAAATGGCCTCCATTATCACATAGTGACTGCTTTTCATAAGCGGTGTTTTTTCAAACCCTAATAAAGGAATACATGTAACATGAATATAAAAGTAAATCCTGTTGACCTCAAGGGGATTTTTCATTCTAACCTTTTCAGCATCTCTATTCATGTCATAATGTTAAGTCATGGTTTATTGTTTAGAACTGTAACTTGTTTCTGCCTGTGAAAATGCATTTTTTCTTACTGCCTTTGCTGGGATTGTAACATCTTAATGATTTTGTTAAACAATATATTTGATTGCTGCCTTATGGAAGATGAGGTTTGTTTTAGAAGATTTAAATGTAAAAAGATAAAGCTTAAATGAAAATGAAAGCTTAGCTTAAAATGAACATGGATAAAACCTGATTTTTACTTTGGTTTCTCTGCTAGTATGCAGTTTAATGCCAGGAGGGAAAAATGTAGATTTGAAAATAACATCAAAGTTTTAGACTTTTTAAAAGTTGACACAAATTAATACAAAGCAGTAATTTCAGACATATTAGCTTAAAGCAAGATTATCTCAGTTACTTTTAGCTATAAATTTTGTTAGTGAACTGAAAAGAACTATAAAAAGCAAAACATCTCTATATAATTCATACAGTTATAGTAGATTTTCAAATTTGTTTAACATTTTTAGTAGCATTTTACATTTGAGCAAGCTAGAATTTTGAATCAGAATAAATTCAAAGACTCCTGTAAGCTGTAGTAAATGTTTTGAAAATTGTAATGACCTTTTGCAGTTACTTATGTGCTGAATTGTATGGGGTTAGGTTATTTTAAGTTTTTTAATTTAGTATTCTGGTGTTGAATTGGTCAAGTTAGGATTCTACTTTGTTTTGTTTTTGTAAGAAAGCTTTATGCTGTAGTTTTTATAAATAATAATTTGGGCCATTTTTATAAGGAAAAAAATCTAGGAAATAATATATTAATGTGATGCCTTTGCTAAAGTTGTAATTTAAATATGGAGTTTGCTTTTTATAATTAAGAGCTATGCTGTTATGAGCAATTTGTGATTAAATAAATCCCTCCTTAGTGTTAGAACTATTTCCTGTGCTGACTGTTCTTAAGTAAATGAGTATGAGAGGCTTTAAAACAAATTAGCTAATTGAAAGATTTTATTTGGGAGAGAAAATTACTAAACTTAATAAGAAATCATTAATTCTTTTCATTTGCGTTGTATTGCCTTTTCCAAGTAACTGAAGGTAACCAAGTCGTAGGTGTTAGAATTGCATTAATTTTATCTAACCACTTCAACCAGAAATCTTCCCTAAGTATATTGTACACGTTTATACCTTTTAGGATTCCATATACATAGTTTCTTCTTTTCTTGTGACTGTGCATGAATTTTTGTTGAGTATTGGTTTTGCTTTTATACTGTGGCATCAGATCTGTCCAGATTTTGAAAACCTGAGTCTGTGTTTTCCCATGACTGTAGGTTATTTCTTTTCACTATTGGTTTTCAAAAATCCTTTTACCATGATCCTCTGTTGATGCAAATAAGAAAACAGATAATAATAGTAGTTACCATTTTTTGAATACTTTATAATCTAAAGATCAACTCTGTATCAAAGGTATCCCCATCCTATAAAGGAAAAAGTTAGGTGTTAGTTCAGTTTAGTGGCTCAGTTGTGTCTGACTCTTTGCGAGTCAGTTAGGTGTAAAGGGGTTAAATAACTTATAAAGGTCAGGAAGCCAGTAAGTAGTAAGACAAATATGATTCAGATGAGTTTGAATATATATGTGAATACATATACACCTTTGTGAATACTACCCAGATCAATATTAGAGAACATTTCTAGCACCTCAGGAGACTATGTGTGCACACTGTCCTCAGTATCCTTAAAAAGATAGCAACTGTTCTGTTCTCAATCCCCACAGATATTGGTTCCTCCTCGATTAGTTTTTCCTGGTCTTGAACTTTATAAAAATAGAATGTACTCTCTGATAGCAGCCTTCTTTTGCCCAGAATTACATCTGTGAGTTTCATCCATGTTGGAGTGTAGTGTTTTATTTCTTCTTTTTCGTTGCTATATAGTGTTCCATTATGTGAATATATTAACATTTTTGTATTTGTCTTATTGATGGCCATCTGGGTCATTTCCATATTTTGGCTTTTAAGAATAAAGCTGTTATGAACATTCTTTTACATATTTTTAGTTTTATGCGTGTTTTATGCTCTCTTCTCTTGGGTATATACCTAAGATTGAAATCCTGGGTAAACTATAAATTGAGCTTTAGTAGCAACTGGCAATCAGTTTTTCAAATATTTGTATAAGTTTTCATTCCCATCAGCAATATGTGGGGTTCTATTTGCTTCACATTCAACATTGTTAGTCTTATTAATCTTTTCTCCTTTTAAATTTTAATTCAATCTGGTAGGATATAGAGTTTGATATCAGGGAAATGAAAATTAAAAGTTATGTTTTAGAATGAAAATGTATTTAGTGTGAAATATACATTCTTACTCATATTTAAAGATTAATGGTTGTGTATATGTTCTTGAATATTGCTGATCAACTAATTCTTCCCCTAATTTCTATCTCTGTAAGCAAGCCTTGATTACTTTTTAAATCACTGATCAGTTTTTTTGTATAATAAAGACAAATGTATGGATGTGAGAACTGGACTATAAAGAAAGCTGAGTGCCGAAGAATCTATGCTTTTGAACTGTGGTGTCGGAGAACTCTTGAGAGTCCCTTGGACTGCAAAGAGATCCAACCAGTCCACCCTAAAGGAAATCAATCCTGAATATTCATTGGAAGGACTGATGTTGAAGCTGAAACTCCAACACTTTGACTACCTGATGGGAAGAACTGACTCATTTGAAAAGACCCTGATGCTGGGAAAGATTGAAGGTGGGAGGAGAAGGGGATGACAGAGGATGAGATGGTTGGATGGCATCACTGACGCGATGGACGTGAGTTTGAGTAAACTCCGGTAGTTGGTGATGGACAGGGAGGTCTGGTATGCTGCAGTCCATGGGGTCGCAAAGATTTGGACATGACTGAGCGACTGAACTGAACTGAAATTTTCTAGAAACTACTTGTTTCATTTAGAGTTTTATTTAAGGGAAATTTTAAAGGAGTTTAATATGGTAAAGAACTTTATTGAAAAAATCAAGTTTACAAACCATGTCTACAAAGGAGACTTGGTGGGGACAAGAAAGCTTGTATCCAAGAATGTCACAGACTTACTAATTGTCTTATAGAATTCAGTAAAAACCCTTTTTTAAAAGCACCTTTATTTATTTTCTTTTGGCCACACCCTTTGGCATGAGGGATCTTAGTTCCCCACCAGGGATTGAACCTGTGCCCGCTACTTTGAGAGTACAGAAACTTAACCACTCGGCCACTGGGAAAGTCCCAGTTAAAGACCTTTATAACTTGAAAATCTAGGTGTTTTTTTTGTTTTTTTTTTTTTGCATCAAAATATAGAAATTACATATCATCAGTAGGACTTTATCTAGACTTTCATCTGTAGGACTTTATCTAGGCTTTTATTCAGTGGATGGCTTACATAATCTTACAGTAAGTTATTCTGATGAAAAATTACTTGATTAGTTCTTATTTTTCCAAGTTTGTGCAAGTTACACGTGTTTGCCTTTCCTGTATGAGTCTTAGGTATGCTGATTAGTCAGTCGGTCTCATCTGAAACCAATGTATAATAGTGCTAAGCTGTACGACCTGCCATTCCAGTTTCACGGTGTTTTTGTTTTGCTCAAGTAGATGAAAGGTTTATTTAAGTGTGGCCACACTGCTACTGCATTCCTGGTGATCTTGGTAGGCTAATGACAATCTCTCATAGAAATCAGGAAATGTGGGTTGAGCCTATGGCGTGCATGAAGTTGGTTCATTAAAATGCTGTCTCCCAAAGCACCAGGGATTGTTGGAAGCACTTGGTACGTAATACAGCTTTAAAACTTACCTGTCTGTCTATCTTCATTTTATTCTTTAGACTCTTTTAATACATCAGTGTTTAATCATATTATCTACTGGATGATATTGCTCTCTGTAGTAAGATTAAAAGTGACTTTGGAGATTCAGGTAAATTTCTGTCTATAGTAGGTTTGTTTAGCTAAAGGGTTTTGGTTAGTTGTGAACAGTCACATTGTCAGATTGTGCTGCTGCTTTGTTTAACTGGTTGGCTTTTAACTGAATTAACTTAGTGTTGCCATTGATGCCTTTTTTTCTTTTTAACTACAGAGAATGGGTTGAAGAATTTTTAAAGTAAATATCTTTGAAATACAATCATTTCAGGCAGTTTGGTACTTAAGTTTTGGACAATATTTGAATGGATCTTTTAAGGACCTCATGGGAAGGTCGGATTATGTTTGTGAAGAGGGACCTACAGGAATCTTGCTTTCTGTTCATCTTCTTTTACTAGGCATACTTTACTCAATTTATCTCAAGGATAGTATTCAAAATATAAATGAATAGACAGCAAGATTGTTGTTCATTTGAAGACTGTTCACGTGTGCTTGTGTGGAAAGAGATAACACAAAGCAGAATGAATTAATATCCTTGAGCAAACTTCAGGAAAATCTGTAGTCTTGTAATAGGCATCAAAAAGTTTGAAGTTAAGCAAGGAAAGGTTAAGCACAGGCAATGATGGTGGATTCGTTGCTGGTAAAGAGTTCTCAGGACGGGACTGGTTACTGATTGTCCCACACGAGTGCCGTCTCTAGAGAAACCCAGTGAATGAGTCATTTATTAGAACCTCAGGAAGGTAGCTGAGGCCTTCTCTCTCTATCTCTTTTTTTAAGGTCATTTCTGACTTGTAAGTCACTGTTGAGTTTATGGGCCACCACCAATAAATTTATTTTAAAGTTGAAAACCATTGAGAGCTAAATATTTTGTCACCTCTTCTAGTCCACCTTGGTATACCTGAAAGAGCCTGATTGTTGGGAAATAGCTTTGAGCTACCAGTGTGTTTACTCTCCATTTGGGCTTAAAACCTTCAGTATCAGATCACTGAGGCTATAGCCAACAATCTTGATGATTCATCATAGGTAAGCAATATAAGAAATGGAAATCTTGCTATCAGTTTTCCTCACCTGAACCTTCCATGTTACAGATAATTTTATCTGCCCTTCAAGTTACTTTGAGTTCTCTGTATAATTCTAGAATCACAACACTTGAACCTCCCCCACCCCACTCTCTGTATGTGAAGAGTGGAGGGGTCGGTTTTCCATTACTTTATTTGTATTAATTTTTTAAAAAGATTTAGTTATTTGTTTGGCTGCACTGGGTCTTTATTGCTGCTTGGGCTGTCTCTCGCTGTGGCGAGCAGGGGCTCCTCTCTAGTTGCGGTACACAGGCTTCTCATTGCAGGGCGTTCTCTTGAAGCACAGGCCCTAGGGCTCACGGAGCCCGTGGGCTCTAGAGCACAGGCTCGGTAGTTGTGGCACGTGGGCTTAGTTGCTCCACAGCACGTGGGGTCTTCCCTGACCAGGGATTGAACCTGTGTCCCCTGCATTGGTAGGCTGATTCTTAACCACTGGACCAGTAGAGAAGCCCCTATTTGTGTTCATTTTATTGCCCTCACTAGTTTGGACAAATAGCAGTGAAATGCCTTTATCCTTTCACATGTATCTGGGAAAACTTAGACAATGAAGATAAGAGCACGTGTACTTCATCTCCATATTTACAGAGACTGATGTGTATCTGGTAGTAACTTAATTATGAAGAGAAAGAACGTGAGTACTTTACGTACACAGACTCACAGTTTGTGTTCTAAGTACTGGGCAACTCAGAAATAGTCCTGCGTTGAACTGTATCATAGGTGCCAGGAGGAGTAAGAAAAGTATTATTCAGAACTGTTGAAGGCTCTGAGAAAACCTGTGAAACCTTTACCAGTGTTCTTGGCTTGTCATGGTAGTTGTGGAGGGGTAAGGACTAGTCCAGCCTGGTTTTCTGGTGGCTCCATCTGAGCTTTCTGCCACCAGTAGGGTAGGTGTGTCCAGGGACAGCAGTCTTTACTGCTTAGAATGTTGGTGGTAATGGCCTCCATTTATGAGGTGATGAGGTAGATGTGACTAATCTTTGGCCAGAAAGACCAGACCAAGTTCATGGGCCACCCATGTCAAAAATCCTGGGAGAAAGCCAAGTCTCATTTTAGTCTCTATGAAGAATAGATAATATTCTTAAATAAAAAATACAAATGAAAATCACAATTAGATGCCACTTTCTGTGTATGAAATTAGTAAAAGGAATGAATGAATGAGTAAGAGCCTGCCCTTTGTTAATTAGGTTGTGATTAAAGAATGTTTTCATGAACTACTGGTTTGTGGTATAAATTTGAATTTTCTGATTATTACTTTGACTTCATATATCAGAAGCCTTACAGTTGATCTTATCTTTAGACATAGGAGTGCCATTCATGATACTCTGTTTCAAGGAAGTACTTGTGCATCCAGATGAAGATGTATGTGCAAAGACTTCCATCATATAGTTTCTAAGCAGTGAAACAATGGAAGCAGTGCTGCTGAACAGGGAAGAAAAGTAAATGATATTATATTCTTATGATAGCACCAATTATGGTAAGGGAAAACAGCAGAGCCGTGAGTTGTAGAGCATTATATTTAATCATATTTAAAGATATGGATAGAAGAACACCAGAAAGAAAGAAACTAAATGAGAATATTAGCTAAACTATTAACAGAAGGTACCTCAAGGGTATGGGATGGTTGTGAATGTTATTTCCCTCTCTTTTCTACTTTTCTGTTTTCCAAAATGAACATTGGTTTATCATATGATCTTAAAAAGGAAAATCTAAGAAGAACAGTGTGAATAATAGCTTCATTAAAGGGAGAACGAACAGATATCATCTGAAAGAGCTGCTCCAGTTATGAGGCCAAGTTTGTAAACAAAAGACCTGTTCTAGCATCTCTACGGAGCAGGTTCCTCGGATAGCAGGCTCTTCTTGGAATGGGTGAGAAAGGGTATTGATTTTGTCTTAGAGATTGTTTATCTACTGAGTGCATCCTGTGAGGGTAAGGGTAATATTAATACGACTTCTTGTACCTTCTGGCACCTGGTCTTTGACCAGTTCAGAGAAAATAAGGAAATGGAAATTCTGCACTAGATTTTGAAAACAAATCAGCACAATAAAACTCAGCATATCCTTTTAGAGTTAGGTAGAATAAATCTTATCAATATATAAGATGGAGAAGATAGAGAATTTTAAGGTGGATTCATCACGAGCCTACTGGGTATATTTTGTCTAAGAATGTGGACCTCAGGCGCGTGTGTGTCAGTTTTGGAAACTGGAATGCTTTATTAAGACGGATTTGGAGAGGGAGAAAAGAAAAGTTGTAGAGTTAATTAGGGTGGTATATAGGGCCAGTTGGGCTTCTTCCCTGGTAACTCAGCCATAAAGAATCCTCCTGCCAATGCAGGAGACATGGGTTCAATCCCTAATCTGGGTGGATCCCCTGGAGAAGGAAATGGCAACCCACTCCAGTATTCTTGCCTGGGAAATCCCATGGACAGAGGAACCTGGCGGGCTACAGTACAGGTCGTTGCCAAAGAGTCAGACACAGCTTAGGAACTAAGTAACATAGGGCCAGTCTTGGGGGTAGTGAGGGTCTAACCCTGGGGAGTGGGGCCTTGAATTGTCTGCGGAAGCTTGTTCATCTCACTGAAGATCAGAATTGCTCTGGGAATACTGTTTATTTGCTGTGTAGTATTTGAAGAGTTGTGTGTACATATTCTGTCTGGGTAGCTCAGACAGAAAACAATCGGCCTGCTATGCAGGAGACCTGGGTTCGATCCCTGGGTCGGGAAGATTCCCTGGAGGAGGGCATGGCAACCCACTCCAGTATTCTTGTCCGGAGAATCCCAGGGTAAGAGGAGCCTGGTGGGCTACAGTCCACGGGGTCACAAAGCATCAGACACTACGGAGCAACTAACACTTTACACATTCTTTAAAATTCGGTCCTTGGGAGGATTAGTTTTATTTATTTGATCTTTTCCTAGAAAATTTGAAAGTCACACCAAATGACACAAAATCTAAAGATGGTTTGGTAGGCACAGTTGAATTATAACTGTGTAATCATATAACCAGCAGTTTGACTTATCCATTGGTTTATAGAAACTTGGTTCTGGTAATAAATTGAATATCCTTCGGCAATGATTTTTCCCCCCCTAGACTGAGTAATTAGCAAAGGAATCAATATAGCAAATGCTTTTTACATTTTATTAAATTTCCAGGTTAGGCTATTACCAGCCCTGAGAGTGACTTTCTCATTTTTCTGATTTTTATTCTTTTCCTTCTCCAGATGATTTTGCTTTTCACTGTGGTAATTACTGATGTTGTATCCTACTTTGATGTACTTTCATACTGTTGGCTACATTCAGTGTCCAAATTGTAATTTGTATTTATAGCTGCCTTTCATCTATTAGTCATCCATTATTTTCTCTCTTGTTTTGAAGAGCAAAGCTGACTGACTCAGACTTTTCTAATTAACATCAGTTGTCCACCAGTCATTCTCCATAACCATCTTTAGCCTACTCTTATACCAAGAATTAATATACTTTCTTGCATTTTTCTTTAATTACTCTTTTGTTTTTTTCTTTTAGATGGTAAACTCTTTGAGGGCAGGAATTATGTTGATCATTAGTGTGTGTGCCAAGTTTCCACTACACGATCTTATACATAATACTCGCTGACTAGCTGCTGAGACATTTCAGCGCAGCCTCCCAAAGTGCTTAGCCTGGTCTGAGTAGTTTATGAGTTAGTTAAATCTGACTCAGTAGTTGGCAGTCCTAGTGTTTCAAGTAGAGATGGAATGCCTGCTTCTCTCTCACTAACATCAAGAAAGTACCTAATAGAAGAGTCTTACCACGCAGCCTAATGACAGAGATGCCATCTGGACTTTGTGGCACCTAGAAGTTCAAGTCTAAAAACATCTTTAAAACAAATTCTTGGAAATATTTCTGATGGTCATGAACATTTCACTTTGTGGCTGTTACTAGAAATTAGTTGATCGATTTCTGCAACTTCAATAATAATTATAGTAATTATTGTATTAGATGCCAGCTATTTGCCAAACCCTTCCATATGTCCTTTACAGATGTTTTCTTATTTACGCTTTTAAAAACTCAACATGATCTATATCAGGGGTCCCCAACCTCTGGGGTCTAATGTCTGATGATCTGCAGTGGAGTTGATGTAATTATAATAGAAATAAAGTGCACAATAAATATAATATACTTGAATCACCCCCAAATCATACCCCATCAAACACCACCCCCCTACCCCACACCCTGTCCATGGAGAAG
Source organism: Muntiacus reevesi (assembly GCF_963930625.1). Taxonomy (NCBI): domain Eukaryota; kingdom Metazoa; phylum Chordata; class Mammalia; order Artiodactyla; family Cervidae; genus Muntiacus; species Muntiacus reevesi. Next base: position 44,988,433 of record NC_089260.1, read on the forward strand.
TTGTCTTCTGTGAAACCGGTCCATGGGCCAAAAAGTTTGGGGACTGCTGGTCTATATTATTCCCGTTTTGCAGATGAAGAAACTAAGAGAGAGGTTAACATATTCAGAATCATACTTATGGTAAAAGTCAGTATTTGAATTATGCTTTGGTTTCCAAGCCTTACATGCATTTACAATGTTTTAATACCTCTCGGTGATGAAGATACTAGAGGAAAAACTACTTAAATTCAAATACTGGCTGTAACTAAACATTTTGAATAATACTAGTAAATACTCATATTGCTCTTAGAAAATTGCTTATTATCATTTAATAATTGATGTCATGGGCTTCAATTGACAGGTGGTACTAGTGATAAAGAATTCTCTTGCCAATGCAGGAGATATAAGAGATGCTGGTTTAATCCGTGGATCAGGAAGAAGCAGCTTAGCACAGCTGATATCATGCTTATTGAAATCCAGTTTTTTTGTACTTGGAATGAATCCTGCTTTCTAAGTGAAAAGGAAGCTTGTGACATTTGTCTGTGCCATTTATTTTATATTCACGATTGTTTATCTTAACATCAGTAAATCTTTATAATTGGAATCAACTCATACTAATAGTCTTCACTAAGACCTAGAGCCATAATGGCTTTGTTGAAAGAAGCAGATCTCAGTGAGAATTGAACTGTTATCAGTGTACCTAGATTTAATGAGCAATGTGATAATTTTCTTAGGATTATATTTTGTTGTTGTTCTTCATTCGCTAAGTCATGTCTAACTCTTTGTGACCCCGTTTACTGCAGCATGCCACCCTTCCTTGTCCTTCACTGTATCCTGGAGTTTGCTCAGACCCATGTCCATTGAATCAGTAATGTCATCCAACCATCTTGTCCTCTGCCACTCTCCTTTTCCTTCAGTCTTTCCCAGCATCAGAGTCTTTGCCAATGAGTTGGCTCTTCACATCAGGTGGCCAAAGTATTGGAGCTTCAGCATCAGTCCTTTCAATGACAATTCAGGGTTGATTCCCTTTAGGATGGACTGGTTGGATCTCCTTGCTGTCCAGGGGACTCTCAAGAGTCTTCTCCAGCACCACAGTTTGGAAGCATCATTTCTTCAGTGCTCAGCCTTCTTTGGGTTTCCCAGGTGGTGTGTGGTAAAGAACCTGCCTGCCAATGCAAGAGATATAAGAGATGCGGGTCCAATACCTGGGTCAGAAGATCTCCTGGAAGAGGGCACAGCAACCCACTCCGGTGTTCTTGCCTGGAGAATCCCATGGACAGAGAAGCTTGGTAGGCTGCAACCCATAGGGTTGTACAGAGTCGGATAAGACTGAAGTGATTAAGCACACAGCCTTCTTTATGGTAGAGCTCTCACATCGTACATGACCACTGGAAAAACCATAGCTTTCACTGTACCGATCCCTGTCGGCAAAGTGATGTCTTTGTTTTTTAATACACTGTCTAGGTTTGTCGTAGCTTTCCTTCCAAGGAGCGTCTTTTTTTTTTTTTTTTTAAGATTTTCTTTTAGTGTGCGATTGACAGAATTTCATCACTGTAGTCAGTGCCCACAGTGACTTTGGAGCCCAAGAAAATAAAATCTATCACTGCTTCCAATTTTTCCCCTTCTGTTTGCTTTGAAATGATGGGACCGGATGCCATGATCTTAGTTTTTTGAATGTTGAGTCCATTCTTTTTGGAGCTATTTATTGCCCTCTGTTCTTCCTATTGGACACCTATTGTAGCGTATTGGACACCTTCTGACCTGGGAGGCTTATCTTCCAGTGTCATATCTTTTTGCTTTTTCATACTGTTCATGGGGTTCTCACAGCAAGAATACTGGAGTGGTTTGCCATTCCCTTCTCCAGTGAGGATTATATTTAGGTGATGTGATAAAATAGTTTATTGGCAGTTTGTGAATAGATTTAGTCACTTGCTCATCTCATGCACTTTTCAAACCTTTTATTTTTTAAAGTTAGAGGAAAATGTATAAGAATCAAATTTATAAAATACATTCTAGCTTTAAAAATCAAGTTCCTGATACAACAATAGAAAATGTCAAGCCTCATAGGAAAGAATGCTGTTTTTACTTCCTGTTTGGTGAAGAATGTCTTAGTAAGACGACTTCCTCTGGGAGGAAGAAAATGGATGTAGCACAGCCAGCTCTTTAGGTATCTCCTTAAATCTCTTTTGGATGAGTAATTTCTTGAGGGTTTTGAAAACAGAACCAGAGTTCTGCTTGAGAGTGTTCTGGCAGTTAGGTTGACGCGTTCGAGGTTCGTGCGGACAGTCTTGCTTCTGGGAGCCGGTCACAGTAGTTTCACAGGGGACTCTCCCTGGGCTTGGTGAAAACATGGTCCCTTTAAAACAGCTCGTTAAACAACCCCATGGGCCCTTGTAAACCAAGTTCAGCCTCCAGATCGAATCAGTCTTCCTTTTCAGCCTCATGGTGCTTTGACTTCCAGAGGAAGCTGGACTCGTAACATTCACACAGACATAGTTTACCTCTGGGTGCTTTCTGAAGCACTCTCCTTGTGGTGTGCCTCACATGGGTGACTCTCTCTAGAAAGTGTGTTTTCAATACTTTAGACAGATCATTATGAACTAAAGGGGTCCTCACTCAAAGCAGTGTTTCTTCAGGATTTTTCTGTGAAAGTTATAGTCATCTATTGAACCAAGTTTCTGGCTGTCATCGAATTACACCTCAGCAGGGCAGTGTTTTCATCAGAATCAGCTTAGGACGCAGTTCAGCCCCGAGACCCACTGAGTTTTCTTACTATCTTAGTTCCGGTCTGGAAAGCTTTCATGACCGCCAGCTGCGTGGCCTGTTTTGAGAGCACGAGGCTTGTGGCAGGAATGTGGCTTTACCCTATTACTGTTGCAAAATCACTTCTGGGCTAGAGAACCTTTGCCTTTCTCCTGCCTCCTATGGTCTGGTTTTAGATTATTTTTCTTGTGGTTTTGGTTTGTGAGTGTGAACTCATGGCTTTCATTTCCTTTATTCCTTTACATAGACAATGAGGAAGGGAATAATTATGACATATTTTTGTGTTTGTTGACACTGTCAAGCTCGATAGGCAACTTCCCCTTTGTCTTCTAGAAAATAAACTCAAGGTAGTGAAAATATGTGAAATCATTAGTTTTAACTTACTTTCTCGACTTTTCTCTCACTGTTCTGGTTTCAGTATGGTTTCATTCAGAAGGTGTGGACATAAAGAATTTACCCAGAAATGGCGCCATCCTCACACACCCACTTTTAGGGTTTTAGTGTATTTTCTTTTCGGTCTCTAAGAGGTTACTCTATTAATATTTGTTTTGTTTTTTAAGTGCTTTTACTGGGGATGAAATTCACAGAGTGGAATTTTACCTCATTTTCTCAACCATTTCTTTTCCTTTGAGGTGTTGGATGCCCAGAGAAATAGCCAAAATATAAGAGGGAAAATGTCCCAGATGAAAGGACTTTTGTATTATCAACAAGCTAGATCATCCATCCTTTAAGCAGTATTAAATATCTTACCCGTTTTCTTTTTTTAAGAGAGTTCTATCTATTTACTGTTGTTGGCCGTGCTCGGTGATCGTTGCTGTTCCAACAGTCTAGTCGCAGCAAACTAGCTATGCTCTAGTTTACCCATTTTCTAAAAGATACATAATCAAGAAGTGGTCTTTCAGACACAGTGCATTGTCTTCATTAACTCTCCACAACTTCTTTACCCACCACTATTGTATTGAACTTGTTGGAGACTGAGGGCTTTGACATGAATGAAAAGGGGCTCCAGTGTCTAGGAGTGAGTAGCCTCAGTCCTCAGGGTTTCACAGGGTTTACCAGCTCTGTGCTGCTTCCAGATAAAAGGACTTGAAGGAAATGTCCTCTGGAGAACATTGATCACAGACCAAAGCTGCACGTCTGTCATCTACCCTAGGAGACCCACATCCATGGGAGATGGCTACATCCTCAAAGTTAGAAGGTAGCCAGGGAGGCCGTGGTCTTCTTCCCACCTATAGCAATACAGTTATAATTTATGCAATACAGTCTATAAAAAGAAGCCAAACAAATGATGAAAAATAGTTTCACAGTGCTTAATTGCTGATCACTTCCACTAGACTTACTTTTGAAAAATTACATTTTACATTTAGGAAATAAATGCCACTGGCTTCCATATTCGAAGAGCATTTCAAGACCCTTACTTGCCAGTGTTTTTACTTGAGATGAACATATGTCTAGGTTTTGGTTCCAGTCTGTCAATCTGCAGAGCGCAGGTTTCTTCAATTATTTCTCTCACTGTGTCTTTTGATGCCATGGAGTTTGGGTGCTTTCATCTTTTTGATGTGACCTTCAGAAAAATGTTGTTTGTTATTATTTCTCAAGTGATTTTAGATGTGTAGTACTCCTTAATCGAGCACTTGAAGTCTCTACTCATTTGCACAAAGGAGTAGCTTTTATTTACTGTATAGCTGAAAATAGGGTAACTATAGGTTCGTGAACGTACCATACTGTGATACCTTCTTGTGAGTCTTTTTGTGATATTCTGTGCTTTATTTTAAAATGTGACTTGTTCATGTATTTATGGACAAGGAAGTAGCTTTTGAAATTTACTCTGTATCTGAAAACTGTTTATGACCTGGTTAACAGAATGACTTCCTAAATTCTAAAATAGATATAAGGGGGTGGGGAAAAACGTGTGTAAACATTTAAGGATTAGAAAGAACAGAAATATCTAAAATCTAGACAACACCGCAGACTGATTCTGTTTCTAAAAAAAATTTTTTTTAATCTACCTTTAAAGACAAATACATAAATTATCCTGCTATTTTGTTCATTTTTAAGCTAAAATCTCATTTGTGTGTTACATAAGCATTAAGTTTTGTATACATGAGAGCAAGGGTGAGGTTCGAGACTCCCAATCTCTTATTTTCTCAAAATAGCTCTTTTCAGTGTTCCATGTTACCGCTATTACCAGTGACAAGTCATACCTCTTTGCTTGGAGTGGTAAGTTATACCACTTTTAAAATACCATTACTAAAAACAGCTCAAGTTTCTAAGCTGCCTTACATTTTCAGAAGCATTTGAAAGTATTTTTGGACATGCTAAATGTTATTAGTTGAAAGTACAAAGGAAGTGTGTTTGGTTAATTTGTATTAGGGAACTCAAGAGTTGTCTGGAGGAAGGGTTAGAATTGTCTAATTCTGGTGGGACTTAAATTCATCAAGTTTTACAAAATCATGAGTACAAGATAAATTCGGATTATCTAATTAGCCTTTGTCCCAGAGTTTACTATTGGGATGGTCAAAAAGTGCGTTTAGATTTTTCTATTCAATGTTACAGAAAAACCCAAAGAAACTTTTTTATGAACCCCGTATGTTATAAATAGGGCAAAAAAATCACACAGTTACTTCGTGCTGCTGTTAACTAGGGCTTATCAGTGATAAGGTAATTTGTTTTATCTTTACCTGTAAATGTCCCCTCCCCGTTTTGGACACAGATCCCTATAGTAGTTTAAGATTTATTCAAATGTTATTTCTCTGATAAACATTTTCTCCCAGTTACATGTGCTTGTTAACACACACTCAATCTGAATTGGGATTCCTCCCTCAGAGTCTTTAAGCATCAGTTCTGGGTATTTGATTTACTGTGACAAGTGAAAGAATCTGTTACTATGAGGTCATTTGTGTCGCTGAGAGTATACTTTAAGATTATGAGAAGATTTGCTGTAGTTCTCTATCCTGAGTTGCTGTTGATTCTAAATACAATATTAGGTGAGCAACTTTTTAGGAAAAAATAAAAAGAAACACTGTCACATTAAAAGTACAAGTTGTAAGATACTTCATTTTTTTCCCCCAGAAAATATGAAAATATATATCCTTGCGAAGTAAGGACAAACTATGTGTTTTATTTAGCAGATGAATATATTTTTGTTGTTGTTGTTGTTTTTAGATGAATATATTTTTAAAAGATAATAGAAGTAGTTTCCAAGAGGGGTTCATTGGAACCAAAGTGCATTAGAATGTCAGTTAATTTTTTAAAAATTCCAAAATGTGTATTGATCAACAACTGTGGAAAATGCCACACTAAACTAAAAAGCTTATGGGTGTTGTTCAACTTACAAATGCTGTATTCCAACACTGGTTTTACCATGCCCCCCCTTTGTAAAAAATATTTATTTATTTATCTGGCTGTGCTGGGTCTTAGTTGTGGGATGCATGCATGTAGGATCTTAGTTCCCCAACCAGGGATCGAACCCATCTCCCCTGCATTAAAAGGCAGATTCTCAGCCACTGGACCACTAGGGAAGTCCCTGGGCCCCTTTTTGCCATGGAATTTACATCAGTTCGGAGAAGGCAATGGCAACCCACTCGAGTATTCTTGTCTGGAAAATCCCATGGGCAGAGGAGCCTGGTAGGCTACAGTTCATGGGGTCACGAAGAGTCGGACACGACTGGGTGACTTCACTTTCACTTTTCACTTTCATGCATTGGAGAAGGAAATGGCAACCCACTCCAGTGTTCTTGCCTGGAGAATCCCAGGGACGGCGGAGCCTGGTGGGCTGCATCTATGGGGTCGCACAGAGTTGGACATGACTGAAATGACTTAGCTAGCTAGCTTACATCAGTTAGGCTTCCCTTGTGGCTCAGTGGTACAGAATATGCCCACCAAGCAGGAGATCTGGGTTTGATCACTGGGTCAGGAAGACCCCCTGGAGAAGGAACTGGCAACCCACTCCAGTATTCTTGCCTGGAGAATCCCATGGACAGAGGAGCCTGGCGGGCTGCAGTCCATGGGGTTGCAAAGGGTCGTACACAACTTTGCCAACAGACTTTCACTTTTCTTCATACATCAGTTTAGGAAACTTTAATATATGGTAATACTTTTATTATGTATTTAAGCTACTGGGATTTTCTTATTCCAGGAATCTTGAAAATTAATTCTGAAACATAAAGGCCTAAAATTGTTATCTTAAGGGAATTTAAGACATATGACATTGTGATTTAAAGAAGCAGTCTAGCCATTTAGAAGTAACACCATATTTTCTTCCTTTTTATACTGGCATATAATTTAGTTGGTAGTTCTTGTGGATTTTAAAGTGGCTTTTCTGGAAATTTAAGCGCTGAGTCAGGAATCAGTAGATCTGATTTCTAGTCTTTTTTGGCTGAGACTTTTTCTCCCTTCTTACATTTGTTTAATGCACACCATACTTACCGACTCAGTCTACCTCCCAGAATTGTTGTAAAGATAAAATAACAGAAAAGGAGTCAATCTGTAGATTATCTGTCAGATTCAGGAAATAATTGTGCCTTAATGAAGCAAGTAGAAGTTGAGAGGGTCTTAAAACCCTGTTTAGATTGACGTTGGTAGACTTTGTTAAAAGTCTACTTTGGAGATAATCATGCCAGTCTCTTCTCATCATTGAGGAAATTGAGGCCTTGGGCTGGTTATTGATTGGCCTTGACCTTCATTAGGGGCCCCCCTGGAAGCTGGCCAGGTCTCCTACCTCACCCAGACTGCGCTGACCTTCAGACCCATCTAAAAGAGGGAAGAAAGTGAAAGTCGCTTCGTCCTGTCCAACTCTTTGTGACCCCCATGGACTGTAGAACATGGAATTCTCCAGGCCAGAATACTGGAGTGGGTGGCCTTTCCCTTCTCCAGGAGATCTTCCCAACCCAGGAATTGAACCCAGGCCCATTTCTCCCACATTGCAGGCAGATTCTTTACCAGCTGAGCCACAAGGGAAGCCCAGAAGAGGGGAGAGAGATCTGTTAAATGAGCGATTCCTGCTGTTTCCTCCCCGATACTGTTACTTTTATAATGGAATATTAGTAGTATCATTTTGAAGGTCCTAATTATATTCTTGTTCAGTACTCTGTTTTGACTGTTATAGTATATTTTGGATAAAATATTAATGATTACCCTTTAGCCATGAGAATTTTTATTCTTCTGTGTCATGTTTTAAAACAAGAATTCTGACAAATTACCGTGTAATGTTCTAAAATCAGAATTATGAGAGAAAAGATACACGCAAGGCCGTTTATAATTTAAGTTACTGTTTTACTGTTACTTCCCTTTACTATTTTGACATGTAGAATTTGTTAATATACCCACTACTACCATGCCTTTTCAAATGTTAGGAAGAAAAAAATGGAAAGATACGTGTTTCTATGTGACCGCTGTGCAAAAACGTTATCTTTTTTTCTTTGCCTCAAGTACTTACTAAGAAAGAAAACAGCCCTGCTTATTTTTATTGGCCCCACTTAAAAAATAAGTGAGAAATAAATGTGTTATCAGTCAGCACACATTTGCCGAGTACTTTGTATGGAGGCATTGTGCTCGGTGCTGATGAGTTTTAAGACATGCGACACATGCTCTTTTGCCCAAGAGGCCATGTACACACTTATTTACCATTTTCTTCTTTTACAGTGTGAGATCAAACATTTTCCTGTATTTAAAAAATACCTGGGAGAAGAATTTTCTCTATTTGCGTTCATTTCGGCTCCCTATGAAATTTGAATAGAGAAATACTACAAATAGAAAAAGTGTGAATAATTTTAGAATCCTGAGAATAATATTATGAAAGGTTAAACTGTCTATGCTTTAATAAAAGAAGCAGTTAAAATTATTTTAGTCACTGGAATAATAAGTGTGTTTGTTTAAACAGTAGCCGCACACCTAGACAGAAATAAATCTTGTTAAAACAGCGGCTCACTTCTGACCTTACTTGCTTTTGCTCATTCTGGGTCCCCAAACCTTGACTGCAGTGAAGTAGCCAAGGTCTACTCGGCCTATTTGTAATTTAATCTTTAAAAGGTTCTTTAACCTGATACTTTATGAAGAAAAATTAAGAAGGATTAGTTACGCATGCCTTGAATTTATAGCCTAAAATGAGAACCTAAACATTTGAGTATGCTACAGTTAACTGAGGCATGTTTCCTTACTACAAACTACAAATGACCTTTTGTTGGATTTTGATTCAATCTTGACTTTCTTCTCACAGGAGAACTCAAACCCTAGGTCACTTTACAAGATTGATCTGCATTTTTGTTTGATCTGAATCTGAATTGATTGTGTTATTTTTGTGGAAAACATCAGAAAGTATGCAAGAAGACACTGTGATACATAGTGCCTTGAAGTTCCTTGAAGGCAGGTCTTTTTTTTCTTTTCTTCCTTTTAAACCCTCTCCAGAGCTTGTGTATATCCCTGTTTACAAGTTTTGGTATGATACATATTTTCTGGATAATTGCATGAATGGATTTATATTTATCTTTATGCGTTGGAATCTTCTTTTGTGTCTGATGCCATTCTAGTTTCCAGCTAGTCTGCCTGAGACATTTCATTTTTGCTTTAAAGTCTTTATTAGTATTTATGAAAGGGGATTAGTTTTATTCTGGTTATCTGTTGCTTAAAGCAACAGCTTATTATTATCATCTCATCATTGTGTGACCTAGGAATTTGGACATGGCATGAGTGGAATGGCTTGTCCCTGCTCCCCCGTGTATGGAGTCTCTGCTGGGAAGATCAAGAACTAGAGGCTCGAACAGTGTGGGACTGGCTAGGCATTTCATTCTCTTTTTGACATGGCCTCTCTCATGCCAAGGTTTGGCTTCCTCACAGTACAGTGTCTTAACAGTAGTCGGGTTTGTGTAGCAGCTCAGGACTGTGAGATAGAAAGTTCCAGTGTTCCAGGCTGGAGCTCTAAGGCTCCAACACTTCTGCCAGTCTTTTGGTCCAGCCAATCACTAAGGCAACTGTCGTTTCAGGGGTAGGCAGTTAAACTTCATTTCTCAATGAGAGGATTATCAAAGAGTTTATTGCTACTGTTAGTCTTCCATAGTTCTGTTCTTTATGTACTATTTGTCATCATCATTGTTAACCTTATTAGGCTGTGGTTTATCCTAAGGTGTTCGGCAAAATGTCTACTTCTGCGCACTTGGGCGTGATAAGTCATCTCTTCCTGTCTTCATGTTGTAGTTGTGGCTTAGCTACCTGAGCGCTCTTAGCCCCAGACCAGAGAGAGAGAGACAAATAGAAAAGTGTTAAGCATCTTTGGGTAGAAACAAGAACTTCTTAAATGCAAGTTCATGTTCAAAATGATTTTTCCCTGTGGTACCGGATAGAAATTCCTATCTGTGTGTGTGTGTGTGTGTGTGTGTATAAAATTTCATAACAGGTAGGCCAGTGTGGTACCTAGAGATTATGGTTTCATATACAATTTTAAAATTATCACATGCTATTTAAAAATCTAGGCAACTGACATAAGATTGGCAAATTTTGAATTTTGTCAAGTCATTACATGAAAAAAAAAAATAACCACCTACTACGACCTTTTAAGAAAATAAAGGGAAAATTTAGTCTCACAGAAGTAATAAGCTCATAATCTAATAATGAAGGAGGCGCCTCGAAACTTTTTTCTTAAGCTACATAGAGACACATTTTGGGAACACTGGTAGAGCCTTATTTTGATTTGTCAGAATATTTAAAAAGCAAAAGCCATACACAGATGATTTTTTAATCACATTTTATGGCCATATTTATTATGTAAGTAATGAGGGAAATGAACTGGTGTCATGGCCCTTATGAAAAGCACCCATTTTAGTATATGTCACTTGGATTCCTTTTCAATGCAGAAAGATTTTAGTTTCATTAGGACCTATAAGACAAAATCAGATTTGCTAACTAAATATAAATAAAACTACCAAACCAATAAGATTTGAATTATTGGTAGCCATGCAATGTTGTGGCCGTGACAGTCTTGCTGTTTACAACCCGTTGAAGTCTCTACAGTACCTTTGAGTCCAGCATGTGCTATTATTGGCTGTGTAACAGTATTTCCTGTCCCCTCTTCCTTATTTTTTTTCTTCTTGAACTTATAGAAAACTTTGTCCATTAAGACTTGATATCAAAGACATTAAAATAATACTAGTATCTAATTCCAATTGTAAGCACAAAAACAAGTACTGAAATTAAATGGCAGTAGGCTATCGGCTGTATAATGGTTGTCCATATGAATTAGCAGATCCCTTTGTTAAGTAACTTATATTGTCATCAGAATGAAAATATGATTTTAAAAAGTTTCATGGACACTTATTTACATTCTGAGTCTTTGGGGCTCCTAGTTTGAGCAAAAATTCAGCACCAATAAGATTGTTTTCCTGTCTCCCTCTTTAGCTTTTAGAATTGTTTTATTTTCTTGTTAAAATGAAATTCCTTATGTCAGATAAAATCCTCATTTTGTCATAGCCATTAAGTTTTTTTTTCCTTCACTCCAGCTTTTATGCTACAACATCATAGTGTTTCTTCCATTCTCTTTGCTTATATAAGCACAACAAGCCAATTATTGAATAATCCTGTTAGTGAAACATTTTTAGGGCAATTCATTGGATTGTATTGGGTGAATTCACTGGGTGAATTGATGCTTGGGGCTCTTTTTTTGTGGTTGCTGGCTGTTACAAAGCATCTTCTTGATGTCAGACCTTTTCTTCTGGGGAGAATGAGCTGGGTGAACCATGAAGTGCAGAGGAGTGAAACTAGACCGAAAGATGAAGGAATCAGGATGGAAGTGGGGTGGAGGGTCAGTAGGTGTGGGTGTGGTGGTGATCTTGAGTTCGGAGAGACCCAGATGCCACCAGCAGGTCTTCCTCTTGCTTCAGTGAGGATATCACTTACCTTCCCTGATTTTCACCTTCTTCACCAACAGAATGGAATTGATAGATACCCATTTATGGAAAACATCAAAAATAACGTGTGTAAAGTTTGTATCAAAGTGACTGACACCTGATATTTAACACAAGGTGGCTCTCATTGCTTGGTCAGCGTGTTAGACTGCTCATCTCCAGATCTTTCAAGTTGTACTTGTATCTTGTGTTGTTAGATATTTTACCTGTAAATTCTAGATTTACAACTAATATACAAGCCTCTCTCATATCTTTTTGAATATGTAATGCTCTTCTTTGGCGGGAAGGCTGACACATATTTGATGGTGATTTCCGAAGCAGACAGTTCAAACATGAGGGCAAGGCCAGTGTTTTCAAGATAATATTTGTTTCTGGGTTCACAGAAACTCCTTTAGGCAGAGGAAGTACAATCAGTGTCAGGAGAGGTACTTAATCTCTTTGAGCCTCAGTTTTGCATCATAAAATGGTGTAGCTACAATAGATATTTCCAGGTTTCTTCCATACTTAAATTTTGATGCAAAATGATACCATTGCCAGAGGGTCCGATTTTCTTCACTGTGCCTCAAAGTTTTTGTTGAAACCCAGACACAGAGTAGAATGAAAAATCGCCTCTTAAGTTTTCTAACAAAATGGGAAACTCTGTATTGGTCCGCACAATGAATCAAATTTCTGACCCAGTGTCTTTTTTTGATACATTTCTTCTTCCTGACTGTTGGATCCATGGATTGATTCTGAAATCATACAGGCAGAGAGACAATGACAAGTTAGTATGTTAGACAAGTTAGTATGTACTAACTTGTACTCCAAGGATAAACTTAAGTTGCAGTACTTTTCTCCTAGTAGTCTCAGTTTTGGAATGCCATAGTCTTTCTAGAACTCTGTAAAATCCTGCTACACTTAATTATATCACATAAAATTAATTGTACTCCAAGGGAAAAAGAACTTATCTGTGATACAAAATTAAGCGTGTGAACACATATAGACTGTGAGCTGTTTTCATCTTGAAAACTAACATGCCATTGTTTGGGTGCTTGCTTCTTTTTTTTTGTCTTCAGTAGATCAAGCTGCGGAGGCACAGGGCCTTGAGCCAGGCGGACTCAGGTTTAGACAAATTGTGTTACCTCTTCTTGGTTATAAAATGGGTATTATATAACACCTTCCTTTTAAAGAAGACACTCTCTTACCCTCCTTCATACTCGTTTTGTGTGTGTGTGTGTTTTTAAGAATGTTCCCTTTTTTATGTTGAACCGATGATTATCTTAATGTGGTCATATACTGTTGAAAGCAGCAGCCTCCCTGCAGGGGGTGAGAATTGAGTGAGAATTGACAGTGACAGTCATCTGGGGAAGAAGCTGGTCCTTAGAGAGGAAACAAACTCAGAAGGGGCTTTGGTGGACAGAAGCTTTGTGTGGGTTCCTGTGATATGGGGGCTTCCCCAGTGGCTCAGCAGTGAAGAATCTGCCTGCAGTGCAGAAGACGCGGGTTCAATCCCTGGGTGGGGAAGATCCCTTGGAGGAGGGCATGGCAACCCCCTCCAGTATTCTTGCCTGGAAAATCCCATGGACAGAGGAGCCTGGCGGGCCACAGTCCATAGGGTCACTAAGAGCCAGACACAACTGAAATGGCTGAGCCCGAGCTGTGTCGTGGTATTTGAGGACCCTGCTGGGGACTGGGAGATTAAAGACTGCCCCATCCTTTGTAGACAGATCATAGAGGTTTTTTCCTTCAGATGATATAGTTTTAATGTTACTTCTGATTCACTTCCTTTTGTTACCCCACAGTCCTGAGGTAATTATTGTGCAGATTTGTGTGGGTTGTCCTCAGGGTTATGAGAGGAAGCTTCTAGGCTCATTTTGTAGCAGAGTGGTCATTGCAGTTAGGGTGAACATCCAAGGAGAAGGTGAGTTTCTGAGAGGAGTTCACAGTCTTATTCCCTCTCTCTGAGTGGATTTTGTTCCTCTGTTGTTAATATTTATAACAGGATTTATATTTTATTGCATTAAGGATGGTAGATGTGTCTTCTCACACTGATTTATTGTAAAAAATAAATTGGTAATCTGTAGTAATCCTCATCTTTTCTGGCGTATACTGTAGGCTTCAGTACCTATTCCCATTTCAGTGAGGATGGAAGGGAACATTCAGGCCAAAATGATCCAACCCTGTTGGGAGGAACACAATTAAAATTCTACTCATAGTTTTTCGGGGCCTTTTATTTTGGGGAGACTGGTTGGTTGACAGGTTGGCATGTTCTAGTCTTGGTGGGAGTCATCTCTGAGCCTTTCTTTTATGTTTAAGAAAGATTAATTTCTCCCCAATACATTGCTATTTCTTTTCTCCCCTCTCATTCTCTTCAAGACTGTTACTGTGTGTTTTTGGCTGAGCACCCTAGTTAGAGCCCTAGGACTTCTGCAGGAGCATTGTTTAAAAGGTCACCTGTCCAACCACGGGTTGTCTTCTTCATCAAAGACAGAGGAAACCTTACCTTTGCCCTCAAGAAGCTCACAATATGGGGGGATGTGTGTGCTCAGTCATGTCTAACTCTTTGCAACTCCATGGACGGTAGCCTGCCAGGCTCCTCTGTTCATGGAATTTTCCAGGCAAGATTACTGGAGTTGGGGATCTTCCCAACCCAGGGCTCAAACCCACATCTCCTGTTTCTCGTGCATTGGCAGGCAGATTATTTACCCCTTGAGCCAAATTTTAATATAAGCTAGTCATGATAGCGATCATTTGCATATGTTGTGTCCAAATCCTTTTTTCCTATCACTTGCCAGCACTTTAACTTTTCTCCGGTCTGCTTTATGTCTGTATCATTCTGATGAAACTCTGCTTAGGAAAGTCATGAGCGATTTTTGCTTTAACTCAGGTAGAAACTGTGCAGCTCTCACTAAGAGGCCTTGAGTAGTGTTGTCCAGCCTCTCTGTCCGGGAACTCCCTCTCTCAGATTCTGTGCTGGTCTCCCTCCTGCCTCTTAGGTAATTTCTTCTCAATCTCCTTGGTTAGTTCCTTTCCTACATAATTTTTAAAAGAAGGAGTTCCTTAGGGCTTCATTCTAGACTCCCAACTTTTTGTTCTTTAAACCATATCAGTGGATTTAAATGATGTTTTCAAGTTAGTGCGTCCAAATTTAGTATCTTCAGTCGTCTCCCACATTGGAGGCATGTGCATTCAATCATATCTGAGTTAATTTTTCTTCTAGGTCTGTCTCTATGTGAGAATACTGCTCTTTGGAGAGTTAGTGTTTTGTGATAGTTACATTACTATATTAACTCTGATCATGGTGAATGAGAGACAGACTTGAAAGGAATGTTTGTATGAGATGTGCGAATTTGATGGGTATTTTATTTTTCATCATATCACACATATCAACTGTATATGTGTACCTACATGTAGCTTGGGTGCGTGTGTATGCTCAGTCATGTCCAACCCTTTGCAACCCCACAGGCTGTAACCTATAGCTTAGGAGTTTTTAAAGAGACAGCTATCCTTTTCTATATATCTATTTTAATTGTAGCTTACAAGTTTTTAATACTTAGTATGGATGAGAAGTTATGAAGTCATAAATTTCTTCACTTAAAATTGAAATATAGATGAATTACAGTTTTATTTAAGTTTCGTGTTACAGCATAGTGATTCACAGTATTTGAAGATTACACTCCGCTTGTAGTTATGGTGCTTCCCAAGTGGCACAGTGGTAAGGAATCTCCCTGCCACTGCAGGAGACACAGGAGATGTGAGTTTGATCCCTGGGTTGGGAAGATCCCCTGGAGGAGGAAATGGTGACATAAACAAGAATTCTTGCCTGAAAAATCCCAGGGACAGAGGAGTCTGGCTGCTACAGTGCATGGGGATCACAAAGAGTCGGGCACTGCTGAGTGACTGAGCATGCATAAGTTATTGGAAAGTATTGGTTATGTTCCCTATGTTGTGCAGTATATCTTTATGTATTTTATACATAGTAGCTTGTACATCTTAATCCCGTACCCCTATCTTTTTTTTTTCATGGAAAAGCATTTTACTTTCTTATTTTTATTTTTATTAACTTTTATTGGAGTATAGTTGCTTTGCAGTGTAGTGTCCCTGCTGTATGGCAAAGTGAATCAGGTACACACATATATACACCCCCTTTCTTTTGGATTTCCCTCCCTTTTAGGTCATCACAGAGCGTTGAGTAGAGTTTCTTGTGCTATGTATGTTCTCTTTAGTCATACATTTTATATATAGAAGTGTATATATGTCAGTTCCAATCTGTCAGTTCATCCCATCCCCTCTTCCCCACTTGGTATCCATATATTTGTTCTTCACATCTTTTATCTCTATTTCTGCTTTGCAAATAAGTCCATTTATCATTTTTCTAGATTCCACATAAAAGTGAAATTATACATATGTGTTTTTCTCTTTCTGACTTACTTCACTCTGTATGACAGCCTCTGGGTCTGTCTACACCTCTGCAGATGGGACCGTTTCATCCCTTTTTATGACTGAGTAATATTCCATTTTACAGTTCAGTTCAGTCGCTCAGTCGTGTCTGACTCTTTGCCACCCCATGAATCGCAGCACGCCAGGCCTCCCTGTCCATCACCAATTCCCGGAGTTTACTCAAACTCATGTCTGTCGAGTTGGTGATGCCATCCAACCATCTCATCCTCTGTTATCCCCTTCTCCTCCTGCCCCCAATCCGTCCCAGCATCAGGGTCTTTTCCAATGAGTCAACTCTTTGCATGAGGTGGCCAAAGTATTGGAATTTCAGCTTTAGCTAAACACAACTCTTTATTCATGCCTCTGTTGACAGACATTGAGGTTGTTTCCGTGTCTTGACTCTTGTAAGCAGTGCTGCAGTGAACACGGGTGTTCGTGTATCCTTTCAGACCATGTTTTTCTTCTGATATATGCCCAGCTCCCTTACCCCCATCTTGCCCTTACCTACCTTCCCTCCTCCTTGGTAACCACCAGTTTGTTCACTATATCTGTGTGTCTTTTTTGTTATATTCACTGGTTTGTTTTATTGTTTTAGGTTCCTTGTATAAAGAGTTCATGGGTTAGGAATCATTGAACTCTTTAAACAAAGAAAGAAAACATAAGCTTATCTATAAAGTATATATAGAAGTATATTGTCTGAAGTATATTCATCAGTTAACTTACACATTATTCTTCTGTAGATTAGATGTTATTTCTAGCACCATTAAGTGGAAAAATTATTGGCTTGAACTCTTGAACAATCTCAAGTAATTTGATCAGTACCTCTAGCTTTCTCTTCCTTTCCCCATGTGTCCTCTTCATTTCTATCAATGTGTCTGACTGGCTTGTTGACTGAGCTGGTGCTGGCTAAATTACAAAGAAGACCTACGTTGAAACATGAAGTATGGTGACTCCCCTTTTATTAGTCATCTTTCCAGTGGCCGGTTCTATGTACTCTGTTGTCCATCAAAAATCAAGTTGGTTTCGTTATGGTTAGAAAGTATATTTTTTGCATACTGACACTGGTGTTGATGACTTTCTCTTTCTCTTTTCTCTTTTGAACTTTTTGGCCGTGCCTCACAGTACGTGAGATCTTAGTTCCCCAACCAGGGATCAAACTGCTGCGCCCCTGCATTGGCAGCCCAGAGCCTTTAACCACTGGATCACCAGGGAAGTCCTGATGACTTCCTTTAATTGGTGGCAATCCTGAGAAAATTATGAGGCTACATTTGAGTCTGGAAAAAAATGATGTCCAGATTTATTAACAGTGTCAGCCTGGGTGGCATGAGGAACACGCTGCTCTTGTTGGTACCATACCAAAATCTCAAGGCGGCTGTTTTCAGGCCGATCACATTTTGGGCCACCCTTTTCACATCAAATTGCCAACAATGATAACATTATCAAAGTTTTCATAATAGTCTAGTGGGTAAGTGCATAATAGACTCAGCAGTCAGACTCTGGGTTCAAATCCAGGCTTTGCTGCCATATCAGCTCTGTGGCCTTGGGCTTCATCTCAGTTAAGTTTCTGAATCTACAAAAGAGTGGTGATAGTGGCAGTACCTGCCTCATAGGGTTGTTAGGAAGATTAAATTAAGTAACACATCTCAAGCCCTTTGCTCAGAGCTCTCAATGATAGTTGTTATTTGTGGTGATATTAAGCCCAAACAGCAAGATATGGCCCTTCCCTTATACTACTAGTTAGAAGGTGCTGTCTTGACCACTATTACACACAGGACTTCATTTTCTTTCTGGCTTCTTTTCCTTCCTCTGGCTCTGTTCCTAACTATTCATTTTTTTAAACAAGCAAATAAAATATCAAGTGTATCTCCTTCTGACCCTCCCCTGCCTTTTAGAAAATCATCACCTATTCCTTTAATGCTGCCAACAATCTTTTTTAAGTGATGTTAGCTCAGTCCAACGGAGAAGGCAATGGCAACCCACTCCAGTACTCTTGCCTGGAAAATCCCACAGACAGGGGAGCCTGGTAGGCTGCAGTCCATGGGGTCACGAAGAGTCGGACACGACTGAGTGACTTCACTTTCACTTTTCACTTTTATACATTGGAGAAGGAAATGGCAACCCACTCCAATGTTCTTGCCTGGAGAATCCCAGGGATGGGGTCGCACCGAGTCGGACACGACTGAAGTGACTTAGCAGCACCACCAGCAGCAGCAGCAGCTCAGTCCAGATTTCTTTTTCTATTGCTTTTTGTCTCAAAGTAATTGTGTTAGTTGACGCTCTCCTTGGCAAATGCTCACACCACCATTTGCTACTCTTGGTTGTTGGTTTAGTCACTCAGTCGTGTCTGACTCTTGTGACCCCGTGGACTGAAGCCCACCAGGCTCCTCTGTCCATGGAATTCTCCAGGCAAGAATACTGGAGTGGGCTGCCATTTTCAGTCAGTCCCCACTTGCATTCCCTAACCCAGGATACCACGGATCTGTTTTCTGTTTCTGTAGTTTTACTTTTTCTAGGAATTTCAAGTAAGTGAAATCGTGTAGTCTGTTGTCTTTGTGTCCGGCTTCTTTCTTTAGCAAAATGTTTTTGAGACTCATGTGTGCTGTGGCAAACGTTAGCTATCCATTCCTTTTTATTGTTGAGTGGTATTTCATTGTATGAATGTATCACATTCTGAAAAATATTCATTGTCCAACTGAAACTTTTGAATTTTTTTCAGCATAATTGATAAGAACATTCATGTACAACTCTCTGTATGGGCCTCTGTCCCTGAGATGAATGAAAACACACCTTGATGTGAAATCGTTGGGTTAGATGATGAGAAACTTCCAAGCTGTTTTCCAAAATGGCTGTGCCATTGCACTTTCACACCCACAAGGGATAAAATGGGAAGGTTCTAGTTTCTCCATATCCTTGGCAATGCTTTGGGTGTTTTACTGGATGGGCTATGGTATTTTGTTTTGATTTTGATTTACATTTTCCCAATGACTAACGATACCCAATATTTTTTGATGTACGTTCCTTATGATGTGTGTGTGTGTGTGTGTGTGTGTGTGTGTATATATATATATATTTAAAATGTCTTCACATATTTTTCTCATTTAAAAAAATTGAACTGTCTGTTTTATTATTGTGAGAGTCCTTTATTTATTCTATGTACATCCTTTATTATATATTTAGCTCTTTATATATTCTAAATACATACATGTTTTCAGATAATTATTTTGCCAGTATTTTCTTTCAGTCTGTAGCTTGTGTTTTCATTTGTTAAATTATTTCTTTTGAAGAACAGGAGATTTAATTTAACTTATTATTTTTCAAATTTTTGTTTTACTTGGCTGGGCTCTTCGTTGCTGCGAGTGGCTTTCTCTAGTTGCAGCGAGGGGTCACTACTCTTTCTTGCGGTGTGTGGGCTTCTCCTTGTGGTGGCGTCTCTTGTTGCAGAGCGTAGGCTCGAGGGCACGCAGACTTCCACAGTTGTGGCTGTGGGCTCAGTAGTTGTGGCTCCTGGGCTCACAAACTCAGTCGTTGGGTTGCGCAGGTTCGGTTGCCCTGCAGCATGTGGGGTCTTCACAGATCAAGGATCGAACCTGTGTCTCCTGCATTGGCCGGTGGATTCTTTACCACTGAGCCACCAGGGAAGCCCAGAAGTTTTAATTATAAAGGAGTTCGGTTTTGTGTTTTTCTTTTATGGTCTTTAAACAGTTTTTTTTTTCTTTTATGCCTTTAAGTATCATACCTAAAATATTTTTGCCTAATCCACAGTAATTTTCTCCAACTGCTTTCTTTTACAATCTTTGTAGCTCTTATTTCTCGATCTATGATGCTATCCATTTTGAGTTGATTTTTTCCATAGTGCAAGGTAAAGGTTGAGGTTCTTCCTCCCTCTCATATGTATAGTCAGTTTTTGGTATCATTTTTTTGGAAAGACTGCTCCTTTCTTCACTGAATTACTGTGTCACCTTTATTGAATACGGATTGATATAAATGTGTGAGCCTGTTTTGGACTCTGTTCTCTTCTGTTGTTTATGGAAGTACCCTATCTCTTTGATTATTATAACTTTATTATAGGATTTGAAATCAGGTGTTAATATTACCTTTCCGCTTTTAGTTTTAAAGCCAGTCCTCATTCAAAAATGCTGATCAGGGGATTTCCCTGGCGGTGCAGGTGTTAAGACTGCATTTCTACTGCAGGGGGCACTGGTTCAATCCCTGGTCAAGGATCAAAGATCCTGCATGCTACACAGCATGGCCAAGAAAGAAAAAAAAAATCCCATCAGGCTCCATGTTTATGCATCTGCCTGGGCGATTATGGGCAGAGAAATCTATTAAGACATCTCAGGAAAGATCAGTTTTACTTGGGCTAGGGTAGGCTTGTCATTGTACTGAGTTACTTGTCATAGCTAGCAGCATTTAGCAGAATCACACTTGGCAGAATCATAATTATGTGTAATGCCTGCCATGTACCAAGTGCTTTGTGTAATTATCTCATTTAATATTTTCAGGGTGGTGCAGAGAGGACATTATCCTCATTTGATAGTTGAGTCCACAATAACATTTTTGAGGTCACACGCCTAAGCAGCTGGCTTGTGATGGAAATATTAACAGCAGCAGTATTCACGTGAGAGAGCCAGGTTTTGAAACCTCACCTGTTTGATGATCTTAGCCCTAAGTTCTTTTATCTGCTCCAGGCAGCTTTTTTTTTCTATGGAGAGGAAGTTTATCTTTTTGGTTTATACAGTGGAAATAGTAGTGGTTGTAAGAGAGAGGGCACGTGTATCCCTCTGTCATTTCCTGCAAGGTTCCTCTCTGTCCTTCTGTCACTCTGCCAGGCTCAGGGTAGTCGTCTGCTCCTCTTCCCTTGAAACTCTTAAAGGAGCTTCCTGAAATCTGTCAGGGCTCACAGAAGAGTAGGAAGATGTCCGTTTCTTACAGGATTGTAATTGCTCGAACAGTCGCTTTAAATAGCTATTATTTCCATGGGCAGAGGAGCCTGGTGGGCTATAGTCCACGGGATCACAAAGAGTCAGACACAGCCAAGCATGCACACAGACACAGAGACGGTGACTTAGAAACCATTTTGTAATTCTCTGTTTATAAGAATTTTATTAGTTCTTATGGTTTAAAGTGTCACACCAAAAAAAAAAAAAAAAAAAAGTGTCACACCGAGGTATCATAATATACGGTCTTCATGTTTTTATGTATGTCTGTCTTCATGTTTTTATGTATCTTTGTTTAGTTTGGATTCATTAGCACTTTTTCCTCCTTATATTAGCACATTCAGAAAAGCCTTTGTGAATGGTATAGATCAAGCCGTAATTGTTTAATGTCATCATTTCTACTCATATCACAAGTTTTAACTCTTGACTGTTGCCTAGTGTGATGTCCTTGAGCAAATTAGTTGTTGGTATAGAATTAGAATGGGCTTAAGTAGGTCAGCATAATGAGTATATTTACCCCAGGAGCACTGTAAAGAATTGATGACCCCTATTATGTAATAGTTTATTGCACACTGCTCATGGACTACCACTTGAGGAGAATCTATTCATTTTATTTACTATGAAAACTTCTTATTTGCATATAGACTTCCTTTTGTTTTTCATGAATCATCTCTGCCTGATTCCTTAGCTGCATTTCTTTATATATGATGGCGTCCAACCTAAGCAGGTCCTGGTAAAAATGAAAGTGCATTTTCCCCATTTCTTTCCCCTTTAGACCTCTCAGGTTATGAAATCAGATGCTTCTAGTGCCCTAGAACAATGGCAGTTTGAGTATTAAATTGGTAGTTTGAGTATTAAATTAACATTAGTGTTTTTTTACTGTTAGGTTCTATTTATTCTAAAGAACAAAGGGCTCAGAAGAAAGTTAATACTCAACCCTGATAATGATTCAGAGTATGAATTATTACAGATTGGTGTCACCTGAAGGGAAAAAAGTACAGTAGCTCAGTTTGTAAAAACAGTCCTTGAAGCTGATTAAATCCAGTAAAGACGAAAACATACTGCTAGCAGTCGTTTAGTAGCAGTCGTGCAGTTTTCCTTAGATCTGTAATGTACACAAGAGTGGTAAACATTAATACACATAAAATCTCATAGGCCCATATGACCCAGCAATCCCACTCCTGGGCATACAGACTGAGGAAACCAGATCTGAAAGAGACACGTGCACCCCAATGTTCATCGCAGCACTGTTTATAATAGCCAGGACATGGAAGCAACCTAGATGCCCATCAGCAGACGAATGGATAAGGAAGCTGTGGTACATATACACCATGGAATATTACTCAGCCATTAAAAAGAATTCATTTGAATCAGTTCTAATGAGATGGATGAAACTGGAGCCCATTATACAGAGTGAACTAAGCCAGAAAGATAAAGACCAATACAGTATACTAACGCATATATATGGAATTTTAAAAGATGGTAATGATAACCCTGTATGCAAGACAGAAAAAGAGACACAGGTGTACAGAACAGACTTTTAGACTCTGTGGGAGAAGGTGAGGGTGGGATGTTCAGAGAGAACAGCATTGAAACAAGTATACTATCAAGGATGAAACAGATCACCAACCCAGGCTGGATGCATGAGATAAGTGCTCAGGGCTTGTGCACTGGGAAGACCCAGAGGGATGGGATGGGGAGGGAGGTGGGAGGGGGAATCCGGATGGGGAACACATGTAAATCTATGGCTGATTCATGTCAATGTATGGCAAAAACTACTACAATATTGTAAAGTAATTAGCCTCCAACTAATAAAAATAAATGGGGGGAAAAATCTCATAGGCACATATTTGCCGTGTTCGTTTTCTGGGCCGTGCATCTTGGAAGGAAACTTCTTAGGTGCAGTGTAAGTGACCCTTGTGTGGGTCAGAGGAAGTGCATGGTCCTTCATTGCTAAGTTCTTTCTTCTCAAAGGTACAGACCCAGAAGAAACTTGGGGAGCTCTTGCCCTCATTACTGAAAATGTTCAATTCTTACTTTCTTATCCATTCTTACTTCTGCCAATTGCCATAGATAGCATCATTTTTATGGTTATTTTAAAATTTGTTTTGGCTCTGCTATGCAGCATGCAAGATCTTAGTTCCCGACCAGGGAATCAAACCTAGGGCCCTTGACAGTGAGAGCCAAGTCCTAACCACTGACCCTCCAGGGAATTCCCTATTGCATCAATATACTCTAGACTTTTTTTTTTAAGTTATTCACTTTTGAATGTCTTTGTTTAAGCAGTTTTGACAGATTTTTATTTCAGTAATTTCAAGCCATTCTCTCCCATAGAGGCAAACTGTAAATCACAACAAAGTAAGCTCAGTATGCTAGCTTAATTAATCATTTACTTAAATCATTCATTCATTCATTTGGCAAACATCTCTTCCACGCTGTGTTACTGTGGGGTGGTCATTAGCCTAGGAGTGCCGTGTAAAAATGGGTAGCTCTGGCTTCCTCTGCTTTTATTTGTAAAGTGCTAGTGATGAGACAAGCAGTTACCAGAAAATGTAATATGTTTTGTGTCGAGAACTCGAAACTTGATGGGTAGACACCTCATAATTCACCCTGAAATGTGGCCTTGTGTCTTATTAACGTGTACAAATAAAAGTTATGGAGCAAGTCTGCTTCTTGATTTACATGGTATCAGTGAGTTATTGAGTAGAGAGATGTTACTAATGAGTATTACTTATATTGGTTATAGAAAATCATACCAAATCTAATGAGTCTGATGGGATTCTGCATTTTTTGTTCATGTTTGTCCATTTCTTTTTATTGCAGATTTCTCTTGGATTTGGCTACACATTTATAGATCTTCTGCACTGTGTACAGCCACAGGTGAGTAAGCTTTCCTGTTGGTATATTTTGATTTTTAAATATAATCAAACATTTAAAATTATTTACAATTGAGCAATATAGTATATAAATAAAATGAATGTGAATTTTAAAATGTTGTGCATTTGTCTACATTTATTTTATTATGAAGATTCAGTATCCATGTGTTGGAAATGATATTTGAAGGTAAAAGGACCATAGCTGTTTGTTATGTGTATTTGGGAAGAGCTTACATTTACCCGTTGGATGAGGTAAATTATAATTTCATAGCCTGGCAAAATGTGTATGTTTATTTTTACACGTAAATAAAAGAATGGTTGCTATAGATTTTGGCAGCAAATTTCAGTCTTATACAGGTGGATTTAATGAGCAGGCTCTTCTAGTCCAACCAGTCTGAAATAGCTTCTCAATCACTCCTTATCACACAACTCTGATTTATTTTTATCATAATGTTTATGATCATGTGATATATTTTTATTTTTAGTCTCTCATACTAGAATATAAGCTCCATGAACATTGGGGCCACTTTTGTCTTGTTAAAAACAGTATCTGTAGCCCTTAGAATAGTGCTCATTGAATAGGAAAGACTGAATAAATGTTTGTTACAGTAATTATTGGGTAATGGATATTAAGAATTGATTTATATTCAGAGTCATTGAACTCTGCATCTGTAAATACAAACTAGAAATAGTTCTTTATACTTTTTTCTAAATATGAAATTAATTTCTATTACATACTTTTTAAGTATAGAGCTCTTAAATGCTCAGGGAAATTACCTGTGTTACTCAAGTATGATTAGTCAGGGTAGAAGTCAGAGGATGATGCTTCCAGTTCTGTATTTTGTCACCACCCTAGTACATTCTTAGGATTAAGTGATGGATAAATCTGACGCAAGTGTGGGAGCTTATCACCTCCTTACTCCATCACGCTACCATGATGGACATGTTTTATGATACCTTTATGGAGAACAAAGTTTATTGGACCTTAGCTGTCCAGTTTTGATCTCTGAAAACCAAACAAGTTAAACTTTTCCCACTACCTGTCAGTGCATACAAAATGTAATTTACTTAAGCTCTGCTCTCTGTAGACTGAGGGCAGTTTCGGGCCGTTCCTCTGCCGTCTGTGTTGATGTGAGCTCACTGATGAAGGCAGCTGCGTGCGTAAGCTGGCGCCCAGGCTACCTGGTGCGCTTGGCGGTTGTTCCTGAAGTGCCCCAGGGTGTTAGCCACCACTCTTGGCTTGTTACCTTTCATTTTTGGTGTGCATTGTTTTTTGATCTGTTTGACCCTCTTTAGGTACTGGTCTCTCCTTCTGCCATCATGGTTTTTCATTTATAGAAAGAAGTAAGTCTAACCTCTAGGCCTTTTTTTTTTTTTTTTTTAAGTTAAATTTTGGGAATTACACAACCATTTCTTATTTACATCTAATTTGCAAGTGCAACTTGCAGAGATTCCTTTGATAATACTAAATATCAGCAGTTATTACTTATAGCTCCCTCACTGTGTGCCAGGCATTATGTAAGTGCTTTTCATTATCTTCAGAATAACAGATAAGGAAATTGAAGAGAGAGGTTAAGTGACTTTTTCAAGGTCATATCAAGCAAGTGGCAGTTTGCCACTCCAAAGACTTTGATCTTAACCCCTGAGCTCCATTTTCTGCCTAAGTAGCCTTAAATGCAAGCATATTTGTGGCAATAAATGTAATATAGGAACATAGAATTCATATTTGAGGACTTAAAATTAATTTTAAAATCAAATATTTTGGAATATTTTGCTTATATTTCATTAGTAGATCTTTTAACCTTTATTTCAAACTGAATAACATGACGACTCATTTGAAATTTAATGATGCCCTAAACAATTTAAAGTCCCACTCTGGCACTTTAATTTCATACTCAGTTTTGGGGGGCAGGTGCATGGGAAAAAGCCATTTGGATTCATTTTGTTGTTGTTGTTTTTAAAAAAATATGGTGTCCTATGAATCAATTCTTTATTCCTTGCAATATTAGAAATACTATGTTACGAGTGGCATCTGTGATTTGTTGGATAAATCACTTTTACAGAGAACAGGTTGTGTGAAATATTGTGACTATAGAATTACTTAGAACCCTTATCTTGGATGGTGTCATAATTTATGTTTCTATGGAGATTTATTTTAATCATTTAAGAAATGAAGTGACATAACTTTGAGATAAAGCAGAGTTGGTCTGAAAAGATCTTCAGCTTTCCTTATTTAGTTTCTTTTCAAGGTTGAGTAGGATATATAATACAGAAATATTTTGAGTCTCAAATATGTAATATATTGTTTAGTCGCTCTGTCATGTCGGATTCTTTTGTGACCCCATGGACTGTAGCCTGCCAGGCTCCTCTCTCTGTCCGTGTGATTCTCCAGGAGAGAAATACTGGAGTGAATTGCCATGCCCTCCTCCAGGGGATCTGCCCGATGCAGGGATAGGACCTGCGTTTCCTGCCCTGGCTGGCGGTTCCTTACCACCGAGCCACCAGAGAAGCCCTGTAAGATACTGTACGTGAATGTATATTAAATTTTTGATTTGAAAACATGATTAAGTATACTTCTTCACACTTTCGTAAAGGATTCTGTCTCTGAGTGTAAATGCAAATTCCAGGTTTGAGTATAGTGGAAGAGAATTCTGTAGTTTGAATTTAAAAAGAATTTTTTTAGCTGCTGGACTGTGCTTCCTAATCTATAGCTTCGTGAGTGTTGCCATTGTAATCTCACATTTTAAGCATTTTTAAGGTTGGCCAATAAAAATTTCTCAGAATTGATAGTCAAAACAGGAGCATTAGATAAATCTGTTTTGACAGTGTAGCCTTGAAGTGTAATATTCCCTTTGCTATGGAGACCTGGGCTCACTGTGGAGTCATATATATTGTGGATTTATTTATAAGTTTATTTTCTCTACAATAGAGATATCTAGGGTGGGGACAGAATGGAATGGGTGGCTGAAGGCTGTTCATGCATGCTAGGTTAGATCTCAACTCTTCATTACCAGCATGGAGAGAGAGTTCTCCAAAGTACAGTGAAGCATGATATACCTCTTGTGGTATGTTGTATACTCAGTGCTAAACACCAAACAGTATATTAAGTGTATCAAGACGTAAAAGAAATTATGTCCCCACTGGTTGAAA
The DNA here is from genome assembly GCF_963930625.1 of Muntiacus reevesi. Lineage (NCBI taxonomy): Eukaryota > Metazoa > Chordata > Mammalia > Artiodactyla > Cervidae > Muntiacus > Muntiacus reevesi. Next base: position 45,015,451 of record NC_089260.1, read on the forward strand.
ATGCATTTGAAATGAGTATTTCTTGAACTTTGAATTCCTTCTTTGTTCATAGACATGAAAAGATTTGTGATTAGGTGTTGGATTTAACTGAGAGTTGTGTAAATTCCCATGAAGACAGGCAGCTTGATTTGACTACACATCTGAGAAAACCAGTATTATTCTAAACAGAAATGTAGTATATTAATACTTAAATGCTTTAGGCAAAAATCTGCCAGCATTTAATTGTATTGCTATTTTGGTGGTATTTCCTTCAGATGTCAGCAGTATAGGCACTGTGATTTGGAAAAATAAATATTTTGACAGTTGATAAAATGCCCTCAGCCATTTAGCTATTCAAACTGGAATCCAGAGCCCACCCCCACCCCCATGGGTAGAACCCTCTGCTCCTTGTACATAGAATGGACCCAGGAAAAAACAGGCTTACTGGTAAGTTGAAATTATCTTCCAGTGGGTGTTACTGACACAAAGCCACAGTTGGAAACTATTTGTGTGACATGCAAGTTTTTAAAGCATTTTTCCTCTTCCTTTTTCTTCCCTTTTTATGCACACATTCATGTCAACAGCTTGGTTTAGTTTTTCCCCATGAAACTACATTCGTTCAGCACCATTAACTTTCCTTTCTCCCTTCCCTCCTTCCCTTCACCTTCAGGCCATCCCTCCTTACTTCTCACTCTCTCCTCTTTCAGAATATTAATTATTTATTTCCTGTTAGTCTATGCCAAGTGCAATGGGAAATATAAAGAATACCTACCCCAACGTGTTAAACTGGAGAAGGAGCACTGCTGCATATTTAACTCCATATTTCCTTGCAGGTTCTTTCCCCATTGAATTGGCTCTCTGATCTTTCTCTTAAAGAAGAAAACTGAGCCTCGATTTCTGAATTATATGTCTGCTTCTGCTCAAAGTCTTAATCTATGGTAGAGATCAAGGCAACAGCAACAACAGCAAAAGCTGTCCCTCATAAGCGAATGTCCTGTTTACACGGGGGCAGCAGCGCTTGCAAAATGTGCTCCCCTGAAGGTGCACATTCCGGGAGGTAGGTGTGTCATGCTTGATGAAGTTGAGACACTGGGAGAGTCCAGGCTGTCTGCGTGTAGAGCAGGGGTCCAGACGAGCAACGTGATGTCAGCTCAGTGCATTGTTGAAAGATTTACCAGAAATAGGGCAGAATCTGGTTTTTATGGTTCATTCAAATGCTAAAATAGCAAAATTTAGAGTTGCAGCAATTTTAAAACATGACTTCTTATAAAATTTATCAGGATGTTTCTTGGGCTGTAAGTTGAATTTCAGTGTAGAGAGATTTCACTGGGAGAACAATGTGTTTTTTTTAATTGATAAATTCTAAGCGTGACTTCTTTGAAAATTCTTTGATATTCTTTGAAAATAATTAAAATTTATATTCTTTGAACATAATTAAAATTAAAAGTACTGCCAGTCTAGGGCTTCCCAGGTGGCGCTAGTGGTAAAGAACCTGCTTGCCAGTGCAGGAGGTGTTATTGATCCCTGGGTCGGGAAGGTCCCCTGGAAAGGGGCATAACCACCCACTCCAGTATTCTTGTCTGGAGCATCTAATGGACAGAGGAGCCTGATGGGCGACAGTCCATAGGATCGCAGAGTCAGATACAACTGAAGCAACTTAGCATGCATAACATGACACTTCAGGTTCCTCTGAAAAGCTACTGTCAGCCTTGTGGGATTAGATGGCTAATGCAAAAGTATTTCCAGCCTATACCTTGTGTTGATCTTTTGAGTTAGCATGTCTTAGAAGAAGTAGCACTGGAGCTAGAATCTTCTGAGAAAGAAGTAGAGATCTGTAGCATAGGTGTATGTATGCCTGAGAGTAGAGAGAACTGGTTGCAGATCGTTTGTATTAATAAAACTTATATTCTCTTGCCTTTTTTGTTACTAGCCTTTAGATTTCAATTCAAACTTGTATGTTCTACTTAACCTGAATAGTAGAGTTGTTAGCTTTAGGGAGAAAGTCTGCAATAAGCAGAATTGCACATTTGTGCCACCATAGTAACAAGTGCATGGCATTTGATGTGGGTCAGTTACTAGGGTAAAGAATCTGCCTGACAATGCAGGAGACACAAGAGACGGGTTCGGTCCCTGAGTCAGGAAGATCCTCTGAAGAAGGAAATGGCAACCCACTCCAGTATTCTTGCCTGGAAAATTCTGTGGACAGAGGAGCCTGGTGGACTACAGTCCATGGGGTCACGAAGAGTCAGACATAACTTAGCAACTGAACACACACACACACACACAAGGAATTTTAGCTATGCCATTCACTTTCATTTTGGAAGAAGTCACAGATGTATGTTATTTTCTGGACAGGTGTTGCATTTGAGTCAGCTGACCTTGCCAGAATTTCCTTAAAGAGAAAATAGCAAATAAAATCAGGCTGCTTCCATTAAACACCTCATAGTTTATTTTTGAGGCACAAATCATGCATGTTGTTTTCCACTGTTCATAGCATCTGAATGTAAGGGATAAATTAAACATTTATTTATATAGTTATCCATATCCATAATGATTACATAGAGCTTGCCTTCCATCCTCCTTCCCTCCATCCCTCCCTCCCTTTCTTTTTTCCTGTGTTTCTTTGCTGTTGGGAAATAGAGGTTTCTGTTGAGACTTCCATTGCTAGCTTGAGACTCAGGAAAAGTGGCCATAACCTGAGACATTAACGGTGAATTTTGAAACTTGTGATTTTAACGCAGTTTTGCACATCTGGTTGGTCAGAGGCTTGTGTGCTACTTCATGAATGAATCATGGGTTTCTTCAGTCAATGGAAATATATTGTTTTGTTCTAGTCACAGCTACGGTTCTGCCTTCCCATCCAAAAAGAGCCAAGGGGAAGGAAGAAATATGTAGCATTTAATAATGGCTAAATAAGAATTTAACCATATACTATAGATGTATGTAGTCCAGTTTCGGAGGATCTCTTAAGTATGTGTCTCCAGGCAAGGTTGAGAGATTGTTGTGCCATAGTCTGTAGACTTATTTGCCTTTACTGCTTTTGGAAGTATTCAAAATTACTGAATTGATTTAGAATTGATCATTTGAGGGCTTTGCTTTCTTTAACGACAATTTTTGCCTTTTTGGTGCCAGTTAAATTCTAACATGAGCAGAAATCATACATTTGAAATTTTGTGGTCTTCACCTAAATGATGAGTAGTCTGTTAGCTGTCAGTATCACGGCATTGGAGCCCAGTTTTATTGTACCTCCTTGAGAAGAGAAAGGACTAAAAAGCATGGGTGTGATGAGCTGGGGTAAGTTTCATCAGACAGATGAATGGGTGAGCTTGTAAAAGACTTTCCCGTGCTTATATGAATACCAAGACTTTGACTTCTTCACCTAAACTATGAAAGAATACCTTTGAAGAAACAACTGTGTTGTAATTATTGAATTGGTGGCTTAAGTTAGAATAGAGAAAACCAAGGCTGGAGGAAACAGTTTATCTTGCAGTTTCTTTGAGTTCTTTGTCACTAAAGAGGCTGTTTGATCTAGATTTCTAATTCTTCCTTTTATATGGCAGTTTTATTACAGTCCAGAAAATAAACTATTTGCTAGGTTATAAGATAAAGTTTGAAAACTGTATGGTGGTTACTGATGCTATTATATTTAAATGGAATGGAAATGGAAATTTCCTTTGACTTGAATTAAACATCTGTTAGACAAATTAAGTTGGTTTTATGAGTTTTACTTATATACAATAGTAGATTTTGTGCATGAACCCAGTGGAATCTTGATTTTAGATTTTCTTTGACGCTAAATGCTTTGAAACATTAAAATTTTCTCCTAATGCAGAAGTTAGATGTTTATTGTTGTTACTCCATCAGAATATTCCCAAAGTTTTATAAAATCTTTATTGTCTAACAGGTAAGTTATTATTTCTTTGAACTTGTTCACTGATATATTTATAAGTCAAGATCCATCTCAAACTTTTTCATTAAAGAGAAAATATTAAATTTTAGTTTTTGTAACATACTGCTGTTATCTTTTAAATACATAAATATATTGTGATTTTAACATATCCTAAATTCCAGTTCATATTGCTCTAAACCATAATGTGTCCTCACTTTATCTATTTCCCATCTTTTGATTTTAAGACAAAACTTTTCTTCTTTGACACCACAGTGACTATCATCAAAACTGTTCAATGCCACAGCCAAATGATGTCTGCAGCATTGGCCATAATCCCCACGGATATTCTGCCCTGGTGGCTGTTCTCTGGCCCTGAGGGGTCCAGGCATGCCACACCAGGAGCTATACGCTTACCTACTTATTGACCATCCTTGACCCTAGAAAATGAGAGGCATTTGCTTATTATGTATTTATTTCCACAAATTTTATGTCTTTGGCTATTATGGTACTTCTCCTTCAGTGTTTTTGTCTTTACTTTTACTGAGGTCTCTGTTGATTAAAGGATCCTGTTTCATACTAAATTTCAAGTCTAATTATGAAAATAGCATACCTGATCATTTGTTTATATGCTACAATGAGGTTTCATGAGTTAAAGTTTTCACAGTGTTTTGAAGTAGAGATAAATGTAGGTTACCTTGAGGGGTAGAGAGAAAAGGAAAAACAAACATTTACTATTATTTTTGGCAAGATGTGGTTCTTGACCTTTACGTGTTTTGTATGAGTGTCAACTCTGGATAATTCTTTGTGTCAGGAGTTGAAGTATGTTCTGATCATGTCTAAATTCTCTCTGATTGAATTTGAGATTGAACCACTTTTGATTTTCAAAGCTTTCAAATGAGCCGTAATGTCTGTAGTGAAACAGAACTTGGTGTCTTTCAACTCACCTGCTTTTAATTGAATCTTGTAACAATTGCAAAGACATTTTGTGCTACCTTCTATATTAGTTGAGGAAAATGATTCTTATCTCAGAAAAGGAAACTTGATTAACTGATCCCATCAGATACTACAAAATGAATTTCGTCAGAAGTACTCGAAAGATGTGGATCAAGAATGTGAAGGAAATTGAGTTGGAAGCATCCTACTTCATTAGAATTTTTTTCATTATATAGAGCAACGTGTTGGTGTTTTGCTTTTTTTCATTATTTTGTTCATAGAACATTTTTGACATCACTGCTGCCATATAAGTGCATGTAACTTTTCTGTGTTAGTGAGTCACTAGATAAATAAATTCATTTTATTTAAAAGAGCATTACTATATTACCAAGGGATTTCCCTGGTGGCTCAGATGGTAAAGAATCTGCCTGCAATTCGGGAGATCTGGGTTTGATCCCTGTGTTGGGGAGGTCCCCTGGAGAAGGGAATGGCAACCGACTCCAGTATTCTTGCCTGGAGAATTCCTTGGACAGAGGAGCCTGTAGTTCATAGGGTCGCAAAGAATCCAAGATGACTGAGTGACTTTCACTTACTCACTAACTCATATTACCAAAGATTGATAATTATGAGGTGACCCCAAACAGGTAGAAAGTAGGACATGAACACACATGAAGACTTAAGTGTTAAGGCATCTGTGTAATTAAATGTATAGTTTACTTATATTTGATGAAATGTCACAGTTACAGGCCATTCCACAAGGTGATTTCAGCACAGAGACATAAATGTGGAACCAGGTATTATCAACACAGATCCTCTTTAAATCCTAGTGCAAATGTAATAGAAAGTTGTTGGAAGTGAAAGATCGTTTGTAATTCCTAGCATACATATTGTTCTCATCATGTGCCAGGTAGTGTTTTGTAAGGTCTTCCTGTAATGATCCACATAACCCTCAGATGAAGCCTAGGAAACAGCTGCTGTTACAATCTCTCTCTAGAGACGGGGGAAGGAGGCGCTGAGCAGCCCAGTGACTTAGCCAGTGATGTGCACCTAGACTAGCTAGCTAGTTAGATGCAGAATTGGGACTCCAGTCTGTCGTTGGTAGTGTTTTGCCTATGAAAGTTTGTTCTCTTAAAAAATAAAGAACAAATAAACAGCCCATCCAGACACACAAAAAAGATAATAATTTCAAAATAAATAAAGTTTGAAGCTAACCTTCTAAGTTTAGGGGAAAATGTGACAAGGCTTAGCATTTTATTGGCCGTGCCCCTCTCCCAGTTAGGTTCTATGAGCCCACGGAGTTGCTAAATTGTATACTGTATCAGAAATGATTATCTGACATTAATTAATAAAGGGAAATGCAGGTCACAAAAATTATGTTAAGCTGTTCTTTGGCTTCAAATGAGGTTACACAGATAATTCATTCAATGGGGTTTAGATTTAGATGTTTTATTAACCTGGGCTGTTTTGTTCTGATGGATGGAAAAAGGACTACCTCACTTTCTTTTTCAGTTCCTCTCTTTAAAAATAGGTTTTCTAAAAGAATCTTAAAAAGGCATATCCTAGACTTCCCATAATAAGAAATCCTAGGACCTTTTCACACCAAGAGCAGAAAATGTTCCATTCAAAACCAAATTTCAGTTGTTATTTAGAAAAAGTTATATTTCTTAGAGTGACTAGAGAGTTCTTTCAATTACGTGACAGAAAGCTTAATTTGGGGTAAAGTACAGTTTCTTGTTCATGTTGACTATATTATATTTTAGATATACATGATTTAAATGAACAGATGTGGCACTTACATTTTGCAAAATGTTTAATAGTTAGCCTCCGCTTCCTGTCAGACTTCCTCCAGTATTTTCACACAGCTTCTCTGTAGGATCAGTGCAGAATGTTTTTAGGCGCTTATGAGTTGTCGTGATGTAATTCAGAGTATTCACCGTAAATACGAAAGAGGTTTTAATTATCTACCACCTCAAATTGACTTTATTCACAGCTGAGTTTCCTTTTTCTTGCAAAGCTGTTTTTTAAGCAAATACAGAATAATTCAATTAATACCGTGACATAGGCTTTAATATTTTAATAATTCATACTATTTCTTAAAGCACTAGTGAAATCTACCTCTCAGATTTCTTTCTTATTTATTGTAACTCATGGTTGTTTGTTGTCTCTTAACATTTTTTGTTTTATATGCCCTCCAATAATGGCTTGACCACATCTTTAAAAAATGAAGTGTAGAAATATTTTTATAAATCAGAATATAAAGGAGTTTTAAGAAAGAAACTTTTCTTACATACCTACATTCTGCTAGTCCTTAAGTTATACATTATTCCATCAAATCTGTACTCCCCTCAGCGTGGATGAGAGAAATTATCCACATTTTATCGTGGAAATTTCTGAGACTCATGGAGTTTAATCAGTGTCATTTAAGAGGGCAGGCTGCTCTAGAATATGAAGCTGGGACTATATATTCCTCAACTCTGTCCTCTTAGACGGATCGTGTCGCCTCCTTTAGTGATGCAAATGGAACTTCTTGATCAGGTGAATCTCTGGTTTGTTTCTCATTCCCTGGCCAACTGGCGGGATTTTCCAAGTTACTCTGTTTTCATTTTGGAGCAGTTATTGTGCCCAGAGTAAAATAGGAACGTTTAGATTTAAGAAGCAAAATGTATGGCCTTTGTCCCACCCACATCTTTTATGTAAGAAGAGAAATGGAGAACAAATGTTAAGTTACATAAATGGGATTACAAAACAATGTAACCACACATATAGAATGAGGTATTGTAGCAGGTGCACAGTGTGGGAAGGTGAGGGACACTGGGCCCCGTGGCAGTCCCCCTGCACACTCTTGACCTTGTGGCTATCTTGCTGTGACATCTACAACTCTGCTGTGTTTCCTAGATCATTACAATGGGAGTAGCTAGAAATGAAAGAGAAACACAGGGTGTCTTTTATGGATGGGACTCAATTGCCACAAAGACAGAAAAACAACTGCTAGTTACATCTGAGCTGAAAGTGTCCTGAGAGTGCAGGCTTTTAATGGTGACTACTGCACTCCATGCCCAGTCCAACTAGTTTATCAATTTTCCTGCTCTTGTTGATCAGGAAGAAGCCGTAATATGTGGGTTTATACGGAGCTCTGAGTAAATTCTTAGATTTTAGTTTACTTATTAGAGGTTAATATATTATATCTGATAGATTCTCTAATTGAAGTATAATACCTCATGTTGAAGAGGTTTTAAGAAATGGTTAATGGTTACTGCTTTAATATAAGGATATTATATACTTTTTAAAAATAGTCAGTTGCAAGTGCCTTGGACATAGAGAAAAGATGCAGGGTTATTGAAGTAAAGCCTACCTTGAGGACGCTTTATTCTTTTTTTCTTTTTAAATTTTTATTATTTTTTTTTACCATCAAAAACATTTTGTATTGGGAAATAGCCAGTTAACAGTGTTGTGGTAGTTACTTGTGAACAGTGAAGGGACTCAGCCATACATATTCAGGTATCCATTCTCCCCCAAACCCCCTTCCCATCCAGGCTGGCACACGACATTGAGCAGAGTTCCATGTGCTATATAATAGGTCTTTGTTGGTTATCCACTTGAAATATAGCAGTGAGTACATGACCATTGCAAAGTCCCTAACTGTCCCTTCCCCTGGCAAGCATAAGTTTGTTGTCTAAGTCTGTGAGTCTCTTTCTGTTTTATAAGTAAGTTCATTTGTATAATTTCTTTTTAGATTTCACATATAAGGGATGTCATATATTTCTCCTTCTCCTTGTCTGACTTACTTCACTCAGTATGATACTCTCTAGGTAATTGGCAAAACTCAGCAGTGGCCACAGGACTGGAAAAGGTCAGTTTTCATTCTACTCCCAAAGAAAGGCAATCCCAAAGAATGCTCAAACTACCGCACAATTGCACTCATCTCACACGCTAGTAAAGTAATGCTCAAAATTCTCCAAGCCACGCTTCAGCAATACGTGAACTGTGAACTTCCAGATGTTCTAGCCGGTTTTAGAAAAGGCAGAGGAACCAGAGATCAAATTGCCAACAACCGCTGGATCATCGAAAAAGCAAGAGAGTTTCAGAAAAACATCTATTTCTGCTTTATTGACATGCCAAAGCCTTCGACTGTGTGGATCACAATAAACTGTGGAAAATTCTGAAAGAGATGGGAATACCAGACCACCTGACCTGCCTCTTGAGAAACCTATGTGCAGATCAGGAAGCAACAGTTAGAACTGGACAGAACTGAACAACAGACTGGTTCCAAATAGGAAAAGGAGTATGTCAAGGCTGTATATTGTCACCCTGCTTATTTAACTTATATACAGAGTACATCATGAGAAATGCTGGTCTGGAAGAAGCACAAACTGGAATCAAGATTGCCGGGAGAAATATCAATAACCTCAGATACACAGATGACTCCACCCTTAAGGCAGAAAGTGAAGAAGAACTGAAGAGCCTCTTAATCAAAGTGAAATAGGAGAGTGAAAAAGTTGGCTTAAAGCTCAACATTCAGAAAACTAAGATCATGGCATTCGGTCCCATCACTTCATGCCAAATAGATGGGGAAACAGTGGCTGACTTTATTTTTGGCGGCTCCAAAATCACTGCAGATGGTGATTGCAGCCATGAAACTAAAAGGCGCTTACTCCTTTGAAGGAAAGTTTTGACCAACCTAGACAGCATATTAAAAAGCAGAGACATTACGTTGTCAACAAAGGTCCATCTAGTCAAAGCTATGGTTTTTCCAGTAGTCATGTATGGATGTGAGAGTTGGACTGTAAAGAAAGCTGAGCGCCAAAGAATTGATGCTTTTGAACAATGGTGTTGGAGAAGACTCTTGAGAGTCCCTTGGATTGCAAGGAGATCCAACCAGTCTATCCTAGAGGAAATCAGTCCTGAATATTCATTGGAAGGACTGATGCTGAAGCTGAAACTCCAATACTTTGGCCACCTGATGCGAAGAACTGACTCATTGGAAAGACCCTGATGCTGGAGAAGATTGAAGGCGGGAGGAGAAGGGGATGACAGAGGATGAAATGACTGGATGGCATCACCGACTCAATGGACATGGGTTTGGGTGGACTCCGGGAGTTGGTGATGGACAGGGAGGCCTGGCATGCTGCGGTTCATAGGGTCACAAAGAGTCAGACACGACTGAGCGACTGAACTGAACTGATTGAGGTACATCCATATTGCTGCAAATGGCATTATTTCATTCTTATTAATGGCTGAGTAATATTCCATAGTATATATGTACCACATCTTCTTCTTTATCCATTCCTCTGTTGATGGACATTTAGGTTGCTTCCATGTCTTGGCTATTCTAGACAGTGCTGCAGTGAACATTGGGGTGCATATATCTTTTCAGGGAGTGCTGTTTATTGTTAATATCAACTTGAGTCTAATCTATTCTTCCTGTTCAAATTCCATCTCCCTACCTCCCTAAGGCATATCTTCTTTTTCTACTGTGTGGTTTTGTTATATTGAGCTTATTCACATAGTGCAGTTAGAACATTGCTTTTTAAAAAAATTAGCTTTGCTCTTCCTCCTTTTCTTCCCTCTCCTCATGGTCGGCTTCTATTCCTCATTTCTCTGATTCCTGTTCCTAGTCTAGTTTGAGTTACATTTCTGAAAATTTCAGATCAGCATCTCAACAGCAGTTCCCAGTTGAGCTGTACCTATTGTCCAGACCAGAGACTCTACCCTTACTCTCTTTTTTCCCTCCTGATGTTTCCTATCTGTTTCAAGCCTTAAAAGTCTTAACTTACACTGCCACAGGGTAGAGGCAAGCCTTCTTTCCTGAGTAGGAGCCCAGTAATCAGTTGAAATCACCTTTAATAGTGCGTGCACATACACACACACATCCATATGTATGTACAATCACTTAAGAAATGAAACTCACAAGGTAACCACAAATGATCCACCAGGCATTGGGTAACAAAGTAGAGATAGGCGAGAGTGGTCTAGAGAGTTCAGGTTCCTCCCCTTTGTATTTTTTCCTTTCTAGCCTTGTAAGAAGAATAAATATGATGAGAGCTAGAAACCTTTTAAAAAGTGATGGGTTAGCACCTAAAAAGTCAATTTCCTAGGACTTCTCCCTCTTGAAAACCACCAAGTATTTTTACTAAAATGTCTGGTGGCGCAGACAGAACATCTGCCTACAACGCGGGAGACCCCGGTTCAATCCCTGGGTCAGGAAGATCTCCTGGAGAAGGAAATGGCAACCCACTCCAGTTTTCTTGTCTGGAAAATCCCATGGACAGAGGAGCCTGGTAGGCTATAGTCAGTTCATGGGGTCGCAAAGAGTTGGACACGACTGAGCGACTTCACTTTCTTTCACTTTCATTGTGATTACTTCCTCACTTCCTCTGGCTTATGCCCTGTCAAGCCTCCTCCTAGGGGGAGAAGAAAGAAATGAAAGAAAGAGAAGGGCATTTATTCTTAAAATTTGTTCCCAACTAGGGCTTTGCACAAATTGTTAGTTGGGAGCACAGAATCCTTGAGTTTCTGAGTAATAAAAAGTGCCAAAAGAGATTTGAACAGTGATTAAGCATGTGACCTTTAGACTCCAACAGATAATCATTTGAATATTTCATCTTCTTATCACATTTCCAGTGTACGTTGCCTTTGTCAAGAGTTGTTGTCATTATTGGTAGGCATCTACTAAGGAGATGAGAGAGTGATTTTTGTAAAAGGAGGGGCTCTCTGTCACTCATTTATTCCAGAGGAGTACTTTGTGAACATTTATGTTTCTAAATTTGTGAGAGTAAACTTGTGAGAAAGAGGGGAAAAAATCACTCAACATATCACCAAATGAAACAAGTATTATGCTATGGCATATTCAAAACTGCTGTTTTAGCAGTGTTGTCTTTAATTTAGAATATTTGCCAGGTAGATTACATAAAGACTTTAGTACTTTTTTTTTCTTTTTTTGTTTTTAACTGATTGCTCTACCAGTGGCTATAGCAAATAAAAAGTTAAGCCCCAGTCCTCAGATCTGTGTGTCTTACATTAGAAAAGGCAGGACTAAAACAGACTTGCATGGGAGCCAATGGGCAGTTCATCAGAGTGGTCCCAGCCAGTGGCTGTGAGACCTTGGCTATGCTGTGTCTTTTTCCTGGACTCAATACATCAGAATCTGTAAGATTACACAGAGAAGTCCATTGTGACCCTGCAGTTAATCTTAAAAAAACAAAAACCACGAATGACCATTTAAAATGCACATCAGTTGGGTGTTACAAATGCTTTGGGCTTGGAGGAAATGAAATGTGCAGTGTAAGTGCTGCTGCATGCCTTTTCTGTGTCCGACTCTTTGTGACTCTATAGACGGTAGCCCACCAGGCTCCTCTGTTCATGGGATTCTGCAGGCAAGAATACTGGAGTGAGTTACCATTTCCCAGCCCAGGAATCGAATCTACATCTCATGCATCTCCTGCATTGGCAAGCGGATTCTTTACCACTGCACTGATGGGAAAGCCATAGAGTAAGTAGCGTATCCCTAAAGCACTGATTCTAATATCTGGCATAGTGTAAGTCCCCCACTCGTTTTCTGTCTCTTGCCTGGAGCATCTCTGGAAGTCTTTTCTCAGTTTCATGGATAATCTCAATTAGTAAGGTAACAGTTAGCATTGGGGCACAGCAAGCATTCCCCAGAGGAGGAGCAGTGTGGAGCTGAGCCTGCGAGCTGGAGGGTGAGCTCTGCCTTTCCCCACTTCTTTTCTCAGTGCCTTGCCATGCCAGTGGGGCTTTCTGGGGTGAAAATGAAAATCCAATATGAAGTGAGCCCACCCAGTGTATACACACAAAGTGAGCATATTAGCGTTTTAGAGAAATGGGCCCTGCGGTCACTCTGAATGGCACAGTACATCAGAACCGGATCCTGTCACTTGGATTCAGTATGACACCAGACTCAGCACTGTCCAGCTGACACTGCCATCCCGGATTGTGAAAGAATCTTGTTATTTATACAAGGGAGATTTATGGTTGGGAAAAAACAAATCCAGCGACCTGCCTAATTTCATAGGAATTACTGGGTAGTGCAGATGCCGTCCAGTGCAGGGTTCTCTTGCCCATCCAGCCCCCTTTTTTGATAAGTGCTTTTGTATTAGTAGATGTGTGCATGATATCTTTCTTAACCTTTATAATCAATCTGTATACATCTCTTTGGGTATCCTGAACTGAGATTAACATGAGCCCCGTGCTGAGATGCTGAAATTAATAATAATATTTTTCCTGTACATTGGTCTTGAGTTTCCTAAAAAGAAGTTAGAAAATAACATATGCGTTTACAAACTTAAGAATTTGTGGTGGCCCAGAGACTTTCCATGTTTGTTATCTCCTACCCCTTATGAAGTTCCATTGTTTTGTATTGGTATCCAGTATTCAGAATGGTAGTGCTAAGGAGCACAAGGTCTTAAATCACAGAAGAAGAGGAAATTATCTTTAGATTGTCATATTTACTAAAATAGGCCATTATGGTCATACATTTTAGGAGGTCTTTGAATAATAAACAATGAACCAAATTTATCATCTCAGGAGCAGGCTGATGGTGGTTTTGTTATATACTTGCCATTTTGCAGACGTGAAAACCTGGAATTCTGAAGCTTGATGCTTTTTCTAAACAGACACTGTGAGTAGCTATGAATACACCTGCCATGTGGTATCATCAGGACCCTGGGGATCGTCTCCCTTTGCTGGGAGGCCTCTAATTCTGTTCTGTGTTGTTCCATTGGTGGCTTCTTCTCAAGAAAATTCAGCGGGGCGATGAATTTTCTAGTTTAGAGTCTTTTCTGGGAATATTCTCCCACCACTTGCAGTTCCCCTACCTTTTCCCCTCGTCTGTTGGAAGCGCACACGTTTTCTGCATTACTAACCACTTCTGCTTCCTGAATGGCAGAGGGATTTTAGTCACTAGAGAATCATCTTCACAGCTAGAGTTCCGAATATATTTTTTCCCCCTACAATTTAATGACTGACTTATGATGCTTCATGAGCCTTTTCCTCATGAGCATCCACAGTCGGGCTAACTGATAGCACGCACCCCTCATCCCCACCCCCGCTCCCCGAGCAGATAGCTATAGCTGGTGTGACATTGCTCCTCCTCAGCCCACACTGGCCTTCACCCTTGATATTTAGCATGCAGTGGGAAGTCACCAACGGTGTAAGGCAAAGCTGCTCTTTAGGAGAAAGGGGCCTGGTGGTAAAGGACAGGATGAATTCCTGTGAGGAAGAGCGGAAACTTGGTTTCCTGTCCACTCCAAGGGTGTATAGGCAGATGTCTGCACCCAAGTCCAGCTTTTCAATTTTTCATACTGTTCTTTCTCCTGTCGTCCATATGAGTCACTGAGGACACAGGGAAGTCTTAATTTCCATATTTCACCCTATCTTTTAAGAAAAGAAATGTAGCTCAGATGAACACCCAATTTGGGTTCATGAACGTCTGCTGAACTGGTTCTGCCCTTCTTAATTCATCCATAGGAAGTAGTTGGTGGACTGCGTATAAAATTCAGTATTTCTACACCTTACATGAAATGAGGAAGAATTCTACATAACCAAACCTGATCCTTTAGTTCCATCAAGTTGATTCCCTGGAAAACAAATGAATTTTGATTTACATGTAGTTGTGTCAGTAAAAAAAAAAAAAAAGCGTCCAGGACTTTAAAGTCAGTAACCTGGGTTCCTACTGAATCGTGGTCTGCTCTCAGATGGTCTCATTCTGGTGCCGGCTTTCATCATCCTGAAAGCTTCAGGTGTCCCAGTTTCCAGGGGCGTAGGCTTTTGCCCGGCTCTGGGAACCTTCTTGCTTTGTTTCACCCCCGAAAGGAAGCAGTCGGAGTCCAGCTCTGTTACTAGAAATCTTGCCTTCCACTAGGGTATCCCTAAGCGGAGGGCATATTCTTTGCCTAGGCTTTCAAGTATACTAACGTTTAGTTTATATAGTATAAAATGGCGCCAGCAATGAAAAATAAGTATAGTCATTTATTTTGCTGCCTAACTAGAGACTAGCACAGGTAGATGGTTCCTGTGTAGCCCTGGAATCTTTGGGCCATCCAGAAGACACTCAGACTAGTATGAGCCATACTGGAGTTTATTTTCTCACGTATCTGGGAAGTCCAAGGCCGCAACCAGCTCTGGGCACATCTGGATGGGTGATTTATATGATGTCATCCAGAAACTTCTCTCTTTCCTTTGTCTCCACTTTCGTTCTGTGTTGGTTTCTTTTTTCAATTAGGACCTTATGTGATGGCAGAGAAGGCCCTCGGCAGCTCTGGCTTCATCATTTTAAACAGCCGGCGTTCCCCTTTAAAGAGAATGTTTCTTTCCTGATAGCGTCCCGTGACCTGATGGTGGAGGGTTACTTGCTTCAGCTGGAGAGAGACTAGGCCAAGATTAAGGTCTGTTGTTTCGTGGGGTTTTTTCACTCATCTTTTCTCAAGCCCAAGCCTCAAAAAGTCCTACCTACTCATCAGAATTATTGAATAGGCCAGTAAGTAGCATTCTCTCATCACAACCGCAAATACATGTTGAGAATCCACTCTGTGCCATTCAGTGGACTAGATCCACTAACTACAGGGGCTTCCTTGGTAGCTCATCAGTAAAGTATCCGCCCGCAGTACAGGAGACCCGGGTTCGATCCCCTAGAGAAGGACATGGCAACCCACTCCAGTATTCTTGGCCTGGGAAATCCCATGGCAGAGAAGTCTGGTGGGCTATTCCAGGAGGCCTCAAGAATCAGACACAACTTAGCGACTAAACCACCACACCACTGACTATGAGAAAAATCACAAATTTTTCTCATTCAGAGTTTATATTATCACAGAAATGATGGCTATTAAGAGGGTGGAGTATAAACAGTTCTGTGACTGAGGGAAGCACCCATGGGGACATGGGGGCAGTTCCAGGCAGAGAGGGCAGGCTGTATAAAGGTCCAGTGAGGGAGAAAGGGTAATTAACCAGAATAATTTCTTATAGATGCCACAGACATAGTCAGAGGTCAGGATCGCAGAGGTTGTTGAGGCCAGATCATCTGAGAGTCTTTTCTTTAGGAAGGCATTTTTACTTTCATCTAAAGTGCCTTGGGGAGCTATTGAAGGGTTTGATGCGGGAAAATTAAATGAGGAAATTTGTATTCTGGAACGAATACTCTGGTCTGGCGCACTTGAGCTGGAGGACAGCACTGGAGGCTGAGCCACGTTTAAGCCATTGACGTAATCCAGGTGAGATGATGAGGGGAGCACAGCATTGGTGGCAGAGGTGATGGGTTATATATGCAGGGCTGAGCAGTAGGAAAGCAGTCTGGTTGTTGTGTGTTGTTGTTTAGTTGCTAAGTCATGTCCAACTCTTTCAAAGCCCCATCGACCGCAGCCCACCAGGCTCCTCTGTCCGTGGGATTTCCCAGGCAAGAATACTAGAGTGGGTTGCCATTTCCATCACCAGGGGATCTTCCTGACCTAGGGATCAAACCCACATTGGAAGGTGGTAATTGTAGGCTCAGGGGTAGAGTACTCATTTCAGGTCCTACAGATGACCTGACTTTGTCTTCTTTGGATAACCCAGGGTCGTTGTGATCTCTATTCTGCTATTAGCAAAAACTGATCAGTAGATTTTCTGTATTTATGAAAACATGAACATGAGAATGCTCATAACAACCTTATTCATAATTGTCATAAAGTGAAAACAATCCAAATGTCTGTCAGCAAGATAAATAAAATGTGATGTATTCACACTATATACTATTATTTAGCAATAAAAAGAAATGAAGTACTGATACATGCTACAGAATGGATTAGCCTTGAAGACATTATGTTTGATGAAAGAAGCCAGTAATAATAGGCCACATATTGTATAGAATAGGCAAATTGGTAGAGATAGAAAGGTTAGTGGTTGCCAGGGACTGGGCTGTGGTCGGAGAAATTTAGAGAGGTTGCTAATGGGGTTTCTTTGCAGAGTGATAAAAATGTACTAAAAGTGATGGTGGTGTTGATTATACAATTCTATGAATGTACTGAAAACCACTGAATTGTACAAATTGGTACCATTTGAATTGTATGATATGTGAATATCTGAATAAAGTTATTATTAAAAGTATGAATATGGGAGTAAAATCATCCTTAGTTTATCTAGAAAACGGAAGACCAGCTGGTAGAAACAGACATATGAAATACATCAAGAAATGAACAATGAGAAGATAGCATAAAACTGGAGAAAAAGCCCTTAAATGTGTAGCAACAGGAGAATGGATAAAGTATGATATATTCATAAAAAAGAAATGACAGTAAGAATCCTGTTGATTAACAAATGCATATAAAATATTAATAACTTAAGATGCGACCTAAAATTAGCATTTGTAGAACATTTAGTAATATACAGTGGAAGTGAGAAATAGATTTAAGGGACTAGATCTGATAGAGAGCCTGATGAACTATGGACGGAGGTTCGTGACATTGTACAGGAGACAGGGATCAAGACCATCCCCAAGGAAAAGAAATGCAAAAAAGCAAAATGGTTGTCTGAAGAGGCATTACAAATAGCTGTGAAAAGAAGAGAAGCAAAAAACAAAGGAGAAAAGGAAAGACATTCCCATTTGAATGCACAGTTCCAATGAATAGCCAGGAGAGAGAAGAAAGCCTTCCTCAGCGATCAATGAAAAGAAATAGAGGAAAACAACAGAATGGGAAAGACTAGAGATCTCTTCAAGAAAATTAGAGATATCAAGGGAACATTTCAGGCAAAGATGGGTTCGATAAAGGACCGAAATGATATGGAACTAACAGAAGCAGAAGATATTAAGAAGAGGTGGCAAGAATACACAGAAGAACTATACAAAAAAGATCTTCACAACCCAGATAATTACAATGGTGTGATCACTGACCTAGAGCCAGACATCCTGGAATGTGAAGTCAAGTGGGCCTTAGAAAGCATCACTACGAACAAGCTAGTGGATGTGATGGAATTCCAGTGGAGCTATTTCAAATCCTGAAAGATGATACTGTGAAAGTGCTGCTGCACTCAATATGCCAGCAAATTTGGAAAACTCAGCAGTGGCCACAGGACTGGAAAAGGTCAGTTTTTATTCCAATCCCTAAGAAAAAGAATGCTCAAACTACCGCACAATTGCACTCATCTCACACACTAGTAAAGTAATGCTCAAAATCTCCAAGCCACGCTTCAGCAATACGTGAACTGTGAACTTCCAGATGTTCAAGCTGGTTTTAGAAAAGGCCGAGGAACCAGAGCTCAAATTGCCAATATCCACTGGATCATCGAAAAAGCAAGAAAGTTCCAGGAAAACATCTATTTCTGCTTTATTGACATGCCAAAGCCTTCGACTGTGTGGATCACAATAAACTGTGGAAAATTCTGAAAGAGATGGGAATACCAGACCACCTGACCTGCCTCTTGAGAAACCTATGTGCAGGTCAGGAAGCAACAGTTAGAACTGGACATGGAACAACAGACTGGTTCCAAATAGGAAAAGGAGTATGTCAAGGCTGTATATTGTCACCCTGCTTATCTAACTTATATGCAGAGTACATCATGAGAAACGCTGAGCTGGAAGAAGCACAAGCTGGAATCAAAAGATTGCCGGGAGAAATATCAATAACCTCAGATATGCAGATGACATCACCCTTATGGCAGAGAGTGAAGAGGAACTAAAAAGCCTCTTGATGAAAGTGAAATAGGAGAGTGAAAAAGTTGGCTTAAAGCTTAACATTCAGAAAACTAAGATCATGGCATCTGGTCCTGTCACCTCATGGGAAATAGATGGGGAGACAGTGGAAACAGTGTCAGACTTCGTTTTTTTGGGCTCCAAAATCACTGCAGATGGTGATTGCAGCCATGAAATTAAAAGACGCTTATTCCTTGGAAGGAAAGTTATGACCAACCTAGATAGCATATTAAAAAGCAGAGATATTACTTTGCCAACAAAGGTCCATCTGGTCAAGGCTGTGGTTTTTCCAGTGGTCATGTATGGACGTGAGAGTTGGGCTGTGAAGAAAGCTGAGCGCCGAAAAATTGATGCTTTTGAACTGTGGTGTTGGAGAAGACTCTTGAGAGTCCCTTGGACTGCAAGGAGATCCAACCAGTCCATCCTAAATGAGATCAGTCCTGGGTGTTCATTGGAAGGACTGATGCTGAAGCTGAAACTCCAATACTTTGGCCACCTCATGCGAAGAGTTGACTCATTGGAAAAGACCCTGATGCTGGGAGGGATTGGGGGTAGGAGGAGAAGGGGATGACAGAGGATGAGATGGCTGGATGGCATCACCGACTCGGTGGGCATGAGTTTGAGTAAACTCTGGGAGCTGGTGATGGACAGGGGGGCCTGGCGTGCTGCGATTCATGGGGTCGCAAAGAGTCAGACACGACTGAGCGACTGAACTGACTGACTGAAAATATCTTAACTCTCTAACCTTTAAAACTACTATTAATATGTTGCAAAAGAACACTCTTTAACAACGATATGAAACAATGTAATATAGTTTAGAAAGATTTTAACACTCAGAGTTTTGAACTTGTTTAAGATACTTTCAGGGTCAGTTTCTTTTCTTTTTTTTTTTTTGTAGTTAAGAGATATTTTATTTCATAGCTTTTCTGCAAGCAAACTTGCTTTGATACAAAATGCGTTCAATGGTACAGGTGCTACTGTCCACTCAAGCAAAAGAAAACCTCACATTTAGATGAATACACTTTATGATGATACTCTTACAGGGTACTAGGTCTCAGTTTTATTTAACTGAAAAGTTTTAGCATCTTGGACATCTTCAAAGACGAATCCTTAAACAATTTCTTATGTAACTTTTGTTTTTTTGAAAAGGAAAGATTATTACTTGGGACCAAAAGAAAGGCAAGAGATGATGATGATGATGATGATGCAGATGATGCAAAGCAAAAGTGCAGAGTGATAGAAAGCATGCTCTAATTAGGAAGGTATATAAAATTACAGATCAGGGTATAGTATTTCATCTCTTAGGTGACTTCTGTCATTTACACTTTATTGCAAAAATATTGTGCAAACCGTTTTGGCCCTTTTGTCTCATTTTGTTTTGATATGATTACTGGACTAATCAGGAAAAAAAAAAAAACAACAATGAAGTCTTTTAAGGAAAACAAGGAAATGAGAATTTATAGGGAATTTCCCATGGTTGGGATTGGGGAATAAGTGTGGAGTTGGAGAAACTCTGTAAGGTCTGCCTGGAAAGAATCTTAGAAATTATTTTAATGCAAGGTATTTTCGCTTTAGTATGTTTATACTTTATCATTTTGTTATTGATTCTAAAATTATTTTACTTGTAAAATGACACAGAAAAATATTAGGGAAAATGTCATGATACAGAATGAAAAATTATCAGAAAATTTAAAATACCATGTATCTATTGATGCCGTCTGTGTTTTTAAAAGGTCTGCATGTCAGAACTTTAGAGAATTGTTTTGAAAATTGTAAGGGTACCTACATTTAAAATTTGGCACTCAGAAAGCGTTGCTGCAGTATTTTTGAATTTGCTTCTAAAATCCCCTCAATTTGCTCTTCTTTAATGTTAATCTTTTTCCCCTTAGAGCAAGTCCCTCATCTTAGAGGCTGGAGGATTTATTTGTGTTTCCTGAGAATTTCCTTTCCTTATCTTTTTAATTGCAGTGCTGTTATGGGTCCTGTCCCAGATTTCTTTCTTAATTTTTCTCTCTTTCCATTTAATTTAGGCATATCCATTTCACATTAGTATCGTGCCTCTTTTTATCTTGGAGGAAGCAGTTGGAATTCTCTGCGTGTATTGTAAAATTCTCCTATCTAAGTTAATGGCCAATGTTGAAATATGTCTGTAATAATTAGGGAATCATTAATAGAAAGAGGGACAATTCTAGATTTTTTTTTTCAGAAGTCTTTTGAGTTAGAATTTTACATTATATTTAAGTTGACAAAAAGCTCTTTGCAAAGTTTAATGTTACTTTGAGCAGAGTGAGCTTATCTTTTGGCCAAAATATTTCAGCCACACTATCAGCTATGTAGCCTTGATGATTTTCAAAGGTGTTCTTATTTAAGTATAAGAACCACCATCTATCTATCTATCTATCTAAATAGGATTTTTGTCACAAGTTTTTAAAAATTAGAGAACATGTGTTCTGCTATTTGGTCACATTTAGTTCTCCGCAAGAATTGTCAATTAGAGTCTAATTCTTTGTGTTGGTGTTCTAATTAATTGGGAGAGGGAAATTTGCTTTGAAGTCTGTGTGGAAGCTTTTGCTAATTAGAAACATTAAAGTTTCTTTCATATTTTCTTCACTGAATTTGTTCCTCTTCAGTCAGCTTGGATTTTTTTAAGATCAGAGTAATACTACATTGATTTAACTCATTTTAATATATCAGGTTCCTAGTGAAATAGTTTAGATAGGAGTTGAACATATCTACTGCCAAATTATTCAGTTTAGAAATAGGACTTAGGGTTTTTTTTTTTAATATTAAATTCTCCTTATATATTGAAAATAGAATTCAAATTTGCATGATTTTATATAATATTTTTAGGTCTACAATTCTTTTAGATGATGAACCGCAGTTGTATGTTGTTGCTCTCTTATTTCTTTTTAAAGACTATATTTTGCCCTTTGATGTTTTCACATTACTCCTACTGAATTTATAGTGATGATTTCAATTTACTGGGAATTTCCTGTGATTAATTAATGATAGAGTTTGGCAAGTGAAATTTGATAACTGTAATGGAGAGAAATAGACCTAAAGTGAGAGAATTTTAGAAAGTGGCTTATTTGGCCTTTTTTTGAATTTTGGAGTGGTTGCTAGTTTAAAATCATCAGAACTACAGATCAACCTAATAGTTTGGTGAAAGGGCCTTTCTATTAGCCATGTATGGGCTCCTCATATGCAGATGTTTTAATGTGTTTAATTGTAGTGTAGATCTGTTTGGTCTAACTCACTGTGACAGTTCTCTATTTTATACTGAGTCCCAGTTGTGGAAGACAGAGCATCAGTGTTTCTCTTGTGAACATTAGAGGTGAAATGAGTGGAAATTAGTGAGCATCTTGAATATAAGTAGAGTTCACTTAGTAACAACAAAATTGAGGTCGTGTGTATGAATTCTTTTCAGTTCACAATCTTTGTGAATTGTTGGGTTGCAAGCCATCAGTATTTTCATATAGGAGTCTTAGAATTAGAATAATTGTTAATAATAATACATTCTAGAAGTAGTGTCTTTGGGAGAATTATTTGGGGAGAGGTTTAATCCTCTTTAGAAAAGACCCTGATGCTGGGAAAGATTGAGGGCAGGAGAAGGGGATGACAGAGGGTGAGATGGTTGGATGGCATCATCAACTCAATGGACAAGTTTGAGAGCCAGTGAAGGACAGAGAAGACTGGCGTACCACAGTCCATAGGGTTGCAGAGAGTCAGACATGACTTCGTAACTGAACAACAGCAATCTTTTTCCTAAATATATAATAAAGACTGTTCATAATATGAATGTGAATGGATTTGGGGATAGAGCTCTTGTGCAAATTTATGATTGGATATACCCAAATCGCTCAGAGAATTGTTTAAGGATGACATAACATAAAAGGATTTTGTGACTGGTAGTAAATAGAAAAATATACTGTAAACTTTTGAACCTATTTTTAAAAACACCAAAAACTGGAATTGTGTAAAGCCAAGCACCTACAGATGGCAAGATTGAGTGTATAGTCAGCCTTCCTCATGGCAGTTACGATTAGGTTACACTCCATACTCTGGGAACGTCAGTGTTTTAATGGGGTAAAGTCGGATCTAAATTGCCTTTTGGGTGTTTGTATGTATTAGAGAACCATGTAGTACCTAAAATATTCAGCATTTTACAAGTTTTTATTGTTGCTTCAGTCTAATGTTTCCTTGAAATACGTTTGTTCGGCATAAAGTTATAAGTTAAAACCATTTAGACTCAGATTTCTGAGATGTTTGCCAACTATCTTAGGCTTCTTTTAGCATTTAAAGAATTAAAAGTATATTTTGGCAACCCATAAATAGGTACTGATTAATCTCTTTGTCTACTTCAGTAATCTCAGAAGATTTAGAATCAAGAAGTATTAAAAGCAGTACACAGGTCAGTTTTAAAAATAGAAAATATCAGAGATTAAGTTATTTTTCTAATAAAATGCATAAGTAGCTACATACAATGAATAAGTTGGTTTGTACCTAATGTATTTTTCTGTTAATAATTCTGATGGCCTTTAAAAGTGAATTTTAAAAAAGTGGGAATGAAAGAGCAGTTTTCTTCCTTTTTTCATATGTGTTTAACAAATCTCCATAGATTGAACAGTAAAAGTATTACCATTTTACTTCTTTAAAGAGGATTTCTATTTAGGAAACTAGAATATTCTCTTTTTTTCAAACATTAAGCATTCAGTTTAATGCTACTTTCCATGATATGATTGTCAAAGAATTGAAACTGTATTATGGTTTCTACCAGTGACCTAACCAGTAAGCAAGTTGCTCCTTTTCCCGTGTTCCCTCACTTCCACCCTCCTTGATCCCCTCATTTGAGTTGATTTGTAATCTGACTCTTGTGACAGATGTTAGGAGGTGGAGCAAAGGGATTCTCTGCTTTTAGACCTGGAGGTTAAAAGACTGTGCTATTAAATCTATGGTCAGAAGAAAGTTTCTCTAGCCTTCTTTTTTAATTGGAAGAAAATTACGTTACAGTATTGTGTTGGTTTCTGCCATATATCAACATCAATCAGCCACAGGTGTACATATGTCCTCTCCCTCCGGAACCCCCTCCCACTGGAACCCCCCTCCTCCCTCCCTGTTATGAAAGGAAAGGCTCAGGGTAATAGGAGCAAAAATGACAGAGAAGACTTAGGGAAGAGTAGAAGAGATGTGCAGATAAGTCAGACAGACACTACCAAGGATGTTTTGGAGGAGGGGGTAGGCTCTTCGTGTTGAAGCACGCGCTTTGCTTTGACTGAACGTGGCTTAATTTCTGTAAACAGCCCTCCTTCTGGGCTGAATGCGTTTTAGCCATGTCTGTACCTGCAGCAGGATACGGGTGATGAAAGTTTACAGGCAGTTTAAAGATGGGAGAAGAGAACTGAGAAAGCCTGAAGTTTCAGAGAGACTGCAGAGTGTACCAAGTTTGAACACATTTCTGAAATACATGAAGACACAAAAAAATGTGTCTTCACAACTCTTTATTTTTCAGCTCTTTACAACTAAATTTCTCTACGTTGGAAATCAGTTGACTCAAAATACATGTACTTTCTTTCTTTCAGTAATTATGCCTGTGTGCAGAATCCCTACATTTCTCCAGTCTCCTTACTCAGTTTGTAGAATCTGCCTGAAATCTCTTCTTGCGGAGAGTAAAGGCCTTTCGCTGGGAACTTCCTTGGTGAGGCCGTGACTCGGCACGAGGGTCGGTTCTGCCGGTTTACTGTGTAGAAGCCGTGTCTGCGGACACGTGGTTCCGAAGCAGCCGGTCCGGTCATCCTGGCTCTCCGTGACGGTTCTGCCCCCTCAGAGCGCCCAGGACCGGGCCCACTGTGCATCGCTCACTCTGGAGCTTGGCAGAACAGAGAGCTGACATGATCCTGGTTTTAGTTTTTGATGTTGAAAGCACTAACATGTAAGCTCTGGAAAGCATTTAATCACTGTAGCTTCTACACAGGCAAGTCCGGGGAAAGCAGCTTTTAGTAATTTACAACGTAAGAAGTTGAGTATTTGTTCTCCTAAAAATCATACTTTACTCAAGCATTTAATTTAAAAAGGGGAAGGAGCGTCTCAGTTTTCCCATTAGAGCACACAAAAGAAGGCGCATAATGACTGCTTATTACATAAGCGTAACAGTTTAAATTTACAACCAGGGTACCAATTACAGGTACGTTTAGTCAGTTGAAACATGTGAAAAATTAATATTAATAAGCTCAGTCTCCTTGACAGTACTCTGGTGCTGACTTTGCCCCATTTCTTTGAGTGTATTATTTTCTATTAACTGGAGAAAAAGACAGCGCACACCTGTCATTCACTGTACTGCATCTTGTTTATAATTAGGACCAGGAGTGAATGTTTATTTGAAAGACAGCAGAGAGAAGGTTCCTCCTTGCTTCAAGGAAATGCTTAAAAAAAAAAAAAAAGCGTATGCCTGGGTTGCTTTCTTTAATGGGCCAAGATATATTTTTCAACATGTCTCTTCCCTCTTACTGCATATTACAAATAAACACAGTTTTAACAAAATTAGCATTCTGAAGTGCATTCATAGATTTTTAGTTGCTTATTTAATCTGCTTTGAAAACTCCTACATAGCAGATACGCCATTGTAAATAAATATGGAGTAGATAATTCATCATTGTTGTCTTTTATCTAATTGCTTATAGGTATGTGTTCCAAATAAATGAATTCAAGCATAATTTCATACAGCATTCTTTTTTATCAACCGCACAAGCATATTTATTTGAACTGACAGTATTGACACTCTGTTGGCTAAGCAGGTTTCAAAATAAGTTTTCTTCTGTGCCACAGAAGCCAGAGTTTCTTCGACAAAAGCAACTGTAAATATTTAATTTTAATTTTTAGTTGTTTTATGTAAAGAGAGGTCAGGGTGCCAAGATGGGAGGAAAGCCTAAAGGAGAACTTTTATTTTATTTTTCTTTATTTTAAAGAAAATCTGCATAGCAAGGAAGTGCAGGCTGTCTGAGATAGCTCTGAACATAATTCTAAATGTTGGGTTATGATTTCTGTCAGTGAGAATCATCCGTCCTGTGGTAGTAAGTAATTTGCATGTAGGTGATGGTACTGTAACCATCTTTATTTCTTAGCATCTTTCTGTTAGAGCTGGAAGGGGCCCTGGAAATTATATAATTCCTTTAAAGTTAAGACCTATAGTCAGTAAACAATTTTCTGGCTCTTGCGTAGTTACTTATGGGCTGTGCTGGGACACGAATCCGGATTCTCACCTTCACAGTTCAGTGGCTTATGTTATCAAACCATAGTGCTTCTCTGATTGTTTTTGTAAAGGAAATATTTTCACTGGTTGCTGCTAATCATACAGAGTGGTATGTGTTGAATCTGGTAAAATTTGTAATTGAGGTTTTGGTGAACATGTGTCATATGTAACATATGTTTTATATATAACCTAAGGCACCCTGTGATGCACAGGGAAGCCTGGCGTGCTGCAGTCCATGGGGTTGCAAAGAGTCGGACATGAATGACCAACTGAACTGAGCTGAAGGCACCACAAGCTATTAGACTGGAAATTAAAGTTTCAGCATAGACATATCTATGAGGGTTTTTTTTTTTTTTTTGAGGATGAATTTAGATTGACAGAATGTAAATATATGTGTTTTGTATATTGGTTACAGTTATCATAAGAAAAGCCTACCTGTGTTTGCTTTGAAATATATGAACTCAATTTGAAATATCATGGTACTATTAAAATTGTATTTCCAAAAGCGGAAATAATGAAAAATAATACTTTGTGATGCTATTAGGTGAAATTGAATGCTAGGATTTATTTTTATATAACTGATTTTTTTAAATTACGTTTTGTTAAAAATTGTTAATTTTTGTTAGTAATATCTTCATTGAGTAGGAATATGAGTGTTTCCGTTCTTTCCTTACTGTTCCCTACTTTGCATATTTTTTCCTAGGGAATACTTTTTCCTCTAAAAAACATTCAACCTGTTAGGAATGAAATTGTAAGTATTTGTCCTAACAGATAAACTGAGTAGACAGCTAATATCATACTTAACAGTTTTTAAGCTTAAAAGAATCTACTCAACCAAAAAGATACTTGCTCAACTTACTGTTAAATTATTAAAAGTATACTTACAGCTATTCCTCCAGTAACTGGTGTTACTTCCTCTTAACAGTAGAGAATTTCAAGAGGGAGGGGACATTGGTATACCCAGGGCTGATCCGTGTTGATGTATGGCAGAAACCAACACAATATAGTAATTATCCTTCAATTAAAAAGAAGTAAATTTTTGAAAAAATAAAAAGAAAATAAAGTACAGAATTTGTATAGAATTCATATCAGATGCTGTGCTGTTTTACTAGCTCATTTCATGCCACAGCCCTTAGGAAGAAGGGGTGGTGATGGTGGTGGTCGTGGTGGTGATGGTGGTGGTTGTTCTTTCATGGAAGAAGAAACCTGAGGCATGGAGGTGTGAAATAATTTTTTCTGAGGCAGCACATCTAGTGCAGCTACTACTTGAACTGGCACCAGCGCCCAGAATCTTGACTATTATGTAGTAGTTACCTGGTTTTGCGTTGTGGTATAGAAACGTGACCTAGGAAGAAACAGTCAAACTATGACTCATGTAAGATTTTGCCAACAAACTGAATGTGCACATTTCTATTTGCTGCCATATCATGTAAAATTCGCTACCCTGAGTGTCAGTAAATTTAGAGGATATGCTATAGGCTAAACCGTCTGCCAGAAATTAGCTTTCAGGGGTGAGTGTAGCTTAAATAGAGATGTAGTGGGTCTGAGGCACTGTCAAAGTGGGGAGGGGACCTTGAAACTTAAGACAGTCAGGACAGAGAGATGGTGGTTGCAAGAATGGGCTCCAAATGAAGGTCACATGAGCAGACTCCAAATTGTAGAAACTGATTTCCTTGAAAGCTGCTTCTCGTCTGGGCAGCTCTACCAAGCAGGAGCAACAAGGATGTATAGCAGAGGTTAATAATTCTTCTGAGGAAACAGGTAGGCAAACCAGTCAGTCATTAATGGATTTCTGTGTTTCCTACTTCAAACGGGAAATCAAATAGAAAATGATTTTATGTAAAAGGAAGTAAAAAGTTTATTGAGATCATGTTTATTCTAAAGAGCAATTTTCTCATTCTCTATTCTTTTCCAAGCACCGTTTTCATTGGTCCTTTACAAGGGTAATAAATACTTACTGTTTGTACTTAACTTTATGTGATAAATAGAATGATAAAGATATTTTAAATATAGAATACTTTTATGACCTTGAGATTATTACTTAGCATATAAATAAATATTTTAATTGACTGGTTTTATAGGTCCTCTTTTCTTTCATATGTTGGTCAAAGATGTCATCTCTCTCACCTGCCAGAAAGGGAATGAATCTTTATAAACACTTCTTGTGGGAGGTGAGGATGTTGGCATCTGTTGAGAATAGCCTGATAGTTACTGAACTAAGTGATAAACACTAGACTCATTCTTGCGTGTGTGTACGCTGTCATTTCAATCTAAAAAGTAAAAGAAGCAAATAAAGACAGCAAATCAGAAACCATCTCACATAGAGAACAAACCATGGGTTACCAGTGTGACGAGGCAAGGGGCAAGATAGGAGTATGGGATTAAGAAATACAAGCTACTGTGTCGAAAATAGATAAGCAACAAGCATATATTAATACAGCACAAGGAATATAGCTATTATTTTATAATAACTTTAAATGAAGTATAAGCTATAAAAATATTGAATCACTATGTTGCACACCCAAAACTAATATAATATTGTAAATCAACTATATGTGCTCAGTCCTGTCCGACTTCTTGCGACTCTTTGGACTGTAGCCCGCCAGGCTCCTCTGTCCATGGGATTCTCCAGGCAAGAATACTGGAATGGGTTGCCATGCCCTCTTCCAGGGGATCTTCCCAACCCTGGGATTGAACCCGTGTCTCCTGTGTCTCCTGCATTGGCAAGTGAGTTCTTTACCACTAGCACCACCTGGGAAGCCTAGACTCTTCCTTACATAATGACATGTCTTTTCCTAATTTACTCACTCTTCATAACACTTCAGACAGGTGTGAATATTTTCATTTTATGGAGACTAATGAGAGAGAATTATGGCCAGAGGTAATATAGTGGAGCCTAAGTTAATACAAGACCTTCTGACTCCAAGTCCATTAATCTTGTTGGGTAAAAATATACTTCTCAAAATAATGTTGTCATTAGTTGTTTTTGGCCAAAAAATTAGATCATACAACCTTTTCATTTCAAAATTAATTTAACCAGAGAATCTTTATTGAACTCTGACCACTGCAAAGTACTATGTTAGCTCCTGTGTGGGGAAAAATGAATCCGTTCCTTTAAGAAGCTTATAGCATAGTCAAGATTGATGTACAGACATTAGCAAAAAGACCAAGGGGTTTTAATTCATTGTAGTATACACAGGCATCCCACCAGTGCCCCCAGGGATATGCCTCCTGCCACATGCAGACATCCAATCAGTATTTGAATGGATGAATGAATCCAAATTAGGACCCATTGATTAGGGAGGGGGCTTGAAGGGGTGGGGAAATAAAACTTGTGACCAGTCTTGAAAGATAACTAAGATTTAGATACTGGAAGAGAGGTGATGAACATTAACGGTCTCAGCAAGACACGCAGCTTGAACGAAGAGGAAGAAAAGGGAACAAGCAAAGCCAGAGAGCCCTTTGTATAGGGGAGGAGGAGAAGGCCTGCTTTGAGACCTTTAAATGCTGGGTTAAAAGCCGTTTCCTTACATTCTCCAGGCAGTGGCTGCCATCAGAGATTGACATCTCGGATCTGAGGAGTGAGATTACCAAAGTGACATTGTATGCTGATGGCTTTGTTCCTGGTGCCCAGGGTGAATTTAGTGGGGAATGGAGAGAGGAGGAAGAGAGGCGGAGTCTTGATTTAAAACAGTGGACGCCGCCTCCCAGCTGGACCGAGGTCCTGACATCCGGAAGTCAATCGGTAGACGTTTGAAAGGGAAATTCAGTTCAAGAAACAGAATTACAAGTAGAATGACAGTCTTAAAAAGAACCAGTATCTGTATAGTGTGTTCTGATTGAGAACTGCAAAGATAAAATCTTACCTGGACTTTGAATGTTTATTCCTCTTTACCAGGTGAAAAACACTTGTTTTGAACTCTTTGGGTTATTTCTAGCATTCTCTTTCTTTTCTCAGAGATAACTGTTCAGAATTTGTTCTTTATTGTACCCATGCTTTTTATTTTTGTTTTTACTCTTTGTGTATTTAATTGTTTATAATATATTTGATGTCATTTTGTATATTTTAAACTTGATGAGAACTCCCTGGCGGTCCAGTGGTTAGAGCTCTGTGCTCGCACTGCCGAGGGCCCAAATTCAGTTGGTCGGGAAACTGAGATCCTGCCAGCCCCGAGGCAGAGGGGGGAGAAAGATACGTGTATGTGCATCACCGAATCACTTTGCTATGTACCTGAAACCAGCCCAACATTGTTAATCACCTGTGCTCCAATATTAAAATTTTTTAACTTGATTAAACATACCAGACTGCCCATTTTGTTTTGCAACTTGCTTTTTTCCCTGTAACATTGCGTTGCTTTGAGCTCGCGTCTGTGTATTTGCTAGTCAGTTCAGTGTCCTGTACTCCATTATGTGACGTGTCACGAACTGTCCGTTTTCCTCTTGATGAGCACTTGGGTTGTTCCAGTGGTTTACAGCTCTGAGTGTTCCAGCAGCAGATGTTTTTGTGAACGGCAGCTTGTGTAAATGTGAGAATTTCTCTGGGGTGTTACTAGGAGGGTAATTGCTGGTTTGTAGGATATGTGACTTAAGATTAAATTTTTGACAGTGTTAAGGGTGTGGAATGGTATTCCATTTTACTTTTAATATATATTCTCTGATTACTGTTGAGACTGTACACTGACCATTTTGGTTTTTTTGAACTGCCTGTGATATATTCTGCCCATTTTTCTATTGGGTTATGTTTTTCATATTGATTAATAGTTATTGAAATAGTTGAAATACTTCAGGTTGGCATTTTTTAAAAATATCGAACTTTATTATTTCCTTTTGGCTGTGCTGGGTCTTCATTGCTGCGCGGCCTTTCCTTAGTTGCTGTGAGGGAACGACCCTCTAGTTGCGGTGTGCAGGCCTCTCCCAGCAGTAGCTCCTCTTGCCCTAGAGCATGGGCTCTAGGCACACGGGCTCAGTGGTCATGGTACACAGGCTTAGTTGCTCTGCAGCATGTGGGATCTTCCCGGACCAGGGATCGAACCTCTGTCCCCTGCATTGGCAGGCAGATTCTTAACCACTGGACCACCAAGGAAGTACCAGGTTGGCATTTAACTTTTTGTTAGTATCTGTTCCTTTGGCAGTCTGATAAGACTGCATCAGCTATGAATCTAGGCAATATTATATTCACTAAAAATGACCCCTGATTAGTTAAATGCATCTTGCATAGGAGGAGAAATGAAATATCAATACCAGATGGGGGAGCCCTAGCTCTGATATTTCCCTGGGAGTATTTCCCTCACCAGGACTTTGGAAACTTTGCCTGTGAACTTGTTAAAAGAGATACTGGTTTCTATGGAGCAGGAAGCATCTAAAAGAACAGCTCATACACCCCTCCTGTGTAGAAGTGAGTTGAACCAACTCCAACCAACCCCTGGTCTAAAGCTCCCTGGATGGGCAAGCCCTGTTCTGCCCTGTAACCTCTTTCTCAGGAGACTGGGGCCAGATGTTGCTGTGATGAATATTTAGTTGAACCTAAGAAAACCCTTTAGTAAGTGTTGCAGCTATACTCATACTTAAAATTATCTGAAAGATAAAGAATCGGCTTCTGATAAATATGATGCCTCCATGAAATATTTTAAACTTTCTCTTAAATTTTCTTATGATGCATTTTAAAATATAATTTGTACATCTTGATTATGCAATCGTGATCCTAATTAATGGGCTCTGTTGAGGGAAGAGAGAGATATGAGTAATGTCTGGGTGGCCCTGCTGTGTGAGTTTGTTGGTTAAAATGGAGAGGAATCAGCTCCTGTTGTTTTCCTGCCATGTTCTGACCATTTTTGATTGCTTTTGACTTTTCCTAGTAATCGACTTAAACCGATGGAACTCACTCAGCTTGATGGCTTTCAGGCCATGTTGGAATACAGACTTAGGCATGTGGTCAGATTTCTATAGATTTTTAGCTCACTCCATCAGTGTGGTTTTTCTTTCTCATGGAAGCATATTAAATCATGTGATTTAATAGGAAAGTCGTGTTTGATAGGTGAAAAGTATTTTATATACATTTTAGGAACATGTTTATCTTGAGCCAGAGGGATGTATACTTTGCCTTTGCCTTATTCCATTTAAAAATGTCAACAAATACATTTTGATTCAGTTTTTAGGGTTGTTCAGTTTGGCTTCTAGGTAGATATGTAGGTGTATCTTTGTATTATTTTTAATAAACTATTAAAAATTTTCAAACCTTTAGCTAATCCTTGGTAGACACATGTGTAATTGAGTCAAATAAGAATTCAACTGACTTTTTTTTTTTTTTAAAGAACCAAAGGAAAATGCTGAAATTAGTGGCAGAAACTGTAGGCTTACCTTGCAATTTAAAAAATAAGAGGCATAAATACGGCTTTTTTTCTAAAAATGACAGTGCCATATATATGAGAATGCATTCTCTGCTTGCTCACTGTTTCGTTTCCTTAAAGATAAAAAAGAAATAGTTTCTTTCAGATGGAGGCAGAAATTAAGGGAGCCTCGTCAGGCTTTCCCTTTTACCACATTTGCTGCCCACTGTCTTAGCTAGGTTGTGCTTGTATCCACTGGCTTCCTGCCCTTCCTGCCTCTGCAAGCTGGTGTAAGCCTGTTAAAGTTGCGTGTTCAGTGCGTGGAGAGACCATGGTTTGCCTGGCAGGATGCACCACTCCTCCGCTGCATCCCAGCCATGCTCCTATCAGGGCTGTGATTCAAGGCACCGCAAAAAGAGTGACCCAGGTTTCTTTTTTCCATGTCAAGACCCAATGGTCAGTACTTTGCTTCTCTCCTCTTCTCCATGTAGAAGTACTTTTAACATGCATAGATTAGAGCAATGCATATGAATACACCCATATTACAAGAGGACTGGGCGTGTTAATTATCCTGTGTATGTGTTGGATCATTAAATTTACATGAAAATTAATACAGTATATATTATTGTATGGTCAAAGAACCATATGTTAATACAATATATATTACTGTCATAGGTAAAGAACCAAGTCAGATTCTGGGTGTGAATCCAAGCTCTGACACTTAAAGTTTAAAATGGGGAAAAGATCAATGTCTCATTCTTAGGGTTGTTATTAAATGAGATAATGTGTGTAAAGGGCTTAGCACCAGGCTTAGCACTTACTAAGCACTTAATAAAGTTTAGCTGTTTTTAAAATCACTTTATTTGAAGCTTTGATATTTAAGTACTGGCTAATTTCTTTTGCTGTAATTACTTCTTAGTATCTGCTATGTGTACGGAATTTTTTAAAATTTATATGTTTTACTAAATTAAGACTCAAATTGAACTGCAGTGTTTTATCACCATATTCACTATTTGCCATATCCTAACCTTTTTACTCTAAAACGAGATCATTTCCCATGATTTTTATCATTTTTTCATCTTTTCTGTTACAGCATATTGTCATGTCAGCAAGCAATGGGGTTAGCTTTGAAGACTCACCTTTTATGTAACATACTGTTTTACTTTTATCATTATCTATCATATGAACTCAAATAGTATGGCTTTTCCCAGTAAAATGTCTATTCACCAGTTCATTTTTCAATAATTACAGTGATTTGTTTCCCTTTTGTTAAGCTCTTTGTAAATGTTTTTAGTTGTTAATCATTTTTTAGCCAAGAGCATCTAAGGAATAAATTTTTCTATCAAAGTAAGTGATGTTGATTATGCTTTTATGGAAACAAATTGATAGCCTTTTGTATCTTAAAAGTGGGAGACAGGTGTTAGTATACTTTTCATTTTCTTAGTTGGTGATATAATGATGCTTGTGATACTTAACTCTCAAGTTGAACATTTAAACTATTAATTTTTTTCTTCATTATTCTGTTTAAAGCAAATGATTAGGTATGGCGTCTACCTCAGCACGAAGCATAAATAGGCCCTAATCCTCATTAAACTCTACCTACTTGGAAGTATTAGAGCCAAGAAATATTTTTGAAATGTTAAGATTTATTTCCACTCTCTGAGTGTGTATTCATATATTTACAACATCGAAGCTGCTGGAGAATTGACTTCTATTTGCTTTTGATTTACATATTAGAGGGCCGCGGTTCTAATTCTTTCTTGGTAGAGGTGTTGGATATGAAGAGACGACTTAGACTACATGTCTTCTGTCAGATTTTCCTCACACGTTATATTTGGCTCATCCCTCTGACTAATAAGTCTTGAGTTTAACACCTGAATCAGGGACACAGTGCAATGAATTTGTTCTCTATTCTGGCATTTTAATTTCTCATTTACATATGGCATAGTTTATCCCAGTCATAAGACTTACATGGCAGGTCTCCGCTCAACACAAAATATGAAAGCATGCAATAAAAGTACAGGATTGAGGGTTCTGCTGAGTTTATCTTACCCTTATTTATTTGTTTCTTTGACATATTCTTTAGACTTTGAAATTTGAGCATAGTCTGAGACAGTGTTCTAGTCCTAGCTTTGTATTTAAATCATAGTAAACTGTTACGCACCTAATGATATGTAATACTTATTTCTTCATCTAAAATTTTATGAATAATAGTAATATCTCTCATGTTTTAGTAATACTTAATTTTTCACTCTAAACGCCTTAATTGTCTCTGGAGTAAAATGGGTTTTTTTGAAGTACTGCAAAGTTGTTATGGTTACTATCAAATTTAACAATTTAAGCTTCTATTATGTACCAAGGTATCATAATAAGTGCTGTAGAGAATACAAAGATGAGTAATACACAGACTCTGACATCAAAGAACTCATAATCATAGTGCTGGGCCTCTTTCAAGTTTATGATATACTTAGGGTAAATTAAGTACATAAACATTAATAACCAGGATATACAAAGAATATAGTAGTGTTTTACATTTGCGTCCTCAGTTTCTGATACATTGCCTGGCACATACCAAATGATCAATACGTGTTTCTAGATTGACTGAAAGGTGCTGTCAGAGTAGTTGGTGATTTCTTGGGACAGAGATAGCAAAGGATCTCTTGTATGAAGAGCTTAGGGGTGACTTCAGGAGGAGGTGGCCATTGATAATAACCTTTGGAGGATCGGTAAGATTTACATAGGCAGAGAATGGCAAGGGACACTTCACTCTCAACAGAAAGAGACGAGATGCACGAATGGTTGTCAGGTCTGAGAGCACTGGGTGCTCCAGCTTGGCCAGAAGTGAGAACACAGAGCTGGAGGAACATTTGCTTAGAAAACCTGGAAAACCAGGTAGACTGTGCAAGCCTCCGAATGCCAGATCCTTGTTTGATTTCACAGGGAATAAGAAATAAGAGAAAAGGAAAGAAAACTGACTTTTTTTTTT
This sequence comes from Muntiacus reevesi, assembly GCF_963930625.1. Classification (NCBI taxonomy): domain Eukaryota; kingdom Metazoa; phylum Chordata; class Mammalia; order Artiodactyla; family Cervidae; genus Muntiacus; species Muntiacus reevesi. The sequence continues at coordinate 45,050,485 of NC_089260.1, forward strand.
GAGTCCCTACTGCATGTTAGGAACTGTGATAGAAGGTTATCATCACTGCACTTAGTCCTCAGTGAATTGAGGATCTTAGTATACGGTGCTCTCTGCCTTCAGGTTCACCATGAAGGGACCATAGCCCCCAAATTTGATACTGATCCTAGAGTAAGTGGAGAAAGGGAGAATACCTGGAGATGTTCCTAGGGAAGCCTACTTCAGAGATGAGGAAGTTCTGACTCTTAGGGAGGAATTAGAAAGAAGAAGATGTGATCAAGAGAAACTGTAAACGTAGATGTTGGAAATTGATTGGGCTTGAAGACAGAGAAGGGATAGTTACAGAAAACTTACTGGGTGACAGAAACTGCAAAGCAGCAGACAGGAAGAGGAGTTTCCTCAGAGAGGCGAGGGGTCCTCACATTTGGGAGAGACGTCAGTGGTGGGCTGAAAGCCGGGCGCTGGAGCTGGGTGAGGTCCTGAGGCTGGAAGTATCCATCGCGTCCCAGTTTTACTGATGTGATCACAGGAACTGCTTTATCAGTGGAGTGCCTTTATAGCCAGAAGCAAAACCAGGATTGTCATTCAGACAACAGCCATAGGGTTTTTTGGGTATTTTTGTTTGCTTGCTTGTTTGGCTTGGTGGCAGAGAGAAGTAGACTCAACATAGATCAGGGAGGCGATGTGGGAAGCATGTTCGTGCAGTGTCATTAAAGCCAAGTTTTGAAAAAAGTGTTCTACCAGAAGCTGAATTGTACCAGGCTTAAAGAAAAATGGTGAGACAAAATTGGGGTTGGCCAAAAAGTTCATTTGGGTTTTCCTGAATATCTTACAGAAAAACCCAAATGAACTTTTTGGCAAACATGTATTCACGGCTCTCAGGAGGGCCAGAGACCCTGTGGCTATTTGGAAAGGTGAGGGGGTGATTTTGGCTGTCCCGGCGATGGAGGCATGCTATATGTCTAAAGATCTAGCAGGAGGGTCCTTGCTGCCCTAGCTGAAATGCCCTCAATTTCCCTTCTTTTCTCCATTCATTTTCCTCCTTAGCACTTACCACTAGCTCACATATGACAACTTTTTACTCATTTATCTTGTTTATTGGCCCTTTCTAGATTGTTAAGGTCGGGAGAGCAAGGATTTTTATCACGTTTACCACTATATCCACAGTGCCTGCGGATAGTAAGGACCTCAATGATTAGTTGAGGAATAGATGAATGGCAGTTATAGTGATTTGCATAGTAGCTTTTTCCTTTTTTATACTGTAAACTTATTGAGCGATTGTCTCTGTACCCCTAACAATGCCTTGGCATAGTGTAACTTAAGCATAAAGTTTTATTTCCAGAAGCATCAGAGAGGAAAAACAGGAGATGTGGGATTCATCTGGTCTGAGGTTAAAATTTTGTTCTTACTAATCTGACTGATACTAGGTTACCAAACCTCTCTCTAAGCCTCATTTTCCTTAGCTGTAAAATAGGGATAAATTAATACCTATGTTACAGGGCTATAGAAAGGATTAAAGAGATAATACATGTCAGAGTGGCTGGCATATAATCTGTACCTACTAAATGTTAATAACTGGTGTTTTGCAGTGTTTCATTTGTGTAACCCTGAATAAGTTATTTAACCTCACCGAGCCTCAGTGTTTTCATCTCTCAAAGGGGGAGATGAAGCCACTCTCATATGGAATTTGGAGGAACCAGGGGGACGCCACATACAGAAACACCTGGCTGGCCCGATGCCTGCACACTTGGGGATCCTTAGGCACGAGCACCCTGGTACTGGGACAGCTTGCACGGCTTCTTCTCTGGTGCCAGTTCCTGTCGATTATAGCGACTGCCTGCGGGCGGTGGGTCAGAAGAAGGGAGAGGCCTGCAGTCAGGCTCAGAAATGATTCATTAGCAGTGTCTGCCAAGCCAGAGGAGAAGGGCTACTAGAGCACGCATGTACATTTGCTAAGCCTCACAGATTGCATACCAACGTCCAGCCTTGAGAGACCCAGTCTCGTTTTGTGTCCCAGTGTTTTTGCCTTTCAGTTAGCACATACCAATTACTCTGTTCCACAGGGAAATAAATAAATAAAATTAGGAGTAAATTAGGAATCCTCTGTTAGCTCGGAGGAGCGAGCGTTACCTGTGTGCTGTTCATGGCCTGCCTAAGGAAGATCTTAGGCACCCAGCCTGTCTGTATTCTCTCACTTCTGAGATGATGAATAAATTGTTCTCTGACCTTTTCGTTGAGCTTCTCTTGCTTAGTTGACGTGTGGTTTTATCTTCTGCAGGTTTGGCAGAAAGTACTCCTAAGTTTGGGGGTAATTTTACTTAATGGACTACTAATAAACTAACACAAATCACCTGAAGCCTTGGGCACACAGCAGGTGGCTTCACCGGGCCTAAAGGTGACGATGATTTGGCAGCTGACAAAGAACACTCTTTCCTTGAGGCAGTAATAACAATGTAGGAGATATAAGCAAAACTCTGAATACGAGGACATTTTTTTGACCTTGCCTAACTAAAATATGACTATATTAGAATTTTAGGAAAGTTCTGGTCAAATATACATACTAAAGTTACCATTGTACCCATGTTTAAGTGTCCATGTTTGTGGCGTTACGTACATGCACATTATCGTACAACCATCACCAATATCCCATCTTCACAACTTTTTCATCTTCCATAATTGAACGTCTATACCTCCTGAACACTAACTCCCCATTCCTTACCCCACCCCGTCCCCATTTCCTGGCATCTACCATTGTACTTTGTGCCTCTATGAATTGGACTGGTCTAGAAAGCTCATATTGGAGAAGGAAATGGCAACCCACTCCAGTGTTCTTGCCTGGTGAATCCCAGGGATGGCTTAGCCTGGTGGGCTGCTGTCTATGGGGCCGCACAGAGTCGGACACGACTGAAGCGACTTAGCAGCAGCAGCAGAAAGCTCATAGAAGAGGTTCTAATCTTTTTTGTGACTTACTTATTGTACTTAGGATGTCTTCAGGACTCATCCATCTCGTAGCATAGGTCAGAATTTCCTTTTTATAGCTGAAAAATACTCCATGGTTTGTATGTATGTATATACATACACCCCCCACATTTTATTTATCCATTCATCTGTCAGTAAACATTTGGGTTGCTTCCACCTTTTGGCTATTGTGAATAATGTTGTTAAGAACATAAAAATACAAATATCTGTTCAAGTCTCTGCTTTCAATTCTTTCGGGTTCTTACCCAGAAGTGGAATTGCTGAGTTACATGGTAATTCTGTGCTTAGTTTTTTTGGAGGAATCACATACTGTTTTCCAGTTTACCTGCCACCAGCAATGCACATGGGTTCCATTTTCTCCATTATTTCTCCTTGCCGATATTTATTTCATATGTTTTTTGATAATGACCATTTAAATGGGTGTAAAGTGGTATCTCCTTGTAGTTTTAATTTGCATTTCCATAATGACCAGTGGTGTTGGAGCATCTTTTCATTGCTTTTTGGTTATTTGTATATCTCTGGAGAACTGTGTTTTCAATTTCTTTTACTATTTTTTATATCAAATTGTTTGGGGTTTTGGTTGTATTATAGAAGTTCTTTATACTGGGTATCAATCCCTTATCAAATAAATACAATTTGCAAATGTTTTCCCCTATTCCATAGGTTGCCTTTTCATTCTGTTGATAGTATCCTTTGATGCTCAAAAGTTTTATTTTAATAAAGGCCAACTTACCTATTTTTTCCTCTTATTTTGTATGCTTTTGATGTCATATCTAAGAAGTCATTACCAAATCCAGCGTCATGAAACTTTCCCCCCTCTTTTTTTTGTAAGAATTTTATAGTTTTAGCTGTTATGTTTAGGTCTTTGATCTACTTTGAGTTAATTTTTGTGTATGTAAGGTAAACAATGGCTTCCCTGATAGCTCAGTTGGTAAAGAATCTGCCTGCAATGCAGGAGACCTCAGTTCGATTCCTGGGTTGGGAAGATCCCCTGGAGAAGGGATAGGCTACCCACTCTAGAGATTTCCATGGACTAGTCCATGGGGTCGCAAAGAGTCAGACACAACTGAGCAACATTCACTTTTCAAAGTAGAGTCCACAATCTTTATTTTTGCATGTGGATATCCAGCTTTCCCAGAACCATTTGTTGAAATGACAAACATGAAGGCCCCATTGACTCTTGGCACCTGTGTCAGAAACCATTCTACCATGTATGAGGGTTTGTTTGTAGACTGTGTTGTTAGACATAAGTGTAGGTATCTTTCTTTATGTGTAGTCTCATCAGTTCTCACTGATTTATTGCTACAATTTTCTGACTGTTCTTCCCCACATAGTATCATTTCTTGAAGTTCCTCCCTATGGAAATCTTTCTCTTTTAGAAAACCAATCATCTCTTCAACTGCTCAGACCCTTTCATGGGTTCCTCATTCCCCACAGGATGAATTTCAGCCTCCTTAGCTCTGCAGATGGGGCTCGTCCTAGCCTGATCCATGCCCACCTCTGCGGCCTCTTCTCTCGCCGCTTTCTTTTAAGCGTTAATACCTTTCGGCTGTGAGCATGCAGATTTAACTGGATCTTGAGTGAGGAATGTGTTGTCACGCTCCCCTGCTGTTACACCTTTTTCTCCCCTTCCTCACACACTAGATAGAGTCCTGCTTGTCCTGCTGTCCTCTAAGCCTTCCCTGGCCCTCCAAGTTAGGCATTGACGCTCTCCATCTTCTAATAGCCCATCTTGAGAAGGCATTTCTGATCATGTACATTTTGCTTACTTCTCTCTTTGCCCTCGTTGATGATGGGCCTCTAGAGGACAGGGATTTTTTTGTCCTGTCTATTTTTATGTCCCCGCTGCCTGACTTAGTACCTTATATGACACTGTTCGGAATAAGTACTTGTTGAATGAAAGGAATTAATCCACAGCTACAAAAGAAACGAGAGCGAGAAAGAAGTGAAAGACATCAGGGCAGGTGTCAAACATGTTCTTCCTTTGTTATAAATTATTGCTGCAGCCTGTGAGGCTTTAAGGAAAGATGACTTTTTTTTTTTTTTTTTTTTTGCCTCTCGTGATATTTCCCCTCTTCTCTTAGACTGGCTACTATGACATACCCTCTTGCTCACCAGGGCAAGTAATCTTAATATTATGAAAGGAAGGAGCGACTAAGGAGAAAGCAGGAAAAGAAAAAGCAGGGGTGAGGGGCAGAAGGAGGAAATGATCCTCCTCATTTAAAAGCATTTAACGGGGGACCCTTGAAGCCGAACCAGACTGGCTGTGGTGTGGAGATGCAGCCCTGTGCTGGGCTGTGGGAGGTGTAGTCCTCCATACGCGTGCATGCTCCCCACTTCTGACCTGTGTGCCTAGTCCCTCTCATGCCTGTGGAAATGTAGAATAGATGAATAATTCACTGTCTGCCTCAGAATATAGCACCTCCACCAAGAGAGACTTTTTTTTTTTGTCTCCTCTGTATTTATATGGCCGAATTTGTGAACCAATGAGAACTTTTAGTCAGAGCTTAGTTAAAGCAGACTGTCAAGAAAAAACAAAAAACCTTATTATCAGTTACCTGCATAGCGTTCCTTTATGATCCAGCGAGAAAAGCAAGCCAGGCTCTTCTAGTCCTGGGTGTGTGTGGCTGTCACTCTTTTTTGAATCTCTTTGGGAGAATTTAATACATAGAAGAGGCAGAGAATGGTAGAGTGAGAAGAGCAAGCTTGGTTAATCTACCAGGGTTTAAAGATGACAAGATGTGTTTAAGGCCATTAGCCATCAGGGTCAAAATGTGTAGTTCTTCCATTTTGTCCCTGAAATCTCATTCCCATCTAACCTTTTAAAGAAACGGTACGGTCTGGTCTTGGCCTTTGGTTGCTTTTTGAACTCTTAAGAACAGCTGGGGAAATTTTCCCCTTACAATGTAAATGGCTCTAAGGTTATGAATTGAAAAGATCTAACCGGAGACTACGAAGTTATCCAAGGTTGGGAATTTGAGATGGAAGAATTCTAGAGTCCCAACACGAGATGGCCCTCACATTTTTTGTTTTGATTTTTAAGCCCCACAATTTTACAATTCTTAATGGTCGTTTATCCCATCAGAGCCTTCTAGGAATAATGCCAATCTCAGAGGGCTGCATTAATCAGTGAGTCAAATTCTTCTGGTCTTTAATCTGCTCCTTGAGCCTTCGGCATTTTTAGAATCCTGAGGAATAAAAGTTATAAATCCTGATAGACGGCTGGGGTTCTCATTCATTCTGGTTAGCAGATCACCTAGGAATTTCATTTGTAACCGAAGGGTACTCAGTGACTTCGGAGAATAAATGCACCTCTTAAGGGCGACTCTTTGGAATGGTTACATGGGACTAATTGGGAAGAGTCAGATTCGGTGGCCAAAACCTCTCAAGTCCTTGGATGAAGCACAGATGCTGAGCTGGAAATGCAGTGTGCTATTTGTATATTATTTCATTCCATGAAGTGGCAACTTGGCAGAGTCGTATTTAGAAGTGATTGTACTCTCTAGTTCTTCTCCTCAGCTGTCTTTTGTGTGGATATAATTTCCTGCAGTCGTATCATAGACATTTATGTGCTGCTGTTTGCATAAGCCTTTTATTGGAAATAACCCAGCAAAATAGCACTCGCTGCTAGCTAGCTTAGCACAGTTGGGCCTTCTCGAAGACGCACTTCCCTGCATATCAGAAGAGTGAAATCTTTAGTTAATGTTAGCGGGCTGACAGCCACAGGCAGCATATTCTCAGAGAGGCCTTCTTTCTATCGCTGGCTCCCCTCTTGAGGAAGAAGGCCCAGAGAGCCAAGTGACATAATTCTATGTGCACAGGTGCCTAATAAAAACAGCTAGTTCAAGTGGGTGTTATTACTTTTCACTTTATTGACTTATACTATGTATGCAACTGATGCCTTATTGCATTAACAATGTGTTTAACAAAGAGATTAACTATTCCATAACATTTTATCAAGTTTTCAAAACCTGATATTTTGGTTTAATATAGAGTTACAATGCTAATGGGCTAACAAATTAATATCATAAATGACCTAAAGTTTATTCACACTGCAGCTTGTTAACTGTGACACCTTCAGGGTTTATCTCATTTTTAATCATTTGAATTAATAAAATGTCTTAGTGCATCAGGAAATCTTTGTCAATTAAATATTTACCCTTTTTTTGGTACAGTGAATTCTAGTTTTAGAGATTTGTTTAATGGAAATTTAGAATAGTACTTATAACCCCCACCCTCATGTATCCTTCACCCAGTTTTAGAAGTTATCAACAATTTACTGTGTTTTAAAATTATGGAAACTTTACTAAGGGTTTAAAAATTGGAATTAAAATCCACTATGGTATCATACACCTAATCTCTTCCTTTCTTAGTGTGAAGTTATAATGTTTCTCTTTTTGCTGAACATCATATCAAACTAAGGGCTAATAATAGCTGCCATCAATTGATGTCTTCCTGTGGCAGGCTCTGGCCTAGTTCAGTTCTGTTCCTCAGTCGTGTCTGACTCTGGACTAGTTGCTTTCCATATAATTTATAGACTCTCCACAAGAACAACACAGTGTAGGCCCCCCTACTTTCCCCATTTACAGATAGGGAACCTAAGACTCAGAGAGGTTAAGTAACTTGCTCAAGGTTGTATGTCTAGCAATGGAGTCAAACTAAAATGTAGTTCAGAGGCCATACTCTCTCCTCCCTATAAAGTGGCCTATTCAAAAGCATTTTTTCATTTTGCTATATAATTACCTTTTTAAGGAAAAAGAAATGACAGTCCTTAAATTTGACCATTTAATCTGTAGAGACAGTGCTAGGATAGACGATGGTGAGGATTTAGAGAAATAAAGGCATGATCTCTACCCTTTAGTGTTTATGCTCCAGTGCAGGGGAAGCTAATCCCTAAGAGACACTGACAGAGTACACACAACAGGGCTTTGTGTGGTGTCGTTTGCTGTAAATGTTACAAAGCCTCTACAGAGAAGGAGATGAACAAGGAGCACACCCCACGTGTAGGGAAGGCTGCTAACACATGTAGAATTTCAGCTAAGATTTAAAAGACTGACAATGTCAAATGTTGGTATGGCTGTGGGACACCCAGATCTCTCATGCATGGCTCGTGGGAGTATAAAGCTGCCTTAGAAAACACATTGACAGTTTCTTACACTTATCCACGAGCCACCAATTCCATCATAGGTATTTACCCACCCGAAATTAAAACATGTCTATGAAAAGACTTGCACATGTGTACTGGTAGCAACTTGTATATAGTCACCCCTTCCCCTCATTAGGTTTCTTTTTCTGAGTAACAGATTACCACAAATAACTCCCAATTATTAGCTCAGCATCCTATAGATTTGAAATTGAGCACGACATCGGTGTGATTCTCTGTTCAGAGTATCACCAGGCTAAAACAAAGGTGTCAGCAAGAGTGAGTTCTCATCTGGAAGCTCTCAGGGGAAAATCCACTTTCAGCTCATTCTTGTTGTTAGCAGAATTCAGGGTCTTGGATCAATGGGACTGAGAACCTGTGTCCTTGCTAGGTGTTAGCTGAAGGCCACTCTCTGCACCTAGAGGTCATCCATCTTTCTTGACATTGGATTCCTTCCATCTTAATGTCATCTAAGGTTTATAGAATCCTTCTCGGGCTTCAGATTTCTAACTTCTGCTTCTGCCTCATGGAGCAAATGCATTATGATTAGGCCTCAGTAATATTCTCTGGACTTCCCTGATGGCTCAGTGGTAAAGAATCTGCCTGCGAATGCAGACGGCCTGGGTTCGATCCTTGGGTTGGGAATATCCCCTGGAGAAGGAAATGGCAACCCACTCCAGTATTCTTGCCTGGGAAATCCCATGGACAGAGGAGCCTGGCGGGCTACAGCCCATGGGATTGAAAAGAGTTGGACGGGACTTAGCGACTAAACACCACCACCACGTCAGTAATCTCCCTACCTTAAAGTCAGCAGTGCCATGTAACATAACCTAATCATTAGCATGAAAATCCACCATGTTGACGGTGCTGGGGATTATGAAGGATGTGTCCCTTAGGATGTGAGGCAGTCTTGCAGAACCATTTTAGAATTCTGTTTCCCACAAGCCCCCCACTGGACACAGCCCAAATGCCCATCAAAGGAAAATAGATGAACTGCCATATAGTCACACAGTGGAATTACCCTGAGCACTGAAAAAGAGGAGATTATTAATATATGCAATAACACAAAACGTGGTGCTAAAGAATCACGAAAAGTACTTATTGTCTGATTCCCTTTGTTTGAGGTTCTAGAAAAAGCTGAACTAATCTGTGATGGCAGAAGAGTTACAGTTGTTGGTGGGGTGAGGGTGGGCTCAGGAGTGCTCTGTTGGGTGATGACCGTGCTGTGTATCTAGATGGGAGCGTCAGTTCCGTAGGTGCTTTCACTGGTGTGAGTGTGTTAGTGGCTCAGTCATGTCTGACTCTTTGCGACCCCACGGACTCTAGCCCGCCAGGCTCCTCTGTCCATGGGATTCTCCAGGCAAGAATGCTGGAGTGGGTTACCATTTCCTTCTCCAGGGGTTCTTCCCAACCCAGGCTTTCATTGGTAAGAATGCTTAACTTTATTCTTAACATCTGTTTGTTGCACCAAATGTACATTTCACCTTATTACTCTATTGAATTCTTGTTTGACTTCTCGTCAGACTTTTGGTTTAAGAAATTAATCACAATTATATAAATACTACCATCATGAAACCTTAAAGCTAGAAACAGCTTTACAAACCATCCAGCCTAATTCCCTTGTCAACACTTATGCCCTAGTGAAGAAAAAGGATTAAAATTGATAAACTGGGGTCTGCTGCAGCCTCCAGCCTACCCTCAGGAGAGGACTCGACAGCTTCACCTACTTGTGCTTGCCAGCAGAAAACGTGACAGAGGGACAGCTTTGCTAACTGCGATATGTCTTGGAGCGTAAGTAAGCGCAGAATCTGGATTAAGACATTTTACTTGGAAGTTTTGGCAAGAGGCATTTTCTTCCTGTGATGGTTTTGATCAGTGAATTCTCAGCAGATTTTGCGGTTGCCCATGACTGGCTGAGAAATAATTTGTGAAAACTCCATTGTAGCTGATAAAGGACAACATGGTGATAAAGAGTGCTTGTGACCTCGCCTTAGCTCAAGATAACCAAAGCTTTGATGCTGTTATGAGCAGAAAAAGGACAAATAGGTGGATGGATTTCACAAAACTACCCCCTGTAGTTTTTATGCTGTTCCTTTAAAAAAAGAAGTGTTCTCTCATATCTGCTCTGGTTAGTTTCCTATAATAACATTAATTGCCTATGATGCCCTGGCTGATTATTGATTTTAGATTTTAAGTGCACAATGAAAATATTTAGGTGGCTGTTAAATTCTTTATAAATTGTAAAAGTTCTTTGTGCTTTGTCTTTTTTGATGCAGTATCACCAGGTGTGAGCGTTTGAGTGTTTTAGATATATTTTCTTGATTTCTCAGTTTCTCTGCTGGAGTCCTCATGGAAGCTCTGCTCACTGACCCTTGTGTGGTCACCAGGAGCTTGGTGAGATGTTAGGACTGCTTTCCAGCAGAGTGACCCCGGTCTCTTCCAGTGACTGGAAGAGAGTTAAGCAACACCCACTCCATCCTGCTCAGGTTATTTATGTGTCGAGTGGTTAATTAAATTAAAACTAAAAAGTTTCAGAATTAGAATTATCAAAATTTGGGGCTTCTTAGAAATTACAGAGTTTTTTGTGTAGATAACTTTTATGTGGTAATAATTCCTTCTGTCTAGTTGTGTCTATAACAATTTTTGTTTTTTCCTATATTAAAGAGTATACTTGTGGCTTGGTTTACTTACAGATAATGCAGTTTGTGTAAAATGATTTGGTGAGGTGAAAACTGTCTTGATCTCCAGGTACTGAAACAATTCTTTAACATATCTACACACACACACACACCCCCCAAATATTGTCTGATTCCACTTAAGCAAGGGGTCTAAAGTGGTTAAATTTCACAGAAACAGAAAGTAGATGGTGTGTGCCAGAGCCTGGAGGGAAGGGGAAATGGGAGTTGTTGTTTAATGGGCGCAGTTTCAGTTTTGCAAGATGAAAAAGGTCGGGAGCACTATTGTGCAACTGTGTGCATAGGCTTAGCTCTACCAAACTGTACATCCAAAAGTGGTAGCTTTTAATGTTGTGTGTATTTTAGCACAGTGAAAAGTTAAAAAAAAGAAAATACCTGCTGTGTTTTCCGTTTTTGAGATGAGAAAACCAAGGCAAGAAATAAAACCCAAATAATGTCAAATGGAGCTTCCTCCGTTGCCTTAGTGGGACTATCTGTCTTATTTTCAGTCTAGGAGCAGCAGCACCCTCTCAGTGGTATGACTTTGCTTCTGGGGCCACTCCTTGGCTCATCTTCCTCTCTGCTTTCCACTTCTCAGCATATTCTTACATTTAAACTCCTTTCCCAAATTGCTTGTCTGATAGATTTAAGAGATTTTTTTTTTTTTTTTTAATGAAAACAAAGACAACAGATAATGTCATCCGCCACTGTCTCTTTGCCTAGAACTTCAACCTGTTACCAAGGACATTAAAAAAAAAAGTGTGGACCAACTACCGTGTGTCAGGCACTGACGTAGTGTTTCCACATGTGTGTTTCAAAAGTTGATCATTTATCAGAAATCAGACAAATTGGCCAGACTCAGAAGACCTTTTGATTTTTTTTTTTTTTTTTTTTTTATGTTTTAAAGATTGTTTTGGCCATGGTAATATTTTTCTTCGTGGAATAACCTAGAAGATTACGTAGGGTGCATTTCCAATAAGGATACATTTTGATGTTGAAGAAGTGTGCTTACATGTGTTTTGCTAATACATGAAACTAGTTAAATACCAGTGTTTGGGCAGGTATCATGTCTCCCCCAGTGTTCTTGAGGCCAGATGTGTCAACTTCATATTACTGGGTCAAAAGTTCTAGAGAACAGGAGCAGACAGGTCTCCTCTGTTCCACTTCATACACTAGAGCATTCGTGGCCAGCGTGCTGCTTCCTGCTGCACGAAAGACCATGTATCAGAGTGTTTGCATCAAGCAGTTATTTTTAGCAGCAGACCTAGAAATTTTTAGTATTTTCATGTTACGGTAGACATTTTAAATGTATTATGATCATTCCAAGAAGAATAAATAATTTGAGACACGTGTATGTGAGTGCATGTGTGCATTCTGCACATGTGTGTGAGAGAGACATCCCCTTAATAACAGGAGGGGGTAGAGGCTTATTCAGTCTATTATCATAAACCTCTGCTAATGTAGCTTCGGAGTCATGTGACCACAGAAAAGGCTATTATCTCAATGAAAAGGAAACTGGTTTTTCGAGCAAGCAATAGAATAGAAGCAGGAAGAATTTTCGAGTGTTCCACCATGCTGGATTGTCAAAGGGGGATCTGTCTGATCAGCAGCTAAAAAAGGATTTGTGAGGCTAGTTTGTCAGCTATCGTTAGAAGCAAGTGATGGAGGAGGTAAGCGGCAGGGTGCTCAGCATGTGCTCAGGTTTACATCAAGGCATAATGTTGGTTTGGGTTAACAGAAAAGATTTGTCTCTGAGGCAATAAATTAATTGCTAATTGTGAGGTTGTTTTACTTTTTTTTTTGTTTGGAAGAGTGATGTATGGTATTTTTATTTACCTCACTGGTGAAGATCAGGACAAGCTGCCGGGCTCTGGTTTCAACGACAGAGGCTGTGGACAATTACAAGGTGTGTTTCACAAGTGCTCGGACCTAGCGTTTGGCAGTGTTCTTAGAATTCTGTGTGCCTGTGGATCGGATGTGTGTGTTGCCGAGGGTGAACTGAGCGTGACAACCAGGCAGTGACAGCCTTCTCAGGATCAAGTAGATATAAACGCGATTCAGATCGATTCTTCTGTGGTCCGTTTCTTTTGTGTTTATTTAGCAATTAAAGGTTTCTTGCGGTTTCTTTACAGTGGCCAAATTCAGTCTCTTGCTTGTTTTAGGAAATGAACTGGTAAGCATTTTTTAAATTTCCAAAGAAGAATCCAAGGTAAATTTTACTCATTAAGGAATAGATATAAGCTTGCTGTTTGTATCTCTGTTCATTTTTTCCCCCAATATCCTTTTGTAATTTTTTTATCCTTAAGAAAGAGCTTTGCAGTAAATTTGAAATCATCTAAATTTTGGTTAGGTAATAATTTGGAGGCGGGGGTTGAGGCCTCAAATGAGTGATTTATTTTTATACAATACCTAAACTTTCTCTGATTTATTACATCCTTCTGCTACTATATGCAGAAAGCTGAAAGCATTCAGTTAATCTTTGGACCAAGCTTGCCCACTTTTGCTCATGCTAATGCTATTAATTCTCTTAGCAGTCTGTACCCTTTCTCTTAACCTTGGAAGTGTAGTACTTAAAAATCTGAAATTGGTGAAAGATGATCATAAGCTTTATCTGAAAAGGGTTTAACTCTTACAGTATGAATTCCCTAATATGTTTTTCATTTAATTTCTAGACCAGATATACACATCTTTGGGTGTGGGTATGTTTCAAACCACATATATTGTTATATTGTATACATCTCCCTTTTGAAATTGACATTGATGGAGATAAGAACTCTAGTTGGCCATTATGTACTGCATGGACAGTTTACAAAGAATTCATCCTTTTACTATCTTCAAGAAATGATGGTGAGGGCAGTTCAAACATAAATTTTAATGATACAAAATATAGGAGATTCTCTTCCTTATAATATCTACAAACTATATTTTAGCACAGTGTAGTTTAATAGACTATTAATCTTACTAATTTGGGATTTTCTTTTAAAAAATATTGGCACCTTAGTTTAGTCTGCCTACATAAAAAGACAACTTGGTTAAAATAAACAGTTAGTTACCTATGGTCTTAATCATTCTGGAATTTGTTTATTTTTTAATTGTAGGACTCTCTGAACATTCTTAGAAGTAGGATATAAGACAATTACATAATGGCTTTAGCCCCACAGTCTCTGGTATCATATATTTAAATTTTTTGAATAATGAACTTTTTATAGCCAGATGATTTGGGCTTTCTTTGTTTTTAATTTTGTTTTTTTTTTTGCTTTAATTTTATTTTGCTGCCTTATCTAAAGTCTTTGAAGTGAGCCGAGGATTTTAGAATAGTTCAAGGTGTTTTTATTGAGCACTTAATATTATTACAAGGCATTCTGTGAAACACTATGAGAAACAAAGGCAAATAAGATTCTTAAAGCTTCATTTAAATGGGGTTTGGTCTATACTGAAAAGATGACTTACAGCTGTCACTGTGTAATTATCTTACATCTTACAGGAATTATAAATCATTAAGAGGAGTTTTTGTAAAATTTGTTTGGCCAATCAAAGAGCAGAAGTCAATGACTTTTCCCTGAGCAGCTTTGAATGATAGTTTAAACTGGCCTCCATCTGTGCCCATTTATATTTCCTTTGTATCATCACCCCAAAAAAGTCATTTTATTTACGTTCTCTTGAAACTAGAATAGTTTTGGTTTCAGATCGTGTTGTTTTTCTCCTGGGGCATCAAGTGTCAGTCATTTACAGTTTTAAGGTACATTCATGAAAGGATTAATCTACTGTGTTATCTAAAAATATCATAACTTTTAGAGGTTGGGGAGTGAGAAGAGACCCTGTCTTCCTCTGAGAGTTAAAAGACACATGTTTTGATGTCAGGGTAGTGTCTAAACAAGCCAGATGACTCGCTTGCAGATCCTGCTCAGAATTTCAACCACAATAATTAACCACAAGTATTATAATCAGGTCCAATCTTGTCAGGCTGAGGGGGTTTGCTTCTTGGAGAGATTTTTAATTTGTAGGAAAGATAGAGTAAGAAAGGACGGAATTAAAGGTGATCTTAGTACTCAGTGTTGTTAAAACTCAGTGAAACATGTTCTTAGGAGTATTTTTGTTTTTTGCAAAAGTCAAAGTTTGGGACGATTTGGGCAGGATTAAGGCACTAGGCTATAGTTGAGATGCAGTTTAATTCTTTGGGATCCAAAGAGATATAAAATTCATGAAGTGAAAAAACTTGTGCAACAGCTAGCTAATTTTCCAGGGTCCCTGCTAAAGCTTCGTTTAAATGGAGTTCTGTCTGCACTGAAAAGAAACGTGTTCATGAAAAATAACTGTGATTCAGAAATCTGCTTTAGAGGAAGGTGAGAGGTGGGGTAGAGTGTTATTAGAGGTTAGCAGAGATTGGCATAAGAAGTGGACTCTGAATTAGCATCGGTCTCATGGGGTGGGGGGAAGCTCTGAAGCTGTAGGATCTGAAAGACGTGTGTTATATATTTTCTTCCTTAGCTACTTCTTTTTCTTGGCAAATGGAGACCTTGCTGTTTTCAAGGTCTATTACTCACTGCATTGCTATGACGGAGCATTCAGGTATAAAAACCGCAGAGAATCCAAATTAAGATTCTTGTATTCAGACATTGGGAACACCCCTGGAATATAAGCCAGTAACCTAAGATTTGTTGTCAGTTGTTTCACACCCAGGCAAATTCCCTAGAGAGTTCATGTCTGCAGAGTGTTCCAGACAGGGATCCCTTATACTTCTTCAGACTTTAGTAGTGAACAAGCCTATTGATTCCTGTGTCACTCTTTCTCCTCAGTATTTGTGGTGGGAAGTTTTACCTCACAAAATTTTTGAAACTGGATTTTTGCTAAAGAGTGGGAAAGTTAAATAAGGATATAGTGTTGTCATTTCTATTTTGTCTCCATTTATGAAATGCAAAAATGGCCAATTTCTTTCTTGTACTTAAATCCTCCTCTGTTGATTCAGCAACTGTTTATTATAAAATTTTGTCAGGGTATTTCCTATTACAGGAGAAGAGTAACTGACTGTCCCTCAGGTGGGGAGAGGTTTCAGGGGACACTTAGCAGAGAAAGTAAAGGTTGACCTTGATTCTTAAAGAGAGGGGAAGATTGATCACCTGGCACTGGGAGATGTATAGGGTACACTAGGCCTTCACTGCCCAGCATAAGAGCCACTAGCCACAAGCAACTTTTGACCATTTGAAACATGGCTTATTTTAATTGAGTGCAAAATACACTCACTTTGAAGACAGAGTACCCCCCCCAAAAAAAAAAATGTTTGACTTCCCTGGTGATCAAGTGGCTAAGACTCCATGCTCCCATTGCAGGGGGCCCTGGTTCAGGAACTAGATCCCACATACTGCAGCTAAGAGTTCACATGCTGCATCTAAGACCTAGCAGCCAAGTAAATAATAATATTTTTTTAAAAACATAAAATAGCTCCTTAATAATTTTTAGAATACTAATTCCACGTTGAAAAGATTACATGTTTAGGATATTGATTACATATTGAATATAATGTGTTAAAATACATTAATAAGCCTGATTTCACCTGTTCTTCTGACTTTCCCGGTGGCTACTAGGTGGTCAGCAGCTCCCAGTATTTTCTGTTGCTGGCGCTGCTCTGAGCCCAGAGGATGGCATTGTGCAAGGCCTTGTGTAGCAGTCTTCCTCTGGGCTGAGTCGTCTGCGCCAGAACTTAGAGGTACACCAAGAAGCAGAGAGCTGAGACCTTTCCCAAGCCCATCATTTTCTTATCAATAACCAGATTAGAAGTGATATGAAGTCCACATCCCTTGGTAGGACATTAAAGACCCTTTCATGACCTGCCCCCTACTGTTCTAGCTGCCTGCCCCAAAGTTCTCCCCTGCTCCCGTGTGCTATCTTTAATACTTTAATATCTTTGATCCTTGTTTTTTGCAGGCATTAACATTCTATGAAGTCAGGGCAGACACTGAATTAGCAAATACCAAGCCATTGCTGCTAAGAGAAATACAGAATTAGGTTCCTGCAGGCCTCTGGTCACAACATTTAGCTCTTTGATCAACATATAGTCTTATTTTGAGTAGATTTCTTTTTAAAGACACTTTACTTAATATATGTATTATTGATTCATTAACCTTGGAGTGGGCTTCCCTGGTGACTCAGATGGTAAAGAGTCTGCCCGCAATGCAGGAGACCCAAGTTCAATCCCTGGGTCAGGAAGATCCCCTGGAGAAGGGAATGGCAACCCACTCCAGTATTCTTGCCTGGAGAATCCCATGGGCAGAGGTGCCTGACGGGCTACAGTCCATGAGGTTGCAAAGAGTCGGACACAATTGAGAGACAAACACTCACTTTTTTTTCCCCCACTAACCTTGAACTGTTGGCCACTCATGCCTGAATGGACCTTGTGTATCAGAGTGCGTACTTTTATCCTTGATGTCATTTAATTTTCATACAAACTGATGAAGTGAGTATTATTTTGGAATTTTACAGACATTGAAACTGAAGCTCAGAAAGGTTAAGTACCTTTCCCAAGGTTGCAGAGCCAGTAAATGTTGAAAGCAAGAGCCAAGCCAGGTTTTCTCTGACTTCGGAGCCCAGTGAGGGGATGTAGTTCTGGCGTTGTCCATAGGGTGTCTGCCTTGGTTGAGAAGGGATGGAGTTACAGCTTGTGAGCCACAAATTCGCCCCCATTGAAAACGTCCGTGTCTGCTTGATAGCCTAACAACTGAAATCTGGCCTAGCAGAGCACGTGCCGCGACTTCCTGGGAGAGAAGGTGGAAAACCACTGTGTTTTTGCTGACTGTGGTGACCAAGGTGTGCCCTGCCAGCTACGTCTGTTTCACCAGCTCATCACCTCATCACGGTCAATGCCCATCTTTCCTCTGCCTCCTCACTAGCTCATACACTGCTCCTTCTCCCATTTTCATCCTCTGGTTTCTTCCTGTGTGTCTTTTCAACTTCTCCCTCTGCCCACAGAACAGCCCTCTCCTACACATCCCACAGATTCTGAGACTCTCTCGGCCTCAGCCCATGACCACTATCCATGTCAGCACAGGACTTTTCCTCACGAGTCACTCCGGTGGCCCGCGGGGCAGCCCGAGTATAGACCAAGTGCCTAGGTAAGTGCCAGGGGAGCCGTGTCTCCTGGCATCGCTGTGGTGTCCTCAGTGTGAGCAGCAGATGACAGCTTCCTAGTGCCGCCCACGGGGGGCCCTTAGGAAGGGCTGTTGGCCTGGATGACTGGATTCAGAACAGAGTACACTGGAGTCTGCTACCGTGTGACTTGACCGAGAAGATCTGTGGAACTTCATGTGCTTCTATGTTCTTCACATTAAAATTAGAAGGCCAATTTAAATCCCCTGACTTTTCTACTCAGTGGTTTGTGAGTTTAGGCTCTCACTTAGATAATAAGCCAAGATACATGTTGAGCAGAGATAACCACTGTTGAGTTATATACAGCTGCCTCTGTCAGGACCGACGTAGAATTTCTATAATGGCTCGTTCCTGAGGCTGCTTCTGGCCTTCCTGATCTGATCTCCTGTCATCTCCAGATTATTTCAACTGCCAGGTAACCTCATGACAGTTGAAATTAGATTCTGGAGCATAATTTTCTAATGTACTTGCTTATACATGATACCAGGGCACCTAGGATTAAGAAGGGGGAAAGACAAAGTAACAGATATAAGTGGGAAGTTGTTTCTTGTACAAGGGTTACTATGAGCCAAATGTTCCAAAGAAAGAGAAGTTGACCCAGTTATTGTCAGATACCAAAAACCGCTGTTTCACTGGTATGGAGATGAGTGGGGGCACAGTTGAGTTTCTGGGTGCCTGATACTGTCCTCAACATCTAAGCCACCCGAGTTTGGTATAATTTTGTGCTTCAGATAAGTAATGCACTGTATTCCCTGTTGGTCACAGTCGGAACCTGGAGGTTGTGGGACCAGGCTGTGGACTGGAAATGACGCACAGATAAACAAATAGTGACGTGAAAACTCAAAAGGAAATTCAGGGAAGGGAAAGCACGTGCTTCCTTGGTAATGCTTCAAGGAGAGAATGAAAAATCTGCTATGTTCATGTCATAGCATTGTAAGGTCATGGCTTTTGGTTCCTGTGTTCACACTGGAAGGTGAGCAGTTAAGTACATGTGGGAATGTCAATCTTACCTGGCAATGCTGGTGTCAGCTGTCTGCCCCTCCCTGATGTTACAGCCAAAGGTCCCCAGTGATGGACTTTACACTCCAAGAAACTCAAGGAACTTCATGGATGATATGTTCATTTTTTTCTAATGTTTTAACTAGACTGTTTTCTTGTGCCATCATCGAATAGGATTTATTCATCAGAACTTGGTTTGATGCCTAGTGGCATAACTTACAAACTCTGAGACTTTGGACAAGTAAGTTAACATCTTTGAATCTGTTTTTTTTTCCTCTGTAAAGCGGGGAACAGTATCAGAATTAAATAAAATAATGTAGTATCCACCACTTAATTACCAAATCTAAGATCTCTCTTCTCTGTGAAATAGCCCTTCAATACACTTAGTGTGTTTTCCTACGTTTGTATGTTTCATCTCCCCGAGTAGCTTATCCACGTGTTCAGTTCAGTTCAGTCGCTCAGTTGTGTCTGACTCTTTGCAACCCCATTTACCCGCAGCACACCAGGCCTCCCTGTCTATCACTAACTCCCGGAGTCCACCCAAACCCATGTCCATTGTGTCGGTGATGCTATCCAACCATCTCATCTTCCGTCATCCCCTTCTCCTCCTGCCCTCAATCTTGCGCAGCATCAGGGCCTTTGCAAATGAGTCAGCTCTTCGCATGAGGTGGCCAAAGGATTGAAGTTTCAGCTTCAACATCAGTCCTTCCAATGAACACCCAGGACTGATCTCCTTTAGGATGGATTGGTTGGATGTCCTTGCAGTCCTTGCAGACTCTCAAGAGTCTTCTCCAACACCACAGTTCAAAAGCATCAGTTCTTTGGCACTCAGCTTTCTTTATAGTCCAACTCTCACATCCATACATGACCACTGGAAAAACCATAGCTTTGACTAGATGGACCTTTGTTGACAAAGTAATGTCTCTGCCTTTTAATATGCTGTCTAGGTTGGTCATAACTTTCCTTCCAAGGAGTAAGCATCTTTTAATTTCATGGCTGCAGTCACCATCTGCAGTGATTTTGGAGCCCAGAAAAATAAAGTCAGCCACTGTTTCTTCCACTGTTTCCCCATCTATTTGCCATCAAATAATGGAACCGGATACCATACACATGTATCCACGTATACACACACAAATAAACAGACACACACACAGCCCCATGCATATCCCTGCTTATTTAAATAAGTCCTTGGTTAATGTCTGTTCGTTGACTAAATTCTCCAGTGTCTATTATCTCTATGTTCTGGAGCAACACAGCATTGCAGGTTTCTGTTCAAATTGACAGTTTCTGATTTTGCTTTTGTTCTTGCAATTTAAATGTAAATTTGTTATTTTTAGCTTCCAGTCATTTGGTTAATTCATATTAAACTGGTAGTCAGCTGAAATCCCCTGACTGTTATCACCTAAGTGACCATCATCTTAGTTTCCCCTATTTAGAACATCATACAGTTGTTTTCAGTCTCATTGTAAGTGTCTACCTTTGTCTTTGTGGGTAATCGCTATGCTGGTTATGAAGATTGTGTAGTAAAATGCTAAAGTTTTTTTACTTTTGAAAAGCTACAAAACTGTCTGTTAAGATTATAGCTTAAAAAATTAACAGAAAAATCCTGGAAGGAAATACCTACTTAAGAAGGTGATACATAAACAGATAAAAAGACCCGTGTCTCTGCTAGGGGATAGAAGGAGACGGAGTGGTAGATGCAGAGGGCAGGCTCTGGAGTTTCTTATACCACCTGTTGGCGGTATTTGACGTTGGACACATTTGATTTTTCTGTACTTCCGGACATCATAATAATAATGACTTCATGGGGCTTTTATGAAGATCAAATAAAATAGTATGAATATAGCACAGTAAATGATGTTCCCTATTTTGATGAAATAGCTTCAGACTCCATAGCAGTTTGTAAAGCACTTTATCCCGTGAACATTAATTTGTGTGTCAGGCATATGGGTCTGTTATAAAAAGATGAAACCTACTTAGTTTCTACCTTTCAGAAGCTTAAAATTTGTTAAGGCAAAAGACATAGATAATTAAGATATATGTGGTTAATGGCAGAGTTTTATATGTATGAGGTAGAAGCTTTGAGAAGTGAAGGCTGGAAAGAAAGATTTGGGAACCCTTGGGAATAGGTGATACCATCCAGGAAAGTATGAAGCAGCAGTTTTTAACCCTGTTTGAATATTTATATTGATTGGAAAGCTTTTAAACAAAATACTGATGATGTCCTGGTCGTGTATGTGTGTGTGTCTGTGTGTATACAAACATGGTTTTCTTTTTTTTTTAATTAAAGGAAAATAGGCATAACTAAAATTTACATTTTAAAAACAGTTAAATGGCACTGACCACCCCTTCACATTCCTATGCACCTGTCATTACTATGTATCTCCAGGACTTTTTCATCATCCTAAACAGAAACTTTCATCCTGTTCAACAATAAGTACTCACCCTTCCTCCCACAAGGTCCAGGTAACCACAGTTCTACTTTCTGTTTCTACAAAATTGGCTATTCTGGGTTCTTCATATGAGTAGAATCATAATATGTGGCCTTTTGTGTCTGATTTCTTTCACTCAGCATCGGGTTTTCATGGTTCACCCATTGTTGTAGCATGTATCAGTATTTCTTCCCTTTTTAAGGTATTCTGTTGTATGTATACACGCATTTGGTTCATTCATGTGTGGATGAATGTCTCCACCCTTTGGCTGTTGTGAATAAGGCTAGTAAAGTAATGCTCAAAATTCTCCAAGCCAGGCTTCAACAGTAAGTGACCTGTGAACTTCCAGATGTTCAAGCTGGATTTAGAAAGGCAGAGGAACCAGAGATCAAATTGCCAACATCCATTGGATCATCGAAAAAGCAAGAGAGTTCCAGGAAAACATATACTTCTCCTTTATTTACTATGCCAAAGCCTTTGACTGTGTGGATCACAACAAACTGTGGAAAATTCTTAAAGAGGTGGGAATACCAGACCACCTGACCTGCCTGTTGAGAAGTCTGTATGCAGGTCAGGAAGCAACAGTTAGAAATGGACATGGAACAACAGACTAGTTCCATATAGGGAAAGGAGTACGTCAAGGCTCTGCCCTGCTTATTTAACTTATATGCAGAGTACATCATGAGAAACGTTGGGCTGGATGAAGCACAAACTGGAATCAAGTTGCCGGGAGAAGTGTCAATAACCTCAGATATGCAGATGACACCAACCCTTATGGCAGAAAGCAAATACGAACTAAAGAGCCTCTTGATGAAAGTGAAAGAGGAGTGTGAAAAAGTTGGCTTAAAACTCAACATTCACAAAACTAAGATCATGGCATCTGGTCCAATCACTTCATGGCAAATAGATGGGGAAACAGTGGAAACAGTGACAGACTTTATTTTGGAGGGCTCCAAAATCACTGTAGATGATGACTGCAGCCATGAAATTAAAA
The DNA here is from genome assembly GCF_963930625.1 of Muntiacus reevesi. Classification (NCBI taxonomy): domain Eukaryota; kingdom Metazoa; phylum Chordata; class Mammalia; order Artiodactyla; family Cervidae; genus Muntiacus; species Muntiacus reevesi. The sequence goes on from NC_089260.1 coordinate 45,072,826, forward strand.
GATGTTTGCTCCTTGGAAGAAAAGTTATGACCAACCTAGATAGCTTATTAAAAAGCAGAAACATTACTTTGCCAACAAAGGTCCATCTAGTCAAAGCTATGGTTTTTCCGGTAGCCATGTATGGATGTGAGAGTTGGACTATAAAGAAAACTGAGCACAGAAGAATTGATGCTTTTGAACTGTGGCGTTGGAGAAGACTCTTGAGAGTCCCTTGGACTGCAAGGAGATCCAACCAGTCCATCCTAAAGGAAATCAGTCCTGAATGTTCATTGGAAGGACTGATGCTGAAGCTGAAATTCCAGTACTTTGGCCACCTGGTGTGAAGAACTGACTCATTGGAAAAGACCCTGATGCTGGGAAAGATTGAAGGCAGGAGGAGAAGGGGATGACAGAGGATGAGATGGTTGAATGGCATCACTGACGTTTTGGACAGAAGTTTGAGTAAACTCCAGGAGTTGGTGATGGACAGGGAGGCCTGGCGTGCTGTAGTCCATGGGGTCGCAGAGTTGGACACGACTGAGCAACTGAACTGATACCTGTTTTAAGTTCCTGCTTTCGTTTTTTTCTATTACATGCCTAAACATGGAGTTGCTGGATTGTGTGGTAATGTGATATTTTTTTAAAAGCTCTCCAGGTGATCTTCAAATATGCATGAAGTTTGAGAACCTCTGATACAAAGTGAGGATGAGTAATCTGGAAGGTTCATGAATGGTCTTATGGTGGGTTAGTGACTACTTAGGAAAATAGTATGCCTCATTTTGTCATCTGTGTAGTTTTACTTTTTGGCTTTGGTCAGATTCTCAAAGCCATGTGGCTTTGGTCAGCTTCTCAAACCACTCTCAAGAGTGGTACTGAGAGTCACTGCAGAGTCTGATTTACTATAGACAGAGATTTGAGTAGACATTCTCCAGAGAAGATAATGCAGTGGCCAAAAACCACTTGAAAAGATGCTCAACATAGTTACTAGGGGAATGCAGGTCAAACCAACAGTGAGATACCATTTCATACCCAGTAAGATGACTATAATTTTTTTTTTTAAAGTTAAAATAAGTGTTGATGAAGGTGATGGAGAAATTGGAACCCTCAGACTTTGCTGCTTTGGAAAGCAGTCTGGCAGTTCATCAAAAAATTAAATGTAGAAGTACTGTATACTTACCCATTCCATTCCTAGGTATATATCCAGAAGAACTGAAGCTGTGTACACGAACTGTGTACAAGTGTACAAAGATGTCCACGGCAGCATTATTCTTGATAAGCCAAAAAGTAGTAATAACCTAAATGTCCTAAGTGATGAGTAGATAAATAAATTGTGGTATAACTTTTATACATTGAAATATTTGGCCATAAAAAGGAAGTACTCAGACATACCACAGTACTCCTGAACCTTGAGAACACCATGCTAATTGAAAGAAGTGACAAGTAAAAGACCATGTATTTTGTTTCCATTTATTTTACATGTCCCAATTAGACGTAAAGTCAGAGACTGCTGCTAGTTGCCAGGATGGGAGAGAGGAGGGATTGAGGAATAACTGCATAAGAAGCATGGAGTTTCCTCTTGGGTTGATGAAATATTGTTGAGTTAGATACGGTGATGGTTGCACTGTCCTGTGATTAAGTTCAAACCACTGAAATGTATGTGTTGAAAGAGTGAATTTTGTGGCTTCTGAATTATCAGTCAGTCAGTTCACTTGCTCAGTCATGTCAGACTGTGTGATCCCAAGAACTGCAGCATGCCAGGCTTCCCTGACCATCACCAATTCCTGGAGCTTGCTCAAACTCATGTGCATCAAATTAGTGATGCCATCCAACCATCTCATCTTCTGTAGTCCCCTTCTCCTCCCACCTTCAGTCTTTCCCAGCATCAGGGTCTTTTCCAATGAGTCAGTTCTTCGAATCAGGTGGCCAAAGTACTGGAGCTTCAGCATCAATCCTTCCAATCCAGGACCGATTCCTTTAGGATTGACTAGTTTGATCTCCTTACAGTCCAAGGGACTCTCAAGAGTCTTCTCCAACATCACAGTTCAAAAGCATCAATTTTTTGGTGCTCAGCTTTCTTTATAGTCCAACTCTCACATCCATACATGACTTGGAAACACCATAGCTTTGACCAGACGGACCTTTGTCAGCAAAGTAATGTCTCTGCTTTTTAATATACTGTCTAGGTTTATTATAGCTTTTCTTCCAAGGAACAAGCATCTTTTAATTTCATGACTGCAGTCACCATCTGCAGTGATTTTGCAGCCCCCAAAATAAAGTCTGTCACCGTTTCTATTGTTTCCCCATCTGTTTGGCATGAAGTGATAGGACCGGATGCCATGATCTTAGTTTTTTGATTGTTGAGTTTCAAGCCAACTTTTTCACTCTCCTCTCCACTTTCATCAAGAGGCTCTTTGGTTCCTTTTTGCTGTCTGCCACAGGGTGGTGTCATCTGGGTAGCTGAGGTTATTGATACTTCTCCTGGCAATCTTGATTCCAGCTTGTGATTCATCCAGCCTGGCATTTCTCATGATGTGCTCTGCATATAAGTTAAATAAGCTGGGTGACAGTATACAGCCTTGACATAGTCCTTTCCCAATTTTGAACCAGTCTGTTGTTCCATGTCCAGTTCTAACTGTTGCTTCTTGACCTACATACAGATTTCTCAAGAGGCAGCTAAGGTGGTCAGGTATTCCCATCTCTTGAATTTTCCACAGTTTGTTGTGATGCACACAGTCAACAGCTTTGGTGTAGTGAATGAAGCAGAACTAGATATTTTTCTGGTTCCTCTGTCTTTTCTCAGTCCAGCTTGAACATCTAGAAATTCTCGGTTCACATGCTGTTGAAGCCTAGCTTCGAGAATTTTGAGCATTACTTTGCTAGCGTGTGAGATGAGTGCAATTGTGCGGTAGTTTGAACATTCTTCAGCATTGCCTTTCTTTGGGATTGGAATGAAAACTGACCTTTTCCAGTCTTGTGACCACTGCTGAGTTTTCCAGATTTGCTGGCATACTGAGTGTAGCACTTTCACATCTTCATCTTTTGGATTTGAAATAGCTCATCTGGAATTCCATTACCTCCACTTGCTTTTTTTGTAGTGATGATTCCTAAGGGCCACTTGACTTCGCCCTCCCAGATGTCTGTCTCTAGGTGAGTTATCACACCATTGTGGTTATCTGGGTCATTAAGATATTTTTTTGTATAGTTCTTCTGGGTATTCTTGCCACCTCTTCTTAATATCTTCTGCTTCTGTTAGGTCCATACCGTTTCTGATTATACCTCACTGTTAAAAATAATTTTTAAAAAATAGCTAACTGAGGAGGGGGAGACATGGATAACTGGATAACTCCAAAGCAGAAGCTCCCATAAAAGAGGTGGAATAAGAATAATGCAGTTTAAGGGGAGGACCTACATAGAGGACGATGTCACGTAAGGCTCGGGAGACAGAGATTTGTGAAGGGATCACTGAATGGACGTGATCACAATGACAAACACAGCGGAAAGGTCAAGTCACACAACACAGGTGCCACCCTTTCTCTAGACTCGACCTTCAAATATCATGACGGACAAGGGAGGCATTTTCAGTGGAGGTGGGGCCAGGGGTGGGTGTAATTGTTTTGGATCATGAAGTGAGTGGAAGTGAATAGGAATAAACCTCAGGCCTGTATTCCCTTACATGAATCTCAAAATTAAACAAACTCCGAAACAGGAAAGGTTTTTATAACTCCTTTGGTGGTAAAACCTGACCTGAATGGATATGAAATGACTTATAATCTTCATTTGTACCACTTAGTGTGAATATTCATACATTTCACTGCAGAAATAATATTGAATTTGATTACAGAACGTGCACACAGGGCCCAGTGGGGATGTTATGAAATATGGCATATGCCATGTTTTCTCTTTCTAAAATTAAAATGTATCTATCTATCTGAAAATGTATCTATCTGAATTCTAAATTCTTTGGGGTAAGGGAGCACAGGCCTGTAGTCTTGGGACAGGTCCATATGTGAAGGAAAGATGTGAGATTGTACGGTTGCTGGAGAAGGATTGAAACTCAAGGACAGAAATGGACCTGAGTGCGGTTAGAGGTGAACATAGGCCAAAAAAAAGTGGGGGGGGTAGACATTGGCTGAAGAGAACTTCAGTAGCAAAGATTCAGAGAAAATGGGGAGGGAAATAGGAAATGGGGTTGTTTACAAGGGGAGGGGGGTCACACGGCCTCCAAGAAGCCAGGAGTGACCAGGAGTGGCATTGAGGAGAGCAGTGGATTTCTATGTGAGTAAAAGGACGGGAGGAATTCCCTGGTGGCTCAACGGTAAAGAATCCACCTGCAGTGCACAAGCCATGGGTTCGATCCCTGAGTCGGGAAGATCCCTTGGAGGAGGAAATGGCAACCCACTCCAGTATCCTTGCCTGGAAAATCCCATGGACAGAGGAGCCTGGCGGGCTACAGCCCATGGGGTTGCAAAGAGTCTCATGCAACCTAGTGACCGAAACAGCAACAAAAGGAAGTTGATATTCAGATGGATATAATAATAATAATCAGATGAATCAGCTGTTAGCCAAAGTGGTAAAAACTGGAAATACCTGTTGGAAAGCTATTTACCTGTTGGGGTTAAGAGAAGGAGCTGACCAGAGAACAAAGGGAAGGATCGATGGGCAGGACTCTGGGTGTAAGGCAAGTTTAGAGACCTTGAGTGGTCTGAGGGGCCTCACCAACCTTGTGTGTGTGTGAGTCACTCAGTCGTGTCTCTCTTTTTTCGTGTCTGTCTCTTGTGACCCCATGGATGGTAGCTCACCAGACTCCTCTGTCCATGGAATTCTCCAGGCAAGAATACTGGAGTGAGTTGCCCTTCTCTTCTCCAGGGAATCTTCCCGACCCAGGGATCAAACCCAGGTCTCCTGTATTGTGGGCAGACTGTTTATTGTCTGAGCCACCAGGAAATCCCTCACCACCTTTAACTGTATGATATTCGCACTTATGGGGGTGGGAATGAGGGGGGAAACTTGAGGTTAAGTTTCGCAAAAGTAACTCTGTGAGAAGAGATGTGAATTGGGCGCCTGATGGTGGGGAATCCAGGGAGGTGGGGAGGGAAATGCGATGAGCAGAGAGGCAAGGGCTTCAATTCGTGAGGACTGCTGTGGAGGAGGAAGACAGAAAGCAAGATCCATGAAGACTACCATGGAGGAGGAAGACAGAAAGCAAGTCTGCGTGCTCAAAAGCCGTGGACCAGAAGTGGCTTTCCAGGTGTACCAGTTCTGGGTGAGAACAAGGTTCTGGGTGTGGTCACAGGAGGCAGTGGCCGCTGCTAGAGTTGAGACAAGAGGGTCTATCAGGTTACTCAGGGTGGGGACTAGGTGTGGGCTAGAGACCAAGAACTAGTTGAACACCAGCATTTTCAGTGAAGGTGAAGGATTAGGTGGCCTATTGGTCTGTCTCAGGCCAGAACATAAATTGGGGAAGTTTTAAGGCATGGGTTTCCAAGGAGCGGAGATTTTTCTTCAAGGTCACCCTTGTCATTGAGCACTGGCCTGGTGCCTGCTCTCAGGAAAGCAGAGGGCAACCCCCCCCCCAATCCCATTCCTGGGACATGTGTTATAAGAGGACCAGCAGCTTCTGTTGGAATGGACCATGGCGGGGGGGCCTGAAGGGAGGGCCCCCAAAGTAGCCCTCTTCCTGGGTTAAGGATGTAAGGGAATTGGTTACCACAGTATAGGGACTTGAGAAGCACAGGAAGCGATGTAGGATGGAGCAGAACTCTTATGGACTGTATTTGGAAAGAAACTCAAGACAGAAAAAGAAAAATAGTGGTGAACATATGTGAGAGAAGTTTCTCCTCTACTCCAATTCAAATACTGAACATTTTAAAATAGATTGTGAGGGATTTTCCTTTCCTTTTTTAATTGTATTTTTGTAGGTGTTCCCATTGTTTTAATAATACAAAGATTTATTTTTGTCGTTCTGTGGCTCAGTCGTATTTGACTCTTTGCGATCCCATGGACTGCAGCCTGCCAACCAGGCTTCTCTGTCCTTCACTGTATCCCAGAGTTTGCTCAAGTGCAACCCTTTTTAATTTGCTAACGTTAAGATTTTCAGAAAAGTACTCTTTATTGCTCAAGTATCCTCTCTGTCATCATCCTCTCTGATAAATAATTTTTCCCCCCAGTCATTGATTAAAAATAAACTAGGCTGGAGACTTCTGTTTGTTTGTAATAACCAGTTAATTAACACCAGGAATGTTACTCCACCAGCCTTGACTAACTTGCTGTTACCTCTCAGCCCTTGTGTGTGTGTGCTAAGTCGTTTCAGTCGTGTCTGACTCTTTGTGACCCCATGGACTGTAGCCTGCCAGGCTTTTCTGTCCATGGGATTCTCCAGGCAGGAATACTGGAGTGGGTTGCCATGCCCTCCTCCAAGGGGTCTTCCTGACCCGGGGATGGAACCCACATCTCTTATATCTCCGGCATTGGCAGGTGGGTTCTTTACCACTGGCGCCCCCTGGGAAGCCCAGCAGTTCTCAGTGCTGCTCTTCCTTCCTAGTCAGGGTTGGGCAGGCTTCCGCTCACCGTCTGGGGTCCTTCTGCAGAGAGTTCTAATTGGTCTGGGGTGGAGTCTGGAAAGCCATGTTTTTGAAAGTTCCTCAGGTGGTTCATTATGAGCCACTTCTGCTTCCATCTTTACAGAAGCAGTAAATCAGATGCTTTGCCAATCTGAGTATGCAGTGTCCATGCCAGATCCCTGACTTAACATTCTTCCATCCAAGTAAACGTGAAATGCTCATGAAGATCTGAAAGATACTAAATTATTAGTAACCAGTTTACATTAGAAAATAAGTCATGCCGTAGTCTTCAAACTTGCAAAACATTTGTGAAATGTTTTGTGAAATATCATAATATTCTTTATTGTGAACTCTGGTTAAACGAGATCTCAGATATCCTGCTAACGGGATTATAAATTAAGGCAGCCTTTTTGGAAAATAATTTGACAGTGCATATAATCTCTGTAAATAAGGTCACACCCTTTGATCCAGTAATTACATTTCTGAGGCTCTGTTGTATTGAGGCTATTGATTATTATTAATCACATGATGTGGATTAGTACTTAAATAAAAGATATTCATCAGTGTTTTTTATAGTGGTAAAAAATGGAAGCAAATTAAATGATTATAGAAAATGGTTAAATCTATTATGGTTTCTTTATATGCTAGAATATCATAGAGCCATTAAAAGTTATGTTTATAAAAACTAATATCACAGAAAAATCTTAGAAATGATAGAAGCATCTATAAAATTGTACATGCAGTTTGTGCCCCCCACACACAGACATACACGCCCGTTTTATTTTTTAAGTTTTATTTTATGTTGGAACACAGTTGGTTAACAGTGTTGTATTAGTTTCAGGTGTATACAAAGTGAGCCAGTTTTATACATGTATCGGTTCTTTTTCAAAGCTTCCTCCCATTTAGGTTCTTACAGGGTGTTAAGCAGATTTCCCTGTGATATACAGTAGGTCCCTGTTGGTTATCTATTTTAAATACAGCAATGTGAACATGTCAATCCCAAAATTCCCAATTGTTTTAATTTAGTGGTAATTCTCTGTGTGGTAGGAATACATACAATTTATTCTCTAGTATTTTATATTTCTAAATTTTCTACTATGAGCATGTATTACTTTTATTGAGAAAAATAATAAAACTTTAAGAAATATTACTTGAATCTCTTTAACAGAAGGAAGGAGGACAATTCCATTTGTGATGAATTGTTAAGAGAAATCACTCTTGATCATTAATAGTCACTATTTTGTTTCCTGAATCCTTGCAAACCATCCGTTTATCTATTCCACAAGTCATCAGTCATCCACATGAAGAGAAACCCTGTTCTGATTAGCAGTCATCCCCGCTCTGCCATTCCCCTCAGCCCCTGGCAACCACTGATCTGCTTTCTGTTTCTGTGGATTTGCTTATTCTGGATGTTTCCTGTAAGTGCCGTTGTATAGTATGTAGCCTTGCAGTATCCTCTTAGCTGGTCCTCTGCTCCTCCTCCCTACCCTTCCAAACCTGTCATGTGTCTCACTGACCAGAGGGTAGTCTCAACCACCTGGAGCTCAGAACTTTCCACTGTGCCTGTGGTCAAGGAAGGCGACAGGAACTACGATTCATTCTAGCCTCTAAGGTTTCCTATATCCTGACACTCCGAAGTAGACACTCACTATGTGGTGAGTAAATGGGTTCGATGAATAAAATGGATTCTGCCTTCTCTCTCTCTTTCCTTCTTTCTCAGATTGTTGCTCTTGAGTTAGTCAGATTTCAGGTCACCAATGGGGGGAAAAACTTGCCCCCTGAAGTTGATGGCGGTGGTTGGTGACGCTCAGCAGGCCTCGAGGTTAAGCCTTGTTGGAGAGATCCAAACCCCCACTCCACAGCTGTCAAATCACATGACCATGCAGTCCCCCAGCATCTCTGGTCCTCAGACACCCTCACTACCAACTCAGCTTCCCTCTGAAATGTAATACTCCTCCAAAACACAACTCAGACGTTCATCAGACCTTCGCCAAGGCTCCCCCGACCCTGGCAAGAAGAGATTTCTCCTCTGTGAGCACTTGGTATTTTTCCTGTGTGCTGTATCCCTTGTTAGTTTACTGACTTCTTGTCTCTTCTTCCTAAATCTTTGACTTCTTGAGGTTAAGTTCTGTTTTTCACTCAGGGATGACATTACAGTGTCCAGAGAGCCCAGGAATTTGCCCTCAAGCAGCTACTTAATAATTATCAGCACAGTTGAACATCAGAAGGAAAGAAATGCAAGTAGAATTTTTAAATTAAAACCCTTTAATTTAGGTTATATTTTTAATACCAAAAAGAGACCCATATTAATTAGAAACTTAACCTTATTAAATTGTCCAGGGCCCAAATGTGTTTTTGCCCTAATAGTCGTGACTCTTGATTTTGAATTACTGCCTTAAAACAAAACACTAAGCTAAAGAAATCATATGCCTGTGTTGTGAACATACGTATATAATGTGTTGTGATTTCTCCGAAAACAGTCTTCTCCACATCATCTGGCTTAACTGAAACCAGAGTTTGAGTTTCAGCTTAATGAATTCTCTTTTTGCCCCAATACTAGAAAAAGGAATATGATGCAGTTATGTGTCTCTGATGTGTCAAGCAATTATCTTAATTTTCTTCAAGTTTTCATTTCATGCTGATTACAGTTATGGTTAAATAAGGTATAGTGGCCTTACAGATCTTTATCCATAGGTGTAGGTTTTACAAAAACAATGATATTTTACTCTCTCAGTGCAAACACATTTTTAGAACTAATTGAAATAAAAAGTGCAGAACCAAGTGCTTCCCTGGTGGCTCAGTGGTAAAGAATCCACCTGCCAGTGAAGGAGACACGGGTTCGAACCCTGAACTGGGAAGATATCCTTCATGCCGCGGAGCAGCTAAGCCGGTGCACCCCACCTGCTGAGCTGTGGCCTAGAGCGCACACGCCCTCGAGCCTATTCACCACTACCAGGAAGCCACTGCAGTGAGAAGCCCTTGCACCACCACTAGCGAACCCCCTGCACAAGAACAAAGACCCAACACAGCCAAAAATAAATAAACAAAATTATATATATATGAAAAATATAGAATGACACATTCTACAACAGGAGGAGTTTGTTTTCATCATTTCAGTGCCTATTGGAGACCACATAATCCATAAAATTATTATTTGTAACACACTGTCAACTCATTTGGGTTTAAGTTGGTATTAACTACCAAAAGGGTAATTAGAAGCTCCATTCCTGAGTTCAGTTATGTATTTTTAGTTTCCCAAAATGCGGTAACTCTGTGTCTGGAGCTGCTGTCCACTGACAGCTCTCCAGAACAGTGCTCTCAATCTGTCACATCGAGAAAGTTCTCTAACCACCCTACCCCCACCCCACCCCACCCACTCTGATCCTGAGGTCAGAGAATCGGGCTTCCCCATATGTCACGATACTAACGATGTGATTACTTCCACTGAAAGCTGTGAGTCCCAAGTTTGAAGCTTAAACTGAAGTGCAAATCTCTCATAAGCTAAAGTATGGTTGAAAACCGAAAGCCACTCAGTTGTGTCCAGCTCTTTGAGACTCCATGGACTGTAGCCCGCCAGGCTCCCCTGTCCATGGAATTCTCCAGGCAAGAATACTGGAGTGGGTTGCCATGCCCTTCTCCAGCGATCTTCCTGAACCAGGGATCAAACCCCAGTCTCCTGCACTGCAAGCAAATTCCGTATGGCCTGAGCCACCAGAGAAGCCCCTAAAGTGTTGTTAGTTTTGGTGATTACCAATGAGCGGGAGAAAAGAAAATGGTTAAAGGAAGTGTTTTGGCTTATATGTTCAGGTGCCAAGGTAATTTTTAAAGTCTTTTCAAATAATGAATTCATGGTAAATAACTTTCTAAAGTCTAGTAATTCTCAGTTAGCCCTTCTGTAGGTATGTGTTATTTGCAAATAAAAATGCTTAATTTGGCTTATTTTTGTAAGACCAAATTGGGTTGGGGGAGGGGGTGCTGTTGACCCAGCGCTGCCTTCTGTTTTTGATGGCAGCCTTGCCTCCTAGCGAATACTGTTTGGAGTTATTGTAACGATCCGACCAAAAGAAAGTTTGTCGGAATTTGTATGGTGAAAAAATGAATCAGCGGTTCTCCCACCAAACCAAGTTTTTCCTCCTTGCTCACTTTCCACTTTTGTGGCAGAGGCTAGAGAAAGAACATAAAAAAGAGTATTCCAGAAAAAGACTTCTTATACGGGAAACATAATTTAAACCGCCCAAAGGAGCTATATAACTACATACTTTTTTCTTCTCTAACCGCAGACATTTTGTTTGGGTTCTATACTTTGTCCCCGGGACATGTCTTGCCTTTGCTTCATGTTCCCATTTGACTGGAGACAAAGAACCCATAGGACAGCTTGGCGTTAAATGAGCATGAATGAGAAAAGTAAAGCGAGAGTGTTACCTCTCTGGCACCCAGAACCTGGAGCAAGAGGCAGCGGTGGTGTGTGGGTGCCAGGACAGTGGCCTGGACCCTCACTGGGAAGCAAGCAACTATTGATGCAGGAGAAAGAAGCGTTATCCTAATTGTATGTCCTGTGGACCATGGAGGGGCTTCCCAGGTGACTCAGTGGTAAAGAACCTGCCAGCCAACGCAGGAGACTCAGGAGATGCAGGTTCAGTCCCTGGGTCAGGGAGATCCCCTGGAGGATGAAATGGCACCCCACTCCAGTATTCTTGCCTGGAAAATCCCATGGACAGAGGAGCCTGGTGGGCTGCAGTCCGTGGGGTCGCCAAGAGTCAGACGCAGCTGAGCACAGTGATGGGCCAGGGAACATTCAGTAGAGGGAACCTTTACTTCTTCCTAGTGAAATCTGTGAGGCCCACACAGAGAGGATGGCTTTCCAGCTGAACTTGAAAGAGGAGATTTTCCTGAGGAGGAAGAGCAATTTGAGTAACCTTTGCTGGAAGACTCTGATGGACATTGTTGGACAGCTTGGACATTGTTCTTGCTTTGAAAGACTTGAATCCATGGGAGAGAGAAAACATGAGATTGTTCCAAAAGTTAAGACTAACAGAAAAAAAAAATAATTAAAAAAAAAAAAAAGACTAACAGATAGTAATGAGTCCAAGAGGACCAAAAACCTCCATCTTTCTCATTTAGAAGAACTTGGGGTGAATTTGGAAAGTATAACAATTTGGTTGTAATTGAGTTTCAGTAATTACAGAATACTATTAGAGAATATCCTTTGGTAAAAGGAAAGAATTTATACTTTAAATTTCATTGCTAATACTTAATGGTAAAATGAGGTCCAATTTCTTATTTCATTCACTTTAGGCATTTTTCATAGCACTTACCATAGAGTAGCTTGACCTCTTTTTATGCTCCATTTTTCCTAAAAAATAGCATGTAAGCAGTTTGTTTATGATTTGCATTCTGGAGAACTGGTCATTTAAAAGAATCTGTTTTGCTTGTTGTTGTTTTTTTTCCAGTGACACAGCCAGGTCTTCCTCCTGCCTCCTTTTTTCCTTTTGGTAAACTCTTGAAAATCTGATGTTGTAATGAAAAAAAATTTGGAAAAATAAAAAAATTAAATTTTACCCATAGTTCTTCATTAAACAACTTAGCTGCTAATATTTTGGTGAAATTTCCTCTAATTTTTTTCTGTAAATTAGTTTTTCTCTCTAACTGTAGTTCACCATCAACTTAGATTGTTTCATAAGCATTTCAGTTCAGTTCTAAGTCAAAGTCTTGCTGACTTTGTGCGACCCCTTGGACTGCAGCACGCCAGGCCTCCCTGTCCATCACCAACTCCCAGAGCCTGCTCAAACTCATGTCCATCGAGTCAGTGATACCATCCAACCATCTCATCCTCTGTCGCCTCCTCCTCCTCCTCCTACCGTCAATCTTTCCCAGCATCAGGGTCTTTTCCAATGAATCAGCTCTTCGCATCAGGTGGCCAAAGTATTGGAATTTCAGCTTCAGCATCAATCCTTCCAGTGTATATTCAGGACTGATTTTCTTTAGGATTGAGTGGTTTGATCTCCTTGCAGTCCAGGGGACTCTCAAGAGTCTTCTCCAATACCACAGTTCAAAAGCATCAATTCTTTGGCGCTCAGCCTTCTTTATGGTCCAACTCTCCCATCCATACATGACTAGTGGAAAAACCATAGCTTTGACTGGACGGACCTTTGTTGGCAAAGTAATGTCTCTGCTTTTTAATATGCCGCCTAGGTTGGTCTTTTCTTCCAAGGAACAACTGTCTGTTAATTTCATGGCTGCAGTCATCGTCCACAGAGATTTGCATGCTATTAAATTCAACATATAATAATATATCAATAAGCCCTTGTACGTGCTCAGTTGCTCAGTCATGTCTGACTCTTTGAAACTCCATGGACTGTAGCCTGCCAGGCTCCTCTGTCCATGGAATTCTCCAGGCCAAGAATCCTGGAGTGAGTTGCCATGCCCTCCTCCAGGGGATCTTCCCGACCCAGGGATTGAACCCACATCTCTTACATCTCCTGCATTGGCAGGAGGTTTCTTTACCGCTAACACCACCTGGGAAGCCCAAATAAGCCCTTACTAGGTGCCAATCATTGTTTTATGCTCTTTACATTCCATGCTTTCCACAACCTTATAAAAGTATTATTATTCCTACAGTTCTAGAAGTGAAGAAATTTAGGTCCAATGGCGTTTAATTAGTATAATTAACACAACTAATATGTGGTGTTCCAGGGAGTCCAAACCTGAGTTGACACCAGAGGATATACTCTTAGCCACTGCATTGTACAGCTTTACCTGAATTTTGTTTTAATGGTTGCATAATAAAGAAATTCTATTCTGGATCTTAGAGTTCTGTTAGGAAGGTGTCACCCTATCGAGGGAGAACTTCCCTGACCACCGAGGTAACATGGCACTCCTCAACCCCACCTACAGTATACGTATCCTAACCCTTAGTTTTTTTAAATAGCTCTGTTCACCACTTCATATAGTAAATGTTTATTTGTTTCACAATTTCTCTTATGGACAAATACTTGGTCTCTTTTTTTCACTGCTGGTATCTGCCAATACCTAAAACCATCCATGGGCTACATACAAATTCATTGAAACTTACTGAATGATTTCATGACCTCTGCCTTCAGGTTAGTGTTGCATAAATTCTGATTTTCATAATCAAGTTCCATTGGGACTGATAGGCTGAAAGGACCATGTGATCTCTGTTTCCCTCTGTAAATCCCAAGAATGCTAGGCTCCGAGTACCCCAGGCTGGTGGGCAAAACAGAACACCCCACACTTCTGCACTGTAGCGACGTTGCATGCCTACTAAAGGCCAACTTCTAGTCCAGACTGGCTTATGCTAGTTGTCCTTGTTATTGTAAGCACATAAATATTATGTAACTGATTAAGTGTTTATGTGAAAAGATACATATGTTTCTATAAAAACTGAAATACTTTGAAAAGACTCAGTCAGATGGATCAAAATTGCTCCCAAGTATGTATCTGCATTTATAAAAGGCTGGCAAAAAATAATGAAAGCTATACCTCATGAGTTTTTATAAGAACTCTTAAGTGTCTGAGTTCTAACTATATTTTAAATAAACAGAAATTGAAAGTAGTAGACAATGCCTTAATGATAGGTCTGATTTATGCAAGAAAGACAATATGAAACCCCAGTGGAGACTGATACTCAAATGTATTATGTTTAAAGTTGAAATGATTTAAGTAGTAGGTATCATTTTCTATAATTGTGCTTGATAACTGCCTTTTAAAATTAACCAATTAATACTGCTGATTCTGTAGGAAAAGAAGGCTTTTTCTATCTTGAATGAAACTCAGAATTCCTGGTATGCCAGAGAAAATTCCTAGCTGGTTTTATTATTTCAGTACTTCATAATAAATTCAGTAATAACTAATACTTCATTTTTCTTCAGGGTATAATTGCTTATGAGCCGATGCGAGATTTCTTTTCTGCCCTAGAATGTGGGCTTTAACAGGACGGGACTCTTGCCTGTTTTGTTCCAGGCTCCGTCGCCATGCCTACAACAGTGCCTGCTGCATTAATTATTTATTGAATGAATAGAAGAAAGAATCTATACATTTTTTACAGTATTTTTCATTTTACAATGATATTGCTATATTTTTAGCCAAAAAAAGGATACTTTTAAATTAGATATTTAGCATTTATCAAATTGAATTAAAATATACTGCTTTCTATAGTTTACATAAGTCTGTGTCTGTCTTCAGTGAAAGCATTAAAGGCTAGGAGCCTCGATGCTCATCCGAGTGATTATAGCGATTAAGAACTGCGGAGCTGTTTGGATTCACGGATGAGAGCTCTAAGAAACTTCTAATGATATGGCCTTGCCCAGCTTATGGTGGCTTGTTTATACCTTGTTTCTTCATCTGTAAAATGGTGATAATCATAGTTACAGGAACTAAAGGTGTTACCTGTGTATAAAATGCTTAGAGAATACCTGCCAAGGTGATAAGCACGCAGTAAATGATAGGTGTTATAATTACACCAGAGTCTGACTCCTGACCTGTCCTTTATTATCTGTGTAACTTGAACAAATTACTTATGGAAACAGGTCAGAGAGGTTAGATAATCTGTAAGAGATGAGTCTCTGTGTGTGTGTACTTGCACATACAGAAAAACCAAAATGAGTTTTTAAGTAAGAAAAGTGCTAACTCTTGTAAGTACCCAATAAATGTTAGCCCCCCTAAATAATAATAAAACAATCAACATATTACACTATGGGAGATTATTGTCATTGACTTTAAAATGTTTTTCAACTGAATAATAAATACTTTTTGTGTGGATAGAGGCTGTCTTGCTCTTAACCACTTCAATAAGTTTTTCTCATAAATTAGGAAGGTTTTTTTTAATCTCAAGGTTTAAAATGGGTTTCTGAATAAAGAGAATTGAATTTTAATCTGAACAAGTTATGAAACTCAGAACACAAGTGCTACATTGTGGTTCTTAGCCTGAGGACTTCTTTCCAGAACACCAAGCCTTCAGTGAGAACTGGTTTTCCAAGTATTAAACATGGACTGAGTACACCGTGCTGAAGTGCTTACATTATGCAAGGAATGAAGCTTATTCCCTGGGTGTTTCCTCATCCAAGGCCTTGTTAAAACCCGGTCTTGCTATTCCTGGCTGGCTGTGTTAGCACCGGCTGACATAGTTGGGTATAGAAGCAGTATCAAGGACCTTGTGTGTATTGGTCGCACAATCGTGTCCGACTCTTTGCAACCCCATGGTCTGTCTATGGAATTCTCCAGCAATAATACTGGAGTGGGTTGCTATTTCAGTGGATCTTCCCAACCCAGAGACTGAATCCGGGTCTCCTGCGTTGCAAGCAGATTCTTTACCATCTGCACTACCAAGGATTAAGGACCTTAGCCTATGAGACCTGAGAAAGTGGAAACTGTCCTATGCCACTGATGTCAGACTAGACCGACCGCCCTCCCTCCACACACACACCTTAGAAAGCTCTCTCATCCTGGCACATTCTGTGCTGAATTTTGCTAAGAGAAGACTTTCAGAGAGGATATTTTTCCCCTCTTGGAGAGATGGAGATGATGGAAATGTTACAGCAAAATATTTGTGTAACCAGCAAACATGAATTTAGCCACTTACTTGATCATTGCAGCCTGTGTTAAAAAGCTGCTGCCGCACATTTGCAGCCTAATGTGCTTCTCCCCGTCTTCCCAATGGCATCTTGAAGTGTCTCTCAGCTAAAAAATTCATGAGGATTATTGGCTTTCAGTCAGAAAATGGAATATGTCTTCTAGTTACTGTCTAATATACCACTCTCAGGCCATTATACAAAAGTAAATGTGAGAGTGCAGCCCACTGAGAAGGAAGGAACTTTTAGCCTGAACATTGGTTTATACAGTTGTTACTGTCCCTGTGGAGTAAGGAACAGCGTGAGAAGAGGTAGGTAGTGAAGCCGTTTTACTTGGAGAAGAGCTGTGGTTGTAGCCTGTGGTATTTTTTTGACTCCTGTGTCCAACTGGAAACTGTTAAGGTGTTTTATCTTTGAAAAATCATCTCATAATAATAATAGTATGTGTTTAGCTTATTGCAGTTAACTTTAAAAAGGCAAGTGTAGAGTAAGCTGCTCAGAGGTAGTGAAGTTAAGCCGAGAGTTTGTTTCCTATCAGATGCCCTTTCTTCTGGTTTTATGGGAAGGGAGTTTCCTAAAACTTGGCCACCTGACTGTTGTCACCCCATGAATTAACGTGCGCTTTTGTGAGTCTCATTCTGTAAATACACACTGTAATGTATGGGGTAAACTAAAACTTTATTGTATGAAAAGCAAGAAACAAATACAGTCAGGTAAAGATGAAGTTAAAACTGTTCTTAAGATCTAGTAAAAAGTAACTCTTTGGGGAAAATCATAGACCATTTTACTAACTAAAATTTAGTTTTGAAATGACGAGTAGTATCTTCTGTCACTGTGTTAATGCATTACTTGTTTTGCCAACGGGAAGGAAAAGTTTGGTTTCTTTCTCTGTCCTTTCGTCCCTGCCTTCATTAAATCCTCCTAGTCCTGCTTCTGTTGTGTTTGTATGTGTGGTGCTTCTTTGTCCGCTTGTTTGAATGAGCCAACAATATATCCTTTCATGCAACCTGTGTATGTACTGCATGGAAAGTTTGTTAACTCCTGCCAAGGGTTGGGGTCTTGCCAAAATATTGTTTGCTTTGGGTAATTTTGTTTAGTTGACACTGTTTAGAAAGTGATTTCTTCCCCCTCCCCTCTCTTCACTGCTGTATCATCTAACTGACGTCTAAGGATTGGCCCACTTGATTTTCTACCTTTCTCAAGCCGCTACATCCTTAAGACACATTATGTATATTTTCAACATTCGATGCTGTGTTTCTTTAGGCTTCTTCAGAGTCTGACCCAGAAAATTCACTTTTGTGAAACCAAGACCCTCCGGGAAAACAGTATACTCTGAGGAAAAAATTGTTTACAGTTTAGAATGAACAGATGTTTTTTACTTGTGATAGAGAAACAATGCATACATCTAACTTTTAAGATGGACTTCTGAGCTGTGGAGGGACCTCAAAGATTATTGTCTCATGATGAATTCAACAGGATAGAAATGGAAAAGTGTTTAAGCAAACAGAAGTGTGTACACTTTTAGTATTCCTTGAGTGTTTCTTTCCCTTACTAAGTTTATGAAGAATCAGACCACAGATGACACAATAGTGTCACCTGCATCTTGTAGAGAGCGTTTTAGAAGAGCCGGAAGGCCTTGGGAGGCATAGGAGCCTTTCTGGTCTCGTATCAAGAGCTGGGTGATTTATCAGTTGGCTCCTCCCCACGTTAGCTGTTTGATAAGAAAAGTTGTTTCAACGGCACTGTGTGTCCTTTCATTATAAATTTCACCTCCAAGTAGAAATTTCATAGCAGACCTAATGTTTTATAACTATTTCTTGAAAATGGCAGTAGAAATCTGATGTTTGATCACTTATTATGTTTGGATTTCAGCAACAGTATTATCCTTATTTATTCTTTAACTGAATTTGTTCAGCATGTAATAAATCTGACAGTTTTACAGGCCCTGTTTGGAAGATGGCCAGTACTGATAAAAGATAAAATACACATTACCGTTTACATGAATTCTGGATGATTAACTGGTTTTAATGGCATGAGATTGTATTGTGAACACCTGCTTTGTAAGTTGCACTGATGAATTTCATGCAAGAAGAGTGCTTTTTTTTTTTAAGCTATGTTGAGGGTTAACACGGAGAAGGCAATGGCACCCCACTCAAGTACTCTTGCCTGGAAAATCCCATGGATGGAGGAGCCTGGTAGACTCTAGTCCATGGGGTCACTACAAGTAGGACATGACTGAGCAACTTCACTTTCACTTTTCACTTTCATGCATTGGAGGAGGAAATGGCAACCCACTCCAGTATTCTTGCCTAGAGAATCCCAGGGATCAGGGAGCCTGGTGGGCTGCCATCTATGGGGTCGCACAGAGTCGGACACGACTGAAGCGACTTAGCAGCAGCAGAGGGTTAACATATTATTTTGCTTTCATCATATCATGCTAAGCATTAAACTGACATTGTTTACTCACACACCCCCGCCCAAAGTATTGTTACTTTAAGAAAATCAAACATTGGTTCTTTGCTCTACTGTCTAGTTTGTACAGGCTGACATCAGAGGATGTAAGGGAAGATGTGCTATCAGTAATAGCAGGGCTATTGTTTTGCTCTAGACAGCAAGAATGGACAAACTGAAACTTCTTTTCCAGTCTCGTCCTTTCACACATGCACCCCCCACCCCCTGTATTTGGTAGAAACTGGCTTATTCTCAATGACTATAATTTCCCATCAGGTACAACCCAGGAATTTACTTGTGACATTTTTAGTTTTTATGATTCATACTGAACATTTCAGAATCCAGAAAGAAATGCTCAAGAACATTAATTTCATGTGAATATTGAAAACATGCAGAGCGTTTAAGAAACTGTTAGTTTACACCTGCTCACAAAATAAAATGTCTAAAGCTTCAATGCTGCCCTTCTGTATTCTCCATCTCCTTCTCTTTGTTGGAAATTAATATTTAACTTTGATCTACAAAATTTCATTAAAACTCCTCTGTATATACAGTTTATTTTCTAATAAATTTTCATTGTAGTATAGTTGATTTGAACAGTGTAAGTTTCAGATGCCCAGCAAAGTGAAGCAGTTATGCATATACATATAGCCACTCTTTTTTAGATTCTTTTCTCATTTAGGTCATTACAGCGTATTGAGTATAGTTCCATGTGCTATACAGTAGGTTCTTATACATTACCTGCTTTACATATAGTGTTGTGTATATGTCAGTCCCAATTTCCCAATTTTGCCTGGCAGTTTATTTTATTTTCAGTGATTTTTTCTATATGTGCTTGCGGTGTTTTGTTGAAATGCATCACTGCTGCCCCTTCATGCAGAGTTACAATTATTTGATATGTATTTGGGGACAAGTAAAAGTAGATGATGCTGACACTAATGTTAAATCCCCAAACTGAGTATATACAACTTTTAAGTAAATCGGTCTCTTATTTTAGCTAAATGACGAGAGGCTTTCCGATCATTCTGATAGGATTACTATTAAATACTTTTGGGGGGTGGCCTTTTTTTATCAACAAACTTATCACATATACCTTCTATATGGGGTATTTTGTTACAGATTGGGGATTCTATTTTGATGATAAAAATGTTTTTTGATTGATAGAAAGCTATTTCCAGGGTGGAAATCCCCTAGGTCGCTTGTTGAGAGCTCACTCAGATTGAATGAGTAATTCTTTGGGGTTTGTTTGTTTTTTTTCGTGCTCATGAGTGAAGCCATGGGAATTGTGGTTCTAGGAGAAACACTGAAAGGGAATGCTTGGAAGGTGTCATCAGAGCTGGGTTCTGGTGTTTTGGCTTCCCCATCTGTCCTTTTAAGTATTGATTGATTTACTTTTATTTTGGGCTGTGCTTGGTCTTCGCTGCTGTGGCTGGCCTAGTTGCAGTGGGCGGGCTTCCCGTTGAGGTGGCTTCTCTCATTGCGGAGCACCAGCTCTCGGACAGGTAGGCCTCAGTAGTTGCTGCAGGTGGACCCACTAGTTGTAGTTTCCGGGCTCTGGAGCGCAGGCTCGATAGTTGTGGCACATGGGTCCAGTTGCCCCACAGAATTGGGGTCTTCCCAGATCAGGGATCGAACTGGTGTCCCCTGCATTGCAAGGTGGATTCTTAACCACTGGACCATGAGGGAAGCCCCCCACTTTTTATACCTCCTGCAATGCCCTAGCAGCTGCCACACCTGCCCACAGCCCAGCTCAGACCCTGCTTCCTCCCCACCAGCAGAGTGTCTCACAGGACAAAGGACACCTGTTTCTCTTTAGTGGAGCTTTTCCTATATAAGTCTCCTACACAAATTTCTCTCCTCACTCCCATCTTCTAGAGAGACAGATCCCTTCTCATGGCCCTCACACGCCAAGCCTGAGTCACAGCAGTGGGCAGGCAGTCTTTGAAGGAATGGGTGAATGATATTTAGAGAAGGGGTAGGGATTGGAGCATGGGAGCCAGGCAGTCCAGATCTTGGTGCTTCTCCCGCCTGACCTGTGACTCCTGATTAGAGAAAGAATGGCTATTTTCATGAAGCAACCCCTTAGCGAAGAATAGAATATGTAAACCTGTGTGTCAGTCCCACTTCCACCCTTTGCTGATCCGTTCCATGGCCTTGTGCTATGGATGATAATGATTATCCCCATTTTACAGAAAAGGTAACTGAGGCATGGGAGAGAACGTCTTAAGGTCCCGTAACTAACATGGTGAAGCTTGGGTATGGTTCCTGCCTCTTTACTCTCCAGCTTCTCGTAGTCTGTTTTTGCTGATTAAATTATATCTGGCAATTGCTTGGTGCAGAATGAATGCTAAATGAATAGTAACTAAATACAGATTATACTTATCAGCCCAAACCTGTGAGTGCACCACAGGGCCTCGGCGCTTAGTTACGTTGCTCCCAGCCTCAGGAACCTGCCACACTAGCTTCCAGAATTGTCCCCTCCTGATGCAGCCTCTGGAATACAATGTAATTGGCACCACCTCCCTCAACTCATCTAGTGTCTGTTGGTTCTCCTTACATGTGATTCCTCAAAAAAAAAAAAAAAAATACACATATATATATATAAAATTTCCCTCCCCCCTTGGATCAGAGTTGAGGCCAGAAGACATGAGTGTGCTGGTTGGAGCACCCAGATCCTAGCCTGGGCGCAGCTGGGCAGTTGGATGGGTGTGTGATGGTACTCTCACCATCAAGCCTGCCTGGCCCTCCTAGCCCACCTGCCTCCTTGTCCTTGCTCTCAGTGGACCTGTCACTCTTCCAGCATCATCTGTAAGTCCCTGACCTTCTCCCAACTCGTGCTTACCTCTGATTTTTCCAGACTGGACAGGATGAAAAGCCACTTTTCAGGAAGTGAAGGAGGGCGAAGGTGGTTTTCAAAGCCTGGGGGACAAAAGGCAGGTGGAGGTGGCATAGAATTGGAACTCAAGGAGAGATTGCTAAATGCTGACTTAGACTTTTGGGGCTGGGGTTTTTTCTTTGCTGAGCAGTTATTAAACACCTTGAGTAACAACCATCTTCCATTTCCTCAAAATCTTTGCCTGTTCTTTTGCATAGTTCTTTTGAAATGTAGATCTCTGTCACTCTTGTTATTTGTAGATATAAATGTTATTTTGTTGGTGTTCACAATGACACATGTGAACACCCTGATTCTCTTACTATATATCCTTTTATTTTCTTAGGGAAAGGAATTCAGCAAGTGGGCCAATAAGTGGCCTCCCCCACTAAGGTCAATAATGTTCCTGATCTTTTGAGTGCATCTTAAGACCTTCGGTGAGAGCAGCTAGAATCAGGGAAGGAGGTAGAGTCTGGGTGGCAGGGCGTGAGAGGAAGTCACTGCTCAGGGAGGGAGCCCCTGGGAGAGGAGGGCCTGGTGGGGGTGGGGGAGATCCGCCAGGACAGGGGTGTCAGAGCAACCCGGTCAGATTTGGAAGCACAGCTTTGTGGTGAGGCACTGCCCCTTCCTGGGGCTGTTTGTCACGAGTGAGTGATTGCAGTACCGATGTGACATTGGCCAACCCCAAACAGAGGCTGGGAGGAGCCCCTGACAGCACCTGTAGTTCTCACGTGGGGCACAGTTCCTCCTGAAACTGGAGGCTGGCAGCAGAGACCAGGCTAGCAGATCGTAGTTCAGGTGCTGTTGACATACAGCTCCTGTTGGAAGAGCGGGCCCACTGAGGTAGGCTTGTTTGTTTTCTAATTGTTCACCTTGACATTTGTTTAACTTAAGCAGGGTTACCAAAAAAAAAAGTCTTCTCATTAGGAATTATACATGTACATAAATCAAAACAGTGTGTTAATTGCTGCTGTCAGATTTCTGATTGAACTCAGAGCTCTTTTTATTGTCGGCAGAACTGACCACTGGCTCCCCTCATTTGCCTTCTCTGTGTTTGCTGTTTCAGTTGCTGATATGTGTTCAAGATGAGTGGGATGGGAGAAAACACCCCTGACCCATCCAGGGCAGAGACGCGGAAGCGCAAGGAATGTCCTGACCAGCTCGGACCCAGGTGAGACCCTCACCGTGGCCCAGGAGAGCCTTGGATTTGAAGTTTTATCATATCTGTTTCACACCGAATTCACATGCTCTCCTTGGTTTTTCTCCTTAACTGTCAAGCCTTTGGATACGTATTATTTAACTTGTATAGATATGCTAATCGTTTGCAGATTTTATTCTTACAAGAAGGGGCATGCTCCATACTTCCTCTAGGTTCCCTGTGTACTGATTCTTAAAACCAGTTTATTCTACATAATCTTGACTGTTTCACATTTTTACTTCTTTTTGCTTTTAGAATGTCATAAAGACAAGAGATCCCATAGTAAGAAGGTTTGATGCTAAGAAGTACCAGCTTTTTTTTTTTTCTTCCTTTTCTCTTTCTTTCCTTCTAAGAGCAAGAAATGAAATGTTAAATCCCTTTGCTTTTGAATTGATTACAAAGACTGAGGATCTTCAGTGAATAAAATAATTTTTTAAAACAAGTTTCATGTTATATATTATGGGTAGAAGTATGGGTTGTTGTGACCTCTATATGGGGTGGTATAGCAGTATCTGTTAAAATTATAAATGCATATCCTCTTTGAACTAGCAGTTCCATTTCTGGGAATTTTCCAGTGATATATGTTGACACATGCAAAACGACTTATGTATGAGGTTGCTCCTCCGCAACACTGATTATAAACACAAAAGATTTGGAAAACCCTAAACATTTGTAGGAAAACCCTAAACATATGTAAATAGCTGTGACACATCCACACACAATATAGCTCTGAAAAAGAGTGAGGACACTCTTTATGGGTTGATGTTTAGCCATTTCTTAAGAATATTGTTACAGAGGAAAAGCAAGTTTCAGAAAATGTGTGTGGTATCCTACCATTTCTACAGAAAAAGAAAATAAGAATCTGTATGGTTTTAGGGTAATTAGGAGACACAAGAGTTGTTACCCATTTGGGGTAATGAAGACTCGGGAACGGAGGTAGAAGAGAGACTTCACTCTTGTGATGATTGAAGTCATGTAAATGCTTTTGACATTTAAACAGCCACTTGTATTCAATGGCCAATAGAAAGACTGGGTGAGGAATACTAGCGAAGAGCACTGGGAGCTGGAGAAAGAGCAGAAAGCCTTTTCCCCATCTAGTTGCCAAGCAAAATAAGCGGATTGAATGGCCACTGACCACACTACAGCCCCAGTCCCTGGCTCCTGGGTGCACCCTCTGGATTCCGTGGTCCTCCCTGGCCAGCCTCAGCCTGTCTGTCAAACTGCCTTCACAGCCCGTGGTCCTGGCCGAGGAGGTGGTGGCAAATAGAGCCTCTTCTCCCCCAGTCTTCTGCTGGTTCTGGGGGTGTGCACGGCTCCCACCACGCCCGCCCCCCTTCTCACACGTGTGCCATTTAGTAGGTATCTTTGGGGGCTGGGGTGAGGGAGGGAGGTGGAAGGGGTAGAAGGATCCAGAATTGGAATGTGGCTCTTTAGTGCATGGCAGCCATGGCCTTCCTTTCTCCAGACTTAAGAAAGTAGAAGCCAGGAGTGAAATTGAGATTTAGCAAAACCCAGTTCTGGTCACTGAGTGATCTTGGACAAGTCATGCAATCATTATAAAATAGAGAAACTGTGTTCTGTCTTAGGTTTATTAGTTCATGAAAATAATGCTAATATGTAAATGCAAGCATATGAATGTCTGTTACAAATTAAAAAGTTTTATAAATTGGTATTACATACAAATAATTATGTTAAGAACATAGCGAGCTGATACTCTGAACAGTGTACTTTTCTTATTTATTGTATTGTTTGAATGTCAGCCAGTGGACTCTGTGCTGTATTTGAGAAAAAAAATGACACCCTGTATTTATTAAAGGGAACTTCTGAGTTTGCTCTTTCATCAAATTCAGATGAGAAGATCTTGCCAGTTTTTATTTTTCCCTCCCTTCCATTAGCATTTTAAAACTAGAGTTGAACTTGGACCGTTTGTTTACTTTTTGCTTGTCATTCAGCTGAACAGTTAACAGAGACCCTGGGTCAGTTTCACTTTTGGTTCTAGCTGCACTGTGGTTTTTTAACATTATCTTAAAAGACCATTGGGTTTAATTATTAACATCCTAAAGAAGTATATGAATTGATGAAGATTTATTTTCATTATTTTGCCGTGAAGTTTATTTATTCCTGTTATAACTAGTTTAACTTCCCTTTCTTAATCTTAAATTTTTACAAGCAAGCGCTCCTTTCCATTTCTAAAACTCTTGTTCATTCAATAATAAATTTGATGCCTGTTTGTACCAAGTGTCACTTCAAGCACAGTGCTGGGCAGATCATCCTTGTCATTGTGAAGGGTGCAGTCGAGTGGGAGACATTAAGCACATTGAACAAATAATCACTTAACAAATGATAAGTGAATTTGTAATTACCAACTGGGACAGGGTTGATTTTAAAAAAAAAAAAAAAAATGCAACATTTGGGACAAATTCAGGATTTTTCTCCCCAAAGTACTTCCATGTTTCTACATGTAACTTTTGTTTGCTCTCTGTTAGGACATAGTTAACATTCTTATCTCTTTCATAATAGCCCCAAAAGGAGCACGGAGAAACGTAACCGTGAACAGGAAAATAAATATATCGAAGAACTTGCAGAGCTGATTTTTGCTAATTTTAACGACATAGACAACTTTAACTTCAAACCTGACAAATGTGCAATCTTAAAAGAAACTGTGAAGCAAATTCGTCAGATCAAAGAACAAGGTAAGAGGACCAAATAAATACTTTGGAGAGTTGAGTTGCTTTCTGTTTTTCCATGTGTGAGAAATCCTTTCAGAGTCCCTTTAATCCATTTCTTAGGCTTAAATTATTGATGAGAAGATGATGTCACAGTGCAAGATGAATGCAGGTATCACTTGCAGTGGTTTATAAATAGGCTCTGTATAAAATTCAACAATCCCCTAAAGATAGAGGGGGCCAAGGTGAGGCAGGGTGATGTAACTTTTCATCTAGTAAAACTCAATTAGGTGCCCACTGATCCCACGCCACCTTGGTATTTTCATAGCTCACACAGCGAGTGACTGTCAGAATTTGCAAGTGAGGAGCCAGGCAAGGATAGAAACCAGAAGTAAGGAAGTGAGCCACCTCTTGTTTCAGCTCGTCAGCATGTTTAAGTCTGAGCCTCAACTGGCCACGCCACTAAATTAGAGTTTCATATCCCGAATGACAAGAGATTTGAAAGGCTCAACCTCGAGAGAGAATTCTTTTGTGAAGTTGAAACACAGAACATGACAGCTCTCTTCCTGGGCTTTTCTTGTCTGTCTTTCTTTTTTTTTTTCCCTGAGCTCATTTTCTGCCTCTTTCCTTTGATATTTTTGCCTGCAGAAAAAAATTTAAGATAGTATTTTAAAAATCACATCGGACTTTGTAGTGCCAAAAAAAAATTGTATTAGGCAAGTACGAACAGCGTCTTAGCACCTAGGGCCAATATATGCTCATGAAGTGTTCATACACTGCCTTCCTTTGGGGCCAGGGATACTGTTACCTTCTGTCATCTGTTTTTGAATTCATCCTCTTGGAGTTCATATTGGGTTTTTTTTTTTAATCTGCTTTTTATATAACATTTAAAAGAGGCAGATTTTAGAAAAATAATGTCTATTTCTACACGTGAGCTTGCAGCTTTGCCTGCTGCCCTCCATCATAAAATCCTGTTTGCATATTTTCATCATAACATTTTCCATTTTCATACCGATAATATTGAGCTGAGTTTTATATAGAACAATTTTACAAGTATAGTTCTATCTTCTAAGAACTGAAACACACGTACACATATAATTCACAAGGCAGATTCTGATACCAGCCCACTCTAAAAATGAATATTTCCTGGTTTCTCCATCAAAATTATATCACCGTAACGTTCAGCTTTCACAGCGTCTATTCAGTGCCTGCCTTAGTCGCCTTCATCTCTTTCTTCTTTTTCTTTTAAGATTCACTAGTTATCAACAACTCAGTTTCATCTCAATTTGGTATCAGCAAATGGATAAAATCATAGTCCCAAAATTTTCTAGGAGAAATAACTGGTTCAAGGTTACAGTGCTCTGAAGTTGCCACATTTCTAGGTGCTGATATCATCGCAGTGGAGAAATCACTAAGCTGCTTGTTTTGTGTTTCTGGAGATTTTGAATGGTTCATTTTTACGAACATCCGATTTTTAGGTAAAACTTCCACACTTTAAAACAGTTACATATGTATGTGTTTTACTATCAAGGTCTTGCACAAGGTTTTACAGTTTTGCAAAACCTTGGTATTCCCCCCTTCAGACCATAAAACACGTTAAGATGTGTCACGCTGGGACTCTGCCATACTTTCACTGTGGGTGTAATCATAAGGCCGCATACCACAACCACCCAAGAAGCAGCAACAATAAACGCCCTGTCACATCTCCCTCTTATAATAATGTTCCCATTAATTTGAAAAGTAGCGTGTTTTGAAAAGGAAAAGCAGAAGTTAAAACCCCAACGAAAAGTCCAAGCATATTTTACACTTCTCAACTAGTCTGATATTTTAAGACTATTACTAGTTTAATAAATTGTTTTTTAGAAAGAGCAGGGACCTTAGAATCAAACCAGGTGGAAGCTAGGCATGAATCCTGGTTCTGTCTCTTACAAACTTTTTGAACCTGAGCAAATTATTTTCGCTCTCTGCGACTTAGTTTCCTCATATAGAATTTAGGAATCATAGCCTCTAGGTTGCACGGTTGTTGAAGAAATAAGGAGCTGTGTAAACATTCCCAGCAAGTACTTGTCACAGTTTTTAGTACATATTCAGTTGACAGCTTTCCCATATTCAGAAGAAAGGCATCTTTTTTCCTTCGTGTGTGCTGTGTGCTAAGTCGCTCAGTTACGTCCAACTCTTTGCGACCCTGACTGTAGCCCATCAGGTTTCTCTGTCCATGGGATTCTCTAGGCATGAATCCCGGAGTGGGTAGCCATTTCCTTCTCCAGAGGATCTTCCCAACCCAGGGGTTGAAACCCACGTCTCTTATGTCTCCTGCATTAGCAGGCAGGTTCTTTACCACCAGCATCACTTGGGAAGCCCCTTTTTTCCTTCATCTATGCTCAAATCTCATACAGTGAGCTCTTCCTTTTCAGATGGAAGAAGGGGGGAAAGGCGGGGACATGGTTGTGCCTACTCTCCCCTACAGGGTCATTTGAAGAAAGTCACATTTTTCTGGGGCCAGAGGACTCAGCATAGCCTCCGCCGACAAGAGGCGGACACTCTGTGTGGCTCTGTGCCACCACCCTGATTTTTCTCAGGAGCTGGCAGCCAGCGAACGTTCAAAAGCAGCACGAAGGACAGAATGGGACCCTTCCTGCTTTCTGTGCGCTCCCACCTGCCCAGCTACCAGTCAGTGTGAATAGAATCTAACCATCATCTTTACAGCATCGCTTCACCCCCCAGCTACCAGTCAATGTGAAGAGAACCCAACCGTCATCTTTACCGTATCATCCAGACTTCATTTGTATTGCTGTCACGGGTGGTAGCGTGAATAAAACCCTCGCTGTCCTGAGGGGTTAAGCTGGGTTGCATGAGACCCACACTCAAGGCTACACAGTCTGGAAGGCGGGCTCCTGTGAAAGGAACCCACCCTGGTCCAAAGCTTAGGCAGCTCGGCCCGGCCAGGTGAGGTCTTTCACTCAAGTCTGCTCTGCCATCAGCTGCTCCTCCCCATTCCATAGGCTTGGGAATAAAGGCAGAGAATGAATGATAATTTTAAATGGCCAAAAGGGTGGGGATTTGGAGGGGAGGTTACCAGCTACCAAAATAAGTTAGCCTCCCTTGTCTGAAGCACTTTCTGAGCCCCGTGTTTGGTAGATGCTAGCCCTACATGAACATCATACGGCTGTGGACCTCATAGTAGCAGACCAAGCATGCACAGAGTCTGCACTTGAGTCATGACCCCTGCTTTTGAACTCTAAAGCGGGATGTTTCTTCCTATGTGGTATACCAGTAAATGGTGAAAATCTGTGGCGTCCATAACTTACAAAGAATAGTCATAAGTAGTAAGTTATCTTTTTTCCCTAACTGGGAAGACTTAATACTGCTTCTATTTCACAGAAAAATACAAATGATTTAATTTTGGATGACTGGGTCCAATTACACACTCCTTAGCTAGAAACTTAAATTTAAAAATTTCTATGGAAAACATTTGGTGACTCCTGTGCTCTTTAAAAATAGAATTGAAGCATAAAATGTCCCAAACAGGAGGGAAGTTCTAATAACACATCTCCACTGCCCTCTTCAAGTGAAGTGAATGTCGCTCAGTCGAGTTCCACTCTTTATGACCTTGTGGATTCTAGCCTGCTGGACTCCTCTGTCCATGGAATTCTCCAGGCAAGAATACTGGAGTGGGTAGCTGTTCCCTCCTCCAGGCACTCTTCCTGAGCCAGGGATCAAACCTGGGTGTCCTGCATTGCAGGCAGATTCTGCATTGCAGTCCGAGCCATCAGGGAAGGGCTTTTAAGGAAATATCTCCTCTATTACTCCAACATAGCCACACTTTTTCTTATTTTTCTAAAATAATAATCTAAATTGAATTGTATTATTTGGAAAGCATTTGTCCTTTTATTTGAAGCCATTTTAGTGCATATATTTGAATATAGGATGCAATGCATGTATCAGTCAGTGGAGAAACTTGTTTTACCCTTTTGTTATTATTTTTCTGAATGGATAGCAATAAAAATGAAAAAGTACATTTCAAAAATTTGCATTTGTACAGGCTCAGTTTGGGGGGCAAATTCCTTGTTGAATCAGGCAACCTGTTAAAAGATCATTCTGGTTTCTCACTGTGATTATTCTAATGATTTAATTTTGATTGTAGTATGAGAGCATTGGGATTATGAATTGCTTCATACATGTAAATTTCCCCTACAATTGAGCATAGCATAAAAGATGAGTATTTTAAGAGAGGGTGAGGGGCAGCAATGTGTTGAAGTCAACTGGTGTCAACCATCAAAAGCCAGTTGTTAAAAGGTAAGGAAGATTAAAGCTCCTCATTTCCTAATTATTTTAGTACATTTTACTATTACCTCTTCTCTAGAGGCCTTTGTGTCTTATGTGATTAGACACATGATAGAAATATAATACTAGGCAGTGGTGGTCACTGCAAATCTCTAATTAACATCTAATATTTTAACATTAAATATACATAAAAATATTGTCCAACTCATCATAAAAGTCACAAACTGACAAACAATTGGATTTTTGTGTTTAATATCTTAACCATACATTTTCATTATTTCACTTTTGTCTTATTCTTTAACCGAAGTGAAAATTTCAAGCAACATTTGTGTCAGAACTCTATCTGTTCATCACTTATAATCATAAGATAGCTCTAAGGCAAGAGTTTGGCAAAAGTCAACAAACATTCTGTTAGAATCATTTGGCTCTATGGAATTTGCAACAGAGGGTGTCATATATTTTATTATCACTTGTAAATTATATATTCCACATCCTTTGTACTAGTAAAATTCATAATAAACATTTTGATGCTTACTATTTTTCCCCCAAGGAGCTGGTTTTTAAGCATTTCCCAGGGTACCATTGGTGGGTATAGGCGTGTGCAGGTTGTATTGTAAATGTAGGTGAGTCAAATTCATAAGCTCATTATACAAAAATTCAAGGAAATAGTAAGAGAAACAGCCTAATTCTAGCATGTAAAAGTAAAATTGAAGTTATATTTTTCCTTTCAGTCTTCTTTTTCCCCATGTTAAATACATGAAGACCTTGTGATGGAAATTCAATTATTCAGAGCTGACGCCTAGGTGTGAACTAATAGCTGTCACCAGGCTGAGTAAGCAGAAGGGCTCTGATATAAGATCCCTTCCAGGGCTGGGATATCTGTGAATCAGACTTTGGGGTGGTGCTTCCAGGGATTGCTTATGTTCCGTGTGATGAAACCCTAGGGTGACAGCAGAGTCATCCATTGCCCTGGAAGGGTAGGTGAGTGAACTCTGCGTCTCTCGGGCGTGCCCTCGTAGACACAATCCTACTGAAATCAGTGTTGTGGATTGCCAGGCAAGGATTGTTGATAGTGCTAATCTTTGATCAGTTAGAGAATGAATAGGAGACCTAGACTTAAAAAACACATATCTTCTAAGTTTAAAAAAAAAAAATAGTGGCCCCTTATACACTACATATAGTTTAAATTTCAACTGTCAGATTTTTTTATCCTATTTCTTCTAAAGATGCTGCTAATGATTAAATGGCCAAAGCCAGCCAGCCAGACATAAAAGTGGGCCAACAGAGTAGACTGTGTAATAGTCCAAGGCGAGCTCCAAATCCAGTTTTCAGAATAAGTTCATCAATGTAATAAGCTCATTAAGAGCTTGAGGTGTATTTAAAATCAGATGAACCCAGTCTCTCTCTTTACCAATGTAGAACTATATCTGAATTCCCTAACATCTCTGGGCCTTTACTTCCTAATCTGTAAAAAGGGGATGATAATGTCCACTGTACATCAGTCATATGAAGTCTGTTCAATGTGTTTATAAAGGATCTAATCTCATGCTTGACAGATAGAGAGACTTCCTCAACAGTAGTTAATACTACTCTTCTTACCTAGAGAAGGGAAAGGCTACCTACTCCAGTATTCTGACCTGGAGAATTTCATGGACTGGACTTGGCATCCTCATCCAAATGAATCTTGGCTTTCTTACTAAGAACTCAATATTGATAAGGAAGCAAGTTGTTTTCGAGTGTTTTCTCTATTACAGATTTAAGCCTTCACACTATTACTGACAATGTTGGTTCTGTTTGTTTTAACACATATTTTAAACAGACCTTTCGAAGCTATCTATTCAGGGACAAAGCTCAGAGATATGGTACTTGGGGGTTCCCTGGTGATCCAGTCACCACTGGACTCGGTGCTCTCACTGCCAGAGCCCAGGTTCCATCCCTTGTTAAGATCCCACAAGCTCTGCAACCTGGCCGGAAAAAAAAAAAAGCAAAACAAAATCTAGTGCTTGCTGTGACCCTGTCTGCACCGCCTCCCCCAGGCTCTGTCGCCCCTGCTGCGCCATTGGCTCCCCCCATCCCTGTTACCTGAGTGGCCGTTTCAAGAATCTTGCTTTAAGGAGAACTAAAGAGGGCAAAAGTCTTAGCAGTGTTCATTTCCTCCTTATTTACTTCAACACAGGAACACAGGAACAAATCCAGCCCTAACTTACTCTTGAGGACTTGAAACTGTTATAGGTTTCCATGCATCCAGAAATGAAGGAATTTTTTTTTCCTTGTTTGAGAGTACCCCTAGGATCAACAATATATCCTTGATATTACAGTTTCTTAATGAAGATAAAATATTTTTCCACTGTGCGTGCGTGCTAAGTCGCTTCAGTCGTGTCTGCCTTTTTCAACCCTGTGGACTGTAGCCCACCAGTCTCCTCCGTCCCTGGGATTCTCCAGGCAAGAATACTGGAGTGAGTTGCCATTTCCTGCTCCAGGGATTTTTCCACTGATCTGCATATAATTCACTTTCAGAATTTCATATGGATTAATGGCTCATGCTATGAGTGAAATCCTTAAAATTAGTGAGCTGACTGGAATTCTTGCTTTCATTCCTCATAGGAGCTCCTTGGTTTGGGTTTTTTTTTCCTCTCCCCCCTAAGTATATGGAAGTTTTTTTTATATTTAACAGCTTTCAGATGAAAAGGATTTAAATAATTCAGTGTGCCCTAATGCTTTAGGATTTTAACAATTTATGACATGAGCTCTCATTTCAAGACTTAAACTGGCTTCCACACACTAATAGAAGACAGGCGTCTCTTGTTTTCTTGCTCACCTTGCACTGTCAGGAAGAGAAATTCTGACATTATACTGTGTATGTTTATTTCATTCCAGAACAAACATCTATTCCATAAAATTTTTACTGAGTAAATACTATATGCAGGATATAATGTTATTCACTAATGGGGAATCCCACAGTCAATAAGTACTTGGTTCTTTTCCTTGGATCTTTCACTTGTCTGGAGGGAAATCAGCTTGTACACAAGCAGCTGTGGACCACAAAGGAGTTAGTTGTATGCACTGACATTGGTGCAGGCTTCAAGGAGGACAGGAAAGTAGACATGGGCCTCTCTGGAAGTGTAAGATTTAATAGACGAGAGAGTGGCGGTTGAGGAAAGGAGAGAAGCTTTCCAACAGGGAGCAGAGCAAAGGCATGCTCAGAGCCCTTTGTGGCACCGGGCGTGTGCGATATTGGACTGTTTGCCTACAGAAAGATGGATTAAAGCATTTGATTGGATTTGAGGCTGAAAGGGGCAGGTCAGGGCCAAATGGGACAGTCAACACAGAACCAGAAGCAATTTTGTAATTTGGAGAAAGTGACATAAAATGAGAAATTCCTAACCAACTCCAGCCGAGTTCTGTTGATGTCACCTACCGTGGTCTTCAGACACTAGAAATACCCTGTTCTACGAAGAGAAGCTTTTTTTTTTAACTTTTTTTTAAAGTGGTTAAACATATTTTTAAAGTTTTTGTTAAATTTGTTACAATATCGCTTCTGTTTTATGTTTTGGTTTTTTGGCCTTGAGGCATGTAGACTCTAGTTCCCTGACCAGGGATCTATCTCGCACCCCCTGCATTGGAAGGCCAAGTCTTAACCACTGGACTCTCAGGGAAGCCCCCCCCCTTTTTTTTTAAATGCTACTGATTCCAGTGGGTGGGGTGTAGAAAGCTCATAATTAATAAAACAACAGGAATAAAAATAAGTGAAAACATGAGAACTATAAAATGTCTCATTCGTGTGTAACAAGAAACAATATATTTTTTTAAAAAGCCTTTCATATATTTTTATAACTTGTGGAGGGGACCTAGAAGGAGCCAGGAGGAAGTGACAGGCAGAAAACACCAGATAGAAAGGCAGCGAGAGAGACCCACAGACACCAGCAGAGGTAAACAGAATCAGAAACTCGGATGTGCAAGTTCTGGCACAAAGGTGGAGACTTTTTTTTTTTTTTTTTTTTTTTAAGATTTGTTCAGGCACGTCTGTGCTGGGTCTTTGTTGCTACATGCGGCCATTCTCTAGTTGCGGCGAGCAGGACTACTCTAGTTGCGAGCACGGGCTTCTCATTGCTCTGGATTCTCTGGTTGTGCAGCACAGGTTTTAGAGTGCTGGCCCAGTACTTACAGCAACGGGCTTAGTTGCCCCACAGCATGTGGAATCCTCCTGGACCAGGGATCAAACCCACTGCGTTGGGTTTGGATAGGATCAAAGTCATTGCATTGCATAGGATCGAACTCCCCTGCATTGGATTCTTTACCACTGACCACCAAGGAAGTCTGAGACATTTTTAAATATAAAATTTTATAGTTTCTTACTGCATTGCCCTTGATGGCCTAAAGACACAGCGCCATTCAGAAGCTGTGGGCACATAGGTAAGGACCCTTGGGCTGAGCATCAGCCCCCAACCCCGCCCATGTCAGCACTCCCCTGACTGGCCCATAGGGGTTGCATCAGCACACCATTGCCCCTAGCCCTGGTACTGCAGGGCTTGGGAACAGTGGTATCTCCCACTGTGCCTGAGGGAGCAATACCTGGCCTTTCCTCCACGAGAAGCAGCTGGAGATACTCGCTGAATCCCCACGCCCCTGCAGGGACGCCAGCTGGATCCTTCTGGCCCAACTTGAACAGCTGCCAGGAGACTATGAGAGAGTCCAAAGGAAGACCCTCACTGCCACACCCAGGTCCCCCTGTGATCTGTCCGCACCAAGTTGTACGCTTCTGTGCTCCATCCCACAGCTGCCCAAACTTGCATCCCCTTCTAGAAGACGTATGCTGGCTTCACGCATGCGCATGTTTCGTGGCCTCTGTGCCTCCTACCTGGAATGCTTCTCCCCCTCTTCCTTGTCGGCCAGTTGCCCGCTGCCCACCTTGATAGGCCAGTGGGGTGGGGTGGGTAGAGCACAGCGAGGAGGAGTGAGAGGACGACATCCAGTGACCCCTTAACCAGTATCCATGTCTGACTGCTCTTGTCCAGCGCCACATTCCTGCCTTCCCTGTCATCAGAAAGTCCTCCCTAAGATGCCTAGCCAGCGTGCTGACTGTTGATAACACATCCTTGGTGGGGTCTTTTTTGTTGGTTTCTTTTTTTGTTTTCTTGCGTTTGTATCATTCAGGCTGTCCTCCCTTTCCCTGTTCATGTCTACTCCCATTAGAGTCCTACTGTTTTCATTCTTCAGGGCCCATGTCTTAAGAAGAACTTCTAATTCCTGGCCAGGATAAATTTGAATCTCATATCATCTCTTGTTCTATCTCATCTTATTCCGATGAGGCTTCTTGTGGGCTTTTCTTTTTCTTCCCCAATTGAATTTATGTGTAGTGATTTTCAATTTAATTCCTCAGTCATATCTGACTCTTTGCAATCACATGGATTGCAGCACACCAGGCTTCCCTGTCCATCACCAACTCCTGGAGCTTGCTCAAACTCATATCAATTGAGTTGGTGATACCATCCAAACATCTCATCCTCTGTTGTCCCCTTCTCCTCCGGCCTTCAGTCTTTCCCAGCATCAGTCTTTTCTTTGCATCAGGTGGCCAAAGTATTGGAGTTTCAGCTTCAACATCAGTCCTTCCAATGAATATTCAGGACTGATTTCCTTTAGGATCAACTGGTTGCATCTCCTTGCAATCCAAGGGACTCTCAAGAGTCTTCTCCAACACCACAATTCAAAAGCATCAATTCTTCGGCGCTCAGCATACTTTATCTCCAGCTCTCACATCCATACATGACTACTGGAAAAACCATAGCTTTGACTAGATGGACCTTTGTTGGCAAAATAATGTCTCTGCTTTTTAATATGCTGTCTGGGTTGGTCATAGCTTTTCTTCCAAGGAGCAAGTGTCATTTCATGGCTGCAGTCACCATCTGCAGTGATTTTGGAGCCCAAGAAAATAAAGTCTGTCACTGTTTTCATTGTTTCTCCATCTATTTGCTGTAAAGTGATGAGACCAGATGCCATAATCTTAGTTTTCTGAACGTTGAGTTTTAAGCCAGCTTTTTCACTCTTCTCTTTCACTTTCATCAAGAGGCTTTTTAGTTCTTCTTCGCTTTCTGCCATGAAGGTGGTATTATCTGCATATCTGAGGTTATTGGTATTTCTCCCGGCAATCTTGATTCCAGTTTGTGCTTCATCCAGTCTGGCATTTTGCATGATGTACTCTGCATATAAGTTAAATTAAAAGTGATTTTAATATAGGAATAGATTAAAGATAGCATAAATGCCACTGTTTGACTGTTCTTTTTATTGTCATTCTCTGGTTGGTTTAGGCTTTAAGGATTTTTCTGAGGTTTTTTGTGTTTTGGTTTTGTTTTGTTTTCCCAACCTGTTGTACTGGTAAAACGAGAAAGAGGGAGATGTGACTGTCTTTGTGTACTGTAGGTTCAGCTAGTTTTCAGACTGAGATGAATTATCCAGTAATAAATTATTCTACAGGCAACTATTTTAATTGGTCCTCCAAAGAAGACTTATTTTCTGGTTTGGTGAGTTTTTAACTGTGGCATAAACTATATATACATCATAATTTTACCCTCTTAACAGTTCAAGGGTACATTATTGTATTTTAAATTGTATGCACACTGTTGTACAACAGACCTAGACATTTTTCATCTTGCGTGATGGAAATGCTTTTCCCATTGATGTGCTCACCATTTCCCCTCCCTGCAACTTCTGGCAACCACCTTCTACTTTGTGTTTCTCTAAGTTTGATTAGATACCACATGGTGTAGTGATGGTCTCTTTGTGATTGATTTGTTGAACTTAGCATAATATCCTCAAGGTTCATCCATGCTGTAGCATATGGTAAGATCTTCTTTGAAAAGGCCTAAAAATACTCCATTGTATGTATTTACCACATTTCTTTACCCATTCATCCATCAGTGAACATTAAGTTTCCTTCCACATATTGGCCATTGTGAATAATGCTGCTGTGAACATGGGTACGCAAATAACTCTTCAAGACCTTATTTTTGATACTTTTGAATATATATCCAGCAGTGGGGTTGCTGTGTCATATAGCATTTCAGTTTTTAATTTTCTGAGGACCCATAATAGTCTTTTCCGTAGTGTCTGCACCATTTTATAAACATCCCAACAGTGAAGAAGATTCCAGTTTCTCCACATCCTCACCAACGGTTATTTTCTGGTTTTTTGATAGTGGCCATGCTACTGGGTGTGAGTTAACATCTCACTGTGATTTTGAATTACATTTCCGTGATGATTAATGGCTTCTCAGGTGGCACAGTGGTAAAGAATCTGCCTTCCAATGCAGGAGATGCAAGAGATGTGGGTTTGATCTCTGCCTGAGTCAGGAAGATCCCCTAGAGAAGGAAATGACAACCTGCTCCAGTATTCTTCCCTGAAAAATCCCATGGGCAGAAGAGCCTGATGGCTACAGTCCATGAGGTCGCAAAGAGCCAGACACGACTGAGCAACTGACACTTTCGTACATAACATAAAATTTTTACTTTTAAATGTGCTCCTCAGTAGCTGTCTCACTGTTGACCAGCTGTCCTGACAACACTTCTACTTCGGGTCTGTACTCTGTTCATGCTCATTCACTGGATTTTCTTCCTCATCTAGCCCTTGGCCTTCTTTCTGTTCCCAACTAAACCCCTTCCTTCGTCAGTTTTACTTGCTCCCATCCTTCAGCCTCCCATCCCTGCTACACCCTGTCAGCTGTCAGTCTTGGCGCTTGCCGTACCTGTCATCGCACAGATGCCCAGTGAGGGTCCTGGCCAGTCCCCGTCCCCCACAGTTGGCCATTCAGTCCCCCGTCATCCAGATTTTCAGCTTCCTGTCAGGCATCACCCCTGGGCGCCCCAGATTTCAAACAACTGCTTTTCCCCTCTGCCTCCTTATACGAATGGTGTGTCCGATCTGTGCTCAGTCTCCGGGCATGTCATCATCACCTCTTTTGTGCTTACCCTAGGCTAGACGCCTGGGTCCTGGTCATATTGACCTTCTCCTCTCCCTTCTGTTCACCATATGCATCCAGTCATCTCTGTCAGATCCTCACCATATCCTATGATACCTCTACCCCTTAGTTTTCCCATTTTTATTCTAATAAATTTATTAGAGCAACTAATTTATCTTTTCTCACCTTAACTCATCTCTGTCTCTCTGTCTTCTACGATTCCATCCCTATTGGTACCAATACTGATTTCTTGCAAATGTTTATTTCATTTTGGCATATAATACAACCATTTAAACTTAAAAAAAAAACAAAAAAGTCCCTATGACCGTGTAAACTTTTTGATGGAAGAACCAGAACTTGTTGAGGTTTTTGTTATTGTTTTGGCGGGGGCGGGGGGAGTGATTTTTTTTTTTTTTTTTGGCCTGGTAGCACAGCTTGTGGGATCTTAGTTCTCCAACCAACGATCCAACCCAGGTCCTCAACAGTGAAAGCACCCAGTCCTAACCACTGGACCACCAGGGAATTCTCAGCTTGTTCATTTTTATATTCTTGCAAGTAAGGATATTTAATAAGTGTTTATATTAATAATTGACAAAAACTAGGGTTTAGAGAATATGTGAAAGTAACAAGAAATTCAGATTTTCTTCATATGCTTCAAGAAAATATGAGTTGACTAGTGGAGGGAAGAAAAGAAGGCAGGTCGGGACCTTCATCATTGAACTCCTGTGACTGTTTGAAATAGCATCACATGAAATAAATTCCAGTGGTGTAGTCTGGAAATGACCAGGGACCATGCCACAATTGTACTTAAACCTGATGAACTCTTATTAACTCAATAATTATTTCTAGATGCCTTCTACGTGCCACATGCTGTGCAAGTCATCAGAGGTAGAAAGAGAAGTACAACACTGTTCCCACCATCTAGGGACTCATTCAGAATAAGACATGATTCAGGCCTTTTTAGAGTACCTTGTCCTCAGCAAATATATTCCTTCTTCCTGATTTGGGAATTCGGCCTAGAGTGAGAGCGGTGCCTACATTTATTACATGATAAAGCTGGCATTTGGATCTAAGCAAAAGAAGAAGTTATTATAAAAAAAGAAGAAATGATTATAGCATGTTAGTAAGCGCTATGATAGATAGGTGAATATAGATAGAAGAGAGACTGGGATAAACAGAGAAGGTAAAAAATAAAACTTCTTTTGACCTCCAAGAGTATATTGATGACTGCCATGCGGGAAATAATAAAAAGCGACTATATTTTTTTCTTTAGCAATGTTAAAAGCATGTTGTATAAATATATCCACACATACTGTGTCCCATACCTCCTTCTGAGAATGGTGGTCAGGTCTTCAACTTTGCCTTTGTTTATTATGAGAGGAAATGTTGATCTACAGAGAAACTCCAAAAGCAACACTCTCAAAGCCAAAATGAAGATTTATAATAGATGCTGCTGGATCTTTCAGGGTGTTTTTATCATGAATTATTCACAGAAGAAATTTTGATGATTGGGGATTAGGTGTGATTTTGTTAAATATCTTAAATCTTATGGGGACTGCAGTCAAGGGCTGTGAGGCATTGTAAACTGAGGAACTGTAACAACAAACAGCCATTCTAGATGATAAGTGCCTCCATTCCAGGTTCCTGTATTTTCTGAACCTTGTGCGTTTCTAACCAGGCTTATTTAATTACTGATAAATAACTTAATTTCTATATTGTCATTTTCTAGTTATCTCAGTATCAAAGGATGCAAAGAAAAAGATGCCAAGGTGTTGTTGACCCATGAAAAGAATTTCTCATAAACATGAAAACCTTCTGAATACTGTTTCTCTGTATTCAGAGAATTCATATTTTTCCAAGAGGCAGATGAATGACATAAAAACTGTAGGAAATATTGGGATTTCCCTGGTGGTCCAATGATTAAGACTCTGTGCTTTCACTGCCCGTGGCACAGGTTAGATCCCTGGTCCAAGAACTAAGATCCCACATACTGCACAGAGCAACAAAATAAATAGATTTTAAAATTTATGTATAGGAAATATGTTGTGAATTTACATTGTATACTTTCAAAGGCAAAATTACCACTAAGCTAATGAAGCTCGAGGTTCAGAGCCTCTTCCTGCACTGATCCCCGTGAGGTGAGGTTCTCGATGGGGAAACTGCATTTGTCCCAGGAAGAGCTTTTTCCTAAGCGCTTCAGATAATCACCTAGAGAGAGGTCCAAAGGAGAAGTCCGAATCTTCTGCAGAGCTCTAGCGTCTGCTGTTTCTCGTCTCATTCTCTATAGAGAAGAATGAGCGTCATACTTAATTGTGTGTTCTTTGACTATTTTATTTTTGGCTGTTCTGGGTCTTCGTTGCTGTGCAGGTTTTCAGGGGCTTCCCTTGGTTGTGGAACACAGGTTTCTCCTGTGGCTTCTCTTGTGGCTCGTGGCTCTAGGGCGTGCGGACTTCAGTAGTTGGGGCGCACGGGCTTAGTTCCCAGACCAGGGATCAAACCCATGTCTCCTGCATTGGCAGGCCAATTCCTATCCTCTGAGCCACCAAGGAAGTCCCCTAATTTTGTATTCTTAAAGAGACTCCCTTCCCTCTAATTGTATCAGCTTCAGGCCGTGCAAAGCAGCTCTTTCTCTAGATACCAGCAAAGTTTATGATCTATGCTAGGTCAAAAGCAAAAGGGTCAGTGTCCATAGTGAAAATGAGGGTTTACACATCATGTGGGGTGCTGACTGTGCTGGGCAGTCGTTTACTTACATCATCATCCCAGTTCATCCATTGCAGCACCCTGTAGGGTAGGTTTATCATTAACTCCATTTTATAGAAGGGGAAGCTAGAGTTTAAGTCCAAGTGTTTTGACTAGAACTGAAATCCAGATCTCTACTGAGCTTCGCACCCAGTATCCCCAGTGGAGCCAAAGAGAATAAACTTGTTGTTTACTCGCTTTCTTCTGCCGTTTGGAAGTTGTTAATGAGAGAATTGGGTAAGCAAGTTATCCGTTGAATTAAGATATACTGAGACACTGGGGCTTAGCTCCTAGGAAGAATATTTTTTGCAGATTCCTATTTCAGAAGATGATATACACATTCAAGGCAGCTCTGCTTTTCCTGTCAGGAAAAAAAAATTGATACAAGAGCCCAAGAAAATAGAAAATTGCTGTCTAAGCCAAAGAAGACTTCTTGGTATTTAGCCAGAAAATTGGATATCAAGCTTTTTTTTTTTTTTTTTAAGCATTCATTTTGTACCCTGATGTGAGCAGATGAGGAATTATTGTGTCAGAGAATGTTCCTCATTTTCTCTGTTTATCTTGTTTGTCCAGTATAACCTCTAGAGATCTGCCTGCCAATGCAGGAACTGCAGGAGATGTGGGTTCAATCCCTGAGTTGGGAAGATCCCCTGGAGGAGGGCATGGCAACCCACTCCAGTGTTCTTGCCTGGAGAATCCCATGGACAGAGGAGCCTGGTGGGCCATAGTCCATGGGGTCACAAAAGAGTTGGACACGACTCAGCAAGTAAACAAGAAAAAATCTCTAGAGAAACAGCACTTTTGACCTGTTCAGCTGTCCGCTCCCATTTCAGGGAGTATATTGGGAACAAAACAAAACTGACAGTCGTTGAGACCACCCCCATACTCACCTCATTACTGACCGGAAGTAACATAAAGGAACTGACTATGACGGCTGTGTTTCACATGGGAACCTCGCTGTATACAAGACTACATAAAGGTGTTTTAACGTGGGTTCTGAAAAGGAAGAATGTACGGTACCAACTTTCCCCTGGAAAATGGGTTTTATTAGATTTCAGGTATTTAGACATAGCATTTTGGATAGCCAGAGCTGTTTGAAAGGGTACTTTTGCCTTATATTTCTCATTCCTGTCATTTTGAGCAAAAGAAAGCCCCATTTCAAACATAGTCACACAGAAAATTGTACCCAGAAGACAAAAATTGTTCATTAAAATGGACTTGCATCCTGCTCTTAAGAATGTTAGAACTATGATCGCCTGTAATAGAGTTAGGTTCCTTTTGGGCCTGTCAGTCTTGGAAGTAGACATCTTGTCTTTTGGAAGAAAAGCGAAATGATGTCGACATTCAGCGTGGTGCTTCTTCACCTAAGTTCATAACTGAGGTACCTTTCACTCCCATCAGAGCCAGGTTGGGGACAGGGCAGAATTCCTGAGCTGTCTGGGGGAGTCGGTAGCTTCTACTTCTTGAGACCTGCAGTACTTCTCAGTAAACTGATGATCCTGTTTATTGAAGACTATATACATCAGACAGGTATATGCATTCCACCATTTTGTCAGATTCAAAGTTTTTATATGTCTTATTATAGTGATAGAAGGAGAAAAGGGAAAGGGAAAACAGAAAAGCAAACCCTATTGGAATAGACATGAGTGTTCTCTACCACCCCCCAAATCAAGTTCACCTTCTCTTAAGAACTTTTTTCCTTTTGATAGACTGTCTTCGATTTGTAGATCCTTTATGTCAGATTAGAGAAAAAAATAACACATAGTATATTTTATTTGGAATATTGCTAGAGAACCAAAATTGTCAGAAGTGAAAGAAATAACTTTTGTCTTTTATTATATGAATGTATTTACCTTGTGATTGAATGAGGCCTTTTTTTTTCCTTCTTGCCATGGTCTCTTAAAGACAGAATTTTCAACTTTAAAAACCATTCCCCGCCTCCCAAGGTTTATTTGTAAGTTAATTGCTTGGAATGGAGGTTATTTTTCCATCAGAACAATGCAGTTTTGGTGAAGAGATTCCTGGACCAATTCCATAAAGCCTATTATAACCTACTGCTTCTAACTAGGATACTTCTTAATATAAAGAGCTATATTTCAGTAGGTGAGGTTTATAGGGATGTTGTAGTGATAAATAGGATGCAGTTTCTTCTAGAAGTATTACTAAATTTATTGTAATCTTTTGTTTCTGTTATATGTCATTTCAAGTATAGATAACCGTCCAGTGAGACTCCATGGATATTACTATTGATTAAAAAGAAAAAAAATGACCCCCTCTTACCCCAAAAGGTGGGAACCACTCTGTGTGTGTCTGTGTATATGTGCGCTTAGCTCAGTCATGTCCCACTCTTTGCAGCCCCATGAACTGTAGCCCACCAGGCTCCTCTAAGGAGTCCATGACATTTTCCAGGCAAGAATATTGGAGTGGGTTGCCATTTCCTACTCCAGGGGGTCAAAACCGTGTCTTCTATGTCTCCTGCTTTGGCAGGCAGAGTCTTTACCCCTGTGCCACCTGGCAAGCCCGGTTTTTTTTTTTACAAACTGCAGGGTACTATAGTAGCAAATCAGTCAACACATGCATGTATTTCCTGGGAGGATCCAGGATTTCCAGAGGCCTAGAGCAGGGTTGCCCCTTCCTTCCTTTCTGGCCTGGTCGGGTCTCCTAGACTCCTCCCCCTCCAGGCTTCCACATGCCAAGACTCTTGTGAGAGGAGAGAGTTCCAGAAGGGCAAGACCATGGTGATGGGGAGGGTGACATGAGGGTGTATAAGCCTGAAAGCCAGGAGCTTACGCTGGCAGAGTAAACCAGAGGCTCTGGGCCAAGGTTATCTTTCTTTCCTTCTTTTCACCTGCTGCCCATTCCATTTCTTGTTTTAACCACTCTCTTTATTTCTCCTGGCATTTTTTTTTCCTTCTCCCTTGATCTACTGCAGCACAAAATTCAGGTCTTTACGTGTAATTCTTGTCTTTGAAGCAAATGTTCAGTTCTGGAATTATTTAGCTAGCGAAACAGATAAAGTGAAAATAGCAAAGGAAAAGTCACAAACTTTCAGGAAGTCTTTAAAACTCATAATAAATTGTGCTCCAGATGTTCTCTGAAATATACATGAAGCTCTATTTCAAGCTTTGTCTCTCTTCACAATTTCATCTTGTCTTTAGAAAAACCCTAAATTTATCTCTTTCGCTCTTACAGGAGGAGGTACTTGTGGGTCCCCCAAACTTCCATACCATTCCACTTGTATCTGTCTGTTCTCTCTTCTTTCCCTTCTCTTAAATTCTATTTAACGAGACAGAGACTGCATAGATAAATAGTGAATCTTAAGTTACATGAAGAATTGAAGTATGGCTCATCAGTATTTCAGAGGAAATATTCTAAATGGAGGTGCTAAGAAATGGGAGTGAAGCCCTCTGTGCACTTGCAGAGGTGAGTTCTGAAGTGTTATTGCTAGGTTGACATTACCCAGCTGAACATGTAGGCAGCTGCAGTTTTAGTCTCTACTTAGTGGCTTCAAAGCCATGACAGTTTTACCTTCAATAAGCATTTTCTCGATACAGTTGTTGTTTTGTCTCTAAGTCATGTCCCGACTCTTTGCAACCCCATGGACTGTAACCTGCCAGGCTCCTCTGTTTATGGGATTTCCCAAGCGAAAATACTGGGATGGGTTGCCATTTTCTTCTCCAGGGGATCTTCCCAGCCCAGGGATCAAACCCAGGTCTCCCGTATTACAGGCGGATTCTTTACCTGTTGAGCCACGTGGGAAACCACAAGAGAGCCACATGGGAAGCCCCTCTCAATACTGTAATTACTTAGAACTGTAACATTACAATCAATGCCTGTTTGTTGCCTACAGGGCACAATGAAGCTGTTTTCATATTTTAAAAAACTACAAATTATGAGCAGTTAATTTTTTTTTCAAATTGACCCTCAGGGTAGGGATCGGGGAGGTGATCATCATGAACCTGAAAGATTATGAATCCAATGTCAGGATCTATAAAGACCTGATATTAGATATTCTTGTGTGGAGTCACAATACTATAATACGTAAGTTGATTATGCTAATTTCTTTAACATTGCTTCTCTTTCATATACTGATCTGAGGAGCCCCTTTGGTTCTTTCCATGTACTATACTTAATCCTCCTCTTTGGGAATTGAGGTTTTCAAATCGAGCTCCTGGTTTTCATGTTAGGGTAAGTAAGAGGAAAGATCCAGACATT
Organism: Muntiacus reevesi; assembly: GCF_963930625.1. Taxonomy (NCBI): domain Eukaryota; kingdom Metazoa; phylum Chordata; class Mammalia; order Artiodactyla; family Cervidae; genus Muntiacus; species Muntiacus reevesi. The sequence continues at coordinate 45,117,328 of NC_089260.1, forward strand.
TGTGTGTTTTAGCTACGCTTCTAACTCAGTGATGCGTGGTTTTTAAAAAGGACAGATACATCTTATACATCTTATAGATGAACTTCACTTGGTAATCAGGTGATTGGATGTTTTTCTCTTAAGTTCACCCAGTAGGTTTACTTGGAAATTTTGAAAGCTTTATTTATTCCTGTAGCATATGCTACAGTATTATTTCCTTGGCAATTGGGTTTATCCTGGGAGGATAATATAAAAGATCATTAACCTTCACATTTTTATTTTCCAAAATTCTTTTGGATTGCTACACTTCAGAGAACTAATTAGGCCCTGTTAGCATCCTGAGGTGTGCGCATTGTTCCTGGGATGTTGATGAATGTTTATTTTGAGTTAAGTATATCAGCTCTTGCCATGCTGTCTGTGATGAAGGCATTCTTAGTAACATCTTCGATAATTAGTTTCTTTTCATTCAGCATCTGGATCAATGCTGTATCCTAAACGTTACTCTCCAAATAAGCTTAGTCTTCTATCTAAGTAAATAAGAAAAACTCCTCATACTGACAAATTTATAAATTTCATTTTTCTTTTATTGCCTAAATCCACAACACTTTAAAGAGACAATCTGCTCACCCCATTTCAGCACTCGGCTACACCATGGCAGTGCCTCAAGCATGCACAGCAGCACACGGCTTGTCTTTTTTACCTTTGCATCCTCACCATCTAATACCGTGTTTATGTTTCCCTTAAAAACATGAAATATCGCTTTCTTGAAAACAAAATTACAAAGAAAAATTAAAAACTAAAATGCCTTATACCATCTATGTGCTTGGAGCTGATCCCTCAAACCTGCCCAGACCACCTGAGCTCTCCTTGGATTGCTTTCTCCAGAGCATGAATCAGGTGAACTCTGAGTGTCTGCATGGGTTAGCATGGACTGCAAAGTGATGGGGATACAAAAATGTAAAATACAGCCCCCGGCTCAAGGACTCCACAGTCTCAGGAGAATTATGAGGCGATCCACATCAAGTCAGATGATTTCCATATGGAATAGTAAGTGATATTACAGCTGTATTTTGGAGGAACAGAGTGTAAAAACAAAAATTGGCTCCCCTGAGATCCCAGGAAGATTAGCTGGAGTAAATGACAGCTGGGATCCAGGAGCAAGGCCTCAGGCCTATCCAGTAGAGGTAGTGACACCCAAGGACCCAGCAGTGCCTGGGCTGCTGTTTTAGAAATACCTTTGTCAAAGTGGATTTTCATGTGTCATGTTCCCTTGCTTGGGCTGGTCCAGAAAGACAGAAAACAAATGTTTTCATTCTAAGAGACTAATGCTGTTGGGGGGGGGGTGGTGGTTGGGGGGGGGGGGGGACGGAGAAGGCATCTTATTTTAATATTTAAAAAGGAAGGAAATTTACATTTGGTAGTGTATCATGTTTTCTCCCAGTGAGAGTGAAAATTTATGTTTTGGTGTTACCATAGATAACTGAAGAGATTTTATTACTCTTAATACTGAAATTGATTTTTTTACATTTAAATTTATTGGTAGAAAAGCTATAGAAATGATACTAAATTTAATTCATTAACAACCCATGTCTCAAGATAACATCAATAAAATACCTTCTTGTAAGTTTCTGATTCAATTTCTGTTTTATCACAAAGGGGTGTAATTTTCTTTTAGTACAAACTTGTCTATTCCTGTTCCTTTTCACTTGACTTAGCCTGATGAAGTCTGTCCGTTCCCTTTCTTAGACATGCCTGATTTCACATTTTTCTTTGTTATACAGTCCTTTATATTCTGTTATTTAACGTCTTTATTTGTAATTTGTAAATAGGTTTATTGGATTCTTGCCTTTGTAAGACTGCTTGTAATTATAAATGCAGAATAATATTATTACTTAGCGCCTTTCTTCTGTGGCACTCAGAATGCTTCACATACATTATCTTATTAAGCCTCATAACATCCCTGGGAGGCAGGGGCATTTTGCAAGCGATTATGGATTGCTTTGCTGAATCAGCACCGCCTCACAGCATTATGATAAGCTGGGAAAAAGATTGAGGTCATGTACTAACTTGTTCTCAGGAAACCCCACATGCAGCCAAATATTTTCCTTGGCAATACAGCCCTAATAACTGCCACCGTTCGAGTCTCTGGGAAACCCACTGTCCAATGATGCTGTTAAAATTTTTTTTTGAAAACGCACATCAAAGACGGTATATTGCCTCTGCCAGTTCAGAGGCAGGTGAATTAGAGTTGGCATGAGAAGAGCTCAGCTTCAAGTTCAGGCTTTCCGTCTACAGAAGAAAGGCTAGGTCTGCTCTTGCTGCAGCTCTCCACACTGGACCTGCCCGTTTGTCATGTGTGTCATTATCAGCCACTCTCTCTGCCTCACGTTAGCCATCACCTGGCAAGCAAGGTTTCCAAAAAACAGGGTTCTGGAATTCAAACTGTTCATCTGTGCTGACAGTAAAACCTATTTCCAAGTGCCATTGGGTAAAACTGTACTGAAGTCTTGATGACAGTATCATACTAAATCATGCAGCATTTGAAAGTGTAGGCAGGGTAATTAAAAGTGAAAATAGGGAGAGAACATCTAATGAAGGTTTTATTTCATCATTTGAAGGGTTGTGGCGTGGTAAGGAAAAGTTCTCTCTCACAGCTAATATATGTAAAGCAAAAATTAATTTGAAGCCAATTTAAACCAGTAAATTTGATAGGGAGTAAGTTAATTCCTATTATGTCTTCTTCGTATTTATAATTAGTTAATTTTTATATATGCCACGGCCTACACAGATGATCATGATTAACCTCCCCAGGATTTTTTCCCCCCATGGGAATAGCCATGGCACTCGCTGTGTGTATATCTTTCAGTTGTAGCTCAAACGTTTCCATAAGCTTTGTTAGAGAACAAAATTGTCAGACTTTGGGGGGGTTTTGAGAGGGTGGGGCGCCACGTCACATGTGGCTTGCAGGGTCTTAGTTCCCCAACCAAGGATCGAACCTGGGCCCCCCGCAGTGAAAGTGCCAAGTCTTAACCACTGAACTGCCAAGGAATTCCCTGTCAGACTTCAGATGCCTTTTAAAATTTCTTGCAAGTGGATTTGACTGCTTTAAATAGTCTTTGTATTTGAGAGGACATAACATATAATATCCAAGAGAACTGCTGAGTTACCAGCGGCATCACAGTATTTTTTTCTGTAGCAGACAAAAGTTACTGGAGAATCACAAGACCATATACAAAGAAAGGAGAGAATTTCATTGTGGGAAAGGTAGGATACCAAATTTAGGAGCCTCTGTAAATGTCAACCTTTGTTCATTTCACTTTAACCTCATTGTGCAAACTGTGGTCACCTCTTGTCCACACTTTTGCTGGGCTTTCAGACGTGCAGGTACCACAGTTTCTAAGCCCCTCACTGTGCACCTGTGGCCTGGTGAGGCCTCCGAGTTTCTGTGTGAAGCTGACCCCTGTCTTCTCTTTAATTGCCTGCTGCCATAAACAGTTGTGGAAGGCTGGTTGACAACTCAGTGCCACTCCTGCTTAAATTGGAGAGATTTTATGCCACACAGTATTTAAAGGGTCACTTTAAAGACAAATTTAAATCTTTTGCTATTGTCATTATGAAACAGCAAATATTGGTTTTCTAGGATGTCTTTTGAACTGTGATAATGATACTGTGATAATGATAAGGAAACCTCCTATTTTGGAAAATTGGAAGATCTACTTACTTCCCAAATTCTTCCCAGTCCTTTTCTTTTCACCTAATCTCTTACTGGGCTTCCCTGGTGGCTCAGATAGTCAAGAGTGCCTGCAATGCAAGATACCTAGGTTCAATCCCTGGGTTCAGATGATCCCCTGGAGAAGGGAATGGCAACCCACTCTAGTATTCTTACCTGGAGAATCCCATGGACAGAGGAACCTGGAGGGCTACAGTCCATAGGATTGCAAAGAGTTAGACACGACTGAGCGACTAGGACTTTTATTTTCAATCTCTTACTGGAGGTACAGTGATTGTTCTCCACAATCAGTTTTACGTACATGTGTTAGAATCTGCAAATTCAAATCCAGTTTCTCTTTGTTGTGTGGGCAAACCTTGCTGTAAATTCTGTAATGGCATGTATTTGGCCTTCAAGACAAGTCAGATCCTTTCTTTTAGCCGGCTTAACTTCACATTTGATCTGGACAGTTCAGATGCCATCCTAAGGTGACAGCTCTTCATGCAGGAGATGAATCATTCATAACAACTCTGCCTGTCACTCTGCATGGTCAGCACTAATCACTATGCTCTCCCCCCAGAGCCCAAGTTCATAAAGTCCAGGACCTCTTAGAGATTAGTTGGGGGGCAAGGGGTACCGACATTTTGGTATGTAAAAGGACGAGTTCAAATCAAAATGCTATTTCAAACATTTGAATAGATTAAACTTCTGTTTCTGTATGATATAAAAATGATACTTGCTGTATCATTTTTTGTGATCAAAAAAATCACAAAAGTTCTATTTTTGTGTACTAACAAGAAACAACCAAGAATGATGGCTTGATGGTCACCAGAAATGACGCACTTTGCTTGTAGTAATTGTTCGAAGTGCCTGAAATGGACTTGATTAGATCTGTTGTTTCCTCTTCTCCCTAAACATTCACATAGGGATTACCTGGGATTTGTTTATGTCTTAGTCATTAATCTGCCGAATTGATATAAATGAAACTTCAGTTTTTAGAGATTTTTCGTCCACAGGAGATTTTGGTGGTTGCAAACAGTATGATTTTCTGGAGCCCACCTCTGACAATGGGCCCCGTATGTGCCCTGTGACCCAGGAAGTAGATGCTGAGGGCCCTGGCCCTCTCTGGTGTCTGACCACGGAGACCTCTCCCCAGGAACACTGGCCTCACCTTGAGATCACTTTGAGATCCAATTGCCTCAACCCCTTGCTAGTATGCCCTCCTCGAGCCTGCCTTCCGTGATTAACCAGAGCCATGCTACTCCATGTATTTGTGCAAGGTTCCCAAATTGTTATCAATGCTGCGCTTTACTAGGGTGATATGATTTAACATAATTTAATGTTTCAGGACTCTAAATTGGATGATTCTATGTTCTGTTATCAGCTTCCTGCATTAGGTGCTTGAAACTGGGAACACCTGCTTTTTAAAAAGCCTGCTCGAAAGGTTCCCCTATGACTACTCAAGCACAAGTGAGAAGCCGGGGTTCCAGGGTTGGCAGGCAGGACAGACCCCCCCCCCCCCCGGAAGTGGGTGCCTCCCTGTGAGATTGTTGGGGTCTCGGGCAAAGGAGAGGCAGGTCTGCACAACTCGCTGTACCAGTCTCTTCAGGAGACAAGCATCAGGTCCTGTGTCTGCAGAGAGAAACTGGAAGGAAAAAATATCCAGAGGGGAGAAAGTTGTGAGGAGAGAGCAGGCTAGCTGGTCTGACAGGAGGAGCCTAAAGTGAATCAGAGCAGGAGGCATGTCAGTGACAGGCGAGTGGGAGCCCGGGGGTGGGCATGGAAGAATGGCCCCAGGGAAAAGGAAGGTCGAGTCCCAGGCGGCGTTCAGTCTCACAAGAGGCATTCCTCTGAACATCCACTGCTAAGGGAAAGGGAGTCTTGCGATCGGAGTCCTGTGAACCCTGAACAAAGTGGGAACTTGCGGTGGAATTGGTGAGAAGGGTAAGGGGATGTCAAGAGACCAATCCTTCTTTGTTTCCCAGCCTCTCCCCCTCCACTCCACCTTTCTACCCTGTGCTTTTATTGGACACCATTGAGGTGGTAAGTTTCATGTTAGTAACTGAGTATCCAAAGTTAAATAACACATGATCCTTGCCAGCCTCTCCAGGGATGTCAGCCCTTCTCTGCCCAGCCTCACATTCCAGATGACTCATGTAGCTCAGACAGGGACCTTCTACTTGGAGGCCAGGGCTTCTCCCAGCCCACAGTGTGGGAAGACCAAGAAATCTGATGAAGCATTCTTCCATCCTGGGTCCCCAGCAAACAGGTGGTTTGTAGACATCTATCTGGCTTGCCTCATAATTTTTTAAGAGCTAAGCATGACTAGGAAAATCCCCGAGTCAGATTAAAAACTCCCATGATACCTAAGCTACCTTTTTTTTATGGAGCAATTTGCAACTTCCTAAATGATAGATTACCAGATGAATAAAGTTGGTCTGTTTATTTTTCTTCATCTCTGAAGTGTGGAAAGAGATGGTGCTTTGGTCAGTGAGAAGGTGCTATGTTGTTGTTTTTGTTAATAAAATCCCCGGAGTCTGGAAAGAAATACAAAGCACCCCACCTAATGCTGCCCAACTCCCCACCAGGATAGTCCTGATGCCCTTAACACTCACAGTCTCACTTCTGTCTCATCCTATTTCTACTTCATACTTGAACTACAAAAGTCAGAGCCTTAGACCCCCACTATGTTAAGTAAGCAGTGAAGCCCTTCAGAACAGCTCTTTCTAAAGAGGTACTTGTGAGTTTTAGATTCTGCGTATCCTGAATTTCAGCTCCAGCAGTAAAACTGTTCAATGTTAACACACGATTGAGCACCCACTGTGTGCCAGCCAGGGAGTAAAAAGACTTCTGTTGTCAAGCAGCCAGCAACGCTGCAAAAGGGACAGCTGTGGGAACAGATTAGTCATCTCACAGCCCCAGGGTCAGCGGCTGGTTAGGCACCAGGCCTTGCAGGAGCAGAGGAAGGGGTTAGCTTGATTGTTACGAGCTTCCGGAACAATGATCGGTCTTCAAAGAGAACAGGTGGAAGAGCATCTGGTGCTGATGGAAGAGTCAGAAAGTACCTGAAACCTTCAAACAGGATCATGCCACTGGGGGGAGAGATAATAAATATTGCTAGGGTGTAAGGTAGGACTGGGGCTTCCCAGGTGGCTTAGTGGGTGAAGAACCTGCCTGCAATACAAGGAGATGTAAGAGACATAGGTTCGATCCCTGGGTTGGGAAGATCCCCTGGAGAAGAGCATGGCAACCCACTCCAGTATTCTTGCCTGGAGAACAGTCCATGGAATTGCAAAGAGCTGGACACGACTGAAGTGACTGAGCACACACACATTCAAGGTAGGACAATTAGATGAGTTATGCTGTGCTAATTAACAGAATAATGATAGAATATTTCTAGTACTTAGGCTAAAGTCCTCTTAAGGATTTTAGAAACAACTTTTCATGTAATTTCCGTATTTTAACCCATTTATGAGAAGCTTTGCATGCTCCTGTGGTATCATTTTGTTGGCATTGCTTGAGTTAACATATGTGTTTGAGAAAAGTGAAACTTTTTTTTTTATAGTTTTGTCCTTTGAGAGACTGCCGTTAAATATCCTGAATGAGTGCTATATTCAAACTTCACCTCACTTCTCACTTCTTTCATACCTACTGTTTTGTTTTTTTTTTTCCTTTGTGTGGTCTCAATCTCACCTTTCAGCCTTCTAAGCAAATTCTGATTCCTCCACTCCTTATTCAGATAACTCCTAAAGCCTTAGCTGTCAGCACCCTATGAATTAGACTTAACTGGAACCAAGCAGTTCTCGGATTTTATTTTGCCCTCAGCTCTTAATACTCCATTGCTGGAGAAGATGCAGACAGAGACCGATGTTCTCACAATGGAGAATGAATGAATCCTGACAGCCTGGGTTTAATGACATGTACTTGTTGCCTTTGAGTTGATCTACCTGCAGTGCTTCTGAAGCTGTGTTGCCACAAGTTTAAACAATTTTCTTTTCTCTGTCGATGTGGTTGAGTTTGTGTCTGATTTCTTTTTGTTCTTTGCCTTCCAGGATCTGTCTTTAAATTTAAGGTCCTACCTCATAGACATATATAGACTATGTAAAAGAAAGATTCTGGACAAATAGTTAGATACATGCATGGTGTACTACGAAAGGTTATCCACTGTCAATTTTCCCTGTCAATACATTGAATATTGATAGGTAATATTGAAGTGGGGTGCTAAATAAAATGGTACATTGGTGATAGCAGATTCAGTGATAGTTCTTGCAACCAAAAGCGTTCTCTAGCCAGTTATACCCAGAATCTTTTCTGGCTACCATTTTCTCTTCCTGATCTGTGTGGTACATTCGTTTTTAAAGTAGGATGTGCATATTTCAAACTTATGGCATGATGGTTGGTTCCGTGTCAGCCGTTACACCTTCCCATTGATGGAAATGAAACCAAGCTTGTTGCTTTCTCTTGAAGCAAGGGAGCCAGAGGGCTTTGCTCGGGGGCTGGAGGAGGTATCCTTCAGATGGGTTCACTTTGCTATTCCTTCGTGCCGAAGGGAAACCATGATGCAGTAACACCAAACTCCCAAGTCAGAAAGAGAGGGAGGTGACTTGGAGCCGAAGTTCCTCCCACTCCCAAAGAAAGTGCAGCTGTGCGTTTTTAATATGCACGGCAGGAGATTTCAGCAGCCCGATGATATATAGTGCATTAATGTTGAAAAGATAAACACATTTGGAGAGCACAGGAAGGGCCTTGTGTTTTTATGTTAGCAGAATGCTTCCTAATGAATAAGAATGTGCTGCTGGCTTCACGGAGCCAGATGGCAGCTTTCTAATTTTAGTTGGGTGCAGATGCATAATTCTCTGGCTTTACCTTCTAGAACCTTAGAGATGCTACATCACTTTCCCTGTAATATTTTATCTGTAGTGCTTGGCCAGAAACTGCCTGTCATCGTCTCAATGACTTCTCTGCTCACTCTCGACCTGGGTCCCAGCACTGCTGGGTTGGACTGTCGCTTCACCTGAAATCCTCAATGCAGGAAAAGGTGGAAATTGTGGATGTATTCCCACTCAAGTGTTAAAATTTGTTGTGGAGGTAATTAGACTCGTCTTTGACGTCAGTCTGCTGAAAAATTGATAGGTATCTGGGTGAGCAACTGCACTCATTTTGAAGCAGTGGAATTAATTATAAAATCTGCATAAAGTATCGGGTTCCCTTTTAGTTGAAGGTGCTAATACCTTAAATAATACTGCTTCCATAAAAGCAGCTCTCCTCATACTTGACCAAACTTGGGAACAACTTTTCAACTCTTACTTGTTACATGTCAGGGCATCCAAACATAGGCAATGTTCAAATATTCTCTATGCATAGATGTAAAAATACTCCATGGGTTATTTTTCAGGTTATATATTTTTCAGAGTGAATCACTGATACTTGTTTCAATTCTGACTTTTTAAAGATAATTTCCATAAGTTTTCCATGGCTTCTTCAGATGATTTTTTTTTTTTTTTTAATGTATTTATGACATGTGGAATCTTAGTTCCCTGACCAGGGATAGAACCCACATACCCTGCATTGGAATCGTGGAGTCTTAACCAGTGGATAGTCAGCGAAGTCCCATATTCAGATGATTTTTTTTGAGAGAGAAAAAGAAAGAGCGTAAACGTCTTAAATAATGACCATATCACCATGTCCCTCTAATGGGCAGACATTAAATAGCACTTAGGTTTCTAAGTCATTGGTGGTTGTCGCTGCTGCTGCTGCTGGAATTAGAACAATTATGTGACTGTCCCCTGGGCCATGGCTGCCGTCCCTGTGAGAGGCAGGAATCTGTTCTGGCCATATTTTCCAGAAAGGCCCTGGGAGTGCATGTTCTCAGTTCAGTTGCCTAATTAACAAGTAGATGAGACCTTCTAATGTTATAAGATTCACTAAGTTACCCAAAATCAATGAATGATGTTCTCTAAGAATATGTAAAGGTCTTTAAGAAACATACACACATCACTTCATACTTTAAAAATAGCTTTATATGCTTTTTTCCCCAAGGATAAATAAATTTTTTGCTAAATCACAGTTTCTGTGTGTTTCTGTTCTCACCAGGAAATTTAAATTTTACTTTGTATTTGCAAATCATTTAAATATCTCGAGATTAAACGCTTCCCTACTCACCTTTCCTTTTGTTCTGAGAGAAAGCACAAGTAATAATTACTTATGAAGAAAAGCGTATGGAATATAATATTAATGATATTCTCCCAGTTTGTGGTATGACTCATCTTAACACAGTCCCTAAAGAGATGGGGTTTGTTCTTTGCTTTGAAACTGGAAATCTAATTAATTGGTATTGGATTTCTAGAGTGCCGGTGAAGGGAGGAAGGATGGGCTTGCTCTTGGAGCAGCCCCCCAGGAGGGAGGGTCAGCAGCAGAAAGATGAAGCCGCAGCCTTGGACAGTCGCTTTAATCAGAGCTTTGCATTTGTAACATGGGGCTGCTACAAAGACCTAAAGCTGTTTCGTGGCATTTTTGTCTTTAGGGGGGTGAGGAAGAAAAGGACAGACTTACTGTTTTCATTGTCACTCTCTCAGGTCATATTCTTTACCTAAAAAGAACAACCTTAATAATCAAAGTGCAGAAGAACTGGAGAGCAGGGCATGGAGGAGAAAGCTTTTTGTAGGCTCTGAAAATTCAGTTTTATCATCTCTTTTTTCAGTGTAAGAGTTCCACCTGTAATAATGCGATTTCATAAGGTTTTGATAATTTGAAACGATCTGGGATGATCTTTCAGTAAACTGTGGAGTTTACTGAAGGATATTTTTGTAACAGAATATATTTTTATGGTTAATGGATGCAAAATATAGAAAAGTAAATATAATTTGTGACCACTGAGAAAACTGCCTAATTTAAAAATATTAAATAGTATGTTTTAGTATAGTAATGGCTGTTCTTACAGAAGTATAAATATATCTAAGGATTTAAGCTTATTTATATCTGGGACATAAAAATAGCATACTCATTCTTGAAATGCTCCCACAAAATGCCAATGTATGTCCGGGTAACATGACAAGATACCTCAAAGGAGTTTTTTTCTTCCTCCTGTTTGACTCTAAAGCCCAAATGAACTTTGCACAGAGGTGGTAATTACTTCATGAAAAGTACCCAAGTAGTATAAATTCATGGCCAGTTTAAGTTAAGATTCAGATTACCTTGGTAAAGCCATAGTTCTGTGTATTTTCTATCACTTCATACTATTGAGATTTTAATATTGAGAAGTTGCCAGAGCACAAATCTAATACAGCATTGAATAGATGACAAGTTAACAAAAAATAAATAAAAATAAATGTGTATAGATCTTCAATGAGGACAGGCATAAAGGACCCTACATTCTTTACCCTTTTTTCTTATTTACTTACTCTATGAGTAGTGAATAGTTCCCATTCTCTGAGTAAATATATGAATGGCATTGTGTGAACATTGAACATTTTAAAAGTTCTCTTGCAGATACTCAGTGGCCTCATCTGGAATTTTCTTTGCCTGCACACTAACATAATTTCAGATTGACCTTGGGAAAATTTTTGTTGTTTTCATCCTGAGTCCGGGATTCCTAAAATTCCAGCTTAGACAAATTGTTGGCCATCATTTCTGAACACTGGTTTCAGAGGCCAGGCTGAGATTTCCCCAGGAACAGACGCCACACATCCGTTGCTTTTGCCATGCACTCACGTAACCCACAGAATCCAGCACCACTACAGGGGATGTGAAGTATTTTCAGCTCTGTCCAGTCATTTAAAAAAAAAAAAAAAAAAAGTCTCTTTTTTGAATTTAAAGTTAGTTCCTCACTGTACAGCCCTGACTCAGTAGATGCCCCCTACCCCCTGCCCCCAGCAAGGTATATCCGCTCATCCCACAAGGACCCTTCATCCCACCTGGACCGTGAGCATGACTGAACACATAGCAGGACCCCAAGACACATGGACAGCATTCCTGGCCGGTTTTCCTCATGCCAACCCTGCATTCTCTGTGAGCACCTGTTCACTGCTGCTTTCCTCCTTCCAGAAATGTATCAGGTGAATGTTAGAAAGAGGGAAAGAATGACATGGTTGATGACTGCAGTTTTTCAGGATGATAATTATTTTATATCCAGGCTTTCCAGTAGAGCCCAAACACATGTTTTGCCCCCTCTGAATCATCTCTTACATTAAATTTTAGGCCCTTAACCTAAATTATGATCTGTAGATTCCTAAAGATGAAAGAAAATGATAATCTCATGCTCTGTATTTTCTGATAAGCATCAAAAATTCAGTGCCTGAACACATTGCTGGAACATTTGGAATACTCCAGTCTGAAAGTCTGTCACTGTTTAGGAACCTGCATGATTGAGTTTTTCCAAGTTTGAATTTTTTAATTCCACAAAATACTGAATGGATTCAGGAAACTTTGGGGTCTTCAGCATGATAATCAGATCCTCAAAATGTAAATATCTCACAAGGTATATTGATTGTCTCTGAAAGACTTGGGAAATAAGGTACACGGAGGTAATAAATAATTCAAGGATTATTGGTAATGTTTTGTAACAACTTGAAGTGGACTATGATGTATTAAAATGTTGAATCACTTTATTGCACACCAGAAACTGATTTGATATTGTATATCAACTCTTCTTCAGGTTTTTTTTACCAAAGGACTTGGAAATGGATTATCAGAAACATTGTCATTTTGTATTATTTTGCCCTAAAATGAGGCTGAGGATTACTCAGTCTGCACAGTTTTAACACTCCTACACCTGAATGCCACCACATTGAAGACAAAAAGTAAATAAAAGGGAATGCATGGACATTTATAATATCTATTACATGACTTTTGCGATTCAGTAGTCATGAAACTCAGGGATCCTTTAGGCCTAAACCTGCAGAGACATCACAGGGCAGGACTGTTAAATCAGAGGAAAAGTAGGTGAAGCAGCAGCTGACGGTGCCTCTCCTGTCCCTGGATTGATGTGGGGAAGGGAGCAGAAACTGAAGAGAAATATACAGCTTCTCAGAGTGAACTGGGGGTGGGGGGGGTATGCCCCAATATGTATTTACTTGGGGGTTATTTGACAATGAAAACATTTCTGGGAAAAATGGGGAAGGGGGAAGAGGAGTGCCTGAGATCCCGCCTGCCCCAGGTGAGAATGACTGAAGCACTGGGCTGAGACCAAGCCAGCAGCTAGCGCGAGGGACCTACAGCCGACAGCTGGGGAGGGCAGCACGGAAAGATGAAGGGAGGACTAGCACATCCTCACATGCTGAGTTATAAAGGCTATTAGACAAGTCACAGCTCTATTTATAGCCGGTCACAATTATTCAGATCTAAGCAGGTGAATCAGGAATGCCGCAGAGTCACTGAGGAAACAGATACTCCCTGCTTCTGACCTCTGCCTTTGGAACTCAGTCAGGAGCAGCTAATAAAGACAGATATGCTAGTAGTAAGTTATATTTGTAAGCTACTTTATGGGTTTTTTGGTTTTGTTTTTCCTTGTTTTTAGCTGTGCTGCACGACAGGTGGGATCTTAATTCCCCAGCCAGGGATTGAACCCATACCCCCTGCATGGGAGGCTCGGAGTCTTAAACACTGGAACACTAGGGAGGGCCCTTACTTTCTGGTTTTTAACGTGTGTTTTACATATCCCATTTACTCCTGTCACAGCCCATGAAGCAAGAAGGCAGGAACTAAGGCCTCCAAAAGTTGAAGTGACATGTTCTGACTTGTACTAGTGGCTGAGCTGAGACTTGAACTACACAGGCCCTCTTCCCTTTTCCACTGATACATATGCATGTGGAAGATTTTCATCAAGATTTGGAGGGCCTGCATAATTCTTAATTATTTTCTATAGGCTCCCAGGTACAGATTAAGCTTTACAGGCTTTCGCAAATACTGTGTAAAATCTTCTGTTACAAAAAAAAAAGAAGCAGGGTCTGCTAAGTTCATGAAAGCAAGTTGATTCTGAGTACTGCATTGATTTACAGTTTTCTTTGTGGTTCAGTCTCTCAGTCGTTTCCGACTCTTTGTGACCCCATGCACTGCAGCACACCAGGCTTCCCTATCCTTCATGTCCTTCACTATCTCCCAGAGTCTGCTCAAACTCATGTGCATTGAGTCAGTGATGCCATCCAACCATCTCATTCTCACAGTTTTCTTGACTTGCATTTAATTACAGTGATAACATGCAGTGTAAACAAGGCTATAATTTATTCCAGGACAAATAATTGGCACATTGTGTTGTGTTGTTTTCTAGCAAATTGTTGAGATGTATCTTGTTATGCTTTAAACTTTTCTTGGTGTTCTCGAAATAACCCATTTGCATATACATTGATGACTGTGCATCTGTTTCTTCCACGAGCCTTTTCCATGACGGAATGTCTTCCCAGGCCTGGTGGGAAGTTGCTTTGCCCATTTGAGTCCAGGAACCCAGGCTGCGCATCTCTGAATTAGATGAAAGGGCTGCCATCGAAATTCTCCGAGTGCCTGATAGGATGTCTCACTCTCTGCCTCATGTCGTTAAGCACCTTCCTCCAGACAGGGGCCAGTCTTTCTGGTTATTCTAAATGTGAGGGTGACAAGAGGCGGGACAGTCCAGAAGCCACAGGAGCGTCCCGTGGAAGCAGCAACAGATTCCTTCAGACATATCTCTGATTTCTCTCCTGAAGCCTGAACTGCAGGCTCCTGGTCAGTCATACCTGCCTGGGGAGTCTGCAGAAAGTCCTAATTGTGCTGCAGCATATAACAGTTTTGCAGTCTTAAAAAAAAAATGCTTGTTGGGGACTGGCATGAAACCTCTAAACTCATTTTATCGGCAGCCTGAAAGGGGCTCTGAGCCACAGGTCCTGGAGGTGAGAAGTTAATGTTCTAGCTCCCACTTCCAGCAGTTTCTCCTGTGCCATGGCAGTGGGGATGTTCTCTAACTCTAACTCTTTACAGTCTGATCTGATCCTGCTGAAGATTTTTTTTTTTAAGTCATAACAATAAAAATGTTCTTGTGTCACTCTGTCCTTGAAATAGCACACCAGTTAATTCACACTCGTGTTTGTTGCAGAGAAAGCAGCAGCTGCCAACATCGATGAAGTGCAGAAGTCAGACGTATCGTCCACGGGGCAGGGGGTCATTGACAAGGATGCGCTGGGGCCAATGATGCTGGAGGTATTTCACCCTGCTGTTGATCTTCCCAGTATTCTGTTTAATCTTTCAGTGAATGCTGCTCTATTTAAAATGGACCACCAATAAGGTCCTACTATATAGCACAGGGAACTCTACTCAATGTTATGTGACAGCCTGGATAGGAGGGGAATTTGAGGGAGAGAACGGACACAGGTATATGTATGGCTGAGTCCCTTGGCTGTCCACCTGAAACTATCACAGCATTGTTAATTAGCTAAACTCCAATCTCAAATAAATAGTTTAAAAAAAAACACCAAAATTCATTTAAGGCTAATCCACATTTACTTTTCACTCTTAAGATGGAAGTACTACTGACCTCTTGAGCTCACTAATATGTATCTAAAATTTACTCCTGGTTCCAGCTTACATACCTTTCAAACTGATAATGTAGAATTAAATTATAAATAGATTAGAATATAAATTTGACCAACTTTAAGTGCTAGTTGAGCAGTCATTTCACAAGCACTCATGTTCAGGAGTCCTGTTAAATTCTGTGATATATTGTGTTTTGAAATGTTGCCAGAATTCTTAGATTTTCACTTGTGCAAGTACAGGTACTTATGTGTACAGGCTAAAATTTGAGGACCAAATGGAGGTTTACACTTTTTATTTATGCTACATGAATCTAGATTATTGATTTCATAAAGACAAAAATTGAAGTAATATTCAGAACTTTAAAAAAAAAAAAAGAACTTTTAAGATAAGCATCACTGCAATGAGTGGTCTTAACTGCCATTTCTTTTTGAGGGGGGCCAACCTTTTTTTAATTGGAGTATAATATGTAATTGTTTTACAGTGTTCATTTCTGCTGTACAACAGTGTGAATCAGCTGTGAGATTGCATATATCTCCTTCTTCTTGATTAACTGCCATTTCTTTATTAACTTTAGGAATCCTCATGACCAGACTACTATCTAGAATTTGTTAAGTCCCACTTTCTTATTTTATTAACCCAGTACAGTATTAAGCATCAAATTCTTTGCTGTACCTATTCCAAAATTAAAATTCTGGATGTAGGCTATGGTAAGATGAGGGGAAAAAAATGTCAGTGAATATATAACAAGAAGCAGAGGAGCCCTGAGACATAAATTATGTCAGTTCTCAGGATAATTTACTCTGCTGATGATATGATGAGGTTGAAAATTATCACATGGCCAGAAGGTCTGCAGCATTGCCATTGTAGAATTGCTTCACTGGCAGCCACCGCACATATAGAAGAAATTAGGATTTTTAAAGCAAAGATAACCAGTTGGCGCATAAGATGATTTTTATTTTTAGAAAGTCTAATTCTGTGAAAATCTACTGTATAATGGGGCTTGGAGACACAGAAAAAAATGTAAAGATTGTCTGACCCAGTCTTTATTTTTAGAGATGACAAAATTCAACCCTTGGGGCTACCCTGCTGGCCAAAAGACTTTAAAGGACCCTATGTTGGGCCCTGCTTATTTCTCTTTTATCACTGGCTTGAAAACATGTAATGACAATTTTTAGAGAAAAAGCAAAAACACACTTAACCTGATTTTCCAGAGCTGACAAGGCACTGGAAGACCAGAGAGTGCTGCTTCCTACTTGATTCTTAGAAGCAGCTGAGAAAACCCTTAACTAGGCGGACTCTTAGAATTCGATGAAAGAACTGGAAACAAAATTCATTTGGAAATGATGGGGAATTGTAATTATTACAGTTAGGAAAATCCCATATACCTGTGTTTATTACTTACTTTGGGGGTGACTTAAAGTAGGGTGGAAGCTCTTGGGAAGATTTTCAAGGCTTCTAAAAAGAGATGCTGGCAGTAATCACAAGGCTATGACTCAAACTCTTTGAGAGCAAACTCATTAATTGCAGAAATCAGATTGCTAGATGTCAACGGATCTTATCTCATAAGATCAAATCCACATTTTCACTGTTGCAAAATAGTCTTCTGAGAATTCAGTGCATTGAGCAAATACCTGTATAGCAGGACTTCAGTGCTAAATATGTGAGAGGCAATGCTTTGAATCTAGAGACTTAAGGTTTGAATTTGGATCTTTTCCCTGTTAACATGTAATAATTTAAACAGAGAAAACTTGCTCTCATTGAGCCATTCTAGGCATAGATGCACACTCATACTTACATCATAGCATAGTAGTTGCTAGGCAACAAAACTAAATGTCAGTGTTTTTTTCATCAGAGCATATCATAGTGAGCTTTAAGAAAACAAGTAGTTTTATAAGGTGAATGAATTTCATCTTTCCACTATATCTTTACCATTGTATAAAGCAATAGGAAGCCACATGCACTTCCAAAAGTGACCCGTAGATAATATTATCATGACAATCCCTGTTCAAGGTATGTTTAAAGCTGTGAGTTTAAAAGAACACTTAGTACATAACTAATCAACTGATTTACTTCCTGACCTCCCTCCTTACATACCCCATATACACATGCGCACACACTTACACAAGGTTTCCAACAGTTGGTGCCAACCTATCATGGAAAGCTATTTACACAGTCTTGCTTTGGCTTACACACCAGTGGGAACATCACAGCAAACATTTAAGAAGAGCTTAAAACAAAATGGTGTCTGTATATATGTATATACGTGTGTGTATACATATATATGTATATATATACACATACATACATATATGTATATATTTTAAGAACTTTTCATTGTTGCCTTATGGTCAGTTCTAATTTGAGACAGTGCATAGTTTTGTCATGAAAATAGAATTAAAGATGAAATATTTCAAAGAAAGCTCACAGAATAAGAGTCTGTTAAATAATAACTTAAGGTAAAAGCAAACTAGAGGAAAAAGTAAAACACTATGCCCCATTCATGCACATTGTTATATTGGTGTGTCCATGAAACATCCATGTGAAAAACTAGTAAATACACAGCCTGAAGAAACTGGCATGAACTGGGTGGACCCCTTGGCCCTGATCCAAGGAATGCCTGGTCACTATCAAGCCTCATCCAGCCCTAATTGCTCCCTGATCCATAAAACAGCTCTGACAAATGTGGATCAGAAAGGGAAAGGAGGCAGAACTAAGAGAAACTCACTGAGCGCCCAGACTTTGCATTGTCCAGGCGACCGTGACAAGAAGGTGCTCTGGGTCAACACTGGGGGAGAGCTCTGTGCCACCTGGGAATCAAAGCACAAGCTTTGGAGTCAGTCCACCCGGATTTGCATTCCAGCTCTGGTTGCAAGAGCTTGGGCAAATCACTTACCCTCTTTGAGTCTGTTTTTCCTTCTTCTGTAAATTGGCAAAGGGAGAACATTCCTTCCAGGATTGTGAATGTTAAAATGACACAGTGGTAAATTCCCTCGCAAGCCAATGGTTAGGACCCTGCGCTCTCACTGCCAAGGGCCCCAGGTTTGATCACTGGTCAGGGAACTAAAATCCCACAAGCTGCACAGCGCGGCCAAAAAAATAAAAAAGTAAAAATAAAATGACAACAGTGTGTTTAAGGCTCAGTAAATGTGTCGATATCTACCATTATGTCCTGAAATGATCCTCGGCCCTTCGTCTCCTTCCCTAATCTGTTTCGGAATGATAGCAAAAGTGAACCATGCTCCTGCTCTCCAGTGATTTAGGAACCTATGTCTTAACAACTTGGAGAGTAAAGAAATACAACCAGGCACAATTAGTTAACTTTCTTTCCCTCGGTGTTAGAAACTTAAACCGCAAGAGCCTGTGTAGTCTCAGCCTGAGGTCCCCAGGAAGACAGGTCTGTCATATCAGAGACACACTTCCCAGAACCTCCCCCCACTGACACCAGACCATAAAGGATTGATGTTGCTTAAAAAGGTCTGAGATCATTTTCAATTATTTTCATTTAAGACTTGGCAGCTTAGCAAAATTTTCTGATTTTTTTCCCCTTGACATTTATCCTTAAACTGTGGGAAATTATCGGTGACTTCTCCCTCGCGTTGTATTCCACGAGGAAAACTACACCAAAGGAAAGTAATAGCTCTGAATTGGATCAGTAACATACGAGTTGTTCTCCGCCTTGTGGAGTACATCCATCTCATTCAGAAAATACAGATAAATGCCTGCGTACTCTTAACATGGCAGTAATTATCTCCTGATAAAGTAACAGGGTGAGTGTTTGTCATTTAGTTTATGACAAGAAACCCTGATGTAGGCTCTGTCCCACTTTCTAGGATGGAATCATCTCACCAAGAAAAATGTGTTCGTTGTTTCTGAATGCGAGGAGAGGGGGGAGAGAGATCTCTTTTCTTCTCCATGAGTGAATCATGTTTCTCTTAAAAGGACCGTTCCCTTAACAGTTGCACGTGACCTTCCGCTGCAGTCTTTCTAACACAGTTTGTGCCTCTTCCCGTAGGCCCTTGATGGGTTCTTCTTTGTAGTGAACCTGGAAGGCAACGTTGTGTTTGTTTCAGAGAATGTGACACAGTACCTAAGGTATAACCAGGAAGAGCTGATGAACAAAAGTGTCTATAGCGTTCTGCACGTTGGGGACCACACTGAATTCGTCAAAAACCTGCTGCCAAAGTCCATAGGTAAATGAATGTCCTCTGGGTCTCTCCTCACCACCCCACACGCACGTCGTCTTGGCCAGCGGGAGGTGAAACAGAACTCTTATGTCTGTCAGGGATAACAGTAACTGTTTTAAGAGATGCTTGCGTTAAATGTTTTACGCTTAGAAGTCATGGAGAAAAGCCCATCTGTAGATATTGGCCTATGAATGATCGTTTTGACCCTATATTTAAAGTAAGTGAAAGGACTTCAGATGGAAAGCAGTCATATGGCAACTATTTTCATGGGGTTTGTTTGGTGGGTTTTTTCAAGACAGTGGCCAGTTGCCTCCCACCCTATCCAGTGCCAGCCGACTCTGTTTTGTCCTTTTTCTCCATGACCACTTAAAAAGCAGAAGGTCACGAGAAGCTTGAGATTGAGTTTATTTTGAGTCTCGGCTTGTGAAGAGTATGATGTGGGTGTATACGGCGTTCTAAAAATAAAATGTGAAGGAACAAGTGGCGTGTCGCGGTTCGGATGCTCTCAGCCTGGGAGCCCGAAATGGGCTCTTTGGCTTCACAGACCCTTCAGTGGCTCTGCAGGGGACATGGCCGTGCACTGCCTCCTTCCCCACCCACTGCTGCCCCTTCCTGCCCTCCTCATCTTGACCTGGAGATGCTGTCCAAAAGTGTCCGTGATCATAAAGGGCCATATTTTAAAGTGGGTGATTCACTGCATGGGCCCACCTCAATGGCTGCTTGGGGAGCATAACTGTTCCCACTCACTAAGTGCTCTTTTTTAATATTCTCACTTAAGCTGATGATGCTAAGAACATCTTCATGGCTAAAAAGTAGTGGCATATTTTAGTAGAGAATAAAGTCAAGTCCTGAGTTAGCAAATATTTTTGTTCCTTTTCTTAAAACTGTTTATACTAGCTGGTCTCATTGTCACCACAGTAAATAGGAAAAGGTCCTTTCACATTCCATTATGGCTAGCTTTTCTTTTAATAGGATAGCCCTTTGTTTAAAGTGACTGCAACAGTAATACAAAATGTGAGATCCTTTTATTATATTCTCTAGTAAATGAATAAGAAAATGGGATTTCTTATTTCAAATAACTAGTATTTTCAAATCTCTTCAGTAATGTTATGACTTCATCAAAGGACCTGTACTTGTTAATTCACTATTATTATTCACTTGTCTAAAGAGCTCTCTGCCTTACTTTATATTGTATTTTTTAATACTTTCAAATTACTTATTAACCTGAGTTAATAAGTAACCTGAGTTAAGGTCTTTTTTTCTTTGATTACTCTATGTAGTCTCCTTTATGTAAATAAGCTTTTAAGAATACTGATGGTAAAAAAAAAAACTATTCAGATGTCTATATAAAGCTAGCTGTGGTTCCTTCAGTAAAACAGTTTCTTGCAGTTAACTTGATATTTCCTTTTTTTCTCCAGGATTTGTTTCCTTCTTTCTGCCTCTGCAGCCCAGTGTCTGTGGGGTTGGCATTGTGGGACCTAACTGGTCTTTCAGATGTTTTCTAGCTAGTGACTTTTGAGAGTGCTTTGCTTATCTTATGACTGGCCCTTTTTTATTTCTCTTTTTGGTTTCTCTAATGCATCTCAAAAATTAAAAAAAAAGAGATGTCTTTCTTGTCTTCCATTGTCTTTGTCTTGAATTAATATATTTAATATATTGGTGGTATTAAATTCCTAAGTATTGATAAGAAAATAGAAGACATAGTATAGTAGTATTTCATTGAAAAGGAGTAAATGACGTTAGCAGTGTATTCTCAAGATTATTTCAGTCTTAATGAAGAAATATACATGAAGGAAAAAAGAATACAGCCCAATTACAGATGATACTCTTAAAATTTTGGTGAAGTTTTAGGGAAGAAGGATCAGTAAGAAGCAGGAGTGCGGGATGCCTAGCATTACTGGTTACATAACTAGCGGACCTCAAGCCTTGGAGCAGGAGTACATGTGGGTAGGAGACATGGAGAAGTCCTGACCTTTTAGATGAGGTAGCAGGTGCAGAGATGTCCATGTGGGGCCGGGTATGGACAGTGATGGGGGCAGATCTTGTGCTCAGCAACATGAAAGGTCCAGCTGGATGGGTAAGAGGGGGCTGGTTAGAAATCAGGGCCTGAACTTGAAGGGAAAGAGTCTGGATGAAGAGTAGCCAGTATGAAAGACATTTGAGATTCCCACGAAGTTTCCCAAGAATTCACCCAGTCGTTCTTCCCCTATAGATTTTGAAGTTACTTAGAAAAGTGTAAACACTATATAAAAGTAAAATCACTGCGTGTTTCCTACACCGTTTTGATAACTTGGCAGAAGCCAGTCTAATACTAGTTTATCTACCCTGTTGGGTTGCTCTTGCCTTTTGCTCAGTGAACGGGGGAGCTTGGTCCGGCGAACCTCCCAGGCGGAACAGCCATACTTTCAACTGTCGGATGCTGGTAAAACCTTTACCTGAGTCAGAAGAGGAAGGTCATGATAACCAGGAAGCACATCAGAAATATGAAACTATGCAGTGCTTTGCTGTCTCTCAACCAAAGTCCATCAAAGAAGAAGGAGAAGGTAGGGGCCACTTCTCTAAGATATGTTAATATCATGTATTCCTGTGCTGCTTCTTTCACACTTAAATCTGAAACTAGAGGCCACACAAAGGAAAATTTAGAGGCAGTTCCTTTGTTCTTTTCACCTACTTAACAATTCTTGTGATCAATTTAATTATCAAGTCTTTAAAACAGCACTATCCAATAGAATTTTCTGTGATGATGGCAGTGTTATGTATCTTCAATGTCCAGCACAACACCGCTAGCCACAGGTAGCTGTTGAGAATCTGAAATGTCAATAATGCAACTGGGGACCAAATTGTCTGTTTTGTTAAGTCTTCATTTAAATACCCCCCGTGTGGCTAGTAGCTACCCTGCCAGAGCAATTCCATTAGTATTGAACCTCTCAGGGATCCTATGCATCTCTGAACATCTGCAGCAAGGTCCAAGCCACACCTTGGAAAATACCCACGATACAAAGAACATCTGTTGTATACTTGCAAGGGATTAATGAATTTTGTGTGATTTGTCTATGGATGCTGCATCCAGAATAAGAGAGGATGGAGATGGGAACGGGAGAGGGAGAAGAGCTCCAAACCGTAAGCTCTTAGGTGCTTCCCTTTAAAGAGATTCTGATATAGTCCACACCTATGCCTTCTGAGGAGATTGCTCTACACCTCTGAGACTGTTACTCTCTATGATATGGGACAGTGCTGAATATGGCCTCCTGTGTGTGTAGCTGAAGGGAAAGAGCCGAGGCCCATCAGTCAGTGGAAACATTGCAGGCCTTATAATCAGACAGGCCAGCTCCTGCATCAGCTGCGAATCAGCACTGACTGTGGGCAAGCTTCTCAACCTCTCTGAACACCCAAGTATTCTCTTAACCCATGAAATCAACAATTCCAGTATCACAGTGTAATAAGGATTAAATGAGCATGCCTGGACCATGATTGGCATAGATATTTAATGCCCTTTTCAAAAAAATATGTAAGTAGTTTTTAATTTAAATTTTATTGGAAAGGAAGTAATTGAGCTGTCACAGATGATACATAGTTTTCAAAATTAAATTTTTACATAGAGATGGAATGTCAAGCTGTTTTATTCTCCTGTATGCAACAGAGTAAGTGCTGCTAATTCATCTGTAATATTCTAAAGCCATATTCTATAGCTGAGCTAATTTATGGTTTTGTGCTGTATATGTCAACATGTTTGTCCATTTAAAATCTGATTCCAAATGTTTACATAGTATAGCAATAAGAGTAGGGTTTCTGAGCCATGGTGCACTCATGTTCAAGTCCTCGCTTCCCCAAAATTTTATGTGATGTTGGGCAAGTTAACGAAACTTCATGCTTTGGCTTCTCCTCTGTTAAGTGGAGATAATGCTAGTGCCTGCCTCATAGAGTTGTTAAGAGGATTAAATGAATCAGTAGCCTATAAAGCAGCTAGAAAGATGGCTACCTCATAGTAAGTGCTCAAAAATTTAGCTTTTATTATGTTGAAGATGAGGATTTCATTTATTTTTGTGATACGCACTACTATTGGATATGTTTAAAGATATTCTTTCCCAAATTTAAAATCATAAATCAGTGATATAAGATATGAAGAAAGTTTTTTTTAATCAACCTTTTATCCTGCACTTTTGAAATTGAAAGGGCTTGCAGTGTGCTCTGCAGGTTACAAGATAAAATACGTCCTCTCTGATCTCCAGAAGTGAACACAGACACATAAAACAGTTGAAGTAGGGTAAGGAATAAATGCTTAGCATCAGTTGTGTGAAATCCTAGCCATGGCCAAGAAACTAAACTTGAGACACACTGCATTTTTTAGGATTTGTTCTCTGAATCAGAGTCTAGACTCTGTTTATATACTTTGTTTTAAATTGCATATTACCTTTGTAGGAGCATCAGCATAGTTCAGGATAAGGTATATCTAGTTTTCTGATATCTTAATGAACCTAAAACTCAAAGAGAAAACCCTTGACAGTTTCAGCTGTCATCATTTGTAGGCTTTATTAAGAATTCAGCAGGTTGTTACTATCAGCCAGTTAATAAGGGTTCCATTCATTTGCACCACTGGGGAGATGGTGGGAGATGGTTTCAGATGGTCAACTGGAGTATGGCAGATGAGCTTGCATCATGTGTCTTGTGGCTTCAGCAGTTTATCCTCAGCTCCCCATATCTCAACCTCCCCCAGCTGCTTCCCACTCCAGGTGAGGACCAGAGGTACATAGTGTCTCTCTCCCTTACTGACCTACAAGGTTGTGCTGTCTTAAGTGCATTTGATTTTGTTTGAAACACTACGAAAGGCTCCTATGATAACCATCAATGTATGTGATTGAAGATTTGCAGTCCTGCTTGATTTGTGTGGCTAGAAGAGTTCCCATGAAGGAGAGACCAGCTCTTCCCTCATCAGAAAGTTTCACTACTCGCCAAGATCTCCAAGGTAAATTTCCTCAACAGAGAAGGGCAAAGAAATCATTCTAGAATACTTACGTGTTTGTCAGCGC
This sequence comes from Muntiacus reevesi, assembly GCF_963930625.1. Taxonomy (NCBI): domain Eukaryota; kingdom Metazoa; phylum Chordata; class Mammalia; order Artiodactyla; family Cervidae; genus Muntiacus; species Muntiacus reevesi. Next base: position 45,141,726 of record NC_089260.1, read on the forward strand.
AAGGAATGGGTCTAGAAGCTGATAAAGAAGCTGAGCATAGCAGCTGCTGCTGGGGCAGAAGCTGGAGGTGGGGAGGAGGATGGGGGGACACTTCTCACCTTCTACCCTCCTGGTCCACGAACTTACACTACCTATTCCTAAAGAAATCAATTTTTATCTTTTTAAGATCTAATTACTTCTCTAAAGAATAGATGAGTGCGTAGGTCAAATGCTCGCTGTTGTTTGCTAGGCAAGATCACGTCCCTGGACACCAGCACCATGCGGGCAGCCATGAAGCCAGGCTGGGAGGACCTGGTGAGGAGGTGTATCCAGAAGTTCCACGCGCAGCACGAAGGCGAGGCTGTGTCTTACGCAAAGAGGCATCATCACGAAGGTAATGGTCTCTTAGTGATACTCTTCTTGAAGTTCATCTTGCTGACTTAGCCCTTCTGCTAAGCGCGCCGTCTGCAACAGTGATTCCTGAACCCACCCTGGGGGCTTAGATCTGGTGACTTCTTGCCCAGGACTGTCACTATCTGAAGGGAAACTGAATAGGAGGAACTATAGGGCTAAGAGCGTGATGAGGGAAGTCAAATTGAGGATGATAACCTCTCGCAAAGGCAGATGAAAGGGAACGAGATCATTTTCTTCAATGCTCCGGCTTCTAAACATGTAAGACGGTGCTCTCATGTCCCCTCTAGTAGCAAAAAAAAAAAAAAAAAAAAACAAAAAACCACCTGAATCATAAGGATACTGCGAAAATAAGAATGAAAGGAAATTTGCAAGAACAGGTGAATTCCTGATAGAGGTGACAGTGGGATCCTGAGGCCTACCACCACCTTCCAGATGAAAGAGACATCACTTCTAGAAAGAGATGAAGTGACTTGTCTGGGGTCAATACAGTTGGTTAATAGGACACCTGGAGCTAAGCCCACAATGTCAGAGTCGTCCTTCAGTAATAATAGCAGCCCTCTCTGAGCACCTGGCCTCTGCCTGGCATTAGCCCCGTTTCTGTGGGCCGCTTGATCCCCACAGTCCACCCAGGGACGTGGGTGTTTGCCCCCCATGCTGTCACTGGGGAACTGACGCAGGTGACACGGACCTGGGAGCCTTCATTTAGAGAGTGTGAGCCCTGGAAGGACCTGAGGGCCGTCTTGCCGTCGCTCCACCGCCTGCTCCCACTGCTGTTCTGCAGCATCACTTTTTCTCAAGTGCATTCTGGTCTTTTGCTGAATTGGCAAGAACAAAGGAAAAAAAATCCTTTCTTTAGCGCTTACTGCGGACTCCATCGTGAAGGGAGATACTTTTCACTTCCAGTCTTCTGACCCTTCTCTCGTGGGCCCCGCGTGTCCTGGTGGGGGCACTTGGTTACCAGTATAGATTCCATCGGAGCCACGCTGCCTTTGAGTGACAGGGCCCTGTGCTTTGTAACTGGATTTGGCAAATTGTCTCCGTATTTGCAGAAAAAATTTATAACTCAGTATTGAAAATGCAGTTTTAGTTTTTCATCTGCCATTTAAGGTGCACCCATGACTCTATTGTTGCTGTTCAGTTGCTAAGTCATGTCTGGCTCTTTGAGACCTCGTGAACAGCAGTACACTGGCCTTCCCTGTCCCGAATTTTCTCCTGGAGTTTGCTCAGACTCTTGTCCGTTGAGTCAGTGATGCCATCCAGCCATCTCATCCTCTGTTGCCCCCTTCTCCTCCTGCCCTCAGTCTTTCCCAGCCTCAGGGTCTTTTCTAATGAGTCGGCTCTATGCATCAGGTAGCCAAAAAGTTTTGGAGCTTCAGCATCAGTCCTTCCAGTGAATATTCAGGACTGATTTCCTTTAGGATTGACTGGTTGGATCTCCTTGCAGTCCAAGGCACTCTCAAGAGTCTTCTCCAGCACCACAGTTTGAAACTCTGGCATTTATCAATAGTGTTTGTATGTTAAAAAGTTGATGCTTTTAAGATTGCTTATGAAAAAATACAAGTCATGATAAATAACCCTGATTTTTTCTCATCCTGTTTATCCTTTTTATCTTCTTCATCCACATTTCTTAGAAATAAGCACTAAATCCAACCATTTGTGTCTTCTAGCATTTTTCTTTAAGTGGGAAAGAAAAAGAGGAAGTAAAGATGCCACATTTGACAGAAATAAATAACTTACCTGTCATTTCACTAGATCTGGTTTAAAATAAAAAGAACAGTAATGAAGAATAAGAAATCCCCCAGCAACCGTGTTCAGTGTCCTGGGGCTCTGAATAGCGATGCCCCATGTTTAATCCTATGGCTTCCTGATTCCTTACACAAGGGTTTACACATATGTCCTAGGCACAGCACTAGGTTTAAACAGAGGGGACCCACTAAAAGGAGACTCTGCCACGTATAAAATACATTTCATCCAAGTGTATGAAATAAGTCGGATTGCAAGTAATCATTAGTATTGAATAAAAATCTACCAGGAGACTTTGTTTACATGGAGGAGCTTCCTAAATGCATTTAGGAGCTTGCTGACATAAATCTGCTCAGCGGAAGTTCTTGATGTAGACAAACGGTAATGGAAAATCTCAAAGGATCACTGCCAAGTTCGGATAAAATTCTGAAATTATAAGCCACTGGAAATACGAGTCCTATTATAAAAATGGTATTCCTGCTGCCGTTGGCTGGCATCTGAGTATGGAAAGCCAGATGCACATGTGTACAATAATTTGTTTCCAGTGCTGCCACTTCAGAGGAATCATGCAACAGTTGGTGGCAGAAAGTGATACCCTAAATACTGTGTGTCCCTACCTGGAACTGCGGAGGGGGTTTACCAGGGAAATTGCTCAAAGTGAAATTTTACCAAAAAGTCTGAATCCTCGTTGTATGTCAGCACCTGCCTCTGTTTTGTGTGTGTGTGTGTGTCTTTCGGTAATTTTGTGGAATGATGAATGTACTTGGTCACTTTGGGACTGACTATTCCACCCACAAAATTTGTGTTGAGGATTATGTGGTAAAAAATGGCAGTCGTCTTAAAGTGGTTTAGGAGGTAAGATAACTAAACCATGTGGCTGAATCAAGTGTTCTTTTTTTAATATGCAGTATTTGACAGCTTTAAAATGCAGTTGTTTTAAAGAAAAATCTGAAATTTCGAGAGAAATTATTTTAACCTAGTGTTATATTTTCTGCTGTAGTCCTGAAAATGGAAATAACTGATGTCATTATCCAGATGTTAAACTAATTCCATGTCACTCAGAGTTATGCTTTTATTATTTCCGTTTTCCATTTAGCCTTCTTTTTTCTCCGAAAAAGATCCCTCTGGTTGTTTATGTTTTACTTCCTGTTGTCCTGACCACAGAAATAATATGTCTTACACACTGAGAAACAAAATTGGGGAATGGTAATATGATATAATGGATTAAATAGTTTGTAACTTCAAGATGAATATTCAGAGGATATATTCAGTGTCATAAGTTTTACATAATATTTACTATTGTATTGGTTTAAAGAGAAAGTAAAGGCACATCGTACCCTTTAGAGGTAATCCTGTTTATAACACCATATTATTTCCTGATGTTTCAGACAAATCATTGCAAAATTTGTCTTGAGCTAATAAATTATTTATACTCTATCTCACCATGATACTGAAGATTTTTAAAAGAACATAGTTGGGGGATCAAAACTTCATTTGAGGGGAAGAAAACCCAGTATACTGAAATTATTGGCATCTTGAAAGAAAAATAAATATGCTTTTAAAAATGGATAATGGATAATGTTCTGTCATAAAGTATTACTTACAACTCTCCTCAACCTGCTGGGAGGACAATATTAGACTTAACCAGGTTGATTGCTGTTATTATGTCTGGCCCCCCCCCACCCCCAGTTTTGTTTCTAACCATGCATCTGCTTCCTTGCCCGCCTGCAGTGCTGAGACAGGGATTGGCATTCAGTCAGATCTACCGTTTTTCCTTGTCTGACGGCACCCTCGTGGCTGCCCAAACGAAGAGCAAGCTCATCCGATCTCAGACTACTAACGAACCTCAGCTTGTGATATCTTTGCATGTGCTGCACAGGTAAGCCTCATTCTGACACACCATCTCCCCTGCCCAGCTCAGGAGGCCAAGGTCTAAAAGCAGATTTTATCCCAGAGCTTGTCAGCTTGGGTAGACATTTCTGTTGACCAGCCCCAGTCATGTAAATATAAATTGATTTGTTATTGGGACTTCCCTGGTGGTCCAGTGGTTTAAGACTTCCAGTGCAGGGGGTAGGGTTGGTTCGGTCCCTGTTTAGGAAACTAAGATCCCACATGCCTCATGGCTGAAGAACCAAAACAGAAACAGAAGTAATGTTGTAGCAAATCTAATAACAACTTTTAAAATGGTCCACATCAAAAAAAAGAGAAAAATAAGTAAACCATTGGCTAAAAGACAACTTCTGATACTGAAATTCAAATTAAGGCTACACTTTGAACTTTAGCCTTAAGACTAATATATTTTATTTTATTTTTTTATTTATTTAATTTTCTTGGCCGAGCCATGCGCCTTGTGGGATCTTAGTTCCCTGACCAGGGATCGAACCCAGGCCCTCGCCAGTGAAAACCTGGGAGTCCTAACCACTGGACCACCATGGAATTCCCAATACTGGTGAATTTTAAAACCTAACTAGAAGGACACAAGCTCACACTAACTTTGAGGAAAACAGATCAGTTCCCAGCGGTGACACATGGAGGGCAGGAATACAGAATGACTTCTGCTCCCATGTGTTTAGATTTGAAACTTTCAAATATATATATACTTAGCAAGGAGTATTTTAGATTGTTATTTTCAGCTTTAAATTAACCTTTTGCATTAGACTTTAAATTGAAAGGTAGTAAACATTTTCCCAAAAAATAAAAGTGAGGAAAATTGAATGTTGATTTTTAAAGTCACTATCATAAACCATCTTGTTTTAGAGCACAAATTTAGGGAAATGATTGCATTTCAAGTTATGTAAATATTTATGTGTGTGCTGTATAAAACTTTATGAGATACTATCAGCAGATATATAAAGTTGCTCTAGAGTTCCCTTTTATTACACTTCTCAATTATGTACTTTGTTATTTAGAAATTAAAATCAAGCGGCCCTGTTTGCCAGCTCTTAATAAATCCGACCTCGAACTGAAACAATCTGAAAGTGATTACAGATGGGCCGGATTGCTCCTCCCTAACTGAAAGCTGATGTTTGACAATTTGTGAAACCTGTTTTGTTTGGATTTGTGAACGCATTTGGTAACTCACAAGTGACTGCCAAGCTGTAAATTGAAGCTCACAGGACTTGGAAAATCATCTAGCTTAGAAAACTGCCTTAAGTGCAGGCGTGGAGTGGGGTGGCCTGCGAGTTAGGGACTAAGATCCAAGAGTAAGGATGATCTGCAACTCCTCACATGTGGTCTGAGAGGCGCTCACTTGGCCTTCTAGGGGAGCCCAGGCGGGAGACCTGTTAAACAGGTAACCAAATTCCCAACACTTTGGGTAACTTTGTTGGCTTGAAAACTTGGAGAGTTTCGAATAGTTGGGGCGGGGTTTTTTTTTCCCCCTCTTAAGGTTTACTATTCATCTGGAGCCAAGTAGCCCACATCAAGCTCCAGGCTCACAGATGGGTCTCTTGTTAGGAATTGTAATCTCTGGCAAATAATTGAAGACAGCTATGCTTTCTTGGGTCATTTCTTTCAGACAGTACAAGCTCTCAGTTATTCATGATAATATACCAGTTAATGAGCAAGGTATAGTATGTAATTGGAACCCTGCTAATGTCTTGTCTAGCAACTACGATGTCAATATGGTAGTAGTCAAATTTAAACACAAACTCCCTCTGTAAAACCACAGACATCTTAATGAATGGACTGGAAAACATCCCTCTTGGTCCTGAATGCTGCATGTTCAATCTTGCCCGTAATTGCAGATGGTTTCATCAAAGTATTATCTTTCTTTTCCTTCCATGTCATCCGTTCTTTTAAAGAAATGAAGCAATCTCGTCTTTGAAAATTAATAACAACTTGCTCAGTATCTTCCCTTTTATCTTATGTGTCTTTCCTCATCTTACAGAGAGCAGAATGTATGTGTAATGAATCCGGATCTGACTGGACAAGCGATGGGGAAGCCATTGAATCCAATTAGCTCTAGCAGCCCTGCCCACCCGGCCATGTGCAGCGGGAACCCTGGTCAGGACATGACCCTCAGTAGCAATATAAACTTCCCCATGAACGGCCCAAAAGAACAGATGGGCATGCCCATGGGCAGGTTCGGTGGTTCCGGGGGAATGAACCACGTGTCGAGCATGCAAGCAACCACTCCTCAGGGTAGTAACTATGCACTCAAAATGAACAGCCCCTCACAAAGCAGCCCGGGCCTGAATCCAGGACAGCCCAGCTCCATGCTCTCGCCAAGGCATCGCATGAGCCCCGGGGTGGCCGGAAGCCCTCGAATCCCTCCCAGTCAGTTCTCCCCCGCGGGAAGCTTGCATTCCCCTGTGGGAGTTTGCAGCAGCACAGGAAACAGCCATAGCTACACCAACAGTTCCCTCAACGCGCTGCAGGCCCTCAGCGAGGGGCACGGGGTCTCCCTGGGGTCGTCGTTGGCCTCCCCGGACCTCAAAATGGGCAATCTGCAAAACTCCCCAGTGAATATGAATCCCCCCCAGCTCAGCAAGATGGGGAGCTTAGACTCCAAAGACTGTTTTGGACTTTACGGGGAGCCCCCAGAAGGGCCAACCGGGCCAGCGGAGAGCAGCTGCCACCCCGGGGAGCCGAAGGATCCCAGCGAGGCCAGCCTGCCTCCGACTGGGAGCAGTGAGAGACCCGACGGGCAGAGCCGACTCCTTGACAGCAAGGGGCAGACCAAGCTCCTGCAGCTGCTGACCACCAAATCCGACCAGATGGAGCCCTCGCCGCTGCCCAGCTCGCTGTCGGACACCAACAAGGACTCCACGGGCAGCTTGCCCGGCCCCGGGTCGACACATGGGACTTCGCTCAAGGAGAAGCATAAGATTTTGCACAGACTCCTGCAGGACAGCAGCTCCCCTGTGGACCTGGCGAAGCTGACAGCGGAAGCCACGGGCAAAGAGCTAAGCCAGGAGACCAGCAGCACAGCTCCTGGGTCCGAGGCGACCATCAAGCAGGAGCCGGTGAGCCCCAAGAAGAAAGAGAATGCACTACTTCGCTATCTGCTCGATAAAGACGATACTAAAGATATCGGTTTACCAGAAATCACCCCCAAACTTGAGCGACTGGACAGTAAGACAGACCCTGCCAGCAACACGAAATTAATAGCTATGAAAACTGAGAAGGAGGACATGAGCTTCGAGCCCAGTGACCAGGTAAGGTTTGTCCGGTGTTCTCCCAAGGGTACTGATTCATAGCCATCAAGGATTTCTCCACAAGGGGCCTGCTGAGGCCTCAGGGGACTAGATGAAAATAAGCCTCCTCTTTGGTGGTTCTTGCTTTGAAACAGAGGTAATTCTCACTGAGGCCACGAGTTCCAAACACTCTTACTTAGCAAAAAACGGAGTCGTCGTTGTTCAGTCACTAAGTCGTCTCCAATGCTTTGAGACCCCACAGACTGCAGCACGCCAGGCTTCCCTGTCCTTCACTATTTCCCAGAGTTTGCTCAAACTCATGTCCATTGAGTCATGATGCCATCCAACCATCTCATCCTCTGCTGCCCTCTTCTCCTCCTGCCCTCAGTCTTTCCCAGCATCAGAGTCTATCCAGTGAATCAGCTCTTTGCATCAGGTGGCCAAAGTCTTGGAGCTTTAGCTTCAGCATCGGTCCTTCCAGTGAATATTTGGGGTTGATTTCCCTTAGGATTGACTGGTTTGATCTCCTTGCAGTCCAGGGGACTCTTCAAGAGTCTTCTCCAGCAACATAATACAGAAGCATCAATTCTTTGGTGGTCCCTCTTTACGGTCCACCTCTCACATCCATACATGACTACTGGAAAACCCATAGCTTTGACTATGTGGACCTTTGCTGGCAGAGAATAGAGCAGATGCTGACTTTTATTTGGTGAAGGGCCAAATGGTAATATTTCTGGCCACACACCTGTGACACAGCTATTCAGCTCTGCCACTGGAGGGCTACAAAAGCAATCCTGGATGCTAGGGGAACAAGTGAGTGCTGTGTTCCAATCAAACTTTATTGACAGGCACTGATGCTTGAATTTTACACAATTTTCATGTGTCACAAGATACTCTTCTTTTGAAAATTTTTTCAATTATTAGTAACTGTCAATCCCTTCTTAGCTCATGGGCCATACAGAAATAGGTAGCGTTTCGCACATAGGTCAGCTGGGGTTTACCAACCCCTGGTATCAGAAGACACCTCACTTGGAAACAATCACTTCCTTGAAACTGGGTTTGGTCAGGGTAGACTTAAGTAAATGATTTCTTACTTACCTTTCTCTCTTTTTAAGATCAGAGTCTGGCTGGTTTTCAAACTTAATGAAAGTCATTCTGCCTCTCTTTATTCTTGGCCAGGACTTACGCTTGATGCTGAAGAATTTCTTAGGCCATCAGTAAAAACTTATTTAAGGGGAAATAAAGAGGAGAGGAGAGGTAGAATTGTCCTGGGCCTTGGTGTAACTGAGCCACCAAATATCAAACATAAGTGCAAAACTGAAATAGTAGGTGGTGCTATCTGTTGTTCTTACTTGAAAAACGAATTCCCTGGGGAAAAAAATTCAGGATAGCTAAAATAATATTCGAAGTCATCCTTGATGACACGCTGAAGTAGTGACATCACAGGGAAAACGCCAACAGTCTAATATTTTTGTTTATGTTAAAAAAAAAATGAAAAAAAAAAGAGTCATTACTGACAATAATGGCTTGGCTTAAGGGGCTTTCTGGGGAATCAGCAACTGGCTGGGTTAACGATGTCAGAAGCACTGCCTTCAGTCATGGTGGGTTCGAGGTGAAGAAGTTGCCCAAGCCTCTTGACTTAAAATGGTTCACTGACTTGGCCTTGAAACTTGTTTTGCAAGTGGACATTTTAGGTGTTGCTGATTCAGGTGTGCATGGGGAGAGGAGAGGTTAGCACCCCTGGCCGTCACCTGGGGACCTCGTAGGTGGAGGCTGAGCCGGGGGGCAGCTCTAGGGTGGAGAGGCTTGATGGGCCCCCGCTCGGGGCTGAGGCCACACTTGCTCTGACAGCGGGCTCCTTCTGAGTCCTGAGCACGGAGCTTTCTGTCCGTCTTCCACTCTCATGTCTGGCCCACCACTACCATTCCGTGAGGGCTTCGTGCCCTTCAGGAGGGAAACCGCATCGTCATGTAAACCCCTTTGATGATGACTCCTTAAACTTAGCTGTTGGTGCAGAGTTCTCAACACCAGCTACTCTGTGATGCTATGAGATCATTATGTGGGGACTCAGCAGAAACTTAACAACCATATCTTGAATACAGTGTTGTGTCAAACCATACTGACAGCTGCAGACGTTTTAATCTTTCGAGGTTTACTAGATTAGAATACACAGGGCTAGTGGCAGTTCTGAGTGGCAGGCACAGATACTGTCACTCAGGTTTCTTGACACACGCTAGAGGGCAAGATGGTGACTCACGAGGTCCACCTTGGCTAAGTGGTTGGGCCCTCCCTCCAGGAACAGAATTTATTTCTATCCCTGGACTGAGGCCCTAGGGACTTAAAGGGTCTGGGAAGGGGGGTGCTGTTTGGCATTTTTATATTTAGCTATATGATTACATTAACTTCATACAAGAAACTAACAAAGGTGAAGGGTTTTTTTAAGTCCTTAAGTCACTTGCAGTTTCTAATTGGTATTTATAAGAACATTTTTTAAATCAAAACTGTCTCACTTTGGGAACTTAAAGCACAGAGTATTATCTGCACTAATCTGTCGTTTTGAATGGACACATACAGACATACACACACACAGTATTTTTTTCTTAATGAAACCCAGTTCCTGGTTTTACCTTCTATCCATTCCCGTTTAAAACCCCACCCCAAAAATACTGCTTCAGAGCAATTTTAACATCAAAAACGTTTCAGCTTGAAAAGAAAGGTTACCACAGGAAGTATGCATTACCTAAATTTAGATCAAAGTCAGAATGAATGACTTTAAGGGGAAAAAAAAAAAAAAGGATTTTTTCACTCCCCTCCCTCCTTCACTTTTCCCAAATACAGATTGATTCTATCTCCTGTTGACTTCTAGGCACATTTATCTAAGACTTTTCTTTCATTTCAAGGGAACACAACACATTTTTATTTAGTAAGATAAACTGCTAGCGAGCCTGAACTGCACAGTTAACTTTCTTGTTATTTTGACTCAGAAAAGAACTATTATCGAGTGTGTGTTTAACCTATCACTAACTTATTAAGGGCAGGAAGTACTTCAATGGCGCTGTTATACCGAAAATAGCATTCTTCACTGGGTAGAGTATTTAAACAACGTTTGTTTCTACAGTGTTTCATAACCAACAGGAAACAATGACAGAAAAATTTCCAATATGTTCACTGACCTAAGTTATATACTTATTTACACAAGGGAGCATGTGTAAAGGATACTAACTAAATGGTACTCTTAGGCTTTCTTAATGCTACTGGGCCACTTATGATGAGGGTTTAGAAATAGTCTGTAGAGAATTTCTTCTTGCTATTTGGCCCCATAAGAAGAGCAAACCATATTTTAAACTGGTAGTGACCTGAAAATTTCCCTCCAAACATGGTAGAACTATGTTACCATTTTTTAAAGCAATTTTCTGTTAGGCAAATGTGGTAAAATTACCAGTTTTTAAAAAATTTTTTGAAACATTGTTTTGTAGTTTATTAGAATACATGGCATTAAAATACATATGTTCTTTATATTTCTGTCAGGGAACAAATTGATTTGACACATGAAAAATTCATAAAACCAGGAAAATGAAAAATTACAGAAATCAAGTCCAATTTTCATTTTGTAGAACTTTTTCAAAAATCTTTCTGACTCATTTTCTGCCTGAAATAGTTTAAACCAACTCTTCAAATTGATGTGGCTAATTTGAGCGTTCGAAGAGATGCCTAAGCAAAACTTTGAAGTATCTTGGCAAAGCGTTTTAAAGGAAGGCATTAATCTTTTTGTCTTGTGAAGAAATCATGCCTAAGAAAGGAACTAGAGGAACTTTTGATGAGAATTAAAGCTTACAAAAACTTGAGGGAAGAAATGTTTGATCAGAAACTTAGTGTGATCAAATCTACCCCTTCTAGAACTTCCATGACTGCAGAAGAAAATGCCTATAGTTGTCAAAGTTTATTGCAAGGCAGCCAAAGGCATATAGATACTCTCCTTGAAGAAGAAAATTTCTTGAAGTAAATTTAAAACAGTTAGATTAATTTAAATGTGTACTCCAAAAATTGATAAGAAATAAACACAAGCAAAGCAATATTAACTAGTGGAGAAATTTTCATAATGCGTTTTTCTGATGGTGAACTGAATGAAACTTAGCAGATTATTTGAAATAAAGAACCAAAAACTTGGTTGAAACCATCCAAATGTATTTTAGTGTGTGTATGTGGAGAAAGAGATTAATTTTAGCCTTATTTTCTACTCTATATATATATATATATTAAACACAAGAGTAAATCACAATGAAAAACCACGAGTCCTGTCATCAGAGCTCTTTGAAACTATGATAGTTATTTTTCTATTCAAGATGGTTTAAAGTGTCATTTTATTTGAGTGAAAAGAGTTAAAGGTAAAAAAGAAAGGTAGGAGTCTAGATCCAGACTATCAATCTGTATTGTAAAAGCTTTCTTTTACACACATCTGGGATTGGGAGCAAATATAAGGGCATTCATTGAGGAAATTAATATACTGTATTTTTATCATCATTTGTATAAATCTGTATTGAGTGTTTCTCATTCAAGGCATCTGCAAAGCTTTCTCAAGAAATTACTTATTACTTCCAATGACCTACCCTCTCACTGCTCCACACACAATTTTAAAACACTCCACACAAGTCAGACTGTAGTAGGGAAACTGTAATAAACTTCAGTTTATTAGAACCTCTTTCTTACGTCCATAGCTATTTTCAAGAACCAACTATAAGGATATTTGTCAATTTTTATGAGACTTTTTTTCTGAGAAATTATAGGAATTTTATGAGAAATTGAGTTGATTCTGGGAAGTTTTTTAAATTACAGGTTTAAATGGTTGAAGGAACCGTGTTGGCTGAGTGTCCACTGCCGTGTCCCGGGCACTGTCCTCGGAGGGCGTTAGGTGTTGATACTGTACTCCTGTTCGTGCCTTACATGTTCAGCAAAACATGATAAAAGTGGCTTTCCAACAGAGTCACTTTGTACATATGTTTAACTTTCACAGAATTGTCCATACAGATTCAGGGGAAGAAAAGAATAGGTATCTGTTAAACGGTTAAGTTGTGTGAGCAGTTTTGCCCACCGTTCAGCAGATTTGATCTGTCTTGGTTTGGTTTGGTCTTGGTTCCCTTGAAGCGCCGATGGTGTGAAAATGTAGCTACAGGCTTTTCCAGGGCAGAGTGGCTCCCTCGTGGACTTCGTCAGTTGGCAGTCAAGCCAGAGAGGCCGTGGTGTGCTTTCCCCCACTGGCCGTGTTGCCCACGGGTGGGGGACACACAGTATGTTTCCTTCCTGAGCAGCTCTGAGGATCACTTTGTCTGTGTCTGTCCATACTTCAGCATTCTAACTTCAGAACCTAATCCTTACCTAAGATGTAGCTCTCCCAAATTTGATCCCTGCCTCTTTTGTAAGAAACAGATGGCTAAACTAACTAGAAAATGGTCTTGTAATTGCTCTAACAGTACATTAGGAATTTCCTGGAAAATGGATCGCCAAGTTCTTGCTGAGCTAGTTGACTCTGAAACAAAGAGTCCAATAAAATATCACTTCATCGTATCCTTTCTTACGTGAGAAATTGTGTCCAGTAAAAAGACTTTCTAGATAGATATTACATTTGCCATAAATTGCAAAAAACTTAGTCCAACTTCTTGTGTGTAGAATGAAACTATAAGCCATTCTGCTTTAAGTAAATTATATCATTTGAATTGCTAGTGTAGACAAAAGGGTTAGTCATGGTCAAGGATTGAAAGTCCATCAGTGACTTTGGGGAAGTTACCTAACGTGTTTTTCCACCTACACATCAGGAAAATCATTCTTACCACTCTCTTCACTAGGAAATAATCTTGGGGTTTAACTTAGCCATTTTCTTGCATGGTTGGCACCGTCTGATTTTAAATACTTGGCACCCAGATAGGTTCTACTTGAAAGAACATAAATTCAGTTCAGGTCTCAGGAAGAAAAGTGCTAGCTGTGAAATAGTGGTGCTGCATACCATATTATTTTAATATTGATAATTGAAGGGAAATTATTTTAATAAAGGGAAAAGCCATAAGAAACATGTTTACAGCTTCTGTAAAGTCATTTGATAGATGCAGTGATTGGAAACGACCTCCTGCCTCCCTGCATTTGTCCCCTAAGCTGATGAGGACTGAGAAAACCAGTGTCATTTGAAACTGAAAGTGTAAGCAGTAAAAAAAAAAATAACACCACTCAAATGGAAAAGACAGGGCTGAGTTGTTCAGGGTTACTTCAAGCTCATTATGCATTTTACCTCTTGGTCTTAAAAAAAAAAAGAAAAAGAAAAAGGAAAGAAAAACAAAGTTATAAAGGGAAATGACCATTTACTAAATACTGATTTCGTGTAAACTTGGATCATATTTTCCACCCGTTTTTGTTGTTGTTATTTCTTCAAGTGAGTTAACCACTAAACCTGGGCCTAGACTGTAAATCCTAGTATACCCATGGTTAATTAGAAATACTTATACTCATGATTAATTGAATTATTAGCATAAAATGAAGGGGAATTTATAAATCGCCAATGAATCCCAGTGCTGGAAGAGAGCTTTCTTTCTAATTCAGTCATCTCTTTTTACCAAGGAGGAAATTGAGGAGCAAGAAATTAAATTATTTGTCCTTTGTCAATTTAATTTTTTGTTGTTGTTTTTAAAGATGATCAATAAACAGTGAGACCCAAGGTTCACATGTGTCCACATCTTATTTGGCTCTGGTTCCTTGTACCCATTAGGTCTGTAATTGCACATGGGCCTGTGTAGGACTGGATAAACTCTTCTGTTTGTTAACCACAGCCTGGCAGTGAGCTGGACAACTTGGAGGAGATTTTGGATGATTTGCAGAATAGTCAATTACCGCAGCTTTTCCCGGACACGAGGCCAGGCGCCCCTGCTGGATCAGTTGACAAGCAAGCCATCATCAATGACCTCATGCAACTCACGGCCGAAAGCAGCCCCGTGACACCTGTCGGAGCCCAGAAAACAGCGATGCGAATCCCACAGAGCAGTGAGTATGGGGTGTTGACGGTTATGCCAAGAAATTCCCATGTAATCACCATCAGAAACAGGGATTACTGAAATCTGATGCAAACAGCTTAGTCACGTCACAGTTTCTATGGTCAAATAGCACCATCTACTGTCCCGGCCCTTCAAAACAGTAGTCAGAGTGGGTTCTAGTCAGCGTGGCCTTTCTGCAGGCACTTGTGGTTGATAGAGTCAACACAGAGGGAGACTGACCTGCGCAGATAAAGTTCTTTGGATGATTGTCATACTTCTCTTCATTTCAGTTACTGCCTTCAGAAACGGAGTTCAAAATAGATTTTATGTGTCTTAATACATGACTAAACACTTAAAAGATAGAAACTTAGAAAGTTATGCTGACTTTTTAGGAATAATACACTCACTAGTGAAAATTTCTTAACCAGAATTGTAAATCTTTATATATGAAAGGGCTATACACATTAAAAATATCTTGTCCTGTCTCTTTGGAATCCTCATGTAAATATCAGTTTTACATGGAAATTTATCACAGAAATGGTTTCTAAATGCATCTTGAGTTTAATTAGTGTGATATAAAGCTAGAAGACCTTAGATTATAAGATACAATTTGTATCGCTTTTTCTTTTTTTCCATCCTTCACAGCTTGCAGGATCTCAGTTCCCCAAGGAGAGGTTGAATCCAGGCCATAGCAGTGAAAGCCCCTTTCCTAAACACCAGGCCACCAGAGAATTCCCTTTTATTTTATGTTTTTGTAGGCTTAAAATAAAGTCTTTCTTCACTTAGTGAAGAACACTTACTTGGTTTACAAACTTCATAATTCCCTAAAGTTATCCAATAGCTTTTAAGAGAAGAAAATATCTTTCCTGAACGAGGGACATAACTTGTAGAAAGATAATCTCTTTAGTGCTTGGTTGATGAGCATAATGATTTTTCTCTCTTCAAATACAGTTTGACCCAAAGCTTAGCTGCTGCTGCTGCTGCTGCTGCTAAGTCGCTTCAGTCGTGTCCGACTCTGTGCGACCCCATAGACAGCAGCCCACCAGGCTCCCCCGTCCCTGGGATTCTCCAGGCAAGAACACTGGAGTGGGTTGCCATTTCCTTCTCCAATGCATGAAAGTAAGAAGTGAAAGTGAAGTCGCTCAGTCGTGTCCGACTCTTCGCGACTCCATGGACTGCAGCCTACCAGGCTCCTCCGTCCATGGGATTTTCCAGGCAAGAGTACTGGAGTGGGGTGCCATTGCCTTCTCCGCAAAGCTTAGCATCTGTTCTCAAATGAGAAATGGCAACCATCAACCAAATTACAATGTATCTTTGATTAATAGATCTTTTCTTAAAGTGATTCCTGATCTTTCTGAAAAGGGTAAAACAAAATAGAGTTTATGCTGGTTATGTGTCAGACCTGCCAATTTGTTTGGGAATGGAAGGTTGCTTATGGCCCATGAGAGATCACAAAGTCAGAAAATTGAGACGTGAGTAAGAAACACTCTACCGAGCTTATGCTTAAGGCCCAGAGGAGTTACTGAAAGGCTGTGTGGAAACTCATGGGTTCTCTCCTTTCTATACCTCCTGGTGTTGTTCAGACTATTGAATAGCATCCAGGTAGCTAAACCTGAGAAAGTCAGATTATGCATATCCATAATTTTCATTCCAAATAATAATTCTTCTAAATATTTTATTTCTCTTACTGATTGTTAAGGACATTAATATGTTTTAAATGTTCTGTTTCATGCTGTGTTTATATAGTTCAGAGAAAATAAACTGCTTGATATTATTTTATATATTTGCTCTATGAATTGCAGTCTACAATATCTTTGTTCTTGTAAAAACACTTACCAAATAACTGGTTGTCTGTGTGATAGTATAGTGCATTGATGTAGTGCTTACTACACAATAAGCTCTTGTAAACTAATCATAGAAGCCATTTCAAATATAAATAAATCTGGAATTTAAAGAATATATATTTAGAAGATTTAACAGGACCTTGAAAGCTTTAATACTGACTTTCGGTACCAGAGTTCACACTTAAAGACTTCCAACTTTCAGTGAGAATAGACATTTTTAGCCTAATTCTCTTCCTAGGAAAATCCAGTTAAAATATGACAGTCTCAGTCCAAACCACATGTGTCCAAGTTTGGTGCATTTGAGATATTTATGGCTTCACAGCTGTGACAAAACAGTATTTCTAAATTCAAATAATATATGAAAAACATATTTGTAGTTTACTTAGCAAACACAGTTGAATATTAGAAGTTGATATTGGGGAGAAAAATATACAGTAAATAACAGACATGTTCTCCTTCTTTTTTTTCCTTTGCTTTATTGCTCTGTGAGGTTGTCAAGCAGTAAATTAGAGACGTGTTGATTAGATTGCAAGTCTGTGTTTGGACACCCCGTGTTTTTTTTGTCTGTGAATTTGTCTTTACTAAGCAGCTGGTCCCAGACATGCATACCTTTGTGATTTTACAAACGACATTTCCCCTGAACACTGCTTCTGTTACTATTTTCCATTATCCTCTATTAACCTTCAATTTTCATTTGTTTTCTCCTTAGCTTTTAATAACCCACGACCAGGGCAACTGGGCAGGTTATTGCCAAACCAGAATTTCCCACTTGACATCACATTGCAAAGCCCAACGGGTGCTGGACCTTTCCCACCAATCAGAAACAGTAGTCCCTACTCAGTGATACCTCAGCCAGGAATGATGGGTAATCAAGGGATGATAGGAAACCAAGGAAATTTAGGGAACAGTAGCACAGGTAAGGGCTCATATGCGCTGTTAACTTTTTATTGGTGGGTTATTCAACTTAATGATGTATTCCTCCACATCCAAATAGTAGAATTTTTCGTGTGAAATTTTTTATGCTAGAAACACATTTGAATGTAAGAAAATTCTGCAGATTTTCACTGTGAGCGTGGTATATGAAGAATTGGAAAGTGTCCCAGTAGGCTGACCCTTTTTATGCTGTGATCATTGTTTTAACAAGAGTTCTAGTCGCTCGCTAATCCTACAGTAAAGACTTATTTCACTACTATTCCAGTTACTATTCTAGACCTTGTGGTGGTTTATGTAGAATAATTTGCTAGCTTTTTGTGATAATCCTGCTGATAACCCCAAAAGTGTATTAGTGTTAATCACTCAGTCATGTCTGACTCTTTGCGACCCCATGGACTATAGCTTTCCAGGCTCCTCTGTCTATGGAATTCTCCAGACAAGAATACTGGAGAGGGTACACATTCCCTTCTCTAGGAGATCTTTCCAACCCAGGATAACCCCAAAACTTCCTATTAATTGATGATTTGTGTTTCATGAATTTCAGAATGAAAGTGTAAAATTCCACCAACCTTTTATACTTGTAACAATAGCAATTCTCATTCTGAAAAATACTAAGAATATGAATTTTAAATGGTAGTGTGCTTAGCCTAATAGTAGCTGATCCAAGAACTCCATTTTTAAAAATGTTTAAGGTTTCCTGTGATCTAGTTTGACCCTTGACCTGCTGTGGCTTAAGGTGTCTGCCAAGTTTCCCATGCATATTCCTAAGTGGTAGTCACCCCCATAGCAGCTGCCATACTCCCAAACCTCCTTCCAGTTCAGGCTAGGAATCGTTGCAGCAGCATTGATGGCTATAACCACCATGTCCTGTACCCTCTGGGTATCCTGCACCCTTAGGATTCTGAGCTTTCTAATGAAGTCCTGCTCCCCGTTTATAACTGGAGACAAAGCCATTGAAAGAAACATGTTTTAAAAAGAACTTATGTTCATAGGTTTTAATTCTTGGCATTTTTTTTAGTTTAGTGTGTCATCCCTGTAATCACATTTCCATTCAGATAAGTGAAAATAAGGGTTCAGTTGAAAGAAAAAAGATGGATTTTTTTTTTCACTTTCTGTTGTTGGTAAGCAGTTCACATGGGAAATGTGAGCTATGTTGTGTTAAAATAGTTTATTCAGTCAGCAAATATTTACTGGGTGCCTACTAGAGGTGCCAGACACTGACTACATCACTAACTTACTTATTTGCAAAAGCAATACCATATTAATCTTATATTATTTTTAAGATAAAGTATTGATTTATATAAGTAAAATGTTGACTCACATGAAATTCTATCAGAGAAAAGGAGCCAATAGTTTATTAAAGGTGGCTCCTTATCAGTGAAATGCAACATCTAGCTTCTAGGAGAAACATTAGGAGTTTGGGGACATTCAGTTCAGTTCAGTTCAGTCACTCAGTCGTATTCGACTCTTTGCGACCCCATGAATCGCAGCACGCCAGGCCCCCCTGTCCATCACCAACTCCCAGAGCTTACTCAAAACTCATGCCCATCGAGTCAGTGATGCCATCCAGCCATCTCATCCTCTGTCGGACATATATTCAAATCTAGGCAGCCTGGAGATGACTGGCATCCAGACTATAAAGATCAAGCAGTGTCTGTGCTTTGCTTTTAAAAAAAAAAAAGAAAAAAATGTGAAAGAGACTACCCTGGTTATAATTACATTAATATTTCAAATTATGGATTATTTTCCCTTCTGCTTTCTAGACTTTATATAATCTTGTTATATTGATTAGATAATAGATTTTTTGAAAAAGAAAATGTCCTTTCGCCCATATCTTTATATCATTCAAGTCTAGTCTTCAAATGGTTTTTAAAATATGTACTAATATAATATTGTCCTAACTTGTTCAGTCTAATTACACTTAACTCTTCATCGCCCTGATGAGGTGCATTCTTATTTCACCAGTGAAAAACCACCCACAATACACGCTCTCCCCATTTCTGAAATATACCCTGTTTTTAGTTATCATACTTAAAGTCAACGCAAGCCACATCTTTGAAAGCGGAACTGTTGCACAACCTTTACTAAACACTTGAGAGTGAAGGGTCCTCCCTTGGGGTTCTGCCCCTTTAGGACACCGAGTTTTAGCCCACGTCTGGCCATCGCCAGCATCCCAGGGCCGGAGAGAGCAAGCACGTGACCTGCCGGCAGAGCGCGCCTCTCGCTGGCGTGTGTGGTCACGCAGCTGTTACCATCTCAAGCTTAAGAGTGTTTTTACAAATCTGTCCCTACCCAGTCTAGGTCTGCATCACCAGGAACAAGGTCCAGGCACACCGAGGCAGCCGGCACTTCCTTGCCGTGACCACAAAGAGCCAGAGTAGGAAGATGCTCTCATTCCCCGGCTTCCAAGGCTGTCTCAGTCAGCTTTGAAGCGCAACAAATTGTAACGCTCAGAAAGGGATTGGAGGATTTAAAGTCTGGCCGAGGCTTCACGGGATATTCTCTGTGATTTGGGTTTAGAATTAGAATATCGATTATCAGTTCTCACCTTGTTTCTCTTGGCCTCACCTCCCTTTTGGAAAGTAAAGCATTGACGTGTATATCAGCTAATGTGATTCACTTCCTGAGGAAGGAAGTTGGGGTTATCCACACGCCACAGCACCTGTCTCTAAGTACATATGGGAACAACTTCAACAGCTTTTCCGAACTGTAAAGGGTGGCAAGTCTGTGTTGTGAAGAACTTCATAGTAATTGCCAACTTGTATTTCTTACCCAAGGGCCCGCATCTGGCCCAGCGAGGGCGTGAGCTGTCGGGTTAACTGTGTATTGAGAACAGCTGTCTGTCTCGTATAGAGTAAGAGCGTCTAGTGTTCCTACATGTTGACTATGTTTCCAGTCACCGCATCTCTGTCTTCTCTGCCTTGCCTGTAGGCATGATTGGCAGCAGTGCTGCCCGGCCCACTATGCCGTCTGGGGAGTGGGTGCCCCAGAGTCCTGCCGTGAGGGTCACCTGTGCTGCTACCAGCAATGCCATGAACCGGCCGATCCAAGGAGGTATGATTCGGAACCCAACAGCCAGCATCCCCATGAGACCCAGCAGCCAGCCTGGCCAAAGGCAGATGCTTCAGCCTCAGGTCATGAATATGGGTAAGGTGGTTCCTGTACTCTTTGCTTTTCATTTTTATGCATTCTTAGAAGGAGAGAGGAACAGCTCCTTAAGTTCTGTCAGGCTTGTCATCTGCGGTTTAGGGAATCCCCCCCACCCCACCCACCCCCTAGCAAGCTGTCATAAGTGGGATCTTGCTGAAAATCTCTGCACAGGGCCATAGAATTGCAGGTTTTCCAGTAAAATAAGAGAACTCACTACCTTTATGATGTTTCGTTTTTGTTTGAAACTATCTGATTTCAACTTTTGCAGGGAGTGGATTGTACTGAGACACTAGAAATATCATATAGATGATATTTTAAAGAAGCATTTCAATAGTACAGCAGTGTCCCTAACTCTGCATGGTCATCAGGACCTTAAAATGCAGACTTCTGAGCACTACCCTAGACTAGGTGGGGCACAGTGGTGAAGAATCCACTGCCAGTGCAGGAGACGTAAGAGAAGCAGGTTCAATCCCTGGGTCAGGAAGATCCGCTTGAGAAGGAAATGGCAACCCACTCCAGTATTCTTGCCTGGAAAATCCCACGGACAGAGGAGCCTGGCGGGCTATAGTCCATGGGGTCACAAAGAATCGGACTTGACTAAGCACAGCACATTTCACCCTAGACAGACTAGACACCCTAAACAAGACTCTCCCAGGTCTTCCCTGAAAGAGCAGGGTCTTATAGAGCAACTCAGAAAATATAAGGATCACTAGAATTCTGTTTGGATACAGTTCACGTTATTAAAATTAATGATCAGACACATTGTTTGATACCATTTATATGAAATGTCCAAAACAGGCAAATCTGTAGATAAAGTAAGATTAGTGGGTTCCTAGGGCTGGGGCTTTGTGGGGAGAATGGGGAGTGACTCCTAATTAGATCATGAGGTTTTTGGGGGGTTGGGGGGATGAAAACGTCCTAAAATTGATCATTGTGATGGTTGTACAGCTCTGCAACTACACTAATAGATACTGAATCATACACTTTAAGTGAGCTAAGTATATAGTATGTCAATTCTATCTCAATAAACGATTATTTTTTTAAAAAAACTTAATGTAGCTCATTCTTGTTTCTTAATATTGACATACTAACCTTCCAGTTGTCCGTTACCATAATCCAGATAAGGTGATGTTTATGTACTTTTTCATATACTTAGATAGCGCAGGATGTTATTATTTAGTCACTAAGTTGTGTCCAGCTCTTTGCCACCCCATGGACTGTAGCCAGCCAGGCTCCTCATCCATGGGATTTCCCAGGCAAGCATACTGGAGTGGGTTGCCATTTCCTCCTCCAGGGGATCTTCCCGACCCAGGGATGGAACCTGCACCTCTTGCATTATTGGCAGGTGGATTCTTTACCACTGAGCAACTGGGGAAGCCCAGTGTAGGATGAGTAAGCACTAAGTCATTACCAGAAAGATGCCAGAATGGTTTTGACATAATAATGCAGAATGATCATCCCTCCCTGGCATCGGTTTTCTTTTCTAGTTGTTGCTCAGCACATTTTGGCTTATTGTTTCTGAGATGACATTCATGTTACCATTCTATAGAGAGTGTACTTCCAATTAATAACGCACAATTCCCAAGTGTAAATTCACATAATTTGAGACTTGCATGAAAAATTAAAAATGGTCAGATTTCCATGCAGAAAATACACTGGGAAATTTCTAAAATACTTAATTCATTCATTTAAAAATCATCATAGTAAATCCTTTCTGTCCAGAAATTTCATTTATCCTCAGTCTTTCTTCATTAATGACACATAGCTTTTGAGCTTGAAAAATGGCTCTATGAGCTTCATTGTGTAGCTGAATTGCTCTGATTTTTAATAAACTCATAAAAGCTGTGAACTCAACAGAAAAGTATCTATTGTAATGGAAGACAGGTCCACAGACAGTGATAATAAAATCATTAAAGAGCTCATATCATGCATTAGCTTTAAACCTCTACAAAGAATTCCTAAGAAAGAGCATGTCTGAGTTGTCTGAGCCCTTTCTACTCCTGTCTTACTCAGACCAGCACTTTGAAAAATTATGTCTGGGACCTTGATGCCCTTTTAGCGGCTCTGCAAGGCCACAACTATTCTCATAATAATATAAAGATATTATTATTCTCTCATGGACTCACAATAGAGTTGGCTTTAAACAAAATCTTATCTCTGTTGCAAACAAAAAACTCATAGAAAAACAGGTCAGATTTGTGGTTACCGGAGGGGAGGGAAAGGCAAGCCGGTTGGAGGTGGTCTAAAGGCACAAACTTCCATTATAAGATAAGTTCTAGGGATGTAGTGTACAACATGATCAACATAACTAACACTGCTGTATGTATGAAAGTTAGAGTAAATCCTCTTGAGAGTTCTCATCACAAGGAAAAGAATTTTTTTTCTTTTTTTTCATTTGTTGAGACGATGGATGTTCACTAAATTTAATGTGATAATTATTTCATGATGTATATAAGTCAAATCATGGTACTGTACACCTTAAACTCATAGTGCTCTGTGTCAATTATATCTCAATACTACTGGAAGAAAAGTCTTGTTTATAACATAGTAGATTTATTATGATGATTTTTAGATGAATTAAGAATCATTTTTTTCTATTTTCCAGTTTTAATTTTCAATACAGTATATAGCAGTAAGATGCATCCCACTTACACAAAAGCCTGTACATTAATAAGAGTATAAAGACTCCTTGGAGAAGGCCATGGCAACCCACTCCAGTATTCTTGCTTGGAGAATCCCATAGACAGAAGAGCCTGGCGAGCTACAATCCATGGGGTTGCATAGAGTCAGACACGACTGAAGTGACTTAGCGTAAAAATTCCAAGGGGTTTGGAACTGCTCATCTAGAGTCTCAAAGTGGGTGATTAGCCTTGATATTTATTGCCTTTTGTTCTATTTCAGAACAAAAATTCTGTCTTTTTATTTCCACCTAATTATTATTATTTATTTCTTTTCTATCAGCCAGGTATTTCTCTTTCTATTCCATAGCCGAAACAGACACTTCGCTAATTACAAGTTGTAAGATTCAGGGGTTGTTTTCTTCTCCTTTTTCAGGGCCATCTGAACTGGAGATGAACATGGGGGGACCTCAGTATAGCCAACAACAAGCACCTCCAAATCAGACCGCCCCCTGGCCTGAGAGCATTCTGCCAATAGACCAGGCACCGTTTGCCAACCAGAACAGGTGAGCACTCAGAAGGTCCCAGAGAGCCGAGTTCACAAGTTCCAGGAGTTATCTCGGCCCTAGGCCAGAAGTTAATCTTATCCGTTTAAACACTTGGTGCCTGACCAGTTTTCATGTATTCTAACTGTATCACTTACTGGTCTGGGAGTACAGGAGGTGAGGGAGGGAAGAGAATCCAAAAATCAGTCTGACTGAGCATATGCCTTTAAAGATGCTGCAGTTTAGTTGGAAAGTAAAATATGTAGACTAATAACTAATATGAGCTAGCATGTACTATAAATGGGGTGATCATTCAATTGGGGTGATTGGGAAAAGCTTCAGAGTTCTTGAGAAGTGGTATCATTGGGATTTCCCTGGGAGTCGGTGGTTAAGATTCCATACTTCCAATGCAAAGGGCAAAAGTTCAATCCCTGGTCGGGGAACTAAGATCCCACATGCCACACAGTGTGACCAAGAGATTTTAAAAAATGTAAAAGAAAGGTATCATTTCAGTAGGCAGAGATGGCAGAAAGCCAGTTCATCTGGCAAAAGCAGTATAATCAGAGGCCTAGAGGTTACAGAAGCAACACAATATGTTTAAGGTAACAGAATAGTCTAGTTTTATGCTTCATATACTTTACCACATTAAAAAAAAAAGTATCAGAAGATTTGACTGGAAGAGTAGATTAATAATGGAACAGATTTATAGAGTGTCTTAAATTCCAAACTCTGAAGAATTCAGCCTTTTTTCTTTAAGCTGTTGAAGTTTTTTGAAAAAGAAAGTGGTATATATGATCAAGTTTGATTGAGTTTTTTTTTAATTCTGACTATCAGTCTAATCATTTTGTTTCTGTGTAGGCAGTCTTTTCTAATTGCTTTTGAGCTATTTCTGTAACCACTATTCTGTAGTTTTACTATAGTGTGTCTAGGGGAGAATTGATTTGTTTATACTGCTTGGTGTTTGGTATATCTTGTGCTTGTTTTTTAAAGCTGTCAATTCATGTGTTTCATCAGTTCTAGAACTTGTAGCCATTATCTCTATATACTGCCACTCCTCCATTTTCTTTATTGTTTCTTTCTGGGATTCTGGCAAGATACGTTAACTTTCTACATTAGATTTTTTTAGAACTCATACCCTCCTTATTTCTTTTTTTTTTTTTTTTTTTTTTCCCTCCTTATTTCTTTATCCATCTTCCATTTTCCATCTCCTTGTCTCTCTGTACTACACTGAGGATAATTTATTCATGTGTATATTTCATTATCTCTTTAGCTATGTTTGATCCAATTACATCCTTCATTCCTAAAAGTTCTATTTGCCTTATTATTTTTCATGGTCTCTTGTGGTTTGCTTAGTTTTGATTCCACCTTTATGTCTTTAAACATGACATTCATCCTTTGTTGTTACATTTCTTGATTTGGGAGTTCCAGTATCTGAATTCCTTGCGGTTGTAAATCAGTGACTGACTCTTGTTTCTGGTGGCCCATTTCCCTGAGTATTATGGCAGTCTTTCATTGGGAGTTCTAGTTACTCTTGGTCAATGAAACATCTGGGGTTAAAACTGAGGCTACTTTTTCTTAGGAGAGAATTTGCATTGGTCTCTTCAGGGGTGAGGGTTTCCGCTCATGCTCAGAGCAACACAGCACCCCCCCACACACAATCAGCTTTTTCTTGTGGCTATGGCCCAGCAAGCCCCGACTCTTCAGGATAAAATCCACCTGTCCCTGGGGGCTTAGGTGTTGCTCAAGTTTTAGCTTGAAGGTGGTTGTTCCATTATTCCCTGGAAAGGAGACATCACAGTTGTGTTATATGCTAATCTCAGGGTTAGCAAAGTACTGGAAGCAGGTATCTCGCAGGTGACCCTGAGGCCAGTGTGATGGTGCTGCTCTGCCAGTTGGGTGGGCACAGAGCCCCGAGGCAGGGAGATAATTCACGTACTAAGCAGGAGTCAGGTGGGCACATAAAGGATGCAGGCAGGGTGTTCTGGGAAGTAAACATTAGGAAACAAACTGGAGGAATTTGGTCTTGAGGCTTGTGTGTAAAGAGTTTAGGTTGGAGGCTAGTGAGGACCTCACTGCAGGCTAAACTATTTTGTCCTTTGGAGGTTATTCAAATCTAAAATTATAAAATACTTTTATCAAATTCACTAATGATAAAAGCAGAGTTTATGAAATTTCACAAGGGTAGAATATTTCCAGAGCTTGTTGTTTTTTAAAAAATAAACAGGTGTTAAAGTGTCTCCTACCCTGGGATAAAATGCTTTTGCGTAGCTCAGAATTATGTTGTGGAGCCTGTTTTCCTTTCTGTATCTTAAGAGAATGATGCAGGATTCAAGGTACTCAGTGAAGCTTAAAAAAAATAAAAATAGCATAAGATGAATATGAGCTCAGCAATAGGCTGGGTGAGAAAAAGCTGGAAACTAGTTATTTCACTGAAAGAAAAGGCCAGGGGAACTGCTTAACAGCTGTCTATGGAGATAAAGAAGAGAAGGTGCTCACCAGCTGTATTCCATACACTTAGTGGGAGAAACTAGTGTATTCAGACCCCAGGTGCCTGTGCACCACTTCCGGGGTCTCATTGGATGGCAGTTCTGAGTGGAGTCCAGGATTCTACGTCTCTGACAAGCCCCAGGTGATGCTAGCACCGTTGCTCCTCCACTATACTTCGAAGGGGCGAACACCAGAAGAACCACAGTAGTCAGAGTGGCTCTTACTGGACTGGGTACCAAGGACAGAGTGTGGCCTGCATCACTGGGTTTGCTTGGGAATAGAGCATCGTATAAATAACCTCTGTAGTCATCCTTAGAGGTGGTACTTTCTCAGGGTTCTTCCAGCTCTTTAAGTCTGATTTCATGGTGTCAGTGAGTATGTGCATTTTCTGAATATGTTTATTTGGTTTGTTAAAAAACATACCCATGTCCATGAAAACTTGCACATAGTAGAAAAAGTAAACCCAACCCCTGAGAGCTGGTTTCGGATGAAATATCTAAGATTAGTTTGTAGGGGAAAACTAGGCCCAAAATTGGGATTTTCCCTGATGCCCAAGTCGAGGAGGGTTCTGTTAAAACAAAAATGGGGACTTCCTGGCAGTCAAGTGATTAGGAGGACTCTACATTTCCATGGCAGGAGGGCATGGGTTCGATCCCTGGTCAGGGAACTAAGATCCCACAGACCACACAGAGAGGCCAAACAATAGCGACAACTAAAAAGCAAAATGAGAGAAATCCGGAGTACACGCTGAAGCCAGTTACAGAGTCAACTGTTCAGTTTGCTGGGGGCATTTCTGTGACTCTGCTCTGACCCTGCTCTCATGTTGTTGGTGGTACTGTTGTTTTTCTTTGCATAAGAACTCTATGGACAGAATAGAACGTTTTTACCATTTTTAAAGTTATTTCAGCTTTTCTGGCCACTTAACTCCTCTTCTTTTATTTTAAATAATTCAGTTGGAAGAAATTTATGACAAAATTTACAGCAGTCTTATTGTCATAGAAATTCAGAGATGATGGACAACAAGGGTTCTAACCACATCTCTCTTTTTAAATAAAAGAAAAGCAGTGGTTTTTTTTAATCCCCTTTGTAAGTATTAATATCACCGTTAATATTTTATATTTTTCTGCGTACCTATTTAGGAATAGATTTTTTAATGTTTCATGAACCCAGCATTAGTTTATATATACACATTTCAAAAAGAGAGTAGTTTAGCCCTTAAATTTCTAACATATTCACATCCTCATTTACTTATAATTTTATTTCCATTGGCTGTCATTTCATTGTGGGGGCTTTTTTTTTTTTCCTTTTATTCATCTGCTAGGTAAAAGAGATGTTTAAAATATAGCCCCAAATGTATAGATGATTTTTTTATGATTTCTCTTGAATGTATGTAAAAGTGAACAGTGGTTGCCTTTCATGAAAGACTTTCTTTCACATTAAGTTCAGAATTTCTGAGTTAATTTGGTGTTCTTTTGTTTGTGATGTTTCTAAGAGTAAAATTTCCTTGGTTGACTATTAATTTCTCATCATATAGTAGCTGCTACTTTTTTGCAAAATTTTGAAAATACAAGTAAAAAGTGATGATAAATGTTCCAGTTTCTCAAATAATAACTCAGAATTTACCTTATTCCCCTTATCACCATCTTTAATGTCCTAGTAGTCTATAAATAAAAGTATAGATTTCAAGAAATAAGGTTTTTTATCATATGACATCCCTTGTATGTGGAATCTAAAAAGACATGATACAAATAAATTTATTTACAAAACAGAAAGAGACTCACAGACTTAGAGAGCAAACTTATGGTTGCTGGGAGGGAAGGGTAGTTAGGGAGTTTGGGATGGACATGTATATATTTAAAATGGATAACCAACAAGTACCTACACAGGGAACTATGCTCAATGTTATGTGGCATCCTAGATGGGAGAGGGGTTTGAAGGAGATGAATACATGTATATGTATGGCTGAGTCTCTTTGCTGTCCACCTGAAATTATCACAACATCATTAATAAGCTATACTCAAATAGAATATAAAATTTTCTTTTAATTTTTTTTAAAAAGAAAGATTTTTATTCACGATGGACCTATCTTCTGCCAGTTCATTCCTTACTACTTTGCCAACCTGGGGCTTCTGTGTGTTCTTCCATTTATTCCTCTGAATTTCATCCTTGTCTTACTACTATATTTGTCAGCCACCATCTAGATTGTAACTATATTTATAATTGCCCAAAATTTAAGAAAAAATTTTCTCCATCATATTGGCAGTCATTTATAAAGGTGGAATTGAAAGTCCAGATCACTATCTTTTCTGTATCCCAAACGTATTATGATGTTTCTCAAAGAAATGTTGTAACTCATGGTATGCCCAAATTTATGATACCAAGCCACAATGCAATATATTTTTATGAACATAAAAATGTATTTTTCTGAGCATAAGGTATGATAACCTGGCTAGATCAAGAACCTTTTATTTTCACCAACTGGCAACTTGCTGAACTTACAGAGTTCAGATACCAAGCCAACACAGAAACTGAAGATGCTCACCAGGCACAGCTGAGGTTTGTAAGTAAATGCCAGCATCACGTCAGCACAGCACAGTGAGCGGTCCTGCAGTCGAGCGCAGAATGGGCATGGCTGGGGGCGACAGGAGACTCGCCGAACCTGCAAGGGAAGGATCACGGATGGAGAAGAGGGTGGGAAACGTAGAATGGGAAGTCTTGGCATTATGGTGGGTATACAGCATCTTCTAGGAAAAGGCCGGTTGCCCAGGGCAACTGGGACCCACAGGGAAGCCATAGTCTCTACTCTACACTGGGACAGGTTAGGCTTTACTGAAGTGTGTGTGTCCACTACCACCGGCACCCTGTCCCAGGGCCTGGGAATTTGTGAGTCAGCTCAGTAACGGGAAAAGGAACCTGGCAACATCGTATCAGGAGAATCAGAGAGAGGCTGTAAGCAGGACAGTATCCCCAAGGCCCCAGCTCAAGTTGAAGAGGGCTTTGACCAAAGTAGGAATCTAGGTCATGTATTAGCTTAACTTTTTTAATTAGAAAAAGAAATGGAAATCATGTAACAAAAAAATAGGTTATTTTATTATGTAGGAAATCACTTAGATGCCAGTGAACGTTTGCAGTAGTTTTTTTTCCTCTATAAGCATTGGGATGTGCCCTCTGTGGAATGGAGTGGTCTTCCACTGTACCAGACAGGGTCTCCTCTTCCAGCTGATGCCAGCAGATGCATATGGGGCACCTGCCTTCCCACAGAGCTCCTGCAGCCTCACTCCACTAAAGAGGGACTCGATTTCATAGTAGAGATCTGGGGTGGGGGCTCTGGCTGTGTGGGGATTTAAAGCTTTTGAAGAAACAGAAGTTGGAAATTATTAAGTAAAGCTCAAGAAAGAAAATATTAACTAGCATCTTTGGGGAATGAGGTCTCAGCCTAAGAAAAGGTGGTAAATAGCATCCACTCTCAGCTGACTTGAGCTCTTTCTTCATGAACTGTGCATCTGAAGGTTGGTCATTCCTCTCTGGGGAATTTCCTCTGCCCTTTGCTTCCGTGACATGCAGGGCTGTGGTTATCCTCCTTGTTGCCACTGTTCTGCATCTGCTCCCTCCTCCCACTCCCTAAGTGTAGAGTAATCTGATCACAGTTGTGTTTAGAAAGTTAATTCTGGGAGCACATGGAAGCAGGAAGGGCCTCGGGGGGGTCGGTCTATTCGGGTGCTTGATGTCTTCCTGAGAACTGAGGTCCTGGCTGCAAGGCCTCTCATGGTATCTCTCAGATCGTGGGATGTGAGCTCGGAGAGCCAAGGACTACGGGCACAGAGTGTCGTGAGGGGCACATTTACTGGGTGATTTTCTTCACAAGTGACCGGGGCTAATGAAGAGGGTAGATTATTTCTAAGTGCACTGGGTTAGAACTGTTTGACTATTGGCGTAAATCCTCAGCATTTCAGGATTCTAGGCCAAAATAGCACTAGAGCTAGTTTTAGAAAACATGGCCTGTCATCCCCATGTGAATCTATCATCACTTAAGAATGAGGGTGCTGTGCTTATTCGTTCAGTCGTGTCCCACTCTGCGACCCAATGGACCATGGCCCACCAGGCTCCCCTGTCCATAGGGATTCTCAAAGCAAGAATACTGGAGTGGGTAGCCATACCTTCCTCCAGGGGATCTTCCCAACCCAGGGATCAAACCCAGGTCTCCCATATCGCAGGTGGATTCTTTACCATCTGAGCCACCAGGGGAGGCCATGAATACTGGAGTGGGTAGCCTATTCCTTCTCCAGGGGATCTTCCCTACCCAGGAATCGAACTTGGGTCTCCTACATTGCAGGCAGATTCTTTACCAGCTGAGCTACCAGGGAAGCCCTAAGAATGAGGGTGCTTACTTGTGAACTTCATTCTCTACAAAACATCATGTAGTACCTCTAAGAGGACAAATTAGAAGATCATCTCCCCTTTCAATATTTGAGTCACTCAGAAACTCTTTTTAACTCCCCAAGGTTGTCAGTTAATTTAAATCACAGGACTTTATTATACCATTGAATTTGGAGTGTAGTGTTAGGACAGTTCTATCGCCTAAAATATATAACAGACATAATCTGCATGTTCATGGTCGACTTTTCGTGACTAATTCGGTAGCCTGAGAGCCACACCTCTTGAGGATTTTCATAAATGTTTACAAATCCCACTTATGCACGACGGAGAAATACCTGTTAGTCCCGCCAAGTGCTGTCTAATGGCAGCTGAGTTCAAAAAAATTAATGGAGCTTTCATGCTCACTATGTCCCTCAGTTGGGTCATTCAAGCCTCATGAGAAATAAAACTATGTAATCAATTAGTCTTTCCTGCTAAAATCCAGGAAACACCTTGGACTACTTCAGGGCAAAGTAAATATATGAGTATATATGCCTGAAAAGTCATCGTGGATTTGTGGGAACACAGTGGTCACCCCGGGCAGTGGTGAATCCCTGCTTTGTAGTGTTGCCTGTCTGTTCTCCACCACAGAGTCTGACAAGCTCTCCAAACCTCAGCTTTGCCCGCTTTAGAGCAGGAGCAATAAAAACGACGATCTAAACATCCAGTGCCTTGATGTGTGTCTCACCTATCTCTGTTGTTTAGTTGCTCAGTTGTATCTGACTCTCTTACAACCCCATGGACATAACTCAACAGGAGCCTGGTGAGTTATAGTCCATGGGGATTCTCCAAGCAAGAATACTGGAGTGGGTTGCCATTTCCTCCTCCAGGGGATCGTCCCCACCCAGGGATCAAACCCAGATCTCCTGCATTGGCTCAGGTGGATTCTTAGTCACCGAGCCACCAGGGAAGCCCCCTGTCTCTGTTCGGCACTAAATAACACGTATCTATTATGTGGGGTTGCTGTTTGTGTCTGAGGGGTACCGTATTTTACTACTTTTATTATTAAGGAGGGGAAAAAAATGTTCTCTAATCAACTCAGTTTTCCTTGGGCATGAGACAAAATTTGTCTCTTTACAGACAGCCGTTCGGCAGCTCTCCCGACGACTTGCTGTGTCCACATCCCGCAGCGGAGTCTCCAAGTGATGAAGGCGCTCTCCTGGACCAGCTGTACCTGGCCTTAAGGAACTTCGATGGCCTGGAGGAGATCGACAGAGCCCTGGGGATACCCGAGCTCGTCAGCCAGGTGGGCGCACCGCGAGGCTGGCGGAGGCCAAGCTCGCAGGGACACACAGATGTCTGTTCTCTTCTGCTTGCACGTAAACGGCACTCGGCTTTTTAGAACGTGCTCTCCCCTGTAACCAGGAGCTCTGTTTCCTGTCTCCCCCTCTCCTTGTTACTCCCACATCAACTTTTGCCCCAGAATGGCAATGACCAAGAATGAATTTTACCTGTAATTTGGATTTATTGGACCAAAAGGTGTAACTCAAGTCCAGGTCACTTGACTATGGCAGGGAGGAACACACAAGGAGCAGAGGCCAAGAACAGACCACTGCTGTCTCAGCAGTCTAGAACCTTCCATCTCAAAACCATATCCTTCATCTTATACCTGTGAGCTAGTGATAGGAAGCTACTTGTGCTAAAACAGGTTGCACGTAAGTTAGCAGAAGTCACTTTAAAGGTGAAGTTAGCCAATCTTTGTGGGCTCACATTGCTTCCCCCACTCCCCTGCTCCCATTCCCATCTCCAGGGGATGTTCCCAACCCAGGGATCGAACCCAGGTCTCCTGCACTGCAGATTCTTTTATCGTCTGAGCCACCAGGGAAGCCTGTGTAGTTGATTTAGTTGCTGACATAAAGTCATTTAAGAGTACTTTGTAGCAGCAACATAATAACCTAGCAGAGTCTAGGAAATAACTTGGAGGACTTTTTTCAGTCTGGCTACGCAGCCCAGTTGGTGTGAAGCAGGCATCCTGTTTTCCCGTAGAAAGATCACAGGCTCGCTGCCATCTTCTTCTTTTCTCGTCATGAATCATCTTTATTTCTTACTGCTAAGAAGTACCTTCCAGGGTTTGATCTGCTTCCTGGACGTATGACGTGTTGTGAGGGTCTGTGAGAAGGGCGGTGCCGAGTCATGGGAGACTTTCTCTGAAGCATTAAAACTAGTCTTGCCATAATCCCCACATTCAGCAGACAGAAGTGGGAGTTAAGACTTGTCGATTCATACTGAGAACAGCAGAATGGAAAGAAATGACTTGAGGTTGCATGATATAACCCGAATCAATCAGAGGGGAAAATGGAGTTGAAGTATTTCCTGTGTGGCTGGTTTCCTTTGCCTCTCAGTGCTGGTGAGAACTTAGTGTTCAGCATTGTTATCCCTGAGTTTCATCCAAGTGACATTCAAAGATGTGATTCTTTGGGTTGCTGCGTGACTCAGGCATTGTTTTTATCAAAACTGGTGTCATTTCATCTTTAATATCTTCAGTCTTCTTTTTTTATTTGTGTTTCTATGTTGTCTCATCAAATCCATCCTTATATTACCTGAATTATAGTAATAATGATTATTAGGTGAAGTTGGGGAAATGTAGAACACACATGGGCTTTATTTGTAGTCATCAGAGTTGTGTGTTTTCTTTAAAAATGGAAATTACTTAAACTTTCTCTCTTTTAAAGATGGGCCAAAACTTCAAGATCTGAGATGGTTTTGTGGATATACTTAGAGCAGTAATTCAACAGTGGATGGTTCCCATGAGTGGGCTCCACATTTTAAAAACTATCATGCACAAGAGGATAGGCCCAGTTCTCACGGTTAAACTTGATCTAAGGGCGGGATTCTGGGTGTCCCCAGGCCTGCTTTCACATGAGTAGACTAGCTTAAGGAAAACCTAGGATGTTACTGTGCTTAAAGCACACCTGAGAGATGATTTTGCAGTTGGGTCCTTCCCTCCTATCTGTTGGGAGGTTCGTAGCAGAAGGAAGAAAGAATGAGCCAAGTGCACCCTCTGGATTTGCAGTCATTTTAGGGCCACCTGGACTGAAGGTGTCGCCCCTGGGAAATTCTGGATTTTCTGTACCCACTCCATTTTGAGGCAGATAGATGGGGTAGCTCTAAGAAGTCAGGAAGGATGAACACATTAGATACATCTAGTAGTAGATAAGATGGTGGGACTTTCCTGGGGGTCCAGCAGTTAAGAATTCACCTTCCAAGGCAGGGGGACGTGGGTTTGATCCCAGGTCAGGAACCTAAGATCTACATGCCACAGGGCAACTAACCCTTTGTGCCACACCTAGAGAAGCCCCTGCACTACAACAAAGACCCAGCACAGCCAAAAAAAAAAAAGGAAAGAAGATGGTGGCAGAATGTAGACCGTGTCAGGGATTCTGACAACCACAGAAAACAGTCAGGTACAGGCAGCGTGTCACACTGGGGTAAATCACAGACTCAACTGGAACCTACTCCTTACCTGCCGGGCAGGCTTGCTGCAGCTTACCACACATCTCCAAGTCTCACTTTAACTGTCTGCAAAATGGGAATAATAGCGGTGGGCACCCCAGCACTGCTGACCCCAGCCAGGTATCAAGGCAGTTGTCTACTTGAAGTGATTTATACAGCTGTGAATAGCAGTCGGAACACTGAACACACCTGGGGGACATTTGCATTTTCAGGTTCAGGTCAGTCAGATTGGTGGTGTGAGTAGGAGGCTTTCTATACTCATGACCACCTCCCCCTTCCCTGGGAAGAAGGGTTGCTGGGAGTCAGGCCTGAACCCTGCTTCTTGCCTCAAGTAACTGGCTCTTTTGAACAAAGAGGCATTTTCTCGGAAGACAAGTGGAGTCAGGGTTGAAGTACTTTTGTGCCGTAAGTACAACAGCAGAAGCCTCAGAGACAGGGCCGTGAGAGGAAAGTCTTATGCTCACTCTGCAGTCTCTGCTGGTTTTATTTCTGTGTTGGTCATCTGGGGGCTTTCTCTTCAGAGCCAAGGTGTGGACCCGGAGCAGTTCTCCAGTCAGGATTCCAGCCTCATGCTAGAGCAGAAGACCCCGGTGTTCCCGCAGCAGTATGCGTCTCAGGCGCAGATGGCCCAGGGCAGCTACACACCCATGCAGGATCCAAACTTCCACACCATGGGACAGCGGCCCAGTTACGCCACCCTCCGCATGCAGCCCCGGCCTGGCCTCAGGCCCACGGGCCTTGTGCAGAGCCAGCCCAACCAGCTGAGGCTTCAACTGCAGCATCGCCTCCAAGCACAGCAGGTGTGTTCCTGGCCACTACCCAGAGAGTCGGGGTGGGGGGACACGGTGAAGGTGGATGTGAGATGGCACAAGAATGGGGGGTCCTTTTGGGGGCTTAAGTCTCCTTCTGTCCTAAGACAGTGAAGATGTTGCCATGATCGTACAGCTTTCATGCTCATTTTCTTCCTTCCCTTCTTTCTTGCTCCTCTGCTGACTCTGCTCCAGCTAGAGCAGCTCTCCTCTGATTTCCTAGCTTGGTGATTTACTGAGGGACTGACCTTGAGTTCTCTAAGCCTCAGTGTTTCCATCTATAAAATGGGGCTGTTAACAGTCTAGGGCTATATGTATGGGTTGACAGGACCCAGCACTGTTTCTGGCCCCAAGTGAGTACCCAGGACACCGGGAGCTCCTGCTCTGAGTCCTATCTTGTGGTCAAAATCGTGGCTTTTAGCAGAATGGTGGCAGAGGGGTGGTACATTGTGAAATAGTTATTTTGCTCAAGAAAGTATGCTCTCACTGAAGCAAGCCTGGACAGATTTCTGTCATATAGTAAATAACAGTATTTAGACTTTAAAAATCTCCTCTCTTTCTTTGTCTCTGCTTTTTTCCCTAATCTTCCTTTTGGCTCTTCTTCTGATCATTCTACTCTTTTTCTCCCTTACAAACAGTGTACTTTCCAAACTGTCCAAAATAACTTCTCAGCTACAAGCAGTGGGGAGCATCCCTTGATAACTAGCTTTACAAGGGTATCTAGCTACACACCGTGTGGTTTCAATATCCAGCAGCATGTGTATGTTGGTTTTGGGGGCTGGGGGAGGTTTCTTGAGGTGGGAATTTGAAGTAAAATATATCTGTTTAAAAGTGTATTGATTGCCATGTATATGCATTTAGAATCGCCAGCCACTTATGAATCAAATCAGCAACGTTTCAAACGTGAACTTGACTCTGAGGCCTGGAGTACCCACACAGGTAAGGGGCAAACAAGCTGTCAGCTTTCACTGTATCCACTTAATCTGTCTCATCACTTCTTCCCCCTTGATATCCCATGTAAAGTAACTTAGAAGGCCATGACATAGATCTAGATCCACATGATGGAGGTTATGCCATTTGCTTATCGGTCTAGTCTGTTGCCTTTGTGGTTCCCTCCCCATCACTGCCACTTTTGTTGCTCCATATGGTCAGTTATCATTATTCGCACTGATTGTGTTCAGTCCTGGGTTTCCCTGATGGCTCAGTGAGTAAAGAACCTGCCTGCAATGCAGGAGACCACAGGGGATGCAGGTTCAGTTCCTGAGTCAGGAAGATCCCCTGGAGGAGGAAATGGCAAGCCACTCCAGTATTCTTGCCTGGAGAATCACATGCACAGAGGAGTCTGGGCTACAGTCCACAGGGTCACAACGAGTTGGACAGGTCTGAGCAAGCAAATCAGTTGGACTGACTAAGCAAGCAAGCAAAGTTACTGCCAACACTGAATTGGCAAATATTGAACCGTTGCTCCTAGGAGAAATAAAGTGTTCAGTTTCTTTGAGCCTCTGGTCACATTTTCATCAGTCAGTCCATGTGTTTTTCTGTTTGAGGACACCTTTTGTATGTATATTGTTGATTCATTAACATCAAACTCAAAGCCAACAGCACCATAACTCCCGCCTGAATGAGGCTCATCTAACTCACACAGTTTCCCCCACAAGGCACATCTGCCTCCTGGACTTTTTTAGGACACTAGATAGTTCTTCAGTGCTAGTCTCAGGAACCATTTTAAACAGCAGAGTCCCTGATGAAAAGCACAGCAGTGTGAAAACCGTGGAACTAAGTCGTCCACAAGAAGAGCACTTGTCTGCAGCGTGAGAGCTGAAACAAGAACTCATGTCACCTCGTTTCAACCGTGGGTGGGGATGTGCATGTTGGGCTTCTCACATTTTTTGCTGTTCCACACATATCCATAAATGACGATGGTGCTGTGAGTATTGGTTCTGGGGTGACAAGTACATGTTAGCGGGTAGGCCAGCTCGCCAGTACAGAATCCACGAATAATGAAGTCGGCTGTGTATGGCCA
This sequence comes from Muntiacus reevesi, assembly GCF_963930625.1. Lineage (NCBI taxonomy): Eukaryota > Metazoa > Chordata > Mammalia > Artiodactyla > Cervidae > Muntiacus > Muntiacus reevesi. The sequence goes on from NC_089260.1 coordinate 45,178,291, forward strand.
GGATCCATAACCAGCCTGTCCTGCTCACTGACAGCAAGCATCCCTCCTTCCCATCCACCCTGCAATCTGGCCTCTGTCACCCTCCTCTCCCTACGCAACCCCCTTTCTTCCTGCCTCCGTTCAGCCTTTTCTCAAATGCTTCAAAGCCACCTTTCGGCAAAGTGACTTGGTGTCCCTTTAGACTTGAATGCCCCTTAATGAGCCTCTAAACTGCCATCTTCAAGGTTTCTGCAGTCTTCTTACAAACAGGACTGATGTTACCTTGGGGTCCCGTAGTTAATGCTGTCCTCTCCCAGTGAGTCTCCAGTTTATTGATAGTAACACTGAACTTAACCCACATCAGTCATTGCAAGGGTTCCGATTCCTCACTGTATGTATAGAACTCAGGGCTCACATTCTCCACCGCCAGTTGTTCAACTCTAAAATGTTCTCTCTTTATTTTCCAAATAATGTTGCGTGAGCCTGTACCCTCTGTTATCCTGCTTCTAACATGCAGTGTCTTTTTCGATCTGTGCCCACCCCCACGTCTTCCTCTGTGTATTGCCCACCCCCATTCCAGGCACCTATTAACGCCCAGATGCTGGCCCAGAGACAGAGGGAAATCCTGAACCAACATCTTCGACAAAGACAGATGCATCATCAGCAACAGCAGGTTCAGCAGCGAACTCTGATGATGAGAGGGCAGGGGCTGAACATGACGCCCAGCGTGGTGGCTCCCAGTGGTGTGCCGGCAACCATGAGCAACCCCCGGATCCCCCAGGCAAATGCGCAGCAGTTTCCATTCCCTCCAAACTACGGTATGGGACCTAGACCCCCACCACCTTTCACTACTCCTTTCTTCCCAGGGTTCCCCCACTGTCCGGGGTCACAGCTCTTTGTGTGGGCCCCAGCTGAGCCTGGCTAACCAGGGGATGCTAGGAAACCTGGAAGGGCAGCTGGGGCTCATCAGGAGTCCCCAGGTCCAGTGCAGTATCTCCCGTCTCTCAGCTCAGCCCCTACCCTGTCTCTGAGCGCAGGTCTTACTTTGAGAATAACCGGACTAGGTGGTCTTGTGTAGAGTATCAGTCGTGTGCATGAGCACATACGCATGTCTGTAAACACAGGTGCATGTGCGTATACTTGTACTTGAAAACCTCTGAGTCTGCTTAAACAAACTGATAGATACAAAACACTGAAAGATGTATATCCTTCTAAGTGTTACAGACCTTCTATGACTTTAGAAAAACAAAGGCTTCCCTGATGGCTCAGATGGCAAAGAATCTGCCTGCAATACAGGAGGAGCTGGGTTTGATGCCAGGGTGGGGAAGATCCCCTGGAGGAGCGAATGGCTACCCACTCCAGTATTCTTGCCTGGGAAATCTCATGGACAGAGGAACCTGGCAGGCTACAGTCCATGAGGTCGCAGAGAGTTGGACACGACTAAGCGACTAACACTTCCACTTTGAATATTACACCAAATCTTTAATGAATTAATAATTCTTCAGAAGTGCCTTACAGAAACCACAGTGAACTAGCTCTTCATTTTCTTTGTATTGATTTGTTGTTTAATGTCAACCTTAAGAAACAAGCATGCTGTGTCATAAACATTAATATTTGTGTGCATGTCATATTTGGTTAATAGTTGAATTATTGATAAAAGTTAAGTGCCTACATCAAGGTTAACATTCAAAGTGACTCTCCCCATCTCCCACCAGAGTTCTCTAAAAACAACTACCCAGTCTTTGTGGTGCTTGAAACCTCACGTCTCCTATTTCTTTAAAGACACAGAAGGATAATGTGCAGCTTTTTCCTGTGTGATCTTAAGTTTTTCTTTCAGAGTTTATTAAAGTAGTCATTAAATATGCATGTTTTACAAATCTTCTAGGCAAAAATGGAATTACCTTAATGTCATCCCTGAAATTTTCTAAAAAGCTGCCTCCTTTGTTTCCCAACTCTTCCTCTCTTTTTTGATGATTTAAGAAAGTCTGCTCACACTTCTTTCTTTCCTTTTAATGTAAACACCATTTGCCTCTAAACTGAACAAGAAGCTTACATGGAGTTTGTTTTTCTTATTCTTGTTCATCTTGTATAGTGCAAAAGTATCCTTTGTGAATACACAGCACGCTAATCATGAATGCACTTACTTTTTTAAATTTTGTATTTTTTAGCCATACCATGTGACTTGTAGAATCCCAGTTCCCTGACTGGGGATCAAACCCAGGCCCTTAACAGTGAAAGTGGAGACTTCTAACCACTGGACTGCCAGGGAATTCTCATGGTCATTTATTTTTAAAAACATAGCTTATCCCATCATACAATAACTTAATTTAATAAAAAAGTATTCAAGTGTGTTGACTTTTTATAGAGGGCCAAACTTTAATCCAATTTAATCCAAATGTAGTGACAAATAAACATTGAAAGACTGTTTCCAGTCAAAGAGAAATATATACATTTGACCCATTCTTGACTTGCAAGGGATATGGTGCAAGAATGGTATTTTCTTTATCTTTAGTCTCGATGGTTATTATGTCTCCTGGGCACGCCTCTAATTACCATAGAGAACCAAGGTGTGGAGAGTTTTTCTTCATGCATTTTATTCCAACTTGGAATCTTTTTAAATGTGTATAACTTACCAGCACAGGATAGGGTATTTGAAAGTAATTTTATTTTTATAAGAAATTTGTTTTTATTTGAAGGATAATTGCTTTACAATATTGTTTTGATTTCTGCCATACCTCAACATGAATTAGCCATAGATGTACATATGTCCCCTCCCTCATGAAAGTAATTTTCTTTGTGTATTTGATTTGAATGTCCTCTTTTGTCCCCTGCCTCGAAGATAAAACTAACAGTCTCCTTGGGATTTCTTTTCTGTCTTCTAAGGAATAAGTCAGCAGCCTGACCCCGGCTTCACTGGGGCCACCGCACCCCAGAGCCCTCTGATATCACCCCGGCTGGCGCACACCCAGAGCCCCATGCTGCAGCAGTCCCAGGCAAACCCAGCCTACCAGGCCTCCTCGGACATGAACGGGTGGGCACAGGGGAGCATGGGTGCAAACAGGTATGCCACGTGTCTGTCTTTTTGATAGAAACAACCACCAGGCAATCTTTCTATAGCCCACCTGCCTCTCTGCTGGAGAGTTCTTTGTTCAAGCAAACAATACCACGTAAACATCTGCTTTTCCTAGGGCAGAAGGTACCAGAATTTACCATACCCTAGCTTAATATTTTTGCCTTGGGAGTAAAAGGAACCCCACCTTCCTCCCCCCCGCAAGAAGGTAGAACCCCCAGTGTATGAGAGCAAGTGCTGGGGAAGGCAGTGGCCTGGAGGCCACCCTCTTGTCATGTGTACGTATTCAGTGCTTCGGTCATGTCCAGCTCTGCAGCACTACAGCACAGCAGGCTCCTCTGTCCATGGGATTCTCCAGGCAAGAATACTGGAGTGGGTTGCCATGCCCTCCTGCAGGGGATCTTCCTGATCCAGGGATTGAACCCACATCTCTTACGTCTCCTGCATTGGCAGGCACGTTCTTTACCACTAGCGCCACCTGGGAAGCCCACCCCCCTATCAGTGCAGGTAATAAAAGCAAACAGAAATCTGGTCTGGTGCAGACATGAGAGTGCAAAGTGTCCCTCCAGACTTTGTCCAGCACCCCAGCATGATGATGCTGGGGACAGCTCAGAACGCAGTGACCCCTGCAGCTTGGCTGAGCCCTTCCCCTGCCGTCTCTGATCTCACCGTCTCCTGGCCATCACCCCATGCTGCACTCCCCGGGTTCTCTCAGCCTAGCTTTATGCATCCTGCCTCCCTGTTTGCCCAAGGGCTCTAACATTTTAATTTTTCACTGTGTTTCTAGCATGTTCTCGCAACAGTCCCCTCCACACTTCGCACAGCAGGCGAACACCAGCATGTACAATAACAATATGAACATCAATGTATCCATGGCGACCAACACCGGCGGGATAAGCAACATGAACCAGATGACCGGACAGATCAGCATGACCTCAGTGACCTCCGTGCCTACGTCAGGGCTGTCCTCCATGGGTCCCGAGCAGGTGAGCACCCCAAGGAGAAACCACCCTCAGTTTCCTGATTGCAACTTCTGTCTGTTTCTGCTATTAAATGAGTCTTTCCATGTACTTAACATCTGCCATTAACTCCCACATTTTTTTTTTAATTTTTTTTATTAGTTGGAGGCTAATTACTTCACAACATTTCAGTGGGTTTTGTCATACAGTGACATGAATCAGCCATAGAGTTACACGTATTCCCCATCCCGTTCCCCCCTCCCACCTTCCCACATTTATTTTGAAGAGTGTTTTTTCACCTTACCATCACTAGTGCTAGTACAATTAACAGAAATACTTGTTCATGATAAAATAAACACAAAAGGATCCCTGACAGCTCAAAAATCTTTTAAAATATTTCTTAACTTTCTTGTCTTCTAAATTTTTCTCTTATTTGAAGGATTTTGCAGTATCAAAAATGAATGTCAAAAAATGGAGTGACGAAATGTGCTTTCTTAAATAGTTATATTTGGGGATTTTCTTTTTTTTTTTTTTTAAGGATGATACCAACATTTATTATATTTGGTGTTTTGTATGTATTGAATATATGTATATATTTACATGTATTAAATAATATGTAATAATATATCATTATATCCATATGCATCATCTGTGTTTTATAAGTAATTCAGCTCATATTTGGGGATTTTCAAGAACTGATGTTTTTTTCTCCTAAACATAAAACCAGACGAAGGGAGCTCCCTGGCAGTCCAGTGGTTAGGACTCTGCTTTCACTGCTGAGGGTGCAGGTTCAGTCCCTGGTCAGGGAACTAAGACTCCACAAGTCATGCAGCATGGCCAAAGACGGACAGGGGATGGGAAACGATCGTTGGTCTAATTTGCACGCAAAAAGTAAACATGTAAAGACATAAGATATAATGGTCATCTGAGTTAAATTCATCCATTCCAGTCCATGTTAGTTCACTGATTCCTAAAATGTCGATGTTCACTCTTGCCATCTCCTGTTTGAGTTCAGTTCAGTTCAGTCGCTCAGTCGTGTCTGGCTCTTTGCAACCCCAATCTCCTGTTTAACCACTTACAATTTGCCTTGATTCATGGATGGACCTAACTTTCCAGGTTCCTAGAAATATTGCTCTTCTTTGGAGTAGCCATCATAGTCAACAAGAGAGTCTGAAATGCAGTACTTGGATGCAGTCTCAAAAACGACAGAATACCAACGTGGATACCCCAGGAGGTCACTCTCCCTGGGCTCTGTCCAGGTGGCGTACGGGAGCATAGGGCTCAGCCCTGTGATGTACAGTCCCTTTCCACAACGTTGGAGATGAAGCTGGGCCTTGAGTCTGCACCTGCATATTCCTACAGCTTCTCAGAGTCCTATGGACAATGACTGAGGAGACAAACCATGCAGGAAACATCCAGTATACAAAAATTATTAAAGTGAACTAAGTCTGTACAAATGAATCTAATCCTTTTTTCTTTTATGTCATTTTCAAAAAAACAAAAAACGACAGAATAATTGATCTCTGTTCATTTCCAAGTCTAACCATTCAATATCACAGTATTCCAAGTCTATGCCCCAACCAGTAATGCTGAAGAAGCTGAAGTTGAATGATTCTATGAAGACTTATAAGACCTAGAACTAACACCAAAAAAAGATGTCCTCTTCATTATAGGGGACTGTAATGCAATAGTAGGAAGTCAAGAGCTTCCTGGAGTAACAGGCAAATTTGACCTTGGAGTACAAAGCGGAACAGGTCAAAGGTTAACAGAGTTTTGCCAAGAACACACTGGTCATAGCAAACACCCTTTTCCAACAACACAAGAGAAGACTCTACACATGGACATCACCAGATGGTCAACACCGAAATCAGATTGATTATATTCTTTGCAGCTAAAGATGGAGAAGCTCTACACAGTCAGCAAAAACAAAACCAGGAGCTGACTGCGGCTCAGATCATGAATTCCTTATTGCCAAATTCAGACTTAAATTGAAGGAAGTTTGGAAAACCACTAGGCCATTCAGCTATGACCTAAGTCAAATCCCTTATGGTTATACAGTGGAAGTGACAAATGGATTCAAGGGATTAGATCTGATAGATGTACCTGAAGAACTATGGACGGAGGAATATTGTACAGGAGGCAGTGATCAAGACCATCCCCAAGAAAAAGAAATGCAAAAAGGCAAAATGGTTGTCTGACAAGTCCTTACAAATAGCCAAGAAAAGAAGAGAAACTAAAGGCAAAGGAAAAAAGGAAAAATATAACATTTGAATGCAGAGTTCCAAAGAATAGCAAGGAGAGATGAGAAAGCCTTCCTCAGCAATCAATGCAAAGAAATAGAGGAAAACAACAGAATGGGAAAGACTAGAGATCTCTTCAAGAAAATTAGAGATACCAAGGGAACATTTCATGCAAAGATGAGCACAATAAAGGACAGAAATGGTATGGACCTAACAGAAGTAGAAGATGCTAAGAAGAGGTGGCAAGAATACACAGAAGAACTATACAAAAAGATCCTCACGACCCAGATAATCACGATGGTGTGATCACTCACTTAAAGCCAGACATCCTGGAATGTGAAGTCAAGTGGGCCTTAGGCCTTAGGCCATAGCATCACTATGAACAAAGCTAGTGGAGGTGATGGAATTCCAGTTGAACTATTTCAAATCCTGAAAGATGATGCTGTGAAAGCGCTGCACTCAATAGGTCAGCAAATATGGAAAACTCAGCAGTGACCACAGGACTGGAAAAGGTCAGTTTTCATTCAAATCCCAAAGAAAGGCAATGCCAAAGAATGCTCAAACTACCACACAGTTGCACTCATCTCACACACTAGCAAAGTAATGCCCAAAATTCTCCAAGCCAGACTTCAATAGTACGCGAACCGTGAACTTCTAGATGTTCAAGCTGGATTTAGAAAAGGCAGAGGAACCAAAGATCAAATTGCCAACATCCATTGGATCATCCAAAAAGCAAGAGAATTCCAGAAAAACATCTATTTCTGCTATATTGACTACGCCAAAGCCTTTGATTTGTGGATCACAACAAAGTGTGGAAAATTGTTAAAGAGATGGGAGTACCAGACCACCTGACCTGCCTTCAGAGAAATCTATATGCAGGTCAAGAAGCAACAGTTAGAACTGGACATGGAACAACAGACTGGTTCCAAATCAGAAAAGGAGTACATCAAGGCTATATATTGTCACCCTGCTTATTTAACTTATATGAAGAGTACATCAATTGAAATGCCAGGCTGGATGAAACACAAGCTGAAATCAAGATTGCTAGGAGAAATATAAATAACCTCAGATACTCAGATGACACCAACCTATGGCAGAAAGCGAAGAAGAACTAAAGAGCCTCTTGATGAAAGTGAAAGAGGAGAGTAAAAAAGTTGGCTTAAAACTCAACATTCAGAAAACTAAGATCATGGCATCCGGTCCCATCATTTCATGGCAAATAGATGGGGAAACAGGGACAGACTTTATTCTTTTGGGGCTCCAAAATCACTGCAGATGATGACTGCAGCCATGAAATTAAAAGACACTTGCTCCTTGGAAGAGGAGCTATGACCAACCTAGACTGCATATTAAAAAAACAGAGATATTACCTTACCAACAGAGGTCTATCTAGTCAAAGCTATGGTTTTTGCAGTAGTCATGTATGGATGTGAGAGTTGGACCATAAAGAAAGCTGAGCGCTGAAGAATTGATGCTTTTGAACTGTGGTGTTGGAGAAGACTTGAGAGTCCCTTGGACTGCAGGGAGATCCAACCAGTCAATCCTAAAGGAAATCAGTCCTGAATATTCATTGGAAGAACTGATACTGAAGCTGAAACTCCAATACTTTGGCCACCTGATGCAAAGAACCAACTCACTGGAAAAACCCTAATGCTGGGAAAGATTGAAGGCAGGAGGAGAAGTGGACAACAGAGGATGAGATGGTTGGATGGCATCACCAACATGATGAACGTGAGTTTGAGCAAGCTCCAGGAGTTGGTGATGGACAGGAAAGCCTGGCGTGCTGCAGTCCATGGTGTCGCAAAGAGTCGGACAAGACTGAGCGACTGACCTGAACTGAAAGACCTAAGAATGTTTCTAATATTATTATCTCTGTTGAATTTCTATATAGAATGCAAATAAAAATTGTGAAGGCAGCCAGTGTATTTATAGGGGCTTCTCAGGTGATGCTAGTGGTAAAGAACCCACCTGCCAGTGCAAGAGACTTGAGAGAGATGGGTTTGATCCCTGGGTCAAGAAAATCCTCTAGAGAAGAAAATGGCAACCCACTCTAGTATTCTTGCCTGGACAATCCCATGGACAGAGGAGCCTGTCAGGCTACAGTCCATGGGGTCGAAGAGAGTCGGACACAACTGAGTCTAAACACAGCACATTTTCACGTCCATCCACACTCCCCCCAGAACTCGAATGTGGGAGACTAGATAAGGGAGGTGGCCTTCTGTCTGTTGTCCTTTCTCCTGGTAATTCTGCTCCTAGAAACAAAGCAGAAGGTTGGTGGGTAGCTGCTCCCCAGCAGGCATATGGATGTCTCTATATGCCTCTCCAGATAAAGCCACATCCTGTCCTGTCCTGTCGCCCTCAGGTGAATGACCCTGCTCTGAGGGGAGGCGGCCTTTTCCCTAGCCAGCTGCCTGGAATGGACATGATTAAGCAGGAGGGAGACGCATCACGGGTAAGAAACAACAGAGAAATAAACCTGTGGCTGTGAATATTCCATAGACTAGAATTGGCACAGACACGTTGTCAGCCAGTAGATTGAGGAGAAATGTGTAATATGGACTTCCCTAGCGGTCCAGTGGCTAAGACCCTGCCCTTCCAATGCAGGAGCTACATGCTGTGCAATGCCTCCCAAAAAGGGGGGAAAAAAATCTAATTTTATTGGATATACAATGATGTTTGTGTAATTTATTTATTTAAGCTCATTTTAATTGAGCTGATGGTGGCATATGATTTAAAAACACCCATTTTGCCCTGAAATGGAATAGCAAAGCAAAAAATGAAATAGCAGAGAATTAGTCATGTTAGCACAAACTTTGATTTCTTTGTTTCTGAATTGTAACATTTGATTTTCAAAAGGATGAAGAGGAACTAGCTTCTAATTGTTTCCTCTCCCTTAATTAAGTCTAAGTTCATTCTAAGGGGAAGGCTCCTGCAGGTCATATGGTGCAGGGCATTCAGATCTAGAGGTGGATCTCCCTGGTGGTTCAGTGGCTAAGACTCCACTCTCCCTTAATTAAGCCTAAGTTTATTCTAAGTGTTCTAGATTTCATTTTATTTAAGCAACAATCTTAAAATCTTACCTATATTATTTCTTTATCACCTTAAACACTTTTTCTAAGAAGAGTGATGTTACTGTGTCAAACTAAATCTTGAAACAGTTAGTACTGAGAACCCACCTGAGTTGGGAGCCTGGTGGCTGGCCTGTTAACAAAGGGAAGGGCTCTCAACAATTTGGCACAGGTGAGGGGCCTCTTAAGGTAGAAAATGTTGTCCCTAGCAGTAGATAACTCTATTTTCAAGTTCTCTCTTAAGTGAGAAAATGTAGAATTGATGTTGAATTTCCTACAAAACAAACAAAAAAAGTGGATGCAACCTTTGTGATTGGTGTTATTTAAAATGGCCAAGTAGTCTTGATGTTTTCATGCTGGGCCTCATGATGGTTTTACCAAAAATTCTGAGCCATCACAACTTTCTCTTTATTTTCCCGCAGAAATACTGCTGACACTGAAGGTAGCTGGTTGCTTCTTTCTTCAGCTGACTGGGCTCACTTGCTCAAGACACTTACCAATCTGGAGAGCTGCGTCTCTTCGTTTCGACCCAACCAACCTGCCATCCAGCCCTGCCCGAGCAAGATGAGCTGACGGGCCGAGTCCCTTGACTGCTCCTGGAGGAGCCGCCTGTCACGTTGACAGATGGCCTGCAGCTCGCGTCCGGACAGTTGTCAGTCTGTTCACTGCATTCACCTTAGTGCAACTTAGATCTCTCCTGCAGAGTAAATGTTGACAGGCAGACTTCACACCCATGTCAGATTGAATGTATCTAAATGTATGTATTTAAGGAAAACAACCCATGCTCTTGTTCTCTTCCTGTCTGGCTCCAGACACTGGTTTCTTGCTTTGTTTTCCCTGGCTAACCAGTCCAAAAGATTAAGATTTCATCTGGGGGAAAGAAAAGATTTTTTTAAAAAAATCAAACTAAAGATGTTTTAAGCTAAGCCTGCCTCTGGGATAAGCAGGACAGACACCATGGACCGTGCCGTATGTACAGACATGCCCAAGAAGTGAAGACCAAGACATCAGTAGTTGTATCTTTGCATTTTCAGTTCCTGAACAGATGAAAAAGAGCCTGTGGGAGGGCTGTTAACATTAACAAGTCCTTCTTCCTCTTTTTTTAAAAATTTCTTTGATTCAAACCAAACTAGTTCGCCCAAATCATGAATCAAAAAGAAATTGATTTCCAAATTCAATGTGCTTTAGATCCATCAGAAGCTTGAATCAGCGCCTCTTCTTCCATCTGATCCTTCCCTTCCCCCTCTGCCTTCCCCATTCTTTTTTTTTTTTTTTAATAAAAGCAACAGAAACCAGGTAAGCCCTTTATTATTTCCTTCCATGTTTTGTCAGCCACTTACCAACCACTAACTCTGAAATTCCAGAAAAAAATGCATTGACTGGAAGGAGAGGAGCAAAGTTAGGACTCGAAACCCATCAGACTTTGGACACCTGCTGGGGAAGTGTGTTCATTCTGTTCCCCAGCGACACTGGCCCCCCACACGGGAGAAAACCATAGTGTGCTTAAAATTGACCGCAGGCATCAGGACAGAGTTCACCTCCGCCATGTATTTTTTATTTTGTTTTTTTTTTAGCAGTGCTGACTTAATAAGCCGAAGTTTTGTAAGGTACATAAAATCCAATTTATATGTAAACAAGCAATAATTTAAGTTGAGGACTTAAGTGTTTTAATTGTGTAATTTTTGTGAGGTATACATATTGTGGAATCGAATCCAAAATGAGGTACTTCAGTGTTACAATTAGATATCTTCATAGCAGTGTCTCCTGAAAGTGTTTTGTAAAGGCTCTCAAGCCCTCGATTAGACCTAATTTGTAGACTTAAGACTTTATTTTCTAAATCTTGTGATTCTGCTCATAAGTCATTTATCTAATCTATCTGATATGCAGCCGCTGTAGAAACCAATTCTTGATTTTTATATGTTTATATTCTTTCTTAATGAACCTTAGGAAGACTACATGTTACTAAGCAGGCCACTTTTCTGGTTGTTTTTCTTGCCCACTCTGGTAGGGGAATAATCTTTTCTTAATTGGCATCAGTTTCAGACAACTGTAATACCAAGAAACTGGTGACCTTTTTTGAGCTATTTCTCCCCAACTCCTAAGACACCTACTTTCTTACCTAAATTTCAGAATGATGTCTTTTTGATGTCTAAAAAGCAAAACATTTTATATCTCGTTAGCCAGGCCTTTTAGGAGCAGAGAAGTCTTTTTTCCTTGAAATTTGATTGTTTATTTGTGGCAGGGTGAAAAATACACAAACTACCCCTACTTCTATGTGTATCTCTGTCTATATGGACAGATAACGGAAGTATAGAAAGATAGCCCAAAGATAAATGGTTAAGTAGACAGTCTGAAAGCATGGCTCCGTGCTAAAGAAATGTCCTGGGAAATCTGCATTTCGCTACTTTTTTTTCCACTTAGGGGGTCTCACTACAGGAAGGTGGCCCAGGAACAGCACTTCTTGGGGGCCACCAATTCACAGTTCCCCCTCAAAAGGCTCTGCTTTTCTCAACCAAACCATTGGGTCACCCAACTGTGATGGAGAAACACGGGCAGACATCGGCCCGAGCTCACAGTCCTCACTGGCACCGTGAGGCTTACGTCACTCTCGGTGTCACATGACCAGTTTCCAGTTGATGTTTAGAAACATGTGAATTAGAATGACTTGAACTTCACATAGCACAGAAGAGAAAATGGAGTTTAAGCTGGATTTGTTTGTTTTGGGTTGGAGTCCCTTTCCACTAGAACACTGTCCAAAAATCCCTGTGTACCTTTTCTTGTTTAACCCTCTGCCCACTGTGTTCTCCTATCAGTCCCAGATCAGACAGATCTGATCTGCAAACCTGCCATTCCGGTCATTGGGAATAATTCATAATCATTGCCATTTTGAAGGAAGAGAGATGATCAGTTCTCTTACGGCTTAGATCAGGTCATGGGTTTTTTACATCTAATTAAGAAAAGTCAGTGAAGGAATCCTCTGATCACATTGATCGTGATAGAAGCAAAGGCCAAACCAGTCCCTCCATGATCAGTATTTCTCATGGTGTACACAATAAACTTGTTAGACCGAGTACTCGGTTTTCGTTTAATAGAACAAATAATCAGTGTTTTACTTATATTACTAAATGTGAAAAACACATAATGTGAAAAGTATACATACATTAACTTGGTTGTGAAGCTCATCTACGTGTTCATGTAACGTGGTAAGTTGAAAAAGTGAAGTGAGCTGTTTTCCTGCAATGAATTCGTTGGACTCAAAAGATGAAGATGCCCCCTCCCACGTGTATCTCTTATGGCCTGTAACCATTGAAAGCAATGTTTTTGCAGTTTATATAATGCAGTTTTTAATCTGTGTTTAAAAACGGAGTTCCTATGGGCTTAACACATGAAATGGGTGGCACAGATCCCCTTGCAGAACCCAAAGATACACAATCAATTTTGAAATGCAACTTAAGCCATTAATTGTTGGTGTGAATTTAAAATTTTCTAGTATTTGTATGGTAGTATGCTGCCTCCGAGCAAAGCATTCTCTGCACAAAAGAAAATTATTGTAGTGGCTTCGATTTTAATTAGAATTTTCTCCCTGGTGTTTCTTTATAGACTAAAACGAAACCTTTTAAGTTTCTTACTACAGGTAAAAGCTATGTGCAAGAACCTCAAAATGCTAAAATCTAGCATAATGCCTTAGATCTGTTTTTAAGTCTTGTATATTCCTACATAGCTGTCTGATGTATTATATTTGTATAGTGAACTGTGTACAATTTTTTGAATAAGTACATCATCACTTAACCTTTATGTTGTTGAATGGTGATGATGATACATTTCTTCAAACATTTAACTGTCTTTTTTTTTCTTATGCCATTTGTGGTTTTATTTGTACAGTTCCTCATGAAGTTGCATCTGAGATGTGTGTATATGAAAAGATTATACAAGGGTAAAATTAAGCAATATATTAACTATGGTTCTTCAGGAGAAAGCTTACAGTGTTTCAGGTTGTGATTTATTTTCAAAATGGAGTTGACTCCAAACATCACTTTGTTCACCTGCATTGATGTTTGTATTTCTAGTGTGAGCAGTTTATGCAAAAGGTAGATATATTCAAGAGAAATTTTAAATACATTTATGCAAGTTAATATTGCTTTGCTGATGCTATTTGCTTATTTGATGTTAAATAATGCTATTGTAAATAAAGAATTCTGTTGTTATTGCATCATTTAATAAATTTTAATGCCTTCGGGTTTTACATGGCTTTGAAGATTTTCTTGAGAGTTTATATTATATTCTCATTCACAATTGCAGTTAAACATAAAATTACCTGACTTGCCGTTTAATAATTTCTTAGACTTATACAGTAGTTGGCACTGTTCTCAGCATATTAACATTTATTCTCTCAATGTCCCATTTTCTAGATTTTCAGTCTGAAGCCAAGAGCGGTGTGTCTTGCTTAAGATTATCTGACAACTTAATGGCAAGGAGAGGTGGAATCTAAATGAATCCTAAATGATGCTATCACCTCTCATTCCCATTTCTCAAAAAACATTTATGAGAATAATGTGGGCTTCTTACCAGCTTATTAAGGTTATATGTTACACATTAGAATAATCATGATGGTTTTAATAGATTGGCTTATTAATAGTCAATAAGCAATGCAAGTACAATATTTAAAACCCAGGTCATAAACTACATGAAATAGTAAATCTGGAATTATTTTTTAAAATATACCAAAACTGAAATGAATGATGAGATGGTTTTAATAGATTGGCTTATTAATAGTCAATAAGCAATGCAAGTACAATATTTAAAACCCAGGTCATAAACTACATGAAATAGTAAATCTGGAATTATTTTTTAAAATATACCAAAACTGAAATGAATGATGAGAAAAATCTATGCTATTCACCATATTAGCAAAGTAAAAGAAGAATTAAAAAAAAAAAAAACGAACTTAATAGACAGTGTTGAATAAATTTGCATAGGACAAATTTCAGCCCCCATACATGACAAAATCTCAAGGAAAGTCAAGTCACTCAGCAAAGTGAATGTCCTAAAGTTGTTTAAAGTTGTTTGATACAATCCCACTGTGACTTCATGGTGAAATACTAAGAATTGAAATCAGAACAAAATAAGTAGCCCACTACCCATGCTAAGAAATTAGGTTGTCAGGACTTCCCTGGTGGTCCAGTGGCCAAGATTCTGAGCTCCCAATGCAGAAGGCCCAGGTTTGATCCCTGGCAGGGAACTAGATTCCACATGCCTTAACTAAAGATCTTGCATTCCATGACAAAATCGAAGATCTGTGTGCCACAACAACTAAGACCTGGTAAAGTCAAATAAAATATTTAAGAGAAATGGGTATCACTGGTGGAATAGAGGAGGGAAAACATTTTCAGCACATTTAGCCATCTATGGGAAAGCCAAAATAAATCTACCTGCCCACTCTAGGGGTACCCAGGGCACTAATGGTAAAGAATCCTGCCAAGCACAGGAGACTTGCAGGAGATGCAGGTTCGATCCCTGGGTCCAGAAGATCCCCTGGAGTAGGGAATGACAGGCCACTCCAGCATTCTTGCCTGGAAAATTCCATGGACAGAGGTGCAATGTCTACAGTCCATGGGGCCATAAAGAGTTGGACACAGCTGAGCACCAGCTCTTGGAACGAGTGAAAAAGTTCAATCAGGTGTCTGGAACATAAAAAAATAACTTCCACTCACACTAATAACTAGTTTTTTAAACCACCATTTACAATAACAAACATAAAATAGGATTACATTACACCTAACATAAAGTGTGAAACACCTTTATGAAGAAAACTATGAAGTTCTACTAAAAGATGGAAAAGACTTGAACAAGGGAGGCATACCATGAACCTAGAAAAGGAAAGCCCAGGATAAAAAAAAAAAAAAAAAAACCACATCAATTCCAGCCCCTACGTCATTACAATTCGAGTGCACATCAGAAAAGGAGTGTACATTTAGAAGATAAGATGCACAATAATGGAAATGTTATAAAAGAAAAACAACTTCCAGAAACATTTTAAAACACTGGTGAGGGGGCTTCCCTGGTGGCTCAGTGGTAAAGAATCTGCCTACCAAGGCAGGAGATACAGGTTCGATCCCTTGTCAGGGAAGATCCCACATCCCGAGAAGCAGCTAAGCCAGTGCACAACGACTGAGCTGGTGCTCTAGAGTCTGGGAGCTGCATCTACTGAGCCCATGTGCCACAACTGCTGAAGCCGGTGCGCTGCAACAGGAGAAGCCAATTAATGAGAAGCCCTCACACCACAACCAGAGAGTGGCCACCCTCCCCTCCACCACTCGCCACAACTAGAGAGGAGCCTGCCAGCAACAAAGACCCGGCACAACCAAAAGTGAATAAACAAATGAGAAAAATTATTTTAAAAGAAACATACTGGTGAGTATTGCAGAGTACTTACACAGAACTGGCTAAATAACTCAAGAAGATTATAGAGCCCAGAGACAGGTTGCTGTATATAGGTAAGTATATGATAGCGATGCCATTTCTAATCAGTGGGAATCTGTTCCCCCAAAAAAAAGTGTTGAGACAGTTGGCCACGTCTGGAGAAAATACCAAGTTAAACCCCTTCCTCACAATATTAACATGGATCCAGGGTGTAAACATAATGAAATATAGAACTAGAAAAATACATGTTTACATTGTTGGAAAAGTGAAGTCATTCTTAAGGACAAAATACAAAAATTATTAAAGATAATTTTATAAAAATTAGTATTCTGTCAAAAAAAGTCAAGACACAACAAATGTAATAGGAAACAAACTAATGTTAGCATAATCTAACATGTGTGCATGCATACTCAGTCATGTCTGACTCTTTGGGACCCCCATGGACTGTAGCCTGCCGGGCTCCTCTGTCCATGGGATTTCCCAGGCAAGAATACTGGAGTGGGTTGTCATTCCCTTTTCCAGGGGATCTTCCCGACCCAGGGATCAGACATGAGTCTCCTACATTGCAGACAGATTCTTTACTTCTGCACCACCTGGGAAGTCAAACTAACATTAAGAACATTTTTGTCTGGGAGACAGCAAGAAAGCCAGTGTGACTGGAGAAGATAACTGACGCGGTGAGAGGTAGGAGATGAGCACCAAGAAGCGGCCACGGCCAGACCACGTGAGGTCACACAGGCCAGCCCCCAGGGCAAGCGATGTAGGTTTTATTCTGTGTAATGAGAAACCTTTGGGAAAGAATTTTCAGCAAGAAAATAACTGAGTTTCCCTGGTGGCTCAGAGGTTAAAGCGTCTGCCTGCAACGTGGGAGACCTGGGTTCGATCCCTGGCTCAGGAAGATCCCCTGGAGAAGGAAATGGCAGCCCACTCCAGTATTCTTGCCTGGAGAATCCCATGGATGGAGGAGCCTGGTGGGTCCACAGGGTCACAAAGAATTAGACACGACTGAGTGACTTCACTTTCACTCTGTGGAGAAACATCTCTATGGAAGCAAGCTAATAGGCTACTGAAGACACCAGTTATTAAAAAATAATTAAAAAAAAAAAGGATTGTAAGTTCCCTGATGGTCCAGTGGTTACACTGCAGGGGGCAAGGATTCCATCCCTGATTGGAGAACTATGATCTTGCATGGTCCTGTGTCACAGAAAGAAAAAAAAAAAAAAAATGGAGCACAGGATGACTTCAATCCAGGTCCCTCCCACATCCCACTAAGACAATAAAGTTCTATTTACAAAAGCATAAACCCACAAGGATAAAGGTAATAGGAACAGAAACCAACAAAGTCTGGCAGTTGAAAGCAGACCGAAGAGTGGTCACTCACCTGTAGACCTAACGACAAAGCTAAACGCTGAGCCAGAAGTGATAGAGTAACGGCAAGAAGCAAACAAAAGTTTCACCGTGGAATTTCTCAAAGGCTTGGGAATGAGCAGGTACCTCTAGATGTGGGCATGAGAGGCCGAGATAAGAAGCTGGCCGATCGATCCAAACAGGCAACCTTCCTCCTGGGCAGCAGAATGGAAGTGTATTCTCCAGAAAAATTTAACAGCGATTAGGGGATGGTGAAAGTAGCTCAGTTGTGTCTGACTCCCTGCCACTCCATGAACGCATAGCCCACCAGGCTCCTCTGTCCATGAGAGTCTCTAGGCTAGAATACTAGAGTGGGTGGCCATTCCCTCCTCCAGGGGATCTTCCCAACCCAGGGATTGAGCCCGGGTCTCCTGCATTGCAGGCAGATTCTTTACCATCTGAGCCACCAGGAAAACCCAGGGGATGGTACCATACCGAACAAGATGAATTCTAGTCTGAATGTTGATCCCTCTTCCTAAGATTAGCTACTCACACTTTCCTGCCTGGTTGCCTAAATGTCTTCACAAGGGAACCTGAGCAGCTGCAAAAGCAAGACGCACAGAGATGAACATCCTGGTTGCTCATGACAAAACCCAGGTCACATTACAGTGAAGCCCACAACTGATGATCCTACCCATGTACACTGAGCTTCCAAACATCTTTCAGTGCCTTTGTCTAAAACACAAGGGAAGAGGTTCAACGATAGCTTCAAGGAAAGCCTGGAAATGAAAGACACTACAGCAGCCATGACCCCACAGCCCAGATGTGCTGTGCAGGGGGAATGCGGTCAACCCAGGGCCCAGCTAGAGGACACTTCCCACTGGCAGCCCCGAGCCCATGACTGGGTGCAGCAGGAATAGCAGGCAGAGGCGCTCTCAGGAGACGGAACTGCTTCCATGAGCAGCTTTGCCTCAAGGACTCTAAGCAGACTTGCCAAGCTTTTTTAGATGCATGCTCCACCCTAAGGGATCTTCCTTTCTCTGATTTGCCCTGGATTCCTCCTTACTTTCCCTCACAAGCACTGCACCTAATAAATCGCTTGCACTTCTAATGCCATCTCGATGACTGCTTCTTGGACGGTGCAAGAAGCTGACACTCCAATACTTTGGCCACCTGATGGGAAGAACTGACTCATTTGAAAAGACCCTGATGCTGGGAAAGATTGAAGGTGGGAAGAGAAGGGGATGACAGAGGATGAGATGGTTGGATAACATCACCGACTCAATAGACATGAGTTTGAATAAACCCTGGGAGCTGGTGATGGACAGGGAGGCCTGGCATTCTACAGTCCATGAGGTCCCAGAGTCAGACACAACTGAGCGACTGAACTGAACTGGAGAGGGATAATGCTGATGAGGAGCATTAAGGGACAATTAACACTAAATAATTGGAGAAGGAAATGGCAACCCACTCCAGTGTTCTTGTCTGGAGAATCCCGGCGACGGGGGAGCCCGACGGGCTGCCATCTATGGGGTCGCACGGAGTCGGACACGACTGAAGTGACTTAGCAGCAGCAACACTAAATAATGGGCTTCCCAGGCGGTGCTAGTGGTAAAGAATGGGACTGCCACCTGGAGGAGGAAATAGCAACCCACTCCAGTATTCTTGCCTGGAAAATCCCATGGACAGAGGAGCCTGGTGGGCTACAATCCATGGGTTTGCAAGGGATCGGATACAATTGAGCATGCACACACATAGTAAGGAAACATTTTTGTTTATAAAAGTTCTTTTTTCCTTCAATTGATGGTTCTTTAGATATATTGCTTATGGGCTAAAGATATTTCTAAAAAGCTAGTATACTTTTTTCTCATGCTTGGAATGGAAGCACTCATAATTCACAATGTAGTTTTGAAAGTTTCCATGTTGAAATATTTAGGACAATGCAACTTTTCATTTAGTTTAATAAACAAAAACAAAGGGAAAAAATAAACTTTGATTTAAAATCAGAAGAAAAAAAAAAAAAAGAATGGGACTGCCAATGCAGGAGACATTAAAAACATTGGTTTGATCCCTGGGTCAGGAAGATCCCTTGGAGGAGGGCATGGCAACCCACTCCAGTGATCTTGCCTGGAGAATCCCTCAGACAGAAGAGCCTGGCGGGCTATGGTCCATAGGGTCATAAAAAGTTGGACACGACTAAAGCAACCGAGCATGCACGCACACAACTCTAAATAAGACAACAGAGCCAGCACCCAAAACTCTCCTGCAGCGCAAGAGCAGACACTGCTGAGCAGCAGGCTGAAGCACTCCCGATTACAGTTTTAGAATGCTTGATGGAGGCAGGTTTGTTATGCAGAAGGCAGGGCCCTGATAGGGAAAACCTGAGCCCCTGACACGTGGGTGCGTGCATGCTAAGTTGCTTCAGTTGTGTTCAACTCTTATGCAACCCTGTGAACTGGAGTCCACCAGACTCCCCTGCCCATGGGATTCTCCAAGCGAGAATACTGGAGTGGGTGAATCGTGGGTAGAGACATCAAGATTACAGGTCCGCTGCCTCTGGGCTTTGGACTAGTACCTCCTTTCAGGTCAGAGGCAGCATTAGATTAGAAATAAAGTGCACAATAAAGGTAACATGCTCGAATCATCCTGAAACCATCCCCCTCTCTCTGTCTGTGAAAACACTGTTTTCCATGAAACCAGTCCCTGGTACCAAAAAGGTTGGGGACTGTCAATCTATTAATAGATGGTTGCTGCTGATTTTGAAGCCTACAAAACCTCTGAGCTTATCGAGGTGGCCCACCCTTCTCTACTAAGAGCTCTAGACTTCACATCTGTCGTCAAAAAGGAAAGAATAATTTGATCTATCATTTGTTATCAGCGCTATTCATGTTGGTGTGATTTATTATTATAAGTAGATAAACATGTCCTTAAGAGGACAAGACGAAGGAACAGGACAGAAAGGAGAGCAATACGCTGAAGGCAGCCTCCTCCTTAAGAAGTCTCAGTTCCTTGTTCAGTTCTCAGGCCTGAGATGATTGAAAATCATTCCATCATTCCAACCCATTGACTGAAGAGGTGGCCTGGTCCTTAGCAGTAAGAACCCTGCCATACCATGACAAGTATCCACAACATCTAAGCATTCCCCAGGCTTCCTCTAAGGGAGCTACAGTTGTTCCTTTGGGTAACTGTATGCTGGGGAAGGGGAAGAAACAGACACTTGGAGGATCATGGACACAAGGTCTCAGTTGACACTGCCACATGGAAAGAAGCATTGTCCTGAACCCCTGTTAGAGTGGGGGCGCTGGAGGCCAGGTAATCAATGGAGCCCTGGATGAAGTCCCACTCATGTGGGCTCACTGGTTCCCTGGACCTCCCAAGAGCAATTCCCTAATCCCCAAGTGTTTAAGTGGAAACTTTAAAACTGGACCCCAGTCAAGACGGTAAATCAAAAACAATATTGAGGGACTTCCCTGGTTGTCCAGTGGCTGGGACTCCACACTTCTAATGCAAGGGACCTGGGTTCGATCCCTGGTCAGAGAACTAGATCTCTTGTGCCACTAATAAGATTTAAGATCCTGCATGCCTGCAGCTAAGATCCATCACAGCCAAATAAATAAAAACTTTAAAAAGAAAAAGAAAAGAAAAGACCAAAGAAAGAGCCCAGAGTCAGTAATAGAGACCTTAGTGGTTTAAAAGATGGGGTAGCTTACCTGTCTGAAGCAAGGTCCCGGAACAATACCTAACAGTGTGCAACTGACCTCAGGCAGGATTGGGGGGGGGGGGCTCTCTTCACTTCGGGGGGCGGGGAGGAGAAGGGATTACCAGTTTTAGGGTATTGATGTCAGGTGTGCTCATTAGTTACCAGGGAAACCAGCAGAGGGGCACAGGCCCTCATCATTCCTTTGATAAAAACAATCAGCAGCTGGTTTCTGGGGGTAAGCAATAGGAAGGTCAGTCCTGTGAGTAGGGCGTGGGTGACACAGGCCCTGTTTGGGCAGCCGATGGACAGAGAGCAAGAGAACAGCCATCTTGAGTGGCCTGACCATACAGGACACATTTTGCTAAGGGATGCACAAAATAAATCCAGATAAAACCCAGATGCTTGCAGACACAGTTCCAAGCTCTGGTGGCCAGATGCCAAAAAGCTGGATGCAATCCCTGGGGTAGGAGCTTGGTGGCACCACTCTCACTGCTGAGCGGGGAGGGGTGTGTTGCCTCTAAAAGAGCAAAACAAAAAATAAAAAATAAAAAAATAAAAGAGCAAAACAGACCCTGCCTACTATTGTCACCTTTCACATTTTTTCGTAAAAGCAAAAATACTGTTCGTCTTTATTTCAGTTAGCAAAAACAGGTACTTAGTACCTGGAGGTAATTTCTTTTTTTGTAAAAGCAAGGTGCCCTAAAGCAAAAATTAAGGGATGTCTGTATTTATACCCAGGGTGTGTGTGTTAGTTGCTCAGTTGTGTCTCTTTGTGACCCCATGGACTGTAGCCCACCAGGCTCCTCTGTCCATGGGATTCTCCAAGCAAAAATACTTACTGGAGTGGGTTGCCATTTCCTTCTCTAAGGTAACTTCCCAACCCAAGGATCGAACCCAGGTCTCCCACATTGCAGGCATTTCTTTATCATCTGAGCCACCAGGGAAGTCTCCCTTTTATACGAGAAGTGGACATAACTCTTCTTCTGTCAGGCCATTCATGTCGGAGTTCGAATCAGTCTCATCAGGTATGGAGCTGGGTTTGGGTGTGGCTCTGTCTATAGTTATGTGCAATGGACCACAGACTTCAAACTCCTTTGGTGGTATGGTAAGGCAGGGCTTAGGGCCTGCACCCTCGGGTTTCATCGGACCTTGTTTCCCTACACCAACTGCAAAGGGGGTCCCTGCCCATACTTTTACCTTCTTTCCATGGTAGATGGATTGTTCCTGATACATGGTGTTGGCCAGTCTGCTGAAAAGGAAGATGGCAGTTATCGCCTTGGTTTGGGCTCAGTCTTAGGCAAAGCCCTGTGGCCCTGGCACTTGAAGACAAGCCTTTCTCAGTGATCTTTCCCTCCGGCGCAGCTGAACTTTGCCTTAATTTTTAAACAGGTCTCCTGGGGAAAAGATTCCTGCCCTTCCCCCAGCAGTTGGAAACTCCTATTGACCTGACCCTGGGACTGTTTCTTCACTCTCGCAGGACACAAAGGCTTTCCTCTGATCCTTCTCCCAGCCCTGGTGGGTCTTGGCCTCTGCCATGGGGGCAAAAGCATTTGCTGCCCTTCTCCCTTCTCCTGTGTTTGTCTGCCAGGGAGAAGATGCAGGCAGGGTGTCTATAGCACCATCTGCTTCTCTCTTCCAGGTCTATACCCCAAGCAAAGCTTTCTCAAAGAGCCCAGGAGAGATCCTCGGAGAAGAGCCTTCAAGTGGGGTGAAGCTGAAGCCTGCCTTTAGCCTTGGTTCCCAAGAGCCTTATTCTTTTACACCAGCCTACACCAGCCTACGACAATTTGTCCAGAAGTTTAGCTCAGAGAGGGTGGGATGAGTTGAGAGAGTAGAATCGACATATATACCCTACTATGTATAAAACAGCTAGCTAGTGAGAAGCTGTTGTATATCTCAGGGAGCACAGTTGGATGCTGGGGTGATGACCTTAAATGTTAGTCACTCAGTCGTGTCCAACTCTTTTCAACCTCATGGACTATAGTCCACCAGGCTCCTCTGTCCATGGGATTCTCCAGGCAAAAAGTACCGGAGTGGGTTGCCATGCCCTTCTCCAGGGGATCTTCTCAACTTAGAGGGGCGGGGTGGGAGGGTTAGGAGGGAGGTCCATGAGAGAGGGGCTCTGTGTATTCACATAGCTGATCCACTTGATTGTGCAGCACAGGCTAACACAACATTGTAAAGCAACTACGCTCCAACTGAAACATGAATTAAAAAAATTAAAATATGGAAAATCCTAAAAAAGTTCAGCTCACATCTTGGTACTTCTCCCGCCTGTGCTCCCCAGGTAGGAGACCTATCGTCATTAGATTTCAGGCTACTTGGCTGCCCTGCCATCTCAACTCTCTGAGGGATTCATGGCAAGTTATGAGTTTGTATTAATAATTAACCAGCCTTTTCTTGTTGTTATGGTGAGAGCAATACCCTTTCCAGTTTTCTTTATGTGGAAGTAGAAATTTGCTGAATTCTTCATGTAACCTAAGAGTTTGAATGGGGAAGACATTTATGCACAGGTGTAGGGGATCTACTAGGGCTTAGACGAGATTACTGATGTGGCAGGATGGAGAGAATAGAATGCCCTAGAGGAGAGAACTTAGAAACTCAGGACTCTTGCTGAGTTTGGAGTTCATGAAAGCAGTCTTTCAAGGAGCAGAGCATAACCAACAGGACCTACTGTATAGCACAGGGAACTATACTCAATATCTCATGATAATCTAAATGGAAAAGGATCTGAAAAGAATATATATACATATATATATGAATCATTTTGTTGTACACTTGAAACTAATACAACATTGTAAATCAACTATACGCTATACTCAGTATACGCACCCCTCCAAGCTCCTCTGTTCATAGAATTTCTCAGGTAAGAATGGCAGGTTGCCATTTCCTACTCCAGGGGATCTTCCCCACTCAGGGACAGAACGCACGTTTCTTGTTTCTCTGGTACTGGGAGGTGAATTTTTTTACCACTGAGTCACCTGGGAAGCCCCAAATCAATGATAGTTCAATGAAAATTAATGTGGTATCAGCTCACACAGGTAAGAATGGCCAACATAAAAAAATCTACAAATAATACATGCTGGAGATGATACAGAGGAAAGGGAATGCTCTTGTACTGTTGGTGGGAACGCAGTACAGAGAACAGTATGAAGGTTCCTTAAAAAACGAAAAATAAATCTACCATATGACCCAGTAATCCCACTACTGGGCATATACCCTGAGAAAAACATAGTTCAAGAAGGCAGGGACTTCCCTGTGTTTAAGAATCCTTGCAATGCAGGGGATGTGGGTTTGATTCCTGGTTAGAGAATTAAGGTCCCACATGCCATGGAGCAAATAAGCCCAGCCACAGCAATTACTGAGCTCATGTGCTCTGGAGCTCACGGGCCACAACTAAGACCCCACACAGCCAAGTGAATACATATATACACTTTTTTTAAAAGACACATATACCCCAATGTTCAATGCAGCACTATTTACAATAACCAGGACATGTAAGCAACCTAAATGGCCATTGACAGATGAATGGATAAAGAAGATGAGGTACATAGATATAATGGAATATTACTCAGCCATAAAAAGGAATGAAATTGGGTCATCTGTAATGATGGGGATGAACCCAGAGTCTATCATACAGAGTGAAGTAAGTCAGAAAGAGAAAAACAAATGTCGTATATAATACATATATATGGAATCTAGAAAGATGGTGTGGTATATGGGCTTAGTTGCTCTGAAGAGCCTATTTGCAGGACAGGAGTGGAGATGCAAATGTAGAGGGCAGACTCGTGGACAGAGGGAAGGGGAGGAGGAGAGAATAGGACAAACTGGGAGAGTGACACTGACATAAACAGTATCGTATAAAATAAATAGCACGTGAGAAGCAGCTAACACAGGGAGCTCATCTCAGTGCTCCCTGATGACCCAGAGGGGTGGGATGGGGGAATCGGAGGGAGGCACAGGACGGAGGGGCATGTGTATACATATAGCTGATTCCTGTTGTTTTGCAGCAGAGACTAACGCAACATTGTAAAGCAATTACACTCCAATTTTTAAAAAAGGAGCACAGTGTGAAGGGTAACAGAATCACCATAAGTAGGGGGATGTTGAATGGTTTCAGCCCTACATGTGTCACCTGTGGATAAAGCCTGTAGATCCTTGCCTGAATCAAATGGACATTTAAAAGATCAAAGGCCACTGGAGGAAATTTTCACTGCCCTGGATGGGTTCTGGGACAAACTGAAGTTTGGGGGAGGCAAAGTATCTGGGCGGGTGGGGCAATGATTGAACGTAGGGTCGGGGCTACACTGAGAAGAGAAGACAGCTGTGGAGCCTGGGGCTGTGCCCGTTCTCAGCGATGGGGCTGAAACAGCGCCTCAGCCTTCTGGGGTCGGAGGGGAAGGAATACCGCAATGGAGATGTGCTACACTACATGAAAACCCACCGCACTCCGGGTGACTTTAACACTGGAGCTGCTTCTGGTGGCAACCTGTTGGAACTGACTCCAGCTTAGCATAAGAGAGACACACAGAGAAAAGAGAGAGCAAAGAGTTTTCATAAAAGGATACAGAAGTTGAGGAGATGATAGACAATAAGGACCTACTGCATAACACAGGGAATTCTACCCAATACTCTGTAATGACCTATCCGAGAAAAGAATCTAAAAAAGAGTGGATACATGTATACGTGTAACAGATTCATTCTGTTGTACACCTGAAACGAACACAACATGGTAAAACAACTATACTACAATAAAAAGAAAAGGTTTTTAAACAACTTGCCTTCTACCAACAAAACAAAACAAGCAAAAAGCAGCTGAGGAGAAGTCAGTGCTCCCGGGGCGACCCTAGCAAGAAGCCAGTGACTTTCTCTCTGTAGCTGCAATTATGGTGCTTCAGCTGCAGGGTCCCAGATTCTGAATCCCTTGTCCCAGGGAGAAAAATATTCAATATGATGGAACTACCTTAGATCAGGTCTCTAAAGAGTGATGGTTAAAGAGCAGGATCATTTAGCACAAATGGGGATGTTGCCGAATCATCGGGGCATGATTGGTCACCCCAAAACCTCTGACGCAGTTTCACCCAGTGATAGATCACAAGTGAGGACCATGGGACTGCACAATTCATGTAAAGGAGGTGACGACATTACCACCATGTAGATCATTTGTTTATCTGGAAAATCCCACAGAAACAACAGAAACAGATGAGAATTCATAAGACAGCTCAGAATGATCACTATCATCAATATGACAAATAAATGAGGTGAATAATCGAATATAACATTCCCATTCACAATATCAGTTTTATTAAATTATCAAGTTCCTAAGGATAACTGTATAAAAATATCTACAAAAGAGTAACAAAAAAGGCTTAAGTAGATGAACCCAAGAATGCTGGATTTTCACAGCTAATTTACAGGCTTAATTTCATTCATATTTTAATGGGATTTTTAAATTTTTGCTAAAATTGTCTAAATTTTATCCACAAGAAGAATCAGATGCAAAAAAGTTTTCAAATAGCTTCAAATATTTCAGATAGCTTTGAATAGCTCTGAAACCAATGAGATTTAATGTAAATACATAAATAGTGAATATGAAATAGCCCTGAATAAGAACAGTAGTTTCTCTGCAGAGAGAGAGAAGGGATGATTTTTTTCTTCCTGCTAGGTATTCTGTTCTCTCCAAATATCTACAGTAAACTGTTTAAAAAAGAAGAAGAATGAAAAGTGTAGGGAGTTATGGGAATTCTCTGGTGGTCAAGTAGTTAGAACTCCATGCTTTTTCCACCTAGGGCCTTGGGTTCTGTCCCTGGTCAGCGAGGTAGGATCCCACAGCCACAAGGCCCAGTGGGGAGAAAGGGAGTAATAACTTAAAAAGTAGGGAAGTGTTACTTCTTTTCCGGGGCGGGGGGGGGGGGGGGGAGTGTTACTTCTTTTTTTTTTGCTGAGGGGGGTAGTGTTACTTCTAGTAGACTTTGAGTCACCACTTTTTGGACATATTTGCCTCTAATTTACATATGAAATTTAAAAACAAGCTGAGTTTAGTTCATTAAACTTCTGCAGTCTACTTTTTTTTCTTATTTTGATTAAGCATGTTCTTATATTAGTGAAAAATGAGTTTACTAATGTTAATATCCTACATAATATCCCATTGACTTAAGTAATTTCCAAATTTTCAATAACATAAGTAGCACAAAAAGTTGTATGCTTATAGATTTTTGTATTGCAGATTATTTGCCTTAGGAAAGCATCTCCAAACGGAATGAAAAGGTTCCCAAAACATATTGCCAAATCTCATTTTTGGAAAGCATATACTATCATTTGTTCTACTATAAAGAGTACAAGAATACCTTAACCAATTTAAGGTAGTGTTGCTCAGTTGCTTCAGTCATGTCTGACTCTTTGCAACCTCATGAACTGTAGCCTGCCAAGCTCCTCTGTCCATGGGAGTCTCCAGGCAAGAATACTGGAGTGGGTTGCCATTTTCTCCTCCAGGGGATCTTCCTGACCAGGGATGGAACCCACATCTCCTGCGTCTCCTGCATCAGCAGGCAGATTCTTTACCTCTGAGCTACCTGGGAGGCCATTCATTTGTGAATCAATGCTAATTAGTTATTTGGATAGTAGTGAAGTTTTTTTTCAGATGCATAAAACAGCTATATTATATCTCACCTATCAGATGAAAAGAGGCCTAAATGAAGAAATTGGCAAACAAGCATCTTGGTTATATCTTCAAATAGTGAAGTGCTGAAATTTTGATCCTAAAATAACGAGAAGCTGCCATGGCAGTATCAGGGATAAAATGGAGTGCTACCAGCTTGGATGTGAACTGAATAAGGAATAAGTTGAATAAGGAAACTAGTTTACAAGGGATGTGTGGAGAGTCATTCACGCAAAAAAAGAATAAGCTGGAATGGAGGTATTCTCTGGTTCTTTCACTATCAATGTTGCTACAAAACTTTTCTTTAGTTTTTCTAATGTGATAGATATTTTAAAAGAGCAGGTAAGATTATGTTACTTTTTTCCTTCAACTCGTTTCTATCCTTTGTAAATACTTTGTTATGGCAATGAACTGCATTTATAACCAGGAAAGCACACACACAAGCTTTGTGCAGAGAAAGCACAGCGCTTCCCCACTGGGGGGCCCCAAACCCTAAGCCAGCTGTCTGACGTGGCACCCAGAAGAGAGAGGAGATACTGCAGTCACTTATCGCCTCTGGGAGCATCTCTACAGATCACAGATTTTTATGAACATTAGCTCTTCAGTATTCAATCCCCTCTCAGCAGTGAAAGGGCAGAGTCCTAACCACTGGACCGCCAGGGAATTCTTCTCAATCCCTTATTTTCATTCCCAGAATCAGACCATTTTTTCCCGTCCTGAACTATTTATTTGTTTTTTCCAAAGAGACACACCTGCCTCCACCCTCAGACTGACATTCTCGTGCCACTCGTTTCTCCATGAGAGGGAAGCTCTCTTGGGCTCTCTTTGAAGAACTCAAGAAGAATTTAAAAACAAAACACAGAAACAGAAAATGATACTAACTAAAAAGTAAGTGTTTTCTCTGATTTCATCCTTTTCCAAATTGCCCCACAGATTACTCATTTCACTTTGAGTGTGTATATTTACAAAGTGTATGCAGTGTAACAGGCTTCCCTGGTGGCTCAGTGGTAAAAAAAAAAAAAAAAAAAAAAAAAAAATCTGCCTGCCAGTGCAAGAGATGCAAGTTCGATCCCTAGATTGGGAAGATCCACTAGAGGAAGAAATGGCAACCTGCTCCAGTATACTTGCCTGGAGAATCCCACGGACAGAGAAGCCTGGTGGGCTACAGTCCATAGGGTCACAAAGAGTCAGATACAACTTAGCAACTGAACAACACACACACACACAGTAACAGGATCAGGCAGTGTGGGATGGGGGCCAGGAGATGGGAAAAGCCCGGACCTCCCTGCTGACAGCCCTCTCTCATGCTCGGTTCTGTTGTTACAATCTGCTGTGCTGAACAGAGTCTGCCTCTGTTTATCCTCCTTCACTGGCTCCCCTGATTCTTCCAGAAGCCCCCAAGACTCACAACTGGTGAGTGATGGGAGTCTAAACATCCACCCAGATTTGCCGGCTTGTAGCCTGGCGCTCTGTCACAAATCACCCTGCCATGTGGCCTGGCCCCAAGGAGCGGCTCTGGGCGTGGATGAGCCCCCCGTGCACCTCGAAGTCTGGAGAGTCGTGTCAGCCCCGCTCACAGCCCCGTGCCAATGCCCCACATTGCTGGGCATCAGTGTGGCATTCTGTGCAAGTCAGTGACTTAAAGCCCCTTCTTCCGTTTCTGCTCCCTGACAGGTATGTGCGTCACTCCACCCCAGGCAGCTGGGGACACGCCTTAAGAAAATGGACCTCTCTGGGCATGACAGTGAAAGTGGCATTTCTGTCTAGTTGGGCAGCTTGGCTGCAGCCAGCAGCCAGGATAGAGCAGGAGCCTTTCTGGCTGAGAGGTGGAAGGAAGAAAGGGCAAGGGGGGCAGTGCAAAGGATGATGGAAGGGAAGAAGTGATGGGAACCAGTGTAACTCCTTCCTTCCTTGAGTCACAGAAGTATTTAACAAGTCACTTAGCAGGTAGACACCAAAATGAATGTGCTCATAGTCTGTTGTTGAATCACTAAGTCGTGGCCGACTCTTTGTGACCCCACGGACTATAGCCCACCAGGCTCCTCTGTCTAAGGGATTTCCCAGGCAAGAAATACTGGAGCCAGTTGCCATTTCCTCCTCGAGGGGAATCTTCCTGGATCTGGGATTGAACCCATGTCTCCTGCATTGGCAGGCGGATTGTTTGCCACTGAACCAACTGGGAAGCCCTGCTCATAGTCTATGTGTGTGTGCTGTGCCCTCCTTCAGGCGATCTTCCCGACCCAAGGATCAAACCCAGATCCCTCGAATTGCAGGATTCTTTACCGTCTGAGCCACCAGGGAAGCCGCTCGTAGTCTATACACAGCAATCAATGTAGGATTCAAAGTCATAGTGCTCCTCAAAGGAAGCAAATTTAAAAAGTTAGAGGAAATCAGGGCAACTAATTTCCATTAGAACATTTCATGGAAATGGTGGCATTTAATGTTTCAAAGGGGCAGGGATGAGACTTAGGGCATTGAAGAAAGTACATCCCAGGGAAGAAATCAAGAGCTACCAGCCTCCCAAGGGAAACCCTCTGGGACCAAGTTTGCAGAGATGTGTGAATACCCTGCTAAGCTAGAAAGACCTCCTTCCCACCTCCTCCAACAGATACGCAGACTTGGAGGAGGACAGACACAGAGAGCCGCACTCTTGGGCTCTTCAATCCAAGCAGTGACAGTCTAACCCCCAACTGGTCGTTGGCAAGTAGAGCTACCTCTAAGCAACTTACTTGCTCTTGTCATGACTAGTTCTTCCCCACATGTGCAATTTGAAACAAAACTAAGGGGCTTCCCTGGTGGCCCAGTGGCTGGGACTCTGTGATCCCAGTGTAGGTGGCCTGTGGTCAGGGAACTAGATCCCACAGGCTGCAATGAAGATCAAAGAGCCCGGGTGTCTCAATTAAGACCTGTGCAGCCAAATAAAAAAATATTTTAAAAATTAAAAAATAAATAAAATAAAAAGTAAAACAAAACTTGGGGCTTCCCTGGTGACTCAGTGGTGAAGAATGCATCTGCCAATGCAGAAGACACGGGTCTAATCCCTGGTCCAGGACGATTCCGCGAGCCGTGGGAAAACCAAGCCTGTGCACTGCTGAGCCTGTGCTCTAGATCCCGGGAGTGGCAGCTACTGAAGCTCTAGAGAGCCTGCTCAGCAACAAGAGAAGCCCCGGCAATGAGAAGCCAGGGTCCCACAACTGGAGAGTAACCGCTGCTCGCCAAGCTAGAGAAAAACCCAAGCAGCAATGAAGACCCAGAGCAGCCAAAAAATAAATAAATACATAAAATTATAAAAATAAACGAATAATTTTTAAAAATTGAATTTATAGCTCATTAAACATCTGTAGTCTACCTTTTCCCCCCCTAATTTCCTCTCAGCCCCAAAGTCACCCTACTTGAGTGTTTTAAGGAAAAGGAATCTGAGCCCTTTAAATAAGTTGCCGCAGGCCCTGACGTTTTGTCAGCAGAGGGCGCTGGAGAGGCGTTGCAGGAAGAAAGAGCTTCATTTTCTAATTCTGAGGTCATCTGAGCGGACCAGTTGCTTGGCTTTTCCAAGGGCCACCTACCTCTACACAGCAGCCAGCAACACTTGGTGGCCAGAAGCTCCTCCTAGTACCTCCCTCGGGTGGTCTTGTAGCAGAGTGCCTGCAGTGAGCCATCTCTGTGAACAACCTTCCCCAGCACGCTGTCGAACTGATTTCCGGCCAGCGCCAGAGGTCAGGTGTCCAGCAACCTCTGAGGCGTGGACCACAGCAACATATCTGCCTTTCAGTAGCAATGACTGAGCCTTTTCCAACAAGGTCTGTGTCTCAGTTCATGGGGTGAGAGGTGCCTATTAGATGCTATTAGCCCACCAGGCTCCTCTGTCCATGGGATTCTCCAGGCGAGAACATTGGAATGCGTTGCCATTTCCTCCTCCAGGGGATCTTCCAGACCCAGGGATGGAACCCACATCACATGTCTCCTGCATTGGCTGGCAGGTTCTTTACCACTATCACGACCTGAGAAGCCCTATTAGATCCAGTATTAAATAAAATTATGCCTGCTATTATATATTGTATTTACTATTCCTATATTCTTCAGAGTTCTCTTAACTTCTTCCTAGCAAATCCCTAGTCACTCCACTCCCTTGGTATTGATAATAATTCTTTATATTAAGCTTTCCCTGTTCAAATTACTGTTCGATTTTTCTCTTCTGACGGGTCCCAGACTGACACAGAATTTTAAACAAAGCTGGCTCCCTTTTGTGGCTGTAACATAGTAGAAGAAATCCTGCACTTTGAAGGCAAGCATTTTGTACAAAGGAGAAATCTGTTGTATATGTAACATATTGTCACATATTATAACAAAACAAACTCTAAAACTAATGAAAACCAGAGAGATGGCTTTAATTGCTGGTTCCTTATATACTTTATCTAAGCGGGGGGGGGGAATATATATATATATATATATATTTATGGAGAGAGAGAGAGAGGGCACACTACTCAGTTTTGGGATATTAGTCCCCTGACTAGGGCTCAAACCCATGCCCCATGCATTGGGAGTGTGGAATCTTCACCACTGGACCACCTGGGAAGTCCCAAAATTACCACTAGTGTCACCTGGGAAGTCCAGAGAAGCCTTTAATTTAGAGTTAATTTCCCCCTACTATTCAGGTCTTCTAAGGACTCAACCAATGCCCTGTGTACTCAGCTAATGCCTGGTTTATGGTCTCTCTTCTCTGACTGGTTGGGATGTGATCCATACTTGGCTCTGTGTAACCCTGGAATCATCTGTCCTACCACTTTCTAGGGTTCTTTCCCTTGCCTCATAGTTTCTTCTTGTATCTGCACAGGCCACTACTCAGTCCCAGAGGCAAGGAGATCCCTCTGCAGATCTCTGGAACTCTCTTTCTATGCAGTTCCCCCTTGGTATGTGACCCCACAATTCTAACTACCTTGCTGATCTCCGTATCTTCAGCTCAGCAAGACTGTCGGGCTTGGTCTGGGGTTCTCCTTCCTGGATCTGCATGCTGGAAGCTCCTCAGTAAGGTAGTGAGCTCAAGCACTCAACTCCTTAGGAATCAAGGTCTGCTGCCACCTGTAGCTTAACATCTCAAAGCAGTTGATTTAAATACTTTGTCCAGTTTCTATTGTTCACAGTAGAAGGGCAATTCCAGTGGCAATTAACCCTTCAAGGATGTGAGGAGAGTCCTCTATGATAAAATTTTTAATATATGGTTGGATTTTGGTGCCCCATTTATTGGCCATCTTTATCCCTACAAATGTGAGAGCAGGCTCAGAAAGCTATCTTTATCTGCCTTCCCCTGACATAATGATTAACATGGACTCCTCTAATAGTTATTTCAGTCTTATCTTTATCTATGGTTATATTTTCTTTCTCATTCCCATTGCTGTATATTTTCCCCCCTTTCCCCTTCGTCATTCTTGCCAGAAATTTGTCTATTCTAACGATCTTTTCAAAGAAGCAACTCTCAGATTTATATATCAATTCAATTATTTTTAGTTTTTCAATCTGTGAAGTTGGTTTTTATTTTTTATGAATTCTTCCTTCCTGATTTCATTAAGGGTATTTAATTGTTCTTTTTCTAGATTCTTATCTTTTGAATTCTTATTTTATTTTCTCTCCTATTTAAATATTAAAAGCATTTATGGAATTCCCTGGTGGTACAGTGAATAAGAATCCTCCTGCCAATGCAGGGGACTCGAGAGTTCAATCCCTGGTCCAAGAAGATTCCACATGCCACGGAGCAACTAAACTTGTGAGCCACAACTACTGAGCTCGCGCTCTAGAGCCCACGAGCAGCAACTACTGAGCACAAGCACCCAGAGCCTGTGATCCCGACAAACGCAGCCGACGCAATGAGAAGCCCGTGCACCGCACCTAGAGAGCAGACTCCGCGCGGCGAAACTAGAGAAAGCCCACTGAAAGGAATGAAGACCCAGCACAGCCATGAATAAATAAGTAAATAATTTTAAAAAATAGCCTCAAGTTTATATATATATATGTATATATATATATAAAGCATTTATGACTATAACTTTTTTGACTTATAGCTTTGATTACTGTGATTGTGAATCCCAACCCTCATTAGTTGTACAATACTGAATCTGAACAACCCTTTTAGTTACTTGTGTACAACTGTGTGCAAAGTTTTGTGTTTTGAGTATCACTTCTTTCTTCAGTTAGAACCTCACCTCACTTATATCAACCATGGCCTTGAGAAATCAATTAATCAAAGTCATTCCACTTCTGATATCCCATCCTACAAACTTCCAAACCCAAAATACAAAAAAAAAAAAAAATTGTTCACTTACTTCCCCTAATGAGAAGCTATTTTAGGATTACATGTGGGGCATTCTCACAAGTTGCTTTATTTGAGGAAGAAGCCTTCCACAATTTGGAAGCCCCGTGGAGATTTAGCTCCAACTCCCGACCATACACCCAGACCCTGAATTTGACCCTAATGACTCATCCTGCGTCTCTCCACCTGAGGTTCCTGGCCCAAAAAAAAAAAAAAAAAAAAAGGAGAGAGACAAGTCACACAGTAGGTCTGAAGGCCAGTGTCATTGATGTTCCTAAATCTATCAGGAAAACTAGGTATCACCCACTGCAATTTCCATTTTCTGATTAGATCTATATTTCTAAAAACTCTTGGTGAAACGATACTCTTGGTCTAAACTTAGCTTTTCCTGTCTTACAAGGTGTCATTAACTAAAAGGGGGTAAAGAGCAAAGAATAGACAATGAACAGAAGCCCACCAGGTCCAGAGGACTGGCCAGCTTAAAATCTTGTCCTGCCGATGTCCCTCAGTAGATGAAATTTGCCTTGGCTAATCATCTAAAAACCCTATGAAGTCTGATATCCTTTCAACCCAGCTTTATGTCCCTGAGAATTGGTTTATGAGGGGAAAAAAAAAAACTCTCCAATGCTTCAGTCTTCAGGGGGTGCAGTTGTTAGGTCTGTGATCAGAGACAGCTGGGGGCTGTGCAGGAGCAAAACTTCTGCCAGATCATTATCAATTTGCATGGGATCGTCTTGCTGGGTCCAAGACCACAGGTCCAGCAAGATCAAAACTTGTTCCTTACGTACCAATATATTCTATTCTCGGTACAATCTAAATTCTTGTGCATATCTTACAAAAGTGATACAATTTACCAAGTGACCTCTTTGAGGAGCTTCCAATAGGACCAAAATTGTCCATCCTTGAAGCAACTTAAAGGAGCAAGAATTCCCTGGTGGTCCAGTGGTTAAGACTCTGCCTTCCAAGGCAAGGGGCATGGACTTCATTCCTGGAGAGGGAACTAAAACCCAACATGCCTCAGGATGTGGTCAAAATTTAAAAAGAAAGAAAGAAAGAAAAAAAGCAAAGAGGGAAAGCGGGAGTAGGCAGCAAATGTAATTAAATCTTTAATTTCATATTCAGTGGTCAGTCTTTTATGACTAATATGAAGAACTTCAGAATTTAAGCTGGTACAAGGAAGCCATAATCCCAGTCTCCTTGACTTCCATCATCTCAGTTAGTCAACTCAGTCGCTCAGTCAAGTCTGACTCTTTGTGACCCCATGGACTGCAGCACGCCAGACCACCTGTCCATCACCAAATCCCGGAGTTTACTCAAACTCATGTCCATGGAGTCGGTGATGCCATCCAACCATCTCATCCTCTGTCATCCCCTTTTCCTCCCGCTTTCAATCTTTCCCAGCATTAAGGTCTTTTCCAATGAGTCAGTTCTTCGAAACAGATGGCCAAAGCTTCAACTTCAGCATCAGTCCTTCCAGGGAATATTCAGGACTGATTTCCTTTAGGATGGACTGGTTGAATCTCCTTGCAGTCCAAAAGACTCTCAAGAATCTTCTCCAACACCACAGTTCAAAACCATCAATTCTTCGGTGCTCAGCTTTTTTTATAGTCCAACTCTCACATCCATACAAGACTACTGGAAAAACTATAGCTTTGACTAAATGGACCTTTGTTGACAAAGTAATGTCTCTGCTTTTTAATATGCAGTCTATGTTGGTCATAGCTTTTCTTCCAAGGAACAAACATCTTTTAATTTCATGGCTGCAGTCACCATCTGCAGTGATTTTGGAGCCCCCCAAAATAAAGTCTGTCACTGTTTCCACTGTTTCCCCATCTATTTGCCATGAAGTGATGGGACCAGATGCCATGATCTTAGTTTTCTGAATGCTGAGTTTTAAGCCAGGTTTTTTCACTCTCCTCTTTCACTTTTTTTTTTTTCCAGTGGGTTTTGTCATACATTGATATGAATCAGCCATATCCTCTTTCACTTTTAACAAGAGGCTCTTTAGTTCTTCTTCACTTTCTGCCATAAGGGTAGTGTCATCTGCATATCTGAGGTTACTGATATTTCTCTTGGCAATCTTGATTTCAGCTTGTGCTTCATCCAGCAAGGCATTTCTCATGTTGTACTCTGCACATAAGTTAAATAAGCAGGGTGACAATATACAGCCTTGATGTACTCCTTTTCCAATTTGGAACCAGTCTGTTGTTCCGTGTCCAGTTCTAACTGTTGCTTCTTGACATGCATACAGATTTCTCAGGAGGCAGGTCAGGTGGTCTGTTATTCCCATCTCTTTAAGAATTTTCCACATATTGTTGTGATCCACACAGTCAAAGGCTTTGGCATAGTCGGTAAAGCAGAAATAGATGTTTTTCTGGAACTTTCTTGCTTTTTCAATGATCTAACGGATATTGGCAATTTGATCTCTGGTTCCTCTGGCTTTTCTAAATCCAGCTTTAACATCTGGAAGTTCTAGTTTCACATACTGTTGAAGCCTGGCTTGGAGAATTTTGAGCATTACTTTACTAGCATGTGAGATGAGTGCAATTGTGCGGTAGTTTGAGCTGAGCATTCTTTGGCATTGCCTTTCTTTGGGATTGGAATGAAAACTGACCTTTTCCAGTTCTGTGGCCACTGCTGAGTTTTCTAAGTTTGCTGGCATACTGAGTGTAGCACTTTCACAGCATCATCTTGTAAGATTTGAAATAGCTCAGCTGGAATTCCATCACCTCCATTAGCTTTTTTTGTAGTGATGCTTCCTAAGGCCCATGTGATTTCACATTCCAGGATGTCTGGCTCTAGGTGAGTGATCACACCATTGTGGTTATCTGGGTCATGAAGATCTTTTTTGTATAGTTCTTCTGTGTATTCTTGCCACTTCTTAATATCTTCTGCTTCTGTTAGGTCCCTACCATTTCTGTCCTATATTGTGCCCATCTTAGTATGAAATGTTCCTTTGGTATCTCTAATTTTCTTGAAGAGATCTCTAGTCTTTCCCATTCTATTGTTTTCCTCTATTTCTTTGCACTGATCACTGAGGAAGTCTTTCTTATCTCTCCTTGCTATTCTTTTGAACTCTACATTCAAATGGGCATATCTTTCCTTTTCTCCTTTGCTTTTCGTTTCTCTTATTTTCATAGCTATTTGTAAGGCTTCCTCAGACAGCCATTTTGCTTTTTTGCATTTCTTTTTCTTGGGGATGGTCTTGATCCCTGTCTCTTGTACAATGACATGAACCTCCGTCCATAGTTCTTCAGGCATTCTGTCATCTAGCACATGTATTAACAGTTCCTTCAGATGCTCACAGCTGAATAGGGAGAGTCGATTGAAAGGACCTTGAAATCAGTCTATGTATTCCTGGGGTCGGTCAAACAGAACAGGGACTAAAGAAAGCACAAAACATGGTACAGTCCTTACTGAAGGCACTACCTGTTTTATTTTTAGTGAAGACTGACTGGACATCAATTCAATTTTTTTTTTTTTTTTTGAGCAAATTCACTGAGGATTTTAGAAATTGCCTCCAGGCAACAATCTGGGGGTAGATCAATAGACACTCTTGTCACATCATCCTCATTTTTTAATGAACAGCCTTAAGTCAGAATTGATACTTCATGGCTAGAGTGGGATAGATGTATAGCATTGGAGGTTAGAGAAGAAAAAAAGTTAGACTCTAATCAAGTTAGTGATTTTTCAAATTAAACACCCAGATAGCCCCAGATGTTCTCTATGCCTTTCCATAAAAAGGGTCCCCCCAGAAAGAATACTTGTCATTTTGAACAAAAGAGATGCTGGAAGACCAACTGCCCCATTGTGGGCAGGGAAAACTCTAATAGATAATAAGAGGAATTTCAAGGAGGAGGGAACAGCCAACTTGCAATTCTTGCCTCAAAACTCTCAGGATTAGCATGAACTGTTGTGAGTCACATGCCTTCCAGGTGTCAGAGCCTTGGCACCAAGTGTTCCACTGATCTGGAATCACATGTGATGACCACTTGCTCTCATCACCTAGTTAATTTCAGATCTTTCACACTTTCTGGAGCTGGGGAACCATCCCTGTCCTCTCAGCCCAAGTCAAGACATGCTCCTCTTCTCTTACATTGCTTCTTTATACTTTCTTCTTTGCTCTTGTTGGATCACAGCTCAAAGTTACACATTCATCAAGTATCCACACAAATATGTATCATCATCATAAGACCCCTTAGGGGACCAGGGCTGGACAGAGCTGGTTTGCTCACAATTGTATTCTCTGTGACCAGCACATCGACAGCAAGGTGTTCAGGGATTTTGTTGGGTAAATGACTAAAAAGCAAATTCGAATAAGATAGACTTTTCCATGTGAGAGATGGCAGCTTTAAACACAGTGGTCCCCAACCTTTTTGGCACCACAGACCAGTTCCCTGAAAGAAAATCTTTCTACTGGCGGGGGGAGGGTGCGGGGGAACAGTTCTGGATGACTCAAACACATTACATTTATTGTGCGCTTTATTTCTATTATTATTACACCATCTCCACCTCAGATCATCAGGCATCGGATCCCAGAGGCTGGGGACCCCTGCTTTAACGGACTGGCAATATTCAGTGTTAGGTGAGGGTGTGGAGACACAGGGCACTCACACCCATTGTTGATGGAGGCATAAATTGGTAATGGCTTCATGTACCTATAAAAATGCTCACTGTTGATAGCTGTTGATCCAAGGACTTAGCACCTGGGTATTTACTCTGCAGGCAGTAGTACAAATACGTATCTCTATAGCAACGTTCCCAGAAGTAACAGCTCGAAGTGTTGAAAAACTGGTCACAACTTAAGTACCTTTGTAAGAGGATACTGAAAAATTAAGGGTGTACTCATAAAATGAGCTTCTGCACCATGCAACTATTATAAGTTTCCCTGGGG
Organism: Muntiacus reevesi; assembly: GCF_963930625.1. Taxonomy (NCBI): domain Eukaryota; kingdom Metazoa; phylum Chordata; class Mammalia; order Artiodactyla; family Cervidae; genus Muntiacus; species Muntiacus reevesi. The sequence goes on from NC_089260.1 coordinate 45,216,927, forward strand.
GCTCAGTGATAAAGAATTTGCCTCCTAATGCAGGGAACTTGGTTTGATTCCTGCATCAGCAAGATCCCCAGGAGGAAGAAATGACAATCCGCTCTAGGATCCTTGCCTGGGAAATCCCATGGACAGAGGAGCCTGGTTGGCTACAGTCTATGGGGTCGCAAAAGAGTCAGACATGACTTAGGGACTAACTAACAACAAATATACTGTTAGTAACAAAACTAACGGTTAATGAGAAAAGTTAATCCCAGGTTTGTTTGTTTGTTTTTTAATCCTCCATATATAAACACAAATAAAAGTCTGGTGTCTTTTAAAAAAATAATGGAGATAGGGAATAAATCAAACCACTGGTCAGTTTTACCTCTGCAGAGTAGGGATGAGGGGTGGGTAGGGATTTTTTTAATTTTTATCAATATCTCTAAACTATGTAAACAGGCAAGCTTATAATTTAAAATACATTTAAAAAATATTTTAAAATCTAGAATCTTTGCAGAACAAGACTTATAAGGTTCACTTATAAGGTAAGGTTCACGTTGCCAAGGTTAAATTAAAGCTACGACCGGTGAGCACTGCACTAAAAAAATGGTCCCTTGAGGACCTAACATCCAGGGACCACCCAGGTACACGCTCATCAGTCTTTAAATCCTAGAGTGAGGTCTGGAAGGAAGGAAGACACAGTAAATGGAGGGAGGTCGTGGGGGTCCTGGGATGTGCTTGTCGCCGGAAGGAAGACGGCAGAATTTATTCTGCCTTTCCAAGTACAATATCCTCCCCAGAGGCTCCTCGGACAAGATCCGACGGATGTCTTTCACCTATCAGCCAAGATCTTAAGAACTCTGGTGAGGCAGAGAGTCTAGAACCAGGAGAGAAGGAAATCCTGGGCTCCTTGTCACCCCAGCCCTGTTGAGAACACCCCACGCCGCCCGCCTCTCAGATCATCCTGGCGACTGGGAAACGGGTCTGGACCCGGGGCTGCGCGGGCGACACCGACCGCATCGCGCCGGCGAGGTGACCCGGCCCCTCTCGTGGGCGTGGCGGGCGGCTTGGAGAAGCAGCCGCGCGCGCACAGCCTGCGCCCTCGAAGACCCGGCGCCCCGAGCTTGCCTTCCTCCCCGCCCTCCCGCCCCCCGCACTGCCTCGCGGGCGGCGAAGGCTACAGGGTCAGGTCCCCGGGGCTGAGGAGAGGGCGCCAGCCGCATCGCTGCTGCTCTGGTAAGTGGGGTGGGTCACGGAGGAAGCCCTGCTCCGCCGCAGGCCTCCTCTCTCCACCGACTTTAGGACCTCTGGTGGCCTCTCTCGGCCGGATGGATGCCGCCTCCTTTCCTTCCCTCCAGGTTTAGTGACGGTCGAGGCCAAGCCGGGCATTAGGGCCTCCGTCTCTCCTTCCAGCCCGCACCGCTGCGCCTAGAGGCTCGCCCCATTTTGCCAAGAGGAAGCCGCGGCTGGGGCGGCGAGGAATCTGACCCAAGGTCACCGGGACTGACCAAGGTTTCCCCCACCCTAGATGCTTCCCCGTGTGAATGTGAATGGGTCTAAGTGTTCCTTTCTCTCCCTCAACAGCCGGCGAGAAGAATAAAAATGCGGTCTTTGAGCGCCGGGTTTGGGTCTGAAAAGCCCCGCGCGTCGGAGGTGGCGTGCCTTCCCCGGGGGTAGGGACCGCCGGGCGGCGCGCGGGCGGGTTCTCCGACAGTGAAAGATGCTGGAGAAGTAAAAAGCCCCCGAGACGGTTCAGTAATCTCCCCCGCCCTCCAAACCTCGGGAGCGGCACAGGCGCCGAGACCATCCGGATCAGAGCCCTGAGGGGCGATGCCCGCTCCCCACGAGGTGTCAGGGACAAATGTCCATCGAGTCCTAGGGGTTGGACGCCGCTTTCGGCCAGGCTCGGCTTTTGGGAACTGGAAGCCGAGAGGCATGGTGGCAACCCCGGGACTCGAGTCCCAGCCTTACGGGCGCGGGTGCAGGTGGATGTAAGCGCACAGGGGCCTGTCTGGGGACCCCGGCCACACTTGCCCACGGTTATTGCTGCTCCTAGGAGAAGACAATCTTAACAGTCCCTTGGATTGCAGGGAGATCAAACCAGTTGATCCTAAAGGAAATCAACCCTTCCAGTCACTGGAAGGACTGATGCTGAAGCAGAAGCTCCAATACTTCCACCTGATGTGAAGAGCCGACTTATCTTTCCCTGATGCTGGAAAGATTGAGGGCAGAAGGAGAAGGAGGCAACAGAGGAAGAGATGGCTGATGGTATAACCTACTCAATGGACTTGAGTTTGAGCAAACTCCAGGAGATAGTGATGGACAGGAAGCCTGGCGTGCTGCAGTCCTTGGGGTCGCAGAGTCGGACACGACTAAGCGACTGAACAACAGTCTGCCTGGAGCCGCACCGGTGCCCGCCCCAGAAACCGGGCGGCGAGCGCTCTCCGCCGGGGTCCAGGGGAGGTTTGGAGAAGTGAAGAGTTAAGTGCGCGACGCCCAGGGAGCCGGGCGCGCCCAGCGCCGGCCAATGGCCGTGGTGGGCGGGGAGGAGCCGCGCCCCGGGGACCCGCGAGGGCCGCGTCCCTTCCCCACCCTAACCCTCTCCGGGTCCCGCTGCCCCGCCCGCCCGCCGCCCTCTTAAACCCGGCTCAGCCCTGCGGGCCCGCCCGAAGCCTACGGATCCTGAACCCGCGCCGCCCCTCCGCGGACCCGGGGCGTCCGCTAGCCCGGCTGCGCGCTCTCCAAGGTGGGTGCGGAGCCCTGCGTGCAGCTGTGGCCCGGGGCTGTCGCCCGCCGGGGTGGTCGGGAAGCGCAGGCAGTAGTCTCTGGCGCAGGTCGTTCTGCTCTCTCGGAGTTGTTTTTTTAACTCGCTTAAGCGGCTTTCAACCCCAAGTCGCAGGTCCTCGGGGTGAGCCGAGCGCCTTTGGGGAGTCTCAGAAGGGGACGCGTAAATGCCTTCGTCGTGGCTGACCTCTTCTCCTGACCCCGTGTTCTTTAATTTCTAAGTCACGACCTCGCTTGCTTTCCTCATTGGGCTCATTGATCTTGCCCTCGAGACCCGCCTGCCCTGAAGCGGCTCCGGCCTCCAGGCTTGGTGAACTTCTGCCCATTTTAAAAAGCTGTCCTTTTCGGGTGGGGGCGGCAGCGGCGCGGGGGCTGGAGCCAGTTCTCTCCCACCTGACCTGGGGCTTGTTCTCGTCGCCTGCTCCCGAGAGGCCACCCCAGGATCCCTAAGTCCCCGGGCGAGGTGGCGAGTTTCCCAAAGGACCTGGGGGATGTGGCGGGACTCGGCGCACGTGGGGAGCCCGCGCTGGCTCCGGAGTTGAGAGGGGAGCCGAAAGTGGCACTCACTTCTTTCACCTCCTCCTCTTTGCAGCCGGCACCGCCGGGGTCCTCGGGGTCAGACCCGGGCCTCGCAGCGGAGGGCCTCCCGGGACCTGCAGCCGGGCTAGGGGAGCGCGACTCCTACGCGATCCGATTGGGCTTTCGGCCCTGCCCTTTCTGCTAGAGACCCGGGAGCGCCCGGAGCTGCCGCCTGCCCCCAGGCGCGGTCTAGCACTCGGCCCCCGCCCCGGTGAGAGGGGAGGTCCTGCGGCTCCGACCCATGCTGGAAAAGAGTGGAGGACAGGGAAGAGGGCGGAGGAGGGAACTTGAAGCAGGTTTTGCAGGAGCCGGGTTTGGGGCGGCCGTCGAGCGTGGGTGTTGGAAATGAGCGCTGCCCGGTCACGGAGACACACGCGAAGGCGACACTTACCCGGAACTCGGTGTCGGACAGAATCCCGGCAGATTTTCGTTTTTATTTTGTTTGGGAGGGGGGCAGTGTTTTTCATTGCTGTTTTTGTTTCGTGTGCGGGGTAGGTCTTGAGGAACCGAAGTGGGAAGTTTATCCAGTTTCCTTGAACTCGGGTGGGGGAGGCTGGGCGCGCAGGAGCCGGCCTGCAGCGCCCCGCGCCCCTCACCCGGCAGCGCTTGCTTTTTCGCAGACCCGCCGAGCGCCGTGGCCCGGGGATGGCCCTGCGGCCGCCAGGGGAGACCGGACCCCAGGACAAGGGATACTACCCGCCCGCCTGGCTCCAGGGCAGCCCCCAACACCTGGCTGCCTACTACACGCCTTTCCCGGCTTACGGCCTCTACGGAAACACCCTGACCGCGGCGGAGGAGGGCTTCCAGCCTTTCCGGCCGCTGGAGGCCCTGGCCGCGTCCCCGGCTCTGCCCCCCTTCGGCTTCCGGACCGCGCCTCCCTTGCTGAGCCCGGCCCTGGCCCTGCCGAGGGAACCTCTGTGCGACCTGCCCTGGTACAGCAAGCTGCCGGCCTGGTACCCAGTTCCCCACATCCCCAGGGAGGGGCCGCACTTCCAGGACGGCAGTCGCGAGTTTACCGGCGCCGCCAGCGAGGGCTTGGTACACACCGCCGGCCGGAGCGACGGTGGCCAGTGTTGGGGACCTGAGACTTTCGTTCCGCCGCCCCCCGTGGATGCTTCGTTGTTACCGGAGAGGCCGAAGCCCTCGCAGCTGTTATCGGGGTCCCCCAGCGAGCCCTCTGAGGATGGCCCCAAACTCGTGAACCGAGAGGAGAAGACTTCTCGCCGCTACCACTTCACCCAGGAAGATCTGCACTTGGTTCTGTACGGGGTCATCCCCAGCCCGCAGCACTCAGCCCACCTGCACCACGCGATCTCGGGCCTCCTGATCCCCACCGACAGCTCCGGTAAAGGCGGGCCCCATGATGCGGGAGCCGGGGGCAACGGGAAGAGAGGTGGGAGCAGGAGGCGGTGGATCCGAGGGTGTGCGAGTGCCAAAGGTGGTGGGGGGGGTGCTTCCATCAGAAGATAGAACTGCGGAGGCCAGGCTCACCTCCGAAACTCTACCTGCATGACTCTTACGGTTGTTTTGCTTCCCCGGTGCCAATGCAGGAGACGGCGGGTTCCATCCCTGAATGGGGAAGATCCTCTGGAGAAGGCAATGACGACCCACTCCAGTGATCTTGCCTGGAGAATCCCATGGACGGAGGAGCCTGGCGGGCTACAGTCCATGGGGTCGCAGAGTCAGACACAACTTAACGATTAAACAACAAGGTTGTCTTAAGAGAAATGGCTCATGCTGTGTGTGGGCTGATCAGGTGGGGTCAGATTCTACCAGGATGCCCAAGTTGTCTCAGTGAGAGCCAGCTGCCATTCACTCTGGGAGTCTCCCTCCAGCCTTCTGACCTTAGTAAAAGTCAGCATTACCTCTGATTCTCAAGTTCCTTGAATTTGCTAAGGGGGGCTAATTACCACCTAACCAACTAGGGTCCTTTTGAGTCTAAAATGAGACACTGCATATGTAAAAGGAGCAGGAAGCCTCGAAGGGTCAAATGGTAAGCTCTAGAGAGTGGGGAGGAAGACGCCTTCTGAAGGCATTTTATAACTCCTTTTATTTAAAAAATAAGAATTAAAAAAAATAAGAATTTAATCCTGTCTTTTTCTAGGGGCTGATTCTCTTCCTCAGACTCTGGATAAGGACTCCCTTCAGCTACCAGAAGGTAGGCAGGGCTCCTGGCTTGGATTTTTTTTTTTTTTTTACCAGCAGCAAAAACAGTCGGTTTCTTCACTGACTTTCTTTCCTACCCTGGGTCTCCCGCTAGGTCTCTGCCTCCGGCAGACGAAGTTTGGTGAAGTCGCACATTTTGGGGTGTTCTGCAGTAGTCTTGTGGCCAAAGGAGTCAGGTTTGGACCCTTTCAGGGTAAAGTGGTCAACACCAGCGAAGTCAAGACACACGGAGACAATTCCCTGATGTGGGAGGTAAATTTCTTTCTGATGGGTTGTCGGAAAGTGGGGAGGAGGGTCGCTGGGGATAAAGCCTGGCCTCTGCCCCTCTGGGAGAGGGGACCCTCTCCGCAGTAATCAGCTGTCTTGTGCTGTCTGTTTTGCAACATAAAGAGAAGAGAAGGCAACTGCAGAGCTGCTAGGGCTAGCACCTCCACGTGGAGTCTGTGTATCTTTTCAGTGCCTTAAGGCATTTTCATCTGAAGATTAGCCCCGGAATACAAAGAGCCCAATACCCTAGGTTATATTTATAGATAAAACAAATACTTTAAATATTACCGCGTGATGCTAAGAATATGCCCAAAAGGACAAAGACCAGATTTGAAATTTTTGCTATTATTTGTCTTATGGGGATTTTTAAAAACAGCTACTCTTAACTCTGTATGAGGCATGATGGTAGGATTGCAATTTGTCAGACTGTATCAAATTATCCTCCCTTGCCTTGAATTTTGAGGAATATACTTTAGGAAAATAATCTGAAATCCAGACTTCCCAGGATCTGTTTGTAATACCAGAGCATTGAAGACTGCAGAATTACCCACTGGAGAGAAAGAATTAAATTATATCTCCAAAAAAATAAATAAATAAATAAATAAATAAATTATATCTCCATCAATACACGAAAACTCATTTGAGATAAAAGACCAAACGAATTGGTTGTCTTGAACTGATAGAATTAAATGTAACCTCCTGTTCCCTTTGCTTCTGTTTATGAAATTAATATATGCTTACCCTAGAAACTTGGGAATCAAGAGGTGAGAAAAGTAAAAACCTTTTAAAAATGTCACACCACCTAGACCGATATCTTTCAGCTAATAAATCCATTTAGGCTTAATAATATGGATAATAAATATATTCAAATAGATCAAGTGTGAGATTTGAATTATACATTTTTAATAAGTAAATTTATTTTCTATGTCAAACCAAAAGAAAAATAAAAGGTACATTTCTAAAGTTTGTTTGATTCCATTTAGATCTTCGAAGATGGTCAGTTGAGCCACTTTATTGATGGGAAAGGAGGTGCGGGGAACTGGATGTCCTATGTCAACTGTGCCCGTTTCCCATCGGAGCAGAACTTGGTGGCAGTACAATGTCAAGGGCAGATCTTCTACGAGAGCTGCAAGGAGATCTACCAGAACCAGGAGCTCCTCGTGTGGTACGGAGATTGCTATGAGAAGTTTCTGGACATTCCTGTGAGCCTGCAGGTCCTCAAGCAGGGGAAGCAGGCGTCTGGGTCCTCCGAAGGTGAGTGCACACCTTTGCCTCTTCCAGTGAGGTCCTCTTAGTCAAAGGACTGGGCTCTTTGCTCAGACCAGCACCTTCCTGCAGCTTCTCCACTTGCTTGTGGAAATCTGCCTCCCAGCTCTAACGTACAACCCCAAACTCAAAGGCGTCTCTAGCCACATGAGTCTTGCCCAGCTGAAGGAAGATGCCCTCTTTTTTCCAAAGCTGCTGACACTACTGCTATTCACCAGGATATCTTTTCTTCTACCCTTTCACCCGCTCCCAGAGAGTAAAATAAAAGTGAAATAAATGGGTGCAACCCCTGCCTTAGATGAGCCAGCTTCTGATTCATCTCTGCAGAGGCTCACACAACTCAGGAACTCACTGTTTTTTTCATTAAATTTTTTTTTATTAAACTTTTTATTTTGTATTGGAGTATGACTGGTTAGATCTTCCTTGGCGGCTCAGGGAATCTGAGTGGTAAAGAATCTGCCTGCAATGCAGGAGACATAGGTTCAATCCCTGAGTGGGGAAGATCCCCAGGAGAAGGAAATGGCAGCCCACTCCAGTATTCTTGCCTGAAAAATCCTCTTGACAGAGAAGCTTGACAAGCTATAGTCCATGGGGTTGAAAAGAGCTGGACACAACTCGGTGACTAAACAGCAATAGCGTAGCTGATTAACAATGTTGTGAGTTTCAGGTGGACAGCAAAGGGTCTCAGCCATACAGAGAGCACTGTTTTTCAAATGGTGGCTTGCAATGTTAATAAGGTGGGAAATCAATTTGGTGGTAGAGATCAGCATTAAAGAAGAAAAAAGAATAAGAATAAAATAGAATAGAAAATATTGATGTGAATCTCACTTAAGCATTATTTGGTGAGGCTTTTGTTTCACATGGATGTGTGTGAACTGGGTCTCAAATATAAAATGTTTTTCTTACTGGGTCTCAGTCCACTTAGAGGAGCATGGAGCTAGACTCTTGCTCTCCAGTTTTAGCATTGTGTTAACTTGTGGGGCCCTTTCTGAAGGTGCAGATTCTCATTCCAGGCTGGGAGATTTTGCATTTCTATCAAGCTACTAGGGGATGCTGCTGCTGCTGTTCCCTGGACCAGATTTCAGTAGCAGGGAGCTGGAGTACCATCAACCCACTCGCTAGGGATTTGCATTTTAAAAAAGCTTTCTGGGTTGATTTTTATAACCACAAAAGCCTGGGAACCAGTGATCTCATAGGTGGGACCAGACAAATGCAAATTAATATGTGTTACCAGGTAGAAGACCATCATCCTGTTCTGTTAGGACAGATGTCATAAGTAGCAGGGAAAAGAGAATGTGAGTTGCATTCATTATACTGCAGTGATGGTCTGCATGCCAGTCTCCCTGCTAGACTAAGACCCTTCAGGGCAGGAGACAACCGTAAACACCTTAATAGCTCCTGCTCTGAATTCCCACCTGTATTGAAGGAAGGTGGAAGACTAGACTAGATTGGGAAAAACTGCTTAGGGATGTGGTGAAATAAGGGATGAGTTTTGGGCTTCCCAGGTGGCACAGTGGTAAAGAATCTGCCTGCCAATGCGGGAGACTCAAGTTTCATCCCCAGGTCTGGAAGATCCCGTGGAGTAGGGAATGGCAACTCACTGTAGTATTCCTGCCTGGCAAATTCCAGGGACAGAGGAGCCTGGAGGACTACAGTCCATGGGATAGCAGAGAGATATGATTAAGCATGAACACATGCTCACCACAGTTTAGGGAGGGAGAGGCAAGACAATCCAGGCTTGGGGAATAGTGAAGGCAAGGGCAATAATATGTTCACCAAGGATTAAGAGGTGAACGATGAACAATCTCTTTCTAGAGCCCAAATAATGAGGGGCTGTTGAACTGTCTTCTCAGTACCCCAGCTTATGGATGGTGTGGGGATGAGGGTGAGGGGTGAGCTGGCAGAATTCTCTGGGGTCTGGGCTACACAGTTGCCCCATACTTGGCACCAAACCAAGCCTTTTTAGTCACTTCCCAAAAGGTCCCAAGCACTGTTGAAACAGAAGTGCAAAATGGATTTGAGAAAGATACATGCTTGACAAGTCACAAAATAGAATCATTATCCTTTTGAAAAGTTATTCAGCACTATGTATCAGAGCTATTAAAACGTTCATAACCTTTGATGTATCAGTAATACTCTTCTGGAAATTTATCTTTAGGAAATACTCCAATGGGAAAAGCTTTGTCCACAGGGATTTTTACTACAGCATCATTCTTATTTGTGAAAAGTCACAAACAAGTGCCCAATAGTAGAATAATTATTAAGTAAATGATGGTATATTAGCATGACATCAGAGATCACAATCATAAACAACAGGGATAAGGGCTTACAATGGTCAGTGGGGAGAAACCCCAGCAGGTGTAGTACCTGGTATAGTAACCCCACCTGTACGACACTTCTTTCTTTTTTTAAATATTTATTTGGCTTCACTGGATCATAGTTGTGGCATGCAGGTTCTTTAGCAGAACTTGGGATCTAGTGCCCTCACCTAGGGACAGAATCCAGGTCCCTGGCATTGGAAGCGTAGAGTCCTAGCCACTGGACCATCAGAGAAGCCCCTGTATTACACTTCTGAACCAAATTATATCTGATGCTTATTACATACGATCATATGTATTTATGATAACTTGTGACAGAGAACTTGTAAACAACTCAGTTGGGAAGACTAATGGATAAATTCATGGTTTTCTGTTAATGAGAATGGTTGGGAATAGAATTAGAAGGAAAGAAAAGTCAGCATTCTTCTATCCTCTCAAAAGAAACTTTTTGTTTTTGTTTTATCCAAGCCTTTCCTTGAGACTTGGTGGGAGCCTTCCCCTTTAAGGTCTTGAATGGGAGGTAAGGGCCTGGGCCCTATGTGGGCGGGTTATCTTGAGTTTGCAGACCCTCCCAGTGTGTGTTTTGGGGGGTAGGGGTGTGGAATGTGTAGACAGTTCTTAATCACTACTAAACTCTATCTAAAGAGTTGTCTAGGTGGAGCAGAAAGCATCAATTTCAGTTTTAGGAAACTGTTTGGCTTAAAAAAATTGAGATGGGAGGGAAGAGGAAGGAAAGGAAACAGGACAAAATTAGGTTAAGATAAAATTTACAAGAACCCGAGCCAAAAACGTAGGCGGCTGAAGCCTAATTAGTAAGGGTTCTGTGTCTTTTCTGCCTAAGTGGTGGTTCTTATGCAAATTGACTATTGAGCCCCTATTCTGAATTTTGGTGTGCCTTCGGGCTTTAATTTGTAAAGACCCGCTGACCCTGTCTTTTATACAATCCTTTTCCCACCCCGGAAGCAGGAAGGCCAGGTATTTCTAACCAATGAAAATTTTAGCTCCGAGCAAAAACCGTCCCAGCGGGGACGTTCTGAGAGTATTAGCACCTCAATGAAAGCGGTAGACGGGACTGAGCTATGGATCATCCTGGGGGTGGTGGCTGCCTTCCTGCTTGTTTACTTAATAAAATGATTTCTTTCCTTAGCCACTTGTTAAATGTGCCTAGGACACAGTTATTGACTAACGAAGCCCCCAGTGGATAGCTTTCCTGCTGTCCCCAAACTAACTAAAAAATTTCCACCTACACACTCTTGCATATACTCAGTCCTGGCTGCTCTCTGCCTCCCTGGGGCAGAGGCAGTGAGGTTTCATTGATGCATTCATAGTCAAAACCACTTGATCCTCTGGAATCCAGAGTGTCCTCAGCAGGAACGCTTTTGTAGGTGGCCCCAGTCCTCCCCCTCTCCACCCCAACACATAGACACCCCTGAGCCTGGCATCTCCTTTGGTAGATTTGGCTGCACCTTCTCTAACCTCTCCCCCACCTCTCTCCTCCTCTGATGAAAACGGATTTACCTTTCTCAGTCTTATCTGTCACGCAGTGATAGTGTCACTTGTTGGTTTGAACTCGGTAAGTGTTAGGGTTAAATTAGTCATCATAATAACCCCATGTTTTAGTTCTGGAATCTTCCCCAAAAGCTCAGAGAAATAAATTGTTAGCTAACAGGGTACCTAAGTCTTTGTAAATGGGGTCCAATGGAGCAGCACTCAGTGAAGCCTGGGAAGAAGCTCTGGGTGCCCATCAAGGCCCCAAAAGGGTGAACTGCTTGAACTTGTAGCTCAGTCTGATCTGAAAATCACAAATACAGTAGGTATTTGGTACATGAACCTTGTAACACAGGCCAGTTAGGAAGTAACTATAGGACTGACCTACTCATAAATAGGGTTGGAGTGAAGGGCGTCTTCAATAAATATATTTCAGGAACAAAAAGGAAAAGGAACCTATAGATTAAGATATCGAAGGGACATAGTAACTGTGGACAACATGTAGACTTTGAATCCTACACTGAACCAACTGACTGAAAAATAAACAAACATGAGTGCGTGTATATGTATTATAAACAAATATATATGTGTTTCTATCTATTAAGGAATAAGGTTTTGACAGTTAGGTATGACAGTGGCTTTATGGTTATGCTTTACAAAAAGTTGTTATCAGGGACCTGCATGGCAGTCCAGTGGTTAAGCCTGCACTTCCACTGCAGGGGACGCGAGTTTGATCCCTGGTCAGGGAACTAAGATCCCACATGCCGCCTTGCCCCCACGAAAGTCATCATCTATTAAGGATTGTGGGCTGAGGTGTTTATGAAACAAATGAGAAATTGGTATTAAAGATAATCCATTGTGGGGGGAAGTGATGTGAGTCAGTCACTGTCAAAACCTGATGTTTGGGCCCAAGAGGGTTTATTCTATTATTTTGACTTAGGTATTTGTTTAAAATTTTTTCCCCTGTGTTTGACAGAGTCTGCAGAAGGGTACAGGTGTGAAAGATGTGGCAAAGTATTTACCTACAAATACTACAGAGACAAGCATCTAAAGTATACGCCCTGTGTGGACAAGGGTGACAGGAAATTTCCCTGTTCTTTATGCAAACGATCCTTTGAGAAGAGAGACCGGCTCCGGATCCACATCCTTCACGTTCACGAGAAGCATCGGCCTCACAAGGTAAGAGTTAGGGCAGCGACCCATCTCTCTCCAGCACTCTGCCTTCACGCTTCTTCCCCAAACTCCTGGTTGCACCCCGAGGGCCTCCTGGCTGCAAGTTACTGGGATGGGAGGATGAGACAGGGTCTCTGAAGGAGGTGACGGTGCTGTGAAAGGGCAGACATGGACCAAATGTGATGGTCCATGGACCAAGATATGATGTCTGGGTATTCAAGCTGGCGGATGCATGTAGACAGGGGCAGAAGAAGGGTGTCCTACATGTGGGCCATTAAAGGCCTTGTAGACAGGTGGCTGTGAGCAGAACCTAGGACTGTGGAAGTATCTGGTTTATTTCCAGGTGGGGTTGATTGGGGGTTGGGGTCGGGGGTTGAGAAAGACCTTGGCGTGTGGTTTTAGGTAACTACACCTTGTTCCATAATGTGTTCAGGCATTTTTTTTTTTTTAATGTTTTATTGAAGCATAGTTGATTTACAATGTTGTATTAATTTCTGCCATACAGCAAAGTGACTCAGTTATACACATGTATACATTCGTTTTCATATTATTTTCCATTATGGTTTATCACAGGATATTGAATATAGTTCCCCTTGCCATACAGTAGGACTGTGTGGTCTATCCATCCTATATATACTAGGTTGCATCTGCTATTCCCAAACTCCCAATCCTTCCCTCCCCCACCCTCTTCTCCATTGGCAACCATAAGGACCTCTGTCTGAGAGCCTGTTTCTGTCTTGTAGATAACTTCATTTGTGTCATATTTTAGATTCCACCTAGTAGTGATATCATATGGTGTTAGTCTTCCACTTTCTGACTTACTTTGCTTAGTATGATAATCTCTAGGTCCAATGTGCAGGCCTATTATATTGATAATTACAGGCATGGTCCAAAGGATGGATGGCTTCTGTCCCATGCCAGGGACTTTGTAAGGAAGAAAAAAACACTAGTGCATTAGAGAGCCATTGTCTACCATTCTGGGTGCCTGGTGGCTCTGCCAGCCTTGGTGCAAGAAAGTGCTGACTACCACTGGTCTTAATTAGGATAAAGAGGATGGGGCTTGGGTACAGACCGACAGATTCAGATTAGACTTCAGTGCTATCAGGACTCCTACCAGCCCCACTTTACTTCATTTGAAGAAATAAAACTGCTCTTCTCTTCACAGCGAAGCTTCTGGAAATATTACAATCACTGTGTTATATACAGCTGTAAAATCTGAGTAGTTTTACAATTATCTCAAATTGTTTTTGTAAATCTAAGAATATTTTAAATTATTAAGACAGTGAAATCATTTCCTACCTATTGTTGTTCAGTTGCTCAGTCATGTCCAACTCTTTGCAACCCCATAGATTGCAGCACACCAGGCTTCCCTGTCCTCACTATCTCCTGGAGTTTGCTCAAATTCATGTCCTTTGACTCAATGATACCATCCAACCATCTCATCCTCTGTCACCCCCTTCTCCTCCTGCCCTCAGGCTTTCCCAGCATCAGCATCAGGGTCTTTTCCAATGAGTCTACTCTTTGCATCAGGTGGCCAAAGTATTGGAGCTTCAGCTTCAGCATTAGTCCATCCAGTGAATATTCAGGGTTGATTTCCATTAGGATTGACTGGTTTGATCTCCTTGCAGTCCAAGGGACTCTCAAGAGTCTTCTCCAGCACCACAATTCAAAAGCATCAGTTCTTTGGAATTCAGCCTTTATTCTCAGCTATAGATTGGCAGAGTAAAAAGTTATACTATCCAATATTCTACATGTAAATCAATAGGGAATTGGTTATATAAATTTTGGCTTATTAAGCACAAACAAGTTGCAAGATATTTATGGAATGATGTCACTCAGAATATCATGTACACTGTATATAATGTTTACATAGAAATGGAAGCACAATTGGAAAGAAACCATTAAACTGCAGTCTCTCTGGGAGTGTGATAGAGAATAAGGCCAAGCATGATTTTTATGTCTTCACCTGGTAAACTTAAAATTTTATTTTTTATCCGCAATTTTTATTTTTTAACATGAGCAAATAATATACGCTGGAGATAAAAAGAAAACAAAGACCACTAGATATGCTATGGCCCAAAGTTATTTTACATATAATTTTTTTTTCTATATGTGTATGTATTTTTAATACACTTGGGGTCATACTGATTTTATGTACTTAACAAATCCACTGTTTTGTGCATTTCCCCCAATATGACTGCAGTGAACAATATATATAAATCACTCTGTTTTTCATTTCTGATTATTTCTTTGGGGTAAAGTCCTAGAAGTAAAAAGATTGAGTCAAAGGTACAATTTTAAGGCACTTGAATTAAGGTACCACACACCTTTCCAGACAGTCCAACCAGCTGGGCTTACAGTATATGTAGTCAGTAACCCCAGCTCTCCCACAATAATATTATCCTTCTTATGTTCACATTTTTGTAGATGGAAAGTGGTATCTTGCTTGGCTTTGCATCTTTGTTATTTATGAGTTTTACATTTTATTCATTTATTTATTTTTAGTTCTACCACTTTATTGCTACCAACCCATTTCCCTCCACCCTCGTGCACACATGCTCAGTCATGCAATCCCATGGACTTCAGCCTGCCAGACTCCTCTGTCCGTGGACTTTTCCAGGCAAGAATACTGGAGTGGGTTGCCATTTCCTTCTCCAGAGGTTTACATTTTAAAATATATCTTCTGAGACCTTCCTGGTGGTTCAGTGATTCTGATAAACAGTAATCGAAAAAATAAGATATATTTTCTTGGCTAGTTTGTATTTGTCTTGTGGTTTGTCTGTTTATGCCTGAAATTTTAACAGAATGTGTTAAATGTTTCTTTCTTCTTTCCTTCCTTTTTTTTTTTTCCACCCCTGCCTACTTTGTAGTCAGTAAAAGACAAAGTATTCTTTCCATCTGAAGGCACAGATCCTAAACTCAGAGGAATTCTCCTGCACTTTCCGGGTTTCTTTTTCATTTGGTTTCTTTTTCAGCCTACAGAATCTTAGTTCCGCAAATAGAGACTGAACCCCCACCCCTGCTGTGGAAGCTTGACGTCCTAACCACTGGACCATCAGGGAAGGCCCTCTCTTGTACTTTCCTGGGCTATTATCTATCTTCCATTTTTGTTCCATTTTTGTTTTAGCCAAATGTTAGGTTGAATCTACTTCTTTGTACTTATTAACCTTTAATTTTTTTTCATCAGCATTCTCTGAGAGTTCTCAGCCTTCGTTTTTATGTCATATTTTAGTCTTTAGCAGTCAGCTGAGCCTATTGAATACAGCATTTCTATTCTGTACATTTTCATTGTTTATTTTTAATTTCCAAGAACAGGTTCATGTTCTAATTGCTTCTCTTTCATTTAAAATTGATCTGTTCTTTTTGCAATGTTAACTTTTAACATCTGACTATTTTTGCTTTAGTAATGACAACATGGGCTTCCCTTGTGGCTCAGCTGGTAAAGAATCCGCCTACAATGTAGGAGACCTGGGTTCCATCCCTGGGTTGGGAAGATCTGGAGAAGGGAAAGGCTACCCACTCCAGTATTATAGTCTTGGAGAATTCCTTGGACTTGTGTAGTTCATGGGGTCACAGATTTGGACATGACTGAGCCACCTTCACTTTCAATGTCGATACATGCTCCTTATTAAAACTTCAAGTAGTAAAGAAAAACTAGAGAAGATTGTTAAAAACCACCCCCAAATCCCACCATCTAAAAATGCCTAGGTTCATTTGCAGAGACGTGGATAGACCTAGAGACTGTCAAATAGAGTGAAGCAAGTCAGAAAGAGAAAAACAAACATAATATCGCTTATATGTGGAATCTAGAAAAATGGTTCAGATAAACCTATTTTTGCAAAGCAGACATGGATACCAAAGGTAGAAGGGGGGTGGACTGGGAGATTGGGATTAACACTACACTACTATGTATAAAATAGATACTCATGAAAACCTACTGTGTAGCACAGGGAACTCAGTAATCTGGGGTGACCTAAATGGGAAAGAAATCCAAAAAAGAGAGAGTGTGTGTGTATACACATATACACGTATACAAGTGTGACTGATTCATATTGCTGTGCATCAGAAATTAACACAACAGTGTAAAACAACTCTACTCCAATAAAAATTGTTAAAATAAATAAGTAAATAAAAATAATAAAAATACCCAGGCTCCCATGTGTACCCATCAGAACACCTGCGGAAGAGAGCCCAGAAACCCAGTAGTTTCTTTTACCTGGTTCAGAATTCCTGAGAAGATTGGACAGGAGTCATCAGAACCAAGAACACAGAGAAATGACAGGAACTGTTCCTGCCTGTCATTCCTATAGCAGTTCATTCCTATAGCGGGAGGCTGGCTATACTGCATGCTCTCACCCAGAATTGCCCTTTTTTTCGGTAGGTACGTGTTTTGCGTCATCTGTCACCTGTAGCCACTTTGGCCTACGTATCTGTCCCCGCTCCCACGAGATTGTTACTCCCTGTCTTCTTGCAGAGTGTGGAGAGGTTCTCCATAAATACTTGGTGAATTCATGGCTGAGGGCTTGCAATTGCCTCCCAGCCTTGTGAGAAAGGCAGGGCAAGTATTTCACCCCTGAGGAAAACTGAGCAAAGACTCCGAGTTTAACTTATTTGTTCTGGTCACCCAGCTACCTTTTGACAGAGCAGGACAGACTCGGGCCTCTGTTACACACCAGGGTTGGATATCTAGGCAGCTGACACCCAGAGACTTTCGAGGAATTGCTTGGAGCCACAGCGTTGAGTAGGCTCTGGACCAAAGTGTGGTGTCGGATTCTTCCCCAGAGTCCTGTGATGCCCTCGCCCGTCTCCACTAGACCCTCAGCCTGCGTCTGCTCCATCCTCTGCCTACAGATGTGCGCGGGATAAATGTAGTAGTTCTCCCCCACCGCCCGGAGATAGACATATTGGCGAAGTTAACTTCTTAGGGGGAAACTGTGGTTTCAACTCTATTTTTCTTTTCTGTCTTAGTGTTCTACATGCGGGAAATGTTTCTCTCAATCTTCCAGTCTAAACAAACACATGAGAGTCCACTCTGGAGACAGACCCTACCACTGTGTGTATTGTACTAAGGTAAATGGAACCTTCTTTTTTTTTGCCCCACTCCACACAGTGCACCGCACACAGCACGTGGGATCTTAGTTCCCCGACCAGGGGTCAATCTCATCTCCCTGCATTGGAAGGGCAGAGTCTTAACCGCTAAACTGCCGGGGAAGTCTCAGTGGAACCTTCTTTTAAGGAATCTGCCTTGAGACCTGTTTGGGTGTCCATGGATAAGAACTCATAGAACAAACCCTGGCTTATAATGAGTCCCTGGTAAATTAATTCATTAGCCCATCCCCAGTTTCCACCCCAGATTATATTCATGTTTGCTTACAATGATCGGATACAACCTACTCTTGCCAAATTGGCACTTAAGGCATTTGTTATGAAATAGACCCTAAATTTATAGGATTACAATGATAACAGACATGAAGTACAGACTTCCTTTTTTTTTTTTTTAAGTACAGATTCTTAAATTTTGCTGATCTTGGTTTCCAGAGCACTTTTGCTGAAGTAGCATCTAATCTTGTTAAACAGAATACTAATTTGTAAAACTAAAGAGACAAATATATCATGGTTAGGGGTTGCTGGGTTAGGAACAAAAGTTTGACCACGCTTTAAAAATATTATACCAAAAAAAAAAAAGAAAAAAAAAATATTATACCAAAACATCTCATGTCCTATTTTGATGAGGTAAATCTGGGCTGTCCAATGTGTAGTGACCCATTAACCATATGTGGCTATTTAATTTACTAAAAATGAAATAAAATTTAGTAATGCGGTGGCACTAGCCACATTTCAAGTGCTCAACAGTCCCACCATTGATGGCTGGCGACCACCACATTGGCAGAGACATAGCATTTCCATCATTTTAGAAACTCTTATTGGATACACTGGAATCTGCTATTTCTGTCATCAAGCCATTTATTTTTTTTTAAATAATGTAGCCATGAAAGAAATATAGTCTCTATTAGGGTGACTTTTCGGAGAAAGCAATGGCACCCCACTCCACTACTCTTGCCTGGAAAATCCCATGGATGGAGGAGCCCTGTAGACTGCAGTCCATGGGGTCACTAAGAGTCAGACACAACTGAATGACTTCACTTTCACTTTTCACTTTCATGCATTGGGGAAGGAAATGGCAACCCACTCCAGTGTTCTTGCCTGGAGAATCCCAGGGATGGGGGAGCTTGGTGGGCTGCCGTCTATGGGGTCACACAGAGTCGGACACGACTGAAGCGACTTAGCAGCAGCAGGGTGACTTTTAAACTTCCCAAAGAGGAATAAAACAGGAATAAAACTGCCTGGCTTAGGGAAATGGATACCACCAAAGAAACTGTGTCAATAGAATGGAAATAATCAGTGTAGCAAATTGGGGCTAAGACAAAACTAGACAATGTGCAGCTAGCACAGACCTAAGGAGGGTGGCTCTGGACGAGGAATCTGTCCTGAAGGATCAATGTTCTCCTGCCAGATTTCCAGAGCAGGCTCAAAATATCCCAGCACCCCTCCTCATCCTGGCGTTCTAATTCTGATCCTCACCTTGAATTTCTGGCTAATCTGGAAATGAGAGATGCCCAAAGGGGTGACTCAATGCACTTGGGTCATAAATGAGCTGTTTGATGTTCTGATTTTTTTTTTTTTTAGCCACTTATTTTTGGCTCCGCTGGGTCTTCGTGGCTACACAGGCTTTTCTCTAGTTGTGGCAAGCAGGACCTACTCTCTAGCTGTGGTGCAAGGCTTCTCCTTTCAGTGGCTTCTCTTGTTGCAGAGCACAGGCTCTAGGGCTCACAAGCTTCAGTAGTCGCAGCCCATGGGCTCAGTAATTGCAACTTCCAGGCTCTAGAGAACAGGCTCAATAATTGTGGCGCACAGGCTTAGTTACTCCTAGGCATGTGGGATCTTCCCAGACCAGCAATCAAACCTACGTCTGCTGCATTTGGCAGATAGAACTCTTTACCATTGAGCCAGAGGGAAGCCCTGAGGTTCTGACTTCTAGTTAGACTCCTCTCACCTAAGCTGAAGGAGACTGTCCTTATCTGGGTGTCCTAGGCACCTACACCTTGTGCTCCTTACTGAGCAGTGGTCCAACCCCACATGGACCCAGTCCTGAAACTCCAAGGTCACTGGTTTAACTTGGTGTTTTGTATCACTGTCAGCAGACTCCCAAATTGGGGTCATTACATCTCTAGTAAATAGAGAGCTGTCACTTTGAAAGTGACAAAGATCAGAGCAGAGTATTGAAATGAATTAGAGGAAAGGTTATAAGTAAGGGAAAGAAATGAGATGGCCATGTAAAAACAGCAAAGCACTTGTGAACCTAAAATAGTAGAACTACTCTGGAAAAGTGTTTGGCAGTTTAAGAACTAAACTTGTAACAACCATTCAGCCCCGCAATTGCTCTCCTGGGCATTTATCCCAGAGCAGTGAAAGTTTGTGTGTTCATGCCAAAACCTGTACACAAATATTAATAGCAGCTTTATTCATAGAAACCTCAAACTGGAAATAACTCCGATACCATTCCATGGGTAGGTGATTAAACAGACTGGAACATCCACACCATGGAATTCTTCTCAGCGATCAAAATGGGTGAGCTGGGACTTCTCTGGTGGTCCAGTGGTAAAAAATCCACCTGCCAGTGTAGGAGACACGGGAAAGATCTGTGATCCAGGAAATCCCATATGTTGCAGAGCAACTAAGCCTGTGTGCTCGAAATATTGAGTCTGTGCTATATAGCCGAGAAGCTGCAACTAGCGAGCCTACCTGCCACAACTACTGAAACCCATGCACCTAAAGCCTGTGCTTCACAACAAGATTAGACTGCAGTGGAAAGCCTGAGCACCGCAACTAGAGAGTAGTTGCACTCCCACTCTGCACAACTACAGAAAAGGGCCTCGCAGCAACGAAGACCCAGCACAGCCAAAAATAAATAAATAAATAGTTTTAAAATAAAGGATGGGCTATTGTACATGAAACAACTTGTGTGAATCTGCAAAAAAAATTCTGTGGAGAACCGCCGATCCCAAAAGGTTATACTCTATGCTTCCATGTACATAACATACTCAAAATAATAAAATTACAGAAATGGAGAACAGATTAGTGGTTGCAATGGCTTAAAAGTAGGAGTGAAAGGGAACTATATGTGCCTGTCACAGGGCAACATGAGGGTCCTTGTGATGGAAATGTTCTGTTCAGTTCAGTTCAGTCGCTCAGTCACATCTGACCCTTTGCAACCTCATGGGCTGCAGCATGCCATGCTTCCCTGTCCATCACCAACTCCTGAAGCTTGCTCAAACTCATGTGCATCAAATTAGTGATGACATCCAACCATCTCATTCTCTGTCGTCCCCTTCTCCTCCCACCTTCAATCTTTCCCAGCACCAGGGTCTTTGCCAGTGAGTCACTGCTTCGCATCAGGTGGCCAAAGTATTGGAGTTTCAGCTTCAGCATCAGTCCTTCCAATGAATATTTAGAACTGATTTCCTTTAGGGTGGATATAGTCCAACTCTAATATCCATACATGACAACTGGAAAAACCATAGCTTTGACTAGATGGACCTTTGTTGGCAAAGTAATGAAGTAATGTCTCTGCTTTTTAATATGCTGTCTAGTCTGGTCATAACTTTTCTTCCAAGGAGGAAGCATCTTTTAATTTCATGGCTGTAGTCACCATTTGAAGTGATTTTTGGAGCCCCCCAAAATGAAGTCTCTCACTGTTTTCATTGTTTCCCCATCTATTTGCCATCAAGTGATGGGAACAGATGCCATGATCTTAGTTTTTTGAATGTTGAGTTTTAAGCCAGCTTTTTGACTCTCCTCTTTCACTTTTATCAAGGGGCTCTTTAGTTCCTCTTTACTTTCTGCCATAAGGGTGGCATCATCTGCGTATCTGAGGTTATTGATATTTCTCCCAGAAATCTTGATTCCAGCTTGTGCTTCATCCAGCCCAGCATTTCACATGATGTACTCTGCATAGAAGTTGAATAAGCAGGGTGACAGTATACAGCCTTGATATACTCCTGTCCCAATTTGGAACCAGTCTGATGTTCCATGTCCAGTTCTAACTGTTGCTTCTTGACCTGCATACAAATTTCTCAGGAGGAAGATCAGGTGGTCTGGTATTCCCATCTCTTGAAGAATTTTCCACAGTTTGTTGTGATCTACCCAGTCAAAGACTTTGGCATAGTCAGTAAAGCAGAAATAGATGTTTTTCTGGAATTCTCTTGCTTTTTCGATGACCCAGAGGATGTTGGCAATTGATCTCTGGTTCCTCTGCCTTTTCTAAATCCAACTTGAATATCTGGAAGTTCTGGGTTCACGTACTGTTGAAGCCTGGCTTGGAGAATTTTGAGCATTACTTTACTAACGTGTGAAATGAGTGCAATTGTGGGGTAGTTTGAACATTCTTTGGCATTGCCTTTCTTTGGGATTGGAATGAAAACTGACCTTTTCCAGTCCTGTGGCCACTGCTGAGTTTTCCAAATTTGCTGGCATTTTGAGTGCAGCACTTTCACAGCATCATCTTATAGGATTTGAAATAGCTCAACTGGAATTCTATCAGCTCCAGTAGCTTTGTTCGTAGTGATGCTTCCTAAGGCCCACTTGACTTCGCATCCCAGGATGTCTAGCTCTAGGTGAGTGATCACATCATTGTGGTTATCTGGGACATGAAGATCTTTTTTGTTTAGTTCTACTGTGTATTTTTGCCACCTCTTCTTAATATCTTGTGCTTCTGCTAAGTCCATACCATTTCTGTCCTTTATTGAGCCCATCTTTGCATGAAATGTTCCCTTGGTATCTCTAATTTTCTTGACTCTTCAATGTCTACATCCTGGTTGTGATATTATCCTATAGTTGTAAGATGCAACCATTGGGGAAACTGGGTAAAGGGTACCCAGAGTCTCTATTGTTTCTTCTAACTGCATATGAATCACTATTACTCTAAAGGTTTAACTAAAAAAAAAAAAGAAGAAAGAAACCAACAAGGTACCCATGTATGCAAAGACAGTGGCCAATGTTAGCAATTCCTTCCATAATGCAGATCATCCTGGAGTGTGATCTCAGTACCACCTGCTTAAATGCAGCTGCCTTCTTACCCAAAAGAGCATACTTATCAGGTCAACCTGCATTTTTGACTAGACACCCAGGTGATCTTAGCCATTGAAGGACCACTGTCGTAACCAGTGGCATGTCCATCATGTCCTTCTTATTAAGGCTACTCCTGGTGACCTAGAGTGCCCTATAGCATTAAAGCCCAGAATTTGTTGACTGGAGAACTAAATGGTGATATCAGGATCAGTGGGGGCTTCTGAGGTGGCTAAGGGGTAAAGGATCCGCCTGCCAGTGTAGGAAATGTGGATTCAATCCCCGGGTCATGAAGATCCCCTGGAAGAGGAAATGGCAACCCATTCTAGTATTCCTGCCTGGAGAATCCCAGGGACAGGGGAGCCTGGTAGGCTCTATAGTCCATGGCATTGCAAAAGAGTCGGACACAACTTTGCAACTAAACACCACCAAGGATCGGTCACAATGAAATTAACTCCTTTGTTTCACAGGTGGATGGTATTTTATTTTTTCCTCTGCTTTCTGTTCCCTGCAGAAATTCACTGCCTCTAGTATACTCCGCACGCATATCAGGCAGCACTCCGGGGAGAAGCCCTTCAAATGCAAGTACTGCGGTAAATCTTTTGCATCGCACGCTGCTCACGACAGCCATGTCCGGCGCTCGCACAAGGAGGATGACGGCTCTCCCTGTAACACCTGTGGAAAAACCTTCTCAGATCAAGAAGCCTTCCAGTCCCACATGAAGTCTCATGAAGACTGCTAGCCCTCAGAATGTCTGAGGACAAGGCCTCTGGATGTGTCTTGATGTTTCTCATGTTCATGGGTATATCTCACAAACCAGTGGTAGTTATATTGAGATGAGAAACAGAATAATGGAACTGACCAAGCAGTAGAATTTACCAGATTTATTAAGTCTGTAGTTTTAACAGCTTTGGCAGGAATGATTTTTCACGGTTTCTAACAAGAATGGAGTTTGGGTGAATTCATCTAGAAGGAGTGAAAGGCTGATGGTTTAACAGTGCTTAAAGGTCTGGAAACACACCATCAGCCCTGAAAGGGACTATTTCATTTCAGGGACTAGGAAGCAGAGTCTTTGGTTTCTTGATTGGAAAAAAAAAAAAAAGGATTTTTCTCTACTATTTGTCTCAGCTCCTGATTGTAATATGTCTGTGGCCATCCCCTGTTATATTTCTTAACAGAATAAATTCTTTAAAAATCCATTCAAGCCGGAGCTTCATTAGTATGTGTTCAGACATGAGCTAAGCTCCCATTTATTTTATTTGAGCTCTTTTTTTGGCTGCACTGAGTCTTCATTGCAGCTCTTGGACTTAGTTGCCCTGTGGCACGTGGGATCTTAGTTCCTCCACCAAGTATGGGACTCATGTCCCCTGCATTGGAAGGTGGATTCTTAACCACTGAACCAGCAGGAAAGTCCCCTGAATTCATTTGTTAAACCCTTAGTTTCTACTGCTCCCTTGTCAACTGACAAATGTCTGTTAATAGTTTGTTTAGCACCAAACAGAATTACTTGGAGGACACAGAAAGTACTCATTCACCATCTGTGACCTTTAACAATTGGGGAAGAAAAGTTATTGTTGTTGCTATTCAGTCGATAAGTCACGTCCCAGTCTTTGCAGCCCCGTGGACTGCAGTGCGCCAGGCTTCCCTGTCCTTCACTATCACCCGCAGTCTGCTCAAACTCATGTCCATTGAGTCAGAGATGCCATGCAACCATCTCATCCTCTGTCACCCCCTTCTCCTCCAGCCCTCAGTCTTTCCCAGCATCACAGTCTTTTCCAACGAGTCTGCTCTTTGCATCAGGTGGCCAAAGTAATGAAGCTTCAGCATCAGTCCTTCCTGTGAATATTTAGGGTTGATTTCTTTTAGGATTGACTGGTTTGATCTCCTTGCTATCCAAGGGACTTTCAAGAGAAATGTTATTACCAAGTGAAGAATGGATAAAAATTGCAATAGGCTAAGAAATAAATAAATGTATTTATATTGCTCTAGGTTTAAACATGATTTCATTCCTGATGAAGAGACAACTGTAGCTCCTTTGCAGATATTGTCACAAGACTAACACAAGCTTGTGGAAAATAATCTTTTCTTACTTTCTTTGTAAATAATTATTTGTTTACTTGGCTGTGTCAGGCCTCAGTTGTGTGTGGGCTGAGTTGCTCTGTGGCATATGGGCTCTTAATTACCTGACCAGGGAATCAAACCTGTGTCTCCCGCATTGCAAGGTGGATTCTTAACCACTGGACCACCAGGGCAGTCCTGAGAATAATCTTTTATTTTATTTATTGACTGACATGGGTCCAAATGGCCAACATCTGTGGATCATGAAGCCTATGACATGGCAGCACTGAGTTTACCACCTGATGGATAAGGAAATCAAGGCTGAAGGAAGAAGGAAGTGGTCCAGCATTTGCCTCTTAAAGGGCAAAACTAGGTTGGCCTGACTCCAAAACCCAGGCTCTTAAAGAACTAGTGATGCTCAGCTTATGAACCCTGCTAAGGAAATAGCATTTTTCTGCTGACTATATCCATTCTTCCCTCTTTTGGGGCCAGCAACAGCAAACTTTTAAATATTCACATGGAAAATGGGAGAGCAGAATAAAACTGTATCATAGGCAAGCATGCTACTAAGCCTCTAGGTCATGGCTCTATCGACCATGGGTTTTTCTCCACCCTTTATTCATGGTCCACATCTCTTCCAAACGTAGAGATTTCAATACAGAGCAGATGTCCCTTCAGAGGGTCTCCCAGCTGCAGCAGAGCCCTTTGAAAAGAGATGTAGTGCAGGTGGAAAAAGCAGTGACAGATTTTTCTCTGGGGAATGCTTGGCTGTGGTGAGTAGGTCTGAGTAATCTATCCTAATGGGAGTGTGCCCTGTTGTTTCAGGACTGTTTTAGTTCGTGTTAATTAAGTCAGAACAATGATCATTTGAAAAGATCAGAGGGCTCAGCCTGTAATTAGGCAGCCTTTCTTTGCCTGCTAGTTCAAAATATATTTCTTGGTCCGTATGGATTTGAGCATTATTTTAAAACCAAGTAGTAAAGCAAGACATCAGGAACTGGTGTGATGCCAATGTTTCACTAGTTGAATAATTCAAATTAACTACTCTGTTCTTTGAGCTGGAAGAGTAGCAGAGAAAGGTTAAAAAAAAAAATTCCTATTTTCTAGCACTAATTCCAAAATGCATGCATGTTTAAGTAATGCCTTAGTATATAGATCATGCATGCCTACACTAACTGGAATGCTTTGGACCTTTTTTAATAATCCAAGCTTTTTTCTACAAATTTTGGTCATATTGATCACGTTACCTATATCACTGTTTGGTTTGGAAAATACAGTCAATTCATAACATCTTCCTATTAGTAATTACCTTAAGCTCTCTTGTGTTTAAAAGTACACTCAGATTTCTAAAGATAATTTAGATTAGCTTAAAGCAATAAGAATTTTTTTTAATGGACTAAGAATTAAAGGAGAAGACAAACCACTTTGTAGAAAGTATTAAAACTTTCAGCTAACATAATTGTGTTGGCCAGACATTGTTGGAACTCAGAGCATAGACTAGATTTTGGAGTTCGCCAAACTTACATTTGCGCACCATGTCCCCACTGTATAATCCTGGGCAGGCCATTTAATGCTTAAGGTTTAACAGGCTTATCCATAAAATAAGGTAATAGTTATGTTGTAGGATGTTGTGAGAATTAAGTAAAATGAAACAACCTGCCTTCTGTATAATACTTATTAAATCTATTTCTTTTTTCTTAACGTGTCAATGAAGGCAAAAGGGGGAAAGAACTATGCAAATTCTATTATAGATAAATATGCTTTCTTTCAGTGGTTCATGGACAAGCTGCATCAGAATGAATTGCCTGGAAATTTGTTATAAAAGCAAATTCTCTACCTCTGCTGAATATCTACTAAATCAGAAATTCTGAGGGTGGCACCCAGTTATCATGTTAAAGTTCAGAAACCATTGCTTTATGTGATCTGTCTTCACAGTCCCTGCAACATAGCAATGGGTAAAATCAAGTAGCTTGGTGACTTGGTAAAATCACAAAGTGGTTCATTAAGAGGAGCCATTAGAATGCAGATGGCAGGCAAAATAGTGCTCTTCCTGAGAATAATGGAAACCCATAGAACACAGTTGTCATTTTACTGTTGGAAACATGGAACCTTTTCTACAGCTATGAACCTGATTGATGGAATTCAGAGACCTTATGAGATAATCTCTGTGCTTATATTCCTTTTCCTATCTGAGTCTTTATTTGATGATAAATATTATCTGTTAATTTATTATAGGAAAAAATGTATAAAAAGGGACATCTGAACCCTGGGAAAACAATAAGGCTCAAAGTGGTATCCATGATATTGATGGAGCTCTTAATGGGCCCTCAGGGTGCTCTTCTAGGACTTGAGAAGTCGGCTGCAATGAACAGTGCTATCAAAGTGGACAGATGTTTGGGACTCCATAGGGCCTGCAGTAGGTAGGCTCACAGGGTTATGGCCATAAAGTCATAGCTTGGTTTGTACCCACAGAGAACAAGGCAGATTGGGGTTTCAAGAAACTACCATTCAAAAAAAAAAAAGGAAGAAACTACCATTCACAGTATGATAGAGATAAAATCACAAATCCTGGGACTTCGCTAGTGGTCAAGTGACTAAGACTCCAGGCACTCCCAATGCAGGGGGCCTGGGTTTGAACCCTGGTTGGGGAACTAGATCCTACATACAGCAACTAAGACCCGGTAGTTCTATGTGTTTTCAGAATGACTTATGCTGCTACTTTATGGACTAGATCCAAAATTAAGGAGAACAAATTCATATTTTGAATTCTTTCCATAGAAACATGTAACTCAAATATATCACAGCACTTTTTTGTTGATTGACATGTATCAAAATCAGTTCAGTCACTCAGTTTTGTCTGACTCTTTGCAACCCCATGGACTTCAGCACACCAGGCTTCCCTGTCCATCACCAACTCCTGAAGCTTACCTCAGACTCATGTCCTTCGAGTCAATGATGCCATTCAATGATCTCATCCTCTATCATCCCCTTCTCTTGTCTTCATTCTTTCCCAGCATCAGGGTCTTTCCAATGAGTCAGTGCTTCGCATCAGCTGGCCAACGTATTGGAGTTTCAGCTTCAGCATCAGTCCTTCCAATGAATATTCAGGACTGATTTCCTTTAGGATTGACAGGTTGGATCTCCTTGCAGTCTAAGGGACTCTCAAGAGTCTTCTCCAACACCACAGTTCAAAAGCATCATTTCTTCAGTGTTCAGCTTTCTTTATAGTATAGTCCAACTCTCACATCCATACATGTGATGTACATTTACAGTCCAACTCTCACAGCCATACATTAAATGTGTATCAAAATAGAATGGCCAAATTTACTTTGAAAGAAAAAGTGTTAAAAATACTATAAAATAGAAATAAACTTTTTCCTCATTGATAATCTCTATATAAAGTATGGGAATCAGAAACAAATAGTCTTCTCCATTTTTTTTCCATTTATTTTTATTAGTTGGAGGCTAATTACTTTACAATATTGTAGTGGTTTTTGCCATTCATTGACCTGAATCAGCCATGGATTTACATGTGTTCCCCACCCTGAACCCCCCTCCCACCTCTTCTCCATTTTTAAAAGAAGTTCTGTATTCAGGAAATAAAGTACATGATGCTTCCTTTTATTGCAGAAAAGAATTTAAACTTTATTGCTTTGTGGGCTTAAAGTAACTTTAACAAAAATAAATTATAATTTGTGTGTGTGTGTGTGTGTGTGTGTGGCCATGCCACTCAGCATGTGAGATCTTAGTTCCCTGATCAGGGTTCAAACCTGGGCCCCCTGCAGTAGAAATGCAGAGTTTTAAACACTGGGACTGCCAGGGAACTCCTTGAATTATAATAATTTGAAATGATACTTAGCCCTAATTACAACTAGAGTGAAAAATGTCTATGGAGAAGATTGTCTCAGGATAAAGTATTCTTTCACCATCATTCTTTTTCCATCTTTTTCATTATCTCAAAATGTGGGATAAATTGTTTTCACATTATGTAATTTGTTCTGGATTCCATCTGTCAATTTGTGTAATTTGTTTTGGATTTATTTATAGCATACTAGTTTGCACTGAATGGAGAAGGGAATGGCAACCCACTCCAGTATTCTTGCCTGGAGAATCCCTTGGACAGAGGAGTCTGGCAGGCTACAGTGTATGGGTTTGCAAGAGTTGGACCCAGCTGAGTGACTAATCACAGCACAGCAGTTTTCGTTGAAATCTGTTTGCTAACAATATATACCAAAAGGACTGGAATTCCATTCTTGATTTTACAAACTGTTTTAAAATGCCAAGTGTTTTTCCATTTGCTTCCATGCTGTGTTTTATTTGACATCTATTGATTATTTTTAAAAGCTAGTAAAAATACCAGGTACAATTTTATGGCCAAATATGTGATTTTTTCCCCCCACTCTTAACCAATTTGACGTAGCAAGGTGACTGAGGCAGAAGACAGCTTGTTTTTCATGACAGAAGGATTTTTCTTCTCTTTTCTTTTGGAAAGATTTTCTCAACCTCCATTGGCCACAGGACTGTGAAGACCTGAACCAGGGAAGGGAGGCCGAGCCATGCTGGTGAATTCCCCTCTCCCTAGTTATCTGACTTAAAGATGCCAGAGCCAAATTCTCTTCCACTTGATTTGGAACCTCCTTCCATTAAAAATTCTCTTCCACTAGGGGAGCCCAGGTGGCTTACTGGTAAAGGATCCGTCTGCACGGAAGGAGATGCAGGTTCAGTCGCTGGGTCAGAAAGATCCCTGGAGAAGGAAACCACTCCAGTATTCTTGCCTGGGAAATCCCATGGACAAGAGGAGCCTGGTGGCTCATAGTCCACAGAGTCGCAAATTGTCGGACACGACTGAGCACGAAGGCACATAAAGTTACAGGAATAGACTGCCCTGGGCTTGCCCCCAGGGGCCTTTGGGACTGAAGAGATTTGATGTTTAAGGGAAACAGAGCAGCCTCCCTCTAAGCAAGAACCTTGGAAGACACCCTGCCCATTTTTAGTGGATAATGTAATACATAGCTTGTTGTTTAGTTGCTAAGTCATGTCCAACTCTTTTGCAACCCCATGGGCTGTAGCCCTTCAGGCTCCTCTGTCCATGGGGTTTCCCAAGCAAGAATACTGGAGTGGGTTGCCATTTCCTTCTCCAGGGGATCCTCCCAGTTCTTTACCACTGCACCAGTAGGAAAGCCCATTCATGTAACTGGAAGGCCTGAAATCTTTAGTGGTGACTCGAAGCCCAGAGCTGGGTAGTCTGCAAGGCAGGAATGATTTAGGATTCCAGTCTTTTCCATTTGCCAAAGAGAAGACTGAAGGGCCTGGAAAGGCTAGTGTTGGAATATAGGTCCTCTTAGGCTGTCCACAGATCTGGGCACCCTGGGGGTCCTGAGTCTGATGACTCACAAATGCCCAGGGGCATTTCCAGGGAGAAGAACCTTGAACAGGGCCAGTCAGGAACTTTGTCAACTTACAAAGAGCCAAATTTGGCAACTTTGGTCAACTTACAAATTGAAAAGTCCTCCACTAGTTACCTGGGGTTATGCCATTGCTGTTTGCAAGGTGTGGCAGGATTTGAGGGGGAGGAAATACAAAGGAAGAACTGGGTGTGTTTAATCTAAATTTGTTGTTGTTCACTTGCTAAGTCATGTCCAACTCTTTGTGATTCCATGAACTGCAGCACATTACAAATAGCAAATACACAATATCAAGAGACATTAAAAATTGGAAGTCTACATGTGAATTATCTTAATTACAGAAATGCTTAAATGCAGAATGAGAAATTTTCTCTGGGACACCTAATCTTACAACCCATCTGTCATCCATCAATTGGTCTATCAGTCCAGGTTTTCAAACTGATTTCAGGTGTCAAATGAGAAGAGTAGGTTTGTGTTTACAACTGTATACTTAATTCAATCTGAGATAGTGCCTGATCTCTAAGTTTCTCATAATAGATGACAAACTGCAAAACTGAGAATTCATATTTTGAAAGAAATATTAATACAACCAGCCATCCATTTATTGAGTTTGCAATGTTCTAACTCCCAAATAAAAGGGGCTGATCAGTAGCAAAGGGGTTCCTATTGAGTGGGAGTTTCTCAAACCTGCCTGAAGATAAGAATCACCCTCTTGCCTATGTACCCTCAGGGTGGAGGGTGGAAGGAGAGGAGGCTTGGGGTACTCCAAACTAAGCATTATTTTTCTATGAATTCCAGGAAGGTTTTCTGAGTGTTCTTTTTTGTTTTTAATATTTTGGCCATACTGCAAGGATCTTAGTTCCTTGACCAGGGATCAAACCCATGCCCTCTGCATAGACAGCATGGAGTCTTAACCACTGGATCACCAGAGAAGTGCCCTGTTTTTATTTTTTAATTGCTATCTAGGAAAGAAGATGGGCTTACCTGGTAGCTCAGCTGGTAGAGCCCTCCTGCAATGCAGGAGACCCCGGTTCAATTCCTGGGTTCAGAAGATCCACTGGAGAAGGGATAGGCTACCCACTCCAGTATTCTTGGGCTTCCCTGGTGGCTCAGCTGGTAAAGAATCTGCCTGCAATGTGGGAGACCTGGGTTTGATCCCTGAGTTGGGCAGATACCCTGGAGAAGGGAATGGCTACCCACTTCCATATTCTGACCTGGAGAATTCCACGTACAGTCCATGGGGTTACAAAGAGTCAGATGCAACTGAATGACTTTCATTTCACTTCAGGAAAGAAGATGACTGTGTGAATTTGGGGTCAAAAGTGAGACCACACAGTAGCCAAAAGGTGGAAGCAACCCGTGTCTGTGAACAGATGGGCAGATAAATAAAGTTGGTCTGTATATCTAATATCTAATGGAACAAGATTCCACCTTAAAAAGGAAGAAATTCCAACTTGCTACAATGTGGGTGAATCTTGAGGACATCATGCCGAATGAATCAAACTGAAAGTAGAATGGTGGTTTTGGGGTGGTAAGGAACAGAGAATGAATGTGTCACGGGTACAGAGTTTCAGTTTTGCCAGATGCAGTGCTTTAGAAGTGGGTGGTAAGGGCTGTACAGCAGTGTGAATGTACTTAATGTCCCTGAACTGTACAGTTAAAAATGGTTAAGATGGGGAAATTACCTGGCAATCCAGCGGTTAGAACTTTGCAATTCCACTGGTTAGAACTTTGCAATTCCACTGCAGAAGGCACAGTTTCCATCCCTGGCTGGGGAACTAACATCTCACAAAATATGAGTGGCCTGGCCAAAAAAAAACAAGGTTACAATGGGAAATTTTGTTCTGTGTATTTTACCACAGTTTTTTTTTTCAAATGAGACCAACTATAGCTATTACAAATAGACAACCCAACATGAGTTCTGGGGCTCTAAAGGGACTACCTTGATAGAAGGCCTTTCCTAAGCTGTAAGTGGCTTTTCCTGCTAGCTAAGCCTTTGTTCCCAATCTCTGCCTATCTGAGCACAGGCTTGACTGTGATGCAGGGCTGCACACTCCCCTACTCCCGAGAGGAGCTTCACTTTCGGAGTGTTTACCCCAGACCCTCTCTCTAAGTGGCTACCTGTCAGTTTCCATTTCAGCTCTACCTTTCTATTTATGGGACGGCCGACCACCGACTGACATATTACCTGTATTGATTCTCTAGGAGCCATCAAGGTGGAGGGAAAGACTATTCTAAGGCCGCCCTCAGCTCTTAGCTGAGTGGGCTCGTAAATGTCCCCATTAAAGGTTTCATTCAATAACAATCTTGGCAAAAGTAAATGGACATCAGTCTCCCACCCCCACTGCTGATCCAGAGGCCATTATCAATGGGCAGAGAGCGCTGAGCTGTGGCAGTATCAGTTTCCACATTTTCAAATGATTCGTCTAATGAAAAGCTGCGCTCCTTTCAGGCCATGAAACAACAGAGGAAAGTCTATTCATTTAGGTATTATACATATTAGCTTACCTATTTATGACTAGCTTATTTATTTATAGCTAATACTGCCATCAGCATTCCCTGGGTGTAACGTTCACTCCCTTAATGATTGGTTGATAAGCCTGCTAAAAGCTAGACATGCTGAAATTGCCTTGAATTGCTACCATGCAGCGCACACTATTTTGATAGCATACAGGATAACTGAAGTGTATTTTTTAATTTCAAACACA
This sequence comes from Muntiacus reevesi, assembly GCF_963930625.1. NCBI lineage: Eukaryota > Metazoa > Chordata > Mammalia > Artiodactyla > Cervidae > Muntiacus > Muntiacus reevesi. The sequence goes on from NC_089260.1 coordinate 45,249,237, forward strand.
AACCCCCTGCCCTTATATTCTGTGTTATTCACCTCATATAAAACATTTCATATTTGCACACCTATGTGATCCAAAGTTCATCAAGATCCATTTTCAACCATGTTTGTAGGAAATAAGTACATCATCACTTTTAACCAAATATCCTTCAGTCATTGAAAGATCTTCACCACCAAACTGTGAGCTCTTTTATGCAAGACTCATCTCCCTCTTTCCCACTTTCCTTTCCTTCCTCCCATCCTTCCTTCATGAAATAAATACTCAGCACCTAATTTGGGTATCTCAGCACCTGTGTGTCTTAGGGACTCGATGGTTGGGGACAGTTTTTTTGGGAGAAAAAGTACTGCCCCAATGAGACTTATCTTTGAGGGATCTAGGAAAAGAGCTGGGACTTTGCACACTGGGGTTTTGGGAAGATTAGGGACCAGAACTAGATTCACTGTTTCTGTTAGTACAGTTCAATGAACGTTTTTTTAAAGATTTTTCTGGACGTGGACCATTTTTAAAGTCTTTATTGAATTTGTTACAACGTTGCTTCTGTTTTATGTTTTTGGTTTTCTTTCTGGACTTGAGGCATGTGGGGTCTTAGCTCCCTGACCAGGGACCAAACCTGCACCCCCTATATTAGAAGGTGAAGTCTTAACCACTGGACCACCAGGGAATTTCCTGAGAGACGTTTTTAAATGTTCAATTGCATGGCTATTCTGTGCACATGGAAAGAAATGGGAGTAATTGGAAGGGGATACAATGACATGTAAGTGTTCTTTCATTAAATTCTGCCCTGCTCCCTTTCCTTTTGTTATGTGAGACATAAATGTAAAAATTTGAAAGAAACGACAAAGAGAGCCCTTAAAGTCACTTCAGAATTGTGTTCTGCTGAAACTAAACAGGGGCAAGAGGTGGATGGCCAGTCAGCCCACAGATTGGGGGAGCCGAGAGAGGGGTATAGTCACTTCCATTCCCAATTTACAAGCCTGACCCCCGGGGCTATTCTCACCTCCATTGGATGTGAGTCTGCATGTGAAACCCCGGTGCCTCTCCTGACCCTGGACACTCCTGTTTCCTCTGAGACCTGCCTTCTCTTCTCACTACACACTGTCTCTGCAGTGTCCTGAACTCCCAGCGGTTGTTTAATTGTTAAGTTCTGGGCCCTAAAGATTTTCCTACAAGTCTGACAGCCCACCAGATCCCTATCTTAGGAATGGCCCCACTACCTCCTATCCAGGTTCCTACCTGAAAGTCACACCTCACCTCCAGTTCATACATTTCATCTCAGAAGCCTGAGGCCCATCATCTCCACCCCAACTGACACAATAGCTCTAACATCTATTCTTGCCCCTCCAAATCCCTTCCTTCCTAGCCAGAGGCATCTTTTCAAAATATAAATCACTTCTTTGCTAGAGGCCTTTTAATAGCTTCCAAGTTACAGTCCAAAAATTTTAACCTCAACCTACAAGGTCTCCAGCCTCTATCTGAAACACAATCTCCCTTAGGACTCTGCTTCAGCCACTAGCTTTCTGAAAGTCTCTTTAACAAGTCAGATTACATTCTGCCTCAGGGCCTTCACTGATTGTATGCCTTCTGCCTGGAGCACTCCCCACCCATCTTGAATCTAGCTTTGAGTGCTGGCCACCTAGATTTGGATCTAAACACCACCATTTAACCAGTTATGTGACCTTTAGTTTCTGTAGACTATCTGTGAAATACAGGAAATAATAGCTCTTACCTGATTGAGTTATATAAGGATTAAGTAAAATCATGTACCTAACCTTATCCTTTCTAATAGTCATGTATGGATGTGAGAGTTGGACTATAAAGAAAGCTGAGTGCCAAAGAATTGATGCTTTTGAACTGTGGTGTTGGAGAAGACTCTTGAAAGTCCCTTGGACTGCAAGGAGATCCATCCTAAAGGAGATCAGTTCTGAATATTCATTGGAAGGACTGATGCTGAAACTGAAGCTCCAATACTTCGGCCACCTGATGGGAAGAGCTGACTCACTGGCAAAGACCCTGATGCTGGGAAAGATTGAAGGCGGGAGGAGAAGGGGACAACAGAGGATGAGATGGTTGGATGGCATCACCGACTCAATGGACATGAGTTTGGGTAAACTCTGGGAGTTGGTGATGAACAGGGAGGCCTGGCGTGCTGTGGTTCATGGGGTGGCAAAGAGTTGGACACGACTGAGTGACTGAACTGAACTGAACTGAACTTTATCCTTAATGTCTAAGGCAGTTAGTATGTGTTCAATAAATGCTAGAGATAAGTATCATTGTTATTTTCTTCTGTGTTTGGAAGAAGAAGTGTGTTTGGAAACATAGTTCCAGGGTGGTTCAATATTTATTGAATGAGGGACTGCCCTGGTAGTCAGGGGGTTAAAACTCGGTGCTCCCAACGCAGAGGGTACAGGTTCAATCCCTGGTCAGGGAACTAAGATCCCACATGCCAAAAAAATAAAAATTATTAAAAAATATATATATATATATTTATTGAATGAATGGATGAGCACAGGAAAGATGAGATCTGGCCATCCCTTTATTGTCATTACTGTGGTTTCCCAGGTGGTGCTAGTGGTAAAGAACCTGCCTGCCAATTCAGGAGATGTTAAGAGACACAGGTTTGATCCCTGGGTGGGGAAGATCCCCTGGAGGAGGGCATGGCAACCCACTCCAGTACTTGCCTAGAGAATCCCATGGACAGAGGAGTCTGGTGGGCTACTATTCATAGGGTTGCAAAGACTGAAGTGACTTAACATGTGCATGTGGAACCAAAGAGTGAGAGCAGACACCCAGGGTATGTGACCGCCTCTCCAGGGTATGGAGAAGGGAGGACAAGGACACAGAACCAAAAAAACAAGTGGGAAACCACAGCGGGTGTGAACACGAGGAGGGAAGAGTCATGATGAACTTTCGCCCTGTGATGGGAGGTGGAGAGGTGACAGCCCAGATGTGCCAGGTGAAATCTGTGGGGGAGGGAGAGGGGTTGGATGAAGGATGGGAGTCGTGGTGGGAACATAGGATGTGTTCAAGGTAAACACGAAGAAGTTACACTATCCTGGGATGCTTCTGCAAGATCTCATATGGCCACCAGCAGGCTGCTTCTACACCTTGTCACTTCTATACACTCACAGCAAATTCACATGTTTGCCAGTGATCAGAGCCAATGCATACCCATTCTGCTACATACAGTGTATAATCTGGTGCTTAGAAGATAGTTAGGCACTGTGCACTGAAAGTTTTTTTTTTTTTTTAATTGGCCACACCTTGAAGGATGTGAGATTTTAAATCCCTGACCAGGAATCAAACTTGTGCCACCTACATTGGGAGTGCAGAGTTTTAACTACTGGGCCACCAGGGAAGTCTCAAACCTTTTAAAAAATGTCTGTAATTCTACAAATCCATTCTGTAGAGAGTTAGAAATGCAAATATTTATGAACCAGCGTGTTCTTTGCAGCACTGTTTTTTGACAATGAAAAACATGATAACATAAATGTCCAGTAACAGGGCTGGTGGCATGTGGATACAATGGAGTGTTGGGTGGTTCAATAAAATTTAACTTTTTTCAAAGGATGTTTAACATTCTTTCTATAAACCTACTGCATGACATTGGGCAAAGCTCACAATGTGAAGCCAAAAAAGAACCCAAACTCTGTATAGCAGGTATGTATCTGTACAGAGCTTACAGATAGGTAGAAGTTACAGATAGCCAGAAGTTAGTAACTAGCCAGGGGGGATTAGCCCGGAAGCCCTCCTAGCAGGCCTTATTTAAATTCTTTCAGGGTTGTGTTTATGTGCTGAAGCTATCCTGCTTGTCAGTCCACTGGGCTTCAGTTTCCTTGTCTATTAAATGAAGCGGTTGAACTATTTTTATCATGGATAAGATAAACAAACATGCAAGGAAGGTGCAATCTCCCTTAACATTGGCTATTGTCAGCCCTTCCTTTTTGGGCCCTGTTTGGAGAGGCCAAAGCTGGTAAGAATTTGAAAACTCAAGAAACAGCAGCCTCCGGTGGGGCAGTGGAGGTGGAAAGAGAGACTAATTGTTTACTTTTGGGGGTGGGGGCACGTGGTAGATTCTGAGGAACACACCACTGTTCCCAGAGACCTGAGGACAGGTGGCCAGGGCACCGCCTCCCGGCTGGGTCTCCAGGGAGCCAGTGGCCACTCTGGGTTCCACCTCTCCCTGGTTTTCTGGACTTGGGTGGGAGTTGCTCCGAATCTCGGAGACCCTTCTTTCCCGCCTGCCGTGGTCCCTCCCACCAGCAAATGATCACCTTCGGGGTGATTTCTAGGTGTGGGAACGCCAGAGATCAACGAGGTGGAGATCTCCGAGGGAATGGGGGAAAATTTGTTCTCGGGCTCTACCGAAACACCCAATTGGAGGACGTTTCGTTGGCCTTGTCATTTCCCATCACGTCCCAAATTCAGCAAACCGGGAGGAAAGGCGCCGGGGGCGAGACGGGAGCGGAGGCAGCCGGACCCCCGGCCAGCCGGCTCCACCCCTCCCGGGTCCTTCCGGGGGGTATTTTGGAAGCCTAAGTTCCCTGCTGGGAAGGGCTGCGCGGGGGCGCCGGAGATGTTCCGCAGCCGCCCCCGCCGCCGCCGCTTCTTACAACTCCACGGCCTCGAGCGAGGAAGACCGGGAGAGGATCTGAAGAGCAGAATCGAGAGTTTTGAAGTAATTGCTTTCTCTCATCTTTGGGGAAATTGATACTCCGCATCCAGTCACTTACAGGTAACCGTTTTCCAGTCTCCGTCCATCCAGGTTACGTCTGTACGTCGTTATTCAACAGAAACTGTTTTGTAAACTGCGCCTTCTCCACTTACTGTATAATGAACACTGCTTACCAAAAGTATCCATCCGTAAAAATGACTTTAAACGGGCACGTTAAATCCCACTGAAAGGATGAGCCATGATTTAGAATCAGTGTTGATCGTTTAAGTGGCTTCTAATTTCTCAATATTAAAAATAGCTGCGCTGAGCATCCGTGTAGGGATCTGCCTACATGCCGGATTGTTTTACATTCGAATCAGTTTCTAGAGGGGAACAAATGGACCAAACACAGTAAGAAAATGGTAAGGTTCAGGTGGGCCCAGGTGTGCTGCAGTGGTGGAGACTGCAACAGCAGCTATTGTTAATACTTTCCCAATTTTTTTCTCTAGCTGCCCCCTCTCTTCCCCCGTCTCCTCCACCAATAATTATTACTCTGAGCCCTCCTGGGTAAAGCATGGCTCTGGTTTCACCTGGACTACCAGAGGTCTCCCCATCAGGGAGGACTAACCCGGCCAAGAGACCAGGAATCTAGAGTGAGGCTGGGAGTTCTGGAAGGGATCTGGGGCAGGCGGAGCTCCAGACCGAATTTATGGATGGATGTCCGTCCCAGGTGACCGGCCCCTCCCCATCCCCTGCTTGGGCGTGGCGGGGGGTGGCGGGGGGTCGTGACAATGGCCTTGACGACAGGTGACCCTCAACTGAGCCTCTGGCCATGGGGAGCCGCAACCTCCCCCATCTTCCTTTCTCCTCTCCCTCCCCAACCCCACACCGTACTTCTTCCCCCTCCCCTCCACCTGCGGCAGCCGGAGCCGCCCAGCCCGGGTGAGTGGGAAGCCCAGCCGCCCGCCCGGGGCCAGAGACCGGGCGGGCGAGCCAGCGAGGCCGGGGTCGGCGCTCCTCCTGCAGGGCGAACCGGGGAGGGGCGGGGCGGGGCGCGGATCCTCTCCCCGCTCCGCGCGCAGCCCGGGCATCCCAGCTCCTACACCCGCTTCCAGGCTGCACCCGGCCCGCCCCCACCCCCTCACCGCCCTAACCCTGGAGGCTGGGCCGGCTGTCTCCTAACTTTGGGGAGCCACCCAGGCGGCAGCTAGAGACCCGCCTTTTGAGGAAAGGTCTAACTCAGGGCTCTCTACCTGCACACGGAGATGGGGCGACCGGTTTCTTTTTTTCTTTTTTAATCATAGTGTACAATTCGAGTAAGATAAGCAGGACAATTCCTGCAGGACAATAAGCAGACCTAGAAGGAAAGTTCCTTACGCTCTGATTGATCGCATGATGTAATTGTAAGTAATTCAGGAAAGGAAGAACAATAAGAAACGTGAGCACCGCAGGGACCCCAGGCTCATCCCGGTGCAGGGCCGACCCTGGGAGAAGTCTGCACAGGCTGAATGAGGGTCTTCCTGGGGTGTTTGGGGCTCCAGGGAAGGGCATCGTCAAAACGGCGCTCTGGGCCGGGCCGGATATAAAGCTCGGGTTTTCTTTTTTTCTTTCCCGGGTTCCTTCTTGTACGAGGCCTGAGTTTTCAGCATCTTACGGGGACCGCCTGGCTCTCGGCCGCGATCTGATGGCATCTCTGTTCACCTCCGTGGGTGCTGGAATCTCCCGGCTGGTTCTGGCTCCACTGGACTGTGTGGTCCGTAGCATCCGCCTCTTGGGGGGAGGTCTCTGCGACTGGTTGCAGCCACTGGCTCCTGGACACGTGGGTGTGCACAGAGTTTTTGCCCCCCTCTCAGCTCAGGAACTCTCATCCCACATGCCTCGTGGTTCCCTGCCTCGCAGAAATGGGGGCTTTAGCAGCAGTGACTGCTCAGCCCAGGAAGTTATCCAGCGCCCTGAACAAAGATCACGGACATGGACAGTGTCAGAGTTCAAAATAAGAAAATAGTAAATCAAACAAACAAAACCTGAGCGGAAACAAGGTGTGGAGCAGAGGAAAACTTAGCAAAAATCTCAGACCTCCCAAGACATACTAAAAAAGTTTTCTGGAAAGGATGCTCTTTTTGGTTAACTTCTAATTTCAAATTTCAGTACATTATAGTCAATGAATGTGGCCTATGTAAACTTCTAATTTGAGGAATTCATTGAAATTTTTACCTGCCTAATTAATACATGGCTAGTAGTTGCAAAATATACCGTGTCTGAAAAGGATGTGTAATTTTTTGTTGGGTAAAAAAATGCATGTTTATGAATTGAAGTCTGTTAATTGGACTGTGTTACTTAATCATCTGCATGCATATTTTTTGTATGCATTTGATCTGTTGATTTTTGAGTGATAGGTTAAAATCTCCTATTCCATTGTGGGTTTGTCAATAACTTTGTCTTGCTATCGGGTTTTACTTTACTTATTTTAAATATGTGTTACTAGGTATGTAAAGTTGCCTGGCTGTTATTTATTCTTGGTGGATCATAACTTTTATGAATATAGAATATTCCCCTTGGCCCTTTTAGTACTTTAAGCCTTGATTGTCCTAATTTGTCTGATAATATTTATTTATTTATTTTGATAATATTTATTATATCTGCTTTCTTTTTATTAGCATTTACCTGATAGATCTACTTTTTTTCATTCTTTCCTTTCCTTTTTTTTTGTCTTTTATTATACTCTTAATGAGAGATGGAGAAAACAGTGAGTCTGATAATAATTTTTGCCATTTCAGTATTTCCCAAATTATGTGTGTGTGTGTGTGTGTGTGTATACATGTATGTATATATATATAATTTTTGTCCCTTTCTGTTCAGATAACCCTGTTATGAATTTTACTAGGACCCTCCATCCACCAAGGGAGGGGGTAGTGAGGGGGTCTGAGATGCAGGACAATGTACTGGTGGCTGCTATTGTTTCTCCAGAGGACAGGAGAGCTTGGACATCCAGAAATCTAAGTCAGTTCAACTGGACTGAGCGATGGTGTTTTGATAAGCTCACTATTACATGTTTGTTACACTTTTTCCTTAATTTATTTGGTTGTGTCAGGTCTTAGCTGTGGCACGTGGGACCCAGTTTCCCTGACCAGGAATTGAACCCAGGCTTCCTGAGTTGGAGGCACTGAGGCTTAGCCACTGGACCACCAGAGCAGTCCTATATTTGTAACTATTTTTAACTTTGAATCCCATGCTGGTTTGATTTGTAGTAATCGAAAATCATACATGAAAAATCCACACGCGGGTGCCCTTTTATGGTTTTATAATATACAATATGGACATTGAGTTAAATCTAGACAGTAATAATTAAGTTGATTAGAAGTGTGTCCATAGGTAAAAAAATTCTATTCATACTTATTAGCTCAACCTATAAATAGGGTAAAATCATCTACATCCTTCCAGTTTAGTCAAATGAACATTTCTTTTTTGCTTTTAGTATATTTCTGTTAATGAATCTTTCATACTCAGCATTGCCTTAATCCACTGGCCTACCTTTCCACAAGACGTGTGGTGTTTTGGTTTTATAATATGTTCTATGATTTGCCATGCAGACTTTTTGGCTCACTCTCTCAAATTCCAAGTTGTATTTTTCTTTCCCATTTGTCTTGGGAAGTGTCCCTTTATTCTAAACATTTTCCATTTTAAAATCCCAACTCTTGTACTGAAATACATCCATTCTTCTGTCTGCAATTTAGTTTATGGAACAATAAACTCCAGGTTATTAAAAATATTTTGCCTAAAAGACAGAGTTGCTGAACTTCCATTTGAAGTAGTTTGATGGAGATCATAATGGAACCTTTTGGGGAGCTTGGGACATAAGTTTTGAGAGTTTATCATCTTGGCCATTTTTTCATCACTCATCAGGTACAGATTTCTAGTTAGGTTTCCCTGCAATGCCTCTGAGCAAACATTGGGTTCTTATGCAAAAGGCTTCTTACGAGAGATTGATTTGTTGATTTTTAAAATGCCTCTTAAAATAAGAGTTCCCATTAAATTTCATATTGGAAAAAGAAGCAATATGTTTGATTGACATCACCAAGAATGTCTTGTGTGTGCTACTCACATACAATTTTTTTGTAGTCTTTATATTGAACACGTCTCATTTTGAGAGTATGACCTTGAGTTGTCATTGCTTTAGAAACCATGGACTGGTTAGGACATCCATTAATGTCCTCAAACAAATGCTATAGCAGAATCCCCAAAGGAGACAGGGATTTTACTGGTCTCTGGACACAGGAATCCATTTGTTGGAGCATATGCTGAGTGTGATGAGCTGTAAAATGAACTTAATTTCTGTGCCAGACCAAACGAGGTGAAAGCCCGAGAAACTGGATAGGATGAGGGCTGCATATCCTTTGGATAGAAAAATCACTGTCTTAATATCAGATATTGTCACATGAGGTTTTTTTGGTTTATTTGACTAGGCCACGAAGAGCAATCAAGAGGAACATGAACATAATCTAAGTAAGAGCTCAGTCTTGAGGAAGCTCTCATTGTGAAATCTTTAATTTCAGGTTACACTTCATGCAGAGTAGTAGAAGAAAAGAGGACAATGCCTATTCGCTAAAAGCATCCCGTAAGTGAAACTGTTAATACAATTCTTGTGAGTTCTTATAGCTGCAAATTTGAAAACAGAAGACCTGGAATTTTCTATGTTCCATTTGAGGGTACCTGATTATCAAAGCAGGAACAGTATAACATTTTCATTTTACATTTACTACTAGGAGTTCATTCGAAGTTTGAAAGTATTTTTCTGGCTGAGATTCTCTTTAAGATATTTAATAGTTTTTCTGTTATTTTCCACGTCAATTTTTCCCTTGCTATTGACAGTTACTCTGCTGTTTTTAAAGACAGCACTCACTACATGAAAAGCAAAGCCCACATTTTTTACTTCCCACCCTACCCCACCCCCATTCAGTCATAATTGCTTTGTAAGCAGAGTATTAGCCTTACAATGCTGCCCAATATGGTAATTAGGCTTGGAGATTTTTAAGCTGTTGTATTTGAAATTCTACTTGCTTTTACAAATTGAAGAACCTACCTCTTCTTTTCTGACAGGCAAGTGGTGTAGTAATTAAGAGCATGGACGTTAGAAACAGATATAACTAATTGTATGATTTGGGGCAACAAACTTCTGAGATAATAATTCCTATCACACAGGCTTTTAGTGTGAATTCAGTATTTTCTAAATACTTAGAACACTACTAGTTCAAATATAGTAGTACTTTTTTTCACTCATTGATGGATATCAAGCCCTTTCTGAAAATAGGATTATATTTTATTTCTAAAACTTGAAACACCCTGACTAAAATTTTACCTTCAAAAAATTTGATGTGCGAGGCCCTGTTCTAAATACTTTATGGTGGCTTTTGTTATTGTCTCAACTTCTTGTACAGATGAGGAAACTGAAACACAGAGAGAAGAGTAATCTGCCCAAGTTAGAGCTGCAACTCCACACAGGCATCCCACTGCAGAGTCCTTTTAATTTTTAAATTTTTTGACTAGGTAAGACATTCACATAACTTAAAAATAAAACAAAATACATATACGGTAAATATAGATGGTGAAGTATCTTTTCACTTCTCATGAGCAGCCATTTTTACCAGCTGCTGAGATGTCTTTCCAGAGTTTCTTTCTACAAATACAGATGTATGTCTTATTTCCTCAACATTTTCTTCTATGTGAACTTTTCTTGTTTATCAACATGTCTTCAAAATCTTTTCCAGTCAGAACACAGAGGTTTCTTGTTCTTTTTTGGAGCTGCGCAGTACTCCATTGTATGGATATGACATAGTTTCTTTCATTTATCTCCCACCGATGGATTGTTTTTTTCCAGTGTTTGCTAACATAATTAAGGCAGCAAAAGACAGGTGAATGGTCTTGCCCATCCTCCATTCGCTTGTGTGCAAGGACAGCTGGATGCATGCCAGATGTGGTTAAATATGTGTAACACTGACAGATATTGTCAAATTGTGGTCCAAAGGGGGCTGTGCCAGTTTACACTCCCCCTGGCAATGTAAGACGGTACCCTTACAGCCCGGCCAACTTGTTACCCAATTTATGGAGTTTTGCTGTTTTGAAATCCCAGGTGACTCAGTGGCTAAAGAGTCTACCTGCAGTGCAGAAGATGCATGAGTCTTGGGTTTGATCCCTGAGTTGGGAAGATCCCCTGGAGGAGGGCATGACAACACACTCCAGTATTCTTGCCTACAGAATCTCATAGACAAAGGAGCCTGGCAGGCTACAGTCCATAGGGTCACAAAGAGTCAGGTATGACTGAGGACTAAGAGACTAATGCTTTCCATAAATTAATCTTGGAAAACCATGGGTATTCTGTTCACATTTTTTTTCCCCGAGGTATGACAGCGTTTTGTTTTATATCCCTAGTATTTCATATCCCCAGTGACCAAGCCCAATATACGTTTGCTGAAGTGCTTTGCTCGGTCACTTCAGTTGTGTCCGACTCTGCGACCCCATGGACTGCAACCTGCCAGTTCCTCTGTCCGTGGAATTTTTCAGGCAAGAAAACAGGAGTAGGTTGCCGTTTCCTTCTCTAGAGTGTTCACATTTTAAACTTGATATCTAAATGTGTTCCCACAGTGTTGAGTTCAGGATTGAGTATGGAGAATAACTGAAAATGAATTGCTTGTATTTGTTTATTTTTCTGTTCTAAATATTGCTTTATTTACACAAATAATTCTTGTATACATTCTCACTGAGAATTACTCAGTACAGGTAAAGCAATAGTCTCCTTTGTCCTTCTCACATCATTACCAGCTCCCTTCTCCTTAACAGGTTCGTGTGTTTTCTCAGGAAATCTGTCAATGCATTTGCATGCATATAGAGACCCTATTGATAACATACGCTTTTATTTTGCGGAATCATTAAAAAACTTAATGGATCATGCTGCACATAACTGTGTAGCAGTGGGTTTTTCATTTTTACCATAAGTCTGGATGTACCTTTCTTGTCAGTTTCTAGAGAACTATCATTATTTTTAACTTCTGCACAGTATCTAAGAGGGCTTCCGTGGTGGCTCAGTGGTAAAGAATCCGTCTGCATTGCAGGAGATGCCGATTCGACCCCTGGGTGGGGAAGATCTCCTGGAGAGGGAAATGGCAACCCACTCCAGTATTCTTGCCTGGAAAATTCCATGGATAGAGGAGCCTGGCAGGCGATAGCCCACGGGGTCACAAAGAGTTGGACATGACTGAGCAACTGAGCACACATGCACTATCTAAGAATTGCTTGTATTTAAATGATCGGAGGTCTTTTTTAGCATTTAACATCCCTTTTAATGCTTCCTTTCCTTACTCTCTTGGACTGTCTATCAGGAGTGAAGCATTCTGTGACAAATGATCTGGAAGAAGCAAAGTCAAACAAGCATTTTCTTTATCCCACCGTTTAGTCTACCTAGATTTAAAATCAAAGTACCCAAAGCAGACCAAAACAACATATTTCTAAGGCTATGAAGTGAAGTGAAGTGAAAGTCACTCACTGACTCTGCGATCCCATGGACTGCAGCCTGCCAGGCTCCTCTGTGCATAGAATTCTGCAGGCAAGAATACTGGAGTGGGTAGCCTATCCCTTCTCCAGGGGATCTTCATGACCCAGGAATCAAACCAGGGTCTCCTGTATTGCAGACAGATTCTTTACCATCTGAACTACTAGGGAAGCCCTAAGGCTATGCTTTTCTTTTAATGGAAGTGTGACTAGACAGGAGCATATAAGGAAATGCAAGATAGGTGACTGGAGTAGTCATTTAAAAAGCTCCCTTTCTGGGGCCCCAGGAAAGCTTTCTGTCCTGGAGCAATGATCAGAGTTTAGTTTGGATTGAGTAAGAGTAGCATTTTCCTTGGTCAGGCTATTGGGAAGCTCCGTAACCATGGAAGTAAAGGATGTGGAACTTAATTACTTTAAGACCATCCAAGGTCACAGGGTGTCTGAAAAGTCTCTGGGCACTGCAGGGGTGGTTACACTCCAGTTTGAAGACTTGGCTGTGGGACGGATCCACGGGAGGCAGAATTTTCAGCACCTCTGGGAATGTTCATCTCCATTTGCTTGGGTGCCAAGAAAGATGCTGACTCTCATTTTAAAGCTGTTAACAACCAAGGTGCTGAGAGAAGTTCTGAAACTTGCCTGAGGTCACACATTTGCTAATGACAGAGTTTGGGATTGCCTTGATAAAGTCTAAAAGTATTAGCAGTTCCAAAAATAGATGGTTGGGAATGGGAAAGACAAAAAACAGGAATTAAGGAGGGGAGGGTCTTCCTTAGTGTTCCAGTGGCTAAGACTTTGAGCTTCCAATGCAGGGGGTCGGGGGTTTGATCTCTGGTCAGGGAGCAAGATCCCACATACTGCAACAAAGAGCTGGATGCAACCAAATAAATGAAAAATAAGTATTTAAAAATAAATTAAATGTGAAAAAAAGAATTAGACAGGGGTTTGTAAGCTGTGAAGACCAGTGAAGAGTTTTAAAGCATGACTCCGGAGTGGCACTTTTGATTGCCCCTCTGGCCTTGTTGACAAAGGTCCTGAGGTGACTATCAGGCTGGAAATTGGGGAGAACATTTGGAAGGAGGGTGGGAGTTGGTGGGCCAATCATATTTCTGAGTTATTCTAAGGATGGTCATCTTCACCTGAAGCAGTTTTGCTTAGTGCTCTGCACCTGGGAGAGAGCACTTTATCAACATAACTGTTTTTTTCTTTTCTTTTTTTTTTGTTTTTAACATAACTGTTGATAAACCCTAATGACCTGTCTCAGCATCACCCGTCTTTTACGAAGAGCTTTTCTGTTGCTTTTTCAAAGTGGAAAGATTATGTGTTTTTTTTTTTTTTTTTTGATGTGGGCCATTTTTAGTCTTTATTGAATTTTTTTTTTTACAATAGTGCTTCTGTTTCATGTTTGGCTTTTTTGGCCACAATGTATGTGGAATCTTAGCTCCCTGACCAGGGTTCAGACCCACATCCCCTGATTGGAAGGTGAAGTCTTAACCACTGGACTGCCAGGGAAATCCCAGAAAGATTATGTTTTTGAATATATAATTTTTTTTCCAATCTTCAGAATAGGAAGGAAGGGCCTGTCGACTTAAAAAATAGTCACAACCTAAAAATTGAGAGTTATGTCTTTGTACATATTTATATTTATTTGATCTCGCTGAGTCTTGATTGCAGCATGCAGGATCTTTAGTTGACCCATGTGAACACTTAGTTGTTGCATGTAGGATCTTAGTTCCCTGACCAGGGATGAAACCTTGGTCCCCTACATTGGGAGTGTGGAGTCTCAGCCACTGGACCATGAGGCAAGACCCGACAGTTACGTTTTATGCAGTGGGAGGTTTTAGGACTTCAAGCCCTGAGATACAGCATCTCAAATAACCCTGAGAGAACTGCTACGAGGCGGTGGGGGGTGGGTGGCGAGGGGAAGGTGAGGAGGGGCGTGAGGGGAAAGAGGGAACAGTCACCCGAAATGGCAGAGGAGGGATAGGAGCAGGGGAGTGAGGAAAGCCTTTCTCAGAGGTTTCAGGAGGTTGTAACCCTGCCCTTGAAAGTGGAAAGAGACAGACCACCACCAAGCTAAGTAGTTCAACATATCAGCTCATGCAAAGAGCTGAAATGATTTCAAAGTTCAAAGTAAAATCTATTTTATTCTTTATTAGTTTCTTTCAAAATATTTTTGGCTATGCTGGGTCTTCATTGTGGTTGGAAGTCTTCTCCAGTTGTGGCATGCAGGCTTAGCTGCCTAGTGGCATGTGGGATCTTAGTTCCCTGGCCAGGGATCAAATTGGAAGGCGGATTCTTTTTTTTTTTTTTTGGAAGGTGGATTCTTTACCACTGGATTACCAGTGAAGTCCGTAGTCTTTTTTTTAAACTTTCGAGTTTCATGTGATTTGGGGGACAATTGGAAAGTTGAAGCTAGACCAGGCTCTAAAAGTGACTGTGGGAAATAGAATTGATGCGAAGTCACAAGCCTGCCTTGGTGGCAGGGGATGTCACATCTGCACAGATCTCTATATCCTGAAGGAGATGGGTTGAAATCAGTCTGAGTTCCACAGTGGTTCTCAAAGTGGGGTTCCCTGGATCATGCTGTACATTTTAGAACCTCTGAATTTATTCATCTTTTAACTGGAAGCTTGTCTACTTTGACCTATATCTCTCATTGATGAACCAATGGGTTTTAAAAATGTGGTATATATACACATATGGGCTTCCCTTGTAACTCAGTTGGTAAAGAATCTGCCTGCAATGCAGGAGATCCGAGTTCGATCCCTGGGTCGGGAAGATCCCCTGGAGAAGGAAATGGCAGCCCACTCCAGGCAAGAGCCTGGAGAATCTCAAAGACAGAGGAGCCTAGCGGGCGACAGTCCATGGGGTTGTAAGAGCGACCAGACACGACTTAGCGACTAAACCAATCGACCAACCAACCATATACACATACAATGGGATATCATTTGGCCATAATAAGAAGGAAATTGAGCCATTTGTAACAGCATGGATGGACCTTGAGGACACATTATGTTAAGTGAAATAAATCAGACAGAAAAGGACAAATGTTGTATGATCTTCTTTATATGTATAATTTAATAAACTGAACTCAAAGAAACAATAAAATAGTGGTTACCAGGGGCAGTAGCACAAGTGGGGAGGGAAGTTCATTGCACTAGTTAATTTTTAATTTTTTCAATATGCCTTCTAGAAAATTCAAAATATTTCTATTGAATAGTGTTGGTGTAGGATATTGGAAGATTTGCTATGTATTTTGTCATTTTCCTGCAGAAAAGAAATGACTGCATCAGTTATCATCATATTCTTTCTCTGGCCGTAAGCAACTCTTATCCAATATCTTGAATAACAGAGACCCTGCATTTTTAAGCAAAGTTCCCCCAGTCGTGCCATCAAATAGTGCTGGTGCAGCAAGCAAAGTGGTTATGATTGGAAAGTGGGTAGTCTGCATAGGACTATTATTGAATTACCATATTCCAACCTGGTTGGCATTAAAAAGTAAGATTAAACAAAAAAAAAAGATGATTAAAAAAACCAATAGGGACTCTGTGTCTTGCAATAAAATTGCCTCCTTAGTTTGCCCTTGCACAGTTTAGCATCAGTGCCTTATTGATCAGAATTAGGAAGTTAATAAGGTTTGGGCTAATTAATCAGCTGGGTAGGGACTGGAACTGCACTGCAAGGCTTAATCAAGTCATCAAAGCTCTCAAGCCATGAAGAAGGTAATTAAAGGAGAAGGATGCCTGTTATATAGTAACAGGAGATCAGGAGAGAGCAAGAGTGAGATAGAGAACCTCCATTTTCTTTTGTACACTTTCTTGACATAAATCAGACCCAATGACCAGAGCACTGGTGCTCAGCTTCCTATCAGAGAGTTAAGTTGAATGAATGTATAAATCACCTCATTGGGTAATTTACTTGCCCTCGACCAAATGTCAATGAAACTATACTTATTTATAGCAAACTTTGTCTTTGCCAAGTTCTGCAGAAATGAATTCCTTAGGATAACTTACGTCTGTCATTACTGGCTACCACAGTTTTGATTTAGAAGCAGCAAACCATTCAGTAGTTGATTATCCATCAGGTACTGAGACCTCTGCTCCCAGACATTGCGTGCCGTGAACCACTGTACCGTGGACCTTACAAAGTGTAGAGAGCTATTTACTCAAGGAGATTATGTAGTATGGCAACTTGGTGATTCTCAGGGAATCTTTTCTTCCCTTTGGGTCTCCCTCAGCCTGTCCCCCACACCCCTCCTTCCCCCCAATACTTCATTGTACCATTCTGAAACTCAAATGGGAAAGGAAGAGAGTCAATGTGGGGAGGATGTTAAGGAGAGGGAGAACACGTAAAGGAGTGGAGGATGCTTGAAGGCCAAGGCAGAGATTCTCATGTGTGGTCTAGACATCACCCACCTGCAGACTGGATGGACTCTTTTGGCCTGGGGAGATGAACTAAACTCAAAAAGCAGCTGAGGTTTTCAGTCATTCAAACTGGTTCTGATCTTACAACTTAATGAGGGTTCAGCAAAAGCACTGCTATAGTACATGTTGGGGACTAGCCCAGGGCCCTGAGAGTCCATTGTGTTTAGGAACCAGAATTCCAGTGTCTTTGTCAAGACCCAGACAGGGGAACGGGGAGAACAGAAGCCAGATCTCTGGGACAGGGAGTGAAAGCCTCTTCTTCCCTGTCTTCCTCTTTCTCTCTCGAAACTCTTCCCTCTCCTCTTTCAGGACCTCTAGCATCTGTGTGGGCTCATTGAGCTAATTAACATCTGAATGTTCCCTCTTTTTCCTGAGCCACACCCCTCTCGCTCTCTCAAATCTCTGATTCCTTGAGTCCCTCTAGTTCTTACTGTCTTGCTAAAGTGTGAATGAGACCTATCTCTAAATTAGTCCATCTGTTTAATGAAATGGAATTTCCCTGGGGAAATTTTGAAAATAAATAAGGGAATGAGGGAGTCCTAGACATAACAAATATCAAAATGTTTTATAAAACTACAGAGTGTAACAGTTTAGTAATGATGCATGAATATATAGATCAAAGAGAACAGGGCATACAGAAATAGAGCAAAATTCATTTTAGAATTTAGAACAGTATAGGAGAAAAGGGAGCATTTCAAATCACTGAAGTAGAATACAATTTAGTCATTAAATAATGTTGAAGAGGTACTTCCATGGCAGTCAGTGGTTAAGACTCCAGGCTTCTAATGCAGGGGGTGCAGGTTCTATCCCTGGTTGGGGAACTAAGATCCCACATGCCATGTGGCATTGTCAAGTTCAAAAATAACAACAACATTAGTGTTGAGGTAATTAACATTCTTACTCCCAAATTCAATTCCAGATGGAGAAAAGCATGTATAGGAGGGTAATCATTGCTACTTTACTTGCAATTGAAAAATAAGGGAAGTAACCTAAAGTCTGTTGTAGGGTTAAATAATTTATGGTTCCTCTGGAATATTGGGCTTCCCTGGTGGCTCAGACAGTGAAAAGACTCTGCCTGCAATGTCGGAGACCCAGATTTGATCCTGGGGTCAGGGAGATCCTCTGGAGAAGGGAATGGCTACCCACTCCAGTATTCTTGCCTAGAGAATTCCATGGACAGAGGAGCCTGGCGGACTACAGTTCATAGCATTGAAAACAGTCGGTCAAGACTGAGCAACTAACACTCACTTTTTCAGGAGTATTAGGCTTGTCTGAAAGGGAAAAGGTGTGCTATAGCAAATATTACCAAGAAATATTGCTACATTTGAAAAAGAGGGGGAAGAACTGTATCTGGCACATCTTATGTAAATATATGTATATACAACACACATATGCCTATCTATGCAGGGAAATTTCTAGAAGGATAATTTAAGAAACTTAGAGTAGTGGAGATTTACTTTTCTTTACACATACCCATTTTTAGGGCTTGAATTTTTAAATAATTTTTTAAAAGCTAGTTTAAAAAATATGTGAAGGAGTTGAATTATTTCTAACAAATGACTTCTGGAACAGTTTGGGAATAATGCTAAGATTTGGGGGTGAGGGTAAGAACAGAGTTTGAACCCAAGGGACTCTTTGACAAACTATGTAGCTTATGGGCAAATAGCCTTCCTGAGCACAATTTTTGTTTAATGGGAATAATAATCCCTTTTAGGTTTATCTGAAGGTGAAGTACCTTCCTATGTCCATGTGTACAATTCATAGCATAATGCCTGACATTTAATATGTGCTGATTTAAGAGCAAATCCCCTCCATTTCAAATAACTCTTTATTTCAGGGGCTTACCACCCTCTCATCCAATTTCAGAGAGTTCTTGCTGACAGGTTGTGAACTTTACCTTCTGAAATCAGAAGGTAAAATACCAGAGTCTCTAGACTCTCCCCCAATCACTTTTTCTCAATCTCTACTTCTGTTTTTGCTTTTCCCTGGTCTGGTTTGAATTTCCTCTAAACTCTAACCACTCTCCTGCCAGATCCCTTTCCCCTTTGTCCTTTCGTCACATTCACCAGGAAAAACCCAAACATTGGGTCCTTCCAATTCTGCCTTCTACAACCTCTCCCTAGGCTGCTGGAGAGAAAGTTCTTGAATACTACTCAGAGCTTGCTGTGTCCAGCCTCGCGTGATCCCTCAGCTCTGCCTGGCCACCCCTTCCCTAGCCTGGTGAGCTTGCTTTCTCACTCATCAGAAGGATTATTTCAAACCTCCAAGCTTCTGAAGAGCCTTCCTATCTTTCTAATGCCATCAGCAATTTTGCCTGATCTACAATTTCATAGAGAAAACAGAGCCACCAGAAGAGAGTGTCATGAGGGATAGAGTTGGGGGGGTGTAAATTAGGAGTTTTTGATTAACATATACAGGCTATTATATATTGGGCTTCCCTGGTGGCTCAGATGGTAAAGAATTTGCCTGCAGTGCAGGAGACCCAGGTTCAATCCCTGGGTTGGGAAGATTCCCCTGGAGGAGCGAATGGCAATCCATTCCAGTGTTCTTGCCTAGAGCATTCCATGGACAGAGTTGTCTGGCGGGCTACAGTCCATGGGGTCGCAAAGAGTCGGACATGACTGATTGATTAACTTTTCTACTTTCACTGCTATATATAAAATAGTTCAACAACGAGGACCTACTGTATAGCACAGGGAACTCTACTCAATATCTTGAGATAACCTCTAATGGGAAAGAATCTGAAAAAGGATATATATATATTGATATATATGTATAGCTGAATCTGTTTTCAGTACACTTGAAACTAAGAACATTGTAAATTAACTATGCTGCCATTTTTAAAAGATTATGATATATTTATGCTACAGAATATTGTTCAGTCATCAAAATTATCATGGTGAAAAAATCATAATATTCTCAAAAATCAACGTTAAATAAAATAGAATAAAAAAAAATTTTTAAAGATTAAAAAAATTTTTTTAAAAGAATTAAAAAAAAATAGAATGTAAAACTGCAAGAAAAAAGAAGAGAAGACCTTCACGTTCTTGCCCGCTCTATGCTTTAATTACACTCTGCTCTCATCTGTCCTCCTGCCCTCTAGGAAAAGGGAATATTTGCCCTTTGTTCTATCAGAGTGAGGCTCATGCTTCGGGTTATACTTCTCTGTGTATTCCTCCCTCCTCAGAATCAGTGGCTTCTCCCTCCTTCTTTCACTTAAAACATTCTCTAGTCTCCCTATCTCAAACAACAACAAGGACAATAAAATTATCACCATTTTTATCATTAACCTCACCATCAACAACTCCAAACCCTCCCTCTATACCACAAATCTCTCCCTTTTCTGCCTATTGACACCAACTCTGTCCTCCTTTTCATAATCCCATGGATTTTTTGTTTTGTGTGCATGTGTGTGTTTTATTTTACTGTTTTCTTGACCCTGCCACTCAGCATGTAGGATCTTAGTTCCATACTGTGAGGGCATAGGTTTCTTCCAGGCTGGGGCCATGTCTCTTTAGTCCACTGTTGTTATTTACCTATTGTACTTAGCTCAGAGCATAACACTAACTGAACAGGTTTTCTAAGCGCTGCACACAACATCTGTATCATCACAACGTAGCCACTGCAGTTGTCCCATTTTATAGGTGAGGAAGCAAAGTGAAGTCATTTGCTCATGATGGCTGCAGAGTGAAGAAGGCAGGGCCAGGATCTTACCCTGTTCTGTCTGCCTCCCAAACCCATGTTCTTAACCACAACGCTCTATTATGTAGATGGCACCACAAATCAATATTATTGACTAAACGGTTGGGTGGATTTCTGTGGGAGTTTTCTTAGCAAACTTCTTGTATCTCATCGGCCCAAACTTAAGCTGATCTTATAGCATAAGAATAAACAATAATTAGCTCAGTAGCCTCCATTTTGTTTTTCTCCCCAAACAATTCTCTGTGCAGTTGAGTTGGTTGGGCTAGTGTAGCCAAGAAGTCATGAGTCCACTATGTTGAAAGCTCTTATGTAGGAGAAAATGGCTGGATTGTAAACATTAAATACAAGTCTTTCTTTTATATTCTGGTCTGGTCTCTTGCCTTGTGGAGAGCTTTCCTAATTTCCAAGTTTTATTGATATGGTTCCCATTTAGATTCAACCTAATTTAAGTCTGTTTTGAATTGATAATCAAAAAATAAAATTATATGGTGATTATTTTAAACTTTTTGATGTTAATTTACTTTTTTATGTTTACATTTTTAGACAGTTTTTAAAGCTTACAGTCCATTTATAGTTATTACAAAAGATTGGCTATATTCCCAGTGTTGTATAATGCATCCTTGTAACATATCTTGATGCCCAATAGTGGGTACCATCCACTTCCCCAGGCCTGTAATACTCCTCCCTCCCCACTGGTAATTGTTCTCTGCATATGTGAGTCTGCTCCTTTTATGTTATATTGTTGTATTTTTTAGATTCCACATGTAAGTCATGTCATACAGTAGTTATCTTTCTCTGTCTGACTTATTTCTCTTAGCATACTGCCCTCCAAATCCATCCATGTTGCTGTACCTGGCAAAATTTCTTTCTTTTTTATGACTGAGTAGTTACCATTGTAGATAAATATCACATTTTTTTTATTCATTCATTTATTGATGACCTCTTAGGTTGCTTCCATATCTTGGCAATTGTAAATAATCCTGCTGTGAACAATGGGGTACATGTTTCTTTTGGAATAAGTGTTCGTATTTTTTTCAGATATATGCCCAGGAGTGGAATTTCTGGGTCAGATGGTGGTTCTATTTTTAGTTTTTTGAGAAACCGCCATACTATTTGCACCAATTTATATTCCCACCAACAGTGTATCATGGTTCCCTTTTTTCTACATCCTTGCCAGCATTTGTTATTTGTGCACCTTTTAGTGATAGCCATTCGAATGATGTGAAGTGATTCCTCATTTTTTAAAAAAATTTGTTTATTTATTTATTTGACTGTGCCAGGTCTTAGTTGTGGCGTGTGGAATCTTGTATCCTGACCAGGGACCGAACTCTGGCCCCCTGCACTGAGAACTTGGAGTCAGTCTCTGGACCACCAGGGACGTCCCTGTTCTCATTTTACACGTGAGGAATCTGAGGGCTTTGGAGATTTTGTAGCTTGCTAAGGATCACACAGTTTAGCACCTAACCATTCCACTATACTGATGACCATGTATTTATGCAATGACTCTGAAGATAAGAGTTTAATAATGTTTGATATATTTTCTTAAAAGAATAGGGAAGTGGGTAGTACATTTTAAAAATGAGGTATAATTTATTATCTACTATAAAATTTACCTGTGGTAAGTGCATAGTTAAATTATTTCTAATGCATTTAGATTTGTGCAACCAATCCGATAATTCAGTTTTAGAATATTCCCATCACCCCAAAAGTCCCCACTGACTCATCTGCAATCGATCCCCACTCTTACCTTCAGACCCAGATGATCACTAAAATGCTTTCTTTCTCTACAGATTTTCCCTTTTTAGAAATTCCATAAAAATAGGTAGATACATATATCATATAATACATATCTGATTTCGTTTCCTGAGTAAATGTTTTTGAGGTTCATCCATATTATTGCAAGTATCAGTGGTTTGTTCCTTTTTATGATGGAGAATATTCAATGGTATAGATATACCACGAGTTAAGTTTTTGGCTATCATGAACAATGCTAGTCAGAATATTCACATACAAGCCTTTTGGCAAAGGAAGTACTTTTGCAACCCTGAAATTTTAGGGAATTCAATAATCACCATGGTTTTAGATCAAAACTAATAAGATTTAATTAAGCTGGCTGCTTCTAGGAGCTGAGGGGCTGGGAGAAAAAGTATATAAGTGAACAGGGGATGAGACAGTGAGGACTCAGAGTAGGGGAACCTCTAATCTCTAACACCCTTCCACTTTCCCTCATAATCCTCCCAAGTCTCTATCTTCTCTTGGCTTCACTCTTTTTTTCCACATCTCTTCATATGCCTTTATTACTCCTTTTTTTTCTTCTTTTTTAAAAAATATATTTATTTGTAATTGAAGGATAATTGCTTTTCAGTATTGTGTTGGTTTCTGCCATCCATCAACATGAATCAGCCACAGGTATACATATGTCCTCTCCCTCTTGCGTCTCCCTCCCACCTCCCAGCCCATCCCACTCCTCTAGATTATCAGTCTCCTGGCTTCACTCTTAAAAAAAAAAAAAAAAAAGAAATCCAATTAATAACCCTTATCCCAGCAGATTTATCAAAACTTTCTTACCTCTTCAGACTACACTGAGGCGTAAGTCAATTTACTGACACTGAAGCTCCAGGCCTGAGTGCTGGTACAGAGCACGGCTGTGGTGCTGCCAGGAAGGCCTGCCTGCCCTTGCCTGGCTGGCAGAGTGGTCCATTTCACCCACACTCAGCTTCCCTGACCACCTATCTACTGCAGGAGAGTCAGAGACCCTTCGGATGTCTCATATGTATCTCTACCTAGCAGTTATCCTCAGCTGTCAGCCATCTGTCCATCCACCAGATACAGTACCCAAGTCTATGTGTTCATACTTTCATCTCTGTTTCTTTTGCTGACATATCTAATTTCTCTTGTTAGATAGGAGCTCGTTGGCAGCACAGGAATTTTGGTCTAATACATCATGTTCCTCAGTATGGGTGCTAAGTCGCTTCTTTGCAACTGCATGGACTGTTGTAGCCCACCAGGCTCCTCTGTCCATGAGATTCTCCAGGCACGAACACTGGAGTGGGTTGCTGTGTCCTTCTCCAGGGGATCTTCCTGACTGAGGGATCGAACCCATGTCTCTTACATCTCCTGCACTGGCAGGCAGGTTCTTTACCACTGGTGCCACCTAGTATGTAGCACAGTAAATATTCATTAAATTCATATTCATTAAATGCTCGTGGAAAGAACAACAAATGAATCAACAAATAACGAATGACTATTTTAGAAAGAAAGCAGAAAAGTGGCCTCATTGCAGAGCCATTGAGGAAAAGAGAGCACACACACTAATGGGTCATAATAAGTTGTAAGGTAATTCACAAATATTTATCTTTCTTCATCAACTTATCAGAGTTTGCAAATACACCCAAGTTGTTTAGCCTAAAAAGAAAATCAGAGATTTGAGATAATCTATACAATAATATCTCTCTTGAAAGAAAAAAAGTGAAAGCGTTGTTCCCTCTTTGCAATCCCATGGACTGACTGTAACCCACCAGGCTCCTCTGTCTATGGGGATTCTCAAGGCAAGGTGTAGCCATTCCCTTCTCCAGGGGATCTTCCTGACCCAGGGATCGAACCTGGATCTCCCACATTGCAGGCAGATTATTTACCACCTGAGCCACATTCAGTCGCTTAGTGATGTCCGACTCTTTGAGACCCCATGAACTGCAGCATGCCAGGCCTCCCTGTCCATCACCAATGCCCGGAGTTTACTCAAACTAATGTCCATTGAGTCGGTGATGCCATCCAACCATCTCATCCTCTGTCGTCCCCTTTTCCTCCCACCTTCAATCTTTTCCAGCATCAGGGTCTTTTCCAATGAGTCAGTTCTTTGCATCAGGTGACCAAAGTATTGGAACTTTGGCTTCAATATCAGTCCTTTCAATGAACACTCAGGACTGATCTCCTTTAGGATGGACTGCTTGGATCTCCTTGCAGTCCAAGGGACTCTCAAGAGTCTTCTCCAACACAGTTCAAAAACATTAATTCTTCAGCGCTCAGCTTTCTTTATAGTCTAACTCTCACATCCATACATGACTACTGGAAAAACCATAGCCTTGACTAGACGGTCCTTTGATGGCAAAGGAATGTCTCTGCTTTTTAATATGCTGTCTAGGTTGGTCATAGCTTTTCTTCCAAGGAGTAAGCATCTTTTAATTTCACGGCTGCAGTCACCATCTGCAGTGATTTTTGAAAACCCCAAAAATAAAGTCTGCCACAGTTTCCACTGTTTCCCCATCTATTTGCCATGAAGTGATGGGGCCAGATGCCATGATCTTAGTTTTCTGAATGTTGAGCTTTAAGCCAACTTTTTCACTCTCCTCTTTCACTTTGATCAAGAGGCTCTTTAGTTCTTCTTCACTTTCTGCCATAAGGGTGGTGTCATCTGCATATCTGAGGTTATTGATATTTCTCCTGGCAATCTTGATTCCGGCTTGTGCTTCATCCAGCCCAGCATTTCTGAGCTGCCAGGGAAGTGCTAAATATCTCTCTTACTATCTTGCTTTCCAATATAGTTTTTCTGTGTGTGTGTGTTCTTGGGGGGGCTGTGCTGGATCTTCACTGTGGTCACTGGCTTTCTCTAGTTGTGATAAGTGGGCTCTCTACTTGTAGCTTGTGGGCTCAGTTGTTCCTTGGCACATATGATCTTAGTTCTCTGAACAGGGATCAAACCCAGTCCCTGGCTTTGGAAGCTGAATTCTTAGCCACTGGACTGCCAAGGAAGTCCCTCTCATATGCTTTCTTGAGTGTGAGGGAAAAGGGTGAAATTATAAGTGGCCAGCCAAGATGGGTGCCTCACTGGGGTTTCTTGGACACGTGCTGTGAAGATGAACAGCTTCTATTAGGAGCCACGGCAGGAAAAAAGGACATAACTTTTAGGCTAGAAAATCATAAAGAAGCAACTTGTGAGATGTTAACTCCAGAGGCTTCTTCCCTGACTATACAGAGGCAGCCATGTCAAGGATACATAAGGAGGTGATTCTGCCTGACGCTCATTCTTGGCATGGAGAGTAAACACAGCACTCATATTCTTTCTTCCTTGAATGTACAAAGCACGGGGCTGACTAGTAGCTGTATATTTTCTGGTCATGAAATGAGATTTCCTAAAAGAAGGACCTGGGCTGTCTTGGAAACCATTATTAAGAGGCTCACACATCTGGTAAGATTTCTACCTAAAATGACTGGAAGTGCTGATGGTGGAAGCTCCCATGACCTGGAAAATTCATTTGCTTTTTGCTTCCTTACAGCTCGAGTACAAAGGGTCATTGTCTACCCATCTCTCTTAAAGTTCAATTATTAGAAAATTGATCACATGTCGAAAAGTGACAGATTAATTGCCCAAGAAATCCAAATGTGTAAGAGCTTGGCATCTGCAGACCAAGTGATCTGCACATTTGGCTCAAGGGGAACTGATGAGGCTTCTACACATATATCCATTGGCTCTTTGATAACTAATGTGTATTGTGACCAATGTGGACTTGATGAGGGAAACAGTGTGATTCAAAAGTGGTAGCCAAAGAGGACAGTTTGTTTTGTTTATCTATATGTACCTTCATTCTGGCTTCCTAGGTGGCTCAGTGGTAGAGAATCCGCCTGTGAATGCAGGAGACTCGGATTTGATCCCGAGGTGGGGAAAATCCCCTGGAGGAGGAAATGGCAACCCACTCCAGTATTCTTGCCTGGAAAATTGCACGGACAGAGGAGCTTGGTGGGCTGCAGTTCACTGGGTTGCAAAGACTCAGACACAACTGAGGGACTGAACACACATACACACACACCTTCATTGTAATGGAAAATCTTAAAAAGTCTATGTGCAATTTCTTTCCAAAATTTAATTATATTAATATCATGAAGAACAGCCATTTGTTTGTATTACCATTTGAATTATGCAAAATAGATAGTATATAATGATCAGAGCTAATTAAATTGCACAGCCCCTTTCACTCTCAAAAGCATCCTGGTTTCTAGATGATATGATCACTCTCCTCACTGAACACATACTTTGTGTTCAGTGTTCTTCTAAGTGCTTTATATAGACTCATATATAATCTGATTACATATATCGTAAGACCATGCCTTCAATTTGAAGACAGTTAACCATTTGGCATTAGCTAGAATGATATTGTGCATGCTCTTAATAGACTCTTAGCATTTTCATTAGTCAGGAGTGTAATGGTGCTGGGAAAATCTAATAATAAAGGTAAGCAATGGTAATTGGTTGTTATGGATTAATCAAAGAGTATATAAAGCAGAGCATATAAATTTTGGATCTAATCATCACAGTTTGGAAGTGTTCTATGTCCTTTCAGGGAGGATGAATGAGTACTGAGAGAAAACTGGCATTTTTTTTTTCCTCCTTAATGACATTTCTTTTCATTAAAGATGAGTTTATCACCAGTGATTAGCTTCTTTCCTTGAAGCAGGCTTTATAGAATAATACAGCAAGAGAAAAAAAAGCTAAAAATCTTATCATGATCAAATGGAAATTATTGGGTCTTTCACACCTGCTGTCTTGTATAACAAGGGTTAAATTTTAGGTCCCTGACAACTCAGCCAATATACTAAAAACCACTGAATTGTATATCTTAAATGGATGAATTGCATGGCATATGAAAAAAATATTTATCAACTTAAAGCTGTGACAAAAAAATTTAGCTCCCTGTCACACTGTAGTTTATAATCTCAAATGTCTTTTTGTACACATTATATGAACAAAAGTATCAATAAGGACACCAATTTCCAGTTGGTACATTGTATACATTATTGCATGTTCTTGAATCATGCAATAATGTACACATCGTACCAAACAAAATTTGCACCATACTTGATAGGGGGTCATATGACATGAGCATTTTATGTTTTTTGGAAAGACTGAATTATGCTTCAATAGGATTGATGATAATGTCAATGATGCCATGGTTTTGAAATGACAAATGCACCAAATGTAAAAAGTGGATTCTGGTCTAATCACACACAGATCTATTAAATCAGAGCCTTCTGGAGCTGGCCCTGGAGCACTAGTAGTTTTAGAAGATTCCCAGGTGACTTCCGTGTGCCACCAAGGATGAGGGACAGGAATTGAGCTGAAATGGCTGGGCGACAATCACCTTCTTTCAATACGATATGCTGGAAATGCACTTCCTCCCACTAAAGGTTGCTGTGCTTCTGTAAATGTACTCCTGGATATTTTTAAGTACTAAGTTTATTTATTTCATTTTATTTATTTGGCTGCATCAGGTCTTAGTTGCAGCACACAGGATCTTCAGTTTTGGCATGCAAACTTAGTTGCAGCATGTGGGATCTAGTTCCCCAACCAGGGATTGAACCTGGGGCCCCCTTGCATTGGGAGCTCAGAGTCTTAGCCACTGAACCACCAGGCAAGTCCCTAAGTGTTAACTTCAAATGATCTCAAGATATACCGAGTGGAACAAAAATAAAAGGAAAACACAGCTAGGGAAGCTTATGTGTATGCTCAGTCGCTCAGTCGTGTCCAACTCTTTGCGACCCAATGAACTCTAACCCACCAGGCTCCTCTGCCCATGGAATTTTCCAGGCAAGAATCCTGGAGCAGGTTGCCATTTCCTCCTCCAAAGAGGAAGGCTTGGAAGCATGAATTAAAAAAAAAAAAAAATCAAAATAACGAAGAGCTAAAGAGGTAAATGAGACCCTAGAGACCCTTCAATTGTTCTTACACTTAAAAGGACATTAAGAATCTTATTCAAGGGACTTTCTCACTGGTCCAGTGGTTAACACGCTGCCTTCCAATGAAGGGGGCATGGATTCCATCCCTGGTTGGGAACTAAGGTTCAACATGCCTTGGGGTTGAAAGTTAAAAAAAAAATAAAGAGAGAAATTAAAAAAAAAATAATCTAATTCAGTGGGCTTCCCTTGTGGCTCAGCTGGTAAAGAATCTGCCTGCAACGCAGGAGACCCTGGTTCAATCCCTGGGTTGGGAAGATCCCCTGGAGAAGGGAATGGCTACCCATCCCAGTATTCTTGCCTAGAGAATTCCATGGACAAAGGAGCAAAAATGAAAAAAGAATCTAAGTCAATACCACATTCTACATTCCTTACCCAGGAAGGTAAGGGGTTAGAAATTAAGCAGTGTCTGTACACCTTAAAGTATCACAGCACTGTTGATCAACTGCACTCCAATAGAAAATAAAAAATTAAAAAAGAAAAAAGAAATTAAGCAATGTGTTCAGGACAGAATACAACTAGTTCACAACCAAACCTTGAGTAGAAGTCAGGCCTTGTTAGGGCCTGTGCATTCTGATTTTACCACGGGGTGAGAGGGGCTCCTTGCCTTCCACGTCATCCACTGCTGAGACAATTTTCTATTTCCAGAAAAGCTGCAAAAATAATGTAAGTAATTCCCATCAACCATTCAGGTAGCTTTCCCTAATGCTCATGTCTTTTTTTTTTTCCCTTGGAATAATGTTTATTTACTTATTTATTTATTTTTTAAATGACACAAAATTTAATTTTAAAGACAACACTGAAAAGTGAGTATATTTAACTATACTCAGCTCACTATAGAGCAAGTGGGTGAGTGCAATAGTAATTCACGCTATAGCGTGTTTAGTGAACTGGCAAAAGAGAAAATGGGTCAAAGGAAAGATGGAGAAATTTTCTCTTTTCATTAGAACCGAGGGGCTCCATAATCATCTGGCATCCGCTCAATGTTGTACCTATGGTTAGAAATGTACATGATGGGAACTCCAGGGATTCTTCCTTTAAGGTCCCGGTCACCTGCGGCCACAATGTAATACTTGTGCTGAGTTACTCTGTGTACCAAGCAGTCATCTGCATTGGTTCCTTTGTGTGTACATGGTAATCATTCAAATCTTGGATCCTTGGCAATCCTTAAAGCCACTCTATACTTCTGCCCCAATTTCTCAGTTTCAGCCATTACGCAGTCAGTTATACAAGGGATACACTTGGCATACAGACAGTCCATCACTGACTGCACTAAGTCCAGTTTGGCTTTAATGGAAAAGTTGATAAAGTTGGTATCGACCAGGATGTGGTAAGGTGGGCCCAGCTGTGTGTTATATTGGAAGAATAAGCAGGAAGGGTGTTGGGGGACTTCTCTTTCCTTGAGTGCACTGGGATCTTTCTTTTCTTTCTTTTTTGGTTTTAATCTATCCTTTTCTTTAAGCCTCTGATCTCTGAGACTAAGCATTCGCTTCATGGTTGCATACTTCCGTGTTTTCTTTTGCTTCCCCATGTTCACGCCACACTCTTGTTACTTCCAGAATCTGGAATAATGTTTATTTAAAGTTACATTTCAGAGTAAACCATCTTCAGGAGGGCATGCAACTTATGTTGGCTACTGCAATACATCCAGAAATGTTAATAAAATCCTTCTGATATACTATAAATTACTAAAGAACTATAGATAGGCACCTGTATTACATGCAATCTTCAAATATTTTCAAAACTTAACATTATGTATTAGTGAAAGTGAAGTCGCTGAGTCATGTCCGACTCTTCGTGACCCCATGGACTGCAGCCTACTTGGCTCCTCCGTCCATGGGATTTTCCAGGCAAGAGTACTGGAGTGGGTTGCCATTTCCTTCTCCATAATGCTCATCTCTTATCTAACCAAGGTACAATGAGAAAAACCAGGAAATTAACACTGGTACAATGCTTTTGAAGTGTTAGTAACTCAGTCTTACCTGACTCTTTTCAACCCCTTGGACTATAGCCCACCAGGCTCCTCTGTCCATGGAATGCTCCAGCCAAGAATGCTGGAGTGGGTTGCCATTTCCTACTCCAGGGGATCTTTCCCACATCCAACCGGAGTCTCCTGCATTGCAGGCAGATTCTTTTACCATCTGAGCCACCAGGTACAATGGTACAATGCTATAATCTTTTACAAATGAAGAAACGGAGACCCAGAGAGGTTGAACCACTCACCCAAGAGCACACAGCCCAACAGTGGTATAATCCCATCACCTTTAAGGACACAAGTACCCAGTTCCCTTGGTTTCATCTGAAATCCACCTTATTTTAAAAGGCGTTTCTAGAGTGAAGGCTGGGTGCAGGCATCACATTGTCCTGCTGACATCACAGATGCAACCAAGACATTTCATGGGCATGGTGAGACCTCCCGCCCCCTCTCAGAAGGGCCCTGGAGCTTGGTTTAATGCTTTGAGGCTGTCGCAGTCTTGAAATTCTCAGTAATTTTATCTTGGAACTTGTGTTTTGTAAGTAGAGGCCGATGGTGCAGCGGTGGCGATAAACCCGGCAGCTGGGTGGGGACACCTGGCAGCTGGGTGGGGACTCCCGCCCGCGGGCAAGAGCGGGTCCTGAGCGGTGGGGTTGGCACCCAGTGCGCACGCGCTAAGGTGGGCCAGCCCGGGGAGCGGGGGGCAGGCCCCGGAGGCGAGGGTCGCAAAGGCGCGGCCTTCAGCCCTGATTAGAGGCCGGGCCCGTGGCGTCAACAGCAGAAGCTGGAGTGAGGGGGTGCCCGGTACTTCTGTCCCCAGAGCCCATTCCTGCGACGCCTCGCTGGCCTGCAAACTTTATCAGTAAATTATTACAAAACAAAATCGTACATGTGGACAGTGCAGTAAAGCATATCGGGAGTTCCCGGAATTCTTCAGTGAAGTTAGGGTCTCTGGTTTTGAAAACTGCTGTAACATTGCAAAGCTAATGTCCTCAGACCTAGACATAGAAATTAAATTCAAAGATTGTTGTTTGATGGATGAGAACACTTTCCATGTGATACTTCAGCATCACATCAGTAGAAAAGTCCTTCTAAAAAGAAAAATTATAAAAAATTGCTTGTGATTTTGCATATGTGAAGAGTGACTTTCAGTTACACCAATTGAAAATCAAAGAGTATACATTTTGAAATCAGCCTTTACTTACAGAAAAGTGAGCCAGAAAAATCTTATGATCCATCAAAATATCACATTAATAAGGTATTATTTACTATCTATAAAATTATAGCCAAAAATAATGTTTTAAAAAAATTTTTAAATGTACTTTTACTTATGTATCACTGTTGGGGCTTCCCTGGTAGTTCAGAATGTAAAGCATCTGCCTGCAATGAGGGAGACCCGGGTTCCATCCCTGGGTCAAGAAGATCCCTTGCAGAAGGAAATGGCAACACAGTCCAGTATTCTTGCCTGGAGAATCCCCTGGGCAGAGGAGCCTGGCGAGCTACAGTCCATGGGGTCACAAAGAGTCAGACACAACTGAGTGACTTGAGCACACATGCAAATAGTATTGACTTAAGCTTGAACTCTGGATACAGACATCCTCTGGCTAAGCAACTCTGTCACTTTGGCTTTCTAATGAACACATGGTTGTGGGCGAATGGAAGCATTACTGAATAGAGACACAATCAGAAGGTTTGAAGGGATGGAAGGCAGCATGTCCAGAGGCTGAGTGGTATTTACAGGGTTGGGTTTAGAGAGTGAAACTGATCAAATATCATGTCTATTCAGCATGAGAACCTGATGATCAGTTGAAATGCAATTCAGTGCTCAGAGAGTGGTGGGCCTTTAGGTACTTTGGGCAGAGACTCACAAAAGGACAGGAGTCTAAAAAGGTGCTACAAAGGATAAGCGAGGAAAGAGATTTTACCAAAGATTCTTCATTTAAATTAACATTTGGTCAGAGGGAGGAGATATATGTATACTTATGGCTGGTTCATGTTGTTGTACTGCAGAAACCAACAGATCATGGTGAAGCAAGTATCCTCCAACTAAAAATAAAAATTTAAGTAAAAGTCAGCTGGAAGGAAAAGAGAAAGGAGAAAAATATATTAGCTTATAGTTATTGTGGCTTGCTCCAATTATTGTTACCCTGTAGGAATTGGCTTTCTGACAGATAACCATGGAAGATCTACCCAGAATCTCAAAGTCAGTGTGTAAATGAGGCATTTGCCCTCATGTCTCCCTGATGCCTTTGGTTTTTGCTGTGATTTGTCATCACTTTCTTGAGAGGATGAGCTATTATCATCTAAAGGAGTAAATGTTGACTCAGTAGTTAGAGTGGGTTACAGGAAGACCCCACAAAAGATATGCCCTGTTCTAACTTCCACAACCTGTGATTGTGGCCTTATTTGGAAAAACACATCTTTGCAGATGTAAACAAGTTAAGGATCTCATAATGAAATCATTCTGGACTATCCAGGTGAGGTCCAAGTCCAGTGACAAGTGTCTTCTAAGAGACAAGAGAAGGCAAAGAAGGTCAGATGAAGAAGAAGCAAAGACTGGAGTGATGTCTGGAGCCATGAGATGCTGGGAGAGACTGGGATTCTCCCCTAGATGCTTCCAAAAGAGTGCAGCACCCTTGATTTGAAACTTTTCACCCCTAGATCAGTGAGAGAATACATTTCTTTTGCTTTAGACCTGCCACTTTGTAGGACTTTGTTACTGCCTCCTGGGAAACCAACATCGTCATCTCCCAGAACATAGGGAAGCTGAACTTCAGTGTTCAGAAGTTCTTGTTAGGAAGATTTTTTTTTTCCTTTGTTATTTATGAAAGTGACATTTTAATTGCATCTTTCAGAACTGTCCTGTCCTGAACTGTCCTGGATCCTTGATCTTACCACTGATATTATCAAACACCCACAAACACCTCCTCCGTTAGCCATTTTTTCTGAACCACTGGTCTGAGTAGGGTAGTCACAGATGATACCCATAGTGGCTTATTAGTAAGACAACTGTCTAATTTAGTATTCCAACATCTGAAAACATAAATCTAATGAAGGATAACTTTTATTCAAATGAACATCAGGAAGGTAATTATCACAGTGATTTTGGGGTGAAGTATTACACACTGTTTCCTCAAGGTATTCAGTTCAGTTCAGTCGCTCAGTCATGTCTGACTCTTTTCGACCCCATGGACTGCAGCATGCCAAGCTTCCCTGTCCATCACCAACTCCCGGAGCTTACTCAAACTCATGTCCATTGAGTTGGTAATGCCTTCCCAAACCATCTCAACCTCTGTCGTCCCCTTCTCCTCCCACCTTCAATCTTTCCCAGCATCAGGGTCTTTTTCTATGAGTCACTTCTTTGCCAAAGCATTGGAACTTCACCTTCAGCATCAATCCTTCCAGTGACTATTCAGGGCTGATTTCCTTTAGGATGGACTGGTTGGATCTCCTTGAAGTCCAAGGGACTCTCGAGTTTTCTTCAACACCACAGTTCAAAACCATCAATTCTTCGGTGCTCAGCTTTTTTTATAGTCCAACTCTCACATCCATACATGACTATTGGAAAAACCATAGCCTTGACTAGATGGACCTTTGTTGGCAAAGGAATGTCTCTGCTTTTTAATGTGCTGTCTAGGTTGGTCATAGCTTTTCTTCTAAGGAGCAAGCATCTTTTAATTTCATGGCTGCAATCACCATCTGCAGTGATTTTGGAACCCCCCAAAATAAAGTCAGCCACTGTTTCCACTGTTCCCCTATCTATTTGCCGTGAAGTGATGGAACTGGACGCCGTGATCTTAGTTTTCTGAATGTTGAGCTTTAAGCCAACTTTTCCACTCTCCTCTTTCACTTTGATCAAGAGGCTCTTTAGTTCTTCTTCACTTTCTGCCATAAGGGTGGTGTCATCTGCATATCTAAGGTTATTGCTATTTCTCCAGGAAATCTTGATTCCAGCTTGTGCTTCATCCAGCCCAGCATTTCGAACGATGTGCTCTGCATATAAGTTAAATAAGCAGGGTGGCAATATACAGCCTTGACGTACTCCTTTCCCTATTTGGAACCAGTCTGTTGTTCCGTGTCCAGTTCCAACTGTTGCTTCTTGGCCTGCATACAGATTTCTCAGGAGGCAGATCAGGTGTTCTGGTATTCCCATCTCTTGAAGAATTTTCCACAGTTTGTTGTGATCCAGACAGTCAAAGACTTTGGTGTAGTCAATAGAGCAGAAATAGATGTTTTTCTGAAACTCTCTTCCTTTTTTCATGATCCAGTGGATGTTGGCAATATGATCTCTGGTTCCTCTGCCTTTTCTAAATCCAGCTTGAACATCTGGAAGTTCACGGTTCTGTTGAAGCCTGACTTGGAGAATTGTGAGTATTACTTTGCTAGTGTGTGAGATGAGTGCAATTGTGAGGTAATTTGAGCATTCTCTGGCATTGCCTTTCTCTGGGATTGGAATGAAAACTGACCTTTTCCAGTCCTGTGGCCACTGCTGAGTTTTCCAGATTGGCTGGCATATTGAGTGCAGCACTTCCACAGCATCATCTTTTAGGATCTGAAATAGCTCAACTCGAATTCCATCACCTCCACTAGCTTTGTAGTGATGCTTCCTAAGGCCCACTTGACTTCACATTCCAGGATGTCTGGCTCTTGGTGAGTGATCACAGCATCGTGGTTATCTGGGTCATGAAGATTATTTTAGTATAGTTCTTCTGTGTATTCTTGCCACCTCTTCTTAATATCTTCTATTAACAGAGCGCCACCCAGTTTCGGAGCTGGTTAAGAGAAGAAAATATAATTTCTTAGGAGAAAATATTAAGAGAAGAAAATATACTTTCTCCTAACGCTATCAGCTAGTTTGCTTTTATATTTTCCTTTAAACTTAAAAAAAAAAAAGAAAAAGATTACTACTTAAGCAATGAAATTCTCTTCTTTTTTAAAGAAGAATCTTTGAGAGCTGAGCATCTTTAGAGCATATCATTCATTTTCCTTACTAGTATTTTCAGTTCAGACAATGATCTGATTTACCTAGGATAGTGTCTCTGTTATCAGAATCCTGAAGGCGACTCCTTAAGTCTCTTATAGGACATTTCCCTTTTTGATCGCATCTCATTCTCTACATGGTACCTTCATCTAATAAGACAATTTCTCCTCAGATTTAAAAGAAACCATTTTTGAGCAGTTCCAAGGAAAAACCAGCTTATCTGTTCTGATTGGTTTATTAAGACAATTTACTTTCAGGTAAATTACAAATGTAACTTTATCTTTAGTTTGTATTCCTCCTTTACTTCTCAGAGAGAAGAGAAAGCAATTTGAAATCAAAAGCAATTTACCAAAAAAAAAAAAAAAAAAAAAAAAAGCTATTTGCCTAATTGACACTTTTTAGAAGTTTTAAAGTTCTCTCATTGCAGTTTTTCCTTATTTGATTTATAAATTAATGTGGATTATTGAGAAATGCTACATAATTCCACTAAAAGTGGATTGGAAGCTTAGAGCCTGGAATCACATCACCCATGTGGGTAGTGAAGTGTTTTCAGTTAAGTGACATTTAGTAACAGCCTCAGAAGAAAAAGAATCTTTTATGGATTTTTTAAAAAATTGTAACTTTCAGTTACATTCTAAAACAACACAGCTAGATGGCTGAATACTAGCCTTTAGAATATCTTTCATGTCATATGATAAAAATTCTAAAACCTAATCTATGTTAAAGAACTTATCCTCTAAATTGTTAACTAGTAGGCTGTTCATGGGGTCGCACAGGGTTGGACACGACTGAAGTGACTTAGCAGCAGCAACAGCAGCAGCAGGATTTCCTAAATATATTTTCTTTTTAAGAAATAGTCATTGTCTTTTCTATAAGATCCACCCATTAAAAAAATTTTTTTTGACTATTTATTTGGCCACACTGAGTCTTAGCTGTGACATGTGAGATCTAGTTCCCAGACCAGGGATCAGTCTCGGGCCCCCTGCATTGGGAGTGCAGTCTTAGCCAGTGAACCACCAGGAAAGTCCTATTTAATTCTTAACAAGATTTAGCAGCAGATCTAATCACAGAAATTTCAAGGTATTATGCACACATCTACTTAGTTATATATAATTTATATATAAATTACATGTCAAAATGAATACAACAATGATAATATGATATTTTAAAAAACTGTGGTTTTCCTTAGTAACAGTCTCCAGTGATGATTATACTATTGTCTTTTCCTACACTTGCCATTTGAGAGAGTGATAAATTTCAGTTAGAGATTGGTGAAACTAAAAATGTATTTATTATCCTACCCAACTTCATGGATCCCCTGATTCTGTTCACAGACTGCACTTGAATAGGGTTTTCTTTAATGTCAACACTAATCTCAACACTTAACAAGGTTGCTTTGAGAAGGAGATCCAGAGTTTCATCAGGCAAGGTTTTTGTGAATATCCAGAGATGGTGCTGGTGACAGTTATGGTTAGTGACATGAACAAAGTTGTTTTAAATTTAAGTGACTCCATCCTAAAGCTTTAGGGTCCCATAAGATCAGAAGAAACCTACAGGCTTGCTTTTTTTTTTTTTTTTTCTTTTCAGTTTCTTCAGAATCTAGAACAGTGAAACCATCACCCTGCATATCCTACTGGGCTCTAGTTTTTCTAGAAGAATGATGCTCCATTTTATTATATACTCAGTTCAGTGAAAATCCCTAAACTAATTTTTTTGTCTTTGGATTAAGAAATATAATTACAGGGAATTCCCTGGCAGTCCAATGGTTAGGACTCTCAGCTTCCAGTGCTGGAGTTGGGTTCAATCCCTGGTCAGGGAACTAAGATCTCATAATCTGTGCAGCATGGTCAAAGAAGAAAAAAAAGAAAGAAAGAAAGAAAAATACACAGATTACAAAATAATATAATTTTTAATAACCCCACAACATAGTAGATCATTTGGATGACTTCATAACCACAGAAATCAAATTGTTACAGGCGAGTTTATGAGCTCACCTAACCATTTCTTTCTTCTGGTTGACATAGCAACACGCTGGAAAATGAATATGTTTAGGAAAAGAGCATGGAGAAAAGATCATAGTGGGACTCAGATTTTCTTTTACATTTTTTATTTTTCCAAAAGAAGATAAGTAGTGACTCCCTCTTGTTACATCGATGGAAAAGTCACTTAACAAGCCACTTTTCAGTTAGGAGTGAACTCACAAATCCCTTGACAGCTTCAAGCTATTGCATAACATGTTTAATGACTTCAGATTCACTCCTGTTGCTTCATGGATGATTGATCTATAGCTCTTTCCTCCACTCTGTTTTCTGTTCGATACACACATGCATTTCTCATCACGCTGTCTCATGGAGCAGGTTCATCAGGAAGGATTGCTTTGGAACTGTAGGAAGCAGTTCAAAACCTGTTTCAGAATACCCTCCCACACTTTTTGTGTGTGTGTGCAGCATGTGGGATCTTAGTTCCCTGGGCAGGGATCGAAACTATGCCCCTGCAGTGGAAGCATGCAAAGTTTTCTTGTTGTTATTGATTTTAACTTTGTATTGAGGTACAGCCGAATAACAATGTTGTGATAGTTTCAGGTGAACATAGAAGGGATTCAGCCACACACATACATGTTTCTTTTCTTCCCCAAACTCCCCTCTCATCCAGGCTGCCACATGACATTGAGTTGGGTTCCATTGAAAGCATGGAGCCTTAACCACTGAACCACCAGGGAAGTCCCCGTTTTAATAGTTTCCAATGACAGTTGTGTATCAGTTCAGTCACTCAGTCGTGTCTGACTCTTTGCAACCCCCAAGGACTGCAGCATGCCAGGCTTCCCTTTCCATCACTAACTCTCAGAGCTTGCTCAAACTCATGTCCATCGAGTCGGTGGCCATCCAACCATCTTATCCTCTGTCATCCCCTTCTCCATCTGCCTTCAGTCTTTCCCAGCATGAGGGTCTTTTCCAATGAGTCAGTTCTTTGCATCAGGTGGCCAAAGTACTGGAGTTTCAGCTGCAGCATCAGTCCTTCCAATGAATAGTCAGGACTGATTTCCTTTAGGATGGACTGGTTGGATCTCTTTGCAGTCCAAGGGACTCTCCTTGCAGTCCAATAGCCTTCTCCAACACCACAGTTCAAAAGCATCTGTGAGAGAGTTGTGTATAAGATTACCCTATCCCTGCATCTCTTCAATTGTTTCTTCCTTGGCGGCGCCCTTTACTTTTTATGGCTTGATGTGGCTTTATGTTCAAGAGCTTTTGGAGGTCTTTGCCCAGGTGAGGTGGAGTGATGTTAACCACCTTCTGCGTGAAAGCACTCCCTCCGATCCATGGGCAGCTGTGCCTGTAACACCTCCTGCAGCACTTGTTCTGTGTAGATGATTTATTTCTGTAAACCTGCCGTACTCTGCCAGTTTGCTGCCCTCTGTAGAGCCTTTGCCCAACCTGAACTTCGTGGATCAAACATTATGCCTGTCTCAGCTCTTTGGAAGGATGAAAAGACAATCTTCTTTAAAATGCCTGTTAAATGTTCTTGCATTGTCAGAAGTCATGAAGGGATTCAAACTCACTTTGGCCACTAGTGCTCCAGCGATGACTACAAAAGGAAAGCACTAAAAAGGCTTTTTAATGACTTTCCAGCATAGCACCAATTCTTACAACTTTCCCCGATGTCTCTATATCAGCTGTTCTTTGTTTTGCTATTTTTACAAAACCTGCCCCATGCCCTCTGCCCTTACGCCTGCCCCTTTCTCCCACTCTCACCCTGGGTCACCCTGACTGCTGGCCATTATTCCTTAAGCATCCAGGCAGCCCCTCCCCAAGCCTGCATACGCTGCTCTGACCTTCACCTGAATGTCCTTCCTCTGGCATCCCCAAGGATATTTGCATAAAAATGAAATAATTAGAGTTTTAGAGCTCCTTCTCAGAACATCGCTCTAGATTGGTTGATAGCAAAAACACCAATATTAGAACTGGGAGTCTCCGAATATTTCGGAAAATTCTCTAAATGGATCCTATTTCTCTGAACCAGCCTCTGGCTATTTGTTAGGGGCATTGAGTTGGGAGTTTGGGTCCCTAACAAGTGCCAGGAGAGCAGACTTCATGGGTGGGTGTGATTAGCAGCAGAGCCATTGGGTTTAAGGTCCATTCAAGCAGTTGAGAGATCTCACTGCCTCTCATTTCATGGAGATGCAGACCCAGCCCTGGAGGGGAAGATCATTCCCTCCCCTGAGAGGATGCAGAGAAAGCCAGTGGGGCCAAGGCTGCATTTTCCTCATGGAAAACATTCTGGATCTGCTACAGTCAGTGGGAGAATTTAGCTCCATGATTCTATGATGTAAAGAAAGGTCAGATAATTTTAGCCTGGAAATTTTTAAACTGGATGTTTTAACACCTCCTGTGTGGCAACCCACTCCAATGTTCTTGGAGAATCCCAGGGACGGGGGAGCCTGGTGGGCTGCCGTCTATGGGGTTGCATAGAGTCGGACACGACTGAAGCGACTTAGCAGCAGCAGCAGCAGCAGCAGCAGCAGCAGCAGCAGCAGCAGCAGCGCCTATTACAGAAAGTGTAGAAGAAGTACCCACTGAACATCTGATTTAGGCAGGCAGTGCACCTAAGGGGCAAAGCCCTCCTGAATTAACTAACTTCCAAGTCTAAACCAGGGTCTGTTGTTGAGTAGCTCAGTCATGTCTGACTCTTTGCGATCTCAGGTACTGCTTCACGCCAGGCTTCCCTGTCCTTCATTATCTCCCAGAGTTTGCTCAAACTCATGTCCATTGAGTCAGTAATGCCATCCAACCATCTCATCCTCTGTCGCCCCCTTCTTTTCCTGCCCTCAATCTTTCCCTGCATCAGGGTCTTTTCCAGTGAGTTGGCTCTTGGCGACTTCTAATCATGTAGCCAGAGTATTGGAGCTTCTGCTTCAGCATTAGTCCTTCCAATGAGCCTAGGTTCATGATTTCCAATTTTTCGAATTATACAACCTAATCAGTAAAAGCTTTTTGACAAGCACCATTAAAATGTTTATACATAGAGTTCCCTGACCAGAGATTGAACCTGGGCTCTGGTAGTGAGAGCACCAAGTCGCAACCACTGGACTGCCAAGGAATTTTCTAAAATGTTTGTATTTTTATTTTAGAAATTATATTTAATTGCTGTTGTTGTTCAATTGCTAAGTCGTGTCTGACTCTTTGCAGTCCCATGGACTGCAGCATGCCAGGCTTCCTTGTCCTTCACTATCTCCTAGAATTTGCTCAGACTCCTATCCATTGAGTCAGTGATGTCTTCCAAGTTTACTACAAGATAATGGGTATAATTCCCTGTGCTATATAGTGTATCTTTGATGCTTATCTATTTTATATGTAGTAGTTTTTAATCCTTTAATCCAATGCCTCTAATTTGTCCCTCCACCCTTTCCTCTCCTCTAGAAAATAATTTTTTTTTTTTTTTAATGAAAGAAATACCAATAAGTACATCAGTGAGACAACATTTATGGAGTGACTGCTTCCAAAGAGAGATTCTTTACCCACTGGGATTGAGGCTTATTAACCTTGGCATAATCGTGTTCTTGAGCTGTCACTCATTTATTATTTATCGTCATACCCTCTAACCCAGTTCCCTATCCAATTTAAACAAACAAGACAGCCCTAAGGGCTGTCTTAAACAGCCTAAAATATAGGCACTCTTCTACTTGGGCATCAGCCCTAAGTCCTGTCTGTGCCCTAAGCTAATCTGTGAAGGGGCAGAATTCTTGAGATAGATAAGACTTAATTCTTGCATACTTAAGGGATGTAAGACTGAAAAGCTACTGAAAGAAAGAAACTGAGGGGTATAATTGTCAGCAGAGGACTGGGGTCCTCCTGGGCTGATTTTTTTTTTGACCCTGTCATGTGGATTGTGGGATCTTAGTTCCCTGTTCAGGGATGGAACTCAGGCCTCTTCAGTGGAAGCTTGACGTCATGACCATTGGACCATTAGGGAATTCCCAGGGTTTTTTTTTTTTTCTCCCTGTGCTCACTGGCATGGTTCCCAGCGTCCACGTGGAAAACAGTCGAACGTACACGTGGAGTGAATGTACAACTGAATGTACAAGGCTGCTTGCCCCCAGTCCTCTAAATTATGGATCCTGATTTGAGAAAATTCTACTGAGGAAGTGGTCAATTACACACTACTTTCCTCGTCTCCTTGCCTGGAAGACATTTCACTTCCTAGCCAAAGTCTAACCAGTGTCTGATTTCCATGTTTCCTTACCTCCTCACCTGGGGCCATGTGCCCAGGTGGACATGCTCTCCTGGTAAGGGTGTCCTCACTGAGGGCATATAGTGTCTCTTTAGCTTCCTTCATCTCCAGTTCAGGTTCTAATCCTCACCCTCTACACTGCAATCTCCCCTCTGTTCTCTGTCCCTATTTCAAAATTCTGTTCCACTCAAGCACACATGAAGAACCAGTCCTGGAAGGTAATCATAGAGACTGAGCTCAATCCAGGGCTCCCCAGACTTGCCCAAGGAGAAAAAGTAAACCCCCTCTGCTGATTACAACAGATGCTCAGACCCCAGAGCAGAATGAATCTCCACTGAATGAATCTGCAGGGAAGGTTCCAGAAATCTTTACTTTAATCAAGGCCCTGGGTGATTTTTTTTCTTTTTTGATTACCAGGATAGTTTGGGAAGGGCTTCCTTGATGGCTCAGTGGGTAAAGAATTCACCTGCAATGCAGGACACAGGAGATGCAGGTTCAATCCCTGGGTTGGGAAGATCTCCTCGATGAGGGAATGGCAACCCACTTCAGTATTCTTGCCTGAAAAATCCCATGGACAGAGGAGCCTGGTGGGCCACATCCATGAGGTCACAAAGAGTCAGACAGGGCTGAATGACTAAGCACAGGGCACACAGTTTGGGAAACAGACAGGGAATCCAGGGCTTCTCAAACTTGGGCCTGCCTCAGGCTCTCTTGGGAGGGTTTGTTAAACCTTGGGTGGTTGGGACCACTCCCCACAGTTCAAGTTTCAGAAAATCTTGGGTGGAGCCTGCTTATTTGCATTTTTAATCAGATCCCAGAAACTGCCAGAGACTTGAGCTGCTGGTCTGAGAACTCCCACCTTGACAACCTCTGATTCTAATTCCAGTGGCTTCTTGGAAACTGTATTCACTACAGTGAAGGGATTAGCCCTCACGATTGATAAACTAAGGATGGAGCCACATCTGTACCAAAAAAGAGACACAGACTTCTCAATTAAAGGTACTAACTGAAGGTCACTTATTAGAGAGCCAACAACGGCCCCACCCCAGACCTGAATCCCCGTAATGTCTCTTTAATTCCGTTTTTTCTTAAGCACCAAAATTATCGGAAAAAAAAAAAAAAAGCCAATTTCTTAGTTTTCGAAGCTTTTTTTCATTACATTTTTGCTTTCAATTCTTTTTTTCCCCCATCACATCATGAGAATGACTTAGGACGTTTTTGTGTCCCTGCCAGAGAACCTCGCAGCTATTCTGACCTAGTGTGTGTGTGGCTGGGGGGGCGGTATCCCAATTTGAGACAGATGAGCTCTGCGCACGCTGGGGGAACGGGTCTGGTCTGGCTGATGCCAGTGCAGCGCTGAGCCTGTCTCCGTAGGTTCGTAGCAGGCGGTAGAGACGGCACAGGAACCGCGCGAGTGCCTGCAAGAGGTTGCAGCAGCCGGCATTTTGCAGATCAATTAGGCACCGATGCGCTTGCTCCTGTAAGTAGGTCTTCGGGGAGAGACTAAAAAGGCTGGGCTGCTTTGCAGACGTTATGAACGTTAATAAAACTCATTACGTCCTAGCATCTTAGCTTCCTGCTGGCAAGGGAACGCTCATCTACTTTAGCACAGTACTTTGTGTGTGTGTGTGTCTGTGTGTGCACTTGCAATAAAAAAATTCGTGGAGAGAAATGCAGAATGAAAAAAACTGTTTATGAACGTCTATCAGCAATTTGTTTATGGGATCCTACAGTTTCAGTCTATTATGACAAGGATGCTTTTTATAATTTTTTGTTGGTATATAATTGCTCTTGGCTTCCCAGATGGCTCAGTGGTAAAGAACTAAGGAGATGTAGGTTTGATCTCTGGGTGGGGAAGATCTCCTGGAGAAGGAAATGCCAACCCACTCTAGTATTCTTGCCTGGAAAATTCCATGGACAGAGGAGTCTGGCCGAGTCCATAGGGTTGAAAAG
Organism: Muntiacus reevesi; assembly: GCF_963930625.1. Classification (NCBI taxonomy): domain Eukaryota; kingdom Metazoa; phylum Chordata; class Mammalia; order Artiodactyla; family Cervidae; genus Muntiacus; species Muntiacus reevesi. The sequence continues at coordinate 45,292,412 of NC_089260.1, forward strand.
AGTCCGACTGTACTTAGCGACTAAACAACAACATAATTGCTTTACAATGATGTTTAGTTTTCTGCTATACAGCAAAGTGAATCAACTATATGTATATGTGTGTCTTCTTTTTTGGATTTCTTTCCCATTTAAGTCACCACAGAGCATTGAGTAGAGTTCTCTCTGCTATACAGTAGGTTCTCATTAGTCATCTATTTTACATATAATATCAATAGTTTATATATGTCAGTCTCAATATCCCAATTCATCTCATCCCATTGCTACTTTCTATATCTGGCTTCTTGGAATATAACCATCAGCAAGAGAATGGATGGGAACCTAGTATGCATTTATGGACAAACATTTCCACTTGTTCCCACACACTCACAAAGAGCCGGGTCAGGTTGACAGGTCAGATACAGGAAAGAGCGTTTGTGAAAATGAATTATTTTTTTACGATGTTAAGTGTGCACATGTAACATGAAGAAAAAAGTTTAGTCAAAAGGAAAAGCCCAGTATTCTTTTCAGGATCTTTTCTTTAGGCAGAAAAATTCAAATTCATTTCAGAGAGGGGAAAATAAGTATTGGAGATTCATCTTAATTGATGGTACACATTGAGCGGTGTTTTCCATACTTTCTAAAGCCTCTGTGTAAATATGGTGTAATAGTCAAAACAGGAAATTAGATGTAAATTAAAGTCACAAGTAACTGGACACAGGCAATCAGAAAAAAATAATGTGATCAAGTCACAGTTCTGTTTTCAAAACTACTTCTCCTTTATGTCTTCTTTCAAGTTTTACAGACTTGTTTTTATCCACTGAAGAGAGATGAGAGTGTTAACATTCAGCTTTGTACATCGTACAGTTATTAAAAAAAAAACACCAGAAAGGATGCTTCTGACAAACACAACATTTGGAGGAGTCTGGAGAGGAGAAGTTGGAAAAATCAGATACCCAGGAAGGTGTACTTCAGAGAAATTTTGCAAGGGACAAATAGTAACTACACATTTCGCAGACTAGATGTATTGAAAGAGAACCTACATCCTGCATACATTCCATTTGCTTTCTCGAAAGAAATGGTGAAGGTCAACATTTTGTCCAAAAAAGTTTTTTTTAATTTAAAAATTCTTGTTTTGTATAGTTACAGAAGTGCTGTGTGCTCATCAAACAAAACTCATATATTACAGAAGCATGTGTGAAATATTTTAACCCCAGAGCCTCAATCTTGTTTTTAGTCCCATAATCACTAGCTCTCCCACTTTAATCAGAAAACTAGGCTATATTATGAATAAAAGACTAAATTCATAAATTTCCTGGATAATTAATTGGGAATGGTAACCCCTGACTCTTGAGTTCCTGGCATGCTTTCCCCTGATAAAAATGGTTATTTTATAACTGCTTTCTTAACCTGTATCAGCTAAAGAATAAAATTTAGATGTTAGATTTTGGCATTCAACAGACTCTGTCAGTTAATCATTCTTTTAGAGGATGAACTATTGCAGACAAACGCTTCTCTTTTCCTTTGTGGTCCTATTAATCCATTCATTGATGAATGTCTCATGAAAAAATAAAAAGGTCACAATAGATGTTAGGGCTTATAGACCCTCTTGGTTAATAATCTACAGATTGGACTGTGTGTTCCTTTAGCAAAGACCTGGCCCAAACACCATGACCTAATAAATCTATTTAGTGTGTGTTAAAATAATTGCAGTGGCTGCCATGAGGTTAGTAGCAATGAGTGACAGCGATGTTTTTTGTTTTTTAGGTAAGTTTTAAAAGACTTTTAGGAGTTTTCAGAGTTTTTCATTTAACTGTGTAAAGGTGTTGCAGGGACTCGTGACTGACTTTTGTTCTTTGTGTTCGTGGGGTCTCTATTTAGGTTAAAAAGAAGCACTTAGCCCATCTTCTTAACAATCAAAGGTAGTCATGCTCTAATACCTTAACCCCGCAGAGCTGTTGTCTGCTTGCAAGTATATTCTATAGGCTTTGCATTCAAGATTGATCTATGCAAATAAGAAAGCCTTTTGTTAAGTAAATTTAGGAATGCAAATAAATATGCAAGAAAAAGAAGCAATTAAAAAATCTTTAAGCTACGTTACTAGTCATTCAAGTAGTAAAGCCACTGAAGGAAAAGAAATAGAAATTATGTGAGGTTGTAAATGTTTATTAGGAGTTGCAATATAATCTCTAGTTCAAATAGCGCCGCGAAACAAGCTAGTGAATATTACATAAAAGAAACAGACTTACCGAGGTAGAGAACTAGCTAGTGGTTACCAGTGGGGAGAGGGTAGGGGAAGGGCAAAATAGAGGGAGGGGATTAAGAAGTGCGAACTACTGTGAATAAAGTAAATAAGCTACAGGGTCTATTGTACACATAGGGAATATAACCAATATTTTATAATAGTTATAAATGGAGTTTAATCTTTAAAACCTGTGGATCACTATGTTGGACACCTGAAACTTACATGATATTGTATATCAATGGAAGAAAACCCTCAGTTTTAAAAAATGAGGGTAAATCTAGATTAAAAAAATAGCACCGTAAGACACCAAATTGCACCATTTGTGGATTTGACTGGGAACAGTTAAGTGAAACATTTAGATAATTTATTCTTCATCTAATGTTAATAATACTAATTATGGTGTACCAGATATAGTTTAATCATTCACAGTTTACTTTTTTGTTACTTTATGTAAAGAGGCAAGCTAAACATCAAATAATGTCCTAAATTTACAAGAGAAGTTTTCTTTCTACTTATTATTATTATTATTTTTTTTTTGGCCACGATGCACACCTTGTGGGATCTTAGTTCCCTGATTAGGGATTGAACGCCTGGTCAATTGAACCTCGGCAATGAAACCACCAAGTCCTAACCGCTGGACCATCAGGGAATTCCTTCTCCTTATGTCATTTTGTCAATCATTTATTAGGACCATGAAACAGTGGTTTCAGGAAATCTGTGTCAGGAAATCTCAATGACATTTTACTTGTATAGAAATTTTCTAATGGGCAAGAGGAGGAGGTGGGGGACACAGAAAGCAGGCTTTGTCATTCTTTTCATAGCCTTGTGCTTGGCCTTGGCCTTCTTCCCATCCCCCCTCATGCTTACACTGTTTGTATGACCTTGAGCAAGTAAATTAACCTCCCAATGCTTCAGTTTTTTCATCTGTAAAATGGGAATAATAAACATAATACTGGATGAGAGAAATGCTCTGAGAATTAAGGAAAGAAAGTGAACTTGTCAGTCGTGTCTGACTCTTTGCGACCCCATGGACTGTAGCTTGCCAGGCTTCTCTGTCGATGGGATTTCCAGGCAAGAATACTAGAATGGGTTGCTATTTCCTTCTCCAGGAGATCTTCCCAACCCAGGGATCGAACCCAGATCTCCCGCACTGCAGGCAAACTCTTTACCATCTGAACCTCCTAATGCAAAATCCCCAGTATTGTCTTTGAAATCTAGCAAGCAGTCAAAGGAAGTAAGCTGCTTATTGTTATTTTGTCTGTATATCATTAGATGCTTCCCAGGTGGTGCAGTGGTCAAAATCTACCTGCCAGTGTAGGAACTGCAGGAGACTTGGGTTTGATCCCTGGACTGGGAAGATCCGCTGGAGTAGGGAATGGCAACCCATTCCAGAATTCTTGCCTGGAAAATTCCATGGACAGATGAGCCTGGCAGGCTACAGGCCATAGGGCTTCAAAGAGTCAGGCATGACTGAACGCGCGCGCGCACACACACACACACACACACACGTTGTTAGATATGAAAGTTACACTTAAACATTCATGAATTTGTGGAAACGTCCAGGAGAGATGTATTTTTCAGGGTAGATGATAACAACCAACATTTCCTGAGTATTTGTCTGGGGATGGGAATGTTTTCTCTCGTTTGATTGTGGCAGGGCCTGCATGGAGTGTCCAGTGTATCAGGCTGGAATGCCCTGCACATACTCATGGTGTGAGATCAATGTTGGATTGGCCCCTAACTCTTCGTGAATTTCTCCTTCTGGGTCTTTTACTATCATTGGTAATTCTGTAGTTCCTTCCAGGTATGTGTGTGCATGCATGGTAAGTTGCTATAGTTGTGTCTGACTCTTTGGGACCCTATGGACTGTAGTCCACCAGGCTCCTCTGTCCATGGAATTCTCCAGGCAAGAATACTGGAGTGGGTTGCCATGCCCTCCTCCAGGAGATCTTCCTAACTCAGGGATCAAACCTGCATCTCTTATGTCTCCTGCATTAGCAGGCGTATTCTTTACCACTAGCGCCACCTGGGAATTTTATAGTCCTGTAGTATTTTCTCACCAATCACATGGAATTCAAAGGCTGTTAATTAATTTCAGTTACCCCTAGCAGTGAACTCATCAGATATCTCATTAGATAGATGCTTCATGCCTTTGGCACTCACTGTATTTTTAATTTCTTTTCTGCATTAAAGAAGCAGATGACACAGAAGAGAAAGGCAGTTGATAACACCTGTGATGCTATTTTCACATACAGAACTGCAGAGATTCACCCTTTTTCTGTTCAAGGAGCTGTTAAGGCAAAGAACAGGTTCTTAGACCCTCCCTGAATACTGGTTCCGAACAACAGACTGGTTCCAAATCAGGAAAGGAGTAGTCAAGGCTGTATATTGTCACTCTGCTTATTTAACTTATATGCAGAGTACATCATAGGAAATGCCAGAATGGATGAAGCACAAGCTAGAATCGAGATTGCCGGGAGAAATATCAATAACCTCAGATACTCAGATGACTCCACCTTTATGGCAGAGAGCAAAGAGGAACTAAAGAGCCTCTTGATAAAAGTGAAAGAGGAGAGTGGAAAGTTGGCTTAAAACTCTACATTCAGAAAACTAAGATCATGGCATCTGGTCCCATCACTTCATGGCAAATAGATGGGGAAACAGTGGAAACAGTGAAAGACTTTATTTTTGGGCGCTAAAAAATCACTGCAGATGGTGACTTCAGCCATGAAATTAAAAGACGCTTGCTCCTTGCAAGAAAAGTTATGAACAACCTAGACAGCATATTAAAAAGCAGAGATATTACTTTGCCAACAAAAGTCCGTCTAGTCATAGCTATGGTATTTCCAGTAGTCATGTATGGATGTGAGAGTTGGACTATAAAGAAAGCTGAGCACCAAAGAATTGATGCTTTTGAACTGTGGCGCTAGAGAAAACTCTTGAGAGTCCCTAGGACTGCAAGAAGATCCAACCAGTCCACCCTAAAGGAAATCAGTCCTGAATATTCATTGGAAGGACTGATGCTGAAGCTGAAACTCCAATACTTTGGCTACCTGATGCGAAGAACTGACTCATTGGAAACGACCCTGATGCTGGGAGAGATTGAAGGTTGGAGGAGAAGGGGACGACAGAGGCTGAGATGGTTGGATGGCATCACCAACTGATGGAAATGAGTTTGAGTAAGCTCCAGGAGTTGGTGATGAATAGGGAAACCTGGCATGCTGCAGTCCATGGGGTCGCAAAGAGTTGGACGTGACTGAGCAATTGACCTGACTGACTACTGGAGGAAAGGGGGATGGTGGGTGGGAATTTTAGGAAGCCTAATGAGCTTCTGAAACCCCATTTGTATTGTCCTCCAGCAAAGTTGTCTCTTCAAAAGAAATAAAAATGGGTGTAGAATTCATTCATTTTGTTCTGACGATGTTAAATCACTCCTGACTTTAATTTGTGTGAATCTGACTCAGGAACCCCTAAACAAAATGGGGCTTACAATTGTCATATGAAAGTAAATCAAGGCAATTTCCTGAGGGTTCAGAGGCTAGGACTTGGTGCTCTCACTGGTGGGAAGGGATAGACAGGAAGTTTGGAATGGACCTGTACACACTGCTCTATTTTAAATGGATAACCAACAAGATCCTGCTGCACATGGAACTTTGCTCAGTGTTTGGGGCAGCTTGGATGGGAGAGAAGTTCGGGGGAGAATGGATACATGTTATCTACGTGGCAAATCCCTTTGCCGTCCACCTGAAACTATCACATCATTGTTAATCGGCCATACGCCAGCATAAAATAAAAAGTTTAACAAAAAACTAAAGTGTTAACAGTAAAAAGAAAGGAAGAAAGAAAAAGAATGGAAGAAAAGATGTCTCTGTACCCAAAAGAAAACCTTATGAGGGGGACCATTCATTAACTAAGATTATGATTTTAAGGCCCATTAATATTTAAGGTTATCTGAAATTATGACAGAAGATCATTTCCTAAAAAAACCTCCTAACTCAACTGCTCTCATAACAAATATGGAAACAGTATGTTGTGAATGTGTGTTACAGGGTGTGGCTTCTAGGTGTTGGGCTTTGTGTTATTTCCCTTGGGCTGCTAGAACCAAGTCCCATGATCTGGGTGGGTTAAAAGATGGCAGATTTTTTTTTTTGGCTGCACCAAGTGGCATGGGGGATCTTCCCTGAGTCCCCTATATTGGAAGCTCAGAGCCTTAACCCCTGAACCACCTGGGAAGTCCAAAACAGAAGAAACTGATTCTCTCACAGTTCTGGAGTCTGCAAGTCTGAAATGGAGACGTTAGCAGAGGCATGCTCTCTCAGAAACCTCTAGGGAGGGGCCCTCCTTTGTGTAATTTCCTTCTCTTTATCTACTGTCACTTGACTGGCTCCCCTCCAGTGGATTGTTGTTGTTTAGTTGCTAAATCGAGTCTGATTCTTTGTGACCCCATGGACCGTGGCACACCAGGCTTCCCTGTCCTTCACTATCTCCCGAGTTTGCTCAGACCCAGGTCCATTGAGTCAGTGATGCCATCCAACCATCTCATCCTCTGTCACCCCCTCTTCCTCCTGCCCTCAATCTTTCACAGCATCAGGGTCTTTTCCAGTGAGTCAGTTCTTTGAATCAGGTGGCCAAAGTACCGGAGCTTCACTTTTAGCATCAGACCTGGATTAGGGACCACTTTAATGACCTTATGCAACCTTGATTACATCTGCAAAGACTATTTCCAAACAAGGTTCAGAGGTTCCAAACAAGAGAAGGTTCCTACTTTGATAACTTTTTAGATGACACAGTCAGCTCAGTCACTCAGTCGTGTCCTACTCTTTGCAACCCCATGGACTGCAACACGCCAGGCTAACCCGTCCATCACCTACTCCAGGAACTTACCCAAACTCAAGCCCATTGAGTCGGTGATGCCATCCAACCATCTCATCCTCTGTTGTCCCCTTCTCCTCCTGCCCTCAATCTTTCCCAGCATCAGGGTCCTTTCCAGTGAGTCGGTGCTTCACATCAGGTGGCCAAAGTATTGGAGTTTCAGCTTCAACATCAGTCCTTCCAATGAATATTCAGGACTGATTTCCTTTAGGGTGGACTGGTTGGATCTCCTTGCAGTCCAAGGGACGCTTAAGAGTTTTCTCCAACACCACAGCCCAAAAACATCAATTCTTTGGCGCTCAGCTATCTTTATGGTCCAACTCTTACATTCATACATGACTACTGGAAAAATCATAGCTTTGACTAGATGGACCTTTGTTGGCAAAGTCTAATATGCTTTCTAATATGCTGTTTAGGTTGGTCATGGCTTTTCTTCCAAGGAACAAGCATCTTTTACTTTCATGGCTGCAGTTACCATCTGCAGTGATTTTGGAGCCCAAGAAAGTAAAGTCTCTCACTGTTTCCCCTCTATTTGCCATGAAGTGATGGGACCAGATGCCATGATCTTAGCTTTCTGAATGTTGAATTTTAAGCCAACTTTTTCACTCTCTTCTTTCACTTTCATCAAGAGGTTCTTTAGTTCCTCTTTGCTTTCTGCTATAAGGGTGGTGTCATCTGCATATCTGAGGTTATTGATATTTCTCCCGGAAACCTTGATTCCAGCTTATGCTTCATCCAGCCCAGCATTTCCCATGAGGTACTCTGCATTTTAGTTAAATAAGCAGGATGTCAGTACACAGCCTTGATGTACTCCTTTCCTGATTTGGAACCAGTCTGTTGTTCCATGTCGAGTTCTAACTGTTGCTTCTTGACCTGCATACAGATTTCTTAGGAGGCAGGTCAGCTGGTCTGGTATTCCCATCTCTTGAAGAATTTTCCACAGTTTGTTGTGATCTACAGAGTCAAAGGCTTTGGCGTAGTCGATAAAGCAGAAGTTTTTCTGGAACTCTCTTGCTTTTTTGATGATCCAGCGGATGTTGGCAATTTGATCTCTGGTTCCTCTGCCTCTTCTAAATCCAGCTTGAATATCTGGAAGTTCACGATTCATGTACGGTTGAAGCCTGGCTTGGAGAATTGTGAGCATTACTTTACTAGCGTGTGAGATGAGTACAATTTTACGGTAGTTTGAATATTCTTTGGCATTGCCTTTCTTTGGGCTTGGAATGAAAACTGACCTTTTCCAGTCCTGTGGCCACTGCTGACTTTTCCAAATTTGCTGGCATATTGAGTGTAGCACTTTCACAGCATCATCTTATAGGATTTGAAATAGCTCACCTGGAATTTCATCACCTCCACTATCTTTGTTCATAGTGATGCTTCCTAAGGCCCACATGACTTGGCATTCCAGGATGTCTGGCTCTAGGTGAGTGACCACACCATTGTGGTTATCTGGGTCATGAAGATCTTTTTTATTTAGTTCTGTGTATTCTTGCCACCTCTTCTTAATATCTTCTGCTTCTGTTAGGTCCATACCATTTCTGTCCTTTATGGTGCCCATCTTTGCATGTAATATTCCCTTGGTAGCTCTGATTTTCTTGAAGAGATCTCTGGTCTTTCCCATTCTATTGTTTTCCTCTATTTCTTTGCATTGATATCTAGGAAGAGTTTCTTATTTCTCCTTTGCCTTTAGTTTCTCTTCTTTTCTCAGCTATTTGTAAGGCCTCCTCGGACAACCATTTTGCCTTTTTGCATTTCTTTTTCTGGAGATGGTCTTGATCACTGCCTCCTGTACAATGTCACAAACCTCCAACCATAATTTTTCAGACACTCTGTCTGTCAGATCTAATCCCTTGAATCTATTTGTCACTTCCACTGTATAATTCTAAGGGATTTGATTTAGGTCATACCGGAATGGTCTAGTGGTTTTCTGTACTTTCTTCAATTTACATCTGAATTTGGCAATAAGGAGTTCATGATCCGAGCCACAGTCAGCTCCTGGTCTTGTTTTTGCTGATTGTATAGAGCTTCTTCATCTTTGGCTGCAAAGAATATAATCAATCTGATTTCGGTATTGACCATCTGGTGCTGTCCATGTGTAGAATCTTCTCTTGTGTTGTTGGATAACGGTGTTTGCTATGACTAGTGTGTTCTCTTGGCAAAACTCTGTTAGCCTTGACCTGCTTCATTTTGTACTCCAAGGCCAAACTTGCCTGTTAGTCCAGGTATCTCTTGACTTCCTAGTTTTGCATTCCAGTCCTCTATAATGAAAAGGACATCATTTTTTGGTGTTAGTTCTAGAAGGTCTTGTAGGTCTTCATAGAACCGTTCAACTTCAGTTTCTTCAGCATTATTGGTTGGGGCATAGACCTGGATTACTGTGATATTGAATGGTTTGCCATGGAAACGAACAGAGATCATTCTGTTGTTTTTGAGATTGCATCCAACTACTGCATTTTGGACTATTTTGTTGACTATGATGGCTACTGCATTTCTTCTAAGGGATTCTTGCCCATAGGAGTAGATGTAATGGTCATCTGAGTTAAATTCACTCATTCCAGTCCATTTTAGCTCACTAATTCCTAAAATGTTGACGTTCACTCTTGCCATCTCCTGTTTGACCACTTCCAGTTTACCTTGATTCAGACCTAACATTCCAGGTCCCTATGGAGTATTGTTCTTACAGCATCAGACTTTACTTCCGTCACCAGTCACATCCACAACTGGGTGTTGTTTTTGCTTTGGCTCCATCTCCTCGTTCTTTCTGGAGTTATTTCTCCTCTGTTCTCCAGTAGCATGTTAGATAACACAACTCAACTTTTATCAGGTTCCAAATCTCTCCCTTGGCTAATGGGTTTTATTCTCAGTCTCTACCCCTGGGTATAAGATTCCTAAGAGAAAACACAGATCAGTTGAAGGAAGTGTAAATTCTTAAAAATCTGACTGGGGCTTTTGCTCTGGATAAATCCTCATTCTTTTAGCCCTGATAGGAACTTTCCCCAGGATCCCCTCCTCCCTCCCAGGCTCTGATGGGAAATGTTTACCCCTCCAGTGGGTCTCAGGCTAGTTTGAGTCCTCCATCATAATCTAATCCCCTCTTCCAGTAACGATGCCCATCCCCTACTTTATTCTGTGAGTTTTGCTCATGACTTTGTATCAACGCCCTTGCCAACATTTAGAAGGAGATGAAGTTGAAAGAAAGTGCAAGTGTTAGTCTCTCTCTTGTGTCCAACTCTTTGCAGCTGCATGGACTGTAGCCCTCCAGGCTTCTCTGTCCAGGGAATTCCTAAGCAAAATACTGGAGTGGGTTGCCATTCCCTTCTCCAGGGAGGTCTTCCCAATGCAGGGATCGAACCTGGGTCTCCTGCATTGCAGGCAGATTCTTTACCATCTGAGCCACAAACAGAAGTTAGATGGAGACAGTGTGTGTCCACAGGCTTTATGCTGTCACTTGAAGGATTCCTCTTCCTCCTCCTGAGCTTGCGTAACACAAGACGAGACCGTCTCTTCACCTGAGCCAACCATATGCTGATTCCTGAGCAAGTCCTCCTGTGGGGAAAATTTCACAAGTCTGTTTACAGGGTCATTTCTTTTCTCTGTGTCTTTGAACGCTTACTTCAGACAACAAGGCGGAATTTAAAGTGGCGATCTTTGGAACCAAAGATGTTGGTGATACCTTGATAAGTAGACATAACAACGTTATTGAGGTCTTCCCTGCTGGCTTAGTGGTAGAGAAACTGCCTGCCAATGCAGGGGATGTGGGTTGGATCCCTGGTCTGGAAAGATCCCACATGCCCCATGGCAACTAAGCCCCAGCACCACAACTACTAGCCTGTGAGCTGCAACTACTGAAGCCTGCACGGCCTAGAGCCTGTGCGCTGCAACAGGAGAAGCCGCCACAATGAGAAACCTGCACACCACAACTGGAGAGGAGCCCCCACTTGCCACAACTGGAGAAACCTGCGCACAGCAGCAGAGATCCAGCACAGCCAAAAATAAAAAAAGATGTTATTCCTGGTGGGAAGATACAGTGGTGCAGCTGCTCAGAAAAACAGTCTGGTGGCTCCTTAGAAAAATTAAACAAAACAAAAAAAATTAAACAGAGTTTCTGTATGACCCAGTAATTCCACTTCTGGGTCAACACCCCAAAGAAGTGAAAATAGGAGCTAAAACAGATATTTGTTGACAGCAGCATCATTCACAATAGCCAGAGGTAGAAACAACTCAGATGTCCACTGATGAATGAATGAACAAACAAAATCTGGTCTATAACTACAATGGAGTATTAGTTACCCTAAAAAGGGAGTCAGTTCTGACACCTGCTACAACATGGGTGAACCTTGGAGACATGCTAAGTGAAATAAGTCAGTCACAAAAGGAAAAAACATGGTATGATTCCTTTTATATGAGATCTCTAGAACAGACAGTTTTTTAGAGACAAAAGTAGAATGTTGGCTGCCAAGGACTAGGGGAGGGAGAATGCGGAGCTAGTGTTTAATAGGTACAGAGCTTGAGTTTGGAAAGATGAAAAGTTCTGGTGATGGGAAATGGTTGCACAACAACATGAATGGACTTGTGTCTGTGAAATGTATACTTAAAAAATGGTTGAAATGATACATTTTAAGTTATGTATATTTTATCACGATTAAACAAAAAAAGGCTGTGCTTGTTCCCCTGTGATGGAAGAAGCTGACCGTGTCAGTGGTGGTCAAAGCCCTCTGCTCTTATTGACTCCTTTTTTAATTTTCTTTTAAAAATATTTATTTATTTATTTGGCAGTGCCAAGTCTTAGTTGCCACACAGGGATCTAGTTCCCTGACCAGGGATCAACCCCAGGCCCCCTGCATTTTGAGTCTTAGCCACTGGATCATCAGGAAGCCTCCGTAGTGACTCCTATGATGCAATGAAGCATGGTCTTGTCAGACCATCAGAAGTTATGGGAGTGGGGGTAACGGTAAGGGAAGGGGTGCTGGAGGGTGATTTGAAATAGAACTGTGTTTTATCCCAATAACTCAGCATTTTGACTAAAACCCCCCCTTTTCCTGTTTGACTTCTTTTCAAAGGAAAGTCGTAGATAAACAATGAGGACCTACTGTATAGCACAGGAAACTATATTCAATATCTTGTAATAACCACAATGGAAAAGAATTGGAAAAAGAATATATATCTGTCTTTCTACCAACCTAACTGAACCACTTTGCAGTACCCCTGAAACTCACACAATATTGTACATTAACTGCTGTTATTGTTCAGCTGCTTAGTCGTGTCTGACTCTTTGCAGCCTCATGGACTGCAGCATGCCCGGCTCCCCTGTCTTCCACTATCTCCCAGAATTTGCTCAGATTCATGTCCATTGAGTCAGTGATGCTATCTAACCATCTTGTCCTCTGCTGCCCCCTTCTCCTTTTGCCTTCAATCTTTCCCATCATCAGGGTTTTATCCAACGAGTTGGCTGTTAGCAGCAGGTAGCTAAAGTATTGGAGCTTATGAACTATAATGAAAGTATTAACTATAAATTAAAGCGTAACTATATTTCAGTTAAAACAAAAAAGGAGAGTCACTATCACTCCTCGATTCTCGTTATCTAATCACTGCAGAGTTGTTTTCTGAGATGTCCAGGTCTGTTTTGACCCTGGCTAACAAAGCAGTTCAGTGTCCCCCGTGACTCTACCAAAAAGATAGTGACAGTCGAGGGCACAAGGGATGGGTATTTGGGATGAGATCTTTAGCCTTTTTTCCCAAGTATTTACTTATTTTATTGATTGATTTGGTAGTGGTGTTGGGTCTTAGTTGCGGCAAGCAGGATCTTCACTGTGTCATGTGACATCTTTCCTTGCATCACCTGGGCTCTCGCTGTGTTGCGTGGGCTCCAGAGTGGGTAGTCTCAGTAGTTGCGGCACTCGGGGATCTTTGGCCTTTGATCTAACTATTTCTTGAATCACAAAGAACAAAACATATCCTCTGGTTTTCTAAAACCAAAGCATTATATTGGTTGACTTTCTGATGTCTAGAATTTCCCATTAATACAAAGATTCATTATAGTGAAGAAATTGGAAATCATGTCACTCATCTCCTGTGTATGCAGAAAAAGAGACTAAAACATTCAAGTTTCCGGTGCCAGCCAGGTCTGTGCTCTTCATAAAAGCTCGGCGTCACCTCTCTCATTGCTCTCTTGTGATTACGGGTAGTTGTCAACTTGAAAATGGTAAATGACCCTTCAGCCTTTGCTGAGAAATATTATCTATTCAATTAATGGCCCATAAAATGATTTAGGTAAAAGGATGGCAATTTCTTCTTCCAAAGGAGAAAGACAATCCTGTCTCATTTACCAAACTTCAAGCTTTTAAAAGGTTTTAGGAAATGTAAAATATCACTTACCTGGGATTCTAGAAGCCACAAGAGGAAACCAGAAGCAAGGAGGCAAAGACAGACTAAAGATGCATTTTGAAGAGGAAAAATCTTTATCCGCTCTTTCCTGTATATGTGAACATTTATTCCTTGTCTTTCTACAGATTAGGGCAAGCGTTGATATGGAATGAGGTGAACAGTCATTCTGTGCACTTGAAAATTGAATGTGGAAAAAAGTGAATCTGGTCTCATATGGGATATCCATGAGTCTTTGTTATAAAACCCATACTGTAAATCAGTAAAGTTACAAAATAAAAGTAATCTGAAATAGAAATGCAAGTGTGTGGGACACAGCAATGCCCCCAGATCATCCTGTAAGGGGTGCTGTACTCTGGATGTCAGACGACCCAAATTTTCAGTAGTCTTCACCCCATGAGATTGTTAACTTTATCAATACCTGAAGAATGCTCTTTAATTCAGGATCTTACAACAACATAAAAAGGTTGATAGAGAATGGCTGGACCACACAACTGACGGAATCCATTGGCTTAAACATGAGTTTCTATACTGCAAATACCTTATAGCCTGGCTCTGGCATGAACCTCCATTTACTTCCTCACGAAGAAGCTGGTGCACCCTCAGCGGGGCGTGTCTTTTGGTTGAGCCTGGATCCCCTGGCTGCCTTGGTCCTTTCCTGGCTCCCCTTTTGCAACTTCCCATGATCTGTTCTGACACCAGCCACAGAAACCGTCTCTCTGTGCTTGCCCAGAGTTCTGAAGAGTTGATATTTGCTAGTGTTTGGAAGCCCCATACCCCTTCCTGTGAGGTTCTCCCCACTGCTCTGCCCTGCAGTTCTCTGGCCTCTTTTATCCCAGGATCCGTCAGAACCGTGGGGTAGAAGCTGGATGTAGTGAGGATAACGTTCAATTTCAGTGTTAGCAGAGCAGCATCCTGCTTGAATTGCACCTGAAAAATCCTCCCCTGCAAAAGCAGGAGTTATGGACTCTGGGATTCATTCAGTTATATATCCATCTATCCATCCATCCACTGGTCTTTTTTTCTCACAGTAGCCAAAGCAATCAAAAGCAGAAATTTGAGGACTTCTGTGGTGGTACACTGGATAAGAATCCACTTGCCAACGCAGGGGGACATGGGTTTGATCCCTGGTGTGGAAAGATCCCATATATGGTGGAGCAACTAAGTCTGTGCACCACAACTATTGAGCCTGTGTTCTAGAGCCCATGAGCCACCACTACTGAAGCCTGTGTGCCCTAGAGCCTGTGCTCTGCAACGAGAGAAGATACCACAGTGAGAAGCCTATGCACTGCAATGAAGAGTAGTCTCCACTCGCCACAACTAGAGAAAGCCCTAGAACAGTCAGAAAGACCCAGCGCAAATAGAAAATAAAAATAAATGAATAAATAAAATCCTCTGCCTCTCATTAAAAAAAAAAATCTGATTACGTCTTTTTCCTAAGCAAAATCTCCCCAAAGTTCCATTGTCCTTCGAACTAACCCCTTGTTTATCTTGGAGGGCAGGTCACTCCTTCATTCTCCAAGTACTCATTGTATGTTCTGTGCTCTGTGCATTGGATGCTTGGGATGGATCGGTAAAACAAGCTAATGAGATTTCTTGCATTCTGGCAAGGGGAGTTGGTTAAAAAAAAAAAAAAAGGTACGTAAGTAACCTATAGCTTGTTAGAAGGGGATGAGCATTATAAAAAAAAAAGATGGGGGGAACACTGGGCTTCCTAGGTGGTGTTAGCGGTAAAGAAGCCACCAGTGCAGAAGATTTAAGAGACACAGGTTTGATCCTTGGGTGGGGAAGATACCCTGGAGGAGGGCATGGCAACCCACTCCAGTATTCTTGCCTAGAGAATCCCATGAACAGAGGAGCCTGGAGGGCTATAGTCCATAGGGTCTCAAAGAGTTGGACATGACTGGAGCTACTTAGCATGCATGTACCCAGTGAAGGTGTGTGGGAGTGAGTTGCTTTTTTTTTTTTTTTATTTTTCTTATTTTGTGAGTTGCTTTTTTAATCAAGCCCTGCCCACAGGCCTCCTCATTCACTGACTACCAAGGCTCTGCCTCAGGACCTTTGCACAAGCTCTTCTGTGTCCCACTCCTTTCCCCTATGCCCAGTTTGCTCCTCCCTTCAGTCAGTTCTCTGCTCAGATGCCGTCTCCTCTGAGAAGACTTTCTAGCTGCTACATCCAAAGTCCCAACCCCAGTGCCTTCTATTCTCTTACCTTGCTCTATTTTCTTCATGATACTCACCCCATTTAATCTAATTTGTCTAGGTTTATTTATCTGTTGTCTCTCCCCATGCAGCAGAACAGAAGCACCATGAGTTCAGGGATTTTGTATAAATTTTCCACTTTTTAAAATCACCACCATCTAGTGTTTATTCCTTGGTAGGTTCTGAGCTGCTGCTGCTGGGGGTGGAGGTAGAAATTGATGCAACCGATAGTAACATATTTAGTAGAAGCTTACCAGAAGCTTTCTCCATTAGGAAATAGTCTTTCTGTGGGCTGCCCGAGGGAGTCTGGCTTCTCACACTCTCCTTTTTCTGAGGTTCCCTGTGGGTATTTATAATATTAGTTAAAGGTTCTGATTACACTGCCACCAAATCAATGTGTTTTAACGAACTTGAAAAGTTCGTTATCATCACAATGGCTAATATTTATGGAGTTCTTATTCTGCCCTCCATTCAGTTAAGTTCAGTGGCTCAGTTGTGTCTGACTCTTTGCAATCTCATGGACTGCAGCACGCCAGGCTTCCCTGTCCATCACCAACTGCTGGAGCTTACTCAAACTCATGTCCATCGATTGGTGATGCCATCCAACCATCTCATCTTCTGTCGTCCCCTTCTCCTCCCACCTTCGATCTTTTCCAGCATCAGGGTCTTTTCCAATGAGTCAGTTCTTTGCATCAGGGGGCCAAAGTACTGAAATTTCAGCTTCAGCTTCAGTCCTTCCAATGATTATTCAGGACTGATCTCCTTTAGGATGAACTGGTTGGATCTCCTTGCAGTCCAAGGAACTCTCAAGAGTCTTCTCCAACACCACAGTTCAAAAGCATCAATTCTTCGGCACTCAGTTTTCTTTATAGTCCAACTCTCACATCCATATGTGACTACTGGAAGAACCATAACTTTGACTAGATGGAACTTTGTTGGCAAAGTAATGTCTCTGCTTTTTAATATGCTGTCTGGGTTGGTCATAACTTTTCTTCCAAGGAGTGAGTATTTTAATTTCACAGCTGCAGTCACCATCTGCAGTGATTTTGGAGCCCAAACAAATAAAGTCTCTCACTGTTCCAATTGTTTCCCTGTCTGTTTGCCATGAAGTGATGGGACCAGAGGCCACGATCCTAGTTTTCTGAATGTTGAGTTTTAAGTCAACTTTTTCACTCTCCTCTTTCACTTTCACTCATCAAGAGGCTCTTTAGTTCCTCTTCACTTTCTACCATAAGGGTAGTGTCATCTGCGTATACAAGGTTATTGATATATCTCCCAGCAGTCTTGATTCCAGCTTGTGCTTCATCCAGCCTGGCATTTCGAACGATGTACTCTGCATATAAATTAAATAAGCAGGGTGACAGTATACAGCCTTGACATACTCCTTTCCTGATTTGGAACCAGTCTGTTGTTCCATGTTGAGTTCTAACTGTTGCTTCTTGACCTGCATACAGATTTCTCAGGAGGCAGGTCAGCTGGTCTGGTATTCCCATCTCTTGAAGAATTTTCCACAGTTTGTTGTGATCTACACAGTCAAAGGCTTTGGCATAGTCAATAAAGCAATAGTAGATGTTTTTTCTGGAACTCTCTTGCTTTTTCAATGATCCAGTGGATTTTGGCAATTTGATCTCTGGTTCCTCTGCCTTTTCTAAATCCAGCTTGAACATCTGGAAGTTCATGATTCATGTACAGTTAAAGCCTGGCTTGGAGAATTTTGAGCATTACTTTGCTAGCGTGTGTGATGAGTGCAATTATGCGGTAATTTGAACATTCTTTGGCATTGCCTTTCTTTGGGCTTGGAATGAAAACTAACCTTTTCCAGTCCTGTGGCCACTGCTGACTTTTCCAAATTTGCTGGCATATTGAGTGCAGCACTTTAACAGCATCATCTTATAGAATTTGAAATAGCTGAACTGGAATTCCATCACCTCCACTAGCTTTGTTCATAGTGATGCTTCCTAAGGCCCACATGACTTCACATTCCAGGATGTCTGGCTCTAGGTGAGTGATCACACCATCGTGGTTATCTGGGTCATGAAGATCTTTTTTGTTTAGTTCTTCTGTGTATTCTTGCCACCTCTTATTAATATCTTCTGCTTCTGTTAGGTGTATACCATTTCTGTCCTTTATTGTGCCCATCTTTGCATGAAATGTTCCCTTGGTATCTCTGATTTTCTTTTTTTTTCTTTATCTCTGATTTTCTTGAAGAGATCTCTGGTCTTTCCCATTCTATTGTTTTCCTCTATTTCCTTGCATTGATCACTGAGGAAGGGTTTCTTATCTCTCCTTGCTATTCTTTGGAACTCTGCATTCAAATGGGTATATCTTTCCTTTTCACCTTTGCCTTTTGCATATTTTCTTTTCTTAGCTATTTGTAAGGCTTCCTCAGACAACCATTTTGCCTTTTTGCATTTCTCTTTCTTGGGGATGGTCTTGATCACTGCCTCCTGTACAATGTCCCTGACCTCCATCCATAGTTCTTCAGACACTCTGTCTATCAGATCTAATCCCTTGAATATATTTGTCACTTCCACTGAATAATCATAAGGGGTTGATTTAGGTCATACCTGAATGGTCTAGTGGTTTTCTGTACTTTCTTCAATTTATATCTGAATTTGGCAATAAGTAGTTCATGATCTGAGCCACAGTCAGCTCCTGATCTTGTTTTTTGCTGACTGTATAGAGCTTCTCCATCTTTGGCTGCAAAGAATATAATCAATCTGATTTCGGTATTGACCATCTGGTGCTATCCATGTGTAGAGTCTTCTCTTGTGCTGTTGGAAGAGGGTGTTTGCTATGACTAGTGTGTTCTCTTGGCAAAACTCTGTTAGCCTTTGACCTGCTTCATTTTGTACTCCAAGGTCAAATTTGCCTATTATTCCAGGTATCTCTTGACTTCCCACTTTTGCATTCCAGTCCTCTATAACGAAAAGGACATCTTTTTTTGGTGTTAGTTCTAGAAGATCTTGTAGGTCTTCATAGAACCGTTCAACTTCAACTTCTTCAGCACGACTGGTTGGGGCATAGACTTGGATTTCTGTGATATTGAATGGTTTGCCATGGAAACGAACAGAGATCATTCTGTCATTTTTGAGATTGCATCTCTGTACTGCATCTCAGACTCTTGTTGATTATGATGGCTACTGCATTTCTTCTAAGGGATTCTTGCCCACAGGAGTAGATATAATGGTCATCTGAGTTAAATTCACTCATTTCAGTCCATTTTAGTTCACTGATTCCTAAAATGTTGATGTTCACTCTTGCCATCTCCTGTTTGATCACTTCCAATTTGCCTTGATTCCTGGACCTAACATTCCAGGTTCCTATACAATATTGCTGTTTACAGCATTTGACTTACTTCCATCACCAGTCACATCCACAACTGGGTGTTGTTTTTGCTTTGGCTCTGTTTCTTCATTCTTTCCGGAGTTATTTCTCCAGTTTTCTCCAGTAGCATATTGGGCACCTACCAACCTGGGGAGTTCATCTTTCAGTGTCCTATCTTTCTGCCTTTTCATACTGTTCATGAGGTTCTCTAGGCAAGAATACTGAAGTGGTTCTCCCTTCCCTTCTTCATTCTGCACTCACTCGCTGATAATCTCTTTATGTGCTTCAAACCTTTTCAGTTTTACCCCTCTGAGGTGGATTCTGTTGTTATCCTCATTTTATAGGAGGTTTCAGAGGCTCAAGTTCACATAGTGGTCTGAGGCTGAGCCTAGACAGAAACCCAGCTCACCTGACTCTGGGCTTCTGTTCCTCACTGTCTCACAGTACCATCTGCTTCCAGAAGGCCCGTCATTTGGAAGACAGGTTTCCATAGGCCCGCAGTCCAAGGCCCTTCCCAGCCCCTACTGAGATGCTTGGTTTATTGGCCTAAATTATATGTGTGTGTGTGTGTGTGTATGTGTGTGCATGCATGCATGCATGCTTAGTTGCTTCAGACTTGTCCATCTCTTTGCGACCCTATAAGCTATAGCCTGCCAGGCTCCTCTGTCCATAGGATTCTCCAGGCAAGAATATGAGATGAGTTTCAGGGAGAACTGGGTTTTATCCCTGGGTTGGGAAGATCCACTAGAGAAGGGCATGGCAACCCACCGCAGTATTCTTGCCTGGGAAATCCCACGGACAGAGGAGCCTGCTGGGCTATACTGTCCGTGGGGTCGTAAAAGAGTAGGACATGACTCAACAACAATAATATGTATATGTGTTTTTGTATGTGTATGTGTATATGTGTATGTGTGTGTGTGTGTGTGTGTGTGTGTTCTTCCTACAAATTTGCTCCACATCTCTATCGGGTGTCTCTTGTTGATAAGCTGGGGCAGATAGAAGGAGCACCTCAGGCTTCATTCTTCTTCCTGTCCTAAGGCTCAGAAAGAGCCAGCTGGAATCTACCTGCTCTGGGCTTGCTTCCATCAGCCTGGGCTCCACCGGCTGAGGGGTTCCTGCTAAGCCCACAAGCTTCAGGGGCCCCCGAGTCCCTCTCACATACACTTGTTTGTGGACCTAGGACCTTTTGAGCTATATTTTTCCTCCCATGGAAATTTTTCTACTGCTTCTAAATTATGCATCTTGGAGAAGCTGTTTTGTCCTCTGTTAGAGCTCCTTTATAGGGGTGGGGGTACCGATGGGAAGGAGGCCTTGACCTCTCCCCCTAAAGGTGAGAGAGTCTGACCCTACACAAAGCAACATGCATTTGGACTTAGTTTTCATTTCGACAAAGAGGTGATGATTTTCCAAAGTAACATATAATCATTACCCTCCTAGTTGGATTGGAAAATGGATCTCTTTTTGCAGCTTCTGTGCTCAAACCATTTCATCACGCTGTTGTCTTTGGGTAATTTCAATGAGAGTAGAGATTGTCTAGCAGAGTATCACGTCTCCAATAATACGGTGACTGGGTAAAGGACAGGAGGAGGAGAAGGAATTATGTGAATCATATTCTGTTTCCTAGAATATCTGGTTTGCATGTCTATGGGGGAGCAAGGCTGGTCGATGACTCAACATCTACTTAATGCCTTCTGACCTTCTGTGGTACAGAGTCTGTAATAGGTGTGTAAAATCTACTTTTTTTTTTTTTTGTAAAGATATTTATTTATTTACTTTATTTGGCTGCACTGGTTCTTGGTTTCAACACACAGGATCTTTAGTTGCAATGAGTGAACTCTCAGCTGTGGCATATGGGATCTAGTTCCCTGACCAAGGATCAAACCCAGGCTCCCTGCATTGGGAGCCTGGACTCTTAGCCACTGGACCACCAGGGAAGTCCCTAAAATCTACATTCTTAGCCACAAGGACATCATTTGACTGCAATACTGCT
The DNA here is from genome assembly GCF_963930625.1 of Muntiacus reevesi. NCBI lineage: Eukaryota > Metazoa > Chordata > Mammalia > Artiodactyla > Cervidae > Muntiacus > Muntiacus reevesi. The sequence goes on from NC_089260.1 coordinate 45,313,405, forward strand.
TCAGGGACCTAAGATTTGTATTCTGAAATAGAGATCTTGAAAAGATCTGGCTTGGTCCTAAGAAGAACCTTCTGTTACTGAATAGTAAACCCCTATTGTCTATTTTGTAGGAAGGAGATGATTCTGGTTATGATTCTTTGTCTACCTCTGCTGAGTGTGTGTATATGTGGCTAGTTGGGCAAAATTCAAAATCAGGGACTTCCCTGGTGGTCCAATGCAGGGGGCCCAGGTTCGATCTCTGGTCAGGGAACTAGAGCCCACATGCTGCAAATAAAAATCTCGGATGCCACAACTAAGATTTAGCACAGCCAAATGAACAAATAAATGAAAATAAATTTTAAAAATGTTCAAAACCAGAAGATTCCATCTGCAGGCCCCAGGGTCCTTTGAGAGCCCGAGCAAAGGAGAAACTCAAGCGTGGTACCAGTTTATGCTCTTAAAGGATTCAAGTCTTCTGCCCTAATGGCTTCTATGACAGAATGAAACAGGAAAGTGTTAGTTGAAGATCACGGAGCCTACTGATCCTGGGAAGAAATTATTGTGATACATTAAGGATCAGGCTAGTTCAGGGAATTTCCTGAAGGTCCAGTGGTTAGGACTCGACCTTTTAATGCTAAGGGTCTGGATTCAATACCTCGTTGGGGAACTAAGATCCTGCAAGCCTGCAAGCTGTGCTTTGAGGGAAAAAAAAAAGGATCAGGCTAGCTTAAGAGTTGTGAACACTGCACTTTGGATCATATTGATGGCTACTGCTTTCACCCCATAGATTCCCAATAAAAGCTTATAATTGAAATGGACATAAAAAGCAGTGCCATGTGTATTTTACAAAGCAGCTAATTTGATGTGAAATGGAAATACTTTGAAACTAAAGAGAGAACATAAAAGTCCATTCAATAAATACATCAGATAATAAAATAGATAATTTCCAGTAACCATTAGGGAGCAATGCTAAAAGAAAAATGAGATGAAGGAAGAAATATTTGGATGGAGTCACAGATGTTCTGTTAAGCACTATGCTATACAGATGATGAAACTGGACTTGATTGGCCAAATCTAATATCAACAAATTCAATGAAAGATAAATGTAAAGGCCTTTGGCTTGTCAAATAAAAGTCAGCCACAGAGGTACAGGGTAGGGGAGATTTAACTTGGCTGCACCTGTGTGTTACCTTTCAGTGGCTGACCAGAGAAATCAGCCTTCTGTGTGTTAAGAAGGAATCTGAGGGGTGGGATGGGGAGGGAAATGGGAGGGAAGTTCAAGAGGGAGGGGGTATATGTATACCTATGGCTGATTCATGTTGAGGTTTGACAGAAAACAACAAAATTCTGTAAAGCCATTATCCTTCAAGTAACAAGTAAATAACCTTAATTTAAAAAAAAAAAAAAAAAAGAAGGAATCTGAGGACACTGCTGAGTTCCAGGGAACAGTGTGCCGTGCTGATCACATTGTCTGGTGTAGACGCGGGGAGTATGTAGGCGGTGAATAGCGTTACAGAAAATCATGTATGCATTTGAGTGCAATGAAAGTTGCACTTTCACACAATGCAATGTGTCCACAATATGAGTGCCTCAAATCATTTGTCTATGTTAGAGGAAATATAGAGGAGGGAGGTGAAGTGATACCCAGCAGGGGTACTGTGCTCAGTACTGGGTGTTGGACTTTATGAGGGACATCGATGGACTCCCTAGAGAGTGTGGGACCAGGGCACTTGGGATGGTGAAGTGATCTGAAACCAAGTCAGTGAAGTGCTAGGGAACGCCTGGGTATGAAAAGAATTGAGAGGATCCCTTACTGCTCTGATTAGGATAGATATAGATATATAGACATGTATAGATAGCTATATAGACATAACTATAACTGCTATGTTGAAAAAGAACCAGGTTTATTCAGAAGGGAGAAATAAGACCAGCAAATTAAAGTTATAAGGACTCAGATTTCCACTTAATTTAAGGAAGGACTCCTGAGTAATTCTTTTTTTTTTTGCAATGAGATAGTGAGGCCCCTACTGGTGGAGATGTTTTAACAGTGACCAGATGGGTTAAGAACTTCCCAGGTGGTACAATGATAAGGAATCCACCCACTAATGCAGGAGACGCAGGAGATACAGGTTCGATCCCTGGGTGGAGAATTAGTGAGTTTTTGTTATTCCTGGAATAGGAAATGGTAACCCACTCTAGTATTCTTTCCTGGAAAATCCCATGGATAGAGGAGCCTGGTGGGCTACAGTCAGACAGACTTAGCAACTGAGCAGGCATGCAGATGGCTTAAACTGCCAATTTTTCGAGGATGTTGTAGAACAGACCAGAAGTTTGAATGAAAAGATGTCTGAGTCCTCTAACGTCCTCTGACTCTAAGACAGGGAGATCGGGGAAATGAGAGACAGAGGGGAAGTCTGGCTGGCTCTGAATATCCACCCAGGAGGTAAGCTTACTTAGAGGTCTTAATTCCATTGCTCTGGCCTCAGAGACCCAGCACTTCTTACCCGATGGTCAGAAAGCCCAGCTCTGTTTGGGTTGCGCTGCTCCCCTGGTCTGCAGCCTCGCTTGTCTCAGCCGCGGCTGGGGTTAGTCTCCTTAGATGCCTGGTCCCCACCCCCAGGCTCACCCTGACCCTGACTTTGACCCAGGCCCCGCTGACTGCCCTGAGCTTTCTGCCCAGCAACTCTCTGACAGGAAATGGGCAGATGGGGCAATACGATAGAAGATGGGAAGGCCCTGACCTCTATTACAACTAGAAAAGTTATTATTTAGTTTTTTAAAAAAGCACAGCCAAAGTAATGTTTAATTAATGTGCTGTTTCTGAGATGAAAAGTGATTTCTAATAATGTTTCAGCCTTGACTTTGTCTATATTTTAACCAAAGACTTGGATAAATATAAATGAAGTTTACTTATGAAATTTGTGGATAACATGAAGTTGAAGGGGACAGTAAATATATGGGATCGAAATTCCAAAAGATCATATTGCCTGACTAGGATAGCAAATCAGATCTAAGAAAGAGAAATATAAAAGAGGTTAATATAAATTTTAACACCGGAATTTGAAAGCTCAACTGGACAAAGTTGCATGGGAAAGACTTATAGACAGGCAGTTGTTTTGAGTAATTTGGAGCAGTATGGTCAAATAGAAAATTATAAGCCATAGATATGGAGAAGGAAATGGCAACCCACTCCAGTATTCTTGCTTGGAAAAGTCCATGGACAGAGGAGCCTGGCAGGCTGCAGTCCATGGGGTCACATGACTGAGCATGTGTGCACGAGGGTGGAGGGAAATGGGTTGGTAGCAATAAACTGGTAGAACTAAAAAAAAAAAAAAGGGGAAATTACAAACCATAGATATAATTTTACATTTTCCAGTAGATCTAATAATAAAAAGAATCAGACAAAATTAGTTTTGATCATATGTTTTATTGAACCCAATTTATCAAAAATAACATTTCAACAACTAATCAATATAAAAATTATTGATACCTTGACATTTTTATACAAAATCTTTGAAATCCAGTGTGCATTTTACACTTAGGGCATATCTCAATCCAGAAGTTAAATTCACTGGAAATACTGAATCTGTCCTTAGATTTCATAAGACTTACTGTTGGAAAAGTAGATTCACACATCCAAGTTATTTCAAACATCAGTTCAGTTTAGTCCAGTCACTCAGTCGTGTCCGACTCTTCGTGACCCCATGGACTGCACCATGCCAGGCTTCCCTATTCATCACCAACTCCCGAAGCTTGCTCAAACTCATGTCCATTGAGTTGGTGATGCCATCCAACCATCTCATCCTCTGTTGTCCCCTTCTCCTGCCTTCAATCTTTCCCATCATCAGGGTCTTTTCAAATGAGTCAGTTCTTCTCATCAGGGGGCCAAAATATTGGAGTTTCAGCTTCAGCATCAGCCCTTCCAATGAATATTCAGGACTGATTTCCTTTAGGATGGACTGGTTGGATCTCCTTGCAGTCCAAGGGACGCTCAAGAGCCTTCTCCAGCACCACAGCTCAAAAGCATCAATTCTTCGTCTCTCAGCTTTCTTTGTAGTCCAACTCTCCCATCCATACATGACTACTGGGAAAACCATAGCTTTGACTAGATGGACCTTTGTTGGCAAAGTAATGTCTCTGCTTTTTAATATGCTATCTGGATTGGTCATAACTTTTCTTCCAAGGAGTAAACGTCTTTTAATTTCATGGGCGCAGTCACCATCTGCAGTGATTTTGGAACACCCCCAAAATAAAAGTCTCTCACTATTTCCATTGTTTCCCCGTCTATTTGCCATGAAGTGATGGGACTGGAAACCATGAGCTTAGTTTTCTGAATGTTGAGTTTTAAGCCAACTTTTTCACTCTCTTCTTTCACTTTCATCAAGAGGCTCTTTAGTTCCTCTTTGCTTTCTGCCATAAGGGTGGTGTCATCTCCATATCTGAGATTATTGATATTTCTCAATATCAATATCGATCTTGATTGGCTTATGGCTGCCATATTGGACCATGAGGCTTTAGATGATTTAGTTGGCTGGAGTTGTTTAGGAGTCTATAGTGCAATGAGGCTATTAATAATGTAAAATAATAAAGGTAGGTACAGTATTTGGAACAAGGAAGTTGACAGCTTTGTTCTACTTCACTTAATTTAGACTTACCTAAGGGCATTTCATTCAGGATTAAAAGGGATATAGACAGACTGGAGGGGGAATGCCTATATGTGGGTATAAGAAGTAGGTGGTGGGTGGTGGGGCATGGTTGCTGCTTCCTGGTAAATGGAGAGCTGATTGGTGGGATGAGACTTACTCAAGAACATAGGCTTAGGGCCAGCATGGAAACAGAGTTAAGAACTTTTCAGTGGTCATACAGGGGGCCCTGTGAATTAGTGGACTGCTGACTCCTGGAGGACAACCACCTTCTGAGGGACATACCACAGAGGATTCCAGGAATGAATGGCATTTTGGCCTGGATCACCCTCACAGTCCTTTTCAAGTTTGATTTTACAAATTCCTTTTATTTTTTTTTTTTCCCTTTAGGAACTATTCAAGATTCTTTTTGGCAGGACCGGAGGTAGGGGGTGAGGGTGGGGCAACAAAATAACATTTATGAGTGAGAAGGGACTTTGGAGCCTGTCTGGATGAGACACCCAACCATAAGAAGGGTTGGGTGTCTGCCTACTCAAGGTCATGTGGCTGTCAGCCTCAGGTGTCTGGAAGCTGGCACTTCTCCATTATAGTTTCTCCAGGTGAACATAAGCCTTGTTAAAAAGGAGAATTTTTTTCTAGGAGAAGTTACAGGGAGCAAGGCTGTACTTCTTCCTTTTTTTTTTCTTTTCTCGCTTGGAATGAAAGGAGCTACTCTTATTTGCCTACTAGGACTCCTGAAAGATCGACACTGATTTCCTTCAGCAGAAACCAGTGCATGGGCGTCACCTACAGGATTTGTGGAAAAGCGACGCGACATTTTCCTATTAAGACGCTTGGTTTTCAGGAAGGACAAAGGTCTCAGATATTCATCTCAAGTCACCTGAAAATGATTGTTCATGGCTACCCACTCCAGTATTCTTGCCTGGAGAATCCCATGGAGAGGGGATCCTGGCGGGCTACTGTTCATGGGGTCGCAGAGAGTCAGACATGACTGAGCTTTACTAAGAACACATTCAAAAAACGCTGATAACCAGCAGTTTTCCAGAGGGGAAAGGTATACCTAGGAGTAGAGAAGAGGTCATGTGCCTCTTGGATATGTCATCAGGACCATCTTAAAAATCCCTTCCTTCTTCCTCAAAGGCCTACAGTTTGCAGAGGCTTTTCTCCTTTGGCTTTTAAATACTTTTTCTTTCAAAACATCGTCTGTTAGTAAAATACAATGACTAAGAGTGTTACACCAGAGGCAGGCTGGAGAAGTGGGAACAACACAGGCTTTTCACTTAGACAGAACTGAGGTTGAGATCCTGACCACAAGGACCCTTAATGGGTGACTACGGGCTTGGTTTCTTCATCTGAGGATAATAATATGGTTTTCATGAGGATTAAAGACATAGAAGGTCTAGTATCAAGTTCTCCAAGGCTAACTGATGATTTTTTAAAAAAGATTTTTGTTAAAATGTGGACCATTTTTTTTTTTCAAGTCTTTGTTGAGTTTGTCACAACATTGCTTCTGTTTTTACATTTTGTTTTTTGGTGGAGAAGCATGTGAGATCTTAGCTCCCAGACCAGGGATCGAACCCGCAACCCCTGCATGATCCACCCACAAACTTTCCTTTTCTACTGTCACTTACTACTGGTGCCTTTCTGATGGTGTTAGCCCTATTCTGACTTGCAGAATACTATGATTTGTGTCTTTGTCTCATCTCGCCTTTTAGACTATATACTCTGGACTTGGACTGGATTTACACTTTTCAAGTCTCCACAGCATGTGACATCCTGGTTACCCATAGAAGGCACTTAAAATGAACTTAATAAGTGGAAGTCCAAAGTACAGAAAGACACTGATAGGAGTATCAGGGAAAATTATTAGTAATACAATATATCTGATTGCTGGAACTATTTTTCCTATTTTCAGAAACTGTTCTAAGGGTTGTTGAAGCCCCAAGGATTTCTAGGGGGCAATTTCACTCCACTTCCCCCTGTTATATATAAACACACTCTCGAATCCCTCCTGGCTGCCACCCATGTTGTTACCCCAAGTGCCTTCTACACAGCAGTTCCGGAGCTGGGTGGGCAACCAGTCTGGGCTTGGGATTTCCCAAGAGGCAGAGCGCTTTCAGTTCAGTTCAGTCGCTCAGTAGTGTCTGACTCTTTGCGACCCCATGGACTGCAGCACGCCAGGCTTCCCTGTTCATCACCAACTTCAGGAGCTTGCTCAAACTCATGTTCATCCAGCCGGTGATGTCATCCAACCATCTCATCCCCTGTGGTCCCCTTCTCCTGCCTTCAATCTTTCCCAGCATCAGGGTCTTTTCTGATGAGTCAGTTCTTTGCAGAGTGCTTTGCTGTTCTTTTTTCCTATACCCGAGCGCCCTCTGCTGGAAATACTCAGAAGTGATTTTCGAAACTGCTGGAATCGACACTTTCTCTTTGGAAAGATGACCCTCCCCCCTGAACCCCTCCATCCCCCACCTCCACCCGTTCATCTGGGTTAAAGGTGAGTATTTCCACTTCTGTTTTGTTTTCACTCATCCCTGCTCTCTTCCAGGACGAACTCTTTCCTGGAAGGGAGCACTTCCGGTCGTGGAGTGGCCCTGCGGTCCATCCTGCTGCCTTCTGTCCTGTCTCAAGCCTAGCTCAGGGGTCCTTTCAGGGTGAAATGACAAAGGGCAGACCCTCCGCCCTTCGGAAGGGCACCTGGAAGCTCTGAAGTTACTGAACCCAGAATCGATGCTGTGAATTCTAACTCACGTTAGAAGGCTCCGAGTTTTCCAGCAACCCCCGGGAGGCCGGAAAGCATGGTGGGACAGGACAGTGTGGTGGAGTAAGCTGTGAGTCAGCCCACAGCCAAACTGGGCTAATGCCCGTTGGGGCGTCAGACCCCCTTGTTAGCGAGTCTGGGATCCACCCCCAGCCCCACTCGCCACGCCCCAGCTCTGCAGTGGCTGTGAGTTACACTTGAGGCCCATTGGGCATGTCTCTTTTGAACAGTTGAAAATACAAAGATCAAATCTGCAGATAGGGAGGGGGGTGTCTATTGTTCATAGTTTGTATCTAAACATAAACTGGAAACTGAGGGAGAAAACCATTCCTGGGGCCCAAAGGAAAGATAAATTTCTACCATCTTGTAGAGGACATCAGATTATATAGTGACCAATATTCTCACCAGCACTCTTCCAACAAATAGGAGTGCCTTTCTGAGGCTTCTGGAGTGGCTCGGCAGTAGAGAATCTATGCCAATGCAGGAGACACTGGTTCAATCCCTGGGCGCCGGAAATCTCCTGGAGGAGGGCATGGCAACCTACTCCAGTATTCTTGCCTGGAGAATGCCATGGACAGAGCAGCCTGCGGGCTGCAATCCACGGGGTCGCAAAGAGTCAGGCAGGACTGAGACATCTGAGCCTAACCGGTTATTTCTGTTACCATTGTCTCACTGTCGACAGAGGGCTCACTACCAAAGCACAATTCATTAGAGAGAGAATTTGAGGATGGTTTTGGGCTGTGTTTGGTATGTAAGGAATAGTTGGCCCAAAACACACACCAGGAAGAAGAATATTCTGGCAAAGTGGCAAGTCCCTGTTGTTTGCCCGAGTACATTTTCTTCCATAGAACCCTTTCCAAGCTGGTTGTGGATGCTATTTTCAGCTGTGGATTATCCTGTTTTAGTTGTTAAATGATCATTAGTATTTTCTAATACTCAGCAAAAATCCCACCTCACCACAATTAATGAGCACAGAATCTTTCTGACCTTGAACAGAACATTGGATTGTTTAAATTTAAATATAAAAGGCGGAGAGAATTTGTGATCTGCAGTGCATCACAGAAGACTCATTAGCCAGTGATTTAATAACTGCCAGCTATTGTGTGCCATCACTTTTCTGTCAGTTTTCATCATTTGATCAATTATACATTGTAGAGTGGTGGGTAAAACACATGAAACTTCATATCGATTTAGTCCAGACAAGATCATTAGTCCGGTTTCCTCTTTTCAAAAATTATCAGTGACAACTCGTTCCTCTTTGAAAGTGGTAGAAAAATAGGTGATCAGTAATTCTGCCTTCATTTATATATTTGTTTTAATGAAGCTTCTAACTGTCTGAATTAGGCTGGCTTTTAAGTGGACTGCCCTGCATCTGCTGAGGTTTGTAAAGCAGTGTTATTCTGATGAACCATGTTGGGATATAGGTATCGAAGGATATGCAAGACATGTTCATCAGCAGTTTTTCTGGTGAATACAAATCAGGCATTCTCAAAGAGGGAGGCGTGGAAGGATGGCGGGGACAATGTCACTCCAAGCAGCTGACAACTGGGATTTCCCTGGTGGTGCAGTGGTTAGGACTTAGCACTTTCCCTGCCTGGCCTGGGTTCAGTCCCTGGTTGGGAAACTAAGATCTTGCAAGCCATATGATTTGGCCAAAAACAAAAACGAAAAATCAAGGGATGATAACCAATTCTTGCTGGGGTGGGGGGGTGGTGCCAGGGGACAAAAATATCTACGCTATTTCAATAGATGGTACGTTGGTGTGTGGCCCTCCAAAGGGACACAGTACATAACAGCACACCTGTAGCATTAAAATTTCATGGTGGGGCATGATTAGGCAAAAATGTCTGTTGGTGTAGACAGGTGTGTTTAAACGCTGGTGCCACTCTCCTGGTGACATCATCATGTGACAATGAGGAGGATGACAGATTTTTTTTTTTTAACTCTTAAGGTTACTAATTATTTAAAAATAATTATTTATTTGGCTGTGCCGAGTCTTATTTGTGGCATGCAGGATCTTCAGTTTCAGCTTGTGGGATCTGGTTCCCTGACCAGGGATCAAACCCTGGGCCCCTTGCATTAGAAGCGTGGGGTCTTAGCCACTGGACCACCAGGGGAGTCCCATAGAGGCTACTCTGTATTGATTTAATTTAATTTCATTGTGCTAAGAATACTTAATAGTTGATCTGCCCTCTTCCCCAAATTTTAAATGCATAATACAGCAGCCATTGTTGTACAGATAGTTACAGATGCATTGTTGGATAGCAGAGCTCCACAGCTTACTGTCTCACTCAACTGAAACTGTCTACCTGTTGGTTAGTAACTTCCTTTCCCCCCATCCCTACCAATCACTATTCCACTCTTTGATTCTATGGATTTGACTACTTCAGAAACCTCATGTAAGCACAGTCATGCAGTATTTTTATTTTTCCATGACTGGCTTATTTCACTGATCATAAGGTTTTCAAGCTTCATTCATGGTGTAGCATGAGATAGGATTTCCTTCTTCTTTAAGGGTGAATAATCTAGTATATGTATGTTTTGTTTTAATCCCTGGGTCAAAAAGATCCCCTGGAGAAGGAAATGGCAACCCACTCCAGTATTCTTGCCTGGAAAATTCCATGGCCAGAGGAGCCTGGTGGGCTATAGTCCATTGGGTCTCAAAGAGTTGGACACAACTGAGCAACTGAGCATGCATGCATGTATATAGCATAGTTGTCTTTTTTAATTTTTATTTTATATTGGAGTATAATTGATCAACAACGTTGTTTTAGTTTCAAGCATATAGCAAAATGATTCAGTTTTACATATACATGTATCTATTTTTTTCAAATTCTTTCCCCATTTAGTTTATTACAGAATGTTGAGCCACATTCCCTGTACTATACAGTAGGTCCTTGTTGGTTATCTGTTTTAAACATTGCATTGTGTACATGTCAATCCCAAACTCCCAGTCTATCTCTCCCTTCCGACCTCTACCTCCTGGTAACCATAAGTTGGTTCTTTAAGTGTGTGAGTCTGTTTCTGTTTTGTCAATAACTTCATTTGTATCTTCTTTTTTTAAGATTCTTCATATAAGCAATATCATATGATACTTGTCTTTCTCTGACTTCACTTCATGCAAGAATTTCCAGGTCCATCCATGTTACTGCAGATAGCATTATTTCCTTCTTTTTAATGACTGAGTAATATTCCATCATTTATATGTACAACACTTTCTTTGTCCATTTATTGTTGATGAACATATAATTTGCTTCCATGTCTTGGCTATTGTAAATAGTGCTGCAGTGAACACTGGGTATAACATAGTTTTTTTATCCATTCTTCCATCAATGGACAGTTAGATTGCTTCCACATCTTGGTCATTCATTGTCAACAGTACTGCAGTGAACATGGGAGGGCTAATATCTCTTCAAGATCCTGATTTCAGTTTTTCTTTTTATATAAATACTCAGAGGTGGGATTGCTGGATCATATGGTAATTCTATTTTGATTTTTTTGAGGATCCATATACAGTTTTCTATAGTGGCTGCACCCTTTTGCCCAACAGTGCAAAAGGACTCCAACTTCTCCACGTGGTTGTGAACACTTGTCTTTGATGACCAACCTTTTATTGAGGATATGTCATGTGCTGGGCACTGTGCTATTCACTGTATAAGCATGGTGTCATTTAATCTTCAAAAGACCAAGGGAGGCTTGGAGAGGTTCAGCAAGTGGCCGAGATGAGGTGGTAATATTTAGTTACTGTTTAACACTCCGGCTGAGGCAGGAGGCAGGCCTCAGAGTGTAGTATTTACCAGTCATTTGACCCCTGCTAAGCCTTATTTCCTCAATTATAAATTAGAAATATTGAGACCTCCCTGATGGTCCAGATTAAGACTCCACTTCCACTGCAGGGGACACAGGTTCAATCCCTGGTCAGGGAAGTAGGATCTCGAATGCCACGCAGCATGGCCAAAAAAATTAGAAATATAAATAGTACCTCTCTAAATGGTTATTGTGATAATTATATGAGAAAACATATCTAAACTATTAAATATATATGAAGTACATGTTGATTATTGCTATACTACTAATAAGTTTTATTATTAAAGTATTTGTTCTTGGCCACTTCCCTTTTTATTTCAGCTGGAATTCTAATATTTGGTTTCAATATGTGTGCTTTTTTGGCTTAAGTCCATTTCTTGCATTTAGTTTCTCCCCTTGAACTGCATAAACATTAATAAATATGCCTCTAGCAATAATAAACTGACAATTTCAGGAAATAGCCAAGGACATAAAAATACTGTTTTATAGATGCTATTTTATCTTTCAAATATAGATTTGGCATTTGAAATATATATTCAACAAAAGGCAAAGCACTAACAAACATTTTTGGACATATATGACAGAGGATTAATGTAATTAATAGCCAAAGAGCTTTTATAAATCATTAAGAGACAGCAAATATTCCAGTAGAAAGATGGGCAAAGAGCATAAGGCAATTCATGCCAAAAAGAAATGCAAATGACTAATAAATATGAAAAAGTATTCACTCTGTAGTGTTATAACCATGAAGGATCATTTTGGTTCATAAAATTGGCAGAATTTGAAATAACCAGAATATTTGTTGCTGGTGAGGATATGAAAATGGAGCTATCATACATTACTGCTGGTGGCAGAAAATGATAAAACTCATTAATGAGAAGAATAGTGAACTTCTTTCTGGTGCAGTGGATAGGAATCTGCCTATTAATGCAGGGGACACGGGTTAGATCCCCGGTCTAGGAAGATCCCACATACCGAGGAACAGCTAAGCCGGTGGGCCACCCCTACTGAGCCAGCTCTCTAGAGCTGCAGCTACTGAAGCCCATGTGCCTCGAGCCTGTGCTCCGCAACAAGAGAAGCCAAGGCAAGGAGAAGCCTGCACACCACAAGAAGAGCCGCCCCCGCGGATGCAACTAGCAACGAAGACCCAGCACAGTCATAAATAAATAAACAAACATTTAAAAAAATAGTTGTTTCTGGAGGCAAGTTTGTATGTATCAAAATCTTTTAAAAATATCCAAGCCTTCTGACCTAAGACTTCTAGGAAAATCTTAGATGAATTGAAAGCTGTGTTTATATAGGAATGTTTACGCAGCTGTGTTTCTAATAAAAAATTAGAAGCAACCTAAATGTGCGGTAATAGCTGTTACAGTTATTATTATCAAAGACCAGAATTGTTCCGTGAGATGGAGTTTGTTTTTCAGGTGATACTGTTGAAGCCAAAAAATCAGACCCGTGCTATATGTAAGAAGAAAAATGTGCATATAGCCTTAGGAAAATACTGGAAGCACATGGCTCAAAATTTGGAAGCAGTTGTCTTTACATAGAGAATTACAGGTTTTTCGATTTTTTTGTGAGGAGCACGTGTTACGTTTTAGTTGTTATTAGTGCATTACAGACCATGGTAAACTTTTGGCATAAAGCAAGAGTAGTTTTACTATGTTTGTGTCAAGAATCTGGAAAGGTCAGATTGGCTTTGCTCCAACACATTTCACACCACATCTGGGGGTGACTGAACAGCTAGGGGCCGGAATCACCTGAGGTCTCCTTGGCTCATGTGTCTGACCCCTGGGATGCTCTGATGACCGACCCGTCTCCTGGAAGGCCTTCGGGTAGCCTCTCTGTGTGGCTGGCCTCTTCCTCCCAGCATGGCAGCCTCAGTGTAGCAGAGGCCAAGTGTGTGCCATGTACCAAGTGTGTGCCGAGTGTACCACGCCCGAGTGTGCATGGTAGAGTGAGCAAGGCAGACGCTGCCTTTTCTGATTTGGCTTTGGGAGTAGTGTGGTCTCACTCTTACTTCTACTGAGTCAAGAGTCACCGGCCATCCCTACACAGATTCCATCTCTTGGTCGCATTGGGAAAAAGCAAGGTGGGAGACAAAGTTGGAGTCATCTTTGGAAAATGCACACATCTTCACTTTGCAGTTAAGAAAAAAGCTCCATAAATATTATTGCATTTATTCATTATTTTTGAAAAAAGCTTATTATAGGACTTAACTGGTGATCTAATGGTTAAGAATCTGCCTGTCAATGCAAGGGTCGCGGGTTTGATCCCTGGTTGGGGAACTAAGATCCCACGTGCTGAGGAGCAGCTAAGCCCATGCACCACAACCCACAAGCAGCAATTACGGGAGCCAATGCGCCTAGAGCCTGTGTCCGAAACAAGAGAAGCCGTGGCAGTGAGAAGCCTGAGCACTGCAATGAAGAGTAGCCCCGGCTTGGTGCAAGTAGAGAAAGCCTGCATGCAGCAATGAAGACCCAGTGCAGACAAAAATTTAAAAAAATATTTTATAAAGCTTATTATAAAATACCTATGAGTCTAATTAGCTGAGCTTTGAAGTAGAAAACCATTTGGCATAATTGAGACCAACCTTGCTAAACATCTGCATGTTGTTCCTTATGTCCTGGTTGAGTTTCCTGTCCTTGATGTGTTCCTGTGTGTGGACACAAGGGTAGAAGTGGGGATGAGTAGGTGTAGAATTGTCAGGTACAATACAGGGGGGATTTCCCTGATGGCTCAAATGATAAAGAATCTACCTGCAATGCAGGAGGCCTGGGTTCGATTCCCTGGGTTGGGAAGATCCCCTGGAGAAAGGAATGGTACCCACTCCAGTATTCTTGCCTGGAGAATTCCATGGACAGAGGGGCCTGGCAGCCTCAATAAAGGACATCCAGTTAAATTTAAATTTTAGATAAATACCAAATAAATGTTTAGCATAAGTCTGTCCCAAATTTTGCACCGGCCATACTTGTGCTACATAGTTATTCATTGTTTGAAATTTAGATCTAATTGGATGTCAACATTATTGTTTTGCTAAACCTGGCAGCCTGACTGGGGGGACCTGGGAGAGGAGCCTGATGGACTGTTGTTCCCTTCCGACTCCCCTCGGTCAGTCAGGGAAGGGAGGAGTTTTTGGCAGTGGTGTGGGATTCTATTTTCAGCATGGGCATCAACACTCTCAGAATAGAAGAGGGTGAGAGACAGGGCGAGGGAAAGAATGTTTTCCGACATGTGAGGGGAATTAGCCCGCAGAGACTGGAAAGCTGGACTTGATTCCTGGACTTGTTGAAAACTCACTATGACCTTGGGTAAGTCACTAAATCCTTCTATGGCCAGGTCTCCTGATGAATCATGCTAGCTTGATGTAGCGTTGTTGAGAGGATGAATGTGAGATGAGTAAAATTACTTCAAGAACTTTAGAGAAGATTGAAAGTACTGGTGCCGGTTCGCTCTCTGAACCTGGGCACACCTGGGGGCTCGTTTCCACAAGCTCTCTCATGTAATCACTGTTTTTAAACAAAACTTCACACCAAAATGTGGTTTTTTCCAATCTGTCAACAGCAGTCCCACTAGAAGCTACATGAACTCTGACAGCAGAAGGTCTTGTTAATTAGAGAGGTGAATGTGTTACTAAGTTCTCTTTCTTCCTCTTCCTTTAAAGACTGTGATGCTCTCTTCTGGGGCATTCACACAAGTTAGAGGCTAAAGTGCTCTTAAAAAAAAAGTGCTCTAAAAAGCTATGTTGCTGCAACGAACTATATTGGAAAAGAGTATGAAAAAGAAAGTATAACCAAATCACTTTGCTCTATAGCAGAAATTAATACAACATTGTAAATCAACTTTACATTTAAAATTAAAACACTTTAAATAAAATGACAATCTACCAGTTATAAAACAAATCAGTCATAGGGGTGTAATGTACAGCACAAAGAACATAGTCAATAATATTATAATAACTTTGTATGGTGTATGTTGTCACTCAGTCACTCAGTCGTGTCCGACTTTTTGTGACCCCATGGACAGGAGCATGCCAGGCTTCCCTGTCCTTTGCTATCTTCCAGAGGTTGCTCAAACCCGTGTCCATTGAGTCAGTGATGCCATCCAACCATGTCGTCCTCTGTCATCCCCTTCTCCTCCTGCCCTCGATCTTTCTCAGCATCAGGGGCTTTCCCAATGAGTTGGCTTTATAAAAATAACGAGTTACTATGTTGTAATGAAAGTAACAATATTGTAAGTCAACTATATGTCAATAAAAAAGAAAAGCTTAAAAAAAGAAGTTGTATTCTTCTCTGTTAAGCTGTGTTTCCAGTAGCTAAAATTGACATTAGTGAATATATATATGCCTGTTTCCAAAAAGAGATCTGGCCAATGGCAGAGGTTTTTCTTCTTCTTTTTTTGTTGTTATTTGTCAGTTGCTAGGTAGGAAAGGATCCTGCATAGCTGCAACCTGGCAAAGTTTTACAAAGCAAGAAAAAGGCAGACAGGCTGCTCTCCTAATAAGAGGAAGTATTTTTATGTTGCTGTCAAAAAGATAGACAAATACAATAATTGTATTGTTGGTGAGGTAGTTAGGGCAAAACTTATATTGATTAGGAACCCATTTTCTGAAATCTTCGAAATCACCCCATCTCCAATTCTGTCTTTTAGCACTTAGAGCATTGTTTAGTGAGCACTCAAATATTTGCTGAGTGTTAATAAAACAAACCACTCTAAGAAACACACATTAAATTTATTAAAAATAAATTCAAACAATTTTAAGGATACCCTGAGGCAGGTACACATGCAGCTCCGTTTCTTATTTCTGTATTTCTTATTTCGATGCAGTCTTTTATTTATTTTTAAACTTTCTATTTTGTATTGGAGTACAGTTGATTAGCAATGTTGTGATAGTTCCAGGTGTACAACAGAGTGGTTCAGTTACACACACACATGCATTTATTCTTTTCAAATTCTTTTCCTGATTGGGTTGTTACAAGATCTTGAGCATAGTTCCCTTTGCTGTACAGTAGGTCTTTGTTGGTTATGCATTTTATTAAAAAAATTTTTTTATTAGGATATAGCTGATTAACAATGTGATAGTTTCACAAGAATAGCAAAGGATCTGAGCCATACATATACATGTTTCCGTTCTCCCCCAAACTCCCCTCCCATCCAGGCTGCCACATAACATTGAGCAGAGTTCCATGTGCTCTCCAGTAGGGCCTTATTGGTTATCCATTTTATTTTTTATTTTATTTATTTTTTCATTTATTTTTATTACTTTATAATTACTTTACAATATTGTGGTGGTTTTTGCCATACATTGACATGAATCAGCCATGGATTTACATGTGCTCCCCATCCCGATCCCGCCTCCCGCCTCCCTCCCTGGTTATCCATTTTAAATATAGCAGTGTGTACATGTCCATTCCAAACTCCCTAATTATCCCTTCCCCTCAGGTAATCATAAATTCTTTCTGCAAGTCTGTGAATCTGTTTCTGTTTTGTAAGTAAGTTCATTAGTGTCCTATTTTAGATTCCACTTGTAAACAGTATTCTGTTTTTCCCTCTCTATCTGACTTACTTCACACAGTATGACAATCTATATGTCCATCTATGTTGCTGCAAATGGCATTATTTCATTCTTTTCAGTGGCTGAGTGATAGTATATATGTACCATATCTTCTTTATCTGGTCCTCTCTTGATGGACATTTAGGTTGATAGAGAGTCTTGGCTATTGTAAACAGTGCTGCAGTGAACATTTGGGTGCATGTATGCTTTCAGACCATGTTTTTCTCCAGATGTATGTCCAGGAGTGTAGTCTTTTAGATGCAGCATATATATGTCTAGGACTATGGCTGAGGTCTGGCAATATCCTTAGCTGTAGAAGAAAGTTGAATACGTATATATTTTTTTTTACCAATTTTCTAAAAATTTATTTTAATTGGAGGCTAATTACTTTACAGTATTGTGGGTTTTGCCATACATTGACATGAATCAGCCATGGGAGTACATGTGTTCCCCATCCTGACCCTCCCTCCCACCTCCCTCTCCATCCCATCCCTCAGAGTCATCCCAGTGGACCAGCCCTGAACACCCTGTCTCATGCATCGAACCTGGACTGGTGATCTATTTCACATATGATATATGTTATTAGTATAAAAACATTATATGATACCTAGATAGAAATGTTTATGTTAAACATAAGTTACTCATCACAATTAAAGAAACAAACATTAAAAAAAATTAGGGATCTAGGATATATACTCATTTCACTAGAAATTTAATTTAAACAATTGCATTCACAAAATAATCATCATAATCATAAGCTTTACCATATCTAGAGAACATCATTAAAAGTGTTCTGGGAAACCCACTAAAGTCATTTCCCTTTGAAATTATTTATTGGTTATTTGTGGGCTGTTTTATGATGAGTGAGATTCCACTTACACTATATCTAGATTATGCTTATCTTGCTTGAATATTAGGAGGTGAGATTGTGTTCATTTTGTTCTCTGGGTCCTGTCACATAATTGACTCTTAGTAAATACTTGATTAGCAAATGAATGAATTGATGAATAGTAGTTTTTCTTCTTTCCTTTTTTTTTGGAGATGGATAGTTCTTAAACTTGGGTCTTTTTTTTTTTTAAACGTGGGTCTTATAACTGTGGCTCAGAGAGGTTAAATAAACTCCTCAAGGCCACACAGTAAAGATGGCGAAGGGATTCCAACTCCAGGACCCCAACCATCATAACTATTATGTTCCATTGCCTATTATGGTTAATTGTTATGTTTAATTGCCTTTTAAAATGATATATACATACACATGTGTCTATGTATATATGTATATATAAAATGGAGGTATATATTTAATACAAAATATTAAATGTCTTAGAATTCAGAGCTATCATCTTATGAGACTCAGGTAATTAGAGGAGGTTTGGGGAAGGGACTAGGATTTGAAATGGGCCTTGAAGGATGGGAAGCGTTTCAATAAAACGCTTCAATAGAATGGAAATAGAGCATCTCACTCGGGGAACAGGACAAGCAAGGTGAAGAGGTGGGAAGAGTTCCTGCAGGAGAGGAGTGAGGAGTGAAGAAACCTGGGAGAGTAGGTAGGGGAATGGTCTTATAACCCCAGGTCTTGTGTTTTATTTCCATCGTGTATACCAGTATGTCATGCATGTCAATAAAGAGGAGTCTGAGCAGACTTAGCAGCAGTGAATTATGGATAATTATAGTATGCTAATCTCTTGAAAGTGTTCTGGAGAATTAAAATTCTTTTCTCCGAGAGCTTTTATCTTTGGGCCTGAACCACTTCAAGTGCTTTCCACTGCTCTTTCAAGAATGTAATTCCGCCCCATCTCCTTGCTGTCTGTCCCTCTGCTGTGGGACGTACAGATGACGTGGAGGGGACGCAGGCAGCCCTGGCAGTCTTGGCTCTGCAGCCCATCTTGGGGGACCTGTCTGGGTCTCCTTTGCTTTCCCAGGACACAGCACAGAGGTCTGGGCTCCATGTGAGCTTGGTCATGGCCAGCAGGCTGGCCTCAGCAGAAAACATTTCCTGTAAAAGGTAAAGCTAATATTCTTAATGGCCACATTGGAAGGGTTGTTAGCTACTTCCCACAGTGCCTGCCTATCCAGATGAATTCCGATTATTGATAACAGTACATGCCTGGGATTAGAATGATGTCTGCACATATTTATATTGGGGTGATAGCCCAGGGGTTGGTGGAGAGGACAACCTGAGAGCTGTCTTTTAAACCTAATTGTGCACCACTTCTACCTGAAAACAGTTTAACAAGTTTTCACTTCCTAAATGTGGATTATTATCGTGTTGTCCTCCCTGCTCCAAGGGCTTTGTAAAATCCTGGTGGATTTGAGACACTTGACAAAAGAAGAGTTAGGCAACCATCACCCTGACCATTTACTTTTTAAAATAAACGCATGGCTTGTCTTTTAAAGGACAGAAGTCACCTGAGAATGGTATGTGGAATCCCTGGGAAACAAAAGCCGGTCAGTAATTTGAAGCTGATGTGCACAGCGTCTTTCTGGAACACAAGCGCGTTCTATAAAAGGCATGTATTCCTTGGCTGTAAATGCTGATACAGTAAAACTGGCCATTTAGAAACTGATCTGAAACTCAGTTCTTAAACTCTTAGATTCAGCCTGAGCTCAGGGTCAAACGTTGGCCTCTACCCTTCGTGACTGTTAGGACCATAGGACGCGTCAGCACCCTCTGCTCCGTTGCTGTGGCCTTGTTTGTGGGACTGTCAAGGCCCAGTGCTTTGCTTTTCTTTTGGATGAGATTCTCCTAATGTTATTTAGATAAATGGATAAATATGTCTTCCACACTATCTGAGTATGTGTCTCCTGTCCCCCCTCACCTTCTCATCTTGCTTCAGGTGTCAATGAGCCAGCTAATCTGGGAATATCTTTCTTCTCATTGCATGTAGGCATATACCAGTCGTGCTGTGAATGGAGGTGCCAGCCCGTCATATTGCTGCTCACTGCAGCTTCCTAAATATCCAGGCGGGACTCTCCACCCTTCTGAGTGGAGAGGCACTTTCCCAAATTGCAGTGTTGGAGGGCCATATGTTAATGAATGGGGGCAGGAGGGAGTCAATTAAAAGAAGCTCTTGGCCTATTGCCTAGAGGGAGTGAGAGCTTGGAGCCGGATCCGGAGCAGCTGTGCAAAATCCTGACCCTCTGCCTGTCCAAGAGGCCTCTTTTCAGCAGATTGCTGCCGTAAGAGAAAAGGAAGGGCCATCATTGTTCCATTTTCCTTTGCTCTCGCACCCTATTTTGTGCATTCTCTTTGGCTGTGCTTATTTGCATAACTTGTCTCACAAAAGTTAAAAATTGTCGTCGCATTATGGAAAATGGTAGGACACGGCAGATTATGTGTCACTGGAATTAATCTTTGCATCAGAAAAGAATGACGATTTCTCCAGTCTCCACTTTCTAAAGCATGCTGAGAAGATGCTACAGAGAGGGGAAAAAAAAAATTGGAATGAGCATTAAATCAACCAATGAAAATCAGTAGGTGCAAGAAACATGTTAGAGTCATGGCTTTTGTTTTGTTTTTCTACAGTTGACTTGCAGCTAAATTGGTCAGTTTTTCTCATCTGTAAAATGAGAATAAGGGACTTCCCTGGTGGGCCAGTGGTTAAGAATTCTCCTTCCAATGCAGGGGAATGTGGGTTTGATGCCTGGGTGTGGATCTAAGATCCCACATGCCAACGGGCAACTAAGCCTGTGTACTGATAGTAGAGAGAAGCTGGTACGCGCCAATGAAGATCCTGTGTGCCGCAACTAAAACCCAATGCAGCCAAAATAAATACAAAATAAAAATGAGAATAATAATAGTATCTTCCTTGTAGGGTTAAGGATTAAGCAATTTAACAGAGGGCCTGGGACTGAATAATCTACGTCCTAGCTAGAATTATAAGTATTATCATTATTGCCATCATTTCTTGGTCTGTGATATATTCTGAGACATTGGCCATTTTATGTTTTCCTTCTGTTGGAGCATTGCTTCCACTTCTTCTCAAGAGGCAAACACTACCATGATCCCTCTCTCACTGTGAAACAAAATACAACAAAATAGTTAAGTTGCTTTAGTTGTGTCCAACTCTTGGAGACCCCATGGACTGTAGCCCACCAGGCTCCTCTGTCCATGGGATTCTCCAGGCTAAATACTGGAGTGGGTTGCCATTTCTTCTTCCAGGGGATCTTCCTCAAACAGGGATTGAACCTGAGTCTCTGATGTCTCCTGCATTGCAGGCAGATTCTTTACTCACTGAGCCATCAGGGTAGCCCATCAAGGGGGGAAGGTTATGAGCTAATTTACGTCTTGAATTGTTCTGGTAGCTGCGTGGAGAGTGAAATGAAGGCAAAGAGTGAAAGCAGAGGGAGCGTTGGTACACTGATGACATCTTGGGGTTTTTCTAGTTTAGTACTTCCTTGACTTCTGAATTCTGTGAACTATTAATGTAGAAGAAAAATTTTGGGCAACCAGCCTAGTGATGCTATTTGTACCTTTGCATTGAGAGTCACAAAATCAAAAGCAACAACTACCATCATCTTGAACAACCACCATTTCATAGAAAAGTGGAGATTCTCACAGTGAAAAGGTGTTTTTCAGTTGCGTCCAACTCTTTGTGACCCCATGGACTGTAGCATGCCAGGCTTTCCTGTTCTTCACCATCTCCCAGAGCTTTCTGAAACTCAGGTCCATTGAGTCAGTAATGCCATCCAACCATCTCGTCCTCTGTCTCCCCCTTCTCCTGCCTTCAATCTTTTCCAGCATCAGGGTCTTTTCCAGTGCCAGCTCTTTGCATCAGATGGCTAAAGTTTTGGAGCTTCAGCTTCAGCATCAGTCCTTCCAATCAAGATTCAGGATTGATTTCCTTTAGGATTGACTGGTTTGATCTTGCAGTCCAAGGGACTCTCAAGAGTTATCTCCAACACCACAGTTCAAAACCATCAACTCTTTGGTGCTCAGCTTTCTTTTTGGTCCAACTCTCACATCCAGACATGACTACTGGAAAAACCATAGCTTTGACTAGACGGACCTTTGTCAGCAAAGTGATGTCTCTGCTTAGGGATGATTAATTTCGTGTAGTCTCAGACTTAAGAGTAACTTTGAAATTCAATAAAGGTAAGGTTGGGGAAAATATTGACATTGTTCCTTATTTATTTATTTATTTATACTGTTTTATCTTGGATCAAAGTTTGTCCTAGCTGCACGGGTATTTAGGAAACACTGATCTAGTTCACCTTTCTGGTTTTGACAGAAATCCCAGTTACAGCATCCATGACAGATGGTCTTCTAGCTTCTGCAGGAATATTTCCCTGGGGGGATACACACCGTCTCACCAGGCAGCCCATCCTGTTGTGGGAGCGTCCTAAAGGCTAGAAGCTTCACTGCCACCTCCACATCCTAGCCTGTCCTCTGGATGTGTACATGCGTGTGTGCACGTGTGCTAAGTCACTTCAGTCGTATCTGACTCTTTGTGACCCTATGGACAGTAGCCCGCCAGGCTCCTCTGTCCATGGGATTCTCCAGGCAAGAACACTGGAGTGGGTTGCCATTTCCTTCTCAACTGGGTGTGCACAGACCAGAGCTAATCTCTCCTTAGCATCTCAGTGTCTCAGACATCAAAGTGTATCAGTCATGTCCACCTGTTTCAAAGGGCCAACATTTCTAGTTCCTTTAACTAATTCTTACTGGATACAAACTAGGAAGATAGAAACACACAATGTAGGCAATGAAAGTTCCTAAGATTGCTGCTCTGTAACCACTCAGCAGACTCTCAGTGGGTGTTTGGTGTCTGTTCTGCTGTCTAGTTCCACACACAGGAAATAGAAAGTTAGAGGGAAAGTCTCCCTTTAAGCAGATTTGAAGGCTAGCTACTTGGACATCTATTTTGGAATGGAGGCAGGAGGAATTTAACTCTGCACACAGATCTTGATCTCATAACCCCGCTTTGGGCATTAACATCATTTGTTTAAGAGAGACCTGGATTTAGGGGACAAATTAATTCGTGTTCAAAGCTTTAAGGCTTTAAAAAGAATCCAGCCCTGCTGGTGAGTAATGTCAGGAAGACTATTCCTGACTTAAAGGGTACGTAGCTTTGAACTAAGGCTTGTGAAGGCACCTAGTGTTTTACTGGCTACTCAGTACAGATTGATTTCATTTCTTTCTTTTCTCCCTTCCTGTCTTCTTTTTCCTCTTCCCCTCCTCCCTCCCTCCTCTTCTTTCAATCTGCTGTTGTTTAGTTGCTAAATTGTGTCTGACTCTTTTCCACCCCATGGACTTGCCAGGTTCCTCTGTCCATGGAATTCCCCAGGCAAGAATACTGGAGTGGGTTGTCATTTCCTTCTCTGGGGGATCTTCCTGACCAAAGAATCAAACCCATGTCTCCTGCATTGGCAGGCGGATTCTTTACCACTGAGCCACAAGGGAAGCCCTTGAATCTGTTAGAGAGTACAGCATTTTGTATCTCCATCTTGTCAAAGCGCGAGTAGATTTGTTAAATATCTGGTTCAAACTTGATAGTCCTGTGACCCTTACATACTTAGGACAAAAATACATTCCTTTAAGATAGTCCTCTAAGAATGCAGTTTCCTAAGTTTTGTACATATCAGATAGCCTCTGTGAGGTAGTGGGACTCCTCACTTTCCCATATGTTTCTAACAATTTTGCTTTTTTATCTTCGAATGCCATGTTGTTATTGTTTAGTCGCTCAGTCATGTCTGACTCTTTGCAACCCCATGAACTGTAGCCCGACTACAGTTTGGGCTCCTCTGTCCTCTGTAGGCTTCTCTGTCCATGGGATTTTCCAGCCAAGAATACTGGAGTGGGGTGCCATTTCTTTCTCCAGGGGATCTTCCCAACCCAGGAGTTGAAACTGTGTCTCTTGCATTGGCAGGCAAATTCTTTACCGCTGAGCCACCAGGGAAGCCCATCGGATGCCATACACTTCATTTTTTTTTAAAGGTGTAAGATGATGATTCTGTCTTCTATGTGGGTAACATTTTTGTCAAGATAAAGTGTGACCAACTTTTGACTTGAATTCCACTGCGTCTGATGTTAAACTTGAACTCCTGTTTCTTTCTGTTTCTTTTTTAATTGATTAATCTAATTTTGGCTATGCTGGGTGTTTGCTGCTGCGAGTGGGCTTTCTCTCGATGCGGAGAGCCGGGCCTCTCTCTAGTTGCAGTCGGGCTTCTCACTGCGGTGGCTCCTCTCTTTGGGGAGCACGGACTCTGGAGCACAGGCTCAGCAGCTGTGGCGCACGGGCTTAGTTGCTTTACCACATGTGCAATCTTCCCAGACCAGGGACTGAACCTATGTCCTCTGCATTGGCAGGCAGATTCTTAACCACTGGACCACCAGGGAAGTACTGAACTGTTTGTTTTTGTTAGAAATGACCTGGAATATCTTTGACTTCAGTGTTCACTGTTAATGTCGTTGGGCACTTGTTTAGGTGACAGAGGGAGCAGGTCTTAGGGAGGGTGCAAGTGGCCAGGCTCAAACCAACCTCTTCTAGGGAAACCTTCCTGACTTTGAAACTGCCTTCATTATACAGCTGTTGATTGCATTTCATTTGGCCTGTGGACTGTTGTCTGTGCAAGATCTGTGATTACAGTTCACCGTGGATCTTCTGTCTACTGAGCTGGGGTGGTGGGTTCCTTGAATGATAGGGTTAATCTGCAGAGTTCTGAGGCAACCATCCACAGACTGAACTTTCCTACTTAGCATTTTCTCTGGTGAAGGCTTCAAAGTTGCAAAAACCACTCCTTCCCTTGAAGAATTTGCTATCATTTTCGGCTTTCTGTCCACCGTGGAGATGCTAATTCTGCAAGTGTAATGTCAAGAGCTTGTTTGCTATTTTAAGCCAAGACATGGAAGTAACCTAAACGTCCATCAACAGAGGAATGAATAAAAAAGATGTGATGTATATGTGTGTGCGTGTGTATATACATACATACATACATACATACATACATATATATATATATATAATGGAATATTACTTAGCCATTACAAAGAATGAAATAATGCCATTAGCAGCAACATGGGTGGGCCTAGAGATTGTCATACTGAGTGAAGTAAGTCAGAGAAGGAGAAATAGCATATGACATCCCTTATATGTGGAATCTAAAAAGAAATACAGATGAACTTGCTAACAAAACAGAAAGAGACTCATAGTCCTAGAGAACGAAATTATGGTTGCTTGTACACACTGCTATATTTAAAATGAATAACAACAAGGACCTACTGTATAGCACATGGAACTCTGCTTGGTGTTATGGGGTAGCCTGGATGGGAGGGGAGTTTGGGGGAGAATGGATACATGTATGTGTTTGGCTGAGTCCCTTTGTTGTTCACCTGAAACCACCACAACTTTGTTAATTGGCTAATTAGAATTAGCCAATTCTGTTAGTTCTGTTAATTCTGTTAATCAGAATGAACAGTTTAAAGAAAAAAAGAGAAAGAGCATGTTTGTGATTTTAAGAATTTTGTTGTGGAGAATTAGAGGTCCAGTTACTTACTATTAGGATAACATTTACCATTATTTATATGTTTTTTTTTTTACTAATTAAGAAACTTCTAAATGTTATTATTATTATTTTACTTTTCTTTGCATTTATTTTTTTGTGGCATTTATTCCTGGGCCATGTTTGTATACTTCAGTTTCTTCTGGGATATCTTTTTCTTCTGTGCAACCTCCCCTTCCAGTTTAGGAATAATCTGTTCTTTTTTAGTGAGGATCGCCTCCAAGTGGCAGGGGGAGCTCACGTAAAGGTTGATCTGACTGTGAGCTCTATAAGTCCAGAGCTGCCCCTTGGGGGCTTGGTTCACAAGGATGTGCTCAATGACCAGAGAGTCTATACCGAAGCCCTTAAGGTCAGCATTACTCTCTGCATTTTTGAGCACGTGCAGTAAAAATTCAACACTCTTTGTGGGCCACTGACCCGGTGTCCAGCGCCACTGTTTGGCACATCTACCAACTCCAGCATTGTAACGACGGAAGGGCACACTTTGCTTCTTTAAAGTGACATCCTTCAGGTATGTGTGTGTGTGCTCAGCCGTTCAGTAGTGTCCGACTCTTTGTGACCCCAGGGATTGTAGCCCGCTAGGCTTCTCTGTCCACGGAATTCTCCAGGCAAGAGTACTGGAGTGGGTTGCCATTGCCTCCTGCAGGGGATCTTCCTGACCCAGGGATTGAACCCACATCGCTTGTGTTTCCTGTATTGGCAGGTTGACTCTTGACCACTGAACACCCTGGGAAGCCCATCCTTCAGATACGAGGTGGCTTTTCAGTTATGCATACCCTTAGTGGCCTGGGCAGTTTCCTGAATGTTCTTAAAGTGAATAGGAAGATTTGAACCTCTTGATTTGCATGATTTTGTGGGGTTTTCTGGATCAAGTGAATAGTGCATCATTTTTAGAGGTCACCTCAGGCTGCTTACTGGAAAACCCTAAATGTTATTTTTTCCTCAACATTTTTCTTTTTTTGGCCATGTCCAGGGGACTTGTGAGATTTTAGATCTCCAACCAGGGGTGGAAACTGGGCCCTCATCAGTGAAAGCACGAAGTCTTAGCCACTGAACCACCAAGGAATTTCCCCTCAACATTTTAGTTTGAACATTTTTAAATATAGAGAAAAGTTGAAAGAATTTTGCAGTGAACACCTATATACCTGTGTTTAGGCAGTGGTCAGTAATATTCTTTAAGCTTTGCTGTTAGCAGATGTTAAACATTTTAGATGTTTGAAGGAAATAATTATGAATGTGACAAAGATGTAGCTATGAGGTGCTTCTTGATGTCCAAGCATAAAATTGGAAAAATTCTGAATGCTTAATTAATCATTGTTTTCTTAATTCTGCCTTTGTATTAGAATCTCTTGGGAAGCTTAAAAAAAAATACTGGTGGCTGGACCCCTTCCCCCAGATTCATAATTAACTATTCTGAGGCAGGGATTGGGCAGTAATTCTAATATGCTGGTAGGATTGAGAACTTCTGGGATAAAAAGTACATTTATGAGTTATTATATAATAAGGAATGGGGGCTTCCCGGGTAGCTCAGCTGGTAAAGAATCTGCCTGCGATGCAGGAGACCCCAGATTCCTGGATTGGGAAATTCCCCTGGAGAAGGGATTGGCAGCCCACTCCAGTATTCTTAGCTGGAGAATCCCCATGGACAGAGGAGGCTGGCGGGCTATAATCCATGAGGTTTCAAAGGGGCAGACATGACTGAGTGTCTAAGCACAGCACTGCACATATAAAGAAATACTATGGAGCCATCAAAATGGCTCCAATATTTATTGACATAGGAAAATGTTCGAGAAATACTGACTTGTGGAAGAAAAAACTTAGTTTACTGCATACTATATATAACAAGATCCTAATTTTATAAGAATGAAATTTTATATCTGCTTACAATTACTTAACAAGTATATTCCAAAAAGTTAGCAGTGGTCATCTTTGATTATTTTTTCCTTCTTATTGTTTATCTGTATTTTCCAGATTTTCCATTATGAGCGAACATTTTATTCATAATAAAAATGAGTTACTTAAAAAAGAGTTCCCAGGTGTTTATGAAGCTCTGCCAAAAGGCATCAATTTCTTAATGATTTGTATGAAGTAGAAGCACAGAGTTTACATAAATCCTAGATGACATATCGAAATTGTCTAAATGGAACTTAAACTATTTAGAAACCCATTAGGTCAGCAGTTCCCAAGCTCTGGTAACTTTGAACCTGCTTCTGGTTGGGGAGGTTGTAGAGGGGACCAGGAAGCCAAGCTGAGCCTGTGGTAATTGTCACGAACCACACCTTGAAAACAGAGCAGTATGAGTGTTATCAGAAATACATACCCTGGGTCTTCCCTGGCAGTCCAGTGGTTAATATTCTGTGCCAATGCAGGGGGCGGGGTTCAGTCCCTAATTAGGGAACTAAGATCTCACTTGCTGCATGGCCAAACAATTAAAAAAAATAAAGAAATACATACCAATGAGAACAAATCACAAAACAGCTCTCAAATAATGTTCAATAGTATTATCTTCTACTTAAACGCATTTACTTCTTATACTCCTGTGAACCTCCCAGCTAGAGTCATTCATTTAGCAGATATTTCTGGGTGTATACCATGTGTCAGGGGCTATGCTAAGCACTGGAATCCAGTTGTGAACAGAACAGGCTTGACCTCTGCCCATACAGCTTGGAATGGTGTTGCCCACCTCTGCCTCCCTGCCACCTTCCTATCACTCCTTGGATGAAGTCCTGGTAAATTCCATCAGGTTGACTTGTTCTGTTTTCCCTTCATCTAGGTAAAGGGAATATTGGCTTAGTTTGGCAAAAGGAGTCCCTTTGATTTGCAGTCATTCTTCATCTCACAATGACCCACTCTACATATTCTCGTGATTTTCTTCTTATGTTCCTTTAGAATGTTATGTCTTTGTCAGCTCAGGCTGCCGTGCAAAATACCACAGACTGGCTGACTAAACCTAATTACCTTCTCAAAGGCAAATATACCTTCAAATACACTGGGGCCAGGGCTTCAACATATGAATTTCGGGGCACACATAACATTTGGTCATTAGTCAACTCTTGATAATCAGGGTGAAGCATGAAAACATGTAAAACTGCTGAAGTCCGGTACCTATTTATGTAGAAAAATTTGCACACACAATATAATGTGTTAGGCATACTACCACATGCATATTGTAAAATAAAACATGTGATACCTAAAGCTGATATTTTAAGGGCAAACTCGTAGGACTGTTTCCCAAACCTTCACAGTTTACAGTGTCCATGATGTCCCAGTTCCATTCACTAGGTAATTATGCCCAAGCAACTGTTGTTGTTCAGTTGCTTAGCCTGACTGTTTGCAACCCCATGGACTGTAGCATGCCAGGCCTCCCTGTCCTTCACCATCTCCTGGAGCTTGCTCAAACTCATGTTCGTTGAATCAGTGATGCCACCCAGCCATCTCATCCTCTGTCATCCCCTTTTCCTCCTGCCTTCAATCTTTCCCAGCATCAGAGTCTTTTCTACTGAGTCGGCTCTTCACATCAGGTGGCCAAAGTAATGGAGCTTCAGCCCTTCAAATGAATATCCAGGGTTGATTTCCTTTAGGATTGACTGGTTTGATCTCCTTGCTGTCCATTTTGAAAAAAAAAAATACACACGTAAGTTGAAAGAAAAATTTATATTTTTCTGTGATCTGCCTTAGGTTAGCAGGTTGTGTCATGTCTGGTGGATGTCAAGCGTCTCTTGAAAATTGAAAAAGTTCTGTGAGTTCCCTGTGGTACCTCAGGGTGTGTGGGTACAGAGTCTGAGAACATTATTAAATATTTAGGGAATCTGGTTCATGTAGGATTATTAATTCCACAAATGAACACAAACTGGCATTATCTTTAGATTTGATTACTTAAGAGGGTTGAAAGATCGGTCACTGAATCAGCCTTTTAAAGATGCTCCATGGGATTCTCCAGACAAGAATACTGGAGTGGGTAGCCATTCCCTTCTCCAGGGGATCTTCCCAACCCAGGGGCTGAACTCAGGTCTCCCGCATTGTGGATAGATTCTTTACCAGCTGATCCACAAGGGAAGCCCCTCAAAGATGTTTGATAATTACTGAGTTGCAGGATGCCGACAAAAGTCCGTCTGGTCAAGGCTATGGTTTTTCCAGTGGTCATGTATGGATGTGAGAGTTGGACTGTGAAGAAAGCTGAGCACCGAAGAATCGATGCTTTTGAACTATGGTGTTGGAGAAGACTCTTGAGAGTCCCTTGGACTGCAAGGAGATCCAGCCAATCCATCCTAAAGGAGATCAGTCCTGGGTGTTCATTTAGGACTGATGCTGAAGCTGAAACTCCAATACTTTGGCCACCTGATGTGAGGAGCTGACTTATTTGAAAAGACCCTGATGCTGGGAAAGATTGAGGGCAAGAGGAGAAGGGGATGATAGAGGATGAGATGGCTGGATGGCATCACCAACTTGATGGACATGGGTTTGGGTGGACTCCGGGAGTTGGTGATGGACAGGGAGGCCTGGCATGCCACGGTTCATGGGGTCGCAAAGAGTCGGACACGACTGAGCGACTGAACTGAACTGAACTGAACTAAGTTTTATGAAAAAATTTTTTTTCTTTTCTCGGAATTCTAAATGTGTTTGGAGAAATAAAATAAGGAATATTGGAGAAAACAATTTTTGTTTTTTCTCTTTTGGTCGCCCTGCAGCATGTGGGGCCTTAGTTCCCTGACCAGAGATGGAACCCGTGCACCCTATAGTGGAAGCACGGAGTCTTAACCACTGGACTGCCTTGGAAGTCTTGGAGAACACTGTTTTTGAATTTGGAAGTTTAATAGGCATATAGTACTAAAACTGAATAATATTAGAAAGCAAATACTGGCTTTCTGCAAAGTCTTAACTATCCTTGTCCCAGAAAAGGAAACTTAGTCATCGAGAGTCACTGAACATAGAAAACGTGCCGCCACTGACATTATTCTATGGCTCAGGGCAGACAGAAGCCACTGTTCCCTGCCAGGGAGTGGCTTCCCTGGACTGGGCAAGTGCGTCTGAGAAGGAGTGGGATTTGCAGGCGTTCCTAGTCAGGCTCCCTGCCCTGGAATGGGACTTGCTGGTGACTCAGCAAACAAGGATTCCTGGCTACTCTGGGCAAGGTTGGGAGGAGCCTGAGGGTGTGGTCCTTCTGGGAGGGGACAGTTGGCACAGATGCTGCTGCTGCTTTTTTTTTTTTCCTTGCTACACTGTGGCATGTGAACTTTTAATTCCCCTACCAGGGATCAAGGGCTTCCCAGGTGGTGCTAATGGTAAAGAACCCACCTGCTAATGCAAGAGACATGAGAGACTTGGGTTCAATCCCTGAGTCAGGAAGATCCCCTGGAGGAGGGCACCACCACCCATTACAGTATTCTTGCCTGGAGAATCCCATGGACCAAGGAGCCCAAAAGGCTACGGTTCATGGAGTTGCAAAGAGTTGGACATGACTGAAGTGACTTAGCACGCGTCACAGTCTAGAACATCAACTCATTTATTTGTTTCGGCCTCCTACCATGTGACAGGCACCTTGCTAAACACTGAAAACGTAAACGGGGTAAAATATGGAGTCTGGGATCTTACTTTTTTTGATGGCTCCAGTCTTGTGGAATTGCAATTCAATATTAACTTTTTATTTAAAAAATTATCTTTCTTAGAACCACATGGTTTTGGCAACTCTCAATTGTGCATTCAGACTGCATCTTTCACTTTTTTTTTTTTTTTTTTTTTTGACTTTAAGAGTTCTAGTGAATGGGGTTGGAGCAAAGTGCTTTGAGTTCTTTGTCATCCTGCTATCATCATTAGTATGTTTGAATTGTTCTGTAGGAATCTGTCATTCTGGAAGTAACATTGGCATATCCATGGCAGTCTTGTACTAAGGAGCAAAACAAAAAATCCTGAGTGGGATTAAATGGGTCCTTTATTTTTCACTACATAAAGATTTGCATTAGACCGGTATTCATTAAATGAACAAAAAGCATACTCACTGACGGCTGGATGCATTTATAAATGGGTTAATCTCTGTGTCAGCTGAACAGATTTCTGGGAATCTTTTGCCAAAAGCCTTCAGGCTTAAATGTATGGTGAGTGGGGTGGGGATTTTATCCTTTTCTAGGTTGGTTGATTTCATTCTTAAACTGGTAACAATAAAGAGGTATTCAAGAAGAGGCTGTTTAAAGTGAAGAAGAAGGTTTGTCTAATATACGATTTATTCATAGGTTTAATCCTGCTAGAGAAAGCTAGGATGTTTTCTTTCATTAAAAATTTGTTAAGCTGGTGAAATATTTGGGGATATCATTTATTGTTTATGAAATTTACTTTGATTAAATGCACATAATACTTTCAGACACTTTGTATTCCCAAGTCACTTTATGGTTGCTGCTGTAGATTTGTCAGTAATGCAGGTGTTTAGTGATTTTTCCCATTGCTTTTTTTCCTCCTGTGTTTATGTTGCCTTCTGAACTGTTTCTATCATAAATCAGGTCAACTCCCAGATTAAAAGTGTGGGAGCTGGGAAGAGAAATTATAGTCAACTTCTATAAACCTGTGCTGAATCAGCATCCTTTTTACAGCTGATAAATTTAATCCCAGTGGCATCACGTGTTCTTCAAAATGGCTAATGTTCTTTGTTTTCTTTTTTTTTTTTTTGGCTAATGCTCTTTGAACGGCAAGCATATCAGGACATTTAAAAACAGTTTGAAAAGTGCAAGTGAAAGTCGCTCAGTCAGGTCCGACTCTTTGCCCAGTGGACTATACAGTCCCTTGCCGGGGTCCAGCCTCGGCAGGATCCAGGGGTACCCTCAGGATGAATGGCGTCGGCGAGAGAAAGAGAGAGAGAAACAGACCAGACTGGGGATGTGCAGCAGAGTCTGGCGAATCTTTATTTTTTTTTACCGTAGCTTTTATATTCTAAGTTAGTACATTTTTAAGGGGAAGATAGTTTAATATTACATTGGCTCATCCTTCATGAAACCAGGGTGTTTTCTGCATACTTCTTTGTAAGAGTCTTGTACATTATCTTCTGGCCTTGGGGCCTATTGACATTTTATGACCTAGGTGAATGCAAAGCTGTTTTCCGTAATCTATTCTTTAATGAACACAAAGGTCAGTCTTTTTGCAGAAGTTATCAGTTAAATTTATCTAAAAGGTTTACCACACAAAGACTCTGTCGCTCCAGTGAGGCAGCCCCTGTTTAGCATTCCTGGTTAAAATGAACAATTCTAAACTCTGATTTTTCTAAATCTTTAACTATAACCGCTTTTAGAATAATATTTTTATGTTCTCTAATAGGGCTTCCTCACCTCCCAAAGGGCTCTGTGCCTATTAGGGCCTTGTGTGTGATCAGATTCTTTATGCTGTTTATGATTAAGGTGTTGTGAGCAGTTATGTGCATTAGTACGCATTTGCCAAGCAGGCTAGAATGCCAGCAAAGAGGTCTAAATTGAAACACTCCTTTCATCCTGGATAATCTTATAGGATACCACTGTCCGGTGGACATAAAGTTCTAAGTTGATTCTGTTTGGAAAGAGATCGCGGAAGGCCTTCTACCTGTGTTACAGAAATTAGGGAGTAGTCTAGTATAGCAAGCATCAGAAAGACAGAGATCATCTTTAAGGTGAGTGCCGGGGCAGCTTTTCGAAATCCCTGAAGCCCTGATCTGCCTTGCTTGTCAGGTCTTCTCCTCATGACCTTGTCATGGGTGGGATCTCGTGTGCTGGCTCCCAGCAGTCCATGGAATTCTCCAGGCCAGAATACTGAAGTGGATAACCTTTCCCTTCTCCAGGGGATCTTCCCAACCCAGGGACTGAACACAAGTCTCCCACTTTGCAGGCAGGTTCTTTACCTGTTTACATTAGTTTACATCAGTTTACCTGTTTACATCAGTTTAGTTCAGTCACATCCTACTCTTTGCAACCCCATGGACTGCAGCATGCCAGGCTTCCCTGTCCATCCCCAACCCCTGGAGTTTACATAAACTCATGTCCATGGAGTCAGTGATGCCCTCCATCCATCTCATCCTCTGTCATCCCCTTCTCCTCCTGCCTTCAATCTTTCCCAGCATCAGGGTCTTTTCCAATGAGTCAGTTCTTCACATCAGGTGGCCAACGTATTGGAGTCTCAGCTTCAGCATCAGTCCTTCCAATGAATATTCAGGACCAATTTCCTTTAGGATGGACTGGTTTGGTCTCCTTGCAGTCCAAGGAACTCTCAAGAGTCTTCTCCAATACCACAGTTCAAAAGCATCAATTCTTCGGCCCTCATCTTTCTTTATAGTCCAACTCTCACATCCATACATGACTACTGGAAAAACCTATCAGGGAAGCTTAAATGTGATTAGTCTGGACTTGTAATTTTATTTATTTATTTAAAATAATTTTATTGGAGTATAATTGATTTACAATGTTAAGTTAGTTTTAGCTGAGTGAATCTGTTATACAAATACAAACAGCCACTCTTTTTCAGATTCTTTTCCCATATAGACCATTACAGAGTATTGAGTAGAGTTCCCATTGCTATACAGTATGGACCTGTCATTTTAAACATTAGAGCTGATATGAAGAACATCAATTATTTATTAAACACAGCTCTTTAGAAGTGCTTTTTATTTTCTTAAGAAACAGGAATAACAATAATATGAAATCATATAAAATATTCCTGTAGGAATTTTTTTTTTCTTTAAGCACAAAGCAACTTGGTTTGCGTGCTTTCCTAGTGGCTCAGACAGTAAAGAATCCGCTTGCAACAAAAGACCCGAGTTCCATTCCTGGGTTGGGAAGATCCCCTAGAGAAGGGCATGGCAACCCACTCCAGTATTCTTTTTTCCTTTTTTTTTTATTAGTTGGAGGCTAATTACTTCACAACATTTCAGTGGGTTTTGTCATACATTGATATGAATCAGCCATGGATTTACATATATTCCCCATCCCGATCCCCCCTCCCACCTCCCTCTCCACCCGATTCCCCTGGGTCCTCTCAGTGCACCAGGCCCGAGCACTTGTCTCATGCATCCCACCTGAGCTAGTGATCTGTTTCACCACAGATAATATACATGCTGTTCTTTCGAAACATCCCACCCTCACCTTCTCCCACAGAGTTCAAAAGTCTGTTCTGTACTTCTGTGTCTCTTTTTCTGTTTTGCATATAGGGTTATCGTTACCATCTTCCACTCCAGTATTTTTGCCTGGAGAATCCCATGAACGAGGAGCCTGGCAGATATAGTCCACAGGGTCACAAAGAGTGGAACACAACTGAAGTGATTTAGAACACACACACACACACAACTTGGTTAACCAAAACAGTGCTGCATCATTTTCTCCAAGCTTTAATCCTTTAGGACCTGAATATTTGTTCACTTCCTTTTCTCTTAATCTCAACTTAATTTACAGGACCCCGGTGAGCTCATAGAGTCTCTCTTTTGGAAACTGTAATAATAAATGTAAAAATCGTCAGCGTCTGTTATATGTTACTTTTGTGCATCGCAAAACTTGCACAGCCTTCTCCTATGGTCCTACATGGAGATGCTCTTGCCTGGACGTGTGCAGCTTCCGCAGGTGGGAGCTGGGGACCATCTGCTCCCCAGGGAGCATAGGCAATCTTCGTAGCAGGAATCTTAAGTCTCACAGAGATTAGTATTGAAAACAGAGGGACCATTCTTCTTTTTCTTCTCTTTCTTGATTTAATTCTTTCTCTTTCCTTCTCTCTTCCCCCCTCATAGTCGATATTTTTGCTTTTCTTAAAAATTCAGAACTATTATGGGAATTTTCTAATATGCAAAAAAATTGAAAGTATAATAAGAGCTTATATATCCACCATCTTTAATAATGGCTAGCATTTTATCATATTTGCTTTATATCTGTTTATTTCAATTTAAAAATTATTTGTGGTAATATAACCCACTAAGAAATATATAGGCCAAATGTATGCTCCAAAAGTTACTTGAGGGACTTACCTAGTAGTCGGTCCAGTGGTTAAGACTCTGTGCTTCCAATGCAGGGGACACAGGTTCAATCTCCAGTCAGGGAACTAAGATCCCACATGTCTCAGGACCAAGAGATAAAAAAATTAAATTGAAGATAAATAAATAAAAGTCACTTGAATTTAATTTTTGCTTTGTGTCAATATGATACTCATTTGATATAGAGTTAGATAGAATTAGTTTGTTTCTTTTTCTTCTCAATTTTAGGGTTGCTATCTCTTTAATTTAATCTGTTCTTCGAACATTAAAACCATTTACATGGGTCAGAAATCAAAACTGTGTATAAAAAGTTCTATTCAAGAAAGTTTGGCTTCCATTTCTCTCCTTTTTCCTGTTACCTACTCTCCATCTCCCTGTGCCAACTTGCTAACTCTTTTTAGTATTCATTTCTGGTTTATCTTCCCAGAGTTTTTGGAAAAATAAGCTAAATTTAAAATTATATACAATAGGGTATTACTCAGCCATTAAAAGGAATGAAATAATGTCATTTTCAGCAAAATGGATGGACCTAGAGAGTGTCATACTGAGTGAAGTAAGTCAGACACAGAAGAATTATTGTATGACACCCGTTATAAGTGGAATATAAAACGAAATGATATAAAATGAAATTCTGTGTGCACCTATTAATTGTTATCTTTTTGATAAATAAATGAAACTTTTTATGAGACATATTGCTTATAATTGAAAGTCCGTGGTTGTGGGGGTATAATGACAACAGAAACTTGAGGCTGTCTGTTTGCATGAATTCTTTTCGCAAAATATGGAAAATGCAGATTTTAAAAAGGCCATTTTCTTCCAAATGTTTGAAATCAGAAACATAAAATAAATCTTTTAGTACTAAATAAAAAAAGCACACACATATATGTGCATATATATATATATATATAGATAGATAGATAGATAGATATACATATTTCCTATTTGATCTCCTTTTTTACATAAGATGTAGCATTTGATATATACTGTGGTACATTTCTTTCACTTAATGTATACTGGAAACCACTCAAATCACTCCTTATCAGTACATAGAAATCTTACTTATTCTTTTTCATGACTGAATATACTTCATTGTGTGGGTAGTTTATTTAATCAGTTCCTTACTATGAACATTTGAGTGTTTCCAATATTTTGCTATTACAAACAATTCTGTAATGACTAAATCTGTGAAACTGTTGTTTAGTGTTAATCTATCTATGGGATAGGTTCCTAGAAGCGAGATTGCTGGGTCTAACGGGAAGTGTTTCTATAATTTACTCCCACCAGCAACGTGTGAAACTGCTGGTTTCCCCACAACGTCACCAGGACTGTACATTGCCAACTTTTGGATTTTTGCCCATCTGATATGTGAGAAATTATCCCTCAGTATAGTTTTAGTTTACATTTCTCTTCTTTTGAGTAGAAGTTAAGCATCTTTTTCACATGTTAACAAGCAAATGAACTTTTTTCCTGAAAACTGTTTAAGCTTTTTTTTTCTATAGGAATTTTGTCTTTTATCTCAAATTTGAAGAACTTTTCATATATTAGTTCTTTGTGATGTAGAGTTGTAAATATTTTCTCACAGATCATTGTTTTGTTGTTTTGACTTATTTGTGATTGCATTTTTTTCTTTTGTGTAATTTGCTTTTGAAATGGCAAAAATAATGTAACAACATTTTCAAAGAAAAAAGCCCTGTGTAGCTCCAAGAGAACTTTTTATTTTGCAAATTCCCTCCTAGGTATGTCCATATTCATGTTTCAGTCATTTCAGTTGCTCAATCGTGTTCTACTCTTTGCGACCCCATGGACTGCAGCATGCCAGGCTTCACTGTCCATCACCAACTCCCGGAGCTTACTCAAACTCATGTTCATGGAGTCGGTGATGCCATCCAACCATTTCATTCTCTGTCATCCCCTTCTCCTCCCGCCTTCAGTCTTTCCCAGCATTAGCTTCTTTTCCATTGGGTCAGTTCTTCGCATCAGGTGGCCAAAGTATTGGAGTTTCAGCTTCAGTATCAGTCCTTTCAATGAATATTCAGGACTGATCTCCTTTAGGATTGACTGGTTGGATCTCTTTGCAGTCCAAGGGATGCCTAAGAGGCTTCTCCAACACTACAGTTCAAAAGCATCAATTCTTTGGCACTCAGCTTTCTTTATAGTCCAACTCTCACATCCATACATGACTACTGGAAAAACCATAGCTTTGACTAGATGGACCTTTGTTGGCAAAGTAATGTCTCTGCTTTTTATTTTTTATTTTTTTTAAATATTATTTTATTAGTTGGAGGCCAATCACTTCACAACATTTCAGTGGGTTTTGTCATACTTTGACATGAATCAGCCATATAGTTACACGTATTCCCCATCCCGATCCCCCCTCCCACCTCCCTCTCCACCCGACTCCTCAGGGTCCTCCCAGTGCACCAGGCCCGAGCACTTGACTCAAGCATCCCACCTGGGCTGGTGGTCTGTTTCACCATAGATAATATACATGCTGTTCTTTCAAAACATCCCACCCTCACGTTCTCCCCCAGAGTTCAAAAGTCTGTTCTGTACTTCTGTGTCTCTTTTTCTGTTTTGCATATAGGGTTATCGCTACCATCTATCTAAATTCCGTATATATGTGTTAGTATGCTGTAATGTTCTTTATCTTTCTGGCTTACTTCACTCTGTATAATGGGCTCCAGTTTCATCCATCTCATTAGAACTGATTCAAATGAATTCTTTTTAACGGCTGAATAATATTCCATGGTGTATATGTACCACAGCTTCCTTATCCATTCATCTGCTGATGGGCATCTGGGTTGCTTCCATGTCCTGGCTATTATAAACAGTGCTGCGATGAACATTGGGGTGCACGTGTCTCTTTCAGATCTGGTTTCCTCAGTGTGTATGCCCAGAAGTGGTATTGCTGGGTCATATGGCAGTTCTATTTCCAGTTTTTTAAGAAATCTCCACACTGTTTTCCATAGTGGCTGTACTAGTTTGCATTCCCACCAACAGTGTAAGAGGGTTCCCTTTTCTCCACACCCTCTCCAGCATTTATTGCTTGTAGACTTTTGGATAGCAGCCATCCTGACTGGCGTGTAATGGTACCTCATTGTGGTTTTGATTTGCATTTCTCTGATGATGAGTGATGTTGAGCATCTTTTCATGTGTTTGTGAGCCATCTGTATGTCTTCTTTGGAGAAATGTCTGTTTAGTTCTTTGGCCCATTTTTTGATTGGGTCGTTTATTTTTCTGGAATTGAGCTTCAGGAGTTGCTTGTATATTTTTGAGATTAATCCTTTGTCTGTTTCCTCATTTGTTATTATTTTCTCCCAATCTGAGGGCTGTCTTTTCACCTTACTTATAGTTTCCTTTGTTGTGCAAAAGCTTTTAATTTTCATTAGGTCCCATTTGTTTATTTTTCCTTTTATTTCTGTCTCTGCTTTTTAATATGCTGTCTCGGTTGGTCATGACTTTTCTTCCAAGGAGTAAGTGTTTTTTAACTTCATAGCTGCAGTCACCATCTGCAGTGATTTGGGAGCCCCCCAAAATAAAATCTGTCACTGTTTTCGTTGTTTCCTCATCTATTTGCCATGAAGTGATGGGACTGGAGGCCATGATCTTAATTTTCTGAATGTTGAGTTTTTAGTCAACTTTTTCACTCTCCTCTTTCACTTTGATGAAGAGACTCTTTAGTTCTTCGCTTTCTGCCATAAGGGTGGTGTCATCTGCCTATCTGAGGTTATTGATATTTCTTCTGGCAGTCTTGATTCCAGCTTGTGCTTCATCCAGCCTGGCATTTCGCATGATGTACTCTGCATATAATTGAAATAAAGAGGGTGACGATATACAGCCTTGACATACTCCTTTCCCGATTTGGAACCAGTCTGTTGTTCCATGTCCAGTTCTAACTGTTGCTTCTTGACCGGCATACAGATTTTTTGGCAGTGAGGTCAGGTGGTCTAGTATTCCCATCTCTTGAAGAATTTTCCACAGTTTGTTGTGATCTACACAGTTAAAGGCTTTGGCGTAGTCAATAAAGCATAAGTAGATGTTTTGAATGAAGAGACGGAGTCAAAGCAAAAACAACACCCAGTTGTGGCTGTGACTGGTGATGAAAGTAAAGTCTGATGCTGTAAAGAGCAGTATTGTATAGGAACCTGGAATGTTAGGTCCACGTTTAGCTATAATCAATTCTAATTACTGGTCACATCTTTTGTCACTTAAAATTAGAAGATAAACCACTGGCTGGGTCAAATTCTGATCAATTTGGCAATTTCTTAAAAAGGAATGAGCCTGCACCAGTGCCCAGAATCCTGATTCATTTCCTCCCAAGGTCACCGGAAGTTGTTTGCGGGCAAGAATCAAACCCTCCCCAGCACCTCGAAGGCTGAGTCAGTTCTCCGGCTAACGACAACTGTATGCCAGAGTTCCATTTGTTGTCTTGAAACTAGTTAGTTCCCCATGGCTTTTATGTCTATCTCTAACCACCACTGATGCCGCGGTTGGAAAGCTGTCTGCTGTTTCCTGGCCT
This sequence comes from Muntiacus reevesi, assembly GCF_963930625.1. Classification (NCBI taxonomy): domain Eukaryota; kingdom Metazoa; phylum Chordata; class Mammalia; order Artiodactyla; family Cervidae; genus Muntiacus; species Muntiacus reevesi. The sequence goes on from NC_089260.1 coordinate 45,353,128, forward strand.
CTTATTTCAATATGATTGTGCTTCTGTCCTACATACACCATTTCTCTCCTCTCTTCTCACTCTCTCCTTTTCCTCCTCTTCCTCTCCTCTCTTAGATGTGACATTTTATTTTAAAAATATATATTTATTTATTTATTTTCCTGAGTCATGAGTGGATTTCCATTCTCTCCTCCAGGGGATCTTCCCAACCCAGGGGTCGAACCCAGGTCTCCTGCATTGCAGGTGGATTCTTTACCACCCGAGCTACCAGGGAAACCCAAGATGTGACCTTTTATTTAAATTTTTTTTTTTAATCAAACTGTGCCATGTCTTAGTTGCAGCGTGTGGGATCCAGTTCCCTAACTAGGAATCTAACCTAAGCCCCCTGCATTGGGAGCATGGACTCTTAGCCACTGGACCACCAGGGAAGTCCCAGTTATGACCTTTTATACTCAACAAATATAGTTAACAGCAGTGTGGAGATAATTTACTCCATGTCTAAATCTGTCTGATAGATTATTTCTATTGGAAGTGGAGGAGGTTAGGGATCTCCTCATACCCAATCTTTTTATTTTTAAATATTTCATTTATTTATTTTTTTTCACCACACTGTACAACTTGTGGAATCTTAGATTCCCAATCAGTGATTGAACCACAGCCCTCAGTCTTGAGAACACAAAGTCTAAATCATTGGAGAGCCAAGGAATTCCCCACACTCAATCTTTCTTTAAATATTTTTCTTTGGAAAGTGGGAGGTGACCAGATTCATAATTCCAAATAAATACACAATGTAATGTTTTTTTTTATTTAAAGCTTACAGCTCTTTTTAATGTAACCAACATCTTGGGCATCTAAATAATCTGTAGAAAATACAATGAGCTCATTTTTATTTCTTATTTTTAGAAAGATAGTTACATAATGAGTCTAGTCACATCTTAGTTTGAGTGCATTTTTCTTGTCCTGTATTTCTTCTTTATTAAATGGGAGAATATATTTTTGGGTGGCCATTAGTTACTGAAAGATGACAATATAGGATACACCTCATTTCTTGGGAATCCCTATTTTTCCTTCTTGGCCGCACTGTGAGGCTTGTGGGATCTTGGTTCCCTAATTAGGGGCTGAACTCGTGCCCCCTGCAGTGAAAGTGCAGCGTCGTAACCACTGGACTGCCAGGGAATTCCCTCTATTTCTTCTTTAATTCCAATATTCTAGAAAAAATTTTAAAGCCCTGATATTAGTAATAGTGGGGCCTTAATGTTAAAACATCATGTTGACACCTTACACATAAACACTTTTTGTTATTATAATTCTGTAACACTGTAAAAGAATTTTAAAAATAAATACAATATATATTGATACACACCATCCCTCCCCCCAAACAAAAAACAAAACCTAAACAGTGGGGCCTTGTATCAGTACAACATATTCACAGATGTTTTGCATATATCAACTTGTTGGACTCTGGCTAGTTATTCCTCTGATAGTAGGTTAGTTAACAGTTACGTTAAATTTTCTAGAACCCTAAAGAACTTGTTTAAAATCTGAATCTTTATTTAAAAGATTATTTCCAGCTTTATTGAGATATAATTGATATATAATGTTGGATAAGTTTAAGGCGTGCCCATTCATTGTTGAGTCGTGTCCAAATCTTTGCAACCCTGTGGACTGTAGCCCGTCAGGCTTCTCTGTTCATGGGATTCTCCAGGCAAGGATACTGGTGTAGGCTACCATTTCCTTCTCCAGAAGAAGGTGGGCAATGTAGTGATTTGATATGTGTGTATGTTGAGAAATGATCACCATAGTAAGATTAGTTAGTACATCTGTCTTCTCACATAGATATCCCCCCGCTTTTTTTGGTGATGAGAACTTTGGTGATGAGAAAGACTGGCTACTTTCAAGTGTTTAATACGATACTGTTAACTACAGCCATCATGTTGCTCATTAGATCCCCAGAAATTGTTCATTTTATAACTGCAAATTTTTATTCTTTGGCAACCTTCCCTCACATCCCTGCCCCAACAGCCAACCAACCTACTCTTGGTTATTTTTTTTAGGTCCCACATATAATTGATAGCATATAGCATTTGTCTTTCCCTGTCTGATTAATTTCACATAGCATAATGCTCTCAAGTCCATCTATGTTGTCACAAATGGCAGGATTTCATTCTTTTTTATGGCTAAGTAATATTCCATTGTATACACCACATTTTCTTTATCTATTCACTTGTTGATAGACAGGCTGTTTTCATGTCTTGAATATTATAAATAATGCAACAATGAATATGAGAGTGCAGCTATCTGTTTGAGATTGTGATTTAATTTCCTTTGGATATGACTTCCCTGGCAGCTCAGTCAGTAAAGAATCTGCCTGCAATGCAGAGACCTGGGTCTGATCCCTGGGTCGGAAAGATCCCCTGGAGGAAGGCATGGTAACCCACTCCAGTATTCTTGCCTGGGAAATCCCATGGACAGAAGAGCCTGGTGGGCTACAGTTCATGGGGTTGCAAGAGTTGGACATGACTAAATGACTAAACCACTAACCACCAATATACTTGGAAGCGCAATTGGTAGTTCTATTGTTAAGTTTTTGAGGAATATCCATACTGTTTTCCACAGTGTCTGCACCAACTTACATTCCCACCGACAGTGCATAAGTGTTTCCTTTTCTCTACATTTTGCCAGCACTTGTTATCTCTTGTCTTTTTTTCCCTTCATTTAAAAAATTGAGATATAATTATTATATTAATAAAATGTTATATTGGTTTCAGGTGTACAACAAAATTCAGTATATGTTTATATTGTGAAATATTTACTACAATAACTACTTGTGACTCTTTGCGAGCCATGGACTATACAGTCCATGGAATTCTCCAGGCCAGAATACTGGAGTGGATAGCCTTTCCCTTTTCCAGGGGATCTTCCCAACCCAGGGATCGAACTCAGGTCTCCCCCACTGCAGGTGGATTCTTTACCAGCTGAGCCACAAGGGAAGCCCAAGAATACTGGCGTGGGTAGCCTATCCCTTCTCCAGCAGATCTTCCCGACCCAGGAATTGAACTGGAGTCTCCTGCACTGCAGGTGAATTCTTTACCAACTGAGCTATCAGGGAAGCCCACAATAACTATAGTTAAAATCAATCACCACATATTTTGTCTTTTTGATTACAGTCATTTTAACAAGTGTGAGATGATGTGTCATTGTGGTTGGTTTTGATTTGTATTACCTTGATGATCAGTGATGTTGACTCTTTTTACATACCTTATGGCAATTGTATGTCTTCTTTTGGAGACATGTTTGCTTAAGTCTTTTGTTTTTAAAGTCAAATTTATTTATATTTGCTATTGGGTTGTATAAGTTTCTTTCATATTTTGGATGTTAACCTCTTATCAGATATGTGGTTTACAAATACTTTCTCCCATTCTATAAGTTGCCTTTTCATTTTGTTGATTTTTTTTTCATTTATTTTTATTAGTTGGAGGCTAATTACTTTACAATATTGTAGTGGTTTTTGTCATACAGTGACATGAATCAGCCATGGATTTACATGTATTCCCCATCCCGATCCCCCTCCCGCCTCCCTCTCTACCCGATCCCTCTGGCTCCTCCCCGTGCACCAGGTCCAAGCACTTGTCTCATGCATCCAACCTGGGTTGGTGATCTGTTTCACCCTAGATGATATACATGTTTCCATGCTGTTCTCTCGAAACATCCCACCCTCGCCTTCTCCCACAGAGTCCAAAAGTCTGTACTGTTTTGTGTCTCTTTTTCTGTTTTGGTACCATTACACGCCAAAAGTCTACAAGCAATAAATGCTGCAGAGGGTGTGGAGAAAAGGGAACCCTCTTACACTGTTCGTGGGAATGCAAACTAGTACAGCTGCTACGGAGTACAGTGTGGACATTTCTTAAAAAACTGGAAATAGAACTGCCATATGACCCAGCAATACCACTTCTGGGCATACACACCGAGGAAACCAGATCTGAAAGAGACACGTGCACCCCATTGTTCATCGCAGCACTGTTTATAATAGCCAGGACATGGAAGCAACCTAGATGCCCATCAGCAGACGAATGGATAAGGAAGCTGTGGTACATATACACCATGGAATATTACTCAGCTGTTAAAAAGAATTCATTTGAATCAGTTCTAATGAGATGGATGAAACTGGAGCCCATTATACAGAGTGAAGTAAGCCAGAAAGATAAAGAACATTACAGCATACTAACACATATATATGGAATTTAGAAAGATGGTAACAATAACCCTATATGCAAAACATTTTGTTGATTGTTTCTTCTGCTATGCAGAACATTTTTAGTGTGACGTAGACCCACTTGTTTATTTTTGCTTTTGTTCCTCACGCTTTTGGTGTCATAGCCAAAAAATCATTTCCAAGACCAATGTCAAGGAGCCTTTTTTCTTATGTTTTCTTCCAGGAATCTTAAAGCTTCAGGTTTTACATTTAAGTCCTTAATCCATCTTGAGTTATTTTTTTTTAAGTTTTCTTTTTTTTTTTTTTTTTTTGGATGTGGACCATTTTTTAAATCCTTACTGAATTTGTTTCAATCATGTTTCTGTTTTATGTTTCAGTTTCTTGTCCTCCAGGCATGTTGGGATCTTAGCTCCCCCAACCAGGAATTGAACTTGCACCCCCTGCATTGAAAGGCAAAGTCTTAGCCACTGGACTGCCAGGGAAGTCTCCTATTTTGAGTTAATTTTTGTGAGTGGTGTAAGATAGGGGTCCAGTTTCATTCTTTTCATGTGAATATTGAGTTTTTTCATCACCATTTATTGAAGAGACCATCTTTCCCCCAGGCTGCCCAGGTGGCTCAGTGGGTAAAGAATCTGTTTGCAGTGCAGAAGATGTTGGAGTTGCAGGTTCGATCCCTGGGCCGGGAAGATCCCCAAGAGGAGCACATGGCAACCCACTCCAGTATTCTTGCCTGGAGAATCCCACGGATAAAGGAGCCTGGTGGGTTACAGTCCAGAGTCACAAAGAGTTGGATGTGACTGAAGTCACTGAGCATGCACACACATCTATTCCCACTGAGTGTTCTTGGCTCCCTTGTCAGGTATTGGTTGGCCATATATGAAAACTTGAAACCTTCATTCAAAAGCTTCCTAATTTAGTTCAATGGTTGCACAAACTAAGATAAGAGCAGAATAGTACGTGTCAGCTTTGCAATTCTTACTGTTTATTCATATGTCTAAATGTCTATGATAAACTGCTTCACATGTGGACCTAAGAGTTTGTGTAAAATCTTTTCACCATTTTTCTTTTCACTTGGGAGATTACTATAGTAGTCCACAAAGCAGAATCATTATTCTGAAAAACAATAGTCCACAAAGCAGAATCATTATTCTGAAAAATAAGTGAAAACTGCTTACAGTGTTCTTAATTAAAATGAAGAGTGAATCATGTGGGGGTATTTCTATCTTAACGAAGCCTCATTCACTTGTCTCATTAAAAAGCTTTGTTTAAAAAAACAGTCCCACTTGCTGGTGTGTTTGTTTTTTTTTTTTTTTTTTTTCCTTTTTATTTTTTTATTTATTTATTTTTAAATATTATTTTATTAGTTGGAGGCCAATCACTTCACAACATTTCAGTGGGTTTTGTCATACATTGACATGAATCAGCCATATAGTTACACGTATTCCCCTTGCTGGTGTGTTAAACTAGGATTTTCCTTCTGTCTATGCTGTATAAACCACTGAGGGTGATTTTTATAATCCGAAGGTAATGTATTTTTTCCCTTGATGTTCTTGCCGGAGGCATTCTCTCCCCTCTTATGACCAGTATTCTAACAGCGGTCTATTTTTGTCTCTTCAGATTGGAGTAAGAGTAGATGAAGAATGGAAAATAGGGCTGCTTTGTTTGGAGCTTCACAGTTATCCTGAGTGTATAATTTCTGAAACTAGACAGAGCCAAAGGGCACTCTGAGTCCTTTAACAACAGCCGAGAGGGATCGTTTTCCTTTGCTGCTCTATCGTTAGTGCTTTCTCTTCACATGATTAAAAAAACTGATCCTCACAGCTGCTTGGACAGTCCACCTGCCCCAGAAAAATGATTTTGAGACTGTTCATTACTTCACTGCTTACTGTGCTGTTCAACCAGCTCTTGGTTTTCCATGCTAATGAATGTTAACTGAGAATCCCCCAGAGTCCATTTTAGCCAGTAGTTTCAGCTTTTTCCTTCATCAGACCTCCTGTGAGCACTGCTCACAAGAATGGGCACGATGAATGAGGTTGAGCTGAATCTCTTTTGTCTCCCCTGTCCTCCTAACCGCCAGCTTCAGAGGATATTGTCCTGTGTTTTCATTGATTCCCTTGTCCCCTCCCGTTTAAAAATATGGTGAGTGTCTTTCTGAAGCTTCCTTCTCTCTGCTGTATTCTTTTACGACTTGTTAATCAACTGATTTTCATTTTCTCCTTCTGGCTGCTCCAGCATCTCCTTTATCCTTGTGTCCTTGATCAACATCTAATGGTTGAAATTCCCCAGGGCATCTTAATCTCCTTGCTTTTCTGTAGGAGTTTGGACAAAGGGGATTCGTTATTATAGATTCGGGGACTGTCTCTGACAATCAAGCTGGTTGCCCGAGTTTGTCTCCTACTCCATGTACCTCCCTGATTTAGGCAGAGCTAACTTCCATCTCATCCAGAACTGCCATGCTGTCTCCTGGTCAACCTGGCCATAGAGCATGGTACCCTAGTCTAATCTTTCCTGGCTCTATTCCATGCATTCATGCAAGCTTTTTCTTCTCAACTTGGTTTTTCCCATCACTGAATCTCATTTCTCAGGGTCTTATTCTAAAAATATACTTTATTTTCAGAGCAGTTTTAATTTTACATATTTATTTCTTGCTGCATCATGCAGAACTTCCCTGACCAGGTATCGAACCTGTGCCTCCTGCAGTGGAAGCTTGGAGTCTTAACCACCGGACTACCAGGGAAGTCCTGAGGCCTTATTGTTTTGAGAGCCAAGACTGCCTCACCATGTTGGCAGGTAGTTTCTGTATGCCAGATCCAGGAGGCTGACCTTGGTCTCTACATCTTGGATGTTCAATGCCTGGTTCCTTTTCTGTCTGCCTGGTCCCTGTCAGATTTCTTTTTCCCATCTTGCTTCTCCCAGAACTTAATTTGCTAACTTGACTTCAGCCAGCATCAGGCCTATATACAAATTTCACTTTAGCTTTCCTGAGTTCCTATTACTTACTTATCAACCAGCTTCATTTGATTATTCACTGGGGAAGCCACCCTAGTTCTAATAAACACTGTTTCCTGTCACTGCTGCAGTTGGTCTGCCCTGACTTGGGAAGCTTCTAATGTTAATCTGAGAAATTAACTCAGATTTCTCTTCTCTCCCTGCTCCCAAGCTGCTTCTCTTCTCAGGTCTTCTAGGATTTCTGTTAAGATGGACTTATGTTAAATTCACACCTTATATTAAGATGCCATGGCAGAGCCATAAAAAAGAATGAAATGATGCCATTTGCAGCAACGTGGATGGACCTGGAGATCATCATACTAAGTGAAGTAAGACCGAGAAGTATTATATGATATCACTTTTATGAAGAATCTAAAAAAATAATACAAATGAATTTACAGAATAGAAATAGACTTACAGACATAGGAAACAAACTTACGGTTATCAAAATGGACCCATCATTTAAGCAGTGCTACTTTATTGACAGTCTTTGTTCTGCGTTGGATTTATAGTTTATGCTGGTATCTGTTTCGTGTAAGTAAAGAGATTCATGATGGAATTTTTTTTTTTTCATGATGAAATTTTATATTACATGCTTTTAGCTGAATTCAAATATGCATACTTGGTACCACCACCACCATCCTCACTCCCACCCCACAAAGTCCTTACTTTTCTTTTCTTTTTTTTTTACAATATGCAGCTATGCATATAGCAGAAATGCAAGCTAAATATTTTGTTTGTAGTTTAAATAAAAATTAGGTTATTTGTTGTAGTGTTAGGAAAAAACTGACTTCCTAAAAGGTGATTTGGTAGATCCAAAAAAATGTATGCTGTCCTTTAGAATCAGTTTAGAGATGTAAGAAGTAATTTGACTATGTAAGATTTTAATCTAGTATAGTCTTTAGAATCTCACCTCACTCTACTCTATTTTATTTATTCATTCAATAAATATTATGCATCTCATGCATGTCAAGTTCTGAGTTAGGTACTGTGAATATAAAGATGAATCATATTCTCAAGGAGTTTTATTCTAAAAAGATGAAATGGACTGACAATGAATGAGACAATAAGGTGTTTTCAAAGTACCTGTAGTGCATGTTGGAGAAATAAGTAGGATGTGGTCAGCTCTTTGTGGTTGCTGGGAGAGTTCTTGTTAGAAAAAGCTTCAGAGAGGAGGTGACTGCTGAGCTGCGTCTTAAAGAATGTCAGTGGGGAACTTTCCTGGTGGTCCAGTGGTTAAGAATCTGCCTTCCAATGCAGGGGGCATGAGTTGGATCCCAGGTGGGGGAACTGATCCCACAAACTGCTGGGCAGCTAAGCTTGCACACTGCAGCTAGAGACAAACCTGCATGCTGCAACCGGGACCCAATGCTGCCAAATAAATAAAATATTTTTTAAAAAACAGTGATAATGAGTTATTTAAGTAAATAGTGGGATGACAGATAATGCTGGTAGGACAAAACTTACCCCAGAGTTTAAATATTTACTTATTTGGCTGCGTCAGGTCTTAGTTGCGGCACGTGGATCTTAGTTCCCTGACCAGGGATGGAACCTGCATCTCCTGCATTGGAAGGCTTCTCTGTCCATGGGATTTCCCAGGCAAGAATACTGGAGTGGGTTGCTATTTCCTTCACCAGGGGTTTCTATAGTTTAAAAGCCACCCAGTCTATGGTATTCTGTTATAGCAGCCCAGATGGACTAAGACAGTAATGATGTCTCTATAACCGTAGATTACACTTCCCTTTGACTTTAAAAATTGCCTTCAGAGAGTATTTTATTATTAGAATTTAAGTAATTTGGGCTTTTGCTCATTTAGTCTGGCAAATATTTATAGACCACCTATTTTAGGTGCTCAGTACTTTAATAGATGCAAAGCTGAGATGCAAAGCTTACAGTCTCATCGGATGAGAATTCCCTGGTGGTTCAGTTGTTAGGACTTTCACTGCTTTCACTGCTGGGACTCAGGTTTGATCCCTGGTGGGGGAATTAAGATCCCAAAAACCACATGGCACAGTCTAATTAAAAAAACAAAAAAATCTCATATGGAAGCAAGGCATAAAAACACAAGATTCTAAAACTGTGAAATGAAACAGTATGAGATTAAATTAATAAAATGCAACGTATATTAAAATATTGCCATGTATCAGAAACCATTTGAAGCCATTTAAAAAAATAACAGCTATTAAAAAAACCAAATAACTGTGCTTACCCATTGTAGACTCTCATTAAATACTAAGTCATAATAATAAAATAACACTAAGGAAATGATAGGTTTATATTATTTTACCAAATGAAACAATTTTTTATGCCAGTAGGGATATTAAGATCATTCGGGTCCAATGATTTCCCAACCATGGAAATCCAGAGAAGAAGAGGTGGATGTGATTTCTCACTTGAGCATTTAAATGCAAATTAAAGTCCTAGGATGCATTCCTGACCTTTGCTATCTAAATAATAGGGCCTAAAGAAAGTCTTAAAAAAAATAAAAATGTAGGGCAAACTTTACATAAAGGGATGGAAACAGAAAGGATTATTTTGCTTAAAATAGAGCATCTATATTTAGGAGCTTTTAGTCTGGCATGACCTTGACATTTAAGTCAACACAGTAGTTTTAAGTCTGATTATAACCTCCATTCTTTACCTTGTGTCTCTAAACCATTCAATGGGTTTAATGCCTCTGCCACAGCAGAATGAAAACAGTAGGTTTCTACCCAAGGATTTCAAACCATGAATCTCTTGGACTCCCTGGCCAGCACCTCTTTGTGAGTAGGCACTGCTGCTAATCCTCAATAATATTATTGGGCCATTCCTATGATTAAATTAGGACTGCACCAGAAGTCTGGTCTGGCGGCTGAGGAGTCTCCTGATCTAAGCTCAAATCTGAGAAGTTCCCTGGGGGTCCAGAGGTTAGGACTCTACACTTTCACTGCACGTCCTGGGTTTAATCCCTGGTCAGGGAACTAAGATCCCACAAGCCCATGTGGATGGGCCCCACCCCCCCACCCCAAATGTGCTGGAGTTGAGGTAACTTGACCAGAAAGATCTCCAAGGGCCTTGTGAAAGAAGGAAAAGAGTTAGTTACTCAGCCGTGTCCAACTCTTTGCGACCCCATGGACTGCAGCCTACTAGGCTCGTCTGTCCATGGGATTCTCCAGGCAACAGTAGTCTTGCCTGAATGGATAGCCTTTCCCTTCTCCAGGGGATCTTCCCGACCAAGGGATCGAACCCAGGTGTCCTGCATTGCAGGCAGATTCTTGACTGTCTGAGCCACCAGGGAGGCCCCCTAAGGGCCTTAAGAGCTTGAAAATGTTTATTCTGTGAAATGATGTAGACCAGCCAAGGGACACTGGGTCTTAAGCAACATTAGAAACCACCTTTAATAAAAATAATACAAAATCACGAACACAAAATTAGATGTGGGCCATTTTAGCCACTTCAACTGCTTTGCTGTTGTTCAGTCGCTAAGTTGTGTCTGTCTCTTTGCCATCCTGCCTGGGTGCCCTGTCCTTCACTATCTCCCTGAGTTTGCTCAAATTCATGTCTATTGAGTTGGTGATCATCTGCTTTAGAAGCGGATAAATACTTTTGTTTCAATATTATAAATTGGCCCAAAATGTGAACAGTTTAGAAATCACAGTTACCAAGTTTCACAATGTCCTTTTTTAAGACATGGGCAAGGAGGAGGATCACCTAAAATAGTCCTTGTATTTGTTTTCAAAGCCACAATACCAAGACAAACTGCTCTTCTATCAGATTTAACCCAAGTACAATCCAAATTTGTATTTTTTATATCCAAGTTCCCAAACAGCTGTTTACCTTTGTTACCAGGACCACAATAATACCAAGTACATCATAGCTGCTCAATAAGTTTTCATTGAGTAAATACATGAAATTAAAAAAAAAGTCTGAAAATCTTAAAAAAAAAATTAGATGTGAAAGAGGACATTGACTTAGACTGCAAAAGAAATCCCAACAAATTATAAATTTTAAAAAGCTAGCAATTACTATAGGCAGAAAAATAACCCAGAAAAATAACGTAATATTTTTATTTTAAAAATGGAAATATACTTCATTTACAATGTTGTATTATAATAGTAACATAATCCTTTGTATTAATCAACTGCTAGACAAACATCTTGTTTTTTAATATTCATTTATTTGGCTGCATCAGGTCTTAGTTGGGTTATGCGAGATCTTTGAGCATCATGTGGGGTCTTTCGCTGTGGTTGGGCATGTGAGATCTTAGTTCCACTACCAGAGACGGAACCTCCATCCCCCACATTGCAATCGGGTTCTTAACTATTGGACCACCAGTGAAGTCCCTAGACAAACATCTTTGATGCTTTTTTCTTCTAAATTTTGGCCATGTCAGGCAGCTTGAAGGAATACCAGTCCCCGACCAGGGATTGAACCCAGGCCGTGGCAGTGAGCGCACCCGAATCCTAATCACTAGACCACCAGGGAACTTTCTTCCAAGTTTCTTGACTGCATACTCTGATTGCTTCTTCATTTGACAGTAATTTTAGCATATTTTCTGAATAGAGAATAAAAAGAAAACTCAGTCTTTTCTTTTGTGACTGGTTAACTTATTTTTATTATTGACAATTTAGAGAAGTTTGTTTCAGCTTTACAGTTCATTATTGATAATGTGATGCAAGTTTTAGGATTGCTGTCAAATCTGGAGAAATCCCCGGTAAGAACCTGTCACAAGTGAGCTGTAAGATTTGACAGGGTTTCTGACTTGGTACACATGATATTAATTTCAGGTGTCAACTTGACTGGGTCATGGGGTGCTCAGACATTTGGCTAAACATTTTTCTGGGTGTGTCTGTAAGGCTGTTTCTGGGTAAGAGTAACATCTGAACTGGTAGGCTGAGTAAAGCCAACTGGTGTCTCCAATGTAGGGAAGATCCCCTGGAGGAAGGAATGGCAACCCACTCCAGTACTCTTGCCTGAAAAATTCCATGGACAGAGGAGCCTGGCGGGTTAAAGTTCATAGGATCACAAAGAGTTGGACATGACCAAGCATACAACACATACATACACACACAGTGTGGGTGACGTCATTCAATCAATTGAAGATCTGAACAGAACAAAAAGGCTGGGTAAGAGGGGGCTCTTTCTGTTTCACTGTTTGAGTTGGATGTGGGTCTTTTCCTACCTTTGTATTGAACTGAAAAGTCAACTTTTCTTGGGTCTTGAACTTGCTGGCTTTCAGACTAGAACTTCTTCCACCTGCTTTCCTGGGTCTCTAGTTTGCTGACGGTAGATCTTGAGACCTCTCAGCCTCCATACTTCCTTATACTCAGATGCTCAGTCGTGTCTGACTCTTTGCAACCCCAGGGACTGTAGTCTGCCAGGCTCCTCTGTCTGTGGGATTTCATAGGCAAAAGTACTGGAGTAGGTTGCCATTCCCTTCTCTCGGGGATCTTCCTGACACAGGGATCGAAACTGCATCTCCTGCAGTGGCAGGCGGATTCTTCATCACTGAGCCACCTGTGAAGCCTGAACAAAATGATGCCCCAGCCTTATTTCCCCTTGCTTGGATCCCATGAATGCCCATGGCAGTTTTAGTGCCAACAGACAGGAGAGGAAGTCGCACTGGAGAGAGACCAAGATCTTCGTGGATTACGGTTAAAACACCTTCCCTTTGGAAACTTTATAAAAACATAGGAACACGAGAACCTATGTATAGGGACCCTCCCAGGTTACGGTCAGGAGTCTTGCAAGTAAGAGACCCGAAGTTTAACTTTATGAGATTTACAGCCTACCCGACTGAGGCCTGTCTTTTCTTTAGAGCTCTTGTGGCCAGGATATACTGAGAATCTACAGTGGGCATTGGAGGTGGAGTAACACTGCCAGGATGTGCTAAGTGAAATCAAAGAATGCACAGGTGAAACAGGCTTGTGTCATTGAGACCAAAGAAATGACTCAGCCAGTCCCATGAAGTGGTCAGTAGTTGTGGTCCCTTGTTCTCATCCGTCTGGGTCCTGGCTGACCTGACACAACCTGGGGGTAGACAGGCACCGTCATTTACAAATAAATTCATATTTGCAAAATGGTTCCTAAATCATTTAAGGTATTATGGTTTGAATAGGCCTCCTTCCTCCCAACATAAAACTGATGGGCATTTATAGGAATGAATGTATGCACACTAAGGGTTAAAGGGTTTCCTTGTGGCTCAGCAGTGAAGAATCCACCTGCCAATGCAGGAGACGTTCGTTCAATCCCTAGGTTGGGACCAGGAGGAGGAAATGGCAATCCACTCCAGTATTCTTGCCTAGAGAATCCCATGGGCAGAGGAGACTGGCAGGCTATAATCCATGGGGTTGCAGAGTCGGACACAACTTAGTGACTAAACAACAACAAGGATGAAAAGTAAAACCATTTACCTGTGCATCTGTAAAGGAGAACTAAGTCTGAACTTTAAGTAAGGGTTTGGATCTTGTCCAGAACTTTGTACCGACAGAGCAAAATTGCACAAGCTCTAAATACTGTCTAAGAATATACAATGGAATGTATAAATTAAAACTTGATTTTAGGTCATTAGAATCTTAAAAAGAGGCCAATTCAACTAAAGGGGAAAATGATAATGTGATTTTTTAAAAGCCTGCTTGTTTTATGAGAGGCCTTCCATCAAAGTACTGAGTCATCGCAGTCTTGTCTGCAAGACCCATTAGCCAGAGGCTTCTTTTGAAAGGTTGATGGTTGTAAGAATTCTGGCAGGAAGTCAAATGGTGATGAGCTTTGCTCTCTGCCAGGTGTTTTGGCAGCCTTCCTTGGAGGAGGCTGGAGGGTAACACCAATGAAGAATGTCTATTACTAATAGGATTGATTCATCAGCAAATATTTTAGAATGCTTCCATTCTGAGTGCTGTCCCCATTCCACTTAAGATTTTGTGCTTTGCTTAGTTGTTTAGTGAAGTCTAACTCGTTGCGACCCCGTAGTCTATAACCCGCCAGGCTCCTCTGTTCATGGGGATTCTCCAGGGAAGAATACTGGAGTGGGCTCCATGCCCTCTTCCAGGGAATCTTCCCAACCCAGGGATCGAACCCAGGTCTCCCACATTGCAGGCGGATTCTTTACCATCTGAGCCACCAGGGTAGGATTTGGGGGATGCTAAAACTTGTTTTCAGTATTGCCACCCTTGCCCAAACCTTTTGTGGAATCTTTTGGTAAAAGTTTCAGATCTTACAGCACACACTTTTGAATAGCTTTATGGTTGAAACTATCAAAATTGAGGAATGGACTATCATCTTTGGAGACTAAAAAGATTTTCAGAGCCAATGATACAAATGAAGTGTCTGATCAAATCTACTAAGAGTGTTTGTGTGTGTGTGTGTGTGTGTGTGTGTGTGTGTGTGTGTTTGGTCAAAGCTAAGCGTGACCATAGAAAACAGAAATACAGTTTTCTCCTACAGTTGACAAACTAGTTCTGAAGGCAATTTTGTGGGAGATACAGTGGATTGGTTCATCCGTCTTGTATGCTTTCCTTTAGGAAAGGAGTTGGGAAGCTATTATCTATCTGCATTCCCTGGACCCTCTTGCAGCTGGGGACCCAGAGGTGTTTGGTTTTGCTGAACTAGGACACTGGCAAGGGACATGGATGGGGGAGTAACTCAGGGTGGCTAGTGGCCAGGCAGGAAAGTGAGGTGCGCCTACAGGAGATAGGGGAGGAGGTACTTGGTTCTTCTGAGGGCAGTTCCGGTTGAGTTTCAAGGTTCTGTTCCTTAATATCAGAGGTGCCAAGTCACTTGAATTGGCAGCACTGGAGTTCTTGCTGGGACAGTCCTGTAATTCTCCTAGATGTTTCTGGCTGTGTAATACTCAAATCTGCTCACCTGACCCTCCTGGAGATTCCATAAGGTGGCTAATACTCTCTAATAAATTCCTTACTACTTAAGCTAGCAAAGGTGAATTTGACTGAGTCATCCAAATTCCAAGTGAGGGATGTAAGCCTTGTTGGAGTAATGGAGTCTCCCAAGCCAATAACCTGGAAACCAGAAACTAGTTAAAAAGATAAACTTGGTATTGGTTTAATTTTTTTCTCATGTTTTTAAAGTTAGGTTTCATATTTGGAGAGCTATGTAGGCCACAGGAACAATTTAAACAAAGACCTCCTCTTACTTTTAGGAGGTTCATTTTTATTCTACATAAAGGAAACAAAATGCTTGGGAATGAGGCTCCTGTAGCTTCTGTTCGGGTCATGACTGGGGCACTGGGGATCTTCAGAGACGCTTCCCTAGAGATGATGAACTGCTCTGTGATAACTTGGTTTATGTTGTTGTTGTTGTTCAATCCCTAAGTCATGTCCGACTCTTTGCGACCCCATGGACTGCAGCATGAAGTGGCTTTATGCACGTCTATTATATTTTTCCCATATAATTCATAAGCATCTTCAAAATTGTCTCTCTATAATTTTTCTTCCTTATTGCTTATACTGGATGAATATAAAGACATCTTCAATAAATGCTGCCTGGCTGACTAAGAGGGTTAGGTGTGGGGCCCTTTGGAAGGCTGTAAAAGCAGTCTCTGAGTTAGCAGCTATACATCTGCCATTTGCAGTGAAAAGAGACTCTACTTTTGGTTCTTGTGGGCTAACTATACATATCTGATTTGGAAGACGTTGGACATCATCTTGTCCAACTCTAGGTATGAATTGTTTCTACCACGCCCTCGTTGTGGGGGTGTATTAATTTACCAGGTCTGCTGTAACAGAGTGCTTCAGACCAAGTGACTTCAAGATCCGAAACTGATTGTCTCACAGTTCTAGAGGCTAGCAGTCTGAGAAGGTGTCGGCCAGGCTGGTTCTTCTGAAGGCTGTGAGGGAAGGCTCTGTTATTAGTTTTTCTCTTTGCTTCTTTCAGTGGTTGCTTGACTCCTGGCAGCCTGATTCCATTCTTCACATGCTGTTTTCTCTTTGTGTGTCTGTCTCCAAATGTCACCTTTGTATAAGGACAGAAGTCTTACTGAATTAGAGCCCACCTGAATGCTCTTATTTTAACTTGTTAGTCTTAGTTGCTTAGTCGCGTCTGACTCTTTTGCTACCCCATGGACTGTAGCCCGCCAGGCTCCTCTGTCCATGGGATTTCCCAGGCAAGAATACTGGAATGGCTAGCCATTCCTTTCTCCAGGGGATCTTCCCAACTGAGAGATTGAACCTGGGTCTCCTGCACTGCAGGCGGATTCATTACCATCTGAGTCTCCAGGAAAGACATTATTTCCAAGTAAAGTCACATTCTGGGTGCTAGGACTTCAACACATGCATTTTCTTAAAGGCGACAGAATTTGTTGTTGTTGTCCGACTCTGTGACCCCATGGACTGCAGCATACCAGGCTTCCCTGTCCTTCACTATCTTCCAGAGTTTGCTCAAACTCATGTCCATTGAGCCAGTGATGCCATCAACCATCTCATCCTCTGTTGTATCCTTCTCCTCCTGCCTTCAATCTTTCCCAGCATCAGGGTCTTTTCCAATGTGTCGGCTCTTTGCATCAGGTGGTCAAAGTATTGGTGCTTTAGCTTCAGCATCAGTCCTTCCAATGAATAATCAGGGTTGATTTCTTTGAGGATTGACTGGTTTGATCTCCTTGTTGTCCAAAGGACTCTCAAAAGAGTTTTGATTCCAACTTGTGCTTCATCCAGCCTGGCGTTTCACATTGATGTACTCTGCATATTAAAGAAACACAGTGACAGTATACAGAATTTAGTCCATAACATTAGTCAGGATTCTTTTGGTTGCAAGTGACAGAAACTAAATTCAAATCACTCTAGTAAATGCGGAAATGTATTGTCTCACATAGAAGGGAAGGACAGAAAACACTCAGCTCAGAAATAACTCACAGGAGGTACTCGGTTGTTACCATCAAACTCTCTCTCTCTCCATCAGTCTTCACCATGCATGGCTTCGTTCCCCACCACTGCAGGTTGGAATTTTCATGTGCTGTGGAACATGGCCTCAGGTAGTACCAGACTTAACATTCCAACTTGCTGATGCAAAAGGAAAGGTGGTTTTTTCTCCATGCTTCCATTCATCCATTCATACAAGCCCAGGGAAGGATTCTGGTTGCCCTACTGACCCCACACCTACGCTTGGAGCAGTCACTTGCAGGAGAGTGTGGTTCTTCACCACATTGGCCTGCTCCTCTGGTCCCTGGGCTGGGAAAGTTCCTGAAAGTGGGGCTGGAAGATGACTACAGAAAGAGTGTTGGTCAAATGTAGCCATATGGGGACTTTGGTGGTGGTCAGGGAACTAAATCCTGCAACTACAACCCGGTGCAGCCAAATAAATAAATAGATATTAAAAATGTAATCATCTGCCACACAAGGAGCTAACTATACTGCCTCAGTGTAGCATTTGTTGTTCATTCGCTCAGTCTTGTCCAACTCTTTGCGGCCCCAAGGATTGCAGCACACCAGGCTTCCCTGTCCATCACCAACTCCTGGAGTTTGCTCAAACTCATGTCCATTGAATCGGTGGTGCTATCTAACCATCCCATCCTCTGTTGCCCTCTTCTCATTTTGCCTTCAATCTCTTTTTGCCTTCAGTGCAGCCTTCAATATTTTCATTTTATTCACCTTTAGCATCAATAATGTTCTTCTGACCTTAAACAGAAACATACTGTTGTAGCTACATGTTCCGGGAAACAAACTCACTCAGAAGGACAATGCAGATAGTGGAATGCAGTTTATTACACTAGCAGGCCCAAGGCAGAGTCTCTTCTTAGCCAAGGACCCCAACCAGTTTTTGTGAAAACCTTATATATGTGCCCAAACCCACCTCCCCAAATTCCCTGAAAGTAGTCTGAACAAAGGAAAAGAAAGATATAATCAAAGTTAACCTGGGATTCATAAGACTTAAGCCTAGGTAGTTAATAGTGGACAATTATCAATAGGCCTGTGGTCATACTGCAATAAGCATAATAGAATGTATGATTCTATTCAGTTACACAGATAATTGGGGTATTCTTTTAGGCGAAGAGTTGAGGCAGGTGCCCTGGGGCTCTTCCTCCCAGGGGCCTGGTTTTCCAGTTGGTAGGTCTTTTCCATAGATACTGGGCAGATAGCTTAAAGTCCACAGTCCGGCCCAAGACGGAGTCCTGCTTTCAAGATAGAGCCTGTTCTGCGTGTTCCCTCCTTCAATACCATCCATATTTTCTAAATCCTTTAAAAATTATTTATTGGCTGCATCAGGTCTTAGTCCCGCCGGGCAGGATCTTCCGTTGTGGCAGGGACTCTCTGGTTGTGGAGCACAGGCTCTAGCTCAGGCTCTGTAGTTGGGTCACAGGCTTAGCTGCTCCACGGCATGTGGAATCTTAGTTCCTCATCAGGGGGCATCATCCTAGAAAATGTATTTATTGAGTTTTGAAAATGTGACAAACAGGTGTCTTATGGGATTGAAAGAAAATTCAGATTTTTTTTTCCCCCTAATAAAGCAGGACCTTTTTAAGAAATGTGGTACTTGTGAAAGGTTACTTAGGGCTACTGACATTCCAGTCTCCCCTGGATCTGAGGCCACTCCTTTCCACCAGGGCACTTTTGTTGATAAAATTAAGAAGTACCTTTATCTGGTACCTCAAGTTTTATCCTCAAGAGGTGTGTATTTATTTTATTTAGAAGGTCCTGGGGGAAAAGATACGCAGCCACAGTTTGAAGTTCTCTTAAATTGTCCACACATCTGTTTTTCCAAACAAAACAGTGCCTGAGGGATTATGCTATCAATCATTAACACTTTAGTATGGATTGCATCATTCTTGCTTTTATTTTATTTTTTTAACTGATACCTGAAACTAACCATCTTTAGAAATTAAAGGTAGGTGTGGAGGTAATCAGGGTTCCAAAAGTTGCCAGCTCTCCGGGGTAATTTGAGGGGACTGTTTACTATGATGGTGTTGCAGACAAGAAGCCAATTCTGACCCCATGGTGGAACTGTTTCTTTGACTGACTTTTTGTTGCTTTTGTTATAGTCATAGTGAATGGTCTGCCTCAGAGAGTCTGGCCCCTCTGCCTGACTATTAAACTAAAGTGCCTTTGTTGAAGCTGTCCACCTCAGATGGCAGGAAGGAAGAAATTAACACATCCCCTGCCTGAGGCTTGCCATTCTAGGAGATGTCTGCAAGATTAACAGCCTTTTTACTTTGCTTCCTCACTTCCCCCATCTCTGATCTATAAAAAAACCTGGCATCCAGACCCTGATAAGATGGTTATTTTGAGGTGCTAACTTGCCATCTTTTGGGTCAGTCAGCTCCCCAATTAAAGTCTCTTCCTTGCTCAGAGGCTTTACCACTGGCAGGGGGCCCGGTGCTCCTGGGGACACACAGCCCCTGTTTGAGAAGCCTAACATGAGGAGAATCTGGACACATGGATAATGTTCAGTTCAGTTCAACTCGTCGTGTCCGTTTCTTTGCGACCCAATGGACTGCAGCATGCCACGCCTCCCTGTCCATCACCAACTCCCAGAGTTTACTCAAACTCGTGTCCACTGAGTCAGTGATGCCATCCAACCATCTCATCCTCTGTCGTTCTCTTCTCTTCCTGCCTTCAATCTTTTCCAGCATCTGGGTCTTTTCAAAAGAGTCAGTTCTTTGCATCAGGTGGCCAAAGTACTGGAGTTTCAGCTTCAGCATCAGTCCTTCCAATGAACACCCAAGACTGATCTCCTTTAGGATGGACTGGTCGGATCTCCTTGCGGTCCAAGGGACTCTCAAGAGTCTTCTCCAACACCACAGTTCAAAAGCATCAATTCTTTGGTGTTCAGCTTTCTTTGTAGTCCAACTCTCACATCCATACATGACTACTGGAAAAACCATAGGCTCATCTAGACGGATGTTTGTTGGCAAAGTAATGTCTCTGGTTTTTAATATGCTGTCTAGGTTGGTCACAACTTTTCTTCCAAGGAGCAAGCATCTTATAATTTCATGGCTGAAGTCACCATTTGCAGTGATTTTGGAGCCCCAAAATATAAAGTCTCTCACTGTTTCCACTGTTTCCCCATCTATTTGACATGACATGATGGGCCAGATGCCATGATCTTCGTTTTCTGAATGTTGAGCTTTAAGCCAACTTTTCCACTCTCCTCTTTCACTTTCATCAAGAGGCTCTTTAGTTCTTCTTCACTTTCTGCCATAAGGGTGGTGTCATCTGCATATCTGAGGTTGATAGTTCTTCTGGCAATCTTGATTCCAGCTTGTGCTTCATCCAGCCCAGCATTTCACATGATGTACTCTGCATATAAGTTAAATAAGCAGAGTGACAATATACAGCCTTGACGTACTCCTTTTCCGATTTGGAACCAGTCTGTTGTTCCACGTCTAGTTCTAACTGTTGCTTCTTGACCTGCATACAGATTTCTCAAGAGGCAGGTCAGGTGGTCTGGTATTCCCATCTCTTTCAGAATTTTCCACAGTTTATTGTGATTCACACAGTCAAAGGCTTGGGCATAGTCAATAAAGCAGAAGTAGATGTTTTTCTGGAACTCTCTTGCTTTTTCGGTGATCTAACAGATGTTGGCAATTTGATCTCCGGTTCCTCTGCCTTTTCTAAATCCAGCTTGAACATCTGAAAGTTCACGGTTCACGTACTATTGAGGCCTGGCTTGGAGAATTTTGAGCATTACTTGACTAGTGTGTGAGATGAGTGCAATTGTGCAGTAGTTTGAGCATTCTTTGGCCTTGCCTTTC
Organism: Muntiacus reevesi; assembly: GCF_963930625.1. Lineage (NCBI taxonomy): Eukaryota > Metazoa > Chordata > Mammalia > Artiodactyla > Cervidae > Muntiacus > Muntiacus reevesi. Next base: position 45,373,986 of record NC_089260.1, read on the forward strand.
TTTGGGATTGGAATGAAAACTGACCTTTTCCAGTCCTGTGGCCACTACTGAGTTTTCCAAATTTGCTGGATGTTACCACTCTTTTATCAAAGGATTGTTACTTTTCCCCAAGAGCTATGCTTTTTCTTTTTTAATATTTATTTGGCTGCTCAAGGCCTTAGTTGTGGCATGAGAATTCTTAGTTGCAGCATATGGGATCTAGTTCCCTGACTAGGGATCAAAGCTGGATCCCCTGCCTTGGGACCGTCGAGTCTTAGCCACTGGACCACCAGGGAAGTCCCTTATGCTTTCTTATATGCTTTTCAGATCTTAGGAATGTTGTCAGATTTGTGATTAGCATTTCTATTTTAGACACAGTATATTTCATTTCTTTTCCAATTGGGTTTATCTTTTGACTTATTTTCTTCTTCTAAATTGCACACTTATGGATTACATTGTTGTTTAGTGGCTCAGTCGTGTCTGACTTTTTTCTAACCCCATGGACTGTAGCCAACCAGGCTCCTCTGTTCATGGGGTTTCCCATGCAAGAATATAGGAGTGGGTTGCCATTTCCTTCTCCAGGGGATCTTCCTGACCCAGGGATTCTGCATCTCCTGCATTGGCAGGCAGGGTCTTTACCACTGAGCCACCAGGGAAGCCTCACGGATTAGATTACTTTGATATAGACTGCTTTTATTTTTTAACATGTCCCAATGTTAAAAATTTTTTTCCTATCAATCGTGTGACATTTCTCATGCATTAAAATGCACTCTATTAGAACATATTCTTTGACTAACAGGCACCATAGGGTTTTTTTTTTTTTTTTTAAGTCTTCTCCTTTGAATTTATCTGAGAAGTGAATCATGAAAGTTATTTTTTCTTGCTGTGACAAATGTTTAAAATTTTGAAAAATTCTTTTAAGAATAAACCTTAAACTAAGTTATTTATTATCATTTTTAAATATTTGATTTTCTTTTCATCAATATTTGTATTAGTTTGCTAGGGTTGCCATAACAAAGGAGCATGAATTGGCTCAAACAACAGAAATTTATTGTCTCATGATTTTGGAGGCTGGAGGCTGGAAGCTGGAGATCAAGGTGTCAAGAGGGTTGGTTTCTCCCGAGGCCTTTCTTCTTGGCTGGTAGATGAGCTATCCAGGTTCTCCGTGTCTTCACTTGGTCTTCCTGCTCAACCTGTTTGTGTCCAAATTTCCTGTTCTTAAAATGGCCCCAGTAATATTGGAGAAGAGCTCATCCTTATGACCTCATTTTAATCTCATTACCTCTTTAGAGAACCTATTAACAAATACAGTCACAGGATGAGGAATAGGGGGTTATGGCTTCAACCTGTGGATTTTGGAGAGGACACAATTTAGCCTGTGACGGTATTTATTTTTAAATTATTTATTCATGTATAGTTGCTTTACAGTGTATTAATTCCTGCTGTACATCAAAGTGATTCAGTTATACATACATATACATTTTCTTTTATCAAGTATTTTTTAAAACCATGATACATATATTTTTAACAATGCATTATGGAATTAAATATTTTAACTGATACCCTCTTTACCAATGCTTATAACCTAAAAGACAGCATTCCTTTTTTTTTATTGGAATATAATTACTTTACAATGTTGTGTTAGCTTCTGCTGTACAACATCACGAATCAGTCACATGTATACATACATCCCCTCCCTCGGGAGCCTCCCCCACCCCCATCCCACCCTTCCAGGGTAACACGGAGCGCTGAGCCGAGCGCCCTGTGCCATTCAGCAGCTCCCACCCGCTGCCTATCTGATACATGGTAGTGTATATATGGCTGCCTCACGCGAAGAGCTGACTCACTGGAAAAGACACTGATGCTGGGAGGGATTGGGGGCAGGAGGAGAAGGGGATGATGGAGGATGAGATGGCTGGATGGCATCACCGACTCGATGGGCATGAGTTTGAGTAGACTCCAAGAGTTGGTGATGGACAGGAAGGCCTGGGGTGCTGCGATTCATGGGGTCGCAACGAGTTGGACACGAATGAGCAACTGAACTGAACTGAGTGTATATATGTCAATGCTACTCTCTGTTTGTTCCCCCTTTCCTTCTTTTTTAAAAATATTCTCTTTTCCATTAGGGTTTATCAAAGGATATTGAATACAGTTCTCTGTGCTATATATGAAGATATTGTTTTTTATCCGTTCTGTATGTGAAAGTTGAAATCTGCTAACCCCAACCTCTCAGTTCATCCCTTCCCTCTCCCCACCCCCTTGGCAACCACCAGTCTGTTCTCTAGGCATGACAGTATTTAAATAACAGCTTAAGAACCATAGGGCACACTGTGACTTGTATGAGTCTCCATTCTAAAAGCATGTTTTGACATTACTGAGGGTGGAAGAGAAACAATCTTATTTTCCTTGAAAAAACAGAATGGAAGAAGTGCTAGATGGCAGAAAAACCTGTGGTTTCCTGGTGTGGAGTAAGAGAAAGGTATATTTTAAACTCCAGAGGAGAAACTGAAATGTGCAAACTTTCACAACAGTTCTTTTCTCTTTGAAAAATCACATTTTTCCTCTAGTGTGAAATTTCACAAACAAAATCAGCTAAAGGAAGGAAGAAAGATCGTGATGTTTAGCTGTTATATTTCCATTGTGTACATGCCTATTCGCCTGGTCATTCCTCTCTTTGGGCAAACTAAATTTAGACTAACTGCTCTCATTTTCACAGAGGGAATGACATAACACAATTCATTTGTCATTTAAATCCTATTCCTTGATGACAAGTTATATAGCCCCCACACAGAACACTAAATCCTTTAAAATCACTCCCCTGATGGTCCAAGTAGTACATTCTACTTGTATTGGGTCATTTGGTATTCATTAGTTACAACCAAGAAAATAAGAACAATTATCAGGGTATCATCAACATCCAAGAGAGTGGAGGATAAAAGTCAGGCCCGAGATACAGGCACCTGCACGCATGTGCCCAAAACAATAGTAATAGTTAAAAATAATATAGCACTTTATATTTAAAATGGATAACCAACAAGGGCCTCCTGTAGAGCCCAGGGAACTCTGCTCAATATCATGTGGCGGCCTGGATGGAAGGGGAGTTTTGGGGGAGAATGGATACATGTGTATGTATGACTGAGTCCCTTTACTGTTCACCTGAACGATCACATTATTGAGTAATCTGCTATTCCCCAATACAAAATAAAAGATATGCTTTTTTTAAAAATATAACTTGTCAACCTGGATGTGTGGAGTTCTTCTGCAATCAGATAATTATCAAAAATGTCATCAACAAAAGAGGATACAGAGGAGAGAAGGGGATTTGAGTGCATTCTGTGAAGAGCTCTTTTCTGGTGTCTTTATATTAAGGAAATAATGTTTGAAAGACAGCTCTGAGCTCCCGATCATTCTGCGGAGTCCCCTACATTTCTGAGTTCTTATTAAAAGAATGCTACTATATAGTGACTGTGATTTGGGTTCTCAGGACGCCAGGCTTGACCTGGTCTCTCTCTACAAGACTGACTCCGAGGCAGTGAAGCCAGGGCTCTCCCCACGGCTGACCGTTTATTCTCAACCTTGTGCTGGGATGTGGTGGCAGGTGGGCAGCAGCGTCCTGAGGGGTGGGCTTCATAGTCAGCTTCTTCTGTGATGCTCACGTTCCCGAGTAAAGGACAGGAATGCAGAGAAGGCTAGGGAGGAGTCACGAGTTGGGAATGAAACCACTGCTAGTGACTGAAAGGTTAGGCAATCTCGTAAAAACCTGAATCCCAGTCATTATTGAGATGATGGCTCTATGAGCAGCTTGTTTTGTGTTTTTATACAAAAGCATTACTGTTTGTCTTCAGACTGCTTCATCCTTTAATACATTTAAATATTTCACTACAGGCATGCTTCATCTTTTCATTTTTTTTAAGTAAAATATAGTTGCTGTATAGTATTATATAAGTTATAAGTGTACAATATAGTGATTCATAATTTTTAAGGCTATACCCTATTGACAGTTATTCCTCGTGTTGTACAATATATATATGTAGCTTATGTTTTACCTAATAGGCTGTTCCTCTAATTCTTCCACCTGTCTATTGCCCCTGCCCCTTCCTGCTCCCCACTAGTAATTGAAGGTTTATTTTCTTTATCTGTGAATCTGCTTTTTTTTGTTATATTCACTGGTTTCTTTTATCTTTACATTTCACATATAAGTCATATCATATAGTATTTGTCTTTGTCTTACTTCTTTCACTTGGTATACTGTCCTTCAAGTCCATCCAAATGGACTGCTGCAAATGGAATAATTTCCTTCTTTTTTATGGCCAAGTAATATTCCATTGTGTATGTGTGTGTGTGTATGTATATTCATCTGTTGGTGGACACTACCATACCTTGGCAATTATAAATAATGCTGCCATGGGCATTGGGGTGCATGTATCTTTTCAAATTAGTACTTTTTTCAGATATATAACCAGGAGTAGAATTGCTGGGTCATATGGTAGTTCTATTTTAAGTTTTTTGAGAAACCTCTGTACTGTTTTCCACAGTGGCTGGACCAATTTACATTCCCAGCAATAGCGTACGAGAGTTCCCTTTTCTCTATGTCCTTGCCAACATTTGTTATTTGTATTCTTTTTGAAGATAGTCATTTTGACAAGTTTAAGGTGATATTTCATGGTGGTTTTGATTTGCATTTCACTGACAGTGAGTGATGCTGAGTATCTTTTCATGTGCTTGTTGACCATCTGCATTTCCTTTCTGGAAAAATGTCTATTCACTTCTTCCATTCATTAAAAAATTTTTTTTGATGTTGAGTTCTATGATGTGTTTCTATATGTTGAATAATAATCTCCATCAGTTGTGTAATATGCAAAAACTTTTGTCCCATTCAGTAGGTTGTCTTTTCATTTTGTTGATGGTTTCCTTTGCTGTGCAAAAAGCTTTTAAGTTTAATTAGGTTCCATTTATTTATTTTTGCTTTTATTTCCTTTACTCTAAGAGACCCATTCAAAAAAATACTGTTGTGACTTATGTGAGAGATGGGTGTTCCAGTCCCTTGTGTGCCTAAGTCTCATGGGGTGATACAGAGTCCACTGTGGATGCTTTCTTGTGCATTTAGGAAGGAGGATTGAGCCTGGGGGGCTGCCCTGAAGAAAGAACTGAGCCTGCTCTTTGTCCAGCTGGGAAGGTTACCTTGCCCTCCAAGGTTGCCAGCTGCAAATACAATCCTGAGAAATGGGCTGGCTGAAGAGTGGTCAGGGTCTTGCATTTTCGACACACATTTCGACGCAGAGAATGTGCAGAGGGCTGAGGGCCATAGCAGATCGCTTCTGCCATCTCTTTCCTTTCCCAGGCCCAGGTGGCAGTGGAGGTGATGACAAAAATCCTTCAAGGGAATGCGAATCTCTGCAGAAAAATGTCTTTTCTGCTCAGGGAATTTTCTCCTCATTACTAGCCTTGGTGTGTCTGGCATGCTTTTATTAAGGGAGGTGGCAGTTTCTTAGGAGGTTCTAGTTGATAGTATTGTTTCCCTGTCCTGGCTAATTCCTAGAGGGACTGCCTGGTTTCTTGGCTCCTTCAGAGTGTAACCAGGTGTTCAAGTGTTCATCAAACTATGGTTTCGTGGGTTGGGGACTTGCAGGCCTAAAACTGATGTGCTGGGGACTTCCCTGGTGGTTTAGTGGTTAGAAATCCTCCTTCCAATGCAGGGGACTTGGGTTCAGTCCCTGGTCAAGGAACTAAGATCCCCCATGCCATGGGGGATCTAAGCCTGTCCATGCAACTAGAGAGCCTGTGTGCCTCAACAAACAGCCCAGTGTTCTTCAACAAAGACTCAGCAGAATAAAAACAAACAAACAAAGTGATATGGTGTGTCACCATACTCAAATCTCAGGGCTGGAGTGATTGCCTGAATCACTGTGACCCAGGGCTAGATCTGTGCCTCTTCTGTTTCCCTAGATTGAAATTTACTTCTCAGTAAGGGTATAAATGGGCTTTTCTGGTGACTCAGTGTTAAAGAATCCCCTGTCAATGCAGGAGATGTGGGTTTGATCTTTGGTTCGGGAGGACTCCCTGGAGAAGGAAATGGCAACCCACTCCAGTATCCTCGCCTGGGAAATCCCATGGACAGAGGAGCCTGGCGGGCTACAGTCCAGGTAGTCACAAAGAGTTGGTCACAACTTAGCGACTGAGCGTGAATGGTATAAATGCCAAGTTCTGTTAAGAGGCGACCTTATAACCTTATAATCAATAATACCATATTGGCTCAGATGGTAAAGAATCTGCCTGCAATGCAAGAGACCTGGGTTTGATAACTGAGTTGAGAAGATCCCCTGGAGAAGGGCCTGGCAACCCACTCCAATATTCTTGCCTGGAGCATTCCCATGGACAAAGGAGCCTGGTGGGCTACAGTCCATGGGGTTGCAAAGAGTCAGACACGACGGAGTGACTAAGCATAAACATACACACACTATATTAGATATTTGAAAGTTGCTGAGAGTACCTCCTTACCACAAGAAAAGAAATTTGTAACTAATGTAGACTTATTGCCATGATCATTTTGCATTAGATACATACTATATTAAATCAATATATTGTACATCTAAAACTAATACAATGTTATATGTCAATCATATTTCAATAAAACCCATTAAATTAAATAAGAAAAGAAAATGAGGAAATCAGTCATACTGTAAACTACTTTTTTGAATCAAGAATAGAGATCTGGGGAATTCCTGGTGGTCCAGTCATTAGGTCTCTGTGCTTTCACTGCTGAGGGTGCAGGATCAATCCCTGATAAAGGAAGTAAGATCCTGCAAGCTGTGTGGCCAAAAAATTAAAAAATTAAAAGAATAGAGATGTAATTTAATTATATCCCAGAAGTCAATGATCTGTATACTTCTTCAGGGCCTTTCAATAAAGCTGTATTTTTATTATATATGTTGAAATACATTGAATTGAATTTATATTATGTATGAAAGGTTACCTTTGAAATACAACTTACCCCTCTTCAAGAATCAATACCTAATTCAATTAGAGTAGTGGCAACTATTGGAGAAGGCACTGGCAACCCACTCCAGTCCTCTTGCCTGGAAAATCCCATGGACGGAGGAGCCTGGTAGGGTGCGGTCCATGGGGTCACTAACAGTTGGACCGGACTGAACGACTTCACTTTCCCTTTTCACTCTCCTGCATTGGAGAAGGAAATGGCAACCCACTCCAGTGTTCTTGCCTGGAGAATCCCAGGGATGGGGTCACACAGAGTTGGACACGACTGAAGTGACTTAGCAGCAGCAGCAGCAGTAGCAATACGAAAACCTATAGGTTCCCAGAATTGTTTCTGGTGTAACTACAGTAACTGACTATGAAAAACAGCATATGGCCGGAGAAGGCAATGGCAACCCACTTCAGTACTCTTGCCTGGAAAATCCCATGGACGGAGGAGCCTGGTGGGCTGCAGTCCATGGGGTCACTAAGAGTCGGACACGACTGAGCGACTTCACTTTCACTTTTCACTTTCATGCATTGGAGAAGGAAATGGCAACCCACTCCAGCGTTGTTGCCTGGAGAATCCCAGGGATGGGGGAGCCCGGTAGGCTGCCATCTGTGGGGTCGCACAGAGTCAGACACGACTGAAGCGACTTAGCAGCAGCAGCAAACAGCATGTGGCAGGGACACGATTCTTTGACTTTCAGCAGGGAAGCCCTCTGCTGGCACCTGATGTGATTTGATCCCAGATTGAATTTGCTGTGGAACTACTCGTGTCTGGGGCTGAGGCTAAAATGAGAGAATGGGCCTCAGAGCCTGGAAGGACATAAAAGGAGGCAGGTTGATTCTGTTTGAATCCAGAATAAGCTCAGAGGCGTGATAAGTTACAGGAAGTGCCACATAGGTAAGATCATGGGCAAGGGTGTCAACTGGAGTCATATATCCTGTTTGTGGAAAAGTGACTGTGGGCTTGATGGAGATCTCAAGAAGACGGGAGAGGGACAGGGAATGAGGAATCAATGTCTGTCCTGTTTGATCAATCAGTTTGGCAGTTGCCAGACCAGTGCTGTCTCCATGTGGACTTGGAGCATGCACTAACTGTTCCTTTGGTGTCAGCTGACTTCATATTTTGTTCTCTAAGGATCAGCTGTACATATGGTGGTTGCTGGACTCATGTGAGATAATTAAAAGATGCAAGATGTACTGAAAAGTTAAGCTGCTATATGATTGAAAAGGAGAGACGATAGATTCAGAGTTAAGAGCATGGATTTTAGAGCATGGATTTTTTTCTCAGCAAAAGAAAGACTGACTTGACAAGCACATTTTCAAAGTATGTACATCTCAAACATTTCAAGGTATGTTTGTGCCCTTCTCAGGCACTGTCAGTGTAATATTGTTCTCACTTTCTGGCTGAGGAAATCAAGACAAATAAATAACGATTGAATAAATTGTTCATGGCCGTGATAACTGAGCTGGGATAAAAATTTCAAGTTGATTCTATACTCTTTTCACTATCCCATGTGGCTTTCCAGTATGAAATGGGCTCTCCTGAGAGAATTAATAATGTAATATCTTTGGACCTTTACAATTGCCACACAAAGCACTATGAGAAACAGTGGAAGCTTATTTCTCTATCTGAAAATTAAAAAAAATCAATTTTGGAGTAAAACGATTGTTGAAACAGATTAAAAGCTCATTTTCGCCATCCCTGGGGAACGAAGTATTATGGAGCATCCCGAGACTAGCTGTGTGCCTGTACCACGTTATGCAGTCTCTTTCCACTTCCCTCATCACACTGTGAAGTGGATCCCGCACTCTCACAGGATAAGGCCAGGGGCGAGTGAAGTGGCTTTGGCATGGCAGGATGGTCAGTGTGGTCCCCAGTAAATGTAGAACAGTCCCCTCCCCTCGTTAGGTTACTTCTGCCTCTGTCAGAGTTCTGCAGTGTCCTCCCACTTGCTACAGCCCATGGGCTCTTTTCCGTTATCACCCTATTTGGCGTCTCAGCAGCCTTTCCTGCATCTGAGCACTCCCTTCTTAAAAGTTCTTTTTTCCTCTGGCTTCTGTGATGGTCCCTCTTTTCTGATTCTTCACAGAGCTCTCTGACCCTTGCTTCTAATCTCCTTTCTTAGCTTTTCCCCTCTCAAGCTCTTAGATCACCCTGTCCCCAGGGCCCTGTCCTTAGTCTACCTCTCCTCTGATCTCCTTACTCACCCACCTCATGCCGTGTCTGGCTGTTGCCTCCTAATTCACTTCCCTAATCCCAACTGCCTGTGTGTTATATGTCTGGTGGTTTATGGGATGTGTATACACTCAGATGTCCCAGAGGCATTTCAAAGCCAAGGTATCTTAAAGGAGAAACATCTTACCCCAAGAGCATGTTTCTCTGCTTGTGTTTTCCTTGGACTTCAATCTCAAACTCTGGTTAACATCGGCTTCTAAGTCTGGCTACTTCTGCCTTGTTAGTGTTCTCAAGGAGTTCCTTCCTGTCCATGCTCCAACACTGCCACATCACATTTTGCTCAGAGATTGCTGAGATTGCCTCCACGCCCCCCACATGGCCTCCATTCACCCACCAGTGTCTGATAACTGAGGTTGAATGTCACTGGCCCTTTGGTGCTGACAGCACAGGACCTATAAAGCCCTTGCTGACGTTTCCTAGTGTGCCACTCTTGCTGGCCAGCTCTGTGCCCCATCAATGCAATCACCCTGAGACTCAGGATTTCTTTGCAGCATCGTGCCCCAGGGCCTTTGCACATGCTTTTCCTGCTGTCTGGAAAGGAAGGCCTAATGGGTTAATAATGGATATTATAATCGATATATAATAATGGTTCTTCAGTGTCACCCTTTGTAGAATTTACTGTGTCGTTTTAGGCTACTTACAGGGTATTGCTTCCACAAAACAGAGGTTTCCTCGGTCCAGGGATCCTGTCCCGTTCATCTTTGGTTCCCAGAATCTACCTGCTATGGTCCCTGAGACATGGGGGGTGCCCACAGCACGGAATAAACCAACAGAAATGTCAACTTCTTTATTCCGAGTGGGCTCTCTGCCTGAGTAGCTGACTTCTGGAGACCCGCTCCCTGGGCCCCTCGCGCTCCCCCGCCTTTCAGGTGGAGAAGGCAGCCCGGTGGCTGGCCGCCTCCCGGCTGGGCTGGGCGGCTGCCCGCGCGCCTGCGCCCTCTGCCGCTCGGCTCCGGGCGCGTCTGTGCGCGTGTCTGGTTTCCAGAGGCTGGGGTCACAGGCTCATTCACTGATTTCCTCGCGGCTGGACCGAGGCTGCCTCCCCAGGAGGCTCCCAGCTACTCTCGCGCCTCCAAGGTCCCCACCTTCTCCCCCTCCATTCCCAGCCAGCCAGACTGACCGGCCGACCCACGAGTGAGTAGCGGCGGCTCGTGCGACCCTGCAGCTCGGCGAGCTGTCTCCGGAGGTCCTGTCCTCCTGCGGGGCCGTGTGTGTGTCTGTGTGTGTCTGTGTGTGTGTGTGTGTGTATGCGCGCGCGCAGATGTCGTCCCCGGGCCCCCACGCCGGCTCCGAGAGCCGCCCGCCTGGGTCTGTGTGCCCTTCCAAGGCTCCGCTGGGGTGCGGGTGCGCTGCGGTGCGGGTGCGCGCTCCCCCGGGCGCGGGGAAGCGAGTTTTCCGGGATTCCCCGACTTTGTACGCCGCCGCCGGTGGGGTTCCCCGGGAAGGCTCCCCGGCAAGAAGGCGGCGGGGAAGCCCTGGCTCTGAGTGTCTGGCAGGCCGGGAATCTGGGAGCTGGGCTGGCCCAGCCGAGCCGAGGGAGACGCTGGAGCGGCCGCCTCTGGATCCCAAGCTCTCTGCCTTTCTCCCTCTACCCTTCCTCCTTTCTTTTCCCAGCACCAACACAAAAACGCGTCGCTTGAAACAATGCAGCGAAGTCCGGCTCTCCTCTCCCACCTGGTGCACATCACCTCCCCCCACCCCCAACCCCTCGGGGGCCGGAGGAATAGAGTGGGAGTCCCGAGATAAGGGGCGTAGGCTTACCCTGGGGACACACCTGTTTTCCACTCGCGTTATATTCAAGCTGGTTGCCGGATCGCGCGAGGGCTTTCTACACAGACACGCCGGTGTATGTGTGTGTGTGTGTGGGCGCGCGCGCATCCCGAGCCCACGCTTGTTGGGTGCGCTGGATGTAAATAGTACACCTCTCTGCCCGCGCGTGCCGAGCCGGCTCCGTGGGCTCCCAGCGCGCCGTGACAGCGCTCCCGCGTCTCATTGTTTGGTTGTGGCTTCCCCACCCCTCCGCAAAGCAAACTGATTTTCGGTTTCGCTTGACACAGCGCTCTGGGACTTGGCGTGGGCCGCAGCCTTGAACGCCCCTGGTATTTGTAATTGAATAGTTCTCCCTGGCGGCTGGGGGGCAGGGGTGTTATTTTTAGTGTTGGGAATAAAGAGGCAAGCACGCTGACCTTTTTGCTGCTGCCTTGGGCTTTGAATGCGTGTCTGTCTCTAATGGATGGAGAAGACTGATTCGCATCCAGTCGGCGCACACGTGCCTGCACACAAGTGTGTACACACGATTCTACACACCTCGCTTTCCCCCTTTTTTCTTTAAAAAAAAAATAGGGACTAGGAGTGCATCGTGCTTGTAAAAAAAAAAAAAAGGAAAGAAACTTTCCTTTGTTCTTTTGGGCCTCTTCTATTTTGAGTAATGGAGTAGGAGTACCAAAAGGTTGCAATTAGTTCACTCGAATAAAAGACGCTGTTTGTGAGTCAGAGCTGCCAGGTGGATAATTATTAACATATAAAAGCAGATGCGCTGTTTAAGGCAAAAGGGGTGGGGCGGGGGCAGGTCCGCCGTAGACAATGAGGGAGGGTCTCTGCCGACCGCCCGCTGCTTATTGTTTGGGCTCTAGAGGCTGCTGCCTACAGCCTAATCCTCCTCCTGGGCTTCGTTCCTCGCTCATCCCTCGGGGCCACTTGGGACTGTCCGAGTCCCCCAGCGCTGTCCGCCGGGGGCGCCGGGACGCCAGCCTCAGCCGCCCTTCGCTGACCGCCCTCTCTTCTGCTTTGCAGGTTGGCACCTTTGCGCCCGAGGGTGTCGAGAGCCGAGGCGGCGAGGACCGGGTCCCTCTGGCCCAGCCAGCCCGGCGGGATGCGGCCCCGGCAGCAGCGCTAACCGCCCCCACGCTGGGCACCCGGCGTACGCGCTCGGGTCGGCAGGCGGAGCGGCAGCGGCGGAGGGGATGAGCCCGGGACGCGCTAGGATCCTGCTGCGCGCTCCCAGCACGGGGTGGACCCTAAGTTGGGCTCATCGCAGGACCGCGCGGACCCCTGCCCTCCGGGGCACGCGGCTGCGGAGCCTCGGGGCCACGTCTGCGGTCAGGATGCACTGGGCACCTCCCTGCTGGTGAGGATGCCCTACAGCGCGACTCTGCATCGCCAGCCCCGGTCCCTGGTGGGCACGACTGCCCGGGCCCGGCTTCAGCCCCTCGTGCCAGTGGATGCAAAGCTCCGGAGTCCTTGAGTGCGATCGGCGACGGAATCTGAATTCTGAGAGCCATGGACCGAGGCGCTGGGCTGGAGCCCCAGGCGGGAGAGCCGCAGGAAGCGCACGCCAGGGTAGGAGCTGTCCAAGAGAACTGCGAACCCGAGTCCTTCAGGTCCCAGAGTTTACCCGCCCTGAACAGCGCCTCCTGCCCGCCAGACCTGAGTCCCGAGAGTGAAGAAGGCTCCGAGCCCGCCCCCAGCCATCAGGAGTTGAAGTCAGACCCCTACCCGCCGGCCCCCAGCCCCTCCGCCCCGTCTACTTCGGCAGAGACGGCAGGACTGACGGAACGTCGCCACGGGGTGGAAATCGGCAAAACCATGTCGGTGTCCTCCGCCCTGGCCATGCTCCAGGGCAGAAGGTGCCTCTACGTGGTCCTCACCGATTCCCGTTGCTTCTTGGTTTGCATGTGCTTTCTGACCTTCATCCAGGCGCTGATGGTCTCCGGGTACCTGAGCAGCGTCATCACCACCATCGAAAGGCGCTACAGCCTGAAGAGCTCCGAGTCGGGGCTGCTGGTCAGCTGCTTTGACATTGGGAGCCTGGTGGTGGTGGTGTTCGTCAGCTACTTCGGCGGCCGGGGCCGGCGGCCCCTGTGGCTGGCCGTGGGGGGCCTCCTCATCGCCGTGGGGGCCGCGCTCTTCGCCTTACCTCACTTCGTCTCGCCGCCCTACCAGATCCAGGAGTTGAACGCCTCCGCCTCCAACTACGGCCTGTGTCAGAACGGCAACTCCTCGGTCAGGATGGAGCCTCCCACCTGCCTGAAGGACTCGGGGGGCAACGACCACTGGGTCTACGTGGCTTTGTTCGTGTGCGCACAGATTCTCATTGGAATGGGCTCCACACCGATTTATACCCTGGGACCAACCTACTTAGATGACAATGTCAAGAAAGAAAACGCATCCTTGTACCTAGGTAAGCCTTTCCTGTCCTCTCACGTGAGCTTGGACTCAAAAATGGAAAAGAACTTTCTTTCACATTTTAGTGGGTGGTAGATGTTATAGGGGAGAAGGAAATGGCAACCCACTCCAGTGTTCTTGCCTGGAGAACCCCAGGGACGGCGGAGCCTCGTGGGCTGCTGTCTCTGGGGTCGCCCGGAGTGGGACACGACTGAATGTGACTTAGCAGCAGCAGATATTATAGAGAATATATGGTGTTATATATTTTATATATGTATACTTTTATTAGTAAGCTTCTCTTTGCTTTTTGGTTTTTAAGTCTCCCTGTGGTGTGTTTTCAGTTCTGGAATTAAACAGTTGAGAGTTCTGTGACTTTTCAGACTCACACTTCACACTGGGCTTTTCCCAAGTAATACAGACTTTGTGGAGTAGTGCTTCTCTTTCTTGCTGCCTGTCTTTGGAAAAGCTCTAGTTTATCAAGTTTATCTTCTCAAAGGGCTCAGGAAGTAGTAGAAGTGACTGGTGTGTGAAGTGAGGTCTTTGACAGCTTTCATCCACTGCTACTTCTTCCTGCCTCCAACAGCAGGAAGTACCCAGACTACAGGAAACAGGCTGTATTGTCTCTGTATCTGTATTTCTTATGTATTCTCTGCATCACTATTAAGAAAAAAACTTAAGTGATATCGAATGACTAGGTTATCTTTATGCAGAAGCAACCTCACAGGTTGTAAAGTTTATCCAAAGCTGTTTTTATTGTTGTTTTGAAGACCCTTCATTCCATGGAGTTGGGAGAATAATGATTACTATTTTCTGAAATAGTAATAGCAGGTGGACAGTGAAAGGGAAGTGAAAGTGATACTCAATGAAGAGGGCTCTGCTTTTTCCTCAGGACAACTCTTGTCCTTAGAGGATGTTGGAGCCCTTTGTAGTCCCCAGTAACTGGCCCAAATAAAGGGTTTTATAATTTGTATCCTCTGTTAATGTCTTCTTTGGGCTTCTCTGGTGTTTCAGATGGTAAAGCATCTGCCTGCAATGCGGGAGACCTGGGTTCGATCCCTGGGTTGGGAAGATCCCCTGGAGAAGGAAATGGCAACCCACTCCAGTATTTTTGCCTGGAAAATTCCATGGACAGAGGTGCCTAGTGGGCTACAGTCCATGGAGTTGCAAAGAGTTGGACACGACTGAGCAACTTCACTTTATTATGAAATGCAAGAGAAAGACATTTTTATTCAGGCGGGGAGGAATAATTTGCTTGTTACTGTTTTTCTTTTTAATTTTTACTTTTGGCCCATGGTGGGTCTTGGTTGTGGTGCATGCGGGCTTCTCATTGTGCTGGCTTCTCTTGTTGGGGAGCACTGCAGGATCTTAGTTCCTCCACCAGGGTTTGAACCTACATTCCCTGCATTGCAAAGTGGGTTCTTAACCACCGGACCACCAGGGGAGTCCCTTGCTTGTTACTTTTGCCTCCATGTTTTCTAACGTTTATTATGACAAAATTTTCAAATGTATAGAAAAGTTGAAATAATAGTATAGTGAACATCAGTATATCCAACCACCTAGATTCAATAATTGTTCATTATAGCCATGTTTGCTGTATCAACCTGTGTGTGTTTGTGTAGACTATGTATATATATATACACATACATACATATGACTTCCCCAGTGGCTCAGACGGTAAAGCATCTGCCTACAGTGAGGGAGACCCAGGTTCAATCCCTGGGTTGGGAAGATCTCCTGGAGAAGGAAATGGCAATCAACTCTAGTATTCTTGCCTGGAAAATGCTATGGATGGAGAAGCCTGGTAGGCTACAGTCCATGGGGTCGCAAAGAGTCGGACACAACTGAGCGACTTGACTTTCACTTTTCATACATACATAAATATATGTATATATAGGGTAGGAGGTTAAGACTTTTTAAAGTAATCGTGGGTCCCTTTAAGCTTTAGCACGTGTCTTCTGAAAATAAGGACATTCTCTTTTATAACTCAGGAGCTTAAATACCCTAAGAAAGTTAGTAACTATTCCATTTGATTATCAAAGTCCAGTCCACATTCAAATCTTCATTGTCCACCCAGTGTCTTTTTTAGCTACGTATTTTTTCAAACCACGAGCCAGTCAGGATTCATTCAATCATTGCATTTGGTTGTTTGCTTTCTTAGCGTTTGATAAACTAGAAAAGTGTGTCAACTTTTTTTTTTTCTGTTTCTACTACACAGACGTTTTGAAGTGACAAGGCTAATTTGTGGAATATGCTACATTCTAGAGTTATCTGATTATTTCCTTGTGGTGCACTTATCTCGTTCCTCCATGCTCTATATTTCTTGTAAACTGGAAGTTCAGTCTAAACGTGTAATTCTGTTCAGGCAAAATGTTTTTGGCCAGGCTCCTTCATAGGTTGTGGTGTGTGTTTTCTATTAGATGCACCTGGCCATTCACTAGTGTTGTTGAGTTTAATCACTTAGTTGGTTGATTGTCAGGCCTTTCCACTGTAAACATACATTTCTCTCTTTGAAAACAACCAGCAGTTTTTAGAGTGACATCTTGACCCTGTAAACATCCCAATTGTTTTCTTTTATTCTTTCTGATCTTTTCCTCCATTTATTTTGAAAACTTAGGTGTCCCACCCACTTCTAGCTACCACTGACACAAATCTGCTTCATGAAAAACACAGGCAGAGTCCCACACAAACAGAATATCTGCTGTCAGAGCCCTGAGATTTAACTTTTCTGGTAGTGGTTGCCCCCCCCCCCCCAAGAAGGGAGTGACTTCTCTGGTGGCTCAGATGGTAAAGAATCTGTCTGTAATGAGGGCGAACTGGGTTTGATCCCTGTGTTGGGAAGATCCTCTGAAGAAGGCAATGACAACCCACTCCAGTATTCTTGCCTGGAGAATCCCATGGACAGAGGAGCCTCGTGGGCTACAGTCATGGGGTCTCAAAGAATCAGACACAACTGAGTGACACTTTCACCAAGAAGGAAAATAGCAAGTGCATATTCAGTGTTGAGCAACTGTGCTCCTTGTGGGAAGACCAAAAAATGAGACACAAGCCCAGCATCTGAGGTGCCTTCGATGTAATGAAGAAATATTTCCAGTTTAAGGTAATATCTAGAGTGACACGTGAAAGGGGCAGAAAGTCCTACAGATGGGATTTGCTCCCGCCCTCCCCCTACCTTCTCCGCCTCTTCTTCATTTAGATATTGACTAATAATAATTTTTTGGAAAAACCTCTTGATGCCTGCCTTCAGATACATTCTTGATGTAACTCACAGGAGTTCTGCTTTGTATTAAATGGATCTTGATAAAAGCTCCAGTGGTTTTAGTACCAGGAATCTTACCTGTGTTATTTCATCTAATGTTCTCAATGGCCTTAGGACATGGGAATTGTTTCCTCTTTTTTATGAATGAGGAAACTAAGGCCCAGAGAACTTAAGTGACTTGGTTATGGGTGTCAAACCCACACCGTCTGACCCCAGAGCCCTTGAACTTCTGCAAGTCCACTGAAACCAAAGGATGGGTCACATTCAGTACGGTTCTGGGTGGTGCAGAAGGATGCAGAACTGGCTTAACGTCCTCAAGGCATAATCAAAACAAGACCATTCTTTAGACCTTTAAAGCAGCTTTTACAGGTTACCTCCGTACACATTTAAGTCAGGGAGACTGCTGTCTTCTTCCCTGGTGACTCAGACGGTAAAGAATCCGCCTGTAATGTGGGAGACCTGGGTTCAGTCCCTGGGTTGGGAAGATCCCCTGGAGGAGGGCATGGCAACCCACTCCAGTATTCTTGTCTGGAGAATCCCCGTGGACAGAGGAGCCCCCATGGTGGGCTGCAGTTCATGGGGTCACAAAGAGTCAGACATGCTTGAGTGACTAAGCACACACACTATCTTCTTAGCCGTGAGCAGCGTTAACCCATTATGACATGGAAGTTTTCCTATTAATAATAAATAACTAGGTGTGTATTGTGATTTTCTGCAGACCTGTTCTTCCATATTACCTTGTCCACTCCCCACCCATTTCTTAACTTTTTGGTCAGTCTTTCTAACGATAACCACCATAGAAGAAGGGAGCGGGAAAATAAAAGCAGGTAGCAGGTTAGTAATTGCAGTCAGAAAAAAAATCTGAATTAAAGAAGAAATCATTGAAATGGAATGTAAATGTATACCTTAATCTTTTGAAAGTTTTGGTGTTAACCTACTGGCAGCTTTCCATGTAGAAGCAATGTGGTTGTAGATGTGACCCAGCAGTCTTTACACACATTCAGTGCCCTAACTCCTCCTCCAAGCATAGAGAAAATTTTGTAGGTAGGAAGTAAGGCTAGCAACTGCATCACGATTTGAGATTGGATCTTAAGGAGGGAGAAAATGTGACCTTTTGCAAGGCACAAAATTCATGAATCAAACAGTGAAACAAGAAAGAATGACTAACCAACCAGGTTAAAAAAGGAGGAAAAAAAAAAAAAGGATGCTTTTCTAAAATAGAAAGCCACAATTCCAGCTGAATGATTTTCAGGATAGGTGATGATTGGCCATGGGCCAGCCATTGGCCAAGCGGTGTGAGGGCAGTCACTCCACGTCCCTGGTGTGTCTACTGTCACTTCAGACCCCAGACAAGGGTCAGAAACTGCACAATGCCTTAGAAAGAGCACCAGACGAGGAGGCAGCTGATTTATATTTTAGTCTGGCTCTACCAGACTATAACACAGTCTGGTCAGGAGACCTTAGACAAATCCCCAAATATAATTGGTCAGGAGACTTTAGACAAATTCCTTAACTTCTCCAGCTTCTGTTTGCACTTAGGGCTTATTCCATTTGTTTCCTACACGGTGATTTTTTTTTTAAATTTATTTATTGTTGATTGAAGGATAATTGCTTTGCCATATTGTGTTCTTTTCTGTCATACATCAACACGAATCCACATAGGTATACATGTCCCCTCCCTCTTGAACCTCCCTCCCACTTTCCACCCCATCTTACCCCTCTCGTTTGTCACAGCCCGGTTTAAGTTCCCTGAGTAATACAGCGGTTCCCACTGCTGTCTGTGTTACGTATGATAGTGTATAAATTTCCATGCTACTCTCTCTGTTCGTTTTACCCTCTGCTTCCCCCTCTGCACTGTGATATTAAAAAAAATTTTTTTTATTTATCGACAAAGGTCTTTTATTTTATTTTTTTTTAGTTTTTATTTTTTGTCTTTTATTTTTTAAAAGGATTTATTTACTTGTTTATTTATTTTTGGCTGTTCTGGGCCTCTGTTGTTTAGTAAAGGCTTTCCCTAGTTGGGGTGAGGGAGGGGGCTGCTCTCTAGTTGCAGTGCATGGGCTTCTCATTGTGGTGGTTTCTCTCATTGCAGAGCACAGACTCTAGGGGTTGCAGGCTCAATAGTTGTGGCGTTAGGGCCTAGTTGCCCTGCAGCATGTGGGCGCTTCCAGGTAAGAATCCACTGTACTACCAGGGAAACCCCCTCACTGTGATATTTTGAGGACTAAATGGGATCACGTGGGTGCAGGTACTGTGGTGGCTGTAAGAGCAGCACTTGAGTTTGTTAGAGCTGAATCCAAACTCATCCTCAAGAGTGAGCAGAGTGAGGAGCAAGAGATAGTCTACTCTGTGTCTGAAAACGTTTAAACATCTCTCTTTATAATTGGGAAAAAGGAAAGAACCAATATGTAGGAAATGAGAACACTGTATGAGAAATCGCTCCTTATACATTGTACAAGACAATCCTTCTCTTTCTTTTCTTTTTTTTTTTACATTTTGAATATTTAATTGCTCATGCTTTTAAAAAACTTATGTAGAATATTGGCTTTATTCTTTATGTTGTACAATATATCCTTGTAGTTTATTTTACACATAATAGTTTACGCCTCTTCATCCCCTTCCCTTTTCTTTTCTCCTCCCCACTGGTAACCACTAATTTGTTCTTTATATCTTGTGAGTCTGTTACTTTTTTTTTCTGTTATAATCACTAGTTTGTTGCATTTTTAAGATTTCACATGATAAGTGACATCATATAATATTTGTCTTTCTCTGTCTGACTTATTTCACTTAGCATAATACCTACCCTGGTAGCTCAGACGATAAAGAATCTGCCCACAATGCAGGAGACCCAGATTCTGCCCCTGGGTCAGGAAGATCCCCTGGGGAAGGAAATGGCAACCCAGTCCGATATTTTTGCCTGGAGAACTCCTTGGACAGAGGAGCCTGGGGGGCTACTATCCTTGGGGTTGCAAATAGTTGGACACACCTGAGCAATTTTCACTTCAATGTCATCAAGTCCATCCACTTTGTTGAAAATGGTTAAATTTTGTTCTTATCGCTGAGTAATATTCCACTGATATGTGTACCACATCTTCAGTCATCTGTTGATGGGCACTTAGATTGCTTCCATACCTTGGCAATTATAAATAATGCTGCTATGAACATTGAGCTACATGTATCTTTCTGAATTACTGCTTTTGTTTCTTTTGGATATATACCCAGGAGTGGAACTACTGAATCACATGGAAGCTCTGTTTTTAGTTTTTTGAGAAACCTCCATACTGTTTTCCACAATGTCTGTACCAATTTACATTCCCACCAACAGCATAGGAGGGTTCTTTTTCCTTTGTACAGGAAAATCTTGATCAGTATTTGGAAAGTGTTATATTCTGATTAGTTGCATTTTCTGAAGCTCCAAGGTTTTACTACCAGAACTTTCTGCTTGGCAACCTTTGACGACTATTTTTCTTTAACGTGTGAACATTTATGTGATGTATATTTGCGCTTACTGTAACGTAACAGAAGTTCCTCTGAAGTCTGAAGGCCTGTGGTGTCCCAACTTCACCACCGTGTGTCTTCATTTGTCCACCTTGACTGTGCAGGATGTTGGTGAGAAAGACCTGAAAGTGAAAGTGAAGACGCTCAGTTCTGTCTGACTCTTTGCGACCCTATGGACTATAGCCCGCCAGTCTCCTCTGTCCATGGGATTTTCCAGGCAAGAATACTGGAGTGCGTTGCCATTTTCTCCAGGGATCTTCCTGACCCAGGAATCAAACTCTGGTCTCCCGCATTGCAGGCAGACTCTTTACCCTCTGAGCTACCAGGGAATCCCGATGAGCAAGAACTGGTTCAAAATTTGTTCTCAAATAAATTAAAAAAAAAATCAGAAGTATCAATAATTCTATTATTTTAAAGTACATTTCTTTTTTTTTCCTTTAGCCACGGACTTTATTGTTTGAATATTTGCAGCTGTCATTCTATATACAAATTTTAATTTCTTATAGAACTCTATATTCCATATTGTTAGGTCACTTCACTCTCCATTTTATGCCACATTTCCATCAAGAATTTCCTCAAATCACAGTCTGCCTGGTTGTATGTTGTTGTTCAGTTGCTAAGTTGTTTCCAACTCTCTGTGATGCCATGGACTGTAGCCTACCAGGCTCTTCTGTCCATGAGATTTCCCAGGCAAATACATTCTTGATGCTTCTTTTCCTTTTTTTTTTTTTTTTTGACATTTTTTCAGTCTTTTAAAAGTAAAATGAGCTTGAAATTAATTGAGGTCTATTTCATCAAGATTTTAGAGTTGGATACACATATATATGTGTGTTTATGACTGTCTCTCTCTCTCCATCTATCTGGCATAGATTGCTCTTTCTGAGTATGAAAACCCTTAAAGCTATCTTTTTAAAATATGTAATTAGAAAAAAGAAAAGGAGTCACTTCTTCAAAACATTGTCTAGAAAATCTTCATCTGTTTTTTAGTGATGTTTTATTAGAACAGTCTATGTCTCTATATAAGATTTTATTTATAGCCAGAAAAACAATGAAAGATACACATACATATCTTTCAACTCAGCGTTCCTTAGAAACATATAACCAAGTGTATCTGTGGCTTTGCTAGTTAGGGAGTTATTCATTATGAACAATAGGCCAACTCGGGTAGACAGTCAAGGGCCATCGAGCCTTCCCTGGTGCCAGCTTCCTCTCTCTGCCTGCCCAGCCCTTGTTAGCAGAGGCTGTTGCACCTCAGGCATCACAGCCTGTCCCCTCGAGAAGGAGAACGTGGAGGAAGCAGTGTCCATTTACTCTTGAGGACGTCCCATTGGCCAGAATGGAGTACTCGGCCTCTCCTAGCTAATAGAATTTGGGGAAGGCAGATTTTAGATTTTACAGTCTGCATGGGAGAGGAAGGCAGGTGGGATGAGAGTGACATGAATACTGAGTGACCTCACGTTACATCTCCCACACTGGTCACATGTTCCCTTCTGCCTTGGTAGCCAGACATTTCAGGCCTTTTCCCCTCCATCACTATATTTTTAATAATATATATTTTTTAAAATTTATTTTTTGGCCACACTGCTCAGCATGTAGGATCTTAGTTGCCCAGCCAGGGGTTGAACCCCTATCCTCTGCATCCTTGCATTGGAAGTGGGGTATCTTAACCACTCCAAGGAAGTCCCTGGCCCTTTTATATATTATTATTATTATTATTTTTTGGCTGTGCCATGAGGCATGTGGGATCTTGGTTCCCCAACCAGGGATCAAACCTGTACCTGCTGCATGGAAGGCTCAGTCTTAACCACTAGACCACTAGACCTCCAGGGAAGTCCCTCCGCTGATCACTGTTAATAACCTCTCTTAAGTGTCTTGTAGCATGAGCTCTCCAGATCTTTTTTTTGGGATTTTGAAAGGACATAATAAATAGCACCTTTCCCCTTCACTTGAGTTTTGAGCTAATTGAGAAATAAGGAGTAAAAACATGGGAGCCAAAGAATCAGTTTTTAGAACTGATGGAAGTGAGGTTGAAAATGTAGTTTGTGCACATAGGCTTTTTAATAATCCCACCATTACACAGAGGTACCCAACCAGCTACCAGTAATGCTGACCCTCATCTGCATGGCACTCCTCAGTCTTCCCATGTGGGTAAGGGGACCAAGAAGGGGTGGTGTAGATGAGTCTTGTGCCCAGAAGGAGCAGGGTGGAATTTTTACTCCCTGTGTGCAAACTCACTCCCAAGAGACAAAGAAGAGGAGATGAGCTGAGCATCCCCAATTTGTTTTCAAATTCATCCCTCACGTTAATCCCCTGCTGCTTTCCCGGGGAGGAGCAGTGATGGGGGAGTCTGGTGAGCCAAGAGAGTAAAGATCATGTGAACACACAGTCTCTTCTAAGACTTCGAACTGGGTATTTGTTCTGCTTTAATTTTGTTCATCTTGTTTACAATGTGTTCATCTTTGTAAGCCACACACAATCCCTTGGGGAAGTAGGCTCTGTACAGATCATGAATAAATAAAAAAATAATCTCCACTGGAAGCTAATACGAGAGAGAGAGGGATTTGAGGCAATGATCCGGGACACCTGGAGGAGGAATTACTGGGATGGATGCAGTGCAGAGCTGTGAGCACAGCTGGGCATCGGTGGCTGTGGCAGCTCCTGGCTGGGGTGTTGGTGAGTTTCCTGTATACCTGGGGCAGTTCATTTGTGGGTACATCTTCTGCACCCTTGCAGTTCCTGAATTTACATAAGCTGCCTGGTGGCTGCCTTTGGCCTCTTAAGAAAAATTAGTCATCTAAGGTGCTGATAAACTTCAGATTCTACCTGAAAAGCAGAAAGGTTTCCTGCATCACTGTGGAAAAGCTGGTGGGTGCACCTTGATTTAATTCAGCCCACTTGCCAACAGCAGAGTACAGCCTTTGTAGTAGTATTCATGATCCATCTTTCACATTGCTGTGAATTCTGTTATCTCTGTCCTTCTGAAACTTTAAGGTATGTGTGTGAATCACCATGGTATCTTTTCGAAATGCAGATTCTGCTTCTGAAAGTCTGGGGTGGGGCCTGTGACCCTGCATTTTTAATGTGCTGCCAGCTGAGGTCAGTGCAGCTGGTCCAGGGGCCCCGTTTTGAGCAACAAGGGTCTAAAGACCACAGATCTTTGACTCTTTTCACAAGTGGAGGGTCTCCCTCTGGGCTTGGGGTTGGAGCCACTGTTGGCAGATGCTGCTGATTGAACTTCTGTTTTATCAGAAAGAACCCTATCTTCTCTTGCATTTGTAAAAGCAAGATGTCAGTTTGGGGTGTATAAGTTGTAGCTACTTTTTTGAATTCCATCGTGATCACTGCTGAGTCCACCGAGAGAGTGACTTGGGACAAAAGATGTTCATGTTTCTGTTAACTTTCTTTTCCTCTTACCACCCTGGAGACTCAGGGTGGACCGGCTTCCCTGCCAGTGGAACTCTGCTTGTCGGAGGCAAATGTGAGCTCTACAAACCCAGGTGAGCTCACTTTATAAGGCCCTTTGGAAGGGGAAAAGCAAACAAACCCACACACTTGGCTCTGCTTTTTAAACCATCTAGAAATTTTAGCAGTGAATTGGGAGTTTGGTGACAGACAGATACAACACCTGGGTATTTTGGAGGTGGTTTTGGATGCCGGAGATCAGAAATTTGCCAAAGGTGATCAGGCAGAAAAGGGGTGGGCTGGACTGGCTGGCTGACTTTTCTCCTGCAGTGATAGACAAGCCAGAATGTGTCCTAGAGATCATCTCATTCAGGCTTATTTGTAAAAACTGATCATTTAACACATGAGGGACCTGGACTCCAAAAGAAGACGGGATCTGTGCTATGGAAAACACTGTGGCATTTCTTCAAAAAATTGAAAATAATGACCCACTTCTTTTTTAAAGTTATTTCATTTTTGGCTGTGCTGGGTCTTCCTTACTATGCAAGGGCTTTCCTCCAGTTGCGGGGAGTGGGGGCTACTCTCTAGTTGCGGTGCGCAGCGTCTCATTGTGGTGGCTTCTCTTGTGCTTCCCAGGCTCTAGAGCGCAGGCTCAGTAGTTGTGGCGTGTGGGTTTCATTGTCCTGCAGCATGTGATATCTTCCTGGACCAGGAATCGAACTGGCAACCCCTGCCCTGCAGGGTGGATTCTTAACCATTGGACCACCAGGGAAGCCCCTACGATCCACTTCTGGGTATATAGGCACAAGAATGGAAAGCACACCCACATAAAAGACACAGGTTTGATTCCTGGGTCAGGAAGATCCCCTGGAGAAGGAAATGGCGACCGACTCCAGTATTCTTGCCTGGAGAATCCCCATGGACAGAGGAGCCTGGCAGGTTATAGTCTGTGGAGTCTCAAAGAGGCAGACACGACTGAGCATAGGGCGCGATGATGAAGCATCTAAAATACTCAGATTCACAGAGACGGCAAGGAGGATGGAGGGGGGCCTGAGGGGAGGGATGGGGAGCTAGTATTTAATGGGTATAGCATTTCAGTTTTGCATGATGGAAAGTTCCAGCAGTCTGTTGCACAGCAACTTGAATATACTTAACACTACTGAACTGTACACTTAAAATTAGTTATGATGGTTAAAAAAAATAAAACATGCAGAGATTTGCCGAAGTCATACAGCCAACTTGTTTTGAGCCTGAACTGATTTACAGATTATAAACCAGTCTGTAAAAAAACCATTACCAAGTAAATGAAAATTTGGAGAAGTCCACGTCCTTGGATGATGAGTTACTTCTCAGCCTATGCCGTGTTCTAGCACACGTAGATTGGTGTGTGTCTGTATTTCAACGATAGGAATTTTTTTTCAAGGGTGTGGGAATTTCAAGTCATTCCTGTGGGCCTCATTTTATTTTTCCTTTAGCTATGGACTTTATGGTTTGAATATTTGCAACTATTATTCTATACACAAGTGTTCATATCTTATAAGACTCTGTATTCCATATTGCTAGGTCACTTCACTCTCCATTTTATGCCACACATCCAACAAGTATTTCCCCAAATCAATCTGCTTGATTGTGTGTTGTTTCATTTATGAAGTTGGGTTTGACTCTTTGCATGCCTGGCAGTCTCATCTGTCCATGGGATTTCCCAGGCAAGAATACTCTAGTAGAATGTGGCCATCATTTTAGAAAGGAGGAATAGAGATTATGGAAAAGAGAAGAAGGTAAAGTGAACTTTAGAGTAGACATTTTAGGAATGAAGCCTTTGGAGAGAAATGAAGGTGATGACACATACCTGGGTGTTTAGATTGTTCTCTTGGGCTTCTCTGGTGGCTCAGCAGTAAAGAATCCACCTGCAGTGCAGGAACTGCAGGAGATTCAGATTTGATCCCTGGGTAGGGAAGATTCCCTGGAGGAGCACATAGCAACCCACTCCAGTATTCTTGCCTGGGAGATCCCAGGGACAGAGGAGCCTGGTGGGCTACAGTCTATAGAGTTGGACACGACTGAAGTGACTTAGTGTGCACGCACTTGTGTGTTTTGGGGAAAATATTTGGAAATTGAGACTTGGGTCCATGCCACTGTATTCTGTGTCCTGCTGGAGCTGGTGCTCTCATCTTCCTCGTCTAGAGAAAAGAAATGGAGATTTCACTGCTGCCTGGTCCTCCTCCTCTGGGATCATTCTCAGCATCCAGGTGTTATATGCTCTGAATCCAGCTCCTGTGGGAAGCTGCATAGGTTATAGGCCCTTCTAAAACAGTGGTTTTCAACTTGAGGTAATTCCTCTTACTCCTGGTGGACACACCCGTTAGTGTCTGGAGTCAGTGTTGGTGGTCACAGTTTGGAGGGGGCCTAGTGGCATTTGGTGATATTTTGGCCCATGTTGCTGCTGAACTTCTTATGGTGCACAGGGCAGATCCCTCAACAAGGAATTACCCTGGAAAGCATGGTCACTAGTGATGCTCTAAACTTTTTTCATCTTAAGCATTCAAATTATAATATTATGTTATTTTGTGTTTCTTTTATCTTGGGACTGGAAGTAGAAATTTTCAGGTCATTGAATTAGAAAGCATTGAAGGGATGGAGGAGACTCAGGGAAGACACGTCTTTGTAAATAGGAAGGCCTTTTAGCAAACAGGGATTCCCTGGTGGCTCAGATGGTAAAGAGTCTGCCTGCAATGCGGGAGACCCAGGTTTGATCCCTGAGTTGGGAAGATCCCCTGGAGAAGGAAAGGAAGATTCCACTCCAGGAATCTTGCCTGGAAAGTCCCATGGAAGTAGGAGCCTGGCAGGCTACAGTCCATGGGGTTGCAGAGTCAGACATAACTGAATGACTTAACTTTCTAGCAAACAAGAGATAGGAAATAAGCAGTGCAGTACTCATTGCTACATCGTTACCCAGTAGATAGCGTAGTATCTGTACTATGTTTTTTATTAGATCATGGGAGATACTGTTGTTATTTAAAATGCCACTAAGTTGTGTCCGACACTTGTGAGCCCTCCAGGCTCCACTGTCCTTGGGATTTCCCAATCAAGAATTCTGGAGTGGGTTGGCATTTCCTTCTCCAGGAGGTCTTTCCAACTCAGGGATCAAACCTGCATCCTGCATTGGCAGACGGATTATTTACCACTGAACCACCTGGGAAGCCTGAGAGATACTAAAGTGTGACATAACAGATTATTTTTAGAGGGTATAGAAACATGAAGGAGTTCATGGTTTTTATTATGACTTCACTTCCCATCAGTTTAAAAGTTTTTTTCCTTTTGGTTGCACCCACTGGCTTTTGTGATCTTAGTTCCCCCGAATGGGGGTTGAACCTCAGCCACAGCAGTGAAAGCTGGGAGTCCTAACCACTGGAATATCGGGGAATTCCCTAAAAGTTTTTACCTGTAGAGGTTTTATGCACACAGTTTTGGAGTTGAGACTATTTGTAACCTTTGAAGAGGAAATGATGTATGTTTGTGTACATGTATGTGCTAAGGGGAGTGATATGTCATTTCCCCCTCTATCTGAGGTCTGTTTCAAAGGATGGTGGATTTAGTAAAAGAAAACATTGAGATGGGGAATTCTGGAAAACTCTAAAGCAATTAATCAGCATTTAAAAGCAGAGCTCACCAGCTGAATAATTAGATGTCAAGAGGAGATGTAGGGTAGATTTAATGAGGGATTTAAGACCTAAAATTTCTCTGAAAAATAAATGAGAGCTTAATTAACTAAAAAGAAAAAACCTTTGGTATGGTTTTATAGATGGGATCTAACAAGAGCTATTTTTGAATGTTTAAGGGTGGCAGGCACTGTGCTAAATGCATTATCATCTTATTTTATCCTCAAAACAAGTCTATGTGGCAGGTGCAACTTTTCACCTTTTTTATTATGAGTTTAAAAACACATAACATTAAAATTACTATCAACCATTTTAAAGTGTACAATTTAGTAGTGTCAAATGTATTCCCATTGTGCAGCAGATCTCTAATTCTTTTGCATGTTACAATACTGAAATTGCATACCCACTAAACACTAATTTCCCTTCTCTTCAGCCTTTGGCAACCACCTTTCTACTTTCTGTTTTTATGGTTTTGACTACATTAGATATTTGCGTCATTTACTTACACACTGTTTCTCCTTTTGTAACAAGCTTAATTCATTCAACATAATGTCCCTGAGGTTTATTCATGTTGTAGTATATGACAGGATTTCCTTATTTTTCAAGGCTGCATAATATTCCATTACATGTGCATACCATGTTAAAAAAATACTTGTCCGTTGATGGACACTTGAACTGCTTCTACTTCTTGGCTATTATGAATAATGCTGCTATGAATGTGAGTGTGCAACTATCTCTTTGAGATCCTGATTTAAATACTTTTGGGTATATACCTACAAGGGAGATTGCGGGATCATTTAGTAGCTATGCTTTTCACTTTTTGAGGAACTTCCATTCTGCTTTCTGTAGTGGCTGCACCTTTTCATGTTCCCACCAATAGTGTATAAGTGTTTGAACTTCTCTGTTTCCCCTCTGGTACTTGTTATTTTCTTTCCTTTTGATAGTGGCCATCTTTATGGATGTGAGATGTTATCTCATTGTAGTTTTGATTTGCATTTCTCTATGATTAGCGATGTTGAACATCTTTCCATTTGCTTATTGGCCATTTGTATATCTTTTTTGGAAAAATGTCTAAGTCCTTTGTGATTTTTAAATCAGATTACATTTTGTTATTGTTAACCTATAGAAGCTCTGTTTATTCTGGATATCAAATATTCTGGATATTTTCATATATATGATTTGTAGTGATTTTCTTCCATTCTCTAGCTTACCTTCTCACTCTGTTGATAGTTTCTTTCCATGTACAGATGTTTTTAAGTTTGCTGTAGTCTCATTTGTCTACTTTATATTTTGTTGCCTATGCTTTTGGTGTCATATCCAAGAAATAATTGTCAGATATAGTATCTTAAAGCTTATCTCCTATGTTTTCATCTAGGAGTTCAGTAGTTGTAGGCCTTATATTTAGGTCTTTAATGCAGTTTGGGTTAATGTTTGTGATAACCCACTCCAGTATTCTTGCCTGGAGAATTCCATGGACAGAGGAGCCTGGCAGGCTCCAGTCTATGGGGTTTCAAAGAGTCGGACATGACTGATTGACTAATTTTATTTAGGTCTTTAATGCAGTTTGGATTAATTTTGTGTACAGAGTAAGGTAAGAGTTCACCTTCACTCTTCTGCATGTGGATATCCAGTTTCCAAAATCATTTACTGAGGAGGCTGTCCTTTCCCATTGTGTAGTCTTGGCTTCCTGGTTGAAGCAGCTACTTTTATTTTTCACATTTTATAGATGAGAAAATCAAAGTTAAATAGTGTGCTCACCCTGAGAAAACCATAATCCAAAAAGATACAGGTACCCCAGTGTTCATTGCAGCACTATTTACAATAGCTAGGACATGGAAGCAACCTAGATGTCCATCAACAGATGAACGGATGAAGAAGTTGTGGTACATATATACAGTGGAGTATTACTCAGCCATAAAAAGAAATGAATGTTTTTCTTTTTAAAAAATTATTTTATTGTTTGCAGTTATTTAAGTTTTCCTGAGGATAAATACCTAGAATGAAATTGTTGGTTTTAGATAAGGTTCCTTTACAAGGAACCATCAAATGAATTTTTAATGTTATCACATTATAGCATTATAGTTTTTTTTTGACTATTAGAAAACTTATTTATTTGTTTTTTCAGTTCTGTGCAAAGAAATGAATTTGTGTCAGTTCTAGTGAAGTGGATGAAACCTAGAGTCTGTTATACAGAATGAAGTAAGTCAGAAAGAGAAAAGCAAATATTATGTATTAATCCACATATATGGAATCTAGAAAAATCATACTGATGAACCTATTTGCAGGGCAGCAATAGAGACACAGTCATAGAAGGTAGACTTGTGGACATGGTGGGAGAAGGAGAGGGTGGGACAAATTGAGAGTGTACATCGAAACAGATACCTTACCGTATGTAAATAGATAGCTAATGAAAAGTTATATAACACGGGGAGCTCAACCCAGCGCTCTGTGACAACCTAGAGGGGTGGCATGCGGTGGAGGGTTGGGGGGAGAGATTCAGGAGGGAGGGGACGTATGTATACTTACGGCTGATTCATACGTTGTGTGGCAGAAACCAACACAACGTTGTAAAGCAGTTATCCTTCAATTAAAAATAAAAAAATAACAATGTGCTTCAGGAAAAGTGGCAAAGCCAGCACTCAGGGTCAGTGTTCAAAGCCTGAGCTCTAAATACTGACATTAGGGAGAAGGGAGGGGAGGAAAACGTTTATAAGTTTCTGATGTAACTTTGGCTTAGTTTCTTAATTTTATTATGTATAAAGGAGATGAGGAGGCAAGGTTAGTGGCTTCTTAGATTCCTGTTGCCTCTTCGGTTCTTTTGTTCTGTGCTCCATTCAGCCTGGCTTAATATGATCTTTTTCCAACAATTTTATTTCTTTTTTAATTGGTGGAAAATTGCTTTACAATTTTGTGTTGATTTCTGCTGTACAACAGTGCAATCAATAATTATATATATATCCCTTCCCTGTTGAGCCTCCCTCCTCTTTCCCCCTCCCCTTAATATAATCTAGTTCTGGAACTTGGGACTTCGATCTGGAGAGGAGTTAGAGCCTGTTCTGTTTTTCTTGAGCCATTGAAACTGAGTCTCTTGGGCACTTCCTCCACACCCTGGTGACTTGAGTGATGTCGCCATGTGGCAGCTGTCTGCAGGGAGTCAGACATTCCTTTTGTTCGTTTTCCAGGCAGCTGTGTATTACCTGATGGTATTCAGACTCTTCTTCCTCTCCTGGAAGTTATGATGGCTTGTGAAACTGTCACCCCGGAAAGATGCTAATCCCTGTTACCTAATATAACCTGGGAAGAAAGCAGGTGCAGGTTACTCTTGCTTGAAAGTAAAGACCGTATTCACGTAATTAATATTTTCAGCAGGATGAAATTACATAATTTGCAAGTGTCAGAAATGGACTTGTGTTGTTCCTGATTTTCTAGCATGTGAGCTTGTGAGACTTCTTAGCTATAATACTTTAATAATAATAATAATAATGAATAATAATGACTCTAATAATAATAGGTTTTGGTCTTGTTAGGTGTTTTCCTGATCTTTTTGGCCTTGAGTTCTTACGAAGGACATAGAAGTTTTAAGATACTTCTTTAAAAAAGAATGTATATATGTATATAATTGAGCCACTTTGCTATATAACAGAAATTGGTACAACATCGTCAATCAACTATACTTCAATAAAAAAGATTTTTTTTAGTGAGGAGAGGGGAAAAATTTAAGTGAACAGGACTGTGAAGTGAATTCTCGAGCTAGCATTCTGGCTGTAAATCAGCCTCTGATCAGTGTATAAAGAAGGACTGATAATCCTAGTTTGCAAAGTGTCTTTGAATTACTAGGCAAAAGATTTGCTGTTATTTTGTGTAGAAATGTGCCTATGTCCGTGGTGTTTAATTTCAGCTGGAAAGGGAAACTTTCTTAATTTGAACTGCATTTTAATGGCTTTCCTTTAGGTGGAGGGCCACAACAGCTTTTAGCAAGATGCAAAATACTTCATGAGATAAATCTGAAAAGTTTCCTATAAAAAAAGACTTGCTTAAAAAGTATATATTGGGATAATTATTCTGAAATTTGGGTTTGCTGGTCTTTAAGATGTCTCTTTAAGATGTCGCTTGCTCCTTGGAAGAAAAGCTTTGACCAACCTAGACAGCATATTAAGAAGCAGAGACATGATTTTGCCAACAAAAGTCCATCTAGTCAAGGCTATGGTTTTTCCAGTAGTCATGTATGGATGTGAGAGTTGGACTATAAAGAAAGCTGAGTGTGGAAGAATCGATGCTTTTGAACTGTGGTGTTGGAGAAGACTTTTGAGTGTCCCTTGGACTTCAAGGAGGTCCAACCAGTCCATCCTATAGGAAATCAGTCCTGAATATTCATTGGAAGGACTGATGCTGAAGCTAAAACTCCAATACTTTAGCCACCTGATGCAAAGAACTGACTCTTTTGAAAAGACCCTGATGCTGGGAAAGATTGAAGGCGGGAGGAGAAGGGGGTGACAGAGATGAGATGGTTGGATGGCATCACCAACTCGATGGACACGAGTTTGAGCAAGCTCTGGGAGTTGGTGATGGACAGAGAAGCCTGGTGTACTGCAGTCTATGGGGTCGCAACGAGTCGGACCACGAGTGAGCGACTGAACTGAACAGAACTGAAGATGTCCCTGGTTATTTCATTCTTGTGAAACTCACGAAAGAAGTTAGTTTTCATTTCTTTCATTAGGATTGATGGAAAACAGTGGTAGCTGAGTGTGAGGACAGGAGAGAGATGGATGATTATCTTACAGTTGCTGGATTTAGTTTTTTGGGTGTGCAATGTTCTCCTTTATACATTCTTTCTTTCCTGTTCTAGAGCCACTGCTGTCAGGGAGAGGCCTGGGGACCCTCACATGGGTTTTCACTGGACGCTTAAGTTATTCACCTGTGTGAAGTATCATTCCACTTTGCATGCATGACTAATTTAGGACTTAAACCTTTCAGGTCATCCAATCTTGGAGAAATGATAAACCACATATAGGGATCAATTTGTAATTTGACACAAATTCATCTGTAATTACAGACATAACTTTGATCACGTTACAGACCTTTCAGGACCTTAGTAAAATAATCCAGTGTGACCACACCAGGAGACTTCTGATTTAATCTATGATGGTTTTTTTAAAAGGCTTAATTGGGGATTGGAGCAGTGGGAGAGGAGAGTCACTGTATACTGTAGTTCTAAAAACTAACCCTAAAAAGTGACTCCTGGTCCCCAAGGAATTTGCAGTATAGTTTGACTATTTAACACCATCTACTCTGAACAATTTAAGATGATCTGTGAGCTGTGTTACCTCTAGTAACTCTATTGACATCTCAGGGTTTCCATTTTTTGAAATTGTAAATTGATGCAATTGAATTAGAGTGTCTTGAAGGATCTTCTTGGACTATGCTTTCTGATTTCTTCTGGACCTCTGTGGTGTAGATCCTGAAGTCAGCGTATTCGAGGCAGTTGAATCTTATACTTAGAAGTGTGGCTATCGGAGCCATGCTGCTTTGACTTGAATCTGCTCTGCCAGGGCTAGGGGTATAGGCTGGGGCAGGATCTATGGCCTCTCTTTAATCCCAATCTCTGTTAACACTTGGGTCATTGTGAGCTAGTGGGTTTCCCTGGTGGCTCAGATGGTAAACAATCTGCCTGTAATGCAGGAGATTTGGGTTTGATCCCTGAGTCAGGAAGATCCCCTGGAGAAGGGAATGGCTACCCATTCCAGTACTCCTGCTTGGAGAATTCCACGGACAGAGGAGCCAAAGAGCCTGGTGGGCTACAGTCCATGAGATCACAAAGAGTAGGACATGACTGACTGACTAACACCTTCTCTTTTGTGAGTTAATGTGCAGTGCACTTAAAACAGGACCTGGCCTGGCATGCAGTTAAACACTCAAAGTGGGCTGTCATTATTAAAAATAAAATTAATTCTGCTTGGGAAAAGAGTGGTGTGAGCTTTCGTTGTGGCTGGCAGGGCACAACATTCTTGGGATTGTTCTGGACAGGTTACCGCACTGACTGCCCCTGCTTGGGTCAGCATGTGTTAGGCTGGCTCTGAGCAGGTGGGCAGAGGCACATACATGGTTCCTTTGTATCGGGGTTTCTTGTCTGGGCAGCACCTCTCCTGGAATCACCCACCCTGTTTCCCAACTTCCCATAGGCATGCCTGGACTCTGTGCTTCATTGGATCTGCAGGGTCTGTAATCTCCCCCAGAAAGTAAAGAGTGACTACAGGGAGAAAGAAGACAAGGCTTTCGGGTTATTAATAGCTTCCTGACAGGAGGCTCTTGCTATCGGCTTCAGATAATTGTAATGGGAGCTGTCGGCTATAATCAAGTTTAATTGCTAAGGCGCGCAGGGAGGTAGCCTGAAGCAAGTATGCTCTTGGGCTGTCTTTGTGCTTTTTCTGTCCTATCCTAGACTTAAGAATCTCTGATCAGGTCTCCAGTCTGCAAGTTCTGGTGACTACTGAGTCTTATGTGGTTCCTGGAGTGGGCCTATGACTCTCCCAGGTAGTCAGTCCACTTCTTCATGTCTTGGCTCATGTGGTTTATTCTAGACTGGAAGGTGGAATAGATTATGTAAAAATACAGAGAGGGACTTCCCTGGTGGTCCAGTGGCTTAGACTTCAAGCTCCCAAAGTAGGGGTCCTGGGTTCAGTCCCTGGTTGGGGAACTAGATCTTGCATGCCACAGTGAAGAACGTCCTGCGTGCTACAACTAAAAGATCCCATGTGGTGCATGTAAGACCTGGAGCAGCCCAATTAAAAAAGATGCAGAGAGCTAATGCTGGGGAAATACAGAAATGGGCCTGCTTGTTCTCTTCCTCTCATAGAGCATGACCTGTGATCATATGAGTGTGTGTGTGTGTGTGTGTGTGTGTGTGTGTGTGTAGTAGAGCCGGGGGTGTAGAAGAAAAAACATAAGCCATTGCTTTATACCATCTCCCAGAAATAGGACCATCCCTTGACATTGCTAGGGTTGGAATGTTTGCATTTCTTCTAATCCCGTGTTTTATCATGGTCAAATGATATTTCACAGGTTATTATCCAAGCCTCTTGTTTCTTCTCTCTCTCTCTGTAGTAAGTTTTATTGCCTGTGGCCCCACATTCAGAGTTGGCTTGGACAAAGAGGCCTAATGAATTGATTCTTCCGTGTTTAATTACACTTCTGAAAGATCTTGCCTAAAAAGTTGAAAAGGGGTGATGTTCGAAGTAAAGTTTGGATTCATATCGATGAACTCTGTGACTCGCATTCATTGTGGTCAAGTTATCAGTATTTGTTACTGTGTGGGTTTCTTCTGAGTGACTTGAAGAACTGGCACCAGCTCCTTCCCTTTCCAGTCTTAAGGCTTTTGGCTGCAATAACACCTGGCAAGTATCTCAGAAAATTTCTTCAGGCTCCACTTCTTAGCCTGAATTCCCAACCAGTCTGCTCTGTCTGGGTGCCTCCCATCTATGCTCATTGCTTGGCACCTTGTTTGTTTCAATCTCCTGGGTCTCTGTGGATTTCATGGACCATTTCCTTGGATCTTCATTCTAACTTAAAAGGATGCCGAGCTTTGACTCCCTTGGCTCCTTCCTGCAGTTTGGCCTGTTCCACTGTGGACAGAGTGTCTCCCCAAGCTCTCCAAACCTCCCCTGGGGCCTGGCGCACTGGATTCCCTTATCCTGGTGTGGAATTCTGCACTTAAGCCGCAGACACATGCTCTGCCCCACACGGCTATAACTTGCAGGGAGGGTTATCTCGTGTCTGTAAGCTGGTGAACTCAATGGGTAGGCATAGGCCAATGCTTTTTAAATTTATTTAAAGGCAACACAACTTTTTGCTTCTTTTTATTTGTTTTGGGTCATTGTCGCTGCTCAGGCTTTCTCTAGTTCTGATGAGTGGGAGCTGCTCCCTAGCTGTGGTGTGCGGACTTCTTGCAGTGGCTTCTCTTGCAGATCACGGGCTCTGGCACACAGGCTCCGTAGTTGTGGCGCAGGGGTTAAGTTGCTCCAAGGCATGTGGAATCTTCCCAGATCAGGGACTGAACCCCCACCTCCTGCATTGGCAGGCAGACTCTTCCACCCCTGAGCCGCCGGCGGGGGTGGGGGGGTCATGGTAATGAGGTAATGGTAATGAGGCTTGTGAGTCTAAGTTAGAGGTGAGTCAGATACCATTGTCCTGTTTCATAATGGACTATTCGCACCTTTTCCTGTCAAGTTGCAAATAAGGTTACTTGTTGATCTCCAGGAGGCAAGGAATAAGAGAAGTGCTCGCCTATCCCCACTGCAGACAACAAACATGAAAACAAACAGAAAGCCCACAGTCCCCGAACCACACTGCTCTTCCCCCCAAGGGAAAAAAAAACCCACCACAAAACTGTCTCAGATCAGTAACTATATCTCAGTACCTAGAAAAAGTATAATAAAAATTTATAATTAACTTGGCATAATAATGGTATGGTAATTATAATCATCATGTGAGTAGCCTTGGGAAGGCAGGATGTTTAAATGCTTTGGCCAAGCTGGGTTTAAGTAACTCAAATGCTGCTGCTGCTAAGTTGCTTCAGTTGTGTCCGACTCTGTGCAACCCCATAGACGACAGCCCACGAGGCTCCCCCATCCCTGGGATTCTCCAGGCAAGAACACTGGAGTGGGTTGCCATTTCCTTCTCCAGTGCATGAAAGTGAAGATGTTCAGTCATGTCCGACTCCTAGCGACCCCATGGACTGCAGCCTACCAGGCTCCTCCGTCCATGGGATTTTCCAGGCAAGAGTACTGGAGTGGGGTGCCATTGCCTTCTCCGCAAATGATGCTAGGTCTTTTCAAATTTTCTTTTGGCATAGTCAATTGATATTCTGATGGATTGCTTATCTTTTGTTTCAATTTATATATCAAATCCACACATCTCACCAGCAATTGGATTTAGATGAAAAAAAGTGTTTCTTTTCCTGGTCTTGAAATCTTTTCTTATGCTTAAAAGATATAATAAAGTGTTACTCTTTTTACTCCGTGTTATTAGACTAAAAAGGTACATGTTAATTATTATGTGTTCTCTTTAATGAGTTCATTTCAGATTATGTTGGCTCATTTTTGAACCTGTAGATTTGTCTTGCTTTAAAAAAAACTGATATGCAAAAATAAAAACTTAGGATACGTACTATTTCATGTAAGGTCTATTTCTTCCATTATAAGTTTTTGTTTTTGTTTTTGTTTTCTTATGAATTCTTTTAGCTAAGTAGCTTTTAGAAGAATGTCCATCTGTTAAAATCTCTCACACACATGTGTATTCTAATTCTAGTTGTTTATCTATCATTGATCACAGAATCTGGCTGATAAATGGTTCTCTGTTTTGAGTCTTCTTTTCCTTTTTCATTTGGCATCTGTGATCTTAATTTGAGGACTCTTCATCCTTTGGTCTTTGGAAGAAAAGCTATGACCAACCTAGATAGCATATTAAAAAGCAGAGACATTACTTTGCCAACAAAGGTTCGTCTAGTCAAAGCTATCAGTTCAGTTCAGTTTAGTTGCTCAGTCGTGTCTGACTCTTTGCAACCCCATGAACCGCAGCACGCCAGGCCTCCCTGTCCCTCACCAACTCCCAGAGTCCACCCAAACCCATGTCCATTGAGTTGGTGATGCCATCCAACCGTCTCATCCTCTGTCGTCCCCTTTTCCTCCTGCCCTCAATCTTTCCCAGCATCAGGGTCTTTTCAAATGAGTCAGCTCTTCGTATCAGATGGCTAAAATATTGGAGCTTCAGCTTCAACATCAGTCCTTCCAATGAACACCCAGGACTGACCTGCTTTAAGATGGACTGGTTGGATCTCCTTGCAGTCCAAGGGACTCTCAAGAGTCTTCTCCATCACCACAGTTCAAAAGCATCAGTTCTGTGGCGTTCAACTTTCTTTATAGTCCAACTCTTACATACATACATGACTATTGGAAAAACCATAGCCTTGACTAGACGGACCTTTGTTGGCAAAGTAATGTCTCTGCTTTCTAATGTGCTATCTAGGTTGGTCATAACTTTCCTTCCAAGGAGTAAGCATCTTTTAATTTCATGGCTGTAATCATCATCTGCAGTGATTTTGGAGGCCAGAAAAACAAAGTCAGCCACTGTTTCCACTGTTTGCCCATCTATCTGCCATGAAGTGATGGGACCGGATGCCATGATCTTTGTTTTCTGAATGTTGAGCTTTAAGTCAACTTTTTCACTCTCTTCTTTCACTTTTATCAAGAGGCTCTTTAGTTCTTCACTTTCTGCCATAAGGGTGGTGTCATCTGCATATCTGAGGTTATTGATATTTCTCCTGGCAATCTTGATTCCAGCTTGTACTTCATCTGGCCCAGCGTTTCTCATGATGTACTCTGCGTATAAATTAAATAAGCAGGGTGACAGCCTTGACATAATCCTTTTCCTATTTGGAACCAGTCTGTTGGTCCATGTCCAGTTCTAACTGTTACTTCCTGACCTGCATATGGGTTTCTCAAGAGGCAGGTCAGGTGGTCTGATATGCCCATGTCTTTCAGAATTTGCCATAGTTTATTGTGATCCACACAGTCAAAGGTTTGGCATAGTCAATAAAGCAGAAATAGATGTTTTTCTGGAACTCTCTTGCTTTTTCCATGATCCAGTGGATGTTGGCAATTTGATCTCTGGTTCCTCTGCCTTTTCTAAAACCAGCTTGAACACCTGGAAGTTCATGGTTCATGTATTGCTGAAGCCTGGCTTGGAGAATTTTAAGCATTACTTGACTAGTGTGTGAGATGAGTGCAATTGTGTGGTAGTTTGAGCATTCTTTGGCATTGCCTTTCTTTGGGATTGGAATGAAAACTGACCTTTTCCAGTCCTGTGGCCACTGCTGAGTTTTCTAAGTTTGCTGGCATATTGAGTGCAGCGCTTTCACAGCGTCATCTTTCAGGATTTGAAATAGCTCAACTGGAATTCCAGCACCTCCACTAGCTTTGTTCGTAGTGATGCTTCCTAAGGCCCACTTGTCTTCACATTCCAGGATGTCTGGCTCTAGGTGAGTGATCACACCATCGTGATATCTGGGTCGTGAAGATCTTTTTTGTACAGTTCTTCTGTGTATTCTTGCCACCTCTTCTTAATATCTTCTGCTTCTGTTAGGTGCATACTGTTTCTGTCCTTTATTGTGCCCATCTTTGCATGAAATGTTCCTTTGGTATCTCTAATTTTCTTGAGGAGATCTCTAGTCTTTCCTGTTCTATTGTTTTCCTCTATTTCTTTGCATTGATCACTGTGGAAGGCTTTCTTATCTCTCCTTACTATTCTTTGGAACTCTGCATTCAAAGGGTATATCTTTCCTTTTCTTCTTTGCTTTTCACTTCCTGTGTTTTTGCAGCTATTTGTAAGGCCTCCTCAGACAGCCATTTTGCTTTTTCGCATTTCTTTTTCTTGGGGATGGTCTTGATTCCTGTCTCCTGTACAATGTCACGAACCTCCATGCATAGTTCATCAGGCACCCTGTCTATCAGGTCTAGTCCCTTAAATCTATTTCTCACTTCCACTGTGTAGTCATAAGGGATTTGATTTAGGCCATACCTGAATGGTCTAGTGGTTTTCTCCACTTTCTTCAATTTACATCTGAATTTGGCAATAAGGAGTTCTTGATCTGAGCCACAGTCAGCTCCCAGTTTTATTTTTGCTAACTGTATAGAGCTTCTCCATCTTTGACTGCAAAGAATATAATCAGTCTAATTTTGGTGTCGACCATCTGGTGATGCCCATGTGTAGAATCTTCTCTTGTGTTGTTGGAAGAGGGTGTTTGCTATGACCAGTGCGTTCTCTTGGCAGAACTCTATTAGCCTTTGCCCTGCTAGCCTTTGCCCTGCTTCATTCTGTACTCCAAGGCCAAATTTGCCTGTTACTCCAGGTGTTTCTTGACGTCCTTCTTTTGCATTCCAGTCCCCTATAATGAAAAGGACTTCTTTTTGGGGTGTTAGTTCTAAAGTTAGTCAAAGCTGTGGTTTTTCTGATAGTCATGTATGGATGTGAGAATTGGACTATAAAGAAAGCTTAGTGCTGAAGAATTGATCCTTTTGAACTGTGGTGTTGGAGGAGACTCATGAGAATCCCTTGGACTGCAAGGAGATCCAACCAGTCCATCCTAAAGAATTCAGTCCCGAATATTCATTGAAGGTCTCATGCTGAAGCTGAAACTCCAATACTTAAGCCACCTGATGTGAAGAACTGACTCACTGGAAAAGACCCTGATTCTGGGAAATATTGAAGGTGGGAGGAAAAGAGGATGACAGAGGATGAGATGGTTGGATGGCATCACCTACTCAATGGACATGAGTTTGAGCAAACTCCGGGAGTTGGTGATGGACAGGGAAGCATGGCATGCTGCAGTTCATGGGGTTGCAAAGAGTCGGACACAACTGAGTGACTGAACTGAACTGAATCCTTTGATTAGTCACGGTTCAAACTTGCTCCCAAGTCTGTGGATTTCCACTGAGACTCTCCACAACTCTTAAAACACTGAGTGAAAATGAAACTTCATTGGTTGCTTATTACCCTTTGCTTTAATTTACTCCTACTGATTTAAAGTCTTTTGATGGCTCTAATGCTAGTCAATCTGAAGTAATGTTTCAGAGAAGATCCGAGAACGCCTACAGTCAAATGCATACTAGGATTATTATATTTCCTTCTGTGTGTGTCTGTGCTCAGTTGTGTCTGACTCTTTGCAACCCTGTGGACTGTAGCTTGCCAGGCTCCTCTGTCCGTGGGATTTTTCAGGCAAGAATACTGGAGTGGGTTGCCATTTCCTCCTCCAGGAGATCTTCTTGACCCAGGGATAAAACTTGTGCTTCCTTCATTTCCAGCATTGCAGGCAGTCTTTTTACCACTGACCCATTGGGGAAGCCCTATTGTACTTACTTAAGTGCTAAGTGAAAGTTGCTCAGTCATGTCCCAACTCTTTGTGACCCCATGGGCTATATATATAGTCCATGGAATTCTCCAGGCCAGAATACTGAAGTGGGTAGCTGGTCCGTTCTCTAGGGGATCTTCCCAACCCAGGGATTGAACCCAGGACTGCCGCATTGCGGGCCAATTCTTTATCAGCTGAGCCACAATTAGTTACTCAATAAAACTCCTTTTTTTTCCCTAAAAGGGACAGATAGTTTATTACTAGTTTTATTATTTGATTTGTTATGATTTTCTTTCTTTTATATTCTTGCTGAAATGCTTTCTGTGAATATAATTAGAAAGTTTTCACTGGTTTCTTTAAAAAAAATTGGCACTATGTTAATAGGCTTAGTAACTGACTTTTCTGTGACTTCATACAATCTAAACCTGCTGTTGTGATTGTATGTCATTTATCCAGATATAAGACAAAAATGTCAAAATCTGTGTTAACTGTGTTACTACTCCCACACGGGTGAGTTTCTAATTTCATTATTGTTCAAAGTGAAAGTGAAAGTTTCTCAGTCGTGTCCAACTCTTTGTGACCCCATGGACTGTACAGTCCGTGGAATTCTCCAGGCCAGAATACTGATGTGGGTAGCCTTTCCATTCTCCAGGGGATCTTCCCAACCCAGAAATTGAACTCAGGTCCCCCTCATTGCAGGCAGATTCTTTTCCAGCTAAGCCACAAGGGAAGCCCAAGAATACTGGAGTGGGTAGCCTGTCCCTTCTCCAGCGGATCTTCCCGACCCAGGAATCGAACTGGGGTCTCCTGCATTGCAGGCGGATTCTGTACCAACTGAGCTATCAGGAAATCTTCGTTATTGTTCAAATCAGATTTTAAATTACCAGTTTAGTCATTTCAACGTTACTGTTGTATCTTTACCCATTTAATTTCCAGAATTTCTTTTTCCTGTTAACAGATACTCTTTCTGGCTTCTATAAATTATTTAGGTTAGAGTAAACTCATGATATTTTACTCATTAACCTCCCCTCCAAATTCAAGTTTCCATTAAGTGTGTTTTTCTTTCTTTCCAGCAAAGGATTTTTTTACTATGTTCTGTGAGGTTTTTTTTAATTGTAGCTAGATAATCTTTCTCTTGTAACATTTTTTTTTTTTAACTAGAGCTAGAATTTATCATGCCACAGTTTTCCAATGAACTTTCATTCTCCCACTCTGTAACTGTTTCTCTTTTAAGTGAATTGAGTGAGTTCAAGATTGCTTTATAAATTTCCAGTGACATATGTGCTAATGGTAAAGAATCTGCCTGCCAATCTCAGGAGATGCAAGAGACAAGATTTGATCCCTGGGTCGGGAAGATCCACTGAAGTAGGAAATGGCAACCCACTCCAGTCTTGCTTGGAAAATTCCATGGTCTGTAGCTCGCCAGACTCCTCTGTCCTTGGGCTGCAAAGAGTTGGACATGATTGAGCACACACACATACACACCTATGCTTCTGAGTTGCATAATTGCCTGTCATGCAAAGAGACTTTGAGACTTTGAGACCCAGGGGCCTTTTCTTCAGCAAGTTTGATATTAATAATTTGGAATCCAGCTGTGATATTCGCAGAAGGGGGGTGGCATGGGAGAGTGGAAAAGGAGTAAAAGTGGAACCTGAGTTGTTGTGTGAGATGGGGTCTTGCCACTTATCCACCAGGTCATCTTGACCCACTGAGCTGCTCTGGTCCATCTCTTTAACTTGGGAATAAGAAAGTGATAATTCTCAAAGGATCTAGAGAGAATTCCTTTTTTTTTTTTTTTAATTGAAGTATAGTTGATTTATAGTGTTTTAACTGTTTACAGCAAAGTGATTTCAGCAAAGATATATTCTTTTTCAGATTCTTTTCCATCATAACATTATTACAAAACACTGAATATAGTTCCCTGTGCTATACAGTAGGTCCTTTTTGCTTATCTGCTTTGTGTATAGTACTGTGTATCTGTTAATCCCAAATTCCAAATTTATCCTTGCCTTCCCTTTCCCCTTTGGTCACCATAAGTTTGTTTTCTATGTCTGTGAGTCTATTTCTGTTTTGTAAGTTCACTTGTATAATTTTTTTTTAAGATTCCACATAAAATTGTTATCTTATGTTTATCTTTCTCTGTCTGACTAGTGTGATAATCTCTAGGTCCATCCGTGATGCTGCAAATGGGATTATTTCATTCTTTTTATGACTGAATGATATTCCATTATATATCACATCTTCTTCTTCATTCCTCTGTTGGTGACATTTAGGTTGCTTCCGTCTCTTGGCTATTACAAATAGTGCTGCTATGAGCACTGGAATGCATATATCTTTTCCACTTAAGAGTTTTCGTCTTTTCTGGATATATGCCCAGGAGTGGGATTACTGGATCAGAAGATAATTCTATTTTCAGTTTTTTAAGGAAACTCCATACTCCATAGTGGCTGCACCAATTTACATTCCCATCAACAGTGAAGGAAGATTCACAAAGATATAATTCTACTCCATCATTCATTAACAGTAAGATGAAATGAAACAAGTGAATATATTGTCTCATTCAGCAAAGTTTATTATCACATCAATTCAGTTCAGTTCAGTTACTCAGTTATGTCTGACTCTTTACGACCCCATGAATCGCAGCACGCCAGGCCTCCCTGTCCATTACCAACTCCGGAGTTCACTCAAACTCAGGTCCATGAGTCGGTGATGCCATCCAGCCATCTCATCCTCTATCATCCCCTTCTCCTCCCGCCCCCAATCCCTCCCAGCATCAGGGTCTTTTCTAATGAGTCAGCTCTTTGCATCAGGTGGCCAAAGGATTGGAGTTTCAGCTTCAACATCAGTCCTTCCAATGAACACCCAGGACTGATCTCCTTTAGGATGGACTGGATGGATCTCCTTGCAGTCCAAGGGACTCTCAAGAGTCTTCTCCAACACCACAGTTCAAAAGCATCAATTTTTCAGCAGTCAGCCTTCTTCACAGTCCAACTCTCACATCCATACATGACCGCTGGAAAAACCATAGCCTTGACTAGAGGGACCTTTGTTGGCAAAGTAATGTCTCTGCTTTTTAATATGCTGTCTAGGTTGGTCATAACTTTCCTTCCAAGGGGTAAGCATCTTTTAATTTCATGGCTGCAATTACCATCTGCATTGATTTTGGAGCCCCCAAAAGTAAAATCTGACACTGTTTCCACTGTCTCCCCATCTATTTCCCATGAAGTGATGGGACCAGATGCCATGATCTTCGTTTTCTGAATGTTGAGCTTTAAGCCAACTTTTTCACTCTCCTCTTTCACTTTCATCAAGAGGCTTTTTAGTTCCTCTTCACTTTCT
The DNA here is from genome assembly GCF_963930625.1 of Muntiacus reevesi. Lineage (NCBI taxonomy): Eukaryota > Metazoa > Chordata > Mammalia > Artiodactyla > Cervidae > Muntiacus > Muntiacus reevesi. Next base: position 45,417,401 of record NC_089260.1, read on the forward strand.
GCCATAAGAGTGGTGTCATCTGCATATCTGAGGTTATTGATATTTCTTCCGGCAATCTTCCAGCTCAGCGTTTCTCATGATGTACTCTGCATATAAGTTAATAAGCAGGGTGACAATATACCGCCTTGATGTACTCCTTTTCCTATTTGGAACCAGTGTGTTGTTCCATGTCCAGTTCTAACTGTTGCTTCCTGACCTGCACATAGGTTTCTCAAGAGGCAGGTCAGGTGGTCTGGTATGCCCATCTCTTTCAGAATTTTCCATAGTTTATTGTGATCCACACAGTCAAAGGTTTGGCATAGTCAATAAAGCAGAAATAGATGTTTTTCTGGAACTCTCTTGCTTTTTCCATGATCCAGCGGATGTTGGCAATTTGATCTCTGGTTCCTCTGCCTTTTCTAAAACCAGCTTGAACACCTGGCATTTCACGGTTCACGTACTGTTGAAGCCTGGCTTGGAGAATTTTGAGTATTACTTTACTAGCGTGTGAGATGAGTGCAATTGTGCAGTAGTTTGAGCACTCTTTGGCATTGCCTTTCTTTGGGATTGGAATGAAAACTGACCTTTTCCAGTCCTGTGGCCACTGCTGAGTTTTCCAAATTTGCTGGCATACTGAGTGCAGCACTTTTACAGTGTCGTCTTTCAGGATTTGAAATAGCTCAACTGGAATTCCATCACCTCCACTAGCTTTGTTTGTTTTAAGTGATGGAACAGAGCTGCTTTCGTGGGGCTTAGTCTAGTGGAGAAGAGAAATAGTAGACAAGTAGCTGATAATTAAAAATCATGGTAAGTGCTATAAATAGAGGAAACCACAGAGCATTGCATTTGCCTAGGAGGTACTTAAATAGAAATCAAAGTCCATAAGAGGAAACTAGGGCTCAAAGGATGTTGGAAAACTGTGACATGTAAAATGTATCATAAGTCTATCTTTCTAATAGCAAAACCCCAGAATAGGATTCTTAAATATGGCTGAACATCATTATTACTGGAGAAGTAGCCTTAAAAACACAGATTCCTGGACCCATCTCTCAGGGGGCTGTACCATGAGGCTTGCAGAATCTTAATTCTCCAAGTGGGACTTGAACCTGTGCCCCAGCAGTGAAGGTGTGGAGTTCTAATCATTGGACAACCAGGGCATTCCATCAGGGTCTAATTTAGTAGAACTGTGGTGATGCCCAGGTGATGCTAGTGGTAAAGAACCCGCCTGCCAATGCAGGAGATGTAAAAGATGCAGGTTTGATCCCTGGGTTGGGAAGATTCTCCTGGAGAAGGAAATGGCAACCCATTCCAGAATTCTTGCCTAGAAACTCCCATGGGCAGAGGAACCTGGCAGGCCATGGTCCATAAAATCACAAAGAGTCAGACATGACTGAAAGGACTTAGCATGCAGGCACATGGTGATGCCCTAGAATCTGTTTTTTAAAAAAAGTTTCCCAGATGATCCTGTTGATGTGTTGGGGTTGGAAGTTAATCTGGAGAAATTCTAGACAGAACCAGTTACCTTTCAAAGGAAAAACTGTGGCTTAGTCTTCGTGTATCTTGCTTCTTGTCCACCATGTGTAACTTCTTACCTCAGCCTTCATGTTTCTGAAACTTCTGTGATACTGGGCCTTGCAACTCCCTAACATCGTTGTGGAGTTGTCCAGTTCCAAGCATGTGTGTTATATGAGGTAGGGGGAACCTCTCAATGTTTTTTAAGTAGGGAGGGTGAGGCAGGTCTGTTTCTGTACATATTGGAATTCTGGTTTGTAATAAATATAGTATGTTGAGTAGATTGCTATGGGTTGTTTTGGAACTCTGAATGTCTTGTAACTTTTTACTTATGGGAAACATACTGGGAGTTCCATGAAAGTAATGGAACAACAAAATTCATTGTACTTTCCTTTTCTGTCTAGATTAAAGGTAACATGTAGTATAGTTGGAGAAGGAAATGGCAACCCACTCCAGTGTTCTTGCCTGGAGAATCCCAGGGACGGGGGAGCCTGGTGGGCTGCCGTCTATGGGGTCGCACAGAGTCGGACACGACTGCAGCGACTTAGCAGCAGTAGCAGCAGCATAGTAAAGGGCAGGAAAGCCTGGCATACTGCAGTCCATGGGGTTGCAAAGAGTTGGACATGACTTAGCGACTGAACAACAGGCAACATATGTATGTGTGTGTGTGTGTGTCTGTGTGTGTGTGTGTGTCTGTGTGTATGTACATATCTGCTTCCCAGGTGGTGCTAGTGGTAAAGAACCTTCCTGCCAATGCAAGAGACATAAAAGATGCAGGTTCTATTCCTGAATCAGGAAGATCTCCTGGAGGAGAGAATTGCTACCCACTCCAGTATTCTTGCCTGGAGAATCCCATGGACAGAGGAGTCTGGCAGGCTACAGTCCATGGGGTTACAAAGAGTTGGACATGATGCATACATATCTGTCTGTCTGTTTGTCTATCAACTGAGTGACCAGCTCTTATGTTGGGTTCCTGCGGTCTAGGAAAACTCAGTTTGAGTCATGGGGAAAAGGAAGCAGCTGCTTGCTCTTTTTCTCTATCCCCCGGGGGATTTTCAGGAAAGCCGGTAGCAGTTTATTTGAGAGCAAGGAGTTGCCACTGGGATTTACCCATGATTGGCTTCTTCAAAAATTTGTTTATGTTAGAAATTTTCCTGTGCTCCAAGCTGTGTTTTTTAAAAGATTGGTTGCTTGCAGTTTAGTCATTTAGGGGCTCAAAGGGTGTGAGGGAAGATCAAAAGCGAGAGAAGGGGGCGGCAGAGAGTAAGACGGTTAGATAGGATCACTGACTCACTGGACTTGAATCTGAGGAAACTCTGGGAGATAGTGAAGAGGGCAGAGGAGCCTGGCAGGCTACAGTCCATTAGGTCGTGAGGAGTCGGACACAGTTTAGTGACTGAACCACAAAAAAGGATGTGGCAAATGACAAATAATCTTTTGGGACACTGCTTGTCCCGAGTAGTGATTCTTAGTCATCTGGGAGCGTGAACTCCAGTCATCCTTTGTGCTCAGTGATTGCTGCCCTTCGGACCAACTGAGCCTGAAGGACAGTCGTCTTTTGGTGGGGAGGAGTTAACACGTGGTCTCTGAGTGGATTTATCTTTGTAAAGCCCCATGTGACTGTAAGAACTTATCTTTTCCTTTTGTCTGGATCTTTGCGACCCCATGGACTGTAGGCCAGCAGGCTCCTGTGTCCATGGGATTTCCCAGGCAAGAATACTGGAGTGGGTTGCTATGCCCTTCTCCAGGGGATCTTCCCAACCCAGGGAGCGAACCCAGGTCTCCTGCTTTGCAGGCAGATTCTTTACATTCTGAGTCACCAGGGAAGTCCTCCTTCTTCTTTAATGGAGAACTGAGAAACTTCAGTTTCTCTGGCAGGAGGACCTTCAGGTGGGGAGAATAACTCACCAGTAGGACTCTGACACGCCTGCTCATCTTCCCTGAGGAGGGGGGAGCAGGGTAGGTGGCTCCTCACTTTTGTTTCTGCATCCAGAGCTGTAGGAGTGCACGGGGTAGCCTCCTGTTTGATGTGCTAATAACTGTGGAGCAGAAAAACCTCTCCCTTTGTTTTTTTTTTTTTGGCATCCTGAAAGAGGTTGCAGCTTGTAAAAGGCTTCCATAAAGCCTGAGAACAAGAGGAGAATAAACTTACAAAATACAAGAAGCTATAAACCTGACTGATTAAAAAAAGTTTTTTTATTGCAGTAAAAGTCACATAATGTAAAGCTTGCTGTTTTAACCTTATTTGACTGTACAGTTCAGTGGCATTGTTGTGTAACTCTCACATCCATCTCCCGAGTTTTTTACTTTCCTAAACTGAAACTCTGAACACTATTAAACACTAACTCCCCATTCTCCCTCCCCATTCCTCCCAGCCTCCCAGCCCTGGTGTCTACAAATGTACTTTCTGACTCTGAACTTGACTACTCTAGGTAGCTGACAGCATAGATTTTAGATCCTAACAAAAATGTCTTGCTTTCAGACATGGTTCTATCCTCCATCCTTCCTTGGAGATTCTAATGTCTTGGACAGCAAAAACCTGACATATACCAGGCCAGAGGTATGGTCTCCCTCGGTATCTGATCTCTTCTGTAAGAAGGGCACCATCTTATAACCACTGCATTCCCTATAGTCAAGGATCCTGTGTTTCAGGGGTCCTTCCTGGCGACTCCCTCAGACTTCTCCCTGTCTTCTCTCCTCCACAGGAAGGTGAGGAGGTAACAGTGGGGCTCACCCGGCTGGTGAAACCCCTCGAGAGCAGTAAGGACAGTCTTTTAGCTGGAGCTTTGGGTACTCCTGAAACCAAGAGATAAGCCAAAGATTCAAGATGGCAGGTTCAGGAGGAGAATGGGTGAGGGAGAGTGCAGAAATGTGTGTGTCCTAGTCGTCTTCTTTCATTGAAATTAAAAGAGGAGGGACTTCCTTGGTGGTCCAGTGGCTGAGACTCTACGGTCCCAATGCAGGGGGCCTGGGTTCGATTCCTGGTCAGGGAATTAGATCTCAAGTGCCAGCAACTAAAACCCAGCACAGTCAAATAAATTAAAAAAAAAAAAAAAAAAAAATATATATATATGTGTGTATATATATATATATATATATATATATATATATATATATATATAAGAAAAGATGTAGCACTCATAGCCAGTGAGTATAGCGCAGGCTTCTGACCTGGATTTGTAGACAAGGTTTGCAAATGAGGGGTCTGAAAGCAATTGGTGTCATTTCAGAGGGAGGGGGAGTTCTGAAGAGCTCAGATACCTTTGTGTCTCACTGCAGAACTATCATTAAATTTGGGCTTCCCAGGTGGTGCAGTGGTAAAGAATCTGCCTGCCAGTGTACGAGGATGCTAGAGACTTGGGTTCAAACCCTGGGTCAGGAAGATCCCCTGCAGTAGGAAATGGCAACTCCAGTATTCTTGCCTGGAAAATTCCATGGAGAGGGGAGCCTGGTGGGCTGCAGTCCATAGAGTCACAAAGAGTCAGACTCAACTGAGCACCACCACCCATGAGAAGAATTCAGCGAGAACAAAGTGGTAGATAAGAAGCGATTTATTAGAATAGGATGCTTGTGAGACTTACAAGTGGGTGGATGAGAATGCCGTGCCCTGAGAACTTACTGGGCTCCAGTTTTATAATCGAAGGAATAGTGGGGAGGAGCAGAAGAACTCCCTTGTCTTTCTTGAGCAGACATGTTTTTTATCATCAGCTCCTCCTCCAGGTTGGGCAGGGGAGTTTTCTTGTCCCTAAATGGTCAAGCTAGGTCCACAAATGATTGTTTTTTTATGTGCAGAGAGCGTGTCCTAGGAATCATTAACTTACTGAGCTGGCTGGGCAGGATGTGGGTCTCATGCCACCACTGTTTTATTTGGGGCATATCTTATGCTTCTGTTGCATGGTTTAGTGGTTAAGCAAGCCTGCTTTCTTGAGTAGTCTTTAACTTACAAGGGTCTCCCATATTTTTCTACTTAAAATCCCCTAGTGGGATTAACTTTTTAATGATCTATTTTGTGCCCTCATTCTGAACCTGTCAGGTCCACTTGAGTGAGGGGCAGGGTGGGGCTGGACCAAAAAGGCTGAGATGGGTATGAAGCAAACAGGGAAGACAAAGCAGTGTGAAAAGCATGGCATGGAGCTTACACGTCTGTCACTTTGGCAGGAGGCGAGCGTCTTCCTGGGTGAGCGTGACAGCGTGTTTGGGCTGGATTGTGAAGGCTTAGAAGGTGTTATGAGACTTGTACACGTTTATACCCCTGACTTTTCCCAGTCAGTAAGTAATGCTTACTTGATTTGGCATCATCTAGTAAAACTTTTATCAAAAATTGCCCCTCTGTCCATTTTCAGTTAACGAGAAGTGAAGACAGAATTTGAAAGTATATAAATTATCCTCTGGGTGTTTTTATATTACAGTTAACTTGGTTTCCTGCATTATCATTTGGAATATAATCAAGGGATTAATTAATCAAGGGATAATGAGAAAGTCTTTCTCTTTCTTTGTTTGTATACGTATTGTGTGATGTGTATGTGTGAATATTTCTTATTTTGGAGGAAGAACTCAACCTTTGTGAGAAAGAACTTTAGTTGTTCTAGAGTAACTGGCTTTTCTGTTATAACAGATGGTAAAATGACCCTTGAATGTGTTGGGGTAGCTGTTGAACTGATTAATTCTCAGTGGGACTTTGTGTGTTAATTAGGGCTTTATTTCTGTTGGAGGGAAAAGCCAGTATGTTACCATATATGATGATTCTAAGACTCTCCGGAAATGTGATAAATTGGTTTATTCTCTTGTATAATGCTCAAAGTACCATAAGAGAATTGCTCACAAATAAAAGAATTCTAGAGGTTGAATTTAACTTAAAGCTATTCTAGATCAGTAGTTCTCAAACTTTAGTGAGTACCAGAATCATCTGGAAGGCTTATTTTAACCCAGACTGCTGTTTACCCTGGGAGTCTCCCCCCCACTGCATACCCAGCCCTCTTCACCCAGTAGGTCTGCCTCAGTGGGTCCAAGGTGGGACCTGAGAATTTCCATCAAGTGTCTGGGTGTTGCTGACATCCAGTGTGGTGATAATTTTTCTTACTCTACATAGCACTCTTTTGGGGTACTTTGCTAATTGGTTCATTAGTCTATCCATTTGAGAAACATCCACTGCATTCCTCCTCTTCTTAGCGTTTTAGATGCCGGGATTTTGGAGATTTCCCAAGACAGAGTCCTGCTGTCCGACGTCTCTATTCCAGCGCAGGGGGGCTGCTGGTGCATCATGTAACTCTAGGCAGCGACAAGGGTTGTGAAGAAGATGACCACCAAGCAGAGCTCTGCGGGAGCCTGGTGGCCGGGGTCCATCCCTGGGGAGATGAGTCCTCCAGGCTGAGGTGCGGCCGGCTGGAAGGCCTGGGGCAGGAAGGATTGGGGTGTTTGGGTCTCGTCTTAGTGGAGGAGAAGGAGCAAGAGGAGGAAGAGTGGTCAGAGAGGGAGGCAGGGCACCGAGAAGAGTCACACACCCAAACCTCGCTACTATCAAATGAGTTCAGGAAACATTTTTATGAAATGCTTTTCTTTATTGAAGAATTTCTTAAGCCTTCACCTGTCGATCTCCATTAAAATCTCCAAGAGAGGACTGAGACATTGAGTTTGTGTCACACCTGGATGACCAAAAAACTTCTAACTCCACAGCCGTCTTAGGCTGGTCTTTGTAACCCATTTGGGAAATTTAATCTAGTGATGGATTTTTTTGCCCTCACTTTCCAACTAAGGAAGCCAAGGACCGGACAAATGAAAGGACTTGCTCAAAATAATGAAGCTTGGGGGAATATAGGGTGCTGGAAAGGACACTGAGTTTGGAGGTGGGAGCCTGATTTTAAGACTTGGCTTGGGCTTCCCTGGTGGCTCAGTGGTGAAGAATCTGCCTTCCAGTGCAGGAGACAAGGCTTTGGTCCCTGGTTCGGGAAGATCCCACATGTCTTGGAGCAACTAAGCCCGTTCGCCACAACTACTGAGCCTGTTCTTTAGAGCCCGGGAGCTGCAACTACTGAGCCCATGTGCTACAACTGCTGAAGCCTTGGCGCCCCAGAGCCCCTGCTGTGCAATAAGCCTCTGCAATATGTCTGAGTACTGCAATTAGAGTGGCCCCCGTTCACTGCAACTAGAGAAAGCCCAGGCAGCAATGAAGACTCAGCACAGCCAAAAAAAAAGACCTGGCTCTAACACATTGTTAGTGGGGGTCCTGGGCACGTGGCCCTAACTCTGATCTTAATTTCCTTTTTTAAAATGAGGGAGGCTGCGCTGTCTACTTTCTAATAATCCTGGAGTTACTTTGGGGAAATGGCTATTGGTTTGGTCTTTTTTTTTTTGACTACTGAGTTTGTGTCAGCTAAGTAAAGCAAAAGAACAATATTGGGAGACACATGTACATATATTCATCAAATGCCACCATTTAGATTCTTTTTTGCTTGCAAATGAGTACACTTCCCAGATTAGTAACTAAAATAAAATCTGTCAGAGAATGTACAACTCTACATCACAAAATGTTGGTAAGGAAAATAAGAAATGTGTATAAAAAGACTAAGATCTAGGGTAATGTACTTTCCTGAAAGATATTTTAACATAGATTTTTAACTTTAATGAAATTCATATTGGGATTGAATAAAGTGGTGATGCTCTCAATAGATAAAACCTAACCTTTTTCTTTCTTGCTTTGTGAGGAATTAATTGAGGGAAGCATAAAAAACAAAACAAAACTCTGGTTTCAGTCTGTTACTAGCTGGGGTTATTTTGGGTTGGTGTTCTCTGGGCTTCATTTTCTTCATCTGTGAAATGAACTCAAATATTCCTTAATGACCCTGTTGGTACTTCCTTAGTGGTTCAGTGACCAAGACTCTGCTCCCAATGCAGGGGGCCTGGCTTCTATTCCTGGTCTGGGTATTAGATCCCACATGCTACAACTAAGACCTGATATAGCCAAATAAATAAATATATATATATATTTTAAAGACTCTATTGATTCAAGTTGGTGCCATAAAGTCACCTTTATAGCACTGCTAATCCAATCAATATTTTACAGTTTTTGCTTTAAAGAGGTATTAGCAATAAGAGTATTTGTCAAAACGTGGATTGAACCTGAGGGTTCCAAGAACTCAGAGTGTGAATTTCATGCAGTAATGTGAAGTCCGAGGTACCCTTCCCCATTCTGGACTGGTGGGCAGAGCGTACTTCCTGATCCTGTTGTGGTGTTTTGAGGTTATGTGACAAGTTCTGGCCATTGAGCTGTGTGTAGTGACAGATGCTACTTCTAGGCCAGAGCACTTAAGCAAGACTCCACAAAGCTTTCTTTTCCTTTGTCATCAAAGTGGCAACATTCTGGTGGCATCAGCTTGAGTTCTGGAGTCAGACGTCATGGAGCAGATCTTCCTGTGATCCTTGGATCAAGAATTGTGTACAAGGAATAAACCTTTGTGGTTATAAACCCTAAGATGTCTTGAGATGCTTGTTACAGTAGCATCATGTGCCTATCCTGACTATGGTACTCAGTAAACTGGGGAAATCTCAAGAGACCACAGGAAGATTAGCTGTTGGAAAAGAATTATTTTAGAGAAGATGCCAGTTGGCAGCCTGTTTGCCCTTAATGGAGTTTGCCTAAGCAATTCTGCTCTGTCTATGAATAGCAAAGTTTACACCCTTGGTTAAAGAGTGAATGAATGAGCATACGTTCTATGGTTATGTGTTCAAACTGATATGCATTATGTAAGTACATTGTGCAAGAGGCAGTATATCTGGTGGTTAAGATCCCAAGTCAGGCTGGATTACCTGTGTTCAGAGCCCAACTCTGTGTTACTTTGGGCAGTTTTCTTAAAATGTTCTGGGCTTCAGTTTCTCCATCTGCAAAAAGGATAATATTAGTACCTCTCATAGGGCTGTGTGTGAAGAGTAAGTTCTTTAATGTATGTCGGGAGGTTTTATTAGTGTGTGCAGTGTACATGGCCTGTACTATCTGTGGCAGACAATAAATCTTAGCCATTTTTCACCCTCTCTACCCCTCTTATTATTGTTGATATTGAAAAAATTACTGAAAGGATAGACACAGTGTTAGAGTTGTCATCTCCGGGTAGCAGGATTCTGATTGATTTTATTTTGGGGGTTCTTTTTTTGGGTACCAAATCTGTTTGTTCTGAACTTGGGTTGCTTTTTAATTAGGAAAAAAACCTATTTAAAAACAGTGTATTTACTGTGATTCTTTTCCAAAAGAATATATGCCAGTATCCACACTAAATCCTGTTTTTGCCTTATCATTTTGTAATCTGTTTTTTTTTTTTTTAATTAATAATTTGATTTTTGGCTCCATTGGGTTTTTGTTGCTGCGGGCAGGCTTTCTCTAGTTGCCGCCAAGTGGGGCTGCTCTCAAATTGTGGCGCGTAGGCTTCTCATTTCAGTCGCTTCTCTTGTTGTCAAGCGTGGGCTCTAGGGCGTTCAGGCCTTAGTGGTTGTAGCACATGAGCTTAGTTGCCCCACGGCGTGTGGAATCTTCCCTGACCAGGGTTGGAACCTGCGACCCTTGCATTGGTTGGTGAATTCTCAACCACTAGACCACTTGTGATAGGTTTCTGTTGAGTTTTATCTGCTCTGAAATCGGCTTTCCACCTTGACTTTTTAATTTTGTTAATGATTCTTCTCATCATTTGGCCAGGTGTGGTGGAGACCAGTGCATCTCTTGGTCTCTTATAACTTACCAAGTGTTATAAATTCTTCCTCCTAAATCTCTCTCACACTGCTGTCCATTGCCCAGCCTAGTTCAAGTCCTTAACCCTTCATGCTTGACTCTTGGTTTTTTTTTGTCTACAGGTTTCTTTCAATCCCTATATAGTGATGCTAGACTCATGTTCTTAATATATCACTTTGATTGTGTCATCCTTTGCTGAAACTTTCAGGGGCTCCTCAGTTGCTCTGTCATTGAGGATAAAATCAATTTCCCAGCTTGATATTGAAGGCTCTCCACATTTGCTCTTTACCTACTCTCCCAACTATTCCATTGATTAACCTTATTTGTAAGCTTTTCTTACCATATTTTTGTACACGAGTGCCTTTGTTCTCCTGCCCCCTTGATGTCCAAATTTTACTTATCCTTGAATATCTTGCTTGAATATATCCTTGTCTAAAATGTTCACATTTTCACTTTTGTAAACTGCTCCTTTCATTTGGTGGTTAATCACCTGGCTTGTGCTTTTCTTGCATTGAAATGGTATGAATCTCTATGCCTTTTTATATCATGTGCTTCTCTCCTTCTAACTAAACTGTAATGTTTCTGAGGGTGCTTACATTTTTTAGCACCCAGTGTCCTGCGGAAGATGGGTGATCTGTAGGCTGCTGACTGATGAATTCATGTATCTTTAATATTTGATGAAAATAGATGTAAGAATAAAAAGGCTTTTTTTAAAAAAAAAAAAAAGACAGACTTTCACTTTATTTTTAATTTTGCTATTTATAATGTTGTTTATCCTGATCATCTGAGCTTCTTTTAATAGTCAGATCAATATTTGCTTGAATATTTCCCTAAGTGAGCCTTCTCTAGAGAAAGCCATTAAAATTTTTTTTAGCTCTGCCCTATACTTTATTTCATTGATGTATCAAGTTACATACATATTTATTATATACTCTTTAACATAGATTTCTAATTTTTTATGCTTTTGCTTTTTTTAATTGGCATATAGTTGCTTTACAATATTGTGTCAGTTTCTGCTCTACAGCAAAATGAGTCAGCCACACATATACAGATATCTTTTCTTCCTTGAATTTCCTTCCCATTTAGGTCACAACAGAGCATTGAGTAGAGTTCCCTGTGCTATACAGTAGGTCTTTGTTGATTATCTGTTTTATACATAGTAGTGTGTGTATGTATATCTCAAGTTCCTGATTTATTCCTGCCTTCCCATGTTTGCCCTTTAGTAACCTTACATTTGTTTTCTATGTCTATGAGTCTGTTTCTGTTTTGGAAATAAGTTCATTTGTATCATTTTTAACAATTAGATTCCACATATGAGTGATATCATATGATATTTGTCTTTGTCTGACTTAACTTCACTCCATATGACAATCTCATCTATGTTGGTCCATCTATGTTGCTACAAATGGCATTATTTCATTCTTTCTTAATAACTGAGTAATATTCCATTGTATATATATATATTGCTTGCCTGGTGGCTCAGCGGTAAAGAATCTGCCTGTCAGTGCAGGAGACATGAGTTTGATTCCCAGGTTACGAAGATCCCCTGGGTAAGGAAATGTCAACACACTCCAGTATTCTTGACTGGAAAACCCCATGGACACAGGAGCCTGGTGGGCTGCACTCCATGGGGTCTCAAAGAGTCGGATACGACGTAGTGACTGAACGAAAACAGCATACACATGTACCACATCTTCTTTTTCCATCCCTCTGTCAATGGATGTTTAGGTTGCTTCCACGTCTTGGCTATTGTAAATGCTGCTGCAGTGAACATTGGTTGCATGTATCTTGAAATTTTGGTTTTCTCCTGGTATATGCCCAGGAGTGGGATTGCTAGATCATATGGAAGTTCTGATTTTAGTTTTTTTACCTTTTTATTTTATACTGGTGTATAGCCAATTAACAGTGTTGTGATAGTTCAGGTGGACAGCAGAGGGTCTTAGCCATACCTATACCTGTGTCCATTCTCTCCCAAGCTCCCCTCCCATCCAGGCTGCCATGTAACTTTGCGCAGAGTTCCATGTGCTATCCAGTAGGTTCTTATGGGTTATCTGTTCAAAATACAACAGTGTGGACGTGTCAGTCCCAAACTCCTTGACTACCCTTTCCCCTCATCCTTTCCTCTGGCAATCACAAGTTCCTTCTGTAAGTCTGTGAGTCTGTTTTGCAAATAAATTCATTTGTATAATTTCCTTTCAGATTCTGCATATAAGGATGTCATAGACTGTTTCTCTTTCTGACTTACTTTACTTCATGTGGTAATGTTTAGGTCCATTCATGTTGCTGCAGGTGGTGTTATTCCTTTCTTTTTTACGGCTGAGTAATATTCCATCTCTGTGTGTGTGTGTGTGTGTGTGTGTGTGTGTGTGTGTGTGTGTGATATTGTCTTTATCCATTCATCCGTTGGTGGACATTAGGTTGCCTGGCCATTGTAAGTAGTGCTGCCGTAGACACTGGAATGCATATATCTTTTCGACTGAAGAGTTTTCATCTTTTCCAGATGTTTTCCCAGGAGTGGGATTGCTGGATCATATGATGACTCTTATTTTTAGCTTTTTAAGAAGAACCTCCATACTGTTCTTCATAGTAGTTGTACCAATTTACATTCCCACCAACAGTGTACATTCCACACCTCTCCAGCATTTCTTATTTGTAGACTTTTTGAAGATAGCCCTTCTGACAGTGTGAGGTGATACCTCATAGTTTTGATTTGCATTTCTCTAATAATTAGTGATGTTGAGTATCTTCTCATGTGCCTGTTGGCCATCTGAATATCTTCTTTGGAGAAATGTCTGTTTAGATCTTCTGCCCATTTTTGACTGGGTTGTTTGTTTTTTTGGGGAAGTTACTGTTTCTGTCATCGTCCATGAGCTCAAGTATCTGGCATATAGGGAGCAGTGAATGTAGCCAGATGAGAGGCCTCAAAATAGCACTGCAGGCTAGGAAGGAAGGGAAAATTACATTGCAGAATTTTCTTTTTGACTGTGTGGCATGGTGGGGGCGTGTCTTAGTTCCCCAACTAAGGATTGAACCCACACCCCCTGCATTGGAAGCAGAGTCTTAACCACTGGACCGTCAGGGAAGTCCCTACATCACAGATATTTTTTAATGTGTTGAATCTTTGTCATGACTTTAATATTTTTCTTCTAGTACACAAACTAAGCACAATTTTTATGACTGTAATTTAACAATATAATGATTTTTTAAAAGGCTCTCACTTTCTGTTGTGGACTGAATTGTATCTCCCCCCAAAATTTGTGTTGAAGCCCTGATTCCCAACATGAGTATATTTAGAGAGAGGGACTTCACAGAGGTAATTAAAGTTAATGAAGGTGACTGGAGCCCTAATCCAGTAAGATTGGTGTCCTTTTAAGAAGAGGCATTACATGAGTGCCTGCTCTCTCCCCACACATGCATGAAGGGAAGGCCATGTGAAGATACAGTGAGAGGGTGGCCGTCTGCAAGCCAGGAAGAGCTTTCTTTCCAGGATCCAACCCCAGTGGTGCCTTGATCTTGGACTTCTAGCCTCCAGAGCAGTGAGAAAATAAATGTCTGTTGTTTAAGTCACCCAGTCTGTGGTACTTTGTAATGGGAGTCTGACTCAGTACATCCATGTATTGAATTTACAGCACCTGCTGGTTTTATGGTGACGGCTTCCATTAGAGATCTCACATTTCCCTTCCTGCCAGGCGATATTGCTGGCTGGCTAGATGCACATCCTTGCTTCCAGTTTGGGTTTCCTTGTAACTTACCCCAGAACACCCAAAGCAGGCCTTTCCCAGCAAGCAAGTGGCCTCGATCACAGAACCTCTGGGTGGTGGGGACAGAAGGGCTGAATAGGAAGCCTCAGCTCTGGACCACTTTTTGCTAGTGGAATGGGGGAATCTCAGCCCATTGTTCTTTTTTCCTTTTTTTGGAAAGATGTTGTAGTAACATTTGAACAGAATATACATTATATAATGGCAGTCTTGGCAATGGCTTTCCATTCTCTTCAAGTCCCCTGAAGTCATGATGACCTCTGGCCTTAGTTCTTGGCGGTTCACATTTTTGTTGTGGGTGAGTCTTCCTGGGCTGTGGTTCTATTTATGAGGCCCTCGATGGACTTCCCAGGTGGCGCTAGTGGTAAAGAATCTGCCTGCCAGTTTAGGAGACACAAGAGATGCAGGTTCTATTCCTGGGTCAGGAAGATCCCCTGGAGGAGGGCATGGCAACCCACTGCAGTCTTCTTGCCTGGAGAATCCCATGGACAGAGGAGCCTGGTGGGCCACAGTCCATAGGGTCACAAAGAGCCGGATACGAGTGAAGCAACTGAGCGGAGTATCAAAGGACCTCCGTCACCGACCCCACCTGCCTACTGATCTTCACCGTCTGTGTCTTTGACCTTGACTTGATGACTCAGTGAACATAAAACTAGATACTTGCCTTTCTTCCTCCAGGCTGATTCTCCTCCTAGGCTTGTTTGGGTCACATGTCCAGCACTATTACTTGTATATTCTTTTTTGGACAATAGGGGGTCAACATTGTTCACAAATAAATGGACACAAGAGAAGCCAACAGTGTGTGGACATTCACCCTAGTTTTTGGCTGAGGTTCATTGGCTGAGAGGCTCAGTGTTGTGTCTCAGGACAGTTTCTACTGCTTGGAAACAAAGCGTGTTTCTTGGGGGGTGGAACAGACACACACAAATAAAGCTAATCATTCTTGCTGTTGTTTAGTCACTAAGTTGTGTCTGACTCTTTGCGATCCCATGGACCGTAGCCCGCCAGGCTACTCTGTCCATGGGATTTTTCATGCAAGAATAGTGAAGTGGGTTGCCATTTCTTCCTCCAGAGGATCTTCCTGACTCAGGGATCAAACCCATGTCTCCTGCATTGGCAGCTGGATTCTTTACCACTGAACCACCAGGAAAGACCAAATTGATCTTTGTGTGTGTACAGATTAATATATACATTTGAGGGTATTTCAGAGATAGATGGTGTTTAGATGAATCAACACTATTATGTAGTTTCCCTAAACTCAGTACATGTATTCCAGAATCATGCTAAACTACTTGGTCTCAAATCCTTGTCTTGAACTCTTCTGGGGAATCCAGCCTAAGATATCTGCTACTGCAGAAATTTTCATATTTTTGAGAAAATAATTTTAAATCATGCTAAGACGATTTTAGTTGGAATGCTTTCCTTGTTCAGTAATTAAGATGCACAGTAGGGAAGCATCTTATTTCAAGAATAAGATGATCATACATTATATTGTTATAGTGTCTGATTCACTGTTTGAACTAAATGCATATTAGAAAGGATAATTGCACATATAATCAGTTTATATTAATACCAGGGTTGTTAGTGTGAACATTCGCTGGAGGTATAAGGGATTATTATCACAGTCACTGTAGTCTCATACATTACAATGTTTGTGACTCTGAAAGTGTGATGTTTATAAAAAATCCCACAAGATAAAATGTAGGCCAGCATTTTTCAAACTGAGCTGGCAGGGTTTGGATGAGGACTAATCCAAATGACTAGGGTAAATGTGGAGTAAACAGTGAGGAAGACTGCATCACTTAAGCTGCTTATGGTGACCATGACCTAGCACAGGTAATGAGATTTGCTCTGGTCTCTGTATGTTACACTCAGCAAACTGATGTCCAATTTATTATGAACACTTTGAGCTTTTATACTGCCTTTTATTTTTTTAATTGAGCTTTTCCTAGTAATGATAGAATAAACACAAAATTCAGGATTATGGCATGGTCGTATAGAAATTTACTAAAAGAACCAAAGCTGCCTTAAAGGGAAGATCATCAAACATATAATTTTGGTCAAAGGAGCAGAACTAGTGAATAAACTAGAGGTTGAACCCATGGCTGTCTAAATCTCCTGAAATAATTTTAAATTTTGTGATTTTTTTTCCTTTTAAATCTACCTATTGACTTGCTATGTAGATCTCTAATCATCCTGAAATCTTATAGTCAAAGAGAGGTAGAAGAAATATTCAAGAGGAAAAGACTGGGACTTTCCAGGTGTTCCAGTGGTTAAGAGTCCGTGCTTCTAATGGAGGGAGTGAGGGTGTGATCCCTGATGGGGAAACTAAAATCTCACATTCCTTGTGGCACACCCCCCCCCCCAACCCAAAAAAAGAGAAGACCAATCAAATAAAGGATTTATACTAGTATTGGCTTGATCCATGATTTAGGAAGTGTTCTTTGATCAGTTGAGTAAAACACTCTAGAGGGGGCTTCTCCGATGGCTCAGTGGTAAAGAATCTGCCTACCAATGCAAGCGATATGGGTTTGATCTCTGATCTGGAAAGATCCCACATGCCCCGGGGCAGCTAAGTCACTGTACCACAACTATTGAGCCAGAGCTCTAGAGCCCTAGAGCCGCAACTACTGAGCCCACGTCCATAACGACTCAAGTCCGAGAGCCCTAGAGCCTGTGCTCAGCAACACAAGAAGTCACCTCAATGAGAAGCCCATGCCCCTCAACTAGAGTGTGACCCCCACTCACCACAACTAGGGAAAAGCCCACATACCAGTGAAGACCCACACAGCCAAAAATAAATAAACAAAATTATTTTAAAAGTCATGAGGTATGCATAGCTGGTGTCTGACACCTGTTCTCATAATGATTTCAAATATTTTCTACTGCTACAGCTCCTCTACTAGTATTTTTTCCATTCTATTAAACACTTTGTAGTCTAAAAGTTAGTTTTGCCATTTACTCCATGGCAAAACCAGGCCTGATCTGATAGGTGCTAGTTTTAAAATCACACTTCTTGTGAATATTCTTTCATTTTGTTGAAGAAACAATAGCATGACTGATTTTGGAGCATCATTCCAGACTCTGCTGGGGAAGTCACATAATATCCAGTATCACTCTCCATTTACTTGTGTAAAATGTGGAGAAGTCTTCGTTCCAAGGCACATCCAGCCTCAGGGGTTTGCACTGAGGGCTTGTGGATCTGAATTCATGTTTTTACCTAACACAGACAACCTTGATTAATTATAGTTGCACGAAAGCAGATGCAGTTGCCAGTGACTAAGACTGTCTATGAAACTAATAGTTTCTTTTAGGTCAGTGGCTGCATACGACTTAATCATGATAATCATATGGCATAAAGAAAAAGCTAGCTATGTGAAACAAATCTGTATTAGGGTTCTCTAGAGAAACAGAACTAATAGGATATATATAGGATATATAATAGGATATAGGATATATATAGAACTAATAGGCTATACATATGTATATAAGATTTAGGTAAGAATTGACTTACGTGATTATAGAGGCCAAGAAGTCCCATAGTCTGCTCTCTGCAAGCTAGAGAACCAGGAAAGCTGGGGGTGACCTTCAGTTCAAGTCCAAAAGTCTGAGAATTAAGGGGCCGCCAATGTAAGTCCTAAAGTATGAAGGCCTGAGAATTGAGAACTCTGATGTCGGAGGGCAAGGGAAGGTGGACATCTTAGCTCAAGAAGAGAGAGAATTTGCCTTTCCTCTGCCTTTTAGCCCTAATCCAGGGCCTTATAGGATTGGATGATACTCACACACTTTGGTGAAGGTGAATGTCTTCACTCAGTCTATATTTTTAACTAAAAATTTTTTTAAGTACATGTTTTTATTTAGTTATTTATTTGGCTGCACCAGGTCTTGGTTGCAGCATGCAGGACCTTCACTGTGGCATGCAGGATCTAGTTCCCTGACCAGGGATGGAACCTGGGCCCCCTGCCTTGGGAGCCCAAATTCTTAGCCCCTGGGCCACCAGAAAAATTCCCTGCTCAGTCTATTGATACAAATGCTAATCTATTAAGTACAGCCTCACAGACACACCCAGAAATAGTTTTCCCAGTTGTCTGGGCATCCCTTAACCCAGTTAACTTGACACATAAATCATTACACCTTCCAATGGGGTAAGATGATATGTCAATTTAGGGCCTGTATAGATCTAAATTTTGATTGATCAGAAATGTATCAGAAGTTAGAGTAAGGTTACTTTTCATAAGAAGATGAGATGGTTGGATGGCATCATCGACTCAATGGACATGAAGTTTGAGCATACTCTGGGAGATGGTGAAGGACAGGGAACTCTGGCATGCTGCAGTCTTTGGGGTAGCAGAGAGTCAGACACGACTGAGCAACTGAACAAGAGCAACAGTTCTTCATAAGAAGAGGTTGATGTGTTGTTGTGTTGGATGCCATGAGTTGAAATGATGGAAGTCTCTTCTGATTTCACACTTTGGGTGTTGCTGTGGGCATCTGGCCACATTAATGGGGAGAAAATAAGGACAAATCTGTGGTGCAGAGCCACTCATCTCTGGGTCACCAAAGGGTTTTATGCCTTCTCCCAAGGAGGCAGCTTTGCAAATGCAACTTACTAACATTTTAATGGGCTTCCTGGGTGGCTCAGTGGTAAAGAATTTGATTGCCAATTCAGAAGACTCAGGAGACAGAGGTTGGATCCTTGGGCTGGGAAGATACCCTGGAAAAGGAAATGGCAACCCATGCCAGTATTTTTGCCTGGGAAATCCCATGGACAGAGGAGCTTGGTGGGCTACAGTCCATGGAATCGCAAAAGAGTCACACGACCTAGCGACTAAAAAACAACATTTTATTTTTTCCAAACTTTAAACTTTTTATTTTGTCTTGGTCTATAGCTGATGGTGGCGCTAGTAGTAAAGAACCTGCCTGCTAATGCAGGGACCTAAGAGGCAAGGGTTTAATCCCTGGGTTGGGAAGATCCCCTGGAGGAGGGTGTGGCAACCCACTCCAGGATTCTTGCCTGGAAAATCCCATGGACAGAGGAGCCTGATGGGCTACAGTCCCTGCGATTGCAAAGAGTCGGACACAGCTAAAGTGACATAACACATAGCCAATTAAGAATGAACAACAAAATTTTAAAGGAATCTTCACTTTTAGTTTTGAAATCATAAATAGTCAAAGAAATGGATCCTTAACTATTTACTGTGTTTTTGGACTGATAGCCGTTTAGTTGAGGTTGTCAAGCCTTTTACTTAATTTCTTTTAGGCTATTTAAGTAATTAAAATATTCATTAATTCAGGTATTTCCCCCAAATATTTGACAGAATTGCCATTTCTCTCAATTATCTAGATACTTCTAAGCAAGATAATTGTTTTAATGAGTAAGATAAAAAAATTGTTTAGCCATGCTGTGCAGCTTGTGGGGTCTAGTTCCCTGACCAGGGATCGAACCCATGCCCCCTGTATTGAAAGTGGAGAGTCTTAACTACTGGACAGCCAGCAAGTCCTCAAGATCATTTTTCGAGGAGTTTCACATTGCCAGATATACGTCTTAAGCTCTCCATTTCTTTTCCATTTCTGGTTTGTGTATGTGTGCGCGCACGTGAGTATATTGGCTAAATTATGAAAAGAGTCTACTTTGTTGAGGAGAATCAGTAATTAATTGTTTTAAGGTTTCTTACCAATTAATAACATTACCAAAACTTCATTAACTGAGCTGCAAAGATGCATGACATTTATGAAAACTTGGTTTATAGTATTAATTAAATGTTGTCATTTAAGCACTGAGGATCACTATGCACAGCTCAGAATTATGATTTATTAAAATGCTCTAGGAATTATCTGGGTTCCTGCCCCCCACCCCCTGCCCCGCCTCAGCATAGTTACATATTAGTGAAACATCCTGAAAGCAGTTGAAAACTGAGGAATGGATGGGTCATGATGTTTATAAGATAGTGGTAAATCTGTATCATTGAGAATGGGCTGAAATATAAAAAAGGGTTGCCACATATAAAATGATGTTATTTATTCAGGCCATCCCTGATACAAAATGCAGAACTCTTTTTTTTTTTTTTTTACTTCTACCAGTTTATTGCTACCAACCCATCTCCCTCCACCCTCGTGCACACATGCTCAGTCATGTAACCCCATGGACTGCAGCCCGGCAGGCTCCTCTGTCCATGGACTTTTCCAGGCAAGAATACTGGAGTGGGTTGCCATTTCCTTCCCCCAAAATGCAGAACTCTTAAGAAGAGTATGAAAGAATTAGAACTCAAAGCATTTTTGATGATCACCGTTGACATTTTTATCTGCTAGTTTCTTTGGTATTTTTAGAAGTATATTAACTTCTCATTTTGAACTATTAAATATTACATAATAGCTGTATGATCTCCAGTCAGGTCTAAAAATTCATGCTCTGTAAGTGGTGATTTTACTCTAGAAATGTTCTTGTATGCTTGCTAAGTTGCCTCAGTCGTGTCTGACTCTTTGCGACCCCATGGACTGTAGCCCACCAGGCTCCTCTGTCCACGGGAGTCTCCAGGCAAGAATACTGGTGTGGTCTGCCATTTCCTTCTCCAGAAGTGTCCTTGAGAGCTTGATAAAGTGTATGAATAAATTGGAAAATTTAACGTAATAAATTCATGGAAACATCTCGAAGATAGCTTTGCTCTGAAAATTATAATAGCTCCTATGATAATTCAGGATTTTCTTTTTAAGGCCTAGGACTTTGTATTGATATTTCTTTTTTCTTATTTGACTATTGTATAAAATCAATATCTTTCTGCCAGGAGAACACTGTAAGGATGGTTTAATTTTATTTATTTATATGTTTATTAAAAATTTTTTAAAAAATGCTTTGATCTTGGTATTTGCTGAGTGTAAAGAGTGATTTCAGTGGTGGTTTCATTTAAATCATGTGGGAGGCCATTTGGTGCAGTGTATGTGGTCCTTGGAGTCAAACACTCTGGCTGAAATCTGCTGCTTGCTAGTTTTGTGACTTGGGTATGTCCCTTAACATTTCAAAGGTCAGACTCCTTCTGTAAAGCAGAAACTAGTTAAACTTATTTTTAAGATATTTGTTGGGATGCTTATTGTGGTTAAAAATCAAGGAGGAGGCACTTAACAAGTGTTAGTTTTCTTCCATTTTTTCCCCTTAAGTCTTCTCTTAGTTTTTATTGGGACCACTTCATTGTGCTTATGTCTTATGCTGCCAGTTATCTTTTCTCGTGCATTTTGCTCCTGACAAGAAGAGTTCTGCACAATTTTTTTTCCAGGAAGGAGCATGGTTCTTTTTATCATTTATATTTAACACCAGACATTTCATGCAATATAACTTCAACAAGCAGCTACCGATTGATTATTGATTAAGGAATAAGGTGTTTTGGTGTAATTGACTATGCTGATGATCTGATAACCAGATATGACCATTCCATACTTGAAGACTTTGGAAATAATAACATACACTTAACACTAAAGTAATACTGAATATAACATCATCATCCTTTGGTAGCTCTGAAGATACTTTAAAATCTTATATTGCTCAGAATTGTAATTTTAACCATGAAGTTGGATATAATTATAGAAGTACTAATAATGATAATTTTACAGCTGACATTGACTGAACACTTAGTAAGTGTTTAGAGTTTTGTGTCATTGTCTCATTTATCCCCTCACGAACTCTTGGAAGTAGATAAGTTATGATCTCCTATTTATAGATGAGGAAACTTGTCTAAAGATTAAGTATCTTTTCTAAGATCACAGTCAGCCTGTGACAGAGACCTACACAGACAACTGATGCTGAAACTGATGGTCTTACCAACCACTTGAATATTGAATCATAATTGTCTTCTTATAACAGCACTGAACATTGCTTCTTATTTTAACACAAAATGCCTGATGTTAGATTGGTCATTTTCCATATTTCTTTCTCATAAAAGTAGCCTGTAAACCAACATCCCAATGAAAATTTATTACTGTAAGTTATATAGTGTTGTATGAGGAAGAAACACAAAAAGCTTAGGCATAGTAACTTAGTAAAAGTGTTTATTGATAAATTATCTTCTTTATTGTTAGATAACAAAGAGTCAGGGATTATTGTCTTTTAATTGAGATGAATTTATTCTATTCCTTCATTAATGAGGTGGTTACAAAGTAAAATACATAAAGTTAGGACAAGAATAGCATTTAATTTATAAGGTTGCTGTGAAGATGAAGTGAGAAGATACCTACAAAGGGTTTCGCACACTATCTTACATATAATAAATGCCCAGTGTTATCTTTTGGTAATAGTTCTCTTGTCAGTGACTGTAGACTTTGACTATAAACCTTTCTCTAAATATAAGAATAAGCTTTATAGTGAGCCCTAGTGTAAGCAGTCTTATTGTGATAGAACCAATTCTTGTGGATTGATGTGGGTGGGTGGTAACATTAAAGGTGTCATAAAAAGTTTATTTCAGACAAATGTCTAAAAAATTCAATGGATGGCCCTGATGATGCCTATGAGGGTAGGGACCTTTGTACATGAGATGATTTCACTTACGTCTTAGCGTTTCTCTAGACTTGGATCCTTCCTGGGAGAATCGTGTTTCTTCAAGTGCCTGGACGGCAAACAGGAGTTGTGTCATACCTATGGCTGTTTACCTGGAAGGTGTTTTTTGGCACTGACCTACCCATCCCTGGGAGGTAAATTTAATCTGCTCTTAACAGCTGGTATGCTCTTCTGAGTCTTTACTGTAATTACTCAAGTAAATGTCATACCACATATTTGGAAGGTATTTTTCAGATAATGTATGTTTCTCTGTCATCCTTATGGCAGCCAATTAGGAGTGAAACTGGAGATGGAAATCTAAATAGTGAGTGTCTTTTTCCTTTAGATGGCTTCTAAAACTCCTGCTACTAACAGTTCCAAAAATATTTTGAGATTTTCATCTCTAGTGGGATTAATTTGTTCAATAGTAGGAAATTATATTCTCCTTTTTTTTTTTTGGCTGCACAGTGCAGCTTGTAGGATATTAGTTCCCCGACCAGGGATTGAACCCACACCCTTGGTAGTGAAAGCACAGAGTCCTAACCAGTGGGCCACCAGGGAATTCTCCTATATACTTCTTATAATTAAACTCTTGTTCCTTTTTTTTATATTTTGGAGATGTGTCCATAAACGGAGAGAAGATAGGCTTTAGTTTCAGATGGAGCCAAGTTCTCATTTTGACTCTAGCAGTTATTAATTGCTGATCTTAACTGCTTGAGGGCTCAGCTGCCTCATCTGTGAATTGGGAATGAAAATCATCCCCCCCACCACTGCACAAAGTTGGTAGTGTTGAGTGAATGGAAGATGGAAAGTGCCTAGTGTAGTTTCTGGAAGATAGGTATTCTGCAGTTCAACTGAAATATTCCTTGGGGTTTGGGCTCTTAGAAATTGAATCTTTGAGAAATTGCCAATTCTGGAAAGATGGACTTTACAAATGAAATGGGCCTCTGTTGCTGCGCACGGGCTTTCTCTAGTTGCGGCAAGCTGCGGCTGCTCTCTCGTGGCGTGCGGGCCTCTCACTGTGGCGGCTGCTCCTGTTGCGGAGCGCAGGCTCTCGTGTGCTTGGGCTGCG
Source organism: Muntiacus reevesi (assembly GCF_963930625.1). NCBI lineage: Eukaryota > Metazoa > Chordata > Mammalia > Artiodactyla > Cervidae > Muntiacus > Muntiacus reevesi. Next base: position 45,440,956 of record NC_089260.1, read on the forward strand.
GTAGTTGTAGCACAGGTGCTCGGTAGTTGTGATGCCTGGGCTCCGTTGCTCCGTGGCATGTGGGATCGTCCCAGACCAGGGATTGAGCTGGCGCCCCTTGCGTTGCGGGGTGGATTCTTAGCCACTGGACCACCAGGAAAGCCCTAGAGAAGCATTTTTAAAGGAAAGGTGAGGGAGGGATATGGCAGGATATGTGATCGACTTGAGCACAATTCTGTAGTTGATGGTAGCCCCCAGTAGGTCTGGGGGCTGAGTGCTCACAGTCATCAAGTAGTTAACTTCTTCCATTTGGTGGGAGTATTAGCATCTGTAAAACAACAGTTTTCCTGGCCCAACTGCTATTTTTGTCATTACAAGTTCACATCCATTTAATTCTTGAGCCAGACTTTGGAGGCCTGGGAGACTATAGCTTTAAAAAAACAAAAAAACAAAGAGAGGTCATCAGAGGGCATGGTGGTGGTGGGGAGGGCTGTCTGTCCTGGGAATGCCTTAAAGGTTACTTATCAGTTCCATTTAGGTCTTCTTTAATTTTAGCAATGTTTTTAAATTTTCAACATACAGGTGTTGCACATATTTTATTGAATTTATTTCTAAGTATTTTTTGATTCTGCCGTAAATGGTTACTTTCTGATGGTATGGAAAAACCCAAATGAACCTTTTGGCCAACCCAGTACTTTCAAAAATATTTCTAAAAGAAGATAATGAATTTCAACTAGCTACAGCTCACTATGATCGTGAGGGAAAAATACTCGGGATCTACTTAAAGCCCTTTCCCTCATCTTCTCATCTGTGACCTAAGATGTTCTCTGGATGTCTTAGCAAAGTGATAGACTCTCCCTTGACGGCTGTGGCAGCTGTTCTTTTGCTCTCAGGCCTGTGTCAAAATAACTGAATCACTTAAAAGAAAAAAAAAAATCACTGCTCAAAATAACCGAGATCAAAAGTTTCTTATCTGTCTGTGCTTGTGAGTGGAAGCATGAGTGAGGGGATATTTTCCTTTGACCTGATGCTCTGGTGCTGCAAAGTACCTTGGCTAATTTTCAAGCAACTGCAAGTTGAATTTCAGTTGGTGTCACTGCTGCCGTGTGGCAGTCTAGTGTGGCTTGATTTTCATGTCCTCTTGTTGTATGAAGTAAGTGTTGACTTTAAAAAATATTCCAAACCTAGAAGTTGAGAGTTATATTTTATTCTGTGGAAATTTTTAGGACTCCAAGCCTGGGAGATAGTATCTCAAGAGACCCTGAGATAACTGCCTCAGGGAGGCTGGGGGACAGGGGTCAGAGGGGAAGGAAACAGGTTATATAGAAATTTGCAACAAAGGGCAGGTAGTCTGAATGTCACAAGTATCTTTGTGAATTAAAGAAAACCAGACATCCCAAGTTAAGGAATTTAGCGCTTTTCTGTGTATGGGAAGATGCAAGAGTCTGGACTCACTGAAATCATTCCTTTCATATGCATCTCAGCTACAAGGTTGGTATCCTTTGTTTCTCACGTTCTGAGCTCTCTTGGGGCTCACCGTTGGGAATGACTGCACCTGATGGCTATTAGGGTCACAGGTATTCTCCTTCCCCAAGTGCCCTGTGTTGTTCAGTTGCTAAGTCACGTCCTACTCTTTGTGACCCCATGAACTGTGGCATGCCAGGCTTCCTTATCCTTCACTATCTCTCAGTTTATTCAAACCCATGTTCTTTGAGTCGATGATGCAATCTTCCACCTCATCCTCTGTCACCCTCTTCTCCTGCCCTCAATATTTCCCAGCATCAGAGTCTTTTCCAGTGAGTTGGCTCTTATCATCAGGTGTTCCAGCTCACATTGGAGGGCTGGAATCGCTGATGACTGTGACATCCTTGTTTATATTGTTATGGCAGGAAATATTTCATTTTTTAGTAGTAACTGTGCCTCCAAACATATTCAAGAGGGCAATCTCCTGTCATTATGTCCCAAATGAGTTTTGTGGTCATTGGAGGACCTTAGGCAGGTGTGCAAAATGCTCTATATGGGGAGCATTCTGGGTGCAATCCCAGGTCCTGAGACTGAGCCTAAATTTTACATGTAACTTAAACCCTTATCAGCATCGGTTTCCAGCAGCTTGTAGGGTTTTGACTGGGCCTCTTGGTTTTCCATGTCCAGTGAGGCTCATGGTGAGGAGTTCTAGAGTATTTTCTTGGGATTTAGTGTGTAGCGGAGCAAAACTTACCACTTCAAACATCTCTTTGGCCTGTCGATTGTTTTGAGCTGAAAATAATCAAGGCCCAAAAGACTCAGGAAGAACATTTGACCTTCCCCTAACTGCCTAAAGAATGTGGATATAGGACCTGTTCTAGGAGGGGAGCCATTGCCTCCTATAAATAAACTACAATAGTAAGAAAACTTTCTTAAGATGTGAGAAATAAAAAGTAATAAATAATTTTTTTTAAAACTTTAAAGTTAATTAAAAATTAAAACCCTGATGAAAAATATTTTAAAGATAAAATGCATGAAAAAATAAAGATCAAAAAGTAAAAGAGTTAATGATGTGAAAGAGATACTAAATTATAATAAAGGTTAAGTCTACAGGAGAAGCATTAAAAATGTGAAGATAAATGGGATTAAAAATAGAAGTTAATGGACTTTTACATAAAAAGCATAAGCGATTACAGAATAGGGTAAAAAGTAATTTAAGGAGATCAAAATGGAGGATCTGAAGATAACAAAACTGGTGAACAGATAAGTGAAGGAAAGATGGCCAAAAGCAGGTGAGGTGACAGTCCTTCAGTTATTGCTGATCAGCCTTCCCCAAGAGTGGTGGTGGTGGTGGTGGTTTAGCCACTAAGTCATGTCAAACTCTTGCAACCCCAGGGACTGTAGCCTGCTGTGCTCCTCTGTCCATGGAATCCCCCAAGAGTGGTCCTGGCCAAACGTGCTGTGATGTCCAAGGTCAAGGTGAAAGCTAGTTCCTTCCACTGAAGGGGGGTGGCTCTTTCTCATCAGGTGTGACTTCTTAAGCCCCCAAAAGTACATGGCTCAGTTTGGTTTGGGGTTGGGGTTATAATCCTCAGGCTATGACTGTCTGGTTTTGTGCAACATATGCAGTAACAAAGTTCCAAATTGTTCTTATGATCTTAGAGTTATAACCCCAGTCAGACTCTTGTGATAGGGAAACACTGACATCAGGAAGGGGTTATTTGTTGTTGTTATTGTTGTTTTTAGAATTAAAAGACATGTATTTATTTTTCTGTGGCATGTAGGATCTTCATTTATTTTAATGCAGAATTGTTATTTGCAGTATGCAAACTCTTAGTTGCGGCCTGAGGGGTCTAGTTCCCTGACCCAGGATTGAACCTGGGCGTTTGGAGTGTGGAGTCCTAGCCACTGGACCACCAGAGAGAAGTCCTGGGAAGGGATTATTAAGTGAAGTATGTCATGGCCATGTGGTGACACACCATTTAGCTGTAACAAACATTCTTGAGAAATATTTATTGACATAGGAAATATCTGAGGTATTATGTGAAAAACATTATGGAACAATAGGTCCTGTATAACTTCAGCTACTTAAAAAGTTTATACAGCTATGAATAATACAACACAATTGACACCATTATGTGGATGGTAGCAATTGTAGAAGATTTTAAAAAACAATAATTTTTTGTGCTCTTGAGGGCTTTCTCTGCAGTGAATCCATGCTATATTCTGAATCATTAGAAAAACCCTAAGAGTTATTGAAGAACAACAGGTGTGCTTGGTGCTTCCCTGGGAGCTCAGCTGGTAAAGAATCCTGCAATGCAAGACTCTGGTTTGATTCCTGGGTTGGGAAGTTCCCCTGGAGAAGGGATAGGCCACCCACTCCAGTATTCTTGGGCTTCCCTCGTGGCTCAGATAGTAAAGAATCCGCCTGCAATGCGGGAGACCTGAGTTCGATCCCTGGGTTGGGAAGATCCCCTGGAGGAGAGGATGGCAACCCACTCAAGGATTCTTACCTGGCGAATCCCCCTGGACAGAGGAGCCTGGCGGGCTATAGTCCATGGGGTCGCAAAGAGCCGGACCTGACTGAGCAGCGAAGCACAGCACGGCACAGACGTGTGCTCAGCTTCAGAAGTTCTTTGCTGCCCTTCTGTGAGGAAAGAGAGGTCTAGATATTCCCTCTCCCCACTCCCATCTGTCCAACAAGGGATGGTGATTCCAGAAAAGGTCCTTTTTTTTTAAAGGTACTATAAGGTTGTTAAGTATGCCTTCTGTTAAAAAATGTATGTTTGATATATACAAAATTAATATTTACTAGAGAATGAATAGGTCACCTTTCAGCACACAAAAAATACAATGTAATATTTCTTCAGTGTTTATTATATGCCCTGGACTTCCCTTGTGGCTCAGCTGGTAAAGAATGGACTAGTTAATTCTGGACTAGGTAATTCCATGAACTAGTCCATGGGCTTGCAAAGAGTCATACATGACTGAACGACTTTCACTTTCACTTTCATTATATGCTGTGCACTTTATGTGCATAATCTTATTTAACATCTTTTTCTGCCCCCCCTGAGGAAAGTGGAGGATAAATAAATAACTTTTGCTCTTGCACAGAAGCAGGGGGAAAGTAGAGGTCTAATCTGAGGCAGTTTAACTCCAGGATCATGTTCCCACCACTGGACCGACTTCAGTGCTTCCTGTGTGAATTATTTTGTGTTTTAGGTCTCGGAGAAATTTTAGAAATGCATAGCTCTTGCTGACTCCCTCGAGGAGCATCCAGCCTAGTTGGAAAGATAAAGAAGTGAGGCGTAGCAGTAATACGTACCTGTTCCAGTGGCAGCACTAGGTAATCGTTGATGTGACATCCAAGGACAGACATTTCTGGGGCTTCCAGAGGTCAGAGGGAAGGAGCCGGGCTTTGATAGATGGGGAGTGTAAGCACATGAGGGCCAGAGAGCTATAATTGAGTGTTAGTCGCTCAGTTATGCCCCATTCCCTGTGACCCCATGGACCGTAGCCCTCCAGGCTCCTCTGCTCATGGAATTCTCCAGGCAGGAATACTGGAATGGGTAGCCATTCCTTCCTCCAGGGATCAAACCTGGGTCTTCTGCATTGCAGGTGGATTCTTTACAGTCTGACCCACCAGGGAAGTCAAGCAATAAATATCATGTTCTGGAAGAAAGGACTAGGGAGTGACCATGCAGCCAGCACCAGGTGAGCAGAGATTCTGGGGACAGATCAAGTCTGAGGGGGCGTTGCTGGAAGACATCAATGCACAACTGGGCAATATGAGATGAAGACGGAGTCAGGAGAGAAATAATATCCAAACTAGGAGACAGGTTAGGGGTCAGGTGAGGACAGGACTGGTAGATGAGCAGTGAAGAGATGGTAAGAGAAGAGAGGAACAGTATCATGACTTCAGGTGGCTCAGTATCTAAGTCCGTGACCAGTGAACAACTGATGGGGAAACTCTCCGTGTTGCTAAGAAAGGGAGGAAGTTGATCCAGACCAAGGAGAAGCCAGAGGCATAGGATAGGGAGCAAGGGACATAGTCATTCTTTAGCCATCATATTGTTCTAAAATACAGTGTTTTAATGGAAAATTTGAGGTTTAGTGAGGCCAATAGATTAGGAGACAATTACCATTGAGAAGATAGTTTTCTACTCACAGTTACCAAGAAGGGGTGCACATGGGACTTCTCTAGTGGTCCAGTGGCTAAGACTCTGCTTTCCCAAGGCAGAGGTCCCGAGTTCCATCCCTAGTTGGGGAACTAGATTTTGCACGTTGGAACAAAGAGTTCGAATGCTTCAACTAAAGATTCATTGTGCTGCAACGAAGATCAAAGATCCTGAATGTCACAGCTAAGACGCAGCGCAGCCAAGTAAATAAACATTTAAAGAAAGAAGGTGTGCACACGATGCCATAGGAACCGCATGAGGAAGCACCAGGGTCAGTTACAGGTACAGGGAGGGAGGGACTGTGAGCTAGAGCCTTGATTTTGGTTTCCCCATAGAAGAATGAGTTAGGCAAGGTAAGCAGGTGTAGGATTGACTAGTCTGAATAATTTCAGAGGGCTCTGGGGTGTGGGTGCGGTCTGTCCCTAGTTGTCTGGTATCTGAAGCAATTTTCCAGGTAAGTGATGATGGCGGCTTGGGTGGAGGTAGGGAGCTGCATGTTAGAACTGATTTGATGGTAGAACTAGCAGGATTTACTAATATAGATTCCAGCTGTGAGACAGAGACTAATGGGCCACGTACACAGTATTTTACTGAAAAGTACACTGGGGGTGGGGCTTCCCAGGTGGTGCTAGTGGTAAAGAATCCACCTGGACAGAGGAGCCTGGTGGGGTATGGTCCATGGGCCTGTAGAGAGTCGAACACAACTGACTGACTGAGCGCATCCTGGAGTTATGTGCTTCATACCTCATACTAAATGGCTAGAGTGATTTATTTACTAAATGGGATCATGTCAGTAAGTTATATGTACATGTATACTTTTAGTGATATATATTTATAAATATATAAAAATATACATCTATGTATACCATATAGTTATTTCATGATATGTATCAATAGTAAAGCAGAATATAGTCATTTAGTTTTATGTGGAGTATATATATGTAATTCTGAGTTTTTTTTCAGTCTTTTTTCAATTTATAAAATAATGACATGTTTCATCATATACAAATTTTTATATAAAGTATATGCACATTGCAATTTAATGAAATAGATCATAATTTGAATACATTATAAGAGTTCTTTGAAGGATCTCCATATTTACTTTTTTTAATTAAATAGTGCTTTATTTTCTTTAAAAATTTTGATTGGAATACAGTTGCTTTACAGTGTTGTTAGTTTCTACTATACACAAAGTGAATCAGTTATACGGTATATACATCCCCTCATTTTTGGATTTCCTTCCCATCTGGGTCACCACAGAGCACTGAGTAGAATTCCCTGTGCTATACAGTAGATTCTCATTAGTTATCTATTTACACTTAGTATTGATGTGTATTTCTGTTAATGAGAGTGATTCCATTGGATTTAACATTGTTGGCTATATAATAAAAGTGGATTTTTCTGATTCTACAGGTGAATTTAAAAAGTCTTGATCTATGTTTCATAAAGAATTAGGGTTTCTTGGTGAACATTATTTGATTGATTTTCCATTCACTGCTGATCGAATGGTCCTGCCAGCATAGAGTCTGCACATGGCTTCTTGGCACTTCAAGATGCTGCACGCAAGTGCCCCAGGCATCAACAGTGTGGCGGAAATACCCTTTTCCCTCGTCTGTGTTTGTAAGACAGTCTCTTTCATGGCAGAAGAACTATTTCGGGGAGATGATTCATGTCGTATTTTGTCCTCATTATAGTTTTGAGTTGTAAATGGCGCTGATTTGCCTGGAGGTGTAAACATAAATTTTATCTTCATATGCTTATGGGAATACCTGAATCAGAAAAAGTACTTGCTATTCTTGAGTTCTGTTTTAGGCTATAAACAGAGAGGTTAACAAGATATTTATCAAAATTCTAATTTTATTTTATGAAAAGCATACTTCCAAAAGAATGCCAATTACTTTCCTCTGTGCCTCCATTCTCCATTTCCAAACACAGATGGAGAAGTCTAAGAGCCTAATGTCTTATTGTTACAAGCAGATGATGCCGTAAGATACATAAACACTGTGCTTTTCTCTTTTGAAATGGTGAGAAAAGTGTGAGCAGGTGTTAAATTACCACCTGTAGTTGTGAGTGACAGGAAGTATAAGATTATTCAATGCTTATTTAGGTGCAGCTGATAAAGTCAGGATTTTGATTAGTTCTAATTTGCTTTCTGGTAAATAGGGACTATTTAAAGGCTATGACAAATCACTTATTTATTCTTTGGTGAAAATGCATGATAGCAACAGAAAGGAGAAGCATTTGTCACCTGAGTTTGTGATCATGCCTTGTGCACAGGAGTATCTTAAAGGTGTTTATTGATTTGTCCCCAAATAACTGATTTCAACAGGGTAAACACATGTTTGGAGTGTGGCTAGATTCTTCTGTGACTTTCAAGGAATTTCATATTCTATCTCAAAATTTTTAAACTGGCAACATATTATTTATTTATTTTTGAACATTTATGTATTGCTGTATTGGCTGCAGGGAGAGGCATGTGAAATCTTAGTTCTCCAACCAGGGATCAAACTCATACCACCTGCATTGGGAGTCTTAACCACTGGACTGTCAGGAAAGTCTGCAGCAATATATTATTTTTTAGAAATTTCAGTAACAGCAGTGGAAACAATATAAAGACTTGACAATGTATTTGTTTTTGTTATTATTATTTTGCTATTAGCCCATTTTGGTGACCACATGTTTTTGGACAGAATGACATTTCTGATCTACTGACAGTAATCTCCTCTCCCCCTTTAGATGTGCTTTAAAATTTTTTCTAATTCAACTGTAGGTTAGTGCTTTTTGACCTTCTCACTCATGCCATTTAAGGAGATTTATTAACCTTTAGGTGAGATTCCTCAATTAACAATATACCAAATGCATTGTGAGGCATTCTTTGATTCTAAAGTGGTGACTTGAAAACATTAGTGGTTTGAGGGTGCTTGATTAAGCAGCTTTACCAGTTCAACTGAATCCAACTTCATGGCAAAATTGGTTTTCAGTTCCCTCAGCCCGTTAGAATATTCTAGCCGGGATGAGTGACATTCCTTTTTTCCCTCTTTTCTTGAGACTACTTTGATAGCCTGTCTTGGTTATCCAGTAAACTACCTCAATAAGTAGCCCAGGTCTGTACTTTCAGAAGCAACTAAAGAGATTCTGATGTACTAAGAGGACGACAGGCAGCAGTTAAATAAAGGACATAGTTTAAAACCCAAATGTCAACATAGATGCTCTAAAGTTCTCTGTTTTGGGAAATTGTTAACTGGATTTAACTGTGACATAAACATGGTATGACTGAAATTGGACAACTACTGAAAGAAATAGCACAAGTTTATATTTCACATTTCCCTTTCTGTCTTCCCAGCCATCATGTATGTCATGGGAGCACTCGGTCCTGCAGTGGGATATTTACTAGGTGGACTTCTTATTGGTTTTTATGTTGATCCCAGAAATCCTGTTCACCTTAACCAGGATGATCCTCGTTTCATTGGGAACTGGTAAGAATTGTTTACTGCATCTTTCATTTCACTTGGTATTATGATAGAGTCATAGTCTCCTTGTAGTTAAAATAAGAATTTCCCCAATGAGAAGATGAAAAATAGCTCAGTGTCACCTAGAAGGTGGTGGTAAGCAGGATAATAATCTCCAAAGATATCTTTGTCCTAATTCTCAGATTTATGAATTTTCCTTTACATGGCAAAGGGAACTTTTGCTGATGAAAGTTTAGGAACTTCAGATGGGGAGATTATCTGGGATGATCCAAGTGAGCCCAGTATAATCACAAGGGTCTTTATAAGGGAAGGAGAGAGGCAGGAGGGTCAGAGTGAGAGAAGGAATTGTGATGATTGAAGCAGAGGTTGGAGTGATATGCTTTGACAGTAAGCAGGGGACCACAAGCCAAGGAATGCAGGTCGATTGCAGAAGTTCGGAAGATCAAGGAAGTAGGTTCCTCAGTAGAACCTCCAGAAGGAATGCAGCCATGCCCATCTTTTATTGACACTTCTGCCCTCCAGGGGTTACAGCTTCCCAGGTGGTACTAGTGGTGAAGAACCCACCTGCCAATGCAGGAGACATAAGAGACGTGGTTCGATCCTGACGGAGAGCTCTCAGATGATTCATTTGTGTTGTCTTAAACCACACAGTGTGTGGGGATTTGTTATCACAGCAATAGGAAACCAACACAGAGGAGTTGGGATCAACAGCTTAATCCACATTCTTTAGGATGAAGATGGCTGTTTTCTTCCTAGCAGAGGGAAGGAAAAGGGGAATGTGGCTGTGTTGGGACTTCCCTGTGTACTTGAATTAGAACTTGCATTGTCTTTTCTGGGCCTTTTAAAAAATATTTTCTCCCCACTTATTGTATTTGTGTTTTGCTTTGTCCTCATCCACTGCCCTGAACTCTAACTCTGATTCCATTGTTCCACTCTTAGTGAGTCTTTTCCCTAAGGAATAGTTCATTTCCCTGGATGTGCTGAAGATTAATTACTCTCTCACTTGCACGCCTTTTTTGTTTAAATTAATTTTATTGGCATAGAGTTGCTTTGCAGTGTTGAGTTAATCTCTACCGTATAGCACAGTGAATCAGCTGTACATATACATCCCCCCTCCCTTTTGGTCACTTGATAGTCATTAATTGTCTTGCTAAATACTTAAGCTTTGTATTTTATTTTTATATATATTTTTTAAAGTTGGTATGCTGTGTTTTCATTTTTATCCAGTTCAAGAATATATTTTTTTCTTCTTTCTTTTTGGCCCCTCGACAAGTAGAGATTGAACTCCTGCCTCCTGTAGTGGACACAGGGAGTCTTAACCACTGGACCACCAGAGAAGTCCCTAAGTTTAGAGTTTAGAAAGAGAACCCCAACTTTGGATGATAGGCTACTTATTCATATATATCCAAGGGCTGCATTTGAATTCTTCCCAGTTCTGAATGTGAACATGGTATTTCTTCACAATTGCAAGCACTCAAAGTATTGGCATCCCAGATTTATTTAACATGCCTTGGTACTGGGTATACATTGATAAGATATTTTCATTTTAGAATAGAGAATTTCATTATTAGACACTAGTGTTGAGTAATTACTTCCTAAAGAGTTTCTTAGACTACTTGTGTTCTCTCTGTGTTTCATTTTATAATGAAATCCTTACGATAATAACTTCATAACTTGAGCTATGTGGGAATAATGTTTAACACTATTTTCTAAACAGTTAATAAATATTAATTAAATTATAGAACACTTGTTATTTTCATAAGTAAATAGTCTTTGAAGGTGGAAGTGTTAAGATCTATAATAGATGAGTCTGTCCTGGTAGAATTTTCAAATCATACGAAAGGGAGTTTCCTTGTCAGCAGGAGGGGAATAACACAGGAATTTTATGTTCTTGGTCAACAGTAAAATTTTTTATCTCAATTACTATTTTCTTTGTAGTTCTGAAATAATTCAGAGGAAGAATTTTTTTTTTTTTTCAGAAGAAGAAATTTTAAAAAAAATTCTCAGAAAATTAGGTTATTAAAATATATCTGCGACCATCCCATGTATAATCTGTGTTCTGTATAGATGTCATGAGAAGAGCATGGCAAAAGGGAATAGCTGGAGGGAGAGAGAAAGACAAGGAGGGCCAGATCAGGGGCAGAGAGAAGGCAAGGAAGCAGGTGCTTGAGGATTATAAGTGCTTTATGCTGTTTTTGCTAAGTTTTCCAATATGTATCAACCCAGTTGGTAGCAAAGTGAAGCAACTAAGTGTAGACTCTTGGATTTAACTCCCGGTCTGCCACCTAATAACTGTGTGACCTTAGGGAAGTTACCTAACTCCTCTGAGCCCCAACTTTTTTTTTTTTTTTAATCCTCAAAATGGAAATAGTTGCAGTACCTACTTCATGCAGTTGTTGTGAGGAATAAATGAGTCTGTGTATGTGGAGCTCTGAGTAGTTCTCCCTGTGTGCTAGCTGTTATTCAGTCTTCTGACTTTAATCTGTGCTCAAGTAGGTTTTTTCATTTTAATGGCTCAATATTAGTTCTACAAATGTTAAAAGTTGTCCATACAGAAATGTATACCAGGGTTTTCTTTAAAAATGAATTTTGTCTGTTGAGTAGCCCCGTTTTTAACAGACTTCTAACCTTGAACAGAGACAGAGTTATTTGATACAACATTAGCTTTTATGATGCCCGATGATGATGGCTTCCCAGGTGACTCTGGTAAAGTACCTGTCTGCCAATGCAGGAGACACAAGAGACACAGATTCGATCCCTGGGTTGGGAAGATCCCCTGAAGAAGGAAATGGCAACCCACTCCAGTATTCTTGCCCAGGAAATCCCATGGACAGACGAGCCTGGAGGGCTACAGTTCATGGGGTGGTGAAAGAGTCGGACGCGACTTAGCAGCTAAACAACAGTGCAATAATAATGATAGGTTTTTCGGTAAACATATGCTGGAAGAGAGAAGGAAGGAATACGTGAATAATGCTAATATTAATTGGGTGCTCACTATGTGTCAAACATTACATTAAAACCTTTACTGACATTTTCACTGAAGCATTATATTAACCACGTGTCATCACTAAGTGTATGCCCATTTTGCAGATGAGGAAATTGATGGTTGGCAATTGGAACATCTTGCCTAAAGTCTGAGAGTCAGTGAGAGCTGGATAAGAAACTGAGTCCAGAGTGGAGATTTTAGTCAATGTACTTAAGTGTCCTCCCTTCATGAAGAGTCTCTGGGTATTGGCTCATGAAAAGGGTTCTGGCTTTTCAATTTTAGCTTACTGATGCATCTTTTTCTATCATATAATGCACACTTCCTTACCTTACCCAGCTTTTCTCAAAGTCCTCTTTGGCACCAACTATCATATGTTCATTTCGATGTTACTGGAGACCAGTTTGCTCTGCTTAGAAATGTCCCTAAACCTTTTTTATTATTGTTCATTTACTGCAATTCTTCCCCTTCTTCTGTTATTTACTCTCCCTTCGGAGTCCTTTGAGTATCTTTAATGTTTGCATATAATTTTAAGTCAGTGGCTTTGGCTGGAGGTGGGGCCCTAAGTACAGATGTAAATAAAAAAACACTACTAGCTACCATGAAATTATTGTTGTTTGGGTGGGGCAGGCTGTGGGGCTCAGTGGTCAAGAATCCGCGTACCAATGTAGGAGAGGCAAGAGACGCAGATTTGATCCCTGGGTTGGGAAGATCCCCTGGAGAAGGAAATGGCTATCCACTCCAGTATTCTTGCCTGCACAATCCCATGGTCAGAGGAGCCTGGCAGGTTACAGTCCGTGGGGTTGCAGAAAGTAGGACATGACTGAGCAGCAGCATACTTTGTCTTCTTATTTTTGATGATTCCCTCCAAAGTTATTATTTCCTTCCTTTCAGATGAGAAAGCCTGTTCAGAGAAGCAAACTAATTTCTCCAGAATCTTACGGCTAATAAGTTGTGAAGACTGGATAAAAACCTGGGTCTTCCTGAAGCTATAGCTCAAGAACGGCCCCTTACACTCCGCTGCCTGGCCTCTGGATAGAGTGTGGGAGGTCCAGGGAGCTAAGGAGTTCAGGGAACTTGAATGCAGAGTTTGCAGAAAGAAATTCAAGAAAGTTAAAGGCAGGGCTGCGTTAGGATAGACCTTGTATGCAGCTAGGTACAAAAGGGCCAGGTATTTTCATAGCTATGTTAGCTGAAGATAGATGACTCTCTTTTTTAAAAAACCGACCCTCATTCAGTCTGTTTATTTATTTAGGTTATTTATTTAGGAAATGTTTTGAGTACCTAACCTGTGTTAGGCCCTGGGTTCATGATTATATTCTGACTCATTGAGATTGCTGGAAGCCTGCTTTGAGACGGCTTCTCAAAATGAAATCCTTTTCTGATTGTTTTAATATCTTAATTGGATACAATGTTAAGTATCTTTGAAAATAGCACACTAGATTTTTAATGACTGGTTCTAAGAATGGTTCTCTCAGCTAAGCTATGACCTTTAGTAGCTGATAACAGCATTTTAATAGAAACACTTGCTTTTCTAAGTAATTAGAAAAAATTTTAATTAATTTTTTTTGGCTGTACCTAGTAGCATGCGGCATCTTAGTTCCCTGACCGGGGATGGAACTCGTGACCCCTGTAGTCGAAGTGCAGAGTCTTAACCACTGCACCACCAGAGAAGTCCTGAAACATTTACTTTTTACAGATGAATTTTTGCTTTGCAGTGATCTATATGCTGACTGGGTTGTATTCCACATGAGGGCTTAAAATGCTATTTGCATTCTGATGACAACTGATGGAACATGTTGATACAGAGGGCAGAATATGAGTGTTTATGAACTTGGAAGTTTTGAGGACAGACTTTGAAGTTGAGGAATCCTAGTTGGACAATTTGTGACCCTGTTAGGCAAGACCAGGGACCTCTCTTTGTTAAGAAAAGATTGAAAGGAGACTGAAAAATTGCCCTTGGGGGAATTATGCAGGCAAGAAGCCCCAGGCCTTTACACATGCTCTAAACAGGGCTAGAATTTGAGGTCTCCTCTGTGTTTGCTTCCTCGTCTCGGCAGCATGGCAACTTCAGATGAGTTTAAAGACAGAATCTCGATTCTATGGAAGCTCAAGTTCCACTTCTCCTAGGAAGCTTTCTGACACATTGATTTCCCTTCAGAATTTTTATAGCATTCAAGATCTTCCCAGCACAGGGATCGAATCTGGGTCTCCTGCATTGCAGGCGAATTCTTCACTGTCTGAGTCGCCGGGGATCATTATACCACATGATCTAACAATTGTGTACATTCTTGCATTGTGAAGGGTTGTTAGGAATTGTTTCTCATATCTTTAGCTCTTTACAAATAAGTTGTAAGTTCTTAAATGTGAAGATAGAGTGTATCTCTCTCTCTCTTTTTTATTTTCTGGCCACATGATGAGTCAAGTGCCATGTGGGATCTTATCACTGAGCAGGGATTGAACTGGGAGCGCACAGTCTTAACCACTGGACCTCCGGGGAAGGCCCCAGGTGTAAATGCCTTTATCCCTACTCATTCTTGGTTAAGTTTTGGGAAGCCCGGCTAAGAAGGGTTAATACATTCTTAAGTGCTTGCGGAAAAATATTTGAATGCCATCAGCATTTGAAAAACATTTCACACCAGGTATTTGTTTTTTTTTTTTGTTAAAAAAAGTATCTATCAGTTCAGTTCAGTCGCTCATTTATGTCTGACTCTTTGTGACCCCATGAACCGCAGCATGCCAGGCCTCCCTATCCATTACCAACTCCCGGAGTCCAACCAAACCCATGTCCATCGAATCAGTGACGCCATCCAACCATCTCATCCTCTGTTGTCCCCTTCTCCTCCTACCTTCAATCTTTCCCAGCATCAGGGTCTTTTCTAATGAGTCAGCTCTTTGCATGAGGTGGCCAAAGTATTGGAGTTTCAGCTTCAACATCAGTCCTTCCAATGAACACCCAGGACTGATCTCCTTTAGGATGGACTGGATGGATCTCCTTGCAGTCCAAGGGACTCTCAAGAGTCTTCTCCAACACCACAGTTCAAAAGCATCAATTCTTCAGCGCTCACCTTTCTTTATAGTCCAACTCTCACATCCATACATGACTATTGGAAAAACCATAGCCTTGACTAGAGGGACCTTTGTTGGCAAAGTAATGTCTCTGCTTTTTAAAAAGCTATCTAGGTTGGTCATAACTTTCCTTTCAAGGAGTAAGCGTCTTTTAATTTCATGTCTGCAATCATCATCTGCAGTGATTTTGGAGCCCAGAAAAATAAAATCTGACACTGTTTCCACTGTTTGCCCATCTCTCTGCCATGAAGTGTTGGGACCGGATGCCATGATCTTTGTTTTCTGAATGTTGAGCTTTAAGCCAGCTTTTTCACTCTCCTCTTTCACATTCATCAAGAGGCTCTTTGGGCCTTCTTCACTTTCTGCCATAAGGGTGGTGTCATCTGCATATCTGATGTTATTGATATTTCTCCTGGCAGTCTTGATTCCAGCTTGTGCTTCATCCAGCCCAGTGTTTCTCATGATGTACTCTGCATATAAGGTAAATAAGCAGGGTGACAATATACAGCCTTGACGTACTCTTTTTCCTGTTTGGAACCAGTGTGTTTTTCCATGTCCAGTTCTAACTGTTGCTTCCTGACCTGAATACAGGTTTCTCAAGAGGCAGGTCATGTGGGGTAATCACATCTCCTTCAGAATTTTCCACAGTTTATTGTGATCCACACAGTCAAAGGCTTTGGCATGGTTGATAAAGCAGAAATAGATGTTTTTTTGGAACTCTCTTGCTTTTTTGATGATCCAGCGGATGCTGGCAATTTGATCTCTGGCTTCTCTGCCTTTTCTAAAACCAGCTTGAACATGTGGAAGTTCATGGTTCACTTTTGGAAGTTCATGGTATTGCTGAAGCCTGGCTTGGAGAATTTTGAGCATTACTTTACTAGCGTGTGAAATGAGTGCAATTGTGCAGTAATTTGAGCATCCTTTGGCATTGCCTTTCTTTGGGATTGGAATGAAAACTGACCTTTTCCAGTCCTGTGGCCACTGCTGAGTTTTCCAAATTTGCTGGCATATTGAGTGCCGCACTTTCACAGCATCATCTTTCAGGATTTGAAATAGCTCCACTGGAATTCCATCACCTCCACTAGCTTTGTTTGTAGTGATACTTCCTAAGACCCACTTGACTTCACATTCCAGGATGTCTGGCTGTAGGTGAGTGATCATACCATCGTGATTATCTGGGTCGTGAAGATCTTTTTTGTACAGTTCTTCTGTGTATTCTTGCCACCTCTTCTTAGTATCTTCTGCTTCTGTTAGGTCCCTATCATTTCTGTCCTTTATTGTGCCCACCTTTGCTTGAAATGTTCCTTTGGTATCTTTAATTTTCATGAAGAGATCTCTAGTCTTTCCCATTCTGTTGTTTTCCTCTATTTCTTTGCATTGATCGCTGAGGAAGGCTTTCCTTTTTTTTTTTGTTTTATTTTATTTTTATTTTTTTTCCATTTATTTTTATTGGTTGGAGGCTAATTACTTTACAATATTGTAGTGGTTTTTGCCATACATTGACATGAATCAGCCATGGATTTACATGTGTTCCCCATCCCAATCCCATCTCCGACCTCCCTCCCCATCCCATCCCTCTGGGTCTTCCCAGTGCACCAGCCCTGAGCACTTGTCTCATGCATCCAACCTGGGCTGGTGATCTGTTTCACCCTTGATAATATACATGTTTCAATGCTGTTCTCTCGAAACATCCCACCCTCGCCTTCTCCCACAGAGTCCAAAAGTCTGTTCTGTACATCTGTGTCTCTTTTTTTGTTTTGCATATAGGGTTATCGTTACCATCTTTCTAAATTCCATATATATGCGTTAGTATATTGTATTGGGCTTTATCTTTCTGGCTTACTTCACTCTGTATAATGGACTCCAGTTTCATCCATCTCATTAGAACTGATTCAAATGAATTCTTTTTAATGGCTGAGTAATATTCCATGGTGTATATGTACCACAGCTTCCTTATCCATTCGTCTGTTGAAGGGCATCTAGGTTGCTTCCATGTCCTGGCTATTATAAACAGTGCTGCGATGAACATTGGGATGCACATGTCTCTTTCAGATCTGGTTTCCTTGGTGTGTATCCCCAGAAGTGGGATTGCTGGGTCATATGGCAGTTCTAATTCCAGTTTTTAAAGAAATCTCCACACTGTTCTCCATAGTGGCTGTACTAGTTTGCATTCCCACCAACTGTGTAAGAGGGTTCCCTTTTCTCCACACCCTCTCCAGCATTTATTGCTTGTAGACTTTTGGATAGCAGCCATCCTGACTGGCGTGTAATGGTACCTCATTGTGGTTTTGATTTGCATTTCTGTGATAATGAGTGATGTTGAGCATCTTTTCATGTGTTTGTTAGCCATCTGTATGTCTTCTTTGGAGAAATGTCTGTTTAGATCTTTGGCCCATTTTTTGACTGGGTCATTTATTTTTCTGGAATTGAGCTGCAGGTGTTGCTTGTATATGTTTGGATTAATCCTTTATCTGTTGCTTCGTTTGCTATTATTTTCTCCCATTCTGAAGGCTGTCTTTTCACCTTGCTTATAGTTTCCTTTGCTGTGCAAAAGCTTTTAAGTTTAATTAGGTCCCATTTGTTTATTTTTGTTTTTATTTCCAATATTCTGGGAGGTGGGTCATAGAGGATCCTGCTGTGGTTTATGTCAGAGAGTGTTTTGCCTATGTTCTCCTCTAGGAGTTTTATCTTATCTCTCCTTACTATTCCTTGGAACTCTGCATTCAAATGGGTATATCTTTCCTCTTCTCCTTTGCTTTTCACTTCCCTTCCTTTCACAGCTATTTGTAAGGCCTCCTCAGACAGCCATTTTTCTTTTTTGCATTTCTTTTTCTTGGGGATGGTCTTGATTCCTGTCTCCTGTACAGTGTCACGAACCTCCATCCATAGTTCCTCAGGCACTCTATTAGATCTAGTCCCTTAAATCTCAAAGTGTCTATATTGATCCATAAAGCATGATGTAGACTCTATATTATTTTTCTATTAAATTTATGGGATGTTGACTCAATTCTGACACACACACACACACACACACACACACACATACACATGCACACACACACCCTGTGCGTGCTCAGTCGTGTCCAGTTCTTTTCGACTTTATGGACTGTAGTCCATCAGACTCCTCTGTCCATGGCATTTTCCAGGCAAGAGTACTGGAGTGTGTTGCCATTTTCTCCTCCAGGGGAATCTTCATGACCTAAGGGTTGAACCTGTGTCTCCTGCATTGGCAGGAGGATTCTTTATCACTCTGCCACCTGGGAAGCCCTATGGGCTATTGATTTATTAGAAAATGCACATTGTAATAGGACTAGCAATGTTCATTAGCAGAACTAACACGTGTGCTCAAAAATACTTGAATGCAATTTTAGTCAGGCTGGTGATTCTGATATTCATTGTAATACTAATCTGATCACTGAGAAGAGTTCTCATTTATACCACAGAAAGGGAGGATTCTTGTATTTTCTTAGGTTGTCTGACTTCTTAGTGCCATACACCTCATGAAGGTAAAAAGTATTCTCTGGAGAAATTTGTCATCCCACATTTCTACTTTGCTAACTTGTTCTCACTCATAATATAAAAGCCATAAATGCTGTTCACATCTCCCAATTTTTTAGGTGGAGTGGATTCCTCCTTTGTGCCATTGCAATGTTTCTTGTGATATTCCCAATGTTTACTTTTCCAAAAAAGCTTCCGCCTCGACACAAGAAAAAGAGAAAGAAAAAATATTCCGCGGATGCTTCTGGTGATGATGACGTTATGAAGGAGAAACCAGACAGTTGTGAACAAGTGGACAAAACAGTTTCTTCTATAGGATTTGGGAAGGATGTCAGAGGTAAAGTATACCTTTTGAATAAGTACGTGCATGGTGCTTCGTATCAGTGCTACTCAAAGTGTGGTCTCCGGCCCCTGCCATCTAATGGCAGTTCCCGGTCTGTGACAGGATAAGGGCTGAAGTTGAGAGTCAGTGTTGAAAACTTAAAAAAAAAAATTTCAGTAGAATAATTTTGTCTGTCGACTCTAATAACAACAGTAATAAACTGGGCTCACATTTTGTATCGTTTACAAAATTCATTTTCTAATGATTACTCTCTGATGTATCTTGCAAAAGTATCAGTAACAGTAGACTGGACATAATCTAAAAATGGTCCTTCCACACAGATAGTTTGAGAAGCACCGATTAAATTCTAAAGGTGAAGACTGCATATTGGAATGAGAGATGTCTGATTTTTAAAGTAATCGTTGCCTCATACAATGGATGGTTTGTCTCTAGGAACCATGGGTTTGGTAGTGTGTCCTGATCCGTATAGAAATATAAAACTCACCCTTAGGAAGGGATCTCATTCAGCAGTGACTCGGTCAAAGCTTCTAAGTGACCATGGAGAAGGACACCCAGGTCATGGGTCTCAAAACCCAGAAGAAAAACATCCAGAGAGTTTTCAGTGATGTGTACTGGTCTGTTTTTTCATTTTATTTCTCTTAAAAACAGTCACTTTATTAAATCCAGATTAAGCAATCTCAAATCTAAACAACTTAATCTTTACCAGGCCATTTTTGTTCCATAGTCAATACCTCTCTTGAGTGACAATAAATCCCTTTAATCCAGGAAACCTATAATGCCACATTCCCATTAGTTCCTGCCTATTTCCTGAATTCTCTGAATTAAATTTTTTAAAATTAGGAAGCATAATATAAATCAAGTGGTTACATCAGTTAAGGTTGTTTTAGGTAAAATTCATTCAGGCCCATTCTCATCTCATTTTGACTACGTGCACAGAGCCTTCTCATCTCATTTTGACTACGTGCACAGAGCCTAGAGGGAAGTTACTAATATATTATGGAACTGTGCCTGCAGCCTAAGCATGGTTAGATTGGATTATTTTTAAAGACTATTTTGTTCAAAGCAGTGAAGTGACATTTCATTGGAAATGCTTCTTTACATTGGAAATGTTAAGTTTTAGATTTACCTTCCCCGTTGCCTCCCCATTATTTTGGGACGATGTTAACTTTTGGAACTGCCAAAATTATCCCCTCTGTTCTCATAACATAAAAGATTCTCTGGATGGTAGTGGAGTAGAGCCTGAGCTCTCACCCTGTGGACCACTTCACCATTTTTCATGGACATACGATAGACCATAATAAAGGAGTGATTTAAAAAAAAAAATAACTCAGTTGAGAACAAAGTTGACGTTAGAGAATTTACAACATAGAAGTAGACTAAGGGTCTTAATTTAAGGAGAATATAAAGTTGATGCCAGAGGAGACCTAAAGGCTAGAGCTGAAGTTGTATGTTTTATGGCTTAGAGGTAGATAGCTAGAATGTGAAATATATGCTCTGTTGGATAGCAGAGAAAAGGGAGGGGGAAGACTGATACGAAACACCAACAGCAGATGCAACTGTTGATGGGAAGGGAGTTCTTTGGAGGAAGCTGGGTGGACACTGCTTTCAATGAGCCAGCTGTACTCCGGGTGCTTCCCGTTTTCAAGGTGAGGACTGCCAGGGCCAGGACCTTCTGAAGGTCTGTGAGTCTTCTTGGCCTGAAGGTCTTCTCTTAGGCTGGGAGACTGCTTGGCTTCTGCTTGAGGCAGGCTTCATGTGCCAAGGAATTAACACTCTGGCCTCCCACCCCTAAAAGCAGTCTTAACCAATGGCTGGTAAGCATCCCAGCTCTTTCCCCTCATGGTGAGACAGTCTGTTGTAAGCTGCCCTTTCTCCTGTGCATCACATCTATACTCCCCATCCAGTGCTTCTCAAACCCCCCAGATAAATGACTTGTACTTGGATCCTTGACTCAGGACCTCCTTCTGGGGCAAAGCTCACTTTGGCAGGCAGATTCACAAGTGATAAAAGCTGTCATGGGATTTTAAAATTATTTTAAAGAATTGAATCTATCTACTATTATGTTAAATGTCTTCTTGTACTGCTAGGGAGTGTTCTCCATCTTTTCTGTATTCAATGTAATGGTTCAAGGTATTTTCTTCTAGAGGAAGAAATGACAGTGATGAGTAGTTGGTTTATAAACTCCATTTTTATTCTGATTTTCTTGTAGATGTTTCTGATAAATTTCCAGCTTTTTTACTCTATGCCTTAATTGCGATGAGTGATCTTTGGCAGTGAACCTTCCTGGTTAGGACACAGAGCTGGTTTATTTACTTCTACTTGCACTGGACTCTCTAATTGTATCTAGACTGGCACTTCCAGAAACATGTTCTCTTGTTAGAAGGGAATCCTGTTTAAATGGGATTATGAAGTGACAATGTTCTGCTGAAAATTATTCAAGTGATATTGATGATACTGGAATAATGTTCAAATACAGTATTTAAAATTATATATATCTTTTGCACATTTTATTTCTAATACCTTTCACCTATAGGAAATGACAGTCTAATATTTCATCTGATTTTCAAAAGAATCAATTACATCTCTGAGAATCATTCTACTATGGACAAAATTTGTATTACAAAGCTGAGATACACTATTTAGGTCTTTAAAAAAATTTTAAAATATCTATTTAATACACACTTTGCAATTTTACACTTGACCAACTGATATATATAAATCATAACACAATTTTTTTCATGTATAATGTCTTTTTTTCAGGATTTTTTTTTTTTTAAGATTTTTTCTTTTTTTACTGTCTGTTACTATTTAGATCTTGAATGAAAGATTGATTGCTAAGATTTCATTTTGAGGTAAACTGCAGTATGATTCCCAGATCTTCTTTTTTCTTATCCTGTTTTTTGGAGTAAAGTTTCCTTTTATTCTTTATATTTGAAATTCTTACATCAATATTAGCTTCTTCAAAGAGAAGGTATAAAGAGTAGCCAAATTAGTATCTTTTAGTTCCTAAAATCAAAAATGATTTAGACCATATAGAATAGTGCTCTTTGAGAAGCTTTATTGCAGAGAATGCAAGAAGAGAATGCACTTCACTTTCTACCCACTGCCTCCACATTTTAATGATAGACATGGGGAAAATCTGACTCAGTGTTTCTAGGTTCTTATTATAAATTATGCAGGAATAAAACTGTTTTAAAACAACCACAAAGGAGAAAGTGAGAGTTTTTAGTGGATCTGCATCACCTTCCCATAAAGAGATTAGCACTGATGGCTTCAACTTCTTACCATAAAAACAAACAGTTAAAATATTTAAGTGGATCAATTTTTCTGAGGCTTGGGTCTGGTATTTTAAAAGCCTTCCAAATTTAACTGGTTATCTTCTTATTCTTAAGTGGAAAATTTTTGGTGGCAGTTAATCATAAGAAAATTTTTATTTTTGTGTTCACTTTTAACTTCTAAGCTTAATTGCTTAGCATTATTACGTAGCATAAAGCATGACAGACTTATGTGGCTTCTCTGGTGGCTCAGATGGTAAAGAACCTGCCTGCCAATGCAGGAGATGTGGGTTTGATCCCTGAGTTTGGAAGATCCCCTGGAGAAGCGAATGGTTGCCCATATCAGTAGTCTTGCCTGGAGAATTCCATAGACAGAGGAACCTGGTGGGCTACAGTCCATGGGCCCACAAAGAGTCAGACATGACTGAGTGACTGACACTTTCATTTTCCACTTTCACATGACAGACTTGCTCTGCTAGACTTTTGTTTGTATTGGAGTAGATTATATTTATAACCCTAACTAAGTCAAATTGTTACTCTGAGGTGATGCATTCATTTGAAGAGGCCACTGACCCTCTTGCGCTATTGGTGGGAATGTAAATTGATACAGCCACTATAGAAGACAGTATGGAGCTTCCTTAAAAACCTAGGAATAAAGCTACCATATGAGCCAGCAATCCCACTACTAGGTTTATACCCTGAGGAAACCAAAATTGAAAAAGACACATGTACCCCAATATTCATTGCAGCACTGTGTACAATAGCTAGGACATAGAAGCAACCTGGATGTCCATCAGCAGATGAATGGATGAAGAAGCTGTGGTACATATACACCATGGGATATTATTCAGCCATAAAAGGAACACATTTGAATCAGTTCTAATGAGGTGGATGAACCTAGAGACTATTATACAGAGTGAAGTAAGTCCAAAAGAGAAAAAATAATGTGTATTTATGCATATATATGGAATCTAGAAAGATGGTACTGATGAATCTATTTGCATGGCAGTAATGGAGATGCAGACATAGAGAATGGACTTGTGAACACAGTGGGGGAAGGAGAGGCTGGGGTGAATGGAGAGAGGAGCATTGACAATATACCTTACCGCATGTTAAATAGCTAGCCAATGGGAATTTACTGTATGACTCGGGGAGCTCAAACTGGGGCTCTGGAACAACCTAGAAGGGTGGGAGGTGGGAGGGAGTTTCAAGAGGGAGGGGACATAGGTGTACCTATGACTGATTCATGTTGATGTATGGCAGAAACCAATGCAATATTGTAAAACAATTATCTTTCAACTAAAATTTTAAAAAACAGGTCATTGGAAGTCAGAGAATTTTGGTCACTAGAAGGTTATATTGTCATCATTTAATTCAGTAACTGTTTATTCTGTAAAAGCTGCTGCACTCCTAGCTATGGCAGATTGGAAGGTGAGTCAGCCGTGATTTTCCCTCACAGAGCTTGTAGTCCACTGAGGGAGACAGGATGAGTACAGAGGGAAATATACTAATGACCAAAAAAGAAGATAGACACGATGGTGTGAAGGTCACAGACAGGCGAGGGAATGTCTAGTTGAGGGACTAGGGAAGGTTTCATGGAGAAGGTGGGATTTATCTTTCCTGGAAAACTGGGAGCATATCAGGAGGTGGACGTGGGATGGTGGGAGTGTTCCAGGCAGACACAGCAAAGGCAAGAAGATCAGGCTGTGTAGATGTGTTTGAAAATGCTGAGCAAGTGTATTGTGGTTGATGTGTTGTCTGTGCATGGTGGAGACCTGGGGGATGAGGTTGGGAAGGTCAGTTAGAGCCATCTTGTGTGTAGAGAGCTAAAGTTCTAGCTTTAATGAAATTCGTCTCGAATGAGCAGTGGAGAGGTTTGAGCAGCCTTTGGCAAGCCCTCCATTGGGTCCTGTTAAATTAGGGAGAGAAGGGAGTGGACGGGAAGGAGGGGGACAAGGTAGAAAGCTATGGACAGCTCGAGAGAGGTGATGACGGTTTTGCCTAGTAGAGATGGAAAGGACAGTATCCTGCTAAACAAAGTTTTTCTTTGTTGGTTTTTGTTTGTTTGTTTGCTTTTTGGCTTCACTGCGTGACATGCAGGATCAGGGATTGAACCCATCCCCCCAGCAGTGGAAGCGCAAAACCCTAACTATTGGACCACCAGGGAATTTCCTCCTTGTCCCCTTTCAGTTATTTTCAACTCTGCGGTCAAAAGGATCCTGTTGAAACGCTCCTGGTCTCAAAGCTTCTGTGGTTTCCCAGTCTAACCCCTGGTTACTTGCTTGAGGCCATTTCCTTCCTGCAGTCGGATTCTGCTTCAACAATATTGGGCTCATCATTGTTGCCCAAGTATTCATTCCAAGCACACTCACCTCAGGGCAGTTGTCCTCGCTGCAGTCTGGGCAATTGTCCTGTGCTGGGAATTTTCTCTGTGAGGCCCTCACTTTCTTCAGGGTATTATTCAAACAATCCCTTTCTAATGAAGCCTTACCCAGCCACCCTATTTAAAAATTTCTACCTTTTTCTCTAAAGCTTCTTATCTCTTTCTCTCAATTTTTCTCCTTAGCATTGATGACTATCTAACATTCTATGTGTTTTACTTATTATTGATCATCTTGGTAAACTCCACAAAGGCAAGGTTTTCTTTTTTTTTTTTAATTGGTCCATCATATTCTCTGATGAATTCCCACTGTCTAGTAGATACTCAGTAAATATTTGATGAATAAATTAATGAATGATGAGAGAGGAGGGAAGAAGTTGCGTGTATATGATATGGCAATTGCTATGGGAATTATGGGCTTCCCAAGTGGCGCAGTGGTAAAGAATCTGCCTGCAATGCAGGAGATGGAGGTTTGATCCCTGGCTCGGGAAGAGGTGGAGGGAGGGGGCTACATGTAGAAAAGCACAGTCAGCTCTGACAGTCATCTTGAAATTGGTCATCAGTGGTCCGATCAGCGTCATCTTGGTTGTAAGGAACAGTGAATCTTCAGTTCCAGGGTTGGTTTGTTTCTATTTCCTTGAGGCCAGTTCTTGGAATGGGGGCAGTTAATGTCATGGCTGCTGTTTGGTCATTGTGTAGTTTACTTCTTTGACCTGGTGTGGGTTTCAGTATCTACAAGACAGTTCACAGGGTAAGGCTCAGAATATTATCCCTAGCCCCTGAGAAGGAACTAAAGATCCTTGACTATGCTTATGACTACATTCTTAGTACTTGGTTTTCTTTGACTATTTTCCTTTATTTCTGCATTTTCTCACTTCTCCAATGAAACTTATTCTTTGGCTAAAGTTTTTTCACAGGCAAAAGGCAGGCAGAGGACATGGGAGGGGGCCAAGGACCGTAGGGTCCTCATATATATAATGAGTATATACATATACTCATTAGATTTAAGCAACCAGGATTGTACTATGGTTAGCACTAGTAGTGTATTCTGGGTCCTGATGGCCGCTGTTTCTTTCACTGTCAGCAGGTAAGTGCTTCGGGAGCTCAGCGTGCTCTCATACTGGGACACGTTTGCTTGATGGTCAAAAAATGACAGACCTGGGCTCTCCTGGTGGCTCAGTGGTAAGGAATCCGCCTGCCAGTGCAGGAGATAGGGTTCCAGGAAGATCCCACATACCGTCCGTGCACCACAACTGCTGAGCCTGTGCTCTAGAGCCTGGGGACCTCAACTGCTGGGCCCACGTGCTGCAGCTCCTGAAGCCTGTGCACCCTAGAGCCTGTGCTCGGAAACAGGAGAAGCCATCGCAGTGAGACGCCCCCACACCACAACTCGAGAGTAGCTCCCACTCCCCACAACTAGAGAAAAGCTGGTGAGCAACAAAGACTCAGCACAGCCAAAATATTCATACATAATTTTTAAGAATAAAAAACAGTTAAGATGGTAACTTAAAAAAGAAGACAAATCTATCAATACCTACTGCTTCATATTATGCTGTGAGCTGTGAGGCATTGGAGAACAGTAAGGTATGGTGTCTGAAGGAAAGATACAGGGCTCAAAATAGCCTGGAGTTAAAACTCCCCTCCAGGTCCTCCCCACCATTCTATGCAAAACAAAGAACTCTCTCACCAAAAAAATGGACTTTAGGTTGATTACACCCAGCTCCCTGCTGGTCCAGCCTCTGGCCATCTCCAAAATTCCTTGCCCCAGACATTTAAGAGATAACTACTCTGAGCAACCTTGAAGTAGAACAGGCCCCCGTAAGACAGTAGCTTTCCACGTGCATGCCTGTATATACTTAGTCTTTTCTTGGGTAAGGGCAGCAGGTCTCTAATCTAACTGCTGCCCCTTCTCGCCTCATTAAAGGTGATCTGTCCCTGTAAAGTGCCGGTCTCGTTCTTTTTCTGAACCTCGCCTTCTCTAACTCCGTACCCTACAGCGTTGCACTTGCTAAGGCTGTCCCTGGCAGCTTCCATAAGAATGCAGACATACCACGTAGCTCAGATTTTCTGGAACTTTGACTAACGGTCAAGGCGTTACCTTTGATGCAAGGTCAAGGGGAGGGGCCACATCTAATTTGTTGTAGCATAGCCCTGTGGTGAGAGTCCCTGGTGGTTCAGATGGTAAAGAGTCCTCCTGCAATGCAGGAGTTCTGGGTCAGGCAGATTCCCCCGGAGAAGGAAATGAATGCAGCCCACTCCAGAATTCTTGCCTGGAGAATCCCATGGACAGAGGATCCTGGCGGCCTCCAGTCCATGGGGTCACTAAGAGGCAGATAGGACTGACAGACGGACAAACAGGCC